>NC_140505.1:180006558-182406558 GCF_964339955.1 Pipistrellus hanaki
ATAGTAGTTAGTACTCTCTGCTTTGATATTATATTTAGTAATTGTGCATCTCCCCCACTCAGAATTTAAGTTCTAGCAGGCTGGTGTGGCTCAGCGGTTGAGGGTTGACCTATGAACCTGGACATCATAGGTTCGATTCCCTGTAAGGGTAATGCCTGGATTGCAGGCTCCATCCCCAGTGTAGGATGTGCAGGAGGCAGCCGATCAATAATTCTCTCTCATCATTGATGTTTCTATCTCTCTCTCCTTCTCCCTTCCTCGATGAAAACAAACAAACAAAAAACAACAACAACAAATTAAATACAATTTTTAAAAAAAGAATCCGAGTGAGTTCCTTGGGAGTAGGATTTCATCTGCCTTGTTCTCTGTTGTATCCCAGGGCCTAGAACAATGCATGGCCCATAGCAGGCACCGCCGAGGACTTCATGATTAGGTCATGAGTACGGCCAGTGTGCGGAAGCTCCACCAAGACACTTTTCAGTTCATTAGAAGGAAAGACTTTCTGTCATCAGAGCTTGAAGGTGGAAAGAACTAGCTCTAGTTGGGACAAATCCTCTGCATGGAGACTTTTAGTTCACAGAAAGCTGGACTACCATTCCATGGGCAAGCCTAGGGGAGAGTTAGAGCAGCTGCGGTGGAAGGGGGGACTGGATGAGATGGGCTGTAGTCCCCCTCAAGGTATCAGGTGCATTTAGTTTCATGCACTTGCACGTGATCCTCAGAAAGCCCTGGTGGGAACCCTTGAACTTGACTGAAGGAATGGGATGCCGAAAAGTCACAGTGAAATGCTTTTCAACAAGGAATTTAATTTCAGTTTTTCAAGGAAATATATGGCCATTCCAAAACTTCTTAAAGAAGGAGAAGGAAGAACAGACACACAAAATCCCACCCAAGATGATTACTAGTAATATTTGGGGGTGGGGGGTATCGTTTTCTTGTGTGTGTGTTTTTAATGTACTTTTTGCTTTTATATTATACAGTATAGTTACATATTTTATATACTTATATATTAGTTACCTATTGTTGGGAAGAAATTACACACAAACTCGGTGCCATAAAATGGCAGCAGCTATGCGTCATCTGCTGGTTGGGGATTCAGGAGCGGCTCAGCTGGTAGTGCTGGCTGGGCTCGCTCACGTGGTGGCCTCAGCTGGGGCTACAGCTAGACTCTCTCAGTGGCTTCTGCACTTAGGAGTTAGGCTTGGAGACTCAAGCAGCTGTGACACCAGAGGCATCTTCCTCCCTGTCTTTGTGGTCTGGCCAGTCTTTCCAACATGGGCTTCAGGACACGGTAGACATCTACATGCTGGTTCAGGATTCCAAGGCCATTGGTCTCACGAGAAGCAGTAGGAGTCCGTTAGGAGCCAGTCTGGGGAGCCAATGGCAGCATGCCAGTCTGTTATTGGTAGGGGTCGTTACAAAACTCCACCAAGAGAGGAGGATCACTGTCACGTTGTTATGCATCCATCCATCTATCCTTCTCTCTTCCCTCTGGAAAAATCCAATGTGCCATAGGTTGTAATCATAAAATGTTTCTTCCTATCTTTGGAAAAAAATTTATCGTAGCATCAGCCTTGCCTTGAGACTCTTAAAACATTTTAATTGCCAATAATAGTTTCTCTAATTAATTTTACCTGGTTCTGTATCTATGTTTGGTTTCTAGTGTTTTTCCCATTATAAATAATGGTGTGATGAACATATTTGTGGAACTATTCTATGAAATTACTGATTTAAAGAGTGCAGACATAAAAAATATGTCTCTCTTCTAAACAGGGTAGAAATGGTTCTTTCAATACTCTTACCACATACTACAAACTTGCCTTCCAAAAGTGTTGTATCTACTGCTTTGCATTCCTGCTACAATGCATGCAAGTGTCTGTTTCACTAACCTTAGAAATTACCATAAAAATAAAATAGTTGCTAATTCAGTAGACCAAAAAGGTATATTTTTTCACATTTCTTGAAATTACTAGTAAATGTTTGCCTTTGTTTGATAACCTGCAACATTAAAACATACTCTTTAAACACACATACACACGCACAAGCACACACACACATTTTGTAATTGAGACCATAAAGCATTCACAAAAGTTGAGAGAATAATGCAGCGAACCTCCATGTACCCATCATCCAGCTTCATGACACCCAGCCCGTGGAGAAATGGATTTCATCTATAACCTGCTTCCTTTGCCTCCCACATTAGATTATCTTTACACATATCCCAGACATCATATCATTTCTCCATAAATATTTCAATATGGCTCTAAAAAGATAAACACTTTTATAAAACATAACCATAAAACCACTATGACACCTAAAATAGTCTTTCATGTTAAATATAAAAATATTCTTAAATATTAAATATCCAGTCAGTGTTCATTTCCCTGCTTGTCTCATAATTTTTTAAAAATTGATTTACTTGAAATAGAATCTGAATAAGATCTATAAATGGAACTTGCTAGAAGAGTACCGTAAGCCTTTCATAATCTATAGATATAATCTCTCATTTTTCAATTTTTGCAAATTTTTTTTGAGGAAAAATACAATGAAGCAGGTCACTTGTGGTGATCACATCCCTCTGTTGTTTTTCAGCATGTTCCTCTGTCCCTTGTATTTTCTGTGAATTAGTAGGTAGGTGTAGAGAACTGGTCTAGTTTAGGTTTGAATTTGGCAAGAAGTGATGTACAGATGGCATTGTATACTTCCATTAGGAGCCATGATATCAGGTGGCCCCTTTTTTTTTTTTGTGATGGGAGTTGCTATTGATGATTTTGCCTAAAATCATTGTACCCTGAAATGAAGGCTTTGAAAAATAGTGATTAAAAATTCTTTCATCCTTTCCTATCCATAAAGAGAAACTTTTTCTCATCAAGTATTGGTTACTCTGAGGTATGTTTATCTAAGAAAGGCAGGTTAGATGCTGACCCTTTCCCTTTACTTGCCAACAATGAGCTGGTGCAGTAGTTTTCTGGGGCTTCTTCAGCAAGTATCACAGACTGGATGGCTTAAACAACAGAAGTCCATTTTCTCCCAGTTCTGGAGGCTGGAAGTCCAGGATTCAGTGTCGGCAGGGTTGGTTTCTTCTGAGGCCTCTCTTCTTGGCTTGTGCATGACCATCTTCTCCCTGTGTCTTCAGATGGTGTTCCCACAGTGGGTCTGAGTCCTGATCTCTCTCTCTCTCTCTCTCTCTCTCTCTCTCTCTCTCTCTCTCTCTTTAAATCCTCACCCAAGGATATTTTTTCACTGACTTTTAGAGAGAGTGGAAGGGAGAGAGGAGAGGGAGAGAGAAACATCAATGTGAGAGAGATACATTGACTGGCTGCCTCCCACACTCACCCCTATGGAGGCTGGGGAACCTGCAACCAAGGTATGTGCTCTTGACAGAGAATCAAACTTGTGACCCTTCAGTCCACAGGCTGACACTCTAACCACTGAGCAAAACAGGCCAGTGCTGAGTTCCTAAACTCTTCTTATAAGAACATGAGTCATATTGGATTAGCATCAACCTCAATGACTTAATTTAACTTGAGTTACTTTGTTAAAGGCCCTGTCTTCAAATACTGTCACATTCTGAGGTACTGGAAACTAGAATTTAAACATGAATTTTAGGGGGACACAATTCAGCCCATAGCAACTGGTTCCCTAGAATTCTCCAAAGGTGACCAATGAGGATTTCCCCCCTCTTAGTATCATTATAAACTCATGAATTTTAATATATTTGATATACAGGGTAGGGCAAGAGTAGGTTTGCAGTTGTTCAAATGGAAAATAATACAATAATAATTAGTAGACAATAATACAAGAATAAACTCACATATTCACAACTGTAAACCTACTTTTGTCCCACCTTGAATTTTAAATCTGTTGATTAAAATTCTGTGCAATAATATATCATTTGATGCTTACATTGTCCCATTTGACTAGCGGGGAACTCTTAAGAGTTGGCTTCTGAATCCTTTAAAGACATGGTCCAATTGTCTTTAATAGATTTAAAAAAATTTTTGGAATAACAAAATGTTCCAGGCTCATCTACATATTTTAATATTAGAATCAGCCATTTCTCAAAATTCATTGGCACGGACAACCATCCATGATTGCCAAGGGGGTGGAAGGTTGTAGGGGAGGGGAGGTGGAGGAGGGTATAGGGGGATAAATGGTGATGAAAGAAGATTTGACTTGGGGTGGTGAACACACAATGCTGTGGGATTGTGCACCTGAGACTGTATCATTTTGTTAATCAATGTCACCCCAATAAATTCAATAAAAAGGAAAAAAAAAAAAAAAAAGAATCAGCCATTTCTCCAAGACATTTTGATCTTTTCCGTGGGAAATGGCAATTCAGGCCCACAATAGAGGTGCCAGGGGCGCTCAGTACTGCTGGGTTGGTTATAAAATATCCATATTTTAAAAAAAGTAAATTTGAAAATATTGATGGGAGGTGGTGGGGTTATACAATAACCACAAAACTATTCACTCCTGTCAAGGGTAGGAGGCAGTCCCTGCCTTCTCCGTGCTCTGCTTGTCAGGGAACTACATTTCCTGGGCTCTTGACCCTACAGCCCCCTGGGGAGGCCCACACCGGGGAGGTTCTGATGGAAAACTAGAAGACAGAATTCCCGAGAGGCCAGAGTATTTCCCCCATCCCCTCTGCATCCTGTGGCATCTCCTCTATGGCTCCAGCTCAGACCTGCTGGGTTTCAGCCTCTGCAGGACAGCCTCCACCTGTCCCTCCAGCCCTAACAATGCACCTCTATTCTAATCTCTAAGCGGGGCATCTATTTGGTGTCTCAGCAACGTGGCCTCCTGTATTACTTATTTCCTGTATTCAATTCCTATTGATTGAAGGACCTAGAGTGGTTAGTGTTTCTTAGCTGGAAGAATTAGTGGCTGATATCAATATCTCATTTAACTGTTTAATAACTTTATCAGGTGGATAATGGAGGAAACCAAGGCAGAGCAAGGTTCAGGAACTTGTTTCTGGTCACACACTTAGTGTAAGGTGGAGCTGGTATGTGAACCCAGATGTATTTTTCTTCAGTCTGGTTCTTAATGAGCACGATTATCTTAAGACAACCATCTACTTGCTCCCTCTGCCTTGAGAAGTCTCTTCTTATACCTGATAGCCAGCTCCTAAGCTAAGGCGGGGTGGGTGCCTATTGATATTCTGGGGTTATTTTCCTCCTGGGAATTTTGCCGGGCCATTTCCTCCTGAAGCTCCTCTCCTTGGGAGCTCATGGATGACTAAATGTCTGTGGTTCACTTCTGCACTGCCCTGTTCCACTGATTTATGGATAATTTAGAAAGCTTTCCTGTCTAATGTACAGACACATAATGGACAGTTGATTACGTGCTGGATTTGTGGTCATGTCTATACAACACTGAGCACTGGCCCCTGGAGGGATGTAACTCCATACAGAGAGACTGTTTCTCTGGTGTAGCAAGAGTCAACCCATGGTACCTTTTTCGAAAGAGCCTTCTATGATAGCGCAAGGAACACTCATTTATACAAAAGACACTCGACGTTGAAAACAACTGCCTTTGAGCAGGGTGAAAGGGAGGGAGAGCTTTACAAAGTGGGAAATTACCATTGTTCCCTGGATCGTGGTATGAGAAATGGAACGTCAGATGAGTCTCACACATGAAATAGAAATTATTAAAAATCCATATCATCCCAGAAAGGGATTAAACATGGACATGGATGAGAGATTACTTTTGGTTCAGAGAACTGGGGCTTTTTCCTTACAACAGATATCATTGTTATTACCGAAAAGGTAGTTTTGGTCCATTTTATCTCTTTAATCAAGTCCGTTTCCAGATTTTGTCAGTTAGAGGAGCACTAACTCTGGGGTGAGCTGATCATTCAGGTCTAATGCACGGTGCCACCTTGGCAAGTCTGGTTGAGCTGGTTATGTAACCGGGTTTGCCGGTTTTGTGGATCCGGCCTTTCTAGGCTCCAGCGGTGAAAATCATTTCTTCCAGCACCTTGGGGAATTTGGAGATTGGTTACATCCTCCCTAGTTTGGAGTTTCTACTGTAAACAATACTGGAGTGAGATTCCTTAATGAGGACTTTTGAAATAGGATCTAGTTTCAGAGGGATGCTGCAGAATGTCAGGGGAGAGACTCCAGGTCCCTACATCAAACACTCCTGCTCCCTGCCCCAGGAAACCAGTGAATCCTCTCTTTCCGGCCTTTACCTTTCTCTCATTCAAAGCATCCTCTGTCCACAATTACAGGACTCGATAGGCCTCAAGGTCACGTCTAGGCAGTAAGTTTACAGAAACCACTCCTTAGTGTTAATCCTTAGCATTCCCCCCCCCCCCCGCCCCTTAACCGCTATTCATGAGTACAAGACACTGTAGCCAATTAATTTTAATGTTATACAGAAGGAGCTCACCTGATAAGTCTGCGGAATTCTTTTCTGTGGGAATTCCAAAGGACCAAGCAAAACTAGGTCGAGCCCAAGATAGTCTCATTAAATCCCAAAGTTGCCAAACTAGAATCACGGGGTCAGACGTGGTGTGCGCAGCCAAGCTTGAGGGAGGTGTTAGAGGCAGGCTCCCTGCGTTGACCTTTCAGACTCTCCGCCTCCTTATCAATAATGCAAACAGCAGCCCTCACAGCTGAGAGCAGCCACAGCGCAGAGGGCTCCTAGGGATCAAGATACATCACTACTCTTGTTCCAGAGGATAAATGTGGAGGAGGGGGCTTCATGTATCCAGAGAGTAGGCTGTAGCCAGCCCCTTGAGCAAGGGCCCAGACCAACCCGGACATGGGCTAAAGAATGATTTGTGAAGAACAAAGAGAAGTAAGCCTATCTGCACATTTCACGGTAAGACACTATATCAATTTTTCTGAGAACTTTCCAACCTACGGTAATCAATTTCACAAAAAGAAGACTCCAGGCTTCGAGCTTCCAGTCCCCTTGCACCAGTGAGCAGAGTTTTTGAGGCCGACGGGGGAATAAAACTTTGCTGTAATAGACAGCGATGGTCAATAACTGTAAATCTCCACCTTTCAAGAGACTAATTCAGAATGAAACTAGAGTCTTCTAGTCCCCATTCCACATACCTAGGGTTTCGTGAATGCTGATTGGCTCAGCATGAGTCACATATTCATAGATGGCCCAATCAACTCTGGGGAGGGTGACAGAGACTTCATAGAATATACAGAATATTCATAACTGTAATTTTGCTACTGTTAATGAATCATAATGTAAATATATGCATTTTCCAATGTTCTTAGTCTCTACAGCAGTGGTTCTCATCCTGTGGGTTGTGACCTACAGGTTGAGACCCACTAGCAGGGTCATCTAAGACCATGAGAAAACACAGATATTCATAACAGTAGCAAAATTACAGTTATGGCCAAAACCGGTTTGGCTCAGTGGATAGAGCATTGGCCTACGGACTGAAAGGTCCCGGGTTCGATTCTGGTCAAGGGCATGTACCTTGGTTGCGGGCACATCCCCAGTAGGGGGTGTGCAAGAGGCAGCTGATTGATGATTCTCTCTCATTGATGTTTCTAACTCTTTATCCCTCTCTCTTCCTCTCTGTAAAAAAAATCAATAAAATATATATTTTTTAAAAATTACAGTTATGAAGTAGCAACGAAAATAATGTTATGGTTGGGGTCACCACAACATGAGGAACTGTATTAAAGGGTTGCGGCATTAGAAAAGGTTGAGAACCATTGCTGTTGGTGAAGGAGCTGAGCAGAACCTGCAAGTAGTATCTACAATGATTGTCTTGCCAAAAAAAAAAAAAAAAAAGAAAGAAAGAAAGAAAAAGGGGGAAAAAAGGGTGTAGGTGGCATTTCCTGTTCTTAGAATAGAAAGTTCCTACTTTAGTACTATACCCCCTTTCTTGAAACTCTCCACTTTCTGACTTAATGGTCTTTCAGAACTCAGGACACCTGTTAGATGGACATAACCCAAAGAATCTCAGCTTCTAGTTTTTGAATTTTGCAACATGGCTGTACATTTCTCAAGGATCAATATTAACTAGATCCGCCAACAGGGTAGTCACATTAGATGAATTGCCAAACTGTAATGCGTAGTGACTAAGATATGCCAGGCATTTTCCATCTTTCATCCTTTGTTCTTGCTGTCTCCTCAGCCTGGAATAGTCTTAAATAATCCAGCTATTGAAATTCTACTCTTCGAATGTATTCCTCCAGGCATAGTTCAAATGTCAATTCCTTCTGGAGCCTCCCTTGACCTTCCCAAGTTTAGAGTTGCCAGATTTAGCAGATAAAAACATAGGAGACCCAGTGCAATTTAATTTTAGATACACAATGGGTGATTTATAATGTATTTCTCAAATATTTCATAGGACACACAGTAAAATTTAATTTGCTATTTATCTGAAAATAAAATTTAACAGGACAGTCTGTAATCTGTCTGGTAACTCTTCTTGCTCCCAACACTTTGCCTACACTTTTCCCCCCCAGATTTATTTTATTCTGCCATGGATATGTTGGTTTTTCATGTATGTGTTTTTCTCACTAAATTATAAGATATTTATAAGTAAATATTCTTCCTTTAAAGAAAACTTTTGTTTTGAAAAGAGCGGTTTTAGGTTTGCAATGAACTAAAGAGAAAGAAGCAGAGATTTCCCATATACCTCTTTCTCCCACACATACATAACCTTCTCCAATATCAACATCACTCACACGGATGCTATATTTTTACCAAAGATAAACCTACACTGACACATCATAATCAATAGTTTCCCTCAGGGTTCACTCTTGGTGGTGTATGTTCTGTGAGTTTAGACTAATGCATAATGACATCTATTCATCATCATAATCTCACCCAGAATATCTTTACTGCCTTTAAAACCCTCTGTGCTCAGCCTATGCAGCACTTTCCCTCCAGAACCACTGATCTTTTTATTGTTTTTATAGTTTTGCCTTTTCCAGGATGTTATGTAGTTGAAACCAAACAGTAGGAGCCTACTCCGATCAGCTTCTTTCACTGAGTGGATTGTTAATATGCATTTACGGTTCCTCCATGACTTTTCATGGTTTGGTAGCTCATTTCTTTTTAATGCTGAGTAATATTCTATTGTTTTGATAATCATCAGAGTGAAAAAGGCAGAGCAGATGTAAGGATAGGAGGATGAATTCAGGGAACTGGAAAGTCAGGGAAATGAGAATGTGGGGGAAGTTGCAGATGAATGGCCTACTCCAGGGCTTTGCTGGATTCTCACATCTCCCTGAATTCCCTGACGTCTACTGTGAAGATGGGTGTAGTGGCCATGTGCCATTCTCCCTGGCCGCCTGCCCAATACCTTTAACATCCTTCCTATGTGTGAGAAATTCGCCAATCAACTCCATTCCCATCCTAGGTAGCAGCCAGAAACTTGCTCTTCCAGCCTCCTTGGTAGCCAGGGTAGAGTCCATGGAGTGGACTTGCTCTGTGTAATGAACTGGAATCTAATGAAGCTGAAAAGCCATTTCTGGGTGGAGTCCATTCTATTTAGGATGCTGGTAAACACCTCCGTTTACAAAAGGCAGTAGGAACAGAGGTTCCAGCAGTCACATCTGGTGCCCAGCATTGGCATCATACATTGAAAAAGCTGTGCCCTAGGAAGGAGCATATCAGTGGGACTATGGTAGACTAGGTAACTGTCTCCACTCTTTAAACAATTTTTTGTTGTTATTGTTGTTTCATATATTTTTATTGACTTCAGAGAGGAGGGGAGATGGAGAGAGAGGTAGAAACATCAGTGATGAGAGAGAATCATTGATTGGCTGCCTCCGGCACGCCCCCAACTGGGGATTGAGCCTGAAACCTGGGCACGGGCCCCAATCGGGAATCGAACTGTGACCTCCTGGTTCATACATAGGTCAGCCCTCAACCAATGAGTCACACCAGCCAGACCAACTGTCTCCACTCTTCACTGTGTCCCTATAATAGAATCCATACTGGTCATGTGACTTACAGTGTCCCCTGTGACAGTAGTAAAGTCTACATTGACCCATACACCTTGAGCTTGGTGGTATGACTTATTTTGAGCCCTGGTGTCTTAGTTCCATCTAGACTGAGGATCTAAGAAGCAGGGTTAGTTTTCATCATCTTACTGGAGCCTCCACCCTCCCCATGAGAAGAGCATGCTGCATGGAGCCATTGTCACTGCGTCTGGGTACTTGATGCAGGCCTGAACCCGACCCAATTCCAAACCCAAATTCCAGCTAAGCTCAGCTGAGCCCCATCAAGGTGAGCAAACCACACTGATCCATGAAGATAAAATAAAGTGCTTGTTGTTGAGATTGGAGAATAATTTGTTATGTGGCATTGTTACAGAAGAAATCTGACTAATACAGTATCCCTACTGGAGTGCTTCCAAGATAGGGTTTTGTCAGGGCTGGTCTTCTGTGATTATGCTCTAGAACAGCTGTGGAGGTTATTTACCACCTTCCACTATTCTGATTAGCTGGAGCCTGTGTCACACGGTTGTCAAATATTTGACAATCATCTTTAGGTTTGGTTATCCCTGGCTGTGTGACTACCAAGCCTGGTTCTTCAGCCTTTCTGGGGATTCAGTGATGTACCTAACATCCTTGGATAAATTAATTTTCTGTGTAAAAAAATATGAGAGTTTCTATATACAACTTAAAACCCTGACTAAAAGAAATGAGAGTGCCAAAGTCAGAGGAACTTGACCTTGGCAGGGGGTCTCTCTCATTTCCCTCAGTGAATACAGTACATTTTCAAATTTGCTTCATGAAACATTTCAGCACTTTCTATCTTTGGACTTTGGGTAAAAAAATGTAAACAGCCTAAGAACTCTGATTCTACATTATACAAATCTGGCACCAACACTTAAGACTCGTCCCCTTGGGGCTGGAAGGCAGCTTTCTTTTTTAGTTCAGTGGAAAGAAGACTTGGCCATGACCCAAGAGACCTCGGCTCCAATCCCAGTTGTGCCAGTAACCCTCTTGACCTTGAGAAAGCGGATTTACTTCTTTGGGTCTTCCTGTACTTCTTGGGTTTTCCTGTATGTAGAATCCCAGGACATTAACATCTGCTCTCCTTTTTATGGTGGTGGCCAGGGAAAAGAGAAATGATGGGAATATGTCATGAAAAGCCACAAGATGTAAATATATGCATGCATCTTTCTTTAATATGTAGTTTAGCGTTAATTATGTATGAATGTATATCTAAGCAGATGTGAAAAAAATGCTAGTTGTGATTTTTCTCAGGGCTCTGAGATTATGGGTGATTTAAATATTCTTTCCAAATGCCACCCCCTTTGCCACACTTCCGATAATGACCACTTATTGCCTTTGTAATGAGAGGATTATTTTTAAGAGAAAATAAAGGCACTAATGTACTCTCTTAATGTAGGGGAAGCTTGGCTCAAAGTGGGATCTGCTTTCAAGTCAAAGTAAATATAAAAAATGGCAGGAAAAATAGGTAGAGAGAACAAGAAGGGTAGAAAGGTGGTACCCCCTTGCAGTCAGGGGGTGTGGAATAAGGGTCTCCCTTCTAAGCCCAGGGAACCCCACTGTAATGTGTCACTTTGAGTCACAGAATCATTTATCACCGTGACCACCAAATACCCAGGAAGTCAAGTGGAAACCTGACCCCCAGCTTTAGCCTACAGGTGACTGTTGTTCCTGCCCCGCCAGTGCAGGGCAATAAAGGATCTGATTACACACATCCTCAGGAAATCCTCAGGAAGTAATCTGGGTGCATGACCCAGGTGAAAAGGAGCCAACATTTTTTTCTGGGCCTGGAATTTTTTAGTTGCTTATAGCAATTATATTCCAAAAAAGATTTCCACATTATAGATGCGATGGAGGCAAGGGAGATGAAGAAAACTGAGACTGTAGCTGAGGATGGGCCCAGGGCCACAGGGTTTGGTTGCCACCTCATCTCCATCATTACTTTTTCACCCAACAAGACAACTCTCGTGCTCTGCCAAGAATGAGAGAGAGAGAGAGAGAGAGAGAGAGAGAGAGAGAGAGAGAGAGAGAGAGAGAGAGAGAGAGAGAGAGAGAGAAGGAGAAGGAAGGAGAGACAGACATACATAGTGAGAGAGAGAGAAGTCAGATATGATTCCACAAATGTTTATGGAGCACATAGTGTGTTCCAGGGACAGTCAAGGTTAGGGGTACAAGGCAGTGTCCCAAGATTACAGTCTAGTGAGAGAAACAAACAGACACAAATTCCAATACTGACTGGTACGTTCTTTAAGAAAAACAGGATCATTGCTGATGTTTATGGAAGGCTCAGGCACTTCACTTGGGTTATCTCACTTCATACCAAGACTATTGTCCCCCTTTCAGTTGAGGAGTTTAGTGACTTGCTGAGGTCACATAGCTTTACCAGTAGAGGAGCAAACATGTGAACCCAATGTACCTGGCTCCAGCCCACCTGCTTAACCCCCTGCTCTGCAGCACAGAGAGGGGAGGCAGAGGAGGAGCGGTCCCATCTGCCTGGGAAAAATCACAGAACGCTTCATGGAAGAGGTGACTCTTGAGCTGGGTCTTAAAGGATAAGCAGGAGTTAGCTTGAGGACAAGGAGGCAGGAAGGGCAGAATATTTTGGGGCGCTGGGATAGAGAAGCAGCTGTGCTTCTTCTGGAAATACCAAATATTCTGGGACAGCCAGAAGGTAGGGAGGCAGCAAAGGTAGGCTGTGAAGGATGAGCCGGTTGAGATACTTGGCTTAGCAGCTGCTGCACCTGGTGTCTTTCCCTCAGAATCATCACCCACATGTGGAGATGCCAGCCGTGGCCTTGCAGGGCCTGGTGCTCCCAGCTCAGTTGGGGCTCCTTTCCAAGGAACTGAGTTGGGTCTTTTCCAGGATGCTCCCTGGTGGACCTGCAGGCAGCCAATCTGCATGCCTGATACAGCAACCGTGTTGGAATAGGAGAGGGAAAGTTCTGGCAAGGGAAGACAGGAGAAAAGTCTTTCACCTGGAACGCATGGCGGTCAAGACCACAGACTGCCCCAGAAGCGTGGATTTGCAGTTTGGCTCCTGCATTTGCTGACTGTGTGACCCTGAGCACGTCACTTAGCTGCTCTGCCCCTCCTGTGTGTTTTGTGTAAGCCTGGGCACTACCATACCTGTTTCTTAGGCTACTTGTGAAGATTGAATGAAGTGATTCGTATCAATGGCTTAGCCCAGTGCTTTGCACTGAGTGAACACTCAGGCTGTGGTGGTCTTACTCTAAGCAGTTATTGCTTTTTCAACATTTATTAGCAAAGATTTATTGAGAGTTTTCTTATGCCTGGTAGCTGGACCATAGCTACGAATAAGAAGGTTGTAGCTTGCCTAGAGCTTTATTCTAGGGAGGGAGGCAGACAACAAACAATATATGTAATAATTTCAGATAGTGATGAGGGCTATGCAGATAATGGTTAGAAAGTGAAATGTGTGTGGGGGCACAGGCATGTGAATTTTAGATAAGTTAATCAGGGAAGGTCTCCTGGAGGAGGTGATATTAGAGGAAAGGCCTAAATCAAAGAAGCTTATCTCATGAAAATGTAGAACAAAAGTAATTCAGACACAGGACAGGGCAAATGTAAGGGCCCAGAGGCAGGGAAGAACTTAATATATTCAAGGAATTATAGGAAAGCCAGTGTCCCAAAAGGGGGAAGTGGGGAGAGTGATCCATGAAGGAAAATGCTAATAGTAATAACAGCAGCAATAATTATCTGTATTGAACATTTGCTCCAGGCTAGATTTTCATACTCACCTTCACAAGCGCTGTATGAGGAAGGGGCTATTAGAGTTCCCATTTTAAAATGGGGAAATTGAGGCTCAGCAAAGCCAAGGAATTTGCCCAAGGTCACTCAGGAATATAGGGCTGCAGAGCCAGGATTTGGGCTGAACGGATGGAAACAGTTCTCTACAAACAGCTCACAATCACCGCCCTCTTCCACCTCCCCTGGGAAGACACTCACCTGTCTATGCAGCTCAGTGCACAGTGGAGGGATGTGCGAGTGGGTGTGTGTGTATGTGTGTGTGTGTGTGTGTGTGTGTGTGTGTGTGTGTGTTTGTGTATACATGCACGTGGATCAGAGGCACAGGACAGTGAGAATTACAGCTGTATCTTAGCTCTTGGTTGTGGAGACAAGACTAGCACATAAACAAAGACAATGAATAAATCAAGGTAAAATATATTTACGGGACAAATTGTGTAGGACAAGCCCTAGTGCTTTAGGGACACTCTAGAGAAGAGGGAATTGGTGAAGAGAGGAGAGGAAAGCAGTATATTTAATGATGAGAAGTAAGGACCCCAGACTCAAATGCCCACTGCAATATGATTTGGGGCAACTTACTTAGCCTCTCTGTGCCAGTTTCTTCATAGAGTTGTTGTGAGGATGAATTAAATGAGTTTATGTACATAAAGCACTTAGAAAGCTGCCAAGCAGAAAGTGTTTGACATTAATAAGATTTATTTATTTTTGCCACCTGGTTCTAGATTTTAAAAAATGATTTAGATAAAACACAAATGTTCATTAATAGCCTCTTTATTTATAATTTCTTGATTTATTCTTCCTACCCCTCAATGTTGCAATTTCAATATAGGTTGTCCACCCTCCCCTTACCACCTGCTGATACCTTGGTGGTCCACTTCTTTGCACTTCTGTCCTCCAATGGCCTTCTCCTCCACCCTCTTTCAGTCCCTTCCTTACATAGCCTCATCCTATAACTGCACTCCATCCCTAATGTTGATTTCTTGTGTCCATTCTCTAACCTCTCAGATCTTTCTCTAAAGTACCCAACTCCCACAATCCTTTGTACCCACTGGGACCTCCAGCATATTGATTCTATCTTATCAATATCCATGGCCAACCATTATACTCCTAATACACACACACATACATACATACACACATACAGTGTGTATACACACTTTAACTGCTGATAACTCAGTTGATGTTTCTTTCAGATTTAACCCAATGGAATTAATAAAGGCAGCCAAAGTTCCTTTTGGTACACCCTGTAGTATATGTAGTATTTATACCAACATATATTGTAAGTGCTTTATTTGTGTTTTATCTAAATCATTTTGAAAAATCTAGAACCATGGTGGCAAAAATAAATAAATCTTATTTAATAAATAGATACATACACATATATGCTATATATATTATATACTGTTATATATATGATAAACTACAAGAGTTGTAGTATAGAGCAAATACTGATGAGAATATCCTTCTAGCTTTGCCATCCTCTCTTGGGAAAAAGAAGCCCTGGTTAAATCCAGCTGCGCCTACTCCATATCCAAAGCTATGCAGCTAAACGTGCCTGGAGAAAAATCACACAAACTTCCTGCTGGCTTCACTTTAAATTCACGACCACAGACTTCAAATGAGATTTCTGCAGTGAATTCACTCTCACTGTGTCGATGAGCTTCTGCTTCTGCTGAAAATCAATCCTTTCTCCTGTACACAGGACCTTACCCCTCACCAAGGGCGTCACTCCCACAGCTCACTCTGCTCTCCCTCTGGATTTTTCTCTGAGATTATTCACAAGAGCATGCAAACCTGTTTTCTTTCTTTTTAATAATCCTTTATATAGCTCCAACTATTAGCTATCTATTGCTACATAACAAATTATACCCCACACTTGGAGCTTAGAACAAGCAATCCTTGTTACCGCCAGTCCTCATGGGTCAGGGGTCTGGGCACGGCTTCATTGCATGGCTCAAGGTCCCTCACAGGGCTGCAATACTGGTGTTCACCAGGCTGTGATCATCTAAGGGCTCAATAGGGAAATGACCTGCTTCCAAGCACACACATGTGGTCTTTGGAAGGCATATTTCTTGCCACATAGACCTCTCCTACCATTCACAACATGGAGTATGCTTCCTTTGAGCCAGCAAACCAACAGAGGGCTCTAGACAAATCTCCTCCCCCTCCTCCTCCTCCTCCTCCTCCTCCTCTTTCTTTTGTTAATCCTCACCTGAGGATATTTTTCTATTGATTTTTTAGAGAGAGTGGAAGGGAGGGGGAGAGACACACAGAGAGAAACATCCATGTGAGAGAGACATGTTGATTGGTTGCCTTCTGTACACGCCCTGCAACTGAAGTACATGACCTTGATGGGAATCAAACTTTCAGTGGCTGACACTCTAGCCACTGAACTAAACTGGCTGGGATGACAAGTCTTCTTAAAACCTAATGTTGGTTGAAGTGACATCCCATCACTTCTGCTTTATTATATTCATTGGAAGTGAGTCAGTAAGTCAGCCCAGGAAAAATTGTGTAACATTAGTGGGAATATAAAAATGGTGCAGCCATTGTGGAAAACAGTATGATGGGTTCTTCAAAAAATTAAAAATAGAACTACCATATGATCCAGCAATTCCACTCCTGGATATCAACACATAAGAATTGAAAGCAGGTACTCAAACACTTATGTCTGAGCATGGGTATATTTATTCCCTCATTGCTCATAACCACACTATTTACAGTAACCAAAAGGTGCAAACAACCCAATTGGCCAATGATGGATGAATGGATAAAGACCATATGGTCTAACATATAGGGAATGTCATTCAGCCTTAAAAGGGAAGGACATTCTGGTATATGTTACAACATTGATGAACATTGAAGACATTATGCTGAATGAATTAAGTCAATCACAAAAGAACAAATATTGTATGATTCCATTTATATAAGGTACCTAGAATAATCAAATGTATAGCGACAGAAAGAAAGTAGAATAGTGGTTGCCAGGGGCTGGGAGAAGGACTGCAAAGTTAGTGCTCAGTAGGTACAGAGTTCCAGTTTGGGAAGATGAGAAGGTTGTGAAGATGAAGAGTGTTAATGGTTGCACAAGAATGTGAATGTACTTAGTGCCACTGAACTTTAAAAATCATTTAAATTTCATATTAACAATATTTTACCACAATTTTTAAAAATGACTGGAAAAAAATGTCAGCCTACACTCAAGAGAGGGCATGAGCATATGAACACCATGAATATCAGAAAACAGCTCTAATTAGTGGGTGGGTTAGGATGAGGGTGCACATTCACAGAGGAAAGAGGATACTTCCAACATGGTGAAGCTTGAGTCTCGGTAGAAGGGAGGACTAAAAAAAAAATCTTATTTTTTATGAAAAGTTTAGATATACACATATATATAAGCAGATGGACAATTGTTTGTGTTATTGACAGTTCATGGGCACTCCATTAGAAAAAAAATGCTACTTCAGAGGAAGCCATAATAACACTGGGTTAGGGCATAAAGCTGCACTCTTCTGGTCACAGTGAGGTGAGGTGGCTTTGCAGGAACCCAAAATCAATGAGGAGAATCCCTTGTATTGATCTTCCTTCAGCGAGCTTACCAAGGACTTTCATCTATAGCAGGTGTTCTTAGCTCTAGATCTGTGGACTTTTAAGTGATTGTGGATGGGCTCTGGGTGCAGGAACCTGTGACCCTCCTGAATTGCAGGCACCAAGTAGATACCCTCGCATGAAGATCAGAGAAGCATTATTGTTAAACTAGAGGCCAGTGCACAAATTTGTGCAGGGGTGGGGTCCTGCAGGATCACCTGGCAGTAGGTGGAGGGGGAGAAGGGACATGGGAAGTTGGCCAGCTGGCCCTGCCCCTGGGTCAAACTCCAAGTTGAGGAGATAATTTGCATATTAGCCTTTTATTATATAGGATGACTGAAATTGAGTAGGATGACCTGGATTCAAATCTGACCTTGCTGCCTACTGTGTGATTGGGCAAGTTACTTACCCTCTCTGAGATAGCACCAGATCATAGGTTTGCTGTGGTGATTAAATAAATAAAGCTTGTAGAACAGTGACTGGAACAGTAATAGTAACTGTTTAGCAAATATTAGTTATTACTATGTTTGTTAATATTTCTGGAAATATGCATTTGGGCATTGTAGGGTGGAGAGGGGGGAAGGTGTGGAGGGTACAGTAGCATCTGCCTCACTTCCTTCTCCTCTCTTTTCTGGGCCTACTCCCTACAGGATATTGAGAATCAGAGAGAGGAGATGAGTTACCTGTTGGTGGGGATGGTGATATGCCTTTGGTCTTCTCCGCTTGATGAAGTGCTATCTGTGCAGATGATATACATATACTTGTAGGGACAACACTGAGATTCATCCTGACCCCTGCTGCCCCTCAGCCTCCAATCCCCTGCTCACAGCCCCTCACCTGCTGCACATGCCTTCTCCTGACAGCCTTGGATAGCTCACACCCTGCCCCTTTCTCTAACCCCTGATATGGGGCCTGGGAATCTCAGACTTCCTCGTTAACACTCTCTGATGCCCATCATTTTTATTTGAAAGAGTTAACTGATATAAATTATTGCTCTCCTGACTTGGGTATTTGGTAGCTTTTTTCTTGAGTTATATACAAAGAGAGCCTGCCACTTCCAGAAAAAATAACTGACAGTATGTGTTGCCAGTGGTGAAATTTGAACTTTTAAGTAGAAATGGATTTTGCAAAACTTGTGTCTGAAACCATGAGCTTGATAGCTCCCCATACTTAAAGACTTTTCTGATGGCATTGTGAGTGATGATATTGAATGTGATTTTTGATTAGCATAATGAAATGTGTTAATTTGAAAGAGCTATGTAATTCAGTGCTCTAATATTCCCAAATGGCTGATCAATGAATGATGTTATGAAAACAAAAGGAGTAAAAGATCCATTCCAAGTACAAGATTAACCAATGGATTCAATAATTCTTTTAAAAATTCAGTTACAATTGACATATAACATTATTTTAGATTCGATATAAATATATAGTGAAATGATCACCACAATTAATACAGTTAACATTTAGCATCTTACATAGTTATAATTTTTTTCTTATGAGAACTTTAAAAAATCTACTCTTTTAGTAACTTGCAAATATACAATATGGTGTGTATTTTTTTCTTTGTGTTTTCCCTGCCCTGGCAGCCACCAAATCTTGGGACTTTAATTAATCTTAGGCCTCAGGAAAGAAATCTGTTTGGTAGAGACAGCTGCTAATGATAAATAAGGATAACCTTTATACTGTTACATCTACAATCTCATTTGATTCTTGCAACAACTCTGTGATGTAGGTAAGGTTAGTTTTTATTGTCTTACAAGTGAAGAAATGGAGACTCCATTCTGATCTAAACCTCCTTTTTTGTCTGAACTGTTGTAAGAGTCTTACCTGATCTATGCAGTTTGGGCTGCCTACAGTCTGTTCTCCATACGGCACCCAGAGAAATCTTTATTTCTTTTTTCCCCCCTCCAGTTTTATTGATATATAACTGCCATAATGTATAACTTTAAAGGATATATATAATGATTATATATGCATATACATACACTATATATATATCAATATAAACAATATGATATAATTTTATAAATTTTTTAAAAATATATTTTTTTATTGATTTCAGAGAGGAAGGGATGGGGAGAGAGAGCGTTAGAAACATCAATGATGAGAGAATCATTGATCAGCTGCCTCCTGCACGCCCCCTACTGGGGATCAATCTCACAACCTGAGCATTTGCCCTTGACTGGAATTGAACCTGGAACCCTTCAGTCCACAGGCTGACGCTCTATCCACTGAGCCAAACAAGCTGGGGCAATATGATAGTATTAACTATAGTCACCATGCCTACATTTTTTGAGATATATTTGACATATAAAGCTGTATTAGTTTTAGGTGTACAACATGATGATTTGACATATGTATATATTGAGAAATGATTAACCCAATAAGTGTACTTAATATCCATCACCACACATACTTAAAAGATTTTTCTTAGGAGACCTTTAAAATCTACTCTTTTAGCAACTTTCAGATATATAATACGGCATTGTTTACTGTAGTCACCATGCTGTGCACTACATCCCTAGGACTTACTGGTTGTAAAAGGGAGTTTGTGTCTTTTGATCACCGTCACCCCTTCCACCCAATGGATTTTAAATATAACAAAGTACAAAAAAAGGTCAACATGGTTTCAGATTCCACATTGAAGAAATAAATTACTACTTGTTGAGTTTTGGAATAATATAAAAAAAAGACTATCCATAGTTAAATAAAAGGCTATTGCAATATTCATCTTTTCCAACTGCACGTCTATGTAAGGGCAGATTGATTTTCTTCATATTTTTCAATCAAAGCAGCATCATGTAACATTGAATGCAGAAGCAGACAATGAAAATTCAGTTGTCTTTTATTATACTAGATATTAAAGGGATTTTCACAAATGTAAAATAATGCTACTCTTCTTGTTCATTTTTTTATTTTTGGAAAATGGAGTTAATTTTTATTAACATGTTATGTTAACATGAAATGGGTTCATTATGATTATTTCCAAATGAATTAATCTATATATATAAAAGCCTAAGCAACTGTTACAACCAGATGGCCAGATGACCGGCCAATAGCTATAATGTGTACTGACCACCAGGTGGCAGACACTCAATGCAGGAGCTGCCCCCTGATGGTTAGTGCGCTCCCACAGCCAACCTTCTATGGCAGGGGTCCTCAAACATTTTAAAGTGGGGGCCAGATCACGGTCCCTCAGAGAGCTGGAGGGCCGGACTATATGAACTACTAATTCCTACTGTAACACCTCGGCTGCGCTCACTGCCCAAAAAACCTGGCGGGCCGGATCAGACTCCTCTGCGGGCCGCATGTGGCCCGCTGGCCGTAGTTTGAAGACCCCTGTTCTATGGCCTGCCAACCTTCTGTGGTCCCTCCCCCTAGCTGGCCATAGTCCCTCCCCATGGATGGCTGACCTTCATTGGCCCCCATGGGGATTGGGTGAGAGGGCCCCTGATAGACCCTGATCTTCTGCTAGGCTGAGGGACCCCACCTTTGCATAAATTCATGCACCGGGCCTCTAGTAAGTATATAGTTAAACATTTCTAGTTTCAATTTCTAATACTATGAATATTCACAGAATTCAAATTTTAAAAAGCTCTTTAGGATCGTCAATACATTTTAAGAGTGTAAAGGGGTTTTGACACTAAAAAATTTGAGAACTGCTGTGTTAGGAAATGAGGAAGTACCACTCTCAACCAGTATAGAAAAAAATGTCTCTGACCCAAATGCACTAGGCCTGTGACAAACCACCTAGCCCAACTCCCTCTTCCTGATATAGAACCAGTCCTTCAGCTGCTCTTATGAAGTCCTGGGCCGATAAGTGTCCCAATTTTTTTGTGGCTGTATTTAGAAGGTTGGGATGTGGAACCTTTGTTCAGTCTCAATTGTCAATTCCAGGAACTAGAACATTTCCCACCAAATAGCTTGTTAAAAAGTCTTTAATTATTTGACTGTATTTTTTTTTGTTTGTTTCATTGTGGGAGAATAATTACTGTGTTATTATGTAGATTCACTATCATTTTAAAACATTAATTACCATTTTGATATGATGATGAAGAGAAGTCAGAAGATGGTGTTTTGAAAAGAGCATTACTTTAGAATCAAAGCTTTGCCACTTACAGAGTAACTGTGGGCAAATTACCCAACCTTTGTAACCTCGTGTTCTCATCTTTAAAATTAGGATAAAAATACCTGCCTTACGTGTTGCTTAGAGATAATGCATATAAATAAATAGTCTTTTACATGAATTGTCTGATACATAATAGAGAGTTGAATAATACATAATAACATCACATCATTATCATCATAGTACAGAAGTTGGGAAGGAATTTTGTTAGAGTTCTCTGAGGCAAGCAGCTGATTTTATTTTTCTTCTTTTTAGTTTCCTTGCTAAGTTCTTGGAGGCTTCTTATCTACTTCCTCACCAGAAACTTAAGGTTTCTCTCTAAATGCCAGGGGACAGCAGATCCATTGGACAAGATGATTATCTGTCACCCTCTTCCCCATCTGTCTTGACAAAGAGGAATCGCTTTCACCCTGGTTGAAGAGTTATTTTCCCAGAAGAGACTTTTCTTCTCATTCCCCTTGAGGCAAATACCTCTCTCTGGGCTTCTCCCAAATTCTAGGCCTCAGTGTAGGCTAGAACAGACCCAAAAGAGCCACCACTGGATTCCCTGTTTGGCCAATCATGGAAAAATAATGAACAGCTGGATGAATTTCATGAGGTAAGATTTTCTAAATAAAGAGCTCTGTGAAGCTACAGAGACTATTCCCTTGAGTATTTTATTTATTTTTTTAAATGAGGCCTCCAGGAGGGGATTTTTATGGAATGATGGGTGAAAATGGTGTGCCTCTGCATGCTGCTAAAATGGAAGTGCTGGTTCCCTTTTATAACCCAGGGAGGCAGATTAATGCATTGAGGGGATGTGGCTGCTGCCTCTCAGCAGCTGGCTCAATTACCTATGCTTCCAAGCTGTGCTTTGGGCCTTGGAACACAAGTCTGATGGGATTCTGACCTTGCTGGAGGACTTTGTTCCTTCATTGAGGTGGCCTACTTTTAGCCTGAATATGTCCTTTACACTTCTCCTAGGTAGGTTTGCTGGAACTGAGAGTGTAAGGGAATTGTCCAGTGAGATCCTTTTCAAGAACAAGGGAAGTAAATGAGATCATGAGGATGTTAACAAACGAGGAACTCTGGGAAGAAAAATGATATCTCTTTGGGGAAAGGATATTAGGGCATTTTATTCCAATGAAGCATTTTGGTGGACTAATCCAAAAAGCTGTCAGAAATCATTTCATTGCAAAGTTTAGAAACCAACTCAGATGAACTCAACTAATACCTGGCTTTACTGTAAGGCATTAGGTACACCTCATGGATCCCAAATGGCAGAACCAAGAGCTGAGAACAGAGAGGTTTGTGGTTCTAGGCAAAGTCTAGGGTTCTAACTCAAGCTGCCTGGCTTCAAATTCTGGGTCTACTACTTACATTGTATGAACTCGGACTAACTACTCATCTCTCTGTGCGTCAGTTTTGTCTATAAAGTTTGGAAAATCAGAACAGTTATGTTCTAGAACTGTGATGAGATTTAAATGAGTAGATACATGTAAAATATGTCAAGCAGCACCTAGCACGTATTAAATCCTTAGTAAATGTTAGCTATTGAAGATTTCCATAATAGCTATCAGATTTCAGAACAACTTTCCCACCAAGAACAATGAGAAAAGCTGGATGACATTTTTAAAAACCACTCCCAAGATACTGGAAAATTACCAAGGCTGAGAAGACATAGGAGCTCAGGATCTCAGAGAGCTTGGCATTCGGTGCTGCTTTCCTCCCAGGGTGTTTGCTGGTGGACAAGCATTATCTAAGCCACCGAGAGACTGAGCAGAACAGACTGACAGGAGAAGAGCTGAGCATCACTCTGGCAGTTTTATGGGGCTGGAAGAGATAAAAATGGGAGGTTAGAGCCTTCCAAAGGAGAGGAGCCATGGTGGTTACTCTTTCAGTTGAAACTCCCAAGGGTTATAATACAGAAATATGGGTAAACTACTAATACACCAGCCTTCATAAAGCCTGAAGCCTGGTTTTGAATCTGTTCCATCACTGATTTAATTAAGGTTGGCCAATCTGCCTTTACTAGCTACTTACCAGAAGCAGAAGATAATCACCTCTGGAGGAAGATAACACCTCCAGAACCTTATGCATAACTAGAGGCCCAATGCATGAAATTCATGCAAGGGGCTCAGGGCCCTCACAGCCCCACAGCCCTGGCTTTGTCGGGAAGGTCGTCTGGGCAGTTGTTCTGTGTTCGGTCTAATTAGTATATTAGCTCTTTATTATGTAGGATAACTGATATTCAATTCAAAATTATCAAACTCACCTAGAAGCAAGACAAAATGCCCAAAAATCATGAGGAAAAGAAACTCAGACAATATAAAGAAGCCAACAGGAAATAAAAATACTGGTGTTAATACAGACTTTAAAAAAACTGTCATTAATGTAGTCAAGCAATTGGGTGGCAGGGTGGTGACCTTCAGCATAAATTAAGAAACTATAAAAAAAATGACCAAGTTCAAGCTCTAGAACTGAAAAATACAATAGCCCAAATAAAAACCCAACATATGGAGTTATCAGCAGATTAGAAAGAGCTGATAAAAGATAAGTGAACTGCAGAGTTTGTCAGAAGAAAACATCTGGACTGAAGCATGGAAAGATAAAAATATATGAAATGCAGAAAAGAACTTAAAGAACACCTGTGGCAGAGTGAAAAGTTGAAAAAATAAGCAGTCGGAGTCACAGATAGGGGGAAACAATGAATGAAGAGATAGTGGATGAGAATTTTCCAAAGCTCACACAAATTAGGGCTTTTCAACTAAACAGAGCCAGAGCCCTGGACTTCAGCTGGGAAACCCAATTAAGGCTCCCCATCTCTTCCCATCCCCCACCCCTAAATACATAGCACAAATCACAGAGCACACCCTACCTGGCTTACCTAGGTGGGCACAGAAAAAGACCCAGACCCAGAGAGTGGGAAGGATTGCTGGGATTGTGGGACATAGCTGTCTGGTCTTCATCACACTCATGGCAGCATGTTCTCTTACTTGACCAGTGGTACAGAAGAGAAGTGGGAGAGAAAGGGTACCTGAATCACCTCCCAGACTCTTCGCTGGTGTCAGGGGAAGGCTAGGAAAGTTCTGACTCTCTACAGGAGGGTAGAGTGGTCTTGACCATGGCAACCTCGCTCACTAATGCCTTGTGGCCTAATCAATATTTTGAGCTCATCAGATAAGCAATGAATTTTCCATTAGTTGTGGGGTAGGAGGAGGGGGAAATTAGAAAAGAAAGAGAGTACCCTAGTGTGGGAGGGAGAAGAACAGCTCACCTCAACTGCAAAGAGACAATTACGATAAAGAGTGGTAATAGTCAAGGTCAGGGTTTCCTGGGCTGTAGAGGGAAGAGCTACTAACCTTCACAGGACAGAGAGATAGTGGCCAAGAACAGCTTTAGGGAGGTGACTGTCAAGCTGAATCCTGAAGGAAGAATGGAAGTTTTCCAGATGGACAGAGGGGGGAAATGAATTTTACACATATTATGGCATAGAGGTTTGAGGAAGGTGGTATTTGAGAGGATTGTAAGAATTGAGTGTGCCTTGAATGAAAATTGCATGAAGAATGTGTATTTGTAATGGGTCATTAAAATATAAGAATTAGGCATGGCAACCACTCAATGAATTTTGTTGAGGATAAATGTATTACTTAGCTGATCCCCAAATTAAAGAAATTCTTAATCTTCTTTGTTTGGAGAAATCCTACTAATTTTGACCAGCTTCTCTTTCTATTCACTAGACTTGGGATATGCTCTCTAAGGACAAGATTGCTTTGAATATAATGCAATAAGAATCGCAAATAACAGTGTCTGATGGTTTATGCATTCTGAATTAGTGTATTTTGGATGAGCTTTCTATGCCTGAACCTTCACAGGAGAATCTCAGAATTACCAAAAGTTATTGACCTGGCCCATGAATAAAGCCAGCTCACTCCTCAGAGTATAGATGACTTGTGTAGGTTACAGAGAAAGTGTTTGAGATCAGCTGTTGATTCTGACACTGACAATGTCCCATAGGGAGCAGAAGGTCTTTGGAGACAGGCCTGGGTTTGAATCCCAGTTTAATTACATACTAGCTGAGTGCTTAACCGGGTCACGCTGTCTCTCTTAGTCTTGACATGCACATTAATATTGTGGAAATAATACCGAACTCATTGAATTGTTATAAGAATTAACTTGGAGAAAAATTTGGGAACAGACCGTCCTGGACAAGGCTCTTTTTATTCTAAGGAACAGGAAGCCAGTTAAACTGGTTCAGCTGAAAGGAAGGAACAGGAAATAAAATACAGAGTCCCTAGGGGAGGAACCAGGAGTCAGAATCCAGGTACATGCTCCATCTCCCAGGAGCCGCAGACTGTCTTACGGTGCCTCCACCTCTTCCTCTGTGCTCGTCGCTGCTTTCTGCTCATTGGTCCCTCAGCTCCTTTCCCGCCTCTCACAATTCCCCCTCCTCTAGACCTTTCTACAGTCCAGTCTTTCCACAGGAAATCCTGCTTAGTTTTCCTGTGTCTAGCACTATGTTTTGGGGAGAAGTGAATTAACAAAGTTTAAAAGGTTCAGTGACCACCTCCATCCAATCACCTGCGACCAGGGCATGAGACTTGTCACACAGTATAAATATGGCTCTAGCTTCAGCTCTGAATGGTGATGATTCCTAGAGAAAGGGCCTGTAGGAGTATTGACACAAAAGTTATCAGCTACAAGTACTCGTACAACAAACATTACCCTCCTCTTTCTCCTCTCCTTACTCTAGCAGAGCAGGTTTCTACAATAGAATGAGCCTAGCACAGATTCATGATTATCTTTAGGTGTTTACTTTTGCTTGGTCTGTACCTTCTACTAAGGATATCCTACTCCATCTGTCTCTCTAGTCATCCACCCATCCATTTATCCATCTATTCATTCATTCATCTACCCATCCATCCACCTCTGTCTTCCTTTTACCTATCTATGTCCTATTCACCCTCCAGGAAAGGATTTCCCGATATTGTCTTGCCTCTTGATTCTCCTCATTTCGGTTGATTCCTTATACTCTATAATATGCAATTTAGCATTAAATTATACAATGGCTTGGGTTTTTCTCTTCCTCACTTTTAAGGAATTAGTCTCGTTGTTTCAACTAGATTATAAATTTATACAGAACAGAGAGCACCATGGTATGAAGTAAATGTTCAATGAATGAAGAAATGACAGCACAGTAATATTCTATAGCTGGAAGGGATCTCAAAAATAATTTAGTCTAGTCCCCTTGATTTCAGAAAAACTTGAGATCAGAGCAGCAGAAATACTTTTTGCTGATTGAATAAAAAGAATAAAATGAAGAATAAGTATTGGAGGGTACTATGCTAAGCGAAATAAGCCCATCAGAGAAAGTAAAATATCACCTGATCTCACTTATATGTGGAATCTAAAGAACAAAATAAACTGATGAACAAAACAGATTCAGAGACATGGACCAGACTACTGAATCTCAGAAGGAAGGTATGGGTAGGTGGGTGGGTGGGAAGAGTTTAACCAAAGAACTTATATGCATATATGCATAATCCATGGACACAGATAGTAGTATGGGACAGGGGACCGGGGGTGATGGCAGTCAAGAATGGGTCAATGGGGACATCTCTAATACTTTCAATGATACATTTTTAACAAGTATTATTTATATAACAGAAGAATCCTCTCCAATTATATTATAGAATAACATTTGAAGAATCATAAATATTTCAACCTAAAAGGGAACTTCTTGAACATGCTGTTTAGGAATGAGAAAATTTTCCTATACAAGGAAGTGATTTTTCAAGTTCACCCAAGTATTTAGTGGCAGAGCTGGGACCAGGTTCCACATCTCCTGCTCACTCCTCTGATTTTTCCTCTGTGCTCACTGCACCGAGTCCTTTACCTGTGATCTGAGGCATTCCCATTCCCTCCCTTGACCATATAGCTGGCACCACAGACAGGTGGGTGCCAGGCTCATTTGCCCTCCCAGCCTGAGATCTATATTACTTGTCCTGACCCATTCCTTGCACTGTATTCCTTTAAAAAAAAAACTTTAAAAAAATACGTATTTTATTGATTTTTTACAGAGAGGAAGGGAGAAGGATAGAGTGTTAGAAACATTGATGAGAGAGAAACATCGATCAGCTGCCTCCTGCACACTTCCCACTGTGGGGATGTGCCAGCAACCAAGGTACATGCCCTTGACCAGAATCTAACCCGGGACCCTTCACTCCACAGGCCAATACTCTACCCACTGAACCAAACCAGCCAGGCTGTATTCCTTTTTGACCTCTTCTTCCACCTGTCTGTCTTTACCTAGGCTCACTTTGTCATTTTTAGCTTCGCCTTGCCCTGTGGACTAACCTCTGGCTCCGGCCCTCAGGCTGGTGTAAACACCCTTTCCAGATCAGCTCAGCCTCAGGAATGGACATTGCTCACCTTTGGCTAATTTCTGCGTTGGTTTAACCCATGTTTACTCTCCATGTCCTCTGGGAAAGGCTCTGGATCTGAGAAATGCAGAGATGAAGAACACAGTCCCCACTCAGTAAGTTCATGATCTCGTGCTGAGAGATTTTAAAAAACAACATGGCAGGTGTATTCATTTGAGAGCTTTATTCAAATGGAGCTCTTAACTGAGCCCAAAGTGGTGGAAAGTGCCAATCAGGGAAGACTTCCTAGATTAGGTGGTTCCTGAGATGAGCCATTAAGGACACACTGGGTCAGCTGACGAGGCAGTGGGGTAGCGGTTAGTGGATATGCAAGCAGAATAAACATGAGTAAAGGCATAATACATGAAAAAATGAGAGGTATAAGAGAAATGACAAGCCCCTTGATGTTCTCAGATAATAAAAAGGAGGGTAGGGGGTAGTGTGGGATGAGGCTGGAGAGTGGGTAAACCAAATCAGAAGGGCCTTGTCTGCAAGTAAGATCATGCTACTGTTGGGATTTAGGGAGCTAATAAATGACACCCCTGTTCCTGGCCCACGTTCCTAATTAATTGAGGAAAAACCCCAAGGAGTTAGCCGGATGGAGAAAAAATGTCAGCTTTACTGCTGATGAAACAATAAGCATGGCTTAGAGCTGGCCAAATTGCTTACTAACACTTCCCAGAACTGAACTTAATTCCCTAAATATAAGCCTTTCCTGTAGGGACAGATCTGCTTAGAGCTGATGAGAACATTTCCTGAGCATCTGACCCCCCAAAAGAGAGAGAGATGATGGAACTGAGCATGCTCACCTCCTTGTCTTAAATTCACCAATCATAAAAGGTCCTCCTCTGGGGGGGAAGTAGGTGGAACTGTTACTCTAATGGCGATCCTTCCACTTGGAAGCATGAAGCAAAGGCGGGCAGGGAAGATTCCTGCCTAACACTTACCCACCATTTTCTGAGCACCTACTTATTGCATGTTGCCATGCAGAATGCTCTGATTCCACTGCTGGAAATGGACAGAATCAGAATTAGGTTGGGAAGGTTCTCTAACAGAATGTGTAAAAGGACATGGAAACCTCTACCCTTGAATGTCAGGGTTGAAAGAAACCCTAAAACTCATTGAATCTGGGTTTCCATAAATGCTTGAAAATACCTATGGCATCTTCTTCCTATGACCAAATTTCCATTCACTCTGTTTGAATGTGTCATTGAAAAGAAGCTCACTATCTCCCACAGCACAGATATAGCAGATGCTAACTTAGACAGGGTAGTGCTCTCTATGAGATGAAGCTCATATTCTGTGTTCATTTTCTATTTTGTTACTATACCTGCTTGAACTAGTAGCTATTGAACGATCACATGAATAAGTGAGTCAAATGATCCCTTTCTGGTCTATCAATAATATCTAATATCGCTGTAGGTATGGGGGTCATGACTTGATATGTATTGGCCATAAATCTGCCCTTGCAAATAACAGCTCAATGCAGACTAGTTTAGGAAAAACATTTAAAAGCCTGGGGTAGAATGGGGATATGGAATTTTTGGTCCTGCATAATCAATGGGATGAATGGGATGGCTTCCATGACACCTGCCAGAAGGGGTCTCAAATGCTATTATGTCTCTGCTTTCTGTTCTGCTGTTTCTCCTTGTGTGGGCTTTATTTTCTCTCTGGTGGGGTGCTTGCCACCAGGAGCTCCAGGTTCATTCAGATGAAAGACACTGATTCAACTATAAGGTCACATGCTCATCATTGGATCAATCACTATGACCAGAAGAAATTAGTCCTCTTATTGGTCCATCTTATATGAACTGGGAACCCCAAAGATCAGAGTAAGGAACGTGAATGGTCACCTACACCAAGGGGTGGTTCCCCAAAAGAAGGGAGGAAGTTATCAGTTGAAGGAGGGTGCTGTGGAGATCCCAAAATCCCTCTCAGATGCCAACTTCAGAACCCACTTCCATTGTCTAAGTGTCTCTGCTCTCAGGCATCCCTTCCAATTCTGAGAACTCCTTCCTGTCACCACGACAATGGTTCAGAAAAGAAAAGGTGGTGAATGGCTAATTCTTTGCAGGAGGAGAAGTTGACATAATGAATATTAATAAAGACGCAGAGAATATGTGTTAGGGTCTAATTCAAAGAGTCTGAAACTGGGTGGAGAATTCTGAAGGAAGACAATAGCTGACTCAGCCTTGACAAGAGGCACAAGAAAAGGCCAGAAGGGAAGACAATTAACCTGGTTAGTAAGAGAATAGGAAGAATTTGTGGCTGTGATCTTGCTTTTAGTCACAGAACCCATCAAGTGCCGGTAAATAATCAGCCTGTGAGCAGGCAGTGAAGGTGGCTTCTGTGTTTGTACCTGTGCTGGTTTTCAAGTCGGGCAAGTCTTGCTGGAATCATTAATCCTCCCTTTCTCTAAGAAGTCATTAAACATTCATTAAAGCCAAACTTTCCCTCCTACCCCCCAAGCAGAAGCCCAAGGATCTTCAACAATTAGCCAAAGCCATATAGGATGTACCTTTGCTTTTAAGCAAATTACTCATAAATTTGAATAATTTGATGTCCTGGAGGCCAACCCATTCATCTCATTGATTATGCAGGGTCAAACTGTGACTCATAATGTGGGCAACTCTCTCCCCTCAGCTATCAGCCTCTTCAGGGATCATCCTAGCTGCAGTGCCCCCTTCCACAGGTAACTCAAGTGCAATGACATATCTGTTAGGAGGGTACAAAGTTCTAGTTGTCCTGACCCATCTTGGTGCAGCTATGAAGGGCTAGTCTATATCCCTAACTCCCCATGTGGTCGGTCAGCTGAGGCTACTTTGGGCCATCATCACAGTTCAACGTATCCTTCTGCCCAGTCCTGCTTCTTTTCTCTCCTTCCCTGCCACACAGGAGACCTTCCAGGGTACTCTTTAATAAACATCCTTGCTTGCAAAACTTCTGGTTTGCCACTTCCTGGGAACTCAACCTGCCACAACCTGTCGGTTACTCTGATGCAGCATCTGCCTTCCTCTCTGATATCAGATCTTATAAGTCTCTCTCTCTCTCTCTCTCTCTCTCTCTCTCTCTCTCTCTCTGCAAGTCTGCTTCAGGCACATGGAGCTTCTTTTGAGGCCTTAGGTTCTTCTCACTTGCGTTTCCCTTTGCGTGTGAAGCCTTCTCCCCCTACCCATCAGGACCAGCTTAAACAGCATGAATTCAAAGATGCTTTTCCTTGACTACCTCCCCCTGTCCAACTAAAAATGGAATCCCCCTATGTACAATCCCTTTTACCACCCTTTGCTTCTCCTTTGTGATGTGTAGACTAGTTAGGATGATTTGAACAGAACAGTTAGGATGTTCATGTAACAGATGCGATGAACAGAACAGTTCAGTAAAAGGAACTCCAATAATAGAATCTCACGTAATAAGAAGTTTAAGGTGATTCTAGGGTTCGAGAAGGGCTCATTGATGTGATTGGGTTGAGGGAGTGGTGCTTTGTGCCCATTCCCGGAGTTCCTTTCATGGAAAGGAAGCTCAATCACTGAAACTCCTGGCCTCTTTCTCCCCCTTTACTCTCCCCATCCCTGGGGAGGAAGATGTCTTATCTGTTTGATAAATTTGGTCAAACTCCTCTTGAGACTGCTGGTCTGGATAGGATCTGTAACTAGGTACTGAGACTGCCTAACTCAGAGGGTCAGGCCCAACTGGTTCTCCCATTAACTTATATCCCATGCTGAGCCCTTATCAGTAACTAGGATGATATAGTTCCCTTCATCTCTTCCTCCATTATCTGGTTTCTCAATTTGTTCAGAAATCAGAATGGGAAGATTGGGAGCTACTCATTGGGCTGCCTTAGGGACGCCAACAGACACTGACCAAGCTCAGATACATTGAATCTGCCTGCTCTGCCATCATTCATATGTCAACAACGTGTCCCTTAGTGTCACTAGTTGGCCCCAACTGCAAATATCACATTGTCATGTGACTGCATCCCAAGCAGGAAGGATGAAAAGAGATAAGGAGACTTTTCTCATAAGTAGCATTGTCTTTTATTAGGGAGGAAAATGTTTTCCAGAAGCCCTCAGTAGACTCCTTTACAGCCCATTGGCCAGTACTGGGTCACATGTCCACCCCAGACCAATGATGACAGAGAAAATGGAAGTATTATGATATTATGACAGTTTAGTCCAACTCAACTAAATTATAGAGATTCACTTTCAACTGGGAATGTGGTTTCCCAAATTAAATCAGGGTTCTGTCAGCAAACGAAAGAAAGGGTGATGGTGTCGGATAGGCAGTTCCTAGTGTGTGCTCCTGTATTGTGTGGCTGAGTATTTCTTGGTTTGATGATTGATTAATGATCTAACTATTCTTTCCAACCCAAGTCCCACACCTCAAGATGGGTGGCTGTGTTGTTCATGGTTGTGCCCTCAGGACCTATTACAGAACCTTCTTCAAAGTAGAGACTCAATAAATATTCATGAGAACCTATGACTAAGTACATGCTCAGAATTGCTGGGCACCAGAGTAAATGCCAGAAGAAATGTCAGACACACTTCTTGTTTTCAAAGAATCCATGGTGCAGATGAGGTAAGACTGGCACATTTAAATCATTTTCAATCAGTAAGATGGCTCTCTTTCTTAGTTCTTCCGAATAATATTTATTGAGTGTCTATTATGCAGACCCAATGGTAGGTGCTGGGGATGTGAACAAGACCCAGATCCTGTCGCTGATGGGGGAAGACTAGTGAGGGAGGCCAGTGAATGAGAAAACCATCATGACAGAGATGAGTAGGGAGTCCAGGGTAACCCCCAAGGGGAGGTTCTGTGTTTCCTCTTTGCTCCAAATTCACAGAATGCAGCCCAGGGCCTGCCACATCACAAACACTCAAAAAACAAAAACAAAACAAACAAACAAAACAACAACAACAACAACAACAACACACTGGCTATTGTCTTGGGGAAACACACACACACACACACACACACACACACACACACACACCATTTATGAAACATGTAGGGCAGCCATTGTTGGTTCCACTTTGCATGTCAGGAAACAGACGGAGAGAAGCTACTATACAAATAATGAGGGGACAAGAGCCAGCTCTGCTGATGGTTTGCTTTTTGTTTCTGCTCCTCCCCACCTTTCTAGTGAGGTGACCAGCTGACATCAGATTCTTGGGAATTGTTCTGTGTGTGGCATCCTCCTGGACCTACAAACTCTAAACCCATCTTCTCATGTGTAATTGGGACACTGGCATTCATTTCCCTCCTGTCCTGCAGCATCAGGGAATGAGAGCAGCCCGCGCCGGGAGACCAAGGTCTGAACATGTAAGATTTGTTTTGCTCCTTTTCTTTTAATGACGATATGCCTTTAGTATTTAAGCGCTAATTATAATTACTCACTTCCTAGAAAGTGTGCAAACAGCACAGCACAGCTGGGAGCCTGCATAATTTAAACATTAATTTAAACATGCTAATTTAACTCCACAACCTGGGATTGTGTGGGTATTACCAAAGAGCTCTCAAACCCCAGAAGGGAGGGGCAAAGGTTTTTTTGTTTTGTTTTGTTTTATCATCTGCATCTCTCCTTTAGTGCTCTGTGCGGGCCTTTGAATGGAATTACAAGGCTTTACATGAAAATGGTAACAAATGTCCTCAAAATATTTAAATGCTATTATGACCTTAAGCTTTCAAAGAGCTTTGTTTTGCCAATTCCCAGCTATAATTTTCATAGTTTCATGAGTGTAATTGTTCTCTAACTCAGGCAGGCATACAGGAAATAACATTTTATTTCCTTTAAATCACCTCGATTAGGACACTAGAACCCTATCCCACTGGAATGTGGGGAGTTTGATCTCATATTACTGGGGATTCTTTCATGTCCCAGGATGGGGGACGCTCAAGTGGTCAGATGTCCTCACTGTCCAAGCCCAAGGAGAACCTGCATGAGCCATTCATAGGGTTTCTGGGCCATTCATAGGGCTTATGGGCCATTCATAGGGCTTCTGGGCCATTCATAGGGCTTCTAGGCCATTCATAGGGCTTCTGGGCCATTCATAGGGTTTCTGGGCCATTCACAGGGTTTCTGGGCCATTCATAGGGTTTTCCTAGGAGGGCACAGTCTCTCTATGCCTCAGGCACACTGAACAGCCATCCTCTGTGAAGCTCTTATATCTTCTCAGAACAGGCCCACAGAGCAGTACGTGGGTCTCTGTTACATGATGAAACCATGGGCTACACCCTCTTCCTGGCTGTTTCCCTCTCTCTTACGTCTCTCCTTCCTCCTCTTTCTGGGGAGACCAACATTTTCTTATCAAATGGCTGAGACTTGAACAAAAGATCAGAAAAGCTTTGGCTCCAGATTCTTCGGCTCTTCTGCCCTGTCAGCAGACACACAGAGACCACAAGACCACTCTTCCTAAACAGTTTAGGAAAAACAAGCATGATCTAATCTCTTAATATATTACCCTGCCACATTTGTTAATCCTCACCAACCAGTGGGTGGTGGTAGTTTTTTTTTTTAACCCAGAAAGATTCATTTACTAATACCCCATGCATGTATTTGAGTAATTTTTATTTCACATCTCTGACATACAGTGAGTGCAGTGTGCTGGCGAATGCAGACGCAGCTTTGCAAGAGGTTGCATTATTGTCCTCAAGTCTTCAACCATCCCTGTACCTGCACCCTATGCTATGGCTTTGCAGTTGGCCCCACTAGAGGGGAAACTAAATTATAGTTTCCCACTCCAGTGAGGTTAGGCTTGGCCATGCGGCTCCAGAGTGCATGCTGGCAGGAGCTAAACCACTTAAACACTCCATCTCAGTTATTTATTGCCTCACAAACATTTCCTAATGGAAGTCTCACAGTCATCATATTATTATCCCCATTTTGCAGATCAAGAAATGGAGGCTCAGGGATAACAAGTAGCTTTAGTCAGTGCCCGACATTTATACAAAGGAGCTACGGAAAATGTGTAGGTGAGTCAAAGGTTACGGGGATGAGGGAGGGGAGGTATCTCCCAGTTACAAGAACACTATGGGATTCCTGTTCCCACGTCACCTTTGACGATATACCTCCTACCCTTTGTGCATGTCCTTTCGTGCGCTCTTTTCCTTCCCAAGTAAATATGGTTGGCCAGCTCACATCAGTAAGTGTCAAATTGAAGCTAAAAATTTACTGATTTGTCTGCCCCATGTTCTCCCTCTTGGTTCTTAATAGTGTTACATGTCTGAGGGCTATTTTTCTCCGTGTAAATACCAATGTCATCAATTTTCAATTTTCCACTTATTTTTATAGGACAGGGAAGGGAAAAATGAAATAAAAGAGCTAACATTCAGGGGGGAAAAAAAGAGCTAACATTCGTTAAGTGCCTTACTATTTTGTGCAATACCCATAAAACGTGTAGTGCGTTCATAATCGTGTACGCTGCATTACCAAGTCTGCTCTTGAAAGGAGAGAAATTCTGTTTTGATTAGGCATGGATGAGAACCCAATCTTCCACTTAGGAATGCACATGTCTTAGGCTTAAAGGAATTTTCCACAGGCGGGGTTCTGCCTTCCTACATTTCAAGCCTTGTTTCTCTCCCCTACCTACCCCCCATAGTGCCTGTCTCTGTAGGACACTCCGAAAGCACCACAGGTGACCTCTAGCCCTGTCCCTTTGGGTTACGACAATGGAAGGGTGTCGTGGTGGGCTATGGGAGCATTCTGGAAGCCATTCCCACACTAGGCCTTGGGCAATAGTGTAACCATACATAATCATTTCACTAGATCCAAACGAAATGGTTCCCCTTAGGCCAGGTCCCCAAAATATCCATGACCATGTCAGTGCCACCTGACATGAGGGAAAGTAGGAGGGAGAAGAAGCATTGTTAAACTATCTTCCTTATGGAAATTATATAAGCAATTCCATAGCTAGGGGCCTACCTGGGGCCTTACAAGAAGCCAGTACCATGTGCCCATGTAGCTGAAACTTCAGTAACTTCATAGTAATCCACCTGCGTGAGCCACAGCTCAACCTGAGTCATCTGGACTCTATGTCACCAGGAATGGGCATTGTGGGAGCAGGGTGGTAAAAGGGATGAGAGTGTGACTCAATTAAGCCCCAATTAATTGATTATCTGTCTAGACTTAGTGGGACAAATGCAGGTGACCAGGAGTCAGCAATAACGGTTTATCCCCTGGTACTTCAATGTCTAGACAGCTGAACCGAACCAGAACACATGACACACAAAACAGAATGAGCATGCAATCACACAGTTTATTTACCTATTCCTAGTGGGTCCCAGGCTCCAGCAAAGGCCACCCGGCGATGCACACTGAAGGACAGACGATGAAAACAGAGACAGGCAGGCGGCTGCAGCTGGTTCAGGCTCACACAGCAGAGCAATCAGGAGCTTGTCTCTCGGAACGACGTAGAGTCCTCCTCTTATTGGGCAGGAGACCTCAACTGAAGCTGGTCCCAGGGTTATATAGATCACTGTAAACAAGTGTCTTTATCAGTGTGGGCCAGGCGGTGTGCCTTATGCTGGGAGTAGAGCATTTACATTTTAAGGGTGCAGAGCTTTTACATCAAGATATTGGAATATTTATTAATTTTGGAAGTTACAGAGTATTGGGGGTTTCCATACAGCAAACATTTCACACTATAATTAGAGGGGTTATATTATTATAACATACTGGTAATAGAAAAAGCATGTGGCTGGTGACCTAGTTCAGGGGTCAGCCAATGAGGATGCAGGGCCACGTCAGGCCCACAGCCTGTTTTTGCGGACAAGGTGGTACTGTAACACAGTTATACCCATCCATTTGTGCACCGCCTATGGTGGGTTCTGCTCTGCAATGGCAGAGTGGAGTGGTTGCATCAGAAACTGGTCCACAAAGCAGAAAATATTCACGATTTGGCCTCTTATGGGAAAACTTGGGGGTGGGGGGATTATGGTCTAAAAAAGAGGAAAATGAGGCAAGAAAAAGTTAGCACTAGATTCAAACTGTTGGGATTTCATTCGGCTCCATCATGCCATGTCATGTGTGCCTTTGAGCAAGTTTCTGGACTTTTCTGAGCATCAATGTCCTCACCTATAAATGGGGATAATTGTTCTTCTGTCATCATTTGCAATGAGAATTAAACAAAGCCCAATATGTAAAATGTCGGCACAGGGCCTGACCTAAAGCCAGAGCTTTAAATATCATAGGCTATTATTAGCTGACAGCCACAAGATGCCAGTTTTTTTGTTCAAACATTGTTGGCTCCTGTGGAAGGATTTTACGTGTGTGCAGCGAGGCCCAGTGGTTCCAAGCTAGCGGTTCGTTCCCTGAGGGGTTCTCTTTGTTGTATTCCACAGGGAGGCAGCTGGAATAGCCCTGGGCAGTTTTGATGTGATTAGCACCATCCTGCTTCTCTCTAGGGACTCACCGCTCCATAGCACAACCAAAGCCCAGATCATTTTCCTCCTCTTCAATGCTCTCACCATTGTCTCAGAGGCAAGCAAATAACCTTAATCCAACCATTCATCCGCCCCTCTCTCCGAAGAATTTCTGGCTTTTCTAAGGAAACATCAGCTAGGCTGACCCAACTGCTCTACAGTTGCCACTCTGCCTCTCCTTCTTTCTTTTTTTATTCCAGATGGTTCTTCCTCGTCCAGGGCATAGCAGGGGATGGGGTTGGCAGAAGAAATTTATTCGGGAATAAATCCGTATCAGTCGAAATACTTTTGGCTGCAAATAAAAAAGAAAGCCCAACTTCATTTGGCTTAAGGAATGAGGACATTTATTAGTGGATTAGCTCTCATAACCCTAAATCCAGAGGTGGGATGGTTCCAGAGCTGGGTACTCAGGTAGCTCAGAAACATCAACAAAGGCATGTTCCTTCCATGGTATTGGCTTGTCCTCTTGGGCGGTCTCCCTCATGGTCCCAGGATGGCTGCCCAGCTACAGTTATCACCTGCTGATTGCAACATCAAGAGCAGAGGCAATTTCCATGAGGCTAATGAAACTTAAGCTCCAGGGTCCCTCATTTTCATAGGACCCTTCAACACACACACACACACACACACACACACACACAGGTATAGTAGTATATATGTATGTGATTATCTAAATGCTTCTATTCCATTTATTGAATGCTTCCTTTATGCCAGCATAGATAGTAAATTCTGCCAACAGTCTTGGGAAACCAACAGTAGCATCTCCATGTTTTGGTGAGGATATAGAAGTCTCTGTTTTAAGGCTACTAATTAGTAGAAGCAAGACTCGAATCCTAGTGGCCATATACTTCTTTGGAATTTTCAAAACTAAGAGGTATATGTTCTTTTTTAACAACATGCTTTACATTTCATAGGCTTTAGACCCCTAAAATCTGGACCCACTTTGCTCCTGAGGTAGAAACAAAGAACTGTCCTACTGTGGGGCCCTTTTCTAAGAACAAAGTTTCCTGAGAGGCCCCTTCTTCCCACACCACGTTCTTCCCTTTGCATCTCATTGACCAAAGCTGCATTACCTGTGGTGCTTTCATTGTTCTTTGGTGTGTTGTCCAGGATATCTGAGAAGCAGATGCTGAGATAAGATAAAACACATTAGTTCTGAATGTTGTGGTATAGTCTCATTTCTCCTTGAACTTACCTTGTCATCCCAGTTATTATAACGTTTATGTCATGCTCGCCATTGATGCTCACACCTGAGCAGCAAGTGCAACATATGGTAGATGCTCAGAAACTCTTTCTATATGAGTTAATAAATAAAGTGAAATGAATTCTGGGGAGTACACACGCACACACACACACACACACACACACACATACACACACACACACACACACACACACACACTGGTATTCTAGAATATATGTATGTGGTTGTCTAAATGCTTCTATTCCATTTATTGAATGCTTCCTTTATGCCAGCATAGATAGTAAATTCAGCCAACAGTATTGGGAAACCAATAGTAGCATCTCCATGTTGTGGTGAGGACATAGAAGTCTCTGTTTTAAGGCTACTAATTAGTAGAAGCAAGATTCGAATCCTAGGTCACTGATTCTAAAACATATGGCCCCCTAATCACATTCATTCATTAAGTCATTCAACAAATATATACTTACTGCTTACTGTGTACCAGGTACTGTTGTAATAATCATATATCCTGTGTCAAGAAAATATTGCTCAAACCAGAAGACTTAAATTTCTTTTAAATAGATTTTTATTGATTTTTTACAGAGAGGAAGGGAGAAGGATAGAGAGGTAGAAACATCGATGAGAAAGAAACATTGATTAGCTGCCTTTTGCATACCTCCCACTGGGGAAGTGTCCACAACCAAGGTATATGCCCTTGACCGGAATCAAACCTTGGACCTTTCAGTCCACAAGCTGACACTCTATCCACTGAGCCAAACTGGTCAAGGCAAGACTTAAATTTTGGCAAGTGAAGGGTAGTACAAAGAAATTAAAATACACATGCCCTATCTCTCTCTTTCCCCCCTCCCCCCCCCTCTCTGTACTTCTGAGAGAAGAACCTACCTGTATGTCTTCAGTGTCATGTGGCTTATTTTAAAATTTTCAATGTTTCATTCATAGGCATATTATTTGTTTAATGAGATGGTAATTTACTGGAGATTAGGGAGACACTCATTATTGAATTCCAACTGTAAGCTTGCCTGCAGTTAGGACAATGATGGGCTCACTGAGCTCAATAAATTCCTATTGGATGAAACAGAATTAGTATCAGTCAAGGTTTTTGGCTGCAATCAATAGAAACCTGCCCAGAATGATTTGTGCAGGAAAGGAATTTATTGGAAGGATATAGCTCACAAAATCAGCTTCATAACATTGGCAGGAACAACAAGAAGTTGGATAGAAAAAATACAGCCAAAGTCATAGCTGGTTGAGTCACTACCATTGGCACCACCACCGGCCACTCAGTCTACCATTGCTGGATACAGAATGCTGATGTTCACTGCTGGACTACTGTATCATCTAGGTTATGCTGCAGTAACAAACAGCCCTAACATCACAATGGCTTAAATGACAATGGTTCATTTCTCATGCCCATTATATTTCTGCAGTGGTGGACAGGGTGACTCTGCTCATTAGAGTGACTTAATGAAAGCCTTATGCTTCTTATGATCCCAGAATCTAGAAAATGGAAGGGCATGAGGACAATTGCAGCTAACTAATTTAACCAGCTCTTGAAGTTTCTTTCTTTAAGATGTAACACATGTTATTGCCCCTCACATTCCACTGGCCAAAGCAAAGTTCATGACCATGCCTAATTTCTTAGGGGACGGGGAAATGCAATTCTATTAAGTGCCCAGAAGAGAATTTTTGTATTTGTGATCAGCTTTGGTGATTGTACAAGTTCCAATACCACTTCCACCACAAATGCTTGCTCAGTAGCTCTGTATTTGGCATGACATGTAAAATTCAAAATCCTGATGGGAACACCCCACCAGCCAAGGTTAGGTCATGTCCAGTGCTTAATCAAGGAGGCACATAGGGGAGGGTACCTGCTGGTCAGTCAAAGGGCCACAAACATGCCAGAATTTTTCCCTGTCTTTTTTGGTTAGAACCTGTACTGCTGATCAATGAAGCCTGCTTCTCCCAAGGTGATGCATTATGAAAGGGGTACCCAGATTTGGACTAAACTCTAAGCTCTTTAAGGAGATAGTGCTAGGTACTCAAAACATATATTTCTTTTTAAAGAATAAATTAATAAAGGAATTGTGTCTTATTTATTCTTATGTCCAAGGACCTAGCACTCAATACAAATTAGTTCTTCGTGTTTCCTCAAGTGTTTTTCTAAATGAGAAAGCTGTTACTTAGGAGACTAAATAAGTATGAAAAATGCTGGGTTCATTCAGTCAATCTTTGTGGTAGGCAGCCTTTAAGCCAGTCAATGATCACATCTCCCATCACCACTCCCTTGGGTAGCACCCTCCCCTTGGGTATGGATTGGACTTATTGATTCCCATCTAACAAAGAGCAGAAATGATGGAACATCAACTCCAATATCCTATATAATAAAAGGCTAATATGCAAATGGACTAATTGGTAGAATAACTGGTTGCTATGACATACACTGGCCACCAGGGGGCAGATGCTCAACACAGGAGCTGGCCTCTGGTGATCAGTGCGCTCCCACAGGGGGAGTACTGCTCAGCCAGAAGCGGGACTGTCAGCTGGGGAGTGCAGACGCCATGGCGGGAGCCTCTCCCACCTTCTCAGCAGCACTAAGGATGTCAGACTGCCTGCTTAGGCCAGCATCCACCAAGAGCTCCTGGACTGCAAGAGGGCGCAGGCCAGGCTGAGAGGCCCTAGTCCCACCCCCACCCTTGAGTGCATGGATTTCGTGCATTGGGCCTCTACTAGTTAGGATATAAAAAGGCTGTAGCTTCTATCTTGAGTGACTTCTCTTGCCCTTTTGTTCAGAGGGAGGCCAGCTGTCATGCTGTGAGCTGCTCACGTGACAAGGAACTGAAGCCTCTAACCAACTGTCGGCGAGGACCTGAGGTTTACCAGCAGCTATAAGTGATCTTGAGACGACTGCACCCCAGCCAACACCTTGACTGTAGCTTGTGAGACCCTGAGCTAAGAACACCCTTCCCTTTAACTGTGCCTGTTTTCTTGATCCACAGAAACTGTAAGATGAAATGCTGGCTCTTTTAAACCACTAAGTTTGGGGATAATTCTGTATCAGCCATAGATAACTAGTACATTCATTCCATATATATCTAATAGCACTACGTGAAGCTCTTTGGGACACGTTAGTGAGCACAACAGACCTAATTTCTGCCCTTGTCGAGTTTAAATTAAATTAAACAGGTTTCTATGCTATAGGAATAGACAGTCTTTTATATGCAAATGTTTGCCGTGAATCTCTAAGAGCCAGAGAATGGGTCTCTAACTCGTAAACAATTTTTCTCTTTGCATTTCATAGGGCTAATGTTTTATGAACCACACATTGGAACATTCTCTATTAGCTAAATGAGTAAATGAGTTAAAGTTATAATTTTAAAGGCTTAAGCTCCCCTGAAAAAAAAACTCAGAGCATGCCCCCTCTGTTTATGATAGGCCTAAGAGCTATTCTTTTCCTGGACCCCATGCGTGAGTTCACTAATTTACTTAGCAAACACTGACTGATTGCCTGCTACAGTGGGAGACACTGTAAGCATTGCATTCTTGCTGGGCGATGGGGTTGCCATCTATCTCCTGAAGTATATTCGGAAGCCCACTAATGGTTTCGTTTTGTGAGGAATGGTTTAAGTCACAATATTTGGGCAAAGTGGGAAGGAGAAAACGAATGGGACTGGCTAATGCTAACGTCAAACCTTGGCTGAAAACAGTAATGTGTATCGAAGCCTGCATTGTCCTCAAGGAGAGGAGACATAATCAGTATTGAAACAGCGCCTGAAGCACTTCATCGGACTGTATTTAAGACGTTTAAAGAGCTCTTGGAACAAATAAAGCCCTGAAAAGATCTTTCACATTGAAATGAATTCTTGGCATGCTTTCCCCTCAACTACCGCTGCTCCCCGCTCAACAGCCCGCTTCAGAGAAGGCCTGGAAGCAGGGCTTTTGTCTTAATTGTCTAATGCGAATCAAGTGTTTCATATTTTGGATGGAAAGGAGGAAGGAAAAGGACACCTTTTATTGATGAAACAGATTGAAAGGGCAGCCCTGTGTTTGCCTTGGGCGCGCTGCTCCTTAAGAACTCACGTGTCATTTCCAGATGGAATGAGGGAGCAAATGGCCTGGGAGCCGTGTCTCAGCAGACAATGCCTCCTGTCCATCCCGGGAAGGTCTGTGGCGTCTAGTCTAGAAGTAAGGCAACCCTGGGGTCGGCAAAGGTGCAGAGAAATGAGGTGGACAGGAGATTTGGAAGTAAAATGTGAGGATTGGAGAGAAAACAGAGGATGGCATGTATCCTCTCGAGGGCAGGGCAGACCTTTCTAACCTACCCACCTTAAATGGAAGAATTGACAAATATAACTACAAGAAAGTAAAAATCTTATGTTGGCTAGCAAATTAATTAATTAGTTAGTTAATTAGTTAATTAATTAATTAATAGGGGTATGGCAAGCTATGGAGAATTACCTTCAATATATGACAAAGATTTTTTTAATTCTATAAACAGTTTTTAACAATCATTAAGGAAAAGATAAGCATCTTAAGACTTATCCCCACCCCCACCCCCAAAGGAAATTATGTAAATGGGGATTTCTTACAAGCAAAGATATAAAAGAGAAATATATTGATCAAAATTCAACTTCAGGGGTGATCAGATAAATGTTAGACACTATATGGAGAGGTAACAGCATAATGGTAAACACTATAAAGAACATATCTCTCTCTCACACACACACACACACACACACACACACACACAAACACACACACACTATTGAGAGAAGAGGTAATGGCACAGTCTCTGGATTCAAGCTGCCTGATGGCTGCTCCAGAGTTGTGTGACCTTCAGCAAGTTGCTGAACCACTCTGCCTCACTTTCCTCATCTGTAAAATGAAGGTTCTAGGGTTGTTGTCAAGGGTGGGCAAGTTGATATGTGTAATACACTTGGGATAGTACCTTGCACATCAGGAATGGCATATAAATGTTAGTGGTTACTATCTCTCTTATTAAATTGATAAATATAAAAAGTGAGTATAGCAGAGGTGTCAAAGGAATGGAGACAGACACTCCAGTACACTGCTGGTGGATACAATTGGTACAGTCTTCTTGGAGGGCAATGTAGCATCATGCATCAGGCTTTTAGAATGTTGCGTTGCCTTGGACCAAATTCCATTGTAGAAATTTTTTTTCAAGGGAAAAAAAAGTCAAATATATAATGAAGTAGCTGTAAAGATTTTTTTTTCAGAGCTATGTATAATTATGCAATACTGGAAGAATCTAAATATCCAACAATAATAGATTCATTGAACAAATTATTGGACATCTGTTCAGTAGAATTCTATGTAGTAATCAGATTATATCAGGCAAAACCACTTATGAAGGACATTTGGGGGATAATTGAAATCTGAATTCTATTTTAGAAAACATTATTATATCAATGTTATTTCTTGGTTGAGATAATGGTCTTATAGCTCCTTATAGGAGAATGTAGGATACATGCTCAAGTGTCATGAATTTTGCAGCTTACTTTCAATTAGGTCAGAAAAAAAGAACATATATCTCATAAGCACACACACACACACACACACACACACACACACCTCTCACATGCACAGAGAAAGCAGATGTTAGCAATGGTGAATCAGGCTAAAGGCTGGATAAGGTGCTTATGGAGTTTTTTGTTGGAAATTCTACAAGATAAAAAGTTGAGAAAATGTAAAAAGAATTTAAGAACGGGGGAAAAATGATAAATTTTAATGAAAAAAGTAGTTCACAAATTTATATATACACTATTATCACTTTTTATTAACAGATTAGGATTAGCTAACAGTAGCTGGTGTTTATTGGAGCTGTTCTATGTGCCAGGCACTGTGACAAAGTACTTACATGCATTGTCTCTGTAATAAAGCCCTATGAGGATATGAGGCATTATGATTTCCCCATAAAAATATTAATAGATGGAAACTCAGAAGTGAAAAACTTATCCAAAAACCACATAACCAGCCACTGGTTCTTAAACATGGGTCTTTATGAACCCAGTCCCACACTCTTTTTTTTTTTTTTTTTTTTAATATATTTTATTGATTTTTTACAGAGAGGAAGGGAGAGAGATAGAGAGCTAGAAACGTCGATGAGAGAGAAACATCGACCAGCTGCCTCTTGCACACCCCCTACTGGGGATGTGCCCGCAACCAACGTACATGTCCTTGACCGGAATCGAACCTGGGACCTTTCAGTCCATAGGCCGACGCTCTACCGCTGAGCCAAATTGGTTTCGGCTAGTCCCACACTCTTAACTATTACTCTGTTGCACAGAGAAAGGAGAAGGCTGCTGTCGTTTCTGACAATAATTATTATAGCTAACTATTATCAATAAAGACTGTAATCAATGGACATTTAAAGAAGCAGAACAAAGAAAGAGGCTAGTTCTATAGGGCAGAACCAGAGAAGTGTGGTAGTTCTTAACAATTGAGATGGGCTTTGAAGGGTGCATAGGAGTCCAATATACAAAGAAAAAAAGGCATTCAATGTAGAAGGAGCAGCATGAATGAAGACTCAATGTATTTAAGAAACTATACTTAGTCTGTAGGGAGTGTGGAGCTAGGTAACCAGGGCAGAGAGCAGCGAATGAGATTGGACAGAGACCAGAACTACTCCTTTCCTATGCTGATGGAGTTGTTTTAGAAAAATGGCCCAGGCAGCAGAGTAGAAGTGAGGCTGGACAGGAAAATGAGACTGGCAGTGGGGAGAGTGGCTGTGGGGAACAGTCCCAACAGGAGGCAATGGATGATTTTACCAGGGTAAGGGCAGTGGGAGCAAGAGGGACACAGCCAAAGCTTCCTCCTCTGGAAGTCTGCAGCATTACCTAGGAACACTCCATGAGAGACACATGTCTTGAAACACCCTCTTATCTTCCTGGACTTGTCCTTTGCTTGTCTGTACTCATGTCCACACCTGCCTTTCTCCTGCTCTGCTTTGTCTACTTTGGAGCACAAGAACTACCTTTCCCAGACTCCCTCACCTTCCAGCTTCTTAATGGGTTTGGCCAAAGGAAGGGTTAGAAGAAGGTGACGGTCCAGGAAGAGGGGACGGGGTAGGGTTTTTCAGTCCCTCTCTGTATCTGCCTCCGGTTATGGTCCTGGCAGCAGCTGTGTTTCACCCCTGAGCCCAGACCCTGCCAGGCAGCTCTTCCCAACATGGAGCTACCTCTCCATTGTGGTTCTAGATCCTGTCATAGGGCTCAGCTTCTGGACTCTGGTAACTCCATTCCCCCCATCCCTTCAGCCCTGGAGGTGACAGAGCCTTCTTGCTGATGCTGCTTTCCTGATTGCCTCCTTCCTGTCCCACATAGCTCTTCAGCTCTCCCGTCCAGTCTCTGATTCTTTGCATCATATTCCTTCGGATTGAACCTAGAATGGTTTCTGTTTCCTGCCTGGACCCCCTTTTCTCCCCAGAGCAGAAATCACCAATGAACAGAACTGTACCTCTCCATTTTTAGAATTCCACGAGAAGGATAGAACAATGATCATATTAATGGACCATAGGAACCCCCCTGGATGGGAATCTGGGGTCAGTGAACCCCAATATCATATAGCAATTGTATATACAAGGCACGTTTACACACACACATGCACTTTTCTAGGGAGAAAGCTGGAAGCTTTACCAATTTATCAAAGGACATGAAAAATCACTGCTATGAGGACCACACTCACATTGGGATCTGCTCTGAGAGCCTTATACTGACAGGTGCAACTCTACCCTTGTTTAAACGTTACCTTGTAAAGCTCTTTAAGCTGAGTGACCCATCTGCCCTGCCAATGAGCAAGCTATCAAGCTGACCTTGTGATTCTTTCTTTCGGGAGAAAGTTCAGAAGAAGTGGGCCCATACTTCCCTTTCTGGTGTGGAGCAGGTTGAAGTTGGGGTGGACTCATCTATAGTCTTCTACCCAGTAACAGAGCCCTCCACTCGCAAAGACGTTTGCAGAGCAAAGGGATCATCCCTGAGCGTCACGCACACTGGCTATGCATTTAGGAAATAGCTGATATTTGCAGGGAGCTCGCTCAGAAATGGGGCGGTGAAACATACATAATCTTATTAATTCAGGGGTGTAATCCTTGAACTTCCCCTTTGCTGACACTCATTGCATTTTAGCTCTTATTCATGTCTGTCTTGGTACAAAAAGCTCAACAAGAGCAGTACCCAGGAGGGAGGTGAAGACTCCATAACCCACCCCGCCACACATACACACCTCCCGCCTGCCCCCAACCATCACTGTGTCTGACCTGTATTAAAAGTAACCAACACTAGTTAGCACTTACAGGGCTGGCTAGACTCTGTTCTAATGATCTTATTTAATTCTCACAGGCAATCTACAGGCGGGTATTGTTCCCAACTAAAGATGAAGCACGAAGGCATGGAGAGGCTGAAGAACTTGCTCACGGTTATGTAGTCCGGAAGTAGTGGGGCCACGTTTCACAGCCACATGGCCTTGCTACCCACGCACAGTAAACATGTGGGAAGCATGTGATGAGGCCCCCAACATGGGCGAGTCCCCCCGGATGAGGTTAGTTCACGTTCTGGTTGTTGGGTTAGTTGCTATGCCTGCTGTTTGATTTCTATTCAATAGAATGCTGAAGGATAAAGAATTATATATTAGTACTCTGATTGACAGGTAGGCTTCCAAATAATGGGCAGAACATAATTTAATTTTCTTTCGATAATAGCTTTCTGGCTCTGGTAAAAATGGTACGTGTTTATCATAAGAAGTTCAGAAGTACAAAGAAGAAAATTAAAAGTCACCAGAAAACAAAAGACATCAGGGATAGGACGAGGATCAATAAAACTCATTCAAAAACCCACCAGAAATCCAACAAACTAGTTATAGCTATTATCTTCATCATTTCGGGCAAGTTCACATGCTGACAGGCATCGCTCAGAGACATTGTGGGTTTGTTCCCAGACCACTAAAATAAAGCAAGTCATGATTATTTTATTTTACTTTATTTTTTTCTGATGGAGAGTTGTGCAACATCTGTGAAGCACCATAGTGAAAAGGGCAATAAGTCGAGGCACAACTGTATACATATTTAGCTCTACGTAAAGCCTTTTACATAAATGGTATCATGTTATACCTGCAATTCCCAAATCTCTTTTCAAACATTTCTTCCCTAATCAATATGTTGTGGAGGTAAAGATCACCGCCATTACTCTTTGCCCCTCCTTCGTAGTCCCTGGGCTGAATTACTGTAATTCATTTCATCAGGCCTTTTGAAAGGCACTGAGGTTGTTTCCCAGAAGTCCTATGTTAAAACAACACTGCCAAGAGCATCCTGTATACTTTTGAAAAAATTCCCAAGGATCACCCTGGATGGTATCAGAAGCTGTGATTTCTGGGAAATCATAAGGAAAGAACACACACTGGCATTTTGATACTTATTGGCAAACTGGCCTCCCAAAGAATGCCTCACTTTATGCCTCATCATGACACATTCATCACAATGACTTTATGAATCTTTGCTAATCTGATAGGCAAATTAATCCCAGTACTTTTCATTTCTCTTTTTGTTTATGTTTAAACCTCTAGTATAAGTTTATTGTGTGTCTGTATTTCTCAGAGGATAACACACACAAGACTTCTGGTTTTGAAGAAGAGAGTTATTTATGCACAAAGAGGGCCATCTCAGCATTATTATGGAAGTTTGAAAACAGAAACAACCAAACGGGGATTGAAAATTCTCCAGCTAAAGTATAAACATAGCTTGGAATATTCTGCAGCCACACAGACACGACTATTTTGGATGAGTATTTAGTAGCATGGGGAATAATTATACTATCAAGTTTGAGGGAATTTCTTGAGGAAAAAAATTAAAATGCAAAATAATTTGCAGAATAACTCTATCTCTTAAAATATGTACGCTTAGAAGAAAAAAAGATGGGGCAAATTAGGAAGACTAGAGGGAAAGAATGAAGTTGTTCACGTTGTGACTTCTGTGAGTTGGAATTTCGGATGATTTAAATTTCCTTTTTCATACTTTGCAGCCACTGAGTTTTCCAATAGCATGGGGCTAATGTTTAACATTTGATTGATGTGTTTGCTAAATTCAGTGTTTTTTCAGGTCACCCAGACTCAGACCCTTAACATTATCGTTAATGATTTCTTTCTTTCCTTAAATCCTTACCCGGGGATATTTTTTTTTCCATTGATATATTTTTTTAGAGAGTAAAAGGGAAGGAGGGGAGATGGGGAGGGGGGGGAGAGAGAGAAGAGAGAGAGAGAGAGAGAGAGAGAGAGAGAGAGAGAGAGAGGTGAGAGAGACACATTGATTGATTAACTCCCAACACCCACCCCCCACTGAGGCTGGGTATTTAGCCTGCAACCAAAGTAGGTGCTTTTGACCAGGTATCGAATCCACAACCCTTCAGTCCTCTGGCTGATGCTCTGACCACTGAGCAACTGGCCAGGGCATTAATGATTTTTTTATTTTTTATTTTTAGTAAACTAAATGGATACCCGCTTTGGTTATTCATAATACTAAGGAGCATGCTCATTAGTCCTGGTGCTATATTGGGGGCAAGATCCCAGCTTTCAAGAAGTGTGCCCTCTGGAAGGTGAGAGAAGGCACGCACAAAGCATCTGTGGCGTGAAAGGGAACAGCAGGTCTCCTGACATGGAAAAACCTCATAGAGGAGGTAGCATTGCAGCCCGGCCTTGAAGTTGGATTTCTGTGTAACATTTGTCATTCCCCACCCCCACCCCCACCCCCGAGTCTCTAAGAAATAAGTGTTTATTGTAGAAAATAGGAAAATGTGGGCGATGGTAACAGACACTTTTAGGGTTATTATCATGTGTGGGACACTGTTAAATCCGTGTATGGAAACATCTCCTTTAACTCCACCCCAATGGGGGTATTTATTTTGTGCATTCCCAGAACAAGAAAAGGAAGGATAAAAGAGAAGGAATGAACACTGGGTACATCATCAGAAAACTGACAGAGGCAGTGCTGGAACCCAGGTGGGCCTGGTGTCACCAGAAGGAAACAAACCCGTGATAAGCCTGTTGCTTTCCAGCCTTTTTTCCTTATGCCAGTGGTCGGCAAACCGTGGCTCGCGAGCCACATGCGGCTCTTTGGGCCCTTGAGTGTTCTAACGCCACTTCTTCAAAATAGACTCACCCAGGCTGAAAACCAACTTCTGCACATGGGCTACGAAGTTTCAATCGCACTGTACGTGTGCGCCCGCACCTGATATTCTGTGGAAGAGCCACCCTCAAGGGGCCAAAGAACCCCATGTGGCTCGCGAGCCACGGTTTGCCTACCACTGCCCTATGCACAAGACTTGTACACGGTTCTCTTGCTGCTTGCACTCTGCTGAGTGGTCGTCACTCATGCATTATCAGCGCATAGATGGCAACTGAAGGCATAGGAGTGGATGAGCTCACAGGGACAAGAGCATAGAAGAGAAAAGGTCCTGGGCACAGACCCTGAGCTACAGAGATGGGGACACCTCCCCAGGTGTCCACAGCTCTGGGCTGGGTGAGGAGCGGGCGGCATTGAGGAAAAGTTCACAGCGGTTGATCATCTTGGAGCTGAATCATAGAGGATGAGAAGTTCACCGAGAGGAGAAGAGGAAGACAAGTGTCCGGAGCAAAGGGAACAACATCTGCAAAGGCATATAAGCTACAAGGGACAGCATGGTAACATGGAAAACCAGCAAGTGGTTTCAGGAAAGCTGGAGCACAGGGTGTGTGTGGGGGTATGTCTGTGTGTTCACTCATGGGTGTGCAGGTGTCTGTGTGAGTCTGTGAGTATATCCGAGTATCTGTGTTTAACAGGTGTGTATGTATCTGTAGTATGTGAATATATCTGTGCTTGTGTGTCTACGTATGTGATGATGGAGAGGCTACAAAAGAAGGTAAGGTTCAGATCATAAGATCATCTTTTTTTCTGTTTTTTTTTTCCTTCTATTTTTCTGTTTTGTTTTTTTTCTATTTTTCCATTTTTTTTTAAATAAGATCATCTTATTAGATGAGTTTCCAGATATATATTGGTTCTGGTTCTCTAGAATAGGGGTGTCGAACTCAATCAGAGAAGGGGCCAAAATCTAAAATCCAGCCTAAATCGAGGGCCGAATGGTTTACTGAACAGTCATAAACTGACAATGTCATAAACTGACAGCGGAGTGCAGTGATGACAGCGCGGCGCGGGCCACATTGCAAGGCCTGGCGGGCTGGATTTGGCCCGCGGGCCTTGTGTTTGACACATGTGCTCTAGAAAAACAGAAAAAATATATAGTTTTATTATGAGTAATTGGCTTGTGGTGTTATAGAGGCCAAGAAGCCCCCTTAATTTGATGTTTGCAAGCTGGAGACCCAGAAAAGCTGGTGGTGCAATTTAGTTCAAGCCTGAAAAGCTGAGAATCAGGGGAGCAGCTGATGTCAATTCCAATCTAAGGGCTGGAGATGAGACAAGCTGTCCCAGCTGAATCAGCGATGGGAAAAACCACGTGGGGGAGGGCAATCTACCGAGTCCACAGGTTCAAATGCTAACTAACCCTTATGGAAAGACCCTCAGAGACACATCCAGAAGCCATGTTTGGACGGCCACTCAAAAATTAACCATCACAATCCCTTCTGAAAGGCGTGGGATATTACAGAAAGTGAGACTGGGAACAGAGTAAAGAGACTAGTGAAGGGCACCTAATCAGTACAAACTTGATTTATCTAGAGGGCAATTTATCTAGAACTTTTAAGTTCTTCTTGAGAGGAATCACAAGATCAGAACTGTGCTTTTTGAAAATTCTTGGGCTGGATGATTTAGAGCCCTGGTCAGCAAGCTGCAGCTCATGAGCCACATGCGGCTCTTTGGCCCCTTGAGTGTGGCTCTTCCACAAAATACCACGGCCTGGGTGAGTCTATTTTGAAGAAGTGGCGTTAGAAGAAGTTTAACTTTTAAAAATGTGGCTCTCCAAAGAAATTTCAATCGTTGTACTCTTGATATTTGGCTCTGTTGACTAATGAGTTTGCCGACCACTGGTTTAGAGAAAGAAGAAGCAAGAGAGAAGGAAACCAGTTGGTAAAATATAATAATAGTCAAAGCGAGAGATGATGAGATATGTAGCTACAGGGTGAGGGTGCCTCGTCAGACAGTCTACTGGGTTATCTGGGAAAGTCTATTGTTGAACCATCAAACCAACAGTTCAGAAGTGTGTCCTTCCTTCATCTACTCATTTACAATACATATTTACTGAGGGCTGATGCATGGGGAGCCCCTAGTCCAATGTGCAAGTTAGAAATCTTATCAAACGGAAACAACCTAGTGTTAACAGGGCCCAGAAACCAACAGCCTCGGAAGGCATGAGGTGTGTGGGTAAGGGGGATGTGGGTGGGGGTGGGAATCGGTCCAAGCACCCAAGCCAGCATTGAAGGATGTGGGCTACCTTGTTACAGGAGGGGACTTCTAAGCGGAACATTCTAGCCAGCCAGAGGAAGAGGGGTTCCTATCCCAGGCAGATGTTGTGTGGGGGCTGGGAGTACCCGGGGAAAGAAGATCAGTTTCTGGCCTGGTGGGTGGAGGCAAACAAGACAATGCCCTTTGACATAAATGCAGCCAAGTCACGCATAGCGTCGTATCTTTCTTTAGTCAAACAGTAAATTCCCCTGGGTGCAAATTTACCCTTTTTAAGGCTGAACTGCCTGGAACCACCCGCCAGGACCGCCAAGTGGGACAGGAGCCTACCCTCCAGCCGCTCCCCCCACCCCCCCACTCCAGGTTTGAAGGATGGGCGCAGGGTCTTGGCTACTGACAGGTACCTAGTGACTGTGCCCCGGTGGCAGGCAGGCGGCCTAAGTCCAGAGATACAGCCTTCCGGTGGTCTCACCTCTCAGGCCCCTCAGCTCGCCTGGTTTATTATTTCCACTGGGGCAAACGGGCTGAAAGAGGGCCGCCTTCATCGGTTTGGGTCCCCGCAGGTGAGAGAGAGTGCAGAGGGAGAAAAAAACGTGCTTCGTGTAGTAAAGAAAGAAAGAAAGAAAAAAAAAAGGAAGTGAAATCCGAAACGCCGCGGCAGGCCCAGGGACCCCAGGCAGACACTGTAAGAACAGCCAAGGGGAGCAATCACCTGCCCAACCTACCCCCTTCCCGTTCCGGTACCAAAGCTGGGAGTCTGAGGGGCAGGGACAGAAGCGGGGACTTCTGCATCCCTAAGCTCTCATAGCCCACGTCCCCCAATTCTCAGGGGGCTGCTCCCCACTTCCTGTAGCCTAGATTGCAGCCAGGGGGCGTGTGTGAGGGGTGGGGATGGGTGGAGCTGAAAAATTAAAAAAAAAGAAAAAAGAAAAAAAAGAAAAAAGGCGAGGTAATTAGCATCCTCCGATGCCATTGGCTCTCCTCGGGCCCTGCTTTGCATACGCCCGCCCCGCAGGCTGCCCGGGGTTTGCGGGATTTGGCCGGGCGCTCGGCTGCCGCGGTCGCTGCTGCGCTCCAGTGCGGGGCGGGCGGGCGGCGCCGAGAGAGCCCCGTGCGGGGACCTGGGAGCCGGGAGCCGGAGCCCGGAGCCCGGAGCCCGGAGCCGGGAGCCCGGAGCCGGGAGCGAGCTGCCGCCGGAGCTGCTGCTGCGGCGGCATCCGAATTGATTTCCGTCTTACAAACACCGAGGCGGCGCCCGGCGGCTTGTGCAGCCGGCCCGGCCCAGGAAGGAGAGGCTCAGATACTTTTATTTTATTTTGGAAGGAAGCGGGGAGTCCCGGGGGTGTCCCGCTCCCCGCTGGTGGCCCAGCTCAGGCCCGGGCTCTGGAGGATGACTCCGGGGGCTGCGGGCTGCATCCCAGCGGCGGCGGCTCGGGGAGGCGGCGGCGGAAAGTAGTCGCACTCGGGAGCCGCGGCTGGTGGAAAAGTGAGCAGATCGGGGAGCGGACTCGGCTCTCCCCGCGCCCCGGCGCCCGCCGCTTCCCGCTGCTCCGCACCCCCGGCTCCCCGGCGGCCGCAGCATGAAGTGGCGCAGCGATGGCCAGGAGAGGTAAGAAGCCCGTAGTCCGGACGCTGGAGGACCTGACGCTGGACTCGGGGTATGGTGGCGCGGCGGACTCGGTGCGCTCCTCCAACGTGTCCCTGTGCTGTTCCGACTCGCACCCGGCGTCCCCGTATGGCGGGAGCGGCTGGCCGCCTCTAGCTGACTCCATGCACAGCCGGCACGACAGCTTCGACACGGTCAACACTGCCCTGGTGGAGGACTCCGAAGGGCTGGACTGCGCGGGCCAGCACTGCTCGCGGCTGCTGCCGGACCTCGACGAGGTGCCCTGGACCCTCCAGGAGCTGGAGGCGCTGCTGCTGCGCTCGCGGGACCCCCGGGCGGGCCCGGCGGCCCCGGGAGGCGGCGGCGGCGGCCTGCCCAGAGACGCGCTGGCCAAGCTGTCCATGCTGGTGAGCCGGGCGCTCGTACGCATCGCCAAGGAGGCGCAGCGCCTGAGCCTGCGCTTCGCCAAGTGCACCAAGTACGAGATCCAGAGCGCCATGGAGATCGTGCTGTCCTGGAGCCTGGCGGCGCACTGCACGGCGGCCGCGCTGGCCGCGCTGTCCCTCTACAACATGAGCAGCGCCGGCGGCGACCGCCTGGGCCGCGGCAAGTCCGCCCGCTGCGGCCTCACCTTCTCCGTGGGCCGCGTGTACCGCTGGATGGTGGACAGCCGCGTGGCGCTGCGCATCCACGAGCACGCCGCCATCTACCTGACGGCCTGCATGGAGAGCCTGTTCCGGGACATCTACGCGCGGGTCGTGGCCTCCGGGCTGCCCCGGGGCGGCAGCGGCCCCGGCTCGGCCTCCAGCTCCGGCCCAGGCTCCGGCTCGGGCCCTGGCGCGGCCCCCGCGGCGGCGGAGAAGGAGCGGGAGGCGCCCGGAGGGGGCGCGGCGGGCGGCGGCGCCTGCAGCGCGGCCAGCAGCGCCAGCGGGAGCAGCAGCTGTTGCGCCCCTCCGGCCGCCGCCGCCCCGGCCCCGGCCCCCCCGCCGCCCGCCGCGGCCAACCACCACCACCACCCCCACCTCCACGCGCTCCACGAGGCGCCCAGGTTCACCATGGAGACGCTGGAGCACACGGTCAACAACGACTCGGAGATCTGGGGGCTCCTGCAGCCGTACCAGCACCTCATCTGCGGGAAGAACGCCAGCGGTAAGTGCCCGCGCGGGCGCTCCTCCACGGGGCCAACTCTCCTGGCAAGTTGGCCTCCTTCCCCCCGCTTCCCCCCGCGTCGTTCAGCCCCCCGAGGCCGGCCCTCGGAGGGGACCCCCGAGCTGGAGGCGACGGGGCCCCGCCTGCGGGTTCCCTCCCGGGCTCAGGCTCCTGAGGTCCCGGGTGTGAGAGCGCGCGGGTCCGCCCACCCTGCGGGGCCGCCTCCCGCCTGCTGGAGGGCGGAGCCCGGCACCCTGTTGGGGGGCAGGTTTGCGATCGTTTGCGCGTAGCCCGTATTTCTGCCCAATCCTTGTTTTTTTGTTTTGTTTTGACCTTGAAGATGCCAAATTCTCAAGCCCACGAGTTTGTCTCCCTGAATTCGCGAGGGGGCCCTTCTTCCCTCCGCCACCCGGTTCCCATATTTCCCCGTACCCTCGGGGCAGCCAGGGCCCCGCGTGGAAGGCAGAACCCCTGGGAGCTCAGCTCGCTGGTGGCTGGGACGGCGAGGGAGAGGGGTGTGTGGGGAGAAGGTGCGGCGGGAAGACTGATCCGTCCCAAGTTTTTCCGGGCAGTTTGTGAGGGCCAGAGCGCACAGCTGGTGGGCGCTGCGCAGGGACACCCCTCCCCAATTTCCACCTCCCAGCCCGTGCCGTTTGGGGAGCCCTGTGGCAGGAGCTGCAGCCCTTGCCACTCGGCTTAAGGAGCAACCACCGGGGGCCCGGGCAGGACGGGAGTGGGCGGGGTTCTGGAGGGGGTGTGTGTGTCCGTGTAAGGCAGGCGCCGCTTCCAGCAGGTTCTGCCCTTCTTCCCGCACCCCCCTGTGTTGGAGGCGGGAGCTGGGTGGGATGGAACCTGCAGTTCTGGCGGCGGAGGGGGTGGGGCTGTGTGTGTGTGTGTGTGGGGGGCTCTTGTTTTCCAGAGCTCGAGCTGGCGGTCCTCCCTCGTCTGTGAAAGCGAGCCGCGCTAGACACTTCAAAGCTTCCATTTTTCCACCGGAAATGGTAGAAGCGTAACTGGAGAGTCTAAAAGCGAAATCAAACTTTGTTTTCTAGTCGGCGGTTTGGCCGGAGGTTGCGTGGTTGGGAGCTGAAATGCAGTCTTTTCTGGGCGGATTTCATTCGTGTTGCTGCCTGTCGGTTTCCCGGGGGCTGGGGGAGAGGCTCGGCCGGGCCTCGGGGGTACCCGATGTGCATGGGGGTGCGTGCGTGTCTGTGATCCTCTCCGTGCGCGCGTGTGCGCGGCGCTGCGTGCGTGTGTGTGTGTGTGTGTGTGCGCGCGTGCGTGTGTGCGTGTGCATGCGTGTGTGTGTGTGTGTGTGTGTGTGTGTTAGGGGTTTCTGTGCGTGGGGGCCACGGGCTCCCAGAGGAACCCACCCTCCGGCTCTCAGTCCCTTCACCTGGCTTTGATCACCGTGGGGGGAGGGGAAGGAAGGAGCCTAGCCGGTGTGTGTGGTTCTGGTGGTGTTGGGGGGCTGGGAGGGCGGGGTCGCGACTTCCGTGTGGACAGGGGAGACTTTTCCCGAGCTCTTCCCCCTCCGCTGCCAGCCGAGGGCGCTACCCTAAAGAGAGGGTATCTCGGAGGCTTTCCCTCCCCACCCACCCGGGAGAAATTCTGACCGAGATGGCAACACCTGGAGAAGGCATTGATCTTTGCGTGTGTTGGATACACCTGCAAAACCCAGGCGCTTGGATGGCACTGGGTTGTTCCTTGTTTGGAACCCTAGCCCCATGGAAAGCGCATGGGGCTGACATTTCTTTCCACTGCGTGTGCTCATGGGCCTTGTTCTTAGCTCCTCCATCACCATCATTTCTTTACTCTTTACTCCCCTCCCTCCTCTTCTCCCTGCTCCCCAGCCCCTCCTCACCCAGTCCTTATCCCCAACTGGAGTGAGAACCGCCTCTTATTCTCCCCCCACCCCAAGGTTTCCTTTGGCAGGAAGAAGCAGTCCCCTTAGAGGGCTCCAGTTTGGGAATCTGAGCCCCCTGCTCACCCCTGTCTGCCATTCTCTGGAAATGATGGCTTTGGTGACTCGCTTTCTTTCCCGGGGCCTCAGTCTCCACATCTGTAACGTCAGGGCGGAGCTCTGTAAGACACCCCAGGTCCCTCGTGTCTGCATCTGTTTGTGCTCGTCGTCTGTGTTTTCAAGCTGGTTTTACTTCTATGGTCTTGAGCATCTTTTCAAGGCAATGCTTGTGTTTATGCTTTTGGGAGGGAGTATAATTTAAGAAAGGAGAAGGCCGGAGCGCTGGTTTTGGGCAGGGTGAGTGTGTGGTGTCTGGGGTTTGCTGTCATCACAGCATTTCCCACAGAGCTTAACTCCTCGGTTCCAGGGCCCCTGCAGCCGTCTCTTAGAGTGAGATCTACTCTCATTTCATCGTGATCTCTTCGTCTCTCTTCCTGGGCTTGTTTAAAATGGCAGGCCGTCTTTGCAGAAAAGTGAAGGAATGAATGAGTGATTCACTTCTTGGGTGTCTGAAACATACCTTAAACATCACACCTGTTTCTTAAACTGTTTGCACGGCAGTCTTTCCATGGTCTGCAAGGCTTATGAAAGAGCTCATTGCCTTACATAATAATTTTTCCCCCCTTTGACTCAGGAGCATCGCTTAACCATTCGTGTGTGAATTCATTTGTTCAGCCATATTTAGTGAGCAATTACCAAGTCTAAGGTCTGAGGAAGTAGTGAGGTACATAGGCAATGACAGCTAACAGGCATCCTACACTCTGCTGTATGTCAGTCCATCTAATGTTCAACGTTGCTTTGAAAGGGTACTGCTATATCCCCATTCTACACGAGAGGATGACTGAGGCACGGGGAACTGAAGTACAGTATCTTCCTTTCGTGTCTTGCTCTTTGGGGACAAATGACCTCCCTGCCTTCAGGCAGCCCTCCCTGCCCTTATTACATGGACAGCTGAAGAGGCCCGTCACACCCTGGCATTCTTCCTGTCTCAATGTACACACCTTTTGTTCCTACCACACTGAACGGGACAGTGCAGGATTTTACGTTTTCCCATCCCCTGCCGAGGCTAAGGGAGGGTCTGGTACACAGTTGGAGCTTATTAGATGCTTGTTGAGTTGAGCAAGCTATTGTACTATATTGTATAATAATCTTCTGAAAGGAGCTATTAAATTTCCAGCTTTTTAAAAAATATTTTTATTGATTTTAGAGAGTAAGAGAGAGAGAAACATCAATGATGAGAATCATTGATCGGCTGCCTCCAGCACACTCCCCTCTGGGATCAAGCCTGAACCTAGGCATGCACCCTTGGCCAGAATTGAACCTGGGGCCTTCAGTCCTCAGGCTGATGCTCTATCCACTGAACCAAACTGGCTGGGGCGAATTTTTTAGTTTCTTGACTCATCTTTCCAAGTCTCCCTCTCTCTCTTTTTTTTTTCTACCTCGGCTGCCCCTTCTTCCTGCCATCTCTGCACCTGTCCACCCTTCGGATTGCTGCCAAGGCCTGAGGAATCATGCAACTAGTCATGTGGAAATCAACTCAGAAAAACAAAAGATAATTGGCTCTAACTGAGGGCTTGGTCACTCTCAAAACATCACAGGCGTGGGCTTAGGGCATGAAGTTTGTGGCGATTGTTTTCCTCTTTGGAACTGTGTGTGTGTGTGTGTGTGTGTGTGTGTGTGTGTGTGTGTGTTTAATGTTGATAGCTGTTTGGAAGAGCTGAGGACCCCACTGAGCATTGCATTTCTCTGGGCTTTTTAAAATTTGGCTTGGTTGATTTTGGTGAAGCTAAACAAGGAGCTGGCAGAGTGTCTCCCATGCTGGTGTATTCGCTAGTCATGTTACCTGGTAAACCCCTTCTGAGCTGGCCAGGTCCCACTCATCCCTGAAGTCGTGGCTCAGGAATGATCTTTCTGGCATCTGTGAGGCCTTCCTTGAGAAACGCCTCCCCCGCTCTCTATACCTGGCCCTTTCACGCCCTTCCCCCATTCCTTAAGAATCCGGACCCTGTTTTAAGTGTTTCCCCATCACACCTTGGCACTTCCAGTGCGACCTTGTGTCTTATTCGTCTTTGGTCTTTGTTTCTCCTTCCATATCACCCAGCACAGCACCTAGCACTTTGTAGATGCTGAGTGCTGTTTGTTGAGTGAATATAACTGGCTCATTAAATCTTTGGGATTTAAAATTTGCCCATCAGCATCTGTAAAGGCTTCTAAAGTCAGACCTTTTGGATTTGAATTTCAAGGCTGCCATTTTCTAGCTGTGTGTTCTCAGGTATGTGTTCTAACCCCTCTGAGCTCCAGAGTTCTCAGTTGTAAAATGAAAGTAATAGTTATGAGGGTCAAATAAGATATATATATTCATTCCAGTCTGTTGCCTAACACATGGCAGAGGTCAAAATCCAGGCATAATCATGTCTCTTACTTCTGTGTCATCCAGATGAACTGTTCCCAATATGTTCAGTGTGGTTAGAGCCAGCAGCGTGCAGAATTTTTAACTGGATCCCCCTTCCCAATAATTCCAGCATCAAATAATTCAGTGTTCCCACCACAGGGATTGATTTCAGAAAGGAAGGGAGAAGGAGAGAGAGATAGAAACATCAATGATGAGAGAGAATCATTGATTGGCTGCCTCCTGCACACCCCACAATGGGGATGGAGCCCACAACCTGGGCATGTGCCTTGACCTGGAATGGAAACGTGACTTCCTGGTTCGTATGTTGACACTGAACCACTGAACCATGCTGGTGGTGCAGAAAGTAGCTCATTTTATTTGTTGTATCTTTTAAAGGCATTGTTAATGAAGGGGCACGAGGGACCTTTCTGGGGTGCTAGAAATGCTCCTTATATTAATAGGGGGGTGGGTTCAGAGGTACCGTATTTTCCGGTGTATAAGACGACCCCCCCTAATTTTACAGTTAAAACATAGGTTTAGGCCTATATTCGCTGTATAAGACTACCCCCCACTTCAAAGAAAAGTCTTACTTTGTCGTCAAGATCTGCAGGTAATTTTTGTGCAATTTTGGTCTTTTGCCCCCGATTTTCGGCTGACTTTTTTTCGGTTCAAAAGTTGTCTTATACGCCGGAAAATACTATATGTTTTTGTCCAAATGCATTGCCTTGTAAATTTTAGATATGTGCATTTCACTGTATTGCAAAATATACTTCAGTAAAAAAGAGGACATAAAAAAAGAAGAAAAGCCTTAGGCATCCTTGCATGAACTTTTGCTTTAAGTTGCAGAAGAGTCTGGAAGAGGCAGAGTGGCAGGATGAAAGGGAGAGACCTTTACACTGAGAAAGTTCTGCCCTCAGAGTTTGGCTCTGCCTCTTTATAAAAAGTGACTTAATCTTGCTGAATTTGGTTTTCTCGTCGGCACAGAGAGGGTTGCAAAAAAAAAGAAAAAAAAAAAAAGAAAACTCAAACCTACCACATAGAGTGATTACAAGTATTAAATCAGATCAAGTATGTGAGTTCATCTGCCATATAGTAGGTATTCAATAATAATGGCTTCCTTAAAAAACCAGATTATTCAGGCTGATGATAATAACAATGCTTTGGGGATTTTTGAATAGTCTCTTTCATTTCAGGGATTCCCCAATCACTTTATAAACATTAATTACCAGGAGCCCTTGTCTCGGCAGCACTTGCTCGGTGGGTAGCGTGATTTTCAGATCTTTTGTTTCAGGGCTGTTCCCCTGTAGATTCTGATTCTGCACTAGATTCTTATTCGGCAGCTGCCATGCCCTGGCCTGTTGGTGCTATCCTCTGGTGCATCGTAGCTGTGATGGACAAAAATGCCACAGAAGAAACATCGCGTCTTACAAAGAACAGCAAAAGCTGTCTCCTGAGCCAGCCACAGCAAGTGTCTGTGCGCACAGAGCAGGTTTTTAATTAACTAGCTCAGTGTAAATTAAAACTTGGAATTTGGGTCAGTGGAGGGTTATTTGGTTTTCTATACAGACTCCTCAGTTCAGTGCTGGAGCATTTGCAAATAGAGTGTTTCCTGAAACATAAAGAGAATTAACAACCAACTAAAACAAGGGGGGGCTAACTGGAGACCCAGGGCGGGGCGGGGCAAGCTTCCTGAAGGCCTTTGAGTAAGCAGAAGGCCTCTAATTCTGGGTCTGCTATTATTTATGACCTTGAGCCAGGCACCAAACTCACCTATAAAAATGGGCCTGATCATCATCTGGGGTACATCCAAAATAGTAATCGACTTTGGAGTCGGACACAAAGTAACTTGCAGTTTCCCTATCTGTGAAATGGGTATAATCATAATAATAACTACACTTGTATAATGCTTATTATGTGCCAGGCACTGTGTTAAGAGCTCTATGTATTATAATCATTACAGTTGTATTAGCTATTATAAAAGACAACCCCCAAATCTCGGGAGCTTAATACACTAGAAGGTCATTTATTATTCAGGTTGGCACAGAGAGGTAGAGTGGGAGGAGGCAGGAGGGTCATTTAGGTAGCAAGACTGATGGAGGATTTGTCATTTTTATTGTCACCACCTGACCTTCAGTGTCTTCCTTGCACATTCGTTCAGCCAACAGGTGGAGGAAGAAGAGTGTGGAAAATCTTAAAGTCAGGGGTTGGGTGGGTGGATGGGTTGGTGGGAAGAGATCAGCCAAAGAACTTGTATGCATATATGCATAACCCATTCATAACACAGACAATAGGGTGATGAAGGCCTGGGTGGAGGACCTGTGAGGGGATGGGGGAGTGGGAGGGGGCCAAAAGGGGTCATTGGGGGCAGGGAAGGGTGGGGTAGGACATATGTAATGCTTTCAAAAATAAATATTTAATTAAAAAAAAGTCATTGTGGGTTAAGCCTGCCAGGGATCTCATCATTGTGCTCATGTATCATTGGCCAGCTCTATCATTGGCTTCCTGGCTACCTGGATGCACTCTTCTTCTTACACACATGTTAGCCTTCCACATTCTGTCCAATCCCTGCTTCCAACTTTAAGTCCAGCATCTTTTGGGTACATCTCTGTCCTATCTGTTGGATGGAGTGTGGCTCCTCATGGTCCAGGGACCCATGAGCCAAAGGAGACGGGTTATCTGTGCCCTTATGCCATGTTGGAGGATAACCCAGCAGGAAAAGACAATAGTGGAAGACACTGGCCCTTAATAGTTGTGAAATCTTGCCATGCAGGCACCGTGTGTGGGCAGCACTGTGCGCCCTGGAAGTGGGTGAGGTTCCTGCTTAAGCCTCTGTGAGGAAGTGCCTGGGTCCTTGTTCTCCATGCCCGGGGCTCTGCCCAGGGGGAGGGTTTTCTTTGTTGTTCTTGACCATGCCTGAAATGGACCGCGGTGACTGTGGTCTCCTTGAGGCTCTGAATCTTTTGTAACCTAGTTTTTACCCTTGAACTTTTGAGGTCCAAGTTTTAATGCTGTAACAGTAGAAGACTTAAAGGTCAGGCTTAGAGATTTTGCCAATGCAGTCCTCACAACAACTGGAATCTTCCTCTATGATGTCTAGTGTGCCAGGAGCCACACCTGGAGTTATTTCCTAGACCTTTCTGAAGCCTGCATTATTTCTTAGCTTTCTTAACTCTATGCTTCTTTCTCTCTCTCAACTTAACGCCAGCTACCTTGAGGCCATGAGGCTTAGGTGGAAAGCTTATCCCCTGAGTCTGGTGTTTCACTTAAAAGTCTTCTTAGTCTTTTTTTTTTTTTTTTTCCTGGTTGCTTGGGGTCTAGAAATCGTCGTCTTTTTACCTCTCATCTCTTTCCAATTTTACTTGCAAACTGGCTAATGCATGCCTGAGTTCCTCCCTTTCTCGAATACCATGCTAATCCCAGCCAGGCACAATCAGCAAACTCTTACCATTATGTTTTTTCAAATCTCTTTCTTTGGTGCTTACAGGCTCAGTAGGCAAGGGTTCTGCCTTCTGAGTTTTCATAGATTATCGTTTAACCAAAAATTCTACCGCCGCATAACACAGGTTCCTGGTTTTCCAGTCTTTGACTTAATGACCTGCTATCTGACTTATGAGCCAATGCCACAGATTTAAGCACCCCACTTATGGTACCAGTTACTTTATTGGTTAGGGTAACACTAGCTGTTGTATCAGGTAAACCCTAACATCTTCAGGCTGAACACAATAAACGTTGTCTTCTCATTCCTGTTGAGTCCAGTTGATAGCAGGGGAGGGAGGCACTGTGTTCCATTTATTGAGTGAGAGGCTTCGGCCAGACTGCTAGCAACCAGACTTGCAGGGTTTGACCACTTACCAGCTGTGTAAACCCAGCATTGGGCAAGTTCCCTGACCTCTCTGTGACTCAGTCTCCCCTTTTGTTAAAGGAGAGTGATAATAACACCTAATTCATAGGGTTGTTGGGAAGTGCCAGGCATGTAGAAATTGCTTAATAAATGTTGGCACTGTTGGATTTTGTTATATTCATCATGACCTCTTCTATAGGCACTGTGTTAGATGTTAAGCAACATGGTCCCCGCCTTCATGGAGATTGCAGGCTGGTTGCGCCTTGATTTTTCATCAAATAATCATGCAAATGTAACTTTACGCCTGTGACAGTTGCTACAAAGGAGAGATGCATGGGGTTGTAGGAGTCTCTATGGAGGCTCTTGATGTGGTCAGCAGAAAGGGAAGGCTTTGCTAAGGAAGTGAGGCTTACGTGAGGCTGAAGCATGGCACATTGGGTTGAAAAGGTACAAGAGTACTCTGTGAATACAGACAGAATGTGCAAAGGGCCTGTGGCAGAAGAGAGCATAACGAGGAGAATGACCACTGTGGCTACAGTGGGAGAATGAGGTGAAGAGAGCGGGTGGAGTTGGACCAAGCACCTGCCAGATTAACGAATTTGTCTTTTCCCAAGAACACTGGAGTGCGCTTGAAAGGTTTTATGGAGGGAGATGATATGATCAGATTTGTGTCCTAAAAAGCTTATTGTAGATTGCAGTGTGGAGAGCAGACACCAAGGGGAGGGTGCCTGGGGGAAGGCCAGGTAGGTATTTTCACCCCCATCTTATGCCAAATGCTTCCAAGTTGAAGATGACTCCTCTCCCCGTCCTCATGATTTGATTATTGGCAATTCTGCTTTATTTTTTCCCCCTGATGCAAAGCGGTCCCTTTTATCTCCCCTTCAGTGTAGCATCTTCACTTCCCAGGTGACATTTCTGATACAACGGAGCAGAGGTGCAACCCATCAAACCTATCTCCAAACCAAAAATAACCCTGTCTAGCCAGACACTTGCCAGCCTCCGATGCTCAAGCCCTTGCGTTCATTCCTCAAGGTTGGCACATTCACCTGTGGCCCTCATAGGTCAGGCATTTAAAACTGGCTGCCTCTGTATTAGAGAAACATGTTTATTTTTCTGAAGGATCTGAATTCCTAATCCCGGATGGAGATGTGTGTCGTGTAAATGATTGGCTCACTCAGATGTCCGTCTGGTTGATGCTATGGAGAGGAGTCCTACATGGTACATTGTGCTATCTATCCGAGGGCCTGAGGTCAGGCAGCAAGGGTTCACATCCCAGCGTCATCCCTGGCTGGGCCCCCTTGGGCAAGTGCTTCTCTCTGAGCCTCAGTTTCCTCACCTGTAAGAGTGCCCACCAATAAGGGGTGTTCGGGGATAAAACAAAATACCACGATGTATCTAAGCATTTAGTGTGGCAGCTATTATTGTCCTCCTGCACTCCTCTGAAACCTCTAGTGCAGCACTCCTCAGGTTATATGGAATAGGCCATGTACCTGTTCATCTTTATAGGCCAGGCTGCTGCTTAGTCATCTTTAAATTATTTTTTTTAATTTCTTTATTAATTACGGTATCACATATTTGTCCTCAGCCCCCCAATTCCCATCCCAAACTCCTCCCGACGCATGCCTCCATCCCCCTGTTGTCCATGACTACTGGTTAGGCTCATGCATGCACACAAGTCTTTTGGTTGATCTCTCTCCCTTACCCTCACCCTCCCCTACCTTCCCTCTGAGGTCCAACAGTCTGAACGATGCTTCCCTGTCTCTGGGTCTGTTCTTGTTCATCAGTCTATGCTGTTCATCATTTCCCCTAGATGAGTGAGATCATGTGCTACTAGAAATACACTTATAAGAACCGAAAATGAGACAAGCCATAATGGTTATGCTGAGAGGCAAATGAATCAGTCTGTAGTGAGTTTCTTTCTGGGCCAAGAGTTCTTTTGAGTCCCAATTTCAATGTCAAACAGTTCCTTGTGTCTACATGTCAGCCATGATATTTCAGTTCTGGATGGTGGACAAAAGATGGTTATACAAGTCCGACCCTCTCTGGTTTGGTCCTGGGCATCTTAGTCATCTTTGTGTCTCTATGGGCCACAGGTGGCCTATAGTCTGAGCTTAAATGTATTTTTTCAGCAAATGCATGTAGTCATACACTGTCAACTCCCCGCGGGCAGGGATATTTGTCTGTTTAATTCACCACCATCACCCCAACACTTAGAACAGTGCCTGCACCTGTGGACACTGCATACATATGTGTGGCCTATGAAGCGAACCAGGAATCAGTGGAACTTCACTAACAGGCGAACCAAGAGCCCAGTGTTAACCATTTGCTAACTGGCTGGGCGTCTTCCCCTGTGTTTCCAAATGCTCAGCCCTGAAAAACCTCCTCTTTTCAAGGCTGGTTTCTCTTTGAAGAACGGAAAGGAACGGCGGCTTCTTCTTCCTCTAGACCCACTCTCTTCCTGTGAGACAGCCCTTCGCTCTAATGCAGAGTTTGAAAGCCGTGTCTGCCTGGCCCCTTGGATCTTAGAACTGGGAGAAGCCTGCACAGTTCTCCCGGTGCAGCCTCTCCGCCTTCCGCCTGGGTGTTAGGCGAATTTTGCAAATCAGACACCTGAGAACCAGGAGGATGCAGGTGTGGGCCGCACAGCTGCTGGCGGATGAACTTTAAAAGTGGCTGGGCCCGGACCCCGGTTCTCTGAATCCTTAGGCTGGTGTCTGCAGTGCCACACTGTCCTGAAAAGAAAGAAACAAGGCTTTGTTCTCTTCCCTTCGCTGTGATTCACACCTGGTCCTGTCCGTTGTGGTCCGCCATGGGTTAGCATCTGTGCTGAGCACTTTTCCAATATTCTCTCAGCTTAGTCCTCCAGTCCCACCAGTGAGACCTGTCTTATTGGTTTCACTCTATAGCTGAGGACACTGACCCCGAGAAGCTAACAAGACTCACTCAAGGCCCTGGATTGGGGGTACAGGAGCCTGGGTTCCTACCCTGGTCACCTGGCGTGTCATCGGCAGGCTGTCCCACTCACCGTGTTGGCTGCCTGTGGCAGGAGGAATCTGCTATTTGGGGGGCAATCAGTTTCATGGGATCGGCAATGCAGAACTGTAAATATAAAGAAGTCCCTTGTCCAATCTGCCCCTTTATCTCATTGTGGTTTTGATGATCTCTCCATCTCTCCTTCTTCTCGTCCTTCACTCGGGGAAATAGTTCAGCGTCTGCTCAGTGCCAGGCCCTGGCATAGCAAGAAACGCGCACACCGCCGCCAACATCTGGTCCGGTTCTGTGATTGGAAAGACCAGCCCCATTTGTTTTGCTCCAGAACAGCATGACGCTGATTGATTCGAATACTTAATTCGAGCCTGTTTAACCTAATGTTCCTATTGACTAACTCCGGCTGGCTTCTTCTCCTCCCTTCCCCAGGGCACAGACTCACCTGCCAATTGAGAGGAAACTGAAGCAAGGGGCCACGGGAAGGCAGGAGGAGATACTATTTTTGAGGCCGCACTGACTGTGATGTTGAACCCGCAATGCCTTGTTATATATTATTCGTTCTTTAGACTTGCGCAGTTTACCAAGTAAACTCATCAACCATTGCTATTAGTATTCCTGACAGCCCTGTGGGGTAGGTGGGTAGTAGGTATGCGCATCCTAATTTTGCAGAAGAGGAAGCGGAGGGGGAACAGGAGGTGGCGTTCCTTGCCCGAGGTCACCAAATTGTGGCAGCGCGGAGCATCTGCTTGATGTTCTGTGCTTCCTGATGCCACTCTTTGCGCATGGGTGTGGCTCGTGTCTTTTGAGAACCTGGATTTAGTATCGCATGGACAGGAACAGAGCACATGGGGTCTGACCTGAAGACCGATAAGGATGTGGAGGTTACCCCAACTTTTGGCCCCCAGCCTTTGGTTAGAACCTTGAGTCTGCTGACCCCCACTCTTCTAACGTTAGCCTTGGGAGGGGAAGAGGCTCCTATGGGCGCCCTCAGAGCATTGTGATATGGGTTCCATTGCTGATACTCGGAGGCCAGGAAGTCCACAAACATCCATTAGAAAGGAGAGGGGGCACTGGGAGAGGAGGATCCTGGGAGCTTCTGCTGGGCTCTGCAGAACACAGCTGGCCCCTTAGCCACCTCCCCACTGGCCCAAAAGAATGGACCCCCATTCTTGCTGGAGTGTGTCTCCCTCTTCCCCATCTCGTCCCCATTAAATGTAGGTGATGGCTGGAAAAAGTGTGTCACTATTTTGCTGTGTGTATAATATCCTTCCTGATTTTCTGTGGGCTCAGATTTCTCTGCCATCATCCTATGTCCTCAGGAATTCTTGCAAGCTGAGAAAAATCCAGTGAGCCAAACGCAATGCGTGAGGTTGACTTCATGTTAATGGGCCTCAGCCACTTTCTAGAGGCATCTGGCCCGACCAGAGCAAGCTCTTTCCGGAGGAAAACACCAGCGCAGAGGCTCACGAAGCCCACGTACCTCAGCTCAGCTGTAAAATGCACCCTGTTCCCGCGCAAAAGAGGTCCCCCCATGATGCACTGGGTGGGGTGTAGAAAGATGAGGTGTGTCCAGTGGGAGGCAGGCTCCTATCCAGGTTTCTGACTTTTCTCGTTTTCAACATGCCAGAAGTTTTCCATTGAAAAGACAGCCACAACCAGTAATCCTTAGACATTCTGTTCACGGGGTGCCTGTTACAGATCTTAATCATTCATCATGTTTCCTTAAAGTAAAATGAGTTTTCTATGAGAGAAGAGGTAGGAGGTTATTGATTGTGTGTCGTATAGCAAAGACAGCTTCAGTTTGTTTTCATTTGGAACGAGCCGGGGAAGTATTTGTGAACTGCAGGGTTGCTGGCAAACAGGCAGATTGGTGGTGCCTGGTGTGTGTGCGTGTGCGTGCGTGTATACACATGTGCACCTACATCGGCTCAGCAAAGTTGTCAGAAACCAAACATTTGCCATTGCGTCTAAGTTTAGGTTGAGTTTCCATAGCTAAAAATTTTTAGACTGTCATATAGGTGGTTTTATTTTTTTTTTAAATTATTTTTATTTTTTAAATATATTTTATTGATTTTTTACAGAGAGGAAGGGAGAGAGATAGAAAGTTAGAAACATTGATGAGAAAGAAACATCGATCAGCTGCCTCCTGCACAACCCCTACTGGGGATGTGCTCGCAACCAAGGTAAATGCCCTTGACCGGAATCGAACCCAGGACCTTTCAGTCTGCAGGCCGAAGCTCTAACCACTGAGCCAAACCAGTTTTGGCAATATAGGTAGTTTTAATGTCTTCCTACATCTAGCCTCCCCATCCTTGGAGACACCATCCCATCCCCATTAAATGCCTATGATGGCTGGCAAAAGTGTGTAACTATTATATAATATTTTGCTGTGTATATAATATCCTCCCGCATTTTCTGTGGGCTCTGATTTCTCTGCCACCCCATCATATGTCCTCAGGAATTCTTGCAAACTGAGAAAAATCCGGTGAGCCAAATGCGATTCGCGAGGTTGACTTCATGTTACGGGTCTCAGCCACTTAATTACACAGGAATTAATTATGGCTTTCCTGCTTTCTTTTCATGTTTTGGAACTGATCGTTTTCACTTTCAAGGCGGCAGATATTTTTGTAGGCTCAGGAAGAGGCCCCGAAACTGAGTTACCTCATGGAAAAAAAATGGTCCGCATTGAGATTGGCCTCAGAAAGGTTATTCTTGACAGTCTCACCGTCCAACTGAGGCATTGCACATGTGTGTGCACACACACACATTCCCATGCACACACACACATATTCACATGCTCACCCATGCTATGCAGGCATTGAGGTAATTAGGATCTAATACTAAACCGAACAGCAAGTCTTCCCCTGCCTCTCCCTGCTTCCGGTGGATGGTGCCATGTGGTGCCTGAATCTGGACAGAGAGTTTGGTTCTACGGGTGCTTGGGCTCAGAGATGTGGGATGAAGCCACAGCTGGTGCCCGCGATGCGGTTCCGTGTTTGCACAGCTCACCGGTCCCGCAGCTACATGGAGCACCAGGGGAGCCCTGGGGGGTTGATGAAGTGGCCAACCTTCCCATCTTAGAGCAAAGGGGAAAAATGAGCAGCAGCCAAAAAACACCACGCCTGGGGGAGTCGCCAGAGACTGCACAGATGGAGCCCTCCTCCGGCTCCGCCACTTCACAGTCGGCATGCTCCCCGCTGTGTTTGGGAAGATGTGCCGAGTGTTTTTTTAACCATCAGGAAGGTGGTGAAGAGAAGCAGAAAGGCAGAGCCATACGTCTGTTCTTGGCCAGGCCAGGTGCTGGCGAGACAGCGATGACTGTGATGCAGTGGGTGCCCTTGGGGAGGTCGCACCATTACTCAAACCCAGATGACGTGGGCGGTGAGGGTGGCTGAGACAGACCCCAAGCCCTGCCACAGACGGCTGGGAACTCTGAGCAGAGGAGCCAAGGATGCCCTGTCGCCACATGCCTGCACTCGGTCACCTGCAGTACCCGGGCCACACGGAGTGGCAGGCGGGGCCCAGGACGAGTAACCATGGCTACTGCCTCTCTGAAAGCCACCTTTATTCCCTTCCTTCTAGCTCCGCTTAGGAATCAGGTTGAACACCTACCTTGTGGCAGGTTTTGTGCCAGGAACTGAGGGTCCAGCAGTTGGACCACTGGACCCCCAACCTGTGAGGCTGTTTAAGGGAATGTAATCGTTGTCCAAGAGATTTGATGACAAGATCCATGGGACTTAACGGAAAGGGAGGGCAGGGCTCTGTGGGCTTCTGTTTCTTGATCTGACCCATGAGGGAGGAAGGAGTTGGGCTGTGGATGGTTTTCAGCTTGGTGGGGACCCTTTCGATTGGCATGCAGCCTTCCTGGGAAACTCCATTTGTGAAATATGAAAAAGCACCCAATACCATATGGAACCCAGTCTGAAATTCAGTGGGTGAGCTTACCCCTGAGGGGGCTTCCAGGAGCCCATGCTATCCTAGACTTCTGTGACTTCATGATGACCGGTGAGGTCCCTTCCATGTGAAGTCAACACGATCTCGTTTCTGGTACTCGGAGCTGTCGTTGGCCTGGGCTAGCATCCTTCTCTGCATGTGGATGCCAGGCTCCCCCTCCTTATTCACTTTGCGGGGAGGAAGGAATCTGACTGTAGAAGCTGCCATCCGAGGAGCCTGCCTGCAGGGGGAGAGGAGGGTGGACGTGGAGTCGGCTTGCTATGTCCCTCTGGCTGTCCAGAGTGACCCTCAGCGGTAAAGGCCATGGACACTGTCATTCCATCTGCCACATTGGGTGGAGCCACCAAACTCCATCTCCACTCCGAATGTCCCACAGCCAGTCTCCTGACTGGACCCTCACCTTAGTCATGTTCTCCACCCTCTCCTCACCCCAGCCCATCCCTCCTGACCCTCTGATCCGATCCCCTGCACTCTGATAGTATTATTTCCCCATTGGCTGCAGGGTCAGGTCAAAGCTCCTCAGCTTGGCACCTCCTCGTTGTGCCTCAGTGGGATCTCTGGACACGTTCATTCCTCATTCTAAGCTCCTGCTCTGGCTCTTGTCCACCTGGAATGACTCCTTTCCTTTGCTCCTCTCTGCCGCACTGCTCCATAGCAAGCCCAGCACCCTTCCCGGGATGGGTGGCCCCAGAACAAGCATATTTTCCCCTTCTTTGAAACCCCTCAGCACCGTCTAGCTGGCTGAAATGCTTCAGCTATAGATCACAAGATCCTTTTGTTGGAAACCTTTTGCTATGGCTGTGACCTGCCTCTCCCTTCTACGTAAGCCCTTTGAAGACACAATCTGAATCTCCCAGTTCTTTTGTCTCTTTTCCTGTCTATCACTTAATCAGTTCTCCCCAAATTAGAGCACAAACCCATGTATTCAGTGAAAGCGTTCTGATGGCTCCAGGTGGCCAGAGGTGAATGTGTCATCCTTGACCAGTAAGAACACTTGGTTTTAACTCGCCACTCTGACTTCAGCATGCATTTGGCAGCTAGGATCAGAGACCAAACTAACAGTGGTTTAAACAGGCAGGGAGTTGATTTTCTCTCCTGTAACAGTCCAAGGCAGGTAGGAAGTCCAAGGTCAGGAATGTGGTTCTACAACATCTAGGCTCCTTTGTCTTTCAGCCCTGCCACCTTTAGCACATGGTTTGCATTCTCAGGGTACCCTCTTGGTCCCAGCATGGCTGTCCCAGCTCCAGTCATCTCTTCTACATTTTAAGCAGAATGAAGAATGACCAAGGGTGGGGGGAAAGGGTGCCTGCCAGTGGAATCAGCCCTTCTTTTAAGAAGCTGCACTGATGCCCTACCCATTAATTCTATCTATCTATTTATCTATCTATCTCTCTATCTATCTATCTATCTATCTATCATCTATCATCTATCTATCTTAGGCCAAAACACCATTGCTCCTAGGGAGGCTAAGAAATTTATTTCTTTAGCTGGATATACTTTGCCTACCACCATGACCCAGTCAGAGTTCTTTTATTAAGAGGGCAGGAAGGGATATTGATTGGGTTGGCAGCCAGCAGTGCCTGTTGTAGCTGGTTAGTGGCACCTATTAGTATTTCAGGTTGAGGAGGTGCCTATCCAAGAAGGCAACGGATATTTCTGGTCCATGTTTTGCAATTTTCTGCAAGTAAATTCTAGAACTTTAGAGGTCAGGTTTCTCCAAGACCTCCTCCTCAGACAAGTAAGTGTATTTTCAGTGACTTGCCCTGAGCCTCCAAAGTCACTGAGTTGTAATTGGCCTCATAAAGGAGTATTGGCCAGTGCTCTTGTCTGCTCATCCTTTAGCCCTGAGAATGGTCCTGGTGTTCTAGATAAGGATTCGCTAAAGCAAAGGTGGAGCTAGCCATGCCCTCTGGATTACAGTCATTGTCCCCAGTACTTGATAATGAGCATAGTCTTGATTCCATGCAACTTTGAGCTGCCGCACAGATTTAAGGTACTATTTCTGTAGGTTTTAACAACCTGATCAGTTTAAGACAAGTGAATTTTAATTTTTAAAAAGGACTGGTTGGCCGAAACCGGTTTGGCTCAATGGATAGAGCGTCGGCTTGGGGACTGGAAGGTCCCGGGTTCGATTCCGGTCAAGGGTATGTACCTTGGTTGCGGGCATATCCCCAGTAGGGGGTGTGCAAGAGGCAGCTGATCGATGACTCTCTCATCGATGATTCTAACTATCTCTCTCCCTTCCTCTCTGTACAAAATCAATAAAATATATTTTATAAAAATAAATAAAAAGGACTGATTGGCTTTCAAAATCACTCTAGTGGGTAAAGGGACTCGGAAAGAACTTAGCCTGGGACTAGGAAGCACCCCACCTCAATTTATGGTCTGACCAGTTTATTTCCAAAGGTAAGCCTGGTCGCTTACCAATAAGCTTTAGCTGGAACCACCCTTGCTTTTATCGTTGCTCATGAGGTCCTCTCTGCTGGGTAGGAGCGTCCCTTTACCCACTTCAGTTACTATTTTCAGGGTTTTAGTGTTTAGGGATGAGTGTGAAGTGTCTTGTTTGTGAATTACCATGGATTTGGGGTTGAACCATGGCTAGAAGCAAATAAGGGTGAGTTAGAGATGCCTCACCCACTGCTGGCCTCTGCCGTCTGTTTAACTAGAACAGCTTTTAGAGTCAACATGTAATATATTCTGAGCATTTCACAAGACGCTATCTCATGCAGTCTTCACAGCGGTCCCCTGAGGTCTGAGCTGTCCTTGGCTCAGTTAGGCCTGGTGAGGTGATGTGATTTTGTCTAAGCTCCCATCTATACTAATAAAAGAGAAAGATGCAAATTGACCGTACCTTCACGATGCCCACTAGCCAGTCAGGAGTGGGTATGCAAATCAACCCAACAAAGATGGTGGGTTAATTTGCATACGCAGGCACTGACTGCCCTGGGCCTCTGGGCAGCGTGGGAAGGCAGAAAGGCAACTCTGGGCTAGAGTGAAGGCAGTGCTGGCAGCCAGGGGAAGGAAGGCCCATTCTTGCACAAATCATCATGCATCAGGCCTTTCTATAAGTAGCCAAACTGGAACTCACACCTGGGGCTGCTGAGATGGACTTTGTGCTGCTCTCACCTGCCTGCTCTGTACACCTTGAGAGTCTGGTTGAAAAGGGCCTGTGCTCTTGAGCAGGGATTTCTACCAGGGGCTGGTGTAAGTAGCCCTAAGTTCCTTAGATTCTGAGTTTTTTATTTCAGGGAAAATGGAAGGTCTGGACTTGGATGGGGCTAACCTGAGAGAACTTTGTGAAAGCACCGCCACTGAGGGAAGTTGGGGGTCCATGGGAGGGGAGCGCCCCAGGCCAGAGAAGGGCTTTTATGAGGGCCCACTTATCTCTCAGTTACTGGAAATATCACATGGCAGGAAGCCCTTCGAATCGAGGCTGCTCCTAATTTTTAGCCAATGAAAATAAGTGCAATTTTTATTGGAGACAGAGAGAGGGGACCTAGGCTTGCCAGACCCTGCTTCTGGGTGCCCGGGAGTGAAGGGCCAAAGCTATAGGGTCATATCTCCATCCTGCGGTGAATGAAGACATTTATCAGGGCTTCCTAGTACCAGACATAAGAATGGGATACTTTTATGCAATGTGCTTGCAGTGACTGTCATAACTGGCAATGTTCCTAAAATGTACTGACAGTAATTGCACTTTTATTTCACTCCCATCAAAGTCTTTTGTTTAGAGCAGTATATAATATTCTATAAATCCCCATGTAAACTCGACCCATCCATTTTTCACACGGGCCAGGTAGTAGCTTCGGCTGAGTGCTGAGGACATTTGACTTTATTTACAGACGTCGTCCTCCTGTCTTGGTGAAAATTTAATCAGTCTGAGCCAGTTGAATCAGTCAGCTCAATTTTATCAAGCTGACTATGAGCCTCACCCAGTTCTAGGCTAGGAGAGAGAAAGTTGAAAAAGCCCAGCTGGTATACTCAGTGGTTGAGCGTCAACTCAGGAATCAGGAGGTCACAGGTTCGATTCCCGGTCAGGGCACATGCCCAGGTTGCGGGCTCCATCCCCAGTAGGGGCTGTGCAGGAGGCAACCAGTGATGTTCCTCCTTCATCACTGTTTCTATCTCTCTATCCCTCTCTCTTCCTCTCTTTCTAAAAACCAATAAAAACATTAAAAAAAAAAAAAAAAGATGGAGTTCCTGCCTTCAAGGATGTTTCCATGAACTATTGTTGCATAACAAACTAACCAAAATGTAAGTGGCTTAAAGCAACCTTTTTTTTTGTTTTTAGTCTCCCCCCCCCCACTCCCCCCCCCCCCGCTGTTCCCCCCCCCCCCCCCTCCAACTTTGTGCATCAGGAACCTGGGAAGGGCCTGGCTAGGCAGTTCACCTCTGACTCATGTCTCTAGGGGAGCGGGGGCTGGAGAATCTGCTCCCACCATGGCTTCCTTGCTCATGTGTTTGGCACCATGATGCCTTTCCACCCATTCTATCCTCATAGCATTTCGTCTCCACATGCTTTGGGCTTCCTGCAGCGTGGAGGTCTCAGGGTACTTGTCTTCCTCCCGTGGTGTCTGGCTTTCGAGAGATAAAAAGGAGAAGCTCCCAGGTCAGTTGCAGCGCCGTCCAAACCTGGCACAGCGGCTCTTCTGCCCCTGGCCCAAGTTGTCCCAAGGCACAGAGCACAGTGCACAACTCACTTTCAAGGGAGTAGGAAGAGTTCCATGCCCGATAGGGGCGTGGCGCTGTCACACCGCAGAGGAGCAAGGGCACATGGCGCTGGGAGAGATGGTTGCAGCCATCTTCGATAAAATACAGTCTCCACAAAGGACGAGGAGGTGCCATCTAGTAAGTCATAATTTGGGGAATAACCACAACAAAAATAGCACCAGCAAGCCAAGGGAGGGGCCCAGAGCTGGAGTAACAGGCTCACTAACGGGGTGGGGATGGGGAGAGGGTCAGAGAAGTCTTCCGGGACCAAGAGGCAACTGAGCGGGGTTTTGCAAGGTGACCAGTTTGTGCGTTTCAGGCAGAGGGAGCAGCAGGTGTACAGGCATGGTGGTGGGGTCCTCACAAAGGGTTTACCCCAGGAACAACCCCAACATGTCATTACCTGTATTCAATCTTAGTTGGATTTATGTTGTGTATGGATATGGCTATGGGTATATACACTGAGTGGCCAGATTGTATAAATTCGTGCATGGGTGGGGTCTGGTCAGCCTGGCCAGAGGGAGGGGACATGGGCGGTTGGCTGGCCTGCCTGCTGGTCAAACTCCTGGTCGAGGGGACAATTTGCATATTAGCCTTTTATTATATAGGATATATACTGAGTCAGATTATTATGCCTTCAGAGATCATAATAATCTGGCCACTCAGTATACATATGTGTGTCTGTATTTATGTATGTCTACACAAATGTACAGATATATACTTTTAGACAAAGACCTCCATTCAGTCTTTCACTCAGCAAAAACGCCCTGAGACCTGGTATAAGCCAGTGTTCCAGGTGCTGAGGATGTGGTGGTGAAGGAAACCAAAGTGGTAAGCAAAGGAGACCTGTTCACGGAGCTTACACTCTGTAATGGAGACCAGAGTCACCAGTGAATATTTCATATGTGGTGTGATTTCATATGTGTTGTGATTTCACATGTATTTCATATGTATAGTGCTGAGCGACATGGTAGAGGCTGCAGGGGATGCTGTTTCAGACAGGGTGGTCAGGAAGACCTCTTGGGAGGTGGCACTTCACAGAAGTGAGGGGTGAACTTGGGCAGAGAGGTCCAGGCAGAGGGAACAGCCAGGACACGTGTGAACTTCCTGGGCATCCGCCTGCCACCTTGCACCAGCGTCCTCTCTGTACACCTGCCTGTTGGGCTCTCTGAGGTCCCAGGGCTGGATGGGGGTGGGACCGACCCCGTGTCCCGTGCTCTTTGCTGGCCTGAGCAGGTTGGGGATGGTCAGCACCAGACCTCGATCTCCAGGGCGATGGCTTCTCAGGGTGGATTCCACCTCCACCCCGCCCCCGCCTGTTCCCGGCACTGGAGATTTGTTTTCACTTGGGGAGAAAGTGCCTCTTCCAGAGCGTCAGCGCTGTTCCCGGGAAACTGGCTCCTTCCCAAGAGGAGGAAGTGGGGTGAGCAATCTCAGTAATCAGGAAGTGTGGCTGGGATGCCAAAGAGGGAGTGATGACTCAGAGGAAGGCGCATAGCAGGTCCCCTGGCTACTCATCTTCTGCACACATGCCTGCACTCATTCATTCATTTGTTTATTCATCCCCAAACATGTATTGAACATGTGGATGGAAGCATGGAGAGGGTCTAAGTCAGCTCTGCCAGCTACAGCTGTGTCATCGCAGCAAGTTGGCTAGCCTCTCTGAGCCTTTGTTTCTTCAACTATAAAATGGGTCTAGCACCTATTTTTTCAGAGTTGTGGAGATTCGATGAGAAGAAGCCGGTGGGGAGAGGGAGGAGAGGGCTGGATTGTCAGATTCAGCAAATGAAAAGGACAGGATGCCAAGGAACGTTTTGAACATGTTTAGCATCAGTTACACCCTGAATATTGCATGCTTATCTGATGTTCAGTTTTAACTGTGCGTCCTGTATTGTAAGTGGCAGCCCAACCCTGGGATAAAGATGAAGGGAAAAAAACACCTGACCTTGTGGCGTGTAGACAGGTGTGTAGAGCATAATTGCAGAGCAGCACCCTGTCTGTGTTCCTGTCAGACCTCCCACTGACAGGAAACAGCCCTCCCGCTCTGGGCTCTTAAGAAGTCCAGCATCGCTCTAGCTGACGGCTGGCATACTTGTCCGACACCTTCAGTGTCCATGGGGCTGACCCCAGGACACGGCACAAAACGTGTTCGCAGTGAGACAGAGTTCAGGTTGGCTTTTCCACGGAGCAATCTGGGACGATGAATTTGGTTTTCTTCCCGCTCAAAGCAAAGGGTGATTCTTGTTGACCAGGCAACAGACGATTTCTTTCTTCCAGCCATTTTCTGTGGGCCATTTTAAAATCAAATGAAGTCGATGTAGAGGGGGGGAAAATCACACTGAGCCTGACTTTGGAGAATGGGCACCTCTCGGATAAACTGTTAGTAATTCATTATTCCGCTTCCCTGGCGGTCTAGAGGGAAATGCACCATGCGTCGCCCAGGCCTCTGAGAGGAGATCCACCATTGGGTCTTGGCCTCCAAACCGACATTTATTTACCCAGAGCCTCTCTTGGGTAAAACGGCAAGCATCAAAGTTCCGGGAGAACAGGTCGGGGATATTTTTTGAAAGGCGAATGAATGGCCTGATGTTGACCAGGGTGTGAGCAGCATCACCGAAGGCTTCCTGAATTTTCCCAGACCTGCCAGGGGATGCTAAGATTGAGGGGAGCCTAATGACCCCGAAGGTCTAAAGACTGTTTGGAGTCCTCTCCGCTGCTTGCAACCATCTCTAGAAACCAAACCCCCGTGAGGTCTGAGTTTCCATTGCTCCTCATGAGGGAGGGGAGGCAGTCAGAGGGAGGGTTTGTGCAAAGGGGAAAAAGGGGGTCTGGCCAGGGTTATGAAAAGCATTGCTCAGTGACAGCATTCACAGCTCATTGTAATTGATTTGTAAGGGCCAGCCTCTGTGCTAAGTGCTTTTCATGCGGAATCTCTTTGGTCCTCGCCCACACCTCAGGCAGTTAGGTGCGTCTGGGTTCCCATTTTCCAGCTTGGAGACCCAAAGTGTTTGGGAATTACTGGTCCAGGACCGCACAGCTGATTGCAGAGCCCTTGAACTTGACCCCTGTGTTCCGTGTTGCCATCACGACCTTTTTCTAAAGGAGTGTCCCACTCGCTCCAGGTAATCCTGTCCCCTCTGCTGCTGTAGAGGAGGGAGCCTTGGGCTGGCTTCTAATGCCCCCTTCTGATCGGCCACACACACATGACTTGAGCGGAGTCGTGGGTGGGGCCTCCCTAAGTGGAATGCTGGCTCAGGCGGAGTTCATAGGAGTCCTTTCCCAATCTGAAATCTCGTGTGTCCTACGGATAGCGAGCCATTTCATTTTATTCACTCGCCACTCCATTACTTGACTAATTCATTCAATAACTATCTCCTTCCTGCCAAATAGGTGCCCCAGGTACAATGGTGAACCAGCAGCCAGGCCTGCCCTTGCAGAGGTTGGGGTCTGGGGCAGACAGCTGAGGAAACAGGCTGTTACCGTGCAGGGTGGAAAGAGCTTTGAGGAGGAGGGGCAGGGTGCCGTGGGAGCACCGTCTAGGACCTGCGGGGTCAGGTGAGGCTGCGGTGAGGGGAGGGATGTCTCAGGTAAGAGCAGAAGAATGTGCCGGAATCAGCCAGCCTGAGAGGGAGGGGTTTGTGCAGAGGGAGGAGGGCACACAGAGAATGCGCAGGACACGGAGGGCTGTGCTGTCTGGACGAAGGATGGAGTGTGGGGTGAGGGGAGAGTGGGGGGTGGCAGTCTGAAGGGAAATAGTGTGCAGAAATAGACAGGGGCCACCTTGTTTGTTCTCAGAGCAGTAGGGCTGCCCTGGGTAGATCCCCAGGTGAGTCCTGCCAGCTAGTAAGGGCCCCTCCACTCACCAAGCCAGAGACTTAAGGGGGAATGCTATGCTCAATATCAGGTACAGGTGGAAAATGGGGGTGGGGGCGGTCAATAGGCAGAGAAGAGGTGACGGCAGCCTGGGAGGCCATTGGGAAAGAGAGAGCTGGATGGATTCCTGATACCGAGCAAGTCCGTGGCTGGTGTGAGTCGCCTGGACCTCATTGTCTCCTGTGAGTTAGGTGAGGGAATTCTTCAGGAGCAGAAATGCTAAATCATGGGGTGCAGCTGAGAGGATGTATTGTCCCCAGGCTACCGAGAGAGGCAGAGTTAGGTCTGGTCCCCTGCTCGCTACCTCATGCTCAGCCATTGGATTCAACTGCAGGAGGCCCATCAGAGGGTGGCCATGTGGCCCAGTGGACAAACTCAAGGCTGCGAGTCAGGTGACTCTGACGTTACAGCTCCTTCCAGGCTGCTTGCTCTTCTGCCTGCCTCACTTTCACTCCAGCCTGATCCTCAAACGTGTGGAGCACCTGCTGAGTGGCTCTGTGCCCAGCATGCTGGGGGTTCAGAGCCCTCGACCCTCAAGAGGTAGTGGTGAGTAGACGGGCAACCACGGAAGGCTACCTGGGTGGCAGAGCTGAGTCCCAGGTCAGAGAACTGCAGACACTGGGGGGAAGAGACCCAGCGGGAGGAGAATTTCTGAGTATTGTCTCTGCTGAGCCATTCATTGAGCCATTCATGGCAAGAGGCCTCCGATGTGGGCAGCAGTCCAACGAGACAGGTGGGGCCTGAGCCACCAGGGCAGCTGCTGCTTGAGAGCCTGGGCCTCTGCTGTTCGCCTGTCTCCCTTCTCATTAGGGAGCCCCCCCCCCCCCCCAGGCAAATTGGGCTCGTAATCAAAGCCCTTTTCTCATTCCTTGTCTGTTTTCATGGCTGACTTCCAGCTCAGGGTTTTGAACACTTGCCACCTCTCCTCTGTCCCCTACCCGCCCAAGCACAGCAGTTTTCCGACTCCAGTGCAGGCCCAGGGAGAACATGATGTGATGATGAAATAGCAATGAGTTTGCAGCTACCATCACAACCCATAAGGTAGATATAATCACTTTAAACAGGAAGGAATCAAGATCCTAGGGGGGTAAATAACTCATTCAGAGCCTCCCGACTGGTGAGCAAGCAGAGCTGGGACTTGAACCCTCGCCTGTGCTTTCATCCCCCTCAGTGCTGGGACTTGAACCCTCATCAGCACCTCAGACCTCAGTCATTTACACACCGCCTTCCCGAGTTCCTTCCGCCACCTGGCCTTTATGTATCTCACACTGTCGTTGTCATCCCCTTCCCATGTTTTGTTCATTGAGACCCATGTCCAGCACACAGACAGTTGTGGCACAGAGGGTTTCTGTCCTAGCTGTATTTTTTTGGTAATATACATTGAAATAAACACATAACTCAGAATAAAAATGTCCATCTACCTGTCACCTCTAACCAGCCCCTGTCCGCCCTGGACCAGGCTTTGAGGGAGGCAGTGGGTGCTGCGCAGCGATTTGCTCACCGGTCTGACTCCCCGCCTCGGTGGGGAGTTACAATGAGCTGCGCCTGTGATTGCATCTCGGCGTCCTCAGCGTCATGTACTGTGACAGGCTCATTAGAGGTACATGCTCCATGATTAATGAGTTGATGGCAGAATGAACGGAGTGATAAAGGAGAAGGGGAAGAATGAGTGGCGTTTCCCCTTTTTGTGCAGAGAAAACGAGAAGGAAAGCCTCTCTCCATGATGTGGATGGGACGGGGAGGCCGGTGGGGATACAGCCGCCGTGGAGATGTTGGGAGGTGATGTTCTCTTTGTGAAGTCCTTTTTCCCGCGAGAGCTCTTGGCTTCGGGGACTGTGGATGCTGTCATCTTAGTACACTCCTCCTGGCCACTTTTGTCTCCAACGTGGGAGAATCGGCCCGCATCTGGTTGTGTCTCTAGCCGAAAGAGCTGCTGTCCTCCCTCCTCCTGCCCTCTTTCCAGAGTCTGACACACTCCAGACAGCCTGTGCATCATCCCTCTGGAGGAGAACGCAGCAGCCACAGGCTCCGCAGCAGCCAAGACCACAGAACTGCTGTTAGGATTTGGATGAGTCAGCAGATCCGTCTGTGAACCAATCAGTCAATGTTTATTGAGGACCCACTACGTGCCAAGCACTGAATCCTCTCATACTTCAGAATCAGATCCTCTAGGCCCGTGGTCGGCAAACTCATTAGTCAACAGAGCCAAATATCAACAGTACAACGATTAAAATTTCTTTGGAGAGCCACATTTTTTAAACTTAAACTTCTTCTCATGCCACTTCTTCAAAATAGTCTCGCCCAGGCCGTGGTATTTTGTGGAAGAGCCGCACTCAAGGGGCCAAAGAGCCGCATGTGGCTCGGAAGCCGCAGTTTGCCCACCACTGCTCTAGGCATAGGCACTAAAACCAGACTTTCTGAGCTTACAAGGAAAAGCTCAGCTCAACAAATGTTTACTGAAGCTCAATTATATGGGGGCATCTGAACTTGGCCCTGAGAACACAAAATAAGTTCCTGCCCCCAGGAGCTCAGAGCAGCCTGAGGAATCTTGCTGAAATCCAGCTTGGGGAGTCGCATGTGCATTGGGCATTGTCTTGAGATGCCACTGTACTCATGCCCTTAGGCAGCCAGCATATTTCAGGCGCATCCAGCAGGCAGATGTCATTCATGAATTCAACCAGCATTTATGGGCATCTTTAAATATATATATATATATATATATATATATATATATATATATATATATATATATATATTGATTTCAGGGAGAAAGGGAGAGGCAGAGAGATAAAAACATCAATGTTGAGAGAGAATCATTGATTGAAATTCCTTCCTTCTTTGCTTGTTTGCAGGTGCTGTCTGAAATTCCTTCCTTCTTTGCTTGTTTGCAGGTGCTGCCTCCTGCACCCCCCCCCCCCCCCCCCCGATCGAGCCCAAAACCCAGGCATGTGCCCTTGACTGGAATTGAACCCAGGACCCTTCAGTCCACAGGCCGATGCTCTATCCACTGAGCCTAACCAGCCAGGGCTATGGGCATCTTTTTTAAGTTTGGCAAATGTAAGCACACGTGTGCTTGCATCCCCACCAGATGCTCCATGGTGGGAGGCCTGGAAGTGGCCCCAGCATCCTTCAGTGTCCCAGGCATTCAGAGTTGGGATTTGAAGGCAAATCTACAGCCCCTGCTCTGTCCTGTGAAAGGCAATGGGCTAAAAAGGCCCTTTCTGGCATTAAATCAAGGTGCGGGTGTGCTCAGTGAGCTGCATGGCGCTGTGCAGATGCATTCGTCCAATGCCAGGGGCACCATTCGCTCCTGGCCCATTGAGGCGGCCCATTGATGTTTCTTTCTTGCATTGATGTTTCTCTCTACCAAGTGCTTGGCAGCCGCCAGTCCACCCTGTGGGGCCCTGATGGGATAGGAAATGGTAATTGACGTTTCTGGACTTTAAAGCTGTTATTTGGCAAAATAAACAGTCAGTATCCATGCTATTGATCTCCTACAACTATTAAAAGAATATTACATGTCTGAAATTCCTTCCTTCTTTGCTTGTTTGCTCCCTTCCCATTCTCCTTCCCTCCTTCCTTTCCCCCTGTCCCCCTCCATTTTCTCTCTCCCTCTGTCCTTCTCTCTCTCTTCCTTCCACAAATAACCTACAATATACCAGATGCCATTCTGGGATACAGCAGTAAACAAAACAAAACCCCTGCCTTCATGGAGCCCACATTCTAGAGGGGGAGACGGACATACATAAAATTAATACTATAAAATGCAGAGTGAAGCAAAAGTAGGTTTACAGTTGTTTGTATGAAAAATAATACAATAATTAATGAAGAATAATACAAAAATAAACTGTGTTTTGTGTGCTGGCGACTGTAAACCTATTTTTGCCCCACCCTGTATATAATAATAAGTAAGTGCTAGAGAGAAAAATAAAGCAGGGAATGGGGACAGGAAATGGTGGGAGATTGTGATTTTTAGCTATGGGAGCAGGGAGAAGCCTCAATGAGAGAGTGATATTTTAGTGAAGACCTACAAAAGGTTAAGGAATGAGTCCTAACCCATTTGGCTCAGTGGATAGAGCATCGGCCTGCAGACTGAAGGGCCCCAGGTTTGATCCGGTCGAGGGCATGTACCTTGGTTGTAGGCACATCATCCCCAGTAGGGTGTGTGTGCAGGAGGTGGCTGATCTATGTTTCTCTCTCATCGTTTCTCTCTCATCGATGTTTCTAACTCTCTATCCCTCTCCCTTACTCTCTGTAAAAAATCCATAAAATATATTGAAGAGGAAAAAAAGGTTAGGGAAAAGCTACAGCTAACCGGGGATGGGCCTTGTGGACAGAGGGGATAGTACATGCTAAGGCCCTGAGGCAGGCATGTGCCTGGCCTATTGGGAGTGGGCTGAGTAAGCAGAAGTGTAGGAGATGAGTTCAGGTATGTAACAGGGGGTGAGAGCCAGACCTTGGAAGGCTTTGGGACTCAATCCCAAATAATGATTCTCTTGGTTGGGTCTCTGAACCACCCAAGATCTGTGGAGTCAGATAGTCTGAAGGTGGGGTCCCCATCTCTGTTTAACTAAACCCTCCTGGGCGGGGGGTTTTGATGCCCTCTACAATGTGAGTGCCACTGCTGTTGAACATTTGGGTTACTCCTGACCCTTCCTGCTGAACCTGCTATTCCCTCTGCTGTGTTTACGAGACAGAGGGGCAGACATGGTTGACTTGACCTCCCGACCTCAAGAAATGAAATCATCTTGGTGTCTGGGAGTTGACATTCAGACCAATTAAAAAAAAAAAAAAAGAAGTCGATGCTGTGGCTGTGCTCAAGCTGAGGTCAGGTGACTGTGAGGGACAGAGGGAGGAGGTGGGATGCATGGCCAGTGCCAGGGGGATGGATCATTGACTATCAGGGCCTGTAGGGCCTTCGAGAGCCTGAGGACGCCTGGTCCTATCCTCAAATTGGCCAAAGAAGCCTGCGGACTAGAAAAGGACAGTGATTGCTAATTAGGTACATAGGTGCCCTCTGGACTTCTAGGCACCTGCTCCCTTTCAAATTGTGCTGTAAGCTCAGAGATTTGTGGCACCAGAGAACACTGCTTCTGGGTAGATGTGGGGGGTGGTAGCGGTGCAGGGAGCTGTAGGGATGTTGGTGGTACAGGTAGGGGTAGGGGACATTGATAATTGGTAGTATAGGCAGGTATAGAAGTGTAGGGGTATAGGAGTGTAGGGGTGTAGGGGATGGTGGTGGTGTAGGAGTATATCAGAAAGATGGGAGGTGGTTGGAGGAGGGTGAGGAGAAGAAACACCTCATCAGGGCCTTTGAGGGACCAGGATGTGCCCCATTTGAAAAGTGGTAAGAGTTTTGTTTGTCTGGAACTGACCGGTGGGGTAAGTGTGAGAGCCGTCCACTTAGGTCTTGAATGCCATGCTAAGCATTTGGGACTTTAACCATTGGCAGTGAAGGCCCCAGGGTCCCAGGTGGCCACTTCCTGACAGTTGTTTCCAGGCTGTTGGTTCTAAGCTCCTACTTGGGTCACCACCTCCCCAACCTGTCCCACAGGACTCCCAGCTCCCACAGAACCCTGCCCCGACTTCTTCCAGCACACACCCAGGACAACCAGACTCTCAACTACAGATTAGGATGACTCTAGACTAAGCAGTCATGCTTACCTAATGGCTCAGTTCCCAAATGGGCCAGGCCCCTCCAAAGACACAAAGGAGAGCTTGGACTCTCCAGAGACATTCTATCAGCCACTGTGCACCTAGCTTTGTGAAAAATGAAAAATACCCTCTCTTCTTAAGTTCAAGAAAGTACAGTCCTGGCCAGTGTGGCTCAATTGATTGGGCACTATCTTGTGCACTGACTGACGGGTCACCAATTGGATTCCCGGTCTTGGCAGGAAGTGGCTCATTGATGTTTCTCTCAGTCTCTCCCTCTCCCCTTCCTCTCTTTCTAAAGATCAAGAAAAAGTATATATATTTAAAAATAAAGGAAATAATGTACATCAGGGGGTCAATTAGAGCATTTACATAAGCAATAAAAGGGAAAATTTCAATGACCCACCATCTAGAGATAGCATTAAGTGTTAACCATTATCCTTTGCAAACACGTTTATGTGTTCAATGTTTTCCTTACAAAGCAGAATCATATTGTACATATTGTTTGCGCTTACTGATTTCAGTTATCAGATTATGGACATGTTTAGATGTCATTACATATTCTGACAACATTTAAAATGAATAGATAATGCTCCATCTTATAGTCAGTTCTCGAATATTGGACATTTAGGTTGTTTCCCATTTTTTTGATTCTATAAACAGCCCTGTAGTGAATTACCCGGTAATATAACTTTTCACCTGTGAGTGAATATATCCCAAGGGTAAATTCCTAGCCTTGGGATTGTTGGGTTGGACCACCCAGCTCATAAAAGGCCTTGAGTGCCTGCCAAAAGACTGCCGTGGCAATCACTGAGACTGGAGGCAATCGGGTAGACAGCACCTCTCTTCTCTCTACTGGTTCTAGTACAGCTGAGCCGGACAGAGGATATGTCAGGCAGGTGGAGCTTAAACATCACTCTCATTCCTAATGAAGACTAGTTTGGAGAACATGGTTTAGAAGGGCAGCGACCATGGGCTTCTTCATACCTGACCCTACAACTGGTCAGGTGTGAGTACCTACTCGTGGGTGGTGCTGGAGAACACAGGACCTTATCCTGGAGAACCAAGGCATTGTGGGAGTTCATCAGAATGCTTGCTTCCCCTAGGCCAGTGGTTGGCGTACTCATTAGTCAACAGAGCCAAATATCAACAGTACAACGATGGAAATTTCTTTTGAGAGCCATATTTTTTTTTTAAACTTAAACTCTATTAACTTAATTAGGGCATGTGGTATTTTGTGGAAGAGCCACATTCAAGGGGCCAAAGAGCTGCATGTGGCTCTGAGCCGTGGTTTGCCGACCACGGCCCTAGGCAGCTGGCTTCCAGGGAGAAAGCTTCGAGCCAGGCTGAGCTATGCCCATCCAGCTCCTCCTCCCCAACTCACTAACCCGGTGAGTCACTCCACCTCCGCAGGAATGGGAGAGAAAGAAAAGCCAGGCATGTTATACAAATGGGTGTCCCTTCCCATGGCAGGGAACAACAGGCGAGGATAAGTGTTCTCTAGGCATCATGATGAAAATGAGAGTTAATTTGTATCGAGCGCTATGCTAAGCTTTTTGCCTCCATCTCTTCCTTTGATCCGTCCAACAGTGAAATTCTGGCCATTCCTATCTTGTTGACAAGGAAACAGAGGACTGGAGAATCTCTGTACGTAAAAGCCTAAACGACCATTACGACCGGACAACCAGCCGGTAGCTATGACACGCACTGACCACCATCAGCAGCATCTGACTTTTGAAGGTTGACGAACCTCTAAACTTGGAGGAGGAGCCAGCTAAAAGCCAGCCCTGCCAGCTGGTCAGCGTCCCCCGGTGGAAATGGCATACCCCTTACGGCCTTGGGGCAGACCTTCTGACCAGCCCTGTTCCCGTGAAATCCACTAATTGCATTTGAAAGAACCACTTAACCCCGTGTCCTAAATTATGATAAGCAGTGGTTAGGATGGACCGCTCTCAGCAGAGAGGACCTTGACAAGTGTCCTTGCTTACAAGAGGACTGAGAGAAAGAGACACTCGAGTTCAGGACATGAGGTTTTCGACGATTTCATTTTATCTTAAGGATTTCAGCAATTCTTGGAGGATTTGCTTTGATTTAGGAAGAACGTAATGAATCTGTTAAGGAAATATTGTTTTTTTTCAATTAGAAAGAAAACATTCTAATTTGGGGGGAAGGCGAGACCACTAATTATACTTTTAATTGTGCCTTTTGCCATTTAGGGTAAACTCTAAGGAATTGGGTAGAGAAAAAATAAAAACTTTAAGAGAAAGTTTTTCTTTAAGAGTTTTTCCATCATTCCAGGCCATTCCCCAAAGAACAGTCACCTCTGTTGTCACACATTTTCAGTTTTAATTGCCTGGCAAGCAGAAGTGAGGCAGTTTTCTTTTTTAAAGCAAGCAATGTTGGTGTTCTTTAAATTATAAGTTCTTAAAATTCTCTAATTCTTTTATTCTTGAAACATTGGCTAAGGTATAGCAAGAAATTTATAGACTTTGATGTTTATGCTTTCATATGTCTGTCTGGTAAATATGTTAGTGAGGTATTACAGGGTACTGATTGTGAGCATGGATTCAGGTGTGTTATTTATTTTTAAGTGTGTGCGTGCGCGCGCACGCGCGCGTGTGTGTGTGTGTGTGTGTGTGTGTGTGTGTGTGTTTAGTTGATTTCAGAGAGGAAGGGAGAGATAGAAACATCAATGATGAGAGAGAATCATTGATTGGTTGCCTCCTGCACAACTCCCACTGGGGAGTGAGCCCACAACCCAAGCATGTGCCCTGACTGGGAATCAAAGCATGACTTTCTGGTCAACCACGGAGTCACAACTGCCTGGGCTGGAGTCTTATTCTTGAGGTTCACAGTTGGCTCTACCTTTTGGTAGCTGTGTGATCTTTAGCAAGTTACTTAGCCTCTCTGTGCTTTGGTTTCTAATCTGTAAAATGGGGGTAATAACAGCACCCCCATCATAGAATTGTTATAAGGCTTTTATGACTATAGAACAGGATAGGTTATGCCGCAGTAACAGGCAAATCCCAAATCTCAGAAGGTTGATGCACTGACGTGTATTTCTCACCCATGCAAAGTCCTCGGAAGATCTGATTGACTCCCCGTGCAGTGGCCCTCTATGCCTGGGCTCAGCCTATTCCAGGCTCCTTCCGTTTTACAACTTCTTCCTATCGATGTGTTTCCATGCTGGCTACAGTGGCAAGGACAGGTTATGCAGAATCATGTACTGATTCTCAAAGGCTTCTGACGATGATGCAAATCACTTCTGCTTGTACCTCATTGGCCAAAGTGAACTGCATGGCCATGCACAAGTTCAAGGTGGCAGAAAGGGCCCAGAGCAGAGGGAAACCAGGAGTATGGGTGAGCAGTGGTACGTCCACCACCATACATACTGTGCCTCCTAGAACCGTGCCTGGCACACAGCATGACATAATTGTAAACTATTGTTGCTGATGGCCAGCCCTTCTAAAATAAAAGTTTCATTTTTATTGAGACTGTTTTCCCTTTCTCTTTAGATTTGGTCTAAAGAATGACATCCACACACACACAGGAAGGCCCTAACAGAGTCCCCCGGGAGGAGGAGGGTGTTTCCCACGGCCACAGTGGAGGCTCTGGTGCTCTGGCACTTAGTAGGTGGCACCCATCGTGGAGGCAGCATTATCTGCGTTTGCGAATATGGGCTTAGCGGCAGACCAACTTGAGTTTAAATCACAGAGCCAATGCCTACTGAACGTGTCTCACTGTTACTGACCAGGTGACGTACCCTTCTTTTTAGACTTAGTGACGTCACAGTTACAGTGGTCATAATGAAGCCCACACCCCAGGGTGGCTGTGAAAATGAAACAAGATAATTTATATTAAAGAGTTTTGGGAGCCTGAGACAAAAGAAGTGTTCACTAATACACATTGCCGTTTGTGTGGCAATGATGGTGATGAACAAACCTTCTTGAACCCTTAACTTGCTCATCTGCAAAATGGGTATAATAATACCTTTGAGAGTTTTCTAGGTGCTTAATGCACAGTGTAAACACCAAAAAGAAAAACCAAAACCCAATTTCCCTCTGTCCAGCTACTTCATAACTTTGTGAGGTTTTGATGCTCATCCAGTGTAGGAGAGCCATCTGGGATTTCTTCACCTCTCCCCTGCCTCCCAAGCTTGTTGATGGTCAAATGGGCTGATGGTAACACCTATCAATGTGGATACATGATAGCTGCTCAGGAAATGTTGGTTTTCGTCCCCTCCTCCCCGTGTCCCATCATGTTCTCTCCTCACAAGCGTGCTGTTCTTGTGGGGAGTTGGATTTTCAGACGTTGGGGAGCACATGTTTCACCATCTTGGGTGGGTCCCACTGGGCACTGCACAAATCTCAGCAGACAACTGTCCATTCCACCTGCTGCAGGGACCTGCCCCACCACCAAGGGAAAAGGCAGGCTTGACTCACAAACAGGACACACTCATGGAATTTCACCACCAGCAAAACAACGTTGGCAGCCAACACGGCCTCACACGGGATGGACCAACAGTCAGCTCAGGTGCCTGGGGGTCCCCATGGGAGTTGGTGACGCCAGAGTGGGATAATGCGTCATGACAGCATCCTGCCCGTACATCCCTCATAGCATTGCTGCCACCAGCACCTCTCAGGCCACACGAACTCATCCAGAAGGCGTCTGAGCCTGAGCCACCTCGTCTGGGAAGCTCATTCCTCCCCTTTCCAGCCCGTAGGCCACTCCTTGCTTTGTGCCCCGCCTCGAACAGCTGGTCAGTTTCCATTGGTGAGCCTTGGGGGCTGGGGGAGATCTGGCTCCCATTCATCTGGGCAGCCCAGAAATAATTGTAGCATGAATAATTAAGAGGAAATCAGGGACCTTGAAAACAATAATTTTTCAGAGAAAATATCTTACATAAGCTCTTTGGATATAATGAGTCTCCTAGAAAGAGAAGGGTGAACATTTTCCTCCTCTCCTAATATCTTTAAAATACAAAGAGGAAAACCCTAATACCAGGAGGCCTCAGAAAAGGTTCAGGCTTGGAGGAAAAGTGCACGGTGATTGATTAGTCATGCCTGCTGGGGACAGGGTGGGAAGGAGGGCAGTACTTCTGCCCGACAGCTGGCATCTCTCTTAAACCCTTAACCAGCGACCAAATTAGTGAAAATGCAGCTTGCACAGTGAAGTATGGCCTTTCCTCCAGCCTTTAATTGGAATGTTTAGCAAATATGTTTTACTATTAAAATGGAAATGGGGTGGAAAATCGACTACATTCTATAATCCATTTTGAGAATATATTTATACCCTTATCAACAGAAAAGATGTTTTTAATGAACAAGAAGGAAAGAGCAACCCTCTCCATCTGAACTCCCGATCATTCTTCCCCACTAGAGAAGGCTATCTGATGGCAGTCCAGGGGACAGGGAGGACGACGCTGCTTGCACACCAGAGACCTCCTGTACGGGTTGGTCAGTGTCCTGGTTAGTCCTTGGCCTTAAAATCAGAACACCTATGTTCTTCTCCCAACATTTGTTTTTTTGTTTGTTTTTAATATATTTTATTGATTTTTTTTTACAGAGGGGAAGGGAGAGGGACAGAGAGCTAGAAACATCGATGAGAGAGAAACATCGACCAGCTGCCTCCAGCACACCCCCCACTGGGGATGTGCCTGCAACCAAGTACATGCCCTTGACCGGAATCGAACCTGGGACCCTTCAGTCCGCAGGCTGATGCTCTATCCACTGAGCCAAACCGGTTTCGGCCATTTGTTTTTTTAATTAAAAAAAAAAAATCCTTATCCAAAGATATGTTTTTAATGAGAGAGAGAGAGAGAGAGAGAGAGAGAGAGAGAGAGAGAGAGAGAGAGAGAGAGAGGAGGGGAGGGGAGGGGAGGGGAGGGGAGGGGAGGGGAGGGGAGGGGAGGGGAGGGGAGAGGAGGGGAGAGGAGAGGAGAGGAGAGGAGAGGAAGAAAGATTGATGTGAGAAAGAGAGACATCAACTAGCCATTGCCCTGACCGGGAATCAAACTGGAGACTTTTCAGTTCGTGGGACGATGCTACAACCAACTGAGTCACAGCAGCCAGGGCTTGCTTTTTATTTTTATTTTTTTTTTTATTTGAAGGAATAGTATGATAATAGTATGTACTCATTTTCTTCACTGTGATTCACCGTTAGCATTGTTGTCACATTCTCTCTCTTTCTCTTTCTCTTTCTCTCTCCCCCCGCCCCGCCCTACACATTTTTATTTTGCTGAACCATGTAAAAGTAAGTTTCAGAGATCACGACACTTCATCCCCATCTTCACCCCAGCTGCTTCCGCTGCCTTTCCTGAGAACAAGGGCATTCTCCTACTTAATTACCAGGCCATTATATCACAATCAAGGGATTTAACATTAATACAATAATACCATGCCTCAGAACACGACATTAATTCAATAATACCGTCTACTATTCAGTACTTACTTAATTTTCCTCAAGTGCCCCAAGAATGACTTTCATAACTTAAAAAAAAAAATCTAGGCACCGTTGTGTTACATTGGATGGCTATATCCGTTTTAATTTAGAACAGCTCCCTGCCTTTTCATGTCTTCGTGACTGACTGTTGCTGAAGAAAAACAGACCGCGCGTTTTGTGGCATGGCCCACATTTGGGACTTGTTTGTGGGTCTCCTCATGGCTGTAGTAAAATGGAACGCGCTCGGCGGGAATACCGCAGGTGTTGCTGTGAGCTTGTGACCGCATCCCCCTGGGGAGCATAAAGTCTGGCTGTCCCACGGTCGGAGATGCTAAGTTTGATCCCTTGGCTAAAAAGGGAGTGGCCACAAGATCTCATTGTAAGGTGACCAGGCGTCCCGCTTTTGGCGGGACGCCTGGTCACCTTATATTACAGACACATTTTCCCTTTGTGGCTAGCACGTAATCTGCCATCCTTCGAGAGCATGTTCCTGTTCCCCGCACAATCTCTCCCCCAGAAATCTTAGCATCTGAGGGTGATCCTTCCCGGAGTTGTGGTTATAGTGAGGATGGAAAATGCTGATTTTTCTGATTCTATTGTTCTTCCACATTGCAGTCCAGAAAACTGTGGGTTGATTACTTACTCTCTTTTAGTTTTATCCTACTCATCTATATAAAGAACCTAATAAGAGAGGGCTGATGATAGAAGGATTAATCTCGATCATAAATAGGGAAAGAAGCTTGTATCACATGCTGGGTAATTGAGAGGAATGACTATCATTTACATCCTGGAGGGGGTGCCTCAAGTAAAAAAACATATTCACTCAAGTTGGTGGTTTCTAAAAGAAAATGAATAAGTAAGAAGCGCATAAACAATTCAGTCCGGCGACTATTCATAAGCTTCTGCTGTGTGCCTGACACGGTGCTAGGCTTGGAGATCAATAGCTCCAAGCGCCGAATTAATTCGATGCCAACAGGGAGAGAAGGGGTATAAAATAGAGATCACTGGGAGAAAAATTAATTTGTTCATCAGTTAACGGACTCATTCATTACTTTGTTCACTCCATAAACATTTGATGAGGAGCCGGAGACACTAAATCAGATAATCTGTGGTCCCTGCCTTAAAGAGCTTTACTGCTTCTCCCTGGGGGACCCCCGGAACTCAGCTCCGGTCTGCCTGACTCTCCTCCCCGCCCCTTTGCACTACACCAGGGAGAGAAAATGATGGCAAGGAGCTGTTGGGGCGGAGCTGTGTTTGCCTCTCAGGAGTGTTTCTGCACAGTCATTGCTGGAATGTGGCTAGGGAATGAGTTCCAAACCAGCCCACTCCTGAACTCCATGTCCTCCGGGAACCTAGCAGACTCGGCTGGAGCGGTCCTCTGAGAGCCTTGCATCACCTCCTGCAGGTGCAGGCCTGAGCAGGACTTGCAGGCGCACCCGCTGGGCCCTTGCATTGGTTCTCAGCTGACATCCCATCGGGAGCGGGGACTACGCCCCACACTGCCCACCGCCCATTGGCTTGGTGTTTGCCTCCGTCGGTGCAGTTCCGTTCTTGTCTGACCAGCTGTGTACACCAGAGACTGCTTGCTGCTCTCTTCCCTCAGATCACAGAGAAATGGATATTGGCAGGAGCAGCTGTGACTATAATCTTTGTACCAACCGAGTGTGGTAACCATGGAGGTTGTGAGGTGAAATGTTGTTTCATTTTCATATCTCTCATTACTCATTTTCAAAGCCTGTCTGAGTCGATGAAAACTTGGTGGAGAAGGGAAGGATTAAAAATGTATCTCAGGCCGGGACCGGTTTGGCTCAGTGGATAGAGCATCAGCCTGCGGACTGAAAGGTCCCGGGTTCAATTCTACCTTGGTTGCAGGCACATCCCCTGTGGGGGGTGTGCAAGAGGCGGCCGGTCGGTGTTTCTCTCTCATCAACGTTTCTAACTCTCTGTCCCTCTCAATTCTCTCTGTGTAAAATCAATAAAATATTTTTTTAAAAAAATGCATCTCAGGTCCACTAAGACAAGTTACTGACACACTTCCCTTTTCTTTTTGGATCTTAAATATAAGAGAGAGTCGAATGATTCATACTCCTAAGTTTATGCATGTATTATCATCATCAATGTAAGGGTCTCTTGTTTTAGCTCTGACTTTTTCTCTCTTCATCTGTGATCTCCACACCCATCTGAAGCGTTGAACACATGCCTTCCAACAGTTATATGTCTATAGGCCGTGCATGTTATTTTGTGTGTGTGTGTTTATAGCGGAGCCTGTGCTGTTCTTACTCTTTCCACCCATGTTCTCACCATGGTGTTAAGATCTGTCCGCGTTGTTGGCTGTACATCCAGTTTATTGCTTCTAACAGCTGCATCGTTGTAGCGATCGCGGTAGGCTGAGTGATGCTGCAGTAGCACCACCAACATCTTAATGGCTTAAAGTAATACAAGGTTGACTGATTGGCCATCCTACCTGTCAGGTCCCTGGGCGCGTTGCTTCACATCTCAGTCAGGGCCTTCGGTTGATGGAGCCTTCACCATGGCAGGGAGAGGAGAGGGTGGCAAACCGCTCACTGGCTCATAATCGGTTCTGTGGCAAACAAATAGCACACGAGTCCAGAAGCAGCTGACACAAATCACAAGGCCATTCCCAACGCCACAAGAGGTGGAGACTGCCATCTATCATGGATCTAGAAGGAGGAAAGTTGGAAGTACTTAGTGAATGGTGCTAATGACTCTCACATCACAAGTATCCATTATATTTTGCATTTATCCATTATATTTTGCATTTATTCATTCTCCAGTGATAGGCAACTAGTTGATTCCAATTCCCTACTACCACACACAGTGCCGTGGTGAATATCCTTGCACTTGACCCCTGTGGACCTGTGCAAGAATCTCTCTGGGTTCGGTCCTCAAGCATGGGTTTGCTGGGTCATAGCGTTTGTACGTCCTTGGTTTCCAATAATCACCAGATAAGTCTCTAGAATTGACTCCACCAATCTAGTCGCTCTCCAGCAGTGTGTGAGGGTTCCCATTTACCCACCTCTCCTACAGCATCCAGTATTACGCAACATTCTGATTTTTCCAATGTTGAGTATAGCATGAAACCTCATTGTTTCATTTTCATTTCTCTCATTACTAGTGGTTTTTAGAATCTCGTCATATATCTGTTGACTATGCTAGCATTCTAATTTTCACGTTTGTGAAAATTGCCCTCTCATATTCACAAACCATTTTTCTGTTGCTTTTCCTCTTTTTTCTTTTTCCTGTTTATTTATTGGTCTTTCTTGGGTAGCTAGGTGTTAATCCTTTGTTGGGTTTAGGCATTGCGTATGCCTTTTTCCACTCTGCCACTTCTCTGTTAGCTTTGTCTATAGTATCTTTTGTTGCACAGAAGCCCTTAATTTTGATGTCATAGAAGCAATCGATTTTTTTGCTTTCTGGTTTGTACTTTGGGACTCTTGTTAAAGAGGCCCTTCTTTCTCCTGTTAGCTTTATAGTTTTCTTTTCACGTTTAGGTTTTTCATTCACTTGGAGTCTACCTCTATAAATGGTGAATGGGAGGGACCCAAATCCATTTAGTGAGCCAGCTTTCATTATAAAGGAATCACTTTTTCCCCACTCCATTGATCTGTGGTGCAGCCTTTATCATAAATCAAGTTCTTCTGTGCTTGCGTTTGTGTCTGAGTTTTTTATTTTATGATGAGCTCTCCGGACCTTACCATCCAAAAACTGAAGCAGAGCGAGGTTTTGTTTTGGGGAATTTGCGTGTGTGTTCTGGCAGGGGAGCCCCGATGATTTCCCATAATGCTAAGAGGTGACATACACCTTGGGGTCTGATGGACCTGACCTCAGTCCTGCCTCCGCCACTTCTCAGCCATGTGACCTTGAGCTACTTCTTCAGCCCTCCTGAGCCTCTGTTTCTTCATCTGTAAAACAGGGATAATACTGTGTACCTCCTAGAATTGTCATAAGAATTAAATCCTGTCGTATATGTAAATGCATAGCATTCAACATTAATATTATTTGCCCTGTGATCCTCCTCATTATCAGACAAATGACTTCAATGATGCTCCAACTCATTTCCCCAGGGCTCATCGAAGTGTGGCTATTAATGGGGAGCATGTTACTCCTAATTGCACAAATGTCATTGCCTCCTGTTCCTACCTGCTAACCCACGACACCCACTCAATTATTTCTGGTATATCGTGGTGTCCCATGAGGGCTCATGAAAGCTTCCTATTGGTCTGCCCACCAGCACCTTCGTGGGCACCACTGAGGTCTCCATGGACCACTTGCATTGTCCCACCCCACGAGGCTCAGAGAGACATGGGCCCGGCACGTGGTAGATGCTTCGCTAGGAAAGTTGAACGAGTCATCAGAAGCGTGTCTTGCCTGGCCATGTCTGCACATGAACTATAGAAACGCGCTGTATTCTTGCTTGGCTCCCCTCTCCCTCCCAGCTCTTTCTTCTGAAATGAAAATAAAAATAACAGCAACAGGAAGCCAGGTCGCCAAACCACAGGCTGCGACAGGCTGGGCCGCCCGGGCTCTGGGCAGAGTTCGCTAAGGGCCACACGAGGCTGGCGCTGTGAAGGCACATTTTCTGTCTGCCTTTCAAAAAAGGACCCTTTTTTTTTTTTAACTTTTGTGATCTAAGCTTTTGATCCCTTGGTTGCAGCTCTGTTCTTTCCTGAAGGGCTTGTCTGTCTGAACGGGAGGACACAGCCACTCCCCTTGACTCAACCCATGGCCAACAGGGCCCCCCTCCTCCCGTGGGGCGCCTTCCTAGGCCGCCTCTGGGGGACCCACCTGACCCACCTTCTGACCATTTGTGTGTTGAAGTATTGCTGACACAGCACATCCAGAACCGCCCCCCCCCCCCCCACTTTGTGATATTAATAAAGCAATTGCATCTCTCTCTGGGTCCTGAGACCTTGGGCTCCATCCCAGCCTGACTAGCAAGTGGACCATCCTTCTGGAGCTTGGTTGTGTGGGAATGGATCTCAGTCTCATTTCTGGGTTGCTGCCGCCACGCTACAAACAGGCTGTGGACAGGGCCCCAGAGAAAGCAGACTTCGGAAGTCCACCCAGACCTGCTGCTGAACAGCCCCGTGAAGAGACAGAAGGACATGTTGCATGTCCATCCGGTCCCTGGAAGGGAAGGATTTGACTGGCAAATCCAGTTCTAGGAAGAGATTTCCCTGCTTTCCTGCCAGAGTGTTTTCTGTGGAACTCTTGCAAGGAGCAGGTGGGGTGGGCTGGGCAGGGGCCGCAGTCCAGAGCTCCACCCCGCCTCCCAGCCAGCTACCCTCTGATTTTAAGTTGCTAATCCATGACACCCACTCAATAACTATAAAAGCCTCATCTGAGCCTTTTATAGTTATTTATTTAATAGAGAATTCCTTGTTCTTTCTTTTTTTATTTTATTAAATCTTTTATTAAGTTGAGGTGGTAAATAAATGAACACTCAACATTATGAAACTTGAGTTTTTTACTCCTCCTCCATTTTCACTTTAATAGTATAGCATATTTATTATATTTATATATTAAATGTGAAAAGCAAGGGCATGATGCACTTTTAAAACTACACCTCCACTTATTTGGTCTCCACTTGAGCTTGGATGGCTAAGGTACTAGGTACACCTGCCACATGGCATCTCTGTTCATGGCAGACACAGTCATGGAGTATGGCACTTTCTCACGGAGTTTAAGAGGGACTTCAGAATCCTTTTCAACTCTGCCCTAGGCACCCACTGGTAATAGGGTTGGCATGTGAGATGAAAGCTATATGCTGTCCTGCCTTTTAAGTACTCATCGATTCTTATTCAGTGGTTCTTTGTTCATTCTCTTCAGTTGATACTTTTGTCTTATATTATTAACTAGAAGCTTGGTGCATGAATTTGTGCATGGGTAGGGTCTGACTGGCCTGCCCCAATCTGGATGGAGGGTGGGACAATGGAGGTGCTATGGGTGGTTGGAGGACCAGCCCTGCCCCAAGTCGGGGTAGCGGGGGATTGAGAGAAGGGCCGACCAGGGAGAGGCACCACAGGCGGTTGGATGGCCAGCCCTGCCCCTGGTCAAACCCTGGTCGAGGGGGCAATTTGCATATTAGCCTTTTATCATATAGGATTAGCTGTATGTCTTAACTTTTCTACTACCCCATAAGTTGCTTGAAAAAGAATTTGTGCTTGATTTGTGTTTGCATCATCCCAGCTCTGCACTGTGGTCAACTTTAAATAACAATTGTTGGATCAATGAAGAATATGTCTTCTCATCAAGACTCAAAGAATAGGTTGAAAATTCTATTCAGAATTAGCTTTAGGTCTTGCCACCCCTTTCTTAGTGATAGGTTTCATTATATACTTTCTCTCCTGAAATGAATGAACACCAACCAACAAAATAAAAGCTGACAGCACATTTGAACCCACTTCCTGCCTTAAACCAGAACAAAGCGGGGACCGTTTGTCTCGTGTAAATTTCCTAATACAGAAAACTGTCTGACCTGAGCAGACTGTCTGACCTGAGCCAGTGTACAGTTCAACTTGGCATCTTCCTCAGCCTCGTCCAGGAAGTGTGTGGCACTGGGAGGCTGCACACAAGGGCAGCACCCACCTCCTCAAGGCGTGTACCACTCTGGGGGCTGGACAGGGTCCCCACAGCTAACTGAATTGTCCTGGTAACTTTCTGGCTTCATTCCCAACCACCTGCTCGGGCTCGCTGTGCACTAGCTGCGCGGACCTTCTGCTGCCCCTGAGGATGCACCTGTGCCTGCCCAGGGCCTTCGCCCATCAGCCAGGCAAGCCACAGATGCACCCCTCACTTCTCTCGGTCTCTTTTCAAATGTCCCATTATGTTCCCTGTGACCCTGTTACTCTCTTTCTTCCTGTCCTACTTTATTTTTCTCTTTAACACTTAGTACCAGCAGACCTCTACCCATTTATTGGTTAGTTGCTCACTGTCTGTCCACTGTCCTGGGATGAGGGCTCTGGGGACACTGAGAACTAGTGGTTGTGGGGACTGCCCTGTGCATTGGAAGATGTTGAACCCAGAGAAAAAGAAGCAGCAATCAGACTCTCAAACCTCAGAGGGAAAGTAGGAGAGGATGGGGGTGAGGGGAAGAGATCAACCAAAGGACTTGTGTGCATGCATATGGGCCTAGCCAGTGGCCATGGACAACAGAGGGGTGGGGGCATATGTGGGGAGGGGTTTGGGATGGGACTGGGGGAATGAGGACAATTATGTGATACCATAATCAATAAAATTAAAAAGAAAAAAGAAAAGAAAGATGTTGAGTAGCACCCCTGGCCTTTCCCACTAGGTGCCAGCAGCCCTGCCCCTCCTCCAAGTTGTGACAATCGAGAAGGTCCCCAGGAACTGCTACATGTCCCCGGGGGAGGGGCGAACCCGCCTCTGCTTGAGCACCACTGGCCTGGGGATACTGGACACCGTGAATGCAAATGTGTGTCAGAGAAGGAGTAACTCAGCACTGACTCACACTCCTCCTGCGTGCCAGGCACTGAGCAGACTTCTCCCCCACGTGCTGTCCCACTTGTGGGCAGAGCAGTTCCCCCTCGTGGGGCGGTCATAGGTACAGGAACAACATCCACAAAGCATCTAACCACTTCCTCACACCGAGTGGTAGGTGCTTGGTGAATGGCTGTGACTTTATGCAAAGACCCTGACCTGGCCCCGTTTCGTTTGCCCTTCTGGCCTCCTCACCCCCATCCTCTCGCCCCTCTGTTTTACCAATGAAGGACCGAAATGAAGACAGCTGGAGGAATGGGCCCAAGGTCACACAGCTGGGGAGTGAGGAGCAGACTTGGGATGGCGGGTCCCTGGCTGTACGACCCGGCGCTTCCTCTCCCCCCAGTCCTTGAGAGAGGCTGACCTCCCACCTCAGCATCCTTCCCAGCCTCCAGCCCTCTTCGTGCTGGACAAATATTTGTGGAGGAATTCAGTGCACGGCCCAGCAAATAAAAGCCAGACGGGATAAATGCAGAGTGGAGTCCACGCAGAGAGTACAGGGCTCTGGGAGGGAGACAGCGGTGTGGTGTGGGGGGACTTTGAGTGGAATTGCAGCCGGTGCCCTGGGCAGTGGCCCCGGGTGAGCCTGGGGCCCACTGCAGGTCTCCCTGTAGGGAGGGATGCTCAGCCCTGTATCACTTAGCCCGGAGTCTAATGTCGGCATGGATGGGTGAGGGGGGGCGGGACGGGGAGGTGCGGGGGGCTGCTGGCTGCCCTGCCTCTTCTCACCCTCCCTCAGCTTCATCAAAGAGATTTCATTTTTCCTCCTCCTGTGATCCTTTTCCCAACCTGAGGCGGTGCCTCTTGATCTTTTGTCTTTTCTGTTTCCTCTCTCCTACAGCCCCTGTCTGACTTCCCGACACAGAGCCCCGGCTCAGAACTGCCCTAGATGCTAACCTACATTTCCTCCTGCACCCCCTCCCTGCACCCCGCTGCTGCTGCCCTGCTTTGCAGGCCCCTCCTGGAGCTGATTTCTCCCCCGCCCCATGGGAAGGGTTCAAGGTCTTGTTCATCTCTCCCTTCCTCACCCTCCCGGCTGGGACCCTCACACCAAGCCCCAGATCTAGCTTTAGGTCTCTGCCCTTTGAGGGGCAATGGGGACCTTCCTCCAGGCTCTTATTCTCCTCAGACACTTCAGAACCAGCTGTGTCCTCTGTCCCCCACTGGCAGCTCCGCCCGGCCTGCTGGGACAGGGACTCCTGGCCGCCTGCCTGCGGGTGATGTTCAGTGCACATCCGGGAACCCAGGAGAACGTTGGCCTCAAGTGTGTGGTTACCTTTGCTGCAGGCACCGCCCAGCTCAGTGGTGAGGAGAAGTTTCTCTCTGTGGAGACCGAACTGTGTCCACTGCATTCTCTGGGTCCAAACTCACCTGAGAGTTGAACTGTTTCTCACTTGGTCCCTGAGGGAGCTTCGGACAGAGGGATGCTGGGGAAAGGCTAAGTCTTTGCTGCTTCCTGTGGTGTGTGGACCAGAGGGAGGCTGGTCAGGACACAGATAGTTAAACTGACACCTTCGCTGCTGTGACTCAGCAACTTCCTGAACTATCTATCTATCTCTATCTCTATTCTATCATTATCTATCTATCTACCTACCTACCTACCTACCTACCTACAATCCCCTTTAGTGTGAGTGTTTGCCTTAAAAATAACAGCAATGAAAACTAGCACCCCTCCTCAGCGTAGGCTACTGGAGCACCTTCCCAGGAGGGGACCAAGGTCCCCACCCACCCTCCCTCTGCTCCTCAGTGTCCGTGAAACCGTCAGCAGGTCTCTCAGTATCTCTGGACTCAGATTCCTCACCCCCTAACATGGCGACATTCACCCCCCAATTGCTGAAGGCAAGAAGCCGGGCCAGAGGCTCTGAAGACTCCTTACTGCTCTGGGATCTGGGACCCTCTTCCTTCCTCCTTCACTGACCAGCACTCAGCTGGTGACTTTCATTCCTGGGCTTTTCTTCCTGCAACTCAGAACCTATGCATCCCCACAGCATCCCTCTCCTGCTCAAAACCCGCCAGGAGCCCCGCCGGTGTGCCTCAGTGGTTGACCTAGGAACCAGGCATCAACCTAGGAACCAGGAGGTCAAGGATCCATTCCAGGTCAGGGCACGTGCCCAAGTTGTGGGCTGGATTCCTATTGGGGATCATGCAGAGAACAGCCAAGCAGTGATTCTTTCTCATCAGGGATGTTTCTCTCTCTCCCTCTCCCCTCCTCTCAGAAATCAATACAAATACCGCCAGGGGCTTCCTCCTAGCACCTTCAGAGGAGGATACAGAGTTCTAGCCGGGCCCGAGGCCCTGTGTGATCCAGCCTGGCTGCCTCTTCAGCCCCATGCCTTCTCCTTACTCATGGCTCTTTGCACCCCCAGGTCCTTTCTGCCATTCCCGGAATATAACAAGCAGTTCTCAATCTCAGCCTTTGACCTTGAGGTTCCCTCTACCGAGATGGCACCCCCAACACTCGCCTCAGAGATGCTTCCCTGATTGGTCTGTCTAGAATAGCCGCCCTCCCTCTTTTACCCCTCCCTTTTGTCCCCAGCCAGCCCTCTGTCCTCTTTCCCAGCTATATGTTCCTTCATGGGGCCTGTGTCTCAAACACAGTCACTTCCTGTTCCACTCAACTTCATGAGGGCCAGGCTTTCTCCCTTGGGATCACTGCTGCATTCCCGGGACCTTGACCTGTTCCTGGTACATAGTTAAAGGTCCTGAATAAATATTGGCATCCATGCCTCTGACCCCAGGAGACTAAAACAGAAACTCTGGCCTGAAGTAGTTCCTCTCCTCCTCTGTCCTGGGTTTTATTGAGTGATTGCTGCATGCCAGGCACATGTGTTGTTTTGTCCAACTGAGCAACAGCTGCTCACCTGAGAGACTATCAGCTCCCCTTCAGCAGGTGAGGGGCTCAGAGGTATAGACAGGTTGTCCAGGGAGAGTTCTGGTCTGTCTGACTTCAGAGCCCAGCATCTCAATCACTGCCCTGTGCTTTCCTGCTCTTCAGTGGGGAAGAGTCCCATACACAGAAATGCACTGGTGTTCACACCAATGGACTCTTCAGTGTCCACATCATGGACAGTCCCAGACACAGAGATGCACTGGTGAGGACCCCTTTCAGACTGAAGGCTGCTCGTCACCATTGGAATGCTGCTGGTACAGCCTGCAGCTCCTGGCACTATTTGAAAATTGCTTCTTTATTTTATTATTCTTTAAAACATATCTTTATTGATTTCATAGGAAGGGAGAAGGGAGAGAGAGATAAAAACATCCATGATGGGAGAGAATCATAGATTGGCTGCCTCCTGCATGTCCCCTACTGGGGATCAAGCCCACAACCCGGACATGTGCCCTTGACTGGAATTAAACCTTGGACCCTTCAGTCTGCAGGCCAACCCTCTTCAAAAGTGAGTATCTGGGCCAAATTCCTACCCCCTTCCTAGGCAGCCAGCCCTCAGTGACCAGTTGACTGGGATAGGGGTATGAAAACCGGACGCTCACCAACTCAGGATGGCTCTGAAGGGTCATCCCAGCTTCTGAGCACACTAAGGGCTGGGCTGAGGCTTCTGTTGAAACCAAATCACAGCCCAACTTCTCCCTCTGTCCAGTCTGGCTTCTCACCTTCCCTACACAGAGGTCAAGCCCAAGAGCAGCCCTTTGTGTCTCTCTATGTAGAAGCCCTACATACACCTCATCATGCTCATCTTCATCAGCTCTCCGGCTTCTCAGGGAACCCAGCCTGCCACTTGGGCTGCTCCCTGCAAGCCCTCAGAAGTGTCTTGGGACTTAGAGGGCCAGCATGTGCTGGTTGAAGACTGGGAACTATTTGTGCGTAGCAATGGCCAGATGGAGGCCCCTGTCCCCCAAGCGTCAGACTCATTGAGGTTCTGGGTTGTGATGTCCCCCTGGAGAGATGCAGAGCCCTTTGCTGAGCTGCTGTAAGCCCATTTCCCAGTTTTCTTAGGGAAGTGCTTGTGAGGACTGGATGTTGGGGAATAAGAAAGGCAGCAGTAGGATTGCCCTTTTAAGATGTATGCATAGAGTGGACAGACAGAGGAATGACCCTGTTTTGGGTGGGCAGTGGGATGTGGCCAAGTGTAGCGCGTAATTCACACTCCGGTTGTTCAATGCTTATGTCTGGTTGCTTCCGTCACAGCCCTGTCCTGACTCCTTTTAATGGCCTGCTAGTGTCCAGAAGGACCATGACATACAATAGACGCTCGAGAGAAGAAGAGAAATGAATTGGCAGGGCGGGAAGTGAAAGGGATCCCAGCAAAGGGAGAGAGTGGGGACTATAATCTCATTATAGCCTTCAGGAGACTCAGCCACTTGTTCATATTTCTGATGTTAGTGGAGTGCCCACTCTGTGCAAAGTCGATGCCAGGGGCTGGAGTGCCCGATGACTCAGCCACAGTCGCTGCCAGAGGACACAGTGACTCAGCCTCGGGCGCGTCACCGAACGGCTTTCTTTGGCTTGGCTGCTTGCAGACACAGTCTGTTAACCTCACATCACTTAAAGATTCGGGGCGATGTGACCGCGCCCTCCTTGCATCTGCCCTCCCCCTGCCTCCGCCTCCCCTGACCTTACACAGCAGTTATCATGCCTGAATCAGCTCCTCCCATCGCTATTGCTCATTGAGCGCTTCCCATGTGCCAGGCCATGTGCTCAAAGCAATTGATGCGCACTGTTTTATTTAGCAACTCTGTAAGGTAGGCACTATTCTTATCAGTCTCCTCTTATAGAGGAGGACTGCAGGCTGTGGGAGGATAGTAATTTGTCCAAGGTCTCACAGGCGGAAGTGGGGAGCCAGGGCTGACTGGCAGTGCAGCCCATTCTGTTGGTGCTTTTCACCTGGAGATGCCCACCACCCCAGTTAAAAAACAAACAAATATATATATATATATATATATATATATATATATATATATATATATATATATATATTTGTTTTTTTTTTAGAGAAGAAGGGAGAGGGAGAGAAAGTTAGAAACATTGATGAGAGAGAAACATCGATCTGCTGCCTCCTGCACTCCCCCCCCCCCCATTGGTGGGGATGTGCCTGCAACCAAGGTACATGCCCTTGACCAGAATCGAACCTGGGACCCTTGAGTCCACAGACCGACTGTCTATCCTCTAAGCCAAACTGGTTAGAGCCATCCTCCCACTTTTTTGGTTCCCGCCTTGACACCTTGTCATGTTCCCTTCCCAGGCCCTCATTTCCCTTGAGTAATTCGACCTCTACACCCTGGCCTGTCTTTCCCTTCCTCATCCTGGTTCTGACTGTTCACGCCCAAACTTACAGCTGCGCGGGCTCCTTCTGCCTTTGGGAAGGAGAACGGATCTCCCGTCACTTGTGAAAACTGCTCCCGACCGGGCTTTGGCCGCACGCCCCGCCCTGTGGACAGGCGTACGGTTCCTTAGGAGGCTGTCACCTGGGAGTCACTGGGAGGCTGTCTCCATCTGATGTGAGAGCTACCCCTGCTCTTACTACACAGCGTAGCAGAAGGTGCTGGAAAGATTTAAGAAGTCTGATTTCTGCAGGCAGTCTGGGGATATGGTTAAGCACTGGAGCCATCCAAGTTGCTATTCTGGATTTACCACCTACGGGCTGAGTGACCTTGGGCAAGTGACTGGACCTCTCTGAGCCTCCATTTCCCTGTCTGTACAATGGGAACGACAGCAGTGCCCTCCCTGTAGGTTGCTGGAAGCGTAGATGAGACATTGCATCCGGAACACTGGCCCTGCAGGCTGGCGCAAATCAAAGGCTCTGCAAACAGACTTTGTTTTTAGCATTGTTCTCAGGATTGGCAGAGAAGCCATAAACCGAATTCCTCTGTTTTCTCTCCCTCCACTCCTTCCCCCCTCACTCCTTTCTGCCTTCCTCAGGATTAGTCACCACCCGTTACCAGCCGGGTCTCATGCTGGGGCATGGGAGACAGATGACAAAGACCAACCCATCCTTGAGAAGCTCACAGAGCTTTCCAGAAGAAGGAGGCAGCGGAGTGGGCTGCTGGGAGGCTTGGCTCGCTCCACTCCTAGCTGGGTAGCTCTGGGACACGTTGGTTTCCAGGAGCCTCCGCTTGCTCGCACCCACCCTGCCCAGTCACAGGGTTGTGTCTGGCTGCCGTGCAGAGGGGAAGCCAGCTGTCACCACCCATGCACCTTGCACTCACAGAGTCCCTTGCAGTCCCGGCATTGCGGGATGTTGACATGCACCGGTGACCCTTAAAAGTACCTGCCACAGAACCACAGAACGAGTTCTCCGTGCTGGGGAGCGGGCTAGGAACCGAGTGCTGGTAAACGAACCCGGGATTTATGAATGGGTGTCACCGGCCTGCTGTTCTGCATTTTATCACCGAAGAGCACGGAAGATTGGGATCTCTTATTTCAGCGGATGCTTTATGGTTTTCATTACTCTCCTGAAATCTCTGCATAATTTGCTGGGGTTGGAGATAGAGCGCCTTTGTTTCTTTGCGTGCGTTTCCCCCTTCTGTGTAAACCCGTGGAAATCAATAAAGGGGCAGCAGGTGGAAGCCCTGGTCACCTCAGGACGTGGCTGCAGGTCACAGCACAATAGAGCGGCCGCTTCTAGGTCAGGGAACAGTGATGTGGTTTCGGGGCTGAGTGATCCTGACCTTGGGTCTCTGTGCCTGTGTAGACTCAGGCCCCTTGGGATTTAGACCACACCCCATATTTACTGAGGAGGAAACTGAGACCAACCATTAGGAAGTGACCTGCCTGAGGCTGATTTACCTAGTGTCTCCAGCACCACAGCCTCTGAGTCATTTGGCAAATGATTGGCAGGCGCCTGCTATGTGTAATTAGCTGGGATCAGGGAGTGACCTTGTTTCTTTGTATTTTTCCTTTTAACCCTAAAGCAAGATGACATTCTGGCACAGTAGCCTTTCAATTCAGGTACATATGCGAGCGTGCTGGACAGCGCACCAGGAGGCCAGAAGAATGTTCTAGAACATCTCTTCCTACTAATTTTTTTCTCATCCTTTCTGTGCTTCTACGTTTTGTATAAATTTTATAGTGAACTACAGCAGTGATTTGGTATATCTATAATTAAATATGTATTCATATACTGGGAGGTAGCCTCAAGAATTATAAGGGTATTTGATCAAAGAATTGAAGACCATTGGTTTAGTGCAAGGGTCTTCAAACTACGGCCCGCGGGCCACATGTGGCCCGCAGAGGAGTCTGATCCGGCCCACCAGGTTTTTTGGGCAGTGAGCGCAGCCGAGGTGTTACAGTAGGAATTAGTAGTTCATATAGTCCGGCCCTCCAGCTCTCTGAGGGACCGTGATCTGGCCCCCACTTTAAAAAGTTTGAGGACCCCTGGTTTAGTGAATGCACAGCCATCCTGATCACGCTGTCTGCTATAACCCCACCCGGTTGCTTTTTCCCTCTCCTTCGCCTCTATCTCCATCATGCCCGCCCCCGGGCTACATCCGGGGTGAGGAGAAGTACGTGGCGCTAAGGGGCACCATTGGAGAGGTATCTTACATGGAACCCTGAGCCGGAACCTGAAGAGGAAGAAGGAAACTGGTCAAGAAAGGCAAGAGCTCCAGGTGGAGAACAGCAAAGGCAAATGGTGGGGACAAAAAAAGGGAAGGACCTTCTAGAAGGTTCTATGGGGCTGGAACTTAGTGTGTGCATCAGGGAATGGCGAGAGATGAGACTAGAAAGGAGATTAGGTCTAATCCTAAAGGCTTCTCATTGTTTTAAGGCCGAGGTTGAGAACCTTTTTTTCTGCCAACAGCTATTTGGATATTTATAACATCATTCCCTGGCCATACAAAATTATTAACTTAAAAATTAGCCTGCTGGCCCTGACTTGTTTGGCTCAGTGGATAGAGCATTGGTCTGTGGACTGAAGTGTCCCAGGTTCTATTCCGGTCAAGGGCATGTACCTTAGTTGCGAGCACATCCCCAGGAAGGGGGAGTATAGGAGGCAGCTGATCGATGTTTCTCTCTCATCAATGTTTCTAACTTTCTATCCCTCTCCCTTCCTCTCTGTAAAAAATCAATAAAAAACATATATATATTTTAAATTAGCCTATTTTATTTGGTCAAACATGTAATTAACTCACACCTAATCCCTAGACCAAATGATTTTGAGGGCCTTCTAAGACCCAGGGGTGGTCATTCCCACCTGCTTTAAGGAGCTGAGGCTGTACGTTGAGAGCAGGGAGAACCATTGGCAATGATGTATGGAGCTAGGACCTCACAGCTGGATGGCCCTGACTCGCATCCCTGCTCTGTTCATTTGGGCAAGTTAATTAACCCCTTCTGCTGCAGCTCCCTTCTCTGTAAAATGGGGGTGGCGATAGGATCAGCCTCAGCAGGGTGCTGTGAGGAGCTAATTTACATAAATCACAGACATCACCCCTGGCGTCTTACTGGTGCCATTATGAACTGTGCATCCCACTGTTCTCCAGACTGGGGATACGTCACGAATCGTCCACAAGCCACCCTAGTATGGGGCATGCATTCTAATTAGGGGAGGAAAATAATAAATGAGTCAATGAACAAGAGCAAATGAGCCAACCATAGGAGAATTAGAGGAGGGACTTATCGAGGTACCGGGGGTTCCCTCAGGCCAAGCATCTGGGAACGTGACTCCTCTGCAGGAAGATTGGGTGTGGTGGTTAGATTGTAATGGGAAGAGGTGGGAGGCCGGGCCCTGGTCTGTCAGGGTAAGGGTCCAGGTGGAAAGGCACTGGAGGGCCAGGTGGTGATAGGATTTGGCACCTTTTAAAAAAGATGATTGTGGCTGCTGCCTGGACTCTTTGTAGAAAGGGAGGATAATATGAGATGAAGAAAAATGTGGGCTTGTCTGTATCCCTGTCCTGAGTCCCTTCACCCCTCTCCCCTCCACACACACACACCTTGATGGCACCTCTGCCTGCCTTTGCTACCAGTGTTATCTCCCCAACCTGTGTCTTATTCTGATAGTCATTCAGGGGAGGGTCCAAATTTCTTGGTGGCTCTTGGTTTGGGGGTGAGATCAACCAGCAAGTGAACGCCACATCTGGGGAGCAGACCCCCTCCTGAAGGCAGGGCCTATAGGCCTCCCCCATTCACCCTGCGCATCTAGTTGGCCTGAGACTTTCACCATCGCTACGATGTCTCCCACCCACAGCTCTGACATTTGCAGCTGCCCCTGGTGACCTGTTGGCTCCTGGGTTGTGGGAGTTGCATGATGTAGGGATGAGGCAGGCCCCAGAGGCTGGCTGCCCCGGGGTGGGGTCCTACTTCCATCTTTACTGGCCCTGGGCAAGTTCCTTAGCCTGTCTGGATTCTAGTCTCCTCCTCTATAAAAGGAGGAAAACAACAGTAACTGCCTCATCGGGTTATAAGGGAGTTCATATTTATAAATCGCTTGAAATAGGGCCCAGAATAAGTGGTCAGTAAGTATTCATTTTTTCTCTCAGTATTATTTCCCCGCCTGCTCTCTGCCTACCCCTCAGAGATGGCTGTAGGATTAATGAGATAACGATGGCCGGCTGTTTGGAGTTTTGCAGAACAAAGGCACTGCATAAATTCACATCATCATTGTCATCTGGATGCAAGCCTAGTGAGTGGTTAGTTGATTTATGGAAATGACATATCCCTAGTTGATCTGAATTAGTGATAAGCAAATTTCAGACAATTCAGATAACAGTATCTTTCATCTGTTCAGAGTCTTTCATTCTGAAAGCTTCTGGAGGGATGGGTGAGGGGGAATAGCAAGAGAACAGTGTCCAGGCATGGCCCCAGTGTCCAGGCATCGCCTAAGCATACAGGTACGCGTCCATCTACCCACCCGGCCAGTGGTTGGCATCAGGATCAGGCTCTGCTGGGCTCTCTGGGCTGCAGACCTGCACACCCACGGTTTCTGCAGAAAGAGAAGGCCGACGTGCACCTTGTCAAACCGTCTGCGGCACCTGCAGAGCCCTGGTCCCTGGTCACGTCCCGAAGATCCTGGGTATCGACGTGCGCGATCCTCGGTGTTCTGTGGGGTTGAGTTCTATTTGACAAAAGAGGGAAGCAGAAAAGACCTGTTCAGAGTCATGCACCGGGGAGGGTGACGCTGGGATTCCATCTCAGGCCGCCTAGCTCCGGAATGAACAATGCTCTTCACCAGCAGGAGGCCATTTCCAGTTGGAAATGAGCCCCCCACTCACCCACTCAAGTCTCAGGCAGCGAAGAAACAGGCTGGCTGGGATCCGGTTGCGCTGGCCCAGCATCGTGATCCTGGTTGGGTGAACTTGGTCTTCCAAGTACATATTGGGAGGCGTCTTTGTTTGGGGTTCCTGGAAAAGTGACTCTAAGATTTCCCTGCAGGGGGTTTACTGGAGAGTGCTCCTGGGGTCCACACAGGGAAGGATAAATGGACAGAGCGGGGGAGGGGCTGAGATGCAACAGAGGCCTCCATGATGCTGCAGGGAGCTCTGAAGCTGGAATGGCCCTTCAGACCTGCCCCAATTCAGACAAGAAGCCAGACCTTTGCACCCCGACACTGGGTGTCTGTGGAGGGGAGGGGGTGACTGAGGGCAAGGCCGTCCCTTAGGCTAAACATTTCCTCGGAAGGGACTCAACAGATGGGGGCAGAGGGCCTTGAACCTGACACCGGGCCTTGGAGGAAGCCCCACGGCCTTCACTACACAAGGCATTGCTGACTCAGACCGATTTGTATTCCCAGTCACTGTGGTGTCACCATGGAATCCGGAGTCATAACCAGAAGCCAAGGTGATAGCTTGGACTTTGTTTCTCAGCCCCTGCACTGCATCCCCACAACCTGCCGCTTTGCCTTCTGGGTATTTCTGATCGCCCCACTCCCCCCATTGCCACACTCGGGCTGGGTGGGTGCTTCTCCCTGGACTGTGTTTGGCTCTGAAGCTCACTCGCTGGGTAGGAATAAGCCGGGCCTTTTAGCAGGAGGGATGGGAGTTAGTGGGATAATATTGGATAAAGCTCTCAGCCAGGGTTTGGAACAGTGAGAAACTGCACACTAGTTATCTTCCTTCCTTTCCGAAGGCATTCATTCATTCATTCATTCATTCACTCATCCATTCATTCACTCCTCCATTCATTCACTCCATAGCTATTGACTAAGTGCCAGGTGAGAGAAGGCAAAGCAAGATGGGCTCTGTCCCCATGGAGTGTACCTTCTCCTGTAGACAGATGACAGACAAGTTAACATGTGGGGGACTTTCTGGTAGTGGTCACGCCATGATGAAAATGAAAGGTGGTGTTGAGAGAGTGACCGGAAGCTAACAGAAACGAGCCATCGACTTGGACATCTTTGCCTTCCCTACTCAGGGCAGTGCCTGCTTCGGTCTCCGGTCCATGACCAATGCTAGTTATGTGCATGTAACCGAATGGCCGGCTGGCTTGACTGTCACTGCCGGGTTGGGGAGCCTGTCTTTCTTTCCTGCCTGCTAGGGTGGGGTTCCCAGAAGCTTCTCTGCAGGTGTGGCACCTGCCGACTCAGCGTCCTCTGCCCGGCAGGACTGACTTGTTCATTGAAAAACCTCCCACTGCGGTGCTTGCCTGGATACCCCGGAGGTGCCAATCAGAGCGGCTGTGCCATGATAGCAGCTCATGGGGCCTGATGGCTGTGTATGCCCTCCCTACCGCCCTTCCCGAGCCCAGATCCGAGCTGGGAAATCTGGTGAGAATGGATATTCTCTGCCATTTCCTGTTCCTTCCTAGTCTGGGGTGCCTTGTGAGAACAGCCCTGCCCCGACCCTCTTGCCACCCCACCAACATGTCCAGCCCAGCCTGAGCCAGGACCATGGTAGTCCCGGGAGAAGGGACTATTCGGGGCCACGTTTGGAGACCGGCTTCCCCAGTCAGGCTGCTCAGTGCTGACATGGCACTTCTGAGGGTGGAGAGAGTCCACAGACTGAGGACTGCGGATGGTGCTTCTTGGAGGAAGTGGGACTTACATCACATTGGTCCTTAAAAAAATGGTTGTGTTTGGATAACAGTCTGAGTCCTGGGGTAATAGTAGTTGAACTTACGTCATGTATACCAGGTGCTACACGAGACACTTAAGCTTCATGTGAATGAATTCATTTGACCTTCAAACAACCCAGTGACCTGGGCACCATCAGTATTGCCGCTCTACAGATGAGGAAGCGAGTGCACAGAGAAGTTAAGTAACTTGGTCGGGTTTGCACAGCTCGTAAAGTCACAGCGCTGGGATCAGACCTGGGTAGCCTGGCACCCCGTCAAGAGCTCAATCATCAGGCTTTGCCACCTCTTCTGATTGGAGAGGGTCTGTGAGGGGACAATTTGTATACCAGTTTGTCTAAAATAAGGTGACCAGACGTCCTGCAGCGTTTTAAAAAAGTCCTGATTTTTGGAAAGATTCATCGGGACTTTTTTTAAATGCCGAGGGATGCGGGACAAATTGTTAAAAATCGGGACTGTCCCGCCAAAAGTGGGCCATCTGGTCACCTTAAACTGAGTGCTTGTAGGATAGGAATGAGCATATCCTTAGCACTTAAATAGGGTCCACTAACCCCCTCCTCACGCCCATCTTCTCTGTAGGACTGTGTGGTGCATGGGGCAGGAAACATGTCCACCAACGAGCCAAGGCCAGGGGGCACTCAATACAGGTTTACTAGGTCAATCAAAGTGAACAGCATAGGCCATGCTAATAGAGAAAAGGCACACTCTTTTCTAGGGAATCAGAAAGAGTTCCTCTGACTCAGGAGAAGCCTACCTCCCTGGAGGAGCCCCCGTGCAGACTCAGGGCAGACAAATGCCTGAAAGGCCCCAGGAAGGCAGCGGGTGGGAAACCGGAGGCAGTTCGGCTCCTTCGGGATGCGGTCCTCAGAGCAGAGCCCACGGGGAGGTGCGGTGGGGGAGGCAGGTGCACGGGCCTCGGCGGTGCCTCCTCTGCGGCGGCTGCTGAGGAAGCTGGTGATTGGCACGCGGGTGACTCGGGAGATGCTTCCTCGAGGGGCCCTGGGGCCGAGCAGGCAGCTACGGAGCACCTGCTCTGCAAAACGCAATCCCCGCCCCGCATCTTAAAAATAAATCTTCTGCGGTTTTCTAACGAGGTCGCCGGGGGAGCGCTCTGTGCTTTCTAGCAGGAAGGGTGAGGGGGCGGGGAGAGCCATCCCTGGCTCTCCAGTCCCAGGAGGCAGGGGCACTGGGGTGCGGGGGTGCCGCGGGACCAGGGAAATGGAAGCCCATAGCGTCCAGAGCTTCCCTTCAACTTTTTAAAAATAGATTTTATTGATTTTTTACAGAGAGGAAGAGAAAGGGATAGAGAGTTAGAAACATGGATGAGAGAGAATCATTGATCAGCTGCCTCTTGCACACCCTCTACTGGGGATGTGCCCGCAACCAAGGTACATGCCCTTGACCGGAATCAAACCTGGGACCTTTCAGTCCACAGGCCGATGCTCTATCCACTGAGCCAAACCAGTTTCGGCCCCTTCAACTCTTGAGCTGTGTGACAAGGGGCATGAGCCAGAGCCCGCAGTGTGAGCCAGACGGCCCTGCGCTCTAGCATTTATAGTAGCCACCCCAGTGGCACTGGCACTGACTGTGGCAGGCACCATGCGACGCCCTCCACAGAGGTGATGTCATTTAATCTTCACCATGCCCCCTCCCAGCCCCCCTCAGCACTCCCTCTTTATAGAATCATGCCTGTCCTGCTGCCTAGGTCGTAGTAGGGTCTCAGTAAATGTTTGTTGAATGAATGATAAAACCAAGGCACAGAGAGGTGTGTTCACTTCCTCAAGGTTGCACAGCTAGCAGGGTCCAGACTCCCACCCAGGGTTGCCTGACTTCAAAGCCAGGGCTCTTAACTGTTTGCTCCATTAAGCCCATTTGAAAAGAACTGCCACACTTGATGCTTCGTGAAGCCCCACATGCAGCCCTCCACCCCCGAACTGAGTTTCTCTGGGCCATTTGTACATGTCTGCCAGTGGGTGCTGGGCATGGCCCATATCGACCCATTTGTCAGAGGGCGAAACTGAGGCTGAGAGAGGATAATCAGCGTCCCTGGGCCACAGAGTAATACGTGACAGGGTTCCGGAGTCTAAGAAGTACAAGGCTATTTCACCAGTAAAGTCTGCATCCCATTAGCATAGTAGTACCTCATCCTGACACCCAAATCTCTGTCTGTTCTGGTCCCAGCTGCCTCGTGCTGGGTGCAGTGTAGCTGTGTTAAGACCACTTGCGGCTCCAACGAGGAAACAGACAGAGACGTGCCTCTGGGAACACTGCAGTGATGTTCAGAGGAGCTGGGCAGAGTGTGGGCTCCAGAGCCACCTCCCGGCTCTGTGACCAGCAGTGCCACTTAACCTCCTTGTGCCTCCTTGTTTCTCTGCAGGATGACAGTGCTCTCCTCTTGGTGTTGTGCTGTTTAAGGAATGTGTATAGGCCCATGCCTGGCAGCGAGCAAGCTCTTAGCAAGTGGTAGTGGTTGTCACTGTCATCACCATCATCATCAAAATCATCTCTATTTATTCCCCAAAATAGAGACAGGAGCTTCCGTCAGCGCAGTCCTGCCATCCAGGGCTGCTCTGTGCTGAGGGCCTAGGGTTTTTCCTGGGTCTTTGTTCTGACCTCTCCGTTTTGCTCTCCCTCCTCTGACCTCTCTGAGGAGCCATGAGCACCGCACACGGGGCCCCACTTCCCTCATGCAGGCGGCATCTGGAAGAGCACATCCTGTCCTCACCTGTCAGAGCCCCAGACCCTTGGCACACACGCACTGAGCTGGATTCTCTGCCTCACTACCACTGCTTTGTATGCCAGGGGTTTTGCCCAAGTTTCCTGGTTTGGGATTTAAGTTCCCTGCTAACACCGTCCAGAAGTCTAGGCTGTTTGCCAGTGACTTTGACACCCTTCCCTCCCCTAGCCAGCCGCCCTGAATTAGTTTTGTAAAAAATGTTTATTGAGCGCCTACTATGTGCACTATTCAAGGCCAAATTATGTGCAAGCATTTTCCCGATTATAAGATGGGTGCTTTCACCCACCCAGTCAACAGTTCTCTCTGGGCATGTCTCCTGCCTCCCATGTCAGCCACACTCCCCGGGTGCTAGGGCAGGCCGGCACCCCCAGCAGGGGCCAGCCCTGGTCACATTCCTCACTCTAGGCCTGTCCATCCCCGCTGCATCCCCTCTTTCCCTCACTGTGCCCTGAGTTCCTGCTTTTGCACAGGAGGGCCTCAAGGCATAGAAAGGATACGGCAACACAGAAACCCTGTGTGGGCAAACAGATGGTGACAAGAGACACTGAGAGAATGATGTGACAGGACCCTTCCCACAGTGCGAGTTTCCCTTAAAGGTGCAGACCCGGTTGGGACAAGCACCTGTTTCCTGTTAGCTCCTGACTCCAGCAGATCCTCCCTCTGGCATCGTCTTGCCTACACCTGGGAGGTCCTGGGCCAAGGGTGCCCAGCCCTTGCCTTGCAGACCCTTTACAATGCAACCCCAGTTCCCGCTGGCTCTGCTCGTTGTCACGTGCATGTTAATAATAATACTTTTCCTCAGAGGTCCCGGTGCTGCTCTAATAAGTGAATGCATGTGAAGAACTTCGAGCATTGCCTGTAGCTCACTCTTTCTGCTATGCCTTCTCCCAACCTCCTGCTTCGTGTGTGTGTGTGTGTGTGTGTGTGTGTGTGTGCACCTTGATCTTTCCCCACCCACGTTTGTAGAGTCAGACCCAAGTTCAAAATCCGCTAGCTTTTTGAGCTTGGGGGGAAGTCCTTTAACCTTTCCAAACCTTAGTGTTTGCATCTGTGCAATGGGGACACTTCTCAGAATGCTGTGAGGAATGAATGAGCTGATGCCTTAAAAAGGTTCTTTCGCGCAGCAGCAATAGACTGTGACCAATCACTGTGCTCAGCTCTGGGTTTTAGCAAAAGACGAGGAAGTCTCAAGCTCTGCCTCCGGGGAGGTGGACCTGAAACACCTAGCGACATGGATGAATCCACATGATGAATCTTATTTGCTTTGGGATTAATGCTCGTTTCAATAATTAAAAACGCAGAGACTGTCAAAGCACCCACTAGAATGAACAATGGTTAATCGTTTCTATTTGCATGGTATTCTCAAACAAAAGAGGGGGGGAAACACGTTAGCAAGAACCAGAATCCCTCTTAGCAACCTCCCTGGTCCTTTGTCCTTCCCTAGAGGCAGCTGTTATCTTGACTTCCGATCTGTCTTTGTGTTTTGCTCCCTCTTGTGTGTTCATAAATCATAGGCGGTCCTTTTGTGGGTTACATTTACGAGGAATCAAGCGGTGGGTGATCGTCCACCACTCAGTGTTTTCCACCCAGTATTGTGTTTCAGATACACATGTGTTGAAGCATGGGGTTCACTCATTCGCTTTGACGGCCACGTTATTTGGTCAGTTCCCAGCCCTGGCTCCCCCCGCGGGCTGCAGGGCTCAGGCTGGCGTGCCTCCCTGTGGGTTCCAATGGCAGGTGTTCCTCGAGGTAGAACTGCTGAATCACAGGGCGTGCTCGTTCGCAGCGTGGCTGGCCAGCACCAACTTGTTTTGCAGAGTTTGCACGGGTTTATTCCCGCAACATCTGAGCATTCTGGTTTCCCCACATTCTCATCAGTGCTTTCCAGTTTGTGCCAACCTGATTGGGTGTGGAGCGGCACCTCGCCTGCATACCTCTGATCGCCAGGGAGTGGAACGTTATTACACGTTTGCTGAATATTTAGTCTCCTGTTCAATAAAATAGCTGTTCAAATACTTCTTTTCTACTGGCTTGCTTGCCTTTTATTATATTTATTTTGGTAGGAACTCTGGATACATCATGGGAATATATCCTTTACCTGTTATGTATTTTGCAAATGCCTTTCCCTAGTGCTTGTCCATGAGCTTTGTTTATTAGGCTTTTTGTCATGCAGAGGATCTTAATTTTGTTGTGGGCAACTGAGCTCATTGGCAGGCCAGGCGGGCATCTTCTGGAAGAGGACGCCCGAGGTGCATCCCAAGGGTGTGTCCTCCTCGGGCCAGGCACAGAGGCATCAGCTGAAAAGCAGGAGTGCTGGTTGCTAGGCCACTCTACGAGGCCACTCCACGGGGCACCATTTGCATGTGTGTGTTTTCCTTTCCCGCTTCTGGCTCTCCCATTCCAGGGTGTGGCATCTGCCTGCAGTTCTCACGCTGCTCTCAATCTCACTGTAAAATCCAGCATGCAATTCAAGAGACTCCTAAATGAGGAGCTGCCGAGGGAGGGGTCGCTAGCTGATGGTTGGCATTTTACACAGAGGCTCTCAACTCACACCGCGTGGGGCATTTCACAGGGGATGTCCACGGAGCTCTGTGCAACTTACAAAGCTCCATTTGGCTTCTCAGTACAATCAGTAAAACATGAAGCATGTCAGACTCAGGAGACCAGACCTGGGGTGAGCTCTCTAAGAGCCTAGTGAGTTACCCACAGTCCCATTTCCTATGTGGTGAGAGTGGGAGTGGGGAGGAGGATTCAGGATAACCTCAGTGCATGAAGTGAGAGCCTGCGTGACTCAGGACAGACCCCTCGCATTGTCTGTAAAGTGTCATGTGCAGACGTGCATTCTCAGAACGGGTCTGTCACAGATGCTTTGTCCTCCATCGCTGGAGCATGTCGCTGCGTCACTGGTTGAGCACCGGAGGAAGAAGGTGGCTTGTGTGTTTAGGGGACACATTTGAAAACCGGTTACCTTTAAACAGAAGCCCAGCTGGCCGGGGAGGACAGGTGCAAAGGCGCTTACTGAGCACATTCCCCGAGAGTGACTCCTTACGTAACATGTTGGCACAAACGGCAGTTCAGATCATGAAGGAAGGAGCAGGTTGGAAACATGACCCCGAGAAACTTCTCCAGGGGCGCCACTCGCCACCCCAAACCCATGCCTTCCCAGCTGCCTCTGTCTTTGAATGCTGGACTCATGCAGTGGCGAGGGTTGGGGGGTAGGGGGTGAGGAAGCTCATTCTGGCAGGTGGGAGCCCTAGAGGAAGCAGCAGACTCAAGGCCATTGCCCCTATGCTAGACAAGCTTTTTAAAAGAGCCAGTGGAATTGCCTGCCCTGAAAGTGGTCATAATAACCATCCCACTAACAGGATAGCAGCTAGCGCTGTGTGCCCAGCCCTATTCTAAATGCTCTATTAACTTTCTTGATGGGATGTATGTGATAAACACTCCAGTGTGTCCATGATAAGGCCGCCCATTTTTCAGAGCAGGCCTCTCTGCTGGAATTTCTGATCGAGTAGATCTGGTCAGGGCCCAGGAATCTGTTTTGAACAAATACCCCAGGCAACACTTACCTACAAAACAATTTGGAAATACGGAGTCATTACTTCTTTATATATATACTAGAGGCCTGGTGCACAAAATTTGTGCATGGGGCGGGGGTGTTGTCCCTCAGCCCGGCTTCCACCCTCTTGCAATCTGGAACCCCTCGGGCAATGTCTGACTGCTGGTTTAGGCCCAATTCCACAGGGATCCCTGCGGATAGGGCCTAAACTGGCAGGTGGACATCCCTCTCACAATTCAGGCCCACTGGCTCCTAACTGTTCGCCTGTCTGCCTGATTGCCCCTAACGACTCACTGGTGGGGGGCGGGGAGCAGGGGTGGGGCTGGCTGGAGCAAGGGGCTATGGTCTTTCTGGTCTCTGGTCATTCTGCAGTTTTGGTCACTGGGCTTTTATTATATAGGAATACACACACACACACACACACACACACACTGTATTTTCCTGTGTATAAGACGACTTTTGAAATGGAAAAAAAGTCAACCGAAAATCGGGGGCAAAAGACCAAAATTGCACAAAAATTACCTGCAGATCTTGATGACAAAGTAAGTCTTTTCTTTGAAGTGGGGGGTAGTCTTATGCAGCGAATATAGGCCTAAACCTATGTTTTAACTATAAAATTAGGGGGTCGTCTTATACGCCAGAAAATACTGTGTGTGTGTGTGTGTGTGTGTGTGTGTGTGTGTGTATATATATATATATATATATATATATATATATATATAATGTGCTAATTAGACCAGACATTTTATGGATGTCCTTCCTGACAAAGCCAGAGTCAGAGAGAAGCCAACCTGGGTCCCCAGTGCCTGCGGGCAGCCGAGGAGGGAAGCCCAGGTCCCAGGTGCCAAAGGGAAGCCTGTTCCAGCTGTTGGTGGAAGGAGGAAGGCCTGTTCTTGCATGAATTTTCATACATATACATACACACACACACACACACACACACACACACACTAGAGGCCAATTTTCATGGGCCTCTAGTGTGTGTGTGTGTGTGTGTGTGTGTGTATGTATATGTATATGTATATATATGTTATTGATTTCAGAGAGGAAGGGAGAAGGGAGAGGGCGAGAGAGATAGAAACATCAATGAATCGGCCGTCTCTTGCATGCCCCACACTGGAGATCAAACCCATGTGCCCTGACCGGGAATTGAAACATGACCTCCTGGTTCACGGGTTGTTGCTCAACCACTGAGTCAAGCTGGCCAGGCCATCATTTCTCTGTTCCTGTTTTTTTTTTGCTGGTGTTTTCATAAGAGTGGCTCTTACCCCAAACTGAGCCTTTCTGAGCCCAAGTCTCCTCCTCTGTGAAATGGGAAAGGTGCTAGAATGTACTCCCCAGGGTGCGTGAGAGCTGGTGAGATGCAGCATTCAAACGTGGTATCTGGTACCTGGTCAGTGGCGTGTTCCCACTGCTGTGCCGTTGCTATTATTTAGGAATGGGCGGGGAATGCAGAGGCTCTCACCCCTGCACTGGGGGGACCCCATGGAGGGGCCTTTACCCAGCTCCCTGCTGGAATCAGCTCACGCTAATCTCCTTTTGCCACTTCTTACGTGTAGACCCGGTGCCCGGAGAGAAATGGATGGACAGAGCATTGATTACTCCCTGCCTCTCTCAGCAGCCCTGCTTCCAAAGGCCCCGGACAAATCCAAGTGCACTCACTGAGTTTGTCAGGGAGCCACCCGCCCTCTGGGAAGGCCCCTCCCCTCCTCGCCTGTGCCAGGCCGCAGACCAGGCCTCATTCCCGGGCAGGGCCAGGCAGCAGCGCCAGGGCGCCTCTGGTGGCCGCATCCCCGCTCCCATGGAAACCTTGGGTTTGGTTCTGAGCCTGGAGACAGACGAAGTGGCTGCCTGCACCATGTTCGCAAATAGGTTTTCTTTCATGTCCGATATTTCCTCTGCCTATTGTGGAGGCTCAGCCACAGAAAGCAGAAGCACAGGAAGGCACACAGAGAAACAGACCAACAGAAAGGGAGCCAAGGGGAGGCGGTTACATAACCCAGCAGCCAGGCTGTCTGCAGCCCATATGACTTATTCAGCCGTCTGTCTTTGCGGGATGTCAGACTCCGTCCCTTCCAGCTGGTTCTCCGCTCCGGCGATTACATTAACACTCGGTAATGAGAGGAAATAGACACCTCTCCGGTGGCCAGCATTGCCAAGTGGCGGGTGGGGGCATTCAATACCGGGAACTCCGGATCGCCGGCCTGCACGCTGGTTCCTGCCCAAGTTCCCAACGGTCTGGGACAGAATGAGCCAGAAATGAGAGCAGAAGAGGGAGCTGTCCCAAGATGCAAAATGTATGCAGTTTCAAGGCCGGTGCTTGATACAGCGCTGACGTTAAGATGTCCTTGAAACAAATCCCCAAACAATGCTGATAATAATAATTAGCGGTTGCCTCTGGCACTTGATAAAACACAAAGTTGGTCCCTCATATTCGTCTCCAAAGAAGCAATTCCTGATCTTTGATGTCACTGCTGTATGTATAAAGGGATAACATAATAAACAAAGTAAAATAATGAGGAATAGAAGGAACCTCTTTCCTTTTTAAACAGCCCCCGTTAGCTGAATTTTTACTCTGTGCTAATCACCGGACATACTTTATTAAATCTCACCAACAGCACTAGGAGGAGAATATGATTATCAGTAGTGCCATCCTAGCCCAGCCGGCGTGGCTCAATGGTTGAGTGTCGACCTATGAACCAGGAGGTCATGGTTCGATCCCTGGTCAGGGCACACGCTGATCAATGATTCTCTCTCATCATTGATGTTTCTCTCTCTCTCTCTCTCTCCCTCTCCCTTCTTCTCTGAAATCAATAAAAATATATTTTTTAAAAATAGTCCCAACCTATTTTATAAATGGGAAAATGGACCCAGAGAGGTCAACTCATTGACCGAAAACCAGTCAGCTTTGAATGGCAGAGCTGGGCTGTGAACCCAGGTACCCCAATTCTGAGGCCATGCAATTAACCACTAACCATGCTCCCTCCCCTGGGACAAAGCATGGTCATGGTGAAGAATCGAGCTGGACTCAAAGCCTAGCTATGTTACCTAGCGGATTGGCTTTTAGCCTCAGCTTTCTCATTTGTACAGTGGGCCTCGTCACAGCTGCCTCATGACAGCTGGTTGTTCTGAGGATGGAGTGAGGGAACGAAAACTCTCGGCATGTGGTACCTCCCTTTCCTTCTCCTCACCTGCATGGCAATCCCGGGTCCAGCCACACCGCTGGCCTCTGAATGCTCCTGGCACTCCTTTACTGCCATCATCAGGGCCTGCAGTTTGCTCCCCACGGTGACTCCAGCTGCAGCTTCCCTTCCCCACACGTTGCTTTATCGCCTCTCGCGAGTCCTGACCAGCACCCCAAGCTCCACCCCTGCCCCCAGGATTCTGACTGATGGGAGTGGAGGGGCCCGCCAAGCCCCCTACAACCCTGCCTTACCCTACTCTAGGCCTTGCAGATGGAATTCCTATTTAATAACATCCTTGTCCCCTCTGCTAGCCCATAAAGCCCTTCTCTTCCTGGGTTTGCATCTCTGTAGCTGGTAGATTAGAAACCTGTGGGGTGAACCATTTCCAGGACAGTAGCTGTGACTCCTGGGTCTCCTACCCGAGCTGTGCTGTTGGGAGGTGGGAAGCAGGAGGTCCCTAGTCTGGAACCCCAGGTAGCCCGTCTTAGACACAGATCCTTGCTTCGTGCTCCTTCTCCCTCTCCCATTTGCTCCATGTTACTGAGAGGTTCCCCACAGGCCTTGGACCCAGGTTGTGTGTCTGTTTGCATGGTTGCCACCTAATGTGGCACATGCAATGTCCCAGGCGTGGTCTGTAGAGCACACATGTCAGGGGATCCTTCTGGCTGCCTGGTCGGTGGGTCTCACTAACTCCCATTTGATGAAGGAGCAAACCGAGGCCTGGCAAGGGCGAAGGGATGTGTGCATTATTATCCAGAATCCATCAGTGGCGGACCTGGACTTTGCACAAAGCCTTCCTGGTTCTGAGTATCCTTGTGCCTGGCATAGCATAGGCCAAAATGCAGTGGGTCTTTTAACGAGGCGTGGTCTGCTTCCAGAATCTGTAAGAAAACTTGTGGGGATGGTGGTACCACCTCCCCACCAGTTACCTCTGCCCAGGGGGTGCCTGTACCTCTCCAGTGAGCCTTGGTCTTCTCGTCCCTCAAATGAGCCTACGGATACCTAGTAATACCTCCTAGGGCTGTAGGGGAAATAAAGTGAGATCATATCTGCAAAATGTTCACCAACGGTCGACACTTAATAAATGTTATTCTCCTTATCCTTGATTAAAAAAAAAAATTCCTCTATCAATTCAACAACATTCTTGTTTGAAAAATAAAAATTAAAAAAAAAATACAGCTCTTTGGGGGCACCGCCCTTTGCCCCAGACCCCAGGGGGCGGAGGAAATGGCAGGCAAGGAAGGCATCTCCCCAAAGGCTGCATGTTTCCTTATCGCCCTGAGGATGCCCTGAGAGACCCTCCTCCCCCGGCCCCCTCCCTGGTCAGAAATATACAGACAGAGGGGACCTGATAAGGTGCCTGGAAGTCTTTGGAATTTATGTAGAAAACAAAATCAGTGGCAGTGAATTTTATCCTAATGATCTATCTGCATTCCATCTGCTGGAAAGAACTTGTTTCCACAGAGAAATCTTCCCATACCGTTTTTGATCAGGGGAGAGTGGGGGAGGCAATGAAATTGCAGTTTGGGGAATTGGCCCCAAGAAGACAAGGACTCTGCTCGTATCTCATGATAACTCCCCATTGCCTCTCAAGAGCTCTCCTTGTGACCGCATCCTATCTCTTTAAAGTGCAGGATGGAGACAAATCTGCTCCAGATTGCCTTTGAAAGCAGCGCCAGCGCCCTGTTGCTGGGAGCTCCCCGAAAGATGGAGGGTTCTGCGAGCACCTTGCTGGCCCGGGTTCTCCGGGGACTGCTCCTGGCTTCTAGGAATAATGCGTACCGAGTTCCGCTACCGGTCTGGGGAGCACTGATTAATGGTGCTGCGACGCTCCGTGGAGGCAGGTGCTTTTTCACTGCTGCGGGCGGCCCTGATGGATGGCACGGCCTCTTTCCTGGCTGGGGTGGCCTCGATCGGGGCTCCCTCTCCCCCCTCCGAGCCTCATCCATCACCACGTCCCCATTGTGGCTGGATGCGAGGCACCATTCGTGTGTGTGTGAGCTCGTGTAAACCTCCTAGGCACCCCGACAGGGAAGGCACTGTTATTGTTTATTTCCTATCTGAGGGTCAGAAGTCACTCCACCCCAGGCCTGGCATCCGTATGCGGTGGCAGATCCAGGAGCGAAGCAGACAGCATGTTGCATTGGTTCTAGAGGTACCTGTGTCTGGGTCATGGCATGCAGTTGGCCGGGTTTACACTGCACAATCCTGGTGGGAACCGGTTACAGAAGAGTGTACAGGGCACAGCTGCACAGCCCACATGTCAGCCCAGGATTCCAGCTGTTTGCAGCTGTTGACTCAGCCGGGGTGGTGCTCAGGAGAATGTTCTGGGCTGGACAGCTGGTTCTGCAGCCTCCCATCTGGGTGACCTAGGGCGAGTTCCTTATCCCTCTGTGGCTCAATTTCCTCACTTGTAAAATAGGGAATAATAAATAGCTTAGTCTCTCTCCCTCCGGGTTGGTGCGATGGGTTCGTGAGTTCATCCATGTACGGTGATCCAGACAATTCTGGCCCACAGTAAACACCCCATGCATGTTGGCTCATGTTTGCTGTCATTTTTATGACCTTTTATGACCTTCAGAGCTCCACCTTCGCCACCCAGCATCCTCCTGCCCAAATGGCTTACATTCCCCATACATTCCTCTGATTTCCCAACTCCTTGCCTCTACTCATGTTTTCTGCCCCACCTAGAACGCCAGTCCTCGTTTTCACCACGTCCAAATTCTACGTGCCAGGGCTAGTTCAGATGCAGCCTCTTCCAGGAAGCCTTCCCTGATCTCCTTAGGAGGAAGTTCTCTTTCCTCTGCTATACTGTCTCATAGCACATGTCTTGCATCTCTGACAGTTGCTCACGTCACAGCCAGGCCACCTGTAAAGCGTCTCCCCCTCTAGACTCTGAGCTGGCTGAGGACACGACCTGGTGACTACATGGACCTCTCAGTTACTAATTTGCTGTATGACCTTGGCCAGGAGCCTTAGTTTTCTCACCTGTAAAGTGAGGGGTTGGCCCCAGTTGTTGGTTTTCAAAGTGAGTTCTATAAACCCTCCTGGGATTCTATGGGGGGCGTCAGAGGCCTCGCCACCCTTGTTACTTGTTCTATATATTGGGCTTCGGAGGAAGACTCTGAGGAACGGCTTCTGCTGGTTATAAATAAGCAAACAAGCCGAAACCTGTTTGGCTCAGTGGATAGAATGTCAGCCTGCGGACTGAAGGGTCCCAGGTTCGATTCTGGTCAAGGGCATGTACCTTGGTTGCGGGCACATCCCCAGTAAGGGCTGTGCAGGAGGCAGCTGATCGATGATTCTCTCTCATCAATGTTTCTAACTCTCTATTCCTCTCTCTTCCTTTCTGTAAAAAATCAATAAAAATATTTATAAAAAAATAAGCAAACAAGTAAAACCTCCCAAGTAGATACTAAGGAGCCGTGGTATAACTGACCAGCTAAGTGAGGTTTGGAGAAGCAGGTCTGAGTCCCTACCCACAGGCCCAGGACAGAATGGCCCTGTAACCTGGGCTGTTCCTCTTTGAGGGGCTGCGTTGGTATTGGGGTGGGGGTCCCCTAAGGGGCCAGCCATGCACAGGCTGGAACAGATCACGTCTCAGGATGACCAGAGTGGCCACAGGGAACAGGGCAGTGTTTCCCCAGCGCCAGGTGTTTGAATACTAATCCATGATTTTGCTGCATCTGTGATACAAGAGGCAGTGTGTCCGGTGGTTAGAAACCGGGCTCCCTGGGTTTTCTACTTACTGGCTATTGCTGTGGGCTAGGTACTTTATTTCTCCGAGCCTCCGTATCTTCTCTGTGCGAGGCGGGTGACAGCAGGCCTCTCCTTGGAGTTGTAATGATTAATAGATGCAAAAAGCACTTGGCACAGGCCCGGGCCCACAGTAAGTGCCGGTTGTTTCTTAAGCAGTGTGACCTTGGCTTTTTTTTTTAATTTAATATATTTTATTGACTTTAAAAATATATATATTTTATTGATATTTTACAGGGAGGAAGGGAGGGAGATAGAGAGCTAGAAACGTCGATGAGAGAGAAACATCGACCAGCTGCCTCTTGCACACCCCCTGCCAGGGATGTGCCCGCAACCAAGGTGCATGCCCTTGACCGGAATCGAACCCGGGACCTTTCAGTCCGCAGACTGACGCTCTACCACTGAGCCAAACCAGATTCGGCTATTTTATTGACTTTTTACAGAGAGGAAGGGAGAGGGATAGAGAGTTAGAAACATCAATAAGAGAGAAACATTGATCAGCTGTCTCCTGCACACCTCCTATTGGGGATGTGCCCGCAACCAAGGTACATGTCCTTGAACAGAAATGAACCCAGGACCCTTCAGTCCACAGGCCAACGCTCTGTCCACTGAGCCAAACCAGCTAGGGCTGACCTTGGCTTTTTCCTTCAATTTCCACACCTGTTGAATGGAGGTCATGAACACAGCAGCCAATCGGGGTCCTTGTGGGGATTGAATACTAACTAGTCATTAATGGGTTGAAATGGTTGTTATTTTTGTTTACTTGTCTTTTTCTTTAAATCGGTGCACATTTTCATCCTTTCTTCAAGGCGGCCACACATGAGCCGTGGGGCAGACAAGGGGTCAGTGCTGGCGGGGCCGCCCGGCTTGTCCTGCTGAGCGACTGCAGGAGCTGTAAACAGTAAGACACTTGGAAATCGTTGAGTCCGGGCCAGAGCCACGGCTGGCGCCTGACCCACCAGCTCAAGCTGGGAAGGGAAATCAGTCCCTGGAGGCTGACTGTAAACAGACACACGGCCTGGCATGGACGCCGGCCGAGGAAGCCCGTCCACCTGGGGCTGGTGGCTTTGGCTCACTCTGCTCCCCTCCCAGGAACTTGTCCTTGCAACGAAGTAAATAAAATTGTCTGAGCGTCCCATGAATGAGCTGAGTGATTAGCGATCCAGCGGCAGGTCCCAGCTCCGTCCTGATCAGCTCCCCGACTGTACCACTCCCTGGCTGCTTACCCTTTCCATTCCTGCCTCCGCATCTTTCAAATAGCATTGCCTACATCCTAAGACTGTCACGAGGGTTAAAGGAGGTCGAACCTATAAAGCATTTAGAATCATGCTTGCCCCTTTATGACCTTGGGCAAGTCCCTCTTTGAGCCTCAGTTTGGTTATCTGTAATGTGGGCACAAAATAGCACCTACTGCACAGGGAGCATGAAAGGATTGAATATGACAATGTATGTAAAACGTGTGGCTTAGCCCAGATCGGGTGCTCTCTCTCCCCCCTCCTGTATTGATAAATTCTCGCTGTGTCACCAATCACCCTGGAACTTAGTGGCTTGAAACAACGACTCCTTATAATTGCTCACCTACCTGTCAGGCAGCGGGTGCTGTGGGGATATTCTATGTTTGACTGGGCCGCTGTGCTTTACGCAAAGATCCGGAGGGTGAGGCTCCTCACTGAGGTTAGGACTCAGATCTGCTCCGTGGATGCCCCACCTCGGGGGCCGCGTGAGAGCTGCCCAAGGACACGCTTCTTGTGCCATGGAGAGATGCAGGAGCATGAACATGCAAGGACTCTTAAGGCTTAGGCTGGGGCGGTGCTCACAATTGTTGGTAAAAACAATTACACGGTCAACCCCAAAGTCAAGGAGCAGAAAAATAGACTCTGGTCCTTTAGTGGAAGGAACTGCAAAGTCACCTGACTGGGGGTGTGAACAATTGGGGACATTAGCAGTAACCGGTTTGGCTCAGTAGATAGAGCGTCGGCCTGCGGACTGAAAGGGCCAAGTTTGATTCTGGTCAAGGGCTTGTACCTTGGTTGCAGGCACATCCCCGGTAGGGGGTGTGCAGGAGGCAGCTGATCGACGTTTTTCTCCCATCGATGTTTGACTCTCTATCCCTGTCCCTTCCTCTCTGTAAAAAATCAATAAAATATATTTAAAAGAAAAAAAGGATCAGGGACATTAATGGGATCTGCCCAGCCTCCCAAGAACCCCCAGAAAGGGAACGATGACGTGAGAACTTGCAGTAAGGCGCAGCGATTCATAAATCCTTTGTCTTTTCAACTGAACCTCAAATTCTCGCTGGGTTGCTGCTCCAGATTGCCCAGGTCGTGGTGTGGGTTTGCCTCCCAGGAATGCTGGGCACATGTGGAGGAGGATGGGTGCAGGAAGGCTGGACTGCAGAGCCCTGGAATGCCCCCCACCCCATAATGGAACTTGTCCTTGCAACAAAATAAATAAAACTGTCGGCTGGAAAAATGAGAGGAAAGCCGACCAAATATGATAAACTGTCTCTCACTGGGTATTGTGCTCCCTTACAATGAAACCCCAAGCGGATGCTAAAAATGTGTGCCGCTTTGTGAGGAGACAAGCGTGGTCTGTGTGGCCGAGATTTTCTGAGAAAGGTAATTTAACTGCAGTGCACAGTGAGGAGAGAAATACAAAGAGTGGTAATTGGGAAATTGTACATCACGTGCTGTTTAAAAAATTGATATTGTTGGTTATTTTGCCTGCCTTAAAACCCAGTGTCTGCTGGCTCACCCTTATCTAGCTCATTCAAGGCATCTGTTGACATTTCTAATTTGCAAATTTAAAGATTGTCAGGAAATGGCTTAAACACAGTGCGGTCCCTGAGCTCCTTGACTGTTAGTGACAGGGCTCATCTCTGGGAAGGGGAGGGAGTGGAGCTGGGCTGGATGGAGGGAGATTTAGGAAGAGCTAACATTTACTGAGCACTCAGTGTCAGACACGCATTTTATATTATCTTACAGTAGAAGCCCAGTGCATGAAGTTCATGCACTGGGGTAGGGGTGAGTGTCCCTCAGCCCAATCTACACCCTCTCCAATATAAGACCTCTCAGGGGATGTCTGACCGCCGGTTTACACATCCCTCTCACAGTCCGGGACTGCTGGCTCCTAACCACTTGCCTGCCTGGCTGCCTGATTGCCCCTAACCGCTCCTCTGCCGGCATGATTGACACCAAACTGCTCCCCTGCTGGCCTGATCACTCCCAACTGCACTCACTTGCAGGCCCAATGACCTTCCCCTGCCGTCCATCTTGTGACAATGTGGGGGTGGCCATTTTGTAAAGACATGGGGGCGGCTATCTTGGGATGTGAGGGTGTGGAGGTCAATTTGCATATCACATCTTTATTATATAGGATGAAATCTGTGATTCCCATTTTATAGGTGAGGACACTGAGGCTCTGGAAGGTTCAATAATGTGCCCAGGGTCACGCAGCTCCTAAGTGGCAAAGCTGGCACTGGAACCAGGCACTCTAGCTTCGGAGCCTTGGGCCCACCCACTGCTTCCCCGCTTCAGGGAAAGACCTCAGGGTCAGATGGTTTGGGGTTCACATCGAAGCTCTGCTAGTTACTATGGGGCTCTGTGGCTTTTCACTCACTCATCCATTGAGTTGATTGAGGATGTACTATGTGCTGGGTGCTGTGCTGGGCACTGGAGGCACCAGGGTGAACATAGCCGAGGCTCCTGCCTCTTGCACTCTGTAGCCCCTCCAAAGAACAGGGGTGCTGGAAGGAACTTAATGCTCTGAGAATATATGGCCAGGACCAAGACGTGGGGCCTCTGGCAAGCTTTCCCAAGCAAGGAACTTTAGAAAGGCTCTCTAACAGAGTGAAAGGCAGCTGGCACTGGCTCTCAGTCTTGAAACTTTTGAACTTGGGACCCAGCTGCTGTGAGAAAGGCCACACATAGGTGTTGAGACCAATAGCCCCAGCCAGCCAAAACCGGTTTGCCTCAGTGGATAGAGCATCAGCCTGCGAATTGAAAAGTCCCAGGTTCAATTCCGGTTAAGGGCATGCACCTTGGTTGCAGGCACATCCCCAGTAGGGGATGTGCAGGAGGCAGCTGATCGATGTTTTTCTCTCATCGATGGTTCTAACTCGATCCCTCTCTCTGCCTCTCTGTAAAAAAAATCAATAAAATGTATTTTTTTAAAAAATAGCCCCAGCCAGAACTGGCTGTATAATATGCAGTCTCCATTGCAACATGAAAGTACAGGGCTTCTTGTTTTAAAAAAAAAAAAAAAAGGCTAAGAAGCTAAAGATGGACAATAGAGCACTAAACCAAACACAAGGCTCTTCTGTGTGTGGGGCCCTGAGCACCTGCAGTCACACCCCCTGAAGCTGGCCCTGGCTCTGGCTGAGTCCCAGCACCCACTGACCGCAATAGGAGTGAGGTGTCTCCAGGCCCAGCCATCGTCGGATTGCAATTAGGTGAGAGACCCTGGTTCAGAGCCACCTACCTGAGCCCAGTGTGCCTCCAGACCTGCAGGGGAAAGATAAATAAATATATATTTTTTAAAGTCAGCTAGGCTAAAGAAGAGGGGAAGGATGGGTTCTGGGCGGAGGAAAGAAGTCAAAAGCGGACCAACTGTTTGGCTGGCGTGTCCAAGCAGCTGGAAGTGCACGTGGGAGTCGGCATGAGGACAGGACTAAGGGGGAGAATGGCCAGAGAGGGAGAGGAAGAGCTGAGATCCTGGTCTCGGTCCTGAGAGCAGAGGATGCCATTGGAGGGTCTGGAGAAGGAAAGAATACGCTGGGACTTGCATTTTGTAAAGGTCACTCTGGTGCTCTATGGCGGACAGATAAGAGCACTCACGGAGAGAATGTGGGTGGCCAGCGGGGAGGCTGCTGAAGGTGTGGGGTAATGTGTCTTGGACATGGAGCTGAGTTGGACAGATTCTGATGATGAATTTCACAGGACATGGTGAAGGATTTGCTGCTGGTGGGGGAGGGGAAAGAGGATGGAGGCGAATGGAGGTGCGGTTTCTTAAAACTGGAGTGAAGAATGGGGTTTGAGGAAGAAGGCCATGGGCTTCATTACAGACTGGCTGAATTAAAGGTGCTTCTGATAACAGGAGATGCCAATCAAACATTTGGCTGTAGCGAGCTGGAGACGAATTTGGGGTCCATCGAGGTGCAGGTGGAAGGGAAGTCTTGAGGACTGGTGAAATGACTGGAGTTTTGCTCCCCAGTACAACAGCCACTCACCACTCAGGTTAATGACATTTAAATTAACCAAAATGAAACATAGTTTAACATTTCCTCTCCTGGGCTGTTTGGGCCACATCGCATGGTCAGAAGCGACATGTGGCTAGCGGCTCCCTGTTGGACAGTATAGATGGAGAGCGTTCCATCATGGCAGACAGGGCTCTTGGACGGGGCTGCTGTGGTGAGAACACAAGGGAGCATGGGGCTGCTTCCTGGTAGAGGAGGAGGAGCTGGCATTGACAAAGAAGATCCAGGCCCCCTCGGGTCAGACCTTCGCCTGCCTGGCTCTCGTGTTTCTTTTGCGTAGACATGAATACCTACCTCCTGGGGATTGCGTGGATTTAATGCCCTAATATATGTCATAGTTTATTGAGCTCTTAATGGACACCAGACACTCTGCCAGCACGGCACATTCAGGATGGCGCTGGGCAGCCGCTGAGCCCTGTGTCTGCACGTTGGCATCACCCGGGGAGCGTGGACAACTGCTGTCTGGGCTACGCTCCTGGGTCCCTCCTTAGGGACAGGACTGGAACACGTATTTGTAACGTTCTCCGGGGGATCCTAGGGTGCAGGCAGATCGAAAGCCAGGTTAGATACACCGGCTTAAAACACACACACACACACACACACACACACATCAATGCAGACCTTCTCAGGGCCTTTAGTAACAATGCACATCGCCGAAATGACAGGTTATTTTCCTTCCCTGGTGACAGGGTCATACAAGGAGAAAGGCTGTGTGGCTAGCAAAGAAAATGTGCGGTAAACGGGGAGAGCGTGCGTGTGTGTTGATAAGAGGAGATGAGATGAGGAGATGGGATGGCAAGGTGATATTCCGAGGCCAGTGGGATTTTTAAATTCTAATGAGCACGAGTAGTGTTTGTTATACTGATTTTGAGTAATGGTGATGATTTGGTAATGGGTTAGTAGTTCTAATACCTTTTAGGCTACACAGATGGCATTTCTGTAAGCAATAAAAACCATGTTACAAGTTTATTGTGTCGGTGGGGGTTCCATCTCCGCTGTGTGGGTTGTCTGGCCTGAGCTCCATTCTGCAGGGAGTGACGCTTTAAGCGTTAACCAAGCACTTAAAGCTCTTCAAAGGCTCGCCCATCCCACTGGCCACCCTTTCACAAAGCCCTTCATGAGCGATGTCCAAACATAATTTGTATTAGGTACCCCCACCAAAAATGTTGAGCATGCACTCTCATTATATGCGTGTTCATTTAGAAATTAAATGCCTGTCCTAGCAGCAGAGCTATAGGGAAGTAAGTGAATTTGATTTTCTTTAGATATTTTTAGGTTCAAAAATAAATGTAACTACAAGTTCCAGTATTTGTTCCTGCACCTCGCTTGGTCATCATTGCATCCCAGTTTAGCTCCCCTACATGACCTGGTCCCTGCCTTTCTCCTGTATCATCTGTTACTATCTGTTACACACACACACACACACACACACACACACACACACCACCACCACACACACACACACACACACACACACACGCACTATATTCAAGTCACTGCCTTCTATCTGGATTTCCATGTGTGGCTCAGCCTCTAGGCCTTTGCACCTGCTGTTCCCTTCTTTGAATGTTGCTTCTCTTGATTTTTGCGCGGCTGGCTGCTTCGTGTCGCTCGGGCCTTACTGTCAGTGTCTGCTCCTCTAAGGAGCTTTCCAAGGCCACTCCATCTCAAACCGCAATCCAGCCACTTTCTCTGACACGGCTCCTCTGAGTTCTCTGAGTAGCACTTAACATTTTCTTGTTTGTTTGTTTATGGCTGCCTCCTTCAGCTGCAAGGAATAGTGCCAACCGCGGTGCCTGGGCTCAGGGACTATTTGCTGGATGAACACACAGATTGAGACTCAGAGATTAGAACATATTTACCTGGGCCGTGCCATCAGTCAATGGTGGAACTAGGATTTGAACTCCACCCTGGGTGACCCCCAAGTTCAAGATCCTTTACATCCTGCCGAGCGGCCTCTCCACCGTCCTTTAGAGGCCAGCCGAGGCGTGCTCAAGTTCAGACCTTGACAACCGGAATCTGAAATCTGTTTTGATGTCAGAAGACTATGGAATGTGAAAGAAAAATATATGACTGGCATTTTACTGGGTTTCACAGCCAGCCAGTAATGGGAGTCTGAAACAATCCCAGCAGGCCCCAGGGCAGGCTGGAGAGGTCAGAGGTCAGGAACCGCAGTGGGTGAGCGCAGTCTGGAAAAATGTTTGGCCCCTGTGTCCTGACGAAGCCCAGGAACAGAGGAAAGGTGCTAGGTGCCTAGGGAGGAAGTCCCGCCTTCTCCCTTTCCATTCCTTCTGACACCTAGATGAAGAGGCATTGGACACCCCCTTTCTTTCTTCTATGGAGCACCTGTGTGTGGGCTCTGGGACTCCGCCTGGCTGGCCCTGTCTCTGTCCTGCAGTTACAGGGGAATGCCATAGCAGGGGGAGGAGGCAGCAGGAAAGAAGAGGAAAGCCTGAGGCCCTGACCTTTTGAAGAATAAATGGTTCGTTTTGATGCCTAGTGAGGTATGTTCCAGAAGCCTGTCTCCTCCCTGCATTGCTTCATTTTCCCTTTCCAGGAGGAACCCCCTCACATCTGAACCTATGAGCCTTTGGTCACCAGGCTCAGGCAGGTGTTTCTGTCTTATTTTCACGCCGTGGCCTCTTTATGCAAGGCCTGCTGTCCCCTTCTCTTCCTTCTAAAGAGCACAGGAACCCTAATGATGAGTGCACAGGCAAAATTAAGTGTCAAATGTGATGCCCGAAGGCTAAAAAAAGAATTGGCGATTTATTTTTCCTGCCTGGATCTCCCTCTTCCCCATCCTGTCACTGAAACAATATTGATATTCTGCTGTGATGAGGTCTCCTTGGTCTCGCACTCATTCATTCATTCATTCATTCATCCAAGCGTGGGTTCTGCATAGTTAAAAGCACAGCCTCTGCCACCCACTGGCCTCGTGATCTGCACTCGTGACCTAAGGCTGCTACAACAAATGACTCCAAGCTTGGTGCCTTGAAACCATCGGCATGATTCTCTCACGATTCCAGGCATAGACATCCAACATCAGGGTGTCCTCGGCAGAGCTGCACTCCTCCGTAGGTTCTAGGGAACAACCCTTCCTTGCTCTTCTAGCTTCTGGTGGGTGCTAGCGATCCTTGGCTTGTGGCCACGTAACTCCAGTCTCTGCCTCTGTTTTTACATGGCCTCCTCCTCCTCTTCTAGCTGATCCTCCGTATCTTCTAAGGACACCTGTCATTGGATTTTGTGCCCAACTATAATCCAGAAAGATCTCATCTCAAGATCCTTAACTTCATTACGTCGGCAAAGACTCTTTTCTTCCAAATAAGGTCACATTCGACAGGTTCCACTGTTCCACCCACTTTATGACCTTAGACAAGTTGTTGAACCTCTCTGAGCCTCAGCGTCTTTAGCTTTAAAATGGAGATGCCACCCGGCTGGTGTGGCTCAGTGGTTGAGCATTGAACAATGAATCAGGAGGTCACAGTTCGATTCCCAATCGGGGCACTTGCAGGCTTGAGCCCCAGTGTGGGGTGTGCAGGAGGCAGCCGATCAATGATGCTTTCTCATCAGTAATGTTTCTATCCCTCTAGCCCTCTCCCTTCCTCTCTGAAATCAATAAAAAAAAAATATTTTTTTAAGAAATAAAATAAAACGGAGATGCCTCTCCTAGGTGGCCCCTAGGGAAAAGATGTGGAAGGCTTTCTCAGTGCCACGCATAACTCATGCGCCACCTGTGGCACCTGCTTTTACTTATCAGTGTTCAGCATGGGCGGAGGTGTTGCTCCAGGCTCCCCTGTTATCCCCTGACAAGCTGAGTCGCAGGCCTCTTCTGGTCCAATCTGCAGAACCGGGGTTAAATTCCTATGTGCCTCCAAGGCCTACGGCTATGTGAGTGCCCAGCAACTCTTCAAAACCCTCCATTTTCCTATATATACGCGGAATGACCCACAGCCTCACCAGTAGGGACAGTTCTAGAAAATTCCTCAGCTCACCTTTTGGGGGATTGTCGGGACAGAGGAAACCAGGGCCTGGCTGTTGGAAGTCATTCCAGCCCTGTATCCTGTCCCCACCTCAGCCACCAGGGTCTTTTCTCAGTGTTGGGCACTTCTCATCCACCACCTGATAGGTATTCCACAGATGGCAGGGCTGTGGACAGTCTGAGAGCAGCAAGCAGCACATGTAACCTAGAGATTGGACAGCCAGGCTGGGAGTTGGCCTGCTGGAGAGCTGGCGAGAGTGTCCATTCTGCTCGCAGTTCCCTAGGACCTTGGCCCAGTCCCTGACCTTTTCTACGGCTCAGATATGCACCTAGATGTCAATGTGGGGTTGATTTGGAGCAGTAGTTCTCAAACTTTTTTTTTTTTTTTTTGGAAAGCACTACACCTGCTTTAAAATTTTCCCCAGAATCCATTTGTCCACTCAAGGCTCCCCCTCCTCAGTCCTATTGCCTGTGAGAGTCCAGTGGCTTCCCCAGGATTTTTTCGTGTCCACACTTGCTTCCCCATTTGCACGTACCTCCCCCGATATAAGAATGTAGAACTCACCCCCTTTTCTTTCTCTTAGGAATTCCCCTCACTCCGAGGATCTTTATGGACTCAGCTGAAGGGGTAGGGGACCATGAGAAGGGGTCATATCCCGACCCTAGCTGGACTGACACCCTCCAAGTGCCTCACCCCACCTTTTTCTTCTCTCTATATCCTGTCCCAACACCCCAACATCATCCCCTCACTTCCTTTCAATGCCTGTCACTTCCATCATCACATCTCTTTCTCTGGCCCTGACCCTCCTGCCTTCCTCTTATGAGGACTCTTATGATTCCACTGAACTCACCCAGGTAATCCAGGATGATCTCCCCATCTCAAGATCCTTAATGCGATCACATCTGCAGAGTGAGTGCCTTTCCCTGTAAGGTAACATACTCACAGGCTCCAGGACATGGGCATCTTTAGGGGATGATGCATTCTATGTATCCCACCCACCTTTAGTATTCGTGTAATGAGTCCTTCCTGGGCATTTCACATGTCCCCTCCTGTAGGAGCATTATCCCCCATGCTTCCCAGATGGAAGGACTCTCGTCCTTTTTAATCCGTGGCATCGGGCCCCATTCTATTACAGCAGGTGCCGCCTGCAGTTCTGGTGCTTGGTGTCTGGTTCTGCCCCTTGGCAAAGCATGAGCCTCTTGGAGGCAGAGTGCTGAGACTGGGGCACCTTTGAGACTCGGGGTCTTTCGGAGTCAAATATTTAAGGGATTTGTCGCATTCATCTCTCCTTCAAGCGTCATCTCAAGCGCCATCTCCCCGTCTATGCTCTCTGTGCTCTTTAAAATGAGACTTGATCCTCTCCTGAACCCAGCACTGACAGCAGCCTGGTGCAGGGAAGCGGTCCAGGGACCCTGAAGAGCGGGCCACCTCTTCTAGCTTCTGATCCATACAGTGGAGCCACACCTCACCCAGATGTGAAGGTAGACGGTGGGTTTGCAGAATCCCAGCCAGGGCCCGAGGGGCACCTCTTCGGAGGGACAGCTGAGCTGTGGGAGCCAGGTTCCTATCTTCTATTTCTCACTCACTGTCGGTCGGTTGTCTGCAGACTGACCAGAACTGGGGATAAATCTGCCCCCCTATGTAATTGGTTGTTGCTGTGTCTGCGTGGCAGGCGTTGGGTTTGCAGAAGGAGAATGCCTCCAGGAGGAAGTACCTACAACCTCTCTCAGTGCTCCACTTCCCTCAATTCAGCTGCTTCCCTCCCCTCTGTTCCCAGGTAGCAGATGGCCTGATAATTTAATGCCATTACAGGGAGCAGGTCACCAGGATTTAATTAAAAACAAAAGCACTTGGAGAACGCCCGTTCTCACAGACCAATTTGAGGGCAGGGTGAGCAGGGTCACCAGCCCCTGAGCCCACATTCACAGCAGAGCCCAGGTGAACGGCCCCCCGAGGACTGGAGTGGAGCGTGGCCCGCACAGCTGTGTACAGCAGCCTGCCAGGGAGGGAGAGATGCTTTCCTGTGACCTTGCCCTCTCCTGTTCCACTCCTGCAGGCACCAACCTGCTTGGTCTCCTTGTAAGCCAGCGGGACACTTAGGATAAAATCCAGATTCCCTTTTGCGGCCTAAGAGGCCCTCCATGGCCTGGCCCCTGCCTGCCTCTCAGACCCTCCTGGTACTTGTTTGCCTATATTTCTATGTCCTAACTATACGTCTGTGTCCCCAGTATGTAGGGCTGCTTCCTGGCACAGGACCTTTGCACTTGCTCTTTCCTCTGCCTGATTGTTCTTCCCCTAATATTCCCACGACCACCTCACTTAGGTCTCATCTAAAACGCTACTAGTATCTCCTCTAAGAGAACTGCCTGGAGCACCCTATTTTCGTTGCTTCCTAGATTGTTCAGCTTGGAATGCCATAACAAAATATGCAGATTAGGTGGCTTAAGTAACAGCAATTTCTTTTCTCACAGTTCAAGAGGCTACAAGTCCAAGATCAAGGTTTCCGTGTATTTGGTTTCAGGCAAGCTCTATCTTCATGACTTGCAGATAGCTCAAACAGACAGGAAGTGCCCTCCCTCCCCCCCCCCCCCTCTCTCTCTCTCTCTCTCTCTCTCTCATTCTTATAAGGTCACTAATCCTATCAGATCAGGGCCCCATCCTTATGATCACTTAGCTGTAATTATCTCCTTAAATGCTCTTTCTCCAAATACAGGTACATTGGGGTTAGGGCTTCAATGTGTGCTTTTTGAGGGTAGACACACATTCAGTTCATAACACCCCTCATCGACATCCCACCACAGTCTCTCCTATTACTCTCGGCTCCTTAAACCTTCTCTGTGCCTTGGCTACTCACCCATGAAATAACAGAATCTGGGATGGTTATGAGGATTGAGTTCTGTACAAAGACTACGTAGACCAGAGTCTGTCACAGAGGAGGTGCTCTATGAATGTTATTTTCATTGTCACCCTCATTATGGTTTCCAACCAAGACTTGCTACCCCTGACTCGAGGCCTCAGAGAATGTACACATGCTACAAGAGTATGAACCAAGGGATAAGAGTTTGATGAGGAGTTGGGCAAGGGCATCTTGGAAGAGGGAACAGCATGCGCAGAGGCACTAGCCATGGGGAGCCCGTGAAGGGTTTCCAGAGGGGAGTTGTGTTCAGATTCTCACGTTGCAGAGACCACCCTGAAGCATTTCCCCGCGTGAGGATCAAACCCAAGGCAAGGGTCCCCATCCCTTCACTGAAAGGGTCCCCATCACTTCACTGCTCTTGCAGGGGCCCCACTGGGCTAATCCCATGGTGGGTTTTCAGGTGATGTCCTTCCTTCTTGACCATTCTGTCACACTTGACAGATGACCACGCCATCCCTCCTAAGCCTTCCATGTCCCTGGCGTCCCTGACAGGCTACTAGGGCTCCTGGGAGACGGTGCACTGCGCTGGAGAGAACCCCGACCTTGGTCCCTGGTTGGAATCGAGGCTCCATCACTGTCTGCATTGTGGTGGCCAGGCAAGTTCTCTTGCCTTCAGAAGCATCTCCTTATCCTTGTGATCAAAAGACCTGCCTGGGGATTGGTGTGAAGTGTGTGGAAGTCACTCCCTCCCCCACCCCTTTCTTCTGTTTCCTGCCATCCCTTTCTCCTCCTGCCCCTAAACGCAGGTATTCTCCGAGGGGCTGCTGGAACCAGTCCTGCTCAGATGCCATGAGCCTTGGTTCCCAGTTTTCTTGTCTTCTACCGACTTTCTAAGCCGTTATAAAAGGGAAGTCGAGTCTCAGAGCCCCTTTCCTGGGGGACGTCCACTAAGGTTATTGCCTGAGGTTTACTCTGAGCCTCTTTTTTCTTTTCTACGCACATTTCTCAATATGCTGAGTCTGTGGAGGAAACTTCCGCCTTAAGAGAAGGTGCAAGAATAGGCAAGAAGCACAGTCTACCGAGACGCTTTTTAATTAGCCTCATACATGGATCGATTTTCTCTCCCTAGTCAGACTTCACATCCCCGTAGTTTTAGAGTGGTGTGCCAATTTCTCTCAACTCCATGTCACAAACGAAAAAGGAGGGATTCATTGCCAAGGGAGGCAGAGGGAAGGGGTTTCGCTTAAACACCCAAAGCGCGAGGACCTCTGTGCTGGGACCTTCCAGGGCAGGGGAGTCAGCACATGCTGACCGGATAATAAATCGGTTAATAAATCGGTGCCAAAAGACAGTAACCTTCGTGCTTCTTAATAACGAAAAGGAGATCCCGCTAAGACTTTCTCAGAATTTAAGGCAGAGAAAATGCCCATAAAAGCTCTTTAGCTAAGAAGAAATGTAAAGAGTGCTGGGCTGACTCTGCAGTTCAGGACGGCAATGATCCACCTGCACATCCCTGACTCACTCACTCTGTCCAAGGAAACAGAATACACTTATTGGCAGTTCTTGTCACGCGTCCAGCCTGGAATCGGGGTGATGGCAGGGGACAGGCCTGCTCCCCGCCTCCCACATAACTGCGAGGAGTTTTGACTAAGAGGAGGGGACAACGGATGTGGTGTGGGCGAAAAGGACCAATTTACACTATCCAGGCTTAATAAGAAAAACGTATTTTAATAAATGGGGATTCTGCCTCCTCATTTTTCTTGTGTCACGAAATATGCTTCCCCGGAGACACAAAAAGTAATTGTCGCAACGAGCACTCCAGTGTGCCGGATCCCAGATCTCAACGTGCTTCCCCACCCATGTCCCTGCTGCAGAACATGCTACCTCCATGCCAAGAAAAGGAACTTGAACCTGGAAAGAGGACAGTCACCTGCTCTCCAGCCACCGGGTGAGCCCAGCGAAAGCAGAAAGCAGTACGATTGTTCCTGCATTCAGAAGGGATAGAAGGCTGTCTGGGGCTATTGTGTGGGGAGAATGAGGCTCTTGGTAGCAATAGGGGAGGGGTAGGGGCAAGGCCGGAGGGGAGCTGGCTCAGAGAGCCCGGAGGGGTCCATTGCCCGGAGGTTCAGATCTGTAGCCACCGATGCCTGATGATCCCCCCAACCATCAGGTTTTCTGTTGAAAAGGGTGGCTGCCTCCCACGGAATTCTTCAGATGCAAGTTCAATGACAACCTGAGAGCCACGCCTGGCCCCTCAGCAGCCTGGGCTGTTTGGCTGTGAGATTGCAAGCTGGATTCATTTTAAACAACATTCTAAGAAGATGCTGTATTTTGCTTCATTAAGATAATGGTTCCTCCGTCGCCTCTCTTGCTTTGAATGGCACCTAATCACATCCCCGAATTATTATTTTTTTTTGTGGGGGGTGGGAGATAGTTTTACGCTCCCCTGGATTTTGTTTGCCTCGGGGCCTGGTTGATTCTTGCCCATTAAGAAGCTCCCCGAAGCCCCACATTTGCTCTTGAAATTGTTAACTCCCCACCGTGGCCTCGTAAGCTGGGCCACGTGACGTGGGAAGGCTCAGCTAATGTCATTACCTTGAGAGGCCAGAGCGGGCACTTGAGTGGCATAAAGACATGCGCACAGTGTTCCGACTCTCCACCCAGGGACATCTCCCTGGTTACCTTATCTGAGGCTGCTTCGCCCTCCCCGGGCTAGGGGCTAATTTGGGTGTAGCTGTGCATGCTGGGGAGTTTAAGTGTTTACATGAAAAATGGTGCCCGCCCTCCCTCTCCTTTCCCCACCCCTCCCCCCGCCCATCACAGCTAAACCTCAGGATGGCAGCACTGCTGCTCTGTGCTGTACTCTGGCCCGTGTTCCTTCTTATGAGGAAGTGCAGAGGGGTTTTGGGGTTTGAGGAGAGATGTGGGAGCTGCAGGGAAAGAATCAAAAAGGCAGCTTGGCTTCCTGGAAAGCTCAGGGGCTTGAGAATCAGCCCCAGATGGGCTCAGACCTAGCTCCGCTACTTATTAGCCATGTGGCCTTGGGTATGTGGCTTAGCCTCCATGTTCCTGTCTGTAGAATGGGAGCACACCACTCTGCAATACAGACTGCTGTAAGGAATAAAATGGAGCAAAATTCGTAAGCCTTGACCTTAAGCCCAAATACTTCTTCTGGCCCAGACCAAGGGACCAGCCCATCGCTGCTGGGGCACCCACCTGGATGACCTAAGAACCCTGAAAGCTTACTCACCTGCAGCAGGTAGCCTCATTTCCAATCCCTTATGGCAGGGGTCTTCAAACTATGGCCCGCGGGCCACATGCGGCCCGCAGAGGAGTCTGATCCGGCCCGCCAGGTTTTTTGAGCAGTGAGCGCAGCCGAGGTGTTACAGTAGGAATTAGTAGTTCATATAGTCCGGCCCTCCAGCTCTCTGAGGGACCGTGATCTGGCCCCCACTTTAAAAAGTTTGAGGACCCCTGCCTTATGGCATCTGAAACCCCTGCCTGCCTGCCACCCTCCCATTCAAGGTGGGTGGGCCCAGCCTGTTAGGTTTGCCTGCTTCACACACCTGCAGCTGGTCCCTCCTTGGGTCTCCACAGCTCCTGCCTTAACCCTGGCTCCATCACCTCCCAGTAACCACCTAATTGGTCTCCTCCCCTCAGGGGGTCCCCACGGCAGCCAGAGCATCTTTTCTGAAGGGCAGGTCTGGCCATGTCACACCCCCTGGTTCACCTTTCTCGACTCCCATTACCCAAACGTGAAGTCCCCTCAGCCTGCCTGGCACTTTCTACCTCCCACGCCTCCTCTTTCACTGCTCCTCACCCCTCCATCACCACAGGTCCCACAGGGGACCTCTGCTTCCTGCCTCCGTGCTGTCAGCATCCCCTCCTCCGCCAGGCCTGCCATTCCCCCTGTGTCTCCCTGGCTTGCACACACCTACTCCTTTTTCACGATCAGCTCAAGAATCACCTCCTTGATTATTCAGCCCTACGAAGAAACGAAGGGCTGGTACCTGTGACAACGTGGGAGACCCTCGAAAACATGGCGCTAAGTGAAATGAGCCTGGCTCAGAAGGTCACATGATGTATGATCCTATTTATATGAAATATCCAGGAACTGTAAACCCACAGAGACAGGCAGCAGATTGGGTGGCTGCTGCTGGATAGAAGGATGGGGGCAATGGGGTGCATTCATGAGTCTAAAACTTCCTTCTAGGGTAAGGTGACCAGACGTCCCACTTTTGGCGGGACAGTCCCGATTTTTAACAATGTGTCCCACGTCCCGTGGTGTTTTAAAAAAGTCCCGATTTTTGGAAAGAAAATCGGGACTTATTTAAAACACTGCGGGATGTGGGACACATTGTTTAAAATCGGGACGTCTGGTCACCTTATTCTAGGGTCGGAAAATGTTGGGGGGACTACATGGGGGTGTGGCTGTAAAGCATTCTGAATGTACTAGGCACCCCTTTTAAATGGTTAGCTTGATGTTATGGGGCATGTACATGAATTAAACAGAAAGCATTGCCTGTTCTATAGACTTTCTGACCCGCCCGGGCGGAACAGCCCCTCTTCCATGTGGCGCCCATGCCCACCTTCTGCCGTCTAGATTTTTATCGGCCATCCCAGGACTCCTTTATCTCTGTGTCTGCTCCCCCAGAGGCCCAGGAGCCCCTTGAGAGCATCCAGTGGCTCCATGGAGCCTGCATCCTCTGTAGCGATCACAGGGCCAGGCACACGGTGATGCTCAGGGGGCATTAACCCTCCACCTGCCTTGTCTTCCTGGGAGGTTGCAGTTTGACCCTCCATCACAGCCTCACTGGACACTGGCCTCCTGAGGCTCTGTTATAAGGAGGCAGGAAACGTCTGCATTTCCAACGCGGGCTTCCTCCCGCCCCACGACGGGGGAGCCACGGAGCTCTGGCCTAGTTGCATAAATGCTGGCGTCGTCTTTCCGGCTCTTCTCTCGGGTGTTTCCTTTTTATTTACTATCCTCTCCAATTCTGTGCCATCAGCACTTCACAGCGGTGCCACGTCCCTCTTCTTGGAGCAGTTTAGGCTGATTAAGGACACCACCGGGGCCAAGCACTGGCCTGCTGGCCCCATTGTGTCCAGGCAGGCTCAAGGTGGATGGATGGGGGATGTCGAAAGCGGGGGTGATGCTGGGCCTGCCATGGTGGCCTAGGGCGTGCTGTGAGTCAGTGCAGAATCCCGGCACCCGCCTCTGCATTCCCCACAGACACAGCGAATCCACGCGTGGACTGCTTCCAGCTGGAGGCCTTGTGTGGACTCCGGCCTTCAGTGGTGAGGCCAGCTCCAGTGGCGGGCGCTGTTGGCCTCGCATCCTGCCCACCACATCCAACCTCTCCCCCTCCTCCCTGGCCACCAGGCGACATCTAGGCTTTGCTCCCTGCAGGTTTTCCCCCCTTACCCCCGCCCCTCCCGCACCTCCCCTGGGCTTGGGTCTCTTGCACATCTTGACCAGGTCCGTTTTCTGGATTAGCTCATTGGCATTCTGAGCCTCCTGAGGGCCAGACTGCGAAGAAAGACAACCTTTATGGAGAGAAAGGGTCAGCACCGCCTTGACCCCAGAGGGTAATGGGGCCTGGAACTTGGGTCTCCCCCAGGCAGAACTCGGCCTTCTCCCCCTCATCACTATCTGCTCAGGCTCTCAAATCAGTCATCTGAGCCAAACGTTGTCCCCTCCTCTCGGCCAAGCCCTGGGTTCTGTCCTTGTGACACCTTTCCAACCTGTCCACTTCGGGCTGCATGGTGGCCTCCCCCTCCGTCACGACCCCCGTGACCTGCCCTTGCTCTCCTGCTCATCCTTCCTTTCATCCTTTCGGTGTATTAGTTTTCCTTTGGCTGCGTAACAGATTGCCACGGACTCTGTGGATCAAAGCAGCACAGATCTGTTTTCTTATAACTGTGGAGGTCAGAGTCCAGAATGAGTCCAGGGGGACAGAGCTGAGGTGTCCACAGTGCTGGGGCCTGCTGGAGCTTCTCCAGGGAGAATCTGCCCCTCTTTCGCAGCCGAGGAATGCCAGCTTTAAGAGGCTGCTGGCATTCCTCGGCTGTGGCTGCCTCACTCCACGCCTTGTCCCATTGCCTTCCCCTCTCTGACCTCTGACCCTCCTGCATCCTTCTATAAGGGCCCTGGATATAGTCCAGTGGAGGCCTCGCATTGCAAGTTATCGAACCAGATCACATCTGCAAATGTACCGTAACATCCTCATAGGTTCAAGAGATTAGGAGTGGGTATCCTCTTGCTGGGACCGTTACTCAGCCTACCACAGCCGTCTTCCTAAAATACCCACTACTTCTCTCTTTAGAAACCCATGTTGGCTTTCAGTCGCTATCAGATCCAAGTCAAGCTCTGACCTCCAAAGTGGATTCCGTGTGCATCACGTGCCTGACGTGTCCCAGTACTTCCCATGAGGGTTGAAGTCCGGGCACAGCTTAACCCACCTGTCCTCCTTGTCTCTATCTCGTGTCCCAAGTCCAGCTCCGCGGGGACTTCCTCCTGGTCTTAGGGCATGCCAGTCCCTTGGCCTGCAATGCCCTCCTCTTCTCTGCCCATCAAATCCCAGCTCCTTCCTCGGTGACTCTTGCAAGCATCCCACACAGCAGGGGTCTTCAAACTACGGCCCGCGGGCCACATGCGGCCCGCAGAGGAGTCTGATCCGGCCCGCCAGGTTTTTTGGGCAGTGAGTGCAGCCGAGGTGTTACAGTAGGAATTAGTAGTTCATATAGTCTGGCCCTCCAGCTCTCTGAGGGACCGTGATCTGGCCCCCACTTTAAAAAGTTTGAGGACCCCTGCCACACAGCATCTGGCACATAGTAGTCAGTAGGTGCTCAATAAATGCTTGGTGCATGGCAGAAAGGTGGAAGAAATGAACAAATTCACGAATGAAATAAGAAAAACCAGTTTATCCGACAAAGCCCTGAAATGGCTCACAGATTTTAGCATAATCGACATCCAGGGATCAAATTGCTCAAAATCCCTTTACCTACAGTGCCAGTGCCCTACCCGGGTGCCAGCACTCCTGCATGCCTGCCCTGCGTGCCCTCCCCACTGAGCATGCTCAGCTTGCACCTAGGCAGCTGGAAGTGTTGGTAGCCAACATCCCAGGAGCAACCCTCAATCGGGAAAGGATGGGAATTAGTGGATAAACACCTGGCATCCTCATGGGGCAGTTCTGGGGTGTGTTCCCCGGCCTCTCCGAGGGTCCCCCCCCAACACTGAGCGCCAGTGGCTCATAGTGTAACCCTCTCATTAGAGTGTCCTTGGGTTTTCTCCCCACCCCCTCAGGGTGCTTCCCAAATCCCTGCCTCGGGGCCTGCTTTGGGAAGAATGCAGTAAAATCTCACACCGTGAAGAGGCAACATCAGGTTAAAGAATAAAGTCTAAATCAAGGGACACTCACAAGGTGCCAGGTGCTGGGATAAGCCACAAACTCTCCTTCTGTTTAATGCTCACGGCCAACCCTCGGAGGTGGGTGCTGCCTCCGTCCTAGATGAGGAAACAGGCTGAGAGCTGCGAGGAGTCTGTTGAACATCGTGTAGCTGCCATATTGCTTCACCAGGCCTCCAGTTTGAGCGTGCAGGGCAGGAGGGAAAGGAGGCTCAGGGGTACGAGAGGGAGGGCTGAGGACCATCCTGAAAGGAGTGGACTTGTCGCCAGAGGTGAGGTGGGGGAGGTGTGGGGTCACTTCTCCTGTTTAATAAGCTCAGAACGTGCTGGTCTTCTTTGAATGCCAGCAGGCAGACATCACAGCCTCCTTCTCTGCTCCGCTTCTGAGTTGAGTCAGCCAGGGCCAGGTCGTGGGAGGGGGTGGGACCAACCACCCAGCTGACCCTTGGCTGCACCCTCCCCTGTCCTCCCTTCAGCCTCAGAGCCCCAGGTCCAGAGCCCTCTGGGCTCCAGATGAAGTCTGCCCTGCTGTCCATCTGGACAACTGGTCAACTACACCTCTCAGCCCACACCCATCGTTACATTTCGGTTCTGCCTGCTCTGCCCTCCTCACTGGGAGGCAGGGAAGCTGCCTGGTGAGTCAGAGCTGTCTCACCCACTCCCCCGGGCCAAACGGTTCCTCTCCCTGCGGGCTGGGCTCTCGGAAGCCCTGGCATCTGTCCTCACCTGCTGGGTCTGAATCTCAAGGTCAGCACCACGGAAACGGGGGGTTTCTTGGAACTCCAGGATGCTTTCATGAGAGGGTTACACTCTGGGGTGTAGGAGAGATTTGGCTATTGGGTGAGGTTTTCTCCAGGGCTCAGTGCACAAGACAGTATGGTTTATGATTGCACAGATCTGGTTTTATCTCACAGATGATCACAGTCGGAGTCAGCCATAAAGCTGTCAGCCTGTTGCTGGCCCGTGGAAAGGCTTTGCCATGCCTGGCACCGGGCACCCATTGCAGATGTGGCCTGAGATGTAGGTGTGTCTTTACCACGCGTAGCAGATAGGACCTACCCCTGTAAACACGGTGCCAGCTACATTTTTAAACAGGGTGTTTGTTTTCTAATGACTTACTGACAAGCAAGAAGGAAAGGTAAATAAAAACATCAAGGTAATCATTTTTATGTTTGTGTGGGAATCTCTCTAGTCTGTTTTTTATGTTGATTCCTATGATTTCCAAAAGCAGATTATACTAAGCATTGTGTTTGTTATTGTTCCTTCTTTTTTTACTAGGATAGAATGCCCTCTTTCTTGCAGTATTACTCACCTAAAATGCAATTTTGAAGTACTGTTTTATATTCCACCCACCACCTAGGGAAATCAGAATTTATTTACCCAGTCCCCTTTAGCTGGACATTTTGGCTGTTTCTCCTTTTGCAGTTTTATAAATAGCATAATGATGAACATCCTTGAACATAACATTTGCTCATGCCTCTCAAATTATTTCCTAGAGACTAATTTCTAGATGTGCAATTACTGAGCTAAAAGGTATAAAAAGGCTTTTGCTTTTCTATGTTTTCTATTTTGATATTACACTTGAAAATTCTGGGTAATTTCTACTCTAAAGATGAGTGTTTGAGAGTAGCCATTTGCTCACACTTTTTGCTTTCTAGCTTGGCAGTCCCCACACATGCATGTAATCAGGACTTGCATAGAATCAAGACTTTGCCTCTTGTTTCTAATATTTGTCTTCCTTCTACCTACCCATTCACCCTTCCATCCTTTCCCCAATGTATTGGCCACAGCTTCCAGAACAATGCTAAGTAATGGTGATGGGCCACTTTTCCTTGTGCCCGAATTAGGCGGGAATATCTCAAATGTTTCACCACTAAATATGATATTGATTATTAGTTGGAGAGACATTCCTCATAACAGAAGGAAAATGCCCTGTACTATCAGTTTTTCAAGTCATAAAGCAGATTATGAAACACCTGTTGTCATCTACAGAGAAAATCATTTGTTTATCTCCTCAGATCAATTGGTGTGATTGAACTTTTATTATTTTCCTAATGTTGAATGGCAATTTATTATTAGAATGAACTCTTTTTAGTCAAGACTTATTACAGTGACTATTTGAAGACACCACTGTGTATTGTTTTAACATGGTGTTAACTTAAAATAACTGAGTGGCCAGATTATTATGATCTCTGAATGCATAATAATCTGGCCACTCAGTGTGTGTGTGTGTGTGTGTGTGTGTGTGTGTGTGTATGAGTATGAGTCCTGGTGCATGAATTCGTGCATGGGTGGGGGTCTGGCCAGCCTAGCCAGGGGGAGGGGCCATGGGTGGTTGGCTGGCCTGCCTGCTGGTTGAACTCCTCCTGGTCGAGGGGACAATTTGCATATTAGCCTTTTATTATATAGGATATACACCAAGGGCTTCCTGGATTTCCATTCCCAGAAACTCTCACCATAAACACGGGGACATGTACATGTTCATGCTCCCTCCAAATATTTCCAGTCACTGAATCAGGGTCTACATGTCCTGGAGGCGTGGAAGGTGACACTTGTCAGATCTGGGGGGCGGGGGTATGGTTCTGTGCTGAAAAAACCACTCACTCGGTTTGATTTCTGTTCTTGTTCATCGCTGACAAGTGGGTGGCAATGCACAAAGGATAAAGGCTCATTCTGTTCCATAAACAGGCTTGGCTCAGTCACCTCTGCATTTCTAGGAGTTTTGGCACATAGTAGGTGCTTTAAAAAGTCAACCCAAAGAACTGCCAAGTATGATCTGTTTTTCCTGGGCAACAAGTATGTATGTCAGGTGCTAGTAGCCAGGCAGGGAGATGGTATGACCTCCTCCCCTCACCTGCTTCTCCCTCCTTTGTGTAACCACGTGATGCCGAGGGTGGAAAGCCCTGGAGGTCAAAGATCCCTCTGTGCCTTGAGGAAAGTGATGGGGGTTGGAAGAGAAGGAAGGAGCCATTTGTTTATGTTTGTGAGAGAAGAATAAAGTATGAGGGAAGCGGGTTATAAGCTGACTTTGTGAAAAAGGTCCTCTGGTACATTTTGTAATGACTCTGAGTCACCATAAAACTACTGAGTCCTCAAGGGGGCAGGTCCCTCAGCTCCTGCCTTTTATCCCAGGAAAACCCTGGCTTTCCTTCTTCATTGAGGACCTACTGTTTGTTTAAAGCTGGTCCTCGATGTGCTGAAAGTGGTAGGTATGAGCCCTATTATCGAACATTATTGAAGTCCCAGTGCCAGCTTCATGGCTGGGAAGAAGAGGAGAGGTCCAGTAAGAGATGTGGGATGGATGGATGGATGGTTGGATGGATGGTGCTCCAGGCACTGGACTGCATTTCTCCAAGTGTTGACTGGGGGGTCCCCTGCATCAGAATCTCTTGGGGAAGTTACTAAAGTGCAAATCCCAAGCTCCGGGCAAATTTTCTGTATCAGAATCTCAACAGGAGGGGCCTAGCATATGCATTTCTAGTAAGTAAGCTCTCTTGGAGGTCCTGGTGCATCTTCAGCTGAGACCCCTGCTCTAGGTGATCACTCTTAATGAGATTATGTTGTGAAAGCCTCCTGTTCTCGGCCCGTTCATTAGCAGGCACACCCATCTGCCTGCCTCCTCTTCACCGCAGAGCAGGGTTAACACGTTCGAGACGAGAAGAGCAATGGAAGAGGTCGAGGTGGCGCTAATGGATTTAACAAATCAGAGATGAGGTATAATTAGAAACTATAATTGCCCAGACAGCTGTTGAGAGAATCGGCGAGCTTGACCTGGGCAGCCCAGGAGGCTTTACAGAGCTCAATGGGAACAGACAGAAAAACTGGGGTGGGAGCAGCCCCCATGAAGGGAAGTCCTATTTCCTGAGTGCCTACTGTGTGTCACTCTGGCTTATGATGCCTGCTCTTCTCTGAATCAGCCCTACTAGGGTAGGTTTCTAACCTAACCAGGTACTAAGGTAGATTCCCCCAGAAGCAGATCCCAGCCAAGGATTTGAGTGCTAGAGGTTAAACGGGAGGTGAAGCTAGAGGAGTGAAAATGTGAGTCAAGGAGGGAAGACCACTAACATATTTTTCCAGTGTGTGGTGGAACATCTGGCTCTACTAATTTAGCACACAGCTGACACCCGGCGCATAATAGGTGCTTTATAAACCTTTGTGGAGCGATTGCTAGAACAAGTGAGTGAATGAACGATAAGCTGTGTGACCCTGGACAGCTCTCGGCCTTCGTGGATTTCGATACTTTTGGGGTCCTGGTCTCACTTGAGAATCTGATGAGAGCTGTGGGCACTTCCCCTTCAAACCTGCAGGAGTGCCCAGTCGCACACCTCTGTGGATGACCTTGGGGCCTGGGGTCCATAAATCCTTCTTGGGAAAGCTTGGGCTCTACATGGTGCTCAGCTCCATTGGGTCATGTCCTCATATTATGTGTATTTGGAACGCATTGGCACAAACTGAGTGGCTTAAAACAACAGGAATTTGTCCTCTCACAATTCTGGAGGCCAGGAGTTCAAAATCAAGGTGTTGGCAGGGAAGTACGACTTTGAGGTTCCTGGGAGGATTATTTCTTTTGCCTTGTCCAGCTTCTGGGGGCTGTCAGCATTCCTTCACTTGGGGCAACATTCCTCCAGTTCCTGCATCCATGGTCACGTTACCTCCCCTCTTCTGTCTGTCTCCTATCTCCCTCTGCGTTCCCCTTACAGGGACACTTGTCACTGCATTCAGGGCCCATCTAGATGATCCGGGATGGTTCCTCATCTCAAGATCCTTAACTTAATCACATCTGTAAAAAGTCTTTTCCAAAATAAGGTCACATTCATGGGTTGTGGAAGTTGGGATGTGGACGTATCTTTTTGGGGGTTACCATTCAATCTACTAGAGTGGGTGTGGGGCTTATTTGCCTTTTCTTGCTATCACCCCCGTATCACCCCCCCCCCCCCCCACAGCCTTGACCTTGATTGGAGTTGCTCAGTCACAACCACAGGGAGGGACTGGTTTACATTTTACCTATTTCCTCTGGCCCCAGCTGGTCTCTCCTGAGGATGTCTCTAATGGTGGGGGGGTTGGGAGGGGAGAGCATTCAGAGGTGACCCAGAGACATGAGGGGGGCCTCAAAGGTGACACAACCAGGCCCTCGGCACTGAGTCACTCTCGTGTCCCTGGTCCTGTTCTGGGTGACAGTCACTGTGAACACGGATGTTATTATTTTCTGGGAACACAAAGAGGGATTGATTGGGGGGCGGTCTCCCATGCTGCCTCCTTTTCATGCGCTGGCAGGTGTGGAGGGGACTGTTTATAAGCCATGCTCCTGAGGATGGGGAATCGTGAACTGGTGCCTTTCCAGGCCACCTAACTAAGATGGAAAAAATTGTCTTCTATCAACTGTGCAGAGCCGTGCGGTGGACGCCTTTGGGAGGGTGTGGTGTTTACCTCCGCATTGTGCACGGAGACTCCAATGGAGCCCGCCCTTTCCCAGCTGCAGCAGGGAGACACATTAGAATATTCTTTATGTACTGCATGCTTTGTCCTCCGGAAATGCAAATCTCTGTGCTTTCAGGGAGAGACACCTTCCAACAAATAAAAGGAAAAGGCCCTCTGGGAACTTCTCTTCTCTCTCTCTCTCTCTCTCTCTCTCTCTCTCTCTCTCTCTCTCTCTCACACACACACACACACACACACACACACACACACACACCAATAATCTGCTACCATCTCCCGACTCCCTCCTTGAGTTCTTGCAGCCAGTTCAGTTTAGCGCCCCCAAAGATGAAACACAGTGACACATGAGCAGCAGATCCTTTGTAGGGATTATCTTGATGGAGAAATAAATTCTAATATCAGGTGGCTCCAGCCGCCTGCCTCTCAGAGGCGCTGCTCCAGGTGAAATAACTGAATGCCAAGCGATCGCACCGCATTTCTTTCAGACATTTCTTACTGAATGGGCCTCGCTGGGGAAAGCACTCCTGCTTGTGCCAATATCAGGCAATTAGCAAATGGAGCTGTGATTCTGCACACACATAAGGCGTCCCCGTTCTGTTGTCTTCTCGTGGCTGTCAGCCGCTATGGAAAGTGTGGTGAACACCTGTCTCTGGAAGAACAAACGGTTTGCTTGTTGTCTGAACACAAAGACAGTCAGTCACCCGCACATACAAAGTGCTAAGAGTTGCGCATCTTCAGTGGTGCTGTAACTCAGAGATAGCAGCCCTTCAACTGTCTGTGCTTTTTCTTCTTCCGGGATTTAACCTCAGCCAGACATGCCTGGCGTGATAATAAGGTTGGCTGTCTCGGTCAGACACGAACTGGGTCTGAACTTTAGCCCCGGGGAGGTGCGGGATGTGGAAGGAGGCATTCAGGCCAATTAGCCTCTCATTTGTCAACGAAGGCCTCTTACTCCTGGGGAGGCATCTGCAGGTCAGAAATCTCACCCCTTGTCTGTCCGGTTGCTGGCCGGGAATGGTCAGGCTTACACGTTCCCTCTGGTGAGCCCTGTGGACGCCGGAAGCTCATTGGTGGGGTGGGCTCCAGTGCACTGTGGGTACCATATGGGCGGGGCTGAGACCACCAACTTGCTCCATTTTTCCTCCTCCACTGTCCCTCCATCCTCTCCCCGCCCCCATCTCTCCTGGTCCAACAAAGAGGTCTCCCCTGACTATGGCCCCTGCTGTTCATCCCCACACAGAAATCAGAGTGGGCTTCTTAAAATGTCATCTTGCTGGCATTTTCCCCTGTTGCTCTACCCGTCAGTGGCTTCCCGTTATGCTTAGATTAAAGTCTAAATGCCTTCATGTGATTTATTTGATGGCCTGATATTTAGCTGGTATTCATTGGTGAGGTCAAACCATTGGTTATTTGGAATTTTGTCTGGCTCATTACCTGAGAACGCTTCCATTCTCTCCCTACCCCCCCCCCCCCCCCCAGGCTTCTCATAGTCCAGCAGCAAAGGGGTAACACCTGGCATGTTTGGGGTTTCCAGGCCCCTGCTTCAGCACTGTGGTCAGCACCCACCCTGATGTGATGGCCTGGTAACTGTTCTGCCCATCACCCAGCTCATAAGTCTGTCATCTGTCCTCAGTTTCCCCCTCCAGGTTCACACCTCTGCCTCCTGCTTTGGTCCACACTGAGCTCTTTCAGTTCCACAGACATCTCAAGCTCACACCTGCTTTCCCAAGCATCACCTAGGAATGGAAAGGTTTAGTCTCCAAACCCTTCTTATCCTCCCAGTCTCCATCCTCCTGCTGGTGCTTCAGAGAGGCCTTCCTTGCCATGCTTTCTAGCCAGAGTCCTCCCTCATTCTCTATCTCTGTGCCTCCTTTATTACATTCATAGACGTTAGACAAACCTTGATTGTTTGTTCACATGTTTTTATAAACCCTTCCCCATGAGAATGTGTGCTCCACCAAACCTGGAACCACGTCTGTAATGACCACACTTGAACTTCCCAACTGCTAGCACAATGCCAGGAACCTACAAGTCCCTGTGATGATGGAAGGAGGAAAGAAGGGAGAGTGAGAAGGGAAGGAGAAGGAGGAACAGATGGAGTGGAAGTGAATGGAGGGCCAAGGCCCCAGCAGTATGAAAACAGCAAAGTGGACAGCTGCGTTGAGTGAATGCTTGCACCAAGCTGGACCCTGAGCCAAGGGCATGCCATTGTAATCTCATTTGAATTCTCACCGTTCCACAGATGATGAGAATGAGGCTCAAAGTGGAAGGCACTTGCCCAAATCCCACAGGTAGGCCATGTTGAGGTGATGTCTCCCGATCAGCTAACATGCCTCCCAGCTTCTGCTGGCTCCTGAGCAGGACGCTGAGGGGAAGCCAGAACCAGCCTCTGCTCCTGGAGGGGCGGGGAAGGAGAGAAAAGGGGGTGAGGGGGAAGTTGGGTGTCACTGGCTCTCCATCTTGAAGTTAAGGTCCACACACGCTTGACCTCAGCTGCTGTGTTTACTTAGAATGCAAAATTCCCTGTCTGACTTATTTCACTTAGCACAATACCCTCTAGGTCCATCCTCGTTACCTCTGTCAACTGTAATTGAAAAAAAAAGTTTTAATATATTTTGTTAATCTTCATTCAAGGATATTTTTTTCCATTGCTATTCAGAGAGAGTGGAAAGGAGGGAGGGAGGGAAAGAGAGACAGAGAAACATTGATATGAAAGAGACATTAGAGGGGTGAGGGCATGTGCTGGGGGGTGGGGATGGCCAGGGAGAGGTCAATGGGGGAAAAGGAAGCATATGTAATACTATATGTAATACTTTAAACAATAAATAATTTTTTTAATCTGAAAAAAAAGAGAGACATATCCATTGGTTGCCTCCCACATGTCCTCCCTGCAGCCCCCGACCGGGGCCGGAGATCAAACCTGCACCCTAGTACATGCCTTTGATCAGAAATCAAACCTGAGACCCTTCAGTTTGCCAGGGCTGAAAAAAAATTTTTTTAAATATTTTTGTAAAACTGCAGAATTCTCATTTCTCCCCTGGAAGTTCTGGTTTCAGTAGGTTTGGAATGGGGCCCCTGGAATGGATTTTTTTTAAAAAACACTGTGGGTCTACCACTTTTGTTATTCTTTTTTTTTTTTTTTTTTTAATGCATGATTCTTTTTTTTTTTTAATATATTTTATTGATTTTTAACAGAGAGGAAGAGAGAGGGATAGAGAGCTAGAAACATCGATGAGAAATAATCATCGATCAGCCGCCTCTTGCACACCCCCCACTGGGGATGTGCCTGCAACCAAGGTACATGCCCTTGCCTGGAATCGAACCCAGTACCTTTCAGTCCGCAGGCCGACGCTCTATCCACTGAGCCAAACCAGTCCTGGCCACTTTTGTTATTCTTGAAGACAGTCAGGGGCCATCCTATCTGCATTTCCAGGGTCCATAATGAGGTACATTGCGGGTGTTCAGTAAACATTAGCTAAATGGGAAGATGAGGGAATGAATGAATGAGTGAATTCATTTTGGATCCTTTTTCCAATTAAGCAAGAAATTTTTTAAGTAATTCGGGTCCTGTTAGAATATAATAGAGTATTAGCTCCAATCACTTCCCCCCTTTCTGGGCTATCACCTAATTTGTGTTTGAAAAGTAGAGAAGACTGTAGATTTCATCATTTCCACTTTTGCCAATTCGAAACCAAACTTTTTTTGGGGGGTGGTTGTTTCATTGTGTATTGCTAACTGGGAAGGATCGATTTTTGAAGGCTTATTTGATATTACTTATTTTGCCAATTATTCTAGTACCTACTCACTTTGGTACTAGATACCTAACAAGATGTCTTCCTGGGGCTGGGACCGGTTTGGCTCAGTGGATAGAGCGTCGGCCTGAGGACTGAAAGGTCCCAGGTTCGATTCCGGGCAAGGGCATGTACCTTGGTTGCGGACACATCCCCAGCGGGGCATGTGCAAGAGGCAGCTGATCGATGATTCTCTCTCATCGATGTTTCTAACTCTCTATCCCTCTCTCTTCCTCTCTGTGAAAAATCAATAAAATATATTTAAATTTATTAAAAAAAAAAAAAAAAAAAAAAAAAAAGATGTCTTCCTGGGGCTCCAAATTTTTAGGGGATGAAATGGTAAATAGAGTTCTGTGGGTTCTTTTTTCTTTTCTCTGGTTTTGCTTCCTTTCTTTTCCTCCCAGTTAGTAATTGTTCTAGGATAGCGGACAAGGGGCTCATTAAAAGCTTAAAGCATGTAAATCCTATGAGATCATTGTGATTCCTGGAGGCCCAAGAGGACTCTGAAGTAAAGAGCATGGGAGGGTTGGGGGTAGGGCACGGGGCCTGCTTACTGTCCTGGAATCTTCTCTTCACAGCTTGATGCTCACAATTCCCAGGGCAGCCCATGCCACAGAGGAGTGGATGCATTTGGTCAGAATAGCTGGATAAAACAAAATGGCATGGCTTGTTTGTTAAGGCTTCTCAGGAGCAAAGGAGAAAATTGCAAAGACCACGCAGCCGGCAAGGTGGAGGGGCTGGAGAGCCCCAAACTGCCCATCAGGGAGAAAGCTGCAGTCAGGAAGCCAGAAACTAGAAACTAGAGGGATCAACAAGGGAGATGTGTGACTGGGAGGATAAGCTACTCCCTCATTCATTCATTTATTCAACCACTGTTTATCCAAACCCTACTATCCATGTTTTGTTCATTGTTGTAGCCTCAGCACTTACAAGGGTTACAGTCATGAGCAAAGTTCTGGCCTTCCTGGAGCTTATATCCTAGTGGGGAAAACAGAAAAGCAATCGATCAACCAAATCATATTCTGTTGGATGCTGACACGTTTTATGGAGGAAAAGCAAGAGCACAGGAGGCAGAGAGTTGCTGGGGCAGAGGAAGTAGCCATTTAATAGGGCATTCTGGGAAAGTCACCTTGAGGAGGTCGCATTTGAGCAAAGACCTTGGTGGGGGTTAGGTTCCCAGGAACCCAGCTCTGAGAAAGAGATTCTCATGGGGAATTGTTATAAATGTAATGGCTTAAAAGAACAGACACTGTATTATCCTACAGTTCTGAAGGCCAGAAGTGCTAACATGTCAGCAGAGAGGTCTGACTTCCACAGACCTGAGGGGAGCATCTACTTCCTTGCCTGTTCTAGTTTCTTGAGATCACCTGCATTCCTTGGCTTGTGGCCCCTTCCTCCATCTCTAAGACCAATAGCAGTGCGTCTTCAAATCTGTCTCCCTGACCTCTGCTTCTATCATCCCATCTCTTTCTCTGTTTCAGATCCTCCTGCCTCCCTCCTCTAAGGACCCTTGTAATTATATGGAACCCACCCAGATAATCCAGGACAACCTTCCCATCTCAACATCCTTCCTTTATTCCCATCTGCAAAGTCCCTTTTGCCATGTAAAGGGACAGCTTCTCAGGTTTTATCCCCATCTTTGGACTATTATCCTGCCTTCTACAGATGGGAGGGTATTAAAGACATAATAAACACAGTGCTTAAGTGCTGTGTGAATAAAGAAGAATCAGTGTTTTTTAGGGCCAGGAAGCTCCTCCTAGGTGAGGTGGTTTGGGCTCTGTGTTTCCTAGATAGGAGGTGCTGGGCTTAGTCTGGGTAGATAGGTAATCCATGGAATTTGTCCTGAAGCTACCATGTTCCCTGGCAAGTGTGTTGTCTTTACCTCAATGGTGTGTTTACTTGTGGTGGCTTGAGGGGGTAGAACATATGGAGATAGGAGGGCCTAGCACCACAGCACCCTGCAGACTGGGAGGGGGAATGGGTATACCTCTGGTCAGGTTTTATAAACTATTAGTGGCCTGATACACGGATTTGTGCACATTGAAAGGAAATTAATTAGAAGAGAGATTCGCACACTAATTATGTTACTGTAAAAAATTATGTTGAAGCCGAAACCGGTTTGGCTCAGCGGTAGAGCGTCGGTCTGCGGACTGAAAGGTCCCAGGTTCGATTCCGGCCAAGGGCATGTACATTGGTTGCGGGCACATCCCCAGTCGGGGGTGTGCAAGAGGCAGCTGGTCGATGTTTCTCTCTCATCGATGTTTCTAGCTCTCTATCTCTTTCCCTTCCTCTCTGTAAAAAATCAATAAAATATATATATTTAAAAAAAAAAAAATTATGTTGAAATAGTTGGTCTTCAGACATATTCTGTCGACGACACACTTTCTTTCAGCTTCAGAGGTATATTGTGCCAATAGTTGTCTTCAGATACATTCTAGTATTGCGTGCAATTGGCACCAGTGAGAGCTTTATATATATCACACATGCACGAGTCAACGTTTATTTTTAAATTGCCAGTGCACATCATATGTACCTGTTAGTCGGTCGGTCAAACAATCAGACAGATGTACAGTTGATCACTTAGCCTTTTAGATAGATAGATAGATAGATAGATAGATAGATAGATAGATAGATAGGTAGATACTGGAATCCAATGTGTGCTAGAGCATGGAATCAGTAAATGAAGAACCCCAAAGACTAGAATCATTCTTTATCTGTGTCCCCACCCTGTGGGCTGAGAGCATTTCCTGGGTCCTTCCTGAGCTCTGCAGAGCTTCAACCTGGACTTCAGTGGCCTCTGTGTCTGTCCCCAGAGTGGCCACTGATGCCAACAAAAATTCTTCATCCCAGAGAAAAGAATCACCTTTTGTCAAATGGAGTGTCCAGTAGACGTGGGTGGCAGGAAGAGGTCTGAATCAAATCCTAAGGATCCCAGATCCCAGCTGTCTTGCTGCCAAACTGTGTGGCCCTGGGCAAGTCACTTACCTTCTCCAAACCTTGATTTCCTCAACTAGAAGTAAAGATAATAACTTCCACTCCGGGGAGGGGCTGATGGGAAGATTCCATGCTGTAATGCTTAGGAGCATGCCTTCTGAATAGCAGCTTTATGATTTTTAAAAGAGTAGGGTTTTTTCATGCATATCCTAATTCTTTGAACGGTGATTTTCCACTCTGGACCTCATAGCTCCCTCAATTAACCAGAACACTCTGTTTTCCAGAGCAGTCTGCTTCTGAACGTTATGAGGAAACAGGATATGTGGTCCAAGGCACGTGCTCCCTGGCTAAGAAGATGAGATGGAGACCCTTCGGTTGACTGGGTCTTCATGTTGGTGGTTACCTGGGATCCAGTAATCCCTTCAGCCTACACCCCACACCGATGATAGCTGTAGGGGTAGTGAGAGAGTGAGATATACTCTCTCCCGCACACCAGGATGTTTCCAGTAGCTTCGCCACATTTGAAATTCAAATAGCTGCAGCACTTCCCTGCACTGTATTAACTTTCACAATTACCAGAGAGAAAGGCTCCTGACAGAACTCGCCGGTCAGCCCATGTAGTGGTTTTGTCCCCATGAATTATGGAGCCCTCCCTGCTTCTCTTCCGCCAAGAGAGGGAGATCAGAGCGCCAGACGCTGCCTCTTTGTTAAGGTCTCCATCAAGATAAAAACATGATTTTGAACTTGCTTATGGAGAACAAGCCAGAACTTGAGCCTTGATCTCTGACCCATGTCCAGGGGGAGCCAGAGATTATTGACCAGGGCAGGTCCCAGGGGTCCTAGCGCTTAATCTAAGCTTGAGATATTGTCCCTTCCTCCCAAATATTTACCAAGGCTCTGATGGCTAAGCATGGGCTAAGGACTTCTCCATAACTATCTAAGTTGCACTGGAGAGCCACCCCGTGCAGGTAAATTCTGCACTCCCATTTTAGAGATTAGAGAAGAATGAGGCCCAGCTGGGAGTGAGAATCAGACTGAGCTGAGATGGAAATCCATCTCCCAAACCAGGCTCCACTCCTTAAGATAAGCTGTAAGGCTTGCACAAGCTACCAATCCTCTCAGCTTCGGTTTACTCACCTGCAAAAATGGGGATCATTTACTGACTGGAGGGGTTCCTGTGAGAAGTAGATGAATGGAAGTGTGTAATTAACTACTGTGGGAATCCCGTGAGTGGCAGCCCCGGGATGGATGTGCCTAAATCCCACAGGGAGTGTTGGGTGGCACCGGCATCTTTGACCACTGGTTTCATGCTCTGCCCGCAGGGGGGTGCCATCCAGAGTCGCAGCTCTAATGCTGACTCCTCGTACTGTAAATGGCACCAAAATGAAAGTAAGGAGGGTACTTCCCCCAAAAAATTAGAAGAGACAGGAACAAAACCATTTAAACTTAAAGCAACACTCCAAACCGGGCCTTCGCTTTGGAATCCCTCACTCTGCTGGCCGTGGAGCCTAACAGCATCAGGAACAGTGCCGTGTCTGTACACCCTGGAGATTGGGGCTAAGATCTGAAGATAAAATGCAGAGGACCTGCTACTATTCTGCATAAAGGGGTGTCGGGTTGGGAGGAATCAGGATGACCCCTGGGTTTCTAACTGGAGACTCTGGGAGGATGGCAGCACCCTTTTGTGAGCTGGAGAAGTACAAGGGCAGGAGGGAGGAGTGGGTTTAAGGGAAATCAGGAGGGAAGTGAGGGTGTGCAGGTTCTTGTCTTGCTCGTTACACCTACCTCAGTACTTAGTCCTGAACCTGGCACACAGCAGGTGCTCATAAGTACTTGTTGAGTGGTTTCATACCCAAATCTACCTGAGCAATGGGGGTGCAGCTGGTCCCTGCTGAGGCAGCTCTAATCTGGGGACACCCAGAGGATCTGCTTTTGAAAAGGCCCCAAGGAGGACAGTCAGTGTAATTGACAGGGCCCCCTGCAGAATCAGAATACAGGGCCTTTGGTGAAAATTGATAGGAAATTGGAGACGGTGACAGGAGAGCATTAAACTAAGCACAAGGTGCCATGCACAGGCCACAGGCCCATGAAGCTGACCTTGCTCCTAAGCAGGAACTCAACCCCTCAAGGGCACACGTGGGTTCATCCAGGGTTCCTGAGATACAGGCTGAGCCAGCGCTTTCCTGGGAAGCAACAGAAGGTGCTCAGATGGTGAAGGAGTCCGTTGGGCACAGCCTCGTGTGTCTTGGGGATCAGTTCAGCCATGCATCTCTCCTTGATGATGCGTCCTCCCGCCTCTTGGGGGCAGTAGACCAGTTGGAGGTGGAAATGCCAACTCTCCTGTGGCTGGTGTCCTTCCTGGGGCTGGAGGAGGAGGAGGAGGTGGCTCCTGTTCCAGAGATTCCAGGTTCCAAAGGCACGTAGACCCCAGGGCCCATCTACTAGGCAGAGGGAGGACACATTTTCACTCCTTTCCCTTATTCCACCTTTTCCTCTAATATTTCTATCTGTTAATTCAGGATACTTTGAATTATAATAAACAATAACAAATGGCTGCTAATTAACCTGCTCTTGGTACGTGTCACCTTATCTGCAGGTGGGTCATATTTAACCTGAAGTCCCACAACTAGTACGAAGCCAAGGAAAGTTAGTGAGGGATTTGAACCCCTCTCTCTCTCTGATTCCAGCTGGGGCACTGTACCTCAAGGTGGGAGACGAAGCTGTCCCCCCTCTAAACTGTATGGTCTGAGGCAAGTCTCCTACCTCTCTGAAAAACCTCACCATCTTAGGTTGTTGAGATGATGACATGTGCCATCTCCAATTTTACTTTCCCATCTACAGTGCCAAGCTCTTGTGTTGATACGACAGAGGTCATTTGGTCCTTGTTTTTCCACCCCATTTCTTCACTGTTGAACAATGGGATGCTCAGGTGGCATGCTCTGTATGGAAGGATGGCAATAGGTGGAAAAAAAATACTGTCACACATCCAGGCCTTTGCCCTTAGCTGGAATGCCCCTTGTCCTTCTCACAGAGCGTCCTTCAAGGCCCAGATGTGCTGAGAGTGGGGAGAGGGGTGCTGTTTGCCCGACTAGACAGTAAAACCCTAAAAATATGAACAACATCTCATTCTCCACCATTCCCTTCATGCCTACTACAGTTCTCTGCATGGAGTCGGTTCTGTATCAGTTAGATATTGCTGCATAACAAACCATCTCAAACTCAAAATGACTTAAATAGTAAGTGTTTATTAAGACTCACAAGTCTGAGGGGTAGCTGGATGGTTCTTCTGGTCTCCGCTGGGATTCCTCATGCATCTTGTCCATCAGCCATAGGCTGGGAGTCAGCTCTGCCTTCTGGACAGGGCTATCTTATAGGTTTTGGAGTTGGCTGGCCTAGGATGGCCACAGAGAACACGTCTGATGGCCCGGAGACTCCTCTGGGCTGTCCTCCCCAGCCTCTCATCCTACCGCAGGCTAGCCCAGGCTCATTCCCATGGCTCACTAGGACTCCTGAAGAGGAAATGAAATTGAACAAGGTTTCTTTAGATCCAGGCTCAGAACCAGAGCACCATTGTACCCACCGCATTCTTGTGGCCAAAGTCACAAGGTCAAGGCCCAGGGTCAGTATGGAAGGGCACTAACAGAAAGTGAGGGTCAGAGGAACATGAAAAGTTGGACTCACGATGCCCAAATAATGTTGATGAAGTAAATGAATGTGCACTTAACATGTGCTGGGGATCCATCTACGCCTCTTTCTGTTGCTATAAGTGGAATGCTTGTGTCCCCTCCAAATTGAGGTGAAGCCTAATCGCCAATGGGATAGCATTAAGAGATGAGGCCTTTGGGAGAAGCTGAGGTCCTAGAAGTGGAGCCTCAGGAATGGGATGAGTGTCCTTATAAAAGAGACGCAAGAAACTCGCCTGCCCCTTATGCCGTGGGAGGTTGTGGTGAAACAACGGTCATCTGTGAACTAGAAAGCGGGTCCTCATCAGACACGATTTGCCGGGACCTTGATCTTGGACTTCCCAGCCTCCTGAGCTGTGAAATGTAAATATCTGTTGTTTTATGCCACCCAGTCTGTGATACTTGGTTATAGCAGCCCAGACAAGCTAAGATCAGTGTGTTAACATGTTTAATCCTGTCAACAACCCCCTGAAATAGTCACTACGTTTTATTCTCATTTTATAGATAAAGAAACTGAAGCACAGAGAGGTTATGTAACTGGCCCAAGGTCACGCAGCCAGGAAGTGGTTGAGCCTGGATTTGAACTTGGGCAGTTTTGGCTTCAGCGACCCTGTATGTGGCTGTTAAAGTAGTCTTAACTGCCTCTCTATAATCTCCCTTCATATTGTTCAGACCTGCTCATGTTAGCTTGGAATCATTGACACACTCATTTTTAGAAAACGTATTTTATTCATTTTTTTAGAGAGAGAGGAAGGGAGAGGTAGAGAGAGATAGAAACATTAGCGAGAGAGAAACATCTACCAGCTGCCTCCTGCATGCCCCTTTGCTGGAGATTGAGCCAGAAACCCGGGCATGTGCCCTGACCAGGAATCGAACCAGTGACCTCTTGGCCCATGGGTCGATGCTCAACCTCTGAGCTGATTCGGCCGGGCAACAGGCTCATTTTTGATGGCAGTGGTTGTTTTCAGTCCCAGGGTGTGGCGCTTTGAAATACGGCACTCACGGCTCATTTAAATACAAACTGCTTCAAAGACGATTCCAAATGTTACCGCTGGCAGCGGAGCCGGCTTGCCGAAAGATAGACTGAAGTTTTATTAACTGTCACATGGCAGTTCCAAAGACATTGGTTATGCCGAGCGGTTTCCTGACACTTACTCATATGGCACTGGCGGGTTGCAGGCAGGCTGATCTATGGCTTTTAATCAACTAATAGATGGGGTCTCGGGGTACAGATTCACTGCATTCCATCTTGTTAGAGCAGAAATGATTCTGCAGCTCAGAGCTGTCCCAGCTCCCAGCCCAGGATCAGCCCTTCAGGGCAGACAGCGATAACATGGGCCTCTTCGGCCTGATAAAAAGCAGCAGTCACCCGTGGCCCCCAAGGCACGGCACAGCTGCCTTTTGTGTGCCAAGCTTCATGCCCAGTTCCTCCTGCTCCATTCCTCCTGCTGTAGGTACCTCCTGCTAGGCCGAGTGTTCAGTCCGGGAGAGGCAGTCAGTACATTACAGTGAGAGGAAGGCCTTAGTCACAGAAGGAAATTGGGTTGCATTCCTGCTCTATCCAATAGTGTCTATGTGACCCCCAGCAGATTGTGTGACCTTGCTGAGCCTCAGTTTGTTCCTCTGTAAAATGGGCATAATGTTGTAAAGATTGAAATGGGTGATACATTTAACTTTGCACAAGGTTTGCTTTAAGAACTCAGTAACTATTCACCACTGTGCTGTCCTTCCCTTCTTCCCACACCCACCCCCCCTCCTCTTCATCATCACCAAGGCTGTCTGATCTTCCCTTCCTCCCAGGCTGGACGAGAAGGGAAGGAATGTGCACTGAGCTCCAATGTGAGCCAGGCCCCGGTGTGCGTGGCTGCATGCTGGCTCTTGTTATTTCATTGTCACAACTCCCTGTGGGATCAAGAGGTTTTATTGGGACTTGACAGATGAAGAGGATGGGGTCCGAGAAGTCAAGTGGCTTTTGTAAGGTCACTCAGCGAGCAGGAGCAGGGATGGGACTGCAGCCTCGTCCATACCAAGACCGAGGTCTACACGCTGGGTAGTTGGCAGGAGGATTGGACCCGAACAGCCGCCCCATCAACTCTTGCTATATGGGTCAGGATGGAATCTGGGGGATGGGTCTCCTTCTGAAAATCTTCCAGGTGAGAGAGGCCAGTTATCAAACTAATTTATTAGCCATTATTAAAGGGACAGGATGAAGCCTGCGCTGTCTTCAGAGGGAAGTGCAGCTTGCTGGCTGGCGGGCACCCTATGTGGTCCAGCCCTGTGCCATATGGTGTTGAAGGGATGCAGCCCTCCCTCCAGAGCGCCCCCTGCAGGCTAGCTGAGCACATCCCTCCAGCCATCCAGACAGACACACATTAGTCCCTCACTGTCACATCTCTCTGAAGATTTTAAAGCTGCACTGCTGGGCCGGAAGTGGGGTGGGTAAACAAGGAATTAGCATAGAAACCTACAGCAGGACACTGAGGAGCGATTATCTGAGGGAGCAATAGGAAGGGGACCCAACAACCTCTGGCTTCTCTTTATTTTTGTTGTTGTGTTAATCCTCACCTGAGGATATTTTTCCCCTTGATTTTTAGACAGAGTGGAAGGGAGGGAGGGGGAGAGACAGAGAGAGAAACATAGGTGTGAGAGAGATACATCGATTGGTTGCTCAGCACACACCCCGATTGCGGGTGGGGATCAAGCCCACAACTGAGGTACAGGTTCGTGCCCTTGACCGGAATCAACTCGGGACCCTTCAGACCAAGGGTCGACACTCTAACCATTGAGCAACCAGCCAGGGCAATTTGTCTTTTTAAGGGAAAACTAGTGGCCTCCCTCTACTCTACCAGGACCCTTTTATGGTGTTCTGAGGCTCTCCCTTATCCCATCTGACTTTCTTAAGAGGCATGTTCTCCCCAAACTCCCAACAGGTTTCCAAGCCACCTGTTTTCTGTTGCAAACATACCCGCCCTGTTTTTTCCCTGGGAAGAAAATGGGGAGACAGAAAAAGCCTTGGACATGGGGGAGAAGGCCTGGATTCCAGACCCTGCTCTCCAGTTGGCAGCTGTGTGACCTTAGGCAAATGACCTAAGCTCTCTGAGCTGTTTCTTCATTGGAAGAGGAGGACAGCACTCTCCTTCCGTGGTCATTCTGAGGTTTTACTGGCATACGGACTGAAAAAATGGTTTGAAAATTCCAAGTTCTGCGACTGAGGGGCCACAGTATGGCTTCTCTCGCTGACTCGACATCTCCCTTTTCCATCTTGCTCTGGGGGCTGGAGGCTGTGTGAGGCACTCAGAGAAGGTCCCAGAGGGAAGTTTCTTAAAAAGATCTACTTAAACTCCTTGCTCCCTATGTCCCTGCCCCCCCCCCAATTCATGTGCACCCAGAACCTCAGCATGTGACCTTATTTGGAAATAGGGGCTTTGCAGAGGTAATTGGTTACGATGAAGTCATACTGGAGTAGGGGCGGGCCTCTAACGCAGTGGAACCAGTCCTTCTAAGAAGAGAACATGCCCTGGCCCATGTGGCTCAGTTGGTTGGGCATCGTCCTGTGCTCTCAGAGGTTGCTGGTTCGATTCCTGGTCAGGGCACATGCACAGGTTGTGGGCTCCAATCCCAGGTAGGAGGTGCAGAGGAGGCAGCCGATCAATGTTTCTCTCTCTCTCTCTCTCTCTCTCTCTCTCTCTCTCTCTCTCTCTCTTAAAAAAAAATAAAATAAAATAAAAATTTCTGAAAACGGAAGAGGAGAAGATACAGAGAACAGATGCAGGGAGAAAGCCCCTGTGAAAATGGAGGCAGAGACTGCAGTGATGCTGCTGCCAGCGAAGCAGCAGAAAGTGCTGGAACTGCCAGCAGCTGGGAGAGGCCTGGGGTGGAGCCCCTCTCCCCCATTCACCCACCTTTACCCCATCCCACCCCACCCCCACCCCCACCTCCAGAAGGAACCAAGCCTGAAAGCACCTTGATTTCAGGCCTCTGGCCCCCAGACCAGGAGAGGATAGATTTCTGATATTTTCAGCCACCCCGTGTGCAGGAATTCGTCACGGCAGCCCTGTTTGCCAAATCTTTGACTCTGGAAAATCAGCTTTTCCACTGCAGACCTACCTCTCTTACCGATTTGCCCTGAAAAGAAGAAAGACAGTTTTGAGGGTGAGGAAGTTGGGGAGGTGAAGGACCCTGATAAGCCCGGAGTCAGAAACCGAAACCTCCGAGATTCACAGCAACCTGAAGCCTGAGGAGAAAGAAGATAAACTGGCCGGAGCCTCACGTCTGGAGTGGGAAGCTCTCAGAGTCCAGGAGAGTCCCCTCCTGGCCTGATCCCAGCGATGGCGAGACTCCGAACTGCTGCTGAATAGTGAGAGGGCCAGCCGGAACCAGGGCTTCTCAGGAGAGTTTCACGTGGTGCCACGTGGGTTGGAGCAACGAAGCGGGTGTCCCCAGGAGAAGATCATGCAAAGGCAGAGAAAGGTCTGAGTCTGTTCTGACGGGCAGTGTCCCCTCCGGGTCCCTGGGGACCGTTTTGAGACTTTAATCAGCTGCAGTTCAGAAATCCTTCTAGCAGAAGACGGGGCGGGGCCTTGCAGACCTGGGGAATCCTTATCAATTCTGCACTGACGTTTTATTTGCAGAAAAATTAGTCTTATTTTCATTAATGCCTTTAAAAGATGTGGGATTTCAATAGCAGTTTAATAGTCGATGGCTATAACGATGGTGAGTGCCTTTTCAGCCTGCCTGGGATGGCTCTTGTATTCAGAACCATTTTTGAGAACTGCGAAATCCTCCAAGCACGTATTTTGGGAGAAATAAAAGCTTCCCTGGGAACCGAGCGGTGGGGATGTGGAAATCGGGCAGCAGGCGGTCTGTGGAGCCCTTCTGCGGGCCTGGCGCTGTGCAGACCCCATGGGGAGCTTGCAGTGTGGTGATGATGATGGTGATGATGATGATGGTGATAGTCGGGGAAAGTTGGGGTGCCGTGAACAGCCAGGTGGGGTAGGAAAGCCAGTCTGGGCTTAACCAGGGCCACAGGAAAGCACGCTTTTGTGCTGTGCTGGCCTGGAGACAGCAATCACCCCCAGTCTGGCCAGCGCTCCCCGTGGGCATCCCATGCCCTCGGCAAGCCCAGCCGGCCTGGCGTGTCACAGATGGCCTGCGGGTTCCTGGCAGCCAGGGCCGGCTTGTCGCCCTGCGGTCCTCAGAGCCAGCTGGGGCACACGATAATTATTTACTGAATTGAATCCTGTCTCCCTGGCTCTCAGCAGCAGGCAACTGAAATCTGCTTAGGAGGCTGTGTTCTTCCCCAGCCTCAACACACCTACACACCACGCACGCGTACATGTATGCATGCTTGCAGATACACACAAACACGTGCACACAAACACGTCCAGACCCAGCCTATATATTGGCCCACTCAGGGCTCCAGGGAAACCAGTCTCTTGAAGTGGCACTCGTTGTTCTGCTGCTTTCATTTCCTCCATCAGAGAAAGGGACTGCGGGAGGGTCCAGGAGAAAATGCTTTGTCTCACTTCAAAGGGAGCCCCTCCTTTTTCTGATGAAGTTTCCTCTCCCTTTTTCTCTCTCTGGAGCTGCTTGCCCGCCGGAAACAAAGAGCAGAGGCATGCTGGCTGGCTGGCTTCAGGGGGCTCCAGATGTGGCGCCCAGGGGCCCTCCAGATGTGGGCTGCCTGAAGGCCCGGAAGCGCCCTCCACTCGTGTGTGTGTGTGTGTGTGTGTGTGTGTGTGTGTGTGTGTGTGTGTGTGAAGGAGGCGCCTGCAGAGACCCCTGTCTTTGTCTCGACTTCAAAGCTCCTTGGGCTTTGCTAAAACTAAAACTCATCGGTGCCTTTCATAGCCGGGACGCGCCAAGCCCGTCTTTTGTCTTTTGCCTCAGTTTTGCACATCTGAACCCTCCCTGCAGGGGCTGAGGTCAGCTGCATTCAAAGAGAGAGGTGCCCCTCCGGAGGCTGGGGAGCAGGAACAAGGGGAAATCTGAGGACCAGGCGCTCCCTGGCAGCCCTGAAGGTGGAGCCGGAGCCAGGCAGTGTGGGTGTTCATTTTTCACGTCCGTGGGCCTGGCGGGCGGGCGTCAGGAGCTCCTGCCCTCCTGGTGCTGGGAGAGGGGTGCTGGCCCAGCAGGGACCTGTGAGTGGGGAGGGTTGAAGGGGGCTCTGGCTTCCAGCTGGACCACCAGCGCCATGGGACTTTCTGGCAGCCAGGGATGGGGGTGTGAGTAACATGCTGCTGCGGGGAGGAGAAGGGCTGCAGGCTGGGAAGGCTTTCAGGATGATCTTGAAAACCAACAGCATCTCCTCAGAGGCCCATTGCGGACCAGGCTGGGTGGGAAAGGGCCATCTATAAAGAGGAGCTACATCTGGGCTGTGGACTATGAGCTGAGTGGTGCTTCATACTCAGTGAAGGGAAGGGAACAGCCACATACCATTATAACAGGCTATTATTCTACACATATTTCTCAAGCACCTACTGTGTGTTGGGCCCTGTTTTCGGCAAGAGAAATATAGAGATGAACGAGATAATGAGGATCCTGCTTCTCAGAGCTTACTTTGAGTAGGGGGGAAAATAAGTAAATAAATCCCTCAGTACTCTGCTTTCTGGTGCAGGTCAGTGCTATGGAAAAATACATCAGGATATGGGGGTAGGGAGGGGGTAGGTGGGTGTTCTTCCTATCGCTCTAACTGTGATATTTAACAACAATAGTGTTTGTTCTGCGCCAGGCCAGTGTTCTGGGAGTCTTAAAGCCTGTGATCTTTTTAACACTTATCCTCGCAGCCACTCTGTGATCCGAATGTTGTCCTTTCTGTCACCCGTGGGCATTTGAGGCTTAAAGCCATTGGGCCCCAATGACAAGGGTAAACCATGGTCCAGCAGACGTGAGCAGTCCGTGTGACCTCTGAGAATTTCATCCGGGTCACGTAACCTTTCTGTGCCTCAGCTTCCTCATCTATAGGAGGGAGGTGGTTAAGTGTAGGGATTTTAGGGGGATTTTGATAAATAATACCTCTCTTCCTATGCCCCCTAAGTTTGGGATTGGAGAGAGAGAGAGAGAGACCCAAAAGGCAGGCAGCCAAGGGTAACGGTCCCTCCTCTCTGATGGGGAAAGGCTGGGTTAAAGGAGGTGGCTTGTCTGTGGGACCACAGGGCCTCCTAACCTTGGACCCAGCACCTGGCAGCTCCAGGCAGCCATGTAGGCACAGGGTGCTCTGTGAAGTTTCACATGCAGGGGCTCCGTAAGCAGAACGTGTGTTTCCTGTTAGCAGGTGACTCCCAGAAACAGACAAGGAAAGAGGGAGGAAGGGGCTGAACTGTACATATGCTCAGCTTCTTCCCACGCTCGCATCAGCTTACCCACCAATACAGCGCAGACTGGGTTCAGGCGCAGGCCTTGGCCTTGGCTAGGTATGTGGCCTTGAACAAGCTGCTCAGTGTTTCTGGGACTCAGTTTTCTCATCCTTAAAATGGGAACAACACTGGCGTTCATCTCATGGGGTTCCTGGGAGGAATAAATGAGATGGTGACATGTGTCAGTCACATAGGACAGGGCCTGGCACATACTGGGGTGGAAGGGTAAGGCAACAGGCTACCTGTTTTCAGGGAGAGACCCCAGAGGGTGGTAGTAAAAATGCAACCAGTTAATATGAGGACAGTGTCCAGCACATAACAAGGGCTTATTAAATAATAATAGCTTGAACCATATGAGATTGTCAATATTCAGTTCTTTTTGACCTACAAAAATGGCAACAGCATATGGTTCAACCCTATAGTTATTGTTTTTATCATTTCTTAGGTTGGACTCTATAAATGTTCTATTCCTTTTTCCCAAAGAATCTGTTTGGGCCCAGCCAGCATGGCTCAGTGGTTGAGCATTGACCTGTGAACTAGGAGGTTGTGGTTTGATTCCTGGTGAGGGCACATGCCCGGGTTGCAGGCTCGGTCCCCAGTGTGGGGCTTGCAAGAGGCACCCAATCAATGATTTTCTCTCATCATTGATGTTTCCATCTCTCTCTCCCTCTTCCTTCCTCTCTGCAATCAATAAATATATATATATATATATATATATATATATATATATTTTTTTTTTAAAGAACCTGATTGGGGCCCCAGAGGAACCTGAGATTTCCCCTTCCCCCCTCCCCCCTACTCCAGCCTTGGTGGCTGGTCAGGAGCCCCATCCCTGAGGCTGTCCTGCCCAGACAGCAGGTGCGAGAAGTGCAGTCACCAGCTCCGACAAGGCCCCTGGCAGAACTGGACACTCCTAATTTATCACTTGGAGCCGCGCAGGCTGCCATCTGCAGGGGTTGCCCCAGGGCCTCGTCACTTAGCACGTCTGCTAATTAAAGGCAAGATTAACCACCCTGGTCCCGTGGCACCTCTCCCGGTGCATGGCTCTGGCTGATCGGGCCTCTGCTGGGAGGGGCTGTCCTGCTACTTGGGATGGTGGCCAGAGAGAAGGAGACCCACCCAGCACGGAGACCCGAGGGAGAGAGCACTGAGCCATCTGGAAAGCCGGGTTAGCTCACTGGCCACCTGGGTGAAATGGGATCTTGGTCTAATAGGGACAGACAGGGTGGGGGGCGAGATGCAGGTGCCTTATTCCCTGAGGTGGCCCAGCACCTTAGAATAGCCCTTGGGAACTGTGGCTGTCAGAGAGAACAGATGTGAACTACCGAGTGTCCCGGGCACGAAGGAGGCATTCAATGAATAATACATGGTTGAATGGCTGGTGCATGGGTGGATGGACTGTAGGTACACAGTCGGTGCTGAATAAGTGTCTCCAACATAAATTATAGCAAGCCCCATGTGGTGCTTTGAGTCAAGTGTTATTCTAAACATTTATACTTGTTAACTCAACGGGTCCTCACAGGAGCTCTGTGAAAGATCGTTGGCCCGTTAGACAGAGGAGGGAATCTGGCACGGAGAAGTTCCGTAACCAGCACTGAGTCATACAACTAAGAAGTCTTGGGGGTCATTGAATGATCACAAGATTTGGGAGCTCTGGAAGGATTATCTGGGTGAACCTGATCTTTTTCCAGGAAAAAAAAAATAGTTGTTTTTCATGTCCCCGGAGTCCTAGGATTGGGAACACAAGTAGGGACTCCTTGGAGTGGTAATGCTTTGAGGCTGGTGTAAGTTGTGTCTCTGGGTGTAGTTTTAACACATGGGACACATCGCAGGTGTTCCCGGAGTCTCAGGGAACGAGACACGGGTTTCCCTCTGGAATTCACCAGGTCAGGCTATATAATATGGACCCACTGGGCTCCCTGGACTCCTCCATCCTCACACCCTTGGTCTGGTGAGCGCTCTGCTTCAGAACACGCTTGTCTATGAAGTGGGACTGGCAATGCCTCCTGCACAGAGCTCGCCCCCCATGTGTGCCTCAAGTTCTAAAATGTCGGTTTCCTCCCCCCGAAGCTTTCTGTGTGACTGCAAATTGGCCATGGACCTTCCACTTGGACCTGGTTATATGCCCTCCCCCTGGAGCCACTAAGAGTAAGCATCATTCCTCCGCTTTTCCAACGCAGAGACGGAGGCTCAGGGGGCGACTCGATCCCAGAGCTCCCAGCCCAGTGTAGTGTCTAGGGCTCTTTGATGCCTCTTGAACCTAAAGAGAAAAAAAAATAGCTGGCCATTCATTATCAGAAAGACAGTGGAGACCAAAGAGAAAACACCGAAGAGCTCATGTAATGTCTGGTTTGCCAGCGCCCAGAGCACGACCTCTCCATCCATCCCCGTCCTTCCTGCAGGGTTTGGAGCGAAGTCCAGACCAGGGCAGTTTCGGAGATGAAGGGCTCAGAGCGGCTCCGTGGGTGCAGACAGACCTTAAGGACCTCTGCAGGCCATGAGGGGCTGCGACGGAGGCCTGTGAAACGGCGAGGGGCGGGGGCGGCAGAGCGAACAGGACAGTAGACATCCTGGGCTCGCCCGAAGCCAGGACAAAGCCAGGGAAGCCAGCTTTCTCGAGAAGGTGAAAACATGGACCTTGGAGCCAGTCTCCCTCCATGTGAAACGCTGCCCTGCCATTGACTAGCTGTGTGAACCTCTGTAAAGCGGTCTGGTAGACAGAACCTCCTTGAAGGGCTGCTCTGATGGTTCAGTGAGATACTACCTGGAGAGGGCTTATACCAGTCCTGGTGCAAGCATTGTAAGGGCTGAGTAAGTGTTGGCTGCTGCTATCAGCTGTCCAGTTCAACAGATATTTATCTGTCCTACACCTGGGCCTGCCCCTCGTGGTGCAAAGGTGCAAAAATGGAATTTACAGGCTCAGGGTGGGGTGGGGTGGGGGGGATACAATGACAAAATTGAGCATCTAGAGGCCCATAGGGTTTAGCTGAGTCCAGGGATGTTTCATAGGGTTATTAGAAGTCGGAAATATCTGGGGTGTGACTTTGACCTTTTGACATCTCTTAACACCATCCTCAGAGACAGTCCCCACCAGAGGGCAGAGGTCATCCCATTCCAGTGCCCCTGCTCTATGGATGAAGGATGACACAGGGACCCAGGAGAGGCCACAATAAGCCCATAGCCAGTGAGGACAGGGGAGTCCTGCGTGGCAGATTTTCGGATCCTTTGTGCAAGATGTCTTTTCCAGTTGAACTATAGCAGACATACAGAAAGTGCACACATCAAACATGGTCTGCTCGGTGTATCATCACCACCAGATCACACCTGTGAAATGTAGTCCTGGCTCCTATAGCATGGATTACTTTCACGGGTTTGGAATTATACAGTAACTACTCTTTCATGTCTGGCTTCTTTTGTTCAATATTATGTTAGCTTGCTTCAACCCACGTTGCTCTGTGGAGCTGTATTTATTGCTTTGGCTGGAGAAAAGCCACCTTGGTTTACCCATTCTGTTATTAATGGGCATTAGGTTGTTTCCCAGTTGGGGCTACCACACATGGTGCTGCCAGCGAACATTCTAGAAAACGTGTTTTTGGTGGCGGTTTGAGTATACTCCTGGGAGAGGGATAACTGAGGCTTCTGCTCTTGACCTTGGGCCTGATTCTGAGTGCAAACCCAGTGCAGGGCTCCCAGCCATTCATCGTAGCCACTTCAGCTCACTGTTTCTCTACTGAGTATGGGAGGGAGCAGCAGGGAAGATTTATAACAAGACATCGACATTTAGGGGAGTACCGCTCCCAACAGCAGGCCCTTTCTGGATGATTAAAAGCCGAGGGAACCAGGGACACTTGAGCAAAGATTAAGAAGTCAGAGCCTGTTTTCTGAAATGGCTCAGCTCTGGAGCAAACAGACTGGGACCACGGACATGTAGCTGGACCAGTGGTGTCGGGGAGGGGAGTGACCAGCCACACGGGGAGGCGGGGTATTAAAGAAAAATCCAGAAGCATTAAAGCTTAGGCTGCCCTTGGCCCTGGAAGGACAGGTTAGGAAGGGACAGCCAAATATACACTGAATCAGAGAGGATAATAATGTGAACCTCCACTTGGTACCATATTTTACCAACCGTGAGCGCTGTGCTGGGGTCCTAGCCTCCCGGGTCTGCAGAAGCTCCCGTAGAGTTTAGTTTCACACAGACATCTGGTCTACCACCTCCCACTGAATCGTATTCTCCTGGGATGGGGCCAGAAGAGCAACATTTTTGTAGAAGACCCACAGTGATACTAATTTCAGGTTTGGAAACCACAGCTTTAAGGGGCCTGTCCCTTTGGCCTACACTGAGCCCGATCCAAAAAGGGCTTCGTTTTTCCAACTCACCATTCACAGCCTTCCTGCTCCCTGACCTTATTGGTTTTCCTCACACCGAGGCTGCCTTTACTCTCGGGGTGATTATTGACTCTGTACCCTCTCTGGATGCATCAGTCACTCCACTCAGGGAAAACTCCTTCCCATCGCAGCCTCCTCGGGCTGTTTTTAAGTCACACACCCTCCCATGTTGACCTTCTCTTTGTACCTTTTAGGAGGCAGTATCTCTTCAGGCCCAAGATCAAGAAGCAGTCTCTGTGGGCTAATGAGTTTAGGATGGAAGTCTAATCCACCTCGGCCTTTCTCAGCCTGTTTTCTCACCTGTAGACTAGGAATATTAAGATCTAGGGCTCCAGCTTCAGGCACAGTTATATGCCCTCTCTGTGTTGCAGTGTTCACATCTCCGTCATTGTGATTACCAAAGGATGTAGCTAATCTCAGATACTGAGTGTAACTCAAGTGATCATTTGGGTGTCAGAGCAGCGAGGAATGGGTCAAACCCAAGGGTGAGTGAGTGCAAATCATTTCCTTTGCCCCGGGTCTGTCGCCCCAGCCTCCTGCCTGGTATCCCTGTCCCCTCCAGTCCTTCAGCTCCCAGAGGGATTCTAATGGAACCTAGATCTGACCCTCAGGGAACTAGGGTGAACCCCACAGCGTCTCTGCGCCAGGCCCAGTGGGTTAGACACTTTACATGGGTTCATTCATTTCCTCTCCACAGCTGACCTGTGCAGTTGGCATTATCTTTGTTTGTAAAAACATGGAAACTGAGGCACAAAGAAGCCAGCAATAAAGCAGAGGCCTTGCACCCAAGGCTTCTGACCCCAAAGCCCATGTTCATTTCTTTGATTAGTTTGTACCCTGGCCCCCGCCTGGGTGCCCCATTCACTGTGGCTGACATTTGACAGCAGAGAATGCCATGCTAGCTGAAGGTGGTAAAATGCCTGAGGGTAAGACTGCCAGCCTGGCCAGAGAACATCTTTACAGCTCCCCAGGCCCTTAAAGCAGTGGTTTCCAAACCTGGAGCCCACTGCGTTGTCATCTGAGATACAGGTTCTTAGTGGCTGGGGATTAAAGAGATAGATCCTATTTCTGCAGGCTAAGGGCAAGATGCAAACAGTCCCCAGCAGCTGGGGCCCTGATTTGCTTATTTTGCAGTGTCAAACCACCATTTCCTTTAGTAGGCTGGAGAGAGAAAGCTAGAAAGGGGCCCCGCGGGGTGAGAGGAAGGGCAGAGGGGGTTGGCTGGCTGGCCCACTGTCTGGACGGGTGCCCTGGCTGTTCAGGCTCAGCCAGCTATGCTCAGGCTGTTCAACCCATTGCCCACTCCTCCCTGGTGAGGTCTCCTAGGGGCACAGGGAGAGGTCAGATGTGAGCTGGGAGCTGCCAAGCTGGGGTCAACTGCCCCACACCCTTCTTCTAAATTGTGACCTGTAGGTTTCCGTTTTCTGAAAAATCATGCAACCTCAAGTTGCCCAAGTGGAAGGTAAGCACCTTGGAAATCATCTCCAGCTTTGAATGTCAGGAGGCCCAGAGTTAGTCCTGGTTCCTCCTTTGTCTGGAGGTGAAAATGGCACACATCAGACCATCTACCTAGGGTCTCAGTTTTGCCATCTGCAAAATGGAGATAATAATAGCTCCTACTTCGTAAGTAAGAATTAAATAAGGTAATATATGAAAAGCATTTAACACCATGCCTAACTCACCGTAACTGCCCAAAAGCAAGTTGTGGTTCAGTATTACTAGAGATGATAGCAACATCATTTATTTACTCACTCATTTGTTCACCCGCTTCCTTGTTTTCTGCTGCAGATATTTATTAAGCACTCCAGGCCCAGTGCATGAAATTCGTGTACTGATAGGGTCCTTAGTGGCTGCCAGCTGGCCTGGTACTCCCTCCCTTCCCCCGGCCGGCCCCACCCCCTGGTCGAACTCCAGGTCCAGGGGACAGTTTGCATACTACACTTTTATTATATAGGATAACTTGAGAGTCTAGTGTATCCCATACCATCGTTATTGTCTCCTGACCTGTAAGACACCTGACCTACTTGGGGAGATATATGGAGGGGATGCCTGGGATACATTCTCGAGTCTCCAGAGAAATTAGTGGAATGGAGAGAGGCAGGATTGTAGGCAAGTATATGTTCCCTCACACCCAACGGGACTGTGAGCAACTTGAAGGCAGGGACGTGTGTATGAGGGAAGCATGACGTCCATGTATGTGTGGAATAACTTGCTTGCTAACTTGTTTATTTGTGTAATACACACACACACACACATACACATCACACACACACACACACACACACACACACACACACTCCTTGTGTATTTGATGTCTCTATACTCATAGCTAATATGCATTCACATAGTAGGGGCTCGGTAAATATGTGCCCACTTAAACTATCAATAAAAAAAAGCAGCTTTGTTCTCGTTGGAGGTCCAGTTTTGGCGAGAAACCTGCACCAGCTGTGTCCACAGGCCTCCCGTGCTCTGAGCTGGCTCAGGAGGGGCATTTACATGGACCTGTATTTATGCTTCAAAACCAAGATGCTGGCACTCGTGCCTTGAAAGATTGCAAAAGGCCACTTCCATCTCTCACCTCCGTCCAAAGTAACGGCAAGACGGCCTCTCTCCTGCCGCTGCCTTTAGTTCGGGTCCATGATACAGAGTTCAGTGGGGAGGCCAGGACATCACTGTGACAAACAAAGGAACGGAAAGCACTTACCTCTTCATAGTGGTTAGTGGGGAAATGCAGTGAAAGCTATTTTTCCCCCAGGGTGGACAGGTCCTGTGGATTAGCAGGCACACAGGCTCTGCAACTTGCTCCTGCCAGGTGTGTAAGCTGAGAGGGGAATATTAACCGATCGGTGCTGATGGGCCTTTGGAGAGAAGATGCCAGGATGTACTGTGTGTGTTTTAGTGTGAATACTGGAGGTATATCATCCTGGGATATGAGTAGACCTGTAGTTTGTTCGTTTTTATTCAAGCTCAAAACTGTTTTTATTTTACTCTGATGTATTTCATTCCGTGTTATACTTCAACCTGTTCCAAAAAGATTAAAGTTTGCTTTCAAGATTAGATAATACATGGTTGGGTAAACTAAATGGGAACTCAGTGACAGAGATAAAGGACAGACAAAGATGAAGACGCAAGAAAGGAGCCAGAAATGAGATGAATGTAAACATGAACGCTGTGTCATTCTACGGTAAACAGGGCTCTGAGCTTCCAGGGAGGCATCAAAGAAGGGGAAACCCGGTCAGTTACGCTGTCCCAGTGGCCATCAGACACACCTATTGGTCAGGAGAAGAAAAGCTGCAGTTGCTACCGAGGGCCTTTCCTCTGAGCCCTTTGTGGAGAGGACCCAGTGCCACGAAGAACAGCCTCCTGGGAAAATCCCTACCGAGAGCCCAGGTCACATGACATGCTCTGTCCACATGGCACATGGTAAGCTCAGCATAGGCCTTCCTCGGGGCACAAATCAGGAGCATGTGCGATGGCCCAGGTGCTCCGCTCTATTTGGGTTGGTTTCACACACGGATTCTTATCCCAGAGCTGAAACTCTATGACAGTTATGTTTCAATTGTTGTTTAATTGTATGTCATCCTTTTTTTTTTCTTCTTTTTCCAAGAAGACATGATCTTGTTTGAGTCTCAAAAGCTGTGACTATTGGGTGGAGAGGGGCCGGGAGACCACGTGGTCAGGTCCAGGAAGCCCCCCATGCCTAGTCTGGCAAGTGGCATGCAGTAGTTGCTCATAAAAAGTGTTTGCTGAGTAAATGGGCTGGGATGTGGTTTGAACAGAAGTTTGATAATAGTTTAAAGGAAATAATTAAGCGAGGCACATTAAGACAGTCGTTGTGGGAAATTGCTGAACGTTTTTTTCATTTTCTATCATTTGAACGGTTTGAGTAAGGAGACGACAAATTCAGGAAGGACTGGATCTCAGGAAATAATGCAGTCTCATCCCCCCGTATTTAATGTTCTGTAACTAGTATACCTGGGAGCTTGGCACCCCTCTCGCCTCACCTTTCGAAGACAGGGCTCTGGTCTCATCGTCATCATCATCATCTAGAATCTAAGAGTCGTTTTCTGCCTTGGCTGCGCGATTCCCACCTTCTCAGCCTCTGACCCCCACTCCCCCCACATGACCTAGGGCAGTGGTCGGCAAACCGTGGCTCTTTGGCCCCTTGAGTATGGCTCTTCCACAAAATACCACGACCTGGGGTGAGTCTATTTTGAAGAAATTGTGTTAAAAGAAATTTAAGTTTAAAAAATGTGGCTCTCAAAAGAAATGTCAATCGTTGTCCTGTTGATATTGGGCTCTGTTGACTAATGAGTTTGCCAACCAATAACCTAGGGCCCAAACAGCTTCTAGGTTTTCCTTAACACACACTGAGCCAGGAGCAGCCTTTGAGCTGCCTGGACCTCCCGAGCTTTGAAACTCACAGGGGAAATGGGACTGGTTCGAGATTCTTCCTGAAGATGTTCTTTCTAACTACAGTCTCCCAACCTCCTTTCTAACTCCAGTCTTCCTCCTTCTCACAACATATTTGAAAATGCTTTGAGGACCCACAGCTTTGAAAACCTGCACATATGTTTACTTGGCCCGGGGAATGGCAGATGCATCTGGACTCCAGATGTTTGCCAGCCCTGCAAAAGGTAGGCAGTCCCAGGTGTTGTGGACGGGGCTCAGACTAAACAGCGGAAAGTGGTGCATAAAGACACCTTTCAGATTCCCTGGTGGCCTTTGACACTGGCTTCTCCTTTTCTAGGAAGCCCCTGGGTGAGCTCCGGAGGTCTCTGTTTGAAAGAGACATTACAAACACACCCTTTTAGGGCACCAGAGTCTTTAGGACAGTGTAGAGGGGCTGAGGGGGCCGGGTGGCCTGGGACTGAATTCCAGCTCGGCTGTGTGATCTCAGGTTGGTTACTTGCCCTCTCTGTGTGGCAGTGTTCACGTCTCTAAAAGAAAGCTAATGGTCTCCACTGTTTAGGGCTGTCGTGAGAATTGCAGAGCTAATGCATCTACATAAAATGCTGAAGTCAGTGCCTGGGACGTACGCAGCATGAAGTAGATGTTTGCTGTTATTGCTCCTCATCTCCTTCTTCTCTAGAGGCCACTGTGGAATTAGAAGCTGGTTAGTGCCCTTTAATTGGTCATTATCAATTCACCTTGGCGCTGTGGGCAAGCCTGTTCTCCTAATATCTCCCCGGGGATTGATAATGGTGATGACGGTCCTGAAATTTACTGAGCACCTCCCCTGTGCCAGGCACTGTGATAACCACTTGACATATAGAGCCTATAGGAGGTCCTATAGCGTGGCTCAGTACTTAACAGAGGCTGTAAAACAGTAACTCAGGGAAGTGGGCACTGTTATTATTAGCTCCATGTTTCAGCCGAGAAAGAAGGCTGAGAGGGGAAGGGAGCGAGCAAGTGGTATCCAGGACTTGATCCAGGATAAGCAACCTCAGATCCCATGTTCTCGACCACCACATGGAGGGGGTCCTTGGTGAGAAGCCCCGGGTGTGTGGTACAGGCAGGAGGTATGGTGCCAGGGACTGTAGGAACTTGGGTAGGAACAGATTTCATCCACCTCCAGAGGAGGTGGCCTTTGAGCAAAGCCTTTAGGAAGATGGATTGAAGTGAGGATAGAGAACGGCATTCCAGGCAGAGGGAACAGCATTCATGCAAATGTAGAGGGAAAAGCCCCAGAGAATGTTTAAGTCCACAAGGAGTAGGCGTTAGGTAGCGTGTAGGTGGGTAGAACGCCAAAACAGGACCTGATGAGGGAGGGCATCGGATGGCAAAAAGGGATGCTATCCTTCAGGAACTGTGGTTCTTGGATGAAGTGTCTTGTTTTCTTTTTTTTTTTTTTCCTTTTTTTAACATATTTTATTGATTTTTTACAGAGAGGAAGAGAGAGGGGTAGAGAGAGAGAGAAACATCGATGAGAGAATCATCGATCAGCTGCCTCTTGCACACCCCTTACTGGGGATGTGCCTGCAACCAAGGTACATGCCCTTGACCGGAATCGAACCTGGGACATTTCAGTCCGCAGGCCGACGCTCTATCCACTGAGCCACACCTGTTTTGGCATTGGATGAAGTGTCTTATCACCGTAAGCTCCTCCATCCCACCCACCGGTCTGTCCTCCTAGGAGATGACCGACCTTGGCCTCCAGAGCCACCAGAGTCAGTGTTTGGTGGTATCTGGCATGTGTGCCCCACTGCTGTCCATGCAGAATGGCTTAGACAAACGTGAACCCCCAGGCTGGAGAGAGGAGCTAAGCTTCCCCAGGGCCAAGCCCCAGAGAAAAGACTTCTCTTCCGCAATAGAGCACAGAGTAAAGGCCAGGCTGCACCCCGAGGGGCCGCCTGGGACTGGGCCAGCTCTTGGGGTCCCCGCAGGGAAGAACCAGAAAGACCTAGAGCGGGATGGCCTCTCCCTAGTGTGGCCTGTCCCTCCGCGGCTTGGGCAGAGGCAGCTGTCAGGGGGGTGGGGGGCGCAGCCTCAGGTGGACGTGAAGGCGTTCTCCGAGGCAGGACGTCCTGGGTGGAGACCCGCCCAGAGCATGAGGGCGGACCTCGTGGCACCTGCAGGCGGCGCTTGCCCAGTAAGGGAGTCTGAGCCCATGGACAGAGCAGCCCCAGTGCTGGAACCTTCTCTCAGCCCCGGGGCCAGCTCCTCCTCCGTAGGGAAGCCAGAGGGTCTGGTGTTGCTTGAGAACCTTGATGTGCATGTTCTGGGTGGAACTGTGTCCCTCCTCAAACGTCCTAACCCCGGATATAGGCTCATTGCAGATGTATTTAGTTAAGGTCAGGAGGGGGTGGGTCCCTAATTCAAGACAAGTGGTACCCTCATCGATGTTTCTAACTCTCTGTCTCTCTCCCTTCTTCTCTGTAAAAATTTAATAAAATATATTTTAAAATAAAGAAAAGGGGGAGCCAAAACCGATTTGGCTCAGTGGATAGAGCGTTGGTCTGCGGACTGAAGGGTCCCAGGTTTGATTCCAGTGAAGGGCATGTGCCTTGGTTGCAGGCACATGCCCAGTGGGGGGTGTGCAAAAAGCAGTTGATTGATGTTTCTAACTCTCTCTTTCTCTCCCTTCCTCTCTGTAAAAAAATCAATAAAATATATTTTAAAAAAATAAAAGAACAGGGGGGTAGAGAATTTGGACACACACACACACACACACACAGAAGAACGCCATGTGGAGATGAAGGCGGAGATAGGGGTGAGGCTTCTCTGTGCCAGGGAATGCCGAGGATTGCCCACCAACCGCCAGAAGCTGGGGAGAGGTCTGTCACAGCCCCCGAAGGAGCCACCCTGACTACGCTTTGAACTCAGATATTCAGCCTCCAGGACTGAGACGATAACGGTCCGTTATTTAAGCCGCTGAGTTTGTGATCCTTGTCCTGTCAGCACTGGGAAACCTTCTTAGGCCTCACAGCAACCTGCGGAGGGGGGTGCCATTCTCCACACTGCGCAGGTGTGGAAACTGAGGCACAGAGGACTCTGGGACATGGCCCAAGCCACCCGGGAAGCAGGAGAAGAGGAAGGGCGGGCCACGCTGCTCAGCTCCATACACAGGCCACGTGGAAGCTGCCTGAGCACCGAGTCCTGGGTCCTGGTCGGAAGCAGAGGATCTAAAACGCGTTGGGTGATCCCAGGGGGACTGTGATGAAAGGTCTGGAACGGTCAGGGATCAGGAGCTGACCAGGGATCAGAGGGAGCCCCGCTGCCAGCTGACCGGAGGCCTCACCCAGCCTGCGTTGCATGTGGCCCGGGACCCAAGGGGCCCCACCTGCAAGACCTGGCCCCGCAGGGCCAGGAGCCAAGAGGCCATGAGAGTGGCCACAGGGCACCTGAGTACAGCTGCCTCCAGCTCTCTTTCCTGTTGTCCTTCAGGCCTTCACAGCCGGGGCTCTCCCCCACTGCTCTAGAATACAGAAGTATTCCTCTGGCAGCTCCCTGGGGCTCCCTTGCCTGTGGGAGCCTTCGCCCCCTCCCTCCCCTGTCCCCGCAGTCAGGGGAGCACACCCTCCCCACTGCAGGGCCCTGAGGGTCTTTCCTAATCCAGGCACCGGAAGATGGCACTGCCGTCCCCCTGGCGCCCACAAAACAGGAATTTAAGCTCCTTCTTCTTACAGGGATTGTGCAGGGCTCTTACAGGGACATGCAGGAGTGAGGAGCAGGCTGGCTGTCGCTTCTCTGGACCCAGGAAGGCCACCCTCCCTCCCTTGGTGACAGGGAAGGGAGTGGAAGGGGACATGCCGTCTTGCAGGCAGCAGAGCTACTTTGCATGTGGGCTAATTCGTTGCTGCCTTGACCACTGCCTCCTGCTGGACCAGCCGTCGGGGAAGCCAGGCCCACGTACACCGGCTCAGCCGCGCTGTGGAGTTCCTCTGTGCAATGCTGGACAGGTAGCAGGCTCGAGGCTGGCAGCAGTGGTACTCAGCCTGGCGGGGATGGCCGGTGGTGCCAGGCAGGCCAGCCCCGATGGCGGGAGGCCTGAGAGGCGCTCCTGGCTGCCTTTGTGTGCTGATCATCGGCCCTGGCCTGGCTGGGGTGCAGCCATTCCAGGACCCTGTTCCCAATAGGGGCCAGAGGAACATCAGAGAGGCTAGAACTGGCTGCCAGACTCAGCCAGAACCCCACAGTCACCTCTCAGGGGTTCCTCTGAACTTTGGGGAAGCCCTCCCTGCCTTCAGCTGACCCTTGAGGTCCGTAGTCCCGCTGGGTGAGCCAGGCAGCTGCTCACTGCGCCTAACATCCCCTTTTACAAGCAGGTCCCGGGTGTCTGGGTTCCCGTGCAGCTTTGCGCAGGTCATGTGACTCTTCCCTACCTCTGCTTTCTCCAGTGTAAATGGGGATCATCATAGTAGCCGCTTCATACCGTTATTGTGAGGATGGAATGACATAAAACTCAACATATTCAGAATGGCACATAGCAAGCACTAAATGCGAGCTAACGGTAAGGGTGATGGCGATGCGGATAACAATGATGATGGCTCCGTTCCCACAGAGCAGCCACTGTTCCTTTTACTGCTGTTATCATGGCTATGACTACTAATGCCATTATTACGACAAAGTCCCATTTGTACCGGTACTAATACCACCGCCAGGATAAATGCCACCCCCCAGGATGTACATAGCAATTATGACTTTATAAAGCTTTGGAAGTGCGAATGGCTCCCCGGTGAACTTTAAATGTTGATGCGGTTGGTGGCCATGGTTTTGCACGCGATAGTTCTGCCCCTCTGTCTCATCCCAGCACCGCCTGCGCCTGCATTCCCACCAGCCCTCACCCCTCCATCCCTCCTCCCCCCTCCAGCCAGACCAGATCCTTCTTTTTTTTTTTTTTATTAACTCCCTCCCTTTTTACAATTACACATTCCTAAAGACTCAGCTCAAATGTCATCTGTTTGATGAAGTCTTCCTTGGCTGGGGAGACATAAAGATGCAAACTAGGAAATCAGGTTTCATCAGGAGTGGGGATTCGGGCATCCAGGAGAGCAGCGAGAACGGAGGCTGTAAAGACTGCCAATGAGATCTGAGAGCTGGTCTGCGGGGGAAAGCCAGCGTGCGGAAGCTGGAGCAGCCCACTCTGCCGAGGAGTGGCCTGGCTGAGTCCCGCTGAGCAGCTGATAATCACAGGAAACACCGGTATTGCGCATCTCGTATGCGCCAGACACTGCTCAGGTGTGGATATATACGCCACAACCCTATGCTGTTCCTACCGCCACCCCCATTATGGAGGGGAAACCGAGGCACGTGGAGGTTCATTCATTTGGCCAGAGCGTGAATAGAGGTCATCGGTAACAAAGCCTGAATTTTGGCTCCAGAGCCCATACACCAGTGTTGTGTGTGATTGTATCACATCACTGTTTCAGTCTCTGTTTCCTCTCTCCTACCTTCCCTTCATTCTGATTTACCCACTGTCCCACCACCAAGGTGCCCAGTTGCGGGCTTAGGGTGGTAGAAACCAAAGTCACCCTCTACTCACTAATGTCTTAATTCGGCAAATATTTCATGCCTACCACCTGAATGTTTATATTTATACTCATATAAATGTATGAGTATACGGCAATTACTTGGAATAGGGACTGGTACACAGTGGGTATTAGCTACCATCATCACCATCATCAATATATTCATTATCACCATTATCATAACTATTATTACCATCACCACCACCATCATCACCACCACCACCACCATCATCATCATCCTGTACAGTATCTGGCACTAAGAAGGTTTTCAGTGAGTATTTTGTTGAATAATGAATGACAAGGCATGTCTCAAAACCACTCACATTCCCAGGAGAGAGCTTTTCAGTGTCAGAAAATCGATGCCCTAATTCCCTGAGTCCCCGGAGGAGCCATTTGCCGCCCATCTCCTCCCCCAAGACTGGGCGCACATCCTTTCTTCTCCAGGAAGTGGATCTTTCCACCTCCACTCGCTGACCCCTGCGGGCAGGCGTGATTTCCCCTCCGTATGCCAGGACACAAAGCTTTCCCTCGCTCAGTAAGCCCCTTTCCTTTCATGCCTCAGTTAAAGAGTTTAGCTGTAAGCTTCCGTAAGGAGGGACCACGGCTTCACCCAGGGTGGCACACAGTAGGCACTCAGGAAACATTTGTGCTGACTGGCAGGGAGTTGGGGTTAGTGGTGTCTAACCCTTCCCCACTTCCCGCGGTTCGTGATTTCATGGCTCACTGGTTCTAAGCGACAGAACACAAACTTTCAAAATGGATAGTCACATCCGTTGAGAAACTTCTCCCAGGTTTAAAGTGTGTCATTTCTCTTGTTTATACACACATGTACATATGGCAAATGGATGGATGGGCAACTTTAAATTGTGTGTGTGTGTGTGTGTGTGTGTGTGTGCATGGCTATCCATACCTGTGTGCATGCATGCGTATGTATGTATGTACAAATTTCAGATAACAAGAATATTCACCTAACTAGCAGCTGGACTCCCTGAACAAAGGTTTCTGATAAATTGGCCTACGAATTTGCCCTGACAGGACAAGGACCATTGCTTTGTTGTGGAACCGGCTACCACTGAGGCCTGCCTGGCCCCTGCACTGAGTGGCCTCTGGTGACAGAAGACCATTTGGGTTCCCTCCCCTGGGACTGTCAAAGGAACTGACAAGGAGGGGTGAGCAGATGTAGAGCTGACTAGTGTAAACCACCTCAGCTGGCTCTGGGGCCTAGGCCTTGTCCCTGGTGTCTGGTGCCTGGCCCCGGGTGATTAGGGCAGGTGGATAGTGGCCTGGAGCTGAGAACCTGGCTAAGGAGGCCCAGGGCTGGCTGATTTGCATCTGAGAAGTGCACTCACCAGCAAGTAGTTTGCTGTCTGTAGGAACAGGCTAACCCAGGATGTGCAGTCCCTGTGAAGTCAGCAAGGCCCAGATGTGGAAACATCTGAATTCAACCTGGCAGTGTTGCTCACTGATTGAGCATCAATCCATGAACCAGGAGGCCATGGCTCGATTCCCGGTCAGGTCATATGCCCAGGTTGCAAGCTGATCGCCAGTAGGGGTCATGCAGGAGACAGCCAATCAGTTCTCTCATCAATGATGTTTCTATCTCTCTCCCTCTCTCTTCCTCTCTGAAGTCAATAAAAACATGTTTTTAAAAAAATATTTGAATATAGACAGCAAAATACACGGTGAGTATAGTACATGTGGGGAGGTAAGGGAGGGAGGAGAAGGGACCCTCTTCACCAGCAAGGACAGTGAACTCCCTTCACCAGGAGCCCGTGGCCTTGTCTAAAGTGCAGTACCTTTTAACAGCAACAATAAAAGAGAATTCAGAGTCCTCTTGTGGTTTATTGTTGCTCTGTAATCAGCTGCTGACTGTAGCCTAATGGGATCCTAATGCTTTTAAAAGCCAATTTTGCAATCTTTGCACAGTAAATCCTCACTTAGCGTCCTCGTTGGGTTCTGTGACTTTAAGCCGAAGGACATATAACCAAATAACAAAACCAATTTTACCATAGAGACAAGAGTTAAGTTCCTACCACATCTCATCAACCTTATAACAAAACAACATTAGTTGAGGGCCTGCTGTATTTGCAATGGAGGGTCCTATCAGCGTATACACGCATTGCTGCCACTGGCAGATGTATGCTTTTACGTGTCATTAAAATCTATAGTACGTTCACAGCAGCATTAGCTAGTTCTCAAAATGTTAGCCTAATCTCCTCTACGCCTGTAGATATACACACCCCTGTCCTTCCGTGCGGTCAGCCATAGCGTATTTCAACGTATTAAACATCCTGCGGAAGAGTTCCCCACTATATCCTATCAAATACGTGGTACGTTCTAGCCACCAGGGTGTGTAATTAAAAATAATCAGTCTTTGAAGACTTAGAATGCAATTAAATATACTGAAAACACTAAGGCTTGGTTCAATATGATTTAATCTTCCTTTGATGGTTCCGGATCTTATGGGTCCTGGGGGCCTGGGTTATGAATATTAATGAACCCCATGCTCTTACTCTGCGGAAGTTCCACCTGAAGGAGATTTCCAGGTTCATGGGCTTCCGCTTTAGAGGGGACGCTCACTCTTACCTGGATATGGTTTCTTGATCCCCTGGGGATGACATATCAGTGAATATTTGTCATGGGCATAAAATGCTCCGACAGCTGGTGTGAAATCTCAGCCTCTTGTCTTTATCAGGGAGACATTTTCAGTGGGAGGGTTAATGTGTTATTAACACCTTAAAAAAAAAAACAAAAAAAAAAAACTTATTGCCAAAACGGGTTTGGCTCAGTGGATAGAGCGTCAGCCTGCAGACTGAAAGGTCCCGGGTCCGATTCCAGTCAAGGGCATGTACCTTGGTTGTGGGCACATCCCCAGTAGGGGGTGTGCAAGAGGCAGCTGATCGATGATTCTCTCTCATCGATGTTTCTAACTCTCTATCCCTCTCTCTTTCTCTCTCTAAAAAAAAATCAATAGAATATATATATTTAAAAAAATTATTAATCTATTTTTCCACCAAGAACTCTACTCAGGAGTCATCCACTAATTCTACTTGTATTTGTTAAGCAAGTCCCAATGGGACACAGTGGAACTGGAGAGTTGGCAACAGGGAAAGGCACACAATGTACATAATGTAATCAAATAACAAATGCTCTTTAGTGGACATATACCTCCTTCCCTCCCCTACTGCCCATCATCTCCTTCCTTCCCTGTCTAGTGTGATCACCTTCACCATTTGAACCATATTCAGATGCTTACTGATTCAGAATTAAAATTAATCTGGGGAAGGAACAGTTAAAAATAACCTCAGTGTGTCTTTTAGACACACAAGGCAGCCCAGCCAGTGTAGCTCAGTGGTTGAGCATTGACCTATGAACAAGGAGGTGACGGTTCAATTTCCAGTCAGGGCACATGACCAGGTTGCGGGCTCGTCCCCATTCTTTCCGGTCTGTTCTCCGCCCAGCCGCTGGAGTGACCCTCCGAAAAGATCAGACCACATCCCTCCCCTGCTCAGAACACTTCGCTGCCTCTCACCGCGCTCAGAGTCAAAGCCAAAGTCTGCAGTCGCCCATGGGGCTCCACTCAGTCTGCCCTCCCCACCTCTCTGACCTCCTCACCTACTGCTTGTCCCCTCACTTGCTCTGTTCCTTCCCTAACGAGCCAAGCCCACGTCCCTCTGGCCCTTCCCCTTACTGTCCCCTCTGCTGGCCTGCATTCCCTCCCCTTCTCTCCCAACCCTCCCACTCCCCCAGGATACCGTGTGGCTTGCACACTCACTTCCTTCAAGACTCTCCTTGAATGTCCCTTCCTGCTCCCCCACCCAACACTCCCATCCACCTTTCCTGCTCTATTTTTCTCCGAGGCACTTACCATCCAAGCAGCTCCGTATTCTAATTATGTATTTGGCGTGCATATACCAAAATGGCAAGAATATTCAGTGTTTTTGCTACTGGATCCCAGTACCCAGAATCACACCTAGCTCCTAGTGGATGCTCGGTACTGCTCGCTGAAGAAGGAAATGAATAGACTATTTTGCCCTCTGTTTCTTTATGGCTTTATACCAGTTGGTGTTTTCATTTATGCAATTGGTGTTAGAGCCACACTGTCGTCCCACTGTCTCTGCACCTGTACCGTTACCGTGCCTTAATGACAGCACGGCTGCCTCTGTGTCCCGTTCCCGGGATGAACACCCTCTAACCCAAGTTTTATTTATTTATTTATATTTATTTATTTATTTTTATTGATTGATCATGGTATCACATAATTGTCCTTATCCCCCCATTCCCATCCCAAACCCCTCCCCACATATGCCCCCACCCCCCTGTTGTCCATGTCCACTGGTTAGGCCCTTGTGCAAGCACACAACTCCTTTGGTTGATCTCTCCCCCTCACTCCCACCCTCCCCTACCTTCCCTCTGAGGTTTGAGAATCTGATCGCTGCTTCTCTTTCTCTGGGTCTGTTTTTGTTCATCAGTTTATGTTGTTCATTATTTCCTCTAGGTGTGTGAGATCATGTGATCCAAGAAATACCCTTGTAAGAACTGAAACTGAGACAAGCCATAATGGTTATGCTGAGAGGCAAATGAATCAGTCTGTAGTGAGTTCTAACCCAAGTTTTAATTCGCTCCCATGGCTCCTGAGCTGCCTGCGAGGAAACCTGCTTCATGGGGTTCATGTGGGGAGGGCGGCTTGTGAGGTCACCTTGAGGCATTTCCTGTTTTGTGACCCCGCCCTTCTTTGTCCCTGCCTCTCTCTATCTCAGCCCCCCCGCGGGCACACTGGGTGCCCTTCTCTTGTTGTCTCTGGACCGCCATCTCCCTAAGAACAGAGCCTGCTGCTGCTTTTGCTTCTTGGAGTCTGGGTACCTTTCAGTTGGGCCTTGGAGAATGCACATGGACTTGCTGGGGACCCAGTGAAAACGGAGAGAACATGGTGTAGAGATAGTGAAGAGGAGAAGGGAAGCAACGGAAATAGAAGATGCAGACCACTCTCTCTAGAATTTGGGCTGGGAAAGTGGGAATAGAGAGATACAGGACATAGAAGGTGAAGGTTCCGTTTTTTAAGACCAAATCCGTCTTGGCCCAAAGCCCAAGGTTCCCCGTGGTTCCCCCTGCCTCCCCACCCAGCTTCCCCCACCTCTGCCCTCCGCTCCCATCAGGCACCCTCCGCCCCATAGGCACATTCCTCCTTGGAACGTCCTTCAAATACATTGCCATTAATTGAGCTATTTATAGGGGCCAAGATTGACATGTATTAATTCATTTGATCTTCCAGTCGCCTTTCGAGGATCATGCTGTGACCATTCCCGTATTATCGGTATTTGCAAGGAAGGGCAGTTACAGGGAGGCCCAACGGCATGCCCAAGGTGACATTGCTGGGAAGTAGCACCGCTCCCACTGAGCCTGGGCGTTCATTCGGGCTCCACACTCTGCCCTCTGCTGGAAGGCCTTCTTCCTGCTCCCGGGGCTGACAAGGGCTGGCCCTGCTGTGCTCCCATGTGGACCCCACACCCCTGCCCTCCAGTCTTGTTCCCACAGTGTTTCAGTTGGTGGGTATGTCTCTCCGGCCAAGTGGGAGCCTTTGAGGGCAGGGATGCATGCATCCCGTTGTCTGTGGTTGGTGCTCAGTGTCTGAGGCTGAAGAGGATCCAGAGTGATGTCATGTCCTTTGCAGGTCAGCCTGCTCCTTCCTCTGTGTCCTTTAGGCCCCACGTCGGGGCACGTCATCAAACCGGTGTCTGACCATTCTCCATTGCCTCTTATTTCTTTTGATGATGTGATTGCAGACTTCTGAGGAATTTGTTTCTTGGGCTAGAATTCGTTTGGGGAAGTGGAGGGGACGAACCATGGTCTGGGTTTATCCTAATGGGAGTACAGCATGCCTTTCACAGAGGAATGAATGGGTTCACCGAGCCAGCTCTGAATCTATTTCCCACTTTAAGTCTCTCAGAAATAAAATGGTTGTGCAAACATTAGGGGGGTGGGGGGAATCTGATAACTTCCTATCCTGTTTCTTAATAAATTTAATGGTAACACAGAGCCTTCTGGCATCGTGGTATTATTGAATTCCTAAATCTTCAGCTTCAAAGAACTTCACTTGGGCTATTAGCAAACATTTATCGACCCCCTTTTCGATGCCAGGTTGTCCACATATATTATCCCATTAGGGCCTCCCCGTCACACTAGGAGGTAGATAGCATCAGGCATTTCATCGAAGGAGAAAGGGGGGCTCAGGGAAGCCCAGGCACAAGGCCCTGCCCACAGCTGGGAGGCGGCAGGGCGGGAACCGGAACCTGCCAGGTCTGCCTGGTGCCTGTTCCACGGCTGGCCTGCTGCCCCCCAGCTGCTTCCCTCCCATTGCTTAAAGCTGGGACAGCTGCCAGGACCCCCCGCTTGAATTCTGGGGCTAACGTAGCAGAAACCAAGGGGTAGCTTGGCAGGCAGGAAGTAGGCAGACTGCTCTTGCAGACAAAGACAGACCAGGCTCAGCCCAAGCCTGTGCCCCAGGCGCCAAGACCTATGCAGTCTCCTCCTCCTCCTCCATCATCATCATAAATGAGAGGAGAATGGGTGAGTGCTGACGGCTGCCTTGTTTGGCTTTCTCTTGGTGGGTAGATAGCATCCAGGCCTAGTCATAGATGGAGATGCAGAGAAAGGATGAGAAAGGATGGCAGGGCGGTGTATTTGCTAAGGGGTCATCCTATGCAGATAGGAAGGTAGGCATCTAGCAAGGCAGCAGTGCCCCTGATCCTCCATCAGATGCCCGACGTGGTTGGCCCAGGGGCCCACCCAGAGAAGTAGCTCTCTTGTGTGAGGAGTAGCTCTCTTGTGTTATGTTCCGAGTGACCTAACCAAAGTGCAGTCAATCTCCGTTTGCATAAGATTTTGGAAAGATGGCCCTCCAGGCTGTTAGAATCCAGGCATTAAATAAAAGAAACTGCTCATCTTGCGAACACAGGGTGTGTATAGAGCGGAGGCTTTGATATATTATCTTGTGTAATCACCACAAGAAAGCGATGAAGGAGATATTTGAACCTGTCTTTGCAGACATGGAAGCTGACTGGGGATCTGGGGAGGTCTTTGTTCGGGCTGCACAGGGGCTGCGGCAGGATGGGAGCTCAGCTCCATCAAGGCCATGGCCATGCCCAGCCCACTCTGTCCCCACTACGGCCTGTCGGTCCCAGAGCAGAGGGTCTGGTGGCGGCTGGGAATGTGGACCTCAGAAGCATCGGTTCGTCAGCTGTTAGGACCCCTAGACCCCCTTAGGATGTGAATGAACTTCTCCCTTAGAAGATACACAACCGACTCCAGAGTAATAGCATTTCAGGGAGGCCATGACCTCTTCAGTCTCCTCTGGACCATAGCTGATGACCACCTTCTCTCTAGAGAAATTATTCTCTTTCGGTCCAATCAGAGTCATATCTGAACCTTCATTCTCCATGTCTTTGAACTTGAGTTTTAATCCCCAGGCTGCAGCTGTCCTTGGTTCCCATGATGGAAATTGATGAGCAGTCCACAACTGAGGCCTGCATCTGACACTGAAATATGATGCTGGGACCTTTTTATTGACCTGGTTGATTTTTAGGCCAAAAAAATAATAATAATAATAATAAAAAAATAGAACAACAACAACAACAAAACCCCTCTAGTTTATGTGCTACCCCATCTAGAGTCTTCAAGAAGAAAATAAATTCTATATATCTATTTTTTTAATTTTATTTTTTTTTTACTTTGGAGAGAGAGAGAAACATAGATTTGTTGTTCCACTTATTTATGCCTTCATTGGTTGCTTCTTGTATGTGCCCTGACCGGAATCGAACCTGCAACCCGTGGCGTATGAAGATGACACTCTAACCAACTGAGCTATCCAGGTGGGGCCCTCATTTATAATCTTTGCATAATCGTTCTATTTAGATTCTTCACATCTCAGTAATCTAGCTTTCACAGCTTCTTGGAGTAATTATGTTTTCACATTTAAATGTCAGAACCCTCTAAAAGAAGGAGGAATAATCCCAAGGGAAATTGTTTATTCGTGTGACAAAAAGCAGAAAGCAGTCTAAAGCTGGGTTTGTACACATTAACTGATTTCATCTCAGTTACCATATGCTGAGCACCTACCTCAGCACATGCAAAATACTCTGGTATACGTTATCTCATTTTATCCCAGCAAACCCCGTAAGGGAGACAAGGACGGAACTGTCACCTTTCACAGAAGAGGAAATGAGGTCCAGAGTGGCCCTGTGACCTGCCCGAGGTTAAGCACAGGGGGACTGACAGCCACGTCTGAAAGTCAGGTCCCAGACTCCACATCCTGTTTGCTTAGGCCTCAATCAACATGTGAAGCAACGTTTCAGATGCAGGTCAGGGATGGGGACTTGCTGAACATCATGCAAATACCAAGAAAGCAATCCCGCGAGCACACACGGCTTATTTCTCCTCTGGATTAGGTAACTTCCTCCTCCCAGCATTCGGGGCTCTCTCTCGGGCCTCCTTTGCTGTGAAGCCCCATGACTACCACCAGGAGCCTGGGGTCCCTTGTCACACTGGGTCCTGGTCATCCGGTGCCCGCTGCAGGGAGCTCTTCAAGGGTAGGACATCTCTGACTAAGAGTCAGGACATCAAGGGCACCAGATGAGGAATTGGCCCAACACTGTTGCCATGGCAACGCCTACTTGACTTGGCCTCTGACCAAACGTCTAGGCTGGTGAACAAACAGGGGGGAGCAAGGATGACTCAGGGCATCCCCGGTCATCAGGAGGATGACTCGGCTGTTCAGCACGAGGGGACAGGCGGGAGGCCGGTTTTGGGTGACGGGAATTTCTGCGAAGGGCTTGCCTCCCCTGAAAAGCCGAGGTTTGCTGAAGGGCAGGGATCACCTCTCGGTCATCTCCACATCCCCTGCGAGCCTGCTGGCTCTAGGCAATGTCCAGTAAGGGGTGATTCTGTGTTGTCCAGCGAATGGCAATTTGTGTGCCAGTACGCAGTGTTGTTCAAAGCAAAAATCCCTTCTGATACTGCAGATAGCATTTTTCAATTAATAAAATAGAAGAGAAGTAAAAAGGAAAAAAAAAAAAAATTGAGCCCTGGCTTGTTTGGCTCCGTGGAAAGAGCATTGGCCTGCGGACTGAGGGGGTCTCGGGTTTTATTCCAGTCAGAGGCGCGTGCCCAGGTTGCGGGCTGGGTCCCCAGTGAGGGGCATGCAGGAGGCGGCTGATCAATGGTTCTCTCTCATCACTGATGCTTCTGTCTCTCTCTTCCTCTCCCTTTCTCTCAATAAAAAATGTATTTTAAAAAATTGAGAGTGCTTCGTGTAATAATAGTAAGGGTCAGTATTATCCTCCATGAAGTTGTTTTTGTTTTTGTTTTTCCTGGAGAACAGGAAGAGTGTATGTGTGGGTGGTGGTGGTGGTGGTGGCGGGTGTACTGGGTCCTGATATAAAATGTATTCTTATTCCGGGACATGGTCAAAAAGGTTTGAAAAACAGTAGTTTAAAGAATAATCTTAGGTAGACACGTACTTGACCAGTTTCCTGATGATAAAAACATTGAAACTGAATCATCATTTACATCATTCGTCTGCTCATTCATTATTCATCCCAAACAGGTCTTCTAGAGTTACCTTCCCCGTTGGGTCCGCCTTGAGGTGTGAAGGTGAAACCTTCGGGGACCATAGACTGGCTCGGTATGGCTGGAGCCACTAATGAGGCAGAAGGGGCCAGGAGAGGCGTGTGACCGGTGCCACCACACGTCCGCCCATCCTCAGAGGAGGAACTTTGTTTGCTGAGTTTTTGTGGTTCGAACAGAATGAGGAGTGACCTTTGAACTACAGACATTCTGTCTGTTTCCCCTCATCCTGCCAGTTGACTTAAATAATTCAGCACCTATGTATTGAAACTGTCCTATTGTCCCTCAATTATGCCATTGCTGGTGTTGTCTCTCTAGTTGATTCATAAACAGCTTAAATGCACCTTCTGCTTCTTTTGCATCTTCAAAATGCCTAGCATGGTTGGGAATATAGCAGGTATCAATAAGAGCTTCCTACTTATTGACAACCACTCATTATTCAGGTCCCATGCCTTCATTCCTCGTTTCCTCCTACCATAGAGAATTTATCCTATGGCTTTGTGTGTCTCAGCTGCCTCCTTTGCTTAAATTGTGAGCCCACTGAGAATAGGAGTGTATGTATTCTGTCCATCACGGTGTCCTCTGCCCCTAATACAGCACAGTGCCTTCCTTGTTTATCATATCTTCCTATCCTCAGCGATTGGCACTTTGTAGGTGTATCTGTTAGTTATCACCATCATAATGCTGAGTAACAAACAACCCCCACTATGTCAAAGACATACCAAGTTGGCATTTGTGTTTGTGGGGCAGCTCTGAGCTTCAGGTGGGCACTCGATTGGCTCCGTGTCTCTCTCTCCCCCTCCTTAGACCAGCAGGTTAGACAGGGCATGTTTCTCTCATGATGATGGCAGAGGCACAAGAGAGCAAGTTCAACTGCACAGGTGCTCTGCAGGCCTTGAGTTCCATCGTGTTCATGAACATACCTTTGACCAGAGTGAGTCGTCAAGCCCAAAGGCAAGGAGAGAGAAAGCACACTCTGCCTTTGGAGGCTGGGACCGGGTCATACTTCTGACTAAAGTCTCAGAGTACGTGCTGAGGTTCTCGCTAAGTGAGCGTGGAATGGGAAGGAAGGGAAGAGAATACTTAGATTCCAGAGATTTCCACAGGTCTCTTTCCCTCCTTACATTGGGCTCTCCAGAGAAAGCGAGAGCCTTGTCTGACAGATAACCACCAGCCAGGGGAGTTCCATTTGTTGGGCAAGTCCTCGGAAGTGACTGCAGCAGAGTAACCAACAGCTCTTTCTTCCCCCCTCCCCCCCCCCCCCCCCCCGCCACACACACACACACACACACACAGGGATAGCAGCTGCCTCACAGGAGGAGAATGAGGCATCTCTGAGCAGACAGAATGCTGCTCTGCTTTGTGTCCTGTGGAAATTTGCATACAGACCAATGCCCACATGTTTGTTTAAATTACTATTAACTCTTTGCACTCCGCTGTCCCCTCTCAGGGGACATTGGAATTCTAGCATATCACTCGGATGTCCCCTCTCAGGGGACATTGCAGTTTATTAGTGATTGTGGGGAATTGAGTTATTTCAACGCACGTTTCCGCTGCAAAGTAGCGTCAAGTAGCTGGTAGCCAATGTCCAGAATGGTTGGGAGTGCAAAGGGTTAAATTAGTAGGTCGGGGCCTTGAGGCAAGCTTTTCCTGGTAAAATAGCTAGATATCATTTCTGCAGGGAGTCTTGGCTGTCACGTTGGGTTTGTGGTCCCGGCTCCGGTGCAGTTCAAGGCTGCGCAGTTTGACGCCCCTCCTTTGGTTAGCCGAAAAGTAACAATCTGCTCTCCTCTCATCCCCTCTTCCCCGGCCCACAGGAGTGCTGTGCCTGCCGGACAGCCTGAATCTGCACCGGGACCCGCAGCGCTCAAACAAACCGGGGGACGTGCCCATGTTCAGCCAGTCGGAGCTGAGGACCATCGAGCAGTCCCTGCTGGCCACCCGCGTGGGCAGCATCGCGGAGCTGAGTAAGTGGATGCACGTTCTCTCGCCCTCTTCCTTCCTGAGGTGCCCCCACCCCAGGGCAGTGCGTGATAGCCAGCCAGATGGCACCTTCCAGTGAATACCTGCCGTGTGCACAACACAGTGCCACAATGGCCGTGGGACAGGCGGGGCCTCTATAGTCGGGCAGGCCTGGTCAGTGCCCTAGCCCTGCCGCTGATGCGAGTCAGCTGCCTAACCTCTTCTGAGCCTCAGTTTCCCACAACAGAGAGAGTAATAGTTCCTCCCTTAGAGGGTAGCTGGGGTGATTAGAGGAGCTATGCCCATAAAGGAGTTTGCCCCGTGCCTGGCACCCAGTGAGGGTGTATGAATAGTGTCTGTTCACTTGGTTGTCACTACGGGATTTCTTTAACGCATATGTCAGATCTCTCTCTCTCTCCTCTAGTCTGAATCCTCCTCTGGTTCCCATCTGATCCAGGGGAAACCCCAAGTTCTCAGAATGCTTCCAGGCCCCCCACCCAGGTCACTCAGACATCTTCCACTCTCCCCTCTGGCCCACTGAAAGGCAGCCACCTGGCCCCACGATGTTCCTTAAACACAGCAGGCAACCGCAGGACCTTTGCACTTCCTGGCCTCTCTTCCCGGACCACTCTTCCTCCAGATACCCACAGGGCTTACTCATGACCTCCAAGCCTCACCCCAGGATGACCTTCTCAAGGAAGCTTTACCTGACCATCTCCCCCCGCCACACACACACACACACACACACACACACACACACACACACCAAACTGGCCTGCTGGCTCATATGTTGGAGCATCATCCCATACACCATGGGTCAGTGAGTCCAATTCCCCGGTCAGAGCACATACCTGGGTTGCGAGTTCAGTCCCCGGTAGGGCCAAGTACATGAGGCAGCTGATCGATGTTTCCCTCTCTCTTCCCTCTCCCTTCCCCCCAATCTCTCTCTCTCTCCCCCTCTCCCCCCTCTCTCTCTCTCTCAAATCAATAATTATGATCCCAGGAGGATCTTTATCCCCCTTCACTGCCTCACCCTTCTCTCCAGCAGTTACTCTAGTTTTTGTCTTTTTTTTTTTAACAGCTTCACTGAGATATAATTGAAATACAAATCGCCTATTCAGAGTACGCAATTCAATGATTTCTAGTAGTATGTTTCCTGAGCTCTGCAACCATAACCACACTCGGTTTTAGAACATTTTTATTACCCCCAAAACCTGAAGCCATTAGCAGTCACTTCCCTTCCCTTAGTCACACCCTATATTACTCATCTATGTTTTTAATTGTCTATCTCTCCCTACTACTGTCTATTATCATAGAGAGTAAAGATTTTGTTTTGTTCGTTGATGTAACCCCCGCACCAAGAATACTGCCTGGCACATAGTAGGTCCTCAGGAAATACTAAGAGCAGGGAAGAGGAAGAAAGAGAGAGAGACAGAGAGAGGTGGTGAGAAGGGAGGGATTGTCAAGTAGGTTGGGATGCCACAGTTTGAGCGATGGCATGTCACGCTCGCACCCCCTCATTTAGGGCTGTGCTCTCTGAGCCCGCCAGCCAGAGTACAGTGAAACCGTACTTACTTGGGATCCCGTTGGTTGTCATTGACTTAGCTGTGTGTTAGTTCCTGGTGGGACTAGAGCTTTGAGCTCAAAAACACGTGGCTTGCTTATGCTGAAGGATGAATGGATGTGAGAGTCTGGAAAATCCGGAGCTGTTCAAAGCTTCGGGACCCAGAAAGCAACGGGCACCTCCTCCCGTGGGAATTCCCTGCACAGGACAGGCGTGTGGAGCCTCTGGGAAGGGAAGCAGCCTCCGTAGAGGGTCCTAGCGATCACTACATCTGCTCCCCCGGCACCTGAACCTGGAAACTGCATTTCCATTCTCACCAAACCCCCAACGTCACGGGATGCCCGCCGTTACAGGGGCTCCCCGTTACCCATCATTCACTTAATTTTTCTTAAACGTTTGGGCGCCTCGCCCCCTTCAGCCATCTGGTGGGTCCTGCCTCAGGATATTTTTAAATGCATAAAATGAAGTGCCTACATTTACAAAAAAAGAACCAATTACACTAACGTTTTCATCTAAATTGTGGCGTAGGAATTCTGTGCTTCTTCAGGAGCACATTTGCAAGTTTTTGCAGCGGCTCTGATGACCCCATTAGTTGGAGGCGGCGATGTGTGCGGAGATATTCTGAGATATCTGCAGCCATTGGAACGGGGTGAGGGAACATCTGCTTTCAACAGCTCCCCGGGGGTTCAGAGAGAGAGGGTCCGAGCAGCATCACTCTCAGAAGCGATGCTAAGATGCACCCAGCGCAGGACCCTGGAAATGCAGAACCCGGCCACAGTGCGGTCATGTCTGCATGGACGTACGTAGGCACCACGCCTCTGGCCCACACACTGTGATCTCTGTGGTCTCAAAGGTTTGTCCTGGGGTATCGTTAGGACCCCTCAGGAGGCAGCCAACCAGTGATTCTCTCTCATCGTTCATGTTTCTATCTCTCTCTCCCTCTCCCTTCTTCTCTGACATTAATAAAAATAATTGTTTTAAAAAGAAGCAGAAGAAGAAGAAAGGATTTGCTAAAATAGCCTCACGTCACCTAAGCAGGCAGCCTGCAGGAGCAGCTTGCGGCATAAATGGTTTTTAAGGACGATTTGCTCTGCAAATTAAACGCTGTCATTGCGGTGGGATGTTGACTTTCGAATATGAATTGTTGGCACACAAATGGGTGCCGCTAATTGCCAGTGGGTTTTGTACCTTCATTAAGTGGGCCCGAAGAACATATTCGAGGAAGCGCCTCGGTAAGCCACGTGGGCGACGGGAGATAATGAAATTGCCTTCTCTTCCGACCTGCCTACAGTTTAGACGGGCTCACACTGTGGTCTGAATCAGTACCGCCTGGCTCTCTGTGTACAAAGACCTGTTCTTCACATGCAGAGGTTACTCTGCCAGAGGGGGGTCTAGAAACCACTGCTTTTCCAGAAAAGACGAGGTGGGGCGAATTTTTTCCCAGCCTTCCCGGCTCTTCTTGAATCCGGCTGTCATCCCTCACCCTGACCTTCTTAATAGCCAATAGTCATATCAGCAGCAGCTGATGTTGTTGAACTAGGAAACTATGAAAAACATATATGAATTATCTCCAATCTAGCTGTTACTGTCCACACTGACATTGGGGTGGAGGTGAGAAGAGGATAAACAACTTGTCTTGATCAACCTCACCTGTGAGCGGAAGGGCTGGAGGTTGGACCCTCTTACGGCTTGGGGTGAAAACACACCCACTATTTCTGGAGCCCCTACTGTGTTCCAAGTGCTTTAAATACATTAAAGGTATTATTGTTCCCATTTCACAGATAAGAAAACTGAGACCTGGAAGGATAGATGCTTGCCCCAAGGCAGAGTCATAATTCAAACCCAGGTTGTTGTTTTTTTCTTTTTCTTTTTCTACTCTGCCGTGCTGTGTCCAATTCAGTGTTGCCTTCTGAGCACCTGACTCATTGCCCCTACCTTGGGGACTATCAGTTGGATGTCAAAGGAATAAATGAGTGACTCACAGTGAAGTAGTCTGTGAAAAGTAAATAACTGAAGCTGAAGAAAATGTCACAGGTGAGGGGAACTCTTCATGAAACTCCAATAAATTGGTAAATACTCCATTGAACTGAATTTTGAACTCGGAGAATTTTGAACCTCTGTATGTCTAAAATATTTGAATGAGAAGCTAAATCAAGATACCACAAAGGTCCCCAAGCATTCACAGGCCGGTGATTCTTCAACCAGAAGCCCTAGGAAATTTGCTGGGTGATGTACTGAACATCACAGGTGACGTAGAGTCTGGCAGGCGATCCAGGTCTCTTTCCCTGAACCAGCGAGGAGGTCTGGGGGTATTGGGTTCGCCCAGTCTCCCCACTGAAGCCAGAGGGAAAGCAGAGGCCCTGGGTTTTCTCACTCTTGAACCAACTCGACTCTGCATTTGGTCCTGCCCCATTCCATATCCGTGTCCTCTGAGATCTTGCCTCGCCTCTGCTGGGAGACATCCCAGTTTTGCCCCCAAGCTCCCAATTAACCGCCCATTGGACAGTCATTAATTAGAGTGACTGCTTCCTGTTGTGTAAAGGGAAAAACCAAGGACTTCATTAAAAATGCCTCCTCCTATAATCTTTTCACACTTCACCATGAACTTGTTGCTCCCACTCAATGAGGCAATCACAACTGGGGCCATTAATTTACACCTGTGTGCAAAAGGGTTTCTGAGTTGTCTATCCAATGGGCCACCAGGAAAAAAAGGGGGATGGAGGGAGAACAAAACAAAACAGCCCTGATTGCTTGGACAGGGCGTCTCTCTCCTTTGAAATGCAGAGGGGCTCTTCCTAGAGAGTCTAGCGGCCTCCAGCCCCAGGCTTGTGGGAGGTTTGAAAGCGTGCTGTAATGAGTGGTAGCTGACTGCTGAGACAGAGGTGCCAACTGCTGGCATGTGAGGCCCTTTGTTCCAGGGCAGTGGTCGACAAACTCACTAGTCAACAGAGCCAAATATCAACAGGACGATTGAAATTTCTTTTGAGAACCACATTTTTTAAACTTAAACTTCTTCTAATGCCACTTCTTCCAAATACACTCGCCCAGACCATGGTAGTTTGTGGAAGAGCCGCACTCAAGAGGCCAAAGAGCCGCATGTGGCTCTTGAGCCGAGGTTTGCCGACCACTGTCCCAGGGCACTTACCTCAGGAGGATGGCTTCGTCGCAGATGCGCTGATAGCCTGAGTCTGGCAGGTTAGAGCAGCGTTTCCCACACAGCAGCACGGGAGACCGTTGTAGGTGATACAGAAAACACTTTAAATTTTTAACTTGCATGAATTTTTTATGAGTACTATAAAAATAGTGGTTTTTCATTGATGGCACTGATAGGAGTTTTCCTTTTCAAATGAATCTATTTGTGGGGAAAGAATGAGCCAACTTAAAGAAAATATTAAGTAAATAAATTGAACCCGCGGCACACGGAGTACGAGGGGAGTCATGATGGTGATTCCCACGTGGTTATACATGGATGCTCAAGTCGGTTCCTAAAGCCAAACTCCCACTGCCCACACTCAGGGCAGCTTGTTCCAAGTGATTTATGGTTTGGGGGTCATGAAGCTGGCAGGTGAGGCAGCAGAGAGCACAGACATAAACCAGGGTTTACAGTGGACGAGTGATTGCAGAATCCCTGTGCCAATTTCATCTCCCACGGCCAGCCCAGTTCAGAGACATCCTTGGGGCCTCTGATCCAAGGACCAGGCTGGTAGCGATGGTGATGGTGATGATGATGGTGATGATGATGATGATGATGGTGATAATGTTGATGGAAATGATGATGGTGGTGGTGGTGGTGATGATGGGATGGAAATGATGAAATGATGATGGTGGTGATGATGATGAAATGATGATGATGATGATGATAGAAATGATGATGAAATGATGATGATGATGATGATGATGATGGAAATTTTGATGAAATAGTGGTGGTGATGATGAAAGTGTTGATGGAAATGATGATGTTGGTGATGATGATGATGGGATGAAAATGATGAAATGATGATGATGATGGAAATTTTGATGAAATGGTGGTGGTGATGATGAAAATGTTGATGGAAATGATGATGAAACGATGATGATGTTGACAGAAATTTTGATGAAATGATGGTGGTAATGCTGATGTGATGGAAATGATGATGGTGGTGATGATGATGATGGGATGAAAATGATGAAATGATGATGATGATGGAAATTTTGATGAAATGATGGTGGAGGTGATAATGAAAATGTTGATGGGAAAGATGATGAAATGATGGTGGTGGTTATGATGATGATGATGATGTGATGGAAATGATGTTTTAGCTGTATTAGCAGGTATTGCAGGTACACAGGGGAAGGGGAGGTTGATTCTGACTGGGGGCATTCTGGAGGGCTCCATGTAAGAAGAGGCATTTGATCACAGCCTTGAAGGTCTTCTGTAGTTGGGAGAATGAAAGGATGGGCACTCTAAGGTGTGAAACAATAAGAACAAAAGCAAAGAACCTAGAAGTGCAGGGCGAGCTGAAAGATGCTCAGAGGAGATGGTTAGCCCACCCAAAGCAACAGCTGCCCAGTGTCTTGGAGGATAGAGGGGCGGTGCCAGGGCCCTAAACACGGACTCTTTCCTTTTCTCCGCTCCCTTTTGATTTTTTTGTTTTGAGCTTTTTCTATGGGAGCTCTCAAGAAAAACAGATGGAAAGGTGAGTGTACTCCAAGTTGCGCTGAGATGGAAGGTACAAGAAAAAGAGAGAACTACTTCAGGAAGCTTGCTGTTCTGATAATACCAAGTAGCCCACTCCATAATTCAAAACTCAGAAACCACAGAAAGGTTGGATATAAAGGAATATTACCCACAATCCCACTAGGCAGACAAATCCGTGGTCAATGTTTCGATTTTTTTTTTTTAATATTTACTCAGTACATACTTTTTAATCACATAAGCCTAATCACACTGTATGCAGTTTTGACTTTCACTCTTTTCCCACTCGTCATTTTCACATAAGGATTTTTTTGTGTGTGTGACATTGCAACTCTATGTAAACATTTTTAATGACTGCCTAAGCTTATGATTGTATCATGTGGATGCACCAAAGTTTATTTAACCACACTCTTATTTTTAAACATTTGTTTCTTTGTCAACTTTTGGACCCTGTCACTAAGGTTTGGGTTGAAAATCCTCTTGCATGAAAGATTTTGCTGCATTTTGGATTCCCGCATTGGGACAGAGTCCCAGAAACGGAATTACTGGATATCAAGGGTAAATGGCATCTGTTAACACCTTGGCTACAAAATGCCAGGTATCCTGAGGGCGGGCATGGCACTGGAGCAGGGGGCATCGGGGTGTCTCAGAAAAGGAGGGTGAAGACCGCAGGCCTGAGAGTCGCACGTATCCAGGTTGAGATCTGTCTCCGCTTCTAACTAGCCTTGACACCTCGAGTCTCCGTTTCCTTTGTCAATGAAACAGGATTTCTCAGGGGTCCGCAGGCACGTCTTTGCTGCCTGAGGGATCTGAACTCTTAACTTCTGTCCACAGGCGACCTGGTGTCCCGAGCAATGCATCATCTGCAGCCGCTCCACGCCAAGCACCACGGCAACGGCACCCCCCTGCACCACAAGCAGGGGGCGCTCTACTGGGAGCCGGAGGCCCTGTACACCCTTTGCTACTTCATGCACTGCCCGCAAATGGAGTGGGAAAACCCCAACGTGGAGCCTTCCAAAGTCAACCTGCAGGTGGAAAGGTAAGACTTGCCTTCGCTTCGCCAAAGAGAGGAGGAGCTCCCCTCCGGCCATCACCGCCCAGTGGGGGGGATGGGCACTGCCTCCTTCCATGGAGGCGCAGAGGTGGGGGAGGGGAGGGGTGCTGGGGTCAGGATTGCCCAGCTCCCAGAAATTCACTGGAGAGGTCCAGGTGGGAACCATGTGCCTGAGGAGGTACCTGAGACCCAGGTGGATGGAGTCTTGGAAATGGGATTTCATAGAGCAGGTCCAGTTCCAGGTTAAAAAATAAATAAATAAAAAATGACCCAGGTCAGAAGAGCAGTTTTGCCAATTCCGGAAAGGGGGGCAAGGGGGAGGGGGAGGGGAGTGGAGGTCTGAGTAGTGCAGGTTGGCTTCCTTGTGAAGGCAGCTTTGGGGGCTGCCAGCTTCTTGAATCTCATTTGCAGTTCATTCTTGCTGCCTGAGACCCTCCGAGGGGTAGGGGGTTAGACCATAAATACCTGCTCATCCAGAATGGGCCACGCAGGTGGCTGGGAGACGGGTTTGCTGGGGGAAGCAGAATCCTCACGGGAAAGAAAAGCAGGAGAGAACGAAGGGAGAGCTTCCTGGACGACGAAGCTCCCTCTGACCCGGCTTCTGCTGCTCCTTGGTTCCATCCTCCTGCTTCCCTGGGCCTCAGTTTCCCCAGCTGTAAACCAGGGGCTGGGCTAAGTGGTTCCCAGGTTCCCTTCTTTCTGGAAAATTCCAGGGTTTTCTGAGGATAGTTCTACCCTGTCAGGGGCAGGGCGTCCGAAACCACCCTGCAGGTATCCCCCCTTCCTCAGTCCACAGAGTGCATCACCAACCAGGCCCCTCCTCCACACAGGCCTCTTTCCTTCAGCTCCTGTGGCAGTGACCCCTGTGGGTCAGAACAGTGGTTAAGAGTGCAGGCTCTGTGTCTCAGACACTGAGTTCAAATCCAGGCTCTTCCAATAAAAAGCCAGGGGGCCTGCCCTGGCCAGCCTGGCTTAGTAGGTTGGGCGTCATCAAGGTTGCCGGTTCGATTCCCAGGCAGGGCACATGCCTGGGTTGCAGACTTGATCCCCAGTAGGGGATGTGCGGGAGGCAACCGATCCATGTTTCTCTCTCTTCTTCTCCTTTTCTCTCTCCCTAAAAATCAATTTAAAAATATATTTTTTTAAATCCAGGGGGCCTTGGGAAAGGGCCTTCACCTCCTTGTGCCTCAGCTTCTTCATCTGCACTATAGGACTCCTAAGAGTAATGCCCTTATGGGGCCGTTGGAAGATTAGATGAATTGAATGGTGCTCAGCACCTAGTAAGTGCTCAATAAATGTTCACTTTTTATTGCTGTAGGCATTACCTGCCTGTAGCTACACGATTCCCATTTGGCCTCAGTGCAGTTTTCCTTTCTCTGTTCAATGTTTCCGGGTTGGTTTGAAATTCTCGTTGGACGCTCTGTGCCTGCCAGCATGCATGAGGGCTTAAAAGTGGCTCCGTCACAAAACCGCGTCTCTTGGCTCTCAGCTTTGGGAAGAAGATGGAGCGTGGGCTAGACAGAAGTAGTCTTTAAAAAAAAAAATCCCATGTTAGCTTTAAGATTTCAATCCAGTCTGGAGTTAGCTTAATCAGGAAATTACTCACGTCTCCCGCTACCCAGGCCAAGTCAGTGGGTACCCTGCGCCTCTCTTCATGTGCCAAACATGCCCCAAGTGAGAGGTGGCAAATGTCCCTGGTCCCCCGCCAGAAATCACCTCAGTCGGACACACCAAGACGCCGCTCTCTGTGAGTGTGAACCCTGAGAGCAGAGAGAATGGAAGCCATTGGCCTGTGAGGAGCCTGTGTCTGCAGCCCCAGCCCCCACACTGCTTCCACAAAGCATTTTCTCTGACTCAGCCCTCAGCAGATGACCCCCTCACCATCCCCAGCCAGGCATCGCCTCCTCTGACCTCCATTCTAGGAAGACCTCTCAGGCTTCCACTTTCCGGGACCGGTTTTAATGAGGATGAGCCGCGAGGGAGGACAGGAAAGAGAACATGGCCCAGGATCTGTGGGAGTCACATACCTCAGTGTTTCCTCTTTTTTTTTTTTTCTTTTTTTTTTAATTTTAGGCAACAACACAAAACACAAAGTGGAACATGTCATTTTTTGAGTTCCGTTCACGTTGGTCCTCTGATAAGAGTATGGATTTAAAAGTCAGGGCAGCCTCTGAGTTTGGGTCCCAGCTCTGCCTCTTCCAGCTCTGAGACCTTGCACAGGTCATTGCATCTCTCTGATCCTCTTCCTTGGCTTTAAAATGAGAACAAGACCAGCTTGTCAACAAAGAATTAGGTTCATGGCTAAGACATCTAGAGCCATACCTGCTACAAGGGGATCACCCTTTGTCCCCGTCTCCCAAAAAGTAGCTGATATTACACTCTTTTATTGTTGTTGTTGTTATTGTTGTTGTTGTTCTAAAATACTGTTATCATGTCCCTACCGAAGCTTGCGTGTGATTCCTTCTGGAGAGAAGCTATTTCCTCCTTTCCCTGATGGGACAGGCATTGGTGTTTAGCATCTGAAAACATAACATTTCCTTCAGACGGGAGAGGGCCTCTCACTGTTTCAGTCAAGTGTTTACACCGATTGCATCCTAAGTCCTCCATCAACAAGGCATTTCCAGCGGGAGGTAGGCCTCGAATCAGGAGTTGTTTTCTATCCCCCAAAGCGAACAAGACTTCCTTGACTCTTTACTTCTATTCTGGCAAAGGCAGGAAGGGCCTCGGTGCTCAGAAGGTTTTCCATGAGTCTGGAAGTTCTTCCGGGAGCAGGGCTGAGCATCGCTTTTGCTCATGCCTAGCAGAAAGCCTGAGATATATCGGTTGATGGACATACGGATTGTGTTGTGCCTGAAACCATTCCTCCCTGTCTGCAGAGCCTTTCTTGGCCAGAGCCTTTGGAAAGAGGCCCAATGCACCATTTTACTCTCTCCTGCGGGCACAGCGTTAGGGTTGCTGCGTTTGTTTTGGATAGCTTCATTTTTCACGGTGGGGTTTTGAAGAAACCCAGTGCCAGTCTGAAGTTTCTGTCATTTAAATGTTTCCAGAACTTGGGCTTCTCTTTTTTGAACTTCTGAAATGTTTCAGGTACCTCGGATATTTTTTTTATGAAAAAGAAAACCCAAATAAATCTTGTGAGATTATGATTAGGCAATGTTGATTTTCCAAATAAGAATGGATAAATGTAAACACCTTAATTCTGAAGGTAGGGGCTACTTGAGGCTGCTGTTTTTAAATGGAACCATCGTAAATCTCTGGTAAGGTTTTCTTTCCCTCTATCATTCCTGGAAATATCAGTGATTCCTAGATGCATTTTGGTTGTGGATGATTTCAGTCATTTGTTGTCACAAAATGAAAAATAGTAGGATAAATAGAAGTATTCTGTTGCCTGAGGTAGCTGGTAATGCCTGAGAGAGACGGTAATCAGCAGCTTCACCTAGACCAGTGGTGGGCAAACTCATTAGTCAACAAAGCCAAATATCAACAGTACAACTTCCAAAGATTGAAATTCCAAAGATTGAAATTTCTTTGGAGAGCCACATTTTTTAAACTTAAACTTCTTCTAACGCCACTTCTTCAAAATAGACTCGTCCATGCAGTGGTATTTTGTGGAAGAGCCACACTCAAGGGGCCAAAGAGCCTCATGTGGCTCACGAGCTGCAGTTTGCCGACCACGGACCTAGAACACTAGACAATTAGGCAGTTCCACTCTCCCCCAGTCTCACTAAAAACAAACCAGAATGTGTACCTGGGCAGTGGCGGCTCTCAGTCCTTTTACAAGAAGAGCCGTACGATGTGGCAAGACTATTTACTAGGGGAATCACAACCACAAATCCAACTATTCCATCACCACCCACTTAATTGAGGAAAACTACAGGGAGAAGCAAAATAGTCTTAACAAATGGAAGCCCTGACACTTAAAGAAATAGGTTTAATAAAGCAAAAACAACTGCCACTAGAAGTTACTGGTGTCCAAATACATCTTCCAGGACATTCACCCTATTGAAAGATCACCTCAGATATATCTGCTCTTAAATGCTTTTTCATCTGTGGCCTTTGTGACAAGTGATTTTCAAAATTTAACACCCTCCAATGGACATATCCGGGGTTACGTGAAATTTCCAGCATTCGAGGTATAACTCTTCCCCATTCTTTCCCATTAAGGGATGTCTCCGACTCCAAGTGAGTGGGAGCATCCTTGATGCAAGCAACACTACTAATAGGAATGCTTAGTTGTAAGAGTTGAACCTACTATGACTGCTTAAAGCAGAAAAATAAAACTTCGGGGGAGGGATCCTGTATAGGCAGAGGTTACCAAATCCTTTTTCCTTCCTCATGAGAATTTGACCTGGGTTCATTTGCGAACTCTGTTTCTCTAGAAATCTGCTAAAATTTTCAGTATTAATCGTGTTATTAAGCAACATGGCTTGTGGTCAGATTGAACCTAGATGGCTAAATTAGATCTGGTTTGATAGTACTATAAATACTTCACAAAAAATCCAGAGCTTGGGGCTGCTTGGAATTTATTGACTCTTATAACTGGCAATGTTTGTACAGGAGCCTCGGCAGCTGTTTTTTATGGAGTTGTTACAAGAGATATCGGGGTTCAGCCCTAACCAGTTTGGCTCAGTGGATAGAGCCTTGGCCTGCAGACTGAAGGTTCGATTCAGGTCAAGGGCATGTACCTTGGTTGCGGGCACATCCCCAGTGGGAGGTGTGCAGGAGGCAACTGATCGATGTTTCTCTCTCATCGATCAACTGATCGATGTTTCTCTCTCATCAATGTTTCTAACTCTCTATCCCTCTCCCTTCCTCTCTGTAAAAAAAATCAATTATATATATATTTTAAAAAGACATATCAGGGTTCATAAACTAGGAAAGTTTTCACATCCCCCCAAGTGGATCTCATCTCCTTGCACCTGAGTGTCACCTGGATGGAAGATAGCTCTGGAATGCTTGGGGGAATTGCTATTAGGTCTTCTACTCAAAGGAAAATCTGATGGTGTCCCATGGTAGTCCCATGAGTCTAAATGTTTAGTGGAGCTTAAGGCTTCTGGTAGACATTGAAGCAGAGAACCAGGCTTTGAGGCTACACAAGCTGGAACAATGCCCAAGTTGCATCCCATCCAGCAGAGACTTCCGATTCTCCAGGGCTGGGCACAGACACTTGACCTCACACCACTGAGGCCGGGCATTGTACACTCCCAACAGGACCTCTGTCACCATTACCCCTGGAAGCTGAATGTCTCCGCTACCACCCTGTCAGCTCCATGTCACACCACTTGCTTCCCAGTCCGTGGAGCCAAGGTCACGTGCCAGCACCATAGCTGCAAGGGAGTCTGGGAAGCTGAATTTCTACCTTGTTGAGCAATGGATTAATCATATGGGAATATTGCAAACACAGTAAGATCATCAGTGATTCTGGGCAGCCAAAAAAGTTGACAAAGTTCCACCATACTCTTCTACTTTACTTTTTAAAATAAATAACTCACAAGTGAATCATCTGCACAATTTAGTGCTTTTGAGCGTTATTGGCCACACATCTCACGGGATCCTCGATAGCTGTTCCTGGCATCCTAAGCAGGGATGCAGAAGCCTATTCCCAGGGGAAGAATCCTACTTCCTCATCTTCCTGAGGGCAGTGATCACACCTGGCACAAAAGTTCCCCCACATACCCCGCCCAGTGCTAGAAGGGTTCTGGAGAAATTCAGAGTCTGTCAATGCATGAAACATGACAGAGGAGAGGACCATATATTAGCCCCGTTTTATGCAGAGCTGTATGTGAGCTTCTGTGGACTGGCCTGGCATCTCAACCACCATAAAAATGGTTCTAAGGGGAAAATAATTGTGTTGCATTCTAACATAATTAGAATTATGTTTTAAAACATGATTCATTTGTAACTTGAGCATCGCTGCAATTTATTTCATCTGGCGAGGGTGAAAACAAACTCTAATCCCAACAGTTTCAAACTGTAAGTTACAGCCTATTAATGGGCCATTAAATCAATGCAGTGCAGAGCCTGGCAAACTACACCCCACAGGCCAGCTCTGGCTCGCTGCCTGTTTTTATAAAGTTTTATTGGAACACAGCCACACTCGTTTGTTTACACATTGTTTATGGCTGCTTCTGCACTTTTGATTTAGCTGTGACAGAGATCAAATGGCCCGCGAGGCTGAAAATACTCTTTGGCCTTTTCCAGAAAAATTTGCTGAGCCCTGATGTTCTGAGTGGTAACCTGCATTTTTTTTTTAAAATGAGGTAGAATTTAATTAAAAATAAAATTAGAATATTTTACATGAGGTAAAGTAAGTATGTTTTAGGAAACTTTTTTTTGTTGTTGTTATATAATATTTACTGGCATTAATTAACTTTCCCAAAATCATGTAGCTAAAGTTGCAGAACTAGTATTTGAACTCTTAGAGTCAGACCCCGGTCTGTGCTTGTATTCATTAGTTAGTTTTGCTATCGATGGGCTGTAGTTTTAAAGAAATAATAATGTTTGATCCATCCCTAATCCCTAAAAATAATTTTAAATAATCTTCCTGACTGTTTATAGGATATAAGACTAATATACATATTAAATAAAATGTGGTAAGTACAAAGCAACAATAAAGAAGAAATTTTGGATCACCCGTGGTCTCTGCATTCAGGAATCAGTGCTGAGACCACATGGGGGGCATTTCCTTCCAATCTTAGTTTTCTGTTGAGATATAATTTTTTTGTTGTTGTTTCACAAAATAAACATACATAGTTTATCTCTATTATTGAATAATCTTCAAAAGCAAGATTTTTCAATGGCCTGTTCGATTATTGGACATGGGACTTAATGTCAAGGGAGACCTGGGAACAGGCATGCTGAATGTGCTTTATGTTGAGGATGATAAAACCGAGGCCTAGTGGGATGAGGGAAAATGTCTGGAGTCATAAGCACCTTTGCAGTGGACTTGCAAGGCAGTACAGCACCTCAGTGCCTTTGCACATGTTTTGCCCTCTTCCTGGAATCCTGTCTTCCTTCTGCTCCATCATCTGACCACCTCTATCATTTCATCCTTCAAGACTCGTTTTAGGCATCACCTCCTCCAAGAACCCTTTTCTACGACCTCAGGATGCACTGAGTGTCCATCCAAGGCCTAGTTCAGTGCATAGCACATAGTAAGTGCTCAATAAATGCTTGTGGAACTGAACAAAGCTGGGTCTGAAACCCAGAGAGCCATATTGCTGATGTCAACCTAGGCCAGCGTTTTTCAACCGCTGTTCCGCGGCACACTAGTGATTCCGGTCAAGTGCACATGCTCAGGTTGTGGGCTCGATCCCCAGTAGGGGGCGTGCAGGAGGCAGCCAATCAATGATTCCCTCTCATCATTGATGCTTCTATCTTTCTTTCCCTTCCTATCTGAAATCAAGAAAAATATATTTTTTCTTTTTAAAAAAAGAAGGGAGCCTAGTTCGTCATAAATATTTGGTAAAACTAGGTGGTGATAGCGGTTATTTTAAAAACCTGTTCTAAGATGATCAAAACATGGAAACGTGGAATATGATTCGGCAGTGATCCCTATCCTCACTCTTTACCCGAATGCTTGGGGGAGTGCTGATTATCATGGGCTCTTTTACCTAAAAGGGGGGCCTGCATTGAGTCTTGTTGAAAAACGCTGGCCTAGGTTGACATCAGCAATATGGCTCTCTGGGTTTGCCGTAGGTGCAGACAAGACAAGAATTTTATAATTTTTCACTATTTTGTTTACTTAATATTTCATAATAAAGTAATTATAAAATACTTTCTTTGTGTTTATTTGATTCCTATTCAAGAGAATTACTTTATATATAGTCAATATAGGCACAGAGTTAAATTTTTTAACATTTTCTAATGGTGGTGTGCCTCGTGATTTTTTTCATGAAACAAGTGTGCCTTTGCCCAAAAAAGGTTGAAAAACACTGACCTAGGCAGCCCTCAGCCTAGTACTGGCTTTGTTCCCTTGCCCCAGGCCCCAGACTTCACCTATAAACAGAAATAATAAACCTATTTCATGGAGTAATTTCAATGACTAGTGAACTAACTTCTGTAAAAGCCATCACAATCATGGAAACATAGCAGTTGATCCATTAATGGCAAGAATTATGATTTACTCCTTTAATCTAGGTTGACCTATTCTTAGATATTATTAGAGATTTTGACTGGCACTCAGTATGTGGCAGGCCCTGCTCTATACCCTTTATATGTAGTAACTAATTCAACCTTCACAGTCCCCCTTGAGGTAGGAGCTAGCCTTACCTCTCCCCATTTTACAGATGAGGAAACTGAGATGCAGCGAGGTCATGCAGCTTCACATAGGGGCAGGTCTGTGAGTATCAAAAATATCAAGTGAATGCTGGGTGGGTATAGGGGAGGGAGCTCTACCCTAAGGCAACAGCATGTATAACATGGGAGCAGGAAGATGAGAGAAAAGAAAAGGAGATCTTGTTTGGAAAAGGTGTTGGATACAGCAACGAACTTGACTGGAAGGAAAGTTGAGAGACTGGCCAATGCATCAAGACTTTCTCTTATAGCCCTGACCGGTTTGGCTCAGTGGATAGAGCATCAGCCTGAGGACTGAAAGGTCCCAGGTTCAAGGTCATATGCCCGGGTTACGGGCTTGATCTCAAGTAGGGGGCATGCAGATGCAGTCCATCAATGATGCTCTCTCATCACTGATCTTTCTATCTACCTCTCCCTTCCTTTCTGAAATCAATAAAAATATACTTTGAAAAAAGAAGACTTTCTCCTATAAGCAGTGAAGAGCCAGGAGGGGATTCAAAAAGGAAAATGAGCCGAAACCAGTTTGCTCCGTGGATAGAGCATCGGTTTGTGAACTGAAAGGTCCCAGGTTCGATTCCGGTCAAGGGCATGTACATTGGTTGCAGGCACATCCCCAGTAGGAGGTGTGCAGGAGGCAGCTGGAAAAAAAAATCAATAAAAATATATTGGGGGGAAAAAAGAGGGGTGGGGGGGGAGATGAGACCAGAACTGTGTCTGACACCTCCTAAGCTCTCCTTAACAGCAGCATTAGGATACCAGAAGGAAAGTAATCGACATTTGATGAGCACCTACTATGTGCTATGTACTGTGGAGGCACTTTACTTAACAGAATTTAATTGAATCCTTACATCAACTTCGTGAAGTAGAAATGTCTTCATCTACAGATGAGACAATTAATTCTAATTGCCGCTCAGTAGGAAAAGGCTATTTGGAAGCTTTTTCAGGTAACATTAAAGACCTTCACAGCATGTTAATTATATCTCTGGATTTTTTTTCCTCCTGGAGCCAGAATGCCTGGGTTAATATCTTGGTTTTAACTCTTATTAACTGTGTGACTTTGAACAAGTTACTAAACCATTCCAAGTCTCAATTTTTTTATCAGCAAAAAGGGAGATACCATAGATTCTATTTCAGAGGGCTGTTAAAGAATGCTTCGATATTTGTGTGTGTGTATGTGTGTGTGTGTGTGTGTGTGTGTGTGTGTGTGTATTTACATCTCACTTAAAACCCAGCACACATTAGGCTCTTTGTGGATAATGGCCATTATTATTCTCACTGTCGTGGTGCTTATCACCTGGATGAGCATGACAGAGGGCTTCTCAAACATCAATGTGCACTTGAACCTCCTGGGAGCTCGTTAAAATGCAGATTCTGTTCCTTAGGGTTGGGGTGGGGCCTGATATGCTTTCTTTCTAACAAGCTCCCGGGTGAAGTGATGCTGCTGGGCCATCAGCCACTCTGTGAATAACAAGATGTCACATTCTTTGTGTGTTTGTCATTCATGTCCCCAACCTACGCCAATCCCCATGTTTAAGTTACATACGGGCAAAAAATAAGCTTTCATGGTGACTTTTGCTCTCCGGTAGAGCTTGGCACATAACAGGTGCCTCGTAAACATGTCCCAGGCTTTGGGGGCTGGAAGGAGCCTTGCAGGGCCTCTGCTCCCCTAACCTTATGAGATGCCAGATAGCCAGATCCCTCTGCTATTTCCACGATGGAAGGATTCCAGAGATCCGCCCTGGCCAGTCTGCAGGATGCTCAGGCTTTGGAGCAGCGGCCAAGGGAAGATGCTGAGCATGGAATATAATGATCATCTTTAGTCTCGAGAGGAGGCCAACAGATCTAAAGCAGCTCAGGGCGAGAAAATTAGCGACAAACGTGCAAGGGAAGGATGCGGCAGGAGTGACAGGTGTCCTCCCCGAGGAGAGGCAGCAGGCAAATCCTGAGCCTCAGGCTGTTAACACCTCCACCTCCAGGGCTTCTCAAGCAGCTTAGGCTCCGTTACCCAGGCCTGTTCCCCCTCCCTGCTCCCCCCACTGCAGGTGACAAGCCACGGGGCTCATGTTTAACATCAGCTCCCTCCGCTAACATGGGGTTAGTGCAGGGGCTGCACTTGCTCATGTCAATATGGAGGGCTTTTCTGAATCCTGGGTAACTGGCTGCCAGCAGTCTGGTCTGGCCTAACCAGCTTCTTCTTATTTTATGGGAAAAGGACAGACATTCTTACCTTTATTGGCACCAAGACAGTAGTCACTAGTCATGGGAGGCTATTTGGATTTAAATTAATTAAAATTAAATTAAATTAAAGCTTTGATTCCCCAGTACCACGAGCTTCCTTTCAAATGCCCAGTGGCTACAGGTGGCTAGTGGTTTCTGTGTTGGACAGTGCAGATATAAGATATTTCCAGCATCATAGGAACTTCTACTGGACAGCATTGAACGAGACTCAATGCAGGCCCCCCCTTTTAGGTAAAAGAGCCCATGATAATCAGCACTCCCCCAAGCATTCGGGTAAAGAGTGAGGATAGGGATCACTGCCGAATCATATTCCACGTTTCCATGTTTTGATCATCTTAGAACAGGTTTTTAAAATAACCGCTATCACCACCTAGTTTTACCAAATATTTATGACGAACTAGGCTCCCTTCTTTTTTTAAAAAGAAAAAATATATTTTTCTTGATTTCAGATAGGAAGGGAAAGAAAGAAGCATCAATGATGAGAGGGAATCATTGATTGGCTGCCTCCTGCACGCCCCCTACTGGGGATCGAGCCCACAACCTGAGCATGTGCACTTGACCGGAATCAAGCCTGAGACCCTTCAGTCTACAGGCTGATGCTCTATCCACTGAGCCAAACCAGCTAGGGCTAGGCTCCCTTCTAAGTGCATTAGCCACTGAGGCCTCACAGGAATCATACGCATAGAGTAGCACCTTCAAATTCTAGGCCTACAAGAACTTAGCCTTCTTGATTTAATATACTTCCCAACTTCACAGTCACCCTCGGAGAGACTGTCATTCTGCCTCTTTCCCAGATGAGGAGAGTGAGGCTTGGAGGAGTTCAAGGACATGCCCAAGGTCACACAGTGAAGCTAGTCAGTGGCTGGGCTGGAGATTGAGCCCACGCACTGAGATTCCAGAGTCCGTGTCCTCTGTGTCCCATGTGGCCCGGGTCTGGCATAGTTTGCTCCCATGTCTGTCGCTGCTGCCAGACTTTGAGCTCCTCCAAGGCGGGGCCTGGGCTTTAATCGTCCCTTGCTCGCCCGGGCAGCCAGCCGGGGCCTGGCACAGAGTCAGTGGGGGGTGGAAAGAACAGTGTGGGCGCCTGGCAGCAGGAGAATGGAGCAGGAAGTGCAGCCGGGCCCAGTGAGAAGGTTCCTGCAAGAGCCCCGCAGACAGATGACAGGCGCATGGCCTGAGCGCATGCCATCCTCGGTGCCCCCAGTGAGACGTGCCAGCGCGGCCCCCATCTGTTGCTGAGTGGTCCTGAGGAAAGCTGCAGGAGCCTCTGGGGTTTCCAGGTCTTTCTTATTTGCCTGGACCTGGCCGCCCTCTGCAGCCCTGTGTCCGGGATCTCGAGCACTGTACCCAAGTGTTCTGAACAGGCAGCAAATACTTTTTAAAGAATATGAGCAGCCCAGCCCAGGTGGTTCATTCATTGAATGTCAACTATGAACCAGAAGGTCACAGTTCGACTCCTAGTCAGGGCACACGCCCAGGTTGTGGGCTCGATGCCCAGTGCAGGATGTACAGAAGGCAGCCATCAATGATTCTCTCACATCATTGATGTTTCTCTCTCTCTCTCTCACCCTTCCTCTCTGAAATCAATATATATATATATATTGGAGGCCCAATGCACAAAATTCGTGCAAGAGTAGGCCTTCCTTTCCCCGGCTGCCAGCACTGGCTTCGCTCTGGCATCCAGGACCAAAGCTTCCCTCTTCCACCCGGAATCCGGGCTTTCCTTCAACCAGAGGCTGGCACCCAGGACCCAGGCTTCCCTCGCAGAGGGAGGCCCTGTTCACCCCCTCCCCCTAACCCCCACTCTCCTGCAGCCCGCAGGTCAGTTATAGCAGCTCACAGCAGTTATAGCAGCTTACCTCGGCCCTCGCAGCCCCGGCTTTGTATGGAAGGTCGTCCAGAAGGACGTCTGGTCTAGTTAGCATATTACACTTTGATTATTATAGATGAGGAACAGGAGCAGAACTTCACCCTTAAAACTGCCCAGTGCAAACATGGCAGGGGCCAGGGGAGCCCACGTGCCTGGGAACAGAAAGGCCAGAGGGAAGCTCTCCCAGCTGAGCCACTCCCAAACCTCTGCCCCACGCCAAGTTCCCGCTCCTTACCATCCCTTCAGAAGTCATGGATTGGCAGCTGCCAGCACACAGCGGGCGACCCGTGTTGTGGCAAACAGCCCAGGCGGTGCAGCTGGTCATCTGCCCGGTAGACAGGGTGTCGGGGTTGGTTTTATGTTCCTCGAAGTCTGACTCCCTGGAGCAGCCTGTGGGCGTCTGTGTGCAGCCTGGTGTTTGTGCTGATTTCACCCTCCTCCTCCCTCCCACCAGCGTGTTCTCCTCACGGGCTGCTCACAATGCACACAGGGAGCTGGGAATTCAAAGGTTCATCTTCTCCTGTTTCTACTAAAAGTTGTGCATGCTCATTTTTCAAATTTGAGGAAGGCCAAAGAAAACATAAGAAAGAAATTTTTAATTATCTACAGTTCAGCTACCCAGAGGTAGCCAGAATGATAATTGGACATATTTTATTGTCTTTCTTTTCAAAAAAAATACAAATAGTGAGGCTTTTTTAAATAGTTGTACTGGGCATACATGTAATTTTATATCTTTTTAATTTCACTTAGTATGAGCTTTTTTTTTTTTTTTCCTACAAAACATTCGTAAGCATCATTTTTTAATGACTGCAGAATATTCCGTCTTGTGGACGCACCATCATTTGCCTACCAGTTCCAGGTTTCCTGGTCGTTTGGGTTGCTGCCAGTTTGTGAAATGCAGCTTTAAAGCTGTCCACAGTCGCATGACTAAAATACCAGCTTAGAGGGAACTGCTATAAAAAGAGTAGTCTTCCCGGAGGTGAGCAACTGAGGAGTCATTTCACGTGGCCTCCGCTGGCCTGTGTGAGGGAGAAATTGCAGAAGGAGGGCCCCGTGAGGCTGGCTGACCCACCCCAGCCCTGGCTGTTCTCTCCCAGAAAGAAATGTTTTGCGGGAAACGCAAGGAGGGTGACACCCTTCTGGCCTGGGAGGTCTCCGGCCACAGTCATTACCAACATCTCTTATGGCAAGCCCTGCATGGTGTCCAGGGCTCGTCCGCACATCCAGGCTGCCTGGATTCTGGAAGTGGGAAGACCAGCCAGGGTTGCTTTTCCCTACAAAAGGCTTGAGGTTTTCCCAAAGCCTGGGCGGCCAGAGGGAAACCAGAGGGTAGTTCTAGGGACCCCTGGGAAGCCCCGCCCCCTTCCTGGGTTCCTGGATGGCTTCCAGAATGGAGAGGAGACACTGAGAAGCATCAGAAAGCTAGTCTTGAGCGAGCACCCTGTGCCAAGTTCATTGCATACACACTTGGCCACATGTATAGGTTAGGAAATCTCCACGGTTCCAGAAATCATTTGTTTGTTGGTTTGGTGGTTGTGTTTATCATTCTGCTGTGTACATTGTGGCTCTGTGTTTATGTTTTCCCTGAATATATACTGAGTGGCTAGATTATTATGATCTCTGAACACATAATAATCTGACTCAGATATATATATTAGAGGCCTGGTGCATGGGTGGGGTCTGACCAACCTGGCCAGGGGGAGGGAACTTGGGCGGTTGGCCAGCCTGCCTGCTGGTCAAACTCCTGGTTGGTCCAGGGGACAATTTGCATATTAGCCTTTTATTATATAGGCTAGACACTGAGTGGCCAGATTATTATGTGTTCAGAGATCATAATACTCTGGTGACTCGGTGTGCATCACCCGTGGCTGTTTCCTCGGTTGGTTCTTTCACATCGCTGTGTGAGCCTGTGGAGATCCAGCCGCCGGGCTCAGGCTCGCCCAGGAATGTAGGCAGAACGTGCTGGTGGAAGGAGGTGGATGTTTTCCCCAAGCTGCTGTTCTCACTGAACAGTTCGATGCCAAGGCTGGAGCAAGCCCTCTGCGGTCTTGGTCACAAGGCTCTCCATTAGTTCCTTACACAGAATCCCTCCCCTCCCACGGCACTCCCCAGGCACGGCTGCAGAATGTGGAAGGAACATTTTTTTAAAAAAATATGTTTTTATTTATTTCAGAGACAGGAAGGGAGAAGGAGGGAGAGAGAGAAAGAAACATCGATGAGAGAGAAATATCTATCGGCTGCCTTCTGCATGCCCCCTACTGAGGATAGAGGCTGCAATCTGGGCATATGCCCTGGCCGGGAATCGAGTCAGCAACCTCCTGGTGCATGGGCTGATGCTCAGTCAACTGAGCCACACCGACTGGGCTGGAAACAACATGTTTGTGAAGAAAAAAGGAAACTAGTAAATAGGCAAAACCAAGGGCCAACTTGCTGAACAGACTGACATGGACAGCAGGTTTCACTGCCTCCAAACTCCTCCCCTGGAGGCCTGTCCCCACCTCAGGCCCCAGAGCACTTTATAAGCTCATCTCACAAGGCCCGTGTCAGGCCAGCCTTGCATTATAGTTATCTGACTTTCCTTCCAATGGCCCGTGTGCTCCAACCCACCAATCAAAAGTGATGACCAAACATGTATGCAAGGATAAAGAAGGACAGTCAAACAGACTTACTGCAACAGACGCTGCCCTGGGAAATTGGGGGAGTGTGGCCACACTGAAACTCTCTTGCTAGATAGAATACCAGATCCAAGTTCTAAATCCCTGTGTCCTCCACAAAACTCAGCACAGACCCCCTTGCTCCAAGGAGATAATCAGCGAACAGTGGACACGCTAAGTGATCATCTATTCTATCAATGGCACAGATGTTAGTTAAAATGAATAATTTGAATTGAACTGAACTGAATTGGGCTTCCCTGAGCTGAACAGAACCAGGTCTCCTCTTAGAACGGACTGCATACAATTTTGGAATCTTGTCCCAAAAGCCCCCGGCACAGTGACGCTGTGGCCAGCCCTTCCCATTTGTACCAGTTTCGTCTGGTGGCGAATATGTACAGAGGACATCCGAATCCTAGAGAAATGTGGCCTCACTGGCCACCCATCATTTCTGACTTTCCCAGAGTGCAGTCTTTGGAGAGTCACTGGGATTTATTCTGGGCCGTGGCTGCGGTCCTGGGCCTGAGTTTTAATGTAGTTTTTACTCAAGCCTGGTTCTCATTGAATCTTAATTATGTGGAATTCCAACCCTTCATACAACTGAAATAACCACATTTAGCTATTTTTATCAATTTACTTGAGTCTTTATAAAATCATTGCAGTGAACTGTCACCCAGAATAAAGTGGGAAACCCACTGGAATTTAAGTGAGGCAAGTTCTCAAGATTCAACCTCACAGTCATTGATTCACTTAACAAATGTTCATGCACTCAAAGAGTCTTTCTGTCAGAAACTTGGAAACTGTTTTATTTTATTTTATTTTATTTTTAAGATATAACTGACATACAGCATTATATTGGTTTCAGGCATGCAACCTAATGATGCAACATAATGATTCGGTTACTTCTGTATATTGCAAAGTGATCACCACATAAGTCTAGCTGACATCCATCCCCTCACATAGTTACAAATTTTTTTTTTCTTGTGCTGAAAACCTTTCCATCTACTCTCTCAGCTGCTTTCAAATAGACGGCACGGTCTGGTTAACACAGCCACCCACAGTGCGGTACTCCACACCCCCCTTCACTCCAAGAACGTGGTCTGAGGACCTGGGAAGTGCTGGGCACCGGACCACGTGCTGGGGACACACCGAGCGCAGGAGAGGTCTCTGCCCTCGTGGAGCTGGCAGCCCAGGGGAGGAGACAGGAAGTCCAGGGAGCTGCTGTACAATGTCCTCTTGAGTAGTGGCAGGTACTGCGGTGTGCAAGTTGGGGGCGATACAAAGATGAGTCATTCGTGCGCCCACAGTGTTGTCGGGTTGGTAGTGAAGACATAAATTATGACAATAAGTAAATGGTACTGCAGAATTCTCTGGGGGCCCTGGACCTAGGTGGTTAGAGCACCGGCCCATGGACTGAAGGGTCATGGCTTCGATTCCCGGTCAAGGGCACATACTTCTATTCCAGGTCATGGCACATGCCCAGGTTCTGGGCTCAATTCCTAGTTGGGGGTGAGCAGGAGGCAGCTGATCAATGATTCTCTCTCATCATGGATGTTTCTATCTCTCGCTTCCTCTCCTTCTTCTCTGAAATCAATAAAAATAAATTTTTAAAAATAAAAATAAAAACAGCTGCAATTTACAGAGAACCTTCTGCGTGCCAGGCAAGCCTGCCAGGCACATATTACCCCATTTTCGGTCAGAACTTTGAGCTCATTGGCCAAGTGACTCGCTGAGATTTGCTCACTGACCCATGTAACTGGCAACACCAGGATTAAAAACCAAAAACCGTCTGACTCTGGAGCCTGCACTCTTGGAAATAGCCATTAATTTCACTTGGCAAATATCGGCACTCCCTGTCCTGAGCATAATAATAGGAAGGGGTGACCTACGATGAATAAGCATGGTTCCTAAGTCCCAGGGCTCCCCATGCTAGTGTTTGGATGGTGAAGTCAACACCCAGGCATTGTGATAATGAGTACTTGGCTTTGGCTCATAGCCTGGCTGTTCCAGAAGGGGAAAGTGATTTATGTTTGACCCATTGCATGAGCTGTTCAAGCTGGTAGCATTGGGTCAAGCCCAAGCAGGAGCCATCTGACAGAATCCGTGTTTGGGAAAGGAGGTCTATTCCCTGGAGGATAAAAGCGGAGGCAGGGAGGCTGGTGGAAAGATGGAAGGTGTGAGACTGTGTGTATAATCAGATTTGAGTAACGCAAAGCTTCCAACTTGGACACGTCCCAGGACTGAGCAGAGAGAACTACAGCAAGTCTGAGAGGCTGGAAAGCTAGAAGCAAGATAAGAACAGGTGTCAGAAACAGATGGGCAGCCCAGCCTGTACACTGAGCCTGTGTGCAGGAGCTCCCCCTTCAGGCAGCATGTGGTATTGCTGGCGGACCTAAAAGGAAATGGAGGGGAAGGACCCTGGCAAGCGGAGCCATTTTTGTTAGCAGATTTCCCTTCCTAGTTGTGTTTTCCTTAACCTGGTGTTTAAATTGGTAACAGCTTAGGTTAAGTGTGTTAGATGCCTGATGTACAGGAAGAAACCTGAATGTAGTTCTCCCATATAATTGTACTTTTTTTAATATATATATATTTTATTGATTTTTTTACAGAGAAGAAGGGAGAGGGATAGAGTGTTAGAAACATCGATGAGAGAGAAACATTGACCCGTTTTCTCCTGCTCACCCCCCACCAGGGATGTGCCTGCAACCAAGGTACATGCCCTTGACCAGAATCAAACCTGGGACCCTTCAGTCCAAAGGCCAACGCTCTATCCACTGAGCCAAACCGGTCTTGGCTATGTAAGATTGCACCATGTAATCTTCACCAAAAGACAGTTCACAAAAAGGGTCTTCTCTGACTTTAGCCAGTTCAGTCCAGGGCTGATGCTCCTCGCCCTTTCTGATGACCTGAATCCACTGAGGAACTTTTAAACACAACCTATAGCCAAGTCTAGGCTTATGCCTGGGAAAAGGAATGAACTGTGCTCCGAGCAGTCAGGGTCTTTCCGTTCACCTGGTCACATCTGTAAACGAGAGCGCTCATTATGTAAATGTACCTGGGGGTACGGAGAAGAGCACAGGAATCATTGCCTTTTCCTACTGGAGCTGATCTTAGAGTTCGTATAGCCCAGCCTCCTCACTTCTCAGAGGAAGAACTGAAGCCCTCAGTACTCAGTGACTCACTCAGTGCCACACGGGTCTTTGGAGAAGTGATATGATAATGCCTACACACGTGAGCTTTGGCTTCTGGCAGCCCCAACAGTTATAGTATTCCATATAAGTTATTGCACGTTGCTAAGCCTCAGTTTGCTCATCTGTAAAATAGGGACACTAATAAGTATCTTCCAAGGATCCTATATAATAAAAGCTTAGTATGCTAAGTGTCCAACCTTTCGTTCAACCATTTGACCAGTTGCTATGATGCACACTGACCACCAGGGGGCAGATGCTCCAAACGGTAGGTTAGCTTGCTGTTGAGTCTAGCCGATAGGGACTGGGCAAGATGGACCTGACACGCCCTGGAGCCTTCTCACGGTCCCTCCCTGGCCTGATCATGCACTGGTGAGGTCCTTCAGCCTGGCCTGTGCTCTCCAACCTGGGACCCCCTCAGGGGATGTTGGAGAGCAGTTTGGCCCGATCCTCACAGGCCAGGCCAAGGGACCCCACTGGTGCACGAATTCGTGCACCGGGCCTCTCGGTTTTTAATAATTAAATGAAATATTTCATATAAAGTTTTGTACAGTGCCTGGGACATTGTAAGCACTCGAGAAATGATGGATGGTCTAAAATCTTGAAAATTCTGATGATGGTGAGATCATGATATTGGAAAAACAAGGCAAAACTCCAGGTGGCTTCATATCTCCTGTCGCCCTCTTTCCAAACCCATTCTACGAGGATTCTTGTCTGGAGTTATGCTGACCTGAAGCACATCCTTTGGACTACAGACTACATGGCTGTTTAAAGCTGAACAAATTAAAACGGAATAAAATTAGAATTTTGGCAACTCAGTTGCATCACCCACATTTTTAAATTTTGTATTTTTATTGATTTCCGAGAAGAAGGGAAAGGGAGAGATAGAAACATCAATAATGGGAGAGATTCATTGATCAGCTGCCTCCTGCGTGCTCCCTCCTGGGGATCGAGCTGGAAACACGGGCCCGTGCCCTGACCGGGATTCAAACTGTGACTTCCTGGTTCATAGGTCGATGCTCAACCACTGAGCCATGCCCGGCCGGACGCATCACCCACATTCTAAGTGCTCAGCAGCCATCAGTGGTTTGTGGCTGTTGTACTGGGCGGTGCAGACAGAATATTCCCATGGTAGCAAGAACTCCTACTGGAGGCTGCCTTTGTGGCTCCCTCCCTCCCCGCCAACTTCCTTATATCGGTACTTTTGTTATTTATGTATTTCCAAATATTTTACTATCACTTTAAACTGGAAGAAAGGGTCCTAGGGTCTCTTGCCTTGCCTGGTGGGTCCATCTGAGTCGCCCGGAGCCTCAAGGACGCAGTCCTATCGCTAATGAGTGACAGAGCCACTACAAAACACTCTTCTGACTCAGGCCATGAGTCACTCCGTGGTGGCCCGCGAGGCCCAGGAACCGGCTGCCTCGGGCCTGTTTTGATAAGTAGGGCTGGAGCATGAATGTCAGCCACCCCGTAGCACTGCCAGATGCAGGGTAATGTGAGTTTAAAGGGTTGATTACAAGGGAATAGAATATCATTTTCTCAGAGCCACAGCCCAGGCGCAGAGATAGCGTGGACAGCACGGGGAAGCTCCAGACCTCGCTCGGCCTCCCCTTTTTACACCACTTAGTTATCGGGAAGAAAGAGATTGTGCGTGATCGTTTACAATGGATCTGTTTGGGGAATCGTATTCAGCCCTGAGAGAGACGTCCTGCCATTTGCAACTGCACAGATGAACTTGAGGGCATTATGCTAAGGAAATAAGTCAGGTAGGAAGACGAGTCCTGTGTGATCTCCCTTATATGTGGAATCTAAAAAGCTGGACCCGCAGAAGCAGAGTGGAATAATGGCTGCCAGGGGCTTGGGGGCGAGGGGGGGGGGGAGGCAGGGGAGGGGTAATGGAGATGAGGAGATGTTAATCAAAGTGTGCAAACTTCCAGCTATTGGATGAATGCATTCTGGGGACCTAACGTACAGCATGGGAAGTACAGTCACGCGTACTGTATGATGTCCTTGGAAACTGCTCAGAGAGGGGATCTTAGACATTCTCCCCACAAAAAGGGGGCAGCGTGAGGTGAGGTGAGGAGGTGTTAACCAGCCTGAGCATTTGGCAACATGTAAGGGAGTCCAACCATCACAGGGTACACCTCGCGCGTACACCTCGCGCGTACACAATGTGACCTGTCAACTACATTCCATAAACCCGGGGGACATGGCTAAAATAAAATAAAATGGACCTGTTCGTTCTACATTGAAAGTATTTCTTTGCAAGAGGACTTTTGTGAGGATAATGGCTTTTGTCGTTGTTTCTATTGGCTGGGTTCATTAGGAGGAACTCAAAGCCACTGCCGGGAGATCTTCACAAAACGGATGAGCAAACACACCTTCCTATGACATAGTTCACACCTATACATGGATAGGCAAGTGCTTGTAACCTGGAATATTAAGTATTTGTTTGGTTAGGGGCTACCTCTGTCCCTCCCTAGAACACAAAATTACAGGAAGGCAAGGACTTGGTCCATTTTATTTTATTTATTTAATATATTTTATTGATATTTTTAATGAGAGGAAGGAAGAGGGATAGAGTGTCAGAAACATTGATGGGAGAGAAACATCAATCAGCTGCCTCTTGCACACCTCCTACTGAGGATGTGCCCCCAATCAAGGCACCCACCCCCCGACTGGAATCAAACCCGGGACCCTTCAGTCCTCAGGCTGACGCTCTATCCACTGAGCCAAACCAGTCAGGGCGGCATGGTGTGTTTTCTTCGTAAGCTGTCTGCTGCCTTCTGCCAGTTTTTATAACCTTTTTGGAGGAAGGAGCTGGCCCAGAGGACCTCTGGGAGCCCATCCTTAACCTTTGCCTCTTGGCCCCGACCAGGCCAGGCTCTGCCCTTTCAGGCTTCTCGAGCCCCTGCTCCCAGGATGTGAAGCCGGGCAGCCTCTGCCACATCCTGGGTGTTTACTATATTTTGTGCCCAAGGCTGCAAGGAGGGTTCTGCAGCTTCGAACAGAGCCTGTGGCCTCCCCACTTCTGAAGCCACGGCTCCCCTCCCAGGCCATTTATATCCTGGGCCCCATCGTCATTCCAGTCACTGGAGATCAGGTTCCCACCACAGAGGCCTCTGTACCCACACCAGGCCCGGCTGTGGTGCAGCCACTGGTGTGGAGGGAAGAAGTGCAGGCTGGTCTGCTGATCCCTGTGTGGTGTGTGAGCCAAGGACCTCAGGCCTGCCAATCCCGCTGCAGCTCAGAGCTAGCATTGTCTAACCTGAGAGTCCCAGGCGTTGGTAGGCATCAGAAACCCTGCAGAGAATGGACTAGACCAGTGATCGGCAAACTGCTGCTCATGAGCCACATGCAGCTCTCGAGCCTCGGTTTGCCGACCACTGGACTAGACACAGATGCCAAGTGTCAAAGGCTGCTTCATGACCCTAAAGACACCAAGTTTTAATCCCTGCAACCTATAAGTGTTATTTTATTAGGAAAAGGGGTCTTTGCAGATGTGATTCAATTAAGGGTCTTGACATGGAGAGACCACCCTGGATTACCTAGGTGAGCCCCAAATCCAATCACATGTGTCCTTCTAAGAGAGATTTGACACACACAGAAGAGATGATACAAGCACAGGCAGAGATGGGAGGGATGTAGCCACAAGCCAGGGAGTGCTAGCAACCACCAGAGCCTGCCAGAGGGAAATGGGCTCTCCCTAGATCCTATGGAGACAGCGCAGTCCTGCTGGCGCCTCGATGGTGGATGTCTGGCCCCCAGCACTGTGAGGGTTCCAGTTTCTGTTCTTTACAGCCACCACATTCGTGGGAGTTGATTACAGCAGCTGCAGGAAACGAAGACACCCAGCAAATAGGCAGGAAGCTAGGAATATGCATTTTAACTTGTCCCCTAGGTGATTTTGAGCCCCTGCCTCCTCTCCCCACCCCACCCCCAAGGTGAAGAACTAGAGGGAGAACCTAGGCTGAAACTCCAGGAGGACTGGATTCTTAACACTCCATCACTTCGCTCCCCTGATACTCAAATTATAAGAGACGGGAGCATGTTGAATGCTTAAATCAGTGGTTCTCAGCCTTTCTAATGCCGCGACCCTTTAATACAATTCCTCATGTTGTGGTGACCCCCAACCATAAAATTATTTTCGTTGCTACTTCATAACATAATTTTGCTACTGTTATGAACCGTAATGTAAATATCTGTGTTTTCTGATGGTCTTAGGCTCTACAGCAGCGGTTCTCAACCTGTGGGTCGAGAAGAACTGATAGCAGGGTTGCCTAAGACCATTGGAAAACACAGATATTTACATTACGATTCATTAACAGTAGCAAAATTATGTTATGAAGTAGCAACAAAAATAATTTTATGGTTGGGGGTCACCACAACATAAGGAACTGTATTAAAGGGTCGCAGCATTAGAAAGGTTGAGAACCACTGGTTTAAACGCTGATGAGAAAATCCAGAGGAGGTGGAGGTTGAGTTATGGGACTCGGGGAGGAAGTGATGGAGTCGGGGGGTGGGGGGGGGGAGCAAAAAGGCAAAGGAGGGAGTAGGAGCACTGGTGACAGCTGTTTGCAGACAGAGAGGAGATGGTTGTTATTCGTGTGTCATTATGGCTCTGCCTGCCCCTGCTTATGCCTCAGACTTTATCTACAGCCCTCCAGCCCTCTAAGTCACCTTCCTCGGATTGTGTGGCCAGAAAGCCAAAAAAAAAAAGGTTCCCTGGTCAATCACATGTACCTGCTGGCACTATTAGCAGAAACCACCACCTCACCAAGGTCCTTGCAGAGAATTTGCATAATCAAGCATTGATGGGGCTGGCTTGCACACTGTAAGGGACCATTCCTTTTGGTACCAAATGGCTTCCTCTTTCCTAAAAGCATTGGCTGTCCCATGATGCCCTGTTCCACAGTTCCCAGGTGGCATGTCTGCACACTCGGGGTGCTGGGAAGTGGTGGCCCTCGGTGTGATCCAGCCCCAAGCTTCCTCCCTGCCCCGGCCCACGTGAAGGAAGGTGAGGGGGGGAAATCGGTGTAGAAAGAGGAGGCTGCATCACCGCCGACAGTTGAGTACCACGGCCCCCACTGCAGGTGTGTCAGTCAGGGTTCTCAGAGGAACAGACCAAACAGGATGTGTGTATGACCGGAGGCTGTTTGCGGATAGAGTTCCCTGTTCACAAGTCAGACGTTTTCCTCTGAAGGCCTCCAGCTGATGGCATTAGGCCACCCACCTGGGGAAGGATAATCTGCTTTACTCAGAGTCCACCGTTTGAATGTTAATCTCATCTATTAAAAAAAAAATACATTCATAGCAACAAACAGACTAGTATTGGACCACATATCTGGGTGCTATGTCCTAGCCAACTTGATACATAAAATGAACCATCATAAGGTGTCTTTTCTTTTTTTTTTAAGTATTTGTTTTCCCAGAATGGTGCTAAACACTGTCATGAATACAAAATGCTTAAAGCCTCCTTGCAGCTCTCTCACTTCTGGCCTCTCTCTCTTCCCCCTTAAACACGATCATAGAATTCAGCCTCCCTGGTTTTTGGCTTGAGTCACAATACTCACTGCAACGTCCTTACTCCAAATGTGGTCCCTAGCCTGGCAGCTTCATCACTGCCTGGGAGCTTGTTAGAAACACAGGATCTCAGGCCCCACCCCAGAGCCACTAAATCAGAATCTGCATTTTAGCAAGATCCCTTGGCGATTCACGTGCACTTCCGTGTCCCAGAAGCACTGGTCTAGAACACGCCCCTGGGGTCCTCCGACTCCAGGCTGCCTGCAGGAACCATGCCCGGGGGCAACGTGACCACACTCTGCCCTTCTAGTCAGGCTGTCACTATAGTAACCAGCCTGGCCCCCTCTGACCTCTGCCATCTTCCTAGCTCCAGTGCCCACCAACACAATGAGATGCCAGTGAGTGAGTATTGCTATAGAAACTAGCGCCGGAGAGGGCCTCCTATCCATATTGCCGCTCTCCCTCCTCTCCCTGTATCTCTGGAATGATGAGCTTTCTAAACCACGGTAAACCATATAAATTCCTCTCCGGCGTAAAAAGAAAGACTCCACAAATAACAAAGATGAAAAGTCAGGGCCACGCAGTTTATAAAGCAGAGGCCCAGCAGCGGCAGAGGTTTGCTTTGATTGGAAAGAAGATGACAGGAGCGTCGCTCTGTGTGGCGGAGCCTTCCCTGCGTCCCGCAGAGACAAGGTTGGCTGATGCTGAAAACAACGCCGGTGACCTGGATGATAGCAGCCGCCGCTTACTGAGGGCTGTCTGGGTACCAGGCGCCAGGCGACGTCGGTTATCCCATTCGACGCTTGCAGTAAATCTCGGTGTTCGCTTCCTGCGGCTGCTTAAAAAACAAACAAAAAAAAAAACAAAACACCACAAACATGGAGGCTGAAACAACACATTTATCATCTTACAGTTCTGGGAGGCAGAAGTACACAATCCGTCTCATGCAGGGGCAAGAGTCAGGTGTCAGGAGAGCAGGTTCCTCCTGGAAGCTGCAGGGGAGACTCTGGCACCTGCTTTCCTCGGCTCAGCACCCCTTCCTTGCATTAGCTCAGTTTCTTTTTATTTATTTTTATTGATTTCAGAGAGAGGAAGGGAGAGAGAGAGAGAGATAGAAGCATCAATGATGAGAGAGAATCGTTGATTGGCTGCCTCTCACACACGCCCTGCTGGGGATGGAGCCTGCAACCCAGGCATGTGCCCTGACCGGGAATCAAACCAGTGACCTCCTGGTTCATGGGGCGACGCTCAACCACCGAATCACACCGGCTGGGAGCATTAGTTCAACTTCCTTCTTCTGTCTCACATCTCTTAGTCCCATGGTCGGCAAACGGTGGCTTGTGAGCCACATGCAGCTCTTTGGCCCCTTGAGTGTGGCTCTTCCACAAAATACCACGACGTGGGCTAGTCTATTTTGAAGAAGTGGCATTAGAAGAAGTTTAAAAAATTTGGCTCTCAAAAGAAATTTCAATCATTGTACTGCTGATATTTGGCTTTGTTGACTAATGAGTTTGCCGACCACTGTCTTAGTCCCTCCCTCCTTTAATCTTCTTACCTCCCTCTTCTAAGGACCCTTGTGATTGCATTTAGGGCCACCTGAATAACTCAAAATAGCCCTCTTTCCTCAAAACCTTAACCGTATTACATGCGCAAAGTCCGTTTTGTCAGATAAGGTAACATGCATCGGTTCTAGGGACCATCACTCAGCCAACCAAAGCCTTTGAAGTAGGCATTGCTATCATCCCATTTCCCCGAGAGAGAACCCAGGCTTGACCATTGAAATGCCTCGTTCAAGGTCACACAGCTAGAAGGTGCAGCCGGAATCCCAGTCTTGGTCAGTCTCTCTCCAAAGCCAGAGCTTCTCACCTCTGCACTGCAGGGCCCCCAGATAGCTTTGAATTCACCCACTGTTGTTACCAGGTTGAAGGAAGGGAACTGAAAACCATCAGCTCTCTAAAAACTTGGAGGTTCCAATGGATTCGTCTGCCAGGGCTTCCTTAACAAATGGACACAGACTAGGTGACTCGAACAAAAGGTATTTCTCACAGCGCTGGAGGCTGTGGAAGTCCAAGTCCCAGGTGTCAGCCAGTTTGCTTTTTTCTGAGGTCTCTCTCTCCTTGGCTTGCAGATGCCACCCTCTTGCCACCCCTCTCACGTGGGTGCCCCTCTGTGCATACACACCTGGTGTCTCTCTCTGGGTCCTAATCTCTTCTTATAAGGACTCCTGTCACACTGAATTCGGTCCCATCCTAATGGCCTCATCTGAGTTCAATGACATTCCGAGGTATTGGATGTTAGGGCTTCTACATGTAAATTTGGGGGAGGGCAGGTTTTGTCTCTGCCCTCGGGAGCGAGGCAGTTTTGGTGTCTGAGAGGAATCGCAGGGCCCTGTGGGTGCCCTCACTCCCAGCGTTCATACTTGGTCCATGATCTCTACCATCGCGTCTCCAGCCTCAACCCCAATGAATGACCTCACCGTGACCCTGGCTTCATGATCCCATTAGTTCCTGATGACAGCTGTGTGGCCTCACCACAAACGTGGTGGGTTAAAACAACGCACATCTTTTCTCTCACAGCCCTGGAGGCCAGTATTCCAAACCAGTTTCAGCCGTCCAAAGCGAGGTCTGTATTCTTTGGGAGGCTCTGAGCAAAGAACCTCCTTCCTTGCCCTTTCCAGCTTCTAGAGCTGCCTTCCTGGCATTCCTTGGCTTGTGGCCCCTTCCTCCATCTTCAAAGTCAGCAGCAGAGCATCTTGCCTTGCCGTCTTCCATGTCAAATCAGCCCCTGTTTCTCTCTTATAAGGACCCTGGTGATAGCATTTAGGTTCCATCTGGATGCTCCCGATTAATCTTCCCTTCTCGCGATCCTTAACTGAATCACACCCGCAGAGTCACATCCACAGGTTCCAGGGAATAGGGCCCGATGCCTTTGGGGACACTACTCAGCCTACCAGAGAGATTTTTCCTCACACGTATCCTCGCCACCCCCTCTGCCCTGGAGTGACGAATAGGATATGCTACGTATGAAAGCCCTGAGTCAGATGTCAAGGCCTTTTCGGCCTCCGGGCCTCTGCACAGTCTGTTACTGCTGCCCAGACTGTCCATCCTTCTACACACACATTCCCAGATGGCAGATCCTTCACGTCTTAGGGGTTCAGCCACCTCCTCAGGGAGGCCTTCCACTTCAGCCCTGTTTATTGTCTATCCCAGCAGCTCGGCACTGACCAAGATTTGTAATCACTTTGTTACTTGTACTTTTATGTGTTTCTTAACTGTCTCCTTGCAAGACTGCTAACGTTTTGTGCCCATCACTTCATATGCTTCTTCCCGTGTTCCCTGTTCCATACACTGGACCAGCCGTTGCCAACCGGTGGTCCATGAGGTCTGAAAGATCGGCGACCACTGCACTAGACCCTTCCTAAGCCCCCAGGCAGCTGGCTATGTCAATAGAATCAAAGAATGTCCAGTAGGAAGGAACCAAATACACCGAGGGCCAACCCACTCTGTCCCACCATCTGATTTTGTGCATGAAGTATTCCTGGAACACAGCCTCGTTCACTCGTGCATGTATTTTCTGTGGCTGCTTTCTCACAGCAGAGACAGTGTGGAGTCATTGCAACAGAGACAGTATGGCCCATAATCCCAACATATTTACTGTCTGGCCTTCTACAGAAAAGGTCTGCCAACCCCTGAAACAGACCCTCTGGCCCGAATCTACCCATTTTACAGATGCAGTCACTGAGAGACAAGCATTTACAGACCTGAGCCAGAATCCCTCTGTGAGTCCAGGAGCAGGACTGGAATTCAGTTCTGCAGAATCCCACACTCAGCTTCTCCCACAGATTAAACTCTCCTCCTCAGCACCCAGCCCTCCCCACCCAGAGACGAGAACCCTCAGCACCGCTCTGTCCTCGTGCTTCAGAAAGGCCCCACTGCGCATGCTCCCAGTCTCCTGCTTGCACCTGGGCCCAACGACCTTCCTGGGTGAACTTGTTCTCTTGGCCCTGCACGAAGCCCTCGAGGCTTCTCCTTTCCTCTAGAGCAGTGTTTCCCAAAGTGTGGTACGCATACCCCCAGGGGTAAGGGGAAGAGTTTGGTGGGGGTATGCGTTGCACCGGAATTTGGTGGGGATATGCACTGCACCGTGCTTAGCTACATTCTCATGAGTATGAGCGGTACTCAGCATTATGAAAATTACAGAAGTTTGGGAAACACTGCTCTGGAGCCTCTGGTCCCACCCCACAGACCTTCCCTTTGAACGCCATAGCACTGAATGTGTATCCTACGCACCCCAGGCCACCTGGCCACAGGTGGATGCTCAAACCTGGCTTGCTCCAGAATTCCCAGAGCAGCTTGTTTAGAATGCAGATGCCCAGGCCCCCAGACCTGCTGAGCCAAAACTCTGGGGGCGAAAACAGGCCTTGGAGGTTTTCACACACTCCCCCATGATTCTGGCATTAAAACAACTAAAGAACCACTTCAGTAGCCCATGCCCTCCTCTAGGCTTCGTCACTCCAGACAACTTCAGAGCAAAGTCTGTAGCCAGTGGGACAATGTTCTCTTACAAAACCTATATGGAGAATGCAGTCTTTTCCCCCCTCAACATTCTTTTTTAAAATATATATTTTCTTTTATTGATTTTTTTACAGAGAGGAAGGGAGAGGGGTAGAGAGTTAGAAACATCACTGAGAGGGAAACATCGATCAGCTGCCTCCTGCACACTCCCCACCGGAATTTAATCTACTGGGACCCTTCAGTCCGCAGGCCGACTCTCTATCCACTGGGCCAAACCGGTCAGGGTGCCCTCAGCATTCTTCACCCGCTCAACTCAGGGCCCTGGAATTCTTTCCCATCTCCAGCTCCTTCCCAAAGAAGCATCACAAGCCATGCTATTTCTCTCCCTCTGTGTAGGCCAGAGAAGAAGACTTTTAAATGAGCTGCTGGCAAAGACTTCAGGAGCTTCTACGCTATTGAGAAAAGAAGACAGTGTGGGAAGGCGGGCATAGGTCATAGAAAATCCCAGGAGAGGCTGGGCTCCTCGGGACCCAGGGTACTGACCCTGGTGCTAGCCAAGGCGTGGCTCTGAGGGCAGCACAGCCTTTTTCTCCTCTTGGGCACTCAGCAGGACTCGGCTGCCTGCCTGGCTCAGCATCTCACATGAAAGTCAGCAGCCAAGGGGAGTCTGGGATGGAGTCCCAGCCCCAGGGACTGGGAGTTGTGGGCTGCACTTCAGGGGCACCAAACAGAGGAAAGGCAGGGGCGGGAGGTGTGCAGGGAGGGGGGGAGAGCGGGGGTTGCTGCTTCTGCAGAACAACCCAGGGGAGTTCTCTCTGAGCACACAGGGCTGGTTTCAGCAGTGATGGAGACACGGTGCCAAAAATAAGTCCTGCTCACCTAAGACAGTAGACTCCAATTCAATTTCATTTCGGGGTGTGTTTATTGAGCGCCTGATTCAGTTTAGGTGATGGAGAGAATGAGAGGATGAGGGCGACAGCCTACGCCGCAGGCCAATCCAGGCAGAAATAGCCTAGGAATCTGCCCCACAGGTCCCTGGTTCCAGAAACTCAATTTTTTTATCCACTTCACCCAGGGAAAAAGTGGGCAAATTTTAGTCTGGCTCAAGAACAAATATTTATAAAGGGCTGTGGCCTGCCAGGCACTGGCCTAGGTCTGCATTGGTGAACGGAGCAGCCCAGGTCCCTGCCACGTGGAGTTTCCGTTCTAATGGGGCACCTGCAAGGCCATGGGGTCAGGCCTGAGCAGTGGTGTCTACCCTGGCAGGGGGCCGGGGGCCGCGGAGTCACCAGGAAAAATATAGGGGGAGAGGTGGGATTTGAACTGTGTTTTTTGTGTTTTTTTGTTTGTTTGTTTTTAAATATATTTTATTGATTTTTTACAGAGAGGATGAGAGAGGGATAGAGAGAAACATAGATGAGAGAGAAACATCGATCAGCTGCCTCCTGCACACCCCCCCACTGGGGATGTGCCCGCAACCAAGGTACATGCCCTTGACCGGAATCGAACCCGGTACCCTTGAGTCCGAAGGCTGACGCTCTATCCACTGAGCCAAACCAGTTTTAGCTGAACTGTGTTTTGAAGGCTAAGTGGAGTGAACACTCTGAAAGGGATGAAGGCCTGTCAGACAGGGGTCGGAGCTGCATGGACAGGACTGAGCATGGCACGCAAGCAGGGGAGGGGTCCGTGGCCAGATCAGCTCCCCTGGGAAACAGGTGGATGCTGGGTAACAGTGTGTGCTGGGAAGTTGGGCCAAAGAATGTCGGTATCACGTGGGGTTATGGCACGTGGGCTGTGCAGTCGGATGACGTGGATCTGAATCCCAGCTCTGCCATACTCGCTAACCCTCTGATCCAGGGTGTGCTACTTAGCCTCAATAAACTCCATTCTCCTAATCCAGACAATGGGCAAAATCATAACTAGCTCGCAGGTTGGTCCTAAGCATTTAGATGAGATTATGAAAGTTGTTTTTTTAAAAAAAGGCTTAGCTGTTTAATATTATCGACATTGGATAACTAGGCCCTGACTCCAGAAACCCTGGAACCCACTGCCAAAAACTCGGTGGGAAGCTCACAGCATCTGCATGCAGTGAGGGATCTGCTGCTTGCACACCCTTCTGTTTACCACCCCCTCGCTCCCATAGCAACCATGATGGCCTGAGTGGTGGCACCGGGGCTGGGATGAGGCCAGAGAGGCCTCGAGAACATATTTGCATCTTGAATTTTGCCTTATTTGCCTCACCCTAACCCCTGTCCCGCTGAGTGGTAAGATACCTTCCTGATCTACACAATGTGTTTCTCAGAGTATAATTCTTGGTCTGCCTAAGGCAGTATCACAGAGCCTGCTTATTAAAGTTATATTTCTGGGCCCGACACAGTTAACATCTCTGGAGATAAGGCCGGGGATGTGCATTTTAACACACACACACACACACACACACACACATTCAACAGGTGATTCCCAAAACCTCTATGGACACTTCAGAGCAGAAGTCCCTCCAGCCAGCAGCAGCAGCAGCATCCAGGGACTCGTTAGAAACGCACATTATTGGCCATCTCTCCTGACCTACTGAATCCAACACTCTAGGGGCGGGGCCCGGCAATCTGTATATTTTAACAAACCCTCCAGATAAGTTGGATGCACGTTCAATTCACATGGGGGAGGTTTTAAAAATTATCCATGAAATCAGAGTCCCACCCCAGCCGGGGGTCTCGGTTGGTTGGAGTGTCCTCCGGTACACCCATAGGTCGCGGGTTGGATTCTCAGGTCGGGGCACGCTCCTAGGTTGTGGGTTCGATCCAAGGTAGGGGCCCTACAGGAGGCAACCAATCGATGTTTCTCACATTGATGTTTCTCTTTCCCTCTTCCTCTCTCTCTCTCCCCCTCCCTCTCTCTAAAATCAATAAATACATATCCATAGGTGAGGATTAAAAAAAAAAATCAAGTGTCTCTTCCTGCGACAGAACTCAGGGTATCCTCATCTTCCAAAAGCTCTGCCACCCCTCCCCAGAAATCCTCATGTGAGAGCAGCGGATAATAAATAATCAGGAAGAAACAGGAAGATGGCACAAATGCACTTCCCTTAGGAAATCACAGTTCAGCCGCGGGCTCTGCTTGGGCTAATTCTTGCAATCAGCTGGCCGCCCCGCTGCGATCCCATTAGCAGGTGGGGAGCCCGGAGCTGCTGGGGACGCGGCCAAGCCCCGCCCCGCTCCCCGGCCCTCGCTCTGCCGGGGGCTGGCGGCTGCCTGCTGACTTGGCTCTCTGCGCCTTTCCCAGGTGCTAAGGGCCATTGGCTGCCTGGGGCTCGGGCAGAGCTGAGGCCTGGGGAGGGCCCCGGAGGAGGGAAGACAGGGAGCCAGCTGGGGATGGGAAGGAAGAGCCAAAGGACACCTTAACACTGGGCCCAGAACAGGGAGCCCCAAGTACCCATAACCGCCCTATACCCGCCCCACCACCACCACCCCCCGGCATGGGGGGGCTGGCGGGGCGCCGGGTAGCGGGTAGGGGATTGGGGGGGCGGGGGCTTCACTAAGCCCCAGAGCCTGTGCTTGGGGCTTTCAATGAGTCATCTCCCTTAGGTTCACATGATCTCCGGGGAAGATAATACTCCCAGAACCGTCCCATACCGTTATCCTTTCCCGGGCTTACAGATGAGGAAACTGAGGCCCACGGACCCGGGAGAGCCCGCCCCGGAGTCCCCGGAGCGCTCGGGATGTCTCCGAAGGCTGTCCCCCTTCTCCAGCGGCATTCGGAGGCACGGCCTCCCGGGGAAAGCGGGGTGCGGGGGCAGGGGGTGGAGCGGAGCCCGCGCCCCCGGCTAACCCTTCTCCTCTCCCCCCTCCCCCCCGCCCCCCGCAGGCCGTTCCTCGTGCTGCCGCCGTTGATGGAGTGGATCCGGGTGGCCGTGGCGCACGCCGGCCACCGGCGCAGCTTCTCCATGGACAGCGACGACGTCCGCCAGGCGGCCCGGCTGCTGCTGCCCGGCGTGGACTGCGAGCCGCGCCAGCTCAGGTAGGGCATCCCCGCATCCCTGCATCCTCGCATCCCCGCATCCCCGCATCCCCGCATCCCCGCATCCCCGCATCCCCGCATCCCAGGGTGGGGAGACCGCAGGCTGCCGGCAGGGCTCCGGGCTCACAGCAGCCTCTCCTCCAATCCGAAGCCCGCTGCGCGCTCCCTGGGCGAGCAGATTGTCTCTCATTAGGATTTCAGACTCCCAGCCTGGCCCAGTGCCTGGGATTAACCAGAAGCGAGTTGGTTCCAGGGATGGAGGGGACTGGAGCAAGGCTTTGTGGGAACGCTCTGGTTCTTCAGTTAACCAGATTCTGTGTGCCTGAATGCCACCTGTTCTCTCTCTATTCTTCCTGTTCTCTCTCCCTCTCTCCCTGCCTCCCCCCTCGGTCCTTCTCTCCACAAGAAGCAAATTGTGTCCTTTCTGTAGTTTTCTAGCAAAAACCTTGCAGAGGGCGGTTCCTAGCTGGGCGAGAGCACACCTCTGCTTTTTCACGTGCACGGCGATTATTTATGGGGCCTCGTTTTGGTCCGGAGCAGACGAAATAACACAACTCACTCAGCCCAGGCAAAGCGTGGTTCCAAATGCAAAAAGCACAGTAACGGGGGGAGGGGAGGGTGCACTTTCCTGACTCCCCATGTTCTTGGCCAGGTGGCCCTTGTCACCATTTTCAAATCCCCACTGCCCCTCCCTGGAGAGACTGCCCCTCCCCTGCAGTTCAGCTGGCCCGCGGTGCGGCCAGGCTGTAGAGATTTCCGCCCTCTCAGGGTTGGGTTGTGGTCTGCAAGGAGATAGAGGATGTGCAGCATAAAACATACAGCCCACGAAGGCCCAGGGTGCCCCTGAGACCCCCAGAACATGCAGGGTGCTGACCCAAGTCATCACTGCTAGTGTCTATTGAATGTGTACCATGTGCTGGACTCCGTGCTAAGTGCTTTGCACAGATTAATTAACATCCACTATTACCCAAACCCTGCAAGGTGGGTGCCATTATGCCCACTTTACAGATAAAGGATCTCGGGCACAGCTACGTGAAGTAACACACTCGAGGTCACAGGACTAGTAAGTAGTGGAGCCGGGATAGGTGTTTAGGCAGTCCAGACATCCGGGTTCCTATTTGTAACCCCTGAGTTGTATTCTTTTCAGGTGTCTGTCTCTAGGCAGTTTCTGGCTGTGCCCCCATTCCTTACACCTTGTCCCCTAAAATCACAGCAGGTCTTGGGGAACGGCTAGGAAACAGTCACTTACTGAGCACCTACTATGTGCATTTATCCATTGCAACAAGAGATTTGTGTTTGTTACGTGTGTCCACCAATCCCCAACGCAGCCTCCTGAGGTGGGTGTGATCTTCCCATTTTGCAGGTCAGGGAGTGGAGGTGCAGGGATGAGATCTGGTGGCTCATGGAGACGCCATTGGCTTAACGATTAGGAGCCTGGGCTCCAGAGTCCCATTGCCTGGGTCCACATCCCACTGCTGTGGCTAAGTAGCTGTGCAACCTTGGGCAAGCTAGTTAGCCTCTCTGGACCTTAGTTTCCCCACCCTATACATGGACCTAATAATAGCAGCTCCCCTTGGAGTCTGCTGCCAGCACGAAGTGGGGTCGTGAACATGAAGCACCTACAGACAATGCGAGAAGGGGGTAAGTACCCCCGACCTGGGCTTTATTGTTAGCTAGCACTGCCCCAAATCTGTGTCCCTGACATGGTAATGGAGGCCCGAACATAGGTGTTGCTTTATATCCGTAAAGGCTTTAACGCTTTCTCAGCTGATCCTCCTAAACAACCAGTGTGGTTATTAAAAAAAAAAAAAAAAAAATAGTGCTTCCATTTTACAGAGGAAGAAATCAAGGCCCAGCAAGATGAGGTAGCTCTCCCGACACCACACAGATGTTGAGTGGCAGAGTTTGGAGCCGTATTTCAAACCCAGACATCCAGAGATAGCACCCATGTTCCTGATCCTCTCCTGGACCTAGACTCAGCCCTCTTGGAGGACACTAAGCACACTCTTCCAGATGCTTCTAATCCTTATCGTAATTTCTCACACTGCAAAGGAGCATCAGGGTTCATCTCCCTGTCCCTCCTCCCACGTGGAGCTTCTGATGCATGTCTAGTGCTCAGGTCCATGACACCACAGAGGTCAGTTTAAGTATTGTCCAGTGTGAGGCCTCAGCGCGGGGGTCCGGGGACAGGGGCTGGAGGTGATCTCCTGGCAGGTGTTATGGGAGCACTCAGAGCAGGGAGACAAAGAAGTCAGAACCATGTGAGCCTCTGGGCTATTTTTGGTCATTTATCTCTCAATTCTTGACTCATTTGTCTCCAGAGGATCATTTTTGTGTAGAAATTATACTACTTGATTGTTCCAGCTCAATTTTCAAGTTCAGAGATTGTTTTCAAAGAGAAAGCTAAAACATAGTATTTCACTAGCTTTCCTCAATAGTAAGTATAAACTTTCAAGTTCCATTCAACTGCACGTGAAAGGAAGAATTCAGGTTTTTTTTCAAGAGTACCGGTACCTATTTTTTTAGTCTAGATCACATGTGTCAAACACAAGGCCCGCGGGCCAAATCCAGCCCGCCAGGCCTTGCAATGTGGCCCGCACCGCGCTGTCATCACTGCACTCCGCTGTCAGTTTATGACATTGTCAGTTTATGACTGTTCAGTAAACCATTCGGCCCGCGATTTAGGCTGGATTTTAGATTTTGGCCCCTTCTCTGATTGAGTTCAACACCCCTAGTCTAGATCTAGACAACATATAGATACATCTGTACATATATTTCCCAGTCTCATCTGATGTGATGTGAAGTAGGAATTACTGTCTTCATTTTGCAGGTTGCAGGGTCAAAGAAGCCTTGTGCATTCAAGTTCCCTTCTTACTCTGAGCCTTGCACTAACTGTCTTCATGGGATTTCCCCATTTTACAGATAGGGAAGCTGAGGCTCATTGGGGCTGTGGAGCTTGTTCTGGTCACACAGCTACTGTGAGGCAGACGAGGTCTAGAATGGGGATCTTGGCGAATGGAGGTAAAAACAGTCTCCTTGTCTCTCAACCCCCCCAACCCTCCAAGCTGCCAGCCTGGCTCCTAGTTCTGAGTCAGTCAGAGCTGAGCTCCTTTTTTCTAAATAAACAGCCCTAGAAACGTGGGGGCTGCTTGGCAGTCGAACAGATGCAGGAACTTGGGACTTGCCAGTGTCAGTGACAGTTAACACATATAATTACCTGCCTGGGGGGGAAGCAGCCGGGACAGGGAGATCAGAGTCAGGGATTCCCAGGTCTGATGCTAGTGCTGCCACTGACGTTCACAGTGACCTTGGGCGAATGCTGCGGGAACTCCGCTTTGGTCTTTGTTCGGCTGCAGGAAAGCCTCACCGCAGCCATCAGGTTCATTCGAAAGGAATACCATTGGGTGCGGCTGCAATGTGTAAGGGGCTGCCCATTTATTCTTCCTGAATTAACGTATCATCAGATCGTCTGCACCTGGGAAACGCGGCCTTGTGGTTTCCCCCTGTCTTTTGGGAGGTGGAGAAAAATAAGGAAAAGAACAAATAATACACGCTGGCCGGGTTTGTCCTTTTTTTGTTTTTGTTTCATTAATTGGTTGTAGAACATTTTAAAAATTCAAAGAGTAAATACTATTGTTGTTCTCATATTGGTAAGAGGCAGTTTTTCTACTCCAAAATGAGGCTGTGTTCAAATAATAGCAGTAAGAGGTATTTCCAGATCCTATCTTAGCTGATAAACAGTACCTACTCTCAGGATTTGGGGGTTGTTAGAGCCACGAGCTCCCTCCAGGAAATAAATGGTTAATCTTTTCGCAGACTAAATTCAAATCAGATTTCGAGCGGTCCCAGGTGGATAAGTGTGGAGATAGTAAGATACAGAGGGTATCAGGATGGGACTCAGGAAACCCATCACTCTTTCGTTATATTTATTGAGCATCTACTAAGGACCAAGCCCCACACGAGTTGCTGCCACCTGGGTCTGCTGCTTTCTGGAAAGTGACCTTGGGCAAGTCACTCCACCCACCTCCCACCCTGTAAAGTCTCGGTGACAACTCCTTCGTGGGTAGAGGGTCATGTGTGAATTTAATAAACTGCTTCCCTGTTTAATCTGCTATTTTTAACCCTTCCCAGGTCTCCTGGCCAGGAGACAGGTCTTGAGCCACATCCCTGCCAGCCATTTCCCTAGGTCAGTGGCCAGCACACTGCGGCTCTTTGGCCCCTTGAGTGTGGCTCTTCCATAAAATACCACGTACCCTAATTACGTTAATAACAACGTACCTACCTATATAGTTTAAGTTTTAAACATTTTGGCTCTCAAAAGAAATTTCAATCGTCATACTGTTGATATTTGGCTCTGTTGACTGATGAGTTTGCCGACCGCTGCCCTAGGTCACGTCCACCTCGACCCCTGGATTCAGACCGGGGGCCTCTGGCTCTCTCCCGCAGACAGCCACCTGCAGAGGCGGAGCGCCTGGGTCTGGGCCTGGCTCCAAGGGGCCTGGGAAGGCTCCCAGGCTCTCCAGTCAGAGCCACTGTCTCCTCTGCCCTTGAGTGCCCTTGTCCTTGGCTGGCCGTGGGCAAGTCTCACGGCTCCCCACGCCGCTCCGGCTGTGCTGCCGCACACATGGATGCCAGCCCGTCTTCACCTCCACAGACGTGCAGGCCACACTGCGGGCCCTGGTGACCCCACTGTCCTGTGTCAATGCATTAGTGCCTCCTGGAAGATAGGAAAAGGCCCTCTCCCTGTCCCAGGAGAACCACTTTGGGGCTCAGCCGTCCCCGGCCCCCCCCCCCCCCCCCAGCAGTGTCAGGGCCAGGCCAGGGAGCCTGTCTATGCCAGGAGCCGAGCTGGCAAGGCACCCTGCATTCCACAGGCTCCTACCAAGTGCCTGCTGTGTGGCTGGCCTGCTAGAGTTAGCCTGGGTGGGGGGAGGGGGGAGGGGGCAGGCAGAGAGGTTGAAGTGATTACAGAAAAAGTCTGGTAACTGCTCTACTATAAAAGCGGTCAACCTCTAGGTCTGGGAGAGCTAGAAATGCAAGTTCGATCTGAATCCTGCAGAATAAACAGATTGAGCAGGTAGAAGAGGGGAAGAGAGGAGGGGAAGAGGGAGGGCATTGGAAAAAGCCTGCACAGAGGGAACCGCCTATGCAAAGGCCTCAAGGTGGGGATGTGTGTTGGAGGAAACAAGGATTTCGAACCCAGAGCATGGAGTTCAATCAACACAGCTCTGCGTGTGTGGCCAGGCCCTGGCCTAAATTCATCCCAGAGGGTCTTTCCTGCCATACCCAGGAATTCTGACCAGTCCTGCAGGAGATGGGAGCATCCCAGATTATTATTACTATTGTGTCCATTAAGCAGAGAATTGACTTGAGATTTATATTTTAGAAAGAGGTTCTGGTGGCGGCATGGAAAGTGGCCTGGAGTCCAGAAGCTGTGGCAGGAATCCGGGTGAGAGCTGAGGACAGCTGACTGAGGCAGAAGCAGTGGGGACAGCGATGGGGAAGATGCTATATAGAAAAGGGGCCCAGGTCAGAGAAAAGCCCAAGGAAAGTGAGGTAGAAGAAAGCTGGAGGGATCCCAGAATCCCAGACTGCCCCGCCAGCAGGAAAGATGCCAACAGAAAGGAGGCCCCGGACTTGGCAGCCATCAGCACCCTTCACAGCAGCCGTTTGCCCAGCTTGCTGTGGGCGGGAACCAGATTGCAGGCGACAGACAGTTTGCCAACACTTGGAATTGGTTCTGAGCTTCCAAAGTGTTAAAAGCAAAACAGAAACACACTGGGTGCTTACAGCAGCAACACAGAGAACTGCATCTTCAATGGCATTCGGGCTCAGTGCCAAATCGGGGCTTCCGATTCAGGCTGGCAGGTGGAGGGTGTGTCATTTGTCATATGGGATTTACTTCCAGAGGAGTGGAGATTGGAGGGGTGGGGGAAGGGCTCTCTTGAGTCTGTTAAATTTCTGCCCAAGATGTTTACTTACTCATCTGCCAGCATACCTCCTAAACTCTAATTAAAAATATTACTTATGGCCGGCTGGTGTGGCTCAGTGGTTGAGCATCGACCTATGAACCAGGAGGTCACAGTTCGGTTCCCATGGGGCACATGCCCAGGTTGGGGCCTTGATTCCCAGTAGAGGGCCTGCAGGAGGCAACCAATCAATGAGTCTCTCATCATTGGTGTTTCTATCTCTCCCTATCTCTCCCTCCCTTCCTCTCTGAAATCAACACAAATACTTTTTTTATTTTAAATAAAACAATAGCCGAAACCGGTTTGTCTCAGTGGCTAGAGTGTCGGCCTGGGGACTGAAGAGTCCCAAGTTCGATTCCAGTCAGAGGCATGTGCCTTGGTTGTGCAGGAGGCAACTGATCAATGTTTCTCTCTCATTGATGTTTCTAACTCTCTATCCATCTTCCTTCCTCTCTTATTATTTTTTATTAAAAAATATAATATCATTATTTTTTAATAAAAATATATTTAAAAATAATAATAATATAAAACAATATTAGTTACTCAGGAACATTATATTCTCTTAGCAATTAGTAAGCAACCAGTACTTAGTACAAAGGCATGTGCTCAGTATAAAGCACTTGGTTCAGGCCAGGACAAAGGGCATTAGGGTAACAGAGGAGGCCTGAGTCCCATCCTTCAAAAAGTTTTAGTCCTCACAAATGAACTTACCCTCCATCGGGTCATTAAACCGCCCGGTGAAAGGCTAAGGACCATCAGCCTGGGTGATATCCAAAGTCCTTCCTAGCTCTGAAGATGTGTGGTCCATTGTGTGGTCTGATGTCAGATATGCAAATGCAATGCCACTTTTACCTGTGGGGAAATTGAGGCATGTAGACGGCAAAGGAAATAAGTGGAGCTTTGGTCCATGCCCTCTCCTGTATCTTACAAGATGCTACCAGGAACTAATAGTTGAGAGGCTGTGTGGGCCAGAACTGCCCTGGGTGCATCTCACACCCGGTTCCACTCAGTTACCCTCCAACCATATGAGGAACTTGATTTCCCTTTTCCTGGGGCTCCAGGAGGTTAGGGGGCCTGCCTGTGGTCACATGGAGAATGTGCCCCATCTTGGATTTGAACCCAGTCTGTCTGACTCTATGGCCCAGGTTCTCTCTACTAAAAGAGTAGCTCCAATCTAAGAGTCAGCGTTGGAAATGTGAAAGCCACTTCTGAACAAGGTCCACGGGTCCATCTTGAAAGACTCAGCCCACAGCCTTAGATGGTCTGAGGAATTCGGATCATGTCAGCCCTTGTGTCAGTCTAGCACAGTGGTCGGCAAACTCATTCATCAACAGAGCCAAATATCAACAGCACAACGATTGAAATTTCTTTTGGGAGCCACATTTTTTAAACTTAAACTTCTTCTAACGCCACTTCTTCAAAATAGACTCGCCCAGGCCATGGTGTTTTGTGGAAGAGCCACACTCAAGGGGCCCAATGTGGCTCGCAAGCCGCGGTTTGCTGACCACGGATCTAGCATTCTCACCATTGTCCAGTGGCCAAGATCCCTGCAAAGTCTTAACATAGAAATATTCTGAGAAATATGTATAATAAAAAGGGCTCAAGCTCGCTGGTAATCCTGGAAATGCGATCAGAACCACACCCAAGACGCATTTCAAGCCCATTAGATAGAAGTCTATTATCAGAGTTGAGTAAAGAGAGAGTAGTAGGGACTCTCCATCATCACTGGAGGGGATTCCAGATCCTCTTTCAAGTAAACTTGAAAACACCCAATTGTCTTCGCAGGCCTCTACCCTAGAAAAACTCTTCCATATGGAAATAAAGAGACATGTACAAAGATGTTCATAAATGCAGTGTTTGTACTAGCAAAACAAATAAAAAGAAAAAGGAGAGAAGCTGTCCATATACAGGAGAACAGATAAATAAATTATGGTATGTTCATACTTGGAATACCAAGTAACAATGAAAATGATTGAACTAGATCTACGTGCTATTACACAGCTAAACCCCAGAAACATAGTATTGTGCAGGAACAAAAGCAGGCGGAGGCAGGATTTGTGAAATATGCTGACATTTACATAAAGTTTACCAACGTGCAAGACAGTCCATGTATTATTAGGAATTCATAAAAGTAGTAAAAAGTGTAAAGCATGCGTAGGGATGACAAAGGTCAAGTTCAGGAGAGATGGTCATCTCAAGGTAGAAGGGATAATGGAGTCAGGAAGGATGCAGAGGCCTTTACACCTGTAACGTTTTTGGGTTTTTTTTCTGGTGGGTTGGGTGCTGAGCATGTAGGTGGTCACTGTTTTACTTTACATTTTATGTGTCCCTCAAATAATTCATTATCAACGAAAGTTATTTAGTTGGTGTTGGCAACAGCACATTCAGAAGTCCAGTTCCGGGATATTAAGAAGCATTATTTAAATAATTGTTAAGTGGTTCAGTAAATGTGGGAAACACTGGATTAAAGAAAGTTATCTAATTAGCCTATTTTTTTTTAATTAGTGCTTTTAACATCCTGTGTTTCTTTTAAATCCCAAAGAGAATGTTATCCTTTTGGAACCTTTTACCATAGATCAGAGGTCAGCAAACTGTAACTGCCTGCTACCTGTTTTTGTAAAGAAAGTTGTCTGAGTAAATAGCCACGCCCATGTGGTTAGTATTGTTGATGGCTGCTTTCCACACGACAGTGGCAGAGTTATGACAGAGACTGTATGGCCCACAAAACCTAAAATATTTACTAATTGGCCCTTTGCAGGAAAAAAAAAATTGCAGGCCTGATATAGGGCATTTATGAGGCTGATGTTTCTGAAAATATACTGGGGGATTATCTGAGAACTTTGCCCTTCCACCTCAGGAATTGTATGTTTATTTGTGAAATTTGTTATAAAGAACACCATCAGTTCTTTCTAGAATTCCTTGCCAGATGGTGTGTGTATGTGTTCATCTTTGAATCTCCAGCACCTAGCACGATAGCCAGCATATACGTAGCAATTCCTGTGTGCTTCGCTGCAGTGATTTCAACTTAAAACTCATTTGTGAAATGGATTAACTGGGATATGGATTCATTGGCCATAACATACATGCAGTATACCTGTGGCTAAGACAAGAGTTTAAAAATCTCCCTCATGTAACAATCCAGTTATAAGCAGTCCTCTGTTATGGAACTCCAGGTCAGGAATCCAGGCACCTTACCCTTGTTGCTCTGCTATCCCTCAAGAGGCCTAATATGGCTGACCCCACCCACCAGGACCTAGTGGGAAGAGGGAAAATAGAAGGATATGCCCACTCCGGAGACTGCATGCATAATTTCCCTTCACTCCCTATTGGTCAGCACTCAATCATGTGGTCATGTCTTGCTTCAAGGGAACCTGGGAAATGTAGTCTTTACCTGGGCAGCCATGTACCCAGCAAAAATTCAAGTCCTACAATACATAAAGGAGATAAAGGATTCTGGAGGACAACCACCAGTCTTTGCTAAAAAATGGATATTCATTAAGGGCTTGTCAAAATCAGGGTGACTCCTTTTTCTAAGGAAAGTCTTATTTTCAACTCTTGAAATAAGCCGTGATGCCCAATCCAGAGATATGTAACGCTGCTTCATTATCTCTACTCAAAATAACCTGACAACAGTCAAATGTGAGTACACCTAATTTCATTATCCTGGGTGTTTGCAGCCCTTGCATTTGAAAAAAAAAAAAAATTCACATATTTGAACAGACACAGAATTCTGTTGTGGGGAAAAGGCAAACACAGTAGGTTTTGCCACTAACAGGATATATATATACACACACACACACACACACGCCTAAGAGACAGTTAAAACCAGATGACCAGACAACTGGCCGGTAGCTATGATGCACACTAACCACCAGGGGCAGATGCTCAATGCAGGAGCTGCTCCCTGGTGGTCAATGTGCTCCCACAGCCAACCTTCCACAGTTCCTTCCCTCCCCCATCCTCCTTGGCCGGCTGGCCCCTTTCTGGACCGGGCAAGATGGCCCAATCAGCCCCAATTATCAGCCAGGCTGAGGTATCCCACCCATGCATGAATTCGTGCACCAGACCTCTAGTTTACTTATAAGGAAAAGAAAGGTTCCAGGCCCCTTAGTATCTCACACGAGGCAGAAACAATTGGCCGGGAGGAGGATGTGAAATCACCTCTTGTTCACTTTATCTGAGGTCTGTTTAATGAGCTGGCTCTTTTCTATACTTCAGTGGCGGCATGCAACAGCAAGTGGGCACAATCTTTGGAAAAACATTTCTCCTAGGAACTTTGCAAGCATTACATGTTCCATTTGCTGCAGTGATATAATTTTTTTCCTTAGAAAGCTGCGTGGAGATCTTGGTATCATTTGCTTTGATTCAAAAGTCTCAATTTGTTCATCTTTTTTTATACACCAAAGAAAAGGAAAAACATCAATTGGGGGACTGGAAGCCCGTGGGAGGGAATTGGGGTTTTCGGGGGAAATGTGCTGAGAAGAGGGGGGAGGTCAGGGAGGCCCTGCATCCAAGTCAGGCCCACAATAAGCCATTTCACGATTCATTTCTGAAGACACCATTTTATTGTCACACTTACAGAATCCTGTAATGAAAACTGCTCCATATATAAAAGATGATGCAAAAAAAAACTTATTACCCTCCACTAGGCTTTCTCAATCTCAGCACTATTGACATTGGGATGGAATAAGTCTTTGGAGGGAGGCCTGTCCTGTGCATTGTAGAATATTTAGAAGCATCTCCCTAGTTGTGACAGCCAAAAGTGTCTCCAGCCAAAACTGGTTTGTCTCACTGGATAGAGGTCAGAAGGGGGTGTGCAAGAGGCAGCTGGTCAATGTTTCTCTCACATCGATGTTTCTAACTCTCTATCCCTCTTTCTTCCTCTCTGTAAAAAATCAATAAAATATATATATATATATATATATATATATATATATATATATATATATATATATATATATATTTTTTTTTTTTTTTTTTTTAAAGTGTCTCCAGACATTGGCAAATGCCCCTGAGTGACAAAATCACCCCTGGTTGAGAATCACTGCCCTGCACAAACCTAAGGGGATCCACAAAGAGACTTGCTAAGTAACTCAAAAGACACGGATTCAGCTCCAAAATGCATCTGTGGCCGCCCCGATTGGTTACCCCTCCTCGGGCTCCCAGTTTCCTGGTCTGAAGGTCAGGAGTTGAGCTGAGTGCTTGCTTTCAGCGCCAACTGTCTGGGATTCTGAGAGTTCAGAGCTGCTCTATGGCACTTGTCTCTAGAGAACAACTTGAAGGAAAAGAGAACGCAGAGGAGAGAGAGGATGTAGAGTGAGGGGCACACAATGCATGGAGGCAGGAAGGCGGTGGGGGAAGGTGCCCATGGAGTGGGTGGCAGGCCTTGTTGGATGAGATGGTGAGAGAGAAGAAATGGTTGAGAGATGGGGAACCATCCCAGGGGGGCAATTGCAAGAAGGCCTTGAGTTTGAAGCCTGTGGTTGGGAATTCACATTTGTTTGGCACCCAGTCTGGTTGTGACATCTAGTACTCACCCAGGCAGCGGTTGACCAGAATCTCTGTGACCATGGAGGACTTTGGTGACACAGAGAGGCAGTGGAGTGGGTGGTCAGAGCCGGGATCCAGGTTCAGATCTCAGTTCCACTGCTTGCAGGCTGTGTGACCTGGGGCACATTTCTGAGCCTCCCTGGGCTGCAGTTTCCTCTTCCCAAAGATGAGGATAGTTTTTCTAGGATCAGAGTAAGGATTACATAATATCATATATGTGAATGAGTGTCAGTGAGTGTGTGTGTGTGTGTGTGTGTGTGTGTGTGTGTGTGTATTCTAATTATATAGCTACTAGAGGTCTGGTGCATGAAATTCATGCATGGGTGGGTTCCCTAGGCCTGGCTGGTGAACAGGGCCAATCGGGGCCTGGCCAATCAGGGTTGGTCCAGAGAGGAAGCAATGGTCAACGGGCCGGGCATAGAAGGAACGGACACCAGATGTCACCACTACCTTTATTGGCACCCCAACACCACATGGTTCCCTGCCTCGCCCCTCCTCCTTCCCTCGTGGCTGTGCCGCCACCATGGCGGGCAGCAGCAGGCCATTTGGGGCCTGCCGGCTGGAGAGACAAACAGGGCACAGGAGGTTGGCCACACTGGGGATCAAGCCTACAACCCAGGCATGTGCCCTGACTGGTAATCGACTGTGACCTTCTGGTTCATAGGTCAGTGCTCAACCACTGAGCCAGACCGGCCGGGCACTGCTGTCCCATTTTATAGATGAGGACATGGAAGCCTAGAGAGAGCTGGGGCACCTTGCCCGAGGTGTGACTGCACAGGAATGTGCTGGGTTGGCTTACACTTCCACATCAGTAGTCCTTCGTGAGTGTCTGGGTCCAGGTAAAAGAAGCCAGCTTTGCTGTCTGTTCCTGGATTTCATCAGTCTCTCCAGTGAGCCCCCAGAGGTAGGAGAGGCTGGCAACTTGATCCTTAATTACTGTTTTGAGCGAGCGTTGTGCTCTCATTTTTCTCCCCTAGGCATCTGCATTTTCAATTACATAGTCACCTACCTTAGGCAAACAGCTTGCTTCAGATCCTTCTCCGTGGCAGCCTGGGAGGGCAGGGCCCACATCGGGCTCTTGTGCTGCTGGGCCCAGTGCCCGGCCTGTAGCTGGCGCTCACTGAATGAGCATGTAGGAATGAATGGATCCTGGCTCTTCCCTGCGCCTCTGAGCTTCTCCAGGGCAGAGATCTCATCCCCATGGCCTCTGAGTCCCCAGTGTGTGCCATGTAGTAGCAATTCGAGAACGTTGGGTTCCGTGGGGCCGGGACCCTGGGGAGCCTTCGAGATGATACAGGTCTGGATTGAAATGGAAGGAGAAGGAGCCCAGTGATGTTAGGGCAAGATTCCTTAGCCCCTCTTGGGCTCTGTTTCCTCACCTGTGAAATGGGGGGTGCTGAAACCGGCCTTTTGGGGTTCCCGTGAAGATTTAAGCAAGATGGGAGCATGGGCTCAGGAGTCAGCCGTCTGGATTGAATGCCAGCCCCACCCCCTGCAGATTGTGTGACCGTGGGCAAGTGACTTGACCTCCATGCCTCAGGTTTTTATCTGTGAAATAAAGAGAACAGAGCCCAATGCATGGGGTGATTTGGAGGATGAGATGGGTAATGCTTAGCACAGGGGTCTTCAAACTATGGCCCGCGGGCCACATGCGGCCCGCAGAGGAGTCTGATCCTGCCCGCCAGGTTTTTTGGGCAGTGAGCGCAGCCGAGGTGTTACAGTAGGAATTAGTAGTTCATATAGTCCGGCCCTCCAGCTCTCTGAAGGACCGTGATCTGGCCCCCACTTTAAAAAGTTTGAGGACCCCTGGCTTAGCACATGGAAAGCTATTGATAAGTGCCAGGTAATATTACTAGAGGTCTGGTGCACAACATTCATGCACTGGGAGGGTGGAGGGTCTCACAGTTTGGGACCCCTCAGGGAATGTCTGCCTGCCGGCTTAGGCTCCCGCCACCGCTGCTGCACTCGCCAGCTGTGAGCCTGGCTTCTGGCTGAGCAGCACTCGCACACTGACCACCAGGGGGCAGCTCCTGCATTGAGCATCTACCGACTGGTCATTCCGCCTTTAGGTTGATTTCCTTATTAGGGTTTTATTATATAGAATTATTATTTTTTTATTATTATTATTATTATTAACAATAGTGTATTAGGGAAACTATAAATACTTCTACGTCTCTGATTATCGCTAACATCTTTATTCTGTCCCAAGGCAGCCAATCTGCCCACTAGCCTTGGGAAACCAAATAGTGGGCCGTGAGGGCCCAGGCAGCAGAGTGGGGCTGCGTCCTCTCAGAGTCATCCCGGTGACAGCCGGACCCCTCAGCCCACGTCCTGCAGTGGCTGTGGGCTCCGCATCTTCCTTGTGAGCAGGGCCAAGCAGCCCCTCCCGTCCCACAGCCCGGAGACCCCAGGCTGCTGGGGCCTTGGGAGTTGCTCTGTCCCAGGTCGCCAGCCTGCTGGTGAGACCCAGATGAATAAGAACAGAAACTCAGGGAAAGGGCCGTGCAGAGCTGTGGGAACAACAGCAGGTCTGTCTCAAGGGCCAGCAGGGACCACAGTGAGGGCTGGGCTCAGAGGGCCAGGCCCCAGAACTGCTCTAGGACTGGCGGTTTGTGTGGCTGGAGGCTGGGCGGAGGGAGGGACAGACTTCCAGATGGTCTGATTGCATCTCTTGGAAGAGGCCCTACAATCAGGAAATGATGGCATTGCGATAAGTGTGCATTTCACATATTGGGCAGTTATTATCACACTCTGTGCCGAGTGGTTCAGATGTACTCTCTGCCTTAATCCCTGTCACAGATTCAGGCAGTCAGCACTTAATGTTGCCATCCCTGTTTTGCAGATGGTGAAACAAACAGAGGCTGAGAGGGGTTAAGCTCCCTGCCGGGGTAGTGAGGAAAGCCAAGCAGGGTGTGAACCCTGGGCGTGGGCCCTAGGCTCTGCCTGCTCTGGGTGCACAGGCTCTGGTGACAGAGCTTGGGCCTGAGTCTCGCTTGCCTTTCCCATGTAATAACGACAACACATAATGAGCCTGCAGTAAAGGTAGCTTTTTTATTATTATTATTATTGCTGCTGATGAGGAAGGTCATGATATGAGAACTGCTTAGAACTTTTGGGGTACAGACCCAGAGTCATGTGTGAGGAATCCCTCTGAAGCCCAGAAATCGCCAGCACCTCCCTGAGGGCTGGGCTGTATGGAGGGACAGACTCTGGAGCCAGGCTGCCCTGGTTCAAATCCCGACTCCTACTTATTAGCTGGGTGACCATGAGCAAGTTCATTAACCCTCTGTGTCCCTTTTTCCTTATCTGTACAACAGTTAATTATAATCCTTCCTCATAGGGTTATCATGAGAGTTTAACAAGTTAATATTTGTAAAAAGCTTATAATATGCCTGCTATTGTACATGGTGAGTACTAAGTATCTCTATATATCTCTATATATATATATAAAAGGCTAATATGCAAAGTGTCTCCTTGGGAGTTCAACCAGGAGACCGGGAGTTTGATCGCTCACTATGACGTGCCCTGACCACCAGGGCATGGCACAGAACGAAGGAAGGCCCCAGCCAGCAGCCAGAAAGCCCCAATCAGCCCTGATCACCAGCCAGGCCTAGGGACCCTACTCGTGCACATATTTCGTGCACTGGGCCTCTAGTCTTGTTACATAAGTAAAAGGTGGAATGTTCGTGTTTTCGTTTTACACGAGAGAAAAGTAAGTGAGATTAAGTCACGGGTATGGTGCTTCCTGGTTAGCAATGGTGAAGCCAGGCCGTCTGGCTTCTGAGCCCGCACCTCACAGGGGTTAACTGGAGTCTGTGCTCAGGGACCCTGGGAACTGCTGGTTTCCAGTGCCAGTGGGTCAGGATTGGACCTGCAGGCAGAGGAGGAAAGAGGGACTGGAGACCTGGCTGGGCAGCTGCACCCCACCCCCACCCCCTGCACCCTGAGAGGCTCTGCCCTTGCTTGCTCATTGGACTGTCCCAGAAGCTGCTTTTATCCAGCGTGGCTCCCATTCCCCTCCCCACAACCCCTGACATCACTCGTGTGCTTGCAAAACCCTTCTGAGCAACAGGGTTCCCCAATGGGACAGACCTGCCTTTCTCCTGGCGGGATTTGTTAGATACGATGCCCTAATTTGAGATCTTAAGAAGCGCTTTTACTACAATGTTCTCTAGTCTCTGTGTCTCCTGTTTGCATATGCTCTCCAAACAGGCTGCCTCTTGCTTTGTCATTTGTAAGAACGAGTATGATACGAAATCTTTAACATTTCGTGAGAGCTGCGTGCTAAGCCCTGTGACTCTCCTAAGCACCGTACGTGGATGATCTCATTTAATCCGCACCCAGACTCTGAGGAGGTTGGCTTTAGGACTAACCTCGGTTTGCAGATGAGAGCACAGACCAGCGAAGAGGTTAAGTAACTTGCCCCACGATCACAGAGCTGCTAAGGGGCAGAGCTGGGAACCAGAAGCGCGCTCGTAACGCCTGTGCTCACTTTAAAAATTAATAAAGGAATGAAATGTGTCTGAAGCCTCACCGGCGGAGTGCACGAGGGAGCAGCGGGAGGCAGGGACGCAGGAGCGGCCACCTCCAGGCCAGCTCCCGGGCTGCGCTCGGGCCTGCAGGCCCCTCGGAGCGGAGCGCGTCTTTCTGAAGCCACGTTCCTGAAACGGGGGCAGCAATTGAGCCGGTCTCTGGGGGCCGGGGCCCCTGAGAAAGGAGAGAAATTGGCCGCTTCGGTAGCTGACCTCGTGCTCAAATTGATCAGATTTTTATGGCATCACTGAAAGCCACTCAAAGGGAAAACCGCCGAGCTGATCGCTTCCTGATGAAGCCCCAGGTGGCTGGCTCAATAGATTTCTGCGTCAGTCAGTCCTGCGTGTGGGAGGGGGTGCCCATTTGTCCAGCCAGGAGGGCCCCCGTCGGGTTTGAGGGGCAGGTCCCTCAGAGCCTATAGTGGTCAGTGGAGCTCGCAGGCTGCAGAAATGAAGATCCTGCAGTTCCATTTTCTAACAAGCCCCGTTGAACAGGAAGGAGTGTTTTATGGAAAATGTTTCTCACCTGCTTCTGTGCTTGCCTGCCGTGGCGGGTACAATTCAGTGGCCAGAATCTCTGCTTAGTTCATGTGGCTGAGAGATGCTGGATAATCAGGTGTTTCCTGAGGCCTCAGGAATGAGTTGTGTGTGGCTCACCCACCAGTTACTCCCGTGTGCTTCCGGCATGCAGGGTAGGCCCTGGGGGAGGCTAGGGAGGGGAGGGGTGGAACTGGCCTGGAGGTGGGATGAGAAGGAGAGCAGCTTGCCCTGGCCAGTGTGGCTCAGTAATTAGTCAGCCTCCAGACCAAGGGTTGTGGGTTTGATTCCCAGCCAAGGGCATGTACCTCAGTTGCAGGCTCCATCCCTGGCCCAGTCACGATGTGAATGGGATGCAGCCAATGGATGTGTCTCTCTCACATCAATGTTTCTCTCTCTTCCCCTGCCTCCTCCTTCCTCTCCATGTTCTCTAAGAAAATAAAAATAAATCAATGGGAAAAAATATATCCACAGGTGAGGATTAAAAATAAGAATAAAAAATAAATTAAAGGGGAGAGGAGCTCTGGCCAGTGTTGCTAAGTGATTAGAGGGTTGGCCCACACCCCAAAGGGTCTTGGGTTTGATTCCTGGTCAAGGGCATGTGCCTGGGTTGCAGATCCAATCCCCAGCCCCTGTCAGATGGTATGTGCAGGAGGCACCCAACAATGTGTCTTCTCTCTCTCTCTCTCTCTCTCTCTCTCTCTCTCTCTCTCTCTCTCTCTTCCATTCTCTCTAAAAAATCAATGGAAAAATATCCTCAGGTGAGGATTAAAAGAAAAAAAAGGGGGGAAAGGAGAGGAGCACCCTTTACATACAGAGAAGGCCTCCTGGACATGACACTCAAGCTCATACTTGAGGGATGAGAAGGAACCAGCCCTGCAAAGAGCTACGGGGAGGTCATTCCAAGGAGAGAGAACAGCAGGACCAGAGCCCTCAGAGCAGGAAGACCTTGGCCTGTGGAAGGGACAGAAGCGGGGGCTGCTGGGGCAGTGAAGGAGGAAGGGGAGGGTTGGAGAGCAGGGCGGGACCCTGAAGGCTGAAGTGGATTCTCGTTACATGGGAAGGCATTGAAAGGTTTTAAGCAGGGGCATAGCATGGTCCTATTTGTATTTTAAGTTCACTCTTCCCTTGTGTAAGAAACCGGTGTGGAAGGGAGAAGCGTGAGAGCAGGAAGACCAGTTCGGAGGCTACTGCAATCATCCAGGTGTTTGGAGCAAGGGTGTGGCCAGTGAAGGTGGAGAGAAGCAATGGATGTGGAATTGGGGGTTTGGGTGGCACAATCAACAGCTACTAGAATGAAAGAAGGTTCCCACCTGAGCACCTGGTGGACAGGGATGCCGTTTGTGGAGATAGGATGACCGGCGGACAAGTTCAGAGGGTGGGAGATGGATGTGTTAATGAAAAGCTCAATTCTGGACACACTACATTTGAGGGTCCGGGAGACATGGAAGAGAGGTACTCTTGTAGGCAGTTGCATTTGGGGGCACGCCAGCACCGTGGAGAAGGGCCTGGTCCCCATTCAGCCGATGAAATGCCGACTCCCTGCTTACCAGCTCTGTGGCGGGAAATTTCCTCATCTCTGGAATGGGGCTTCTAACCGCACCCACATTATGGGCTTAATGTAAAAATTGTATGAATTAATACACGGGAAGAGCTTGGATTTTAATAGTAAGTATTCAATAAGTGTCAGCTTCCTATAACAACGATGTAGTATTATCATCATCACCATTAGCTACAGTAATTTTCTTGCCATTTGTCTCTTCCTAATTAAAACCAAGGACCTCTCGAGCTGGTAAACACCGCTGATGTTCTTGGAATTAATTGTTGAGCAGGCTGGGGCTCAGTGAGCACGGGGTAGAATCTGTGTCGTTTCTCCCTCCTCTTAGCCCCATGCATGGTGCCCAGTAATAGTTATCCAGTTACATGGATTTTAGCTTGACTCCAGGGGGGGAAAAATGCTTATTTGAGAGAATCAATCAAGCATTGAGAAGAGCAGACAGGAAAGAGGAAATTGCAAACTCAATGACAAGGACAATTCGCAGCCTCTTTGCTCCCAAGAAAGAGGCTCTGGTTTCACAAAGCACCCTCTTCCCGAATTAGACAGTGGTCTGGGCGAAGAAATTTCTCCTTACAATGAGTCAAACCTGATACCTCCCCGAGAGTTGCGTGTGCACTCGTGCACATACGTGTACACACACACACACACACCATCACCATCAAGGCTCCAGACACCAGTGAAACACATGCAGACCCCTCCTCTTCCCCACCCCGAAGCCACAGTGACATATGCCCCAGTCCCTTCCCTGTTGCTCTCACCCTATTCTCTCCTGTCCATTGGGCTTGAAGCTTCTTCCTTAACCATTTTTTAAAAAAAATATTTTTATTGAGAGGAAGGGAGAGAGACAGAAACTCAATGATGAGAGAGAATCATTGATCTGCTATCTCCTGTATGCCTCACACTGGGGATCAAGCCCAAAAACCAGGCATCTGCCCTGACTGGGAATCAAACCGGCAACCTCCTAGTTCATAGGTCAATGCTCAATCACTGAGCCACACCGGCCGGGCCTCCTTAACCATTTTTAGGGAACATCGGTCCTTCAGATGAAGCCTCCTTCACAAAGGTGTTCCCTCTTTCCCCAGAGATGGGTGCCGTCCTCACTACAGTGGGATCCATGGACTCCCCTCGGGTTCTTTTAGGGTCAAGGCAAGTGGCTCTGCCCATTCCCAGATAAAACAGTTCAATTTCAGATAATTAGTGAATAATATCTTAGTGTCCGTTTGTCCCATGCAATATTTGCTAGAGTATCTTTTATTGGCTAAATCCAAAGCCCTTAGCAATGAGTCCCAAGTCCAAAGCCCCATGAACTCGCCCTATGGCACGGCCCCATTCTGTGCCCCAGAAGTTTGAACTTGGGTGCTGATGCCGTGGTGTAAGGCCAGGCCCGGAGTCCTGCATCCCCCCCTGACCTGGGGAGCGCTCAGGCTTCCCGGGAGAGTGTCCAGCAGCGTTGAGGTGATCTTTCATCTGGGAGTCCAGGATCCTGGTCCACTCTGGTCCCCTAAATACCTTTCTTAGTTCTTCCCTGGGCCTTGGAGCCTGACCTGACACGGTTCCTAAAGCATGTATACAGACTTCAGACCCCCTATCAACCCTGAACTCGGGTCCTCTGGGATCTTCGCTGCATCAGCTACCCCTGGTGGCCAGAAGCAAAATCCTGGTGTCACCTATTGAAAGCCTAACACAGTGGTGGGCAAACACATTAGTCAGCAGAGCCAAATACCAACAGTACAACGATTGAAATTTCTTTCGAGAGCCGAAAACCGACTTCTGTGCACGGCCCAGGCCGTGGTATTTTGTGGAAGAGCGACACTCAAGGGGCCAAAGAGCCGCATGTGGCTCTCGAGCCACGGTCTGCTGACCATTGGAACATATCCTACCTACGGCAGGGTTCCCGTTTCAGGACAGCCTTGGGCCAAGGCTCCTGTGTCACAGAGGTGAACGATATATCAGGAACCCAATGAAGCGTCACCCAGCCCACCCACCTCCTGAGGCTCTCTGGCTCACCCCTCTGCTGTTCTCCCCAGAACCTAGCCTTGCTGCTGAGCAGGTGTCTTAGTGCCATAAACAATACCCCCTCTCCTTTCTTCCAAGGATAAAAAAGTAAGATACCCCCCCCCCAAAAAAAATGAATCCTTCCTATACCACCCTGTGGGTTAGTGAGAAGCAGGAATGGGACCAGGGATGCTGAATGCCTGCCTCCTTTCCTCCATTTCCACCCTCTGGGTTGGCAAGAGGAGGGACAGGAGGGGGTCTGGGTCAGCGCTGACTGCAGCTGATGAGACTGCGTGGGCCACCAGCCGCAGGGCCGTCACCTGAGCAATGGGCACCTGCGTGTGGAGAAGACAGAACCCACGGCACCTGCCCCACCCCAGCAGCCACAGCCTTCACTCAGCCCCTTGTCCCGTCTCTTTGTCACCGGCAGCTTTTTCATCCATGTGGCTAGTCCCTTTCGCACTGACATGGCTCTTACCACCCGACAAACCCATCCTCTGCTCTCTCCCAGAGCTGGCCTTCCAACCATACCAGTACCACTTCCAGCCATACCAGTACCACTTCCAATCATACTGGTACCACTTCCAACCATACCAGTGCCCTGCCTGCTTCAAAATGTTAGGTGGCCCTTAAGGGTGACGTTTGGAGCCTTGAGAATCAAGTCAAGTTCCCCTGTCATCCAACCCCACCCTCAGCTCTGGCACCCTGCCTACAAGTTTAAGACCCCAGAAACCCCGGGACCTTCCTGCCCTCACTTCACCTGCCATGCCTCCTTGCCACACTTCTGCTCATACGAGCTCAAAGTTCTTCTGCTTTCTTTCCTCCTATCCCTTCCTTATTTAAGTCACCTCCTCCAGGAAGCCTTGCTGTATCCCCTAGGCTCTGTTCGGTGCATGCCTCCGATCCCTCAAGCACTGCATGCACCACAGGGGGTCTCATGGCCAGTGCCTATGCCATCTCCCCTTCCAGGGAGAGGGCAGGGACAGTGACACGTCTTCGGCTCCTAGTGCAGAGCTTGTCACCAACAGGTGCTCCATAAGTGCTTGCAGATCTGATTCCGTCGGTGATGGATCAGTTCGCGGTGGGAAGGAGGTAGCATCCTGTACCAGCAGAGTTTGCATCGCTTTCTGGAACCTGTTTATTTTTCTCTCACCTTCCCTGACCTCTCGCTCGCTCGCTGCGCCTGGCTGCCTGGGTTCGTTTCCGAGGCACCTGACTATCGGTGACCACATTCCATCTTCCCAGGTCTCTGCTCTGCTTCTGCTTTAAATGTCCAGCATCCACCTGCCCTGTGTTCGTTCAGCTAACGTTTGTAACAGTGCCAATGTGCTGGGCGCTATCTGGCACTGGGATGCAGACACACTAGCCAGGGTCCCTGCTCTCACCGAAGTCCCCAGCCTGGAGGGGAAGGCAAGCAAGGGAAGAGGCAAATAGTATGTGCCATGATGGGGGACAGGAGGGCACAGTAGATACCCAAGCGGGCTCTCCAGACTGCTGTGGTTACACACCCCAGCACCTCTGCTTGCCGGCTGCGTGGCCTTGGGCAAGTCCTTTCACCGTGTCTGTTTCACGTGGTTAACAGAGGGGTAAAGGGCCAGCCAGTCTGCCTCCGTGGATAGAGCATCGGCCTGAAGGCCAAAGGGTCTTGGGTTCAATTCCAGTCAAGGGCACATCCCTCGCTTGGGTTGCAGGCTTCTCCCCGGCCAGGGCCCTGGTCAGGGGCTCGTGCAGGAGGCAACCCATGGATGTGTTTCTCTCACACCAGTATTTCTCTCTGTCTTTCCTTCTCTCTTCTACTTCTTTAAAAATCAATGGGAAAATATCCTTGGGTGAGGATTAAAAAAAAAAAGTGGGTTAAAAATAGTATTTAAGCCAAAACCCGTTTGGCTCAGTGGATAGAGCATTGGCCTGCGGACTGAAAGGTCCCAGGTTTGATTCCGGTCAAGGGCATGTACCTTGGTTGCAGGCACATCCCCAGCAGGGGGTGTGCAAGAGGCAGCTGATAGATGATTCCCTCTCATCGATGTTTCTAACTCTCTATCCCTCTCTTTTCCTCTCTATAAAAAAATAAATAAAATATATATTTTTTTTGAATAGTATTTACCTCTTGGGGTTGAGTGAGGATTAATTCATGTAAAGTGTTTAGGGTATCCTATCCCCCAGTAAACATTCAGTAAATAGTAGCCCAGAGTCTACTTTGCTCCCTGCGTGAAGGAACACGGAGGACAGGCCAGATCCACAGCAGGACCAACGGTCAAAACGTCCGCATTCTAATGAAGGCCCAGGAGCGGGCCGTGTACATGAAAAGCGAACACAACATCTCCTGGTGCTCCCTGACTCTGGGGGCCTTCCAGCCCGTCCCTGGGGAGGCCTCCGCATCCAGCTGACCCTCTCTCCCTCCCTTAGGGCTGACGACTGCTTTTTTGCTTCTCGGAAGCTGGATGCGGTGGCCATCGAAGCCAAGTTTAAGCAGGACCTGGGTTTCCGGATGCTGAACTGCGGGCGGACGGATCTGGTGAAGCAGGCCGTGTCCCTCCTGGGGCCCGATGGGATCAACACCATGAGCGAACAGGTACGGGTCCTCTGGGTATCTGAACACGCACCCCCACGTTCACCACGAGTGACGCCCCATGGCAAGTGGACACAGCAGGCACTGGACAGAGGCTCCCCCTATGGGTAACTCAGGGTGACTTTTTTATATTATTTTTTAGTTTTTAAAATAAAAATACCCTTGTTCATCTTTATAGAAGTTGCACGTGGTCATTGCAGCTGAAATGGAAAAGAGAGAAAAAATAGGCCTATTCCAGAAAGGAAATCATCCCCGCTCCCGGATAACCATCCTATTTATATTTAGTGTGTGTCCTTCACGTTCTTTTTCCAGCCTGGTTAAAATTAGTTGCTCATCCGGCCTGTTATTGCATCACAGAAAAAATCAAGACAAATTTCCACCAAACTTTCAGGGTACGTTTAGGAGGCACAGAAGTCATTCTGGGGGACCCCAGGAGGAGCCTCTGAGACAGGCAGCTGACCCCCCAAGCCCCTGACACTGAGGTGCAATGAAAGGTACTTTAATATTAAAAATCATTAAATAACTTTGGTCCCTTTTAATGGCGACTTAACATGGTCATATTATTTATTCATTTAGCCACACTCGGTTGTTGGGTGTTTAGGTTGTTTCTAATCACTTATATCAATAACGCTGAGCTAAATAAACTTATACAAATCTTTGTTCGAATTCCTGATTGTCTCATTAGGGAAACTCTTAAGAGTGGAAATAGTGGTTCAAACTCATTAATCTTTCTGAAAGTTTTTTTTTTTTTTAATCTCAAATTACTATTCCAGAGACTTGGTTTCCTTGTACACACCCTCCAACAATATATATGTGTGTTCCCTGTGAATCTTTTATTTACCTTTTGCCTGGTTTTCACTGGAGCTTTATTGTCTTTTTTATTTAGAAGAGCTCTTTACATATGAGACACATGACCCTTATTATGTGACAGATATGTCTCCACTCACTGCTTACCTTTTCGTCTTGTTTACGTTTTCAATTTCATGCCCTCCGTGCTGTAGAGATTTTCCTTTTTTGTGTGCCTAGTTGACTTTTATGGTTTTAATTTTGTCCCTGTGTCGCTAAATCAAACCAGAAATGGTTTTAGTGGATGGTGTCAGATAAGGCTCTTCTTACTTGGATATTTCCCTCCCTCCACAACCACCACACTGTTTATGGAAATATCCATCCATCCCTTCTTTTGTTTGGGTACGTTGTTTATAATAAGCAGGAGTCGTGGGCAAATGCTTATGGAATTTTTGAAAGCCATTCCTCATTCGCTTGTAAATGGTAATGTCAAAGCAGATGTCAACTCTGGGTTTGTGCTCAGAGGTATCCAATTTCCCTTGATCCTGACCGGTATCTTGAATAGAGTAAAGATGACGCTTGTTACATTGAGAAAGAGAAAATGTCAAGGAAACGGTGTTTGTCAATTCGATCGCTTGGCTGCTGATGCTGAGAACCCAGAAAGTTGAAGTCAGCCATTTGCTTCAGCAAACACTTCTAGGGCTGTGGCACCCTAACACAGACAAAGGAAAACCCTCCAACTTAAGCAACGATAAATGCAAAAAAAGAGAGACAATTTATGGTCCCTTCTTGCCTTCATGTTGGTTTGCAAACTATGGAGGATTGTGACCTTAGGGTTGTTTATTATAATTATTTTTTAATATATTTTATTGATTTTTTTACAGAGAGGAAAGGAGAGGGATAGAGAGTTAGAAACATCGTTGAGAGAGAATCATCGATCAGCTGCCTGTTGCACACCCCCCACTGGGGATGTGCCCACAACCCAAGTACATGCCCTTGACCGGAATCAGGGATCCAGGACCTTTCAGTCCACAGGCTGATGCTCTATCCACTGAGCCAAACCGGTTTCGGCTATTATTATTTTTTTAATGCCGGATTTTGAGTGCAAAGATAGCCTTCTAAGCAAAAGTAAGAATTTGCATGTTAGCATCAAGTGACCCAGCCACCTGGTAACCCTTCTTCGTCCTGTGGTTTCTCACTCCCCGCAGGGCATGACCCCCCTGATGTACGCCTGCGTCCGTGGGGATGAGGCGATGGTGCAGATGCTGCTGGATGCCGGAGCTGACCTGAATGTGGAGGTGAGGGTGCAGGGGGCTGCAGGGCCCCTCGGCCTGGCATCCCCAGGGGAAGGTGAACCAAGAGTGGGGGGAGGGGCTTTCTCTCACGAGAGCCACTGCTGAGGGCAGGGCGCTCTGTCCAGCAAAGAGGTCAGACCAGTGAATGGATTCCCTCCATCCTAAGGCCCCAGCCCAGGGAAACTCCAAGGAACATGTTATGTTTCACGTAAAAAGAGCCAACAAAGCCACAAGGCGCACCAGCTTTTAATTGGCTCAGGGGTATAGTCTCTGCTCCTTATGGTAATCCATTCCTTCTGGGATCAGAGCAAAGAGTGCCCTCCTGAGCCACCAGCCCCTTCCCTCTGCGCAGAGCAAAGCCGGGCCCTGTCCCAGAGCTGAGGCATGGCTCCCCCTCCCCCACCGAATCTATTGGCGACCCTGGTTGGCTGAGTTGCAGTCATGGGTCGTAAAGCTAATCACAAAGCTCTGAAGTAGCGTGCTGGAGCAAAAAGCACACCCCAGCAGGCTTTAGAATTTGACACGGGTTCAAATTCTAACACTGTCCGGGCTGTGGTAATGTGCTTTTGTGCTTGGGCAAGTGGTTTCTGAGCCTCGGTGTCCCCATCTGCAAAATGGGAGAATAATCACAGCCATCTCAGAGAGCTGTTGGAAGAAACAAATACAGGGGGGAACTAGCATCAGTTTGGGACTCAGTATTGGTGTCCTTCCCTGCCGGGGGTTGTAATAGGTGAAATCACACTTTTTTTTCCTTTTTTTTTTTTTTTTTACCATGTTCTATGCTGTCTTAAGACCCACTCTCTCCACCAGCCAGATATTGGCAGCCTTGAAAACTGGGGAAATTGGTATGCCACCGTCCTAACTCAGCAACCCTGCGAAACCTTTTTAGGTCAAAATTAGACGGTCTTGTCGATTTAGTACTGTGGGTTTTGGGCGGCTTTTCTATTTGCTTTTGGGGTGTAGTGTTGTGCTTTTCTTTAGTGAGTTTTATATTTATCGGAGGAAAGCAGTCAATAGACATAGTTTGGGATCCATCACCATTTTGGATCATACAAGGTTCAAGTATTGGGGATTTCATACACACACACCCCTGTTATGCATCCATAGCACCGTGCAGACCCTGAGAGGGCTCCCAGCTTGGGTTCCTGGTGGGGTTCCCTGGTCCTCCCTAGCCCATCCCATGGCTCCCAGCTCCGAGCTTTCCCTGCAGGGGAGGAGTGAACTCAGCTCCTCTGAATGCAGCAGGCATCTCGGGGACATGGCCCCAGGAATGGTCGGGAAAACCATGTGTGGGTGCCAGTCCTGCAGGACCCCAACCCTTAGCTGCCCAGACACCTCTCTTGTGGCCAGGGGTGTTTTGAGACACCCCCCGCCCCCATGCCAAAAGACCAGTGTCAGAGCAGAGTGCTTATTTGTGGTGCTTTCAGGGACATTTTTATGCCCAGGTTCGAGAAATCTGAGGGCCTTTGTCAACCAGAGAGGCAGCAGGAGAGTGGACTGAGGACAGCGTGGGTGAGCTGTGACCAGATGGTGCCACTCCTCCATCCGATGGTGGGCTTCCCTGGCTCAAAAGCTGGAAGCAGGCCTCCCCTTGCCTGGGGTTTGCTGCCACCGGGGAACGTCCCCTAAAGGTGTGGGTGAGCTGGCAGTGGCATCTCACGCTGACATCCCTGTAGGTCTCAGAACCACCACCTTTCCTGCAGCAGAGAGAGGAGCCAGGCAGGTGAGCTGGCTCGTTGTGGCCACCCTCACACCTTCTCCAAGGCACCTTCGCTATGGCCGGAGGTCATCCGTTGAATTGCGTTCAGAGGAGAAGCAAAGGAGTCCTTATTTCTCACCACCCCCATCACCAACACCTCCCCAGGCACCGGCCAGGGCGTCCATTGTACGCCTTTCCCGCGTGCCCCGCCACAGCGAGGTCCGCCCTGCTCGTCTACGTATTGTGAAGGTCACGTTCTGAAAATAACTTCAATTTGTTTATAGGTTGTCAGTACTCCTCATAAATATCCGTCCGTCCACCCCGAGACCCGCCATTGGACGGCTCTGACTTTTGCTGTGTTGCATGGACATATTCCTGTAGTTCAGGTATTAACGCATTTCCCTATCCACACCTGACCTTTAACTTCACCTCTCCCATGATGCAAATCTGTACCTCTCCCGGCATGCATAGTCACTGAGACATTTCCTATTGGTTCACTTGCAATCAAATAGAGCACATGCATCTCATATTCGTGAAAGCGTCATATGGAAGGATCTCTATGGCCCAGCGTTAGCCAGTATGAAATTGTCACCTACCCACATGCAGCCTCACACAACACTCACCGTGGCCGACCTACGGAAGGTGTTTTCCCATGGCTCGGGGGCGGGGCCCGAGCTGTGGCTTTGTGGATTGGTTCCTTTTATTTGCCATAACATGAACACAAAACTCGGCTGGTGTGAGACCTTGGAGACCCTGGTGTTTGTGGAGAATCTAGTGGCTTCCAACCAGTGGGAAGACACATCCAGGTTGCCAAGGCAACGGGTTCCTAAAGATGCTTTCTTGGATCCCACATGGTGAGCATCGGATCCAGGAGATCTAGAGCAGGCCTTGGTCTGTGTCTTCTGAGAAAGCTCCCACGCACGGAGAGATGTCTTCGTAAGAGGCCCTGTGGGCATGCGCGTGTTGCTTGCGCCTTCTCTGGCTGTTGTTGAGTTGGTGTTCGTTGACGAGCCATCCAGTACATTCTAGATCTTAAACGTGGTCTTCCCTGCATCAGAAAGGAGAGGTGAGCATCCAGGCCTGGACCCCTCCTCACCCCACCTGACCCCACAGGGAGTGCCAAGCTTCGGGTCCATCAGGAACTCGCCTCCTTTGATGGGGTCCAAGCCTCTGAGGATGAACGGAGAGCAGGGAACAGTGAGAGAGGCACCGCTGGGCAATGGTGGGATTCCACGGGAATCCTTCGTTGTTGCCTAGGGGGTGGGGATCCTGGAGACAGATCCAAAGCCACGTTTCAGGAAGTCCAATCCCATTAGAGGAGTCTAGGGAAGAAGAGGCGGGAGGTGGCCTGGCAGGCGCAGATGCCATCCTTGAACAAGCAGTGGCATCCCCGGCCTTTCGATCCGGAGTAGGCACAGTGGGCAGCCGAGCAGAGCCAACCCGAAGTCAGGTGCACAAGTCACGGGAAGCCACGCGTGCAGCCCGCTCCTGGCTGCGCCCTCAGGGACCCCCACGGGTGATAAAGAAAACAGGTTCTCCCCCCCACTTACCCCCGCCCCACCACCCCAGCCCGTTTGCATCAGCAGCAGCACATTCACCGGGAGAAACACAGATACCTTGGGAAGGCACAGAGCTGAGTCCCATGAGGCAGACCTGTCCTCTGCTGACCTGTCCACGGAGCTCCCGGGACCCTGGCCCCAGCCAGCCCGGGTGGTCTCCAGAACTCTTAATCTGTGATTCCACAAGACCACTTGAATGCTCTTCGACCCAAACAGGGAGTCTTCCAGCCCCTGGTTCCAGGGGCTTCTAGAAACATTCGTGTACGTGTCAGTCTCCCTGAGAGCCTGTTCAAAGGCAGACTCCGGTCCAGTGGGTCTGGGGCGGGCCGGAGGGCCATGTTCCCCACCAGCTCCCAGGTGCCCCCGTTGCGGGCCTGTAGGCCACACTGAGTAGCTCAGGGTCCAGTAGATCCCAGCAGCTCCCAGCGCCCCCTCCAGGCCCAGCCACCCTCGCCCTGTGCCCGTGGCCGCGGACCCAGCGGAGAGCAGGAACATTGGCATGGCACTGATTTCCTCCAGTTTTCCTGACGCCCCTTCAACATCTGATGTGTCCTTTCAACGTGTCCATGGCGCCTCTCCCTCCGCAGCTCCTCCTGGACGCCGGGGCCAAGGTCGAGGGCTCCGTGGAGCACGGAGAGGAGAACTACTCGGAGACGCCCCTGCAGCTCGCCGCCGCCGTGGGTAAGAGGTGCCCATCCTCACCCTGGCCGAGGGCCTCCTCCACCGACTCTGTGTTTGCTTTTATGCGCTTATGAAACCCCTTCTCTGGGCTTGCAGGCAATTTTGAGCTGGTTAGTTTGCTGTTGGAGCGAGGTGCGGACCCCTTGATAGGAACCATGCACAGGAATGGAATTTCTACCACCCCCCAGGGGGACATGAACTCTTTCAGCCAGGCCGCAGCCCACGGACACAGGTAGGCTAGGGCGGGCCGGAGCCCCAGGCCCCAAGCGGTGCTTGTTAAAAATGCAGATTCCCAGGCCTGCCCCAGACCCGCCGCCTCTCTGGGTGTGGGGCCCAGAGGCAGTGCAGGCCCATCCCATGCCACACCCATCTGCCTGGACTGACTGTTCTGTCCTCTCCCAGCCAACGTCCACTGTGCAGGCATTAATCCCCTCTCAGAAGCGAAGTGAGAAGAATCCCTTTAAAAAGAATAAATCACTTCCTGTTTGCTCGCCTCCCGCCCACCATTCCCTCTGGATGAATCCCATCGGTTTTATTGCACATCACCCCACTTAAAGCGGAATCACAGGTTCCAGAGCCTTCTAGATACTCGAGGCAAACACTTAGGTCCCTGGTTGTCCTTGAGGAAACACAGCCAGCCATGCCCCACCATCTCCTCCACCCCCAGAACGGAGCGCCCACCACCCCAACTTGGTCCCGTCCTCTTCCCGTGTCCCAGGGAGTGGTCCCCGCCTGTCCCCGCCCTGGCAGAGCCCTCCCCCGCCTCTCAGTGTCTTCCTCTCCGGGTTTATGATTGACAGGAACGTGTTCCGCAAACTGCTCGCCCAGCCAGAGAAGGAGAAGAGCGATATCCTGTCCCTGGAGGAGATTCTGGCCGAGGGGACAGACCTGGCGGAGACAGCCCCGCCCCCCCTGTGCGCCAGCCGCAACAGCAAGGCCAAACTGAGAGCCCTGAGGGAGGCCATGTATCACAGCGCTGAGCATGGCTACGTGGATGTCACAATTGACATCAGGAGCATAGGTCAGTGCGGGCGCCTTTCGCCCCTGGGCACAACACCACTGCCCGGCACACACACACACACACACACACACACATACACACACACACACATACACACACACACACCACACACACACACATACACACCACACACGCACACACATACCCACACACACACACCACACACACACATACACACCACACACGCGCGCACACGCGCGCACACACACACAAACCACACACACACATACACACACATACCACACACACACATACACACCACACACGCGCACACATACCCACACACACACACCACACACACACATACACACCACACACGCGCACACACACACACAAACCACACACACACATACACACACATACCACACACACATACACACACACCACACACACACCATACACGCACACGCACACGCACACACGCACACACACGCCCAGGGGACCTCTCCGTGGCTGGTTGGGACTCACCTCCATGCTGAGAGTCCCACACCGTCCCCAGCCACAGCAGCATCCTGCCAGCCCCGTCCTCCGGTCACCTTCCCACGATTCCCATACTCCGGGCTCTGGAAGCTAGGCGTGTGAATCACCTGGGAGCTTGTCTGAATACACATCGCCAGGCCCCACACCCAGAAGCTCTGCTGTCTAGGGTCTGGATGGGTAGAGGCCGGAAATCTGTATATTTAACAAGCATCCCAGGTGGTTCCCAGGGGTTGGGGTGCAGAGAGCACCCGGACCTACGAAGCTGCGGCCAGGCAGCAGCTAGAGGAGGACAGGCTTCCTTACCAGGCCCCCCCCTCCGGCTGCTCCCCCCTCAGGAAGGCTTTGGGGGGCTGGCTCTTCCGTGATGGCTCCTCCGTGCATCTGAGGGACAGGCTCGCCAGGCCTTCCCAGTCTAGTGGCCTAGCCCCGGCATGGGAATAGCAGCACTCACAGGGGTCTTAAACTCGGGGGCCTGCAGGTGTTCTGGAAAAGGGCCTCTCGCAGTGGCTGTTCAGCAGGTGGGGCATTCATGCCACAGCCCTGAGGGCCTGTTTAGCACAGTGAAGCAGCCGAGACTCCGAAAGGTCGGCTTGCTGTACACAGGAGCGAGACTCCTGCGTTCTCTCCCCACCAGCGCCGGGGGAGGGGGATCGGCACAGCAATCAGCTGCCGGAGAGGCTCCTGTTGGGGAGGAAGCCTGATGAAGTGGCTGCAGGTGGAAATGGAGTTTTTGTGCGCGGGGGGCGGGGGGCGGGGGGCCAGCAGCCATACCCTCCCTGTCTCCTGACGTGGGTGGAAGCATCCTTCTTAGCTCCCTGGTGGGTTTCCCCAGCTCTCCGCCCTCGCCTGGGCACGGATGTGGCATCCATCCCTGGGCCAGACCCGGCCCCTCCCCGAGCACCTCCCTCCCCAGGAAGCAGAGGGGACGGAGACAAAGGAAGACAGCGCGGAGAAGCCTGTCCCAGGCCTGAGCCGGGCGCATGACGGCTCCCGTATTCTACCCCATGATTGTAGGTTGCAAAACGCAGCCCCTAATAACAGGAGCAGCACGAAGAAATGGACACCTGTCCTTAAGGGCATTGAGTTAGGACCTTTCACTTCAACTTCGGCACGTCTCAGGGGAGGGAGTCAACACTGGCCCTAGTCATCGCAAGCCTGTCTCTCGGTCTCACAAATGGGTAACGCTCTGGGGGAAGGCCGCGTTTCGGATAAAAACACGCCTTCTTTTCTGGTTGTTCTCCACCTCCCCCCCCCCCCCCCGCCGCCCCCAGGCGTCCCGTGGACCCTGCACACGTGGCTGGAGTCCCTGCGCATCGCCTTCCAGCAGCACCGCCGGCCGCTCATCCAGGGGCTGCTGAAGGAGTTCAAGACCATCCAGGAGGAGGAGTACACGGAGGAGCTGGTCACCCAGGGCCTGCCCCTCATGTTCGAGATCCTGAAGGCCAGCAAGGTACGCGGGGTGCGAAGCCGCCGGGCCGCCGGCAGAGAGCTCGGAGGTTCCCCATCTCAGGGGTCCCTTCCCTGCGGTCGTGGCAGCTGGTGGCTAAAGCCACGTGTGCCATCATCATTTGTGGGGCAGCTGCTTTGCTGAGTCCCTGTGAGATCCCAGGGCACTCAGGCGGGTGGACAAAACAGTTAGCCAGGCTCTGGGGAAGGCTTTTGGGGTACACAGAAGCCAGTGAAACCCTCGGTGACCCTGAGACCACCCCTTCCTCACGGGCCTCCCAGTTCCCGCTGGCACCTGCGTTGAAGGGAAGTGAGGCAACCCGTTGAAAAACCCAGTCCAGGCCTGGGGTTACTGTGCGATCAGTTCTTCAAAATCTTTGGGGTCCCTTGTTGGGTGATAACACAGAGACACCCAGCACCCACCAGCGAGCCATGTGATACGGGGGTGGGGGTGAGGACAACTGTGTGAATGGACAGCTGCAGGGTGCCTGGTCCCTGCCCAGCCATGGAGTGGAGAGCCCAGGTCAGGGGAGGGGTGGCAACAGCCCCACCACTGGCTGTGGAAGCACCAGGCGGGACCAGTTTGCCCGGAGGCTTTGAGGAGTCTGGGCTTCTCAGTGGGCGTCGGGACAGGATGGCACAGTGGTTGGGAGCACGGGCCCTGGAGCCGAACTGGAGGAGTTCAGGCCGGGCTCTGCCACTGACTTGGCCTTATGACCCTGGTCAAGTTTCTCTCTGCCTCAGTTTCCCCTCCTGAAGGTGGGGACAGTGATTGTATTAACCTCAGGCTGGCTGTGAAGAGAAAATGAGTGGGTGCCCTTCACATGGCCCCTGCCACTGCGTGGGCTCTTTATTTTTATTTTTTTAAAATATATTTTTATTGATTTTTTACAGAGAGGAAGGGAGAGGGATAGAAAGCTAGAAACATCGATGAGAGAGAAACATCAATCAGCTGCCTCCTGCACACTCCCCACTGGGGATGTGCCCGCAACCAAGGTACATGCCCTTGACCGGAATCGAACCTGGGACCTTTCAGTCCCCAGGCTGACGCACTATCCACTGAGCCAAACCGGTTTTGGCAACATGAGCGCGTTATAGTCCCCATCCCCACGATGGCCTCGCCATTGCTTCTGCAGCAACCAGCCCCTCAGCAGGGATGACATCAAAGTATTTAACACCCGGCGCAGCCAGGCACCAAGGAGCCCGTGAAAACCACGTGGAACCAGACTGAATGTCCCCTCCCCTCCTCAGGGAAACATGGGCTTACCTCGCTGTCTCTGCTGCAGAGCCTTGACTAGCCTAATTCACACAAAGGCAAGCGCTTCCCAAACTCTCTTGACCTCGGAACCCTTTTCATAATGAACTGCCTCGAGACAGAAATGAGGACTTTTTTTTTTTAAGCTAAAATATGTTGTTTAAATCCTCACAGGCAACGTTTGAAACAGATACCATTCTTACCCCCATGTAACAAATGGGGAAACTGAGGCACGGAGCCGTTGGCTGGCATGCTCGAGATCACAGAGTGGCGCTAAGTAGCAGAGCTGGGACTGAGCCCAGGTGGTGTGGCCCCAGCACCAGCCTCTCCCCGCACCCCCGTCCCAGAGCAGGCTTTGTGGGGCTCTGGGGCCCCCCTGTAAATAAGGTGACCAGAGGTCCCGCTTTTAACGGGACAGTCCCGATTTTTAAAAATCAGGACTTTTTTTTTTTTAATATATTTTATTGATTTTGTACAGAGAGGAAGGGAGAGAGATAGAGAGCTAGAAACATCGATGGAGAGAGTCATCGATCAGCTGCCTCCTGCACACCCCCTACTGGGGATATGCCCGCAACCAAGGTACATGCCCTTGACCGGAATCGAACCCGGGACCTTTCAGTCCCCAAGCCGTTGCTCTATCCATTGAGCCAAACTGGTTTCGGCTTGATGGGACAGTCAAATCGGGACTTTTTAAAAACGCCGAGGGACAAATTGTTAAAAATCGGGATGTCTGGTCACCTTACCTGTAAATCACCTGGGAAGTCGCCTGGGAAACAGGCCTACGGACCAGGAAGGCACCCAGGGTTCCCCTGCCAGGCTGGGCCCACGGGCTGCCCGAGGGAAGGACAGGGGGACCTGGGAGCTGCCTTTGCTGGCAGCGGGGTGGCCCCAGGGTAAAGCAGCAGGAACTCGCGTCCTGTCTGCTCTCTGAGCCTGGAGCACGTGGCCCAGGTCCGAGCCAGACCCATTAGGTCCTCTCATTAGCGCAGCCTCCAACCCGGCGTCTAGGGGCCCCGCGGGCTAGATTTATGCCTGATGTCAGGCCCCGCGGAGACCACAAGTAGGAGCAGGTGTGCGGCCTCCGGTAATGAGCCTCAGCACTTCTGTTCAGAGGGAAGCCTGCTGGAGGCTTTTCAACACCAAGTGCTCCCTGCCCCGCACCCCCCACCTGGAAAATACATAAAAAAGGCTTTCACCTGAAATTACCTAAGAAGCCGCCTTCGTGACAAACAGTCCCTGTTGGGTTCCCAGGGTCTGGTGTGTCGGGTTTTTAATTTCCTTTCTTTCTTCAGGATAGAGTGGGCATCCCAGAAATTACCGAAGCATCTGTGCTTTAAGTAAACCTGATCTATGGGGTTCCTAAGTAAACATCATTTTAAATAGGACATACATACACACACACACACACACACACACACACACACACGGAAAAGTGCCCCCATCCTAACTCTAGAGGCAAAGGAATTTCCACCAGGTAAACCTGCCTGTGTGATGAGCACCCAGACCAAAAACAGAGCATTGCTAGCACCCGCCAGCCCAGCCCCTACCCTCTCCCGCTCCCCCTACCCCACCCCCCCACCCCACCCCCACCCCCGTCCCCCCAGAGCAGCCACCAGCTCTGACAGCAGCAGCTGGGGATGGGAAAGAAGGGAGGGGCCTTTGCCAGGATGTATGGACCAGAGCCTGCTCCCAGCAGTTGTACTGACCATGGAGGGTGGGGGGACCCTGCATTCTTAGGACTGCACCCTTAGGTTTGCTCTTCCTGTAAATGGGGGCTCAATGGCAACCCCTACTGGTGAAGTGTGGCATTACACATCCCTCTGCAGGGCAGAGGGGAGAAAAGATAAACTGCCCTTGGCTGTGTGAAGTCAGGCGTTCTCCAAGCATGGGTGATGTTCCTGCGGCCAGACCCTGTAGGTTTATTTTGCTTTTCTTTTCTTCTAGGTTCTTGAGGTAGAAGGTTAAACTATCGATTTGAAACTGTTTCTTTTTTCTTCTTCATGTACTTAATATTCTACATTTTCTGTTCTGCACTACCCTAGCTGTGTCCCACAATTTTTTATATGTTTTATTTTCACCTTCATTCAGTTCGATGTATTTTTTATTTCCCTTGAAATTTGCTTTTTTTTTGGCTTATGAAAGTGTGTTATTTAGTTTCAAAGTGTTTTGGGATTTTTCTGTTATTGATGTCTAGTTTGATTCCATTGTGGTCAGAGAACACATGCTACATATATTATTTCAATCTTTTTTTTAAGATTTGCAATTTGTTATATGGCCTATCTTGGAATAGGTTCTGTGGGCTCTTGGAAAGGTGTGCTTTCTGCTGGTGTGGGGTGTTCTGTAATTGTCAGTAACATCCCCTTAGCTGATGACTATGCTGAGCTCTGCTGTATCCTACACCCTATATTCTAAACCTATTTCTGTACCCTATAGATGCTCCGTCCAGTTATCCCATCAGTTGACAGAGGGGGTGTTAAGGTCTTCGACTGTAATTGTTGGATTTGTCTCCTTCCCCTTTTAGTTCTGTCCGTTTTTAGCTCACATATTTTGCAGCTGTGTCATTTGGTGCAGACATGTTTAGGATTGCGGTGTCTTCTTGGTGTGTTAACCCTTTTGTCATTATGTCCTGCCCCTCTTTGCTTCGACTAGTCTTCTTAGCTCTGAAATCTCCTTAATCTAATACTAATATAGCCACCCCTGTTTTCCCCTGATTAATGTTTGTATGATATTTCCCCCGTCCTTTTACTTCAACTTGCCTCTACGTTACATTTAAGGTTTCTTATAAACAACATGCAGTCGGGCTTTTCATCCACGCTGTCAATCTCTGTCTTTTAACCAGAATTTATAGACCATTTATATTTTATATAATTAACATTAGGGCAGTGATCAGCAAACTGTGGCTTTCAAGCCACATGTGGTTCGAAAGCCGAAGTTTGCCTCTCTGTTGACTAATGAGTTTGCCGACCCCTGCTTTAGGGCTTAAATCTACCATCTTATTTTTTTGTCTTCTGTGTGATCTCTCTGTCTTTTTCCTGTCTTCCTGTGAACTACCTGGACATTTATTTAAGTTCCATTTTTATTTGTCTGTAATGTTTTGGAGTGTATTTCACTGTATATAGCTTTTTTAGTGATTGCTTTGGTGTATTGCATTATCTATATATATGAAAGCCCAAGTGACCGAACGACCAGATGACCGGTCACTACAATGTGCACTGACCACCAAGGGGCAGACACTCAATGCAGGAGCTTCCCCCTGGTGGTCAGTGGGCTCCCACAGCCAACCTCCTACAGCAGGCCAACCTCCTGTGGTCCCTCCCTCCACCCTCCACCCCCCACCCCTCACCCTCATCCCCAGCTGACCGACCCCAATCGGCCATGACTGGGACTGGGCAAGATGGCCCCGGTCAGCCCAGATCACTAGCCAGGCCAAGGAACCCCACCCATGCACGGATTCTTGCACCGGGCCTCTAGTATGTACATAATATCGAAGTCTACTGGTTTCATCATTTTACCAGTTCAGATGAAGCATAGAAACCTTACTTCTCTTCATGTCCCCTTACCCTCCTCCATTTATGACATAACCATCTTTAAATATGACATCTAATTTAGAACCGCATCAGACAGTTACAATTTTTGCACCAACCATCAAACATAATTAGGAAACTCAGGAGGAAGAAGATGCCTCTTATATTTGTCCATATTTTTGCTTACCCTGTTCCTCCTCCTGTTTGCTCCAAGGCTCCCTCCTTCATCCTTTCCAGTGGTTCAGAGACCTTCCTTCAGCCATTCTTCTAGGGTCATCCTGGTGGCCAGTTCTCTGAGGTTCCTCCATCGCGGAGTGTCTGATTTCCCTTTCGCTCCTGAAGGACATCGTCACTGGTTGTTATTTATTTCATATGTTTCTTTTAAGTCCTCTTACCTTCCCTTAAATGTATTTAGGAAGGAAACCTTATATTACTACCATAAATAGAAATCTCTCATCAGTTGCCATAAAAATAAATGGGTGAGGATCTAAAAGCGCTTTAAGTTCACAGTGTGTTCAATTTCATCTTATACACAACTCCAAGGGCGTGTGACAGACTTGGAGCTAAGCCGACCTCCTGGGAATCCTGTGGGGCCGTACAGCCTTCCCACCCCGCCTTTTCCAGGTGGTTCCAGCAGAGAGGGGCTCACGGATGACAGGTCAGCCCAGCATCTTCCACGGGGGCAGGGCCTGTCTGTTGGGAGGAAACAATTAAGACAAAGAATTCACTACGGATGACCCTGGGAAGCAACAGCCATTCCATGTTCTCTTGATTCTGAGACCAGGCTTTTTCCATCTTTTTTTATTTGAAATGGGTCTTCAAAATGGATGTGTATGCTTATTGCAGTGAGTTTCTTTCCAGTACATTTAGGATATTTTAGGATCTAGGAAAATAGAGATTAAGTTGAATTCTGGGAATTTGCTCTTTGGAGAGTTCAAAAATGGTCACATATTGGCACTTCCCCTTCATTCAACCTAATGGCACCTAGTGCAGTGTTATCTTTTTAATCCTCAGAGCAGGTAATTTAATCCTCCCTAAGGTGATTCATTTGGGAAGAGAACACCGAGGCCCAGAGAAGCTGAGTGCTTTTCCTCAGGTCACACAGCTGCTAGCTGAGGAGCCAGGACCGGACCCGGCTCCGTCTGGTCCCGTTGCCCATGTTTTACCACAGTTAGAGCCCCCGCCTGAGCTGCCTATAAAGGACCTTGGGGACAATCCTAGCGCTCCTTTCCAAAGAAAAGGGTGTGTTTTTGTACCTTCTTGGAAGAACAGTGAGGGGTCAGAGGAGGAGAGGAAAGATGTCAGCCCCACATCCACAGACTCCATCATGGTAACTGTAGTATTATAATTCCGGTCTGGCCCTGGCCAGTGGCTCATCATCCCACACAGCAAAAGGTTGCAGGTTCAATCCCTAGTCAGAACACATATGGGAGGCAACCGATGGATGTTTCTCTCTCTCTCTCTCTCTCTCTCTCTCTCTCTCTCTCTCTCTCTCTCTCTCTCCCTCCCTCCCTCCCTCCCTCCCTCCCTCTCTCCCTCTCTCCCTCTCTCCCTCTCCCTCTCCCTCTCCCTCTCCCTCTCCCTCTCCCCTCTCCCGCCCTCCCCCACCTTACTCTTTTTCTCTCCCTAAAATGAATCCTCAAGTGAGGATTTTAAGATAAAAGAATTTAGTTCTGTGCAGCTGAGTCCTGGGAACCCAAGTTCAACACCCAGCATTTTCCAAGAGAGGCCAAGAGGACAGCTCTCATTATTTTAAGGGCTTGTGCGGTTACTTGGGCCCACCCAGATAATCCAGGATAACCTCCCTCTTTAGGGTCAACCAACCAGTAACTTCCCTGACTCCTGCAGATTCCCCTTCCTCCTGTAAGGTAACACATTCACGGGTGGGAGTTCTCATGACACAGCCCAAGGGATGGGGCATGCCGTCTGCTCGAGGCCAGGACTCTGCTCCTCAAACACCCGTGTGCAGAGCATGTGCCTGTGGACCCTGACTCACTGGCCTCGGGTGAGAGTCTGCATCATGCAGGCTCCCGGGCGATTCTGCTGCTGCTGGTGGTGGTCGATGGAGCACGTTTGAGTGGCAAAGCCTCAGGCCAGAGGAAACACATTCACAGCCCCCAGTTCCCTCAGACCCACAACAGAAACCGGTGGTTCTCAACCCTCAGGGGGCATCCAAGTCACCCGAACATGGCCCTGGCCGGTTTGGCTCAGAGGATAGAGCATCGACCAGAGGACCAAAGGGTCTCAGGTTAGATTCCCAGTCAAGCACTTGGGGGAAGCAACCAATCGATGTGTCTCTCTCACACTGGTGTTTCACTCTCTCTCCCCCCCCCCCCCTTCCACTCTGTCAAAAAAAAAAAAAAAAAAAATCAACGGAAAAAAACATCCTCAGGTGAGGATTTAAAAAAAAATTTTTTTTTAAAGAAAACGTGTGAAGCCCTGACTGGTTTGGCTCAGTGGATAGAGTGTTGCCCTCGGGACTGAAAGGTCCCAGGTTCGATTTCAGTCAAGGGCATGTACCTTGGTGGCAGACACATCCCCAGCAGGGGGTGTGCAGGAGGCAGCTCTGATCGATGTTTCTCTCTCATCGATGTGTCTGACTCTCTATCCCTCTCCCTTCCTCTCTGTAAAAAAAAAAAAAAAAAAAAAAAAAAAAAAAAAAAAAAAAAAAAATCAATAGAATATATATATATATATTTTAAAGAGGTCATTCTTTAAAAAAAAGAAAAGAAAATGTGAAAAGACAGCTTGCTGGGCCCCACACCCCGCATGTCTGAGGCAGAGGTCTGGGGTGGGGCCTGAGGGTGGGCATTCCTAGCAGGCTCCGGGTGACGCTGACAGTGTGGCGTGGGGAGCCCCCTGGAGACCCGCTGCGTGAAGCCAGGAGAGAGGCAGTCCCTGTGCGAGGGCGACATGAAGGAGCATTTCATGTCCTTGTTTATCAGGCCGCCTCTTCAGAAGCAGCGTCCCTTCCCCGTTCAGGATGAGTGTGTCCCCTCCGGCCCCTCCGGGGATCATCCCTCTGAAGTGATGAGGCGCCTGTTGGGATCTCATCCGCGGAATCAAAGGGCTGGACTGCTTTTCATGTGCTGAGCGGTATCCTCCCGCTTCGGGCGCACAGAGGAGCAGTCTCCCTGACGGGCTGGAACCACGGACACCCCAGCCCCATCGTTTGAAGTCAAAAATAATATTTGTTGGTTTTATTGCAAACAGTTGTTTGTTGCAGAAAATAAAACTCCCTGGGCCGGGTGTGCGCAGGAGCTTAAAAAGAAAGCTTCTCATTTGACAGAAGGCAGCGGCTCCATTCTCCCCGGCCTTTCTCTGTCAGGATCTGTCCATCTAAATACATATGTGGGGCTTTATTTCAAAAAATACATGCTACAGACTGTGTGGTAACCTACTTTTAAAATAGATTGTAAGTGTCTTTCTACCTAACTCCCCCCTTGAGCCCAAAGTGTAAGGTGACCAGACGTCCCGCTTTTGGCGGGACAGTCCCGATTTCTAACCATATGTCCCGCGGCGTTTTCAAAAAGTCGCAATTTTTCAAAAATCGGGACTTTTTTAAAACGCCGTGGGACGAATGGTTAAAAATTGGGACGTCTGGTCACCTTACCCAAGTGTCAACCCCTTCACTGAAAAAGCACCCCCATACTGGGATGCGTGGCTTCCCTCCTGCGCACCTGTGGCTGGGGGGAGACTTATGAGCAGCAGCGAGCCGGGTGGGGGAGGAGGAGGAACACGGAGGTCATGGCTCCATCGAAGCAGGCTCCTTGGCCCCTGAGCAGCCAGGGGCAGCTGACATTCTGCACCGCAGAACTCCCCCCTCCCTTTTACTTTTTTTTTTTTGGGGGGGGGGGAGGAGAGAAATGATTCATCTGAGCACCCTGATCTGGACAGGCCTCAGCACCAGAATCCAGTTCTAGGAAAGCTGAATCAGGACCACCTGAGTCTCGGCAGCGGCGACGCCGTCACGGGATCAGGAGGGCCTTCTGCTGGTCTTCTTAGGCCACATGTGTCAAACACAAGGCCCGCGGGCCAAATCCAGCCCGCCAGGCCTTGCAATGTGGCCCGCACCGCGCTGTCATCACTGCACTCCGCTGTCAGTTTATGACATTGTCAGTTTATGACTGTTCAGTAAACCATTCGGCCCGCGATTTAGGCTGGATTTTAGATTTTGGCCCCCTCTCTGATTGAGTTCGACACCCCTATTTAGGCTGATGAGCAGCTTCCAGGACTTAGGAGTGGTGGCCACAGTAGGTTTGAGGTGGAAACTTACTTTCCATCTCAGGAGTTACCAAACCTGCTTTCCCATGGGTAGGAAATGGTAGAACAAGAGAAAGGGGTTTCGTTCCAAAGGAAGCTTTTGCCAATGAGCCCGTGGAAATATAGACAGACAAGCTGGCAGCTCCAGGGGCTGCCGGGCAATCGGGGTGAGTGATGTCCAGGGGGAGCGCTCTCGGGCCCTGAGGTCGGTCTGTGGGCTTCTCTCCCTTGGGGAGCGCGTTCCGGCAACAACTGGCCCGAGGTTGTGCACAGCCCCCAGCAAGGGGCACTGCTCTCTCTCTTCCGCAGAACGAAGTGATCAGCCAGCAGCTGTGTGTCATCTTCACCCACTGCTACGGGCCCTACCCCATCCCCAAGCTCACAGAGATCAAGCGGAAGCAGACCTCGCGCCTGGGTGAGTGTGTGACTTCAGGACGGGGAAGAAGCAAACGCTGAAAGGAAGGGTGGGGAGAAGCAAACGCTGTAAGGAAGGGTGGGGACTGTTCAAGGGCCAACAAGATAGATACTGGAAGCAGGCAGGCGGAGGTCAGGACAGCACCTTGATTACGTGATGAAACCGAAGGCTGTACCTTAGGAGAAGGTAGATCAGAGCACCTACCTTTCGCTGCCTGTAACCTAATTGAAAGCGTACAGGCAGTGGCAGCAAGAAGGTCTCTGGACCCTGCAGACAGGTAGGTTCTAAAAGCAACCCAAGTGCCCATCCACAATTATTAAAGCATAATATGCTAATTAGACCGGACAGCCAAACCACCTTTCGAATATCCTTCCAGATGACCTTCCGGATGAAGCCCAGGCTGTGAGGGCCAAGGCAAGCCACCGCGGCTGCCAAGGCCAAACCCCTTGCGTGAATTTCGTGCGTCGGGCCTCTGGTCAATTGATAAGCAGATTTTTTAAAAAGCTGTGGTACATATAGACAATGAAATATTACTCAGCCATAATAAAAGAACAAAGTCTTATCATGTGCAACAGGATGCATGACCCTAGAGGGTGTTATGCTAAGTGAAATATACAATATTAGTCAGAGGAAGACAAATACCATGTGACTTCACTTCTATGTGGCATCAAAAGAACAACATAGACGAACAAACAAAACAGAAACAGGCTCAGAGATGTAGAGAGCAGACTGAGGGTTGCCGGCAGGAAGGCGGGTTGGGGGACTGGGTGAAAACAAAGGGATTACGAAGTACACGCTGGCCGTTACCAAACAGTCCTGGAGGCATCGCACAGCACAGGGACCATGGTGATGACCAGGTGGGGCCAGGTGGGTACTGGAAATACGGGGGGGGGGACCACTATGCTGTACATCAGAAACTAATACAAACTATTGAATGTAATAAAATAGGAAATGTTAAAAGGTGGGGGGGGGGGGAGAGTCTCATATGTAAGAATTTTTTTCTTTTTTATAATATAATAAAACCAATATTGGAGTAAAAAATATTGGTTTTATTATATAAGAAGAAGCCTGAGCTGTGCATGGCAGCTTTCCCCAGCGCTCCCTGAGGAGGGACGAGCAGAGGACGGTGACAGGCCATGGTGTGCCTCTTAATGGAGTCCAGTGCAGGCAGCAAGGAGGGGAGGGGAGCCAGACCTCCCTCCACACACAAGCACACGCATACACGCACACACGCACACGCACACACAGGAAACATACCTGAGCTGAGGAGACGGGATGCCTTGACTCCTCGCTTCTGTGCTTCTCAGACACTTGCATTGAGCTGCCCCAGCCCTTGGCCGCCCCTATTGCAAGTCATCCTCGGGCCACCCCAGGAGGCAGGCCCTGGGGGTCTGCACCGGGTCCCCCGAAGCCACAATCCCATCCTCCTGTGGTTTTCGCTTCTGGGATTTTCCAGGAGAAACCTTTCCATCAGGCACTGATTTCATTCGGAGGATCCTGGGGGCTGCTGCCGCCGGGTGACTGGCCCAAAATAAAAAAAGGCAAAGAAGTACCGGCGGCCGCTTTGAAACCTGACCCAGGAGCCTTCTGTTACCGGGGCCTGTCTCCTGGCTGCACAGGAAGCCATAAAATATTAAAGCTGCTCTAACATCTCAATATTAAAGGGTTCCTTTTTCAGTGGAGATTGGGGACTTTCCTGCTTCCTAGTTCCTTTTCCTGCAAAGACTGGGAGACAATAGAAGCATCTGAAAATTCTACTCTTTAGCAAAACCACTACTTTTGAAACACCCATTCCTATGAGCCAACCAAGATGTGCCCAAACCACAAGTAATTAACACCTTGTAGGAAATCTGTGTTCATTAGGATATTCTAAGTGCAACACATTATAAGGGCCAATCAAATAAAGAGGCTTTACGACATAGCAATAATCTGACATCTAGGTGTCTTACAAGACACCCTTGATAGAGTGAATATTTGCAAGGGCTGTTTTAATGACACAGCATAAATTCTGCTTTCCTGTAGTATAGGAGAGGAAGAGGTTTTTTTTTTCTCCTGAACTTGCTGAGATTTCTTCCATCAGCAATTTTAAGGTCCTCGTTTTCTTGCCAAGCCTTGGAATTCCAAGGGTTAGAACAAGAAAAGAAAGGCTGGCCTGAGAGGCTCAAAGCTCACAATATGAAGAAAGAAAAAAAGGTAGAATATATGTATAATCCTATATAAGAAAAGGGTAATATGCAAATGGACTCTAACAGCTGAACGACCAGTCTTTTTTTAAAAATATATATATATATATATTTTATTGATTTTGTACAGAGAGGAAGGGAGAGAGATAGAGAGTTAGAAACATCAATGAGAGAGAATAATCGATCAGCTGCCTCTTGTACACCCCCTACTGGGGATATGCCCGCAACCAAGGTACATGCCCTTGACCGGAATCGAACCCGGGACCTTTCAGTCCCCAAGCCGACGCTCTATCCATTGAGCCAAACTGGTTTCGGCACGACCAGTCTTTTTGACGCTCGCTGACCACCTGGGGCAGACGCTCAACGCAGGAGCTGCCCCCTGGTGGTCAGTGCACTTCCACAGGGAGAGTGCTGCTCAGCCAGAAGGCAGCTCATGGCTGGCCAGCGCAGCAGGGGCGGGGTGGAGGCGGGGGTTGGGCAGGAGCCTCTCCCGCCTCCGCAGCAGCTCTAAGGATGTCCAACCAATGACGTAGGCGGGGAGCGGGCCTATGCTGTTACTTGGACAAGCTCCAACAACATGACTCTAAACCACATGTGTCAAACACAAGGCCCGCGGGCCAAATCCAGCCTGCCAGGCCTTGCAATGTGGCCCGCACCGCGCTGTCATCACTGCACTCCGCTGTCAGTTTATGACATTGTCAGTTTATGACTGTTCAGTAAACCATTCGGCCCGCGATTTAGGCTGGATTTTAGATTTTGGCCCCTTCTCTGATTGAGTTCGACACCCCTACTCTAAACCAATGGCCAGAGCACACTTTCTTTCATTCAAAAAGTGCTCACTGAGCATCTAGATGTCTGGCTAACCCTGAGGGGCAGTATGTGTCAGCCATTGATGTATGCTTCACATGAATTAGTTCATGGAATGCTCCCTATGACTCTCGGATGTTGGGATATAATGGGTATTACTATTCCCATTTTACAGGAGTGAAAACTGAGGCACGAAGTGGGCCAATAACTTGCCCCAAGGTCTCTGAGATTTCTGGCTTGAGAGCCCACGTCCTAACTATACTCTACCGCCTTCCTGTGGTAGAGACAGAGGCAAGGATGTGGAAAGGACAGGCAAGGTTTCGTCCCACCAGAGTATGCAGGCTGGAAGGGGAGGCAAAGAGCGGGTACACGGTGGTGATGAGGCTGCACCAGGTGGTTCCCCCCACCTGTCACCAGCTTGAGCAGGTCACTGTAACTATCCGTGCCTCAGTTTCCTCAAATGCACATCTACCCCTCAGGAATGAAGGAGCTAACATGTGTTAGACCAGCTTGCACAGCACCTGGCACGTAGTGAGCACCCCATAAGTTCTGGTTCTAAGGTCTGTTCTTACTAGAGGCCTGGTGCATGAAATTCATGCACTAAGGGGTGGGTCCCTCAGCCCGGCCTGCACCCTCAGGGGATGTCTGACTGAGGGCTTAGGCCCACTCTCCATGGAACATCCTTAGTGCTGCCGAAGAGGTGAGAGAGGCTCCCGCCACCGCCACTGTGCTGCCCAGCTGTGAGCCTGGCTTCTGGCTGAGCAGCGCTCCTCCTGTGGGAGCACACTGATCACCCAGGGGCAGCTCCTGCATTGAGCATCTGCCCCCTGGTGGTGAGTGGATGTCATAGCGACTGGTTGTTCTGCTGTTAGGTCGATTTGCATATTAACCTTTTATTGTATAGAATAGGATTGGAGGTGAGTCAGGAGACTAGTTCCTTTGTCACTGGCCCAGGGAAAGAAGGGCCTGGACTTCAAAATACCTGGAACACAGTGGCTAGAGGGCAGCTTTTCTCACTCACTTCCGCCGGCAGGGAGGAGGACACTGGGCCAGGGAGGAGGCCGGAAACCAGGGCGGGGACAGTCTTCAAGGCCAGGTGGGCAGGTGTCTACCTCTCTCACCTGGAAGCCACCTGACCTAGGGCTGTGGCTCAGTCTTCTGTGGGGAAGTGCCACCTTGAATCACAAATAACCTAGGACGATTTCCTGGGGAAAACTGGATTTCTGTGATGTGAGTGTTCCTCTGATTTGCTCCTGTGTGGTCCCTGTCTCACCAATGGGTATTGCATCCCCTGGAATCCAAGCTTCGCCCTCCTCTCCGCTAAAGCTGCCTTTGTCCCCTTTCCTCCTCCAGATCCTCACTTCCTCAACAACAAAGAAATGTCCGATGTCACCTTCCTGGTGGAAGGAAGGCCGTTCTATGCTCACAGAGTGCTGCTATTCACAGCCTCTCCAAGGTACGTCCGTCCGCTTGGGGAGCAGGTGAATGACGAGTGTGGCTGCTGCTTTATTGTGTTCTGAAGTTCAATTCTGGGGGTACCTCCACCAGATGGACAGATTATCTCCTCCAAACCAAGCATTCAAGAGTTCAGAGCAGCCCTCGCCGGTCTGGCTCAGTGGAGAGAGAGGGCATCGGCCTGCAGACTGAAGGGTTCTGCCAGGGTGTGCGTGCGAGAGGCCACCAATCAATGGCTTTCTCTCATGTCCAGGTTTCTCTCTCTGTCTCTCCTCCTCCCTTCTACTCTCTAAAAAATCAATGGAAAAATATCCTCGGTGAGGATTAAAAAAAAAAAAAAAAGAATGCGTGCATTGCATTTGTGCATTGTATCATAGCAACGTTATTCACAATAGCCAGAAGGCAGAAGCAGCCCAGGTGTCCATCCATCAGTGGGCAGATGGATAAGCTCAATGTGGTGTGCCCATGTGCTGTTCAGCCTCGCAAAGGCAGGCAGTGCTGACACGGGCTACAACACCGATGAACCGTGGGGACCTTATACAAAGTGGAATAAGCCAGTCACAAAAGACAGATGCTGTTTGACTCCATTTATATGTGGTCCTAGAGGAGTCGAATCCTTAGAGACGGGAAGCAGCACAGTGATTGCTAGGGGCCAGGGGCCGGAGGAGTGAGGAGCTAGTGTTTCATGAGCATCTGGTGAGTTCTCGGATTGGCTGTGCAACAATGGGAACATACATAACATTAGCATGACCGTGCACTTGAAAATGGTTAAGATGGTAAATCACATGTTCTGTTTTTTTCTTAAAAAAAAAAAAAAAAGGTAGATACATAGATAGATAGATAGATAGATAGATAGATAGATAGATAGATAGATAGATATAAATAGTGGGCAGCCATCGGCATAAACGGCAGCCAGCGCTTTTGTGTGACTCGGCGCCTGTGACTCCAGGCAGACAGGGCACGTGTGGGGAGAGCTTTGCGAGCAGTGCGGGGGAGCAGAGCGTGGATGAGGTTTGCACTCCCTCCGCCAGGTGCCTTGTTCCGTGCACAGCCTCACACACAGCCTCCCGGAAATGCCTGCTCTCCACATGTCAGGGAACTCTGGCATAAGCCACCGAATTACATGGGTCCTGGGAGCCTTCCTCTGCCCTGACTATGGAGGGAACAACAGTCCGACACCCTCTGCCAGCTCTGCCACTGCCCTTCCTCCTCCTTTTGGTTGGAGGTGAGAAGGGTTGACCATGTGGAACCACATGGCCCAAGGAGCTGACCAGGATGAGGGAGGCTGGGTCACGGAGGGAGAGAGGGGGGGGCGGGGGGGAGAGAGAGATGCTGAAATGAGGAGGAAGAGGCGGGCCCCAGGGCAAGAACCTACTTCCAGGACTATTGCCAAGGAATATGTCTGGCCAGCATCCCCTGGATCCTGAGGGCATCCTGACACCCACGATGCAGGCACGCGCGCCCCTCCCCCCCAAACAAAAGGCAAACCCCACATGTCTGCTTTGCCACCACAAGAAAAACATGCCGCCTCTTGCATAGTTCTCGGTTATGATACTATTGAAAAACGAATCAATATCATGATGGCATTGATTGTACAATAGCATAGCAACATGCTCATTTCTTGGTTTGGACGCAGGGACCATGGCTGTCTGTGTAGGACGTTAGCAGCAGCGGGGACTGGGTGAAGGGTAAGCAGGAACTATCGTTGCACGTCTTCTATAAATCTATAATTATTTCAAGATTAAACAGTTTAATTTTTAAAAAAAAAAAGAAAAGAAAGAAAGAAAAGAAAAGAAACACAGAGCTTATTCCTAAATAGATTGAGTACCATTGTGTTCCAGTGGCAGGTTCTGTACCCTCAGGGAGTATATAGTTTAGTGGACGGCAGGAAAGTGCATCTAAAACCTCAGGCAGCCGAAACCGGTTTGGCTCAGTGGTAGAGCGTCGGTCTGCGGACTGAAAGGTCCCAGGTTCGATTCCGGTCAGGGGCATGTACGTTGGTTGCGGGCACATCCCCGGTAGGGGGGTGTGCAAGAGGCAGCTGGTCAGTGTTTCTCTCTCATCGACATTTCTAGCTTTCTATCTCTCTCCCTTTCTCTCTGTAAAAAAATCAATAAAAATATATTTAAAAAAATAAATAAATAAATAAAAAAAATAAAAAAAAATAAAACCTCAGGCAGAAGGTCAGCCATGAGGGAGCCTTAGGTAGTCACCAGATGTTGATTCAGTACCCACAATGCACTGGACATGCTGGGGCTCTGAGGATGCAGCAGACACAGAAAGGGCAGAAGTCCCAGCTGGCCGGATCTGCGGTTTGTTTGGGAGGGGGACAGCGGGATTGGAGAACTCCCTGAGCAGGAGGATCGAGCAGGAGCTCAGGGAAGGCTCCCTGGAGGAGGCAGTCTTTGTGGCAGACCCCGCAGGACAGATGAGGTTTTCAAAGGCATTCACTCTTTTCTAACCACCTGCTTGAAAAACGATGCTGTTCTTTTTTCTTCTTTCTTTCTTTTTCTTTAATTGAGAATAGAGAGAGAGAGAGAGAGAGAGAGAGAGAGAGAGAGAGAGAGAGAGAGAGAGAGAGAGAGAGAGAGAGAGAGAGAAACATCAATGGTAAGAGAGAATCATTGATTGGGGCTGCCTCCTGCACGCCCCCTACTGGGGATCGAGCCTGCAACCCCGGGCACGTGCCTTTGACCAAAATCAAACCTGGGACCCTTCAGTCCACAGGCCGGCGCTCTATCCACTGAGCCAAACTGGCTAGAGCAGTGGTCGGCAAACTCGTTAGTCAACAGAGCCAGATATCCACAGCACAACGATTGAAATTTCTTCTGAGAGCCGAGAACCGACTTCTGCGATTGGGCCATGAAGTTTCCATCGCAGGCACTGTACGTGCACCACGCCCGCACGTGGTATTTTGTGGAAGAGCCACACTCCAGGGGCCAAAGAGCTGCATGTGGCTCGTGAGCTGCAGTTTGTCGGCCATGGGGCTAGAGCAACACTGTTCTTTCACGTTGAGGTTTAACTTCACATTGGATTTCAGTACAGAGAGCGGGAGGGTTAACGTGAGAAATCTGTGCCGATGTCCTTGCTGTATGTCAGGGGCCGGGAGATAAAAGAACCACTCTGGGTGGGCTTGCGAGTCTTTTTCTCTTTTTGTGATCTTGTTCAGGTTCAAAGCGCTGCTCTCCAGCAAGCCCACAAATGACAGCAGCTGCATAGAGATCGGCTATGTGAAGTACCCCATCTTCCAGGTGAGGCCCTGCTGGCTGCGCCCAGGGCATGGGAGTGGGGGGGCGGGAGGGAGCCTCCAGTCCTTGGCCTGTGGATTAGCTGCTGCAACAAACCATCCGTCTCCTGCACTCCGGCCCCCTCCTCACACTGCCCTTCCCGTTCACCACCCATTCATCCCTGCCCATCCATTCACACCTACTATGTGCCTGACCCTGTGCTGGGATGAGATAACAGGACGAAGTGCTTGGTCCGCAGCCCTCAGGGTTGTCATTGTTGGTTGGCCCTTGATTCATGCTCTGGGAGGATGAATGGAGGTCAGTGCGGCTTTAAGATGCCTGTGTCTGTGTGGCTGATGCCTGGCATGCTGTGTCCTTCCTTCCAGCTGGTCATGCAGTATCTCTACTATGGAGGCCCGGAGTCGCTGCTCATTAAGAACAATGAGATCATGGAGGTGAGGCGTCCGCAGTGGCGTTGGGGGGATGGAGGGCCCCGGGGTAAACTCAGGGCATGGCACACATCGGCAGGTCTGGGAACCTCGTGTTGGGTTTTCATTTGGATGCAGGTTTGGGGGTCCTCTCTGACTCCTCATGGGAGGGTAGGGTGCTTTCTGCACTAGCAAAAGCCCTTCACTGAAACCGCTTTAACAGGCTTGCAGGTGGTTGCGGGGCGGGGGGGGGGGGAGGGGGGGCGGGGAGAGGTGGGGGGGGGGGAACGGTCAGAGGAAATTTACTGAGGAGGCTGAGTGCAAGCACAGCTGGGCTCCGTGTCCTCATCAGGAATGTCCTTGATGCCTTGTCCATGGTCATTTGTAAGAGAATTCTGTCATCTAAGGACAGCCTTCCAGTCCCAGCTCGGCCCTGAGCAGAGGCTGGGAGCCAGCTCCCAAGCTCTCCTGGTTTCTCTGAGGTTGGCCACCCCTCACTCCCTCAGTGCCATGGCCACCCCTGACCCCTGCAGCACCCCGGCCACCCCTCACTCCACAGCACCCTGACCGCCCCTCACTCCCTCAGCACCCCGGCCGCCCCTCACTCCACAGCACCCCGGCCACCCCTCACTCTACAGCACCCCGGCCACCCCTCACTCCACAGCACCCCGGCCACCCCTCACTCCCTCAGCACCCTGGCCGCCCCTCACTCCCGTCTGCCTCGGGGACTCAGCCCACTGCAGGGAACCTGTCCCTGCTCTTTCTGTCCCGAGAGGAAATGCAAGGCAGCCTCAGGATCTCCCCTGCCCCCTCCTGGAAGCGGAGCCCTTGTTGGTTTTCTGATTCCACGGGGGAAGATTTGAACCAAAAGCCCAGAGCACTCTGCTCCTGAGCAGACACAGGACCCCATTCAGGCGTCTGCAGTCCAGGCCCCAGGCCGAGCAGAGAGGTCAGAACGCCACCAGGTGTCCCCGAGGCTGCCCCACCCGCCGGCTAAAGCATGGACTCCGGGCCAGACTGGTTAAATCCAGGCTCTGCCCCTTCCGAGCTGTGTGATCTGGGACAAGTACTTAACTGCTCTGAGCCTCCGTTTCCTCACCTATAAAAGGCGGGGGGGGGGGGGCGGGGGGGGGTGTCATAATTCTACCTCATACCTCATTGGGTTTTTAGGATTTTAAGAGTTCCTGTGTATCAGGTGCTCAGAACGGGGCCTGGCACAGAGTGGGTGCCATAGATCAGTGTCCTCACTGGGTGGCCCTTTATCCCTCTTTTACTCCGTGAAAGCTTCCTGAGTAAACAAGCGACAGGATGAAGTGCTTTGTAAACGGCCCTCAGTGGTCACCCCCTGCCCTCCCCCCCGAAAGTTACTCTCCTGTCTCTCCGGACCACCCCCCTGACCCTGGCTACAGTCAGGCTCTTTTGTAAACTTTTTTTTTTCAATTATTTCACAATTTTACAAGTCCTGGTGTAATTTTATGGGTTTTTTTCCCCCTTTTAATTGCCTTGAGAGGGAGAAAGAGAGAGAGAGAGTAACATCAATAAGAGAGAAACATCCATTGGCTGCCTCCTGCACACCCCCTACTGGGGATCAAGCCCACAACCCAGGCATGCGCCCTGACTAGAAAGGAATCAAATCAGCAATCTCTGGGTGCATAGACGACACTCAATCCACTGAGCCACACCGGCCAGGTTGTAAACATTTTTAAAAACTCTTTTCAAATCAAAATAGTGAGCGTATATTTAGGTCATGTAAAGAATGCCGAAGGGTTTGGTTAAAAAGAGCAGCTCACCCAACCCCTGGCCGCCCAAGCCTTTCCCCAAAGGCAGTCCCTTTGATGGGTGATTTAGCTCTTTATTCTCTTCCATCATGTCTGTCCATCCCTCAGCACACTTCTGCCAGCCATTCCCCCGGCTGGGATGCCAACAGACAATATCCCTGCCCCCCCCAGACCCTGGGAGGCGACGGGCATGACATCATGTCTGGTGTGAGCAGGGCTGTGAGGGGAGAAAGCCAGGGTGGTGGGGGATGGGCGGAGATGGAAGGAGGCCACCTGGGATGAGGTGAAGTCTGGGGGGCTTCTCGGAGGAGGTGGTTCTTGAGTGGAGTCCTAGGTGAACAGGGAGCCGCCCACGTCCATATCCGTCTGGCTAACCAATGCCATACACCCAGGCTTCCAGACAGAACCGTGTTAGGCATTTTGCTTGGCCTCCTGCTCTAGTAGATGTGATTATGGCTCTCTCCCAGCCCCTCCTTCCCCAGAGCCAACTCTCCCACGACAGAGTTCCACCTCTGTGTCTCATTCCTCCCGTCACCTCTGTGCTTTAAAATGAAAGTGTTGGCCGAAACCGGTGTGGCTCAGCAGATAGAGCATCGGCCTGCGGACTGAAAGGTCCCGGGTTCGATTCTGGTCAAGGGCATATACCTTGGTTGCGGGCACATCCCCTGTAGGGGGTGTGCAAGAGGCAGCAGATCAATGATTCTCTCTCATCGATGTTTCTAACTCTCTATCCCTCTCTTTTCCTCTCTGTAAAAAATCAATAAAAATATATTTAAGCCGAAACCGGTTTGGCTCAATGGATAGAGCGTCGGCTTGGGGACTGAAAGGTCCCGGGTTCGATTCCGGTCAAGGGCATGTACCTTGGTTGTGGGCACATCCCCAGTGGGGGGTGTGCAAGAGGCAGCTGATCAATGACTCTCTCATCGATGTTTCTAACTCTATCTCTCTCCCTTCCTCTCTGTACAAAATCAATAAAATATATATTATATATATATATATATATATATATATATATATATATATATTCAAAATAAAATAATATAAAATAAAATGAAGGTGTCGGACCCACAGTATTCCCGGTCCCTTCCCCTCGGGAGCAGGGGGATTTTCCTCACCTTCCACCTCCCAACCTCTAACGGGCTCTCTTACGGTTTCTAGCTCCTGTCGGCGGCTAAGTTTTTCCAGCTGGAGGCTCTGCAGCGACACTGTGAGATTATCTGTGCCAAAGGCATCAACACGGACAACTGCGTGGACATCTACAACCACGCCAAGGTAAGGGCCGCCCGGGCCGCCCGCGCTGACGGTACATGCTCACGGGCGAGGTGTCCCCGCACGATCAGGCCCAGACAAGCAGAGCCCAGGCCGGCCCCGCTCCCCCGGGACTGACCAGCCTGCACCCTCCCAGCTCTGGAATAATGCCCATCCCTTCCCCGCTCCCCTCCAGATGCAAGCGGGAACCCAGACACCCCCGAAGCAGGGTGGTTTTTACCGAGTGCCTGTGCCCCGCAGTGCAGGCTGCTGCAGCCGCAGGTGGCCCCTGGGTCCCGCAGGGGTGACCGGCACCCAGGGGCGGCCCCCACAGTTGGGTGGAGCCTCACCTCGGGCAGCCAGGTTCTGGAACAGAGGTTCTCGGGGTGCGGGCTCCAATCCAGCACTGACAACACCCCCAGGGAACCTGTTGGGAGTGTACATTCTAGCGCCCCGTTCCGACCTACAGAATCAGAAACTCTGGGGGGACGACCCCTGTGGCTTCGCAGGTGATTCTGGCACCACAGTTACATCACCGGGCGCTCACTTAAAGTCCCCGGTCCTAGGACCTCTCACAGAGCAGTTCAATCAAGCTCTGCGGGGTATGGGTGGGGGGCAGCTGGGAGAGAGGGTGTTTTTCGAAGCTCCCCCTGTGATTCTGGGATGTGGCCGAGGTTGAGATCAGGGTTTCAGGACTGGGGAGAGCGAGGGCCAGGTGGGACACTACTAATCAGCATCACCAGGGGAGAGTTTAATTCTGCTTAGTTCCCGCCCCGTGGCCACAGCCAGGTCCTGGCAGTGGAACCCAGGAACCTGTATTTTTAAAAATATATTTTACTGATTTTTTTTCCAGAGAGAGAGAGAGAGCTATAAACATCGATGAGAGAAAAACATCGACCAGCTGCCTCCTGCACACCCCTCACTGGAGATATGCCCACAACCAAGATACATGCCCTTTGATTGGAATCAAACCTGGGACCCCTGAGTCCGCAGGCCGACGCTCTATCCACTGAGCCAAACCGGTCAGGGCGGAACCTATGTTTTTTTTGTTGTTTTTTTGTTTGTTTGTTTTTGTTTTTTAATATATTTTATTGATTTTGTACAGAGAGGAAGGGAGAGAGATAGAGAGTTAGAAACATCGATGAGAGAGAGTCATCGATCAGCTGCCTCTTGCACACCTCCCACTGGGGATATGCCCACAACCAAGGTACATGCCCTTGACCGGAATCGAACCTGGGTCCCCTCAGTCCCCAAGCCGACACTCTATCCATTGAGCCAAACTGGTTTCGGCGGAACCTGTGTTTTTAACGAGCTCCCAGGGTGACTGTTGTGACTTCAGTGCCAAGGCCAGTCTTCACTCCAGTCTCCGGGACCCACTGGTTTTAATCTAGTTCATCTCACACGAGGGGATCTGGGACCGAGAGGATTCATTATCCCAGGTGCCGCTTCGTGCTGTTTTCTGTGCTCAGCACAGGGGATTCACATTCGCTAGGAAGAAATAATGAGATAAGACCAGGAATCAATTAAAAACAAACAAAACAACTTTGGGTAACTGGAGCTCAGTGTCCTTGCCTCTGACATCCACATCTCTGCAGGGTGACAACTCCTGTGTGAGTCACTCTCTCATGGCTCATCGGGAAAAACCAGGGCTGCGTGTGAGACGTTATTTTCTGTCTTAAACCAACATTTAACGATTCCTTTTCATGGGCAGACTCCTGTGCCAACAGCCTTGTGGCACCACCTCTCTCCATCTTCACCACAACCCTTTTAGAGATAAACGCTATCCTCGGTCCCACGTCATCATAAGCAAACAGGCACAGAGAGGTTAAGCGGCTTGCTTAAGGCCACACAAGCGGTTGCTGAGGGGTTATTGTGTTCTTAGTGTGGTAAAATGTATGTAACATGCAGCACACATTTTAACCATTTCTAAATGTGCAGTTCAGTGCCATTAAATCCATTCGCATTGCTACGCAGCCATCACCACCCCCCCATCTCCAGATTTTTCTTCTCACATTGACACTCTGTACCCATTAAACACTAACTCCCATGTCCCTCTCCACCCAGCCGCCAGAAACCACCATTTTACTTTCTGTGAGTCTGACTGTTCTGGGGATCTCATGGAAGTGGAGTCACGCAGTATTTGTCCTTGTGCGACTGGCTTCTTTCACTTAGCACCGTGTCCTCACGGTTCACCCATGTCTCGGCATGTGCCAGAGTTTCCTTCCTTTTTAAGGCTGAATGATGGTGTTTATCCATTCATCCACCATTGACATTTAGGCTGCTCCCACCTTTTGGCTATTGTGAATAATGCTGCTGTGAACGTGGCGGACAAACCCTGTGTTTGCGCCCCTGGTTTCAGTTCTCTGGGGTATGTACCCAGGCGTGTAAACCTAGATTTGTCTGACTCCAAAGCACAGGTTCTTAACTTTGGGTTTACTGTGTGGCCTAAAAATTGCTTGAAATGTTTGCAAAGATCCTTGATACTAAAAAAATATTTTCTGATTGGTCATCAGTAAATCAAAGGTACAACAGGCTACTTAGTTCACACATGCACGCATGCGCGCACAAAGCACTGGGTGTTTTGGTTAAGTAACAGTTTTACCAAAATCTGGTTTCTCAGGACACAGACTTTTTTTTTTTTTTTTGATTTTTTACAGAGAGGAGGGGAGAGGGATAGAGAGTTAGAAACATCGATGAGAGAGAAACACCGATCAGCTGCCTCCTGCACACCCCCTATTGGGGATGTGCTTGCAACCAAGGACCGGAATCGAACCTGGGACCCTTCAGTCTGCAGGCTGACGCTCTATCCACTGAGCCAAACTGGTTCAGGCAGGACACAGCCTTAAAAAAAAAAAAAAAAAAAAAAATCTCCATTTCCTAGTCCATGAATGGGAGGTGGTGATGCTACCTGCCTCAGGGAAATTTGAGAATCCAATGGGATGATGCCTGGGAAATGCCTAGCAGGTGCCCGGCACATTGTAAGCTCTCAATAAATTATTGCTGTTCGTTTCCCTGCTCTGAGAGTTAACCATTCGTTCACACATTCCACAAACATGAAGAGTCTGCCAAACGCCATGCCTTCTGCTTGGGCTCCTCACGGTGAGCCAGGCTTTCAAAGTGCCTCCTGTCCTGATGTAGTCTATCAGGAACCGCGTCTCTAGACCAGTTTCTCAAGGTCACTATCGAAAACTCTTCGCTGGGGGACTGCCCGTCGTGGGGATGTTCACCATAGCTTCTACCCATTAGATGCCAGTGGTACACACACCATCACCAGCCCATTCGTGACGACCAAAAACAGCTCTAGGCTTTTCCCATTGTCTCCTGGGAGGCAAAAATCACCCCTGCCCTAAAGACATAGAATTGTTGTGAGAATTAAATGGGTTAATACTTGTCACAACCTTACGATTGTGTCTACAACTCCATTTGCGTGCCAGTGATCTGTAGTGTTACGAAGAAACACAAAACCCAGGGGCTGTAACAGTGAGTGCTTATCTCATTGTATACAAGAGTCGCCAGCCAGGCTGAAAGGTTCTAGTCTCAGCGGGGCTCGCTTCTGAGGTCAGCTGGCTGGTTGATCTTGCCTGGCTTTGCTGATCCTGGTCGGACCCTGTTGCTGTCAGAGGTCTCAGCTGGGACAGCTGGGTTGACTCTACTCAGTCTTATGTGGTTACTCACTCCAGACCGGCTGGCTCGGGCTTGTTTTCGTGGCAGAGGCCGGGTTCTGAGAGAAAGAGCACCCTGCCACATGAATGTAGCTCAGAGCTGGTGACTCTCCCTTCTGCCATGTTCTGTTGGCCTGAGCAGGTCACAAGCTCAAGAGACAGCCCTCCGATGAAGAAGCTTCAAAGAGTGTGACTATAGCCAAGGGTGGAGGAGCAGGGCCACATTCACAGTCCACCTACCGCAGTGGTCAGCAAACTGCAGCCGCAGTTTGCGGCTCTGCTGACAAATGAGTTTGCCAACCACTGACCTAGACTCTCCATTCCAATAACTACAGGCTGTTGTTGATCCTTGTGATTAAACCCCTATCCCAATGATCAGCAAACTCATTAGTCAACAGAGCGGCAAACCGTATGTGGCCCTCGAGCCGCAGTTTGCCGACTACTGACCTACCGTGATAGGTATCCACCGTTATTACCTAGGGAAGCCTAGGTAATGGTTCTGCATCTCAGAACCATAACCATCTCCCGCTTCTTCTCCACTCCCCGCAGTTCCTTGGAGTCACCGAGCTCTCCGCGTACTGTGAAGGCTACTTTCTCAAAAACATGGTGGTCCTCATTGAGAACGAAGCCTTCAAGCAGCTCCTCTATGACAAGAACAGCGAAGGTGCGGGCCAGGACGTGCTCCAGGACTTACAGAGGACGTTGGCCATCAGGATTCAGTCCATCCACTTGTCGTCTTCCAAAGGCTCCATCGTGTGAGGCGCCCAGTGCAGGGACCACTCCCCGGGACGTCCCAGTGCTCCGGCAGCGCTGGCTCCACACAGACACACGTTTCCCCCAGCGTCTGCTTTCTCCTGGGCCCGGGAGCTGCCTCCACTGCCTCGGATCCCCTTGAAGAAGCAAATTCAGCTCCACGGGTCCCTGTTGAACAACGGAGGACATCCCGCTGGTCTGCAGAGCAGGGCGCAGCTGGGTCCAGAGCTTGAAGGCCAACCAGGGGCCGCCAAGCTAACCCCATCCAAAGGCGCCGCTGGGTCACTGAGCATCTGTTGGGGGGACCACTGTCAGAAGGATGGACTGGGAACCACAGGTCATCCGGGTTCCAGGTGGGCAGCTGGGACACCTAACTGCAGAGAGTTTTGTTGCACGCGAAGGACCGTAGCAGCCACAGTTGAGCACGAGTCAACCCTGATTGCAGATGGGTGAGACTGTTACCAACAACGAAGAAATCATTTGACAAATTTTTAGGGGTGGGAACTTTTTAAAATGTTCATTAAAACACACACACACACACACACACACACACACACACACACAGGGCAGCCTGTAGTTTAACATATATTTCTAAAAGCATAACAGTTCATTTTCAACTGAATTGTGTTTAGGGATCTGTGTTTTGAGATTTTTTTTCTTTAAAAAAACAACAACAGTAAGACAACAGGTTCATACTGTATAAATCTGCATCTGACAAGATATTGCTGATATTCTATCCAAGGTGAAATCATACTCCTGCCTTAGTGATCTCGGTTACACACAAGAGGTGCACTGCCAATAGTTCTCTCTCACTCAGTAGTTGAAAACAGCCTGCATGCTAGTTGTGGTTTCGGGGTGAGATTGGAATTAGCCCCACATAAGAAAACATGCATTTGCATGGGCCGCACCTGCGAAATGTTATGTTTGTGCTTCGTTTTTGCCAAGGTAAAAAAACACACACACAAATATTCCATCACTTCCTGCTAAAAGTCCATTTGGTTGAAACGGATGTGTCCATTTCTTTTCCTAATGATGAATGATTCTGGGATGCTTTTGCACATATGTGTTCATAGATTATGCTGATTTGGGGGGGGGAATGGGGGAGAGGAAAGCACGTCAGAGGATTTACTAGTATTTCCAGAGTTTTCTCTGTATTCTCAGAAGATGTTAATAGTTTGTTACTAGCCAGAGCCTATGACTATGTTAGATTATTTTTCAAGAGGAAACCTATATGATAGGACGGCTTCTTTCTGTATTTCGAGAGTGTACAGTATAGGGTTATCTATAATGAAAGTTTCTATCCACAGGGTTCCATTTGCTCTGCCATATATTATAAGCAACAGCGATGGGTCAAGTGCCACAATATTCCAAATAATGTCGGAGTTGCTGCCTCTGTTCTTGTCCTTCCCTTTGCTCCATGCAGTGGAAACTGGGAGGAATGACTTTTACCCCTCAGGATGGCCAAGTTTTGTGGACAAACCTATTTCCTAGCATGCCTTTGGGAAAGCCCTGCGCAGACCCTGAGATTCAAGGGAGCTGCTGTTCGTCCATCATACCTGCTCCCTGAGCCACTGTTCAGAGGACAGTGTTGTGCTCTGACTCATGGGGTGACCGTGGAGAACCCGGGCCACGTCTGTCTTCAGTGTTGGTTCTCCTGTGATGTCCCTACGTAAGGCCTCTCTTCCGCCTGGTCCTTTGCAAACCTCCTCAGGCCCTACAAGCATCCACGAGGAAGGAAAAGGTACTGCAGAGGGGTCCTGATGACAAACACACAGCACCTGTGTGTCCCGTCACCGTCTCCTGCCTCCTCCTGCGTGTGCTCAGAGATGCCGGGTGGATGTTCCCTTATCCGCGACGGACTTCCTATGACTGCCTAATGCTATCGGGGCCTCTGGGCATTGACTGGTACCGTGGCAACTCCTGACGGGCTTCTGTTCTAGTTCGGTGTGCTTTCTCTGTCATTAAAAGAAATGATTTTCCCAAACCTCGCATCCTTTGTATAGGCACGTGAGATCTTCTTTTTCATTTTTTTTTTAAGTATATAGTCGGCACACATCCTTATATTGGTTATATTAGTTTCAGGTGTCAACATAGCGATTCAACATTTTTATACCTTATGATGTGATCACCCATTAATCCTAAAGATCATCTGTCACCGTATAACTTATCACAATATTACTGACTACATTCCCCTTCACCTTTTCACCCCCAAAACCCCCTTCTGGTCTCTGTTTCTCTGAGTGTTTTGTTTAAGATTCCACATATAAGTGAAACCATATGGTATTTGTCTTTGCCTGACTTATTTCACTTAGCATAATATCTTCTAGGTCCACGCAGGTTGTTATCCATGGCGAGATTTCCTTCGTTTTTGCTGTGTGATGTTCCTGTGTGTGTGTGTGTGTGTGTGTGTGTGTGTGTGTTCACACGTGCTGTCTTCCTAACCCATTTATCTGTTGCTTCCATATTTTGACTGTTGCAAATAACGCTGCAATGAACATGGGAATGCAAAAGTCTCTTCCAATTCTTTGGATAAATACCCAGAAGTGGAATTGCTGGGTCAAATGGTTGATCTACTTTTAGTTTTTCAAGGAATTGCCACACTGCTTCCCATGGTGGCTGCACCAATCTGCAGTCCCTCCCACAGGACACAGGGTTCTCTTTGTCCACATCTTAGCCAATGTGTTATTTGTTGACCTTTTTGTAATAGCCATTCTGGCTGGTTTGGGGTGGTAGCTCTTTATGGTATTAATTTGCATTTCCCTAATGTTTCCTAAATTAGAGTTGCAAGCAGTCGCTCTCCCAAAGGCCTCATCGACTCAGGAATGTGAGACACGTTTGTGACACTTATGACATGAGTCTGAAGCTCAAAGCCCCACAAATGACTGAGTAGGTCTCAGACCCACTAGAGCCCCGACTTTCAGTTCAGAACTGGGGACCATGGCCCTTCAGAAAAGGACGGGGGGTGGGGCGGGGGTGTGTGTCACAAATCCCCAAAGGAAACCAGATGTCAACTCCAGAGAAACCCAGGATCACTGTCTCAGGTCCGAAGCCAGGCCCGTGACCTTCTCTGCCACTTGAGTGCATGACACTCACTCCTCACCCCTCCCCTGAGAGACCTCCCTGGTGAAACTTCCTATCACCTCTGGTCCCTTCCCCTCCCCCCTCCCCCCCCCCCCCCCCCACTGGCCAATCCCTTGAGCCCAGCAGCAGCACGTGCCTCTGGACAGGGCCACCGCAGAAACCCGTATCATGCCTATTTTTTCACCCTCTTTAAAAATAACCCAGCAGGGGGGGGGGGAAATAAAATAAATAACCCAGCAGATTTTAAACTTCCTCTCGGTGGGAAAAAATAGAACGGGCGCCCAGCAATCACATCGCACACGAGCTCCCCTTCCTGATGAGGCAGTCAGATAGCGAGGGCCCCGCAGAAGGACACATCTCCAAGTTTAGCTCTGAATGTGAAAAGACAATCTGTCTGCATGAATAGGCAATTAAAAGAGAAGTCCTGGTAGCATTGGTATGCTCTTCAGATGTTGTTTTGTAGGCTTAACTTTCCTTCGGATGACTGTAGAATTTTAATGCCATCTCACACCTCTGGGACGGAGGGCTGCCCGGGGAGGAGGCGGGACAGAGGGCTGCCCAGGGAGGAGGCGGGTGGCGTCACAGAGGGGCTCTGGTCTGGGACCAGGTGTCACCCCTGGCCCTGTGGCTGCGTCGGCTGCTTGGGTGACTGTGGCCAGCCCTCTCCTCCATTCTGGACCTGTTTCCACTCAGAATGAGTTTTTTTGGCTGATGTTCTGTGTGCCTGGAATACGTTCGTGAATGAGAGCACTGTGCACATGTGATAGGACATTCAGGAGGGCTTAGTAAAACAGACCTCTGTCTACAATGTTTTCAGTAAAATAGGCAGGAATTCAAATAAAAGCCTTAAAAAAAGGCTCCAAGGATATTTTTTTTATGAGGATGCATCTCACCAGATGATGGCCTCGTGACCATCTCCTTTTTGTTTTGTTCTTTTGTGTTTTTGTTTGTTTGTTTGTTTTTAATATATTTTATTGATTTTTTACAGAGAGGAAAGGAGAGAGATAGAGAGCTAGAAACGTCGATGAGAGAGAAACATCGACCAGCTGCCTCTTGCACACCCCCTACTGGGGATGTGCCCGCAACCAATGTACATGCCCTTGACCGGAATTGAACCTGGGACCTTTCAGTCTGCAGACCAACACTCTACCACTGAGCCAAACTGGCTTCGGCTGTTCTTTTGTTTTTAAATAACTATAGATTCACAGGAAGCTGCAAAGATAGTATGGAGAGGTCCATGTACGCTTCACCCAATTCCCCCCAATGTCCAGTCCAGTGCAATATCAAAACCAGGAAAATGATGTTGATGAAATGAATGCGTCTATTTCTCCGCCATTTGATGACATGTGGAGATGTGTTTAATCACCACAATCACTACCCCATCACAAAGACCTCCCTCATGCTGCCCCTTTATAACCTCTCCTAACCCCTTCCCTATCCCTGGCATTTAGGCATTCTGAGAATCCTCTGTAATAAAAGCCTCATATACTAAATGTCCAGTCATCCAGTCATCCGTTCAGCCACTATATGCTACTGATATGCTAAGGCCGCTCAACCACTAGCGAGTTGACATGCACTGACCACCAGGGGGCAGATGCTCCAATCGGTAGGTTAGCTTGCTGCTGGGGTCCAGCTGATCAGGACTGAGAAAGATGGGCTAGATATCCCCTGGAACCCTCCCACAGTTCCTCCCTGGCTGGCCAACCTCTCTGGCTGGCCAAGCTCCCACCTGGGCTAAATGGTCCTTCATTTCCAGCCCAATCATGCACTGGTGGGATCCCCCAGCCTGGCCTGTGCCCTCTCACAATTCGGGACCCCTGGGGGGATGTCAGATGAGCCAGTTTTAACCTGATCCCACAAGCCAGGCTGAGAGACCCCACTGATGCACAAATTCGTGCACCAGGTCTCTGGTGTTACATAAATGGAAGCATAGAGTAGATGGCCTTACTCAGCACAAGGACCTTGAGATCCATCCACAGATGTTGCATGTATTAAGAATCTGTCCTTTTTTGTTCTGAGTAATATTGCCCAGGGTCCCATCTCTGTTGGACCAAATACGTGAACTTGTCAGGAAGCTTGGTGGTGAGGCAGCTTGGTTTTGGCAGCTGACTCTCTGTTCATTGCTCCAGAAAACAAGTGTGTGTCTTGAAAGCTGGACATAACTTCCTGGTCCTGTCCAGCAGGGAGCTGAGACTGTCCCATGATGTTAGGCCCACAGCTGGGTGTTCATGATGGGTCCCTGGGGTCCACTGCTCCCACCTGGGCTAAATGGTCCTTCATTTCTGCAACAGGGTCCTTCTGTGATTGACCAATTTCCAGACGTTTCACTGATGGTGTAAGACAGTGGTCAACAAACTCATTAGTCAACAGAACCAAATATCAAATATCAGAGGGACCCGCCTCTCTGCTGTGGCATTGAGTACTCAACCTCTCCCCGCCCCCCCCCCTTTTTTTTAAATATATTTTATTGATTTTTTTTTTTTTTTTTTTTTTTACAGAAAGGAAGGGAAAGGGATTGAGAGTTAGAAACATCAATGAGAGAGAAACATTGATCAGCTGCCTCCTGCACACCCCTCAATGGGGATGTGCCCGCAACCAAGGTACATGTGCTTGACTGGAATCGAACCTGGGACCCTTCAGTCCACAGGCCGACACTCCATCCACTGAGCCAAACTGGTTTTGGCTTCTCCCGTTCTTATTGTTCAGGGTTGGCAGTAGAAGGAAAGCAGGGCGTTCTTGTTTGTCTTAGGACTTTTAGGAGGTGTCTTTCTGCATGCCCAGAGCACCCTGAGAGTGGTAGGGATACCCAGGAGAAAACCATCGGAGATGGCCGTTGCTTAATGTTCACCTCACCACACTCTGATAGTGAAGAGGAATGAATGAAACATCTGGCCCACAATGGCTCCCGGGTGACCTTGAGACTTGTCAGCCCTGTGCCATGGGGACAGAGAAGGAGTGGCAGGCTTGTATCTACAACCCCTCATTATTTTCTTTCCTTGTCAAGGGAATGACTGCATGTTCGGCACTTCAAAGGCACCCCTCTCATACATTGGGGATGTCGGGGAAGTTCAGACATTGTTTTCTGTTGAACATGAAAGTAAATGAAGTCTGTTTTTCTAAAAAATTCCCTGAGGCCAGGGAATGAATCTCTGCCCCTGCGATGGGAGGGTTTTAGTTTAATGGAAGTCAGCTGTGTGATGTGGTCGCTTAGAAGAATGCATTTAGGTAAAGGCTGCATTGATTGAAGCATGGCCGCTGGAATGAGGAGGTGATGGTTTTGTCTGCCCTGGGAGATCCCTGCTGAGTTGTGTCCGTATGAATCAGAGTTCTTACCAGAGAGCACCGCTGACTAATTTAAGAAGAAAGTGGAGCCCTAGCCAATTTGACTCAGTGGATAGAGCGTCGGCCTGCGGACTGAAAGGTCCCAGGTTCGATTCCGGTCAAGGGCGTGTACCTTGGTTGCGAGCAAATCCCCAGTAGGAGGTGTGCAGGAGGCAGCTGATCGATGTTTCTCTCTCATCGATGTTCCTAACTCTCTATCCCTCTCCCTTCCCCTCTGTAAAAAAGCAATAAAATGTTTTTTAAAAAAGAAGAAAGTGGACCTATTCAAAGAAAAGCCCTGATGAGGTCACAGCTGCCACCAAATACTACAAAGGCAGAAATCCACAATGGCAGTTCCACAGGTATCAGGAGCTCGATTTCCATGACTGCCGCAGCTGCCATCTTGCATCCAGAACTCACGCTGCCCCCAAAAAGCTCAATGCCTTTTTCTCCGCCTGCACTATGAAGGGCCTGGGTCACATGACTGGTCCCAGCTGCAGGGGAGACTGGGAATTTCAGTTCTCACTACCTCACTAGGGAGTGGGGACGTACAGGATTTCTGCAAATACAGAAAGATGATGGGTGGCCATGAGCATGACACATGCCCCCTACACTTAGTGAAGGTCAAAGAGAAATCGCAGCCACATAGAAGGAAGTAGCCGGGTGAGAGAGCAGCTGAGGAGGTTTGGCCCATAAGAGAGAGGACTTGGGTGGCCATCATGGCTGCCTTCAAATCGCAGCCAAGGTGTCAGAGATGAGAGCAATTAGCCTCATTCAGGACAGCCAGGGATTAAAACGGTTCCAGTGATGGCGTCAGATTTCACTTAAGTATCAATAAGAAATGTTGCCCAGCCAGCATGGCTCAGTGGTTGAGGGTCAACCTACAAACCAGGAGGTCACGGTTCAATTCCCAGTCAGGGCACATGCCCGGGTTGTGGGCAAGATCCACAGTGTAGGGAGTGTAGGCAGCCAATCAACAATTCTCTCTCATCACTGATGTTTCTATCTCTCCCTTCCTCTCTAAAAATCAATAAAGATATATTTTTTAAAAAGAAATGTTGAAAGTCAGAGCAAGAGCCTTCTAAAGATAGACTGAGCCGTCTCAGAGGGTAGTGAGTTACCTGTCACAGGCAGCATTCAAGGAAAGCAACCACTTGAAGGTGATTCAAGCAATATAGGAAGGGAGGATGTCAAGGTTCCTTATAATTCAGGGATTTTGTCATTATTAGTCCTCTCCTTCTAATATGAATCATCTACTTAGCCTCCGAAAACAGATCAGTCTTGATATATCCTATGCAGAATTTATAATGACCTCCCAGCCTTCGTTTTTGCCAGGGCTGCCTTTTATTAAAGCCTGGAACCCTATTTATCCCCATCAAGTTAGTGAGGCAGCACATCAATTCATTATTCTTACTTATCTAATGCAGAAGGAAGAGAAATGGTCTACAAAACCTTGACAGCTGGGAAGAGAAAAAGTAGCCAGAAGCAATTCAGTCACTGAAAAATGAAATTCCTTTTTATAAAAGGGGGAAAAATGGATTTCAGTAAAGCAATCAAGTTAGGGAAGGGCCATTTTTTGAGAGTGGAATGAAATCCAGGTATGTGAAATTGCACGTGTCAACATCGCATCTCTTCTGCGTTTTTCAAACCAGACTCAACGGAGAAAACCCCTGCGTCGTGCATCAGTGCGGCCACAAGTGCCTGGTGAGTGAGTTCCCCTGTCAGCCTCAGTCTTCCCACCTAGAGAATGGGGACATCTCCACAAGGACACAGCAGGTGAAGGCGAGGCACTCTTGCAGCCATGGTGGGCGGGCATGCTCTGTCCAAATGCAGAACACCATGCCCAGTAAGCAGGGAGGAAGAAGGGGGGACCAGGCTGCCTCCGATCTTACCAATCTTATCGTTGATTGGTTGAATCCACCTCACCCAAAGGCTCTGTCAGCCATCCAGCCCTGGGGCAGCCCAACCTTCTACACTGTTGAGTATGGGCTCCAGTGTGATTCATGAGCCTCTGTTGGCAGTGTTGCCCCCTAGAGCTCAGGGACCCCAGCATTTTGTTCATCTGCTCTGAGCTCCTAGGCAGGGAAGGTTGCTAGGTGGCTGTCAGCTGATTGCCACATTTCGTCTGGGGCCTGACCAGCGTGCCTCTGTGAGGGGATAAGAGATAGTTCTACGGGACTGAAGCATTTTCAGTGCAGGGGACAGCAGTGTGTTTTCCGCTCCTTATTTTGCTCCTCTTTTACATCTTTGGGGACAGAAGTTGGCAGGGCCGGTTTTAGAGAATGACTTGTTGTCAGAAGAAGGACCCCCACAGCTCCACGCCATACGACCCACTCGCTGCAGTGCGCACACACAGATGAAAATCAGGAAAACCCAACACTGCTCTGACTTGGCCATGATGGCAAGACATAACGTCTATCCAGTGTTTGCTATGTGGCAGACATCATACCAAGTGTCCCAGCCCTCACTGTGAATCCTATGAGGTAAGGATTTGTATTCCCGTTTTACGGACAGGAAAATGGAGGTGCAGACAGTAAGGCTAACAGGTTAGTAAATGCAGGTCAATTATACCCATTAGCCCAGTGGTCGGCAAACTGCAGCTCGCGAGCCACATGCAGATCTTTGGCCCCTTGAGTTTTTAGCAAAGGCCAGCTTAGGAGTACTTTAATTAAGTTAAACACCATGTACCTACCTATATAGTTTAAGTTTTAAAAATTTGGCTCTCACAAGAAATTTCAGTCGTTGTACTGTTGATATTTGGCGCATTAGCCTGTGGTGGAGTTGGTTTCGCTATATGCCATTTCACCACCGTCCCAGGCACCTATTGATGTCCAGCCTCTCTAAAGGAGACCAGCAGGTTAGAGAAGAGATGCAGAGCTGTAGAATGGCTTTAGAGAGCATCTGAAGAGGCGGTCCAGTGCAGTGTCAGCAGGACAGGTGCTGGGCTCTGGGTAAGACAGAGTGGCCTTCAAATCCCGGCCTGATCCTTCCTAGCTGTGCGGCCTTGGGCCCCTTACTTAATCTAAAGCCCGTTTCCTCAGCTGTGCCACGGGCATGGTGGTCCCCGGGTGTCCAGTGAGGTTGTGTTGGGATCTGAGCATTCGCCTGGGGTACAAAGGATACACAGCAGCGTGATGATACAACCCAAGCTTAGAGAGAGCAACTAGGTTGCCTAAGCCCACACAGCATATTTGTGACACCTGGTCCAGTGTTCTCTGCACAGCAGCTGCTCTACGTTATTCCTATACAGTATTGGGCCCCTCTATCCCCTACAATAGGGGTGTCGAACTCAATCAGAGAAGGGGCCAAAATCTAAAATCCAGCCTAAATCGCGGGCTGAATGGTTTACTGAACAGTCATAAACTGACAATGTCATAAACTGACAGCGGAGTGCAGTGATGACAGCGCGGTGCGGGCCACATTGCAAGGCCTGGCGGGCTGGATTTGGCCCGCGGGCCTTGTGTTTGACACATGTGCCCTACAAGCTTCCTTCTCAAATTTCCCACTTCAGGGTTTCAGGTAGGTTTTACTCCCCTGCAGGGCTATGCTGCCATACTCAATGGTCCGTGCCAAACTGGGTGAAGGGGGAACAAGCAATTAGAGCAGCTACAGTTCAAAATAAGTGATGGGGAAGGCGGGAATGTTCAAGTTCCTGTAGTGTCCACTAGATGGAGCCACACCTCTGCATTCATCCGTTCCCTTTCTAGTCAAGAACATGAGTTGGCTTATAAAGGATTGAGAAGATTCATGCATTCACTCACGCATTCATTCAATAAATACAGGGTGTCCCCCCCCAAAAAAAAAATGTATACACACTTTAATAGCTGACAGCTCAATTTTTGAACATGAAATATCCTATATAATAAAAGACTAGTATGCAAATTGACCAAACAGAGGAATGACCGTGTCAGCTATGAAGTGCACTCAACACAGGAGCTGCCCCCTGATGGTTAGTGCACTCCCGCAGGGGGGGCACCGCTCAGCCAGAAGCCAGGCTCAAGGCTGGTGAGCACAGTGGCAGTGGCAGGAGTAGGCCTAAGCCAGCAGGCGAACATCCCCCAAGGAGTCCCAGACTGCGAGAGGGCGCAGGCTGGGCTGAGGGAGCGCCCTGCCCCCCAATGCATAAATGTGGTGCACCAGGCCTCTAGTATTTTAATAACCTCTGCCTTATAATTATTCAAAGTGTGTATTCTTTTTTTTTTTTTTTTTTTTTTTTTTTTTTTTGGTACACCCTGTATTTACTGAGCACAACCCTGAGCACAACCCACAGGTTGAGAACCACTAGCAGGGTCGCCTAAGACCATCGGAAAACATAGATATTTACATTTCGATTCATTAACAGTAGCAAAATTACAGTTATGAAGTAGCAACGAAAATAATTTTATGGTTCCACCACATGAGGAATTATATTAAAGGGTTGCGGCATTAGAAAGGTTGAGAACCACTGCTCTAGTCCAATTCTCCTCATCCTCCCCCTCAATTAGCCATGTAACTAACAGCCTCCAACTGGTTACCCCATATTCACTCTGCCCCCTTGCTCCCCTCCCCATGCATTCTACTCCCAGGAGATCAACTGACATGAAAACACAAGTTGGGTCATATCACTTGTCTGCCTTCTACCCCCTGCTACACGGCAGCCTCCCTTCCATGACCTGCAAGGTGGTGCACCACCTGGCTCCCCGTCTGCCTGTCCCCTCCTTGTTCACACTGCTCCGGCCTCAGGACTGGGATGGTGACCCCAATACCACTCTGCTGATCATCAGGAGGGAGATTGGAGCAGGAAATCAAGGAAGAACTTGAGTTGGAAAGCTTATTGATGTTCTACTGTAAGATAAACACCGAAGCATTACCCAGAAGTGAGGGGGGACAGAAGACTACATCTTGAACCTCATGAAAGGAGTTCTCCTAAGAGGTGTTGGTGATGGTGGCATCAAGGAGAAGGGGGTTTGGGAAAAGCAGCGTCTGGTGGAAGCTGAATGGCCAGAAACCTCAGCTGTCACCTGGCAACTGGAAGCTGGACAGGGTGAGTGAGTCTCCGATCAGGCTGCTGCATCCACAGTTGCTTGCACATCTTCTTTCCCCTTGACTACACAACCTTTGACCCTCGGTTGTAGCATAAAACTCTTTTGCTGGGAAGGACTGTGCCATATTCATCTCTGTAGCTCTTTCCCAAACAGAACTCTGCACAAAGATGGCAGAGAAAACGTTTGGTGAATGTTGTAACGGTTCTCACCAGCCCACTCCCGGTAGCGGCCCCCCATTCTCTTCTAGAGAGCCCGCCCATCCCCGTTCTCATTCATGTGCTCCATGTAAGAACTGACTCCCTCCCTGGCTCCAGACCTGACACGTGGCCCAGACCTACCCAAGCAAAACATCCCTTTCTCCTGACCACAGTGACTGGCTCCAAAACAGGCAAGGGACCATCCCAAACCGAGGAAACAGATGAGACTGAGAGAAGTGAGGAGAAAGACAAATGCTTTCATTCTAGGCTGCAAGTGGTAAGGGAGAGGTCTAATCCTAATGACATGGCTTAAGCTCCTGGATCCAGCTGTGTCTGAAAGCCATTCATGTCACTGGGGTCTGGAGTCATCTAAGCATATTAATCCCATTTCTTGCCTAAGGCAACTGGACTTGGGTTATCCATCACTTGCATGCAAAAGAGCCCTGACAGACAAAGAAACGAATGAATGAATTTACCTGAAAATTGTACCCCAAGGAAGGATTCTGCTCGAGGACTCGGAATCTTGCCATTCACTCTCTGAAACGGGGCAAACCGCCTACTGTCTTTGGACTTCAGTTTAGAACTCTGATATCACCCACTTATACATACGTTTATTGGCATTTCTTGTGCTGTACACCGCGCTAGGTGTTGGGTCTACTGTGGTAACAAAGCCCTCATGGTCCCTGTTCTCATGAAAATGGAAATGAAGTTCAGTTCTAGAAAAGTAAAGTTCATTTGGGTGCACCTGTTTTTACCACTGTACCATCTGTGGCCTAAGTCTCTAGCTCTTGAAACAGGTAGCTGCTGGTATTCCTTCAACTCCTTATCTGCTAATATTATAGGGCAGCTGGTGGAGGGGGAAGAAACAGGGCCTCGTATAATGAGGGGTGGGAGTATCACAGGCTTTGCTTCCTTCCCAGTGCTCAAGGCCAATCAGAAGTAATGCTTATGAGCCTAATTACACACAGCACTGAGCTGGAGGATGAAGCAATAGCCCAGTGTGGGCCTGGGTCCAATCCTCCCGGACCTTTAGCTCCAAGAATAGCCAACATGCGAGCAAGTACATTTTTTCTGGCCTCTGGCAAAGAGACATTTCTGAGTCAAATATGCTCATCAGTGTTCCCAAGAATCAGGCTTAGAAAAGGATTTTAAGCTCCATCTCTTTCGATGCTTGTTACAAGGAACTAAGAATGCCAACTGCAATTGGGTTTTCATGTTTGAAGGGAATTCACAGCGTGGGTTGAAGTGGCAGAATGTCAGAGACAAGCCCAGTAGGTAAATTTAGCGGGTCCAAAATAACCTATTGTTTAATTTATTCTTCCATGTAACAAATCTGTGTCAAGTGCCCACTCTGCACTGGGCACCATCATAGAACAGCCGCTGGCTTATAAGAGAGCAGCTCAAGAGGAAACAGATCCAGAGGCGAATTCTCAACACAAGCCTCCTCTCGCATACCAGGCCCACACATCTGGCTAAGCCCAGCCAGATGTTACTAAACCAGCCTCCACTAATAAATCAGCTAATGTGCTCTATTCTAAATATAGCAGGTATTCTAGCTTGTTCTGTTTATTATTACTACATTAAAAAATTACCTCAAAACTTAGCAGTTTGGTACTTGATGCCACTGCCCTATACCCTTAAAAATGATTAAAATGGCGCTAACCTGTTTGGCTCAGTGGATAGAGCCTCAGCCTGTGGATTGAAAGGTCCCAGGTTCGATTCTGATTAAGGGCATGTACCTTGGTTGCAAGCACAACTCCAGTAGGGAGTGTGCAAGAGGCAGCTGATGGATGTTTCTAACTCTCTATCCCTCTTCCTTCCTCTCTATAAAAAAAAAAAATCAATAAGCCAAAACCGGTTTGGCTCAATGGATAGAGCGTCGGCTTGGGGACTGAAGGGACCCGGGTTCGATTCCGGTCAAGGGCATGTACCTTGGTTGCAGGCATATCCCCAGTAGGGGGTGTGCAAGAGGCAGCTGATTGATGACTCTCTCTCATTGGTGTTTCTCACTCTCTATCTCTCTCCCTTCTTTTCTGTACAAAATCAATAAAATATATATTTTTTTTAAATAAAATGTATTTTAAAAATGATTAAAATTGTAAGTATTATTTTATATATATGTATATAAAACCATATTATGGTATGTATTATATATACAATATATTTATGATATTATATATAATATATAATACTATATGTTATATATATATATAATAATATATATTACCATAATAAAAAATATGGAAGGATAAAAAATATGGTTCGAAACAACCACTTGACTGAACTCACAGATTCTGGGTCGGAGTCAGAACATTTGGGCAGGGCACAGTGGGATTGGTTCATTTCTGCTCCATGGTGTCTGGGCCTCAAGAAAAGGCAAAGGCTGGTGTGAATGGGTGTCTGGGCACTGCAATCATCTGAAGGCACGTCCATTTACATGTCTGGGCTGACTCAACACCCAGGATTGTCCACTGGAGCACCCCCATGTGGCCCCTCCGAATGGCTTGGCTTCCTCACAGCATAGTGGCCTCAGGGTAGTCAAACTTTTTATATAGCAGCTCAGAGCTCCAAATATGCGTGTGTAAGGAAAGCAAAACCTGCATCTCACTTATCACCTGACATTGGAAGTGTCACTTTTGTCCAATTCTATTGGTCAAATTAGTCATAAGCCTATCTAGATCCAAGGTCAGGGAGAGGGTAGAACTAGACTCTATATTTTGATGGGGACGTATCAAGATCACATTGTGAAGATACTGTTGTATCCTTTTCTGAAAAATGCAATCTGCCTACCACCTTTCTAAACGGCCCAAAGCAAAGAAACCACAGAATCAGAGTAGAGAAACAGAGCATGGGACTTGAAAAAACATAATCTTCTTTATCAGAGAATTAGCAATGGGCTCCTGAGATGCTGGCTCCTCAGGCTGGCAGGGTGCCAGGTGCATTAGGCTGAGTGTAGAGTTGGTGTTTAGTTGTAGTTCTCTCAGTTCTGTGTGTGTGATCTCAGGCAGTCACCACTGGGACCTTTAACTTCCTCACCTTAAAAGTGGAGGTAATTTTTTTTTTAATATATGTATATTTTTATCTATTTCTGAGAGGGAGGAGAGATAGAAACATCGATGAGAGAGAATCATTGGTGGGTTGCTTCCTGCACGCCCCACACTGGAGATCGAGCCACACCCCTGGCATATGCCCCGCCTGGAAATCCAAAGGTGACCTCTTGGTTCATAGGTCAACCACACTCAACCACTGAGCCACGCTGGCAGAGCAGAGGTAATTCTTGATCGTGTTCCATCAGTGTTGTGAGAACCAAATAAAATACTGTATGTGAGGACAAATTTGTTGCAAAGATGTCCACACAGTGGACCCCCTCCCCCAGGTGGACAGCCCTCTTTGACAATACAACTGGGAAAGACCACACCCTGCCAGGTTGTTGTTGCCACCACGCTTTCCCCATAGTAACCACTCTCCTGTTTTTGCTTGTCTGTCTCAGACGCAGGAGAGACAGCTGGAGCGCAGAGAGGGCAAATGACCTGGACAGGGTTGCACAGACCAAGAGATGAAAACCCAGATCTTTCTGGGATGCTAAGACTTTCCATTCTACAGTCCTTGAGCCACTGACATTTTTAATAGATGACTGACTTCAGCTGAGAAGCATAACAGATTACAGCCAGCATCTGGAGTCACCGTACCTGATTTAGATCCTAGCTACCACACTCTAGCAATTAATGTGTTTCAGGTTAAAATAGGAATAAGACTTCTCATACCCGGGTAAGAAGTAACCAAGTTAACATAAGGCACTTAGCCCCGGCCGTGTGGCTCAGTTGGGGTTTGATCCAGTTGGGACATGTCGTATGCAAGGCACATTGGTATTTTTCTCTCTTCTGTCCTCTCTCTCTCTGAAATCAATGTACGTCCTTGGGTGATGATTAAAAATAATAATAGCTGAAACTGGTTTGGCTCAGTGGATTGAGTGTCGGCCTGCAGACTGAAAGATCCCGGGTTCGATTCCAGCTAAGGGCACGTGTATCTGGTTGCCGGCACATCCCCGGTAGGGGGCGTGCAGGAGGCAGCTGATGGATGTTTCTCCCTTCCTCTCTGTAAAAAATCATTAAAAATACATTTTTAAAAAAATAATAGAAAATTTTAAATGAAAATAAACACATAAGGCACTTGAAACAGTGCCCTGTACACTACAAGCACTCTGCATTTGCTGCTGCTAAAGCACTCCTGCACACTTACTACAAAATAGGTGCTAAATGTCTTAAGGTGAAAACGTAGCATCCAAGAATAAAATGAAATGTAACAGCAGAAATATCTCCTTGAAATGACAAATTCATTTTGGTTAAAAAAAAAAAAAAAAAAAAAAAAAAAGGACACCCCACAAACCTCTCTCATCTAAGATAATGGAACTCAGGCAAAATAAATGTTGGTTATTTTTAATATAATTAAAAATGTTAATTTCTAATTATATTAAAATTATTTTTATATTCTACATATTATTTTATATAAAATAATATATATCTTATATATATTACTTTTAAACTGGAGCTTTAGGAGCTGACTCCTAAGCTCCAGTTTCACTTCTTGCCTCCCTGAAGCCTGCGGACACCCCACAAGCCGGCAGTGCAGTGAGCCCACTCCCGCCACCCCAAAACAGCCAGCCCACCCCACGTGGGGCCCTCGCCCTGCTGCTTCCGCTTCCGCCCTCGCCCCACCCCTTTCCCATTCGGCGGCTCCCGATGACGTCAGGGGCGGGCGCCGCCGCCGCCGGCGGAAGCGGTTCTGCGCCTGCGCTCCTCGGGGGGCGGCTTCCCGGAGCTGGTCCCGGAGCGCGCGGGCCTGAGGGTGACGAGGGCTCCTGTCCCGCCGGCACCGCGTCTCCCCGGAGGAGTCCTGCGCTGGGACCATGCACCGCAGCCGCCAGGTGACGTGCGTGGCCTGGGTCCGCTGCGGCGTGGCCAAGGAGCGGCCGGACAAGGTGAGGCCTCCTTCGGGCGGGGCGCTGCCTCTGCGCATCCTCGTGTCGCTGCAGAACGTGGGCCGGGACGCGCGGCCCTGGTCCCGCTGTGGTGGCCGGGGCGGGAGAGGTCGGTTTGGGCCTGGTGGTGGTCGTGACGAGGGCTGCGGCTCCGAGGACCTGCGGGTCTGGGACTGCGGCTCCCCACGGTCTCCTCCCCTCAGGTTCGCGCACGCCTGGGCCTCCTGGGCTGGAAGGGGCAGGTGGTTCCTCCGAGCGGAAATCGCCCCTTCCCTAAAGCCTGGTTGACAGCACCGCAGCTTCAGCCTCATCCCAATTCAGGGTGACGGGGATGGGGCGCACATGGGGAACCCCACCTTCCACTCCTGGGCCCGCGTTCGGAGGAGGCCACAGTGTGGGGGCTGGGGGATGGAAAAGCTGGTGTGGAGGCTCCAGCCCTGAGGCTGGGAGGTAGCTCAGGGGTTTCTTGCGGAAATTGGGGTGAGATGAAGAGGCAGTGGGGATGGGAGGCAGACGTGGCACAGCAAGGGACACGCTGCGGGAGAGAGAGACGGGTCTGTGGCAGGGGTGAAGTGGCTTAAGTTATTAAACGGGTCATTACCAGGTTCTTTCTGGGTCCTGGAATAGGCATGAACAAAACAAAAAGTCCTTGCTTGTATGTAGCTGACGTGTGTGTGCATAAAATGTAAATGGGAATAAGTGCAATGAAAGAAAGGAGGCAAGGAAATGGGGGAGGGAGTTGGTTTGAATGTAATTGGGCCAATGATGACAGGAAAGTAATAGACATGTATATGGTCGGGCGTGAAACTAACAGTAATGAGGGACTGTAATAGCCTCAATGGATGTAAATTCCTCAGGGCACAGACTGTTTTATTCACCAGTTTCTCTGGTGTTTGGCTTACAGTAGACAATCAGTGCCTATATAAAAAATAGGGACAGGAAATTATCTCATTAAAACTATTGAGGGAGCCCAGGCCAGATTGCTTAGCTGGCGATTGCAGGTTTGATCTCTGGTCAGGAGACACTCAAGAATCAACCAGTGAATGCACAAGTAAGTGGAACAAGAACAAATCGATGTTTCTCTCTCTCTCCCTCTCTCTCTCTTTCTCTAAGCCATAAATCGAAAAGAATAATTGAAGGAACTAACAGTTGTTATTAAAGGGGACATAACCCTTTCAGATACTTGAAGTCAATGATTTCCAAACATGTCTGCACATTCTCATCACTTGGGGGCTTCGGAAAATACTGGGCCCTCCTACCAAGTATTGTGACTTAATTGGTCTGGAGGGTAGCATGAATGTATTAAAAGATCCTCACCTGTTTCTAATGCGCAGGCAGGTTTGGGGATCTTTACTTGAAGAGTTTCTAGAAAGAAGAGATTGAATTTATTCAAAATACCAGGAAGGAAAACTCAGACCTTTGAGAGAAATTTAAAAAAATAAGTGTTGTTTCATTAAAGTTGAGAGCCTTTCATTTCTGGAGCTATCCAGCGGTGGCTAGCCACCCCTCAGGAGGATTTCCGTATTGGTAGAGGTGTTTGGGTCTATTTGGGTCTAAACTGGGCAATTCATTCACTCATCATCTGTCATCCAGCATCCCTGCGGTGGGCTGAGCACTGAACTGTGCTTAGTAGTAAGGGCAGTGACAAGTCAGTATCTGTCTTCCAGAAGCTTCAGTAGCAGTGATGGGGGTGCTGTGAAAGGTACTGTAGCATGGGAGGAATGGCAGTTCTGAAATAGAGAATGACTTCTGTTTGAACAGGATATCCAAGGGGAGAGTGCAACAGGCAGTTGGGGAAGTGGAACTGACGTTTAGAGCTAGAGAAGGGAAAGTTTAGCGTAATCGGTTCATAGGTGGTAGTTTAGTCTTGTGAATGCATGAGCTTTGCAAGGGACTTACAGCATGATGAGGAGTACGTGTGGGTGAGAACAGGAAAGAGCCGAGGACCAAGGCAGGGGTGGTTTATTTAGGACTGCCCACAGGGAAAACGGGGAGAAGTGGCCAGGGAGTCGGCGTAATGAGAAGAAAGTGAGGTGGGCGACGGTAGAAGTCAGTTTATACAGGTCAATCTTTTTTAGAAAGTCTGGAGCAGTGGTTGGCAAACTGCAGCTCGAGAGCCACATGCGGCCCCTTAAGTGTGGCTCTTCCACAAAATACCATGGACTGGGCGAGTCTATTTTGAAGAAGTGGCATTAGAAGAAGTTTAAGTTTAAAAAATTTGGCTCTCAAAAGAAATTTCAATCGTTGTACTGTTGATATTTGGCTCTGTTGACTAATGAGTTTGCGGACCACTGGTCTGAAGAGAGAGAAGACTGAATGTGGCTTTTAAACAGCTTCGGATGGGAAGGGATCTTAATTTTAAGAACCTGTGAAAACTTCAGTTAGGTTAATTTAGAGTAGGGGTGTCAAACTCAATCAGAGAAGGGGCCAAAATCTAAAATCCAGCCTAAATCGCGGGCCGAATGGTTTACTGAACAGTCATAAACTGACAATGTCATAAACTGACAGCGGAGTGCAGTGATGACAGCGCGGTGCGGGCCACATTGCAAGGCCTGGCGGGCTGGATTTGGCCCGCGGGCCTTGTGTTTGACACATGTGATTTAGAGTCTAGATTGATGTTTGATTCTTGATGTCTCTTAAAATTATATTTTACATTAGTTTGCAAATTTCTTTTTAATTCAAAGACTTACAACGTTTCTTAACTGTATCATAATGAAATGTTTGCTCTCTTGTAGGTAGAGCTGAGTAAAGAAGAAGTAAAACGTCTTATTGCTGAAGCCAAGGAAAAGTTACAGTAAGTTTAGGCATGTTGATGTTTGTAGCACAGTGCAGATGAAATGTAAATCTTAAGTAACGATGACAAGGTGGTCTTGTTATTGAAGGTGCCTTTTGGGTGATTCCTTTTTTCTCTGCCACAGAGAAGAAGGTGGCAGTGAGGAAGAGGAGACGGGGGAGCCCTCGGAAGATGGCATGCAGAGTGCGCGTACCCAGGCACGGCCCCGGGAGCCCCTGGAGGACGGCAACCCAGAGGATGACAGGGCCATGGAGGATGACGAGCTGGCCGAGTACGAGCTAGATCGATATGACGAGGAAGGCAACCCAGGTCAGAATCCACTCGCTGATACGGGCATTTAATCGCAAACCCCATGCGTTAGGTCAGCGATTTTCAACCTTTCTCAGCTCGTGGCACCTGTAAACTAATTACTAAAATCCTGCAGCACCCCAAAAAATACATTTGTTGCTGATCTGACAAAGATATAGGTATAATTTTAATTTATTCCCATCAGATGGCTATTGTTGTGTTGGCTGTTATCATTTTTTTATTTGACAGTCTAAGGGAAAAGAGGTCAGTGCCCCTGACTAGTCAGGTATTGCTTTTTTTTTTTTTTTTTTAATACTTGCAGCATATCCATGTGCCGAGGCACACCAGTTGAAAATTACTGCGTTTGATCGTGCTTCTAGTGTTCCAGAGCTATATTCTGAGATGTTGTTTTTTATGTCAGTCACATAATCTGGCTCAATACTTAGGAAGACAGCATGTTTCCCAAATTAGTTTAGAAATTAAGCTCTAACCCACTAATCTCACATGTAAAAAAACAAACGAAAAACTATTGTATGTTTTATTTTATTGCAACTAGTGGGAATAATCACCTGTAACATATATTTCTTTGTCTGCAATAAGAGGAATTATTAATTCCATTTTACAGAATAGAAAACTGAGGCTTACGAAGGTGAAATAACTTTGCCAATGTCACACAGATGGTGAATATTAGTGCTATTATATGTCCCTGAAGCCTTCATTCTTTTTTAGGACAGATGCTCCTCAACCTACCATAGGGCTATGTCCTGATAAAGCCATCATAAGTTGAAAATATTTTAACTTGAAAATGCATTTAATACACCAACCAAACATTGCAGCTTAGCCTTGGTGGTTTCCAATGAATGTGTACTGCTTTTGCACCATCAGAAAGTTGAAATATTGAGTCAGACCATCTGAAGTCAGGGACCAACTGTTTACTTCAGGAGGTGCAGAGGGTAGTTTCTCCATTGGACTCTGGGTTGTTACTATCCTGTGAGGACAGAGTGGGAATACAGAGAGGAGGAGAGCCCAAGCAGAGGAGACGCATTCAAAATGTTCCTTACCTTCTCCACACCCTGCAGGTCATTGTCTCTGTCTTTCTCATTCAGTAGAAATTCCCCTGTCTGTTGCCTATCATAAGTTTAAGACTTACTAGTGCTACCTCCTTAAAGTAGTTTTCCCTGACAATTAAGAGTATCTTCCTTGAGTTTTATGTTACTTGGGATGAACACTCTGTCACCCTTGCAGATATGCCATGAAAGAATTCCATTTTGAGGTAAGGTTAGTGAAAAAAGGCATATAATAACCCCTCTTTATGATTCATAAGGCAAATTAGCATATCAGAAGTTCTGAGAAATCTTGCAATAAAGAAACCCATTTAACTGGGAAACCCATCATTTTTCAATTCTGTTTGACCAGGAAACAAACTTACTCTGTGTTGATGCCAGTGTTTTAAGATAATTGCATTTCTAGGGCCTCAAGGCCGCCTCTCTGCAACACTTTTGAACAATGATTACAAAGAGCTAGAGATCCAAGCAGAATTCAGAAATATCCTGAGAGAATTTCACATTTTGTTGTAATTCTTTTATTCCGAGATTATCAATTCCAAAGTCAAATATAAATGGCTTTTAAATTCCTGTTTTTATTATCTGTTGCCTTTCCCATCTATGGGTGATCCAGAGTTAGTTATGAAACAGACGGTGGAATCTAAGTCTAAAGATAAGATGCCTTAGAAAAGATGATTTTGTGACTGTTTTATTCATTTCAGTTTATGAATTCTTACAGATACTGAAACTCTCGGTGAATCTCTCTTGGGTCTTACAGTCTATGGGAGTAATGATCAAGATCCTTATGTTACTCTGAAAGATACGGTAAATGTTTACATGGCCTTTCTAATTATGCTCCTTGAGGTTTGGAAACCTCACTGAATATCTGCTTCTAGTCACTGACTTTTTTCTCCCCACTTAGGAGCAATATGAACGTGACGATTTCTTGATTAAGCCCAGTGACAATCTCATAATTTGTGGCAGAGCTGAACAGGACCAGTGCAATTTAGAGGTACACGGTGAGTGAAATGCCGCCCTTACCAAATGGTTCTGGTCTATTTTAGGGATTTTCAAATAATACCCATAATGCTTACTGTTATGAATGGTTGGGCGTCAGAGCCTGCCTTCTCTCATTAACGTCTGTTACGTGGTTAAATTCTACACAGTCCACAGACTTCCTGGTTGCTTGCCTGGCTGTCGTCTGTGTCACTTTGGTACCCAACTTTATTTAGGAAAATAGGTCTCCTGGAAGTAAGTCCTAACAAGGGTTTTTATTTAATCTTTCATTTAAACATTTTGCTTAGTTATCCCCCCATTGGATGTAGAGGGAAAATATAATCCCGTCACCCACAGATAACTTGCTCACCTGCTTTTTATTCTGGTTCCTTCCTGGCTGCTTTTTCGTTGTATGGCAAAGCTTATACTCAACAGACAGGTTTTTATCCTGCTTTTTTTTCTTTCCCGAGTCATTTCAAATATTGTCCATTTTGTGATACATTTTATTTTCTTCATAAAAATCCTATTCAGAAATCTGCATTTCCCTTTAGGAATCAGGACATCTTTGTCACATTCCCAGTTCAGGGAATGCTTGTGTCTAAGCCAGAGATGTCTCCTGGGACTCTGAAGTAGGCAGTGATTTGAATTTTTCTTTTTTAAGTTTTTGAATCACAAATTCTAATGTTGATATTTATTAATTAACAGACACTAATTGAGTGTTTCCTTGCCCTTTTGTTTCTCTGCATCCACCCTCAGACAGGTCCATCCCTGCCCAGTTAATTGCCTTCCCACTGTGTTCTAGTCATGTCTTAGATTTGAAGCTTCAATGAGATTGTTAGGCTAAGCACTGTTGCAGTTTGGAAATTAAGACCTTTAAATTTAATGTTTATTGGCATCTTCCATGTTACTTCGTCATTTATTCTATTATGTTGAATTTCTGTAACACTTCACAGTCTTTAAGGCTGCCTACAGGAAGTCTATTGAATAGGCTATTTTCATCCCATGTCCCATTTCGATTTATCTACATATGTAAAAGTCTAAGCAGCTGAACAAATGGTTGACCAGTCACTATGACATGCACTGACCACCAGGGGACAGATGCTCAACACACAGGATCAGGCTCTCCTGTCTGGATCAGGCCTGTAGGAATGGGGCCAAAACTGGCTATCTGACATCCCCTGGGGGGACCTGGATTGTGAGAAGGTGCAGGCCAGGCACAGGGACCCTACTGGAGCACAAATCCGTGCACCAGGCCTCTAGTTTATAAAATAAAAAAGAACTTTAAATTGCAGATATTTCTATATGAAGTTATGCTAATTATCTTCCAATTTCTTAATGTATTTCATGCAAAACCACATTGGTAAAATTTTTCATTTTAAACAGTTAAAACTTACAGTTTGTCTTTACTGATTTTTATACATTCTCATGTGAACTTATTGTGGTCATTCCTTTTTATTTGTGAGTATCAGAGGAGTTGAGAATTAAAAGCAATTGTATTCCTACTTCTATATTTTATTTGGATTTAGTGTGAAGCCCCAAATTATCCAGCAATCTCTATTTAAGAATATTTGCAAAATTGCATTTTAAAGCCTATCTGAATGTTGATCTGATATGATTAAAATTAGGAGATCGTTTTAAAGCATCATCTTTTTATTTAAAATGTAGGCTGAATACATTGACCAAAGCTGAGGTTCTCATAGGACCACAAGCTAGTCATTTTGAACGTGCATTCTCATCCTCAGTGATAAGATAGAGCAGTACATGGAATCGGCTGATCCAAATCTGTCCCAGAAGCAGAGGTCTGAGGAATTAAAATCTTAGGTTACAGTGTTAACAACTCATCCTAAAAAAAAAAAAAAAAGGCATGTTTGGGGGAAATTTCTATTTGGGCTCTAGTTTATCAGTGTTTTTAAAAGACTTCTTAGTTATTGAGTTTAACAGTGTTTTTTTCTCTTAATGAAGGAGTTAAGTCTTTCTTTAGTTGCCATATTCCGAAAAAGTGTTCTCAGGAATTTTATTTACATTGTTGGTCATCATAAACTTTTTTCAATATAATGAAGTAATTCTGCCAAGCATTTAGGTTTCTAAATGAGTTCTTTCTCTTCAGTCTTTTTTTTATTTGTTCTTCTCTACTTATAACCAGATAGACCTTTAAAGGATAAAATAATAATTAGTCATACTCTGCTTAATGTGGGGATAAATTCTGAGAAATGCATAACTAGGCAATTTTGTCCTTGTGCAAACATTACAGAGTACACTTCACAAACCTAGATGTTACAGCCCACCTCACACCTGGGCCACATGGGATAGCCTATTGCTCCTTGGCTGCAGGTAACACGTCCTACATATTACTGAACAAAACAACATGAAATTGTCAAGCACAGGAGAAAATGATGCAGTTGAACTATATGAGGCTGCTGCCAGATTAACCAACATACTATGGATTTTTTAATAAGTAGAGAGAGTACACACTGACATAAAAGAATATAAAGTATAGTAACTATTAATGTAATTGTTTATTATCAAGTACTATGTATTGTACATAACGCACGTGTGGTACTTTCATATGACTCCCAGTGCAGATTTGTTTACACCAGCATGACCACAGTAACACATGTCACTGCAATGTTATGACAGCTACGATGTCACTAGGCGATGGGAATTGCTCGGTTTCATCATAATCTTAGGGGACTGCTGTCAAATATGTGGTCTGTTGTTGGCTGAAACATGCTGCAGTGCATGACTGTGCTCCTTAGGGAGACCTCATGAGTGATTATTCTCTGTAATGGGGGAACCAGAAGATGGGACCATTCAGCCGTGAGCGTGCAGGAGGTGTATTCAGGCAGATGTCAATTCTGTGTCAGTGTTCTTGGCCCCAGCTGGGGCACACCAGGTGATGGCAGTCTTTTAGACATGCGGATATTTTACCTAGCAGTAACAGCTCGGGCATCTCCTTTAATGTCATCAGTATGTCTCCTTTATGCATGTGGTACCTCCAGGTTTAATAGGGAGAGTCTGTTCTTTTGAGTGGTATGTGATTTCTTACTCTGATACAATAAAGTCTTTTCCAATCTTTACAGTTTACAATCGAGAAGAAGATTCTTTTTATGTACACCATGATATACTGCTGTCTGCATACCCTCTGAGTGTGGAATGGCTGAATTTTGATCCTAGCCCAGACAATTCTACCGGTAATTAGAAAACTTAAGATTGCACCGTGGTTCCTAGTCCTGTGTGTTTTTCCTAGCCACAAAAGTTAGGTATTCTGTATGAATGTTTGCAGAATTAATTGATGTTTTATGAAGTTAACATTATTTTATGAAGTTGTAGTTATGTAATTCTTAAAACACATCATGTAATTGTTTTGGGTCATATGGCTCTACCCTTCAGATAGGCAGAAGAACAGGGCCTGAAAGCATTTTGGGCTGCATAACTGTATGATGGTCTCATAAAACCCAGTATAGCCCTAGCCGATTTGGCTCAGTGAATAGAGCGTTGGCCTGTGGACCAAAGGCTGCCAGGTTCGATTCCGATCAAGGGCATGTACCTTGGTTGCAAGCTCCTCAACAGCCTGGGCCTGGTCAGGGTGCATGCAGGAGGCAACCAATCGATGTGTTTCTCTCACGTCAATGTTTCTCTCTGTCTTTTCCTCTCTCTCCCACTCCCTAAAAAGCAATGGAAAAATACCTTCAAGTAAGGATTAACACACACACACACACAAAAAAAAAAAAACCAGTATAAAATGGCATAATGTGTCTGATGTTATCAGCTAGAGTTCAGGGGCAAGGTCCTTTTCAGAAAACACCAAATAAGACCAAAGTGAAGAGAGACTAAAGTTCTCATGTTAGTCGTTTTAGCCAAAGCTTCACACTACTGTCCTGTCCTATTTGTTCTGAACCAGGGTAAAGTCTGATACTCGTGACCTTACATCTCATTTACAAAGCTGTTCACATTCCTGATTGGTCAGATCCTTGTCCTCACAACATCCGTGAAGGTTGGAAGGAGTTTTATTGTTATTAGCTAAGTGAGGACCTGGAGGCAAGAGACGGAGACCTTGTTACTGAACCCTTTTGACCCAAGAACCTAGCAGCACAGCATTGGCATCATCCGGGAGCTGGTTAGAAATGCACCCAAGACCTCCCGAATAGAACCTGCATTTTACTACATGCAGGTGATGTGTATGCAAATAAAGTTAGAGCAACTGCTCTCAGCCATTGCTCAGTTACTCTACAGTGTTGTGCATTTTGTCAGGAGTAATTCTTTTTTCCTGTCTTTGACTTGTCCTTAACCAAATATCTATGAATCACATACTACGTACAAGGCACTGGTGCCAGGAAGAACTCACTTTTAAGTGATAATTACATTTCCTCCTGTAGGAAATTATATTGCTGTGGGAAACATGACCCCCGTTATTGAAGTGTGGGACCTGGATATAGTGGACTCTTTAGAGCCAGTCTTCACCCTTGGAAGTAAGCTGTCAAAAAAGAAGAAGAAAAAGGGAAAGAAGGTAAGCAAGTTAACAGATATTTAATGACAAGTTTACTGGGGCTAGGGCGAGGAGCGACAAGATCCTACTTTTTTTTTTAATTAGACATTCTTGGTGTAACAGGCCAGGTAATTATAAAGTTACAGTAGTTTATAGTTTCAAAAAGCTCATCAAAGGAAAAAAAAAAAAAAATATATATATATATATATATATATATATATATATATATATATATATGAAACCTGTTAACATCTTAGTCATAATTTCCTTTATACTAATGATTCACACTAATATGCTAGTTTTGAACTTTAAAAAATTTCCATTTAGTCTTCAGTATGTTGCTAAATATCCATGTATTAATTCCTATAGCTTTTACTCTGTTAATTTTGGGGGAGGGGAGCTGGTATTTGTGGAATTATATCATGTATATTAAGAACTACTGTAGTTTCTCCTCTAAAGATTCTTTCTCATGGCACTATAAAGTAACAGGGAGACAAGGTGCTTCCTTTTCTTAGTCTTCAGGTTTTCCTAAGATCAGAACAACAGTCTTAAGATTTAAAGAGTCTTTAAAATTAGTTTTATTTGGGGGAGACTTTGATACAAAAAGTAATTAATAATTGCAGAGTTCCTCCGCAGAAGGGCATACCGATGCTGTCCTGGACCTTTCTTGGAATAAGCTGATCAGGTAAACATACTGTTCTGAGGGTTGTCTTTTCACTTTCTAGATTATTTCATTTGCTGCACAAAGTTTTGCATGTTCAGGATGTCCAATTTCTTTTGGTGTTTACATTTTTGGTGTCATATCATGGCTTAACCCAAGGTCATGAAGACTTACTAGTATACTTTTTTCTTGAAAGCTTTATAATTTTGGCTATTGATTTAGGTCTGTGATCTGTTTTGAATTATTTTTTGTGTATAGTATAAGATAGGGGTCTAATGTCATTTTAAAAATCTAAATATATAAAAGCCCAAGTGACTGTTTGACCGGTAGCTATGATGTCGACTGACCACCAGGGGGCAAACAGTCCGGTAAGTTAGCTTGCTGCTGGGGTCTGGGCTAGAGGGGCTGAACATACCCTGGAGCCCTCCTGCGGACCCTCCCTGGCCCCGATTGTACACCTGTGGGATCCCAGATTGTGAGAAGACACAGGCCAGGTTCAGGGATCCCACCAGTGAATAATCAGGGCCTCTAGTGTGTGTGTCTGTGTGTGTGTGTGTATTATTGATTTCAGAGAAGAAGGGAGAGGGAAGAGAGAGAAACATTAATGATGAGAATCATTGATTGGATGCCTTCTGAACGCCCCCAACTGGGGCTGGAGCCCACAACTTGGATATGTGCACTTGACTGGAATCAAACCCAGGACCTTTCAGTCTGCAGGCCAACACTATCCACTGAGCCAAACCAGCTAGCCCCTAATGTCATTTTTTAAAATAGATTTTGTAGAGAGGAAGGAAGGGAGAGAAACCAATTTGTTGTTTCACTTATGCATTCATTGGCCGATTTCTTGTATGTGCCTTGGCTGGGTATCAAACCTGCAACATTGACATACCAGGATGCTCTAGTCCAGTGATCTGCAAACTGCGGCTCACAAGCCACATGCAGCTCTTTGGCTCCTTGAGTGGCTCTTCCACAAAATACCACGGCCTGGGCAAGTCTATTTTGAAGAAATGGCATTAGAAGTTTAAAAATTCAGCTCTCAGAAGAAATTTTAATCGTTGTACTATTGATATTTGGCTCTGTTGACTAATGAGTTTGCTGACCACTGCTCTAGCCAACTGAGCTACTGGACCAGGGCTCTAGCATCATTCTTTTGCAGGCACCTATCCCTTTGTTGAAAACACTGTTCTTTTCCCCATTGAACAATGGGTAACGTTAGCACCCTTGACCATAAATGAGGGTTTGTTTCTGGACTCTTCACTCTACTCTGTTAATCTGATGCCAGCATCACATTGTTGTGATTAATGTAGCTTTTCAATCAGTTTTCAAATCAGAATCTGATTTTGTTCAGCTTTGCTCTTCCTTTTTAAGATTATTTTGGATTCCTAGCATTTCCAAATAAAGTTTAAATCCAACTTTTGTCAGTTTTCTGCAAAAATGTCAGCTGGGATTTTGAAAGGGATTGGTTTAATCTGTAGGTCAATTGTTTTAACATTAAGTCCATGCACATGGAATATCTTTGTTAATTTAGAAATTCTTTGAATTATCTTTTATAGTTTTCAATATGTACGTCTTGGATCTTTTATTAAATTTATTCCTAAGTATTTTCTTCTTTTTGATGCTATTTAAATGAAATTCTTACATTTAACGCTCTTGATCTTTAAAAGATTACATGACTTGTTTCTTCCCTTTCTCAGAAATGTGCTAGCAAGTGGGTCAGCTGACAACACTGTGATTCTGTGGGATATGTCCTTGGGGAAACCAGCAGCTAGCCTTGCTGTGCACACAGACAAGGTATGATGATTTAGTGGGTCAAAGGGATTCTTAAAAATCTGGGACAAATAATGGCTACAAATAATCCCAAATATTTATAAATGGCTTTTTGTGAATCAGAGTGCTTTGACATGCTCTCTCAGTGGATCTTCCCAAAGGCCTGTGTGATAGATAGTTACCCATCTCACGTGCAACAACAGGTGCTAGAAGGTGAAGTGACTAGGAACATTCGTGCTTTGTAACATGTTGACAGAGACTTCTAAAGTGTACACTGGAGGCCCTCACAGCATGTAGAGCTGCCCAGTTGTTTGACCACACTCCTTTTTCTCCTGAAAATATTTTAACACTTGAAGGACATATACATTAAGCCAAACACAAGTTGGGGGATGCTGTATTATGTCTTAAGTGTCAACCTTTATTTGGAAAGTGTTTTGTCCTTTTGATCTTGTAGTAAATTTATATTCCTTTAAAGAGGGCTAAATTTCAGGAGAAATTTCTAAAAACACTGCCAAATTTATTCTCACCAAGTATTAGGCAGTTTTACCAAAACCAAACAAGCAGATTTATTCATTTACTTTTCTTTCCCCTTGTAGGTCCAAACACTACAGTTTCATCCATTTGAAGCACAGACTCTGATTTCTGGATCATACGATAAGTAAGAAAGCATTGCATTTCAGGAGTTATCACGACTGTTTTTATCCCCATGAACTAACTCAGAAAGCATCACTGATGCTCAGAGAGAAAGCCCTGCTGAGGCACCTGTGTGTTTAAAATATTAGTAATACTTATTTGTCCTTTTCAATTTTAGTCATTTCAGTCTGCAAGGGAATGTGGTGTATCGTGATAATGTAGTTCCTAACAACTATTTTGATTTTTAGAGGGTTCATGAGTTAGCCATTGCTGTGAAACCAGCCATCCCAAAATTCAGTGATGTGAAACAACAACCTTTTATTTCACATGCCTCTGAAAGACTGAGCTAACCTATTCTGTATTCAGTGGTAGCTCTGCTCATCATTGTTTGATTATGGGCCTTGGAGACTTGGCTCTCCCCACGTTTCATCTCCTCCTGGGACCAGCAGGCGAGGTTATGGCGAGGTCAAAAGCTCAAGCAGAGATGTCAAGGCCTCTTGAGACTTAGGCTCACACTAGTATACTTGTCTTAGTCTCTGGCCAAAACAGACCACGTGGAGCAATGAACTCTGCCTTTATGGAAAGAATTCCCATGTCACTGACAGAGGGCATGGCTGTAGGGAGAGGGGAAGAATTGGATCTGGAGATGGGGAGGATAGCTCGTAGAAACAGAAACTCAGTCTTCATTTTCATTCCCTGTCCTTTTGAAGAGTGAAATGTTCACATTTTTTAGTTGGGATTCATGCAGAATTAGAAAAGTATCCATAGGTTCCCCGAACAAAGTAGCCTTCTTGTACAGAGTAAGTGCGACTAGAATGGGTGATCTGGCTGTGAGCACGACTGGGGAAGGGAAATGAGAAACTGTCCTGGTCTTTCAAAAATACAGATAATTCATCTTGTAAGCGGAGGATTTGACCTGGAAAAGGTCATGCTCACTGACATTGAGAACCACCAGTCCCTTCAAGTGACAGAGTCCACCAATCAATGAAAATCAACTCATCTTTTCTATTTTGGAACCTCAAAACAGGCTTTAAATAATTGGATCCTGACTTCACAGTGTTTAATTCCCATGTTATTAATAAAACATGTAGGAGAACTGGAACTCTGAAAACCCTACCTTTGCCTCTGTGTGTGCAGGTCAGTGGCTTTGTATGATTGCCGAAGTCCAAATGACAGCCATCGAATGTGGCGATTCAGCGGGCAGATTGAGAGAGTGACTTGGAATCATTTTTCACCTTGTCACTTCTTGGTAAGATTGTGCATATTACTGTTTTGCTTACCCTGGTTACTAATACTTATTTCTTTAATTCTATTATAGAGAGACTCTCTGAAAAGCTTTTCTGTATTAATGTGATTTGGAGAGAGAATAATGAACCAGCCACAGAAAAATAGTAAATGTAAATAATTTTGCTAATTTCCAATCATTCCAAAGTGTGCCAAGTTTTATTTTGATCATTTTATTGTATTTTTAAAAAATACTTACATGGTTAATATTCTGTAGCACTGTCCCCCAGATAGGAAACATGTTTCTGTAAATACCCTCAATGTCTGTAGGATGACAGTTTTCTATGTAGCATCCAAATATTACATTGACACTTCAATCCATGGGAAGATGAAATCCCAGCTTTCATCCAGAAGAGAAGCGCAATTAAAGAATTCTACACACATTTCCTAATTTTCCTAATGTAAATATGTAGGGCTTGTAAACGAGGGAAAGAGTTCTTTATAAAACAGTGTTCTTAAAATATGTGGGCAGTTTTTAATAAGGTTCCTGAAATAATAGAGCTCACAGTTGAGCTAGCTACCCTAAGCTGGATCAGAAGTGAAGTCCCCGTTGTATTTGAGTTGTACTTTCGTTGTCAACAGTCAAGCACACTCATTCCTTAGGTTATTTGTTAACAGATGGTCATCAGTCCTCAAATCACAAACATTTAAGGAAATGGGAAGTGATCAGAATCAAATGGTTTAGTCTCAAAGGATGACACTTCCTTCCCTTGATTTTATCCCCATCCACAGCCTCGTCTATGAGACTACATCAGTTATCCTTTCTCTTTTTTCTCTACTGGCTGTTGGTTTTGGCTCACGTCTCTCTCCCATCCTTGACTAGGTCTATTTCTGAATTCCTTTGTTTCTTCTCCCTAACATGAATGTGTAACAACCCAATGTAATCTACCTTTTTTTTTTTATTGATTTCAGAGAGAAAGAAACATCAATGATGAGAGAATCATTGACTGGCTGCCTCTTGCACATCCCCCACTGGGGATGGAGCACACAAGCCAGTCATGGTGCCCTTGACCATAATCAGACTGAAGGGTCAAGGGCATGGTGCCCTTGACCCTTCAGTCTGTAGGCTGATGCTCTATCCACTGTACCACACCAGCTAGGGCTGTAATCTGCCTTTCAGTCCTTATATGATTGATTCTCCCCACCAAAATATTGCCAGCATTCATTGCCTTTCTTCAGAAGCCCTATTTCCTTGTCTTCCTTGACAGTCTTCCCTCTTGATTCGGTGAGCTCCTCCCCACCCTGTACTTTAACTGGCCACACTTCCCATGCCTCTGCCCTCAACACACTGGTCTTTATTATCATTTTCCATCATCATTTATCCCCTCAGGTAAGTCAGGTATGTGGCTGACTTGCACTATAATTTATACTGTTTACCCATTGTTAAATGATGTCATATAGCATGGTCTTGCCCACCTTTTACTCTTTCCAGGCCAGTACAGATGACGGCTTTGTATATAATTTGGATGCACGTTCAGATAAGCCAATTTTTACACTAAATGCACACAATGATGAAATCTCTGGTGAGCAAAAATAGTATTTAATTTCTATTAAATTATGATCAAGTAAATCTGTACCTCAAAGACATTAGAGTCTGTGAACTAATCTTCCTTTAGGTCTTGATCTCAGCAGTCAAATCAAGGGTTGTCTTGTGACTGCATCAGCAGACAGATATGTGAAGATCTGGGACGTGTTAGGAGACAGGCCCAGTCTGGTTCACTCCAGGGACATGAAGATGGTAAGGCTGTTTTCTGTTTCTCACCTGCATTGTTTGTCATTCTCCAGGGACCATTGCATTAAATACGGATTTATTGGGCAAGTTGATTTTGAGCTTAGCCAAATTTGGTGAGATTTATGATGTAGGTTTAAGGTGAAATCAATGACTATTTCTTACCCTAAAATCAATATAGTCCCAGGGAATCTTGAACCTTTATGGCACCATAGTGATAATTTTATCACTTCTTTGCATAATTAGTCTAAAATTGATTACTATGTAGTGGCAAAAAAATTAGAAATAATACATTCATTCAGCATTGCGTACTTACTGTGTGCCATGCACCAAGTTATATAAATTAAGTTGCAGACACAGAACACTGTAACTGTTTAAAAGTGAATATATGTGTTTGTAAATATTTGTGGAAAGGCAGGTAACAGAAGCAATTTTTATAGTATCATTCATGCTTAGATTTAAATGTTTTAAGTGCTTGAGTATTTTTAAATCTAGAAGACCCTATCCCAAAACATGAACAGTGATTATCTTACCTAGTGGTTTTTATAACTGTTTGTTTTCTATGATACGCGTGTTATCAGTAACAAAAATAACAAATGAAAGCATTAAAAAATTTGAAAATGTCTTAGTAGTGACCTTAGTGACCTTTAAAAAGAATTAAAAGTGCTTAGCAGATGAGATTTAATAGGAAATGCTACTAGAATGGTAATGGAGGTGAGAGACCTTAGTGGTCACCCCCAGCACACACATCCTTACAGAATGTCCATCATGCTGGACTTGTCTGGCTTCCTAGTACAGTCTTCTTTCCAACTTGACTGACTGACTCTTCTCCCCAGGGAGTTCTCTTTTGTTCTGCCTGTTGCCCTGATTTGCCATTTATGTATGCCTTTGGAGGTCAGAAAGAAGGGCTTCGGATCTGGGATATAAGCACAGTGTCTTCAGGTAAGAATCTTAATTTCCTGCCTTTTCTGAATGAGTAAGTAGCAAAGGTATATCCTGTGGTCACCCTGCAGTATAGTCTTCTTTAGGACTGGATTAAATGTAATTGAGGAATGTTTATGCTCACAAATAATTTTGTCTTTAGACTTTGAAATGTATGCCATTAAAAAATATCTATTATCTTTATACGTCAAAACTTAAATTTTAAATTTGAAAGATCTCAATGGGAAAACTGGAAGGAAATGTAGCATGGCCTCAAAAGAATGGCCCTCTCAGGATGAATAAATCTGCTCTGCTTACAGGGCCCCTTCCTTCCTGGGGCCTGGCTGCTTGCTTACTGCTTTGAGGTAGTCTGGTTTGTCCTATAACATGGAGCCCCACTATCCAACTCCTGAATCTTCCCTCCGTAGAGAAAAAGGATCCTTTGTATAAATGATAGAGATAGATGAAGGAAAATAAATAGGAAACTCTCAGAAGTAGAACGATGAAAGGATACTCTCAGAAGTAGAACGATGAAAGGATAGAGTCATTGTTGTAAGTGTGGGACATTTGTTATCACAGTGGATTAGATAAATCCAGGGCAAGGCAAAGAAAATATTTTTTAAAGTAGTCATTTAAAAACATGATTACCCTCATTCAGAGCATTAAGTTGAACTTCTGAGTTGGTTACTTTCCCATTTACTAAATATATTTTCATAAAATTTCTACCTTAGGTAGAAAAACTTATTGCTCATTTTAGTCTCTCTTTATATTAGAGTATTTTAGTTTTCTGACCTGGTAATTGCTTAACTCTTTGTGTTCTAGTCAATGAAGCATTTGGAAGACGAGAGAGGCTTGCTCTTGGTAACACAAGGAGTTCGTCAATTAATGGTCCTTTTGGAACCAGGAGCTCAGACACACCCATGGAGACTTAATGAGGATCGTGCAATTTCCCGTTTCGTTCACCTTACCTCAGTTTTAGAAGCTGGCCTACAGACGTTCCACGTGTAGTGACAGAAGCAAAATTGATTTCCAACTACCTGACATTCCTCTGGTGGTAGCTAAACAAGGCTGCTCTGTGTGCTTGCTGTTCCAGTCTGCAGTGTATAGATTTCCTTAGGAAGAGTAATAAAAAAGGTTTTAAAAAACGATTCCTTAAATATGCCATCTGTCACAGGTAATTTAAGTTTGTAAAATAGCTAGTAATTTACAGTGTTTTGCTCTTTTTACAGTATTTTGCTCTTTTTAAAAAAATTATATGATCTTAATAGATGGGTAAACCCAGGCCAGGAAGAGTTGTGGTTTGGCCAACATTGCACACCAGGCCACAAACCGAGGAGTAGTGCCCTTTCTAAACTGACTGCTCTCCAGTTAATGCTCAGGACTTAGAAGTGTTCTCAAAGAAGAGAGACATATCATGATAAAGGTTCAATCCAACAAGAAGATATAACATTCATAAATTTTATGACCCCAACATAGGAGCAGATAAATACAGTAATAGTAGGGGCCTTTAATATTACACTTTCACCAGTGGCTAGATCCTTCTGACAGAAAAACCAATAAACTGTGTCCTTAAACGTGTTAGGCCAAGTAGACTTGAACATTCCGTCCAAAAAAAACAATACAGATTCTTAAGCACACATGGAAAATTCTACAGGACAGATCATGTTACATCACAAAATGTGTCTCAATAAATTTTTACTTTAGTTTTTCTCTTTTTTCCCTCCAGTAATCACTGTTGCCTATATATGAAGGTTGTGGGGTTTTTTTTAATACCTTCACCTTTTTCACCCGGCCCCCTACCCCAACTATCTCCCCTCTAACGACCTGTCACTCTTAAAAGATTGAAGTCATATCAAAATATTTTCCAACCACAATAGCATGAAACTAGAAATCAATTATAAGAAAATTGAAAAGTTCACAACTGTATGGAGATTAAGCATGTACCAAACAACCATTGGGTCAAGAAAGAAAATAAAAATAGAGACTAAAAATACAATAAGAAATACCAATGATACCAAGAGCTGGGTTTTTTAAAAGAACATTGAGCAATCTTTAGACCCAGAAGACTATGAACAAATTATATCCTAACGAGTTGGACAACTTAGAAAAAAAATTTTCAATAGATTACTAAAAATTTCCCAACAAATGTAGGACTATATGTCTTCACTGGTTAATTCTACCAAACATTTAAATAACCAACACCAATCCTCAAACACTTCAGAAAAAAATAGAAGAGATGGGAATACTTGCAAACTCATGAAGCCAGCATTATTATCCCAAATTGTGGCAAAATCAGAAGAGCACACCACAAGAAAATTAAGGCCAATATACCTAATGAACATAAATGTATAAATCCTCAATGAAATATTAGCAATCAAAAATATGTTTAAAGGGATCATAAACTGATCAAGTGGGATTTATTCCAGGGATGCAAGGATGGTTCAATATCTTAAAGCACATATGTCAAACACAAGGCCCGCGGGCCAAATCCAGCCCGCCAGGCCTTGCAATGTGGCCCGCACCGCGCTGTCATCACTGCACTCCGCTGTCAGTTTATGACATTGTCAGTTTATGACTGTTCAGTAAACCATTCGGCCCACGATTTAGGCTGGATTTTAGATTTTGGCCCCTTCTCTGATTGAGTTCGACACCCCTATCTTAAAGACTCCACCAAAAACTTATTGGACCTAAAACAAATTTACTAGTTGCAGGATACAAAGTCATATAGAAATCTATTGCATTTCTATACAATAATGAATTAGCAGAGAAATTTAAAACAATCCCATTTATAATTGCACCAAATAAAATTCCTGAGAATAAAATTAACCAATGAGGTGAAAGACCTATTCAATGAAAACGATTAGACATTGATTTAAAAAGACAAAAACAAAGATACTACATACTCATTGATTGGAAGAATTAATATTAAATGTCATAATTCATCTCACTAGTAGTACCTTGAAACCCAGCCAGAGTAAGGTAACTGAGATAACTCGATCAAATGACAGAATCGCAAGCTAGTTTAAGCAAAAGGAATTTATAAAGCGGTGCAGAGAGTTCATACAATCACTAAAAAAGGCTTGAAATGGGATCCGGGCTGAGTTCTAGGAATGACTCCCAATCCTGTACCACAGAAGTGAGCTTGCAATGCTTAGCTGCTGCTATGATCAGGAAGCTACCTACCACATCAGAAAACATCCACCACAGCCATCAGCTCCAAAATGACATCACACGTTGGTGAGATCCCAGCCTGCATGATAAATGGAAGCCCCAGGCCTTGACTCCCCACATAATTCATTTGAATCAAACTCTCACTCAGGGACATCAGATCATTTGAATCAAACTCTCACCCAGGGATATCAGATCAGAGGAACGTTGGTTTTGTTTGGAATCTTAACTCTAAAAGGAGTCTGGGAAGTGGTTTTAAACTTTCCAGACTCTACAGCACAGGAAAGCATGATTAAATGGGATTGGCAATTTCGAGTAGCTTCTTTGTATAATTCCTGTTAATATATATATATATATAAACAACATGACCAGACAATAGGCTTTTTCACTAAAGAAGATGTCTTAGAGATACTTCCATGTAGCATAGATTACCTTGTCCTTTTTGACAGCACTGTATTATTTAATATAGATGTGCCATAAGTCACCATTTTCTTCTGGGGGACACTTAGGTTTTTTCCATCTTCAGTGTTAAAACCACATCCTTACCACACCTTCAAGAAAGGAGTAACACTCCCCCCTTTATATATATATTTCTGGACTTTAAATTAGATTTCCTGGTCACAAACCATTGTTTTTCTTTATGTGTTCCTACTCCACTCTCTTAAAATCTAACGTCTTTGTTTCAAAAGACAATATATGCTCAATGAATAGATCATCCTGCTTTTCCTTTGCCAGGAAACACTATTTGCTTTTTGGGAATTTCAGATGCTAAGGAGCCTGGTACACTTTCTTCCAGTTACTGCATTATCTGGTTCAGGCATCTTGGAAAAAGTCCCTAACAGAATATTATGTCATCTCACACTTTTGAATAATTCCTTTTTCATAGACAAGTGCCAGTTGTCCAATTAAGAACAAGGGCCCCCACAAAGAGGTTTTCTACTTATAAAAGTGCATTTCACAACCAGTGCAATATGCAACTTTTTTTTTTTAATATATTTTATTGATATTTTACAGAGAGGAAGGGAGAGAGATAGCTAGAAATGCCGATGAGAGAGAAACATCAACCAGCTGCCTCTTGCACACCCCCTACCGGGGATATGACCGGAATCAAACCTGGGACCCTTCAGTCCGCAGACCGACGCTCTACCACTGAGCCAAACCGGTTTCAGCAGCAACTTCTATAGGTAGCAGTGTGGTACACCTGAAATGAGGTGTCAAAACAGCACATTGTAGATTAGCATGGAAGGGAACGCTGGAAGAAAAATACACTGAGTGGCCAGTTTATTATGATCTCTGAATGCATAATAATCTGGTCCCCAGAGTGTGTGTGTGTGTGTGTGTGTATTTTAGAAGCCCGGTGCATGAATTCGTGCATGGGTGGGGTATGGCCAGCCTGGCCAGGGGGAGGGAACATGGGCGATTGGCCTGCCTGCCTGCTGGTTGAACTCCTGGTAGAGGGGACAATTTGCATAGAATATACAGTGAGTGGCCAGATTATTAAGCGTTCAGAGATCATAATAATCTGGCCACTCAGTGTACATACATTTTAACAAGTACTCCAAAGCAGCAAATCACTGAACACAGAAGGGAGGAAATCTTAAATTTCTGAACTTCATTTCAACATCTATAAAAAGAGGATAAAACCTACTATTATAATATTGTGTGAGGACTAAATAAATATTAAACTAAAAGACACTAGTGCTGGTACAGATATAAATGTCACACATGCCTCTAGATCATGTTAGCTAAGAAGGGAAGGAAGGTATCTATTAACCAATGGTAGATTTTTCAAGAAGCAAACTTGCCCTGGCTGGTTTGGTTCAGTGGATAGAGCATAGGCCTGCGGACTAAAGCTTCCCAGGTTCAATTCCGATCAAGGGCACGTGCAGAGTTGCGGGCTCGATCCCCAATGGAGAGCGTGCAGGAGGTACCTGATCAATGATTCTCTCTCACTGATGTTTCTCTCTCTCCCACTCCCTTTATGAAATCCAGTGTGTGTGTGTGTGTGTGTGTGTGTTTGGTTTTTTCTTAAGTAAACTTTCCCAAACTTTTTCTTTCTCTTTAAGTGGTTCTGGCCATAATGAATCTTGATTTTAATCTATTCCAAAGCTCATCTCCAGCCTGTGCCTCAGTGAATCTGTAGCGGCATAAAAAGTGTGTATTAGGGGGAGGAGGAGGAAAAAGGGGACCGATACAGCAGAGCAGAAAACAAAGATCAAGGCATGAGCTCCCTAGATCATGTATGTAAATAAATACGTCTAAAGGGAATAGATTCTCTGTGTGATCTTTAAAAGGCTTGTAGCCCTGGTGGGATCCCAATTTTAGCCAAGCCACATTTAAAGAATCAATAAAGCTTGGTGGGGTAGGCAGACTGCCATTACTAGCTGTGCAACTGAGTGCCAATTACAGGAATTGTCTCACAATTCCAGAGACCAGAGGTCCGAGAAGATCAAAGCGTCAGCAGAGCCGTCTCTCCTCGGCTTGTAGGTAGATAGCAATCTTCTCCGTGTCTTCCCCTGGTCTCCCCTCTGCAAACTTCCTCTTAGTAGGGCACTAGTCATTACTGGATTAAGGCACATCCTAAGAAACTCATCTCTACCTTAATTACTTCTCTGAAGACCATACGTACAAATTATTGTCACATTCTCAGGAACTGGGGAGCTGAACTTCAAAACATGAAGGTGGGTGGGGGACCCTCCAACCCGTAACAGGCAATAGCCACTTGTACACCTGAAGATACGTCGTTTTTGAGTGGCTAAGATGTAGCTGGGTGACCAGATACTGTAAGCCAGGGGTCCTCAAACTTTTTAAAGTGGGGGCCAGATCACGGTCCCTCAGAGAGCTGGAGGACCGGACTATATGAACTACTAATTCCTACTGTAACACCTCGGCTGCGCTCACTGCCCAAAAAACCTGGCGGGCCGGATCAGACTCCTCTGCGGGCCGCATGTGGCCCGCGGGCCGTAGTTTGAAGACCCCTGCTGTAAGCTGACACTGACGTTGGGCTGACAGTTACGCGTGTTAACGAGGAAGTGTGTGTTCAAGTCAGCAGGCTGGAACAGCTGAAGACTAGTTCCTGTCACCCTTTGCCCTCTGATGGGCCGAGGACCTCCCAGCTCAGCACACCTGCAAGGTTGTCAGCAGCTCCCCTTCAAGGAAGGAAGAAACGCGCACACACTGACCTACAAGAACAGCAAATTAGTTTCTAGGCTTTGGCCTTGAAAGCTCAAATTATGCTCAGTTTTACTCTGTATTAATAAAACCAAGGGCTTCTTGGGCCATTTATTTTAGGATAGAAATCTGTGCTAACCCAAAACTGGGCTAATGTTTACTGTACATCAACGCTGTGACGGCCCTTTACCCATGTTAACATCAAACAGTATTATGAAACGGGAAGCCTTATTCTCTACTTACAGTAAACAGAGGCACGGAGAGGTCACAGAACTTGGCTAAGGTTACACACGATCACGCAGCAAAGCGCGGGCTGGAGAACGTTCGGTCGGCTCGAGCGCGCTCTCATATCCTGCCTCTCAACATGACCATGTCCCCAACACAGCAGCAGAGAAGGCTCAGAGCAAACAGTTACTGATGTATTCACCTCATGAGAACTTGGAATGTACATTTCAAGTCTAAGAGGTAAAAAATGAAAGTAGTAAATAAGCAGTAAAAGTTAAATTCACACTTAAAACTGTTTTCCTCTATTGTTTTGGGGTTTGTTTTTACATTAGGCTTCACCATCTTTGGCAGCATTAGGCAGTGAAGGAATCAAACCCAGCATGAGATAAAGGGAGAAAGGAAGCTCACAGTTCCAGCACCCATGGTCTCTTGTGAACACGGGTGGCCTGCCACCAGGATGCCTTTGGTAAAAGGCTGAACTTGGAACTGCCTGTGGCACCAGAGCTGACCTGACCTGATGGAGGCACCCCTGCCTACCAACACCTGTAGACTAGCCACAGTTCTGCAAGGAGGCAGCAGAGTGAAGGCACGACGTTAGGGAGCAGCAGGACACGAGCTGGAAGCAGGCAGCAGTTTGAGCACTGTTATGCAGACACACATTTCAATACAATCCCTAAGCTACAGGACTTAGGAAGTCCTCTCTCCATTTCTAACCTTTAAAAAACTCAAGTTATATCTGGTTTTCTTCTGAAAATTCATTCTTCTCCTTCTTCCCCAAAATGAGATAACAAGAAAATCCTGTATTTTTAAAAAAAAGTTTTATTTAATCCTTCCTAGAGGAATACAGATTTGAATGCAATACATTCATTCTATAAATACATTAGCAGCAAAACCTTCCCACCAGAGTCCTTGCTACTCCAAGCCGGAAGTTGTGCCTCGGCCCAGGAGAGCGTATTCTAGCAACCGTCCACTGAGGATGTCTGCTTTCCACTGAAAGCAGGATGCGCATGTGAAGGACCACAGGTGGAAGAACTAAGCTGGGACCCTGAAAACTCACCCACATGGGTTTCTGCCTTCCGAATCCTTTGGTATTCACCGTGTTTAACCAGCGAAGTTCTTCACCAGAAAACTGGGCAGGCCTAGCCTAGCAAATGCCCTGATGTATTTGGAGTCATTTGTCTGAGTTGGCAACAGTCTAATGATGTCTTGATCCTTTTCAGAGGGTAAGCCAGATATAAAGGATCATTTCCTCCTCCCTTCCCTGGGCCGAGGTGCCACTTTGCCCGCTGAGTCTACGTGTGCTTATGGGTGGGAGTTAATCCAGCAGGCATGCCTCAGCTCTGCACCCAGGGCCCCTTTGGCTGGGAGTTTTATTGGAGACAGAGATAGGTCTAAACCTACCCAGATAGCTACGGAACAGTAACCAGGTGCCTGACCCATCAAAGCTAGTTTCTTGGACAGTGGCCCCGGCATCTCTCCATCGTGGCCTATTGCACGGCTGCTCCTTTCTTATCTGCCCTCCAGGCACCTGCTGAAACTTTGGGAAGCAAGATCAACTCTAAATTCCCAAGTAGAGATTAAGGCGGGTGGGGCTTTAAACTTGTCGTCTGCAAAGGAGCTTACAAGTTTTCAGCTTACTGCTGTATTCGTCTGTTCTGGGACAAATACGTCACAACAGTTCATATGAAATACAACACTAGAACCACAGTCAGCAACTGGGATGACTATGAGGCGGGGACCAAGTTTAGAGTACTGCGAAATCCTAGGACTGGGAAGAAAAGTGAACAATGAAATAATTTAAAATAAATCTCATTTGTTTGGGCAGAAGGCAGCTTTGACAGGGACATAAATATGACCAGATTATCATGTAAATACAGACCTCAAAAGTTGACTTTCCTTCCCACACAACACTTAAAAATAGGACACATGCTCTCTTCCCAACCTGTTTTAGTGTTTGCATTAGGCTATTCCCCATAAGTGCTTTATCCATTTCCATTCAGTCTGTTTTAACTGTTCGCTGGAAGGAAATCAGAAACCTTTTTCTATAAAAACCATTGTAGTGAATAACTGGTGATGTTTTTCCCTCTGTGTTTTCCATCCAAAACATTTGGCATCTTCTTTATTTATGTGCCGAGAGAGACTCATCTGCTGAATACACAGCACTGTTCATCCGACAGTCTTCTGTCCCCACAGCGTCTGCCAGCTCTTCCTCCTCTGAGTCATCCTCTTCCTCCTCCTCTTGTGCTGAAGAACTGGAGGTGGGCCCTTTGCAGGTTTTCAGGTGACGGGTGAGATGATATTTGGTTAAATAAGCTTTTGTACATTTTTCACAGACATAATCCCGCTTTCCTTCGTGTGAATTGAGATGTTTCTTTAAATGATTTGTTCTCAAGAAGGGCTTGTCACACTTGGGACACTTGATCTGGCGTTCTCTAAGAGGAACACAAGAAAAACATTTGGATGGATTACAAGTGACTGAGTCCTACCTGCCCTTCACCACCTCGGGCCCCTGTCAGAGCAGCTCTGCCCGTCGAGAATCAGACTTCTATAGATGTAGCACACAGACGAGTCATAAAACATGTATCGTTTAAATAGCATCGACTGCCTGCCTATTTTGGCACTCTAAGTAAAAGGGATCATTCTGGATGTATCTTTTTGTCTGCTTCTTGCACTCAATATGGTATTTGTGAAATTCATTCAAGTTGCTGCGGGTATCAGTAGTCTGTTCCTTTACATTGAGGTACACTACTTACAAATACACAACTTACCTTTTGTTAAGGGTATTTTGGTAGTTTCCAGTTTTTTATTATCACAGGCAAGACTGCTACCAACATTTCTAAACCTGTATGTTGGCGTGCACATATACATACTCAGGAGCAGTGTAGCTGGATCAAAACATATGCACATCTTCAACTCCACTAGATGACGCTAAACTGTTTTACAATTTTGTTTTATTTACATACATGCCCATCAACAGCCACTTCAGCATTCCTGTTGCCCGCATTCTCACCAAATGAAGACTCAAATTTGAAAATTCTCACCAAATGGCCAGTCATAACTATCTCACTATGGTGTCAATGGTAACCCCTACAAAAAAAATTTATCCAGCTCAAAATGTCAGTGCCGTTTGAGTAACCATGACCTAGACATTTGAGAGCTGAAAAGAACCATAGAGATCATACAGACCAGGAATTTTTAAACCAGGAATTTTTGGAGCAGTGGAAAGCCCAGGATGTGAAATAAATAAAAGGGTTACAATCCTTGAAGGAGCGGTAAGGTGCAGTGGGAAGCTTTAAAGCCTGGCCACTCTTAGCGTTTCTACCGCCTTCTCCCTCCCGGCAGGAGACGGCACTGGAGGGACCTGTGAAAGCACAGAATGTGGAAAGCTAAGCCCTTGCCTTTATGGAGCTTTCGTTCTAGTGGAAGAGTTACACATAGACAAATAAAAACATATGGCGTGAGAGCAGCTAGTAATGAGCCCTGTGAGAAAAATGAAGCCGGGTAAATGGAACCCTATTTAGGTAAGATGGTCACAGAGGGCCATTCTAAGATGACATTTGATCAGAGACCTGAATGAAGTGAGGGAGGAAGGCAGGGAGAGGTTTCTGGGCAGAGACTGTATAGTATATAGTCCCTGAGACTGCAATGTGCTTAGTAAGTGGAAGTGGTAGCAAGGAGCGGGCCAATGTGGCTACAGCCGAATGTGAGGATAAAGTATTAAATGATGAATTGGGAGAGGTAGCCAAGTACCTCTACCACATCATGAAGGGTTTCCAGGCTCCGATAGACCTTTTAACCCAGTGGGTGAAAAGATAGAGGAAACGATGGGAAGCCCCCGGCGAACACTAAATAGAGATGGGCACCATCTGACTTGTTGTACATGGATTGCTCTGGCCACTATGGACAGCACGCGGGTTGTGTGTGTGCACCTGTGCAGCTGTGTGGGGGAGGGATGAGAGGGAAGAGCAGAAGCAGGAAGGTCAGCTGCTGCTGAGGGCCCTCTTCCTGGCTTGTCCTCACAGAGTGGACAGAGTGAGCCCATTCTAGTCTCTCTTCTCTTAGAAGGACACTAATTCTATCAATGGAGGTCCCACCTCATGACCTCATAAATCTAATTACCTGCAGAGCACCTGGGCTGTGGGTAACTTACTGTGTGTGGATGAGCACATGCTGCTTGAGGTCCTGCCTCCGCATAAACAACTTGTCACAGTAATCACACTTTAGATTCTTCTCGCCCGTATGGATCACCATATGCGACTCCAGGTGAGCCTTCTGGGTGAAAGACTTGTCACACAAAGTACACCTGTAGTTCTTCTGGCCTGCACATTAAGCCAAAGGGTCACACTGTGACTGAAACCACCAGCAGCACTCTCAAGATGCACAGACCCCGCAAAAGAGTGGCAGAGCAGGAGTAAACAGGACTGTCTGAGAGCTGGAACTTCACCTTCTAGGGCATCTTCCTAGAACCACTAAGTGCCACTGAATTTACATTCAGCAAACAGCGCTAGTGAAGCTAACAAGTCTGACCTCCATTTGGGACTGCTTACATATATATATATTTTTAATGTTTATAGCAGACATAAAATTTGGGAAAAAAATCACTTGTCATCCTAAGGCCAGGTCTATAGGTAAATATATTTTAGCAGCCTATATGTATAGTTTTCTCTCTTTTTTTAAACATATGACTTCTTAACACTAGGTCAGGGGTTGGCAAACCTTTCTCAAACTAGTCAGTATTTTAAGTCTGGTGGGCCATGCAGTCTCTGTTGTGACTACTCAATCATAATGCAAAAAGATGAGGAAAGCCAAAACCGGTTTGGCTCAGTGGATAGAGCATCGGTCTGCGGACTGAAGGGTCCTGGGTTCAATTCCAGCTGGGGGCATGTACTTTGGTTGCGGGCACATCCCCGGTAGGGGGTGTGCAGGAGGCGGCTGGTTGATGTTTCTCTCTCCTCGATGTTTCTAGCTCTCTGTCCCTCTCCCTTTCTCCTCTCCCTTCCTCTTGGTAAAAAAATAAATGAAATATATTTTAAAAGATGAAGAATTTTACGTTCAAAGATTTGGAGAACAAATGAACCAGCCAAAAAAATGAAAACCTCATCAGTTATTTTATAGTATATGAAAAATGTAAGTGTTCAATGAAAGGGGTTGGTTTGCACGGAGTTTAGAAAATAGAAACTCAAAAAACAAAATTTTAACAACGTTTACTGAGCAATACTCAAAGGAGAGAGCTGGCTCCGCTGGTGACCCTGAGTGAGCTATAATAGGAGCCTCAGGCTATTTCCTTTTGCTTTAAGTTCAAACAAATGAATCAACTTCCTGATTATTAACTGCATTTCCCCAGTTTGGGCACCTAGAAAGTGGAGCATCTTAATTGCTGGAAGTAACTCCCTCTGAGGAAGTACAGTTATCCCACCAAGATTTACCATCCAATGAAGTCCTGCCGACTGCCAGCGCGATTCATTCTCTAACATCTTACCTCAACTCTACCTGCAAGACTACCTCACTGAAAAGCCTTTACTACTGCAATTTCTAATTGTTGCAAAATTCCACGCTGATGGTCCAATACAACTTACCTGTATGGATCTTGAGGTGGGTCCGCAGGTTGCTGGGATCACTAAAAGCCTTGCTACAGAAATCACACTTGTGGGGCTTCATACCTATGTGACCCATAAAGTGGACATGAAGTTTGGAAGGAGAGATAAAAGCTTGGGGACACATTGAGCACTTCCACTTCCGTTCTTTGCTGTGGCCGGGCCTGTGGCTGCTGCTGTGGCCCTGGCCAGGAAGATGGCTATGGATGTGGCTGGTCAGGTGGGCTTTGAATTCTGTATAGGAATTGCACTCCTTGCCACAGTTACAGAGGTGCACATCTGGATGTTCAGGAACACCTTTAAAAAAATTAATATCTCCTGATACTTCCATTTTAAAGCTTAATTCTTGATATTAATAATTTTTGCTTACAATTTTCCCTTTTACCAAAATTTCCATCTTGCTATTACCTATAAAAATAAAATGTCTTATTCAATGCTCTATTCCCAGCCTTTCAAACAGTGCCAGAATCACAGGAAGCACTTGATAAATACCGCACTGTAAGGTACATTTCCTAGGGGAAAAGTAAGACTGTAGCACACACAAACTCAGACATCACTTGCCATCGTATATCATGACACAGTGCAAGAAAAAGCCCAAGAAGGCTAGATCACGCAAGTAGTTTTGCTATACTTTATGAACTTCAATTGCAATGGTACTGGCTCAAAAAGCAGCCTCGGGAACATTGAATTCCACAAATCAAAGTGCTAACACAGAAGTTCGTTTCCTGTGAACACTGCTGGTCAATAACATTCATTTTGTGAAGAACCTCAGAGAGTTTCACCTTTCAACAGAGGGGGAATAGCCTGCTTTTATATACACAAAGGTTATCTGATGTGTTTCAGCTGATGTTTAAATCAGCACCAAACCTTTACTTTTGGTCCTTGGTGTTAATTTACATTAACTTACCAATCTGCTGAGCATAATCCCGGCTGTAATAAAAAAGCAGTTCGTTTTCAGGAGGAATATCTTGTGAAGTGTAGAAATAAATTTTTCCATCATGGGGATAAGCCACCAAATTCTGTTCTTCCCGGTTCCTAAATTATCACATTTAATAGATCAAGCGTATTATTTTTGAATACGTACTAAATACATCATATCCTTATAGCAAAATCTTCTATGAAAACTTAAGATATAATTTTTCTGGGTCACTTTTCTAGTTCTATATCCTATCTAGTGTGAGGGGTGTGTGCAGAAACAGAATTCTTACTTCAGTACATCAGTTTATTGCCCTTTATAGTTAGAATCACTACAGTCTGTTACTGAAAGCGAGTAAATAAATTAATCTTTTACATAAGCAATATGACAAAGATACATAGATAGCTGAACAAGAATTAACCACAACTAATAGTCAATATAAAGAGAAGGTACCCGCTAGAAAACCTAATGGCAACAGTATCATTCCTTATTGCGCTGGTAACTTGAGTAAACTGTTCATTAAAAGGAGGACAGTGTTTTCCATTTAAAATTACCACTAGTCCACAACTTCTGGAGTGAAGAAGGGGAAAAGCCTCAGGCCTTATAGTATGGGCAAACATCAGTGTAATTTGCATTTTCCAGCTCTTCTGCATTTTACACAAAGCTTCCTATTGAAAACCATCTAAATCATAATTCCTCTCACTGAGCCAAGACTCCGCTTACCTGGCTTTGCGCACAAACATCATCCAATTACATTCATTTTCGTCAGTTGTAACAATGCAGAATTCTAGGACACCGTTGTGGTATATCTGCCGAGAAGGCAACCATAGCGTCAAATGAGCTGACAAGCATACAAAATGCTACTTAATTAAGGCTAGCTATCTCATTTAGTTTGCAGCTTTCCCAGTCAATGTGAAAAATACATAGGTGCCTTCTCACCTGCTTGTCATTTCACCAGTCTCCCTATTACACTAACTGTAGGTCTCTGATGGTCCAGTAAAGACCAACAACTGAATGGTCATTAAGGTCAGAGAACCATCTCTCCTCATTCTTTTCCCAATGGACCTAGCATTCTTCTATGCTCCCTTTTGGATACCACAATTAAAGTCCCCAATGCCAGTGATACCTTATTTTCCAATTGTCCTAAGACTCACTTTCCCCTCCAATTTAAAGCATCATTTCCCATCTACTCAGATTCAATATAAACATGTTACAGGATATGTTGTTAAAACCTTGTGTTTTCAGTCCTCCCTTTGAAAAACTAGAGAAGCGATTTTACCTTCAAATTCAAGAACTGTTTCCCATGCTAAATATTTGAGGATGGTTTTAGCTTATTATAAAATAAGACTTTCATCATATAAACAAAGCTCATAGCCTTAGCTGCCACAAGTAATTCAAAAGGAGAACCATTTGACTAACAAAATTGAGACTAAAACAGTTTGCTGTCTATATTCAATAGCTGGCATTTTGCTATATAATATATAGAACTTGGCTACCAAGAACAGAAAGGATGGAATATTAAATAAACAACTGATGGGTGAATGGCACTGTATCATCAGGGCTAATTTTGACCTTTACATCACTTTTAACTATCTTATAAAATAAAAATATCCAAAGTCACACAAAAGTTTCATAAACACTGACCTTCCAGATATGGCTGACTGCCTTGTCTGTCCATTCTGCTACTTCCATGGAGTGACTCTGCTGGCCAATGAGAGGCCCAAAGCAAGTCCGCACAGGAATGGCTTCTCCCGTCCATACACCTGTCAGTGGAAGGACACCGGCTACACAATCAGTAACTTAAACATCTCAGGACACAGAGAGAGTAGCTTAACCCAAGCAAAGAATCTGATTTTCAGTGAACCTGAGAACTACTGGTATTCCAGAACCCCTGAGAGGTAGCTAAGTCGTATGAGTATATCCTGTAAGGTGGAAAATGTAATGAACAGATAAAATGGGCTCAGAAGAAATATGCAGAATAAGGAGTAATATCAGACTTTTCTAAACCCAGTCTTATACACAACGAACCAAACCATGTCCCTCCAAATACATTACTTTGGAGTTATCACATTAAAAGACTAGAGAATATTACTCTATTATAAAAATATAAAGCAACTGCTAAACTTCTAAAAATTTTGTGCTTAAAGCACTGCTCTCTATTATCTAAGCTGTTTCATGCTTTCGATTGACATCAAGCTACAGCTGAAAGAATAATGAATTTTGATTCATATTCTCAAAGATATGGCACAGTACTGCAGAAACCATGTTAAAGTAAAATATGGGTAAGCACACTCTGGCAGTATTCTTTACTCCTTTTCCCTAGAGAGTAATAGACAACTTACAAACACTCGATTTCAATATCTTTTCTAATAAATGGTTATCAGTGGTGAATTTTACATTTCTATAAAAGAAAGAAGTTTCAAGGAGTTCTGTCATGGTAATTCTTAGTGGATGCTACAGTGAGAATAAAAGGGAAATCTTCAAAGACTCAGGTCAGGATTCTCTCTTCTATTCAATTCTGACTCTCAGTAAGGAGACCATTTCCAATGAAGTTTCCAACTTGATTTATTCCTATCACCACTGGACAAGACAAATATTCCCTAAAAGAATAAATCCTAAGCCATAAACTGCCTTTTGGATCAACCGAATAGTCACTAAATTACACATGCCCACTTTTACAACTCTGCCTCAGAAAGAAAGACGACGCTTGAAGGGGTTTATGGTCCTTACCAACTTCCGCTCCCACAATTGACTGGCGGAGAACAAGCTGCTTCGGGAGAGAAAGCCTGGCTCTGCTCTCGATGGGAGTGTCAGGGATGAAAGTCACTGGTCCATGGTCAGGGCAGTCTGAGGGGTAGGCGCGGTCACAGAGTGTGCACCCTGCAGGGGGAAAGTTTGAGAAACACAAATGAGTTCACCTCAAGCAGGCTCAATTACCACCTGCTCTTCTAGATAAACACTAATTACTAAGCTGTAACCGGTAAGAAGCAAGGTTCTAACAGAAATACCTTAATCAAAGAACTACTCTTATACCTAAATATATACCAACTCATCTTTCTCTTCAGCAGGATGTGACTTTTTCCTTTTAATCCAACAGGACAAGTTTCCTATTCAGTGCCTAAGAGCAAGATTGATTAAAAAATAAATAAATAAATAAATAAATAAATAACACTACATTTACTTAAAAAATCAAGTTTGTTTTTGTTTTTTAAATCAAGTTCAGTCGTCCCTGGACACATCTTCTCAAATGCTTTAAATTATCTCTAGGTTATTTATATCATAATACCTAATACAATGTAAATACTTGTTATACTGGATTAAGGACAACTTCCTGTGATTTTTTTTCTCAATCTGCAGATGCAGATCCTGTGGATACAGAGGGCCGACTGTACATTAGATAAGTAATATGATGTTCTGAAGCCTGAAATTGGGTTCCAATTCTACCAAACTATAACAGGAAACTGAGTTGCAATGCTGTTAGCCGTGCACAGCAGAGAAGACAGAGCCAGCAGCACCGCTGTTCTCTTTTGCTTCCCCATAAACAAACTGGTCAACCAGATTTTGATGGCAGATTTTTAAGCCAAAAAATATCTACAACCTGTTCTTTGGGCCAGCAGGCAGAATACATTCTTGTGCAGACACATCTGCTTAAAATTCTTAATTTCTAACTGCTCATGTGACTTTTCCTTTTGCACTGTCAGAGGAGGTGCTTCCTTCTATACTGTTGTCTATGCTTACTATAACTTCACTTTCACAAGCTCATGAGTGTCCTCTTTCTCCATAAATCTTTCGCTCTGTTCTTTTACTTTTCTTTCTGTTAAGGAAATAAACTCATGCCTCTATTAGCCAATGACCGAGTTCAAACTTTCCCAATTTGTTCACAAAATAAGTGGAATTTATAAACCTTAGAACCACAGCCATCCAAGTGTCTTTTTCTCCTACGTAATCCGTTAGAAATTTTACTTAAATGACAAAAGGTATCAGAAAGTTTTCATATTTAGTCAAAGAATAATATAATAACATATTACTTCAACTACTGCTTGGTTAAAAATTCTTTGATATCCGATTAGAGATCTCCCACCCTTGATGAGAACGGATTCTCAACAAGAAGAGAATCACCACCTCCAAACAAAGGAGATTCAGATCCCAAAAAACAGAAAATGCTGAGATGTTTCTCCAAAGATTACAAACGGCCAGTAAGTACATGTAAAGGGATTTAACATCATTAGTCATCAGGGAAAGGCAAGTCGAACAACTAGATGTCACTTCACACCCAAAAGGATGGTTAGAATAAAACAGAAAGAAAATACGTGCTGGCAAAGATGTGGGATGCTGTTGCTGGAAATATAAATTGGTGCAGCCACTCTGGCAATTCCCCCAAAAGTTAAACATAAAGCAATTTTCCATTTATACAATGGGGCAAAAGTAGGTTTACAGTTGTGAGTACATGCAAGTTTATTCTTGTATCATTTATTCTTGTATTATTTTCCATGCCAACTGTAAAGCTACTTTTGTCTCACCCTGTATATCCAAGAAAATTTTAAACATGTTCACTCGAAAACTTGTACAGAGTGGGGCAAAGTAGGTTTACAGTTGTAAGTATGCAAAGCAGTTAGTTTATTCTTGTATTATTATTTATTAATTATTGTATTATTCTCCATACAAACAACTTCAAACCTACTTTTGCTCCTCCCCTTTATATAAATGTTCATAGCAGGATTAATCATAATAGCCGGAAAAAAGAAACAACACAAATGTCTGTAAATGATAAATAAGATGTGGAATATGCACGCACACGACAGAATATTACTTGCTCATGAAAAAAAGAATGAAGTACTGATGTCTGCCAAAATACAGATGAGCCATGACAACATTATGCTAAAGGGAGAAAGCCACATATTGTATGACCCCATTCACATTAAATGTCAAGAATAGGCAAATCCATGAAGATAGCAAGTAGATTAGTAGTCACCTGACCATGGGTTGGGGCTATGATGACTGCTGATGGGGTTTCTTTATGGGAGATAAAAATGTTTTGGAATTGGAGTAGTAATGGTTATACAACCTTCTCAATATTCTAAAAATCACTGAATTGTACACTTTAAAATGTGAATTATTTCTCACTTTTTAAAAACACATTTAGGATCAAGAGGATCCCACTTTAAAAAAGGATCAACAGGCTAAATGAATGAGCTTACACTACAGTCCCAGATAAAATACTTAAAACTGGCACTAGCTGGTTTGGTTCAGTGGATAGAGTGTTAGCCTGTGGACCGAAGGGTCCAGGGTTCAATTCCCACCAAGGGCACATACCTTGATTACAAGCTCCTCTCTGGCCCAGGCCCTGGTCAAGGCTTACGCAGGAGGCAACCAATTGATGTTTCTCTCATATCGATATTTGTGTCTTTCCCTCTCTTTCACTCTAAAAATCAATGGAAAAAATATCCTCCAGTAAGAATTAAAATTTTTTTTTTTTTAATTTAAATTTGAGACTGAAAAGGTTAACAGGAAATGTCTCCCCATTGTTTGGCTTCTGCAACTCCAGAAGATTCATTCTACTTTTCTCACCATCCTGATCAGTCTACTCTGGAAGCTCTTTGTCTGCGGCTGTATCTTAATATCCCAGCCCTTTTGACATTCCACTCTTACTAGATGATGTCACCCCACTTCCATGGCCATGATTAACAACTAATGCTGAAGATCCCTACATATTTCCAGACAGATCTCTGAGCTCCAGATTCGACTTCTCATTAGACATTTCTACTACATATCTTACGGATACTAAAACCAGCAGGTCTAAAATTGGCTTCACCGTCACTCCTCAAAAAAATTCATCTACTCCTCCTCCACCAATCATTATCCTAAGAGAGCATTACTACTATCCACCAGTTTTCCTTGCCAAAAACCAGGGTCTTTTCCCTTAACCCTTCCTTCCCCTAACTTCATCCACTCAGCAAGTTGTACTAAGTTCTTGTAAATATCCTACTTTTCCTCAACCTTATTACTTCTACTCAGTTAGAAAGTCACCTTTATGGCATCATCGTCTTTACCTACCTGCCTCCAACTAGCCTCCCCTGGAAAGTTTTCCCGGCCTCTTCCTTGCCCTGGTTAGGTGCTCCCCTCTGTAGGTCCCTTCAGCACCTTGCACCGAATCCCATCTTCGCACTCACCACACTGTACTGCGATAGCCTGTTTGCTTGCCTATGCCTCCCATCAGACCATCGGACTACAAGCTCCTTACAGGCATGTGCTGGCTCTTATCAACCATTTTCTCCACAGCAACTAGCAAAGGCTGGCATATAATAAGCAATCAACATGTTTCCTGCATGAATGAAGTATGTAATAACACCAACAAATTGTTTTATACCTTTTTTGTTGTTGTTGTCCTATAAAAAGAACTTTTACATGAACAACTATTGTAATTTATATACATTCTTAGCAAAAACAAAATTGTACTGTATCCACCTATATTTCTCCATTGGGATTAAAAAAAAAAAAATGCACATAATTTGCTGAAACCAGTTTGGCTCAGTGGATAGAGCATCTGCCTGCGGACTGAAAAGTCCCAGGTTCGATTCCGGTCAAGGGTATGTGCCTTGGTTGTCGGCACATCCCCAGTAGGGGGTGTGCAGGAGGCAGCTGATCGATGATTCTCTCTCAATGACGTTTCTCTCTATCCCTCTCTGTAAAAAATCAATAAATTTTTTTAAATGCGTAATTTAATAAATGTTATGTTGAAAGAGCATATGGCATCACACAGAATACCTTACTAAAGTTTATTCCTATAATTAACTATTTCTGAAATCTTGGGAAAAACCTTATATATTTTAGGGCTAAGCTTTTCTGTAATTTCAGAAATGACTGTTTCCTTACTTCAGGAGGATATTGTAAGAACCAATGAAATGTCTATGTATCATTTGACTTACTTGAGGAAAAGGCACCACATTTATATAAAGGACACTACAAAGCAAAGAAAAATTACAAAGCCCAGTTACTTTCTGTACTTCTTTACACCTGACTTTGTGACTAAGCCTGTTAGGAATGATGGCCCTTTCCACCAATATTTCCAAAACAAAAAAAGGCTAAGCACACTCACAAATTGTAAACAAGGTTGCCATATTTTCTTTGTTTGAATTGGAATCTTCCATTTGCAGTGAAGGTGGTACAAAAGACAGACTGTCTGAAGATACATCTACATGGCCTGTCCCCATAGCAACCTCCTGGGTGATGGAGGAGACAGCCACAGGTTCTAGGCTTAGGCCAACTTCATGGAGGGAAACAGATTCTAGGGAGGCGAGGTTGTGTGAGGTAGAGAGGGCCACGCTCACAGAGTTGGTGCTCATGGCCACGGTGTGAATAGAGTCACTGAGGGCACTGTCAGACATCCCGTTGACCCGACTTGCAATGTGGTCAGTCTCCATGACCACAGGGAGCTCCAGGCCATTCCCATGAATGGGTATCACACCACCGTGCCCTACAGTGTCTGCAGCAAGGTTGTTGCTCACAGAATCCACAGACAGAGGTTCATGACTTCTGGAGCCATTTGGGATCTGAGAATGCTCGCCTGCAACACCATCCATTGTAAGCTCTTCTGCCATTCCATCTGTAGAGATGGGGCTAGTTACCCTAGAGACGTTCTCCATAGTGATGGTTGTGTCCAAGGCCACCTCATGGCCATCGCTGGGATGAAGACTTTGGGCACCGTGTGTGTTCACAGAGCGAGAGTCGATTGAAACAATGCCTTGTTCTAATCCAACATTTCCATTGGCCTGGTAGGGATCTAGTGCTGAAGGGTTGTTGGCGATAGATAATGCTGTATTACCATCAACATTTATGGAGTTGGGGTGGATATACTGAGGAGGTGGTCTGTCAGCTAAATAAGATAAAATGCCTGAGAAAAGGAAAAGATGAGATAACAGAGATTTTTTTTAGTACATTGTTAAATTAAAAAATTCCCAATGCTAGAAGCTACAAATATAACTAAATTAAAATAATCTATCTACTTCTTTGGTTTAATCCACATATATATTTTATAAATAGCAACATACATATAATTCAATTTTTCTGCAAAACTCAGAAATCATAAAAAATTAACCATGTTCCTTTGATGTCACTGGAAGTTAATCATTTAAATGTTGCCTTTAATATATACATGATGGGAATTCCTGAATCATAAGATGCTGAAACTTGCTCTATAAGAATTAAAAGATAAAATGATTTAAAACCAGATCATCCATGTGAAAAATAAAATTTAATTAAATGTAACTTATTAAACTATCATAATTCAATAGGCTCTATTCAAAACAAGTCATAATTGTACCTGCTTTATTGAAACAGAAAAAAGTATTTAAACACTCGTGCTTATGATTTAGTGAAATGGTACTTGCTTCATTGCCAGTAGGAGTATAATTACCAAAATCTCTTTGGAAAGGATACATATTAAGTATCTCAAAAACATTCATACCCTCTTGCATAAGAAATTTTCTAAATGCATTTTGTAAATATTATACACAAAGATATTAATATAATGGTAATTAAAAAATAGAAAAACAAAACTATCCAAAGGAAACACTGATGCAATAAACCATGAAATACCCATTCAGTAGAATGTAATGCATCATTAAAAAGGATATTATGGCCCTGACCAGTTTGGTTCAGTGATAGAGTGTCGGCCTGCGGACTGAAAGGTCCCAGGTTCAATTCCGGTGAAGGGCATGGACCTTGTTTCGGGCATATTCCCAGAAGGGGGTGTGCAGAAGGCAGCTGATTGATGCTTCTCTCTCATAGAAGCTTCTAAACTCTCTATTCCTCTCTCTGTAAAAAATCAATAAAATATATATTTTTAAAAAAGGATATTAACCTAGCTGGTTTGGCTCAGTGGCTAGAGCATCCACCCACAGACTGAGAGTCTCGGGTTCAATTCCAGTTAAGGACAAGTACCTTAACTGCAGGCTCGATCCCCGGCTCTGGTTGGGGCACACGTGGGAGGCAACCAATTGATGTGTCTCTCTCACATCGATGTTTCTCTCTCTGTCTCTCCCCTCTCTAAAAATCAATGGAAAAATATTATTGGGTGAGGATTAACAACAACAAAAAACAACAACAAAAAAAGCATATTATGAAAACCAGGTAATAGTTGAAAAAAATAACTATGTAAAAATAGAGAAAAATATTAAATAAAAAAAGTAAGGATACACAATTGTATAAAAAATATAGTCTTAATTACTAAAAAACAGTAAAATCTATACACCAAAATAAGAAACAGGAAGGATGATGGGACTATGAATGGTTCCCCTATTTGCTAAATTATCTAAAATAAGCATTTAATAACTTGTGTAACAGAATGAAAGTTCAATAAAGCCCTGGCAGGTTTGGCTTGATCATTCTTCAGCCTGCAGACTGAAGGGTCCTGGGTTTGATTGCAGTCAAGGGCATATGCCTGTGTTGCAGGCTTGATCCCCAGTAGGGGGCATGCAGGGGGCTGCCAATCAATGATTCTCTCTCATCACTGATATTTCTATCTCTCTTCTTCTCCCTTCCTCTGAATATATTTAATTTTTTTTTAAAGGTGAATAAACTTTATAATAAACAATGACACTGTAGCAGAACATGTGGTTGGCAGGAATTACAATTGCAAAATTATAAAAACTTAACCAAAGAGATGGCTGGAGGAGGAGAAAAACTGCTATGTGCCATTAGGAAATTAAGCTTAGTCAAACTACACTTATTAATAACTAGAGGCTCAGTGCATGGATTCATGCACTGGTGGGGTCCCTCAGCCTGGCCTGTAGGGATCAGGCCAATGCTGGCTCTCTGACACCCCCCAAGGGGTCCCAGATTGCCAGAAGGTGCAGGCCAGGCTGAGGGACACCACGGGTGCATAATTAGAGCTGGGGAGGGACCATAGGAGAGCTCCAGGGTGTCTGTCCCGTCTCGCCCAGTCCCAATCAGCCATACCCCAGCAGCAAGCTAGCCTACCGGTTAGAGCAAATGCCCTCTGGTGGTCAGTGCACATCATAGTGACTGGCCAAACGGTCAGACACTTAGCGTATTAGGCTTTTATAATATAGGATAATATACGTTCTAAAAGGAAAAGTACATAACTATAAACAGATAGTTTTCCTAACGTAGATTTAATATCTCATTGTGGCAAACAAAAAAGCATTATTCAGTTCCGCATGCACTGAGGTCAGGTCAGCCCTATTCTTTCTTCTAACCTCCCAAAGAACTACCATACTTACCAGGTAAGATGGTCCTGAAGTAACTGCTCTCCAGGTGGGGGTAAGGTGGTGGAGGTAGGGTGTAGTTTCTTTCAGGTAACCCACACATCACCCCTCGATCGCCAATACCCATTGGCAGCATCAGAGATAAAGCAGATGGCAGAGAGCTCAGGGAGGGACCCAGGTTTGGAATTGCCACTGGCAGACCTACAAAACAAGAAAACAAAAATGTTTTCCTCAATTAAAAGGAAATAAGTGCTTTAACCACTTTGTTGTACACCTGAGAGTAATAGAAGATAATATTGAATTTATAACTGAAATATAAAAGTACTTAAACATTCTCTGTACAATCACTAACTAAACTTAGAAAGGTTGTTGCATGTGAGCAAAAATCTCAGAGTAGCCCTTTCCATCCCAGATAGGCACATCCATAAAATGTCATAAACAACTTAGTTGTAAAATACCAAACTGATCCTCTAGTGGTCTATATTGCTCTTAGTACCAAACATTTATTTTTTTTTTTAAATATATTTTTATTGATTTTGTACAGAGAGGAAGGAGAGAGAGTTAGAAACATCGATGAGAGAGAGTCATCGATCAGCTGCCTCTTGCACACCCCCTACTGGGGATATGCCCGCAACCAAGGTACATGCCCTTGACCGGAATCGAACCCGGGACCCTTCAGTCCCCAAGCCGACGCTCTATCCATTGAGCCAAACCGGTCTTGGCCTCTTAATACCAAACATTTAATTGCAACTAAAAACCTAGTTTAAATAGGATTTAAGAAATAAAATTATATAGAGATTTTTAAAAAAATGGGAAAAAACATACCAGAGTTTATAGAGTGATCTCTGAATAGTGATATTTCTGGGCTCTATTTAGAACTGATAAAGCAGTAAGTGTTGATATGCAGTTGCTGTCCCTTACCACTCACCTGGGGCAGGGAGGGCATTGTGAGTGGGTGAGGCAGCCAACCCCAGGTGACTCCCTGAGACCGGCAAGGCATTGCTCACAGAGGATGAAGTCAGCTGCTCCATCCCCACTGGGCTCAGGTTCATTTCATTCATCCTAAGAAAGAGCACAGTAACCAGTTATGCAAACAACTGTGTCAGCGACTCTGCTTAAGGAACTCAAGAACCTAAAACAATGGGGGTGGGGAGATGGGACTTGACCAACTATTATTTCATTTTTATGCTCACATCTTAAACAGCATTGTACCTTGTTTCCATCAGGCTTGCCTTGTTCCAAACCCTACTCACACTACCTAAAACAAAGTTGGCAATCCTTAGAGCACAATGGCAATGAAGGCTGGCTTGTTTTTTTAAACCACCCAAGTTTTTTCTCTCACAGGATTTGTTTTCTTCAGTTGGCTTATCACTTTCCACCAAGACTGTTTGTTATAACCTGCACAAAGAATATTTGCTAATTCTATTTACCAGGAGTTAAAATGATGCTGGATCTGAGTTAGATTTTTAACTGTGTGAAAAAGCATCATATATTCTCATGGATCAGCATTTTATTAAAATTCTGTATCAACATTTTAATTAACTACCTTAATGACATCCTCCACATATTGAGGTTTGTTATGTAACCTTTACCAGATACTTTTTGAAAAATTACTTCATATCTCTCACTTCTTCGAAATAAGGTAAAGAAACTGAGTCTCAAAGAGGGTATGTCATAATCCCCAAATCATACAGTAATGAAGTGGAAGAGCACAGATTATGCTCCAAAATAACGCTAAAAAGTTTTTTAATACACCAACTTTTATCTACAGAACATTTCTGGCAGGCAGAAAAATGTGAGAATTTCATTTTCTAAGCAATCCATGTTGTATTGCCTTTAATAACATCATTAGAATAAGAGTAAAACTGATTAGAACAAGACACTATTAGAGGTTGTTATCGATAAGGATTAGTTCCAATGTCAGTCTGCCATATTAAAAATACTGTATTCGCCCTAACTGTTTTTGGCTCAGTGGATAGAGTGTTGGCCTGAGAACTGAAAGGTCCCAAGTTCTATTCTGGTCAAGGGCATGTATCTTGGTTGTGGGCACATCCCCAGTAGAGAGTGTGCAGGAGGCAGCTGATCGATGTTTCTCTCCCATAGATGTTTCTAACTCTCTATCCCTCTCCCTTCCTCTCTGTAAAAAAATCAATAAAATATTTATTTTTTAGAAAATGTATTTCAAGAAGCTAGCCAACAGGTTGTCCAAAGCGGGACAATAATGACCTCCAAATCTTATACTATCACAGTAATTCATGTGCTTTTGCATGTGCCTTTGTACATGAGAGAGGTGAAAGGGAAGAGAAATCAAATGTGTCTACATATTCCTTAGCCATGAAAACAAACCTAACGGGCATTTAATTGTGAACAATGGCAATATCAGCTATCAAGCAACCTGAAAATAATTAAAAGCTAACACTCATTACTCTTGTTCCATAAGCATTAGGCACAGGGCTAAGTGATTTACATGTAATTATCTCACCTAATCCTTGTAAGTACAGTGAGGTAAGTATTATTCTTAATCCCATTTTAGAAATGAGGAAACAGACTCAGAGACACTGAGGAACTTAACCACAGATTACATAACAAGTGGCAGGCTTGGGATTTAAATCCAGGTCTGCCTAATTTAATAAAACAAACCTCTTACCTAAAATTCAAAAAGTCAGTTACAATAAAAGAACCACCTTGCCTCTTACACAGTTCCAATATTACACTGGGATCTGTGTAGGTACTTACATGGTGGGATATGCTTCAAGTCCTACACAGACCTGTTCCTGCACAATTCTGTATTCACGGCTTCAACTTTATCCCTGGCCAGGTATCTCCTAAAACAAAGCTCCCAGACATTAATAAAGTATGTTAGGTAAGGCCAGTGGTCGGCAAACCCATTAGTCAACAGAGCCAAATATCAACAGTACGATTGAAATTTCTTTTGAGCCGCAAACCGACTTTTACGCATGGGCAACGAAGTTTCAATCGCACTGTACGTGTCGCCCGCACGTGGTATTTTGTGGAAGAGCCACACTCAAGGGGGCAAAGAGCCACATGTGGTTCACGAGCCACAGTTTGCCAACCACTGGGTTAAGGCCAACCTTGTATAGAGGGCGCACTCTGAAATACTGGAGACTGGATGGAGCTGTGTAAGCTCATCCAACTAGGAAGACAACTAGAAGCACATGACAAATGAGGCACACCTGGTAAAGGAAAGCGCCTCTATAATTATGCTATAAAAAGTGTAAAAAAATTCCTCATTGCCAAGACCGGTTTGGCTCAGTGGATAGAGCGTCAGCCTATGGACTAAAGGGTCCCAGGTTTGGTTCTGGGCAAGGGCATGTACCTTGGTTGCAGGCACATCACCGGTAGGGGGTGTGCAGGAGGCAGCTGATCGATGTTTCTCATCAATGTTTCTAACTCTCTATCCCTTTCCCTTCCTCTCTGTAAAAAATCAATAAAATATATATATATTTTTAAAAGTCCTCATAGACTAAAGAAACCACAGCATCCTTAATTTTGAAAGTTTCTGGGCTTGGGTTACTTTAAAACACGTTTCCTGGAAATTTTTATACCTAGAGTTTTTAGTCAAAACTCAATCACTGGAGCAGCAATGACCTAGAACAAATTGGTTACGATAATTTTTTAACGTACTATTAAAACTCGGAAGATTTGAATTCCATTCTGAAAATCCCCGAACACTTAATCTGAGCGATAATCTTGAGATAAAACGCAAAATGGTGTTTCTAGGTTGACTTCTAAAACCAGTTGCAACCAGAGCTGAATGTGAGAGGCTCAGCAGATTGCTGCTGTTGTGAGTCACTAAAATGTGATGACCTCAGCAGCTGTGAGCCAAAGGTGGCTGGTATCCCACAGAGGGAAAGCCCATGAAGGGAATTCACAATTAGACCCTCATCCGACTCTCACTGTAAAATGCAATTCTAGCTGAAGCCGGTTTGGTTCAGTGGATAGAGCACCGGCCTGCGGACTGAAAGGTCCCAGGTTCGATTCCCATCAAGGGCATGTACCTTGCTGAGGGCACATTCCCAGTGGGGGGGTGTGCAGGAGGCAGCTGATTGATGTTTCTGTCTCATCGATGTTTCTAGCTTTCTATCCCTCTCTGTAAAAACTCAACTAAGATATATTTTTTAAAATAAAATGCAATTCCATTCTAACCACCTTTCTCAAAAGGGATTCCAGGAAGCAGCCTTGGGAAAAGGGCCAGAATGGAGACATGAAGCACTCTCTTCTTCCCTCCTCACTCCTTAAAAAAGCTTTTCCTTCAGACTTCTACCATTGTGTTTCACCCTGACCTAGGTATGAACACATGCTAGTTGCTGATCCTATAACTTTACTTAGAATGACATATAAGCAACTAACACTTGCGAAAACGCATTTTGCAAAATGCAATAAACTGAGTCATTTCAATGACTATATTTCCTGTATCCTAAGCAGAAGGCCTATGAAAAGGCTCGAAAAGCCCAGCCATATATCACTATTTCTGTGCTGTGCCAACATGGTACCAACAAGTACCTAACTTTAAACATCTGCGTAAAGGTTTTAGAGTTAAGAACTTAAATTTCTCCACTGCAACAGCCAGATGGTAAGCGAGGGAAATTCAAAGTGAGGCGTGGTGAGGAGCTAAAATTACACGTTGGGACCCAAAAATATTACTAAACGCTCAAACAGGGCAAAGGCACAGGATGAAGATGTCAATGGGCCAACCTATGGCTATATTCGCATGAAAGTATAAGCAACCCCAGTTTCTGGGGTTCTGGTTGCTTGGGGACAGGAATCCGTATTTGCAAACCGCACTGGTCACCTTCCCGGTGGCACCCAAGAGGGAGGGCACCGGGAACGCTCACGTGCCCGATGTTTTCCGAAGACGTCACCACGGCTCACCACTCACCTGTGATGCATCTGCTCGGGGCCCCAGACCGGAGAAGAGCGCACTCAGGCGGCGGGGGACCCGCATCAGGGTCTGCGTCCCGGGGTCACCTGCCGCCGCATCTTGCCTACGGCCTCCGCACACACGCCGGCGCGCGTCGCCAGGGCCGCCCGGGGCCGCCCCGCTTGTCCCGGGGGCCGGCGGCCGCGCACCCCGCCGCGAGATGGGACATGCCGGGCGACACTGGGCACTTTTCCTCCCGAAGCTTCGGGGGAGGTGAGGGGGGGGAGCTGCCCAACCTGAGGGAGAGGACGGGGCGGTCACCGAACCAAGGCAAGCATGCAGCCTCCTCCCTTCGCCGCCCGAGAGCCTGGGCCTGAGGACCCCTCGGGCGCAGGCCGCCCCCGCGCCCCACCCCCGGCCGGGCCCGCGCGCTGCCCACCTGTCGGCCGCGCGGGGGGCACGCACCTGCCCGCCGCTTTGTTCCTCATCCGGGCCGGGCTCGCCTCGGGGCCCTCCCCGCCCGCTCGACCCCCGCGCCCCAGGGGCCGCTCGCCTAACGTTCCCCGCCCGGCCCGGCCCGGCCCTGCCCGGCCCAGCCCGCTGTGTCCCCGGGGCCGCACCCTCCGCGCGTTTCCGGCTCCTCAGCCACTCCCGGCGCCCGCCGCTCCGCCCCCCGTGCACGCGCCCCTCCCCGTCGGGGCCCCGCGAGCGAGCGGCGACCACGCTCCGCGCGCCCCTCCCCCAGCGGAGCCCCTGCCGCGCGTGCGCACCACGAGCCGCAGGCCAGCGAGGGTCGAGGCGCGCGGCGGGGCGGGGCGGGGCGGGGCGCGGCGCGTTTCAGTCTGGCCGGATCGAGTCGAGCGCCGAGCGATCGACCCAGTTGCTAGGCAACCAGGGCTGCGGTCTATGGAGGAACAAGTCAAGGGAGCTGAGTAGCCCAGACTGCGGATTTGAAGGCATTCGCCTGCTAGAGAAGTGTGGGTCCACGAAGCCCCCAAGCAATAAGGGACCTAGCCCAGAGATGGCAGTGTTCGCCAGGAGAAATTAGAATTGCATCCCCAGTATTTTTCACCGTGTGTTACTTCTTGATTTTGAAGGTTGTCCAGGTACCCTGCTTCAAGCCATAAATGTTGGTATTGGGGATTCTGTACAAATTTCCTTCCCCTTCTCTCTCTGCCCTTCGCTCCCTGTTGCGAGCCAGGCGCTGTGCTAAGCCCTGGGGACACCGTGATGGGTAAGGAAGATGGCCCCTGGGTCATGAGGACTGGACACGGAAACCACAGTACAGTACCCTGTAGCTTCCACACCCCGGCAGAAGAGCAGCGACCGAGGGATTCTTGCTTTCACTCAGGATTACTTCTCATACATAGGGATACAAGATAAGACACACATCTTGACCTTCAACAGCTCGCAATCTAGGGGAGACTGGTGAGTTCTGACAATGAAGTCTCCTGTGAAAGGACAGAGGCACCAGCCCTTGGGTCTATAGCTGAGCACGGTGTCAACTTACATCATGTTTTCCTTCCTTTTACTTCTCATAAAGAGAAAGCACATTCCACATGAGGGAGCTAATCGCTGAACCTTAGCAGGTCACATTGGTTTTGCTTTCTTGTTGACAACACACAGAAATCTAAATCAAGAAAGTCAACATACCGTGATAGTATTTCCTAAAAATGCCACTTCAAGCCTAGAGCCAAGGGAATGATGATGATGTGTCTCATAAAAGGCTGAATGACTTAATTCTGGCTTTCCATGACTATTCCTTTTGAATAATTTTAATATCAGAGATGTATATAAAAATAAGGTCGGATAGACTGAAAGGTCCCGGGTTCCATTCCGGTCAGGGGCATGTACGTTAGTTGCGGGCACATCCCCGGTAGGGGGTGTGCAAGAGGCAGCTGGTCGATGTTTCTCTCTCATCGACGTTCCTAGCTCTCTATCTCTCTCCCTTCCTCTCTGTAAAAAATTAATAAAATATATTTAAAAAAATAAGGTCGGATAAATCTAAGAGCTAAAAACTACAATACTTCTAGACAAGAATATAGGAGAAAATCTGTATAACCTTGATAAGATAGAAAAATCAGGAACCAAAATAAATTTAACAAATTGAGCTTCATTAAAATGAACATTTTTGGTCTTGAAAAGATATTGTCAACAAAATTAAAAAAAAATCAAGCCAGAGACAGGAAGAATATATTTGCAAAACAAATATCTGACAAAGGACTTTTGCCTGGAATCTATAAAGAATCCTTTAAACTCAAAAATAAGAAGGCAGACAACCCGATTTTTTAAATGGATCAAATATTTGAAAATCTACTTCACCAAATAAGATGTGTAGATGGCAATTAAGCACACAAAAAGATGAGGAACATCATTAGTTATTAGGGAAATGCAAATCAAAACACAATGAGGAAACATTACATACCTATTAGAATGTCCAAAATTAAAAAGACTAATAAGTGTTGGTGCAGATACAAAGCAACTGGAACTTTCATATTTCGTTGGTGGGAACACAAAATGCTACAGCCATTTTAGAAAATAACTTAGCAATTTCTTATACCCTACAATTCGATAATTACACTCTTACGTAGTCACCCAAGAGAAAATAAAAATATATGTACAAAGACTTATAAACAAATGTTTATAAAAGTTTTATTTGTAATATCCACAAATGGGGAACAACCCAAATGCCCATGCTGGTGAATGAATAAACAAATTAGAGTATATCTACATTTTGGAATAGTACTCAGCAATAAAAAGGAACAAGCTATTGATGCATGAATGAATCTCAAAAGCATAAAGCTAAATGAAAGAAGCCATACACATAATAAGCCATACACATAAGACTACATAATACATGTGTCATGTATATGAAATGGTAGAAAATTCTAGTAATATCAATAGAAAGCAAATAAGTGATTATCAGGAATTGGAAATGATTGGGAGGGGGTGAGACTGCCTGATAAAAAAATATCAAGTTGTTCTGGCTGGGTAGCTCAGTTAGAGCCCCCTCCCAATATGCCATTATGGTTTTGCAAAAGGGCTGAGGGAATTTAGGAATGATTGAAATTATCTTGATTGTGGTAGTTAGTGGTTACATGATTGTATAGATTTGTCAAAATACATAGTGCACTTAAAATGTGCAAGTTTTAGTACATGTAAAAATACCTCAAAAAGTCAATTTTTTAAAATGATGTCAGGATCCTGAAAAGCATCCTAACCCCATCCCCCAGATTAGATTAGGTCCACTGTATGCTCTCTCATCATTCTTGTCTTTGTTGTAAGTAATTGTTTAATTTTTTTGGCTCACCAAGTAGATTTTCCGTTTTGGAGACAAGACCCACATCTATCTTATGTAATGCTATATGTCATAGCACAACACCTAGCACACATGAAGTGCTCGATAAATACAAGCCAAACTGGCATAGGTCTATGCTATGCTTATTGACTCATATATCTATTTATTTGGAGATGTACGGCAAAGGGATGCCCAAAGGTTGCCTGATGAGCTCATTTTGGATGACTTGCCACTATAAAAAGATATCAAGTTGCTCTGGCTGGGTAGCTCAGTTAGAGCCTCCTCCCAATATGCCATTGTGGTTTTGTGGTTCAATCCCCAGGCCGGGCATATGTAGGAATCAACTAATGAATGCATGAACGTGGAACAAAAAAATCTCTGTCTCTCTCTCTCTCTCTCTCTCTCTCTCTCTCTCTCTCTCAAATTGATAAATAAAAAAATTCTTTTAAAGAACCAGTTGTGCCGAAACCGGTTTGGTTCAGTGGATAAGAGAGTCAGCCTGAGGACTGAAGAGTCCCAGGTTCAATTCCGGTCAGGGGCATGTGCCTTGGTTGCGGGCACATCCCCGGTGGGGAAGGGTGCAAGAGGCAGCTGATCGATGATTCTCTCTCATCCATGTTTCTAACTCTCTATCCCTCTCTCTTCCTCTCTGTAAAAAATCAATAAAATATATTTTAAATAAATAAAGACACCAGTTGCCAATTAAAACAACAAAAGCAATGGGAGAATTACCAATCAGTCACACATGTAGAAATTAAGTGTTGCTGCTCTTTTAGTATTAGTAACCCAGATATCAGAAAGACTGTGAAACAAAGAGGTAGGGTAGACCTTAGAGATAACTGTATATAAGATAAACCAGATAACAACCATTAACATTCTTGCTGGGTAGAGAACAAATTACCTTTAAACATTATCTTCTAGCCCTTAGACAGGGACAGTAATGGGTAAGTCTGGGCCTGGATTGGGCTACTCAGAATATCTTTCTTTCAGTTGACTCTGAGTATGGTTTCTAATCCTGCTTCCAATTGCTCATATTAAGGAGGGTCTGGAAATAGGACTTTCCTCTCTCTCTCTCTCTCTCTCTCTCTTTGAAATAGGACTTTTCATGCAGGTAAAGCTGTTCTTTGACATTCTTGGGATTCTACTCCGAGCCTAATGCAGTTATAATTTATTGTATCAGTTCTAACAGACTTATTTCTTTAATATTTGCAGAAAACAAGGAAAGGGTAGAATTTATTCAATAAATATTTGTTGAGTGCCTACTATGTGCCAGGCATTGCTCTAGGCCAGTGGTCGGCAAACCCATTAGTCAACAGAGCCAAATATTAACAGTACGACGATTGAAATTTCTTTTGAGAGCCAAATTTTTTAAACTTTTACTTCTTCTAATGCTACTTCTTCAAAGTAGACTCACCCAGGCCGTGTTATTTTGTGGAAGAGCCACTCTTAAGGGGCCAAAGAGCCGCATGTGGCTTGTGAGCCACAATTTGCTGACCATGGCTCTAGGCAATGGGCACAGCAGTGAACTAAACAGCAAAAAATAAATAAATAAATAAATAAATAAATAAATAAATAAAATTAATTAAAAATAAAATTATATATATATATATATATATATATATATACACACACACACACACACACACACACACACACACATACACACACACACACCAGCCCCTGTGGATCTTACATTATAGTAGAAGAAGTCAGATAACAAACAAATAATAAAAGTAGAAACTATATCAGATAGCAATAAATAACCATGAAAAAAAAAGTGGCAGGGAGGATAGCTAGAAAGTGCTCAGAGATGGGGGGAGGGGTTCCATTTTGAGTAGGGTAGACCAAGAAGTCGCCATTGAAAAGTGGCATTTGAACTAAAGGAGGCGAGGGAGTCACCCGGGTGGACATCTGGAAGAAGAGCATTTCGGCAGAGGGAAAGACAAGTGAAAAAGCGCCAGGGAAGGAGGGTGGCTGGCAGGTTGGAGGAATTGCAAGGAGGCCAGGACGCTAAACGCTAAACTATACTCTCCCATATGGTAGCTTCAAGCTGCTAGCCACCTGTGGTTACCGAACCCTGAAACGTGCCTGGTTCAAAGAGCGTGATTATCTTAGGGTGAGAGAGGACAATAGAGGGACTGTGTTGTTGTTGTTTTTTAAATATATTTTATTGACTTTTCTACAGAGAGGAAGGGAGAGGGATAGAGAGCTAGAAACATCGACAAGCTGCCTCCTGCACACCCCCTAACTGGGGATGTGCCCGCAACCAAGGTACATGACCTTGACCGGAATTGAACCTGGGGCCCTTGAGTCTGCTGGCTGACGCTCTATCCACTGAGCCAAACCGGTTTCCGCAGAGGAACTGTGTTAACGGCCCCAGTTCTTGACTCTTCCCGGTAACCATGCCCTTTGCTAGTACAAGATGACTCTACTAGTCATCCGAGGAAGAAGTGGAACTTTTTTCCTGCCCTTTGATTCTGAGTTTGCCCCAGCATACATGCCGGAACTCAGCCAAACTCAGCCTACGTCATTGCCCCTCAGGCCCATGCACTAAATAAATGCTTGTTGTCTTAAGCTAGCTAGCTAGTGTCTTGAGGTGGTTTGTTTCATGGCCGTTCTGATGAGGCAGCCTTCCATTTCTTGGCTAGGCTCTGGCTCTCTGCTCCCACCTTGGGAAGCTGTCACGTGGGCATCATACCCTCCAGGGGTCTTCAAACTACGGCCCGCGGGCCACATGCGGCCCGCAGAGGAGTCTGATCCGGCCCGCTAGGTTTTTTGGGCAGTGAGCGCAGCCGAGGTGTTACAGTAGGAATTAGTAGTTCATATAGTCCGGCCCTCCAGCTCTCTGAGGGACCATGATCTGGCCCCCACTTTAAAAAGTTTGAGGACCCCTGCCGGATTGTTAAGTTAAGCATTGGTATTTAGGACATTATTTCTTTGGGGCTAATGTCCTAAGTGCCTGGTATCACTAGCTCCTCTAATGGCTGCAAAATGGCTTGTTTTTTCAATGGAGTGGATGTGGGGCTGGAACGGGGATAATCGTGTGTGTTCTGTTACCTCTTTGGACTTAAAAAGTGGAGCACGCCTGGTGTGGTACTTGATCTCCCAGATCTGAAGGAACTAGAATGATTTCAGTAGAGGACCACCGAGGCTGTAACTGCTGAAGGAGCCCTGACTCTGCTCAGGCTTTGGAGTACCCCACTCCCTGAGACTGAGAAGAATTAGAAATTGAGGGAACAATCTGTGGAGTTTAACCAAAGACATTTTTATGTCGGTATCTTTACATTGTAACACATAAGGGTAAGGTTATTTAAACTTTAGGTTTTAATTCATCCCTAGCAATTCGATTATGGGGGATATAATTTTAAGTTTAGAGTATTTTTGTATTGATAAATTATTTGATTGGATAACTTCTGGCTACCTATATTGGAATGTTCTTCATTAGAAATAGAGAAGAAATTAAGAGTGAGTTTTTGGCCTCGAGACTACCAGGCTTTGGGGTTAATTTAACACATTGTTCTGATCTATTTTAGGGGTTTTTTTTTCTTTTTTTTTTAATTTTTATTTTTTTAAATATATTTTATAGATTTTTTTAACAGAGAGAAAGGAGAGGGATAGAGAGCTAGAAACATCGATGAGAGAGAAACATTGACCAGCTGCCTCCTGCACACCCCCTACCAGGGATGTGCCCGCAACCAATGTACATGTCCTTGACCAGAATCAAACCCAGGACCTTTCAATCCGCAGACCGACAGTCTATCCACTGAGCCAAACCGGTTTCGGCTATTTTAGGGTTTTAATGCATAAAAATTAAATTGCCCATTTGTGATTCTAGGATGATCACAAGGAGTAGTAGTGGCCCATGAAGGTGGATGACAACTCAGGAGGGAAAGATAAGAGCAATACCAGCAGCCTCCTAAAATTCCAACAGTAAGGATAAAAGAACTTAAAAAGTAACTGAAAATGTAGCACTTAAGAACTTCCATGTAGTTATTAGGATGTGATTTACCAAGTCTTCAAGGAATAAGATTATTTTCACCTGTTACAAATGCTTCCACGGCATAGAAATAGATGGAAAGCTACTCAACTTTTTTTAAGTTTAAATTAATGCTGAAACTTTTAAAAAAAGGAGAGCACAAGAATATAAAAGTATGAACCAATATAATGTGTGACTGAGAAAAAAGTCTCAATAAAATATTAACAAATTGAAACCAGCCATGTATTAAAAGAATTATGACTCCACAAGATTAATCCCAGGAATGCAAAAAGCCTCAACATTAGCAAACCTCTTATTGGAGTTTACTGCATTAATAAAGAAGAAAATATGCATGGTTATCTTTACATATGCATTTGATAAAATCTAATAGCCATTTCCGATAATACTCTTAGCAAACTAAAGTAGAATAAATTTCCTTAATTTGATAAAGAGTATCTTCTACATGGTGGAACATTGGAAGCTTTCCTGGAAAAAATAAAGATGCTAGCTAGCTATTCCTACTACAGTTAGCATTGGACTGAAGATCTTAGGCAGTGAAATTCAATAAGAAAAATAAATGAGTTATTACAAGGAAGAAACAAAACTATGATTACTAAAATTATGGTATCAGTAGACAATATGATTCTAGTTAAAATCCTACAAAATCATCTTTTAAAAAAATGATTAGAACTATCTTGAGTGGGATGTTGCTTTACAACTGTATACAGTTAGCAAAACTCATTAAATTGGGTATTTAATAATGTGCATTTAATTGTCTGAAGATTTTTACCTCAAAAACCATTAGAATTAATAAGAGAGATCTCTGCAACGTCTGGATTAAATAAATCAGTAGCTTTGAAGAATAGAAAAAAATCCCATTCACACCAGCAACCAAACCTAGAAATATGTAAAATCTACATGAAGAAATCTGTGGACCTTTATTAAAGGGCAAAAAAGAAACCCTGAATTAATGAGTTCTATGTTCCTATAAGAGAGCTTCAATCTACACTAGTAAAAGAGAAAGATGCAAATTGACTGTACCTTTGCCACGCCCACCAGCCAATCAGGAGTGGACATGCAAATTGGCCCAACAAAAAAATGGCAGGTTAATTTGCATACGCAGGTGCTGAGCAGCCAGGGGCAGAGCAGGATGCTTGCATCATTGCCATGGTGATGATGCAGGTGTTCCTCACCACCCCAGCCAATCCAGGTCCCCCTTTATAGTGTGGGAAGGCAGGAAGGCGGCATCAGGCCAAAGAGAAGGTGGTGCCAGCAGCCAGAGGAAGGAAGGCCCATTCTTGCATGAATCTTCATGCATCGGGCCTCTAGTGTTTTATAAAAAGTCCGTTCTTGCCCAGGCTGATTTTCTCAGTGAAAACAAACCAAAGGGTTGTGAGTTCGATTCCCAGTCAAGGGGTATCTCACTGGTAGGCTCAATCCCTAGTCCCTGTTGGTGTGAGTATGGAAGGCAACCAATTGATGGGTCTCTCTTGCATCGATGTTTCTCTCCCCCCTCCTTCTTCCCTCCCTCCCTTCCACTCTCACTAAAACTCAATGGAAAAAAAAATATTCTCAGGTGAGGATTTTTAAACAAAAAGTCAATTCTCTCTCAATTAATCTGTATATTTAAGACAATTCCAATTAGAATCCCAAAATGTGTTTGTTTGTTTGTTTGTTTGTTTATTTCTCCTGGATACAAAAGAGCATGCCACCTTTCTTGTTCTTCTTTGGGCCTCCTTGCTCAATAGTTATCCCAGGTGAACTGTAGTCAGCCACCCATTCTCCAAGCCTTGAGTTTGGTGCCTTTTTTTGATTCACACCAAGGTGCCACATAGACAAGGTAAGGCCTTGTAAAACACATGGTTGGAGAGGTAGCCTAAATAAGAACGAAAAGACAAAAACCATAAGGAAAGAATTCCTGTATTTGACTACACCAAAATTTTACATTTCTATATGATAAAAAAAAAAAAATGGCAGAGACAAGATTAAAACACAAATAGCATTTGAGATGAGACAAAAAAAAAAAAAAATAGTACTAGATTGTACCTAAATATTTGTGGTTCTTTAAATCTGGCTGTAAGTTATATTATCTTTAAAAGGGAATATAGTGATGAGGGTACAGGATTAATAAAGCTTTTACCCTTCTGCATGGCAGTTGGACCTTCAGTTAACTTTCTGTTACCTGTTCCTCTAAAACCTGATAAAATAGACTTGTCAACTATGTCGTTAGCCGACGTTACTTATATTAGAGCAATTACTTGATTGGTAAATTGCATTTGGTCTGGCAAAACTGTAATTAGCTGATGGGAGAGCATAGCTTTGGGCTTTCCTGAGTGTGAAAACTCTTTAATTGGCCCTGGTGGGTCCCTGGAAGCTGTGTCTGTGGGATGGGTACAAGGAAGACTGGCTCCTGAGAGTTATGAGTCTTCTAAGTCAGGGCAGCTGCCCCAGGAACCTGGCATAAGTCTTCTTTCCTTGCACCTGAGCTGTCACGTGGTGGCAGGCGGGTTAGGAGGGAGCAGCTGTGTGATCACTTTGTAGATTACTGCACGCACTCCCAGGCAGGGGCAACACCTAACGCTGCTGTGGCTCCCTCCAAATGAATCTGATGCTCAGTGTAGCACATGGTGGTCTTAGCGAATCTCGATGCTGAGTTGTACTTAAGAAGACCCCTGGTGGATGCTGCATGCGGTGATACGGTTTATTATATAGAAAAAGGCTGATGGGGTAGAATCCTGTTGGATAATCAGTCTGAGTGTGAACGACACCGGTGAGGGATCTGATGGCTATCATGAGTTCATAATACCGTATGTTTCCCTGTTCCCTCTTGTGATAGTTGCGAATATGGGGCCAGAAGAGTGTATACACCTCTGTGTCATGAGCCTAGGAAGCCCAAATCTGTAATGTGATATCAGGCATTTCACGGTGGAGCAAAGTCTCTTCACCTCACATGTTTCAAGCAAGTGATGAAGGACCTGTCTGAGTTTTAGGGGTGGAAGTTTTCCTTGACCCTAGATATGCCTTTAAATCTATTGAACCTGGCCCTTTTTTTTTTTTTTAAATCAATCTTTATTGTTCATATTATTACAAAGGCTCCTCATTTCTTCCCCCCTCCACCAGGTTTTTTGTGTTTTTTTAAGAGAGAGAGAGAGAGAGAGAGAGAGAGAGAGAGAGAGAGAAGAGATTGATTTGTTGTTTCACTTTTTTATGCATTCACTGGCTGTTTCTTGTATCTTGTAGGTGCCCTGACCAGAGAGGAACCTGAAACCGTGGTGTATTGGACGACACTCTAACCAACTGAACTACCCAGCCGGGGCTTTGAACCTGATTTTTAGTGGCCTGCATTCCCCCTTTATAAGTAGATCCACATAGGGCTGCACAAGCCTAGGCCCAGTGTCCTTGGAGGTTTAGCATCCCTGCTACTCAATCCAGTCAGTCTTGTGGGGACATCTTTAAAGTGGCAGAGAACATGTATCTGGGGCAAAACTGACTGGAGAGTGACTGGGAGTCAGAACCTCCTTTTTGTCTCTTTTGTCTTGGAGAAGGAGGCCCCGCCCACTCCCCCACCTTCACAGCTTGTGAGTAAAACAGTGCTTCTCACTACTGGCGGACATTCAGGCCATTTCCTTTTTTCTTTCTTAAAATCCACTACAAACGATGTTGCAATCGATATGAATGCATGCAGAAATCCATATAGGTGCATTTATTTTTGGACAAATTGTAGGGATCTCCGGGTCAAAGGATATGTGATGCGCACTATTCATTTCAATACTTATTTTCCCAAAAGCGTGTAGCAGTTGATGCTTCTGCCCCTTCCCCAAATCTTTGCCTGCCCGGGATGTTAGCAACCTTTTTCATTTCTGCCAATCTGAGTGGAAAAATATCTTTTAACTGTTCTCTCCTTTGCTCCCCACCCTCCAAATCTATTCTCCACTCTGCAGATGGTGATCGGTTTAAAAAACAAATTTTACTCCATCATCTCCCAGCTCAAAATACACCACTTATTTTCTGTCATTCTTAGAATAAAGGCCAATATCTTTGACATAACAAAACAAAACAAAACAAAACAAAAAACAAAACAAAACACCTTGCGATCTAATCGTCTACCTGCCTCTCAGGTGGGCTTTTCTCCCAGCAGGAAGGGCCTTCTCCAGGTCTGACTTTACTGAGAAATTAAGATGACATATTAGCCGAGACCGGTTTGGCTCAGTGGTAGAGCGTCGGTCTGCGGACTGAAAGGTCCCAGGTTCAATTCCAGTCAAGGGCACACGGTGGGAGGTGTGTGAGGTGTGCAGGAGGCGGCTGGTCAATGATTCTCTCTCATCGATGTTTCTGGCTCTCTCTCTCCCTTCCTCTCTGTAAAAAAATCAATAAAATATATATTTAAAAAAAAAGATGACATATTAGTCCTAACTGGTTTGGCTCAGTGGATAGAGCTTTGGCCTGCTGAAAGGTCCCAAGTTTGATTCTGGTCAAGGGCATGTACCTTGGTTGTGGGCACATCCCCAGTAGGGAGTGTGCAGGAGGCAGCTGATTGATGTTTCTCTCTCATCGATATTTCTAACTCTCTATCCCTCTCTCTTCCTCTCTGTAAAAAATCAATAAAATATATATATATTTTTAAAAAGATGACATATTAGCTTGTTTGCTGAAAAAAAAAAACCTCATAGGGAGTTAGGCTTTTCAAAAATGTGACTAACCTATGCCTGAAAGGAATAATTATTTCTCTATTATGTGCCTTGATGGAAGTGCTTTTCCAGTTGCTTGGGGCAGATCATTTAAAGTAAACAGGGAAACGAAGGACTTGTCAAAAAATAAAAAATATAAAAAAAACATGTTAGGGCGACACCTTGGCTCCCAAGGCGCAGGCAGAAAGTCTGAGGGTAAATGGAGGGGGTTTTTGCTTCTCTTGTTTTTAAGTTGGACTTTTAAAGCTGAACCTGCCTTTAATGTGCTGGTTTGCAGAACAGGAAACCTGATTTTTCTGCGCGATAACACATTCTTTGACATTAACCCGTACAGTTGGATTTTTAATGACACTTTCATCTTCAAAGCCCTTTGCCATCACGGGCGGATTAATTATTCGTTGTTTTTCTTTTTTCTTTTTAGTTGTGTGTTAAAAAGTCTTCAAAGCCTTCATCCTTTCCTCCTTGGAATTGGGGCTCTTCGCCTTTCAAATGTTGCTTTCCTGCCCCCAAGGGGGACAATAAATTGCCTCTCTCTCTCACTCTTTCTCTCTCTTTTTAAGACAAAGAGAATACAATAGAAATATACTCTTTACACTGTGGAGAGCTGATGTCCTTATATCCTGGGTAGGATTAGAAGAGGTCGGAAAGCAGTGTTTAAACCGTGTTTACAGTAAGCACTGTGAGATGTAACTCTGGCGAAGCGTGTTTGTTACCGCTCGGGCTTTTGATGTGCCTCCTGAGAAGTACCAGCTACACAGAGCGCCCTGCGCTCGCCAGCCTGGAGCCTCATGGGTTAGTGTTGCTCAAGTATTATTTCCATGCCTGTCCCCTTCAAACAGCGTCTCATTGGGTCTCTTAAAGACTTGGTTTTGGAGAAGAAAACCCTCAAGCCTTCCCACCCCCCCCCACCCCCCCACCCACCCCGGGGTCCTCCTGGATTTGACACATTTTGTAACCACCAGGGAGCAGTCTTCCTTTGGATGAGGTCTTCTCTCCACCTCCCCCCAAAATGAAAGAGCATGTGCAAGTTTGCAAACAGCCTTGAAAGCCCTTTCCATTAGCCCTGGACGCCGCCGGAAACCACAAAGGGCAGCTCACGTTTTGATTTTCCAGGAGAGAGCCTCCGGTGGAGCCTCGCCCCGCCGCCAGGAGGCCTGTTTGGTTCCTGGGAGGAGCCCTCGCGAATCCTCGAGGATTCCCCGGCCCTTGAAGACCCAGCTCAGCGGATTACAGTAATTGCCAACCTCGGGAGGCTCCGGGAGATTTACTCTGTTTGCTGTGCGCTCACATTTCCAGGCTGGGCGAGCGAGCAGAGGAACCCCTTTTGTTATCTTTTTGAAAGAAGAAGATCAGAGAGGAAGACGAGGTTTGAAGTGTGGATTAGGGAGGGTCCTAAATCTCCGCCTGGCACCTCCGTCTGGAACTTTATAAAGGGACTGAGGGGTGCCCTGGCTTGACGGGATCATGCAAAGTTTCCCTGGAACGGAGCTTGGGGACTCAGACGCTTCCCCCCAAACAGAGCTTCTGCGCCGGGCAGTCTGAATGGACCGTCCTCTCCGCTTTGAAGATCTGCAGCCTCATTTTCTGCCGAGACGTTGCCTTCTTGGTTGACCTGATCGCTGGCTTTTTTGGGCGAGTGATGGAGACGCGTACATCGGCCGGCCTGCTGACCTTGCCATACCCCCTCCACCCGGGGCCCCTGAGCCTGCCCGAGGCCCTGCCCCGCCTCCCCCTGCGGGACCCCTTCAGGGTCTCCCTGCACCTGGACGCTGCCGCGTGCTGCGCCCCGAGGCGGCCCTACCTGCCCCTGCCGCTGGACGGCGCCCTCGAGCCCGCCTTCCTCCGCAGGCGCAACGAGCGCGAGCGGCAGCGGGTGCGCTGCGTGAACGAGGGCTACGCGCGCCTGCGGGACCACCTGCCCCGCGAGCTGGCGGGCAAGCGGCTGAGCAAGGTGGAGACGCTGCGCGCCGCCATCGGCTACATCCGGCACCTGCAGGGGCTGCTGGAGCGCCACCCGCGGGGCCAGGAGGGCGCGGCCGGCCCGCCGCGCAGGTCCGAGTGCAACAGCGACGGCGAGTCCAAGGCCTCGTCCGCGCCTTCGCCCTGCAGCGAGCCCGAGGAAGGCGGGTGCTAGCGAGCCCGGGGACCCCCCGCCTGGATCCCCGCCTGGACCCCCGCCTGGACCCCCGCCTGGATCCCTGCCTGGACCCCGGCGCCCGCCGCACCGCGCGCCTTTGCCGTCTGGTCTAAGGTTTTCTCCAAAGGTGGTTGCGTTTTTAACCTGGTTTCTCCTCCAAGGAAAAAAAAAATTAGAAAAAATAAATGAGTGCGTTCAAAGGGAAAAAAAGATGTTCTGACATTCTGGTTGGATGCCCTCCTCCCCCTTTTATTGGCTTCGTGCCTCCAGCGTCCAGGTGCTTGCTTAAGGAAGCTTCTGTGCCCGGTTCGGAGCACCTCCTTCTGCAAACCCAAAGGGCGTTTCCCTCCGTCGTTGCTGTGGGTCAATCGTGTACGAACATATTGCAATTGATCCAACCTGAACCATAGAAGAACTTTCCCAAAATAAATAAGTAAGGGACCGTTCTTAAGACGAGAGGGAGGCTTTCCTGCATTTTCTCCCTTAGCAATGACCTTGGCGGCGGTGCCTTGCTCGGGCGCAGGTGACTGGGAGCTGACAGCCGGGAGCGGTGGCCAGCGGCCTGCGGGCCAGTCTGTGCTGCTGCCTGAACAGGTGAACCGCAGCCTCTGAGAAGGCTACGTGTATACTTGATACTCCCTGCTTCATCAAAAAAGTGGCTATTTTGGGAACTCCATAGGATTCAGCAGATAACGTGTTAATGTCAATGATCTTTTTGGAAGAGAACTCAGATTTGTGTGAAAACTTCCTCCCAGCTGTTTTTTTCTTTTCTTCTTCTTTGCATCGCTCTTGTCGTTCTTAGTCAACTGTTGGATAACTTGAAGGGACACGGTGACTTCTGTTTGTTTAAAGTAAATGCTTAGATGGTTGAACGGGATGGACTGGGGTGGGTCCATTCTCACACTTGCATCACTTTGAGCGCTCCCAATTGCTGAATGACTCCGGCTTGTTCCTAGTCTCTTAAAAATACTTAATTCTGGTCATTTTTTTTTTAAATCTGAGAAACAATTATAAAACCATAGATAAGTTAAAAAAAAAAACTATTGACATAAGATGAACTTCCTCTCTCAGTTCTTTTCTAATATGCTGAATTGCCCTTTCCGCATTTGTAGCTTTGGTATGGGGGTGGGGACGGGGCCAGGAAATAAACAAGGAGAGGAAACTGACAAGGGTGAGTTGTTTCACTTGACCCCCACACTGGTAATTCAACCAGTGTGGGGGTCAAGTGAATTACCCCCCACCCCCCCCATTCTACAGATGTGTCAACTGAGGGAAGCTAGTGACCAGTGAACGTCTTCCACATGCCAGGAATTAGGCTGTGTGCTTTTTTTTACATTTGGTTGTATTTAATTTTCATACATCTCTGAGGTGGGTATTACTCCTATTTTGTGGTTTAAAAAAAGCAGCTCAAGGAGATTGCCTGCCTGGCCCAGACCAGTGTTGCTGCCATTAGTGTAGCTGAGGTCCAGTCCTCCCTCCGTCTGACCCCAACGCCTAACGTGCCGTCTCCCTTATCATGCCTTCCCTTGCTCTCAGCTAATGTTACTTGGGCCGAGGAATACCGAATCCATGTTAGAAAGTGTAATTACGAGTATTTATAACGATGAGTATAAGGGTATTCTGTTGTTTTTTGCTGCACAGATAGATAAATGCCGTGCAATGATTCACAACCAAGCTTTCTTTTTCCTAAGAATCGGGGTGGAGCTCTTGAGTTTGAATGAGCAGGATATAAGAGCCGTTTTCTCTAATCTCACACACACCCACGTTAGCCTGCAGGCAGGTTGTTATTCTACACTAGAGGCCCGGTGCACAAAATTCAGGCACCGGACAGGGGTTGTGTCCCTCAGCTTGGCCTGCGTCCTTTTGCAGTTCAGGACCCCTTGGGGGATGTCTGCCTCCCATGAGCCCAGCTTCTGGCTGAGTAGGGGGAGCAGGGGCATGGGGGGAGGGGGAGATGAGCATCATTTAACCAGAAGCTAGCTTGCTGGTCCTTAGGAGCTGGCCCTGCCACCACCCCCCAACCCGCGCCCCCCTCCCCCCTCCCCTGCCCACTGGTCATTCAGGAAGGTCACTCTTGCTTCAGCCCTCACAGCTCCCGCGGCGTCAGGACATTTGGCTGTTCAGTCTAATTAGCATTATAGCTCTTTATTATATAGGATGGGGGCTTCAGTGAAGCAAGCGTAACTGAGATATATTTACTAATTAGGAAAAAAGAAAAGGGAAAACATTCATGCTGCCTTCCTAGGTGAGTTGGGGAAATGCTAATTAACCAAGTTGTTTAAAACCTTGAGAGACTTTTTTAGGGGTCTTTGTGGGGCAGTAATCACAATGTCCATTCCTTTATTCTACTCTCTTTTCCAAAGTAGGAATAATAACCTGATCAGGTAGCTCAGTTGGTTAGAGCATCGTCCTGATATGCCAAGTTTGAAGGTTTGATCCCCAGTCAGGGTGCAGACAAGAATCAACCAATGAATGCATAAATAAGTGGAACAACAAATCAGTGCTTTTCTCTCTCTCTTTCTCAAATCAATAAATAAAAAATTTAAAAGTAGGAATAATAATAAAAAGTATATTTTGTTTCATCTACATAGACTATGTGATTGTTTTTTAACTGCAGGGAAAAAGAAATACTTTTTCTTTACTTTGTTAAAATAGTTGTATAAAGTCTTTGAATAAATATCCTTTGCTGAGATAAATGACTTATAAAGAGAAGGAAGGTCAGTTTTAAAAGAGAACTTTATTTTGAATAAAATGCCTTGAGAGACTTTCAATGTGGTTTTGTTTGCTGAGACTAAAGCAATAATTTTGAGAAACCTTTAAAAAATAAAATAAAATCCCAGCTCAATTATATACCTATTTTTAGGGGAAAAACAAAATCAGGCAGTTTTTCTGGAACCTTCCTGATGGCTTACAGGAGGAGCACAATTCCAGGAATGAGACCTTTTAAAATGTTCAATCTCCCCTTTTCCTGTGAATGAATGCCTCATTAACACTAGAACCATTTGATTCTCAAAAGGAAGAAAATGGGTTCTAGGTACTTTCTCCACAGTATCCTTGGCACAATCATTTTTGCTGCAAGCATTTTCGCCCACATCACTAGTTGACAATAAGGCAATCCTGCTGCATAAAAGATAAAGTAACTGGCTGACCGTTTGGGTTGTTGTTTCTTTGGTTTCATTTCCGCATTGACAAACCAACTGTGTTCAGTGGACTTAATGTACTTAAGCTAGCTGTCAGTTTGGTTTCATTTCTTCATTAACAAATTTTCACAGTTACTCTCATTTTTATATTACATATAAATATTGTCCTTGCTAGTATGCTCAGTGGTTAGAGCATCTGCTCACCCACCGAAGGGTCTTGGGTTTGATTCCCAGTCAAGGGCTCTGATTGTGGTGCGTGCAGGAAGCAACCAGAGGATGAAGATGTGTCTCTCTCACATTGATGTTTCTCTCTCTCTCTCTCTCTCTCTCTCTCTCTCTCTCTCTCTCTCTCTCTCTCTTTCTCTCTCTCTTGGTCTCTCTCTTTCTCTCTCTCTTTTTCTCTCTTTCTCTCTCTCTCTCTGAAAAGTAATGGAGAGGATGAACTAGTGAGGATGAACAAAAAACAAACAGATCTTACCTAGGCCTCATAATGGCCTAGATGGTGATAAGCAGATAGGGTGGTGGTGATGGTCTTAAAATAGCTGAAGATGATTTGCCCCAATAGTTGGTTGTTTCTCCTTCTCCTCCTCCTCCTCCTCCTCCTCCTCCTCCTCCTCCTCCTCCTCCTCCTCCTCCTCCTCTTCTTCCTCCTCCTCCTCTTCTTCCTCCTCCTCCTCTTCTTATTCCTCCTCCTCCTCCTTGTCCTCCTCCTCCTCCTCCTCGTCCTCTTTCTTTTCTTTCCTCCTCCTCCTTCTTTCCCTCCCCCCCTTTTCTTCCCCCTTCTCCTCCTTCTTCTCCCCCTCTTCTTCCTTCTTCTCTTCTGTCTTCTCCTCCTTCTTTTGGTATCTTAGTTTGAAACCCATGACATTGGGAGGAGAGACACTGAGGGTCCGCTCTGAGGCTGCAGAATTGAACTCACATTTCCCACAGAACAAAGACAAGTGCTTAGATACAATCCACAAAGTAAAATCAGTTATCTGCACAGTATTACCATGAATCTACACACATTTTTAATGTATTCAAATATTTTGTATTTCTTAATAAACTTTAAAAAAATGTTATGTTCTTGTTAAGGTCTCTTTTATTTTCCATGATTTTATCCTTTTTATGGCAAAATTGCCTTAGGTGGTGAAGTATTAGCAGTGAAAATACAGTGAAATGTGGCATATATCTACGGCAAAGATGCTACAGTGAAAATACTGGACATGCACAAAATCAGTTGCCAGCAAGCTATGTAGAAGCCGTAGAGGGGAGTTTTAGGGAGATGATGCATTCATGAAAGGAGAAACATTTATATGACCTTCAAGGTCTTCCCTGTTTTTTTGGCCACTCAGTCCAGACATATCCAATGACTATAAATTGTTTTTTACAGTATTCCCTGTGGTTCATAAACCTAACAACTGTGACACCCCACTCCCACCCAAGTGTGCTAAGAATGAGAGGCAGTATTGGGGTGTGGCAGTGTTGGGGTGTGGCCGTGTGTGCCCTGGCCTAGGGCTTGGTCCTACTCTGCTACTCACTGACCTGATGACCTGAGATGAGTCCCTAACTTCTGTGCTCTCGGTTCCCTGGGCTAGGACACACGAATATTAGATTGCATCATATTTTAGGCCTTCCAGCTAGAAAATGTCCTTCATCTGACATGCGCAGAGTCCTTGTCCAGGGGCCACAAATGCCCACATTCCTGCCTCCTGCACACGGGACAGCAGCAGCCTCTCTCTCACTACAAAGATCCAGTCCCAGAGCTGCAGCTTCTTCTTTCTGAGTTCTAGTTGCTGTTATAATGCTTTTTTTTTTTCTTTCAAAAACAAGCTTCATAATTTTTGTCCAATAGAATTTAAAGAATCTTACGATCCTGCACAGCCAGCATGGCTCAGTGGTTGAGTGTCAACCTATGAACCAGAAGGTCACGGTTCAATTCCTAGTCAGGGACGTGCAGGAGGCAGCCGATCAATAATTCTCTTTCTTCATTGATGCTTCTCTCTCTCCCTTCTCTGAAATTAATTTTTTTAAAAAAAGTTTTGTTTTTTTTAAAAAATATATTTTATTGATTTTTCACAAGAAGAAGAGAGAGGGACAGAGAGTTAGAAACATCGATGAGAGAGAAACATCGATCAGCCGCCTCTTGCACCCCCCGCACTGGGGATGTGTCCACAACCCAGGTACATGCCCTTGACCAGAATCGAACCCTTGAGTCCGCAGGGCGATGCTCTATCCTAGGGGTGTCGAACTCAATCAGAGAAGGGGCCAAAATCTAAAATCCAGCCTAAATCGCGGGCCGAATGGTTTACTGAACAGTCATAAACTGACAATGTCATCGGAGTGCAGTGATGACAGCGCGGTGCGGACCACATTGCAAGGCCTGGCGGGCTGGATTTGGCCCGCGGGCCTTGTGTTTGACACATGTGCTCTATCCATTGAGCCAAACCGGTCATGGCTTTTTTTTTTTTTTTTTTTTTTTTTTTTTTTAAAGAATCATACAATCAAAAGGAAAAGTGCACCCTTTTTGCCTCAATATGAGAAAAAAAGGTATAAATAATATAACTGGTGTCCTAAATGAAAAATGGTATGAGGATTTGGAGCAGCTTTATTTATTTATTTTTAAAAATATATTTTATTGGTTTTTTACAGAGGAATGGAGAGGGATAGAGAGTTAGAAACATCAATGAGAGAGACACATGGATCACCTGCCTCCTGCACACCTCCTTCTGGGGATGTGTCCGAAACCAAGATACATGCACTTGACCGGAATCAAACATGGGACCTTTCAGTCTGCAGACCAATGCTCTATCCACTGAGCCAAACTGGTTAGGACACGGAGCAGCTTTAAAATGAGTTAGAGAGCCGAGACCAGTTTGGCTCAATGGATAGAGCGTCGGCTTGGGGACTGAAGGATCCCGGGTTCGATTCCGGTCAAGGGCATGTACCTTGGTTGCGGGCATATCCCCGGTAGGGGGTGTGCAAGAGGCAGCTGATCGATGACTCTCTCTCATCGATGTTTCTAACTCTCTAGCTCTCTCCCTTCTTCTCTGTACAAAATCAATAAAAATATATTTAAAAATAAATAAAATGAGTTAGAGAACTAGGAGGAAAAGCTTTTGGGGTTGTGGCATTGGTGGGTGAAAACAGAATGAGAGTTACAGGCAGATGGTCCAAGGGGAACAGAGATGTCTCAAAGGCAGGAACTGTGATTAGAGAGAAGCTGAGTAATAGGATGGCTAAGAGAAGGTTCTAGAAGGCTTTGGAAGCCAGGTTAAAAAACAAAATTGTGAACTTTATCTTTTAGACAATTGGGGAACTATGGAAAAAACGACTTTTTGTTTGTTTGGAAAGAGGGCGAACCGTTTAGCGTTGTGGTTGAGGATCACTGTAGGGGCAGGAAGCAGCAGGCCAATAGGATATTGCAATAATGACGAGAGGAAGTGAGAGCCTAACCTGCGGCATGGCAGTGGGAATGGGAAGGAGGAGATGGACTGGGAGGCCATGTGGGAGTGGCACTGATAGGTCTTGGTAACTCAGAAGATGGGGAGGAGTGAGGAGGGAGAGGGATAAGTTAAAGACACCTCTACTAAGTCCCCATCCAATGAAACGGGGAGCACAGGGAGAGAAGCAGATTAAAAAGGTACAAGTCACTGAAACCAGTTTGGCTCAGTGGTAGAGCGTCGGCCTGCGGATTGAAAGGTCCCGGGTTCGATTCCGGTCAAGGGCATGTACCTTGGTTGCCAGCACATCTCCAGTGGGGGGTGTGCAAGAGGCAGCTGGTCGATGTTTCTCTCTCATCAACGTCTATCCCTCTCAATTCCTCTCTGTGTAAAATCAATAAAATATATTTAAAAAATAAAAAATAGAAATAAAAAGGTACAAGTCTTATTTTGGAGGTGCTGGGTTTGAAATACTGATAGGTTACTATTCCAGTCCATAAACAATTAGAAGTACTGATGTTGAGGTCAGGAGGGAAGTCAAGAACAGCTGTAGACTTGAGAGCCACACACATAGAGAGAGGAATAGGAACAGGTGAGATCTCCCAGGGAGAATGTTGATGAGAACAAGAGAAGAAAGCTGGGGTGGGCCCACACGGAAGGAGTGCAGAAGAAATGTCTTTGAAGAGGATGAAGTTAGAGGAGAACCTGGCTGGTATGAGATCATGGCAATTGAGTGTGGATGTCATTTTATAAGGAGGGAGGGAGTGATTGACAATACTCTATGGTGTCATAGGTGACAGCATACAGGAACCCAGTGGATTTAGCCATTAAAAATCATTAGAGCCCTAGCTTGTTTGGCTCAGTGGCTAGAGCATCAGCCTAAGGAATGAAGGGTCCCGGATTTGATTCCGGTCAAGGGCACATGCCTGGGTTGTGGGCTTGATCCTCAGTGAGGGGGCAGCTAATCAATGATTCACTTTCATCACTGATGTTTCTATCTCTCTCTCCCTCTACATCCCTCTCTGAAAAAAAAAAAAATATCACTGGAGACATTTGTCAGAGCATAATAGGGATGGGATGAGAAAGCAGAGGTAAGATGAAGAGGTAAGGTTTCAGGTGTATGGCATAATGGTCAGATAATCATATACTTTACGAAGTGTTCCCGTGATATTGCCAGTACCACCTTGCCAGGTTAGTATATACATACATACATACATACATACATACAGACAGACAGACAGACATAGTTATTATAATATTATGACTCTATTCCCTATGCTGTACTTTTTATGTCCTCACGACTCTTTTGTAACTACCAATCTGTACTTCACCCTTTTCACCTGTAATTTAAAAAGTTTTTTTTAAAATATGTTTTTATTGATTTCTAAGAGTGGAAGGGAGAGGAAGAGAGAAACATCAATGATGAGAATCATCGATGGGTTGTACGGCCCCTACTGGGGATAAAGTTCACAAATTGAACCTCGACCTCCTGGTTCATAGGTTGATGTTCACCCACAGGCCAGGCATGTACTGGCCAGACATGTAATTGAAAAAAAATTTTTTTTTAAAAAGGCCTACAAAAACAAACTGATTAAAAAATGGATGAAGGAAGGAAATGAGAAGAGGGTTGTATGAAAAGTATGACTCTATGGGTTTAGTATTGTCCCTTAGGTAATGTCTGGTTTCAAAAGTATTGAGTTAACAGTTTTTAATGACTTGATTAAATAGTTGGCACAAATTTCCTTTGTGATGACACAATTTTAAATTTGACTCATATTTATATTTTATAGTTTCATGACAATAGCTAACTCTGGAAAGTTCTATAGGGTTGATTATATGAGATAATCCTATATAATAAAGAGGTAATATACAAATTGACCATCACTCTAACACACAAGATGGCCACCCCTTTGTGGACACAAGATGGCTGGTAGGGGAGGGCAGTTGCGAGAGACCAGGCCTGCAAGGGAGGGCAATTGGGGGTGATCAGGCATGCAGAAGAGGCAGTTGGAAGCGACCAGGCCTATAGGGAAGGACAGTTAGGGGTGACCAGGTCAGCAGGGGAGGGCAGTTGGGGGTGACCAGGCCTGCAGGGAGGGCTGTTGGGAGGGACCAGGCCTGCAGAGGAGGGCAATTGGGGGTGACCAGGTTGGCAGGGGAGGGCAATTAGGGGCAATCTGGCTGGCAGGGGAGCAGTTAGGTGTCTATCAGGCTGGCAGGGGAGTGGTTAGGGGGTGATCAAGCAGGCAGGCAAGTGGTTGGGAGCCAGCAGTCCTGGATTGTGAGAGGGATGTCTAAGATTGGAGAGGGTACAGGCTGATCTGAGGGAGACACACCACCTCCCACTCCCTGTGCACGAATTTCATTCACTGGACCTCTAGTGGTAACATATGCAATACACCTTGCCCAAGAGTCCGGCAGCAAATAAGAGATGATCAATAATTTATTTCCTTTTGTCTGTAGCTTCTGAGACTAAAAAAAGTACTCTTCTCATATAGAAAAACTTCAACAGAGCAACCAGTGCTGAGTAAGAATCAAGGGCTGGAGAGAAAGAAAATAGTACCTTCTTTTCTTCCCTTTGTGACTTTTCTGGGGGCAAGGGAAGAACAGGATAACCTAGGAAAGAACAGTGCTTGGAGGAGAGTGGAATTGAGGCATCCTTCACTCATCTGGATCCAGTCTGCTTCTATGGTCAGCAGTTTTTGATCTGTCAGTAGCGTAACCTGAACCCTGGACCATTGAGCTGAACCGCCATTCTCCGGACTCCAGGTACTATAAGCCTTACACTGAATTGGAGAGCAAAGTCCCATCAGGCTGGAAAAAGGCATTTCACAGGATGAGTCAGCCTTATTCAGCTCTAAGCATGCCAACCAAGATGTGTCAGATGGCCTGTTTTCAAAAGCGTTCTGAGCTGTTTCGGTCTAGACGAAGGTTTTCTTCTTCAAAGCTCCCCAAGTTATCATGGTCATCTGCAGAAATGGGGAACAAGCCCGCATGTCATGCTGGGAATGACATTTGATGGAAATGTGGGCTGAGGGATGGAATCCTTCCCTGCAGAGTGATCGCTAGAAAGGCAGGCTCTCCCCCTAGGCCCTCTCCGCCACTGCCAACCCTTTCATCCCATCAGGCGGACCGACCGGCTGCTGGGAGAGGGCAGAGGGCCTCAAGTTGCTTTATATTTTCTTTATTGGCCCATGAAACCATAGAACTATTTCCAGCTCTTTGATTATTATCGCTGAGTTACGTGTGTGTGTGTGTTTGATGCCCAGGCTGTCTGTCTGGGTGGTGAGATTGGTTTTTAATCCTTTCATAGTTATTTAGCTGCGTCCTTTTGTGGAAACCTGTCAGCGGCCTTTTCATGTTGGGTTACTCGCTGTCATTAGCCATGGCCAGAATGAAACCGCAGATGCGGCAGGAGGTGCAGCCAGACGAGAAAACTCTCCCAACTGGTTTTTTGCCTACAGAGCAAGCCTTGAAGGGGCCACTCCTGAAGACGTGTCTCATTTCCCTGACAGTGGAAATCTCTGGGGAAGGAATTCTATCTCAGAGTCATAGGACCAGAAAGCACCTTGGGAAATGACCTGGTTTAACCCTGAGGGTTTTAGTGAAATGAAGGATTAAACCACAGAGGGCAGGAGTATATCTGTTCTCTCTTAAAACACCTCTAATGGCAGAAATTTTCCATAAGCTAACATTTTCTGAGGACCGACAGGAAGGTAGGCTGATCCTTAAGGGTACAACTCTCATCTGATCTTCACAACATTCTTATGAGGCAGGTATTATATATCACTTCTATTTTAAAGATGAGGAGACTAAAGCTTAGAGAGAAGTAGTTTATCACACAGACAGGTGGTAGCAAACGGTGCCTGGTTTGGTCTTCATCCATCTGTCCATCCATCCATCCATTCATCAATCAGCAAGTACTTACTGACTGCCTACATGGAGCTTAATATTAGGAAGAGTTAATAAATAAGCATAAATATGTATGTTTCAGTTGGTGATCATGGCTAAGAAAAATAAAACCAGAACTTCTGCAATTCAATTACTTTTCACCTTTATTTTTTAAAAAAAATATATTTTATTGATTCTTTACAGAGAGAAAGAGAAAGGGATAGAGAGTTAGAAACATCAATGAGAAAGAATCATCGATGAGCTACCTCTTGCACTCCCTCTACTGGGGATGTGTCCGCAACCAAGGTACATGCCCTTGACCGGAATCGAACCTGGGACCTTTCAGTCCGCAGGCTGATGCTCTATCCACTGAGCCAAACCGGTTTCGGCTTCACGTTTATTTTCAACCACCATCTTGTCTTTCACTGTTCTGAAATAGTCCTTTGCAGATTCAAATGACTACATAACTTTCAATCCTAACAGTGTATTTGAAGACTTATAGCTCAATACCCACCTAGGAAAAACCAAAACAAACACAACGAGGGACAAGTAGAATAAAGTACATTTGGGCCCCTGGCTATTTAGGGGACCCCCCACCCCCAACACCCATTTAGATGCACAGGAATCAAGGTTGATTTGGAACGTGAGAACACTTCCTGCTATAATTCTGGTCTGACACCTGAGGGAGAGGAAGTGTTCTTACAGAAGGCCCATGGTTTCAGCTATACCTTGGACAAAGTAGAACGGACCTGGATTCCAGTCCTGACCTCAGCACTTCCTGGATGTGTTTCCTTGGACAAGTGACGTGACTTCTCTGAACTTATTTCTTCATCTGTAGAATTAAGGGTAGTAACACCTATTCCATCTCACAGGCTACGGTAAAGGTGAAATGAGGCCACATAGGTATAAGATCTCTATAAACTAGAAAGTTCTATCATCACTATTAACCCATGTGCAAAGCAATTCTCTAATGGAAGACAGGGGTTAGATCACTGGTCATTGGTGATTGAAGTCCATCTCCAGTCCTTCTCCCTGGAGGCCAGGGGTGGGGCTGAATGTTCCAACCTTCTAATCACAAGGTTGGTTCTCTAGGCAACCAGCCCCCATACTTAGGGACTTTCCAAAAATCACCTCATTAGCATAAACTGGTGTAGTTGAAAGGGACTTGCTATGAATAATGAGACACTTTAATTCCTCTTACCACTTAGGAAATTCCAAGGGTTTTAGAAATTCTGTGCCAGAAACAAGATAAAGACCAAATATATTACTAATTATATAATCACGATGGACACTACCCTGCATAACTGCCATCAAGAAATCAACCTTGGCACACCACTGCTGACCCATTTATAGATTCTATTCTAATTTCACCACCTGCCCCAACAAGGTCCGTTTTCCCCTTTTGGTCCAGGACACTATCCAGCATATATATTGCCTTCAGTTGTCATGTGCTTTCAGACTCTGGGACAATTTGTCAGCCTTTCCCTTTCCTGGACATTTTTCATTCTGCAGGAGGACCCTCAATGTGGGCCCCTCTGCTGTTTGCTCATGACCAGACAGGAACATCTCAGAGAGCCTTCCAGAGACATGGCTCCTTCTACCATGGGTCATGGTAACGGGGATCACTTAGTGCTTGGCACTTTGTTCCTTTACTACCTCTCTGCAAGGCAGAACTTGAGTCACCACGCACTTCTCTGTAACATGCCCCCTAATAGCATTATCTTCTTGGATCACCGGTGTTTCAGATGTTAGTTTTAGAGCAAGAGCTTTTAAAGATCAGAATCTAGCATAATGACTTGGCATGCTCCAAGGTGCCTGATGGATAATTAACAGCATCTTCATAACTCAACTGATCAAGATGGGCACAAGTCATGCTCTCTGGACAACATGAAAATCCCATATAGTCAAGCATTGGAGCAGAAGCAAAGAGAGTAAGAAAAGGACAAAATAGGCTGTGAGTTTTCCATAAGGTTGTGAATGATTCTGCAACATCAGTGATGCTGACAAGCAATTGTCAGAAGTAGGAGAAAAACCTGATAGTGAACATGAAGAAAAAAAATTGTGTTAAGAAGAAAAAATAGGAAAAGTTAAAAAACATGTTACCTTGTACTCAAGTTTTCAAAGGTTATATGGAGATTAAAGTGGGAGTGTCTTAAGATCTGCAAGATTTTGTTGAATATTTAAACCTTCACTTCTTTGTTGCTCCAGGAAATAGTCACAAAATTAGTGATCATATTCTGTCTGTCTCATGAGCTCTTTTCCTAACTACATTCAGACAATAGGAATACCACAGCCCATCATCAGTGTGAATGTCAGTGTTTTTGAGAAAATTAATTATAAACCGGCTGACTTAAGAGGCCTTATAAAGGGACCAAGATGTGCACAGTATTAAGACCATTCTTCATGCTTGAAAGAACCAGACATATCAAAGGGCATTCCTAGCTATGTGCACATGTACAGGCATGGAGTATTTTTATTCCGGGCAATAAAAACAGCTGGCTACTTCAGCTTCATTGGAACATTTATTTTAAAGTGGCTTTTGCCTCAAATGGGAGAGTAACATCTTTAGAACAAGGGAAACAATGTTTATACCTTTCTTTTTAAACTCAAAATATTAACCATTACTTTCCGTGGTCATTAATAGGGCCTGGAAATGCTACATAGAGGAAATGCTACATAGAGGAAAAGCTAATAAAGCAGAAATGCCATTGCACAAGCTATTCTATTTCTCCTCTCCTGCTCCCTTCTCTGAAGAGTAACTTTTTTTCTCCCCCCACACTTGTCTCTTTTTTAGAGAGAGGAAGGGAGAGGGATAGAAATATCAACGATGAGAGAAAATCATTGATTGGCTGCCTCCTGCATGCCCCGCCCCCTACAGGGAATCAAGCCCACAACCTGGGCATATGCCCTGATCAGGAATTGAACCTGTGACCTTTTGATTGATGGGTTGACTCACAACCACTGAGCCATACCAAGAATTTTAAAGTGTCTAAAAAAACTAAATGTATCTAAGTTAATCTGCAGCAGTTCTTGCACTGACATCAGTTTATTTGGGAGGAAACCTTGCTTTGAATTAGTCTCAAATGACATACCATTAGGCAAGCCCAGTTACAGGAAGTCTACACGGACACTCCAACGTTGCCTCATCTCCAGAGAATCTAGCACCTGCCAAGAGCCTGTTTCTCAACTTTAAATTGAATGCCCTCCAGCATTCACTGGTAACTTGTACCCTCAAGTCTTCTGTGTCTAGCTACTGGTCCAATTTGAAGGCCTAAGCAACCTATAATTATTGTGTTGATTCCTAACTTGTATTTATTGATAACTTTCAAGTCCCACCATAAAAAACATTTGAAGTTATTGAGTGCTCAGAGTAAAGACATGCTATGTTATTTCATAGCATATATTTTACAGAGGAAGCCTGCTTTTTTCTAGCCTTCCAAATAGCATCTAGAAGACAGTCCAATGAGGGTGGGGGGTTGAGGTTGGGGGTGGGGAAGAGTTATTTTAAGTTGCGGGATGAGCTGTAAGAATATTTTTTAGGGTGAGTTTCTGAAAGCATTCTGGGAGACAATCAGAAAACATCAACATTGACCAAAGTGACACAAGAACAAATACTAATTGTCCTAAGCTATAAAATATTAAACACAAAATATAAACAACATATTACAACTTTATTAGATTTTTCTCTCTACTGGCTATTTGGACTCAACTGAGGTCTTAGTAACCTACTTTAACATCTTGAACGTGTCAGTACAGAACATGAAATCTGATTAGGTGGCACAAAACTAGTCAACTTGTTGACACCAAGCAATCAGTATTACAGATGGGGCAGTTTCCTGCTTTTATAATGATTCTGTCACCCATGTAAAGGCATTGCTGCTGTAGTGCAAGTTATTATTGAAGAAAGATTTGCCAGACCAGGCGTAATTAATGACAGAGACCAGCCAACGCCATTTTGCAGGCTAAGTGAAAAGTCTTATATTTAGGATGAGAGAGGTAGCAAGTCTATGAAAAATTACTTTTTCTTTTGGGTCCCTATTCCTACACTGCCACACATATTCCCTCCTCAATGTGTCCCATCATCCAACCATCTAACATCCTGACATGACTCGTGGATACTCTCCTAGTAAAAGTGGTGTTAGGATTTTGCTCAGGGCAGAGGAAGGAGGTAGATGGTGGATAAATGGACAAAGAGACAAAAGCAGGGCAGAAAGGAACATTCTAAAACCTTCTCATTTAACAGAATGTGCTCCATGACTCCTCTCAGGATGTAGAGAGAACTTGGTGTAAAGAAGTTCATCTGATGATTAAAGATTAGTATGACTGAGTAAGATGGTTTCTTGAACTACCCTCAACCCCTATTAGGTTTCCCTAAAACTCTGTGGACAACCAGGGAGGAAGCATATGCATCCCTTTCTAAATGGGGACCATGTGACTCCTCCCAGAAGGTGATTTTATAACACTGGCTCCTGAGGCATCAGCCTCCCCATCAGCCACTTGCAATGGGAGGTTACAGCTACACACTTTGGAACCTGTCAGGTCTCTGAGTTCTGTTATCTGAAGAGCATTCTGGTCCACTTCCACTTCGGTAAGGGTCATTGGAGTCCATGGCCACAGTCAGGGTTCTACCCTTTGATAACAGCAATGGGTCTAAGTTTAATGGCCTTCTTGCTGATTCCAGCATCATGGCAGGTGTTCACCACATCCGTCACGTTCTTATAGGACTCAGGAGCCTGCAGGAGTGAAGTTCAACGTGGTAAAACTTAAATTTCACTTGTAATTAAAGAAATGCACATTAAAACCACACTGAGACTTTCCCTCCTATCAAATAAGCAAAGATTAAAAGATGAAATTCGTGTTGGTAAGGAGGTAGTAAAATAAACACTCTCATCTTGTTTTATATTTTTTCGAAATTTCCCTAAAGAACATGTATCACTTGATTAAGAAAATAGCAAACACAACTGAATGAAACATGCAAACTAATACCCAACTGGAAGGAAATGCACCAAACCACCCTGTTACCGGTAAATACCTTTAGATGGTGGAATTATTGGCAGTTGTCAAAATTCCTGGGATTAACATGTATTATCTTTACAAGAAAGGGAAATTATAAAATTCACACATGTAACTAACACTATGTGTGTATGCATATGTGTATATATGCGCGCACACACACACACACACACACACACACACACACACATTCTGTGGATTTCTAGCAAGACTCTCTTTCTTTCTTCCTACCCACACTCACTGTTTTGCCATCATTAGAATGAATCTCATCACATACACCCTTTATCTCCTCCATTCACGTCAACACAGAAGCTCGGGTCTCCCAAACCTATTCCCATACAGCTCTGTACACAACTCCGTACACACCCCCTTCTGGCCCATCTTTGTTCTCTTCCAATTTCTGAGATTTTCCCCTGTGGCATCTGCAACTCCTTCCATTGAGTCAAGTGCAAAATCCTTTCCCTCTTCCCTTTTTAAACATTCCCTTCACCTTTTCGTTCTTGCTGAATCATGGATTTCCCCTGAGGATGTTACTTCTGCTCCAACTTTCTGAAATGGTAGCTGTTTTCTTTCTCAAACTAAGTCATGCATTTAGGCTGAGGAGTGGGACAGATGTTCTTGCTCTTCATGGTTCTTTACAGACCATTCTCCCTCCTTCTCCCTACACACTACCAGTTTTGAATCTTTCAGTCAGCATTTATTACTATCTGCTACCGCTTCTTGTTGCAATTATCTGTTAGCCTCAATCACTCCCCATCATTCCGTGAAGATTTCTAGCCCCTTGCTCACTGTCACTCTCTTCTGCTGTAATTCTGAGTGATTTCAGTATGGAGAGGATCCTTTCAGTATCTTGGCTTCTTAGTTCATTGACTTCTGCTCCTTCAATGCTTACCCTGGCCATTCTCTCCCTGGATCACACCCCAGAATTTATTACCAACGATCACAAGACCTTCATTATCCTATTCCAAGGCTGGTGATCACAGCCAAGGTTTCCAGCTCACTCCTCATCATGTTCCATCTCTGATAATCCTGCAACACTCCATGAGACCTCCTACAATCTCTTAGCAACACCCTCAACCATCTTGCTTCATTTTCACTGTGCTACACTTGCAACCCTGATTACAAAGGTAACCCAACTTTGCCCAGCCGGTGTGGCTCAGTGGTTGAGCATTGACCCGTGAACTAGGAGGTCATGGTTTGAATCTGGTCAGGGCATATGCCCAGGTATGGGCTCGATTCCCGGTGGGGGCCGTGCAGAAGGCAGTTATCAATGTTTCTATCTGTCCTTCTCCCTTTCTCTTTCCAAAATAAAAAATAAACATATAAAAGGTAACCCAACCTCTACTTCATGCCTGCACTTCTACATCTGAATGCACTTGACAACCCCAACAACTGAATTTAGCTCTAGTGTATCCTTGGTGCTGTCCTGGCAATTACCTAAAATTTCACTAGACTTAAAATTACCTAAAATTTTGCTCCTTCTGTCTTTTAGGTAATTATTTCATACTTTCTCTTTTGTCCTCACTCTCAGCTGCTGGCCCTATCTCCTATTACTCTGGAAAACTGTTGTTTCTTAAACATCGAAGCATAATCTCGCTTGGATTTTTGCACCTGCTGTTCTCTATGCCTGTACAACTTACCCTTAGGTACCCACATAGCCTGTTCCTCACTCTCTTCATCTCTTCATTCAAGCATCACCTTTATACCCTACTTAAACTGCACCCACTCCCAATCTCTCCGTCTCCTTCCCATTTTTACTTTGTAGCACTTATTACCTAATGCACTACTGGTTTTACTGTGTTGGAAAGTTTCATAAGGAAGGGATTTATGTTACGTTTTGTTCACTGCAGTATTCCTAGGACTAAAAACAGTACCTAACTAAAGCAGAAGCTTAGTAAGTACTAGCTAAGTAAATGAATAAAAATATTGTAAAATATGCATGTAAAATATACTAAGAGTAGTTATCTCTAATTGGTAGAATTCTAGATGTTTTCTTTTTTTGTATTCCCTAAAATCTCTCTCTTTTAAAAAATATATATTTTATTGATTTTTTACAGAGAGGAAGGGAGAGAGTGAGTTAGAAAAATCGATGAGAGAGAATCATCCATCAGCTGCCTCCTGCATGTCCCCTACTGGGGATGTGCCTACAACCAAGGTACATGCCCTTGACAGGAATCAAACCCGGGACCCTTCAGTCTGCAGGCTGATGCTCTATCCACCGAGCCAAACTGGCTTTGGCTTCCCTAAAATCTCTTAAATTAAACATGTGTTGTTCTTAAAATCAGAGAAAAAATAGTTATTAAAAAAGTAAGGCTTTCTCACTTACCTCTTCCATAACCAGTTTGGGCGAGGCAACACGTATTGCAATTCCCATATCTGCCAATTTGTCTAAGACGTCCTGGAAATCTAAGTTGCGTCGAGATTTTGCTCGGGACAGTGCACGGCCCTAGATTGGGAAAGAAATGAACTTCACTTTATAAATTTAATTTTGTGTTTCTCATCTACTCAATATAAACACATCAATTTTTAACTGTAAACAGTATGTCTGCTATAGCAAAAGCTTTGTACTCTTTATGGTTTAAAACAGTTTGCCAACCACTAACAATTTGGACTAGACAATTCTTTGTTGTGGGGTCTGTCCAGTACATTGTAGGATGTTTACCAACATCCTTGACCTCCACCCATTGGCATCAGATGCCAATAGCAAAACTCCCCTCCCCAAGTGCGACAATAAAAAACACGCCAGATGCTGCTGTGTGTGTGACATGTCACACTGGTTTTAATCACTGGGTTAAAATTAGGAGTTGGGAGGCAGCTGGAAATGAAAAAGGATCAGAGAAAAGAATAGGATTAAAACATGTATGTGACAGTTTATGTGCTATGAGAAGGTATTCTAGACAGCTTCTATTTTCTACTACAGCACTAGCTAAGCATGCTAATGGCTTAGCTCAGGGCTTGGCAAACTGGTTTGCGAGCCAAATCTGGCCTACCACAGCTGTTTTTGTAAATAAAATTTTACTGGAACAGAGCAATGCCCATTTGTTTATGTATATAGTCTATGGTTGCTTTCCCACTACAATGGCACAATGGAACAGCTGCCACAGAGACCACATAGCCCCCAAAGCCTAAAATATTTAATCTGTTGCTTTGCAGAAAAAGTTTACCAATGTCTTGCTTAGAAGAGGCAATATGTTGATATAGTTATGCAGTCTACCCAAAGGCTCTGATTTGCAAATAGGGCATATTCCATAAATCTTGATTGGACTTACCCAGTAAGGGGCAAAGTATGCAAATGACTAGGTCCGGTGAATGAGATAACTTGTGAGGTAAACCTGCATCAGTTAAAGTTGTACCAGTTAGGCTAGTGTCACTGAGGCCCGGATTTTGTGGACTTGCAGAAATCAGAAACAGGTGCTGGCCTGACAATGACTGTGCTAGTAGAGATAATAGATGACTTCGGTCGGTTCACCAGACAGTATATATTATGGGAATAAATTCAGGTAGAAGACAAGACCCAAACCTCAACTTTGTCAATGCTCAATCAAGTACATTTACCTGTTAAAATTCAAAACAATGACTAAACAGAAGAGAGCATTTCTAAGTAAGTTTTTATTTTCCTTACCGCTCCATGGCAGGTTGTCCCAAAGGTCTCAGTCATGCCCTGCTCAGTGCCAGTAAGAACGTAACTACAGGTTCCCATGGTGCCACCAATGAGCACTGGTTGTCCAGTGAGCTGAGGATGCACAAAGATCAAACATGTTAAAATTCAGAAAGCATGAGCTTTTTATGCCTGAGATTTAAAATGCCTCTTGTATTCGAGGATTGTGGGAGAAACCTGAGCTTCTAACTGCATTTCTCTCACAACTATATTGACCTTATTTTGATTATTTGATAATAGAGAGGGGAGGGAAGAAGGGAATAAACCTGGGAGGACCGGTAAGGCAGTAGAAGGCAGACTGAATGCAAAAGCAAAGCACTCAGGGAAAGGTCATTAGGAGGAACCATCCTAAGTGAGGCACCTGCCCCTCCGGGCATCGGTTTTGTCATCTGTGAAATGGGAGTAGGTTAAGGTCTTTCTAACTCCATCACAGTCAGACACCAAAAGGATAAAATGAACAAAACAGATTGAGTTTAATCTTAATCCTGTCTTCCAATCATTCAAAGTCCTCAAAAATATAATCCCGAAGTATAGATGATGGGGAGAGTTTGCTTAAGATATTAGAAATCTCTGTTTTCATGGATGACAGATTTTCTTTTCATAACTGCTGTTTTCCTGTTTAAATTAACCACCTTTAGAACTACCTAAATCATGCACCCACTGCCTGAAACTACAAATGGCTTAGCACTTACTTGGTAATCGACAGCAATGAGGGGATGGTGAGGAGGGAAGGCTCGGGTGGATCCCTTCCTGTGCACTAACAGGGTCCGCTCCTTTCCATCCACCACATGCTGCTCCACTTTGGCGATATTGTGAGAAACATCGTAGATGACGTGTAGGTCCAAGTCATCAGGTGTTGTGTTGAATACCTTGGCAAAAGCCTAAAAGAAAAAGCTTAAGTTAAAAGCAGCCGGAACCAGCTCTTCAAAATTCATCTTACTGATCCCAGCTAGCCTGTTCCTGAAGGGAGCGAGGGATTTAAGAGTTCAAAAAGAGTAATATTATTAATTGTGACGTAGAGGTAAAAACTGTCTTTTAGATCACCTAGGAATTTCATTCCATCAATTCCAAGTCTGGGTGAAAAGCTCTTCACTACTCTTGAATTTCCCCCCTCTCCCCTCAGAACTGATTCTTCCTCAGCCTTCGGAATTGTAGTGAACGGTGCTTCTAGCCTCTTCAGTGCTCAAGGAAAATTCCAGGAATAACGTTGGCTTCTTTCTTCCCTCATTCCCCACTGATGGTCTGCTTGTTTATTTTAAGGAGATACCAAAAGCTTAGTGTCAATATTTTAAATATATATTATATGAATTTCCAAACCAAATTTTACAGGCTCTGATTTGACTACACTGTTTCAAAGCACTTAACCTCATCATGAATAAGTTGGGACAGAAGAGCAACTTCAAGTACCTGACGGGTTAAGAAGGTCATGGAAGAGCGGTTGACCCAGGCATAGTTCCCAGCAGCTGCCATTCCCTTCAGGTAGTCCTGACCCTCTGGAGAAGCGATTCGAGCACAAGCCAACTGACGGTCATTGACTATAATCTTGTCTCTCTTCATGGCCTTTTCCATAGCAACCAGGGCATCTGAAATAAGAGAGTAGCAAGTCCAAACTAGCCAGCTTTCCCTAAAAATTCGTATTTATTACAGAAAGGTAGGCTACATTCAAACCCATTCTATAAAAAAAAAAAAGAAGTTAAATGCAAATTTCCCTTTGAAGTGTTTCTGAGTTCATCTATTGGCTTGGTCAAGATATATTATTGAGGCTTTTTTCTGTCAGAACTGTGACACAAGCTAAGTGGGCTACAAAGACAACATTTGCCCTCTAGGGGCTTGTAAGAGAAATGAGGTGTGTACATGCACAGCAACAACATGTGCTAGTTACTCCTGTACTCGGATGTAAATAACTAAGAACAGAAGTAGTAAACATATTTTATATTATCATGGTTTTTAAAAATAATTTCCAGTGACTTATAGTGCAAAAGAACTGGATAAAAGTTGCCAGACCTGGAGGAAATCAAATCCATGACAAGTGTAGAGAAGTATTCAGCAGAAAGTTAAGAAATACTAGAAAGTGCTCCATATATTTGCTACATGAACTATTCTAAGGGGTTAGGCTGGCACAAATAATTAAATTCTCATAGGATGAAATGTACATATAAGAATGAACTATAATATGCAATTTAAAGTTCATAATAATTTCCATGTCTCTATAAATTTTCATATATTCATAAATCTTTTCAAACATTCTACAATTATTCAGTGATCTTCCTACTATTTCCCTGCCTCCTACTTTTGTTCATGTTGCCTTTTCGTCATGAGCATCCTTTGTATATGACTGTCCAAACTGCAAACATTATATGGCCATGGAGCCACTTCTGAAATATTGGCATGTTTTTCTCTTCTATAGTATTTAGTCAATCACTACCTTCTGTCTTTACTCTTTCTTTGTAATGAACATCACATCTCTCTCATAAGATAATGTGAGGTCAGAGTTCTTGCCTATTCCATCACTGAATCCACTGTACCTAATCAGTACGTAAATTTAAGACATATTTGTTAAATGAAAGTCTACAACATAAACTCCACATTTAAGGTCCTTCTTGCTCTTTCTCGATCAGATAATAATTTTAAGAGGACACCAAAATAAATGGAGCCAATATTTACTAAGTACTAAGCATCAGACACTGATATAAATAATTTCATTTAATTTCCTATAAAAACACCATATAAAATAATTATTATTCCCTCCCCCCCCCGCCTTTTTTTTTTAGACAAGGAAGTTAAGGCCTAGTGAAATTAATTTGTTCAAGGTCTAGTTAGAGAAACCAGGGTAAAAAGTATAGCTCTGGAGCTTTCTTTCTTGAATCTCTATATAGTTCCCCATAAAATGTACATTTGGGTCCAGCCCAGCCTGTGTTGCTCAGTGGCTGAACGTCAACCTATGAACCAGAAGATCACAATTCGATTCCCAGTCAGGGCCCATGCCCGTGTTGTGGGCTAGGTTCCCAGCAGGGGGCATGCAGATCAATGATTCTCTCTCATCACTGATGTTTCTCTCTCTCTCTCCCCCTCTCCCTTTCTCTCTGAAATCATAAAAATATATTTTTAAAAAGAAAAAAACTAGGTCCAGAATATACCTGTGGCTACTTGGTGGCCCAAGCCTCTGCTTCCACTGTGGATCATCACGCACACCTGTCCTTTATGGTCGATGCCCATCTTCTTAGCAGCATACTCATTGAAAATCTCATCTACGACTTGGATTTCCGCATAGTGGTTACCTGCTCCCAGGGTCCCCAACTGCAAATACAAGAATGGTAAAATAGCTTCTAATCTGATAGAAAAATCCATTTAAAAGTAAATATGTCAAAAACAATCAATAACAAAATAAGAAAACAATTACACAAATAGTGTTTTATGTAACAAAAATATTTCTAAGCTTTTGAAATGCTTCACTCATTTTAAGCAATAGTTTACACAACAGAGATAAGGCAGAGTAGCTCCTGAAGTTTACTGTATCATTATCTGCTTGAGGCACACACATATCAAAAGCTTCATAAACCAGCCGAAACCGGTTTGGCTCAGTGGTAGAGCATCGGTCTGCGGACTGAAAGGTCCCAGGTTCGATTCCGGTCAAGGGCATGTACATTGGTTGCGGGCACATCCCCAGTAGGGGGTGTGCAAGAGGCAGCTGGTCGATGTTTCTCTCTCATCGACGTTTCTAGCTCTCTATCTCTCTCCCTTCCTCTCTGTAAAAAATCAATAAAATATATTAAAAAAAAAAAAAAAAAAGCTTCATAAACCAAAACCCATATCATTATGTGGCTCAAAAGACATTTTGAACATTAGGGGAAGAAGGGTCAAATTTGGAGATGAACAACTATGAGTTCACTGACATCATTATCTATCATTGAAAGACTATGTCTCTTAACTGGAGCTAATAGATGATTTAAGAAATCAGAGTATGGCAGTGCTTAAAGAGTTTTTAGAAGTTGCCTAGCTTTAACTATCCCAATTTTCAGATGAGAAAATGAGACCCAAATAGGCAAAAAAGCCTTGCCCAAGGTCATACTGAATTACTGGAAAAGCCATCAGAATTAGTTGTAATATCTGGTATATTCTTATCTAATGGATACCATGAATTGACAAGGCATCTTTTTTGTCTTAGATATGAGAAAACTTTCAACCAAATCTTAGATTGTCAAAGTGATTCTAGCATACATTTTAAGCCTGATCCCATTTTTTCCCCACCCACTTCTAATTCATGATATCTTGTCTTCTCTTATGAGCATTGGCAAACTCCTGATAACTTTTTAAAAGAATAAGCATGAAGCACAAATTTGTGCACGTTTTGATATACAATGAAAAAAATCTGGGGATGTATATTTCCTAGATAGAAGAAAATTTTTTCCCACTACCAACAAAAAAATATGAAAAATATAAACATAGTTCCCCTCCAAAGTGAGGGTTACCTGAGGAAGGCCTCTTTTCTTGGCCCTCGCAGAGACCTTATTGGGGTCAGCCTGCAGCATCCTCCCGTACTCCTCACAGTGCTCCTTGTCTTCAGCCCAGGCATAGCCTTCTCTCAGCGACCAGTCCACGCCCATCTCCAAGGCCTCTTCCAAGTCTCTGAATGAGTAATAAGGGGCTGGTCATGTCACAGTCAAGGCAGATCAAAACCTAGGGGTGAGGAAAATCTCAAAGGGTGGAGGAGAAGCTCCATTTACCAGCTATCGCCTGTGTACCAGGCATTGTGCCAGACACAAAGTTTATACTCTCAGCAACTCGACCGTTTTCTGAGGAAAGCAGCTACATAAATAACTGTGAAGTAAAACAGTAAATGCTACTGCAGAGATGATTATAGCTCTTCCTTGACATTTATATAGCCCGTTATTTATGGTTTTCAAATCTTATTTACATTAGATTTGCCTCTCTGATCCTGCATTCCATGAGGTGCTAATCGAGCAGCCAAAGATTTATGACCATAATCAGATGTCACTATTTACCATTAACTTTACTACAGCTACTTGCCTTCATTAGTAATTTATGGGAAATTAGTCAAATAATACATAAAGCTATCTAAATGCCTTTAGGCGATACAGGTTTTAAGCTCATTCCTACCTTCACAGAAGTACAATGTGGCTTTACTGCACCTGCATTTAGAAGCTGAGATGCACATACATTAAAACCCCCAGAAGGAAAAAGTTTTGATCTTCACCCAAGGTGCACACCTCTTCCAAAACGGTGCCAGGAGGTTGCAATGGTCAATGTTCCTGCCTGCTACAGCCCACTTCAAACATTATTTACAGGACAAAACTCCTATCTAAAAATTTATAAAAATGAGTAGTATTTATGTTGCAGACATGCTTTTCTAAATGGGCTGGACCTCCTGCTTAAAACGCCAATCGATTTATTACCACTTCCTGTAAAGAGGCTGAACAATCCCCATCTCCTAAGAGTCCTGAAGTGGAGATGGTTGTGAGGGTCTTACGGGCATTCTTCCTCTCACTCCATTTACCAGAACCTGTGCGCTTACTTGGCATTCATTGGGATGACACCTTTGGATCCCACCCCAACAGGAATGTGGTCAAACATAGCCTGGGCAAGCTGCTCCTTCACAGGCTGGACATCGCTTTCATCTAAATTGGTTCTTAGCAAGCGGACACCGCAATTGATGTCAAATCCGACACCACCTACAAAACAGAGAAAAGTCAGTCAAATATTAGGAAAATCAGGCAGTTGGGCATTGTGACCGTGGTTGCCCACCACTGATGAGGGTTTAAAGACAGCCGTTCTTTTAAAAGTAACTTTTTTACTGTGGGCAATAAAGTGGTTCTCTGTGGTAAAGTCTGATGATACCAAAACAATGTAAAGTGACTGACACACCTAAGGTACTCTGTGGGCCAGAGAGGCAATAATGAACTGTAGACCAGAGATTAAAATGTGGATTATGTTTCTCTTTCCTTGATCACTCTTGTTGGAAATTTATGAATTCTACTAGAGGCCCGTTGCATGAAATTCCTGCATTGAGGTGGGGGCGGGGGGAGGGGAGGTATCCCTCAGCCCAGCCTGCACCCTCTCCAATCTGGGACCCCTCTGGTTCTTAGATGCATTGTAATGGCTGTATACATGCAACCATGAATGTAAATTAGAGGTCAAGGTGTCAAGTTTGTCAACTGCATTTTTCAAATCTTCTATATCCTTACTGAGTGAAAGCTGCCATTACCTCAAGAAAAATAGTGCTCAATGTGGGGCTCATGTATTTGTACTTTTCTTTGCCTCTGGATTGTAGCCTCACAAATTCTTGCTGCCATAATAGCTTTCCCATGCTCTCAAACAGATTTCAAATTTTTTTTTTTTTTTAATCCAGCTTTCCTTGTTATTCTCTGCAAGGGATTTGTTTGAAACAACCATAATCACCAGTGCCAGAGGCAGAACTCTCAAGATGTAATTTATACTTCTTTTCCCCCTCAGATTCTGATGTGAATTATCTTCAGGGAAAGCACACACAGCAGGGAAGATATATACCACTGGAGGTGAATAATGATGACAATGAAAGCAAACACTGGGTACTGGCTCTGTGCCTAGCATTGTTCTACGTATTTTACACAGTTTGACTCATTTAATCCTTACAATAATGCTGCAATTTGCCCAAGAGGTAACTGTGACATAGAGAGACATACTTTGCCAGGAAAGTGTTTGTTTTGTAGCCAATGTCTGAGTAGCGCCTGATATATAGTAAGAGCCTGAAGCATTCTCATAAGTATCTGCTTTACTTGCTATTTTAAGAGCTTCTGAGTGTCCACAATTAATTCTCTCAGTAAATGAGGAAAAGAAATGATAGTGTTGGACAGGAAGCAGCCATGCTCTAGTATACCGAGGCGATGATACACTGAGAGGAGCTACCACTTGACAGCAGCATGCAGTCACCTTACCTGGGGACACCACTGCTTCAGGGTCATTCATGTCAAAGGCTGCCATATTCCCAATAGCAAACCCATAACCTGAATGGACATCAGGAAGCCCAATAGATCGCTGAAAGAGAATTAGAGAATGAAATTCAGCTTTTTAAACCTGGCACTCTGGTTGCCTGACGACTCTGATACTGATTCTCAAAGCCTTTCCCAAATCAAGATCCTATTTTCAAAAAATATTCTCTATTGGTGAAAATTAGGTGTAAAAACTCCTAATCATGAAGTTAATGAAGTGGAGAAAAATCCTTCTTATAAAGTCTGACCATTAACTAAGGAAACCTAAACAGAAAAGCCTCAGTATAACATGGTAACAGTTGGACCACAGACTACCTTTGATGTGCTATCACATTTTAAAGGCATCAAAAGATAAGTCATTGACAAGTTGTGGTCATGTCAGGTTAAAAGGAGAGAAATATCTGATTTATATAGGTCCTTAGTATTTAAGCAATCATAGACAAATGTAATCCATTTAATGGTATGAATATTGTATACTTTCTACATCTAGGACCTAGGAAGGGATTCTGACAGGATGAGGATTTATGGAGATACCAGACACTTGTGACTTCTTCATATCCATAAGCCATGTCTTTTTATCCCTGCCTCCCCACTGCCCAGCACAGAAACTGGCATAAAGACCTCAAAAAATGTCTGTAGAATGGATTTATTTTTTAACATCTACCTGTAATAATGGAATCTGAATGTTAGACTGCAGTGGGGGACCACTAATACCATCCAATTTTATCTGTTACCTTAATTACTCTCTTTTTCTTTCTTTTTTACCTATACAAGCTAAGAACACTCATTTTACTTGTTTCCTTAAACAAAAGGAGGAGCAAGAGGCCTAGGCCTCTGTCCTTGTGATACCCTCAGCAGACAGGGAGACGCAGGGGTGAGGCCCAAGCTGGCACAGGTCAGGAAACCTGAGCAGGATGCTGGTCTGGCCTCTTGTTTGTGCAGAATGGCTTGGAGGGGGAGTGGCATTCTGGGTTTTACGGGGAGGGGTCAGGGTCATGTGAAGGAGAGGCCTCACTCTGTCCACAGCCTGAAGGCCAGAATGAGCGTCTTGAAAATGAGGAAAAAAGACTTGCCTCTGTTGAGGCCTGAGGCTGAGCTCCAGGTAACCAGGGGCTCCATTAATTCACTCCCCTCATTTATTCCTGGGTTGGAGCCTTCTCCAGTTCCCGGTTCCTGGAATGCAACTGATTGCTCTGTATTGTAACTAATTCTCTGCATCATCATTACCTTTTTTTAATCACACGCAGAATGCTATAATATCCTCTCTCCCTCTCCTCAATCCAACCCTTAAACTCCTTTCTGTTCCTTCTCCAATCATGCTCTTAAATGGGGCCAGTGAAAACTTCAATGGTAATGCATACTAATCCAGGAAAAATGATGTATAATGACAAAAAAAACACAACACAAAACAAAAAACAAACAAAAAACCAGGAACACATTAAAAACTACTTCCAAAGTTCTCAAACACTTACAGGCTATAGCCAAAGGCAACCAGAATCTGTGATATTATTCAGGCCCATTATTACTTTCCTAGAGGCCCGATGCATGCAGATTTGTGCAAGAATGGCCCTTCCTTCCCCTGGCTGCCAGCACTGCCTTCGCTCTGGCCATAGCCACCTTTTCGCCTTTCCATGCTGCTCAGAGGCTTGGAGCAGCTGGGGTGGTGCAGAATGCCTGTGTCGTTGCCATGGCAATGACACAGGCATCCTGCCCCGCTCACTTGGTGTCTGCATATGCAAATTAACCCACCATTTTTGTTGGGTTAATTCGCATACTCACTCCTGATTGGCTGGTGGGAGTCACGAAGGTATGGCGAATTAGCATGTTATTTTTTTTAATTAGTGTAGATGTCTCAGTGTTATTTCTAGATGTTCAGAAGTCATTGTCTAAATCAGCAGTTGCCAATTGGTGGTCTGTGAGGTCAGAAAGGTTGGCGACCACTTGTCTAAATGAGACCACTACAGTTAGGCATGGCCATTTTTCTATTCAACAAACCTTTAGACTAAGAGAAAATATAAATGATTAGAGCTCTGAACATGGACTCACATGAACAATCCCAGGCAGGGCTGCCACATTGCCAATTTGTTTCATGGCAGGCAGGAAGCCACCAACACCTGAGGACAAAAATTCAAAATTAGAGGACACATCTGATTTTTAGTAAGTATATTCCTACATTTCTAGGTTGCATTACATGAAGGGAAGTGATTAGGACTACTAAAACAATAAAAAAGGACATGTGAGATGGAAGTGTGAAGGCAGCTTCTTTAGAAGGCAGCACATGCGCAGAGAGGAAGCGAGGGCGACCAAACTAATGACAAACATCTGTCAGTGTTCTGCGCAAACTAGGGAAGGCTGTTTGCAAATGTACTGGGAAATGTAAAACATAATTATTAAACATTATGTTGTCAATATAAAAAATGTATTCTTTCATAATTCACCTTATTTATCAAAAAACATCAATAATGGTTTTACTCTAAGAGACAAAGAGGGGCAATGTGGAGCTGGAAAAACATTGGATTAAAAGTCAGGGAAATGGGGCTCTAGCCCCAGCTCTGACACTGGTTGTTGTCATTTTAGGCAAGTGAGCATACTCTGGCAGGAGGAGGTGGAACTAAGTTTGCTGATCTAAAAAATAAAAGGGTTAAAATTAGATTTCAACTCTGCCATTACTATTAGAGCTTTTTACATTTATCTCATAAGCTTGCTGCAATACTGCAAGACAGGAGTATTAAAATGTCCTTTATAGATGAGATGACTGAAGTTAAGTGAGGTGAAGCAGTGTACTGGTTAAGAATACTGACTTTGGAATCAGGTACTTCTGTCTGAAATCTGGCTCTGTCATCAAGAAGTTGTGCAACCTTGGACAATTAAAGTTAATTAACCTCACTGAACCTTGTCTTACACATCTTTAAAATGGAAACACTATCTTCCTCTTACAGTTCTCTAAGAATTACAGGAGATAACCTAAGTAAAGCACCTGGGAAAGTGCCTGTCACATAGTAAATGCACAATCAATGGTAGTTCTTATTATTATCTAAGTTGGCTTCAAAACCAACTAGTTCCATCCTATTCCAAATGGTTCCTACAAGGCCAGGTAGCTAACAACATAAGCACAAATTAAAACAGTTTTTTGGGTCTCATTTCAAGTCTTGGTCGTTTTCTGAAAATATTTTTGTACTTTTAAATAATGTATTATCTGAATTATTATCTGTTTCTAAGTAGCTGATGACCAATCTGCCTAGGTCAGCCTGGTTCACTAGTGGATTGCTGCCCAAGTTTAAAAAGGTAAACCCAGGGAACGCAGAATTTCTTTGCATTTCTTCATGTGGGAAAGCATTGATGATAAATTGAAAAATGGTCTTGTTATGATAAAACAAAGGTCCTATTGATGGATCATTATTTCAAAAAGAAGAAAAAAATCATGTGAAAAGGAATAGTGGTTCTTCTTATGTATAGTACACCTGTATTATAGTTTTTACAAAATTGTGAACTTGTGTAATAGTATAATAGGAGATATTGTTGAATTTCTAACTGTTTATACATTTAAATTCATATACGTAATGTTTGTTTTATCAATTACAGTCTGAATTCTAAGAAGCATGTTGACTTCTGCAATAAAGATGCAATATGGAATGGTTCACAATCGGAAAAAAAAAAAAGATAAAAGTATTATGAATTTAAAAGAGTTTGGAAAACTTATGAACCATTCCAAAAATTATAACAATAAAAAAAAGTATTATCTGAATTATATTTTTAAGGCTACAGGAAAGATATTACATGACCACATGTAAAATTCGAAAGCACTTACCACCACCTCGGCATGCATTCCTTAATTCCTCAAACATTAATTTTTCCAGAGCATCATTTACATAGAAAATTCCTTCAACCTGGTACCAAAGAAAATGAAGAACTATGTCTGAGCACATGTACATGACATATATAGACACTGGATAGAATACAAATACTGTATGCAATATTCATTTTGTTTTACTCTTTATAAAATATTTTCACATTACCTTAAACAAGTAGAAAACTTCCTATAAAAAAGTATAAGATGTTCCCATCTTTAACGCAGTTGCCCCTGAAAAATGTGGGTGTTTAAGGCAGTGATGAACCCCTCCCCAACCAAGCAGTTGAAAATCTGTAATTTTTGAAACCCCTCCAAAAAACTTAACTACAAATAATAGTCTGTTAACTGGAAGCCTTACTGATAACATGAACAGTTAACATGTATTTTGTATATGTATTAGTACTATATTTACAGTAAAGTAAGCTAGTAGTTATTGAAAAAAAATCCATGTATAAATGGACCTATGCAGTTCAGACCTGTGTTATTCATGGGTCAACTGTATATCGTAAAAATGTAGTATTTTGAAATGTTCAAAAATTATTTTATTCATTCTCCCATTCTCAAAGCCACATTTAAAATTTTAACAGGTAAAATACTTGTAAGTGTGACAAAAGTCTTTCAATTGCTCTTATTGCCAAAAGGTCTGTGTTCTTGTGCTTTTAAAATCTCGATGGGTGTTAGTGTGGGGACTGCCTGAGGGGATATAAGGGAAGGGGCAGATGAGGGTAAAGAAGGAATAAATGGTGATGGATGGATGAATGATATTGTACATGATGTTGACTTGGGGTGGTGAACACACAATACAGTGTACAGATGATGTGCAGAATTGTGTACTTGAAACCTGTACGCATTTGTTAACCAGTGTCACCCCAATAAATTCAATAAAAAGAAAAAAAAAAATCAATGGGATTTTGAAAAAAAGATGAATCAAAAATTCAAATTCCAAACATAAAACTGCAGGCATCTAACGTAAGTGTACTTTTTCTGGGCTTTAAGACAACAAACAGCACATTACACTTTATTGTGTCCCATGCTGATTTACAAATCTACATATAGGTAAATGGTGAATAAAAACCATTTAACAGCCTGGCCTGTGTGGCTCAGAGGTTGAATGTCGACCTATGAACCAGGAGGTCACAGGTAGATTCCCAGTCAGGACACATGCCTGGGTTGGGGGCTAAATCCCCAGCACAGGGTGTGCAGGAGGCAGCTAATGATTCTCTCTCATCATTGATGTTTCTATCTCCCTCTCTCTCTCCCCTCCTCTCTGAAATATATATAAAAAGATTTAACATGTAGCTATGTAGCTGTGTGCTCAGTTCTGTAATATATACAATCATAAGAGGATAAAGAAGTTTGATAAAGGGACACACAAAAGCAATAAAAGATACAACTATGCAACTAACACCAAAGGTCAGAACACTTTTATCAAGAGATCAAATATTAGTACAAAGGAACCATCTGGTAAGGGAGAACCAAAGATTTAACACTTAATCATCCAGACAAGTAAATTTCTTTCATCAGAAAGATGGTTTCTAACATCTTACCACTGCATGAAAAAAAATATAATGACGGAATATGTCTCTAATTCTATTTCAAAAGATCACATTTATTAATTCCCCAAACATTTACTGAGGACTTACAATGTGTCAGGTACTGTACTGGGCATGAGGGGAGACAAAGAATATGCAAGATCTTGCTTGAGGAGCTTCCAGTCTAGGATGCAGCCCAGACAAGCAAGTTAAGAGCACAGCGAGGAAGTGCTGTAACAAAAGCACACAGGCTGATGAAAAACCTGATGAAAAAAGTGGCTCAATGGTCTAGGCCTAGGGAACTGGGGAGGCCTCACAGGTTGCTCACTGTTTGAGTTGCCTTAGCCGGTTGCTCAGTGGTTAGGCACATGTGTCAAACACAAGGCCCGCGGGCCAAATCCAGCCCGCCAGGCCTTGCAATGTGGCCCGCACCGCGCTGTCATCACTGCACTCCGCTGTCAGTTTATGACATTGTCAGTTTATGACTGTTCAGTAAACCATTCGGCCCGCGATTTAGGCTGGATTTTAGATTTTGGCCCCTTCTCTGATTGAGTTTGACACCCCTAGGTTAGAGCATCAGCCCACCCACTGAAGGATCCCAGGTTCGATTCTAGTCAAGGGCATGTACCTTGGCTGATGCTCAAGGCCCTGGTCCTGGTTGTGGTGTGTGCCGGAGGCAACCAATCGATGTGTTTCTCTCCTATCTATTTTTCTCTCCCTCTCTGCCTCTCTCCTTCCCTACCACTCTCTCTAAAAAAATCAATGGAAAAATATCCTCAGGTGAGGATTAACAAAATTAGAGACATCACTGGAACAAAACAGCAACACATTTAGGAGCTCAACACAAAGATGATAGAAAGATGGGAAGGGAGAGGTTTTAGGGGACAAAGAGGAACTTTTAGTGCAGCCTTGGGTCTTAGGGGGAGGAATGGAGATTCGGAAACACGGGATAATTATCAATGTGAAATTCATGACTCTTATGAGGACAGGACCACAATTTAAATCTAGCATAGGGGTTGGTAACTTTTTTTTTTTTTTTCTTACAGAGAGGAAGAGAGAGGGATAGAGAGCTTGAAATCGATGAGAGAGAATCATCGATCAGTTGCCTCTTGCACACCCCCCACTGGGGATGTGCCCGCAACCAAGGTATTATACATGCCCTTGACCGGAATTGAACCTGGGACCCCTCAGTCCGCAGGCCGACGCTCTATCCACTGAGCCTAACCGGTTTCGGCGGGGTTGGTAACTTTTAAAAAGCAATGTATCAAGACTTGTCAAGGGACAGGCGGTGGTAAAGTGTTATACCAACAGATAACCAGAAGTGCCCAGCAAAACCAGACTTGCTCCTTAAGACTTAGCAGCAGTATGTTAAGCCAGAATTTCCTTCCTCATTTCTCTACTTTAATGGAAGAAAATGGGCACAAAGGGCGATGAAGCCAGAGGGGTGCAGGCAGCCCAGGTTTTCCAACTCTCTGGTCCTGGGCTCCCCGGTCCCTGCCCCGTCAGAGGAAGAAGTGACGGGGCATCATATCCCTGCTGAGCTTCTTACTAGGAGGGTAGAGGAAGCTGTATTACCCACAGATCCTCAAGGCCCTTCTGCGAAGTATTAAAAACAAACAATGGCCCTGACTGGATTGGTTCAGTGGATAGAGCGTTGGCTTTCAGACTGAAAGGTCCGGGTTCGATTCTGGTCAGGGGCATATACCTAGGTTGTGGGCACATCCCCAGTAGGAGGTGTGCAGGAGGCAGCTGATCGATGTTCCTCTCCATCAATGTTTCTGCACCTATCCCTCTTCCTTCCTCTCTGTAAGAAATCAATAAAATATATTAAAAAACAAACAAACAATGCCTGCCCTGTGAATCTGCCAGGCTGTCGTGAAGACAAAACCGTTGTATTAAAAACCAACGGGGAGCCGAAACCGGTTTGGCTCAGTGGATAGAACGTTGGTCTGCGGACTGAAAGGTCCCAGGTTCGATTCCGGTCAAGGGCATGTACCTTGGTTGCGGGCATATCCCCAGAAAGGGGTGTGCATGAGGCAGCTGATCGATGATTCTCTCTCATCGATGTTTCTAACTATATCTATCCCTCTCCCCTTCCTCTCTGTGAAAAGATCAATAATATATATATATACACACACACACACACACACACATATATAAACACACAAAAAAAACCCCCACAAAAAACCAACGGGGAGCAGCGAACGCTAACACCTGGTTCGGCGAACACCAGTCTGTAAAGGTGACGTGACCAGCAGGACGCGGAGGAACTGAACTCCAGCCCCAGCAACTCTACTCCGGACTGGCCGCGCCACCTCGTAAAAAGGCAACTAACGTCTCTGAAGCTCAGGAACGGAACACACACCTCTCACGGTGCGTTTATGGGACTTCTGTGTGAACACGGGCTGTGGGAACCCCCAGACAAACGCCGCTTTCCTTGTCCACGTGGTCCGGAAACCTCTCCAGTGGGGAGACGGGGTCGGACCCCGGTCCCGAGGCCAGAGGGTGGGGTGGGAGGGATTTTATGTTGATGGGGGAGGGGGCATCGGGAGGGCGAGGAGGCCGGGCAGGTGGCCAAGGCGCCGCGAGTCCCCGGCGGGAAGGCCCCGCCCCCGGCTCTCGCTCCCCCTTTACCTGCATGTTGGGCACGAAGCCCTTCTTGATTCTCCAGCAGTTTTTATTGATCTTTTCCAAGAACTGCAGCTCATCGTTGTAGTTGCGACTCATGGCGGCGACTATGGTACCCGCGCCCGGCGCCGCTTTGAAGAGAGGTGCCGCGCTGTCTCCGGCCCCGCGGTCCTGAACGCCACTTCCGGGACTCAGTGCGCAGGCGCGGCCCGCTCCTCCACAGGAGGGGCTACGGCAAGTGCCGAGGCCCCAAACTCATCGCACAACCGCTTTTTTCTTGGTTAAGTTAGACTGCCCTCCAGTGTTTACCTTTTTGGGTAGTCACTCGCCATTGTCTCCAGGCTCAAAGCCAAGCGAGCTAAATCCAGCAGTTTTCAGCATGATCTAGCTAACTTTTGTTTTGGAAGTGCTTGCAGTACTGGCAATCATGCTGAATCTGGGTCGGGTCCGGCTTCTCTAATGAATAAATCAGCCTGGAGTTTCATTCCCACCAGTGAGGGTGGAAAGACGTCTGCAGCTGAGAAAGATGAACATGTTTAAATAAACGCCACCGCTGAACATTTGTAATGTTTCAGAATGAATTTGTGGGTATACCTCGAATAACTTTTATGTCGCAAAAGAGAACCCCTGAAGAATTAAACGTACCAGTGTCATTACAACAAACATTTAAGGGGCAGCTGTTAGGGCCAGAGGTGCACAGTCTTACTTTTTTTGGTGACTAAATGCTCTGTGATCATGCCTTTTGTCTGCAGTGTCTCCTGTTCAGTGTAGTAAGTGAGCTTTAAGCGATTTCATTTTCTAGTCCTACATCTTGTAAACAATAACTTGGGAATCAGAAAGACTTGGATTCAGTTTCTACTTTTGCCCTTCATCAGCTTTGTGTGGTTAGTCGCTCTTGACCTTTGTGTCCTCATCTATAAAATGGGATCATAATTCTTCATACAGAGGCTGTGAGGACGAAATGAACCGACACTCCTGAACTAACCTACATAGGGTCCAATCAACCACTGTCTTCCATCTACCCGCCCCCACCCCCCAGATTACAAATAACACAAAAGCAAAGTTTGTGGTTCCTATTTATTTCTTACATCCTCCATGCCAGTCTTTTGTCCCAATTACACCCCATTGATTGGGTGCACTAACAACTTATCATCAAGTCTAGGTTATGTAGGGCTAGTACTCTGCACTGCCATTTCACTTAATCTGGGAAGAAAAACATCCTAAAACTTAAAGAAGTGATACAACTTCCAGAATTTCCTGTTTATCACTGGAAACACCTAGAGACAAAATCAAGCCTTGAAATCTACACCACCTCAGTTTTCATCAACGTTAAAGATGCTAAATTCTCTTCCCTCTTTTCTGTCGTATTTTATTTTTCAAAGGGACAGGAAATCTTGCAAATAAAGAGACAAGGTTGACATTAATAGAAAACAATTTTAATTAAATACAGTGGACAGTAGCAGTAAATATAAAACACAAAATCCAACATACAGGGAGGGGGAGAACCCTTGAGAGCTGAAAGGGCTGAAGGGATCTCCACTGACAACACCAATTCAAATCTGTACTTAAGAGTTTCTCACACACCTCTTCAGAAGCACAGGCCTAGCTCTTGGCCACAGAATCTATAAACACAGCATCACACAACATGCATTGAAACACGAACACGCATTCAAATGACCATGCCTACACATACACAGAGACACACACATCCTGATTTAATTCTTTAACCCAGTTTGCCTCCCTCTGTCCCAGAGGGCTTGAGAGGGAAAATGTTCAGCCCAGGCACTCCACGAGAACTTCAAGACTCCAGCGTGCACTGTTTTCTCCTTCTCGCTTTACGGTCGATGGGATTAAGGGCCATTGACTTCCCGGAGTGGACTCCAAACCAGCAATCAGGGCACTGGTTTCCCACCCCACTGTCCATTTATGAGATTCAGACCTTCCCAACCATAGAAACTTGGTTGCTGTTTTACGGGCGTTTCATACTTCAGGTCAGTGGAAATCAAAAGGAAATGCTGAAAAAGATGTAACAATGAAGATAAGGTGAAACTCGGGGCATCTACAGCTATAGGATGTCTGGGTTTACCTGAGGGGTGAGGAAAAGGTGGTTTCTTTACCAGGTCCTACCATGTCACATCCTCTCCTCCCCTGTCCTCCAGCCATGCCTTTTGCAAGCTCCATAAACCACGTCACCTCTCTGAATCTTACTTTCCTCATCTATAAAATAGGATGAGTACCCCCAGCCTTCCAGGTTGTCTCATGGAATAAAGAAAATAAAAGTGCACTACAGGGCCCTTGTTCTGTGATGTGAATACATTTGGCTGCCAAGAGAAATTGGACCTGGTCTGATTCTAAAATTCAAGTTTAAATGCTCTTCATTGTGGGTTGTAGGCTTCAAGAGCTAAACATTTTGTTTATAAAATTCCTTGGGCCGGGACCGGTTTGGCTCAATGGATAGAGCGTCGGCTTGGGGACTGAAGGGTCCCGGGTTCGATTCCGGTCAAGGGCATGTACCTTGGTTGCGGGCACATCCCCAGTAGGGGATGTGCAAGAGGCAGCTGATCGATGACTCTCTCTCTTCGATGTTTCTAACTCTCTCTCTCCCTTCCTCTCTGTACAAAATCAATATAATATATTAAAAAAATAAATAAAATTCCTTGGGCTCGGACAAAAACAAAACAGAACAAAAATAAAACAGAAGGTAAGCAAATAGAAGGAGGCTTATTCTACTGTGAACAGAAATGGGGCAGTTAAGAGACTGTTCGCATTCTTACCTCAAGGACTTCAACGTCTGAATTGACGAATGAGATTTTGTCTGGGCTGGGCAGAGGAAACCCTTGCTGCAGTTTTGCTAAAATAGAAAACAAGATGTAACATCATTGGGCACGGGCCCGGAAGTTTTGTCAAGCTTTTCAGTAAGAGACTAACAGGCAGCTTTTATTTTTTTTTAAATATATATATATATATATATATATATATATATATATATATATATATATATATTTAAATTAAATTATTATCTTCGTAACAGGCAGCTTTTAAATAATTTATCTTTTCATTCTCCCTGGTCCCGTGTTTTCATTTTTTTCTGCTATGTCCCTAGCATTGCCCTGGAAGAGTGGTTAATTAATCCATGCTCAATAGAAATGCACCTGCAATTATGTGCATTTGGATGGCAGAAACATGCTGGCACCTTGTCCAATTTATAGTTTGAAAACACCTTACTTTTTGGGTCCTGAGAACAGTCTGATCTCTAATACAAAGTATAATTTAACTAAGCCAAACTCGAGATGCTGCTGTGTGTGAACATTTGTCATTCATCAAAACTGTGTCTATTCAGATGGTGGTCTTTGCAGAAGAACCAGAGAGACACTGACCGTGAGGGAGAATAGTGCCATTTCTGGCTGAAGGCGACTCTTCACTGTGTAAGGAGAATGGTTTCAATCTCCCTAACTCAACCAGAGATAGCCTTTTTGCTGTCTTCAAGCAGAGTTGTTAATAAGGCTTGGGCCTGGAATGACTAATTTTGCAGCCGTATCCTTCATGGTACAAACTTTGCAAATTGTGGCACTGGCCTGGATTCCTAATAACACCTGAGAAGTACAAGCTTTGGGTGGAAAGTCCCAAACAATCCCCAACATTTGGCCAATGTCAGAGTCACGTTGTTTCCCTAGAGCCTCTTACCATTGGCCAGAGGGAGGACGCCAAAGTGGAGGATGGAGGACAAAATATTTTCGAACCTCAAGACCTGAAATGAAAGGGGAAACGAAGTCAGTTGGGCATTTTGAAAGAGCCATGCCTGGTTTGGACCTGCACTTTCCCAGACCTTACCGGGAGGGAGAGCTATAATTAGAATCTCCCCATACAGATACGTATTCTAGCTTCCAGACTCTGAAAGCTATTTTGTGGGAAACCACGCTACAGAGTTTCCCCATCCTTTTTCCTCCTTGAGGATGGACATTTCTGCTTCCCTCTACCCTGGATCATGGTGACAACAAATGCCGAAGGACCAACGGGTGGCAGCAAACATGGCAGCTTAGATATCTACCAAGTAAGACAATCCTGGACAACTAACACATATCCCAATGGGTAATCTTTCCTTAATTTACTGGGAAACCCAGCCATAGCATTATGTTATGTTGCATGGTTCATGACATCACCAGAATGCCCAATTTATCTTTTTTTTTTTTTTTTTTTTTTTCAAAACATATTTTATTGATTTTGTACAGAGAGGAAGGGAGAGAGATAGAGAGTTAGAAACATCGATGAGAGAGAGTCATCGATCAGCTGCCTCTTGCACACCCCCCACCGGGGATATGCCCGCAACCAAGGTACATGCCCTTGACTGGAATCGAACCCGGGTCCCTTCAGTCCCCAAGCCGACGCTCTATCCATTGAGCCAAACCGGTTTCGGCCCCAATTTATCTTTAATAAACTATGGTACCCTGTTTCCCTGAAAATAAGACAGTGTCTTATATTAATTTTTTCTCCCAAAGTTGAGCTAGGTCTTACTTTCAGGGGATGTCTTATCTTTCCATGAGCTACGTCTTATTTTCGGAGGATGTCTTATTTTCGGGGAAACACGGTAGTTGTATAATCTTAGCAAAGTGCTGATTTCTGGGAAGATTCAAGTATTAAAAACTAAATGGACTATGATAAACATGAATTCATTCAATGAATATTTTTTGAACACCCTCTAGGCTTAGCAATAATAAGGACCTCTTTGCAGCTTAACAAGGGTGGCTTTGAAGCAGATTTCCTAGCTTTACCTCTTGTTTATACCACTTTACTGTGTGATGCTGGGAAAGTGCCTTAAGCTCTCTGTGCCTCAAGCTCCTCAAATGAAAAGTGACGATAGCAGTACTAACCGCACAGGATGTTATCAGGATTATACAAGTTAACATTATGCCTGGTATACACTATTGTCATCCCCCCCCGAAATAGTACACTCTGTTGTTGATAGTGAGCAGTTTGTCTGGGTCTTCCTGGAAGACCTGGGCTCATATTACCTCCTCAGGGCTCAGGAAATATTATTTACAAGGCAGTCAGCTATGCATTCTCATTGACAATCGTCTGTCATCTACCAAATAGTTATGCCACAGAGGTGCTAATCCAAGTGACCCTACTTGAGAACCACTGCTCTAGAATATAAGCACCATGAGGGTTGGATGCCAATTAGATATCTGGCTGATCTTCCTGAAGCTTGGGAAGGGGCTTCCAAGTTGCATGTTGGGATATATTCTTCCAATCTGGAAGTCACCTGGCTGCCAACCCCCCTCCACACACACAAGGTATCTATACAACCAGCCTTGACCTAATTTTAGGAGATGGATAGAAAGCCTTCGAAGAGCAAACTTGATCATGGCCTAATAACTGACATGGAGCCTTGTTCTTTGGCAGTCAGTCTGGATCTTAAATTGAACTGTAGAGGATTATTTTATTAAAAAAAAAAAATCTTCTTGAAAATGCATTCTCCTCATTCCACCCCCCCCCACATTACCCACTCCCCACCCCCAACATTACAGTGTCTTAACAGTTTTTGGAGTTCCCTTTAAAGTCTTTCTGAGTAGATGAAAGTGAATTGGAGAGTTCCTCTCTTGTTTAATAGTTAATGAGCTTGGTGAACCGACCAGTAGCTACATAGAGAATTTTTAAAGTTAAAACCTACATTCCTGGGAAAATCAAGTACTCCTCAGAGGCATGGAAAACAGTCATCCAGCTACTCTATAGGAGGATTCACATTCTTCCTGGACAGGGAATGCTAAGGCTCTGATTCCTACCTCAATATTGTTGTGATTGGATTCTGGCAAAGAGAGGCGGAACCTGAAAATAAAACCACAAAAACCAACAGGTTAAAGGAGGAATATTTTAAAACGACCATTTAAATAGAAAGAAACAAAAAAGGTAGGAGATTTTTTTTTTTTAGCTCAATAAGCTATTATTAAAAAAAACAACACCAAACAAACAAACAAAAAACCACCCAATCTTTTAAGGATATAATGTTCTGTTATATTTTTACCCCTATATTCACTGCTTAAGAAGCAGGGCATGAATAGCAGAAGGTCAGGGTTCCCCAAGTGCTTTTGCTCTGTGGGACTTAGTCTGTTGGCAACTTGGAATGCAGAACAACCTTAACATATAATTTTCAGTCAACAGCCATACCACCCCCCCTCCCCCATCCTCCAGGCCCCCGGCCCCAATCTCCTCTGCTCTCTGAAGCTAACCAGGGTTAGGCCTGGGTAGTACTGGGTTGGGAGAACAGCTCCAGGTTTTCTTGCTCTGAACTCAACCTCATAACTTCTCTGATCCAAGCTGGTACCTTATTAATAAACATGACAATGATGATGGTGATAATGATGACACTATATGACATGTCCTAGTTTAGGAGATTTATACACATTTTTAAAAATAATTTTTTTTGTTAATCCTCATCTGAGGATATTTTCTGAGAGAGAGAGAGAGAGAGAGAGAGAGAGAGAGAGAGAGAGAGAGAGAGAGAGAGGGAAAGGGAGGGAGAAAGGGAAAGAGAGAGAAACATTGATGTGCGAGAGACACATCAACTGGTTGCCTCCAGCCCTCATCCCAACCAGGGGTGGAGAATGAACCTGCAACCCAGGTACATGCCCTTAGCCAGGAATTGAACCCACGACACATTGGTGCATGGGTTAATGCTTTAACCACTGAACACACCAGTCAGGGCTAAACATTTTTAAATTTAAACTTCACAATAACCCTGTGATAGATGCAATTATTGTTGCCCCTTTTGCAGATGAGGAAACTGATAATCAGAGAGGAGAATTAAATTACTCAAGTCTCAGAGTTAGCAACTGATGGATCTGGATGACAAATCTCACTCTGCTTGACTCTAGAGTCTATGCTCGGCTGAGGCCACAGCTCTCAGGAGGCTGTATCACCTATATCATTTTTTATCTGTTCAATCATAACACACTGGGGAAACATTAGCTCTGACAGCTGTCTGGCATCACAGCAGTGGGGGGAATTGTGAAAGGCGTTGCTGGGACATGGGGAGGGATGCCTCCTCTTGGTCACACCACCTCCTATGCACAAGGCAGACCAGGTTGGAAATCTGGCCTACATACAGGTGGAACACACTTGTGAGTTTTCCTTCTTTTCTTTCATCACAACCCCAAGCCATGATTGGCCACTTGGTACCACCTGCTATGAGTGAGCTCATCTGGGGTTTCCCACAAACCAACTCTCCTTTCCTCGTAAGGCCATCTTCTGTCTCTCCTTGTTCTCTAGGCACACTCACCAGGTTTGCTTACTAATGGGCACGTCTCACTGTCTGCAGAGAAACAGGCGGAGCAAAGAGCAAACTCTCCCTCCTGTTTCTGAAAAACACGCGAGTGCAGTTCAGACCACGAGGTGGCGACTCAATTCAGTGCTTTGACCTTTCATTGTCCGCCAGGCCCCTAGCCTGCAGGTAAAGCCTTGACACTAGGAATCTATTTTTATGACAGAATTACAGAGTCCTTGGGGAAAACAGGAGCTCAAATAGCCTTACTTTGTAGACATATAAGAATATAACTTATTTTTAAAGTTTTGGAGACAGTTTATTGTCCTGATAAAAAACCAGAGCTCTGAAGCTTGGCAAAAGGCCCTTAATGATCTGGGCCAATATAGCAAATATGACACAATGAAGGTCAAGTGCAGCAAAGCACAGGCACTCACAAAGCCATGTCTCCAACCCCGTGGCCACAGCAGACATTGGAAATCAATCCTGCACTCAATATCTACTCTATAATAATTGTTTCTCTCTTCACCTGACTGTGAACTCCTTGAGAATAGAGATTCAGCCTTAACTTTGTATTCCCAGATTGAGTACTGGGACACTTACTGTTATCCATCCATCCATCCATCCATTCATTGATTCACCCAGCAGATATTTACTGAATACCTAGTAGATGTCAGCCCCGGGACAGGTGCTGCAGATACGATTGTGAGCAAAACCAGACACAGCCACTGCTCTATTATAGCCCCATGGGGAGGCAGGCATTAATCAAATCACCCACTGATGAAGGTGTAATTGCAGATTGTGATAACTGCTCTGGTGGAAAGAAATACATTCATGGAGGCAAATGAGAAAGGAACCTCATCTCACTTGGTTGGTAGAGGAAGTTTTCCAAATCACAGAAGAACGTCCTTGAGCTAACATATAAAGGATGAGCAGGATTAAGCAGGCAAAAGGGGAAGGCAGACAGAAGGGGTCTGGGCAGAAATTTCGAAGGCCCCGTGGAGGGAACAGAGAGCAGGGTGATGCTGGAGAGGTAGACGGGGTTGACCCGGCTGGGTTTCTCAGGCCATGTTGGAATTCTGATATTTATCCTAAGAGCAAGGAATCGACAGAAGGTTTCTAAGCAGGGAGGTGATGCCTGTGTTGTGTGACGATCACTCTGCAGCACGGAGGAAAGACTGGCAGGCGAGAGGTTTCCCAGGTGCAGGGTTGTATTTGTGTGAGGGATGAAGAGAAGCTGTGTGGGCAAGAAGCAATTAGAAAGCAATGCAAAGCAGTGTTTATTCAGGTGCTCTTTTGCTGCAGGAAGTCTGAGAAGGTGGGACAAGGTAAAACAGCCAGCGTGGGTAGCGTGTGTGTTGTGTGTGTGTGTGTGTGTGTGTGTGTGTGTGAGAGAGAGAGAGAGAGAGAGAGAAAGAGAGAGAGAGAGAGAGAGAGAGAGAGAGAGAGAGAGAGATGGGGGGGGGGAAGAAGGAAGAGCGGGGGGGGGAGAATAAATTGCCCTTTGAGAAAAGCACTCTGTATACTACCATGTCCCTTAGCACCCAGTACTGTTGTTGCCTGAAACTGAGTGTTTCTCTCACCAGACTGTGGATCTGGAAAGTAGACACCACTGTCCACTCTACTCTCTGTATTAAGAACAGGGCAGAGCACATAATAGGTGCTTAATACATTCTCAATGAGTGGATATTTGGATAAACGAGCAGATAAAGGACATGGGTGGGAGAGTGTCTATTAGAACTGAGGTCTCTTTGAGGGTGAGCCAGCAGAGTGTTCACTTTAGGAAACTCTGGGAAGTAAGGCTGGCTGGCTTGAAAGGTAGAACCAATAACTGAAGAGCTAGAAACCCCAGGCTGTGGATTCAATCCAACTAGGAAAAATTTTGAGGGGAGCCCGTTCCAGCATTGAAGGACCCTCTCAAGCAGGAAGAGTTCCCCAAAGTTTTAATTTGATTGCCTTCTGCAATCTGGAAATTCCCCCAGAGTCAGGGAAAAGGGGAAGAAGTCATTTGGGGTTCCCTTCTCAGATGGAGCCCCCCCCCCCCGCCCCCGTGGCATTCCTCTGTCCTGGCTTCAACAGTCGCTCAGAGGAAGGGTGGAGATGGAGGTCTACAAGATGCCAAGTCTGAGCTCTATTGACCTGTCCGAGCACTGTTCCAACAGAAACCGAATCCATTCTTCCCGGACCTGTTTTCCTCTCCGGGTTTCTCTCCAGATGGCTCACCTGGGCAACTGTTTACCCGCCCAAACTTGAGGAGTGGAGTTAGGTGGTGATTCTATCTGCTTGCAGTCAGCTATATTTGCATTTTCTGCCAGTGTTGTATGGGAGGGGTTGTAGGGCTTGTACGTGTGCATTAATGTAGTGGGGTGGGGTGCAGTTTGGGAGCATCCAAAGCCTTAATCCCATAGCAACGTCAAAAAATGACCCAAAGTTCTAAATGGTTCAACACTAATGTACATTTGATTGCTTGCGATTAAGAGGGTTAGAATGGCACCATCTGGATGCAAACCGAATAATAGAAAGTGTGGTTGTTTAATTTGGCCTCTGAAATAATCTCAAACTGTGTAGGATGTGGGCCAACCTGTACTGGGGGGTTACCGCCAAATAGAACTGTGTTTGGAACGAAATTCTCTACTGTAGATAGGGCAGTGAGAATCTGATGTATGACTGAGTGCCAACTCCCAGCTTTGAGGACCACCTTGGCCACACTGTGATCCTAGAATGGGGAAGAGAATGAAATACCACTGCTAGTAGGAGCAGATCTTTCTTGAGTGCTGATAATGTGCTGGGTATTGTGCTTTTCACACTTTAGCTCATCTACCCGTACAGCCATGCAATGGAGAGCTGCTCTGTTTTGTTGGTGAGGAAACTGATACTTGGAGAGGTTAATTAACTCGCTCAAGGTGCCACAGTTCCATATGACTGAGGTAGAAGTCACACTCACATATGTCTGATGTTAGAGCCAGCGCTCTTAACAGACATAACCAAAGAGGTCAAGTCTATTATTTATACTCCCGGCTTTGGCTTTCTTTATCCTTCCTTTGCTCAGTTCCTTAATGCAACTAGAAAGGGGCTGTGTCCAATGCCAGTGCCTCCTCTATCACTACTTATCAACGAGGAAGGTCATGCTCCCTGTTTCAGTTCAGTGTGACTCCATGCTCACGGGTTTCTGCTTCTAGGCAGGATATTTATTTTCTAAGTCTTAGGTCTAAGTCTTATTTTCTTTTTTATATTTTATTGATTTTTTACAGAGAGTAAGAGAGAGGGATAGAGAATTAGAAACATTGATGAGAGAAAATCATCGATCAGCTGCCTTTTGCACATCCCCTACTGGGGATGTGTCCACAACCAAGGTACATGCCCTTGACTGGAATCAAACCTGGGACCTTTCAGTCCGAAGGCCGATGCTCTATCCACTGAGCCAAACCGGTTTCAGCTAAGTCTTATTTTCTAAGTCTCAGCTCTTCACTACACCAAAGGCACTACAATCCAGTAAGTAAATACTCAAGGCTGTGAAAACAGACTCACCCGGATTCACGTTCTGGCTCCGCTACTCAATAGCTCTGTGACTTGAGTAAGTCCTTTAAGGCCCAGAACTGAACCATGGGGCTAATAACACCTACCACCAGGGTATTCACTCAATCTACAAACATTTATTGAGAGCCGTGCCAAGTCTTGGAGAGAAATAATCTATGTACAATGCTTGGTACAGGACCAGAAGACAGTAAAGCCTCAACAACACAGAGCAGTCACAGAGCAGTAGAACACATGGCGATTTCTCTAAGCACCATCCCAGGACAGGGGAGTGAGGTGTTTTCTGAATAAGGGAACTCTTGAAATGATCTTGTATGACCGAGCACCACTTTCTGCTGGCTGAGGCCAGCCCCCAATTTTAAATAATAGCCACAGCTAACATTTCTTGAACACATAACATGCACTTTACATGTACTAACTCCTGCATTCCTCACAACACCCCCTGAAGTGGAAAGAACTGCTCCAGGCAGGGGATGGTTAGAAAGGCGGGGTGTTCTGGAGAGCTGTATTTGGAGACCAGGTGACTCCGATTCCCCTCAGGCATGTTTCCCTGATCCTCACCCGCTTTCCACTCCTTCCTGCTGCGTCTCTCTGACATCATCAAAGAGGAAACCAGCCCATCCTGAAAAGCAGCACTTGCCTGCGAAGCCCAGGTGTGGAGACACTGGCTGGGGTGGCCCGTGTTGGCGGTGGGGCTACCGTTCTCGCTGCCAGAGGCTAAGGCCACTCTTCCAGCATACCTCTGCTCCTTGGCAAAGCCCTGTCTCTCACGTTGGCTGCCTGAAGTCTGAGTGAAGCCCGGCCCACACACCTTGGTCACAGTCTGCTCCTTGCCTGAGGTTTGCTACCGTATCCCCTTGCAGGGGCCACCCTCAGGCTTATGCAGGCAACCTGTGCAGTTAGGTCAGGCCTCTGCTCAGAAGGGCCCTGCTCAGTTAAATGCCTGCTGTCTCCAACTTGAATTTCTACATAATATTTGAGCAGGGGGTCTGCATTTTCATTTTCACAGGGTTGACCGGTGTGCTTATGCAGCTCCATATTTGCCTTGTTTCATTTAGTATTACAGGTATTTTATTGAAAACATCTTGCAATGGGAAAAAATGGGGATAGATGCAATACTTTCAACAACAACAAAATTTTTTTAAAAAGAAAGAAAACATTTTTCTACAATAGTTCTGATAACTATCAAGTTGACTGATGCCTACTGACTTACTTTCCTCTCTGTTGGTTTACTATTCTTTTTGGACTCTGCCATCTTTGTCTGTTTTATTCTTTGTCTATTTCTTCCTTTCACAGGTTTAATCTGGGCCATCGGATCATTCTGTAGATCCGCACCCCAGGTGGTCTGAGTCATGGCTTCAACTATGGCATCAGAGGGCTGAGGAAAATGGGCAGTTCCTCCAAATGGCCATTAGTATTCGACGATCTGTGTCCATGACCTGCTCAAATCCATCCACACCGCATGGCCTGCAGCTGAGAGCCAGCCAGGCCATGTGGCTCAGGCTTGTTAAACTCTACCTTAGAGTAATGAGATCTGAGTGGCAAAGCCTGCGGGTATCTCAGGAATGATTCAGTCCAACTTCATTATTTCTCAGATAAGGAAACTGAGACTCAGTGGTCAATAGACTTGATCACGGATATGGAAGCAGTGAGCAGGGATTTGAAACTTCATTCCTTGACCTCCAAGTTTTATGCTCTCTGCTCGGTGGCATGGCTTCTGAATTTGTTAAAGAGGAATTTTAGTTTTATATGGCTGTACCATTAGGATGTGCATTTATAGTAAGTAATTATATTACTGTGCTGCCTATTTTAGCTTAATACTATTTAATGGGAAGGAAAAAAGAAAATGTTTGCAACACATTTTTAAATCCCTACTTTGCAATGATCTGGACGATTGCAGGAGAAGTGTGTAAGTGATTCATGTTCTGTCCAGTGGTAACTGCACTTGTAATCTTTGTGTCTATGGCCTGTAGATTTACTTATGGTGAAGGTTCCCAACAGTCAAATCATTTGATCTTACCTGTTCAGAGACAGGGAGCAGATCAGTCGTTGTCCCAGAATAACCAGGCTGACACTGGTGCTAGCAACCTGCAGACAACAAAAGCATGGATTGCTAAGAGGGAAGCTCTCTGGCCATAGATATTATTCCCTAGAGTGGAAACATCATGAGCTCCATTTCCCTCTCATTCTGAGAGCTATTTGAAAGAAATAAATCTAAAAATGCCGTCTTTCGGGTAAGAAAACTAACTATAAAGACTTCTGCTTGAAGATCTTTAAAATATTTTCCCCCCTCCTAATCTCTCTTCTCTATGTAGTGTGTGTGTGTGTGTGTGTGTGTGTGTGTTGGGGGGGAGGGTATTTCGCTTAGGTTTGTTGTATTAGTCCCTTTCTATTGAGTTGTATTTAGCCTTCTTCTGCTCAAATAAACTTGAATTCCACTTTGATTAGCTTATTTCAAGGGAAAAGAAACTTGGCTGTCCATGTGACTGAAGCAAAGGGAAAGGCACATGGGGAGCAGAGAAGGGCACAGAGCTATTTTACAATGTATGGGGGTTGAGCACTGGCCTCTCCTAGCTTCGCACACTCTTATCTCAACCCTGTCCCCACCCCTAACTGATACATCACTTCCCACCTCTCCAAGCACTTAGACCGCTGCTGGCCAGTGGTCTGCTACAGGAGAGGATTGGCACCCACAGGCTGCCCTCTGACCCCACAGACTTACAAAGTCCATGGAAACAATGCTCTCGGCAGTCGAATTCTCAGACTGCGTGAGTAACATGATGGAAGCAGGGATGTCCAGGGTGAAGTTCCCCGGTAGCAAACTGATCACGGGAGGCTCTGTGGCCATGATCCGAATCATGAAGGGCTGGGACAAGATGTAGATCTCTGCAATCTGCCCGGGTTCAGGGAAAAAATGGAGATCAGGGGTTGCAAGTTGATGAGTGAAAGTCACAAATTTGGGTGGGGGTCAGGGGAAGAGACACTAAATCTGACATCATGCAGTAAGAACAGACAAAAAGCTCCTTAATAATAACAACAACAACATGCAAAAAACAAATAATAACGGCTGAGGTTTATGGAACACACACTGTGTGTCAGGCACCAGGCCAAGGCTGTTTGTATCATCTCATTTAATCTTCACAAAATCCCTGTGAGGCAAGTTCTCCCCATTTCACAAATAAAAAAAAGTGAGTCTTGGAGAGGTTTAGTCATCTTCTCAAGGTTCCAGGTGAGTAAGTTGTAGAATTAGGGTGATTCAAGATCCTTATTCTAACTCCAGGATGCTCTAAAAATAGCATGTCTCGCCTGGCTGGTGTGGCTCAGTGGTTGAACATAGACCTATGAACCTGGAGGTCATGGTTTGATTCCTGGTCAGGGCACATGCCCAGGTTGTGGGCTCAATCCCTAGTGCAGCATGTGCAGGAGGCAGCCAATCAATGATTCTTTCTCATCATTGACGTTTATAGCTCTCTCTCCTTTCCTCTCTAAAATCAATAAAAATATATTTAAAACAAACAAACAAACAAACAAACAAAACAAAAACAGCATGTCTGTCTTTGTCCTCAGGGGCAAGCTTGAGCCTTTCATACACTCGGTCCAGCACTCAGGGGCTCTGAGGCATGGCACTAATTGCTGCTTCACTAAAGGCACAAACAAGGGCACTAGCTCTTCATTTCCCATTTAAGCTCATTATTTCCAGTGTGGTGGAACCTTGAGGGTGCAATGGATGATTTATCTTTCGAACTTAAAATCCTTAAATAGTAAGGTGTTCAGTAAATATTTGTGGATACTTGAACTAAAGAAAAAAAATTCCTCAAGAATGCAAACATGGCCGAAACCAGTTTGGCTCAGTGGATAGAGTGTCGGCTTGGGGACTGAAAGGTCCTGGGTTTGATTCCGGTCAAGGGCATGCACCTTGGTTGCAGGCACATCCCCAGTAGGGGGCGTGCAAGAGGCAGCTGATCGATGATTCTCTCTCATCCATGTTTCTAACTCTCTATCCCTCTCTCTTCCTCTCTGTAAAAAATCAGTAAAATATATATTTTTAAAAAAGTGCAATGTAAACATTAAAAAAAAAAGAATGCAAACATGGACTCAGGCTTGCACCAAAAAGGAACAAAAAGAACCCCCAAAATAAGAAACAAAAATAAGAACCCTCAAATATTCTGGAAGTAATTTCAACAAAACCAAATACACTATCAAGGAGTCAAATCCTGACAACTTACCCGGGAGAGAATGTTGCCAACGCCTTGAGAGTTTCGAACCAAATGGCTGGAAATCTGGAAAACGAAGCCCATCATGTCAGTGTAAGGTTTTTACTTGAGGTTGTCTTCGCAGGGAAAATACAGCTTTCCCTGTAATGTGTATGAATTATGAAGCTGTTGCAACAAAAAAGGTGTTTGAAGGCAATTTACCATTTTTAGACCAACCCCAGGAAACATGAGGCCCAGGGAAGTACAGTGACTTGCCCCTGGGGAGTCCCACAGGAGATCTATTCCTTCTGAGTAAGTGGCTTTTAACCTTGGGAACACTGTGTACTTCATATATGTGTGATCCCTGTGTAAATATTCTAGACGTTTTGTGCTACTGTCTTCATTATGGAGACATAGGAGGCTTAAGTAATTTATCTTCACGGATGGGTGGTTTTCAAGTCTTGGAGCTAGAAGTGTCTAATTTTCAGCACTGTGTGGTAGCTGGTATGGCCAGCTTAGTATTTTGAACATAAGGTTTATGACAACTTGCATAATTAAGACCTACCGAATGAAGATTCATAAGGGATGCTCAGTAAAAGTTGTTGGTTGGCAGGCTGGAAAGAGGGTTCTCATATGCAAAAGGGAGGGGCATGGCAGGGAGAATCAGTGAGTATCTGTATTCTCATGGTCACTGCTGATAAGTCAGTTGCAATTGCTAACAGAAGAAATATTTATGTTGGCATAACATAAGGAATAATAATAATAACCAGCGACACTTACAGTACACTTTGTCTGTACTGGGCATTGGTCTGAATGCTTTATATATATTTAAATCTCTTTAATATCTATATCAATGTATGGCTTATGGAAATTAAAGAATTATTATTATTCCAATTTTTCAAATGAGGAAACTCTGGCAAAGAGAAGTTAAATAAACTGAAATTGCCCAAGGTCACAGGTAATAAGTGATGGAGGGGGTCCTGTCATTACTTAAGAGCAAACTTGGAATCATAAAGAAATGGAATTATAAGAACCGGAAACTCAACAACTTTCCAACTAATAAGGTTCATGCCACAACCTCATTCATTGTCTTGATAGGAGTGCTAGTCTACAAAGCCCAGGAATTGAAGTTATGACATAGAAGGCCCTGGGGCACTTAAGATTAGATGAAATGTTGCAGCTGACTGTCATCACCTGTTAGCTCTCCTCACCTCTTTTGTGGAGAGAGTGACATTGAAAGCCCCAGCTGCAAAATGAGCGAAGGATGCAGATCTAAAGAAGTATTCAGAGATTCCAATGTAGAGCATAGAGTCGCTGCGTTCTGGGAGCACAAAAGGCACTGGGGAGAAGGGTGGGTCGGTGAGGTTTTCCAGTGGGTAGAATACGCCCTGTGGGAAAAGAGAGAGAGGCCAGTGTGTTAGTTGAAGGCTCAAATATGCAGGACACAAGAAGGTGGACCCTCTCAGGTCAGAATAAGAAAAACAGTGGAAACTCAGTAGAGAAGAAAAAATGACAAGGCCTTCTGACTCCTTGACTAGTGACCATGTTTCAAAGCTCTGACGGCTTCTTGAGCATACACCTGGGTATGTCTGTCCACTCTGGGGTGTAACCTAGTGAGAAGTTCCTTGTCGGTCCTCTTCTCCAGGAAAGAAAGGCAGGTGCATTTAGCTGGAGGTGACAGCTCTGAATACTTCCTGAGGTGCCAGGTAGAGATGTCAAACCTCTGACCTTCGAACCCTGTGATTGCCGAGTGTGTCTGGGTTATCACAGAAAGACTGAGGAGGCTCCAGAACTCTATATGATTTAAAGCATTCAACAAATATTTATTGAGTTGGACTGAGTTGAAGACGGCACCTGCATCACGTGTTCATGAATGCACCATGGGTTTCAGAAGTCTAGGAGAAAATCCATGGCATTTCTAATGGCCCTCATTAGCTATTGGTTGTCTTGTGTAATGTTTAACTAATCTGAATGACTCTGAGTGATTGAAATATAAGCCAATATACATTTTTAAAAACAATGATATTAACTTTGGGGCAAAACAACACTTTTCCAGAATCAGCAAACACCATTTTCATATGCTAATAGCCTCAGTAGTGGTCAGCAGCTCGGAAGTTAAATGGACCAATCTGAGAGGAACAGAAGTACTAATAGGTACAATTGCTGATGTGGTAAGTTCTCATAATTGTAGACCACTCACTGGCTGCCTCCTAGCTCACACCTACTCCCAGAGGCAAAGGCATCATGAGACCTTCTTGAAGAAGACAGATGTGTCTTGTGCAATCCAAACAATTGTTTACCGATCAAGGAAATGTTCAAAGAGTCTTTCGAAAGAGCATACACATCAGGGACTGTTTCAAAGGAAATGAAATTGTTTGAGGAGCATGTAGGTATATTTCCTCCGCATGTATTTGTTCCCTGAATACAGTTGGCCCTCTGTATCCTTAGGCTCTGCTTCAACCAACCGCAGATAAAAATATTTGAAAAAAGTTACATTGCAGCTGACGGGCACTGTGGAGTTAGGCCTACAACGGTTGTGTCGTACCGAGCATGTACATTTTCTTTTAACAACCATCTAAGTAGCATTTCTATTGTATTAGGTTATATAAGTAATCTAGATATGATTTAAAGTATACAGGAGGATGTGCCTAGGTTAATTGCAAACACCATGCCATTTATTTAAGGGAACTGAGTATGGAAGATTTTGGTCTGGGGAGGTGTCCTGGAACCTATCCCTGGAGGACACAGAGGGGCGCTTGTCTTGGCTGCTGGTAGCCAGGATGAGAACGCTGATGAGGATGATAAAGTTACCTTCAAATTCAGGTCAATGTAGTTCTCAGTAATTTCTGGAGAACTCATTAGCGAATAATCCAGCAAGGTATAGTTGTCAATCTTGGTTAAAACTAAAACAGATAAAGCAAAAAGAAAATTTACATTCATTAAAAGCATAACATATGATTAATGTATATTGAGAACAAATTTTTAAAAATTAAAAATTTTTAAATTGTATTGTCTAAAAGAATAATTACCCTATTTCATAAGTAATACACGTTCTTATTTATTTATTTATTTATTTATTTAATAGTTGACATTCAATATTATATTAGTTTTAGGGCATGCTCACTTAGTAAGTAAGTCAAAAGAAGAAAGTAAAAACCCTTTTAAATCACATTATCATGAGAGAAACATAATATTTTGGTATATACCCTTTTTATTGCTCTCTGTCTCTCTCTTTCTCAATGTACATACATTCTTTTTAAAGAAGGAATTAGACAAACAAGTCACTTGTCAACATTAAGCCATATATTGAGAGACTTTCACGTTCTATGTTAAAGCCTCCTAGGTAGTTAGAATTTATTTTTTTCACAAAGTATTTCTAATTACAAGCAGGTATTACTGTTGTAATTAGAAATACTTTTTAAAAAGAAATATCAGGAAAGACAGATAGACAGGAGTAAAATCCACTAAGTTGGAGAGGCCGAGGACATTCTCAGGCACAGTGCTACTGATTCACGTCCTTTTTGTACTATCATTTTCAGAGCTAAGCGAAAGGCCGGGCAAGGGGCCTGGGGCCAGGGAACAGCGGGCAAGGCTTGCAGGAAGGATGGACTTCAGTGTCTGGGACAGTTATGTGTGCGGTGGTGCGGTGCTCAGTTCCCGCCCTGGCCTGGGAGCTGCTTTTCCAACCACTACCGAGTGCTTTGTGACAGGAAGTCTTCCTCCCTAGAGGAAGGCCCATGAGCACCACAACTTCCCTTCCTACACGTCACACTTGTATTCCATAGATGGAGATGCAAAGGAAGAAGAGATGAAGCCATTTGCCAAGGTGAGGAGGCAATACTACTTACTCTATGACACCATAGTTTTAAATCTTTTCCAATTCACAGTCTCCACAGACCCACCATCATACTGTGAGGGAAGCAGGACTGTGAGGGGAGTGTAGCTCCCAGAGGTAAAGAAACGTGCCCAAGGCAAACTAGGGCACCCCCCACCAGTTCTTTCTTCACTCCTTCTTTCCCTGCCTCCCAACCCATTCATTTGCTTTCATCCACACGGATCCCTTCATTAATCCAATATTTATTAACTTAGTGTGGCTTCGGCGCTGCGCCCGGTGCTGGGAACAGAGATGAGTCACAGTCCCTGCCCTCCTGGAGCTCATAGTCTGGTGGAGGAGACAGACATGTAAATGGGAAATCAGAAGACAGTGTAGTAAGAACAGATCTAAAACTGAGCTCTTGATGCTTCTCCTACAAACCTATTCTCACAGTCTTCCCCATTTGGATAAATGGCAATTCCCTTCTTCCAATAATACTAGATTCTGGTTGCTCAGGGGAAAAACCTGGGTTGACTCCCCTCATGACCTGCATTCGGCGTGTCAGCAAATGCCACTGACTGCATCCCTCTACCTGCAAGCTGCATCCAGGACCTGAATGTGCCTCACCTTCTTCATCTAAGCTCAGGGGAGTCAGTAGCCTCTTGGGTGGTCTCCCTGCTTCCACCTCTGCCCCCCCCCACTCCTGTCTATTATTAATCCACAGAAGTTGGAGTGATATTCTTAAAATATAGATGAAATCATGCAAGCCTTGCTCAGAACTCTCCAAAGGCTTCCCAATGACCTGGACATCTACCCATCTGTTTTCTCCTCCCTGACATCATCTCCTGCTGCCCCCCGCCCCCACAACCTCCGCCTTCATCTGCCCCCAAAATTGGCCTCCTCACAGTTTCTCTAGCACACTCGGCACGTTCCTGCTTCAGGACCTGTGAGCTTGTGGTTTCTTCTACTTGAAATGTTCTTTGTTCAGATCTAGGAGCGGCTCACCTCCCACTTCATTCGGATTCATACTCTATGTTCTTTTCTCAGGATCTAGAATGGAAACCCCAGGCCACACATCTAAAATGAAAACCATTCCCCAGCTCCTTCCCTGCTTTACTTTTCTTCTCATCACCCATCACTAGGATGCCATGGATTTTACTTATCATCTTGCTTGCTGTCTGTCTCCTCCCACTAGTCCCATTAGGGCAGGGATTTCTGTTTCCGAGCCTGATTGCTGCATTCCAGCACCAAGAGCAGCACCTGGCTTGTACCACTGGTGAATGAATGGGTGGATGAATGAATGAATGAAAGAGAGACACTTTCAAAGTATCATGTGAGTTCAGAGGAGGCGGAACATTGGGGTGTGGACATCAGGTAAGATTTCTTGGAAGAGACTCTGCCTGAGCTGAGCCTTGCAAGATAAAGAGGAGTGAACAAGACAAAGGATGGCCGAGGGGTAGTGAGTGGAAGGGGCTGCATCCCTCACCACTTAGCACGGTGTTGGCAGGGAAATAGGCACTGACACATGTCTACTAATTGAATGAATGGGTGGAGGGAGAGGAAGCTCTTCGAGGCAGGGCAGACGCCATGAGCAAAGGCAAGCGGTGTGGGGTCAGGAAAGGCAGTTTGATTGCTGGAGCAGAGAAAGGTGCAAGATGAACAGAGAGAAGTCGGAGCCAGAGCCTGGCGGGTGGGTCTTGCAGTCCATGTTAAAGCATTTGGACTTGATCCTGAAGGCGGTGAGGAGCCGATGAAGGGGAAAACCTGGCCCAGATCAGCATTAACCATTCTGAAGAGGATGCATTTCGTGCAGAGCTGGGGTTAAAGCTCCCGAGAGTTCAATTCTCTGAACTGTATCTGGTCTCCTGAAGCCCTCCACTCCTGCAGAGAAGTTGGTTGCCGCAGCAAAGAGCAGGCCCCATACACAAGCTGTGCCCCTCCAGCCCCCCACCTTCCTGAGGCTCTAGTTTGCAGAGTGGAAAGCAGACTGAAGAGGCAAAGCTGTGTTGTGTGGAAAAGCAAACCTGGAGTGCACCAGAGTGGGAAGGTGGGGAAAGAACCATCCAGAAGAGACAGTTCAGAGACTCACCCTCCAGCATGCTGAGATTGGCATTCAATGCTTCCACCTCTCCCGAGATAATGGGACAGAGCTGGCCATAAAAGGAATTTGAAAAAAATGCATGTTATCATATTATACTGGAAACCTCTTTTTATGGGCTTAGACCCTGGAAGCAAAAGACTATGAGACAGTCTCCCTTTGGCCATCAGGTCTTTTAAATTAGTTGATGTCTACGTATATATATGGGTGGCAAGCCATTGAATGCTGACTAAGCTTCACAGCCGCAGGGACTCCACCCAGGGAGGCCATAAACGAATGAGCCACTGCCTTCTCTTCCTGTGCATGACAGGACATGTGCCCCGGCCCAGGCTGGAGGTGTCCCACCCGAGGAACCTGTATGCCTTTCCCCTGCTCTGTCATCTGCCCTGCTGCCAAGAGTGTTCACAGCTGGGGCCTTTACTTCCCCGCTGGGCTGGTTCAACAGCCCATTAGATCAGGCATCTACTTCCATCAGAACCTAGGTTGGAATTAGAAAATAAACCTTGAGTCAGACTCAAGCACATCTGGAGGAAGAAGGAAGGACATCGATGGACAGGCTGTATGCCAGGCGTGGGCTAAGCACTCAGGGTGGTGGTTACTAGCAGAGGCTGGGGAGGTGGGCTACCTGGGTTGAATCCCTTGGTAAGTTACCTGTACTCTCTGTCCTCAATTTTACTCATCTGCAAAATTGGAGTGACAATTGTATCAATTCAATTGGCTGTTGTTTTAACCCCATTTCATCCTCGCTTTAGCTCTGGGAGGTAAGCCCTACTGTCCCCTATTTACGAATGGGAAACTGAAGAAGGGAAGTTGACAGAGTCACCAGGCATCACATGAAAGCTAGATGGCTGTGGACTGAATATTCTCTTCATTTGCCAGTGGCTCAGAGGAAATACTAGAGCTAAAGCATCTATGATTTCTAAGTTGTATGTACACTCAGGGAAAACTTAACTGTTGGCCTAGAACCATGCCTTGTTCTGAACAAAGGAATGGCCAACTGTGAGGTCCTTGAAGGTGGCGGCACTATTTCCCAGTCGCTCTTTAATATCCACTGGCCCCTGTCAGGTAAGATGGAGAAAGACTGAGAAGCCTCAGAGTCCCTTGATGAGCCAGCAACCTCACTGGACAGGCTGCTTACTATTTCTACTTGTTGATTTCCTCGCTGACATTCATTAAGCACTGAGCTGAGCACGAGGGAGTGGAGATAGCCAGACACTGTCCTTACCCCTTTTTCAGAAAGGAGTCTCCCTACGTTCCCACTCCTCCTCATCTCTCTCTCTGTCTCCCACAAAATACAGGTTAAGGGTTCAGGGAAGGTATGGTCAGGATTGGAAAGAGGGCACAGAGCCAATCCTGTCTTTCCCCTTCCTCAAACTTGGACTTTTACTTGTAGCTTTGGAAGCCATCTTAAGTCACATTATTTCTACTGGCTGGAAATATCCTACCTTCTTTCCCATTCCTTACCTATCCAGATCCTGCCTATATTTCAAGTCCTGCATCCTCTAACAATGTCTCCCAGGATACTTCCAGGATCTATGTATTTAATTTTCCCCATTTCTCTGAACCTCTTCAGTTCAATCTAATGATCATATAAGTATGTCCTAACTTCAAGTCCTCATTCAGTTATTGTTTCCCAAGCCTGACTCTGGTTTTCCTAAAAAAGATGATAAGGTTACTTCTTTTTCATATCCCAACAGATGCTAGCCTAATGCTTGGCATGCAGTGAGTACACAATAAATAAATTCTTGTTGATTGTTTGGCATGAACTTAAGGGAATTCTATAGAATGATGTGTGTGAAAGAGCCTTGGATGGTGCCTAGCACACAGTAGGTGCTCAATCAAGGCTTATTTTCCAAGAATTAATTCAAGCATGGCAGAACTGCTGCTGATGGCATTTGACCATGGCTGTAAAACTTCTAAAGACTTACCATTTCATTTAAGTTCTTTAAAATGGGTTTCTCCATGGGCTCAGCAAAGGAGTTATACAGGACACTGGAGAAAAAAGGAAGAAAAAAAAAAGGCTTATTCAGGGACTGTACCTGTTGGTTATTAACCTCTCCTACATGCTGCCCGGGAATCCAGACAGCCCCCAACTAGCCACTGTCCACCAGGGCCCTCTCCCTCACCTGAGTTCTCCAGAGAATGAGACGTGGGCGTGGCTCACTTGGGCGTGGCAGTCTTGTAGCTCCAGGGTTGGTTGACCAAAGTCATTTCGGGCTAGATTAAGAATACCAGTGAAGTAGACCCCAGAGAGAAATAGATCAGCTCCTCCTGAGTCTTGGCTGTTGAGAGAAAAAGTGCAAGGTTACCCAGGCCTCAGCAGGGGAGGAGATGGCTCAGTTCTCGATCCATGGACTCTGAGCTCCTGGAGGGCAAGACCTTTGTCACCTCTGGATTCCTGGCACCTACAACAGGTAGGATCAGAGCAGGTGCTGAATGAATATTTGCTGAACAAATGAAGTAATGAATCATGGGAATGGTGACAGCTTTAGGGACCTTGCAGTTATTTCATCCTCAGTGCCCTGGCCCCACCCCAGTGGTTGAGCACATACTGAGAGCACCATTCATATACAATACTTGTTTAGAGAGAGAACATGGTTGGGGGAGCGGGGGTTGGCCACACATTATGTAGGAGGGGCATGGATGGGGAAGGGACACTTAGTCTGTGAGCTCCTTGAAGGAGTAGAGTGTGTGTTACTCACGTCCATGTCCCCAGAACTTAGCTGGTGGCCTGATGCAAAATAAGTACGCAATGTAAAGCTGATGACTCAGCAAAGACAAGGATAACAAGAATAAATACATGAATCCATGCTACTTATAGGAGGATATGTCATTTCTCCCCAGTCCATAAGAGTTCTTGGAGTTCTTGAGATGGGAATAAATGATAAACAGTAGGCACTCAGTAAGTGCTTGTTAAATGACCAAGTGGGAGAATGAATGTGTTATTCTGGGGCATCAACTAAGGCAGACCTAAACATTATACCTAGGAGAGTGACTTGCACTAGTAGGTGGTCTGTAAGCATACCCAGAATTTGATCCCTTCTTTCTTTTTTTTTTTTTTTTTTTTTCAAATCAATCTTTATTGTTCATATTATTACAAAGGTTCCTCATTTCTTCCCCCCTCCACCAGGTTCCCACCCCACCCTCCGCCCCCTCCCCATCCCCCATTGTCCTCATCCATAGGTGCACAGTTTATGTTCAGTCTCTTCCTCCCTCCCTTTCCCCGATAGTAAATCCCTTTTCAGATAGTAAATCTGTTACTTAGCATTATCTCATATCAATAATACCTCCACATGCCCAATGATACACTTCACACAAAAGACATTTCCAAATAGGTCAACCAGCCTCATCCAGGCCCCACCCAAGGCACTTACAGATCAACACCCCAGCGCTATACTAACTCAACACATCCAGATCTAAGCCTTCATCACTTGATTCAGCAGACCCTCAAGTTCCCGCAAAAGTTTCCAGCCATGTCTGAGAGGCAGCCGTGGGCAGGTACAGGCGAGGAGCGAGCTGTTTCGGGCCTGGCTGCTCCGGGCCTGGCCTCTGTTGCTCTGGTTCGTTCCACAACCAGCTGCTCCGGGTCTGGTCACTGCCGCTCCCGACCTAGTTGCTCTGGACTTGGCTGTTGCTGCTATAGGCCTGGCCGCACCCGACCCGGCTGCTCTGGGACCGGTTGCTCCGGTCCCGGCCGCTCCGGGCCTGGCCGCTCCCAGCCTGACAGCCGCTGCTCCGGGCCTGGCTGCTCCCAGCCTGGCAGCCATTGCTCCTGGCCTGGCCGCACCAGACCCGGCTGCTCCGGGCCTGGCCACTCCCAGCCTGGCAGCCGCTGCTCCTGGCCTGGCCGCTCCCAGCCTGGCAGCCGCTGCTCCGGGCCTGGCCGCACAAGACCCGGCTGCTCCGGGCCTGGCCGCTCCCAGCCTGGCAGTTGCTGCTCCGGGCCTGGCCGCACCAGACCCGGCTGCTCCGGGCCTGGCCGCTCCCAGCCTGACAGCTGCTGCTCCGGGCCTGGCCGCACCAGACCCGGCTGCTCCGGGCCTGGCCGCTCCCAGCCTGACAGCTGCTGCTCCGGGCCTGTGATCCCTTCTTTCTAAGGAGGGTGCAAAGGCCTTTTGTTAGGGGCGAGCTGAGCTCAAGCTACCATCCTACCAACCTCCCTGTGATAGGAAGGCTCCAACCTGCCTGTGAGGTAGGAAGGCCCCACAGATGGCAAAGTGTGTTCAATGGCTGGCTAAGATCATCCAGTGACCAATGAGGCATCTCAAACGTTGAGCACCTGTCCGTTGCTCCCACTGCCTTCTAGCTCTTAGGAAATCATAAAGGACTTTTAGACCAGTTACTCTGTCTTTCTAGTTGAGATGATTTTCAGCCCTTCCCCTCTCATGCCCAGCAGAGATATTCTGATTTAATTTTATCCTGAAAAATGCTCTTGAAAAGAAGTGTTAAAGGCTGAGGAAAGAAGCCTAATGTCAAAAACAGTAGCACATTTCTACACGTTGGATTTCTGCTCCATTTCCCCACAGAACGGCAGCAGGCTTTTTAGGGGATACTCACAAAAGTGGAGACTTGACTTCCCAGTTTGTGCTGATGTTGGCTGTGCCGTGGTTGGTCAATGCCTTGATTCCCACCCCGGGCACAAAGGCTAATGATGTGTTGGGAAATGAAAAGGCATGGATTTTTATGCTGTAAAACAAGAGACAGGGGAGTTAGTGTGGCACATTGCTTAGTAAGGCAAAACCGGAAATGCAGTTGTAGAAATCGTGACTGTGAACTCCCATGGTGCAAGGAACCCTGGTCTGCAGGGGTGCCCTTGGGCACTGCCTTCTAATTACCCTCAAACTTTGGGCAGGAAGCTCCTATGCCACAGTGAGGGGGGGAAACGAGCAAGTTTGGAAGAAAATTTGCAAATAATCAATCTACATGTTTAACTTCTTTAAAGATAAAAAGAGGTACCTTGCCATCATACCTTTTCCTTTAGCTATTCCAGCATTTCTAAATAGGGGACGTTAGTATTTTGGTTGGGACAACTAATTTTTTGTAAAGAACTGTTATACACATTGCAGGATATTTGGCATATGTGCCAATCTAAATGACAGTAGTGCCCCTCCCCCAAATCCATTGGGACAATCAAAAGGGTGTCTCTCCTCCTCTTCCCAAATGCCCTCTATGTGGACACTGTCTTCCCCAGTTGAGGAACTTATTTTTAGAGTTTACTTCCCCTAAGGCTCTCTGATCTGTCAAACAGGCAACTAGCAGGCAGTGGGTTGCATGTAATCTACCTGGGTAGATGGCCACATGCATTATGATAGGTTATTGTTATGAATATCGACTGAGTGATTACTCCCTGCCAGGCACTGTGGTGAGCACTTGACATGGATTAGCTCATTTTAACCCTCACAATAATCCTATGAGGCTGTTGCTGTTTTTACAAACTGCAACTCAGAGATGAGAAGACAAGAAACTTGGCTGAAGTCACACATAAGTGGTAGAACCAGATCTGGAAACCTTAGTCTGTCTTCAGACTGTGTTTTTACCCACTAGGCTATGCCACTTCATTATTGTGCAAAGGGCACTTGACTTGGAGACAAGTTTTGTGCTGGTGGTGCAACCTTGGATACGACACGTCACCTTTTTCAGTTAATCACTCAGAGGAAGTGTAACAGGCTGGTTACGGAGACAAAATGAGGCCACCTGCGCATCACTGTTGCATAGGAGGAAGGCATTGCTGTGAGCTAAGATCAGGAAAATTGCAACACACAGTCTGATAGCTGATAAGAAATGGTTATTTTGCTGTCTCATCTACTTTGCATCCTTTCCTACTTATTACACAGCCTGAGACCCACTGTGGGAAGAGGAAATGTTGGAAATGTTTTCCTTTTGATACTATGGATCCTACCCATTCTTTGTAATGACTGTAGAGTATTCCAAGCTGTGGATGTATCATTAAAACAACAATAATGCCTTTGTTGGTGTCCACCAAAAAGGGTGTTTCCAGTGTTTCTGTATTGTAAACAAGACCACCCTGAAAATCCTCAGACATGCAGTTTATGTATGTGTTTCTCTATGGAGGCTGCCAAGAAGCAGAATTGTTGGGTCAAAGGGCATGCCTATAAAAAGGCCGCTGGCCCTAGCCAGTTTGGTTCAGTGAATAGAGCATCAGCCTGAGGACCAAAGGGTCCTGGTTCGATTCTGGTCAAAGGCACATAACTCAGTTGCAGGCTCCTCCCCAGCCTGGACCCTGATCAGGGTTCATTCAGGAGGCAACCAATCGATGTGTTTCTCTCACATCTATGATTCTCTCTCTTTCCCTCTCTCTTCCACTCTTTCTAAAAATCAATGGAAAAATATCCTTGGGTGAGGATGAACAACAATAACAACAACAACAACAACAAAAAGGACCCTGTATATCTGTCTAGTAAAAATATGACGCGAGCCACATATATAATTTAAATATTCCAGTAATCACATTAAAGTAAAAGAGAGTAATTTTATCATTTTAATCGAACACATCTAAAATATCATTTCAATGTTTAACCAATATAAAAATTATTAATGAAATATATTTTCCTTTTTCTAAAATAAGTCTTCAAAGTATAGTACATATTTTATACTCATGATACACCTCAATTTAAACACTGAATTTTCATCAGAAATACTGACCTGTATTTTGATGGCATAAAATTTTCAACTGAAAAAAGTAAACTTACAACTTGTCCCAAGCATACTTAAAAGTTTTCGAATAACTGAATCAAGTATTGGTTTTTAAATTAAAATTAAATAAACTTTGAATTAAGTCATATTTCAATTGCCCAATAGCACATGTGGCTAGTGGCTACTTGTTTGGACAGCATAAGTCTAACATTCCTGTACCAGCTTATCTACTCCCATCGGCAGGTCACGGCATTCCAGTTCCTCCTCATTTTCATGTACCCTCATTTGATGTTATATGATTCACCTTGGATTTTTCTGCTGTGGCATTCCTATCATTGCACTTAAATAATCAATCTTTTAAAAATATCTTACAATTTTTCAATTACATTTCAATAAAGCTGAAAAATATATAGAATTCCCCTCAAATTACTTAAATAATTACTCTTTAAAATTTTTTAAAAAATATATTTTTATTGATTTCAGAGAGGAAGGGAGAGGGAGAGAGAAATAGAAACATCAATGATGAGAGAGAATCAAAATCGGCTCCCTCCTCCTGCACAGCCCCTTCTGGGGATTGAGCCCAAAACCCAGGCTGTGCCCTTGATCAAAAATGAACCCATAACCCTTTAGTCTGCAGGTCCTTAGGGCAATAATTAATCCTATAAATACATATTTAATGACCATCTCTCTCACTGGACATCAAGGGCAGAGGCTTTATCCGTGTCATTCACTATAATATTTCCTCTGCCTAGAATAACGCCTTATTACATAGTAGATGCTCAAAAAACACTTGTTGAATGGCTGGCTTTATCACAGAGTAGAGCTTTTGCCAGGAACTTTCCCTAGAACATCCCCCTCTTCCTTCACAAAAACTTCTTGGTTTTATAGAATGTCATCCTTCATAGCAGGGAAATTACTCCTCTAAAGGGTTAGGATAGCAGGGTATTATCATTGGATTGACAAAGGACTGTAGGTGGGACAGCTTTGCATGAGGCCAGTAGAAGAAACTGGTATTGCTCCAGAGGAGGAAAGGCCAAAAGAGCAGGAGGGCATGTGCCCTGTGACCTCTGAAATCGTGACTAACCTTTAAGAAAATAAAAGAACATTTGATGACAGTAGTTTATTCTTGAGGCTGTGGTTGAATTCTGCTTCTAGGTTTATGAGGGTGAGGGTAGCAATGGAATGAGTAAGAATTTCCTTTAGAATGAGAGGGACAAGGTAGCTACAGCTGAAAACTGTGTTGAATTAGTGTTCTCATTTTAAGAGAGAAACAAGGACATAAGGACACTCAGAGGCTGAGCAGATTCACCAGGTGCACAAAACTAGTATGCAGCGGAGACATGATCTGGACCCAGGTGTTCTGACCCAAATGCCACACTTTTTTGTCAACTTCATGACCCTTTTTTCTCTTGTCATTTTCTGATAAGCCTCTCACCAAAGGTGATTAACTTCTACTCTGCAGAGCCTGATGTTACAGCAGAACAAGTTTTGGCGTATCCACAACCCTGAGAGTTTAAAGATGAATTTTACTGCAAACATCGCTCTTTTACTTACTTTGAGAAATTGTAGTTCACATAATCAACCTTCAGAAATTCAAGAGATTCAGAACCTTTTAAATCTGGAAGGTTTCTTTCTTTGGCCATTTGCTCAATCATCTCCATCCCAGCTTGAACGCCTGTGAAAGAACCAAAGAAAATGAAATTTATTGAATAAGCATGCTCCTAGATACTTACAAAACAGCAATCTTACAAGGTGGGTATTATTATCCCTGCTTTACATATGAAACATTGGTTCTCAGAGGGGCTAATAAAATTGCTCCAAACCCCAGAGCTAATAGCATGAGAGATTTTCTTTATTTGGCCAGGGCCAAAGAACGTTATCACAGGACAGTATGATAGGAAAAGTATAAAATATGATCATTATCCACATTTTACTGATGATGAAACTGAACCTCAAATAGGTTAATCCTTGCCTAGGTCACCCAGCAAAGAACTGGGGGACCCAATAGTCAAATATGGGCAATATGGCTCCAGAATCTATGCCTTATTTTAGCCAGTTCCAGAAAATCATTCCCCCCAGCTCCAGAATTTTTAAGCTCAGGAATTTTTGGCCTGAAGTCCATGGGCCTTTGGGAACTTTTGGACTTCTTGAAATTCTAATAAAAGACTGTGATTGGTTGTGCATGTGCCTACGGGGGTGGGAAAAGGTAGGTTTACAGTGTTTCATATGGAAAATAATTAATAAATAAGAATCCTATATAATAAAAGCCTAATATGCTAAGTGTCGGGTCGTCCAGTCATCTGTTCAACTAATCAAAGTGTAATATGCTAATGATATGCTAAGGCCACTCAACTGCTCACTCAGATGTACACTGACCACCAGGAGGGCAGGCACTCTGACTGGTAGGTTAGCTTGCTGCTGGAGTCCAAGTGATCGGGACTGAGCAAGACAGGCTTGACACAACCTGGAGCTCTCCCGTGGGCCCACCCTGGCTGGCCAACCTCCCGCATCCCTGATCTTGCACCAGTAGGGTTCCTCAGACTGGTATGTTCCTTCTTGCAATCTGAGAGCCCTCGGGGGTTGTTGGAGAGCTGGTTTCAGCCCTATCCTGCTCAATGCAGGAGCTGACCCCTGGTGGTCAGTGCACTCCCACAGAGGGAGTGCTGCTCAGCCAGGAGCTGGGCTCATGGCTGGTGAGCATAGCAGCGGTGTGGGACCAGCTGGTGATCACCCCAAAGAGCGAGGCCCAAACCAGCCAAGTGATTGCACTCCACGCCTGTTGCCTGCAGAGATGGCAAGCAGTGACAGAAATGGGGGGCAGGGGCAGGACCAGCTGCCGGCAGCCAGGGGAAGGAAAGCCCCAATAGGCCCTGATATCTGGCCAGGCCTAGGGACCCTACCTGAGGGGTCCTGGATTGTGAGAGGGAGTAGGCCAGGCTGAGGCGCACCTCCTTCCCCCGTGCACAAATTTTGTGTACTGGCCCTCTAGTATAAGAATAAACCAGCCCAGCTGGTGTGGCTCATGATTGAACCTTTACCGATGAACCATGAGATCACAGTTCGATTCTTGGTCAGGGCACATGCCTGGGTTGTGGGCTTGATCCCTATAGGAGGTATGTAGGAAGCAGCTGATTGATGATGCTCTGTCATCATTGACGTTTCTATTCTCTCTCCCTCTTTCCCTTCCTTTCTGAAATTAGTAAAAATACCTTTTAAAAATAATAAACTGTGTTTACATACTCTCAACTATAAACCTACTTTTACCCACCCTATATGTATCTCATTTTTCAGGGGAGAGTGTCCACATTTTCATCACATTCTCAAAAAATCCCAGGTTGGAAACCACTGCTTTTTATTTGGGAACAGACCTGTCTTATATGGTAGCACCACAGAACACACTCCTCTGAGTTCAGGGAGAAAAAGAGGTCGCTTCCCATTAAAGAGCTTGAGAAAAGTAACTTACACAGTAATGAAGAGTGAACTTTTCATCTTACCCTTGCCAAGGAGGAAGCTTTGCCTTTATTCCTTACTTTGCAGCTTAAGCTCCTTTCCACTTATTCTATCCTTGTTGGACATGAAGGAGGAAAGAGTTTGTCCTCTAGAATACTGTGAATAATATTGCAATACAGGGATGTAAAGATTGATTGTAAGGATGGAAAGATGAACCAAAGGCACTATCAGAGAGGTTTGGCGGGATCCCAACACTGCCACTTACCAGTCCGTGTGCCACTGCAAGTTATAAAATCTGTTTATCCTGAACTTTCTTCATCTGTAAATGGGACCTTAGTGCATATCAACCTTCATCTAGCTAATCTTAGGCCAACATTTACAGTGAGAATAGGCCCATAGATGTTGATTTTGCAGTTTCTTTCTTCTACATAATCTGTCTTTATCCTAATTTAGCTCTAAGAAAGTCTCAGTCCAACACTTTCTTCTGCTTGTTCTTAATCTTTCAGACTCCTTTGTGCCTCTAATAAATGTACAGAGCCTTCCTCAAGAAAAATGCATGATCATCATCCCCATTAAATTTTACACACACAGTTTTAGAAAACCGTTTCTTTTGGAATCAAACCATTTCTGAAACTGTAAGTTATTACTTTTACTACAAATCTCATCCTCTCTATCCCATAATGAATTCTCTGAGATGTTCATTTTGTGTGTGTGTGTGTGTGTGTGTGTGTGTGTGTGTGTGTGAGAGAGAGAGAGAGAGAGAGAGAGAGAGAGAGAGAGAGAGACAGAGAAAGAGAGAGAGAGAGAGAGAGAGAGAGAGAGAGAGAGAGAGAGAGAGAGAGAGAGAGAGGGAGAGAGAGAGAATCTGTGGCAGTGTTTGGATATGCCAACTGTTAAGGTAATTATTTTTTTAGGCAACTCGTTCTTCTCAGCTTTCTTAGCAGCTTCTGCATAAGGTCTAGATAATCTCATAGCAAAGGTTGTCTCAATCATGACACAGTTCTCTATGAACTTCTGGTTTTGGGTCACAGACTCTACCTAGGGAGGCTGCAGCCTGGCTTCTGAAAGCATCCAACTCACCATAGTCCAGAGCCCGCTGAGTAGCCCTTGCCTTGATTCCAGGGTGTGTGATCCAGGCAGATGAGATGTAGACATTCCACAGGAGAAAACATCCCCAAAGGACCTGGACCATCTTTGTACACATCTGCAATTAACCGACATTTATGGCTCCTTTATTATTCTTGACTTTCTCATTGGTCAATTCCACCCAGCATCTCTAGGCTTTCTCATTTTCATTGTTCACTTCCAGGACTACTGCACATCTAACCACTCAGTAATCTTTTTTCAAACACACCAGAACATTTTCTAAATGCTGAGGATGTATAGATGATCCATGTGCGTGGCCCCTGACCTCTGCTTCCCATAGACTAGTGGTGAGTCACATACACCCAGGAGTGCGCGCGCACGCGCGCGCGCGCCCGCGCGCACACACACACACACACACACACACACACACAAACACACGATTATAACATAATACAGGATGATGCAATGCAATATAATACAAGAGCCTTTCAGTAAATGTAATGACTGGGATATGCCTTGGGGAGGATATTGGGGTGGGGGTCAGGATAGTTTTAGGATCTTCTAGGCCAGCTCCAATGTCCGCTCTGTGACAGCTTCCCTCACCATGTCATTTTGTACTGGGTTTACCACTGTCTACCCTGTGCTCCCACCACACTTTGTACAATACATATGCATGCATGCATTGAACCATCATGAGCTTTCCAGCAGGCTCACCACTTCCACTGCTGTACCTCCAACCATCATTTTATGAATGTTTACGGTCAGCTCCTTACAGGTCTCTGCCTCCCTTGCCCTTTTCTGGCTATGTTCCACATCACAGCTGAGTAGGCCTCCTAAAATGAAGTCAGATCTTGTCACCTCCACCCCATAAAGCCTTTGAGTGGTTCTCCATCTTATTCAGCATAAAAGCCAGAGCCCTTCCACCAGCTGCAAGGCCATGCCCTACTCCATACCTCTACCTTCTCATTGACCTCCTTCCTTAACACAGTTGTCTGGCTCACCAGTCCCCAGCCTCACTGGCTGACTTTATCTTTCTTGAACACTCAATGGGACCTGTATCCTCGGATTTTTGCACTTGTTGTTCCTTCTGCCTGGTAGAGTCACCACCACACAGGTAACCACATGGCTGTCTTTCACTTTCTTCAGGTATCTCAGGTATTACCTCACTGAAGCCTTTCCCAACCACTCTACACAAAACAAGGATCGTTATCTCCCCTTACCACCCAAGAACCTGATATTCCCTATGCCCCTCCTTGCTTTATTTTTCTCCAGACACGTATCATCATCTAGCATAGTCTATAGTAACTCATTTGTTCATTGCCTGTCTCATCTGCAGAAATTTTTAGATTTCATGGGGGAAGAATTGCATCACTTCAGCACCTTGAACAGCGACTGGCACACAGTAGGTAATGGGTAAATACTGAATGGTTGACTGATGGATTGAATGAATGTCTCTTCCTGGAGACTGTAAAGTGGGCCAGATTAGCCTTCTGAGTTCCCACAGCACTTGGAGCAGTCCCTGATCTTGATATGCACCATCCTGTATTCTGATTGTCTTTGTCCCTTCATCACAGGCACTGTCTTACTTTTATATCTCCAAAGTCTGGTATGATGCCTGACACATGTTAGATACACCAAAAAATCTTATTAAACATCTTCTTTAAGGAGAGAGACCACATCTTCTTCATTGTTATCCTGCTTGTTCTTGGCATATATTAAATGTTCAATGCATACTTGTTGAATTAATGGACTCAGTGAATTAATTCCTCCCCATTTTCTTGATGAATGGAGCACAGGTACCAACAGCAAGTGACATGGGTTTATTTTAATGACAGCCAAGTGAGTAATACATTCACAGGCCTTATTTATAGTTTTAGGAGTTTGTAATCTCAGTAAGTTATCATTGCTGCACTCATACATGCCAAAGACCTATAGGTGACAGAGGCCCACCGAGTTAACACACAAATATGAAATAGATCAGAGAAACATTTGAGGGGGTAATCAAAGAAGAAGAAGTTGTGGGAGCCATTTAGACAGAGGGAGGGGTAGGACAGGAAAGGATTCAAAAGGGGTTCAGAAGCAATCTGAAGGAAAAGGTGTTACTGTAAGAGGGGCGTGTGTGTGTGTGTGTGTGTGTGTGTGTGTGTGTGTGTGGTACATGGCCAAGGTAAGTGAAAGCTATGATAAAGGGGCTTGTGTGGGCTTATGGGTAAGACCATAGAAGTGGGAATGGGGGTGGCACAGACAAAATGATTTATTTGAAAGGAATAGAGCAGTTTGGCCAGTATGCATACAGTATGATGTGTCAGCCCGACAGAGTCGGTTTGGGTAATAGAGGACAATTTACAGAAAGAACCTGGGCAGCAATGCCGGGGGCAGGGCTAAGGAGGGGTGGTTGGAGGACGATCTGGGTGCAGAACACACTAAGGAAAGCACAGAGGAAAGAGCCTGAGAGCTAAGGGGAAGGGACTTGAGAAGGAGAGGAGGGTCTCTGGCCCAGAAATGAGTGACCTGAGGGCTGGAAGAAATACGAGGAGTGGGTAAGCAAGTGTGAACTCTTCCACATTCTGGGAGGCACATCTTATACTCAGAAGGGACTCAGGAGCTAGGTCCAGTTGCCATCTGTGCTAGGCCTTTCTTAATCCTTCAGTTGACCTGGGGGATAGCAGAGATGAATGGGACTATGGGAGTAAGCAAAACACTCCTGGGGCTTAGGCTTATGGTTATTCATCAACTGGTATAGAAGTGTTTCTACATTTTAACAAAAGATGAGGTCATATGAACGTGTAGTCATGCTAATATCTGTAGGCAAAGAACTATAAATGGATGTGTCATGCCAAGGCAGGCATAAGACAAATTTTTCAAAAGAGGAAAGCATTTTTCATAGCAGTGGAAAACAATGGGGAAAAATGTTAGATAAAACAAATAAACAAACAAACAAAACCCATACCTATTAAACTGTGTGCAAATTAAGGTAGAAATGACATCTCTGCCTAGCACATAGTAGGACCTCAATACACATTTACTAACTGACCAACTGACTGAATTACAAGATCCTGATTAACTAAGAAAGGTTCTAGAACAGGATGAAAAAACGAGAAAACCAAACCATCATATAAATAGTTCTCCATTTCTACAGCGAAAAAGTATGATAAACTAAAGCAGAGATATTACTTGCTAAGAAGCTCAGAACAATGCTTTGAGGTGGATGCTATCTGACCTCTGTTTTGGACATGTGGACAGAGGCTTAGAGAGTCTGAATGACCTGTCTGAGGCCTCAGAGTAAGTCAAGCACCTGGGAATCAAACCTTGTTCTTCTGGCTTTTACTTTTACTATTTAGAAATTTTTTTTTTCGTTTAATGACTTGATAAATGCTAGAATTTTAATTTTCACTTGGGAATTTTAGATAAGAGTTCCTCGATGCCATCTTCTTTGTGGAAAAAATAAATTATGTGTCTGGAAAATTTTAAGCATCAAGCGCCAATCCTTTTGTCTTTCCTTGGGCATATTGAAAGTTGTTAATTCCCTCCCAGCAGCAAAAATCTGTTTCTCTTCTTAGTCAAAGCAAGTTTCTGAAACAGTTCACTTTGATAGAGATCCCAGACCTCAACATTGCATATGGAAAAACATATTTTTCCTCTAAAAATTTTATGAGTGAGTGAAATTACTGGGCTATAAAGGGATGAATTGTATGTAATTTTCAGTTGAACTGTTTGGCTAGGAGGATAATTTATGGGCCGGAAAGGAACCTTGTGAAGTAAGGAGATGACTCCTAAAAGGTTAAGTCATTTGGCTGACAAGTAAGGGCAGGGTGAGTAGCCTGTTACAAGAAGGGAGCCAAGATGACTTTAACACCCTGTCCGCCAAGTAACCTATCTTGTTGCTTCTGAGGATTGCTTCTTTCTAAGATTCAAAGCCTCAGAACCCATTACATTTCCATACCAACATATGGGCGGAATAACACTCCTAAATTAGATGGCCCTTGCCTGAGCCATTCCGATGTCTAGAAATAAGAAAACTGGTAAAACTGAGAAAATTCCAGAGACAGATCAATTTGCCATTACCACTCATGGGGGAGAGCTTTGACAGACTTGAGTAACTGATTAAAGAAGTGATGAGTGAATGAAATGTACCTTTCAATATAGAGGCAAAGGTGGAAAAATTAAATTCAATTGGTTTCAAGAAGTCTAGAGTAGAATAATATTCCAACCTAATGGTGAAGACAAAAATGTATGTAAGAAATCAACAGGTACAGGATAGGGGAAGAACTGGAGAATATTTCAAGGGATTCAGCTCACGCATCTGACTTTCTATCAAGATCTCTAATGACAAGGACCTTGAAATTTTACATGAAGTCTTTCTTCCACGAACTCCATACACAACACAGACACCTTAAAACTTTCAGGCAGCCGAAACCGGTTTGGCTCAGTGGATGGAGCATCGGTCTGCAGCTTGAAGGGTCCCAGGTTCAATTCCAGTCAAGGACATGTACCTTGGTTGTGGGCACATCACCAGTAGGGGGTGTGCAGGAGGCAGCTAATTGATGATTCTCTCTCATTGATGTTTCTAACTATCCCTCTCTCTTCCTCTCTGTAAAAAAAATCAATAAAATACATTTAAACAAACAAACAAACAAAAACACTTTCAGGCAAGTGGGAGGGTAGTTTGCTCTGGCAGGGCAGGGTCTAGATTGCTGATGAAGACCTGGCCCCAAACAGAGAGGTCACAGCAGCTTCTTAATCCCAACCACACGGGTTGAGACACAAGTTAGACTTTTCTGCCACTGTGCTGGGTTCCCCATTGAAATGGAAGCAAAAAGAAGTCCAGACTCTTGAACAAACCCTCTTAACACTGCTGAACGATACAAAACTGAACAATTCTCTTTTCTTCCTCAGAGCTGTTTACAGTCTTCTGGGTGAGTGTGAGTAACATATAAAGCAAATAAAACATAAAAACCGAGGCAGGCAATAACTCAGAATACATGACAGCTTCCCCCTCAGGGTGACCGACCAGATCTGGGACCTCTCCAGTGGGAGGGTAATCCCCGTCCAGAGAGCTTGCCCTGGCAGAGACCCGAAGCTTGTTCACGATTCTTACCTTAAGCAGAGGAAGAGCCCAAAGCCGGGGAGCGCCAGTCGATTCCCTCTGCCTTTGTAGTCGATGTGTTCTCCACTTGAGCTTTGAACTCAGCTGCCGCAAAGACAAGATAATTAAGTCTGAATCACCTAGTGGTGGATTTTTTTAATGCCTCTTTCAAAATATGATACATAATTGCTTCACTTCAATTACCCAATGGCATGAATGAACACTACAGTTTCTACCTAGATGAGCAGACAATGCCACCTATGCAGTAATTACCACCCCGCAACACGCAGGCGCGTACACACACACACACACACACACACACACACACACACACGTGAAATATTGAAGGCTACTTTACCAGAATGATGAAGTCAACACTTCTAATGTATTGGGGGGGCGGGGGGAATGCTGAATCAGGAGAGGAGGAATATTCCTCTCTGGAATACTAAGCTGGTTTCTCCTGGTCAGGGTGCCTGCAGGGGTTGGCTCCACCAGCATTCCATCTGGGCTTTTAGTGGATCAGATTCAGTCTGAAAACATGAGGCTTGATAGCCAGGCTGACCTACTTACCATCTTTACCTCCCAGGGTCAGACCACGGACCGCATCTCTGGGCGTCTGCTCCTTTTCAGTTTATTGATGACTTCCTGTCTCAGCATTCCTTTGAAGGCAGCTGGGTGGGTGCATCAACCAGGCATGATGTAACTTGATAGCTTTAGATTCTAAACCCCATCCCTCAGGTTTTGGTCATTGCGTTTTTGATGGCCAGAGATCTGATTGCATGAAGTGTCTAATGTCTTATTTACAGTTTTCTGGGTAGGATAGGTTTTCCCAGGATGCAGGATTTTTCAGTACTAAAACCAGGACAGTCCTAGGAAAACTAGAAGGATGGGTCACCTTAGCAAGAAAAACAGGCATGTTCACTTGGCATTGTCTGTACTTCTGACAGCTTATCAGTTTTCTCATCTAGTGTATCTCCAGTTACATTTACCTGCTGAGTTTTCTTAGGGGCAAAATGAAGATAAAAATAGTACTGACCTTGATAGGTTCTGGTGAAAAAAAAATGTTGGTAACAGTTTTAGTTCTTTTGGGCTGCTATAACAAAATACTATAGACTAGTCTAAGCCAGTGGTTGGCAAACTCATTAGTCAACAGAGCCAAATATCAACAGGACAACGATTGAAATTTCTTTGGAGAGCCAAATTTTTAAAACTTAAACTTCTTCTAACGCCACTTCTTCGAAATAGACTCGCCCAGATTGTGGTATTTTGTTCAAGAGCCACACTCAAGGGGCCAAAGAGCCGTATGTGGCTCTCCAGCTGCAGTTTGCCGACCACTGGTCTAAGCTAAACTGAGCTAAGCTTGTATGCTAAGAGTACATTGTTTTATAAGCAGCAGACATTTGTTCCTCACAGTTTTGGAGGCTGAGAAGTCCAAGGGGGTGCCAGCATGGTCATGTTTTGGATAGGACCCTCTTCCAGGTTCACAGCTGGCTATGTCCTCACGTGGTGGGCAGAGTTAGGAGCTCCCTACAGCCTCTTTTATAAGGCCTTAATCCCATTATGACATAGGGCCCACCATCTAATATCATCTTTGGGATGTGGATTTCAACATATAATTTTTTTGGGGGATACAAACATTCAGACCAGAGTAATAACCTATGAGAAAGTGCTGCCTTGGCTGGTGGCTCAGTTGGTTGTGGTATTGTCCCAGGCACCAATGGATTTTGGGTTCGATTCCTGGCCAGGGCACATATCTAAGTTGCAGATTTGATACCTGGTTGGGGTGCGTTAAGGGAGCAGCCAATTGGTGTCTCTCTCTTGCATCAACATTCTCTCTCTCTCTCTCTCTCTCTCTCTCTCTCTCTCTCTCTCTCTCTCTCTCTCTCTCTCTTCTTTTCCCTTCATCTCTCTCTCTCAAATCAGTAAAACATATCATTGGGTGAGGATTTTAAAAAATTAAAACAAAACTATGAAGTGCTGTAAAATCTTATTCATTAGTATGTGGCCATTATCAATGAGATACTGTAGACTTTCTCTGAACAGAATCATTTATTGGCAGTCATCACAGATTAATCCACTCATTAAATCAACAGATATTTATTGGGCACCTACCACACGTAAGGTCCTCTTCAACAAAAAAAGGCAGAATCCCTGTCCAGATAAGAGTTTACATTCTTGCAGATGGAGAGATAAAATAAGCAAACAACAAAATACACAAAAGGTGCGGATTATGGCGTCTATGAAAGAAATAAGGGGATGTAGTTTGTGGGGTGGTCTTATAATTGGCAGGGTCATGTAACTGGGGGAGGTGTGCTTACTTTTTAGGCTGGTTCAGAAAGGCTTCTCTGAGGAGGTAACATCTGAGCATTAGAAACAGGACAGGCAAAGAGCTGAAAGGAAAGGCAGAGGGAACAGTACATGTGGCCCAGTGCATCTGGAATGTAGCCGGAGCAGAAATAATGGCATTAGACATTTAAATGGTGCTGTTGGTTGTTCTGGGAAGAGGTTGGTGGGAAATACGAGTTCCTAAGTCATCATCCTCCAGGTGGAATTAAAGCCGCAGAAGTGAATGCCATCTGAGGTGCAGGTGCTAGCCTGGAGGGATGGGGAATAATTTCAGGTGCTACACAGATGAACACCTGAAACTGTACTGTGATTATCCTTAGTGTATTAGAAAAAACAAACAAACAAACAAAATAAACAGAATCAGGCATGGAAGATGAATGACATCATACATCACGTGGGAAACATTTATTTATTTATTTATTTATTTATTTATTTATATATTTTATTGATTTTTTTTGCCCCCTTCTCTCCCTCCCATAGTTTTATGTCCGTTGGTTGTACTTATATGCATGTACACAAGTCCTTCGGTTGATCTATTATCTCCCCCAGATCTTCCTCCCCTCCACGTGGGAAACATTTTTATAAAATACCTCTCTTTCCGTCCTTTCCTCAGCATCTCCCTGGATGGCACCAGTTTCTCCCCACCCCCAGCCCCTTCTCTGGTCCTAGGTTTACTCTTATCTCACCTCCCCCAGCAGCTTCTTTGCTCTCCCTTCCCTGCTCCCCTATTTTACCCCCATTCCTTTTCTCTGGCAGAAAGATTTAGATGTTCAGCCTTCTGTTTGCATCTCATGCCCATTAACCAGCTGCATAGGATCTGCTAGACTTCAAAGGAAGCTGAAAACTGTAAAATAACAGTTGCAAAAATTTTCTGATGCAAATATTAATTTTTCTTTTTGTCACAAAAATCTGAGTCTAATCATATCTTGGTGAAAACCTGAGTCATTGTTGTGTATCCTGGACTTTCGGCACAGGATTTGGGAGAAGTTGTCATGAAGGGTGGCCTGGATGAAGGAGGAGAGAGAAGATGAACCATAGGTTCTTTGCCTTGCTGTCCTAGAGGGCTCTCGCCTCACCTGGACCTGCTCTAGCCTCCCTGACTCTGGGACCCTGGACATTTTACTCACTCCTCCGGGGCTCAGAGCCATCATCTGTAAGGGTGTACATCACATTTACTGTGAAGAGTCATTATGAGAATTAAACTAAAGAGCTGGCACATATTACATTTTTATATGGTGTCAGTAAATTAGATTCCTTATTACTTGCATTTCCTCTATTTTTATTTTACACTCATAATTTAAGATGTTTATTTTTAAAAAATGTGTTCAATTTTCATGGTATTTATTTATTTATTTACATTTACCCTCTATTTGAAAATTAACAGAAGTTTTCTCTCTATATAGCTACCTCTTTTATTATTTTAAAAATATATTTTATTGATTTTTTTACAGAGAGGAAGAGTTAGAAACATTGATGAGAGAGAAACATCAATCATCTGCCTCCTGCACACCCCATATGGAACCTGGGATTCTTGAGTCCCCAGGCTGATGCTCTATCCACTTAGCCAAACTTGCTAGGGCTAGCTTCCCATTTTAAATAAATTTATATACAGTGTAAGAAGTAGGCTGATTTATAAGGGGGGGGGAGTAAATAACTATACAGCTCGTGAGGGACATGGAATAATTTTGGGAAAAGGGCTGAAATAACTAGAGTGTAGGAAACTAAGACTGAAGAAGAGAGTGTAGCTAGTTTGTTTCATTTCATTTGAAAGGTTCTATATATTATTAACAAATGTCACCCCAATACATTTAATAAAAATAAAATAAAAAAGGGGGCTATAAAAATCAGCTCATTAACTTTCCTTTTTATTTAAGGAATCATTTTAGGGTAAATTTGCCAAACTCATCATTAGAAACAACAACAAAAGCCAGCCGCACTATACCCAGTTTCATTATTTATTTTAGTTTTTCAGGTTTAACTGGAGATTTGCTGGGTATGCCTGCTTATCCAGAATGCAAATTGAATTATTTTACTGACTAATTGTTGACAGTGCATTAGTTTCTTCAGATGAAGGGGCACCTTTAATTAAAACTCCAAAAGAAAAATCATCGTGAGCTCGGTAGAATAATTGTTCATTAAAGAAAGATGCCAAGATACAGTGCTAAGAAACCGAGTGAGCATCTAGCTCTTGGTTTCCAGAATGCCTGGGCTATTCCCATGTAGAAAAGAGCCTATCTGATTATCAGGCTCTTTTTGAACCTGGAAGACCATTTATGTTATTCTTTATGGCAGACAAAAGTGGGAGGGGATAGGGGTTGGGTGTATATGGGGAATGAACCAGAGAAGGCAATTTTAGAACACTTTGAGCTCTGACCCCTCACTGCCCCCCACTCCCTGCCCCCAACATTTTTTGTTGGCAAAATCTGGTTAAAAGGAACCCCTGAAGAGGGAGAGAAGGGGTAGAGAGAAACAAGAGATAACATTTATTTATTTTTGTTATGTTCTGGGCACTATCTATATATGAACTCTTCAAATTTCTACCAAGACTGTATAAAGTACAAATATTATCTCCGTTTTACAGATGAGGAAACCAAGAGGTCAGGTAATTTGCCTAAGCTTGGGCATCTCGGGTAGTAAGTTAGAGCCAGGATTCAGGACCCAGGTGGGTAAGTGTGCTGCTTCTGGAAATCACTCTGAACCACTATGCTAAGCAGCCTCTTTAGGAAGGTCACTAAAGGGCAATCCGAAGTCCAGGGGATGTGGAAGGTGAGGCCAGAGAAGGATGCTGTTGCCAGGCAACATATCTGGTTTTTCAAGCTGCTAATTGAATCTGTGTAATTGCTGGTTTGAAATTGCTAGTTTATTCCTGACTAGAGGAAGCTGTCTGGAGTTGATATGCCTCCTGAGAGAGATAAGTGACTCTGCAGTTCATCCAGAAGGGCTGGGGAGACCTCTGGCAGAATCACACCACCACCTGGTAACATCTCCCCGTCTCTTCCCAGCTCTGTTCCCAGCTGGCCACACTCCCTTGAAGTCTGTGTGATGATGTTTCTGGGTGGATACTGGTGATTGACTCAGACCGTGGCTTCTCCCACCCACTAGTCTCACTCTGGAATGATTTATGGCAGTGACTCCCTACTGGTTTTGAAAAAATAAATACACCCACTTACCTGCTTACCTCCACGTATGATCAGTTATCTAAAAGGAAGTTACATTTTATTATTTGCAGTTCAAAGTGAACTTAAATTCATGCTAAATTTTAAATGTATATATCAATAGATATGACTTTTTATTTTTATTTAATTTTATTGATTTTAGAGAGGGCTGAAGAGGGAGAGGGAGAGGGGGAGGAGGGAAAGAGAGAGATGGAGAGAGAGATCAACATGAGAGAGACACATTGATCTGCTGCCTCCCATACATGTTGACCAAGGATCAAACCCACAACCTAGGTTTGTGCCCTAACCAGGAATAGAATTGGTGACATTTGGTGCATGGAGATGCTCCAATTGAGCCACACCATCAGTCAGGGCACATATGACTTTTGTGAGAAACGGCGGGTATTGTGAAACCAAGCAACAAGATAGTGTGATACAACCCTGACATGTCTGAGAACCACTGATGTGAACCCAATTCAAACAAGAATTTGTCTACCTCGGCATTAATGACACTTTGGGCCACAGAATTATCTTTTCTTTCTTTCTTTCTTTTTTTTTTTTTTTTTTTAAGAATAATTACTTTTTCTATTAAACAATTTTTTTTTTCAGTTGCAGTTGACATTCAATATGGGACCACATAATTCTTTGAGGTAGGGGCTATCCTGCGCTTCGTGGGATGTTTAGCAGCATCCCTGGTCTAATGCTAGTAGCATCATTCTCTGCTGAATTGTGACTATGGCAAAGGTCCCTTGACAGGCCTCAGCTGAGAACCAAGGAAACTACAGTGTGTGTGTGTGTGTGTGTGTGTGTGTGTGTGTGTATTTTAAATGTATTTTTATTGATTTCAGAGAGGAAGGGAGAGGAAGAGAGAGGTAGAAACATCCATGTCAAGAGAGAATCATTGATGGGATGGATGCCTCCTTCACGCCCCACAAGGGGGATGGAGCCTGCAATCTGGGCATGTGTGCCCTGATTGGGAATGGAACCATGAGCTTCTGGTTCATAGATCAACTCTCAAAGACTGAGCCACACCGGCAGGGCACTAGAATGTATATTAAAGTATCCTATCTAGACTTTGCAGTAAAAAATGGCATTCCTTTAACATTAAAAAATATTTTTCTTAAGTACTCAATAAATATATGACTACATTCTCTTGGTAAAAGATTCAAACAATATCGAGTTACAGATCAAACTGTGAAAATCTGAACGCACCCTCTGACTTCATCCTTGTCTCCTGTCTACCTTTTTCTAGTTTCTTTAAAAAAGCCTACAGGGAGCCAATGAATGGAGTCCCATGGAAGAGTGACATCATGTAGTATTATATGAAATACTATGAAAAAATTTAAATTTCCGAACTCTTTGAAAGTTGTATTGCCTATTGCTTGCAGACATTAAGATGATATCCTATAAAAAAAGAAAAAAAAAGTCTCAAGGAGGGAGATGGTTGAGGGGTATATACCATTCTTACAGACCTCTAAAGTATTGGGGTGCAGTCCTCTAGAGTACCTTAATTCCTGGCCGTGCCTTGGGAATGCTCTGGTTCTCCTTTAGGACCCTCATGCACTTCTCTGGTTGGATCACTTTGGCCATCCGGTGGTTACACTCTACTGGGCAAAGGACTATGATAAGAATCCCTGGTGCATTAGTTTTCTGTTATTGTCATAACAACCTTAGTGTTTTAATACAAAAGTTGCTATTTTGCCAAATCTTCATAACACACCTGCCTAACATATCTATATCTATACATATATAAAAGCCTAATATGCAAAGTGTCCCCTTGGGAGTTCGACTGACCAGGAGTTCCATCACTTGCTATGACATGTGCTGATCACCAGGGGGTGGTGCAGAATGAAGGAAGGCCCTTGGGGGCAGCTGGGGAAGGATGGCTCTGGCTGGCAGCCAGCAGCCACTAGAGACCCTACCCGTGCACTGGGTCTTTATTGACTTCAGAGCGGGCGGGAGATAGAAACATCAATGATGAGACTGAGTCACTGATGGACCGCTTCCTGCATGCCCCACACGGGGGATCGAGCTCCAGGCATGTGACCTGATCAGGAATGGAACCATGACCTCCTGGTTCATAGGTCAACACTCAACCACTGAGCCATACTGGCTAGGCTGTCTGATATATCTGTTACTTTTTCATTTTTACAGATAGTAACTTATTGAGGTTTACATTGTATTAAGAAGTGGTTATGTAGTGGATGGTCTCCAAAGCCACCATGTTAGCCTTGCACTGCTTCTTCTAAGAATGGTATTTCAGGGAGAAATAAATTTACATTTGCCACTATTATTTCAGATCTCTGCTAGAGCTGCTGGAGCTATATCCTAACTAATATAGCCTCCGGATACAGTCATCTCCCAAGTTCTAGGATTTCTACCTCTGCAACATTACTCCTGTCCATCCCATTGTCTCCATCCCCCATCATTCCACTCCTTTCTTACTTCCCTTAGTTACCAAAAGAGCCTGCAAAATGAGCCGGTCTCTAATCCAATGGTTCACGGGCAATTTTGCTTCCTAGGGGATATTTGGCAAAGTTTGGAGGCATCTTTGGTTCTCACAACTGGAGGAGGAGGGGCGTTCTATAGGCACTTTGTGAATAGAGACTAGGGATGCTGCTAAAAACCTATAACATATGGGCTTGACCTCCACAACAAAGTCTTATGAGGCTTCAGATGCCAGTAGTGCCAAGGTTGAGAAACCTTGACCTAATGTATCCCCCACTAATATGTCTATTATATCTCCTGTGACCGGTTCACATTTCGTATCTGACCCATGCCCCTTACACCTGTCAGACTCATGGCTTTCTATCATTGATGAAACAGCCTTCCTCTATTTGGAGAAACTCCAATGCATATATTTTTAAGTTCTGCCTCCCCAGGAAAGGAGTTCTGACCCCAAATTCCAGTCACTTTTGCAGCCAAGACTCAGCAAGACTCAGGCATGGGACGTGGTCTCTCTCAGTCAGATATATATAAAATGAGCTTTTGATTTAGAGGTGAGCAAGGTGAGGGAACAGGCTCTTTGGGAAGCTTGGCACTTGGTTGGTGCAGGAGGCTGCAAAAGTGTGTGGCATTTGAAGGTGGCGGCCATTCCCCAGTGGTGACGGCAGTTTCCGCCGGTGTGGGGTGGGGTGGCAGCAGCAATCCCAGTCATGGTAGTTTTCTCATCAGGCCAGTTCTTCAGCATGGTTCTGAGCTTCATTCCTGGAAGCTTAGCCTGGAGCCACTTCTCCAATCCTTCCCAGAATTCCCTGAGCTATCCAGTATCATTTTAATATGCTCTTTCCCCCCATAGTTACCCAGAGTCAGCTTCTATAGCTCAGAACTAAGATCCCTGGTAGCTAAAGACGCCCCTTCTTAAAACTCTCCAATGGCTTCCCATACATTCTAGAAGGTGCCCCAAATCCTTTCCTTAGCCCAAGGCTAATTTTTATCCAGGGCGGTACCCACTGACCTTTACCCTGCTCCTGCCACCCTGCCCCAACCCCATATTGCTTGCTACTGAAGAACCCTACTGTCACAGCAATCCTCCTCTAAGTCCCATAATCCCCAGGACTTTCTCTGATCTCTTTCATAAACAAAACAATCTTTATGCTTTACTACAAGAGTTGATTCATTCTACTGTAAACTGCATCTTTTCAATCTGAGTCCTCAGCACAGTATCTGGCACCAAGGTGATCCATACAGTTTTCCTTAATGAAGGCCAGGATGTGGACAAGTACTGCCACCTAGGGGGAGAAACTTCACTCCAGTTTTATGATTTGGACAATGGCTCTCATACAAGGATGAAATTGGGTTACTCTCTCCCTCAGCTAAGTTATCTTCATTATTGTCAGACCCTCCCACGTGGCTCCCAAGGATCCATGTCTAATGACTGTATTCATACCTTTGGGTTGATCTTCCCACGCTGAAGGGTTGGTTTGGGATCAATAGAATATGACGTGTTTGTGCGTGACTTTTAAGGCTAGATCACAAAAAGACACTGTGGCTTCTGCTTTGGTCTCCCTGGGATCACTTTCACTGAGGGAAGCCAGATGCGAGGCCAGGGGCGCACTCAAGTGGAGGTCCATGCAGTGTAAACTGACACCTCCTGACAACAGTCATGTAGTTATGTGAGCAAACCACGTTGGAAGCAGATCTCCAGCCCAAAGTCAAGACTTCAGATAACTGGCCCGTTGGTGTGGCTCAGTGGTTGAGAGTCAACCTATGAACCAGGAGGTCACGGTTCAGGTCAGGGCACATGCCTGGGTTGTGGGCTTGGATACCCCCCACCTCTCCATGCAGGAGGCATTCGATCAATGTTTCTCTCTCTCTTCCTTTCTCTTCCTCTCTTTGAAATGAATAAAAATCAATCAATAAAAAAATACATATTAAAAAAAAAAAAGACCAGATAACTGCAGCCTTGGCCTCCATCCTGACTGTAATTGCCTGAGAGGCCATGACAGAACCACCCAGCCAAGCCAGGCCCCAATTCCACACCTGCAGAACCTGTGGGGCAATACACATTTGTCGTTTTAAGGCACATGTGTCAAACACAAGGCCCGCGGGCCAAATCCAGCCCGCCAGGCCTTGCAATGTGGCCCGCACCGCGCTGTCATCACTGCACTCCGCTGTCAGTTTATGACATTGTCAGTTTATGACTGTTCAGTAAACCATTCGGCCCGCGATTTAGGCTGGATTTTAGATTTTGGCCCCTTCTCTGATTGCGTTCGACACCCCTATTTTAAGGTGTCAAGCTTAAGGTGTTAAGCTTTGGCGTGACTGTTATGCAGCAACAGAATACTAATACACTCTCCGACACGGATCACTGACTACAAGCTGCTTTACATTTTGCTGGAATGGGAGGAAACTATCAGAGCCTGGGCCCTACCTAAGGCTTCTCACAGCAGGTGACGCAGGAGCTGGGCACCACGCAGGACACGGGGTAAGAACCCGGCACACCTGGGCCTTGGGGGCAGCGAGGTGCTTTATCCTCTGCAGCACCCGCTTCCGGGTTATCATTCCCCAGGACCACGTGGAGGGAGTCAGCACGGCCACGGCGGGGGCGGGGCCGCGACGGCTGCGCCCGGCGGTGGCAGTCCCGGCGGCTGCGCGGTGGGCTCCTCGCGCTCCCAGGTGGCGCAGCGGAGCGCCGAGCCATCGATCGCCAGTTCCCCGCGCCGCCTTTCTCGCGCCGCCATCAGCCGCCGCTCGCGGGGTGGCCTGCAGGGGGCGCCCTCCAGAGAAGGGCCGAGCGTCCCGCCGCAGAGTCCAGCGAGCTGCGCGGTGTCTCCCCGTTACACCTCTGCACCTCTCGCCCGCCCAGCTCCGGTAGTCGCCGCTCGGGAGTCGCGGCCGCTTGAGGCAGAAGCTGTCGGGCCACGCCGTCGTTGTCACCGTTTCCGCCTCTGGGTACCTCAGGCCCCGCCGCCGCCATGAAGCTGCGAGTGCGGCTTCAGAAGCGGACCTGGCCCCTGGAGATGCCGGAAGAGGAGCCGACGTTGGGGCAACTGCGTGCGCACCTGAGCCAGGCCCTGCTGCCCACCTGGGGGTACAGGTAGGCGGCCGGGGGGCTGCGGGGGGCGTGGCGGGCGGCGCGGGCCCGGCGTCACGTGACGCGGGCGGTGAGCGGGCCCCGCCGCCGCCGCCGCCGGACCGGGTCGCGCGCAGCCCGCCGGGGAGCGGGCGTTGGGTCCCGGCTCGGAGGCCATGGCCGGGCGTCCAGGGGGATCCGTCCCCTTCGAGGGTGAGCTGTCAGCTTCCGTTTTCGTGGTTCAGGATCCCGGGGACAGGCCGGCGCGCGGAATCCTCCCGCCCTTGCAAACGTCAAGTTGGAAACGACGGACTTGGCTTGGGTTAACATTGATCAGGCTCCCAGGGGTGTAACTTCACCCTCTCCAGCTGCCGGGGTTTTTCCGTGAAAAAGTTTGGAAAGTACTAGAAGGACTTAGCAGCCGGCCCCGCCTCCGAGGCCACCTGCAGCTTGTTTGGCTGCAGGGAGGCTGCAATAATCCTAAGGCTTCATTGAGAGTTTATACAGGCGGTCGCCGCAGTGAGCGTCCTGCAAAGTTGTTTTAAAATTGATTTTGGAGGCAGAAAAACAACGATTTGTTGTTACACGTATTTGTGCATTCATTGGTTGATGCTTGCATGTGTTCTGACCCTGGGATTGAACCTGCGACCTTGGCCTTTGGGGAGGACGCTCTAACCAACCGAGCTACCCGGCCAGGGCCCGCTACGAAGTTTTGCAAAGCGCAGCGTGTCCCAGTGTTTCAAATCATCTTATTTCCCTGAGCGAGATGTTGCTTTTTTCTAAAATTTTAGGCCCTAGGATGATTTTGGAGGCTTCCCGTTGGGGGCAGTGACGCGGAGAAGTAAAGGATCAAAGTCTTATTTGTGGGGCTGCGGATGAGGCTGCTTTGTTTGTACTGAGGGTATCTTTTGGGGACAGTAATCCGGGAATAGAGGGACAAAAGGATAATGCTCTTTAAACTTAGAATTTTGTGCTAAGAAAAAAAAATGTTTTCTGGGGCTTTTCAGATAAATTAATTCTTTTTTTAAAAAAATATATATTTTATTGAGTTTTTACAGAGAGGAAGAGAGAGGGATAGAGAGTTAGAAACATCGATCAGCTGCCTCTTGCACGCCCCCTACTGGGGATGTGCCCGCAACCAAGGTACATGCCCTTGACCGGAATGGAACCTGGGACCTTACAGTCCGCAGACCGACGCTCTATCCACTGAGCCAAACTGGTTTTGGCGAATTAATTCTTTAAGAGAAAACCTTTCTTTTCATTAAGTGGCTTCCTTTACAAGACTTTTACAAACTTCCATTTAATTTTGGGGAATTCAGAAAAATGAGACCATATTATGAACTACTCACCCTTCCATTTTTCAGGTTAAAAGTAAACCTGATTTTTTTCTAAATTAAGACAAAAATAGAAAAAGAGGTATTGACATAACCCCCTATAAACATATTAAAGTGACATGACTATTGTAATTTCTTGGTGCTAAACCTAAGAGATTTGCATGCTGACTTCATTACCCCACCACAGATTTTCAAAATTAATTTCTCTCTTTTTAAGGTATTTTCATGTGTGTATTATTACTATTATCTTTTTAATTAGGAGGGGCAGTCTTAAACGGATGTGCAATCCAGCATGACTCCCTGTTTACCAAGAGCCCAAGTTAGTTTCTCTTTCAGGTTTGTTTTCATAGTAGAGGCTGGTTAACTGGAAGGACTGTAGCTTCTGGACTTGTGTTCTTTTTAAAATAGGCAGTTTTAAAATGTGTCCATATGACATTATTATTTTTTTTAAATGTCTTTGCTGAGTGAGTGGATCTGGAGTTGCCATAAAATATTTTTAAAAGGCCTGAAGTTTCTAGGATGCAATTTCCTGATGAGCTTAAAAGGTCGTCAGGAGTACTTTCTAAAACTTCAGTAATTTCTCAACCAAAGACATGCTGATTGGTATTTACACGTGAAAGGGAAAACAATGAATTACTTCAAGCACTTTTGAAAATGCAGCATTGTGAGGAAGCATAAACAGCATGATTTTTCAAAGGACTTCATCCTTTGATTTCAAGAAGTTTATGAAGTCAGCGTTGCTGTGTGTAGATGTCTTATAAAATATTGTACAATTGTTCATTATTGCTTTCCATTACATGGTGAAATGATGGTTATTCTTTCAGGTCAGATACTCTGATACAGAAAGTATCGGGGGGGGGGGGAGTTATTTGCTTTAGGAAAATTTGAGCTCTTAGCGTATTTATCAGTGAATTTTTGGATTTGTGCTGTCTTCCCTGTAAAGATATCATAGCTGGTCATCAGTAAGAAGAGAACTTGTACTTATAATAGGAGAAATGGTTTTGTATTCAGTCACCTACGTACACTCATCCAACTTTTTGTGATTACGAATACTCATTTAGGATGTGGGGTTAGTATTTTTTATTTATTTAAATAAATCTTTATTGTTCATATTATTACAAAAGATCCTCATTGGGGTTAGTATTTTGGAACCAACATAAGCTAACTGTCCTGTAAGGGCATCGAATGGGTAGCCTGATTTCAGTCCCATCCAATACTTTATTTGCCAAGTTCTGCAGGTACTGTTTCGAACTAGACAGACATGACACCTGATCTTAAGAAACTTAACTTCTAATGTAGGGGTTTGGGAAGAGAGACCACATATAAATAAGAGAGACCACATATATTTTCAAATGGTGGAGTTACAATAAAAATAAACATGAGAATGAAATAAAGTGATGGAGACTGGTGGAAATGCCGCATCTCTGAAGAGGGGACTTGAGTTGAGACCTGAATGATGGAAGTCAGTTGAAGGGCTGGAATAGCAGATGCAGAGGCCCAAAGGCTGCAGGGAAGTTGATTTGTTTTGAGGACAGACACAAAGCTCACGTGAATAGAGAACAGTCAGGGAGAGGAAGGACGGCACAAGGTGGGTGAGGTAGAGAAGCAGGTCGGGGTTAACTCTTGGGCTTGGAGGCCATGTTAAGGACTCTGTTCCAAGTTCAATAGAAACCATTGGAGGATTTTCAGCAGAGGAATGCTATGGTGTAATTTACATTTTGAATCCCAGTTGCTGTCACTCTTAAGACATTGTTTTATGTAACACTAAAGGGAAAAAAAAATGCTGTCAGGCTGTGATATGTCATAGATTTTAAGAAGCATCCTTATTTCAAAGACCAAAATATAAAAAAGTATGTGTCTTAGAATTAATGAAACATGAATTAATGATAGAGAATTACTGTACCCTATCCCACAGGCTAGAATTTTGCCATTTAGAAATCTATAACCTAGGCATTTGGTGATAAGCATGAATAATTTGGTTGTTTTTTTCTAACTTGGGCTTCCTTCTTATTTTTCTTTTGTTTTCATTATTTAGTTTGTCTGGGGTCATACCATGTACCTTGTATTTGTACCACATATATTGTTGAGGATAATGGTAATAGGTAGGTAGCTCTTACCATCCTTATCCATCTTTCTTGGCAGTTCTGATACCCGGTTTGCAATTACATTGAACAACAAGGATGCCCTCACTGGAGATGAAGAGACCTTGGCTTCATATGGGATTGTTTCTGGGGACTTGATATGTTTGGTTCTTGAAGATGCCATTCCAGCACCTAACTTGCCTTCATCCACAGTTTCAGAGCATTCCTCACTCCAGAATAAAGACCAACCCTCTTTGGCCACCCCCTCCAGTCAGTCCAGCACACAGGATGAACAAGGAGAGGCAGCCCAATCCGATGTCTGGAATGAAGACAGTATGGTGGGTATTAATATTCAGACAGAAAATGGGTAGTTGACAAATCATACTTGATTGAATTTTGGGCCAGTTAGGATCATTATCATCAGTAGATTGCAGATTATATTCTTATAGAAAAAATTTTTTGAAACTGCTAAATGCCTAGATCAATATTGGACATTCTTTTTCTTTTTCTTTTTCTTTTCTTTTTTTTTTTTAATTTTTATTTATTTATTAAATTATTATCTGTGTACATATTTTAACATTACCCCCCCCCCCATACATACCCTCCCTTCCCAGAGTTTTGTGTCCATTGGTTGTACTTATATGCATGTATACAATGGACATTCTTTTTTAAAAAAATATATATTTTATTGATTTTTTTACAGAGAAGAAAGGAGAGGGATAGAGAGTTAGAAACATCGATGAGAGAGAAACATCGATCAGCTGCCTCCTGCACACTCCTTATTGGGTTTGTGCCTGCAACCAACGTACATGCCCTTGACTGGAAGGAATCCAACCTGGGACCTCTCAGCCTGCAGGTCAATGCTCTATCCACTGAGCTAAACCGGTTAGGGCAATATTGGGCATTCTGAAGAACCCAGTTTTTACCTATTTATTTTGTTCAGATATTCATTCACCCCTTCAGAAAAATTATCCCTTGGCTTCTATTGCTGCATTTAACCGCTTGTACACCATAAGCGTCTATAGTCGCAAACGGCGGGCCTTTTTTAATTAAATTCAAAATATGTGGCAGTTAACTGGTTAAGCTCATGTTCCCAGCTTTGCTTCTCTGATCTACTCCACTTGTTAAGGCTATATATAGTCCAGTTATTTCAAATGATATGCTGGGCATTTATACCTGTATTTTAAAAAGTATCACCTCAAAAAAACATTGTCACCCCAGATTCTCTATGCCAACGTAAAGTTGAAAATATGTGCACTGCTGAAACTGGTTTGGCTTAGTGGATAGAGCGTCGGCCTGTGGACTGAAAGGTCCCAGGTTCGATTCTGGTCAAGGGCATGTACCTTGGTTGTGCAGGAGGCGGCTGGTCAATGTTTCTCTCTCATCAATGTTTCTGGCTCTCTATCCTTCCCTTCCTCTCTATAAAAAAAACCAATCATACACACACACACACACACACACACACACACACACACACATATATATGATTGTGCACTCATGTTCTTTTCTTCCCAAGTCAGCCGCCCTCTGTGTTTGTCAGTGGTACTGCTGTGTTCCTGAGCTTAAAACCTTGAAGTGATTTTTGACTCCTCATACCCAACCCCTTAACAAGCCCTGTCAGTTTTTCCTTTCCATTTCAGGCCTTCAATGTCTGTTCTTTCTAGGTTCATTTTCTTTCTCCAGCTTTTTGGTTATGTTGTTCCCTTGCTCTTAATTACTGTGTCACAGATATACCCGTGCTTCTATTTTTGAATTGAAAAAGACTACATATCTCTAATTCAACCCTGCCATGGTCCAGAGGAGGAAAATGTCTGTCCCCCTGTGCCAGTTTTTAGGCTTTCTGAAGTTACTCCACATCTTTACAGGGCTGGTTCCTGTTCTTCCCTCTGTAAACTGTCATCTCCTGTCAGTTCAGACAACTTATTTCCCCTCTACCAGCCACCACATTCACGTGTGCACACGGACACACTATCTCAGGGGTCTTCAAACTTTTTAAAGTGGGGGCCAGATCACGGTCCCTCAGAGAGCTGGAGGGCCGGACTATATGAACTACTAATTCCTACTGTAACACCTCGGCTGCGCTCACTGCCCAAAAAACCTGGCGGGCAGGATCAGACTCCTCTGCGGGCCGCATGTGGCCTGCAGGCTGTAGTTTGAAGACCCCTGCACTATCTAATGACTGCTTCGCCCCTTTGCTCTTGCTGCTCATCCAGCCTGTAGTTCACTACCTTTCCTCTCCCTGCCGTCTATGTCTCTGCCCATCCTAAGGCCCTGCCAACCATAATACTTCTCTTTAACTTATCTTTATTATCTCTATTGCCTTAGAAACACCTCATTTTTTTTTTTTTCAAAATATACTTTATTGAATTTTTACAGAGAGGAAGAGAAAGGGATAGAGAGCTAGAAACATCGATGAGAGAGAATCATCGATCAGCTGCCTCTTGCACACCCCCTACTGGGGATGTGCCCGCAACCAAGGTACATGCCTTGACCGGAATCGAACCTGGGACCCTTCAGTCTGCAGGCTGACGCTCTATCCACTGAGCCAAACCAGTTTCAGCAGAAACACCTCATTTTTTATCCTGCCTTTTGTTTCTTGTAAGTCTCAAGTGATCATTTTATTACTTAATTTATTAATAATATATACGTCAGCTTGTTAATGGTTTTGTCTATGTACTTATCTCTTCAACTTAATTTTTTTTTTCGTGGGCCTTAAACATTTATAAGTATTCATTGTGCCTAGCATGTCTTTTAGTATATACAGATACTAAAAAATACTTTTAAACAGTTTGTAAATTGTGAAAAGCATCTATGTTCAGATTTTTAGTAATAGTATCCAGAGAGAATAAGGAAGTTAAAAAAAGCTTTTTTAAAACTTAACGTATTTTTATGTGTGTGTGTGTGTGTGTTTTTTAGAAATTATGTTTGTGTTTTTTGTTTCATAAAAGTAATCTAGGGAATGAGTAAGAATATTCAGTCACATATTTAAATTACATTTCTGAATCATTTTGTTGAGAGACCCCTTCAAAGATTCTGGTAGAAGGGCCGATTCCCTTCTGTGTACTATTAAAATTGTCCAGTAAAATGGAACTTTTCATAATATATGTAATAGTTACTTTACTAGTTTTCTTTTGGAAAATTTTGAGAAATTAATATTACCTCAAGTTAGTAATTTAAGTTCCAAAAGCATGCTGTTTTGTGCTCTAAGACTTATACAGGGCAACGGTAAAACCTTCGTGTGGAAACAGCTTAAAATCTCATAAATAATGCATTAAGTACTTGAAACAGTAGGGCCTGCTAATTAAATGTAGGATGGAGCATTAGAAAATGAAAATAGGAAAATTTTACTCTTACAGTTAAGTGTAAATTAATTTTCTTAGATGCTGTTATATTTGGGAACTCATCTAGTACCTGTTGATTCTTTAATGGGAAACAAATAAGTGGGTATCAGACCCTAATATTAGGTAGAAGCTGCATTTTAGTCACTTGTTCCAGTCATTTGTAAATGACATATGATAAATGATCTGGTCAGAGAGGTGGTGCTGAACATTTTTTTCTCTTCCCCATGCATGAAGAATAAGATAAATACTCATATCATATCAGAATGGCTCAGTGAATGCCAGTGGTTCTCATGGAGTGGGAGTAAGGTTTGATAAGCTCACCAGGGGATTCTGATATCTTCCTCTTATGTCATTATCAGTTTAGGGCAACCCTTTTTAATATTTTTTTCACATATATTCTCCCATGCAACTGTCAGTAAGTAGTAAATGGCCAAAAGTTAGGCATAATCCTATATAGTAAAGAGCTAACATTCTAATTAGACTGGACAGCAGAATGACCATCCGGATGACCTTCCAAACGACCTTCTGGACAAAGCCAGGGCTGTGAGGGCTAGCTAAGACTGCGAGGGCCAAGCCCCTTGCATGAATTTTGTGCATCAGGCCTCAAATAGATAGATAAGAAGCAAAGAACCTGTACACTTTATAATTTAGTGAGGTGTTCAGTGGTTTTAATAAGTAATTTCTGTTTGTTCAAAATCTGATAGAACCTCCTTTGTTAGGTAGAGTGAATTGTCTTTGCCCTCTAGGTTTTAACAAGTGAATTTGGATGTTTTCCATAAGCCATCAGGGATTTTAGAATAACCTCACACTCCTTGACATTCTCCTACCCTTAGACTCATAGTAGATAATTTTAATTTCCTCTGTCCCCTTTTTAATGGAAATATGAACCGAGAAAGAAGAAACATGTGCTTTGCATTAGGAGTTGAGCACATGCCTAGAAAACCAACTTTGTGAGCAAAGTTAATTTAGGTAATGTAGTTCTATTGAAGCAGCATGTTATGTTCAAAAGCTGTGAACTTGGAATCTGGTGAGCTTGTTCACTTCAAAGTTTTATTAGTTGGTAACCTTGATTGTTATTTAATCTGAGTCACAATTACAGCCTGTATAAAAAGGTGACATCATTTGTTATGCCTATTTTGTAGCATTTTTGCATGTTGCAAATGAGAAAACACTGAAAACAAAAACTGAATTGTAAGACGTCCTTCATCATTTACTGAGTGTCTACTATGTGTTAGGTATTGTACGGGGGTTACACAAATAGATGACATGTAGTTTGTTCATTTCCAAGTTGGCGGGCCTGGTAGGATGTAGATGAGTAATTAGAAGACTTCAGTACTGTGTGATGAAGTGGAGTAATGAAGCCTTTGCAAAGCAGAGGGGAGTCGGTGTCACTTGTGTAGAAGAGGTGGAGACTGCTGGAGTGGGGAGGAAGGGACTGGCAGAAAGTGAACTTATTACAGAGTCAGGGATCGGGTGACGGAAGGCCTTGTATGCTAAGGCGTTGCGGAGTTTGGACTTTATGTTGTAGGCCTGCATTTCTCAGCATGTCCTCTGAAAAACTTGTCTCAGGAGATTGCTGGTGTAAGTAAGTGTTAACAGGATGCTGAGCGTTGAGGAAGAAAGATGGCCTTTCTTGGCTATGCGCTCATTATTATTGGACTTCTCAGAGCTTTGTAACGCCACAGCATACTTCGTGTATATGGAGGGTAAGGTTAGGTGGCAATAGCATGTAGCATTTTCCAACTTATTGTCAACCTTTTTTCCTAAGAACATCTAGGGTCACATTTCAAGGCACAATTTAGAGAAATGCTGCTGTCTAAATTGGGGAAATATTGGCAAGGTTTAAGTTGGGACATAGGACATAATTGGAGTCTTAATTGTCAGAAAACTGGCAGTAGTGGGTAGAATGTATGGAAGATAAAAAGTGGAGTCAGGGATCCTGGGAGGCTGTTGCTGGAGATAAATGAGTGTTGGAGTAGGAAGGGGCAGATTTTAGAGATAGATAAGGTGGAACTTTGAAGTATGAAAACTAGGAAGATTTCCAGGTTAATGGAGATAAGGAATTCAGGGTGGAGGAATAGATTGCAGGCTCATTTATGTAGGAGGGCTTGCTTTAACGTGTCCCATTTCTGAACCCAATAATGTGCTTTGACTTTGAGCACTAATCTCAGTTCACTTTTGGATACAAAATATCATGTATAAAAGTCTGTTTAATGAATTCATTGTTTGTTATCCTTTTCAGCCAGGGCCTAGTCAAAATGTTGAAGCTGAGTCAATTGAAGATATTGTGGATATGGACACAGGTTTCTACCCCTCGGAACCAATGCTCTGCAGTGAATCAGAGGACGGGCAAGTGCCCCATTCATTGGAGACCCTGTATCAGTCCGCTGACTGTTCTAGTCCCAGTGATGCCTTGATAGTGTGCATTCACCTTCTCATGCTGGAGTCGGGTTACATACCTCAGGTAAGATGACAAGAGAAGACAAGCATCTTGGTAGGGTTTATGTTTCCTTTTAGGAAAGGAGGTGTATCAGTGATATCCCTACAATGTTGTGTGTTCTAGTTTTCTTTACTAAATGTGGTTGGATATTCAATGTAATGTGCTGAACACAGTGATAGGCATACAGTAGGCAAGCAGTGAATATTTTCTTCCTTCTTTTCTTTTTTTCTCCTTCATTTGTTTTATCAGTTTTTAATTAATATTATAAGAGTGATGGCAACTCTGGTTAAAAAAAGACGAGATTATGTATGATAATATGTAGATGAAATGTGGTCAGTGAGTGTGGACTGAGTGTAACTAGATGGATGATGACACACTAGGTTTTTTATGTTAACTGCTCTATGAATTGCCAGTTCACTTAGTAAGATTTAGTTAGGAAGAGGACATTGTTCTTATGCTGTAGTTCATTCATTCATTCTCCATTGTCAGGTGCAGTGCTTTGTCTCTGCTCCCAGGTTGCTTATAATCCAAGAGTAAGAGAGAGAAGTATACAAAATACTGTACTGTATTGGTTAATTCTAGGAGAGACTCAGCCATAGATAGGATGCCAGAGGTTCACAGAGAACATTTAGAGTAGAGTTTCTTAAACTTTAATGTGCACAGAATACCTGAGGATCTTATTAAAATGCAGATTCTAATTTAATAAGTAAGGTGGAGCCTGAGATTCTGCATACTCCCACACAATAGCGATGTCACAGCTGGTGTTATTATGAGTAACAGAGTAATTCAGTGATCACTGAACACCTGTACCATGCCATGCACTGAGCCAGGAGTCAGGGTATAACGATAGCCCTCTTCAGGAGTCCACAAGTGTGACAGATAAATAAAATGAAAATTATAATATATTATGATAAATAATAGAGAAGTACATAATAGAAATATGAACAGAATGTTAGTGGATAAAAAAGAGAATGACAAATATGATTTTTTTTGTTCTTGTTATCCTCACCCAAGGATATGTTTTTATTGATTTTAGAGAGGAAGGGGGAGAGAGAGAGAAAAACACTGATGTGAGAGAGAACTGTCAATTGGTTGCCTCCCACACTTGCCCCAACCAGCAGCCTAGTTATGTACTGTGATTGGGAATCAGACCCCACAACCTTTTGGTGTTTGGGACGATGCTGCCACCAAGTGAACCATAGCCAGGGCAGGATTTTTAAATTTTTTTTATTGGGGTGACATTGTTTAATAGGGTTATATAGGTTTCAAGTGCACATTACTGTGTATTGCAGTGTGTGCCCACCACCCAAAGTCAGTCATCTTCCATCACCATATATTTGGCCCCCTTTACTCTCTACCCTCCTCCACTCCTTCCGTCTGGTAGCCACCATACTGTTATCTGTCTGTGTGTCTATGAGTTTCAGTTTTATATCCCACATATGAGTGAAGTCATGTAATTCTTAGCCTTTTCTGACTGGCTTCGATTAGCATGTATGTGTATGTATGTATGTACACACATACATGCTATATATATGTATACACACACATATATTTATATATTTGTGTTTTTTTTTCTTTTAAAAAGCCTTACCAAAGAAAGTGATATTTGAGTTGGGGTCTTGAATTGGTAGGCAGAGAAGTGAGTCTTTGAAGGGAGAAATTAACTCCCATCTTCTGATGCTATTTTATCTATTTGAATAAAAATTTTGATGGAGGATAATATATTGAAAATTTTTTTCTATCAAAATTTTATTCATAGCAGTGTTAATGATTTGACAAATTTTATTAAGGGGATTGTAAGGAATGCTTATTTCTAGACAAGTTAGGGACTTCCTGGATGTTTAATCCTTTTGAGAGTAATACATTTCTTTGTTTCCCTTTAATTTCCTTCCCCAGGGGACTGAAACCAAAGCTATTTCCATGCCAGAGAACTGGAAGTCGGGAGGCGTGTATAAGCTGCAGTACATGCATCCTCTCTGCGAGGGCGGCTCTGCTGCTCTCACCTGTGTGCCTTTGGGAAACCTGGTCGTCATAAATGGTAATTGGATGGCATAGCTGCAGTCATTAGTTTACGAATACTCATGTTTCTCTCCAAATGGGTTATGGCTAGCTCACTGTCTGGCCATTATGGTATAGTTATGAGTCTTTTTTCAACTTTGTTTAATCCCTGTACCACTGATAACATGAGTCTGAAAGATTACAGAATTATGGGTTGGCCCTACCAGTGTGGCATCAACCTATGAACCAGGAAGGCAGGGTTCAGTCTCCAGTGTGGGGCATGTAGGAGACAGCTAATCAGTGATTCTCTCATCATTGATGTTTCTCTCTCTCTCTCCCTCTCCATTCCTCTCTGAAATCAATAAAAATATATTTTTATAAAAAAAATAGAATTACAGGTTAATGTTTTGGCTAGCAGCCTTCATTCTTTGAGTAGTCCTACTCTTTTTCTGTTTTAACCTTATAATTTATTTTTTGCTCCAGTGGGAGTTGTTATAATAGGAGTGAGATGAACTTTTTGAAGAATATATGTTTCTTTATGTCTATAAATGGCTTTTTAAAAAAATTTTATTTTTTAAAATTTTTTTAAATCAAGATCTTGAACTAGAGATCGTAAGAGGTGAGATTGAGCTGGGTCCCTTTGTATTCAGTTTGGCACCACTGAACAATATATAAATGCCCACAAATACTAAGGGTTCTGAGGCTTTAGTCTGTGTGTGTTTTCTCCCCTACCCCTGAGAAAGTCACTCTTAATAGTTTCTTTCCTACTTGTCTTCAGTATTAAGAAAATTTCACTGGGATAGCAGTACCTCCCATTTTTAAATTTCATTTTAGCTCAGATGCCACCTACATGTCCATACCAACTACCAGTGGTATTTGGAACAGTCTCATAATCACACATTGTGGAGATCCATTTGAGTGGTTAGACTCTTCATTTTTGTTGCATTTTGATTTTTGAGGTTTATCCTTTTAAGAATAATATTGGAATGACTGCATTTTTCATTTTTCAGCACAGCTCACCTTTGTATACAAAGGCAGCAGGCACTTTGGTATGTCTTAGCTCAGTGATTTTCAACATGTTCTGCAGCTACTATTAGTTTCTGCTGAGACGGAAGCAAGAGGAGGCTTAGTAGAACTATCTCCACTTAAATCTTGAGCAGCAACATGTTTGTCTATTTCATTTCGTGGGTTCTCTACAAGAATAAAAAATTTTTTTTTTTCTGCTGAAAGACAGTTCTAGGTGCCCTCTTGTGTAATTCCTGCTATTTTCTTTTTACTGTATTCTTCAAAATGTTACTTAAAAGTCTCAAAATTTCAGCTTGAACAGCTTTGGTGGTATTCCACATTTGTCTGGACGTGACTATCTGATGGCACGAGGACCTAGCAATGCCTTTTCAACAGTTCATCACAATTACAAATGTAACTTTTAGTTGGGTGTTCCATCCAGATCAGCAGTTTCTGCCCCCATTTAATCATAACTTGTAAGGTGGAAGTTACCAAATGGTAAATATGAGGTTGTAATTTTTGCCTCAGTTTCTTACTAAAACACTTTAACAACATCTGCATAATAACCTCTATTTACTAGTTTCAAGATACTTAAAAGAGAATAGCTGTTAAATGTCTAATGATTTCTTAGTTTCCAATATTTCGTTTACTTGCCATTCTTGGCAAATCACCTGCTTGCAGACTTGCATGGCAGACAGCCATTCCAGGCTTGATTCTTTAAAAGGAGTAGTGTGTCCTTAAATCTCTCCTTCCTATTCGGTGCACATGTGCATAAGCACATCACTGGCTCTTTCATAGAATGAGATGAAGTATGCCTTTGTGTATGTGAATGAAATTGAACTCTCTGGTGATGTCAAAAATATTGGTCTTTTGGGTCTAGAGAGAGGATTCATTTAACAAACAAGGGAAGACTCATTTCCAAGGGTTAAATAAAAAATAAATGGAGTTTTGGTGACACTGGTAGGAATAATGATTTTATTGTGTTTAACTGTCTTCTGTTAACCTTGTTGCATATCTTCTAGTTACTAATGAGCTGCTATTGGTAATACTTTTTATATAGGTATTATATAAAGGTGCTTACTGTACTTTTTAAAGGGTGTTTTAGAGTGATTTTTAATTCATGCGATGGCATGTTTATACTTTGGGCTTTGCTGTGAGGGAAGGATATAAGCATAGAGCAGTTTGTTTTGTATAATGTGTCCTTTGTATATTGGGAGCAAGGAATACAGTCTCATACTGGAAAATGAAGGCAATTGATGAAGTGACAAACTTTGATCTTTCTTTTGCTTATTTACAGCTACACTAAAAATCAACAGCGAGATTAAAAGTGTGAAAAGATTGCAGCTGCTGCCAGAATCTTTTATTTGCAAAGAGGAAGTAGGTAATGTAACCCGTGATTTAACTTTTGGGTTGAAGTTTTGAGAGCTTCACTTTTAAAAACCTGAAAGGTAATGTTCAAAAGATTGAAAGTTTCTGAATGAGATTAAAGCAAATTCAAGACCCTGGTGTAGAGTTTCTGTTTCCTGTTATTCTTAGGGTCTTGGAATGCTGGGTTATGTTTACATTGCCATTATGTAAAGACACTAGCATGTAATTTTTTGCACACTATTGATGCTTCAAAATTTCTGAATTAATCTTTGTGGATTTTTCTGACATTGTGGTTAGCCAGTATGGAAAACAGAGGATCTATGTTTTGTGGGAACCATATAATGGAATTTCATTATTGAAGATACTTGCTTAAACATATATAAATTTGGTTGCTTTTTTGATGTAGATTGAACCTTTGCCAGAAGTTTGCATTCTACACATGGTTTCATTTATATTCCATAAAATTATTAGTAGATGCAAAGAAATTAAGTTTTCCTTTTTATTTTTTTGATTTAAGTCAAAGGATGAGATGTGGGTAAGTGGTTGAAGGATAAGAGATGGAGTAGAGAGGGAAGTATCAGCGTTAAGTACTGTTTTGTGCCTTTACAGATGTTATTCCATTTCATCCTCATAGTAAACTGGAGGGTTTAAAATCCAGATGGAGAGTAGTGTGGTATAGGGGGAGATGACATTTAAAGCAGTGTCTTTTAAGGGAAGACCACGTAGATCTAGATCTTTGCTCTGAAGGCCTAACTCAGTCTTGTTAGTTTCCAGGGAAGATCAAACCTGGAGAGACTGATGAATATGAACTAAAACTGATAGAGAAAGCAGACATCAGAATACAGTTGACCATGGGAAAGCGAGTTAGGGTGCTGATCCCCCGTGTAGTCAAAAATCCACACATAACTTTTGACTTCCCTAAAACTCAACTACTGTCGAACTTTGGTATCCAAGGGGGATTAGTTCCAAGACTCCCTACAGATACCAAACCCATTGATGCTCAAGTCCCTTTTATAAAACGATGTAGAACAATGCGCACAATTGGCCCTCTGCATCCACGGATTCCCAACTGCGGATGGAAACACTGTTTTCCATTGCTGTTGGTTGAATCTGAGGAAGCAAAACTAGGGCTATAGAGGGCTGATTGTATATTTATTTAAAAAAAAATCTCTGTATCAGCGGGCCCATGCAGTTAAAACCTGTGTTGCTCAAGGGTCAACTGTGCATATTTATAAAGGTCTCTGAACATTTAATGTCACAGTAGAGCAGTGTTTCCTAATCTTTTTCCCTTATCAGTCCCTGGATGAGCCATTTATACATTCCCCCCCTGTCATCCTCCCCCATGAAAATGTAATACCATAGATAACTGTATTTGTATACTGTGACTCTTGGGAGGGGGCACAACCAACCTAATAACTAGGATTTTATTTTTTTTGCCCTCCCAAGAACCAATTTTTGCCCTTTTGGGGGCAATATTGCCCCTGTTGCAAATGCATGAACTAGACTCATTAAATCTCTAAAGATGATCTTGCCATTAGGACCAGAAATTCCTTGGCTACCACACTGTATATTCATTTCTATGCTTTGGGGAGTAGAAATACTCTAACTCTATAGCAGAAGAGGTTATTATGCCCATTTTATAGATCAGGAAATAGGTCTAGAGGAGGTTAAATTACTTCAAGGTCACAGAGCTAATAAATGGTGGAATTTAGGATTAGAATAGATTTGATTCTTATGCCTTTTAAAAAAATTTTTATAGGAATGTAGCTCAAATTCATGTTCTTTATTTGCTTTTTGTTAAAAAGGAAATGAAAGGAAAGAAGAAAAGGAAATGAAAGGGAGGGAAAAGTTAATACAGTTTTATTACAAGTTTATGGAGTATATTAATTGAATATTTTTAATGTAGCACTTTTTATGTTAGCAATATGCTGCTCATTTGACAAGTCATTTAAATAAATGTTTACTGTGGCTTATAATACCCATATATACTAGGTACTGCTATTTATCCTTTTATTCTAAGTCCCTAATTATTTTTATTAGAGATCACTGAAGAAAATTCTTTTATAGAAAATCAGTTTTCATATTAAACCAAATTTATTTTTAAAGTATCTTGAAATTTGATTTAAACTCAAGATTATAATTCATGTAACAAAGTTGTAGAGTTTAGCTGCATATTTTCTTATTCATTATCAACTTATAATGCATGTTTTATTATAGACTAGAGGCTTAGTTCACAAAATTTGTGCACTGGTAACGTCCTTAGTTGTTGCCAGCCAGGGCCTCCCTCCCTTCCTCCGGCCAGCCCTGCCCCCTACTCCTCTGATGAACTCCTGGTTGAGGGGACAATTTGCATACTACACTTTTATCATATAGGATAGTGAGTTGCATACATATGGACTGGGGAGGGAGCAAGCATAATTTTTGATTATCTGCCGATAAATACTAGGCACACTGTGTGTGTAGCTTTACATTTTAACCACACTTACCTGGTGCAGTGTTGATGTCTCCTTTAAATAGGTGAGCAAACAGGTACAGAACAGAAAGTTCAAGGTTATACACTTGGTAAATATATAGCAAAACTGAAGTGGGAACTCTAGGCACAATTTGACAGTGTACATGCTATAATGTACGTGTAAATCACCTGGGATTTTATTAAAATGCAGGTTCTGATTAAGTAGGTCTGTGGTGGGTCCTGAGATTCAAGATGTAGAAACATTTCCCAGGTGATGTCAGTTCAGGTGATCTCTGGACCACACTTTGGTAGCAGTTTAGTGGCTAATACGAGTGCTTTGGATCCCTACTTAGCCTCATGCCCTGCTCTGCCACTTACTCTAAAATCTTGGATGGACTCTCTATATCTTGTCCTGCCTTTAAAGTGGGGATAATAGTATTTATCTCTTAATTAGAGATAAATTGCTGATTCTAAAGAAGGCTTGAAAACTGCTTGACACAGTTGCTGGTACATAGTCATGTTATAAACACTTTTATTCTACTAAATCTAAGCTCCACAAGAGCAGTTCCCCACTGCTTCCCCAGTGCTCAGAGCAGATTGGTAGATATCTTCTGTGTAATAAAAGTGTAATATGCTAATTACACCTGATGTCCTTCCAGACATCCTTCTGGATGATGCCAGGGCTGCGAGGGAAGCCCTGATCCTGGGTGCCAGAGGGAAGCCGGTGCCGACAGTGGGGGAGGAAGGCATGAACTTCGTGCATCAGGCCTCTAGTTCAGTATATCCATGTTTCCCACCAAATAATAGCCTATGAGCTGTATAGATTGGGTACAGCTCAATTCATTTGGTATTATGGGATTTTAGTTTTCAGAGTCACACACTATATACTTCCTAGTGTGCTGGAGATTTTGGTTTATATCTGTTGGAATTACTTGTGAAAATTTATTTACATCTTTGATTTGGTTTGGCTGAAGTAGAGGATGCCATTTCACGTTTTTCCACTTGATTTTCTATTTTAAATATTCTAGGGGAAAATGTAGCCAACATCTACAAAGATCTTCAGAAACTCTCTCGCCTCTTCAAAGACCAGCTGGTGTATCCTCTTCTGGCTTTTACCCGACAAGGTGAGAGATGATAAATGATCACAGGTCAGATGGCTAGAAAGAATAGTAAATTTAAAGTACTGTGCTCATGACTCTTCCCTCTTTTCTCCTTCTAGGGAAATTCTGCTCTGATTTAAGATTAAGCTTAAATGTTAATTACTTAAATGTTACTCACTCCCTCTTTGTAGTTCCATAGCATTTTGTACATGTCTTTATTGTAGCTTTTTATTCAGTGTATAATAATTGTTGATATAATTTCTTTCCACCTAAGGTTGTGAATACTTGAAAGCAGGGAATATGTCTTATTCTCTTTTGTATTCTCATGGTCTAGCACAGGGTCTGGCCCATAATACGTTCAATAACACATAAATAAATAATGTATAGCCTGTAAATTGCATCTAAGTTGTGTGTGTTTTTTTAAACAATATTTATTGGGGCTCTATGCTAGGTACTTGGGATATTTCACATGTGTTTTTACTTAATGTTGACAACTTTGAAGTAGCTTTTATTCTCTTTGTGATGGTGAAACTGAATAATTCAGTGAGGTTTATATTCACTCAAGATACTTGTATAGTCAGCTTTCTCTTACTTGTGTTGTAGTAAAAAATACTTAAAAATCTCAGTGACTTGCCCTGGCCGGTGTTGCTCAGTTAGTTGGAGCATCGTCCTGTACCCCAAAAGGTTCGTAGGCCAACGCTCACCACTGAGCCACACCGTCTGGGCTCTACCTCCCTTTTTTAAGTCTGCTTAATAGTAATTCCTAACACCTGAGTGCTTATTGTGTGCCAAACATTGTTCTAGTAAGCACTCTATATGTATTAATACATTTATTTCCCAACCTAGTGAGGTAGATAATGTTATTAACCCATTTTTCAGAAGAGGAAGTTGAGTTAGGCAGAGTTTAAGTAACTTGTCCAAATGCACACAGCTAATAAGTGGCAGCCAATGAATTATCCGTTTTCTGTAGTTGAATAGAGAATTAAAGAGGCCATTGACTAGTATCTACAAATTGTCAGAATTATTTTCTCTATCAGTATTAAACAGTTTTTGTCTTTCCACTAAAATGGGGAACAAGGAGAGGGCTTTGAGTTAGTAGTATAATAGTAATCTAGTTAACCTGGGGTTAAAAATTGTTGATGTGTGTGCTTGGATAATTGTTACCTCTCTGTAAAGGAATGAGTTGCCAGCCTCTGTTGAATGTGGGGAAAGGGGATGTTCTTTACTCAGGGACATGTGTTCTTTTTCTCCTTTCAGCACTGAACCTGCCAGATGTATTCGGGCTGGTAGTCCTTCCATTGGAGCTGAAACTACGGATCTTCCGGCTTCTGGACATTCGTTCTGTCCTAGCTTTGTCTGCAGTTTGTCGTGATCTTTTTATTACATCAAATGACCAACTTCTGTGGAGGTGTTTATATCTGCGGGACTTTCGAGGTGATTTCCATGATGACATGTTAACAAGAAAGGGTTCTTTCTTACTGAGGTCTTAGTTCTTTATTATTCAGCTTGCCAGAAGTTTTTACTCACTATATAGGTTTCTTTTTTTAGGGTAGCAAATAATCATAACATACAGCCTATAGTAAAGAGATTCTAAGCTTCCTAAACCTTTCCTGAAAACTCTCCTCAAATAGCCACTTAGGCTGAGTAGACTGTCAGGATAGAAAAATGGAAGTGAGACAGGTTCATTCTCTATCAACCATCCTCAGTGTCTGACTTAGAAATCCAGTGCATTTCTAACTACTTCCGTGGTTGTGACCAGAGTACAAGTTGAGAGAGTCTTGCTCTGCTGTGGCAGGCATGTTGCTGGGAAGCTGTATCTCTGCATTGTCACATTTATGGTGACCTGGTCATCATTGCAGCAGGGATGACAGTGGGACTTGGGGCTGGGGAGGATTCTCCGAAATGTCACAGGTTTGCCAGATACAAGGCTGGAAGCCTGAGGGTGGAACTTCTTTCCGGTCACCACCATTTTATTATATATCAGTGTTTTCTTAAACTTTATTTTGACTCTGGGTAGGGGTCATTTTACAAAAAAGAAAGAAAAGTCAACAGCACTTTATAAAATAGGAGTTAACTTCTATTTTAGTTATGTATGTAAATGTAAAAAAATCTTAACACGGTACAGTGTAAAATAAAATAGTTTGAATGATGGTGCTATAAATGATAATGTACCACTCTAGTAAACATGTTTGGGTAAGTTCCCCTGCTTCCTTTTTTTTTTTTTTTTTTTTTTTTTTTAATTAAAAGCATCATGTAGAGTCATTTGGATTGTCAAAAAGTTTTTTTTCTTTAAAATTGTGGAAAGTGCAAATGACATGGTTTTTCCTTCTTGATTCCTGAGGACCTCATTCTTTATTTCTGCTCCTGAATCCAAAATTTAAAATGTTATTTGTCCCTAAAGGCAGGATATGTCATCTCAGAAATCTAAAAAATTATAGTCAAAATGAAAAGACAAAATGGCAACATATATGAAAGATCCAACCAAAGAAAAGCAGGCTATGATAAAAATATCCATGAAAGAAACAGATACATTTTACTTATATTTTTGAGTTCAGGTTTAAAATACAACCAGTCTCTACCTCATTTCCAGATTGTGGTCCACAGCTCATTTGTAAGCTGAGCGGTCATATTTTTTTCATGAATTTCCTTGTAAATACAATGTTATAGGGGTGGAGCTTTTATAACTTTTTTTTCCAGGCCAACGTAATAACTTCTAGGGAACACATTATTGTCTTTTATCCAAACTCTTCACTAAACTTAAAGGAGTTCTTTTCCTCATTTCACAGATTTTAAGAAAGTACACTGAAAATTACTTAGTTGTCATATTTCTTTTTTTTTTTTAAAATATATTTTATTGATTTTTTACAGTGAGGAAAGTAGAGGGATAGAGAATTAGAAACATCGATGAGAGAGAATCATCGAACAGCTGCCTCTTGCACATCCCACACTGTGGATGTGCCCGCAACCAAGGTACATGCCCTTAACCAGAATCGAACCCGGGACCTTTCAGTCCGAAGACCAACGCTCTACCACTGAGCCAAACTGGTTTCGGCTGTTATCATATTTCTGAGAGCTGACTCATTCAGAACATGTTTGGGAGAAGACCTAACCCAATTATGGAATTAAACCTTATCAGCTTGACCTCCGGCAGTGACCATGAGCTGTAATACAGGCGCTCAGAGGTTGTCATGTGGTTTAGTGTGACGTGAGACTTGGGGTCAGCAGCAGCTGACGCACTAGATGGAGTTGAGGGAGACGGTGTAGTGTGGGACAGTCAGCACAGGAGAGAACAGCCGTGTAGCCCTCTGCATCCCTGACGGAGTCACTGCATTGAGCCACGTAGCACAGAACAGTGCAGGCTGCCCTCAGCCATCCAGAGGGGATCTGAGTGAAGTTCAAGAAAGTGTAAATGGTATTGTGTGTGTTAAACCAATGAATCACGATCCTTTTTCTGCTTAATGAGGATGCTTCCATTTCCTAGGACAGAAGCAAACTTGCTGTTTCATGCTGGGTGGATGAAGCATTTTAAACCCTTTTTGTTTTTCCTTTGTAGATGCTACAGTTAGAGTTCCAGACACAGATTGGAAAGAAGTAAGTGTTTGTAAATATCAAAGGCTAATGTTCACAACACAGAAATAACTAGTTATGGGCAGTTTTCACTTTTTTATGATGTAATCTGTTTTCATTAGAAGATTTTTTAGGTGAACTGCTTTGTGCTGGAATAGTGTTGAGCTGTTCAGTTAGCTAGAATAGTACATTAAGAAAAGAATAAGTGATGTTATTTATTGATGTCTACTATAAAAGACATTGCTTAGAATTGAGAAAAACTTGGAAGGACTAGAGAAGAATAAAATTCAATTAAAGTATTCAGATATGTACAAAATATGTTCCGTCCTCTAAAACGGGCATCTATTTTATGTTCCTGTTTAAATTGAGATCTATTAGGGACACAATTTAAGTGAAAAATAGAATTTAGGTGGTGGCCCCTCACTCCCCAACACCTTTATATTTTATGGCATGATATTTTCAACCAATATTTAACTTTGCTGCCTTTAAAAAAGGCTGACTTAAAATTGCATGTTAGCCTGAGCACTCTGAGTTGCAGTCTTGAAAGTACTTGCCACTCAGTTCTCCTCCTCTGGGTTTATTGTTGCTCCAGGTCGGCACAGTGGCTCGGTTGCAGTGTGGTTAAAGACCAGGGCTCATCGGTATTGTATTCAGAGCCACTGGCTTATTCCCTCACAAAGAAATGGTGGAAGTTCGTTTCTGTGCACTGGTTTCTTGGTCTGCTGCGATAGTGTGGGAAAAGGAAGGGACAGATTTGTACACTGAGAGCAAGTTGGAACTCTGGGGAGACATCCCAACCACTTACCGGATCCTGTTCTTGTTTTTCGTCAGTTGTACAAGAAGAAGCACAAACAAAGAAAAGAAGCTCAGAAGGTTCGGCATATGATGTTCCTGCCACCGTCGTCACCCCACCCCAACCCCTTCTATCCCAACCCCTTCCACCCCGGGCCTTTCCCTCCCAGCTCACTCCTTCCTCCAGGGATCATCGGTGGTGAATATGATGAAAGACTAACACTTCCCTATGTTGGGAACCCAATCAATTCACTCATCCCTGGGCCTGCGGCGGCTCCCGGCCCGTTCCCTCCACTCAGACCACGTTTTGATCCCATCGGCCCACTTCCAGGACCTAACCCCATCCTGCCAGGGCGAGGTGGCCCCAATGACAGGTTTCCCTTCAGACCCAGCAGGGGTCGGCCAACTGATAGCCGGCTACCATTCATGTGATGGACTTGCAACCCACTCTGGAGCTTGTTTGGTTTGGTTCCTTAAAACTACAGCTATCATCTTGTTGGGTTGTTGACCTCTAGTGTTTTCCGATTGTGGCTGTGAGGAATGTACTCACACAAGCCTTTCAGTAGATGTATTTAAAGCTCCAGGGGTGGGGTGGCCCAAAGGTTACTTCACGACAAGGTTGGCCTTGGGAATAGTTGGCTGCTGACTTCCCTCTGAACTCCCCTCTAGAATGAAGGTTGTTCATCGATGATGTTCTGTACCAGATTTTTAAAAATTAACTATAAATTGCATGGCAGTCTCGACTTTTATTACAGAAAGATACGTAATAAATATTCAGAACAGCTTTACAACATTACTTGGACATTTAAAAATGATCAGAGAACCTATTCAGTGTCATCAGATTGTTGCAGAGGATTTTAAACAATTTTTCGAATGAAATAATTTGCAGAAGCTGATTTATAAAACGACTAAAGCAGAGCTAGTTTGGTTGAACTGGATTTTGGACACCCACCAGCACAATCCACCTCCTCCCTGGCTCTGAAGCTCTTGCACGGAGTGTGGGGTGAACTGGGCTGTGCAGCAGCACTGTGGGCGGCCATGGGGTTATTGGGACTCGGAGTGTGGGGTGAACTGGGCTGTGCAGCAGCACTGTGGGCAGCCATGGGGTTATTGGGACTCTTGTTTTGTTAGGGGCTTCTTCGGGAGTGAAATTATGATTTTTTCCTCTTGTGTTTTGAACACTTGGTGCCTAATTTGTAATCTAACTAGATGACCTCTTTTAACACAAAGTGTTACTGCTTTGAATGCTGGTCAGGTACTTGTTTTTCAAAGATAGACTCTTATTTGAAGAACATTTATTTTTTTAAGAGTTAAAATACACAAAATTCAAGGTTTTTTTCTACAAGAAAAAGGCCAAACAGAAATGTCTTATCATACAATCAACTGTGAAACATGCTATAGTGACAAAATATGAATCACAACACACGAACTGAACAATACTAGTATCTACAGAAAGTATTTTGGAATATTGCCAACTGTCTTCCTGATTTTAAAAATCTGTTTTGCATATAAGGAAATGGTTCGAAGTGTTATGTGCTGCAAGAATACTTTGAGTCCTACATACATGTGAAAATATGTTTATTTTATGTTTTGCTACACATAATAGTGCCTTTTTTTCTTTTTTTTTTTTTTCATCACAGTGAAGAACATTCAGTCACTAATGCAATTATCCAGAGCTTAATGTGTAGGCAAAGGATTGGGGCTGTTGACATTTCCATGATATTGAGCAATGGTAGCTCTAGGACAAGCCTTTTAAAAGTAAGTGTCAACTGGATGCCATATGGCTTTAATTGGATCTGGGTTAAAAGAGTCACCTTGAAGCGATGGGTCCAAATATACCCTAGTTCTCCTCTCTGTGCCCTTGTGATGTCAGGTTGCACGTGGCGTGTATGTGTGTAGCAGGTGTAGGAGGACATAGTGGAGCACCAGATACTACAAAACAATGAGTTCTCCAGATCCAGAGTTTTTGAATGGCCCTTGAGAGGCCTGTGCCAGTGCCCACGCCCCACAGAGATGGTGCTGCTTTCCAGCCTCACCTGGCCTCGCTGGCCCGAGGTACAGCCTCTCTCAGTTTAGGTATGGGCAGTGCGCCATATGCCTAAATCGGCAGTCCTCTCACAATAGTTTATTCTTAAAACAACTCTCAAAGCTTTTCCTCTTGAATAGCTAAACTTATAGTTAGAAGCTTGTAAAATCTATGTTCTTTTCATTAGCCTGGGCCGCTGAGCTTTATATATTGCTGGTGTGTAATGAGAAGGAAATCACGGTTTGGCGGTAGCCCAGTCCCTGGTTTTCCGACATCGCTTTGATATAGTGCAATGGAAACAAGACAGTGTAGAGTGCTGCGGTTACACGTTTTAGTAAGATGCTGTTCTATATCATTGGCTTGTGGTCTTACGACTTTCCGTGACCCCTTATTTTCCCCTTTAGTTATTTTTAACAGGAACTTGCTCCCCTCCCACCCCCTTCTTTGTTCACAGATGGAAGATACGGTTTGGCATGACTGGAAGTCGATCATGGGATGTATTCTCTCTTTCCAGCTTAAGATTTTATAATTCCTTAAGGGAAACAGTTGAGTTCTGCCCTCTTACTCTTGCCTCTAATTCCTGAGATCACGGCTTAGCCTGATCTCTCTCATTCTTATTTTGACAGAGCTGGACACTTCCCTTTGCTCCCTACACTCAGGGCCCAGTGTCCAGGTTTGCCTTCCTCCTGCCCTGGGCAGTAGCTCCTCAACCACAGAGCTCAGGGGATGTGCTGGTAGGTCCCACTTCTCTGCTGGGCGTAAGCATGGTTCATGCTCCTTCACGGTCTCCAGCTGACAAGATGTGGAAAGGATACAATTACTGGGCAGTACTAGGTAAGTCACCTAAAATAAAGATTTAATCTTAATGTCTCCTGGCATTTCCCAATAGGTCCCGGCACTTAAATTTCTGCTATTCCTCAGTGAAATAATGAGAGGCAAGACAGTGTTAACTTTCTTCTCTAGACTCTGAAAGACCATGAAGAGTAGATACATAAAATATGAATTTGGAAATTGAAATTAAAACTGGGAGGGCCAATAAAATTGGAGGGTATTTAAGATTGTAAAGGATGGACACGTTGTAGGAGGGGCGTTCAGTTGTGGATTGGTTTCCCTTAAGGAATGCCTCGCTATTTCCAGCCATGTCCATCTCTTCTTGGCCTGCTGCTTGAGAGCCCTGGGCACAGGACTAGTGCCGAGATGTCGTCAGTGTGGCTGCGTGTTTGCCTGGAAACGGAGCTTCTATGCCTGTGTGCATGCATTGTGTTGGATTGATGAACTGATTTGACTTGCTTTTTGCCTAATCTTCTTCCACTCGGTCTCTGACTAAACCCACAAGTGCCGCCTTCTCTGAGAACCTAAATATTAGTGAACCCTGAATTGAATCAGTGGCTGCTTAGGAGTCAAAGATAGCTTTGACACTTGCTAGGACAGTTAGTAACCAGCCAGTCTGCACGCCAGGATAACACATTTGGAACGTGTGGTAGTGCTCCTAGGCCATGGGCTCTTCCTCCAGTAGAAATCCTGGCATTATCTGCAATGCCGATTTAACCAGCTCAAACTCGCAAACAGAACGAGCTACCACCTGCTTTGGGAGCTCCGCTGCCCCAGCGCAGGGAAGGGCAGGGCTCCAAAAGCACTGCCTGCGGGAGGCGCCAGGGGGCGCTGTTGTGGAAAGCTCTGCCCTGCTGTGGGCCTCTGCGCAGGGTGTGGTCAGGATGGGAGTCCAGGTCCTGGGTCTTCTCTGCAAACTGGTGGTGTCCTGGTCTGCTCGCCCCAGTCTCTTCTCACTGATGCTGACAGTGGCACCTCATTCTCACCTCTTTGGGCTGTGCTCACCAGGGGGTGGCCTTGTGGCCCCTGAGCCTGCTTGCTCCCATTCCTTTTCAGACTGTTTAGAGTCTGAAACCTCTTCCTGAGGGTAAAAAACTGCCATAGATTTTCTTTAGCTTATCTCAGTTTACTAATCGCTCTGTTGGTTGGATTCTGTTCCTGGGCAAATGACTTCCTCACATCGATACACTTAGGAATGAGACTTTTTCTTCAGCCTTATTATTATTATTTTTTTACATTTTATTAATTCCAACCTGAACATGTCCTGACCACCTACTGGGTCAAGCAGCGCTCCGTGTTTTATTCACCTAGTCGTTCACGAGGTACCTACACTAGCTTGCTTTCTCCTTGCACACCTTTCGTAGCAAATTCAAGTGAGAACTGCCAGCAGGTGGTTATGTCTGGGCTCTTGGGGTTTGCTATTGTATTTGTTACCGAGTGTGAAGGCCTGTCACCCTGAAATGTTGGAGAGGTAGAACTAAGTGCCCCTGAGCAGGAACGGAAGGTTGGAGTGAATGTTGTAAGACAGAGAGAACACAGGGAATTAATGGAGGAGAAACGGTGTACAGTCTGTGTCTGTGGAAAGCTGACTGGGCATTTAATTAAACAGCAGGACTGTTTTCGCACACTGCGAGGACAGTCTGGAAGAAGGTGTTTTGTCTGGCTGGCGGAGCGGTCTGTGGAGGCTGTGTTTAAATCCCTGCTCCTTGTGCTACACTTTATCACACACAACACACATGCGTCTGGCATGTTTCAGCCTCACCAAGTCAGCCTGGAGGGGGAACGTGAGTCTTTTTTTGGATCAAAACGGTGAAACAAAGCCAGCCGACCAACAAATGACCTTTTAGAATTGCCCCCGTGACTCCCCTCACCCCTGCTTTTTGTCCTTCCCCATTTAAAGAAATTCAGTCAGTTATTGAAGTTAGAAGTGAGAGAACAGTCCATTTGGGGGGCTCTCTGGTCTCCACAAGACCCTTGATCTCGACTTTCATACACAGACCAGCGGGAAACTTAGGTGTTGGTTATAAACTAGTGCTGTGTCATGGATCATCTGTGCACGGCTGTACGTCAGAATGCTACTCTACTTGTACTATCTGGGAGAAAGAGTTTGAATGTTGAGATGTTTTTATGGACAAGGGACAGAATAAAGGAAAATGGGGAAATTAAGCCATATAGTCATTGTTTATGAAGCCACTAATTTTGCTCACCGAGAGTGGAATGAATGAATGAATTCCACACAATACAGCTTTCTATAGCAGCTTTCCCAGACGCCTCAGCTCATCAGGGTGCCAGTCTAACTCCCACAAGCATGCAGGGAGAGGACAAAGAGAAGTTTGGATCTCATGACCAGAAATCCTGGCTTGCTGGTCTGAGGTGAAGCTAGCTGTGCACACAGCCATGGCCCACACTTGGAGAAACAAACCTAGTGTCCCTTTGCTGTGTGTTTCAAGCTGTATTTTATTACTGAGAAGCGGGTGAGATGGTTTGACTCCTTTCAGTCTTAATCTCTGTACAAGCGTGACTGCCTCAGGTATTTTCTGTTTTTAAGCTAAAATGGTGGGCTTTTCGGTGTTACACCTGCCCTCAGGTTTTCCCTCACTCTTTCATTCAGAATGCAGGTCTAGGCCATGGGCACTTTCATTTTTACCTCCTCTGTCCCTTCCCTGTGAACAGCGAGGGGAAGACAGGTTTCAAGTCACAAAGGGAACTGGGAAGGGATCACATGGCTCTGTTCTGGCCCGGAAGGCTGGCTCTGACACCTACAGTGTTTCTAGCACCAGGCGCTTGTGATGTGGGACAGCCCTGCTCCGTGGTCACCGGAGGCCGTGCGCTCTGCGGGAAGGAGCCCGAGAAGGGCGTCAGGGCCGTGTTCTCCAGCTCTGCAGTCAGCGTGTCCAAACAGGTTTGGGTTAAACACAGCTACACCTAATGTCTTCACATAGGAATTCCAAGTTGTTGACATGTAAGGTGTATGACCAACCTCAAAAAGAGCAATAGAGACAGTGTTTCCCCAACATGTTTGGCCATGGGACCCTTTTGTAATGGAGTAGCCTGCCAGCATCTTGCTGTGCAGTTGGTGAAATGCCGACTAGAGGTTACTATCCTCCCAACTTTCTGAGCCTGTGATGTTAACCTGATTCTCTCTGGTTCCTCAGAAGTCCTTGAGGAGTAAGCAACATTCCTGGAGGGATTTCAGAGATAATTCCTGGTGGGACACAAGTAATGGTGGGTGGGGAAGCCCTAAGCTAACTCCTCAGGAAGCTGAGGGCGACGGCCTCTGGGAACCAGAAACTCTTCCTGAAAGGACCTGTGGGCTGCTCTTGGCTGTCCATTCTGCTGGGAGCAGCATCCCCACCATCTCCCGCCAGTCTCTGCTGTGGTTTGAAAGGCCCCACGTGACTCACAGGACCTGGTTTCTTCCCCTTGTCATCAAGATCCCACCAGGGCCTGGCCTGCAAGTCAGGTGAGGTCTCCAGATGAAACTAGCATGGTAGATGAGAGGTTCCGCTGGCCCGGCTTGTCTCCTTTTGTTTGCAAAACACTGTCAATAGATTATTGCCTCCTGTACTGCTGAGGTCCGACTGCAGTGTCTTCATTTGATGGAGGTGGGCAAGGCCTAGAGGGGGCTTTTGCCCAAAGGCAAGCAAAAAACACTAATGAGATGTGAAAAGCTAGCCACGCACAGACATCTCACTTGGGTATCTGTGGCAGGGAAGCAAGCATCCGGGGGGGTGGGGGGGGGTGGGGAGGGTAGAGGGGTGGGGATGAGGGAGACAGGTGATGGACGCCCACCATTAAGGCCCATTTTGAGGAACCTGGAGGCTCTCAAAGGCCCAGTCTCAGCCGGACAAAGCTGGAATGTCATGGAGAAGGGAAGGGGACACGTATAGATACTCAGTTCCTGGGTCAGAGGCATTAGAAAGTATGTTCTCAGGCCCTCCATTCTGTTCCCCTCAGAAACCAAGGCTGAGAAGGAAGATGAGGTGGGAGAGGGAGAGTGTAACAGCACCCCCTCCCAGGCTGGACCCCGTTAGTCAGAGAACAGGCTGGCAAAAGACTTCCTCAGGTTGCGGATGGTTTCGGCCTTGGCCTCGTCTTCGCTTGGAGTTCCACGCTGGGAAGTGTCCGATGTGCTGAGGCTATTAGTCAAGGACTGGGATTTGCTGAAACAAAGGCAAGGGAGTTTGGGGGTGACCAGGCATAGGCTCCTGTGATTGCCTCGGCAATCATCACACTTATACATCCCATGGCGGGGGGGAAGGGGGGTTTGCCTGGAAGCCAGGTGGGTGAGCCCATTATCACAAAAATATTAAGACCAGAGACCAGGCATTCCAAGGCTTGCGTGATCCTGGATATGTCACCCACATGACAACATGCAAGGTGGTTACTGGTAGCCTCAGTTTTTAGGTACAGAAGTTGGGGCTCACAGCCAGTGACCAGAGCACCGGAGGCTCACTCTGCCCACCAGCCCAGGCTGCTCAGGCAGCAGGTGTCTCCAGACAGTTTCACTGCTCTCCACCTGTGTGCAAACCCATCTGGCAAACTTTAAAGTGCTGTCTCCACCCAGGCTGTGGTGCTCCTCTATACTTCCCAGCACTCTGGGAATCGGGAGGCCTGTGTCTCTGGGATTCCATTCCCATCTCATCCCTGAAGCCCTCACTGATTCCAGCCCCCTTTGAAATTCTGGTGCTTCCTGTTGGAGCTTGTGAGAATTAAAAACAAAACACCCAACCAGGTAAAATGCTCGGCACATACTAAGTAGGTAGTCGATACTAGTGTCAAACTATGATAATATTAGTGTTTGGAGTCGAAGGGAACCACTTTCAAAAGACCCCCACATTTGGAGTCTCAAACCAAGAGATGGGCTTGAGAGGGAATGCACAGTGTACTGTAATGGAGAAACGACAGGACAGATTCTTATCCCTGCTACCCACCCTTCTGCCCTGTGACTTGTAGGTCTTCCCATCAAGAGCCTGCTTTGCTGCCTCTGAGTCCAGGCTTGGCCATGCAACTGGCCTTGACCAACAGCAGGGGGTGGAATGAAAAGACACAGTGAAGCTTCTAAGATTGCATCTCAAGAGGCCTTGAGCTTCTTGTGCCCTTTTGGATTGTAATTCTACCATGTGAGGAAGCTCGGCCCAACCGCTGGAGGCCCAGCTGGCAGCCAGTGCCAACCAGCAGGTGCCAGATGTGTGCATGAGGCCCCAGTGACGCTGTCAGATGCATGCAGCATTATGAGTGATCCCAAGGGCTAAAGTTGCTAGATTTAGTAAACAAAAATATAGGCTTAAATCAATTTCAGATGAAAAACAAATACTTTTTTTAGTATAGATACATCCCATGCAATATGTGAGGGCATACATATACTCAAGATTACTCATGGTTTATCTGAAATTCAAATCTAAATGCGCATCCTGTATTTTATCTGGCAACTCTCCAGGAGGCACCTGCAGAAGAACTTCCCAGCTGAGCCAAACTCCGAACAAACTGCTGAACTGAGAAATGATGAATCAAGAAATGGTTTTACCTTAAGCCTCTAAGTTTTGGGGTGGCTTGTTATGCAGCATGAGGGAACAGATACGTGTATATATCTGAAGGGTCATGGTAGGGCCTAATCTATACTCTCACCTTGCAGGGCCCTTCCTGCCCCTCACGTTCCACCCTCTAGGCCTCCTCCTTCTCATTTCAAGTCTGGGTGAGGCCTCCTGTGTCTTCCTTTGTCTGAGACCCTCCCACACCACAACCCCTCCCCCCCAATACCCTTCCAGATCAGAGGTACTTACTTGAGATGGGGGTGGGGTTGGGCTGGCTTCCTGGACTCTTCGCCCTGTTGGGAGGTGCTGCGGCCTTGCACAGGGGGGCGGGGCTGTGAGGGGAAGGTGGCGCCTGGCTTGGAGGCCTGGTTGGGAGAGCCGGTGCTGGATGCCCGGGGCAGCTGTGGAGAACCGGGTGATCTCTGCTGCTGTGGGGATCCCGACTGGGGGCTCAGGGGCTGCTGGCCTTGTGGGGAGAGCCTCTGCTGGGAGGGGCTTCCAGATCTCGAGGGCTGAGGAGACTGAGCTTGGCGAGGGCCCCCTACAGGGTACAAAAGTTATTGCATTCAAATTTTTCTTAGGATAACATGGCTGTGCACAAATGCTGCATCAAGGATGGGCATTTCAAGTTGTTGTTTTTAATAACAGTAAAAAGTGTAAAACAACATAAATGCCTAGCTGATTAGGAACAGTAAGAGACATCCATATAATGAAATATTCTCTGGTCATAATATATGATGTTACAGAATAATATGACATTAAATGGGATACTGTTGATACATGCTAAATAAATACTGTTAAGCTGAACAAGCAGCTGATTACACATTACATTCAGTTTTATTCAATTTTGGTATATATATAAAGCTATGTAAAAAAAAAAAAAAGATGGGAAGGCTAAACACTAAAACCAGTGCTACTCAAGCCTTAATGTGTGTATGAATTACTGGAGGGATCTTGTCAAAATAAAGATTCTGATATAGTATGTCAGACTGACACTGAACTGTGTCCCCTCCAAACTCGATGTGACTGTTTTTGGAGATAGGGACTTCAAAGGAGATAATTATTGTTAAATGAGGCCATAAGGGTGGGGCCCTGACCCAATAGGATTGGTGTCCTCCTAAGAAGAGACATACAGGAAAGGCCATGTAAAGACACAGTGAGAAGGCCGCTGTCTCCAAGCCGTGGAGAGAAGTTTCAACCCTGTGGGCACCTTGGCCTTGGACCTCAGCCTTCAGCTGTGAGGAAATACGGTCTGCTGTTAAAGCCACTTAGTCTCGGGTATGCAGACTCTGTTATGGCAGCCGAGCCGACTGAACAGGCGGGGTCTGTGATTACAAACGTGCTGGGGTTGTGGAGGAGTTTAATTCTCTTTCTTTGCTCACCGATATTTTCCCCACTGAAGATGGATTACTTTGGAAACAATGAAAATAATTATCCCTTACTTTTGAACAGCTCTCTCCACTTTCCCAAGGACTTTCAAAAGCAATGTATCATTTGCTCTAGGGAGGCTGCCATTATTATTTTTATTATTATTTTTTAACAGAACAAGTCTTTTCATTACTCAAAAAAGGTTGTTAAAATTTAGTTGAGTCTGTGCTTGTGCCTTTAACACTTGGATGATTTTCTGCTCCTTCCTAAGGAAAGCATGCCTGGGGGCCCCGCTCCCCTGTCCCCTGTTGGGGACACACTTAGCACATGGGTCCACAGTAGGCCTGGCTGACATGTTTTTCATGTTAGACAAATTCAACCACAAGGTTACATCTTACAGCACGAACTTCCTGGAGTTGTGTGGGCACAGGCCACATGCAGATGGCTATTTCCCAACCTTTTCGGTACACAGGTGAACAATTCTGTTACCAGGGGCATGGGCGTCTAATTTTATCAGAGGCTGTATTGCAGCACAGCCTCCGACAGAATGTGGACACTGGACCATTGTGAATGCCTGCAGCTACCATCCCATTCTCACCCCATCCAGGTGGAAACCGAGCCTCAGTAGGTGTCATAGCTGGCAGGAGTAGCCACAGAGCTCACAGGGAATCCTGACTTCTCCCTGTCACCCTGTCACTGTACAGAGCATACAGTCACCTACAAGCTGGGGGACATCCCAGGGCAGGGGGCTGCACTCTCCTCACCTCCAGTCCGGGCGTCAGGGCCACTGTGTCCTGGCTGCCTGCTGCTCCTCTGCCAGGCTCCGCCTGCTCTGGGAGAGGGCTGCCCCGTGGGGATGCTCACCATGCTTTGTGAGGGCAGGAGCAGAGAGTTAAAAGGGCCTGCAGCCCCTCTCTGTGGCCCTTTCAAAACATGGCTTCCACTCTACTGACCACCCATCGTGTCTCTGGCCGTGGGCATCCGCACAACAGCTCTGAGGGGTAGGCATTATTATTTTTTGTGGCTGCACACTCTAGTGCCCTGACTGGGACTCAACCTGGGACCTTTCAGTGCATGAGACGACACTCAACCCACTCAGCCACACCAGCCAGGGCATGTTAGGTATTAATAACATCCCCGTTTTTACAAAGAAACTGAGTCCCAGGTATACTTACTTGCTTAAGGTAGCAGAGGAAAGGGAAGAGCCAAGATTCAAACCTGGATCTTTTTGACTCAGAAGTCCTGTTTTGCATCCTCCTCTCCTCCCTTCCTCTTTCTTCTTTTATTGTTGTTTTTGCTTATACCACCCAGGGTGCCTGGAGTCCTCACATCTCTGCGCAGATTGAGAAAAGGTGGCCGCCTCCAGTGGAGGCAGCTCTGAGCCCGGTGCATGGGAAGCGAAGACTACATTTCAGCTGACCTCCCCCTCGGATGTCATCTCAGCTGGTCACCTTTGTAGAGGGCGAGGCCTGCATGGCTGGTGGCTCTCACATCATACTGGCCTCAGGGCTCCAGGTCCTGAGTCAAGCCTTGCCATGAACTGCCTATGTGACTGTGTAAGCCACATCTCCCTGGGCGTCAGAGCCCTCGTTTGTAAAATGAGGTCACTGGACTAGCCACCAAACTTCCCTCCCAAATGGAACTCTTTTGTGAGTCTGCACAACACTTTCCAAGTTGGATGGAATGGCAGCCACAATCTAGCAACGGGTCTCACATGGCTCTGACCTCGTTCACCACTCTATGTCCCAGCAGACTGGAAGACCCATTGATCTCAAAACTCAAACACCTTCAGGGCAGGGCAGGTACATAAACAGAGCAGGCGAGCATCAGAAAAATCATGTGGTTTTAATTTTTTCCCCCTCCACTTTAGGTAGAAACACATTCAGAGACATAGTTCTCCAAAGAGGTGCAGGGAGGAGGAGGTCTGGAGGCTCATGGTGAGCCCCTGCCCTGCCCAGGGAGTAGCGCCCTGCCCAGGGAGTAGCTGTGACTAACTATCAGGGAAGCTGCTCTGGGGACTCCAGTCCCACTGTTCCTAGGGCTCCTGCAAGTCAAGAGAAGCTGCACATCTACACGTTGATATAAAAGCTCCTGATTGTAAAATGCTGTTTTTTTTTTGTTAGACCCACTGCAGCTCAAAGAAAACATGTTTTCCACTTTTATCTTCAGTCTCCTTCCCTCCACCCCCTTGGGAAATCTGGATGCTCGCTGATTCATTTATTAAGTATTTGTTGAGTCTCTATTATACTCCTGGGATACATCAAGAAACACTGTAGTTATTTCTTTCAGCTTCTTGGCAAAGCAAACAATTCACTATTTTTATTTGCACCCACACAAAAAAATATTAACATATTTAAAATATTTGCCTAAGCACAGGATTGGTGCTACAAAATGATAAGGCTTATTAGAAGAAAACTTCACTTTTAAACACACGGTGAGTCCAAAAACAAGTGAATAACATGATCTTGTTATTTCGGGAACTCAATGAAAGCATTATTTTTAAATTAGCCTTGTTATTTTTAATCTGAATGCTAATTCAATGAGCATTTTCCTTTAATTATCTTAATTGGTTTTAAATGGACAGTTTTTCAGTTCACTAAAAGTGTCTTTAGCCTCATGTCCCTTAAAATAATCTCTCTTTATTGAGCTTGTCTCTACCCTGGGCCCAGGAGGAAAGCAGAGTACAGTGGCTCACTGTTTTAGAAGTGCTCTGTTCAAATGTGTTGTAAAACGTCAGCCCCGAGGCCGGTGGGAAAGGAGAGGCAGGGCAGGCACAGCCAGGAGCCTGGCAGGGTGACGGAGACGTTGTTTCTGAACATTTATAACTTAGAACCTATCGCCAGGCTGAGCTACTTTAGTTAGAAGGACTGTTAATGATGCTAATCATTAAGGTCAACATGCATATTACAATTATTTGTAAGATACAAGTTATTAATAGTGTTTAGTAGTAAAAGTTATATAAATTGTTGTTAGTAGTCAACTATTAGGCCCTAACACCTACCAAGCACCACCTCTGGCTGGACCCCGAGTTCTCGTTAACTGTGTCATCTCATGGACATCTCCCCATCACTAACCAGGGCAGCTGTAATATCCTGTTATCATTGGGGAAACTGAGGCTCAGGGGAGGGACGTAACTTGCCTAAAGAAGGATCCTTTTATTTATTTTTTAATCTTCTCAACCAAGGATATATTTTTATTGATTTTTTTTTAAACGGGAGAGAGGATGGGAAAGAGAGAGAAACACTGATGTGAGAGAGACACGAGACACATCAACTGGCTGCTTCTCCTATGTGCCCTGACCAGGGACTGAACCTGAAACCTAGGGATGTGTCCTGACTGAGAATCAAACCCACAGCCTTTTGGTGTGGGGGCCGAGGCCCCTGGCCAGGGAGGTTACATGTTTTTCCAATCGGTTTTATAGCAGGGCCTTCACAGATGCTACAAAACTGCCCGACTTGGCTTCTCTTGACCCAACACTGCTCTGAAGCCCCAAGCTGGCACTACTGCAGCCAGTGTGCCCGAGGCGTGGACTGCAAGAGGGACATGGGGCAGACTTCCTCCCGGGCCTGTGTGTGAGGACACCCAGCAGCCGGCATTCTGGGAGGAAGTTATTGCTATGATTCCTTTCCATCGCGCCATCAGCAGTTTTTCCATTCCTTAATGCATGGTGTCATTTAAACAGTAACGCTGCACTATTTCCTGAGGACAACTTCAACCGACAAGGTTATGTATAATGCTCCCTTTTCCTCTCTTTCTCACACTAGCTGGTTGGCTCATGTGTCTATGGCCAGGCACCCCTGGTGGCTGGGAAACAAGACACTTTCTAGAAGACCTGAAACCGCAGACTTGTCAACCAGCCACTTTCTTGTGATCCGTCCTTGGACGAGGCCTTAACATCTACCTCTGCAAATAGAAAACACTGATGCTCTCCCCTGGGAGTGACTGGGAGGCCAACACTGAGAAAATAGATGGGGAAGTCCCTAGTACGGTGCCTGGCACATAGTAGGCACTTCATAAAATGTACTTGTCTTTCCGTCCTTCTCTCCTCACTTTGTGGGGTGGCACACCCCACAGCCTCATTCATTCCGCACAAAGAGTAAGGGCACAGAGCCTGGGCTGGAGGACTAGATGGTTTTTCCAGCCTGCCTCCTGGCCGTCACGCACAGATCCCTTAGTGCCTTTCCACGCCCTGCAGGACGCTTTCTCTGGGTGGCTTGTCGGGGGTCCTACCTTGCGTGGGTGGGCGTGGCTGGGGCTGTCCCAGCGGAGGCCCCAGCTGGGCTGTCCCGGGGGATTTAGCTGGTTTAGTCTGTGGAGCCTAGAGCAGGAGCAGAGAAAAGAAGCCCGTTGTGATCACCATAGCCATTTACTTCCTGGGTCGGAGGGCAGAGCTTACAGAGATCTTTTCATCACAGGTCCAACTTACATAAAGTGTGCAATTTGCAAGCATGCAGCACAGTGAATTTTTACATGTGTAGACACCCACATGACCACCACCCCGGTCAGAACAGAACGTTTCTAGTGGAGAAGTCTGCTCTGAGCCCCTCCCAGCCAGAAACCCCTTCAAGTATAACCATGATTCCGATGCCTGTTATCACAGATTCAAATTTTTATGAGCAAAGGGGGGAGCTGGTTTGAACACTTGTTTTTCCAGAAAGCTGGGAAACTAGCGAATTCTTTGGAGGGTGACCTGGTAATCCATGGTGAGGACTGTGGAGGGGAGGAGCTATGCGGGAGCTTAACAGGTTGGGGGATGGGGAAACGGAAGACACAATGGTCTCTATTGAGTACGCTGAGATCACACAAAGGGCATGTGTGTACACCCACATGCACACGTGCGCGCGCACACACACACACATATCCTGCCCCCTGCTCAGGCCCAGGATGGAGGGCACAGAAGGGGCAACTGACTTATCACTATAACCTCTGTCCACAGACCCCCAAACCCATTAGAGATGAGGTTTTTCTCCCCAGGATGGAGCGACAAAGGGCCCCTCGGAGTTGCCCAACTCCCGTCAGGAGCAGGGTGTAGAAGCTGTGCCCCATGTCCAGGCTCTGTCCACACCCCATCCCTTTCTCCCCATGCTGGTTCCTTCCCGGGGGTATCCCCTTTGGATCCAGAGGCCTCCCATTCTCAGGCAGATTGGCATTTCTGATGGCAACAAAGTCTCCTTTGTTTCTGCGGACTTACCCAAGGCCTCAGGGGTGAAGGCACTGTACCCCCTGGCACCAGGAATTGGCTCATTTTGGAAACAACAAGGTCGGCCATCAGCTGTCTGTCCTCTTCCACGTGCTCTCCAATCAGAGGCATCGAGCTGTCCATCACCTGCAGGAGAAATGACACCTGAGGGACGCCCATGCCAGAGTTCCAGGAAGGAGAGCGGGCCCAGAGCTCAGAACAGAACTGACCACTAGATGGCGATGTTCTCCATGCAAACACCCAGCCCCGCGCCTCCAGCTGGGAACCACCCCCTGGAGACATCCAGTTCCCTGCAGTTCCGTCTCCACCAACTCCCTGGATCAGTTCAGTTCAGCCTGCATTCGCTGGACTACAGAAACGTGACTGCGGGCGGGAGCCTTCGCTGACCTTTTCTGCTCTTTTCTTTGGGGAACTGGTCTCCGCCCCCTCTTTTCCCAAGGTCAGAGCTGGCTTTCTGAATTTTGGCCCAAGGTCAAGGCTTTCCACAAAGCCAGAAGCAGTGAAGTGCAGGTTCCATTATGACCAAAAAATAAAAATATAAAAATGACACGGGTTGAGCTGACCCCGGGTTCAGGAAGAAGGGGGGAGAGGAAAGGCCTCTGGAGGAACAGAAGCCGGAGTGAAACTCATTCCACAGGGAGCGGGCTGTTTCTCAGAGGAGACCGAGCGGTTGTTCTCAGAGGGGCCTGGGGATCTTCTTTCCCCATCCTGCTGTTTTTGAAGCTGTGAAACCAAGGCCCAGCAATAAGGTGACCAGACAATTTGTTAAAAATCTTGACTGTCCCACCAAAAGTGGGACATCTGGTCACCTTACCCAGAAGTGTACAGGGCTTGCCCACAGGCCCACATCCAGGTGGTGCCCAGGCATGAGCAGCTGTAGGAGGTCTTGAAGGGGAGTGAGCCTTGGTAGGTCCTCTCCTGTCCAGCCCTCTTTGCCCACCGAACCTCCATCAAAACCACTGTCTCCTTTCCCCTTTTCCCAAGCTCTGGACTCACCAGGTTCTCTCTCCTGTCCGAGTTCTTGTGCCTGTCACTCCCTCAGCTCACTCTTTTCCTGGTTCTCACCATCAGGAGGCACCTACCAAGCCTTCCTCTGGGAAGCCCTGACTGAGTGAGCTCCGAGAAGCCCCCTGTCCCATGTCCTCCTGCTGTCCTCACTTCGGTCATCCCCCTGGAGGGCTTACCCCCACAGCATGTCCCCTCCTGTTTACTGGTGTCTCCCCAGCCAGACTATGGGCCCCTAACATCAGGGCTGGGTCCTGTGTCCCGCTAAACAGGTATATCCTCAATACTTACCTGTTGATGGAGGGATAAAAGTCCAGCTCCTAATGATAAGGACACCAAGAAGTGCTATGATTTATTGAGCACTTACTATATGCCAGGCCCTGTACTAAGCACTGGGTATGGATGATCTCACACAAATCTCAGAAGAGCCCTTGGAGGCAGGGACTATTATTATCCTCACCTTAAGCACAAGAAAACGGAGGGTCAAAGATGTGGCAAGTTCAAGGACACATGGCTAGCAAACCAGCAAGGGAACGGCTCTCTGGGTAAAAACCGGGAACAGGAAACCCGAGTTCCAGGCTTAGGTCCTGCTACGGATGTGCTGTGAGGCTGGGCAGGTCCCTTCCCTCTGTGGGCCACTGATTTAACCACCTGTAAACGGAGGGGAGGGGCCTGGGCAGCTGGGAAGACCCTGGCAGCTGAGGCTGGTTGAGGTCTGTGAGTCTCAAGCACGCTCTGTAGCTGGAAGCTGGGAAACTCCCAGTTCTGAGTCCTGATTCTAACCTGGCTGTGAACATGAACCTTACAATGAGCTCCTCATGGTTGGGGCGTCGGTCCTTGGTACCCCAGATCCAATGCCTGGCACATGGACAGTGTCTCAGTCCGTGTGGGTTGAGTTGAGTTTTAACTGTAAGGGATGCAGGCCTGTCCCTTCTCCCCCGGACCCTGCCCACCTGTTTCTGTTCTGGCTTCTGTTCCCTAGATTCCCTGGAGTGGAAAACAGCCTCCACATTGAGAGCAGAACATTCTGGAATCCCCGTGGTGGACACAGCCAAAGGAAGTGGACACTGGTCTCCCGGGGGAAACATTTTTTCCCAGTGAGCAATGGCATTCCCTGGACAGGTCACGGGGGGCAAGTTCAAGGATCTCTCCCTTGAGCATTTCACTGTGAGGATCTTCACAAAACACGCCACACAGATGTTATGTTCTCACCACAGAGGTGGCCGAAGGAAACGGTGTTTTTGGATCCGGGGCAAAACACCTTTTATCTTCCTCCCGGCAGACTCCCCATCGCCCTGGACCCCACCCTAAACTCACTGCAAGGGAACAACTCTCAGAGAAAAAACAACCTGAAAAGCCATCTTTGTTTCCTTTTAGAACATTTTTGGAAAAGCTTTTTCTTTCTTTCTTTCTTTCTTTCTTTCTTTCTTTCTTTCTTTCTTTCTTTTTATTTTTTATTTTTATCTTTTTGTAAATGTGAAAGGTCCTTCATCTCTGAACCGCCTGGGCCCACAGGTGCACGTTTCTCCCCTAAGGGTGGAAGCCGAGGAAACTCAGAGAGGCAGGAGCTTTAGGGCAGAGAGAATGCTAACGCAGGGGGAAGGGGCTAAGCTCACAGCGTGGAGGGGAGCGCAGGCCAGGAGTCCTCATCCACTGATTGCCGGCCCCTCGCCTGGATGGGAGCTCCTGGAAGCAGTGCTCCCCGCTGTGCCCCCGCCCCCTGGCTCCGGGCTGGCACCCAGGATCGGGGTTCAGTGGTGAAGGAATGAACACTGTGTGTGCGCCAAACCTGAGTTCATGTCCGGTGGTCCCGGGAGGAGATGCTGAGGCTGGAGGGTCGGGAGGGGTCTCAAGAGTTGCAGGAGGGCCCGGGGGCCAACCTGGGCCTGAGGCTCGCAGCACACCTCAGGAGGCCAGGGACCCGCTGCCCCTGGAGCCAGTGTGCAGGCCGGCAGTTCTGCACCTTCACTGTCCCCCGAGAGGGGCCGCTGGGGGAACGTCAGGTGTGGGGGCAGCCAGAGGGGAGCCATTCCTGGGCCCGAGGGGGAGCTGTTCCCCAGGGGAGGCTGCACTTACAGATATCCACGCCACTCCAGTGGGAGCTTCCTCCTCTCACCCCCAGAAGCAGCCACTCCCTGGCCAGGCTGTGACTTCCCGGCACGGCTCGGGGAGAGCAGCAGGGCTCCCACCCAGCACATCACCTGCCCTGCCCGCTGTGGTCCAGGGAGTGGCCCGACACCTGGCCTGGAACTGGCCGTTCCCGCGGTCTGCTGGCCACGAGCAGCTGGCCCTCGGGGCCATGTGCTCCCATCAGCAGCCCCCGCGGGGGCGGGGCCGCAGGGCGCCCTCTGGTGGCCTGGCATCGGGTCAGCACAGGCCTCCGGCCGACGAGTGAGCAGCCCCAGGAGGTGGGAGTCCTAAAGGTGCTTTTGGAGGAGGGGCGCAGGGAAGGGGAGCTGGGGCGCAGGGAAGGGGAGCTGGGGCGCAGAGAAACATCAGGGGAGCAGGAGAGGCACAGAGGGTGCATGGAGGGGAGAGGAGGACTGTAGGATTGTGGGTGTTAGAGGATTGTTGGAGCACGGGAGATGGGAGGAGTCAGGGGAGAGGAGGATTGTGGGATTGGGAGAAACATGAAGGGGTAGCTGGGGGTAGCAGAGGATTGTGGGAATAGGAGGGACGTGAGAGGAGTGGGGGAGAGGGGGGTTGTGGGAGCACGAGGGACGGAGTCAGGAGAGAGGAGGACTGTGGGATTGTGGGTGGCAGAGGGGGATCGTGGGAGGGGAGGAACACAGAGGGGTAGCTGGGGACGGGGCAGGGTTGGAACCGCTTAGTGAGGGTCTCAGAGGGATGCAGGGGCTGTGGGAGCGATCCCAGGACCCACGGCCCCTCTCGGACTTCGGTCTTTTACAATTAACTTCCGAGCAGCCTTTCCTCCGTCCACACGCGTGCACAGCTGTGTCCCTTTCCTGACCGCCAGTGCCCGCCTCTCTTTATCCTCCTCCGTCCCTGCCAGCCGCACACCGCGTCTGTTTGTGTCCCCAGAGCCGCGCCGTGCCTGGCCCAGGAGCCGGGCGTGTATGTCTATGGGTTTACTGGGTGAACAGACGCGGGGAGCTCTGCACAGTGACTACACAGCTGGAGGAAGTGCAGGCAGCCCAACGGGAGAGATCCTGCCCCTGAGCCTGATGCTCTCGCCCTCCCGTGGACACGGTCAGGGATGCCGGGGCTGTGGAGGCGCAGCTCAGAGCCCCGGGCACCAGGCTTGAGATGCAGCTGAGGGCGGGAGTGGGGGTGGGGGGAGAGGGCTGCAGTGCCCAGGCCGGAGGCAGACACTGCTGGCCATGCCGGGTGCCCCCCCTCCGCACGCCTGCCCAGGGGCTGGGCCAGGCCAGCAGCACCTCCGCTGCCCCCCTCACCTCGATGATGAAATCTCTGCCGTCCTTGCTGTGGACAGCCTTGACCGCGCAGATGTCCAGGCCGCCAAACATTTCCGAGCAGCTATCCACCCACAGCCTGTACCTGCAGGGATGGGGAGACGGCGAGTGAGTGAGGGGGCAGAGAGCAGGGCAAGGGGAGCAGAGGGAGGGAGATGTAGCTAAAGCGGTGGAGAGACACATAGAGAAAAGGCAGAGAGAGACAGTGGCTCAGGCCCATTCAGAGATGGAGAGGTATGGTAAGAAGTAACACATAGCCTGGCTAGTGTGCTCAGTGGTTGAGCGTCGACCTATGCCCTGGTTCGATTCCTGGTCAAGGCACATGCCTGGGTTGCAGTGCGGGGCGTGCAGGAGGCAGCCAATCAATGATTCTCATTGTTGATTCCCCCCCCCCCCCTCTCTCCTCTCTCTCTCCCCCAACGCCCGCTCCCTTCCTCTCTGAAATCAATAAAAAATATATATTAAAAAAAATAACAGACATATGGCAAGAAAGACAGAAGAGGCAGAGACACAGAGAGAGGCAGTGGGAGAGACAGAATGGCAAAAACAAATTTGAGACATAGATGGACAGTGAGAAAGAGGGAGGGAAAGGGAGCCAGGTAGGCAGGAGAGAGGAATGATGAAGAGGGCAGGGGAAGCAACAGTAAGAGTTGGGAGAGTCGAAACTGGTTTGGCTCAGTGGATAGAGCATCAGCCTGGGGACTGAAGGGTCCCAGGTTCGATTCCGGTCAAGGGCATGTACCTTGGTTGTGGGCACATCCCCAGTAGGGGGTGTGCAAGAGGCAGCTGATGGATGGTTCTCTCTCATCGATGTTTCTAACTCTCTATCCCTCTCTCTTCCTCTCTATAAAAAATCAATAAAATGTATTTAAAAAAAAAAAGAGTTGGGAGAAATCCCCCCAGTCCCACCCAGAACCGTGCTGGCTCCAGAGTAGTGAGAGCTTGCCCTGCCCCCATCCAGATCCGTTCTGGACACCCAGCCATCCCAGCAGCCCTTTTCCCTTGGGAAAGCTGCCTGGAGGGCTTCAGAAATCCTCCCTGTCGCCCTCCCAGCTCCGGGGACCAGGCCAGACAAGAGCCTGCAGCGGGACAAAGAGCATATTCTGCCCTGAGCCTGGGGCAGGCATGGGAGGGAGCCGACCAGGCCGCTCCGGGCCGGGGCCTGGCCCTCTGGACCTGCTGCTGCTTTTGTTCCCTGGCCAGCCACTTGACGGCTGCGAGGCCAGTTTGCTTTGCAGGGGAAAGAGCTCCCGCTGGACTTTGCCCCCGCAACAAGGGGACGCTTGTAGCTGAGACCTTTCCCCAGCCCTGCACTTGGCCTCCTCCGGGGTGGCTGGATTTGGGAGTCACAGGGGACTTTGTGTCAATGTTCTCGCTTCTCACCCCACTCTCCAGGGTCACACGGGGCACGCCTACTTCTGAGATCTATTTGTGTCTCTGAGCCACAGGCCTGGAATGAGGAGCGATCATGGCTCAAGTGCTCTTAGCACAACGCTCTCTTCTTAGCTGCCAGTGCCCACTGAGGCCCAGAGAGGGACAGCGGCGTGGCGAGGTCACACAGGAAGATGGTATCAGAGCCCAGGTTTCCCAGATCTCCTGGCTCCTAGTTTAATTCTTTTCTTCAACTGTAGCATTTACGTAAAAGGAAGGATGAAAACTCATGTCTATTACGCTCCTACTATGTGCAAGACATTCTGTGAGGGGTGGGGGTTGACTTCTCATTCTTTCTACCCCCACAACAACTCTATCAGGAAGGTTTAACCCATTTTACGGATGAGGAGACTGAGGGTCAGAGAGGGTAATAAGTGTGTGCTGGCTTCCAAACCCAGATCCTGTTTGATTCCACAGGTCACAGAGCCACCCTGCCTCTCAGTCAGAACATGAGGACCTGCTCTTACCGTGGGAGACCAGATCTGGATGCCTAATTTTTAATTTTATTCAGAGAGAGGAAAGGAGAGGGAGTTAGAAACATTAATGATGAGAAAGAATCATCGATCCATTGCCTCGTGCATGTCCCCCACTGGGGATTGAGCCAGTGACTCAGGCATGTGACCTGACCAGGAATTGAACTGTGACCTTCTGGATAATGGGTTGATGTTCAACCACTGAGCCACACTGGCCAGGTGAGTCACCTGACTTCTTTCTGTCAATTCCCTCTATAAACTGTGGTGAGCCTTTCCCCGCAGCCTCAGTTTCCATCTCCCGCCACGGCTGCAGCTTCTCCCTAAGCACCGCCTTCGTTTCTCACCTCTCTGTCATGGCCACCTGCTCCAGCATGGCAGAGCCTGTGTTGGCCTTCCAGTTGCCAGAGATGGAGGTTCTCCTGCATCAGAACAAATAACACAGTGAGGGCATTAGGGACACGTCCCCTGATCTGCTTTCCTTCTTGGCTTTGGCTGTGAGGAGGCTCTGATTCAAATATCTGGCTCTCACTTGAGATGTATTCCTAGGGACATGCTGTCCTCAGCTTTATCTATTATGTGATAAATATATATTTTTTGATCTTTAAAATTTTTAAATTGATTCTTTTTTAGAGAGAGAGAAAGGATGAGAGAGAGAGAGAGAGAGAGAGAGAGAGAGGGAATATGCCTGAGAGAGATATAGATTCGTTGTTCTATTTGTGCATTCACTGGTTGATTCTTGTAGGGGATCAGACGCACAACCTTGACATTTTGGGTATTTTTTGGATCTTATGTGTCATTTCCAAAGCCACCTTTGAAGTCTAAAAATTAAATTAAAAAAAATGTCTATACAATCTAATGAAATCCCAAATGTTGGCCTCTTTTTTTTTTTTAGAACTAGGCCAGTATAACCCTGGGATTCTGGAATTTTTTCACAGCCCCCAAAGGTAGGGAGAATGGCCCATGGAGAGGAGTGACTACTTTTCCATGGTGAAGACCAGGCGCGCCTTCTGGCCTCATCACCCTCTCAGTTCCCTCTTCTTTCCTGCCCGGCAACAGCTGACCTCCCTTTGGGTCTCCATGCCCATGGCTCTTCCCTATGTCCAGGCCTCCACCCGGCTCCGCTCCTTTCCTTTGCCTGGTCCAGTCCTTGTCTCCATCCTTGCCGCCCTCAGTCCTACTCATCCTTCAAGTTCATCTGAAATGTGACTTCCTGGCAGCACACCTTCCCAAGAAGAGTAGACCCCGCTGCACTGCACCTATACCAGTGTTTAATAATGCTCATCTCACCTGTAACAACTGCTTTACAGAGGACACATTTGACTCGTCCCCTGATGTCCAGTGGGAGCTGGCATGGAGCGGGGGAAGGGACTGTGTGTGCAGAATGCAGACAGACCTTGTCCAATGGCACATGTGCATTCAGCAAAGATGGAATGGCTATAAGCAAAGTGGCAGAGGTAAAGCTATTTATTCTATGGCCAAGGGAAGACAGGTGGTGGAGATTAAAGGGTGGTGGTGGTGGTGGCGGGGGGCGTGGGTGTGGAATTGCTACAAAATACATCCTAAATGAGAAGAGAGTACAGAGGAGACTAGATGGTGGCCAATAGGAGTCATAATGACCGAGGGGCATTGATAAACAGAGACATCGATAAGGTTCACATCAGTTCAGTTTCGTTCAGTTCAGCTCAACGGAACTCCATTCAACCTGGCAAAGACTTGCTGGGCCATCCTGTGTCCTGGGGGTACAGAGGTGACCCCTCCTCGGGCTGCTCACTACCTGGAAGGGGGTCTAGTCTAAAACCAGAGGCCAGGCATGGTGGGGCTATGGATCTACACAAGGAGAGACGCGCTCTAGGGAAGCCAAGATGGAACCAGTCACTTACTGTGATTGCGGGAGGTAGCCAGTGGGATGTGTGTGGAGGATGAGCAGGGATTGCTATCGTGGGATCTATACCAGGGGAAGAGGAGGCAAACCTGACGCGAGTCAGATGGATGCGAGTTTGAACCTTGGTCCCAGCATTTTCTAGCTGTATAACTGTGGCCAACATGCCAACGTCTCTATATTATCTCCTTGTAACTTGGGAATCATTCAAGTACCGTCCTTCTTTATTGTGTGGATTAAAGGAAACCTTCTCCCCAAATCTTTCAGTACAATGGGCGCTCCTCTGATTTCTCAGTGAGTGGAGACAAGAGGAGGAGGCATTCCAGTGCCAGAGGCAGCAGGCACAGAGCCAGGCCGCTCTCCTTCCAAGAAGATAATGATGGTGAGAGCTGATATCTAATGAGTGCTTTCTATGTGTGAGACACGGGTCTGAGGGCTTTATGAGCACTGGCTTCTTTCAGCCTCACTGAACCTAATGAGACGGATATTATTTTATCATCATTCCCACTTAGTGGCAGAGCCACCAAACCATATCTGAGGAATTCCATGCTCTGAACTGAGACTCACCATGGCACAGCCCGTGGCAGGCTTGGGGGGGAGAGTCAGTTGGCCCTAATGTGATACTGCTGCTGGCATGCGCGATGGAGTCTAGTTGGCAAACTGCGGCTCTCGAGCCACATGCGGCTCTTTGGCCCCTTGAGGGTGGCTCTTCCACAAAATACCATGGCTTGGGCGAGTTCTATTTTGAAGAAGTGGCGTTAGAAGAAGTTTAAGTTTAAAAAATTTGGCTCTTAAAAGAAATTTCAATCATTGTCCTGTTGATATTTGGCTCTGTTGACGAATGAGTTTGCCGACCACTGGCCTAGACTATGACAAAAGGGTCTGTCTGTCTAGGTTGCAAAGGTATGACACCGACCCCCTCATTGAAGAAGGCGGGGCTGGGGATGGAGGAGCCGACCTCTGTCACCTTGGCAATGAGTGGAGACGGTGAGTCAGTACGAAAGGGACTGTATCACAGTTGGTGACGTGTCTCTTACAGGGCTGTGGGCACGGGTTCTGCAGAGCACATGTAGAGTGGGACTCACAAATAAGGACGTAGACGGCGGATGGCGGGAGCCAGAACGCTCCCTGCTGGAGTGGGAAGTGTAGATAAGCAATCCGAGAAGCCTAAAACGAACCATGTGGGACCAGATGAAAGTCAGAGGTATCCACGTGAACTCGATTTAGCTTTAGACGTAGATGGCTAATGTTATAGAAATGATCACCGCTACGTGAGGAGTGGGTTAAGGCAGTGGTGGGCAAACTGCGGCTCATGAGACACATGTGGCTCTTTGGCCCCTTGAGTGTGGCTCTTCCACAAAATACCACTGCCTGGGTGAGTCTATTTAGAAGAAGTGGCGTTAGAAGAAGTTGAAGTTTTAAAAATTTGGCTCTCCAAAGAAATTTCAATCGTTGTACTGTTGATATTTGGCTCTGTTGACTACTGAGTTTGCCGACTCCTGGGTTAAGGTACACACATATCTTTCCGAGCTCTGCGAAGAGGCCTGGGGAAATGACATTCCAGTAGCAACCCGTGCAAAGGCCCCAGAGCGGGGCATCAGGTGGGCCAGAGAGGAGGCTGGGCGGTCAAGGGCGCAGAGGATGCTCTCCCCTGAGGTCTGCCACGAACCCCCTCCCTGGGACGTGGGCCAGCCCAGGGTCCAGGAAGCGCCATCACGAATGACAAATTGGGCTGTCAGGGAAGAAAGGCTCGGCATAAAGAATGCGGCAGTGAGGTAATCCTCAAGGAGAGAAACTGGGACAAGGTGCAGTCAATGTCAAGTGGAAACTCGAGCGGTGAGGAGAGGAGGGAAGTGATACCGTGACGGGCGGCCCGGAGGCCTCAGGAATGCACTGGACTTCAGCACCAGAATGTTCCCTCGCTCCTTTCCCAGGGAGGAGGGGACATCATCACCCCGAGGGCATCGGAGAGCCGCCACAGGTCTGGCCCGGCTCCTGGTGGAAGAGTGTGATTGGCAGGCAGGGCAGAGGTGTTCCTTGGGAGCGGGCTCCGTCTCTTTGGAGGAAATAGGCCAACTGCCTGCACCTTCTTTGGCTCCCTAGGCAACGGCAGAGCCTGCACGGCCTGCGAGGCCCGCAGTTACCACCTGGGCCTTGGCAGAAGGATGTGCTGACCCTCGGTGCGGGCAATGCAAATGGTACAAAAGCAGCCCAGACCATGCATTGCTGGGTGTGCATGGCTGTGATGGGGAAAACTTTATTTAAAAAAAACACACACTTTCAGCAGAAACTGGTTTGGCTCAGTGGATAGAGCGTCGGCCTGTAGACTGAAAGGTCCCAGGTTCGATTCCGGTCAAGGGCATGTACATTGGTTGCGGGCACATCCCCAGTGGGGAGTGTGCAGGAGGCAGCTGATCGATGATTCTCTCTCATCGATGTTTCTAACTCTCTATCCCTCTCTCTTTCTCTCTGTAAAAAATCAATGAAATATATTAAACAACAACAACAACAACAACAACAACAACAAAACACTTTCATTTCAGAGAGGAAGGGAGGAACATCAGTGATGAGAGAGAATCATTGATCGGCTGCCTCCTGTACACTCCCTTCTGGAGATTGAGTCTGTAACCCCGGCATGTGCCCTGATCTGGAAATGAACCGTGGCCTGCTGCTTCATAGGTCTGAACCATGCTGGCTGGGCTTGATGGGTAAAAGTTTATTTACAGAAACAAGTGGCAGCTGGATTTGTGCGCTGTGGTCTGCTGACCCTGACCTTGAGCACCAACTGCACCGCACAGAGGCACATAGAGACTTCCAGCTGCTCGGCCAGCCCGGCAGCCCTCCAGCTCGGCACCATTCACGCAGCCAGGGCTCCGTGGGCTCGGCACCCGGGCACCGGGTGGCTCTCTGGGGCCTCATCCTTTCAGGTGGAACCAACAACAACATTCCAAAGTGAGAGAAGAGAGTCTCGGAGCAGAGGAGATGCTCTGAAGATGAGAACTCCCTCCCACTCCTGTAACCACGGCTCCCGTGAGTCACCCTCTGCCCCGCCTCCCCTGGCGGATGTGTGGATGTCCTGTCGCTGACTCCTCTTCCCTGGTTCCACTGGGGGATGCCCCTGCCGTCTTGATGGGCTCTCCATGCTGCTTTTCTGACTTTCTCTAACCACAAGCCTGTGGCCGAAGTTTGACCAATCAGCGCTGTTTCCATGGAACCACAATCTCGACGGAAGTCCTGAGGTGATTAGGGGACATTCACTTCCCAGTCTGGGTGCCATGAAGATTGTCTATTGCTTCTGGCTACCCAGATCCCCGGGCTGCCCGGGATCCTAATGTTTCTGAAACTGATAACTGAGTGGTTTTGTTGGTTAATTGGTTTGTTTTAAGTTTCTGAATACCCATGTTTTTCTAATCCTTTTTAAAAAGCTCCATCAAGTTAGTCAAGTGTGGTTTCTGTTGCTTGCAGTCAGAGAATCCTGCTATGGTCTCCTAACTGGTCTTAGTGGTTCCAGGAAATCCTCTTTGCAGCCTGAGGGCCCAGAGCCACCTTTTTGTTAATTCAGGCCAGACCACTCCACGTCTCTGCTCCGCAGAGAACAGAAGACAATCCACAACCTCAGCGTGGTGTTCGAGGCCCTGCTTGATCTGTCCTCAAGTTTCTCTCTGTCTTGTCTCCTTTGACACACACCCTGAATGCACTGGAAGTTCCCCAAACATGCCCGTCTCTTCCTTCCTCTGGGGGGACAGCCCTCATTTGGGCAGACAGACTTCCACCCTGGGCTAAGCCAGGGGGATCATCAGCCCTCAGCTCACAGACCAGAGAAGGTCAGAAAGGAGGTGGAAAGCAGGAATAGTTGATGTGCAGAGGAGGCCTCCTCCTGGGGTGGTGGTGGGGGCGGGGAAGGGGTGTTGGGCAGGGCTGGACATGCATTGCTAATCTTCGTTTCCCCTCCATTCTTTTCCCCACTCCTCCAGCCACCCCCCCCCCCCCGTGAACAACCCCCCCCCCCCCCCCCGCCACCGCCAGGGACTCACATGTAAGCCTTGTAGTTGGATCCGATTTTCTGGATGCGGATGTCGTACTTGGAGTCGATGAAGGCCTCGGTGGTGGCGTAGGTTCTGGCCATGGCCACCATGCTGGTGATGTCCTGGTAGTCATGCTGGTTTTCCACTTTGATCTGTGGGAGGCGAGAAGGTGAGTGCCACCCACCAGTGCTCATGCACGCCTACCCGACGCTGGGACCAGTGCTCCATGCAGAGTGACCTTGAGAAGGTCACCTGCCTGGCAGGGGACACAGCCGTGGGAACCAGTCACCCACTGCACCCCAGAGGAGGGAGGGAACTCCTTGGGGAGTCAAGGGAATCTTCCTAGAAGAGGTGAGCTGGCAAGGTTTGGCAGGATGGATGTGGTTTCAGATGGACTATCCAGCGGGGTGCTCTGAGAGGCCTGAGGAAGGCAAAGCAGAGGCAGAGGAACAGCATGGGGAGGTGGGAAGGGGTGAGCAATGGGATCAGACTGGCCGATGGGGCAGGAAGGTGGGGGACAGCTGAAGGGGGTCATCAGAGAACAGACCACAGATGGCCTGAACAGCTTAGTAAGGGGCTAGAATTTTCAGCCCGAAGGCTCTGGAAAGGCCCTGGGAGGAGTTTAAGCTAAAAAGTAGCCTAATTTGTGTTTTAGAAAAATCATCCAGCAGTTGTACAGAAGGTTGAATGGAGGGGTGTGATAGGGGATAGAGAGAGACCAGTTAGAGAGAAGGAAGTGTGTATGTGTGTGTGGAGGGTGTGCACATGTGGATTGTGTGTGTGAAGACCTGGATGTGTAGTATGTGTGATGTGTGTTATGTGTTATATGTGTGGTGTGTTGTATGTGATGCTTGTGTATGCAGGCAGTGTGTGTGTGTGTGTGTGTGTGTGTATGCAGGCTGTGTGTGTATGTAGGCAGTGTGTGTGTATGTGTGTGTATGCAGGCAGTGTGTGTGTGTGTGTGTGTATGTAGGCAGTGTGTGTGTGTATGTGTGTGTATGCAGGCAGTGTGTGTGTGTGTGTGTATGCATGCAGGCTGTGTGTGTGTATATGTAGGCAGTGTGTGTATGTGTGTGTATGTGTGTATGCAGGCAGTGTGTATGTGTGTGTGTATATGCAGGCTGTGTGTGTATGTATATGTATGTAGGCAGTGTGTGTGTGTGTGTGTATGCAGGCTGTGTGTGTGTGTATGTAGGCAGTGTGTGTGTATGTGTGTGTATGCAGGCAGTGTGTGTGTGTGTGTGTGTGTGTGTGTGTGTATGTCTGTGAGCGCCCATGCACTGGACAAGGCCAGCCCTGCTAAAGCCAAAAGCCGTGGGAGAAACTCACACTGTGATGGGGCCAGGAACACAGTGTGGTGCCCTGGAGCTGAATCCCGCTCAGGCCCCGGGCAGCCAAGCGTCTCAGCCGTTGAGATATCCAGGCTGAGGATTGATGCTTCCTGTGGACCACAGGTGGGCTGTGAGGGAGGGGGCAGCCTGGAGCCACTTACAACTCTGTATGGAGGGAGCAGGGGCTGACAGAGAGATGCTGCCACCTCCACTGGTCCAAGCCACCAGCATCCCTCAGTGGACCAGGGCAACCATCTCCTTTTAACATTCATCTCGCCCAAGCCAAACGCCTCAGGCTGATTTCCCAAATCCCTGGGCGTGGACCAAGGTGTCTGTGTTTTTGGAAGCCCCACAGGAGTGGTGTGCAGCCCAGGTTGAAAAGCACGGCCTGTATCCTGTGGTTCCTGGTCACCTTTTACGCTCAGCCCACTTGGCCCTGCCTCAGTGCCTTTGTACCTGCTATTCCTTCCGTTTGGAACCATTTTCCTGAATCCCTTCCCATGGCCATCTTTTTCCAGTCTCTACCCAGATGACCCCTCAGTGGAGGCTTTTTCAACTATTGATGTAAAGTAGCTACTCTCCTTGCCCCCTCTGGAAAGGCTCTATGAATTATCCTAGCTTATTATTATTGCTCTTTTTCTTACAGTCTTTGACTATCTGAAATTGCTGTTCATGCGCATATTCCCTCTCTCCTCCACTGAAATGTAAGCCAACATAATCAGGGACCTCCTGTGACTAATAATGCAAATTCAAACCCCAGCTCCCTCACTTACTGGCTGTGTGACCTCAGATAAGTTACTTAGCCTCTCTGTGTCTCACTTTCCTTTTTTTTTTAATGTATGTTTATTGATTTCAGAGAGGAAAAAAGAGAGAAACATTAATACTGAGAGAGAACCATTGATCGGCTGCCTCCTACACACCCAACACTGGGGATTGAGCCCGCAACCCTAGCAGGCCTGGGCCCTGACCAGGAATCGAAATGTGACCTCCTGGTTCATAGGTCGATGCTCAACCATTGAGCCATGCTGGCTGGGTTTCTCACATTCCTTATCAGCAAAATGTGGATAAGTTGTTGATATAAAGTAGCTACTCCATATCAAATGTGGATAACTTGCTGGGTTAGTGTTGAACATTGGATTACTGTTGAGCATTAAATGAAATAATACATATAAATGGCTTATCAGAACAATTGGCTCATCACAAGCACTTGATCAATGATAACTATTATTAATTGTTACCATTCCCTCTCATAACCTGAACACCCAGCATAGTGCTTGGTACATAGTTGGTACTCATAAATATTTGCTGAAAGAATGAATTCAGGGGCCAGTCATGGTAATAGCTGAGTGAAGAAAGTCTAGGCCAGTGGTTGGCAAACTGCGGTTCACAAGCCACATGCGGCTCTTTGGTCTCTTGAGTGTGGCTCTTCCACAAAATACCACTTGCGGACGCGCACATACAGTGTGATTGAAACTTGGTGGCCCATGCACAGAAATCGGTTTTCGGCTCTCAAAAGAAATTTCAATCGTTGTCCTGTTGATATTTGGCTCTGTTGACTAATGAGTTTGCCGACCACTGGTCTAGGAAGAGGGAAAGGAGGTGCAGTGGCCCTGAGGGAGATGCTGCCCATACATTAACAGAAAACTGAGTTTTCACACCGTATGGAAGCTAAAGGCTGGTGGGGATTCATGCTCTTCCATCCAATCTCCCCTCGGATATGAACACAGGAAATGGGGTCAAGATCCTTCCCAGATAATGGTTTGAAATTAATCTCAACCCAGAAACACATGAGCAACGGAGTGAAGTCCACTGCCCCACTTTAATCGCCTGGAAAACATTCCGGCCAAGTGTGGCCAGCGTCTCACCCTGTCCAGATCCGTCTCCGTCAGGTTCCCACAGAAGGCCAAGTTCAGAGCGTGCCCCTTCCCAGCGGGATGGCCCAGACAAAGTTGTTTTTCCCCCACAAAGATAACTGCATGAGGCAGTTTACTGAACCAGGTTATTTACGAATAAGCTAATAGCTGAGTGGCTATCTACCAACAACAATAACCATAGCCTTAGAACACTTGCTCTGTGGTCTCTCTTTCTGGCAAGAACTAGCCGGCAGGGCCAGCTGGAGATTCAGGCCCCTCCTAGTTCAAGATGATAAAACCATGACCTTGGAGCACACATGGATGCTTTCTGTTTTTATAGCAGGAAGATGCGCATCCAGCTCATTCCAAAGTGGTATCTGTTCATGAAAACCTAGTTAGATGGGGCATGAGGGATAGGCTACGTATGTTCTATCTCCGAAGGTTCTCACCAGTCTTGCAGCTCCCAGCCTCTCAGGCTGTTTAGTTTAGAATGGATTCCTGAGCTCAGCATTGAAAGCTGAGAAGAGCCAGGCCTGTGTGGCTCAGTGGTTGAGTGTCATCCTATGAATCAGGAGGTCACGGTTCCATCCCCAGTCAGTCAGGGCACATGCCCAGGTTTGCAAGAGTGATCCCTAGTGTGGGGCATGCAGGAGGCAGCTGGTCTCTCTCATTATTGATTGAAAGAATGAATACAGGGCCAGACATGGTAATAGCTGAGTGAAGAGAGTCTAGGCAGAGGGAAAGAAGTTGCAGTGGCCCTTGGGGTGATGCTGCCTCTCCCCTTCTCTCTGAAATCAATTTAAAAAATATATAGGCTGAGAAGAAGTAAATGGAAGTTGCTAATAACCTAATAATGTAGACGTTCCCAGCCTTTCTGGGTTCACAGTTCCCATCTCCAGAATTATCTCATGGCATTTCTAGGCCAAGAGAAATACCAAGCACTTCCATTTACTAAGTAGTCAGAGCTAAATTGCTGGATAAATATTTATTTCAGGACAACTTGGTAATTACTTGAAAAAAAAAGCACATCATGTTTTCATTTCATTTTAAATAACGACAATTACTTACTAATGGAATGTGTGTGCTTGGTGGGCACTGAACAAGTTCTCAAGCCACAGACTCAGACGGACCCCATGACCCGCATTTCCTAGTGCCCGCTGATTGGCATATGGCACTTGTTTTTCTACACAACCAGCACCTGAGTCCCAGCTTTGCCAAGATGCAGTGCCATGGAAAGGAGCATGAGAACCCAAGGCTGACATGGGGAGCTACCTCGGAGAGCGGTCTGCATGCCTCACAGGTGTCGAGAGTTGCTTTTTCTCTTGAAAATTTATAATATACTGTGGTGCAGGGTTTGGGAACCAGGGACCTAGTGTTATGACTCCCAACACCCTCCCCCAGTGGTTAAGAACAGGAGTCTCTGGGCAGTATCCCTGGGAGAAAGCCTACCTGGTTCTCATGGCAATCATAGGTCTGAGAAACCCCCGGGGGGCCGAGTATCCAATAAGCCAGTCTAGAGGTTCAACCAGTACACGCTTGAGGAAAATTTGATTTCACTCATATGTGGAATGTAATGAACAAACTGAAATACCAAGCAAAACAGAGAGCAGACTCCTGGAGAGAGAGCAGGCAGGCAGCTTTGGAGGTGTTAGGGTGTGTGTGTGTGTGTGTGTGTGTGTGTGTGTGTGTGTAGGGATTGAGCAAAAGAGAAAAAAAAGAGAGAGAGAACTCATGGACACAGAGGGGGTGGAGGAGGGTTGATGCAGAGGGGAAAGGACATAGAGGGGATAAATGGTGATGGAAAAAAAAAATCTCTCTATATAAAAGCCCAGCGCCTGGACCCGTGGAATTACCAGAACGACTAGTGGCTATGATGTGCATTGTGGCAACCAACCATCCTGATCTGGCCCCCAGTCAGCCTCTAACACTCCAATCAGGGGCAGGACCAGCTGACCAACCATCTGGGGTCCTTCCCCCTGGCTGCCCCCCCCCCCAATCATCCCCTAACACCCTGATCTGAAGGGGGCCAGCTGGCCAACCGCCCACCAGTCCAGCCTGATGGGCCCCTATTGGGGCAGGCCAGCCAGACCCTATCTGTGCACAAATTCGTGCACCTGGCCTCTAGTATGAAATAAAACAACAAAGACTATGAGACTTGTTAAGATGGTACAAATTCTATTGGAGATTGATTCACCAGGATTGTGCTCTCAGTGCAAAGCATGTTGGTGAGAGCAAGCTCTCCATTTAGAGTAGCCCTTAAGCATGTCTGCAATGAAGTAAAATGCTCAAGGAGGCGCAGTGGCCCTGAGGGTGATGCTGCCTGTTGAAAAGACGCTGCCTGTTGAAAAAACAACACGTTGTACTAAACACAAAATTAAGTCACAATCCCTGTCACTGAGGAGTTCCATAGGAGAGAGACAGACAGACAGACAAAGCAGTAAAGGGTGACAATGCCACCACAGAGGCCAGCATGGGGGCCATGGGTGCACAGGGGAGGGAACCATTTATGGAGCGGAGGGAGAATTGAAGTGTGGCCTCACGTATCTCAGTACTTTCTCACTCATTCCTTCTCGAGGTCTTACCTATTTTTTTTTTTTTTTTTTTTTTTTTTAATGAGCACCGACTATGTGCCAGGAAGTGGAATGCAATGAACAAGTTGAGAATACCAAGCAAACACAGTTTACTGTCTGATCTCATTTCATCTTCACAAACAGTCCGCAGGGCTTCCGGCCACAGTGTACCCCACAAGCCCTGCCTCTGTAAACAACCATAAAACTGGAACAGATTTACGAGGGGACGATTTTTGGGAGGCTGTGAGAGTAGACAGTACAGGCTGTGATCCTTGACGGGAGGGAAGTTCGGGAGGTGACCCCCGAGGCAGCCTGGCCCCTTTTCTCACGCCACTTGGCCCTGGCCTGGGACACTCAGCATCCCGGGCTCCCATGCCTCCTGAACCCCAGCTCTTTCCTGCCTCTGGGCTTTTGCATATGCTTCTCTCTCTCTCTCTCTCTCTCTCTCTCTCTCTCTCTCTCTCTCTCTCTCTCTCTGGAAGGTTCTTCTCTCCTGCCCCTTGCATGAAATGTCTCCACCTCCAAGGATTCCTCCGAAAGCTCCCTCATGCTTTTCTGTCTTCTGCTTGGTACTGAGTCACACTCACAGTTCTGTATCTATTTGCTCAACTATACACTGTCTGCCTCACCCACGATGTCTGTACCCAGTGCTCAGCACAGTACCCAGCATGCAGTGGGTGCTCAATAAAGCGCTGTAATGAGAGAATGAATTAAATTGGCCATTTCCCTTCCCATGGGAAATGGGGGACAGGGGCAGTTAGGAGGAACAGGGGAGGGAGGAGACACCCCTCTCCTTTTATGAAAGTGGCCCAAACTCAGAGACCTTACCAGGCAGATCTGAGAAACCTCTGTGAGGGGTTTGGGACTTGAAGACAGCCCAGCTAGTCAGGGAGGAATGGGGACTCAATCCAGGCCCGGTGAGTTCTGAACCCCAGGCCTGTTCACGACACTGTCCTGCTTTGAAAGCAAAGCATGGAGGCAACTCTCTCCTCCTGGCCTTCCTCTCCAATCCTTTTCCCTTCCCCTCTCACCCTCCTCTGGTGCGTTTGCAAGCTCTACTGACAGATGGGCTTTGCTGGCAAATGCGGCTGCTGAGACACAACGGGGCAGGTGCCCAGCCTCTTCCTGGAAGGACCTGAGTGTGTGTGTGTGTGTGTGTGTGTGTGGGGGGGGGTACGCTCGGCTGCCAAACCCCACGGCCAAGGTATCCCCCAGATAAAGCTGTGGCCCCGATGACTCACTCCAGGGCCCCTTGGCCAAGGCAGCCTGTGCCAGGGGACCCCGCATGGCCGAGGCCCAGGGCTGACTCACAGGGCAGGCTGCCACCATCTGAATCACCCTCCCCGCCTCTGGTTGGAGAGGAGGCTGGGGGCTGGGACGGGGCACTGGGTGGGGACCATGTGACTCACCCTGTGAATCAATAACAACAATGACAAATAATAACAGCACCTTTAATGAGAGCCTTTTATGTGCCAGGTGCTAATATATCTATATAATGAAAGCCCAATATGCTAAGTGTCTGGTTGGCTGGTCAGACGTTCAACCAATCAGAGTATAATATGGTAATGATATGCTAAGACTGCTCAACTGTTTGCTATGACAACACTGACCACCAGAGGGCAGATGCTCTGACTGGTAAGTTAGCTTGCTGCTGGGATCCAGCCGATTGGGACTGAGTGAGATGGGCTGGACATTCCCTGTAGCCCTCCCTCAGTCCCTCCCTGGCTGGCCAATCTCCCATGTCCCTCCCTGGCCTTGATCGTGTACCAGTGGGGTCCCTCAGCCTGGCTTGCACCCTCTCGCAATCTAGGACCCTTGGTTTAGGCCCGACAGTGGAACAACTGGTCACTATGACGTGTACTGACCACAGGGGCCAGATGCTCAACTCAGAGCTGCCCCCTGGTGGTCAGTGCACTCTCACAGGGGGAGCACCACTCAGCCAGAAGCCGGCTCACAGCTGGCAAGCGCAGTGGTGGTGGGAGGAGCCTCTCCTGCCTCCATGGCAGTATTAAGGATGTTCAACTGTGGGACACAGTCAACAGTCAGACATCCCCGAGGGCTCCTGGACTGTGAGAGGGCGCAGGCCAGGCTGAGAGACCCCCATCCCCAAGTGCACAAATTTCATTCACCGGGCCTCTAGTGTGTGCATGTATTTATTTACTTATATTTATATTTCAGAGAGGAAGGGAGGGAGGGACGGAGGGAGGGAGGGAGAGAGAGAGAGAGAGAGAGAGAGAGAGAGAGAGAGAGAAACATCAATGATGAGAAAGAATCATTGATCATTTGCCTCCTGCATTCCCCCCTCCCCCCCCCCCCCCGCCCTACACACACACACACACACACACACACACACACTGGGAATGGAGCCCACAACCAGGACATATGCCCTGGCTTCAAATCAAACCATGACTCCCTGGTTCATAGATCAATGCTCAACTACTAAACCACACTGCCCTGGCCTAACAGCTATATATCAATTGACTTAGTCTTCATAACAACCTTAGGTAGTAAGTACTATTCTTCCTCCACTTCACACATGAAGAAACTGTGGCCCAGCCAGGTTATAGAATTGTTGCAGGCCTCAGCTGGCTATGGAAGAGCTGAGACGGTAACCATTCATTCAGTAAATATTTACCGAGGCCCTACAATAAGCCAGGCGCTGAGGCAGGGGCCAGGGACGCGAGGCTAGAATTGGGTGAGAAGTGCGTAAACAAATACATCCATGATGTGGTAGGTAGAGGTGAGTGTTATGGGAACACACATTAGGCGAAGGGGGTGGGGGTAACGGGAGGCCAGGGTGGAGATGTCATTTCATCGAGAGCTGGGTGGAGGCCTCGCTAAGAAGCCGGCATCGAGCAGACCCCTGCAGCAGATGGGAGAGCAAGTCTCAGGCCAGCCTGGGGCAGAGGAGAGCCAGAGCCAGCAAGGGAGGTGGGTCCTGATGGGCCTAAGCCAATCAGAACACAACACTCCTCTCCCAGTGGCCCCGGTGGACGCATGGATAGACGGGCCAGCCGGATGGACAAGAGCATCGGACTCCACCATGGAGGTGAACGTTGAGAATGAAGCCCATTACCCAGAATGCCACCGGCAGCCAGCCTGGCACGGAGGAAGCCGCCTGAAAGGGAGCTGAGCCTGAGGCCGGTGGCCGAGGACCTCGGGGCCGTCACTCAGTTAGTCCGCAAGGCTTGGTGAAGCCAGTCTGGGGTGGAATTTTCCTTCGCTTGCAGCCAAAACAATCCTGATACAGGTGAGTGCATTTACTGGCTACTGGCCGCCCAGACCCGCCTTGCTGCCCTGGGTGTGCTGGCAGGAAGGCACTCTTGCCCCGGCTCCCTGGTCTGAGGCCGGATTTTCCACTCTATAGCCTCTGGGGAACCTGAGTCCTCTCCTTCAGCAATGAATACCCTTAGGTTGGGAGAAAGCTATTAGGGGCGATTCCTTATTTCCAGACTCCCGCAGTTTTCTTCCTATGCTGGGTGCAACGCCCTGGCCAGTCTGCCCCTTGTCATTCACACCTCCCTGGGAGGGGAGGGTGACATACTTGGAGGTTTGGAGGAGCAATGCAGCAAGCTCAGCACCCAGCCCATTCTCCTCTTCTTTCTCCTTGGGAGCCGTCGTTCCCACCAACAGATTCCTGTAATCTGTTCTGCTTCCCAGATTGTAACCGTGTGGGGCTGCCCGAGGCCGCCAGCTCTGCCCGTGTCACGTGTTACGTGTCACGTGGGTAAGTCTGTCTCCTCGGGGTGCAGGGCTGGGAAGCCCACTTGACTGCCCATCTCAGCCACATTCTTCAGTGCCTTTATTTGTGGGAAGGTGATGCGTTTGATTTTTTTCCTTTCTCTTATCAGACAAAAGCCTGCAGCTGGCCGGCTGGTGGGAAAAGCCGACTGCGGGAGCAAAGTCAAGCACGAGGCCGGGAAATGACCTTGGATGCTTCTTCCATGGAGGCCCGGTGCTTTTCGTATCTGCCAGGGAAAATGCCCCAGTTCTGCCGAGGCAACAACGTTCTTGTCCCCTCACACTTCATCTGGAATGGCCTTGCACAACGCATCGCAGAGAGCACGCTTGGTAGAGGTTTTATGAAAGTTCCTGAAACTTCCCCGGGCCCTCCTGCCCTCTCCCTCCTTCCCCGTGGGACCTGCCAGCTTCGTGGGCTGAGGAGAGGGCTGCGGGCTCCTTGCAAAGCCCATGAAGGGCTGCTTTCTCATCGTCCAGAGCAGTCCTCCGTGAGCCTCCTCTTCGGGGTCACCTCAGTTGACTTGAGGGGCATTATTTATTCACCATGAAATGAACCCCCCCTCCCACCCAGTGACAGGCTCTGACAAAGAGCCCGGCTCTCTCAGGTCTCCTCTCAGGACCCCGTCTGTCTGGGCCCCCACGCGGAGTGCCCCGGCCTTGGACTTGACTGGCTCTGCCTCCCTGTCAGCACAGCTCAGCTCAGCGGCTCCACCCGAGACTAACAAGCCGGAGACTAAAGCAGGGCTTGGTGCCTCCCAGGCGGGATTGAATTCCAGATCGTTCAGAACAAAAACACACTCAGCCAAGCAAACAAAGCAGATGCTCCCTCAGCCTTGTTTATTATTTCAGCCTCAGCCTGGACATTTCATTGCTTCGGGACATGTCTGCCGGCAAGCTGCCCAGGGTCCCTCCTCCCCATTGTCTGGGGGAGAGGGGAGGGCATCAGCCTTGGGCCTTCATGGCAAGGACACACAAACAACCCCAAATGAGAAAAAGACAGACAGCCAGGAGGCCCAGGCTCCACTTCCGGCTGGGAGGGACCTCCTGGGTGACCTTGGGCAGGGAAAGTTCCTTCGTTGAGCTAGTGGTTTCAAAAACTAACCATGCGAGGCATAGAGGGGATGAGTGGTGAAGGAAAGCAAAAAACTAACCATGCTAGCTTAGGTTATCAAAGTCAACCGAGGGCAGCGTTGGTCACATTAGCCAAGATGTGGAAACAGCCTAAGCGTCCACCAGTGGATGAATGAATAAAGAAGATGTCATTGGGCCAAAACCGGTTTGGCTCAGTGGATAGAGCATCGGTCTGCGGATTGAAAGGTCCCAGGTTCGATTCCGATCAAGGGCATGTAGCTTGGTTGCGGGCACATCTCCAGTATGGGGTGTGCAAGAGGCAGCTGATTGATGTTTCTCTCTCATGGATGTTTCTAACTCGTATCCCTCTCTCTTCCTCTCTGTAAAAATATCAATAAAATATATTAAAAAAAAAAAGATGTGATTGGCAGCAAGAAAGAAGGATACAATGTGGATGGTTCTTTAGGACATTATGTTCCGTGAAAAAAGCCAGACCCAAAGTGGCAAAAACTGTGTGGCCTCACTTACATGTGGAATCTAAAAAAGCCAAATTCATAGAACCCGGGCATAGATGGATGGTCCCCAGGATGTGGGAGTGGGGGATTTGGGAGGCGTTGTGGGAGATACAAAGGTATCTCAAGAGGTGGCCTATGTCCTGGAGTTCCAACCAATGCCCAGTCTAGTGACTGCACCCAACAGCACTGTGTCACCTTCTCCAACGTTGCCGAGAGGGTGGACCTTGAACGTCCTCACCACAGAGAAGAAATGACAGCACTGTGAGGTGATGGAGGTCCTAGCTATGCGTGACGGTTGTCACTCTGCAACACACAAGTGTATCGAATCAGCATGCACGATGTTACTTGTCAGTTATATCTCAAGTAGAAGAAAAGTAGCTCAAGGTGAAGAGTGTGGTCTCTGAAGGAAGACCATCTGGCTTTGAACTCTGGGAGGGAGCGGGCGGGCGGGTTTGCGGGAGGAGAGGTGGGGGGTTGACTCCCCTCTTTATCTTTGAGCCCCCACTATAAGGTGGCTATGAGTGAAATTCAGGGTTGAGGGAGAGAAGAGGAGTATGTGAGCCCGCGCCCAGTCCTCGGGCACAGCTGGCACAGAGCTGGCACCGAGCATGTCCTCCATAAACTCATCATCACATCATTATCCCTGAGATGGGAACGGCCTGTCAACTGAGAGGGCGTGAGCGCAGGTGGGGCGGCAGCATTCTGCACGGGCACAGTGTGGGCGCCAAGCGCGGGGGTTGGGGGTGGGGCGGCTGCCTCCACAGGTTCGGAAGAAGTTCAGAGAACTCTTGAACTTGAGCCGAGCCTGGTGTTGCTGAGTCTGACATGGCTGTGGGCGTTCATGGAAGATAACAGAGGGAGGGAACGCAGGGAGGCACAGCACAGCCCAGCGTGTTTCGGATTGCACAGGGCTGGGATGTGGCCGGAGCCCTGGCTGCGAGGGGCCTGTGCCGAGAGGGGACCGCAGGATGTGGTGGATCTGGTGGGTCTTGCAGACTTTTTCTGTGCACCGCATGGAGCACATGCGGGTATTAAGCAGAGGAGGGATGTGGCCAGTTCTGAGATTTGGGACTCACATTCAGCAGCCGTGCGGACAGTGGACAGGAGGGGCCAGCCGGGAGGCTGTGATGGCTGAAGCTCAGACCAGAAGTGAAGCAGAGCGGACCTGAGGCAGTGCGAGGAGAAAGGCAGGAAAATGCAATCTCTAGACAGACAACAGGATGGTGATTACCAAAGGGAAAGAGAAGGAGGGTAGAGGAGGGTAAACTGGGGGATACATGGCGATGGAAGGAGACTTGACTTGTGGTGGTGAACACACAATACGATATTCAGATGATGTGTTATAGAATTGTACCCTTGAGTCCTAACTAGTTTGGCCCAGTGAATAGAGCACTGGACAGCAGACTGAAGGATCCCAGGCTTGATTTCCATCAAGGGCACATACCTCAGTTGCAGGCTCGATTCCCATGGGGGAGGCAACCAATCGATGTGTCGCTCCCATCGAAGTTTCTCTCTCTCTGTCTCTCCTCCTCTACTCTCAACTGTGCCATGTGTCAGGTGCTCGGCAGGCACCCATGGCCAGGGGCCGCCACGTCGGGCAGCACGTGAGGGATCTGCATACGGTGAGGAGGAGCCAGGCAAGGATGGAGCCCCAGGGAACATGGACCAGGGACTGCAAAGGAGGCACAGAAAGTCTGGTCGGAGAGAAAGCAGGGAAGGCGGGCGTTCCCGAGCCTTCAGGAGACAGGGAACAGCCACCGATGACCAAGGAGCTGAGGGCTTGATTAGCTTTGTTCACCTGGATCAATGATCTTTGCCAGAGAAGGTCCCGGGAGAGGTGGGGGCTGACTTAGGGAGCCGATGAGTGAGTGGAGACAGCAGCTCCACGCGCTTCTTGAAGAAACTTGGCTGAAAAATGAGGGTGGGAAAGGCATACCGGCTTGGAGAAGACATATGTATTCTTTTATTTATTTTTTAATTTTAATTTTTTGAAATATATTTTATTGATTTTGTACAGAGAATAAGGGAGAGAGATAGTAAGAAACATTGATGAGAGTCATCAATCAGCTGCCTCCTGCACACCCCCCACTGGGGATGTGCCCGCAACCAAGGTACATGCTTTTGACTGGAATCGAACCTGGGACCTTTCAGTCCCCAAGCCGACGCTCTATCCATTGAGCCAAACCGGTTTCGGCCATATGTATTCTTTTAAAACCTAAGTGCAACTTACTCCGCTGAGGAGATGCCAGGTGGGAAGCAGCACGGAAAGCTGGGCGGGGAGGACCGGACAGGTAGCGAGCCCCAGGGGATATGGCGAAAATGAGAGCTCAAGCCCAGAGGTCAAATGAACTCTGAATAGGAGAGAAGACACCACTGAGACAGGGAAGCGGGCGTGAGGGAGTGAGTGCAGAGGTGGGAGAGGGTGTCAGTGAGTCCTGTGAAGGGGGCTTGATGAGAGCAGGGAAGTTGTAGAATTGCCAGAGTGGGGATGGGAAAGGCAGCGGGTTAGGTGGTTGTCAGAGCTTTGCCAAGAAGTCTGGCTGGGGCTAGAGGTAACACATTGGTAGCCGCAGCGTCGGCTCAGTGGTGGGAATCTTCTCCAGTTTCTGAAGTTGTGGAGGTGGGGAACAGCATCTCTACATCCTGGATGGGACCGACGAGGCTCAGAGAGGGCAGGTGACCAGCCTGAGGTCACACAGCCTCAGGAAGTGAGAAGGCTGTCTGGGCCCAGAGCCTGCTGCTGCTACTTCTCCAAATTCCCAAGTCGACGAAGCCCCAGTGAGAAAGCGTTTGTGCAGTCCCCTGTGGACGGGGTTCCCTGTCTCCCGCCCTCCTCACTGGTCAGCTCTAGGTTGGACCAGAGCCATGGCCATCTTGCACACAGGGGGAGGTGGGGCAGGAAGAAGCTGTTATGAGGATGGTGCCCCGATGCACAGGGGATAGTCAGTCACAGGTGAATGAAGTGCTCTGGGGGAATCCAGGCTCCTCATGGGGACAGAGGCCAGGCCATCAGGCCTTCCTGAGGCCGCAGGGCTAGAAGCACAGACTTTGCTCCCTGCAGGCCCTGGGCACTGCCTGCTTGTGCCGTCCTTGCCTTTGCTCTGGTCCCCTTCCTCCCCCAAAACTCTCCTTGCTCCTCTACCTGATATGGACTCACCCATGGAAGCCCTAAAACCAGTCGCCTCCTCCAGGCCACCTTCCTTGTTCGCACCAGCCCCTTGGAGGTTCTCCCGTCTCCTCTGAACCCCCACAGGCCTCTGTACCACTCGGGATGTTTGCTGTCCATTTAATTCCAAGCATCTGATCGTTCATTTCGCCTCCAAATATTTAGAGTGCGCTGTGCTAGGCACTGAGAATATGGTAACGGACAAGACAGGACCAGGGGATTTTGTAGTTGGGGGAGGTGGAGAATCAAGCAGCTAGATAAGAAGGCAGTCAGACGGATGGGTAGCCGGATAGGTAATACTTGGGTAGGAAACAGCTAGTTCGCAGGCGCTTTGAAAGACAAGTGGGACAGTGTGATAGAGAATGTATTACTGTCTTGATGGGATTTTTAGGGGCCTCCTGAAGCTGATCAGGCCAAGTTTGTGGGATCCCATGGACGAGGATTTGGGCTCTAGCAAACTCTTGCCCCCCCCCCCCCCCCCCTGCCCTGTCACAGAGCTGTCAGAAAACTCAGATAAATCCTGCAAGGCAGCACAGCAGAAGCACACACTGTGGGGCCAGGCTGATCTAGGTTCAAATCCTGCCTTAGGCACGTGCAAACGCCATGATCTGAACGGAGTCTGTAAGCTTTCCTGGGACTCCGTCTCCTCCTGTGTAAAAGGAAATGATAATATTTATACCCATTCTCACGGGGTGGGGGTGGGGGGGAGGACTAGAATGCATGTCTCTATATCTGTATCTGTCTGTGTCTAATCCATCTGTAATCTGTCTGCCTCTCTAAGTGATGGCTAGAGTACATGCTAAGAGTTCTGAAAAGCACAGACGGTCACACAAGCAGAAGCTACTGCTTTGAACGTGGGTCCGGGGACCTGGCTTTGCCACTTAGCAGCGGTGCCACCTTGGCAAACTTCTTAACCCCTCCCCTGTAACATGAGCTTTACGACAGCACGCTTCCCATCGTCACTATGAAGACTCAGCGAGACAAACCATGTACACATTGAACAGCTGCTTGTTGCTACCGAGAAGCACCTGTTTGGAGAAGGTATGTAGAGATCTCATAGGCCCGACACACACTAGTAGAATTCAAGCTGTTTCCTTCACTTTCTGGCCCTGCTGGCTTATATTTTCTGGGCACCAGGGCCTCTCTAGCCATCGCTGTCTGGAGTGGTTTTAATTGTGCCCATGTGCAGGCTCTGTGGGTGATTAAACATGGCATCTAAGCCCCCGCCCTCTACACACCGCCCTGGAGGGGCGGTCGGAACCTGCTGACTCCCCTGCAGACCAGGGCGGAGGGTGTCTGCAGCCAGACAGCGAGGAGGCGGCTGCCAGGCCCTGCCAGGGAATGCTAGACAGACTCCCTTTCTCTGTCTCACTCGTGAAACACGGAGATCGTAAAGGTCATGGTAAACATTGTTCAAAAACAAGAAAGCAATTTTTTTTTGGGTGTGTATGTGTGTGTGTGTGTTGGGATGGAACTCCCTGGCAGAGAAAACCACTTACTTCACCAAGTCAGCGGACTGAGAGCACCGTGCCGAGGCTGGACAACATTGGGGTGTTTGTCCTCTAATGAAAATAGTTTGTTTAGCGTCGGGCTTGTGCAGGCTTCTCTCCCAGGTGGCTCTGCCTGGCAGCAGGGAGGGGGGACGCTTAGGAGGGAGGGGAGAGGGCAGGGGTCAAGAAGCCTGCCGTGTGAACAAACAATCGAACCGCAGAGTGTGAACGTACTCCAGGGGCATCTGGTCAACCCTCTCGTTTTGCAGATGAGGCAAGTGCCACACGGGGAGGGGCGGGCGACCTGCCTGGGGCTCCTCATAAATCAGGGACCGAGGCTGGCTCCAGGTCTCCCCGCACCGAGGGCGCCAATTTCTCTCCGCCAGCGAGCCATGGTGCGTGACACAGGGGAGCCCCTGGATGACTCAGGGGGTTCATAAGGAACACTCACATTTCAACAGATACTTACTTCAATGTGTATTAGGGAACATGATCTGGCCCATAAAACTAATAATTTATGACAATGCTATAAAATGTCAGTCCAAAACACATTTATTTAAGGAGAGAGAGAGAAGAGAGAGAGAGAGAGAGAGAGAGAGAGAGAGAGAGAGAGAGAGAGAGGGAGAGAGAATGTATGTGAGTTGTTTTAAAAATGTTGGATCAATAACAGAGGGGCACACTGAATGGTAAAGGTGACTTGTAGGATTGTTATAAATCACGAGTACAGTCCACCCCAGCTTTAGGGCTTAGGTGCTCTGTGCCCCCCTCCCTTACCATCTTCTTGTTCCTTCTGATGCCCAATGCCCAGGATGCCCAGAGGGCAGCGGGGTGGCTGGCCCTGGACTAATCTGTGAGCTCTCCCCGCCCAGGAGCTAGATCCGCACGGGGCCCTGCCTGCTGGGGGGCAGAACCATGGGCCCTGTCTTCCAGGAAGTCTCAGGCTTAACCCATGTGCTTTCCTTCCTCCCAGAGCCACCTGCCCTGCCATCTCCCTCACCTCAGACATGAATGGGTTACGGTGGTGGAATACGTACCAGCAGCCTCTCCCTACAACACCTGGACTGTGACAACAGTACATTAGTAGGCCTTCAAACATCCCAAAGTCATTCTAAACAAATAAAGTCAGAAGACTAGGAAGCTATGGATTTTAAAAAAATGTAAAATGGCATGTGTCCACCATCATAGCATCGTTCTGAATACTAAACCTACCATCCCCATCCCCCCCCCTCCCTGTGTGCTGCGTTTATTCCTCCTCCCCTCGAACCCCGGGCAACCACTGATCCTTATACTGTGTCTGTAGTTTGGCCTTTTTGAGAATGTCCTACAGCTGGGATCATACAGGAGATGGGTGGAGGGCAGGGGGCACATGCCAGGGTTTCGGGCTCAGTCCCCGTAGGAGGCAGCCGATCAATGATTTTGAAATCAATACAAACAAACAAACAAGCAAGCAAACAAATAAATATAAGACTATGAAGGATGGTCCTATTTATGTATAGATTCTATGCTAGAGTTAGCTCTCCTCCCCTGGCTTCCTAAGAGCAGTGATCACGGGGACTCTGAGACTATACTTTCTTCTTCTTCTTTTTTTAAATATCTTTTTAAATTGATTTCAGAGAGGAAAGGAGAGGGAGAGAGAGATAGAAATATTAATGATGAGGGAGAATCATTGATTGGCTGCCTTCTGCATGCCCCTCACTGGGGATCAAGCCTGAAACCTCGCATGTGCCCTGACCAGGAATGGAACTGTGACCTTCTGGTTCATAGGTTGACACTCAACCACTGAGCCACATGGGCGGGGGAGACAGTACTTTCCTATGTACTGATGTCTTCTAGAATCAACACCCTATGAAGACAGGCCTGTGCTTTGTTCTCCACTGCAATCTCAGTGGCCAGCACACTGCCCTGCACATGGGAGGGGCTCAATTAACACTGTTTGTAAATTAACAAATTATCAGGCCCTGTGCTGGGTCCTGGGCTCCAACCATGTTTTCTCCTCTCAGATCCAGCCCAGAGCACTGACAGCAGCGCAGAGTCGCCGACAGTCAGATGGCGCAGAGAGAGAGAGCTGTGCCAGGTCCAGAGCTGGCTCAAAGGAGAGCAGGAGGACAGGGGGCAGGAGGGCAGGGGGCAGGGGGCAGGGGCAGGAGGGCAGGAGGCAGGAGGGCAGGGGGTAGGGGGCAGGAGGGCAGGGGGCAGGAGGGCAGGAGGGCAGGGGGTTGGGGGTAGGGTTAGGGGGCAGGGGGCAGGAGGCAGGAGGGCAGGGGGTAGGGGGCAGGAGGGCAGGGGGCAGGAAGGCAGGGGCAGGGAGCAGGGGGTTGGGGGTAGGGTTAGGGGGCAGGGGGCAGGGGGCAGGAGGGCAGGAGGGTAGGAGGGCAGGAGGGCAGGGGCAGGGAGTAGGGGGTTGGGGGTTAGGGTTAGGGGGCAGGGGGCAGGAGGGCAGGAGGGTAGGAGGGCAGGAGGGCAGGGGCAGGGAGTAGGGGGTTGGGGGTTAGGGTTAGGGGGCAGGGGGCAGGAGGGCAGGAGGGTAGGAGGGCAGGAGGGCAGGGGCAGGGAGCAGGGGGAAGGGGGCAGGGGGCAGGGGTAGGGAACAGGGGGAAGAGGCAGGGGGCAGGGGGAAGGGGGCAGGGGGCAGGGGTAGGGAACAGGGGGCAGAGACAGGGGGCAGGGGGCAGGAGGGCAGCAGTCAGGATGCTTGGGCAAGGCGAGGAAGGTTTTAAAGGTGAAGACACTTCGGCTGGTGTAGAAGGATGAGCCCGAGAGGGAGACCCCCCAAGGTAGACTCTGAGTCCTGTAAAGCTCAGGTGGGCTTGGGAGGACCTGGCTAAGGAGGTGTCACCATGGCTCCTGGGGTCACCCTCTGGCCATTTCTGACAACAGAAGTGGGGTGAGGAGGCAGCTCAGGGCCTCTGCTCCCTGCCCCACGCCATTCTCACTGTCCCTCCCTGGCTCCAGCCAGTGGTCCCGGGGCTGTGGGCGCCCGGCGGTGCTGGGCTTGGGTGATGGCATTCAAGGGGGCTCCTTACTGAAACACCAACTGCATCCCAGGGCTGGAAACAGATGCCTTGGGGCGGCCCTCACGGCTCAGGAGAGGCGATGGTTAAATACTTGGAAATGTCGAGAGCCAGTTATTAAAGCATGGTTAGCGTGAAGCTGCCCACAGTGGAAGTATTTACACCCCAGAAATTGGCAGCCAAGTGGATTAGGGCTGTCCCCTCCTCCTGTCCCCAGCGGGCCAGTCTGCCAGCACGTTGCCTCTTTTTCAATGTTCCATGGAAGGAACTGAAGGGTTGCAACACGTTTGATTACTGTTTGGTTCAAATAAAAGATTTAAAAGCTTGATTTTTAAAGCATGCCACCCCCCACCCCAGCCCTCTTCCCCGCAAAAAAAACAAAAAACAAAAAAAACTCCACAACAACAAAAAAAACCCCCCACACTCAAATGCTTGCTGTAAATTTACTGGGGCTGCTGGGCAGTTCTTTTCTGTGAAGCCCTCAGAGTAAGGCTCCCCCTTCCACGGGGGTTCTCTGGAGGGAACCCCAAGAGGGCAGGGACACACGGAGCGGCAAAGCTGATGCTGACACAGACCACGTTCATCACAGACCAGGTAGAGGTGGCTCGCCTGATGGACTTGTGGTAAGTGTCGTAATTGTTAAGGAATAACATTCCAGCTAACATAATAGTACTCTCTCCCCCCTCCCATCCCCCCCAAATATGTTCCCACCGAGTTCAGAGAGAGGTAGGGGCAGAGATAGAAACATCAATGGTGAGCCAGAATCATCCATCGGCTGCCTCCTGCACGCCCCTCCCACTGGGGATGGAGCCTGCACCCCGGGCATATGCCCTGACTGGGAATCGAACCGTGACCTCCTGGCTCCTGGGTCGACACTCAACCACGGAGCCACAGGGGTCGAGCCCTACTTTCTGGCCTCTAATTTCCAGTTTCATGTGGGATTTCATTAGCGAGGAGGGTGCTGGGGTCACCCGGTGACCTCGTGGCACAGAAGAGAAAACTGAAGGTGCCCCCCACCCCCCAACCCCCCGAAGGATAAGCCACTTTGCTCCCGGAGGTCCGGCCTCTGAGAGGGAAGGGGAAGGGAGGAGACCTGGGCGGTGGGGAGGACCATTGGGAAGTGAGGACTCGTGGCTCCTCCTCAGAGCGCCTTTGCTGTCAGAGGGAGAACCGCGTACAGATTTCATTATTCCTGCAGGGAACACAGTCACCTCCGCGGGTGGGTGCCAATGGCCTCTGAACCACGCCCATGCCCCCTGCAGGCTCCTGTCAGTGCCCCTGTGAGAGCCAGCAAGCCCAGGCTCAGCCGTCTCCCAGACTCCTCCCTGGCCACCGACCCCTCACCTTCTCTTCTGGTTCCTAGAACTTGCCAAGCTCAGCGCCGCCTCGGGCCTCTCACCAGCTCCCCTTCTGCAGACCCTTATGGAGTGGATTAAGCTGGTGAAGGAAGGGGCTTCGCTGCTGGAATCACTACCCTTGCTCTTTGCACACAGTAGGTGTGTGAGGACTGTTTTCTGAATGAAGAAATGAACATGTGGATGCCAACCATGGTTTCCAGGTGCTCTTTTGACACAAGGCAGTGGTTTTCAACCTGGACGCCGTGGGGTCTTGAGATCCCTCGGAGACACCTCGGGGGGACCAGCTGGGAGGGACTGTGGATCTCCCTTCACCTGCAGCTGCTGCTCACGGACCTGGTGTATGTGCTGAGCGTTTTCCTGGTTCACCGGGCAGAGGGCTCAGAGGAGGCCACCGAGCAGAGTGGGGTCGTTGCTGAGGCAGCATCGGGTGGAAGGCTGGGCTCCAGACCTTCAGCCGGGTGCGTGGGAGCTGATGCATGGGGCTCAGGTAGAGGTGGCGTTGCTATGGAGGGGTGGTGGTGTTGCTATGGAGGGGTGGCAGCACAAAGAGCAGCACCAGGGCAGGCAGAGGACCTGGGGCCTGGCTCCAGGAGGAGGAGGCCGGATCCTAAGTTTTCTTCCCAGCAGCCTCTGCTCCCTGCCCCTGAGCCACCAACTACGGATGGGCTGGCAGCCGCTTTCGGCCTGGCCCACAGGGGAGCAGCCAGCACTTTCCGACCACGACCTCAAACATAACGTTTGCTCCTACACTCACCGCTCCGTGGCCTCTCTCCGGGGGCCGCTGTGCTCCCAGCACTCACGTTCCATACATGTTCAATACATGCTCACGTTCCGGCCTCTCAGAGGGACAGCCCGGGAGGCTGTGCTGATACAGTGGTTCTGGGCAGTCAGAGACGGAGTGGGAGGGGGATGACGAAGGGCGGGGGGGGGGGGGGGAGAGGACGCACAAATGAATAGCGGCTTTGTTTATTTGGCGCAGGAACAGGCGAGAGGAGCTACACCCCCAAAATAAATAAACAAAGTCCCCCTTCCCTCCGCAAGAATAAACCTCCTCCGGCTGCAGGGCCAGCGACACAATTTGCTTCCCAGAGCAGAACAAAGGCAAAGGAGGCCGAGATGGACTCTTGGAGAAGAAACGTATTTATAAAGCAATTACGGGGCGGGCGTGGGAGAGGGCTGGAGGATGGGGTGAGATCAAAAGGCATTCGAGAAGCCTCACTGGAGAGCCAAGAAATGAAAAGCAGCAACAGACCCGGGATGGGCATGGTGATATGTGTGTATACACACGCCGAGGCGTTTATAAATACATCTGTGTATACACAGGCCCGTCCTGCGTCTCCTTCCCACAGTGGCGAGGAGGTAAGCGTAATGAATAACACGGCCCTTTTCTGAGCGCTCCCCGCATACCCGGCACTGTGTGAAGTGCCAGGGGCACATGGTCACAGATGCTGCCACCCTTCCCACTCACTGAGCTTCCGTTTCCCCTTCTGCAAAACGGGGATAATCTAAGGTGACCAGATGTCCGCTTTTGGCGGGACAGTCCTGATTTTTAACAATTTGTCCCGTGTCTGGTCACCTTAGGATAATCAGATGACCTGCCGCACACAGCTGTTATGCCAATTAGATAAGATGGCGCACATCACACTCGGAGCACAGCCTGTGGTTCAGGGGTTGAGCGTTGACCTGTGAACCAACAAGTCACGTTTTGATTCCCGGTCAGGGCACATGCCCTGGGTTGTGGGCTTGATCCTCAGTAGGGGGCGTGCAGGAGGCAGCCGATCCATGATTTTCTCTCATCATCGATGTTTCTCTCTCTCTCTCCCTCTCCCTTCCTCTCTGACATCAAAAAAAAAAAAAAAAATACACCGAGGGGCCAGATGATGATGATCTCTGAACGCATCATAATCTGGCCACTCCGTGTAGACTGACCACAGAGTTGAGATTTTAAAATAAAGGTTTTTCCATGGATAAGAACTGCATTGTGGGTAGTTAGAAAGAAGCAGAGGACTTACTAACCAGAGGCCGGGGGCCACTATCTCCTGGTCCTTTGACATATCAAGATTTGCAAGCTTTCCCTTATACACGAGTACACTGAGTGGCCAGATTATTATGCGTTCAGAGATCATAGAAATCTGGCCACTCAGTGTGTATTAAAACAGAAAAGGAGCACAGGGCCTGGTCCTCAGTCAGTGCTCAGTGAACAGTGGGCAGTTGCTTTTGCTGTTCCCCACGGGTACCTCACACTCAAAATGCTAAACACCGCCATGATCTTTCCCCCAAGCCCATCCTTTTTGATTTCACATTTCAGCGGGCGGCATCATCAGACCCTCAGTTTCCTCTGTCCGACATCCAGTCCTTCCCCTCGGTCCTTCAATCCCGCTTTTCTCATAGCATGACTGTGTCCTTCTCTCATTCCTCACTGTCTCGGCTGCTGCCTGGTTCAAGCCCTTCTCTCTTCCCTGAACGGCTACGGGTCCTTCCTCATGGGTCCGGGTGGCTCCAGACTCCCTCTCTCTTATCTAGAAGACAAAGTCCAAATTCTGGAGCGCAGTGTGAAACGCATCTACGTCAAGGTCTGGCCTTGACCTTTCCCATCTCCCTTATTCTCCCAGGTCTCCCTCCAGCCCAGAGCCTTGAAACACGGCCTCCCCCTCAGCCTCGCCCGGGGCTACAGGAATGCCGGGGCCTGGGCTCCGCTCCAGGAGGGAGGCCCAGGCGTGCAGTGGCCTCAGCACAGGGACTACACACACTCAGCACAGTATCACCCTGTTTCTCCAACTGCATCCGTTCCGGAAGGCTGTTCGAGAAGCGAATCATTCGAAAACGGAATCATTTTTCCCCACTAGAAAGAATGTAAAGTGAATCAATCCGTTCCAGGCCCCCAAGTGATCCCGTTCCAACCTTTCTTATAGGCAGTTCATGTTTAATACATGATTTCACTTATACATAAACACGTCCTCTCTTACATTCATCGAACCACCCCCGGCTAACCTTAAAGGAATTTTTTAGACGTCCCTGCCCCCGAGATGCTGCCGCTGGAATGCTATCACAGGCGGACTGCTGTTCCTTTATCCGACCCACAGCCGTTCTCCTATCTTTTCAATGGCCTGTGATTGCTGTTTTGTGAGCACTATCACTCTCCTAGCAACGTTAGCGCCCTTGCTGGCCTCTTTATGTTTTAAAATGGTGCTAATCATCAATTTTGCCAGCAACAAAAGTGTTTTCTCTCCAACATTGCTCGTTGCCTGCAAGAAGCTTTATGTTAGGCTGAGGGATCGGCATGGAAGAGTTGTCAGGTTGAAACAACTTGATTGAGAACCGAATTGTTTGAGATGGAAGATGTTCGAGAAACGAGGTTTGAATGGTATTTATTTATTTATTTATTTATAAATGAGTCCATCCATAAAGATTTCCCCTCCATCATGGTTCAGTGTTACCTGGACTCCCTTCTCAGCACGTATCTTTCTGCTGAGGTTACCTCCTTCTGCTTTTTTAAAAAAATATATTTTATTGATTTTTTTTTTTTTTACAGAGAGGAAGGGAGAAGAATAGAGCTAGAAACATCGATAAGAGAGAAACTTCGACCAGCTGCCTCCCGCACACCCCCCTCAGGGGATGTGCCCACAACCAATGTACATGCCCTTGACCGGAATCGAACCTGGAACCCTTCAGTCTGCAGACCGACGCTCTATCCACTGAATCAAACTGGTTTCGGCTACCTCCTTCTGTTTTGATTGAAGTCAGTTGTCTACATGATCTTCTTCTACCACCTCTTCCCACTCACACCCCCTTTCAGCCTCCCCCCCCCACCCTAGCCTTATTTCCTACCATTCTTCATCGAGAGCACTCACCCAACCCTCTGGCCGTCTGCCTGCTCCTGGACTGCTCAGAGGTGGCTCCTCCCCAGGGCCTTGGTGCGTGCTGCCCCCTCTGCTGCCATGCTCTTCCTCCTCTGTCCACAGGGCTCACCCTCTCCTTCCTCCGCTGTCACCTCACAGACAGGCTCCCCTGCTCACACCCCTGTCCCGCTCTGTTCCTCTCACCCTGTGTCTTTGGTCTTCTCATCACCTGACACACCGCAGCTTTCATCGTCCGCCTCCCCGTAGGAAGCAAGCCCCCGGAGGACAGCCCTCGGTGCTCAGTGTCATAGCTCCCGTGCCAGAACAGTGCCCAGCATGTGGAATGCGCTCAGCAAGTATTTCTTGAACAAATGAGTGAATGGACATGCTTCGCTTTCCTGTGAACCAGTGTTTTTCAAACTGTGGGATTGAAACGGGCCATCAACTCAACTTAATGGGTCACAGTCAACATTTAAAAAATGGAATGGAGTGCAGCAGAGTATATCTAAGCACCTGGCCCCTAGGCAGGACAAGTGTTCTTTCAATTCATCTACCTGCCTTCTACCTACCCACCTACCTACCTACCTACTTACCATCTGGGAATCAGGTGACAGTCAAAATGGATTACTGATTGTAGTTTGCTATAATGAATGTTTGGAAAGCATTGCATGTACAATAGTCAATATTTTAGGCTTTGAAAGCCATAATAACTATTCAACCCTGACCTTTCATTGGGAAGGACTGTGTTGCAATAAAACTTTATTAATGAAACTGGGCCCTGTGGGTGTTAGCTTGCCACGCCCTGCAGTGCATTGCAGTCTGGCCTGAGCCTGGGTCTTTTGCGTGCAAGTTCTCTGCCATCGGAGCCCTGTCTTTCTCATCTCAGGATCTTAACCTCCATCCGGGGTCTAGCCCACTCCTTGCACATAACCAATGCTCCTAAGAATTTGCAGAAACATTCAGTGAACAGCTGCTGAGTCCCTAACTCAGAACAGCTGGGCGCCACCTCCAGCCATGTTTGTTGAGTGAACACAAGAGCCCTGGCCTTAAGTTCTCAATAGCTGGTACCTCCCCATGCCCATCCTTCTGAATGTGGAGCCTCAGAGCTCAGAGGATGTCCTCGTCCCCCTGCCTGCCAGGACAGGAAGTGGTGGGAAGTGACAGGAACCCCGGAGGGGTTGGTGCAGTGTTTAGGAAAAGGCCTGATTATCCCCCTTATCAGCTGCTGGTTCCTTCCCTTAGCTCTTCCCTTTCATAAATCAGAACCCCTGCCATGGTGAGTGAGTGCCCGGGTCACTGAGTCTTTTGCCCACACGTTTGTGGAGGTGCAGCGTGACCCCAAGACTGAATGGAAGGGAAGGGCGGCTCCTGGCAAGTGTCAGCTCTGAAAGCAACACTTCAGCTGCCCAGGCGCCGGCGCCTCGTGCAGGGTGCTGGGCGCCGGCCTCCACCCGGAGGGGCGGTGGCATCCGTGGGTGCAGCTCGTGCACCCAGCGAGCTCCCCATCCAGCAGGGCGGGTGCAGAGGATAAGATGATGCAGAACAGGGGTCTGCAAACTTTGTCCTGACGGTGAATGATGGTTTTTTGTGCGGCCCATGAGTTAAGAATCATGTTGAAACGGTTGGAAAAAAAAATATCACAAGAATGCTATTCCACGACATGTGAAAATAGTACGTAATTTGGAGTTCAGTGTCTGTAGATAAAGCTGCCTCATGTGTTCACCTTTCCTCCAGGGCTGCTTTCCACAGCAATGGCTGAGTCAAATGCTTGCAACAGAGATGACACTAGAAGAGGGGCCATCTGACTGTATAGCAGGGGTCCTCAAACTTTTTAAAGTGGGGGCCAGATCACGGTCCCTCAGAGAGCTGGAGGGCCGGACTATATGAACTACTAATTCCTACTGTAACACCTCGGCTGCGCTCACTGCCCAAAAAACCTGGCGGGCAGGATCAGACTCCTCGGCGGGGTGCATGTGGCCCTCGGGCCGTAGTTTGAAGACCCCTGGAGAGGGAGAGGCTGACCCACCCAGAACGGGCAGCACTCGGAGCTCAGGCCCTGACGTCAGGGGCTGCGTCACCTGGTCTGTCACCCGGAGCCGCCCCGGTGCCCTGGCTGCTGCTCCCTCATCCTCAGGGAGCCTGCGAGCCCCCAAGCCCCGCTCTTCACTGTGTGCTGCCTCCTCCGTCACCCCCACTGCATCCTCTGAATACGTCCATCTATGAGTCAAAAAAGCCTGAAGCGCACTCACTGTCCACCCCCCTCCCCCGGCGTCTCCCCACCTCCCCCCTGGAGGACTGGGTGCGGGTGTGCAGGCTCTTGGCCTGGAGGCCAGGAGGGAGTTGAGCAAGAGGCAGGGTCTGCCAACAGTGCCTCATTTGTCTGGTTGGAGGCTTAGCAGAGGCTGCTGACAATTGTGTTTAAGACCTCGGTGCAGCCTGAACCCCGAATCACACGCACATGCATACACACCGGCACGCACGCGCATACACGCACACACGCACGCACATGCACGCCAAAATGGAATAAGCCCACTGCTTCTCTGGCTTCCCCCCACAGACACCCTGCCTCTGCCACCTGTCAGCATCGATGCCAGCTGCGCCCATGCGGAGCTGTTTCCAAGAAGCCAGAGACGTGGCTGCTCTCCCTCCAGGAAGCAGGTGGCCTCTGCCCGTCTCAGGTCGCCGCTTCTCCTGCTGGCCGTAAGAAAGAACGGCTGTGCCTGCACACTTTGGCCAAGAAAAGCCTCTGTGGACCTGCAGGCTGCTCCTAACGGGCCGACTGGACTCCCTGCAGGCTGCCCTCCTCTGGCCGGGACGCCGGGACCGGTGGAAAGAGCGTGCTGCCTGCACACCTGCAATTGTGCGACCCTTGTGCAAATCATTCGTCTCCTTGATCTCTGTTTATCTCATCTGTGAAATGGGTATCATGACACCAATACCCACCTCCAAGCCCTGCTGGGCCTGGCTTGAGCTCCCCGTGTGGGTGTAGTTTGTAAATGGCACACGAGGGTCTCATGCTGGGGAAAGGAGCTGGCAGTCAAGCTGGGGGACTGTAGAGAGTGCTGCCCACCCCGCAGGCTCGGCCTCTCCTCCTTCTGAGGGGCTCCTGAGGGGATGGCGTCTCCGGCCTCTGCTGCGTACAGTGCAGGGGTGGCTCAGCCAGGAAAACAGAGGCGAGAAGAAGGAAATGGTGCTGCTTCTCCGTGTTTGCCAGTTCAAAACACCCTGCTTGTCCTGTGGGTGCTGTGGGGTCCGAGCTCAGAGCAAGCAATACATTCCTTCCAGGTGAGTCTGCCAGTGGAGTCTGTCCTTCTTGACAAAACGCGTCTGAGGTGGTGGGGCTGCACACGGCCTTTGAACACCGTGTGGGGTGATCCTCTTTGCCTTCCTCTCATTCGCTCGCATGAATGCTTAGTCTTGGCTTCGGGCCTGGGGTGCGGCCAGTTCGCCAAACAAGAGCCCTTCCTAGGCCAAGGTCACGCTGGCCTCCAAGGCACTGACCAGTTTCTTGGGTGGAGCCCGGCGAAATTCTTTATAAATCAGCCCTCCAATTTAGCTGGCTGGCTGCCTTCTAATGGGAAGCAATGATTCCACCCGGGCGTCCCCAGAGGCCCCAGACAGCAGGCAGAAAAGGGCCAAAGGACCTGCTGATCTCGGTTCAAGTCCCCTTTCCACCACTTACCTGTGACCTTGGGCAAAATGACCCTCTGAGGGTTAGAGGTGTGGGGGGGTGTGCATCCTGGTGCAGGAGTGCTCAGGACTCGTTAATGCTTCCTCTCTATGCCTGTTGCTCCACATCCCCACCAACAATTGGTGTTGTCAATCTTAATTATTGACAACATTCTAGTGGATTTAAAGTGATAGCTCATTGTGGTTTTCTTTTCTTTTAATTTTTTTTATTTTGAATCCTCACCCGAGGATATTCCCCCTCCCCCATGATTTTTTTTAGAGGGAGTGGATGAAACAGAGAGAGAAACACCAATATGAGAGAGACATATTGACTGATTGGCTTCTATGTGTGCTCCAACCAGGACCGGGGATTGAGCCTGCAACCAAGGTACAAGCCCTTGACTGGCCGTAATCAAACCTGGGACCCTGCAGTCCGAAGGCCAACGCTCTATCCACTGAGCCAAACCAGCCAGCCCCCCCCCAATTCCTTTGTCCATCCTGCCTCATCTGAATTGCATTATCCTGGAGAAGTCAAGGAATTTGCTCAAGGTCATGGTGTTGACAAATGGCAGAGTCCAGATCAGAACCCAAGGAGGCCCAAGCCCAAAGCGTGTCCTCTCGCTTACCAACCCATCTCACATCTGCATGGAGCTTCACCCTGGTTAATGCATGATTACCCACTAGCTGCTCCAAGTCACCGGGCGAGGAAAAGCATGCATATTTGATACACTTCACTCACTGCACTTAGGATTAAATGGCTTGCCCAGGTCGATACCACTGGCCCCTTGGAGCATGGAAGACCCAGGTTTCTGAACCCAGAGCAACGCTCTTGCCAGGGAACCAAGGTTGGCACAAGGATGTGGGAACTGGCAGAGGAAGTGCCACCAGTACCCAGCCTTCAACTAAGAGATCTGAGCCTTAAACCCTTGTGAGAAAAACGATTACCAGTCCAGGGGATCTGCCTTCAACAGGACAAACACCAGGCAAACCAGAATAAAAAAAATGGCTGTTTCCATTTGCCTCTGTCTCTGCTCACATCCCTGGTGTTTTGTCCTCAAAGTAAGATCTTTAGGGTTCTCTAAGAATATGTGTGATGCACATACACACACACAGGAACTGTGAATGAGAAAGGGGGTGTGTCCAAGTACAGTGACCAGAAGTAACCTCACCGGGGGATCTGGTCACTAATTCTGGGCAGGCAGGTGGATCGTCATGCCCAGGCCTATACCCTCCTAAACGGTTTGACCAAGCCTGGCCTGTTGTTCTTGTGTATCCAGGGAAAGTGCACCTGTGAAATGCCAGAGTCATCCTCCTCCAGACTCCTCCATGGAGGAGTCTGATCCCCGCCTCACTTTCTCCCACCTTCCTGTGATCTTCCTTCCTTTCCCTCCTGAACTCCATCCACATGCAAAAGAGACATTGCAAACTGTAACTGCCCGGAGCAATTTGAGATCTTGCTTCCTGAACCTGGCACCAGTCTGGCTCAAAATACAGGCAGTCTTCACGATACCTCGGACTCGACTTACGTCATTTTGTGGTTATGTCGACATCTCCCATTTATTTTTATATATATATATATATATAAATATGTGTCATTTTGACATATGTACATATGCACTTTATGTTTTTTATTATTTATTTACCACAAGTAAAGGTTAGGAATTGTTATCCTTCTTTTAATTTTTTTCTTTTTCTTTTTAAATTAATTTCTTTATTGATTAAAGGTATCACATATTTGTCCTCAACCCCCCATTCCATTCCCCCACTCATGTTAAATTTTTTTTACTGTTTCATTTCATTACTGCTGTGTATGTGCTCCATGTGAGTGACGTAGGTGCTGACATAGGTGGGTTCCGAGTTATGGCGAAAATCGTGTTACGTTGCGCCATAGGAATGGATCTCCAACGTAACCCGAGGACTGCTTGTACTCTCAACAATAAAGATTTAAAAAAATTCTCTACAGGTTTGTGTGTTTCTTATGTCAACACTACAAACAGCACGCACGCGCGCGCGCGCAAACACACACACACACACACACACACACATTCACTCACACAGTTGATTCAGCAAACACTGAATTAATGAACACTGAACCACTGCTCCTAAGGGAAAGATCGGGTTAGGTTCCTTTAAGCCTCTGGTCACAACATTTTCATCAACTGGTCAATACATCACCATAGTTTGTGTTTCTGTTTGAAGATGCTATTCCATATGTACTGTTTCTGTCTGGAGACAGTTGAATATCTATTGTTGATTCATTAACATTGAACTCATAGCCAATGGCGCTGGAACTCATTCCTGAGCAAAGCTTATCTGACACACATTCCCGCCATTAGGCCCATCACAGCCTCCTTGTCTGAGGGAACACTACATTGGGGGGCATTTTACATGATGAAACCACCAACAAAAAGGACAACAATGTGCAAGTGTGGCCCTAAACAGACTGAGAGGAAGACCCTACTCATAGTATGAGGGCTGGAACCAGAAGGCAGCACAGGCCCTGCTGGAGCCCAGGAACATGGCATACTGGACGGCTCAGATGCTTTACTGCTGTGAACAGCCTGTGAGTGACCAGGAAGAGCTGCGAGAACTGGTTTGAGGGAGACACAGACCTCTTAGCGAGGAGGTGAACTTGTAAAATACGAAATCCGTGTGCTGGAGCCTCTGAGAAGGGAGCACAGTGCTTACCATTTTCATTAAGGCGTGAAGGACAGACAGGTCCCCTCCGGAGGGCCCATTTAGCTCAAGAGAAGAAGAGGGACAATGAGGACAGCCATGTTCTACGCGAGTGTCAGGGCAGGTGAGAGAGGACACGAGAAGGTGGGAGAGGGGAAGGAGGCATTGGCGTGGGTGTGGTCCCCTGCTTTCCTCTTTCCATTTGGCCTCTCCGGAACGCCTTGCCCACCACAGCCTCTTTGGCTGAGCCATAGACAGAGTGGCTCTCCTCTCTGGCCATCTCCCAGATGCTGGGGATGCTGTGCTTTCTTAATGGTTCCCCTGGGCTCCATTCCTCCGCTGGCTCATGTTCTAGTCCTCCCTCTCCAGTGACCATGTTATTGGGCCACCCACTCCTGCTTAAAATGCAACGGTGCCAGGAAGGCTCCTGAGTGAGTCAGCCGGCCACTTGGAGCTGATGACAGCAGCAGCCCTGGCCAAGCAGGGGTGTGCAAGACACTCGGGCTGGTGGGAACATCGTGTGTAAGAGCTGCCACCTCACCCTCCCAGAACAGACAGGCTGTCTGGGGCAACTCAACCCCATCAGTCACCACTCCAACCTTCTTTTAGAAGGACAGCAAACCCTGTGCATTTAAAGTGTTAGGCCATCTGGGTCCGGGTTTATTAAGCTGTGACTGTGGATATGCCCTTCACCTCTCGCAGCTCTGGTGCTGGAGCCAGACTGCCTGTACCCCAACTCTGCCACTTACTCCCCGTGCCTCAGTTTCCTCATCTATAAAATGGGGATACCCATAGTATCTTTCTCATTGGGTGGCTATGAGGATTGCGCTCAATGACTGGATATACATAAAGCACTTAGGACAATGCCTGCATTGAGTAAATTCTAGAGAACATTAGCTTTTATTATTATCGTGGTTATCTTATATAATAAAAGCCTAATATGCAAATCGACTGAATGGAGGAACGACTGGATGCTATGATGTACCCTGACCACCAGTGAGCAGATGCCCAATGCAGGAGCTGCCTCCAGCCCGCAGGCCTCAGGTCAGCCAAGGTGTGTGCCAGTAGGTGGCCCCCCAATTGCCTCACCAGAGGGAGGTGACTGGCAGCAGCAGTGGGGGTGTGTGGCTAGCAAGTGGGTGGTGCCAGGTCGGCCAAGGTGGGTGCCAGTGGGGAGAAGCCTAATCACCTCACCAGTTGCCCCATAGATCAGCCCTGATCACCGGCCAGGACTAGGGACCCTACCCATGCACGAATTTCATGCATCGGGTCTCTAGTTGTTATTATAATTGTTATTGGGCCAAACAATCTCAAAGGTCTTCCTTTCCCTTCTTGTATTGCTTTTGGAGACACTTCCCTATTGTGTGGCCTTGGGTAAGACTCTTCTCTCTGGGCCTTAGGTTTTTATCTTCCAGGTGAGATGCTGGACTCAAACCCTGAAAGTCTGAAATAAGGATAAGGGGGGCCTCCGGCTGCGGTAAGTTTGTTATTGCCGTCTCTCCTGAGGACCCCGTGAGATAAGCAGTCAAGCAATCAGAATATTTATGCTTGCAGCAGGTTTTTAAATGCGCAGGCACCTCCCTACACTTTGGGAGATTCTTGTCCCCAAATTAGAGAGGAGGAAATTGAGGCACACAGAGATTAAGCCATTTGCCTAAGGACACACAACCAGCAACAGGTAAACCCACATTCAAACCAAAAAACCTGACTGAAGAGTCTCCAGACTTTACCCCCACACTCTGCTGGCAGTTGGCCTTGAACTTCACTTCTAATCCTTTGGTGGTAACATGACCTTATGCCATTCATTTCAATGGACTGCTCTTAGCATTGGTTGAAACAGTGGATTCTCATTCTTTAAGATAATGTAGGAATCATCTCCATGATGTCTTAACCTTTGGGAGAGTCACAGGCCCCTGTGAAAAGCTGAAAAAGGTTATGAATCTGCCCCCCCCCTCAAAAAAAAATGTTCACACCAAGAACACAGATTTGTTTCAGTGCCAGGGGGTTCAAACATCTCAGGCTAAGAATCTCACACGATGCTTACACTCTCTTGAAACTTTCCAGTAAATTTTGCTAAACTCTGCATTGATGAGAACTTCCTGCCTAAAGGGCTGTCCATTCCATTAACGCCCACCTCTGATTGCTAGAAAGTTGCTTCTTCAACACAACTGACATTCTATTCACCCTGACTCTGCTCCCTGCTTTGCCTACTAGATGTCGTAGAGAATCAGTCCATTCTACCTCTCCACAACAATTCCCCGTGTTTCTGAAGATGCTGGCCAGATGCCTCCTCCCTTCTGCTCAGCTCAAATTTCCCTGGACTTGCTCACCTGTCAGTGTCTCTCAAACACCCAGGACTGATGCACAGCCCAGAACCCATAATCCTTTGGCCATGGACTGACCGGAGCATGCCTGGATCTCAGATCTCCATTAATATGTCCCAAGAGTGGGTGACATTCTGGAAACCTTATTTGACTTGAAAACATAACATATCAAAGCCCTGCACAGTACAGAAGCGACAGTTCAATGAGCTATCACAAAGCAAACATCCACACCCACCAAGTTAAGAGCTGTACATTCACCCTCATCTCCGTGAGCACCCTTCCCTCCCCCGTGGGGAGAATGTCGACACTTTTATGATAAGTGTTCTTGCTTTTAAAAAGGTTTCATTACCCAAGTATGGACCCAATTTAACACTATAGTTTAATTTCTCTGTTTTTTATTTTATTTTATATAAATGGATCATGCAAATAGGAATTCCTTTGAATCTGACAATGGTGTTTGTGAGACTCGTGCATGTTGGTCTGTATAGTTGTAGGTCATTCATCTTCCTGGTGGGGTATTTTCCATGTGTCTGAATATACTGTAATCGATGCATCTCTTCTATTATTAATGGACACCTGGGCTCTGTCTGGGTGATGGCAGCAGTGAACAGCTGCTATAAACACTGGTGTGCACATGCAGGCATTTAGGCTGGGCATAACGGAAGGAGCTTCTGTGTGCCTTCAGCTTGTGGATAATATCAAGCTGTATTCCAAAGAAGTTGTACAATTCAGACTAGGTGTGTGTGTGTGTGTGTGTGTGTGTGTGTGTGTGTGTGTGTGTGAGTGATCTAACTGCTCCGTCATTGTCAACACTTAGTATTATTAACCTTCCCAACTTTACAGATTCTGATGGTTGTATAGTAGTATCTCATTGTGGTTTTAATTTGCATTTCCCTAATGAGTCACAAGATTGATCCCATTTTCATCTATTAATTAGGTATTTATGGAGTAGAGGTTTTGGCCTCTCCTTACTCCTTACTCATCTGAAGCACACTGAAGTGGCAGCCAAATGAAATAGTCTCTGACAGATGCTGTTGCTTAGTCATACCTCCCTGATGGGTTTCAGTTGGGTTTTGGGCCCCAGAGCAAGTCTGAACATTCATTCTTTCTTTTTAAAAAAATATATTTCACTGTTGTTTTCTTTACAGAGAGGAAAGGAGAGAGATAGAGTTAGAAACATCGATGAGAGAGAAACATCGACCAGCTGCCTTCTGCACATCTCTTACTGGGGATATGCACACAACCAAGGTACATGCCCTTGACCGGAATCAAACCTGGGACATCTCAGTCCACAGGCTGATGCTCTATCCATTGATCCAGACCAGTCAGGGCTGAACATTCTTAATAATAAAGGCAGCTAATATTTATTGAAAGCCCACTGGGTTCCAGGCACTGAGCTTGATATGCATAGTGTCTCTTAATCCTCACAAGTGTATGAGCTTGATACTATTATCTTTGCTTTACACCAGAAGGAACTAAGGAGGGGAGGCTAAGTAATTTACTTAAGGTGTCACAACCAGCAGGCGGAGTAACCTAGATTCAAATCAATGCCCCTTGCAACTATAATATAAGGCCTCCCAAAGATGGAAACATTGAACTAGATTACATTTTTTAAAGGTTAAAAAAACAACCGAGTAATGAAATGAAAATGTAACAATCAAATGGAGGAAAATAGTTGCCATCTCTGACCAAAGATTAATGTGTTTAATATGCAAAGAGTTTTTTACAAATTAATAAAAGAACAAGTATCTCAATAAAGAAATGGTCAGGCAAATCTGGGAAATTCTGCTCACCCTTTCCATGTTCTTTTATCCCTACAATGTATGTAAACAAAATTCATGACTCTGAGAAGTTCTGCAATAAGATTTATTTGAACACAGCGTTTTTCAAACCTATAATTGTAATTCTTTGGGACAGACTTTGGAGCATATTGAACTCTATAATAATGACTGCCTCCTCTGGTTTACAGTCTGGTAAAACTTTCAACAAAGGAAAAAGGAAATGAAATTAGTCTTGTCCAGAGTTTCTCAGCCTTGTCTCTGCTGACATTGTGCGTTGTATAATTTTCTGTTGGGGGCGGGGGACCATCTCAGGTCTTGGAGGATGTTCAGCAGCATCCTTGGCCTCCACCTGGATGGAGGCCAGATGCCAGGAGAACCTCTCCCACCCCTGGCTGTAACAACCCACATTGTGTGTAGACATGGCCAAATGCCGCCTGGGGGCCAGAACCATCCTCTGCTCAGACAAAGCATTGGTCTAGTCGGACTTATTTCTGAAGAACTCCTGGTGTTCCCCATGATCACCTCCTACCTAAGTGCTTCCCAAACTGCCTGGTGTTTGATTCCTGTGCCTTGTGACACCTCTCACACTGTTTTAATATAAGAGGGTATTCATCCATCTTTTTCCTTCAAGTCGTTCTTCTTTGTTGGAATTCCTTACATTCCCAGGCACACCAAACCACCCACATTTCCCCTGAGGTAGAAGCTTTTTTCCAACCTTCTACCCCCTCAGTGGAATGAAGTTCCTTCCTTTTTTTAAAAAAATAATATTTTATTGATTTTCCACAGAGAGGAAGGGAGATGGATAGAAAGCTAGAAACGTCGATGAGAGAGAAACATCGATCAGCTGCCTCCTGCCCACTCCCTGCCGGGGATGTGCCTGCAACCAACGTACATGCCCTTGACCGGACTCGAACCTGGGACCTTCCAGTCCGCAGACCCACGACCCTGCACAGCCTTCTACCAGATCGCCAACACGTATTGCATGTAATCCTTTATGTGACTGTCTCCCCAGTTCAGTGAGAGCAGAGACTGGGTCCTACTCATCCTCTGATTCTTGGCATAGAGCAGGTCCCCATCAAAACACTGGGGCAGAGGAGAAATAAAATGGATAGCTCAGCGATCGCATGCATAGGGCGCTAGGTGGGCATCCGCAGCCTCTGCCAGTTTCTCCCCAGAAGGTGCTCTGCGTGGCTGCAGACAATCTCCCTTCTCGAGAGGAGCTGGAAGTACCGTAGAAGGTAGCAATTTTGTTTTTCTCTTTCTTGGCCATGACTATGACATCATCTGCTCAGCCGGCGCATCCAGACCATTTCTGACAGTTTTCTCATTCCAAACAGCCAGAGGAAGCCCTTTCCCTTGCTCTCAGCATTTCCTTAAACCTCAGTTTATTCTGGTTGATGACGCTTTCCATCCTTGGAGATGCGTCCTCCTTTCCGTGTGTTCCGAGTCCCCTTTGGGCCTGCATTTCTCAGAGGCACCCACCTCCGCGCACCCAGCACTGTGTCAGTCTCTTTAAGGATTTCCTTCTTATTTCCTGTCTGGGATGATTTTTAAGTTTTAGAAACAGAATTTAATTCTTGGGAACCCTCTAACGTTACAAGAACTGTCCAACATGGTGGCAGTGGGTGGGAAGAAAGGGACAAGTTGGAGAGACATTGATAATGGGCAAGTAAGGACCTGATGACCGATTGGACATGGAGGAGGAGAAGTGTTGACTCCCGGGGACAATGGGAGGATTGGCGGTTTCTGTTCTAGGTACGGTCACGGGAGGAGGAGGGGGAGCAGGGTATCTGAGAAGATCATGGGCATGGTCTGCACTGTGTAGAGTCTGAGGTTTCCATGGGAGAGAAGGTGGAGATGCTGAGGGGGGACTGGGTGTGACTCTGGTGCTCTGGATAGGAAGTGTGATTAGGGGCGGGCTGTTGGTGTGTAGATGCCGCTGACGATGGGAGAGCAGATGAGCACTCAGATAGTGCAGAATAGATGGTAAGAGATGGAGCAGGAAGATAGATCCTGGGAGGACACAGAAGCAGTGGTCAGAGAGAGAAAAGGAGAGCCGGGAGTTCCCTGGAGGAAGGGCTTCGGGACAGAAGGGATGGCGGCAGATTTAAATGACATAGAGAGCTCAATTCAGTAGAAGTGCCTGTTGGGTTAGGTCAGTAGTTGGCAAACTCATTAGTCAACAGAGCCAAGTATCAACAGCACAGTGATTGAAATTTCTTTGGAGAGCCACATTTTTTCAACTTAAACTTCTTCTAATGCCACTTCTTCAAAATAGACTCGCTCAGGCCGTGGTATTTTGTGGAAGAGCCACACTCAAGGGGCCAAAGAGCTGCATGTGGCTCGCGAGCCACAGTTTGCTGACCACTGGGTTAGGTTATTGAGGATCAGGGGAGAGCATCCTCAACAGAATTTCAGGGTTGGGAGGAGAGGCCATGGAACAGACACAGGGATATATCAAAACAGGGGTTCACTCATCCATTCAGTCCACCAACAACCGGAAGGGCCGCTTAACGGGTACAGTGGTGGGGCAAACAGGCAAAGCCCCACCCCCACAGTGTGTACTCTGTAGGGAGACATAGCATGGAGGGAGATTCAGTTTAAAGATGATCATTGGAATGGTCATCATTCCACAGATGAGGAGCAAGGGAAGTTAGAGGGTAACTGGCTCAAATTCAGGACATCAGAGCTGGGGTCATGGCCTGACCTGCAGGGCTCTTTCCTTTCTTTGCTGCCTGAAGGGGATGGTGTTTAGGTGGGAAGCGATGATGCAGAAGGAACACAGGGTGGGGAAGAATAAAGGTGTAAGGTGCAAGATTATTTGTGGCTGGGTGGGCCTTCCCAGAGCAAGGTTGCTACTGGCTCCTGCTGTCCTTGACCTAGGACCCCTGCATTGGACCTGGTGCTTGGGCTCAGGTTCTTCCAACAAGGATGGCAGGCGCTGAGACCTACATGTTCTTGTGTGGTTCTATTGGTACCAGAAGTTTGAGAGGGGGCCTGTGGTAGCTACTGCCCACCACTTTCCCACACTCCCGCTTCCTTACCAAGGAGTAAATCTCCATTTCCTGTGGAGACCCCAATTGGTATGGTTTGAGTGGGGGCTGAACACATCTTGCTCAGGGTGGGCACAGGAACCCAAGCAAGGCCGATCAAGGCCCCTCCATGAGGTCAGACATAGAGATGCTTAGGGACCACGTGGGCCACCCGTAGCCATGCTGACTGTCTGAAGAACACACCAAGTAGAGATGAGCAGAGTGAAGAGATAGAGGAGACTGAGCTCTGTCAGTATCACTTGAGTTCCTGAATCCAGCGCTGTCCTTATCTTTCACGAACTATTCTAGACTTCCTGATGGCTTGGACCAGTGAATTACCTCTCTCCCTCAAATGTGAGTACCGTTTCTATATTTGCAACGGAAAGAATCAGACCAATATGTCTGTCAGATGAGATGGTGTAAAATACATCATCTACTTTCACAGAAGCTAACTGGCTCCAGGGACTTCCTCCATGGAGCCCGATGTATTAGCCACGTTCTACTCAGGGGGTCTTCAAACTACGGCCCGCGGGCCACATGCGGCCCGCAGAGGAGTCTGATCCGGCCCGCCAGGTTTTTTGGGCAGTGAGCGCAGCCGAGGTGTTACAGTAGGAATTAGTAGTTCATATAGTCCGGCCCTCCAGCTCTCTGAGGGACCGTGATCTGGCCCCCACTTTAAAAAGTTTGAGGACCCCTGTAAAATCTACATGTTAGCCTGGCAGGTGACAAAGCCATGAGCTTACAGCCAGCCATGGCACAGATAATGACAGGTACAAAAGAATCACCTTGTACAAGATGCTTTACATTCATTATTCTGAAGCCACAGCACAGGAGACAATTAGCTAGCTGTTCCAGCTTGGTTTCGGCGAGTCCGGACAGAGCAGGAGAGAGGTTCCGAGCTCCGGGAGCTCAGAGGAAGGGGGCTGGGCAGGAGGGGGAGTGCACTGGGGGTGGTGAGGGACAGACAGAGTGGGGAACAGGGCGACCGTATGAGTATGAACATGAGTGTGAGCTGCTTCTCATACCTTTCCCATTCCGGCATGGGCATGTCCCAGCTTGACCACCATGGGGAAGTGCGGCGCTGTGAGCTGGAAGAGACAAGAGGAAATCACGCATTACCATCTCAGAGCATCTCCACCAAGACCGCTGCCTGTGAAACATTCAGAACATCCAGTCACCTGACACCCCCAGGAATCCCCATAAGGATGCTTTGACAGGTGGCCATCCTGCTGCGGCTCAACTGCCCTAAATGCCAACAGTTCTGGCTTCCAAAGGAAGCTCCCGCCCTTAAAACCTGTCTGCTCGGGGCATCCACCAATCGGAGACATGGCAGAGGGAAGCAAACTGACTGGTTTCACATCCTGGCTTGTGTGACCGCTGCCAGACTACTATATGGATCTGTGCCTCAGTTTCCTTGTCTATGAAATGGGGATAACGAGTCCCCATCCCATAGGGCTACTGTGAGAACTAAATGAGTTACAGCACGCGAAGCACTTCTGTGGAGAGTACCCAATGGATGGCAGCTCTGTTATTCCTGTTATATAAGCTGCCTTATGTCATTTCCCCAACAACCTTTCACATTTCTGGAAATTCTCATTCCCTCTCCCAAGCCCTCTCCTTGGGAGGTTTCAAGACCACGGGGCCACACCCACCAAGGGGCACATGCATTTATTAGTCACACCGTGTGGGGCACTGTGCTGAGCAAGGGCCCGGTGTGATCTCCAACTGGCCTCGCTGGTTTCCTGTTGCACCCCCAGCTCCCAGAACACTGCTGGCACAGGAGAGGCATCTGACACAGAATCTGGGTGAACGGGAGAAGGAAGAGGCAAGTTGGGGCCAGATTATTGGAGGTCTTCAAAGCTGAAGGGAGGAGTACATGTGGCTTGGATGGGCCTTGGGGAAGTAGTTCAGTCTGGGGACAGGAAACCACCTGCCAGCCACAGGACGCACTGTATCAGGAGAGCCCGAAAGGCCAGACATGGATGTCGAATTGATTAAAACTGACAGGAAGTGCCGCTGCTTAGGCCTGGACTGGGATGGGGACAGTGAAACATTTTAAAATGGAAATAACAGTTTTCAGATGACGATAGACATTCAAGAAGAGGACTGTTCACAACCTCTTCACCTAATCAAACCTGTGTATTGGTCCACACGACTTTATAATCCTCATTTATAGGTCCAATTACAAGATGGGTACTCTGCAATATATTAGAGATAGATAGAATTTTACACCTGTCTCCTCATTTAACATTATGCATTAAGCTTTTTTTCTTCTTCTATTTTTGCCACCACCTTTCCCCTGCCCCCCTCGTCTCTCTCCCCCTCTCCCCAGCCTGGCTGACTGATCTCACCTGTGGGTGTGTGTGGTGTATATTTCTACCCATCACTCATCACATTCAACTTCTGCAAACATGCACATAAACACACACATACATGGTTGAAGCTGACACTTATGTTCTCAAAAACGGCTCTTTTCACTTGCCATCACACCATGCACAGCCTCTGTCCTACACCAGAAGGTACACTCCTCACCCAATGGTTTCCACAGCTTCACTCTATTCCACAGGCTGCAATTCTTCAGCTGTTTTTCTAGTAATGGACATATGTGTAGTTCCCTCTCTGCCACTCAGGAATGACCACTAAACATCCGTCCATAGGTCCTTATAAATGAATATCTTAATTCTTAGAGGCCAGGCCAAGAGCCCTGCAAGGGGAGAATTGGCAGAACTTGGAGACATTCGGACAGGTTTCCAAAGTCACCTGATAGAGTCCAAGAGATGAAAGTGGGCGCCATGGTGTGGCATGCCGGGTGAGTCCACTCACCACAGCAACTCCCAGGCTAATAGCAGCTATGTTTACTGAGCATCTTGTAAGAGCCAGGAATGGTTCTGGGCACTTTATGTACCAGGGTGGGCAAAAGTAGGTTTATAGGTGTTTGCATGCAAAATAACACAACCTTATCTAATAAAAGAGTAATATGCAGATTGACCATCACTCCAACACACAAGATGGCTGCCCCCATGTGGTCAAAGATCCTGCCCCCATGTGGACACAACATGGCCACCACAAGATGGCCAGCAGGGGAGGGCAGTTGGGAGGGACCAGTCCTACAAGGGAGGGCATTTGGGGGTGATCAAGCCTGCAGGAAAGGGCAGTTAGGGGTGACCAGAACAACAGAGGAGGGAAGTTGGGGGCAAATAGGCTGGCAGGGGAGCAGTTAGACATCAATCAGGCTGGCAGGGGAGTGGTTAGGGGGTGATCAGGTTGGCAGGCAGAAGCAGTTAGGGGCAATCAGGAAGGCAGGCAGGTGAGCAGTTGGGAGTCAGTAGTCCTGAACTGTGAGAGGGACCCCTGATTGGAGAGGGTGCAGGCTGGACTGAAGGGGAACCCCCCCCCCATGCACGAATTTCATGCACCAGGCCTCTAGTAATTAATAAATAATAATATGGGAATAAACTCTGTGTTTTCTGTACTCACAGCTGTAAACCTATTTGTGTCCACCCCTTTTTGTTAGCATTCTTCCCTTTCCCCATGCAATAGAGGAGACATCAGAGGCAGGTCATGTACCCGAGGTCGGACAGTTAGAACGGCAGGGCTTATCCCTGCTACCCAGGTCTCGTCCCCACTCCCCAGCCCTCTCCCTTCCCCAGCTGTTCAAATGGGCTTCCAAGGCCATTCCCAACTGCAACATGCCAGGCCCTTCCCGAACACAGGCAGGTCACGGAGAACAAAAAACATCTTGTCGGCTATTTTCTCTCTTCCCTTCCCAACAATAGCTTTATTAGTTTCCCTGGGGATGGCAAGCCCTGCGCCAGCTTCTCACAGGCTCCCTGTCCCCGCTCACATGCCCCGGGGGCCCCAGAGTTCAGCTCTGCCCAGTGGCATGAGCAGCCTAACATCCGGTGAGAAGGGGCAGATCAATGTTTGAAACCAGAGATCCCCACCCAGATAAGGGCCCCATTCAGCTCTCCCAAGAAATAAAAACCAGTGGGGGTGGCCCAGTGCCCGGGCTGGGCGTTCTCCTGGGGAGTTGGAGGCAGAGCAGGGCGAGCCCAGATCAGCACTGTGTCAACCTCGTCTTCATGTCCTGGGGATGGGGGAGCTGGGACCTGAGGGGTTGGGGCCACTTTCCAATGCAGGAGGCAATTCCCTCTACATCCGTGACATTCTGGAGATTTAAATCCCGGCTCAGTGATAGAGAAGGCAAGGCCTGGAAGAGCCTGGAGGAGCAAATCAAGGACCCAAGGAGTCTGGGAAGATTTCAAGGAGGAGCTGGACCTCTGTGCCATGCCCAGGAGGCTCTGCCTAGTCTAGTTCTTGCCGACCTCTCTGTTTCATCATCTGTTTCTCCCCCTCCCCATCCAACCTCTGCCCACCCCGGGCCTTTCAGTTCTTTATTGCATGGGCCACACTCCCCCCCACCCCCTGCCACAGGGCCTTTGCACATGCCGCTGCCTTTCTCTGAAAGACCCTTCCTGACACTCTTCTAGGCCAGTCCCTTCTCATAATGAGTCTCCGTGGAAATGCTCTGTCCCCAGAGAGGTCTTCCCTGGCCACGGGTCTAAAGGAGGTACTCACTACTTGAAACCCAGATGTGGGTTACTAACTGGTCATGTCCAGTGGAGTTAGAGGATGCCCAAGGCCTGGCACAAGCAGCATGGAAATCCATACCAGTTCCCATGCCTTCACATCTATGATCTCAGGGACATGGTAACCAGGTTGGGCGGGGGGACGTCAAAGGCTGATTGAGAAGACTCAACCACTCCTTGGATGTGGGCAGGGGAGGGACGAGGGGAAGGAAGCCTGATGCCCAGGTCGTGAGCAGGACGAGTGATGACCCGTTTGACAGAAATGGGGCAGCCCGGAGACAGGCTTTGTTATAGGCATTTAAAAAAGATTCATTCAAAAGGGAGAACAGAGACATCCTGACAGCTGCTTGATAAGCCTTAACCTTGGCATTGCAGCATCTGACAATCTCCTTGGAATGTAGGGATTGCACATAATGGCACTCCTGTCTGAGGGAGGGGGGGAGACAAGACGACCTTTGGCAATCCTTTCTAATCCTTTAATGTGGTGACAGACCTACAAAATGCCACCTACATGCCTGAAGCCTGTAAAGAGAAAACAACGTCGAGACACAGTGCCTCACCACAGCCTACAGGGCTCTGTGGGATCTGGCCTCTGCCTGCTTCTCCAACCCCATCTTACCTGTGGTCCCCACCCACTTTATCAGCTTTCTCTCTGCCCTTGACATCAGCCTGGCTCCCGCTGGCCACAGGGCCTTTGGACATGCTGTTCTCATCACCTGGAATGCTGCCCCTGCTCCTCCTGTCCTTGCTTCAGGTGGCAGCTCCAATGTCACTTCCCCAAGAAGCTGGCTCTCACCTCCCTGCCTGCGTAGGTCGTGCCCGCTCACCTCTCTCTCCTTCTTAGCACGTCTGCCATTTTTAAACTTATTTGTGCGATTGCTGGACAAGTGTCTGACCTCCTCACAAGACCGTGGAAGCTGTGGGTCTGAACCCTTGTTCATCATGAACCCTCAGGCCTCTCCTGCATGACAGACCTCCCTCTGACCTTGGCCCCCAGGTGGTCCTGCAGGTGCCTCCAACTCAACATTTCCCAGTGATCTCATGGACTCCTTTGAAATGCTTTTTCCTCCTCTTATATAAATCCTGACATCAGTCAGTGGTCCCACCACCCACCCAGGTGCCCAAGATACAGATCCCATCTGCCTTCTCCCTTCATGGGTCAGCCCTCCACCCAGCTCTGGGACCCAGGAGGGCCCATGACACAGATGAGGTCTGTGGGCTCAGGCCCGTGTAACGCTCTCTGCCCTTTGAATCGCACCTCTGAACCCTCTGTATCACCTCCTCCTACGTTTAGTGTTTCTTGGAAAAATACTGGCAGCATATTTAGAAAAATCCAACTGAACCTGCCCTGCCGAAATACAAACATCCTTTTCTCTTACATTTCCTGTTTCCCTGAGAAACGGAATGGTCAAAAATAAACCGATAGCACCGGCAATATTTGTCTGCAAATACGCTTTTCTTGTTCTCGCCCGTGTGATGTTTATGGCACAGACGGGTTCAGGAGGCCAGCCCGTCCCCCACGAGACCCTCCTGGGTGCCCCTCACATCCTCAGCGCCACAGGGCGGGTGGGGGAGGCGTGTCTGAAGGACCCAAAGTGCCGAAGCCCATCCTGAATCCCATGGCTGTGAGAACCAGGCTTCCTTTGCAAGATTCTTTTAGTCCTACTCTTGTTCCGGCTCCATTTCTAGACAGCGAAGAAGTCCGATAATCAAGCCAGACGATCCCACTACGGGAACTCAGTGTTCCTCTTCTTAGTGAAAATAGCTAGATAAGAACAGCAATACTTCAGTACTTACATTTTTTTTTTTTTGCTTTAGTTTATGCTCACACATGTAATCTCTTAAGGTTCAAGTGAATGGAAAAATTTGGTTGTAGTTACTCTTGTTGGCATTGCATAGAAACGATATTGCTTCATCGGGGCTCTATGCAAAGGGAGCTATTTCCTCCGGTTCAGAGAAACTCTGTGGGATGCCCTCGGACCGTGGTCAGTAAACTATGGCTTGCGAGCCACATGCGCTCTTTGGCCCCTTGAGTGTGGCTCTTCCACAAAATACCATGGTCTGGGCGAGTCTATTTTGAAGAAGTGGCGTTAGAAGAAGTTGTTTAAAAAATTTGGCTCTCCAAAGAAATTTCAATCATTGTACTGTTAATCTGTGGCTCTGTTGACTAATGAGTTTGCTGACCACTGCCCTAGAAGAAGGAGGAAGAGTGAATGGAGGCCTTGAAGCCAGACGGACTTCAAATGCTGTTGGTGTCATTTCCTCCTGGGGTGCCCTTGGGCACGTGTCCTAACCTCTCAGGTCTCCGTTGCTTTACCTGTAAATGGGAACAGGCCCACCAGCAACTAAGGCTGCTGTGAAGTTTGTATGTCAAACACATGCTCTGAATGCTGGATCCCAGCCAGAGAGGCTCTGAGGGTGATTTGAACTAACATTCACGTAAAATCATTTCCCGCAAAGCCAAATTACCACCTTATACCTCCCTGGACATTTTTTTTTTTTTTGTCTTTTAAAGCTTCCCATTTTGTACATGCATTGCCAAAACTGCTTTGAAATAATTTAAACATTTATCACTAAATGGGTGCAATGGGTTGATCTGATCTTTCTTAAATATACTGACATTCTCCCTGATTTTGATCCTGTACATTTTGCATAACCAGCAGCTTTATTGAGACACAATTCACATACCCAGAAACTCACGCCCTGTAACGTGTGTGATTCAGTGTGGGTAGTATGTTCCCAGAGTTGTGCAACTATTGCCCCTATGATCTCATTTCAGAAGCTTTTTGTCACCGCACACCCACTGCCCGTCACTCCCCATTCATCCCTCCAGTTCCTGGCAGCCAGTGGTCTACTCTCTGTCTCCATAGATTCGCCTGTGCTGGAAATTTCCTGTAAGTAAAATCATACAACATGTGACATGTCATGGCTGGTTCTTTCACGTGGCATATGTTCTCAAGGTTCATCCATGTTGTGGATGTATTCGTATGCAATTCCTTTATATTGCCCAGTACTATTCCCTCGCATGGATGGTGCCTGATTTTTACTTTATTTTTAAAAATATATTTTTATTGATTTCAGAGAGAAGGGAGAGGGAAGAGAGAGAGACTGAAATATCAATGATGAGAGAGAATCATTGATCGGCTGTCTCCCGGATACCCCTCACTGGGGATTGAGCCCGCAACCTGGGCATGTGCCCTTGGCCTGAATCGAACCTGGGACCCTTCAGCCCATAGGTCGACGCTCTATCCACCGAACCAAATCGGTGAGGGCGTGCCTGACTTTTACATACATTTTGGAATGGCCCTGAATATGTATTTCTAGCGATCACAAACTGTGAAGGCAAATGAATGTCTTAGCTACTTCGAATGAAGAAGGATAAGGCTTTGGTAATGCCAGGGGTCAGAAGTACTGACTGTGTCCAGCGGGGCAATGGTGACTATAGTCCTCGGGAGGGAGGAGGGCTTTTCCTGGCAAACCAACAGCAGCTTGCAGGTGCTTGCCTTCTGTGTGTCACACCTTGCCGGCCTCATTCCCCACTGCTTTCAGCCCTTACAGCGGGGCCTGAGCCAGGCCCTTAGTCCCTGACGGGAGCAAGGAAGATCTCTGCTTCTGGCATATTCTCACAAGCTGATAAAGCAAAGGGCTGATAAGAATGTTCAGGAGCCAAAAGCATCAATAAGCATGGTTACTGGGCACCCATGAGCAGAGTGAGAGAGAGGAAATTTCCTCTCCTTCTCCTTCTCCTTTACAAATGCATTGCCCCCTCCTCCTGGAAGTGACCTTCACATTCTCAGTGTCATGGTCAGGGGAGAGCAGGAGCCCAGGCGGCCCTGCAGGAGCTGGTCCGAAGTCTCCACTGCAGGACCTGAGGCTCAGGACCAGCAGGGAAATTTCCACCGTCTCTCACACGGGAAAACTACCAAGACCCCAGCACACACTGGGGCCTTGTGTCGAAGGCCGAGACATGTCCCCGATGTAGGGGCTCCTTTAACGAGGGCGTCATGCCGGCCACTGATGACAGAGGCCAGCGATTATTCAGTGTCTGCAGTGGCGGCCCCCAGCAGCCGAACAGACGCATCTCATTTAATCCTCTCCAAAGCTCTAGCACGAGCCCTCGTTCACCAGCGAGAAAAACAAGACGGAATTAGATATCTAGCCCAGGTTGGCTGAGGCCAGAGTCCATGCTCTAGGGCCAGACTGCCTTTCACCCCAGCCCCGGGGCACACAGAGAGGACCCAGGCCCTACCCTCAAGGGGCGACAGGCTGTCGGGGGCAGCAGACTTATTAAATGACTTTCACTCAACAATGCAAACATTCAGGGGAAGTATGAAGCAAATGCTGCAGAAGCAAAGAAGCTGAGTGGTGGTCTGTGGGAGAGGAAGGTGATTGGAAGAGGTGTGGTGGACAAGAGGACATTTGCATTGGGTTTTGACGGTCAAGCAGGAGTTCACCAAGTAGAGGAAAGAGTGACCCAGGCAGAAGTATCCACAAGGGAAAAGGCACAAAGGTGTGAACATTCCTGGAGGACTCAGGAAGCATCAGGGCCAAACACAAGGGTATAAGAACAGGGGATCGTGGGGGAGGGCACATCTTGGGCGAGCGAGACTGGCCAGAGCTTCTCATTCATAAAGGACCTCAATTTGGACTCTTTCATGCTCTCACCACACAATCACTGTATTGTATGTGTGCGTGTGTGTGTGTGTGTGTGTGTGTGTGTGTGTGTGTGTGTGTTGAAAACGCTGGTTTGTTCAATGCACAAATTCAAACTAGACCACAAAATTGGTTAACTTGTTTTGGAACTTTCAAAAACAAATCTGGAGCCTCAAAAAGCGGCTGTCCTCATCTTTCATGAATACATAACCAGAGTATTTTCAGATGAAAGGACATCGTGTCCTGGATTTGCTTAAAGTAACCCAGTGTGGGTTGGGTGTACAGAGGTGACAAGATGGGTGATGGGTATATGAAGGGTCATCATTTCACTCTCTCCCCTTGGGATGTTTCCATAATAAAACAGTTTTTTAGAGAGCCCCAGGATGTCCCTCATGGTGAGGGAGAAGGATGAATGATGGAGAAAGAGGGAATAGGGGGCCGAGAAAGTAGATGGGAGACAAACTGTAAAAAGTCTTGTAAATTATTCTGAGAGGTTTGGAATGAGCCCCACTAGTGATGGGGAGCCCAGTGCAGACGTTTTGGTGGGAGAACACAGCTAGATCCACATTTGGGAAAGAACACTTCTAGCTGGTATGGGTGGTGGGAGAGGGTTGGGGTCAGCCCAAGGCCTGCAGACACCAGCTGTTTCTCCTCTCCACGGTCCCCAGGCTGTGCCCCCAGGAGGACCAAGCTGAGGCAGTGGCCCCGGTAGCAAGGAAGGATGGGTCCAAGCAAGACTTCTTTTATCTCTGTCTTCCCAGCACTGCACCCCATCGAAGTTACTTATCACAAAAATGTATTACTTCTTGCAACAAAATGAGAATTACTTATGGGTGGTCTCTCTGATGGCTGGGTGTAGCCAGACCATGCCTACCTCCCTCCCTTCTTGGCCCAAGACCTAGCATGATGCCTTGCAAGAGTCACCTGTGGAGTGAACTGATGGATGTAAAGCACACGGCCATCGCTGGTCACCAAATCAAGAGGGACACGCAGCCTCTGGTGGGGACCAGCTCCGTGCTGAGCAGTGCCTGCTGCGCTTTCATTTTTGTTTATTTATTTATTTTTAAATATATATTGTATTGATTTTTTTTTTTTACAGAGAGGAAGAGAGAGAGAGAGAGAGTTAGAAACATCTATGAGAGAGAAACATCCATCAGCTGCCTCCTGCACACCCCCTACTGGGGATGTGCCTGCAACCAAGGCACACGCCCCTGACTGGAATCGAACCTGGGACCTTTCAGTCAGCAGGCTGATGCTCTATCCACTGAGCCAAACCGGTTTAGGCTGCGCTTTCATTTTTAGTTCCTCGCTTATCCTGCCCAGGCACCCTGCCCGTAGGTGTCATTGTGGCCATTTTGCAGCTGGAAAAACTGAGGCTCGGGGAGCTTAAGAAGCACCCCCCAACTCACCCAGCATGACACACCACACATAGTCTAGTCCCTCCATCAGCGCCCGCGGGTTGGGCTGAACTGATATGAAACCACAGGACACCACTCCCCCTGCCGGGGGTGGGCGAGGAGGGTCCCTGAGGAGAAAGCGATTTTCTCTCGGCACAGCGCTTCCAGAGGGCCGTGGTTTCTCCGCGGAGAGGGGACAGGAAAAAACAAGCCGGGCGCATGGTTTGTCCATTAACATGTCAGCCCTCAGAACGTACGTCTCCATTTCTCTCTTGGCTCCGGGGTAAGGCGCTTCCCCCATTGCAGATGGCTGGTGCCTTTTCCCTTCTAAAAAAAGCCTTGGGATGCTTTAGAATTAGGCAAATGAGCACGGGCAGCATTCGCCTTTTTCCTCTTTCATTTGAAAGGCGTGTGGCGTGCCAAGGGGCCGCTGGACGGAATGTTCAGAGGCCCCACAATAGAGCGACAGAGGCTGCCAAGCTCCTAAGTCACTAGCCAGACAGGACAGGCTCAGCCCTTGGGACTTAGAGACCCCTGGGCCAGCACCGGGAGACCCCGCAAGTGAGAAGAGGGCCCACAGCCCGGGGTCTCAGCCAGAAAGGACACCCCTACCTCGAGGACTTGGAAACTGCAAGAAGCCACGGCTTCCTGCACTCACTGTCTGAGAGCTGCTTGTGGGGCTGGGGGGCAGGGGGGAGAGGGAACTCTAAAACTTCAGGGAGTCTGTCCAAGGCCAAGGTCAATGCCTCCTTCTGAACGTCGGTTTACTCAGGCGGCTAAGTGAAGGATGCGGAGAATAGAAGGCTCTTAAGTGCAGGTGTCTACTGGCCATCTCCTCGTGACCAGCAGCATCCTTAGCACCAGGGCTCTTGTGAGAGATGCTAAATCTCAGCCCCCCCTGCTCTGGTTCTGCAGATGCTCAGGTGGTTCGTGGGCAGGTTCAAGTGTGGGGAACACAGATCTCCATACCCATGGGACCTTGGCTGTGTCACTTTGCCTCTCGGCATTAGTTTATTCTTTTATTCCACGAAAGGCATTCACTCACATGGCTTCTAGACCCGAAGTCCTGTCATGTTCAAGGCCTGCTTAACAAATGCCAGCCTTGGACCCCACAGTGTCCATGGGAGCTCCCTCCCGGTTCCAAAGCCTTAGGCTCCGCATTGGTCGGATATCCGTGAGCAGGTGTTTGGGAGGGTCCCTGGCCGAGCTGTGTGAGGGGATGTGGGAGTGTGGGTCTGACCAGCATCCTGGATGTTCCCGGGCAGCCCCATCTGGAAATACTGGGTTACATCGCCAGCCCTTGAATCCCACACTTGGCCTGTCCTCCAACTCATGCTGACTGACTGCACTGATGGCCCCAGCTAATGGCCTCCCCGCATCCATGTCTTTTCCAGGTGGCGTGACAGGTCCTTCCAACAAAAGGTGGGGTCTGTTTTGCCATCTTGAACCTGAGATGGCCTTGTGACGTGTTGGCCGGGACACCACAGCACAAGTCACGTCGGGGTTCTGGGCCTAGTGCCCTGGGCACAGCGTGGGAGTGGCAGGGGAGTGGCTTTGCTTGAGGGTGGGTGATGCTGAGGAAGCCCAGCACTGTCCCGAGAGCCAGGCAAGGCGGGTCCTTGCTACCTTGCTACCTTCATTTTTTGCTTAATAATTCTTCTTCTTCTTCTTCTTCTTCTTCTTCTTCTTCTTCTTCTTCTTCTTCTTCTTCTTCTTCTTCTTCTTCTTCTTCTTCTTCTTCCTTCATCTTTTGCCTCCTTCTTCTTCTTCTTCTTCTTCTTCTTCTTCTTCTTCTTCTTCTTCTTCTTCTTCTTCTTCTTCTTCTTCTTCTTCTTCTTCTTCTTCTTCTTCTTCTTCTTTATATGGCCTGCTTCACGAATTTGCATTTCATCCTTGCACAGGGGCCATGCTAATCTTGTCTCTATCATTCCAATTTTAGTAGATGTGCTGCCAAAGCGAGCACTTCCGCCTCTTTCTTAGGGCAGGTGTGTACTGGAAACTCGTTCACACTAGGGTTTCTCCAAGTTTAACTGCTGTCAGGTATTTTTAAAAATATATACTTTTTATTGATTTTTTTACAGAGAGGAAGGGAGAGGGAGAGAGAGTTAGAAACATCGATCAGCTGCCTCCTGCACACTCCCTACTGGGGATGTGCCCACAACCAAGGTACATGCCCTTGACCAGAATCGAACTTGGGACCCTTCAGTCTGCAGGCCGAGGCTCTATCCACTGAGACAAACCGGTTAGAGCCTGTTAGGCATTTTTAAAAGGGGATCAGTGGCTTTGCTAAAAGACAAGCTCTAATGGAAAAATAAATCTCAGCCCGAGGCTCAGCAGGACAGCCTGGGTTTTGTGGCTGTGGTTCCCACGTGGCTGCGTGGGGGTGCCTGCACAGGGCGCCCGGCGGAGACTCGGTCCAGCCCATCTCCACTGGCGGAGCCTGCTCCTGGGGTGGCTGCTTTTCAGCTTGAAGGGAGCACAGTCTTTCCTAACTCACCATACACGTGCCTCCCTACTCTAGAGAGAAGGACAGAGGAGCACTGGGGGTGGCCAAGAGGGACACTGGGGACCAGCTCCATGCTGGGCACTGCCCGCTGCACTTGCCCTTTTATGTGCTGGGTTATTCTGCCCGGTAACTCTATAGGTTAGGTATTATGACGGCCATTTTGCAGATGGGAAAACAGACACTCAGAGAGATTAAGAAGCATGCCCCAAGTCCACCCGGCTGAGAAGTTGAGGAGAAGGCACCCTGACTCAGTTCTGTGTGCCCATCCTGTTGCCCAGGGGAAACTTGCCAGAGTTGAGAGTGGTGACTGGTAGGGACGAGTCCTGGACTCAGATCCAACTGCACTTACCTGCCCTTGCCATCTCATTCCCTCCTGGACAGAAAGGATGGAGTGAGCTGTGTAAGCACGGGCTGGGGCAGGCGGGAGGGGGGGGGGTCCTCCGAATTTCCGCAAAACACCCTGTTTACTTATCGTTGCACAGCTGGGCTGGATTAGTTCAGCTTCAGAAATAGCTTTCGAAAACCCGCGGCTGGAAAAGTCCAATTTGCCCTGGAGAAGGCACAGAGGCCCCACCCACAGGCACCAGCGGCCCTGCCATGTGCCCGTGTCCGACTGCTCCAGTCTGTGGCCCATCGCTGTGTCCTTCTTTGGGCCTCAATAAAACAACAACAACAACAACAACAACAACAACAACAAACCTCTTAGCATGTTCCCCACCCCATCCCCACTGTTGTCCAGCTCTAGAAAGGCCGGATTGGAAGAAGTAGCCGGGAAGAGGAAATGCCTCTTAGGTGGAGCTGCCTGGACTTCCTTTAGTTTCCCGCCCCATTTCCACGAGACCTGGGATCTTGAGGACGCGAGGGGCTGGATTTGGGGCCATGGGTGAAGCCTAGGTGCCTTCATTCCTCAGGGGCAGCTGAGAGGGGCCCCCGGGTGGCCCCAGAGGGCAGCCGGAATGTGTTTTCTCAGTCACACTTCCTTCGGTTAACATTCCAGAGAGTCACAGCCCGGAGGGACTTGCAGATCACAGAGGCCCTGTCCCTGGGGGCAAGGGGGCTGCGGACCTCCAGAACCTGCACGCAAAAATGTCCCTTCGCACAAGGGAGGGGAGGGGTTGTGTGTCTTTCTTTTGTTTCTAAGGGGGGTTGAGATGCTCTCCACCTAAAAGTTAAGAACATTGGACACTTGTCATTGATCTTGTATTTTTGTAGAAGGGGAAACAGAGGCCCTGAGAGGAAAGTCTCATGACCAAGTTCAGATTAGAGCCCCCAGAAGTATAGTTTAGGAATGTGTGTGTGTGTGTGTGTGTATGTGTGGTTGGGGGGGGTAGTAGGGTGGAGGGGGGAGGAACTTGCTCTTCCTGAACATATTTCCCCAAAGTGGGGCCTTTTCAACAGGGCCTAACCACAAAAGGTTGACCAGATAGCTGTCCTGAGAAAGATTAGAGGTGCTAGCAGAAGTGTAAAGGCAAGATTGTGAGCTGCGGAGAAGATAGGTGGTCAAAGATTGATAACCATTTGCCTGGTGCCTTTTTGCCATCCCACCTGCCCTGACATCTCCCCTGGGCCCACTCCCCACAATTCCCGCCCTCCAGCACCTCCAGGGACCTGTCAAAGGGTACATCCTTTGGATTATATAGCGCAGATCTGCACCAACCAATGGCAGCCCCCAACCTGCCCACCTAGGCCCAGCTGGCATACCTGGATGTGCCCCTGAACCCCTGGAATCCAGGAGTGCTACGTCCCAGTTCATTGGTTTTCCCTCCTTGTCACTCATTCAGCCCGTATTTATCGAGTTCTCAGCTCTATCCCAGAGGCCAGGGTACAGCAATGAACAGGTTCTGCCTTTTTGAAAATTACTCAAACTGAGAAAACCGGGGACATATATAATAAGAGGGAACATGCCCTAGCCAGTTTGGCTCAGTGGATAGAGCATCTGCCTGTGGACTGAAGGGTCCCAGGTTCGATTCCAGTCAAGGGCACATGCCCGGGTTACAGGCTAGATCCCCAGTGGGGGACATGCAGGAGGCAGTTGATTCATAGTTTTTTCTCATCATTGATGTTTCTATTTCTCTTTCTTCCTTCCTCCCTGAAATCAATAAAAATATTAAAAAAATAAGGGTGGGGTGGCAGCATTCTGTTGGTAAAAGTCTCCCGCTTGAGCTTTGGGGTGCCCTCTCCTTCCCCAAGAGAGGGTTCGGATGGGAAGAGATGACAGTAGTGCTCATCTCACAGGGCCCTGAGGTGTTTCCAGCCCAAGGACACTGCGGAGTCCTGGCCCCGAACAAATGATGCTTGTGAGATGCGGCCCTTCCTTCCATGAGGCAATCCTCCGAGGCCTTTGCCAAGACAAAGTGTTTGGCCTCCTGCCTTGAAAGTTGATCTCTTCCGAGTCTGATGATTGCTTTTCTGACACAGGGACAATGACATCACCGCTCCTTCCCCGGCGTGGGGCGCTGATGGTCAGCATGAAGTCAGGGTTTGGCACCGTGCCTGCTCTCTGCCAATGCCCAGGGAGGTCAGGGGTGGGGGCCTGGAATGAAGCAAGCTTGTGAGGGAGGGGGGCCTCCAGAGGCTGGGGGCGGGGTCACTTTCCAATCTGTCGCCAGTATCTGGGTCTGCCCTGCTGCACACATGGAGGCAGCATTCGATGCGGGCTGAGCTGATATTCAGTAACTACACACCTGCATGGCCATGCCAGGTGTTAAAATATTTTTTTATTATTATTATTATTTTTTTTATCCATCTTCTTTAGAGAGAGAAGAAGGGAGAGGGGTAAGAAACATTGATGAGAGAGAAACATCATCGATCGGCTGCCTCCTGCGTGCACCCTACTGGGGATCAAGCCTGCAACCTGAGCAGGAATTGAACCAGCGACCTTTTGGTACATGGGTTGATGCTCAACCACTGAGCCAACCAGCTAGACCAGTTATTAAAATTCTGATGTACTTTCTTTCCCATTGGATACCATTTCCTGGGGTACCTTCCTACCACCCCACCTGCCCTGCCATCTCTCCTGGGCCCACAATTCCTGTCCTCCAGCCCCTCTGGGGAGTGTCCGGCAGGCAGTCCTCAGATGGCCAACAGTCCTCAGTGCCTGTGTGATACCGCAGAGAGAGTGTGGCCACTCCTCCTCCCAAAGGGATGGGGTCGCCTTGGCTGGTCTCGGTGTGGCGTGGCACCCGCAGGAAGACACTGCCAGGTGAGTGAGGGCCAGGCCCGCCTCTTAGGCTCCTGGGCCGGGGCCCTGCCAAGAGGAACGCTGTGGGGCCCGTACCTGCAGGCCCCAGGGTCAGCATCTCCTCTGCCGCAGGCGGGAAGGCCCCTCAGGAGTTCCAGTCCAGCCACTCTATGCACCGAGGAGACGGGGCAGCTCACAAAGGGGAAGGCATTTGTCCCAGCCAGCGAGTGACCATTGAGTCCTCTGACTGCCCTTTAGGCCGTGATCCTCAAGGAGATCTCTCCCGTCCCCACGGGGGCCTGCCTTCGGGGTGAAAGGTCATGATGCAGACTCGATCTCTTTCTTCCAGGTAGAGCACAGCTTGCCCGAGAACAAAAAGCAAGCCAGTGCCACGCAGTGAGAGGTCTGGGCCAGGGCGGCCAACCTGAACGCTCGAGGGGCCAGTGCCTGATGGGTGCCAGGGGAGAGGAGGTGGAATCGCCACCATGATAACCAAGGAGAGCCAAGGTCCTGGCTTCCAAGACCAGGAGAACATTCCGGACATTCTCCCATGAGCTCTCTTTGCACCCTTGGCCAGTTCAGCGGAACCCCCACCCCATTCTCTGGTGTGGACGGACTTCCGCTTCAGCCCCAGCAGGGAGTCGGCTGCATCGCCTGACGGAGGAACCTGGCGTGGACCTACTCGGCAGCGTGTGGGCCGACGTGGCCTGCAGTTCTATGTCCATGGCCTGCTCAGAGCCTGTGAGTTTTTTTAAAAAATTGAATACGTTGCCAACAATAATGAAGTGGGAGATTTTATATAAACAGTGGATACAGGGCTTTTCTTGAGCAATTATTGGGGCTCAGGCTACCTGCGTGTTTCTGCAGGCAGAGCTGGCTCCTTTTATTATTATTATTTTCAATATGGTCATTGATTTCAGAGAGTGGAAGGGGGAGAGATAGATAGATAGATAGATAGACAGATAGGTAGATGATAGAGAAACACCAATTGGTTGCCTTCTATACGTGCCCCAGCCAGGGACTGAACCTGCAACCTAGGTATGTGCCCTGACTAGGAACCCACAATTTTTTGGTGCATAGAATGGTACTCTGACCAGCTGAGCCCCGAGCCTCCGGTCGGGTGGGCAGCTCCGTTCAGACAGGGCGTGGATTCCTATCGGCCACCACCCACCCCATCTCCCCGCTGGCTCCGGTCCTTTGCTGTATAGGCCCTCCGTGCTTAGAGTCTTGCCCCATGGCGTTGCCTTGCTTTTGGCTTCCTTGGAAGGCTGTGCTCTGGGTTGAATCAACAGACCCTCCAGCATCCGTGATCTCTGTCCCCACCGTCAGGGACGGCTGTGGTTGGCCAACTGGTTGCGATTTCTCAGGTTCCTTCCTTCCCCTGCCCGCCTCCTTCCCCAGCAGGGCCAGGCTCCCAGCTCCTGACATCCCACCCCTGGGTGCTGCAGACCACGGCGGACCCCCTGTGGCCGACACAGCATGGGGGTCCAGCACCGGGAACACCTACTTCCTGACTTTCAGTTTGCAGGATCGTAGGCATGTGGTGGGGAACAGACAGAGGCAATGACGACACTGTGAAGGCCAGATATGCTGCCTCGTATGAAAGGTTTCGAAAGCAGCTCCCGTGTGCTGGGAAGGGGTGGGGGATCAGGAAAGGAGGGTGAAGGAGGAAGTGCTTGAGGTAGGCCTGGAAAGATGGTCAGGATCTCAGGGCTGGGAATTGGGGGGTAAAGGTGGGAAAGAGGGTGCCAGTCAGACAGAGGGAACGGTGGATACAGAACCTGGGCAGGGTGGAGGGTGTGTGCAGAGGGTGCATATGCAGTCGAGTGTGGCCAGCACGCAGAGGCCGGCCGGGCCGAGGGGGTGGTGGTGGTGATGGTGGTGGTGGGGTGATGTGGAGCTAAGGTGGGTAAGATGGCGGACCCATGCCTGGGAGGAGGCTGTGATTGCCAGGGTGGGGCTGGGCATAGATGAAGGCTGAGAACCTCACCAAAGTGCAGAGAAGGATGAGGAGCATCAGTAAGAGCAGGTTTGGAGGGAAGGTCTGTGTTGGAGGTAGGCAGGGAGGGGGTACTGGGCACGCTCCCATCATGGGACATGGGGGAAGTAGAGAACACGGAGTGAGCAGCTGCTGTCTGAGAGGCCAGGGCTCCCATCTGGAAGAGGCATTGCAAGTATCCAGCCTGAACCCTCTGCTGCCCCGCAGGACGCTGGGGCCTGGGCGGCAACCGGGGGATATGACTCCCGGGGCCGAGCTGAGCCCTCGGATCTTCCTCGGTGTCTGACACACACCAGGTGTCCAGGAAGGTGCCGAAGCGATGACAACGCTGGTCCCTCCCTAGAGCTGACGTGGTAAACTTGGTGAGAGGGAGGGCGAGGCCCTGCACACCTGCTTGGCTGGAATACGTTCCAGGGGGAGGCGTTATCTCTCCACCGACCACGGCCGGGCCCTGCGCTCTGAAGGGAGCCCTAAAACGATGCACTTATGTCCCAGCGGGGCTCTCAGTACCAATGTGGGGGCGATGCTGGCTCAGGAGTTGAGGTGCAGTGAGCTGTGCGGCTCCCCCTTCTTGCCCACCCTCCACCCTCTGCCCAGGCGTGCCAGGGGCATGGGCGGTGGTAACCGTGGCTGGTGGCTTCCTGCGGCTGCGGCAGGGCTGGGCATCCGAGCTGGCACAGTCCCGCTCGCCGCGGCGCGCTGAGCATTGGGAACACAGGAAGGGCTGCGTTTTTAAGCTCTCTTTGTTTGCAAGGAGGGTTCGGAGCCCGCGGGGAGGAGAAAAACAAAACCAGGAAAACAGATGACTTGCTTTGCAAAGACAGTGTGTGCACCGGCTGCGGCTTCAGGAAGGTCTAACGCACCCTTGTCTCTGCCCACACGTGTACAACTATACACATCCACACGTGCACACCCACGTGTCCACACACATGTACACCCACAGACAGGTATACCCATACATTCACACATGTGCACACCCACACATCCACACGTGCATACCCACACATCCACACATGTACACCCACACATGCACACATGCACATCCACACATGCACACATGCACACCCACACATGCACATGTGCACACCCACACATGCACATGTGTACACCCACCCACACATCCACACACACTCACACCCTGTACTTGTACTTTTCTCAGGCACACAGAGGCATAGACACCCCCAGAAGCTGAGATTATGTCTACATAGACACCACCCCACTGAACAGTGGGACACCCACACATACAGATAGCACACGAAACACACACGTTAGAAACAGGGAGATTCCGGAGTACAGAGACACACACCGCATATCCAGATTCATGGACACACACAGACACGCTAGGGAGCTCTGGGATAAGTATCCACATAGAAAGACTCACAGACTGAACACACAAACTCATACACACACTCACACACACTCACACACACACACACACACACACACACACACACTCTCTCTCTCTCTCTCTCTCTCTCATGCTCTCATTGCTGCTCCTCACCCTCGGCTCCACCTGCACAAACACAGCGTGTTTTTACAAGGCCCCCGGGGAGCCAGCTGGCCCCGGGAGGCCGTGGTCTTTCGGGGGAACCCTCAGCTCTCACGCTGCGCACCCCTCAGCCGCAGCCCACTTGCCTGGGCCCTCAGCCCCCTGGAGCCAGAGAGCCGGCTAGACAATGTCTCAAAGGCTCCGAGATGCCGCAGGCAACAAGTCCCTTTGCCTTTTCCCTTTTGGTGTTTGTGCTTCTGGAATGTCCCACGTGGCACCCTCAATGGACACATTTGGGTTTTCCTCTCACAAATAATCTCATACAATTAAAGAGCAATGAGGGGAGAGAAGTAGGGAGTGGCTGAGGAGGCCTGCGGGGCTGGAGGAAACAGCCGCGCCCCCCCCTCCCCCCCCCCCCCCCCCCCCCCGTCCCCCCCTGGAGTTCTGTACATTTCCAAGTTGGGCTGAAAATGTGCAGCCAAAGGGACTGGGCTGAGAGGCTGGCACAGAAAACGTGGGGTGCGGTGGGGTCTGCACCATTCCTCCAGCCACAGGACGAGGGAGGAAGACCACAAGCCGCCTGAACCTCAGCTCCCGGCCGGGAGGGGCCCACCTCTCCCCCGGAACCGGTGCTGTTACTGGGAGTGCTTCCTTTGGTGTGTGTCCAACTTTCCGGATGGAAACGGAAAAGGGGGGCCTTTTCCTGGAGGAAGAGGCCCAGGTGAGCTGTGAACAGACAGAGGTCCAGGAAAACGACCTCGAGGTCTCAGAGAGGCGACAAAAGAGCCCAGCTGACATCTGGGCGACATCCGTACAGGCCTTTGCAAACCCCAAAGCTCTTTGCCACCCCGTTACGATATACAAACACCATCGTGGAAATGTTTGTGCTGAGCGGTTGATGGAAGAGGCTGGAAAGGGCGGGCTTCCGGGCCGAGGCCTCGAGACGGCCGGCTCAGGCAGCAGCACAGGCCGGGCATGTGGCCGGAGGGAGTTGGCTCATTTCTTCTGTGAGAAGCTGACCTCCCCTGATGACCAGGCCCCAAACAGCTCCCCCTTCTCTCACCATCACTCCTGTCATCTGCGGGCTTAGGTGAACACTTTCTAAATGTTTCTTTCTCTTTTGCCAGAGCCCCACCCTGAGAGCCTGTTGCAATCATCCTTGTCCAGGGCCCGTGTGTAAGTATCTCTTTGCGTGTTCTCCTTCAGAGCTCCTCCAACCGAATCTCGATGGTGCCCTGACCAGGGTGGGGAGGCCCCACGTGGGGTGGCTAAGGGCACGTGGCCTGCAGAGGGCTGAGCAGGGGTCACTGGGGCTGGGATGAAGGCAAGGAGAGTGAGGCCCTTGTCTCAGTCACAAACATTAAGGGGATGCCTCAGACTCAGTATTCCAAATAAATATGGCAGTGCAGTATTTTTAAACAAAAAATTCACATATATGTATATAAATCCATGATGAAGAAAATACTGACATTTTACATAAAGGCAGGATTTAACACTGCATTTGCATGAGCCTGCCTCACTTGTCCCACTGTAACCCTGACCCTACCCCTAACCCTGACCTGACCCTGACCCTAATCTAACCCTAACCCTAACCTAACCCTGACCCTGACCCTGACCCTAACCTAACCCTAACCCTAACCCTAACCCAACCCTAACCTTAACCCTGACCCTAACCTAACCCTAACTCTAACCCTAACTCTAACCCTAACCCTAACCCAATCCTAACCCCACCCAAATCCTGACCCTTTGTGGATTTGAATCTTGGCTTTGCCTCTTATGAGCTTGGTTTGCTTATCTTTTTTAAAAAGTGGATGTATAGGTTACATACAGTAAAAGATATATGTCCAGAGTACAGTGACATACCATTTACATAAGCATACAGCTGCATGCCCACCTCTGCATCAAGATGCAGGGCATTTCCAACAGGAAGCTCCCTCTCCGGACACCCTTTCTTGCTTAAGACCCGTCACTGGGATTTTACTGCTGGGATGAAGGCCAGACCCGTTTATCCTGGCTCCTGTTGGGGCTGCAGGCGTGTCCCCTACCTCTTCGTGGGAAGCCAGACACAGGTGTGTTTCACCCAAAAACCCCAGTCTGTCTAACACACCCACTGCTGAGCCTTGAGACGCCAAACGTGACCTTGAACTCAACAGCGAGCCTGATGCCAGCCCTAATGCTAACTGGAGCTGGAGGGACATTTTAAGATGCCTTCAAAGAGTAGATGCTGTTTGATGTGTCATTTTTTGAACCTCTTTTGAAATCCTTAGCCCTTGGTCCTCAGGCCAGCTGAATATATGTTCCACACAGCTCTGCCTAAGGCTTATAGATGGGATCCTGAAGTTCCTTCAGGGGCAAGGAGAAGAGAATCAACATCCACCGAAGTCAAATAACTCACAGATCCTGAGGGCAGGGGCCTTGAGAAAGCACCCAAGGCAGCCCTGGCTGCCAGGGACGGGCAGTCTTAGGGTGCTGCATCTTTCCTGGGAGCCCAGTAGTCATTGTGCTTCTTTGAAAAAAAAAATGTGTTTATATCTTCCAGAGAGAGGGAGTGAGAGATAGAAACATCAGTGTTGAGAGAGAATCATGGATCAGCTGCCTCCTGCACTCTCCGCACTGAGGATTGAGCCTCAGCCCAGGCATGTGCCCTGATGGGGAATTGAACTGTGATCTCCTGATTCATGGGTTGACACCCAACCACTGAGCCACACTGGCCAGGCAATTATACTTCTTATGAAACAACTCCTATGTGCCAGGCATTCAAGGGCTCTATACTCATGATCTCATTTGATCTTCCCACCTTGAGAGGAGTTGGGCACTGTGAAGGTTTCCGTTTTATGGATGAAGACACGGAGGCCAAGAAGGAATAACTGACTTGCCCAAGGCCCCCCAGCAGCGGCGGTGATGGAGGATGTGAACCAGGGGGCGTCAGACTCTGGCACCTCCACCCCAAAGCCTGTTTTGCCCAGGCCAGAGCCCTTTTAATGTCACCAAAGGCAGGAAATGAATCGTCTATGGGGTGAGGAATTTGCTTTTGGCTCTTATTTTGACTTCCTACAAAAACAAGTCAGATAGCAAAGGGCCAGGAGCTCGGTAACCGCTCCTGTTGGTTCACCCGGCGCCAGAGAGACGCTGCGCATTGGCAGATGGGGTCTGCCCCGGGCAGATAAAGGTGTTACAGCAACTCTTGGACCAGCGGCTTTGTTGCATAACGCAGGGGTGTTGGCATATGTGGGTGAGCGTGCTGCTGCCCTATCGCCAGGCGCACGGCAGCGCCCTGGCTGCTCTGGCGCTGATTGCTGGGCCGTGGCAGGAGGAGAGGGTGGTTTATCTCCCCGATAGCGGAGACAGCAACTGGGGGGCTCTGTTCCCGCCGGTTCGTGCCCCGCTGGCCTGGAGCGGGGGCCCTGGCCTGGAGTGGGGGCCCTAGCCTGGTATTTGGAAACCCAGCTCTGACATTTTGTAACTGTGTGACCTCGGGCGAATGATGCCCTCTTTCCGAGCCTCTGGGTCTCTTCCATAAATGAGGCTGTGGTGGTGAGTGCGCAGTGTTGGTAAGTTCTAAATTCGTGGGAACTGGATAAGCAGTGTGCTCTTGGGCAAGACACCTCCCCTTCGGGGCCCTGGGTTCTTGTCTTTTCGATCTGGGAACTGTTGGGATGGCCAGGTGATCTCTGAAGTTCCTTCCAGCTCCGAGAGCTCACGGCTATGAATCTGTAGCTCTGTGCTCAGTGGTCTGGGCAGGAAGCTCCCAGCTGGGGCAGAATTAAAAATATTTTATTGATTTTTTTTCCAATCGAGAGGGCAAACACCCTCCTTGACCGTCTCCTTCCTATTGATTTCTCAGCCTGGCTCAGGCTTGATTCTATGACTGGCAGAGAAATGAACCACAGAGCCCGGGCAATCCCCGCTTCATGGTGTTTCCCTAACCTCATTTCCGTGAAGGTAACGCACACAGGGTTTGCGAGGCCCAGGCACTGCCAGATGTCTTCGTCACTCCCATTAGTTCATGGATAATCCCACAAAGCCTGTCATGTGGCCGGCACTTGACGGTTGGTATGCAGTGGTCAAGGGTGTTGGCTGTGAAACCCTCAAGGTCTATCCTAGCTCATTTCCATCGAGGTACAAGATTTTAGGCAAATTACTCCCACTTTGTACCTCAGTTTCCTCATCTGAAGAGATAATAGTACTTTGCCCCATAGGGCTGTTGGCCAGGACAAATTGATTGGACATCATGTAAAGCACTAGGGCTTCCACTAGGGGGCCTCAGGGGCCAATGGTGGGGTGAGAGAGCGCTCCATCCCCCCAGCCCCTCACAGGCTCCACAAATACACTTCTACTTGTCTGAGGCCATGGGTTCCGCTTTGATTTAGAAAATGGAGTCGGAAGTTGTGCTGTGGATGAGCACTGGGCTTCACATTAGGTTGCCCTGGTGTGCACTGCAGCTCCTAGCTGGGTGCACCTGGGCGTGGGCCCACCGCTCTGTTTATTGGCAGCAATATGGGGTGATCATGCCAGCCTCTCCGACTGCTGCAAGGATGAAACGTGGCTTCATGGCACCTCCTGGTATGAGAACAGCCTAAATAAGTTCCGCACAAAAGTCAACAAGTGGCCATTAACTTAGGCAGAGCCGGCCTCCTCCTGGCTCTCTGTCTCAGGAGAGGGGCTTGCCCAGTCCAGAGGTTCTGACCCCGGTGCGGTTCCGGGGTTCCTGGGAGCAGGTGGAGGGGTGTGTGTTCTGGACTCCCTCCTAGAGAGTCTGGTTTAGAGGGTCTGCAGGCCCAGGCGTTGGCATATTACACAGCTGCTCTGAACCTAGCCATTCCACCCCTTGCTATCTGCCCCAAAGAAATGAAAACCTGTGTCCACACCAAAAGCTGTACTTGAGTATTTATGGCAGCATTATTCATATTAGCCAAAAGGTGCAAACAGCCTAAAGGTCCATGAACTGATGCACCCATAAACAAAATATGGCATGTTCACACAAAGGAATATTATTCAACCCTAAAAAGGAGGAGGTGGAAGAGGAGGAGAGGAGGAAGGGGAAGAAGAGGAAGAGGAGAAAGGAGAGAGGAAGGAGCAGGAAGAGAGGAGGAAAAAGAGGGGAGAGGAGGAAGAGAAGGAGGAAGAGAAGGAGGAAGAAGAAGAGGGGAAGAGAAGGAAGAAGAGGGAGAAGAGGAAGAGAAAGAAGATGAGGAGGAAAGGGAGGAGGAGGAGGAGGAGAAGGAGGAAGGCCTGCCACCAGTCCCAGCAGCTATAACTGAGAATAAAGGTCTCCTCCTGGGGCCAGGTGCAGTTGTCCTATCAGGTGAGTGTCAGGCCTGGGGTGCCTTCTCATCAGGCTCTGGCTCCTTCAATGGCTCCCACATGAGTCCCTTCCAGCCCAAACTAGCAGGGGGCCGCCAGGCCTGCAGAGGCACCTCACGCTCATGGGCACATGCACAGGAAGCAGGAATCGCTGGGCAGATTATTTTTGTTTTCCCCTCACCGCCACCGCCTGGGCAATCAGTGACATTCCTTTCCCTCCTAAACAAACACGCTGGGCCTGGAGCTGCCAGGAAGTGAAGAAATGGCTTTGAAATAGCTCAGCAGCCTCTCCCACCTCTGCTCCCCCCAACCCCCTCCAGGCCTGGGGAGGCCGCCTGGGCCTCCCAATGTCAAAGCCTCGAGGACTTTCTCCTCTTTTTCTGGCTGTTCCCAGGAAGTCAGGGAGAAGCTGGGTCCGGTGTCTGCAGCTACTGAGCCTCTGTACCTCGAGTCTCCATCACCCCCAACCCTAGCTCCACTCCTGAGAGTAATTTCAGATGTCCTGGAGGGGGGTGGCCAGGTCGCTGAGATGGTGAGAGGTCGCCTTGCTGGGGGAGGGGAGGAAGAAAGGGTTTCCGGTTCTGAGAAAAAACAGAGAGCAACTTGGGGCAGGTCTCTGAGGGGTGAGGCTGGGGTGAGGTGGGGCCAAAGAGACAGGTGTTTTGACGGTGATATTCTTTCCTTCAGATAATTTTCTTTTTTAAAAAATATTTTATTGATTTTTTACAGAGAGGAAGAGAGAGGGATAGAGAGTTAGAACATTGATGGGAGAGAAACATCGATCAACTGCCCCCTGGACACCTCCCACTGGGGATGTGCCCACAACCAAGGTACATGCCCTTGACTGGAATCGAACCTGGGACCCTTCAGTCTGCAGGCCGATGCTCTATCCACTGAGCCAAACCAGTCAGGGCCCAGATAATTTTCTTACAAATGTACGAAGGCAAGTCCCAGGCATCCAGCATCCTTTCTAAAACCAAAGAACAGTGAAGGGCCAGGAGAGGCAGGGAAGTACCTCCTTATACCTTGAACTTGGCTGCGCTGTTTGCTCTAGAACTAACATGGGCTTTCAGATTTGTGAAGCTGGGTGAAGTTGATGACAATTTAAACTGGTCATTTTTTTCAACCTGGTTTGCCCTCTCTCTCTTGCAACTCTCCCCGACGGGGGCCCCTGGGCTGTTCCGGGGTCGCTGCCTCAGGACAGGGAGGTGACAGGAGGGAGCAAAGAGAAGAGAAGAGGAAACACCTCCTGGCTTTTGAGCTTTAGAAGCTGGAGTCCTTGAGAAAACCAAGAACTCTGGGCCTGGCAGGCCATAGGTTCGGGAGAAGTAGGGTGAGTGAGAGCAAGGGGAAGGAGAGCACTTACCCTGCTGGTAGGGAGGGGAGTGAGGAGGTAAAAGCCTAGCAGTGGATGGTTTGGGGGCAGAAAGGGAGATGGGGAACTGAACCCTGACTCTGGAGCATGAGGCCAAGGAGGTGTGGGACACTGAGGTGCAGAGCAGACCGGTACACTGGTTCCTGGCAGAACTCTATCACTGGGGAGGCAGCCAGGATCCAGGGAGGAAATGGCTGATGAACCATCTGGGTAGATGGAGCCGCCAATGGGCTTTCTGCCCTAATGAGGTCTGAGAACAGTAGAGAGATTCCTGGGCAATTAGGAGGGACACAGACACGGCGGGTGACCCGAAAGGGACCACGGGGATGGAATTAATTGAATTCAGTCTGTGTAGACTGTTAACTGGGGACCACAGGGTAACGGGCATCTCAGTGGATGCCAGGTAGATGCTGGCATTGACAGTGATTGTCCCCTTCCAATACCCTGGGATTAAGGGAAGCCCCCAAACGTTGGCACAGCCTTAGGAGAAGGGAAGGGAACCCTAATTTGGCTGGGTTTTGCCCACACTGGTGCTTGAAATAGAAAAGAAGTCGAACCCTACCAAAACCTAGTTCTGTTTCTTGTATCTGAGTCATCCTGGGGCGGTGGTGGACTGAGACTCTTACTCACATGCTTGCTTGGTGTTGGCAGTTTCAATAAAGATTGAAGTCTGAGTTTTAAACATTTCCTGAGCACGTCTCTGCACTAGATCTTCTTGGGAAAGTAGAAGATTAAAGACAGAGCAGAATATTTTTTAAGAGGTGCTCCAGGAGGGTTGCAAATGCAGCGTCACAGAAGCAGAAAGACCTTGAGAAGGTCTCTCTGTGCCCCTGAAACTCTGCGTGAGGCTTGCTCGGGTCTGAGTGAAGGGCTGCCTTCGAGGGATGGGACTGCCGTTGTGAGCGGAGTCTGAGAAACAAAGAAATGGTGTGAAGTACGGGGGCCTCTCCGTTGGTGGCTCCATTTCTTAGGAGGCGTGCTCATGGTGGACATTCCAGGCAGAGCAGTGGGTGTCAGTCAGTAAGATGTCATCAATGAAAGACAAGGGCCAGCTCCCCTGAGGCCCCCACCTTGCATGGCTGGGGAGTCAAGTGAACCTTGGCCTGAAATCAGACCCGGTCTGCATATCCCTACAACTGTCATAGGCTTGGGCTGGGCTGGCCACTTGTTTTGCCTGTTTAGGTTTTCTCTCTCGCACTTATTCTCTACATCACAAAAAAACAGGCCTTTGCCCTTGAAAGATGCCATCAAAAGCGCCCTTCCTCAAGTCAAAGGCTAAATCCAAGGGGAGGGATGGAAGGACCTACAAGAAGGTTGGTTGGTGGTCTCTTCTCAGAACCTCCCGAGGGCTCTTCCTCTAAGGCAGTGTTTCCCAAAGTGTGGTCCTTGTACCCCCAGGGATACGGGAAGAGTTTGGCGTTGCACCGGAGTTTGGTGGGGATATGCACTGCACCGTGCTTAGCTGTGCCTAATTCTACGTTCTCATGAGTACGAGGGGTACTCAGCATTATGAAAATTATAGAAGGGTACACATATGTCAAAAGTTTGGGAAACACTACTCCAAGGCATATGAGGCTGGGCTGGAGTTCCTGGTGCCTCTGCTCTGACGCTGGGGGATGCTTACATATGGCATCAAGCCCACGGAAGCACATGGTGAGAGGTTATTCCATTTCCAAGTAATTTCCGAGCCTCCAGATCCCATCAGGAGAGTCTGAGCTGGGGGCGCGTCAACACATCTCAACATCTGGATCAAATGCCGAGGTGCTATCCAGCAGTTACGGGCCGTTTATACTCGAGCGTGAGTGTTCCATTCTTTCCTGACAGGGAGTTTCAATGAGTAGGCTGTGAAGCCAAGAGGACCCTGGGTGCGGCGAGAGCTGGAAATCAGGGGACATTCTGTGGGACCACTTACTGCAGCCGATGGCCTTATTCCCAATTCTTCACCCCTCTGTATCAGGATCTTAGGCCAGGTGACTTCGTAGTTATTTTCACGACAGGATAAGCATACTTCTCCTGTCCTGAATTTTGGACTTAGGTCATGTGACTTGCTTGGGCCAGCAAGATGCTAGCGGACATGGCACAGTGGCTTAAAATGTGTTCATGCGCCTGGCTGTGCCCCTCTTGTCCTTCTGTATTTGCCATGCTGAGGACATACCTTGAGAGCTTGATGGTCTGTCTACGTGGAGCCTGGCCCAGGTAGGCCCAGCCAATTCCCAGCAAGATGAATAGTTTTTTTAAAAATATATATTTTTAATTGATTTCAGAGAAGAAGGAAGAGGAAGAGAGAGAGAAACATCAGTGATGAGAGAGAATCACTGATCGGCTGCCTCCTACCCACAGTGGGGATCCAGCCCACAACCCAGGCTTGTGCCCTGGCTGGGAATTGAACCATGGCCTCCTGGTTCATAGATAGCTGCTTAACCAGTGAGCCACACTGGCTGGGCTTATTTTAAGCCAGAGTTTTGGGTTATTTGTTACGCACCATAACTGTGGCAATAAGTGTTGATGACCCTACTGCATTCGACATGGGCGTTCTCACTTAGGCTATTTACTTGGATTGTCAAATACCCCTTTTACTAACGAGGAAACTGAGACTTCAAGAAAGCGCTTAGTCCCCAGTCAAACAGAAAGATCGAGCAGAGTGTGGAGGCGATGCTGTTCCGTTTGATTCCCATGACATCATGGAAGAACGGGGTGGTGGGAGGTGGATTACGGCGTGCCTGGTTTCACAGCTGGACTTGAGGCTGGTCTCGAGACTGCTCTGGCCAACACCATAAATCTAGGCGTGTGACATCACAGGGTGACTCACCATCACAGGAGGTGGCAGGACAGGGAAGCCCAGGTGAAGGGCCGGTCAGTGCTAAAACCTCAGTCTAAATAGGGACAGGGCAGTAACATTAGTAGACAGGGCTGGGCTGCAGAACCGGGTGGTTTAGGTCAGATAATGACTTGAAATTTATTTTGGAAAATATTTTCCCAAGTGTCTCACTGAGCCCCGTGGGAATGGGACACGGATGGGAAAGCCAAGAGGGAAGTTAACGAGGCTGAGAAGGGACTCACGGCTTAGCAGGGCCTGATTTCATAAAATTCAGGGCATCAGATGTTCCTGGGGGCAAACTCTTCCTCATCCTTTGGAACCCTCCCAATTCCCCTGCCCTGGGACTGTCCCAGACTCCGTCCCAAAGCCTTCCGTCCTTCACGGATCACAACAGCCAACACTTACTAGTATTGAGCACCTACTATGGGCCAGACACTGTTCTAAGCACTTGCCACCTTGAGTTACCATCTCTTTCCTCACAACCCCGTGTGGACGATGTTTCTATTGTCCCCATTTCACAAATGAAGGAGGAAATGAAGGGCACAGAGCAGGGAAGGGGATGGCCCAAGCCCACACAGCTGATTGGAGGCAGAGCTGGGATTCAAACCCCGGAGAATCTGGTCTGAAACACTATGCCGTGTGTTTATCACCACACGTTGCTACACGGATATGGATTTTAGTTCATTATAACAACTGCTTCCAGAGTGCTCCTTAGGGAGGGAGATTTCTGTGGGGAAAATACTTTGGGGAAGTGGTTGGGATAGAAGGTGAGCCTCCTCAGGGCCTGGGTAGGCCTCTTGGTGGCAGGCACTGCCCTGCGTGGGGAGATGAGATCAGATTGGAGAACAGAGAGGGAGGTCAAGGAGTGGAGGTGGGCAAGTCCGCTCACCACACTGCCCAGGGTGGGGGAGACTGTTGTCAGGGGTGGGAGCAGGAGAAGCAGCTGAGCTTTTTTTATTTTCTTTGAATTTACCTCCAATCTCAAAATATTTATTAAATTTGTAGCAATTGTGCATTTGGGCTTCAGGGAACGGTAATATTCTTTAAAACATTTATTTTTATTTTTTTCCAATTACAGTTGACACTCCATATTATTTTGTATTAGTTTCAGGCGCACAATGTAGTGGTTCGATAATCATATACTTTACAAAGCGTTTCCCCTGTTATTTCCAGTGCCCAGCTGGCACGGTACGCAGTTATTACAATATTATTGACTCGATTCCCTAGGCTGTACTTTACATCCTGTGACTATTCTGTAACTACCAATTTGTACTTTCCAATCCCTTCACTTTTTTCACCCAGCGCCCCCCCTCCCCCCAATCTCCTCCCCTCTGGCAACCATCAGTCTGTTCTCTGTAGCTTTCTAAAAAAAATTGATTTCAGAGAAGAAGGGAGAGGGAGAGAGAAATATTGATCGGCTGCCTCCTGCATGCCCCCGACAGGGGATTGAGTCTGCAACCTGGGCAAGTGCTGTGATCTCCTGGTTCATAGGTCAATGCTCAACCACTGAGCTACACTGGCCGGGCTGTTCTATCTTGAGTCAAGAAGCAGCTGAACTTGATGCTAGTGTGGCTGTGTTGGGGGACAATGGCCACTCGGACTCCAGTACCTCAAAGGTTATAGGTTCTGGAGAAGATGAGTGCACCACAGAAATTTAGCAGAAATTCCGAGGGTTCAGGAAATCTTCAGCTGACATCTGGATATGGCTGTTATCAGCAATGGCATGAACATTCCTGTCTCTCTCCCTAGAACACCCGATCCAGGAAGGTGGGCTGGTGCTGCTCATTCATCCTGGCTCCCAGGGCCAGCTCTGTGCTTGGCACTCCGTGGGCCTTTGGCACATGAGCCTTGAGTGAATGAATGAAAAGGCTTCAAACTCCGGATCACCAGTGCCTGTTCAGATGTATGCCAACTCAGCCATTCTTTTTAAAAAAATATATATATTTTATTGATTTTTTACAGTGAGGAAGGGAGAGAGATAGAAAGCTTGAAATGTCAATGAGAGAGAAACATCAACCAGCTGCCTCTTGCATACCCCTACCGGGGATGTGCCCGCAACCAACGTACATGCCCCTGACCGGAATCGAACCTGGAACCTTTTAGTCCGCAGACCGACGCTCTACCACTGAGCTAAACCGGTTTTGGCCCAGCCATTCTTAATATCTCATCACAAGAAGGTTCTGTGGACATCTTGGTTTTTTGGAACCTTCTCCTCATCTTCCTTTCCTGCTCTATGCTGCCCTGACTGCTGCGGACCCACACCCACTCCGCCTCCTGCCTCACTCTGTACACTGCTCTCTGAGCACAGTGCTCTCCGGGTGCCATCTTCTCCTCCGACCTTGGGCTGACATCAGAGCAGCAGTCCTTACCCGGGGAGGACTTTCCCCTTTGCTGTGTCCAGTGTCCAGTGTTCAGACAGATATTTGGCAGTGTCCAGACAGATATGTGTCACAATTGGGGAGATTGCTACTGGTACATAGGGGGTTAAGACCAAGGGTGCTTTTAAACCTCCTACAATGCACAGAACAGTCCCCCTGACTTGGTCAGCTGCCAGAACAAAACACCTAGAGTGGCTTAAGCAACAGACGTTTATTTCCCACAGTTCTGGAGTCTGGGAGGCCCCAAAACAAAACTTGGTCAGATTTGGCTCTCAGGAAGGCCCTTCGTTCTCGGTGTAGACACCTTCTCCCTTGTGCTCCTGTGGCTCCGTAGGTGTGTGAGTGCAGAGAGAGAGAGAAAAAAACAAAAACAAAAAAACCCCTCTCTCTCTTTCTCTCCTACAAGGCCACTAATCCTAATCTAAACCCAATGGCCCCCACTTCCCAAGACCATCGTGTTGCATGTTATACCTTCAATGTAAGGCTTTTGGGGAGACACACCATTCAGTCCATAACACCCCCAAAGCTAAGAGTTCTCTGGTCTGAACTATTGCTGGCGCCGATGCTGAGAGACTGCATTAGCGTGTGTGGTTAAGAGCATCCTTACCGCAATGTGAGAGAACTGGTTGGAGACCAGACTCTGCCACTTTAAGACAGAGACAAGCATTGTCTCTACCGTCAGGGTCACCGAGAGGATCACATTGGGTCTGGCCAACAACTGGCTCCTGCCCCGTCCCCGCACAGTCTCCAGGCCAACACACTCCCTCAATACAGACCACGCGGCCAGACTCCCCCGTGGCCCAGGCACACCCCTCCATGGGTTCAGGCGCCTCAGGTCCCCCGCTGTTGCTCTTTCAGAGGCCAAACCTGGGGACGCCAGTGCCTTGTCCCGCGAACCATGACATGCCTCAGCCCTTCTGCATACCTGAGTCTGGGATGTGAGCACTTCTTTGGGAAAGAATGGATTGCTTGGCTTTGCCTTACATCCTGGGGAGTTAGTTCGGGGGCAAAACCTATCAGGGCAAATGAGATTTATAGAGAGATCAGGTTTTATCAAAGGAAACACTGTGGGTGGGGCCGGGGAACAGACGGTGCTTGCTGTCCTAGGAGCAGAAACTCAGGCCCACAGAGTTTATGTTGTAACATTTTATGAGGCATTGATGGGACGTGAGCAGAAAGAGCTGCCAGAGACCACCTTGTCAACCTCCTTGTTTTCCATCGAGAATCTAAGGCCCAAAAGAGAAGAGAAACTTCCCCAGAGTCACACCCTAGTTACTGACCGAGGGCTCCTGACCCCCTGTCCAGGCTGGTTCCACCCTAAGGTGCTAGCTTTTGCTAACGGGAGTCCTCTGGTCAAGTGAGAGGTCAAAGAATAGACAATCTCTCCCTCTGAGTTTTATGTTCAACCTTCACACTAACTGAGAATCTGATTTTCAGATTTATCTCTTGCAATAGAGCTTTATTTGCGTTTCGTTTTCCTCCTTTTGGCCTGGAGGCGATACTGAGGCAATTCCCTCTGTGGGTGCCTCGCTCTGTAGTAAACATATGTCTGCCATATATACACACAGGCACACACATTTGTCATTCCTTCCCAGAATGACTTAATGATTTCCATGTAACCAATATGCCGCAGCTGCTGGCTTCCTTCAGGCGGAAGCACTCAGAAAACCGTCAGTTATCAAGTTGCCTCCACCGCTGCGTTTTCCCAGCCGGATACACCCCCTCCTCCTTTTTATTAAAATAAATAAATAAATGAAAGGTAACGCCTGGCCAGTGTGGCTCAGCTGGTTGGAGTGTCATTCTGTCCACCAGGTTTGATTCCAGGTCAAGGGCACATACCCAGGTAGTGGGCTTACCAGTTGCGGGTTTCATTCCTGGTCGGGGCGTGTATAGGAGGCAGCTGATCAATGTTTTTCTCTCATATCACTGTTTCTCTCTCCTCTGTATTTCTCACTGTCTCTCCCTTCCTCTCTCTAAAACCAATAGGAAAAGAAAAGTAAGAGAACAAGTTAAGAAAAAAAACACACACACATTGTGACCCTCTATCCAATCAAATCCAGAGCTGGTATGGCCGGCAGGGGCTCTGCAGGGACCAGCTGGCCCTGCATCTCTGCAGGAGCTTCCAATAGGAGACCATCCGTTTCCTCACAATGGCAGACAGCTTCCCATCCGGAGACACCAGGACACACAGGAGCTGAGAGGCCGGAGGTGGGGTGGGGGACGTGCTTTGGAGAAGACAATGTGTTGAGGGGATGAGGGGATGCACGTTTTGACTCTGCTACTTACTAACTGTGATGCTGAGAAAACAGCTCACCATCTTGGAGCCTCGATTTTGAAATCTGGGAGTAGAATCTGTGCTCATGGGTTCCTGAGGTTAGCATGCTTGCTCAACAAAGCTTTCCTTTTCCCTCTGTTCCTTTCCCACCCGGGGTCTCTGGTCCACGGAATGTAAGACCTAGTGACACGGAACCTTCCGCACCTGGCCTTGATGGCTATTTCTTTCAGAGATTGCCTACCTGGACCAGGTGCAGAAGACCTTTCAGTCCTGGCTTTGATGCCAAGTCCTGGGACCCACACTGGGCACTCTGGTGCCCAGTGTGTCTTCGCTAGGCTCATGCCTGAAGGAGGAGATTGATCACAGCAACCAGGTAAGTCAGCCAGGAGCAGCCTGGACCTGCCATGTTGCCCAAAGCTCCCATCGTCTCTTTCCTATCTTTTACCTGCCCTTTGTCCAGACTGGTTTTTGTCTGTTAAGCACACAATAGGTGCTCAATCATGGTAAGTGCTTGGTACATGTTAATGGCTGAAACCAGGATAATATTTTTGGAAACAACAATCTGAACTGTCCTCTCCTGTGCATTTCCTCCAGGACAGGGAGTGTGACAGCGGCTAACCTTTACCCAGCACTTACCCTGGGCCAAGCATTGGATCTACCTTGCGCCATTCAGCCCTCTCAGCAGCCTATGAAGTAGCTTCTGTTAGATCTCCATTTTACAGATGAGCAAACTGAGACTTCCTTAGTCCAGAGTCAAAAGCAAGCATGTGGCAGTTACAAGGATCGATATTCAAGTTTTAATATTGGGAGAAGGAACTTTTGAGTCTGTAGGAGAACCATTGACACATGGGGAGTGGATTACGGATTTTGTGAAGAAAGAGAGTGGAAATCTCTTCCACTTTTTGGGCTGAACCAGGAGGCTGAATGCCCAGGGAGGAAGGCAGGGTGTAGGAAAGTCCAGGTCAGAAAGAATGAAGACTGGAGTTGGCTTTTTCCACCTCAGGGGATCGTGGGAGGGAGACAGAGAGAAAGAAAAGCAGAGTGAGGTGAGAAGCCGGTGACATCACCTGTGAGCTGAGTACCAGCTCAGGGGCCCTGTTGAGAAAGCTATGAGGAGCATGGGGATGGGCAGGGGACTTGTGCCCCATTTTTGTTTGAGTTTCTGGGCGGAGACCTCTCGCTGGAGCCCTCCCCATCCTCTGTGTCAGTCCAGGCCAGGGAGAGCCCGAGTGTGTCCTCTGAGCACCCTCCATGCCACTGTGCCCTGGGAAGGAACTGGGGCTTCCATCAGTACTTAAGGGGGGTTTAGAAGTTAGTGGAGACTCAGGATGGGTCTCTTGCCAAGGGAGGTTGCTGCCACCGAGGCCAAGTGACCCTTCAGCCAGGGGCCTCTCATATTTAGGCTGCCCAGGATGGTCACTGATCTTGCCCAGGTAAGAGCCCAGGCAGGTCTCAGGGGAGTAGGCAGCACCAGTGGGAGCCTAATGGGGCTTGGTTAGAGAGGGCAGAGGCCATATTTTGAGGGTCCTTGCCTGTGCTCAGAAGACAGATGGCCAAGATAGAATCAGGCTGTGCAAGGCTCAACATGTGTTAGATAGACATGGCCAAGTTCAGACCCACATACCCAAGTGGGGACCAAGCCAAGGACACTGAGGTCAGGAGCCCTCCGAACTCTCTCCCTTGCCACCCTCAATGCTTTAAAGCAGTGGTTGCCAACCTTTTAGACCACACGGACCTCCAGTGATCCATGGACCACTGTTTGGCGACCGCTGCTCTAAAGACACAGTTGGCATCTATAATATATACCCAGATGCCATTTTGGGTAGGAGAAGGGGGAAGGGTGGACGTTGGAAAGACCAGGCAGTTACCTGTATGATCAAGCCATCTCAAAGGGAGAACCTCCCCAGCTCTCTGGGGAGTTACACCTGGACAGACTCAGTCCCTGGACTGGAAGGAAACAATAAACCACTGGAGGCCAATATCTCGTGAACTGACAAGTGTAAGTTTCTCCACCATTTGTGCAGCGAGGACGCTTAACAAAATTCTAGAAAATAAAGAATGGACATTTCCTTTGCACATCTGAGTGGAAATATAAGCCTGTTACCCTGATACCTAATGGTTGTAACAGATGCATAATAAATCCCCATTTGAATGGAGGCAAGCACGGATATGCGAGAGGATGCAGGATGGGTTGCAAGACAGCTTCTTAGCTCCTACCGAAGACCTCCGATATACTTTCCTCAGGGTCTCAGGAGCTAACAAGCCAAATACATGCAACTATAATGGAACACAAGCCATTGGTATTAGAAGATAACACACACTAGAACATTAGCCAATACTTAACGTTAGACAGGAGACTAATCGTGGCATCAAATAAAGATTAAGCTGCAGATTCAGTAATAGATAGGTCCTATGTTGGCACAGTTTCTGACAACTCCCTCTTATGGCATCTAATTATTAAATTCATCACTACATTTTAGAGTCCACTGATAGTCTGTTGTGAACCCAAGCAACACAGCCCAGTGGGTCTCCTCAGAATGCAGCCACATGCCTTTGCCAGGCTAAGGTGGGCACTGGCAAGGAGAACGTGCACAAAGACGAGGGCATAATGAACTTTCCTTGCAGGGGCTTTTATAAAAGGCAACAAAGGGGACATGGAGCTGGACTCTGAAGCATGAGCTGTTGCAAGGGAGAAGGTAGGAAAGGGAGTTCTAGGTGCCTAGGGAACAGCATGTGCAAAGGGAGGAAAACATGAGGAAGCAACACTTGCAATGTACAGGACGGCAGACTAAGGGTGCTGGTAATACACAATGAGTGCTCACAGTGAATGAATTGCTGAATTTCCCACAAGGCCTCGTAGAGAGTAAGTACTTCAGACAGTGCTTGATGAGTGGATGAAGGAAGGCTTGTTAAAGGGCCCGAGAGGGATACAAGGACATTAAAGGAAGCTGCAGAGGAGGAGGGAGGAACAAGAGTGGGTGAGAGCTAGGAGGTTGACCTTTCTATTTTTATGGTAAACACAATCCAAGCTGGGCAGGAGGAGAGCCTGGGGATAGAGGACAGCAGTGAGGGAGGCCCCCAGATCCCAGGAGCAAGCAGAGACAGGCGGTAAGGAGCAGTGGGGGCTCCCTGGGTAGGGGCTCCCTGGGTGGGCTGGCAGTGTCCTTTGGGCGCCTGTGTTAACAACCAGCACATGGGCTGACTGCCCTGGCTCCCAGCAGGTGGGTGAGGAGCAGGTCAAAGCACCTGGGAGCCAAGCTGGGTGAGCAGGGCTGAGGAGCTGGCCTAGGGTACGACAGGGAGGGGGCTCCTGCTGGAGGCTGGGCCTCGGGTCACGTGGTGCAGCGAGGGACAGGTGGTTGGCCATGCCCTGGCAGGTCAGAAACAGACATCCTTCCATAATTATAAACACACACATCTCTCATGTTTGTCAAGGGCTTTGTAATGTGCACAGCCTACAGGACTATGAATCTGCTCATCTGACCCATAGGCATCATGATGGACAGATGCCATTCCTAACCCCCATGTGATGAATGGGAGGTCGGGGGGGTCCATGGGACTTCTGATGAGCATGGCGTAGGGGTATGTACAAAGATGAGGGCACAAGTCACTTCCTCTGCAGCTCAAAAGGGGACACTGAACTGGATTTTAAAAACTGAGCAGCTGTCCATCTGAGAAGGGAAAGACTCGGGTACAGTGAATAGCATGTGTAAAGGGATGGGAGCATGAGGAAGCACCGTGTGCTTAGCAACAGTAACAGCAACTATCGCTATCATATTGACTCCTGCTCAGAGTTGAGAGCCCCTGTGGCCCTGTGACATGACTGGCACCTCCTGCATCCCACTGTGTGTGTCCAGTGACTGCATTTCAGCTCTTTGCTGTCCCTTCGATTGCTACCCATTCAACACACTGTCCAGGGTTCCTTATTTCCCAAGGAGCACAGGTCAGTGTCGAGTCCTTGAAAAGGCACTTCAGCCGAAAGCCCCTCTAGCAGGCACAGCTCTGGACAAGCGCCTGCTCTAGACACATGTGCGGCCTTGCTTTGTTCCTCACATGAACATGGCTGACCCTGCCAGGCAGCCACAGTGGCTCGACGGTGACCTATCACGAGTCCCAGCTCTGAGACTAGCTGTGTGACCTGGGCAAGTTGCTATACCTTTCTGGGATGCACCTAAGAAAAAGGAGTTTCTACTATACATACAGCTAATATATATACAGCTAATATAATAATGATCTCTGAACGCATAATAATCTGGCTACTCAGTGTATATCCTATATAATAAATGGCTAATATGCAAATTGTCCCCTCTACCAGGAGTTTGACTGGCAGGTAGGCTGGCCAGCTGCCCATGTCCCCTCCCTCTGGCCAGGCTGGCCAGACCCAACCCATGCATGAATTCATGCACCGGGCCTCTAATATATATATATATTTATGCTGAGTGGCCAGATTATTATGCATTCAGAGATTATAATAATCTGGCCACTCAGTGTATATCCTCTTCCAGCAAAAATACTTGCTGTTTCTAGCACTTTGCTTCCAAGTATCTCATTTCATTCCTTTGTTCCACATAACATTTGTAGGGCCAGGCACTATGCTAGGGACACATGGTGAGAGACAGAGAGAGCCTTGCTAAGATTCTGGCTGACTTTGTACACTAATAATCCCATGTAGCACCCATGTGCAGAGCACCTATGTCCTTCCTGACCACCTGGTAAATGCTATAGGTGACATAGAGATGACTGAGATGTAGGGCCTGCCATAAAGACACTTTTTATTCCAACCACCTCCTTCAGGGAAGGCTTCAGGTGGACAGGGGACTTCATAAAAGGTCTCCCTTCACCTTTCACCTGTAACTACCATCAGGTAAGTAGCCATGCCTGGTCCCATTTCTTTTGGGCACTGCTTCCAGGTCAACCCATCTCTGAGAAGTGCCCCAGGAGCAGTAGAATAGTGAACCAGATATGGTTCAGCATGCCCACAAGGTGGTGGCATTCTAGCATATTCCCCAAAGCTGGGGCCACTGGGAAACAGTGCCTTCTGTTGGCCTGGAGGGGAGAGACCACTTCATCTCTAAGGGCTGAGAGTAGGACGCATGGCATGTTCAGTGCTGGGAGTGGTAGGAGGCCAGAGGAGAATCCCAGAAACATTTCTGGGTGCCTTCCCTGAAGTGCCCTGTCCCCAAGTCTGTATGGGGTGATTTTTGCCGGACCCCTACCCTAGAACACTTGTCATATTGAGTTTGCATCATTGATTTGTCTGTAGCTGGGACCACGTTCATTCCCTCATGGTATCCCTGGTGCCTCCACAGAATCTGGCCCAGAGTGAGGATTGAATCTCTCATTCAATTCAATGAAGTTTATGATAAATAAGACTCTCATTCCCATGCCATCACCTTGGTGAGGGGGCTCTCGGGCCATTGATATTCTCGTGCTCAAAGATGGAAATTGAAAGATGGGAGACTGAGAGCTTCAGCCCAAGACACCCTCTTGGGAGTCATTGTAGGAAAGACCAACACCAACTTGACATCTACGTCTGCCCCAAAGATGCCAGTCTTGTCCACATCAACCAGAGAATAAAGGTAGGAAAGGTGGAAAATCCAGATGTGGCAAAAACTGGTGCCCATGGGAGAAAACCCTTTGATCTGGGTTTTTGCTTCCCTTCCCTCTCTAACCAGGGAGGGAGGCATGGGTTTTGGAAAAGGGGTCTGCCAGTTGGAACAAGCAGGTTCAACCTGCTTCTCTGCCACATCCCATTCAGGCCCTTCCACCCTGCCACCTGGCGCCTCCACCTCCGTTGTGGAACCTGGCAGAGAGGAGAGCAGTCAGAGGCTCACCAAGGACCCCACCTCCTGGCGTTCCAGCCCAGGGAACAAGTGGAGAGGCCCACTTGGAGGAAGTGATTCAGAAACCGCCATAGCCTGGCGGCCCGCCGTGACTCACAGCACATCAATGGGGGAATTGTCTGTGGAGGCTGAGAATACCAAAGCCCTTTTCTTTCCTTCCTTTCTCTTTTTTCTTTCTTTCTTTTTTGCCCTCTCCTTGGCGGCATTGCGCAACACCAGGGCTGCCTGGAAACATGTGTTTCTCATCATTGGCTCCAGCCGCCGCCTTGAGGATTGGGGAGAAAACAAGAACCAAGACAGAGAGGGCATAGGCCACAAGGGGAAGGGCGGTGGTTAAAGCAGACCTTCTCCTTCACTGCGCCCAAGTCCCGGTCACCTTCCCCGGCAACACCCACATCCTCAAAGAACATGTGCAATGGTGGCCACCGAATCATGGATCTGGGAGAAAAGGCAGAGTATGTCTCTTCCAATATCTTCATTTACAGATGAGGAAACTGAGGCCCGAGAAGGGAAGTGAATGGTTGGCAAATATCCCACAGTGGAGTTACAGCTTGAGTCTTGGTGCAGCCACTGCATTTTCCTGTACTCCAGATCAGGACATATCGTTTGATAAAGGATGATTTAAAAAAATATATATTATTGATTTTTTACAGAGAGGAAGGGAGAGAGATAGAGAGCCAGAAACGTCGATGAGAGAGAAACATAGACCAGCCGCCTCCTGCACACCCCCCCACCGGGGATGTGCCCACAACCAAGGTACATGCCCTTGGCCGGAATCGAACCTGGGACCTTTCAGTCCGCAGACTGACGCTCTACCACTGAGCCAAACCGGTTTCGGCTTTTTTTTTGTGTGAATAGTGAAAAATGAGAAGTCTACTAAATTCTGTTATAAATCTATTCATTATCCCTTTCTCCTTACCTACCAGTCTCAGGAAGCCAGTCTGCACTTGAAATCATTTGCAAAATCTACAGTCCGTGATGCAGGCCTCATTTGATCGGCTGCTCTGTGGTGTGTGACATTGGTGTCCATTGGCTTCTGGGAAGCACCACTCTATTTTCCCTTATTATACTTCTCAAGTTTCTCTTTTCGAAATATTTTGCTTTCCCTCAACCCCATTCTCAAATGTCTGAATCCCACAGAGCTCTGTTCTAAGCCCTCTTCCCTTCTCACTCCTATCCAAGTTCATGGATCCAGCTGACAATTCACAGATCTTATCTATAGCCCAAGATCTTTTCTGAGCTACAGATATGTATCTACAGCTGCCTTCTCAGCTCCTTTGGATGTTCCAAACTGAAGTCACCATTTTTCTCCACAGGTCTTGGACCATTTTATTGGCAAGCAATGATGGGACCAATATAGTGTTTCAAAGTGTGTACTTTGGAATCTCACAGAGCTGGGCTTGACTCCCAGATACACCACATAACTAGTGATGGGGCCTTGGCCAAGTTACCTAAACTTCCAATTTCCTCATCTGTAAAATGGGGATAATAAAAATACCCACTTCATAAGACCGACATTAAGAGGAAATGAGTTAATACAATAGCAGTCCCACAATGCCTGGCTCACAGGAAATGCTCGATAAATGTTCAGCTGTTATTTTTTATTATGCATCCCAGCACCTTCCCCACTTGAGCCACACTGAATTCTTAGCATTTCTTCAAGACAACAGGCCCTTTCATAGCTCTAGGCCATTGTCCCCGTGTAGGATGTTCTTCATACCCTTCTCTGAGACAAACTCCTACCCCTCCTTTAGACTAAGGCCAACGGTTATTGCCTTTATGAGAAGTCAGAAGCTCCTTGTTTTGTCCTTATAGAGCATTTGGTACTCTGGCCATCATATTTGTTACACTGAGTCCTAACTAACTACCTCTTCTGCCTCATGTCTCATTGTTTTTCTCATCACACACTTCTCCGACTACATACAAGTACCCGGCAGCCACAAGCTTGCTATTTCCATACCCTTCCTTGTGCTGTCTGCTCTGCTTGGAAGGTCTTTCTCTTCAGGGCACATGATCCTCTAAGGAGACATGTCCTCTGAGGTTAGTTGTCCTTTCTTGGTTGTCCTCCTTAGCGACTTCAATGAGTTTCTATAATACAACACACTGTATTCAATTTTCAATGCCAAATTATCTGTCTTCTCCATTAGACTTGTGCTTTATCCAGAACAAATATTCACGGGTCATCTCCTATGTACTGGCACTGTGCTGGGTACTGACTCACATGAATGGATGAATGCATTTTCTGTTTCAATGCCTCCCTCCCTCCAGACTGTATCCTTCTTGGAGGCACACTGAAGATACTGAGTGAATGAATAACATGAAAGATGATGGGAACTGTCATGAAAAAAAAAAATCCACTAATGGCCATGGGGTAGGCATTAGCCCATTGTAGTGATATTAATTCCATAAACATGTAAGAAGAACCTACTATGTATCCTCCACTGGTACTAAGCAAGATGCCTCACAGTCTAATGGGGAAGACATACAAAGGAAAACCTAGCCTGATGGAGCAGCATGACCAGAGCCATGATGATGTTTGCAGAGGGAGACAATGGTAGGGTCGCCTTTCTAGGCATGTGACCGGGGCATTTATACAGGTCCCATACTCAGAAGTGCTGCATGCTTGATTTTATTCTCTGCCTGTTGCTGTCTTGAAATTCTTAATAACTTCACCCTTGAACTCATGTTTTGTAAGTGATGACTGATGGGAAATGGGGCACATACATGAGCAAAGGAGCTACATGCAATTTGCATGCCCACTACTGTTCCTCGCCATCCAACTATCATATGGCTTCCTTGACACCCTATGAGAGCAGAATCCTAGCGCAGCTGTGCCACATGGGAGTTCAGTAAGACTCACAGCGAGTACAAGGTAAGTGTGTTACATCTGTGGTTGAGTCAGCAGGGGGTACTGGCAGCCCTAAGGGACCATGCTTTCTGTTTCAACCAGAACCTGTATCTACTACTAAGAAAACCAAACAACCAAGAAAACGTCCTTACTAGCTTTTCTTATTAGCTAACAACTTGTGCTGAAAGTGATGACACAAAAGGACAGGGAAAGATAAGGCAATTTGTGGTTCCTTGTTCCAGTCCTCTGACTACCCAGTAAGTCAAACCCATCTTCACACCCACATCCCAATCTACGGGCAAGTCCTAAGGCAAACGTGGAGAACGTTGGTGGAAAGCATGCATACCAAGGATTGAAACACGACAGTTGAGTTAGTCTTGTGCTGCATTTCCACTCTGGTGGTGGAACTGTATAATAATTTTGACTCTGCATGTGAGCCAAATGCCTTTATATTATACTTGCTTTTAAAGTTGGCACTGCACAATATAAAAGTAAATGGCACAATTCATTCCAATAATTATACCTTTTACTTATTTACTTTTTGTACTAAGAATGACATTAAACAGAAAATACAAAACACAAGTGACAAATTGTGAGAGAGACCTTGGAAGAGAGGAAGAAGCTTGAGAATGTAGTATCTGTGACAGCACATTTTGAACAAGGGATCCTGAAAATTACATAGCTGGCCATGACTGAAAGAGGAAAATGTGTCTGAATTTTCAGCTCGAGGAGTGGATGTGAAAAGTATCTCAGTGGTCCTTTGGCCAAGCCTCCTCTGCTCACACTGCCCTCTGATTGCAGGTGCAGAAGCTGAGAACTAGAGGGGTCTCAAGTTCACACCGGACACAGTGGATAGCCAGCACTGGAGCCCAGGTTGCCTGACCCCATTCCTTCTTAGTCTAGTGATCCACACATAGTATGTGTTTTTTGTTTTTGTTTTTGGTAAAAAATCCCCACTTATAGCTTGGAAATAAGATCCTCCTTTGCAAGTGATGCCATCCAATAAGTACAAGGGGAATGACATGCCAAGGGCTGTGGTTTCCACCCAAGGCCAGAGAGACTTGACTGGTACTCGACGAAGAGCAATAAACTGTGTTCAGGGGAAAGTCAAATGGTCAATGTTTTAGTCGTCATCTTTCTGGACTTAGCAGCAGTGTTTAATCACTTGCTCTTCCTTCCGACACTTGGTCCTCTTGGCTGCCCATGTTCACCTCCCTTAGTTTCCACAGCAGGTGCCTGCTCCCTTCCTGACTTTATAATACCGAGATGTCTCCAACTGCTTCTCTTTGTCTGTCCATGCTCATTCCTTCAGCTATCTCATCTAGTCTCATGACGTAACGCCACTGACATGCTGATGACACAGCTATATTTCTAGCCTGACCTCTCTCTGAATTTCTTCTAACATATCTGACTGACTGCTTGGCATCTGTACTCCAATATGTAATAGGAAACACACATTTAATATCCAAATCTGAGCCCTTGAATAACTCCCGACTGCTCCCTGCCCAATTAAGGGTGACTTGATCCCTGTAGTTGCTCAGGTCAAAACCTTAGAGTTGTCCTGCTCATCTTTCCCTCTTCACATTCAATCCAAGGGCAAATCCTAAAGGCTCTGCCTTCTAAATATACCCAGAACCTGACCCTTCCCCACCACTGTCTCTGCCTAGCTGTGGTCCAAGTCACTGGCACCATTCACCTGGATTATTCCCGTAACTACCGAACTGGTCTTCCCATTTTGGCTCTCATCTCTCCTTGAGCCAGAATGATCTTAAACCATGTGTCAGACTATGTCATCCCACTGCTCAAAACCTCCCACTATTTTCTCATCTGACTCTGAAAAGCAGCCCAAACCTTACAAGGACTGCAGAGCCTGTAGCATCCAGTCTTGGGGTCTCTTGGACCTCAGCTTTCACTTGTCCCCCTTGCTTGCTCACTCTGTTCCAGCCGCGTGGCTTCCCTGCTAGTCCTCCAGCTCCCCAGACCCTCTCACCTTAGTACCTTTGTCCTTTTTGTACCCTTCTCCAGAAAGAGCATATTTTATAAGTGATATTAGGGGTTTTCATCTTTTTTTGTCTTATTCTCATTCTTTAGAACTAAATGCCATGAGAACATACAATTCCTCCTTCCCTCCCTCCCTCCCTCCTTTTCTTCTTTCCTTCCTTCTTTTCTTCCCCTCTCCCTATCTCCCTCCTTTCTTCCCTCCCTCCCTTCCTTCCTTCCTCCCTCCCTCCCTCCCTCCCTTTTCTTCCTCCCTTCCTTCCTTCCTTCCTTCCTTCCTTCCTTCCTTCCTTCCTTCCTTCCTTCCTTCCTATGTTTTGTACCTATTGGAAGTGCTAGTACTTTCCAGGAAGTAGCAAGTCCCTGCAGAACTGATGTAAAGGGACTGACTAAACATGGAATCAGGAACACCCAAACATAACAGAGCACAAAAACACTTTAGATGAGCCTATTAGGAAATGAGGGCAGGGAAGGGAAGAAGAAGCATGATTTTGGGCTTCACATTGTCCATCTACCCTCCAGGATTTTGCTGCCTGCTCTATGCAAGGCCTCAGTATTCAGATACTGCTGGGATCACCCACCCTGGATCCATAGGGGCCAAGCTCATGGCGCCCCGTGCTTCTAGGAACCACATCTCTGTGAGGACTCACCCTTGTATTTCCTACACTCTTAGTCCTGGAACATACCAGGCCCTTAATACCAGTAGTTGGCATTTATTTATTTTTATTTTTATTTTTTTAAAAATATATTTTATTGAGTTTTTACAGAGAGGAAGAGAGAGGGATAGTTAGAAACATCGATGAGAGAGAAACATTGATCAGCTGCCTCTTGCACACCCCCTACTGGGGATGTGCCCGCAATCAAGGTACATGCCCTTGACCGGAATCGAACCTGGGACCTTTCAGTCCGCAGGCTGATGCTCTATCCACTAAGCCAAACCGGTTTTGGCTAGTTGGCATTTATTGAGCTCTTACTATTATATACCCCATATGGATTACTTGATATACTCGCTCAAAAATTCTATAAGGCAGGTATATAAATCTAAATTTTACAGATAAGGAATCTGAGTCATACACAGATTAAGTCATTTTCCCAGGCTTGTAGATCTGGGATTTGAAATGAGGTTCTTGGACTCTAGGGTTAGTCCTGTTAACCACCATCCTGCCTCCCAAAATATGTGTCTAATAAATACATGAATGATGAAGATATCAGACCTGCCCTCAGAAGGCCCTGTCAGAAGATCTTGTTCTAATAAAACGGGAGAGGAAGAACTATGAGTAGGAATTAAGTCATTCACATGAATAGCTTGTCATCTCTCATGAGCCAGCGGGCTGGCTTCAGAGACAAAACTCATTGGGGAAGAGACATACTGAGCCATGGGGTTGGTTCCAGAATTTTCTAACAGATCCATCTGGCCCCAACCTCCAAACGAGGTTCATTCTACTCTCCCAGGCTCTGCAAACCTCTAGTTTGGAGTCATAAACACTGGGGTTGCACAAAGAAGGCAGCAGGGGAAGAAGAAGGAGCTGAGAGGGGAACCACTCTTTCCTCTTGCAACAGTGAGAGTGCTCACTAGAATGATGGCAGAAAGGCTAAAAGTAAAAAACGATAATAATGTTGGGCCCACTGCTTTCTAATATCCATTCTCCCCTTCTTTCATGGACACACACCTACTAATCTGGAGTTGTATGTATGGCTGCCACAAGTCAAGGCTATGACTCCCAGGCTATGACTCAGGGTTAAGTTCTGGATGGGAGCCTTCTCCCAAGGGCAGGTGTGTGTTTCCAGTTTGTGGCAGGGCCAGCCAGGCACCCTTTGCTGTTCCCCCTGATCCCTCCACAGGACTCGGGTCTCCTCTGTCTGGTGAGAAGAAGATTCTCCCAAGCACAAAGCCACGCTGTCTTGAGCTGGCACCTTCCTGCATGGGAACTCAGGCCACTCTCAACAGCCCTTTCTTTCTCTCTGTGGCCTGTGAGCCGGGGAGGCGGCCAGCTGGGTTGTTCCCACATTGAGAAACTGGGTGGGGCCTGGGGAACCCTTTTGCTTGGGTCGAGGAGCCAGATCTAGGCCCCTCCCTGGGAATTCTATGTAATATGGAAGTGGCCAGAGAAAGAAAGCTTTGTGGAGAGAATCCCCTCCCATCAGGCCACAGGTGGGTTGGCCACGGACACTGATGTGGGCAGAGAAAAGTGGCTGGCTGTTTTATCAGGGCTTGTACTTAACTAATTTGGAGCCCAATACCCTTTCATGGGCTCCAGATGGTGTATAATTGTGTGTGTGTGTGTGTGGGGGGGTGGTGGTGGGGGGAGATGGGGGACGAGGAGAGGCTAAATGGTTATCCATTGAGAGCCTAATGGGGTTCTCCTCTGAGTGATATAAAAACAAAATAAAACAAAAAACCTTTCTTCCTCCTCCAGGGAAGTGGAGTAGGTTTAGCAAAACAAAATTTCTTAGGCTTGAGGGTAGGTGTGATATTCTTTGGCAAAGGGGGATCATGCTTTGGGAATGGCTAGCTGATGGGGGAGAGTGAAGAGGGGATGTCACCATACATAGGATGCTGTGTTGGAATAGGAGAGGGAGGAGCCAGGTCCTTAAAAGGACCCAAGAATATTATAGTAGTGGATGGTTACTCATCCATCCTGGCCAAACAGGACCCTCCCTTGACACAAAGCACTGGCTTTATTTTGCCATGCTCGTGGATGAAATGGCCGAGTCTGTCTTCCGTGTTCCAGGCACAATACACAAGGAATGTCTCCTGACCTCAAGGAGCTCTCTGTCTGGTAGGGAAGGTGGATGAGCCAACAGGCAAATAGGAAATGGCACCATGATGGAGTGAGGGTGCTATGGCACTCCTGGCTGGGGCTCCACCCCAGGACTTGGGGAACCAGGGAGGCTGCCTGGACCAAGCAATGTTTAAGTTGAGAAGTCAAGAGTGAGTTGGGATTAGTCAGATGAGAAAGGGGTGGGGGTGCTCGGTACAGAAGGAATTGCAGATGCAAAGGCTTAGGGGAGAGAGGAAGATGGTGAGTTCCAGGAGTTCAGTATGACTGAGGACTTTACCACATGTAAGCAGATGTCGCAAGGGAAGAGGTGAGATCACACCAGAGAGGTAAGCCTGGGCCTGGTCATGGCGGATGATGCCGAGGAGTTTGGATTTTCTCCAGGGAGCAAAGGGAGGACCAAGTTATAGAGCGGCATGATGGGAGGAGAGCTCTGGAAGTCTCGCTGTAGCTACTCTGAGGATGCTGAACTTGAAGGGGATGAGATGAAAGGCTGGAAGGCCACTGGATGAGGGGCAGGCTGGATGTGGGGGTAATGGGTGGTCAGAGGGGAATCCAAGGTGACAGTAGGTTTTTGATTTAGTCAAGATTGAGATTTCTGAGCTGTGAACTGTACCTTTACAGCTCTGATGAATCCAATTGTGTAGTCCATCTGTCCCTGGGGAATGGGGTTGGGTCGGGGTCAGGGTGGGGAGGGGACAGGGGCGGGATGTTCCGATAAAGAGAGTGTCCAGAAAGACTGTCTCCCCCACCAGAGTGTTCGTGCTGTGAGGGTAGAGACTGCGTGTTGCTCCCTTGTACTCCAGTTTCTAGAAAGATGCCTGGCACACAGGAGACTCAGACAAAAGATTTGTAGAATGAAAAAAATGACGGAGGCTGCAGATACAGGATTAGGAGATTTGTCTTCCCATCAGTGGAACAGGATGAATGGGCTCCTTCGAGACGTCATGGACGTGCCACACAAGTCCCTGCCACCCCAGGTGACTGCTGCGGTGGGAAGAGCCAGGATGGGAGAAGCAGGCTGGTGGCACTGTATGCAGATGTGAACATACAAAGTACACATCCTAGATAATAAGTAGACACACTCACAACAGCAATAACAACCGTTTCATTGTCATCATCAGCATCGCTCTCTAGTTTTAAAATATATATATATTTTATTGATTTTTTACAGAGCGGAAGGGAGAGGGATAGAGAGTTAGAAACATCGATGAGAGAGAAACATCAATCAGCTGCCTCCTGCACACCCCCCACTGGGGACGTGTCCACAATCAAAGTACATGCCCTTGACTAGAATCAAACCTGGGACCTTTCAGTCTGCAGGCTGATGCTCTATCTACTGAGCCAAACCGGTTTTAGCACTATCTGGTTTTGACTAAGACCTTAACAGGCATCTGGAACCAAACTCCTGGGCCCAGTACATCCATGATTGCATATAGTTGTCCCAGTGACCCCGGGGAGCAGATCCTTCCATGAACACAGGTGTCTCTGACTAAGGCCATTTCTCCCTGTTCCGTGCTCCCATCACCTCAGGCCAGACACAAAAATATGCTTGATACAGAGGCTACAGGCAGAGAGGAAACCCTGAGATGTCCCAGGAGGCCTCAGGGCTGGTCCGAGTCCCAGTGGGCTGGAGAACAGTGCTCTGGCCCTGACCGCCTGGGTGCTTCAAGGAGAGAGCTTCTGCTCATCTAGTTTCTGTGTCGTCCAATCCCAGGCCTTTGCATAGAGTTTCCATTCCTGACAAAACGCCGAGAAACCTCACCCAACACAACCACCTCTTCCAAAACCAGGCTGGACTCTGAGCATCTCACTGGGGGAACAGGGGTGGGGGTATGTGGAGGGGGCAGGTCCTGCCGTGGGCCCTGCAGGGGTCATGGGGTGGCCACTGTGGCTGTTGTCAGTGATTCTGGCTGGACAGCCGGGAGGATGTCTAGTGTCTGGGTGCTGGGCTGACACTGGAGATGTTATGAACGGTGTGCTTTGTGCAACTCTGCACCCCACCCTGGCCCCGGCTCTGAGTTTCTTCTCCGGTGCCCCAGGCACCCTGTGCAGAGGTGAGTCACTGCTGTGGGGAAGGAGGTTACCATGGAGCCCGGGATCGAAGGTGCCACATTTATGAGCATTAAGCTAAGTGTTGGCTAAGCCGAGTGAACGCTGACAGATTCGCTTGTCTGCTTGTGTTCTGCAGACTCCATGAAAACCTCCCTGAACCGGTGGTGAGGAGGGAGGCGAGACCACAGACAGGGGTCAAGTGAGGAGGCCAGATCATCGCCTCCATCCCGGGAGCCCCACGAGTGGCCAGAAGCTGAGTCATGGCTCAGGTGTCCTGAGATGGCTATCCTACCAGGACCATGGGTGGAGTGTCCAGCAAGAGGACATATGTGCCCTCAAGACACTCGTTAGCTCTTATCCAAATGCCACTGTGTGGTCAGTCCCCGTCCAGTGGTCCAGGACACAATCAAGCTCCCAGAATTGAGTCTGAGGAAGGCATGGTGGAGAAAAAAGGGAAAGAAAAAGAAAATGCCCACTTGGATCCATACCTGATACCAGCCCACAATCTCCCCTAAGAATCCCTCCTTAACCACTGCCCCCCACCCCCACTGCATCCTTATCCAAAGCAATATTGATTGCCCCTCATCAAGCCTTCCACCATCACAGCATCAGGTGTCAGCCTGGAGGGAAGTTTCAGGCGATGTCAACAACACTTGTCCATCAAGTGTGTCATGGGGGATGGAAGCCAGCCATTTGCGCCCGGGAAGGGCTCCAGAATTGAGAGTGAGCTGGGCAGAGGTGACTGCTCCCAGACAACTTGGCACCTGCAAGGTTTATCTGGGCATTTGTCAGGGAAATGCCAGCTTGTTCTGGGGAGTTTCCCACCTGGGAAGCCTGGAGGTGTTTGGAAAGGGCCCTGTCACACACCACTCACAATAGCGTCCATTCTCCAATACAACAGCATTTTATTCATTCAGCACGTGCCGGGCCGCGTGCTGCCCGATCTCATTCCATCCTGCCAATGACCACACACCATTCGGGATCACTCTCCCCCTTTACATGGATGAGAACACCAAGCTAAGGGACCCAGGTGGTAAATGACAGAGCCATGATGATTTGAACTCCAGCCAGTCTGGTTTCAAAAGCCCAAATTCTCAGCAGATTTAATTCAACAAATATTCACTGGACACACACCTCGTGGCAGGCACTGTGCTGGACTCAGAAGTGAAGGCACTGACCCAGCCCTCAAGGAGCTTTTACGAGGAATTTCAATGTCCCCTGAAAATGCCACGGCAGAGCTGCAAGAGCGAGGGGACAAAGGAAGGAGAGATGTCTCTGGGAAATCAGGGATGCGTTTTTCAGAAGCAGAGATTCGAGCTGATTTTGAATGGAGAGTGGGAGGATGCCTGGGGAAGAAGAGCCTCCCGAATGCACTGGTATGTAAAACCCAGGTTCTAGGATGCGTACTGCACTGTGGTTCATGGAAGACGTGGCCTCTTTGCTGGGAGGATGGCGGAATAAACAGTGGTCCAATCACACCAAGGAATATTTTTAAACCATTAAAAGGAACGGATTTGAGTCACATCAAAATAATAAGAGACCTGTTGAGTGGAAGGTAAGTTGCTGAAGTGCTTTGCACACACACACACACACACACACACACACACACACACATTGATGTGAATGCAGGAAGGGCATTTTGCACACACACACACACACACACACACACACACATTGATGTGAATGCAGGAAGGGCATTTTGCACACACACACACACACACACACACACACACACACTGATGTGAATGCAGGAAGGGCATGCCCTGTAGGAGGCGCAGCATGGTCAGAGTCAAGGTGATGTGGATACCGTTTGGGGAAGCACTGCGATCTTGGTTCTGCTGGAGTGTCTCAATGAAGTGGAGCCCCCCTCTGGGAAGCAGGAGGTGCCAGGGGCTAAAACGTGGGTGTGGTCAGAGTGAGGGTCTGGTTTGTCAATTGGATACCCATTTTCTGGCACTGGCCTGAGCTGGGGAGACGTGAGGCTGGGCTTCAGCTGGGATTTGGGGTGGCAATGGTCAGTCACACAGAGGGGCTCAGAACTGAATGTGGGTCTAGAATGGAAGACAGAGGTGGTGAGGTAGGAGAAATGTCAGGGAAGCCCAGGGATTGGTGGTCCAGTCCAGTCAAGCACAAACTCACTGGGGGTTCTCAGAGTCCCTTCCTCTCTCTAGACCTTCCCTATCTATTCCCAACTCCCTAAAAATATGGGGTGTCGGGTCACATCCAGGCAAGGTCCTTTAACAATGAGCCCAGCCAAAACAGTGAGCTCCCACAGCTCTGTGTCCACCACTCTGCTGTGGCTCCTGCTTACATCACCCTGCCCTTCTGCTGGCATCACATGCCCTCCTGCTGGCATCACCCTGCCCTCCTGTCACATCACCACGCCCTCCTGCTTACATCACCACCCCTCCTGCTGGCATCACCCTGCCCTCCTGCTTACATCACCCTCCTTCCTGCTGACATTATCCCGCCCTCCTGCTTACATCACCCCCCTCCTGCTGACATCACCCCCCTCCTGCTGGCATCACCCTGCCCTCCTGCACAAACACTTCCCTCTGCACATGTACAACTGGACACTGTCCTGCTTTCTCTTCTCCCTCACAGGCCTGTCCTCCTTGGTCCTTGTGGCTGACTTCTTTCTTTCATTATCTGAAACCTGAATGCTGCCCATACTAGAGGGCATTCTGAACGCTCTCTACCACCTTAGGGGGTCCATGTAGTCTTTCAGGAGGAGGGACAAAGAGTATTTTTCTTTATTCCTCTGTTGCCACGAGGAAGAAAATTTCTGAATGCTCAAAGTCTCTTGCCTACCCCTTACTCTGTCCTACCGAGATGGAATGTGCCGCTTACTTGGTGAACTTGGGAGGGTAACTCCAAAGTAGTTTTCTCAGTGCTCACTGCTCTCTGAAATGATCTTGTTTATTTGTTTCCATCTTTCTTTTCTTCTCAGGCACCATGAAGGCAGGGACCTAGCCTGTCTTATGTATCACTTTATACTCAGCACCTCAATGCCTATACATAATAGGGGTTCAGTAAATATTCTGCAATTGAATGAATGAACACATGATTCTCCATCCCTAGGTCTAACGGGTCCTTTAGACAGAGTGTTGTTAGGCTTACTTACATCTAAACCACAGCTCCCAGTGATTCCTCAGTCAGCTCTCATATACTCAGATGATTTCCCTGCTTTTCTGTGGCCCCAGTTCAAATGCAGCCTTCTCTGTGCGTCATCTGTAATTCTTAATGGAAGAATTATCCATTCCTTTCCCTGTGCTCCTGAGGCATGACAGTAAGAAGCTAGGGAAATTTCTATGGTGTTCTTTAAAAAATAAAACAAGTGGAATAAGAGAAACTGACACAAAATAATTAAACAAGGCCAAACTATTTGAGTAATTTACAGCCAGCTAATGAGGCACAAGGTCTTATCTTCCCTAACCAAGGACATTCAGGAGCAAATGGAATACATATTCCAGACCTTCTTGGGACAGAATGGCCTTGGTCCCCAGTCTCTCTTCAAAGACATTCTTTAAAAATATCCCTGCATAAGTGGCTCAGTGATTGAGTGTTGACCTGTGAACCAGGAGGTCACGGTTCAATTCCCGGTCAGGGCACATGCCTAGGCTGCAAGCTTGATCTCCAGTGTGAGGCATACAGAAAGCAGCAATTAGTGGTTCTCTCTCATCATTGATGTTTCTATCTCTCTCGCTCTTCCTCCCTGAAATCAATAAAAATATATTAAAAAAAAAACCTAACCAGAAAATAAGCCTGACCCCTATACAAGCACATTTTAATGAATCAACATATTGAAGGACACAACTAGAAAGCTAATGAATATACTTTTAAAACCCTCCCCTAAGATCTCCCCTAGAATTCCCGCTGGACAAAGAAAGATAAAAAGCTTCAAGAACAAAGGACCCACAGCTCGCTCTCACTAGAGCACGCCTGCACCTTGTCTTTTTGCTCTCTTTCTCTAAAAGTCTAAGAGTCCCTACAAGACTTGCAACCAAAGGCGCAGTGGGCAGTGGCAGCTCGTCCCTGGCTTACCTCTGAACCTGTGACCAAGGCCCCCTTTTCTCTGACTTTCCAGTGAGCTAACAGAAGCCCTGTCTCAGCTCACTTCTTCCCTATAACGTTTCAAGAGGGCCAAAGAAGCCCCACCGAGGCTCTCTCCTGTTGCTTCTTCTACCTGAAGCCCTTCCTTTGTTTCACTGTCTCCAGCTTTAATAAACAAACATACTCTCAAAATGACCTAGACTCGTATTGTGAAATCTTTCCTGCATGAAGGCAAGAACCCATACACTATAGCTGGCCTGATGCAGACCCGCTCCAGGTCTACACCCCATCCTGTTACACTCCCCTAGCACTTTGCCTCTGAGTGAATTCTTTAACTGTTTAATTCTTGGTGATAGTAGTTTATTGCTTCCTTGTTCATCTGCCCCACCAGATAGGAAACTTATTGAGGACAGAGGCTCTGCTTTTCTCTATATTCCCCACCACCTGTGCTAGTACCTAACTTAGTGTGTCCTTCAATTTAATATGCCTTGTTGAAGGGGAAGAAACCTAGCTGGAAGCTCTCTCAGCATTGCTTGCACAGACTGGCCAACTGGTTTACCTGGTTGGTAAAGTATCCTTAGCTCTAGGTTGATTCCCTGTTCCAGAAGGCAATCCTCTTTTCTCAACTTGCCAGATATGTTTCCTCCTTTTGGATTCAGATTTTCCTATTTGTGCAGAGTTGTAAGTTTCAATGACCAAACTACAAGTCCACCTCCTTTCTTTATACTCTTTCTTATGCTCATGGCATAGTTAAAAATCAACATCCAAAGCCAAGAATCAAAGGTTTGCCAAATTCATTTTTCTCTCTCTTGAGGTTTCTTTCATATATTTAGGCAGTACTAATATCACATATGCCAGTTCCAGAAATATAAGCTGGGCAAAGCAATTCCTTCGATTTCCAGAAGAAAGTTGTAAAGCTCAGTAAAGTGTGCTTCCTCCTCCCCTCCACACATCCTCTCATACAAAATTCTACTCATCCAGTAGGATTCGGCACAACGTAATCCTTCTCATGTTTCACTTACCGTTTTTGTTATAATGTGCTTAGAAATGATGAGCACTTACTAAACACCTGGCTTTGTCCTAAATGCTCTCACCTACACAACCTCTAATCTTTCCAATAGTCACGGACAGCCATAGTATCCTATGCACCATATGAGAAAACCAAGACTAGGAGAGACAAGTATTCAACCACTAACTGGTTACCCAGTTAATGTGTGACCAGGGAAAGACTGGAATCCAGCTCTACCTGACTGGAGAGTCTGTGCTTCCTTCATTGCATTGGGCTGTCACAGCAGCTGACTCCATGCACCATTCTCCATGTCACATGACTTTATTCAACAACTATTTATCAAACACCTCCAATGGGCCAGGAACTGTTCTTACCACTCAGGATACATTAGAGGATGTAGCCAACAAAAGCCCCTGCCTTCATGGACTCTATATTTTAGCAGAGGAAGGTACACTAAAATGATAAACAAAATAAAAAATTTACAATGTACTAGTAATTAATAAGGAGTATGGAAAAAATATAGGAGAGTGAGGGGGATGTCCCTGAGCTTTCAGCTGCATCATTTCGATCTCTGCCTTCATCATCACATGACATTCTCCCTGCCTCTGTTTTCACAGGGCCATCTTCTTATGATGACATCGTCATTCGGACTAAGGACCCACCCTACTCCTGTATGACCTCATCTTAATTAATTACATTAGCAATGACCTCATGTCCAAATAAGGTCACATTCTGAGGTACTGGGGGTTAGGACTTCAACATGTCTTTTCAGGGAAACAACAATTAAACCTGTAATAATTCTTTCCACTTTTCCCTCACGGTTAGAAGCACATGAGCAGGGAAAGACGGCGCAACAGACACAGAGGGAACCCTCAGGCTCTCTGGTTATTGAACCCTCCCTGAATGATGGATGTAGTTTATGAAGTCAACTGCCTTCTGCTGCCTTCCACCACCAAGGTCTCTTCAGAAAGAGCAACCTCAAATGTCACCATCAAGACTAACTCGTTGTGGCATGAGGCACTTCCCAAAGCACTTATGTTTACTTGAAGGCACTGAATTGTAATCCTTCCCTCACATTCGGACTCCTTGGGCAGACTCTGCATTTGGCAAAATGCGCTGGGCCATTTTGTCAGCTATTGCTATTTACTAAACTCAAATCGCTACCCATTTGTGAAAAAGGGTTCATCATGCAATAAAGAGAGCTCTACAGTAGGAGCCGAAATCTGGGTTCAAATCCCTCGCTTCCCCAATTATTGGCTGTGCGAACAAGTTACTTGGTTTCTCTGAGCTGCGGGTTGTTTCTGTAAAGACAATTCTGTTGGAACGCAGCCAAGCCCCTCGCTTACATCTTGCCAACAGCTGCTTTCTCAGGACAACAATAAAGACCAGAGGTTGTGACAGAGACTTTACGGCCCTGCAAGCAGAAACCTAACACTAAACCCGGAGCATCTGTTTACTCCCTGGGCCTTTCCGGAGGACATCTGCAACCACAGGGCTCCAGTGTTCTATCACACCAGGCCGGGGCTGCAGTGCTGATGGCAGTCTCCTCCGGAGCCCCCTTTTCTGCCCAGAAAGCTCCCTCAGGGAGGTTTTCTAAAGTGCTAACATCCAGGATTGGCAAGATGGGGTAGATGATGAATGATGAAAACAGGAACACATTTTCCGAAGGGCAATTTGATGGTACATTTGAAATGCCTTAAAAATACACTCTTCTCCTTGACCCTACCCCATCCCGCTTCTAAGACGTTGTAAGAAATAATCACAGTGGCAATGCATCTACAAGGCCCTGACTGGTTTGGCTCAGTGGATAGAATGTGGGCCTGCGGACTCAAGGGTCTGATTCTGGTCAAGGGCATGTACCTTGGTTGTGGGCACATCCACAGTGGGAGGTGTGCAGGAGGCAGCTGATTGGTATTTCTCTCTCATCGATGTTTCTAGCTCTCTATACCTCTCCCTTCCTCTCTGTAAAGAATCAATAAAAAATATTTTTTTTAAAAAAAGAAATGACAGTGGAATAACTACCTAAATTATCCAGCACATTAAATACTAAACATCTTGTTTCTAAGAATCTTTCATAATATGGGAGAATGATCCCATTGTGGTATTAGTGAACAAGGCTTCATAAATAAATGTTATAGACAGGATAACCCCAATTTCATAAAACTAGTCTACCAGGCAGTAGACCCAAATCGAACAATGATTTTCTCTTGGAATCATAGAGAGGTCTTTATTTTTATTTTCCCCCATTAAAAAAAAATTATTTCCTTTTTAGTAAGGGAATAATTCAGTGAATAAGTTTTGTTGAATAAGTTTGAGAAATAGTGGAGGATCTGAGCTACTCTCTACCCTACCTAGAAAAAGGGTGGTCCCAGGCACAAGGCCAGGCAGGGCAGCGTGAGTGGGAGGGAATTGGGGGGGCTTGGGATGCGGGTGAGAGGCAGGGCCTGCGCTCTCCGAAGTGGCAGTGGCTACCGCACTCCAGCTGACTGTCACCACCTGGAAATCTGACAGACCTGGTGGTGTGGATTTTTTTTCTTTCAAGACAAGCTGGAAATCTTCATTGTGATGGGAATGCACCAATGATTGACCTCTGTGTGGCCTGAATACAGCCACCAACGTACCCCCTGAGTTGCATGGTCTAAACCACGAGACTGTAGAGTTGGAAGGACCGTTGCGGGTAATCTAGTCCGAGGGCTATCTTTGATCTCGCTGCTGTAAGATGACTGGTCCAGCGTCATACACTAAATAGCAGCACAGCCAGCACTGGAGCCAAGGGCTGCTGGTTCTCTGATTAGAACTGTTTTTTTTTGTTTTTGTTTTTATAAATATATTTCTTTATTGATTTCAGAGAGGAAGGATGAGGGGGAGAGAGAGAAAGAGAGAAACATCAATGATGAGAGAGAATCATTGATTGGCTGCCTCTTGCATGCTCCCTACTGGGGATAGAGCCTGCATGTGCCCTTGGCTGGAATCGAACCTGGGACCCTTCAGTCCGCAGGCCATCATTCTATCCACTGGACCAAACTGGCTAGGGCTGGAACTGCTTTTGCCACACCATTAATCCCCTGGGATTTTTCCCCACCATCCAAGCTCTCCCCTAGCTTTGCCATCTCAGGGAACTGGCACCAGCACCCTGCCCGGGGCCCAAGCTGGGCCTTATCCTGGGCACCGATCAAACATGGAGACCAAGGAAGCCTACCTCCTAAATTTATCTTGCATCCATCCTGCTCCTCTCCCTTTTCATTGTTCCTACAGAAGTCCCCCTTCCTCCCCTTTCCCCATCTCTCCTGGGTCCACTGAAACAGCATCCTAACTGCTCTCAGATCTCTGCACTCCCCTGCTTAAAGCCTTTCCTGGCTTCCAAAATTTACAAGACCTGGCATGACCCTGCCTCCCTCAGTGACCTATCTTTTATCTCTCTCCTCCCCCTCAATTCCTCTAACCTGCCACTATCCTCTCCTCCAAAGGACGGTTCCACACCATTCCATTTGTCTGACCTTCTCTCTGTGTGTCTTCCTAGAGTTAACCCCAATGGATCTTCTGATCCCAGCCTCTAGAACAGTGCTGGCCCACCATATCATGTGGTTTTCGCTCTTTTCATCTCAGCTCAAAGGTCACCGCTTTGAGGATTCCTTCCCAGGGGCCAGGTCATCCTGTGATTCACCTTCACAGCACTGAGCACACTCTCAGCTCAGTAAGAACCACGTTAATTTGTTTTCTATCTGCCACCTCTGAGAGACCTCAGGGTGCCCCCAGTACCGAGACTGTGGCATCTTATCCAATTCTTCACACCCCAGTGACTGTCAGCAGGCACAGGGTAGCTCCAGTAGAGGCATGCTGCTCGATGCTGGGTAAATGCTGGGTCTTCATACCCCTCTATCCATCAGAACGCCCAAATGGAGCCAGAAACGGCACTTCAATGTTGGCCATGGCACAGATGAGGGAACTGAGGGTCCGTGTGGCACCTGAGAACATACAACCCCCGTCCATCTGTCCCTTGCCTGGTGACTGTCCTGCCCCAGCTCTGATGGCTGGATGGGCTGTTTCAAAATTGGTACATGCGTATTTTTGAGGATGTCTTGCCTAGGGCTGTGGTCGGCAAACTCATTAGTCAACAGAGCCAAATATCAACAGGACAACGATTGAAATTTCTTTTGAGAGCCAAATTTTTTAAACTTAAACTTCCTCTAATGCCACTTCTTCAAAACAGACTCACCCAGGCCGTGGTGTTTTATGGAAGAGCCACACTCAAGGGGCCAAAGAGCCACATGTGGTTCACGAGCCACAGTTTTCCGACCACGGACTACTTGCTGAGTGTCCAGGGAGGGAGAAATGCTTCCCCTTTGCTAGCTCTGGTGGCTTGAACACTCTTGACCCTCACTGTCTGCTGCTTGGGGTAATGACCTGCTTTCAGTTGCTCTTAGTGATGAGATTTCTGATAGGAATTGGACAACAGCTCCTAAGTCACAAGGCTTGGAGGCAGCCATATGTTATCTCCACGCCTCTGTACCCATGTTTGCAGAATATCTTTATACCTGGCCTCAGGCAGCACTCCAACCCACACATGTCCCTCATGGCCCTCATGTCTGCCAAACTCCTGCCGGGGCCCTCTGGCCAGCCTCCTTTCCCAATTTGCTCTCTGCAGGGAAGAGCTGTGCCGAGAGTCCCTTGACCTCTAGCCTGCTGTGTTCCTGGTCCTGTGACTGTCCGGAGGCTGTGCTCGGCCACGTGGGCAGGTGTCTCCTGAGGGGCAGCCTCAGACAGCGGCCCTGGAGTGAGCAAAGCCAGCTTTGAATCCTTACTCTTCCTTATGTTAGAGCTGTGGCCTTGGGCAACTGCTTAGTCCCCCATGCCTCGATTTCCTCAACTGTAAAATGGGAATGCTAATATCTCCTTTAGGGTCAGTGGTGGAAACACCCAGCAAATAATAGGCACTAATTAAAACAAAATTACTTTCTTCTTCTAGTATTTGGCAGGACTGGGATGGTGGTGGTGGGAGCAGTTCGTAGAGATGGGCTAGGGAAGGGAGGGTCCCTGCTAAGATTGGCATCTGAAAAGTCCAGTCTATGGAATGGGAAAGGCATTCTTTTTTTTTTTTTTTTTTTTTTTTTTTTTTTTTTTTTTTTTTTTACAGAGAGGAAGGGAGAGGGATAGTGAGTTAGAAACATAGATGAGAGAGAAACATTGATCAGTTGCCTCCTGCACAACCCATGCTGGGGATGTGCCCTCAACCAAAGTACATGCCCTTGACCGGAATCAAACCTGAAACCCTTCAGTCCGCAGGCCGATGCTCTATCCACTGAGCCAAACTGGTTAGGGCTGGGGAAGGCATTCCTATTGGGTGTAGAAAGTGAATGGCCTCTGGGCATTACAGTCAGACTGACCTGGTTCGAACCCTGGCTCAGCCACTGAATGGCTGGGTGACAAATGGGTGACTGAACTGCTCTGAGTCTCAGGTAGTTGCTCTCCTGTAGAGTAGGGACATGACTCTCACTTCACAGGGCATCATCGGGGACATGATATTACTCTATAGCCGAAGGGGCCCATTTTTGCCTTTGGCACAGAAAAGCCAAAACATGATATAAAAGCTGGTCTGCAGAGAGAGCAAAGAAGAACGCCGACAGGCAATCCTAAGAGAGTCTTGACCAAACACACAGCTTGGTAGGTCGCGCCATTCCGGAGCTGCTGCTTCTGTGGTCGGTGGGGCAGCCAGCAGGTGGGGAAACCTCTGGAACTGCGCAGATGGGCAGCGAGAATGGAGCATCTCCGCTGCCTCCCTCCCTCTGCTGGCGCACAGGGGCAGCACCTCTGTCCTCGCCCCAGAAGCACCTTCCCCCACCCCTCTTTCTTCTGCATTCTCTCCAGGGGTCTGCAATGAGTGCGCATGATGGCCCAGAGAGAAGCATGCCCGCCTCCAGTGCGCACCCTGGAATTACTCATCTTTTGTGGGAACTACGCGCCCTTCTCTGCTTCTGGTGCCTCTGCCTGTCCCTGGGATGGGTCTCTCAAAAAACAACAGTCATTCTTCCAGGCTCAGCTCACATGCCACCCACTTTCTAAAGACTTTCCCAGCTCGCTCGGGCACAATTACTCACTCCCTCCTGTCTCCCCCACGGCCCTTTGTGTGTGCTGCCACGGTAGCAATTTTCATTTCGTACTCCGCTTACCTGCTATTGAAGTCACATTTTAAAGTACAGGAGTAACACACGTTGTCTGTATAAAGTGAAGCATATAAACCTCTCTACCCCTCCATTTTTTCCAGCACTATCTACCAAAGCTAATCACGATTAGCAATTTCTTGGGAAGGCTTCCAGAGACTTCTGTGTAGAAGTAAGCACGTAGGAGGACATGGTTATGTTTAGTTATTTGATCCAAAATGGGTCACACAGAGTTGTTTCTCGGCTCGCATGTCTCCCTTTTGGGATGTCTTTATCTTTTTAGAAAGGCACATTCTGTTTACATTAAGGTTCTACCAATGGGCTCAGCCTAAAATCTGCCACCTTGTTTTATTTAAAAAAAAAATAAAACGTTAAAAAAGTAAAAAAAAAAATAATGTTTTATTGTTGACACTAAAAATAAATAAATAAATAAAACGTTTACTTTGTTTTAAACTTTTTGCTGGGTGGTTCCTTCCTCCTTCCTCCTCATCTTCCTTCTCCTCCTCCTCTTCTTCTTTTCTCCCTTTCCTCCCTTTCTCTCATTTTATTTATGAAGTTTCTTTTCCCCCACTCTCTTCTTCTAATGGTTTGGAAAGTTCATTGTCTGTTTCTGGTCCTTGAAGTGGCCACCCTTGTAACTTTAAACTGCACACTTAAACATCTCTCTCTTGACTTACCACTTTAATTTCCTATTCAACGCACAAGCTCTCCACCACGAAGATGTAGAAACTGGGGCATGACTATGTCTCCTCACATCTCTTCCTCTGCCATTGTTGTCTGTTGAGCTATTTATGCTTATTCTGCTGTGGTTTAAGACATTTACATTCTGTTCCAGAACCATAATCCCCACAGCTGTTTAGCCTTAGTTCTATATTTAAATGAATATAATGTTCACCACTAACTCATGCATTTCATGGCTTCTCCATTCCTAATTTGGTAATTTCAATATATCTCTTGGGAGACTAGATTTCCTTATCAAGACATTCTCCTACCCTCCCGCCCCCTGAACTAATCAGGGCTGTGTGCTATTTTCTCTGAGTCTGTATGTTTGGTGAATGTCTTTCAGCTAGTTTTACACATGAAAGACATGCAGCTGGCCATGAAATTTGAGAACACACTTATTATCTTCGAAATTTTGTATCCACCGCTATTGTATGTTTTGGTAATAAAGGATAAAGTCACAGGCCAACCTGATTTTTCCTTTAGAAAATATTTCCTTACTTTATGCTTGGAATATTCTCCATTAAAGTTCTATGTACACTAAGGTTGTTCTTTTATTATGTAGATTCAGGGGTTTCTTTAGTTCAGAAAAAGTTTTCTTCTATAATATCTTTGCGTAGTTTTGTTCTTTTCTTCAGGAATACCTAGTATGCATATCCATTGTCATTCATAAGCATTGCCTTCTATTTTAGCTTATTGTCTTTACTCTTTTCCCATTTCTTTCATTATCCCCACTCTATATTACTGGCTCTGTTCTCAATGGAATGTATTAATTCTGCATCTGCTGATGCTAATTTATTCCCTCTGTAAGAGTTTCATTATTATCAATTATCAATGGGTTAGTGCCACACGGAAAGTAATTTCTCACTTGCATGAAAGTCCAGTGCAGATGTCCCTGGTTAATGGACATCCCGCCACATGGTGATTCAGGAGCCTGGGCTCCTTCTATTTTGTGATATCTTGGAGGCCTCCATTCTCAGCGAGAGGAAGAGGAGAAGGTATACCCATCTCTTAACTATGGTGGCCCAGGAGTGACACAGATCACTTCTGTTCACACTCCAACTACAAGAACTAGTCACATGACTCAATGAAATGCAATGGGGAGGCTGGGAAACATGGCCCCTGCCTGGGCAGCAATTCCCTCCCCACTCCTCTCTAAGGTTATGGAAAGACAAGACAGAATTCCGGTAAACAGTTAATCACTTCAGCGCTATAAAAATTTCCTAGTTTTATTGAGGATGGAATTTTCTTTACTATTTTCATTTTTTGTGTTGTTTTCAGTGGGTTTTGGAGAAGGGAGTACAGTAAACATCCTTTTAACTTGTTTACAAGTCTGTCTCCCCTCCTAGCCTGTGATCTCTTCTAAATGGGGCCACGATTTTACTTTTTAGTATTTCCTTGAACCCAGCATGATGGCTGACGCAGAGTAGATGCTCAATAAATCCTTCTTGGGTGAAAGAATGAATGGATTCCTGTCCTGAGCAGATAAAAAGTGTTCTCCCACCTTCCCATTCTCAACTTATCTTTCAATCCCCTGTCTCTTTCCCCTCTTCAGGCTGCCCCATTCTTTCCTTTCCAGTTCCCCTTCCCATCATGTTTTGGTTCAAGGCGTATGTCTCCTGTCTTCCTGCATTGATTTAACCCTCCCTGGATGAGATCTGGTTAGAGCCTGGCCCATGGCTCAGTAGGCTTCTTGCTGGCAAGCAAACACTTAACAGTGCGTCTCCTTGCAGCTTGGCTGTCAGACCGACACTGGGGAAAGAAAATTTCTCTCTGTCTGGGGAAATATAACTCACTGGTGAGGATGCCAGGTGCGCTATTATTTCAGCTGGTATTAAAAGTCATGGACGTTAAGTAGGACTAGGGTGTGGATCAAACATGCATCAGGGAGGGAGCCTGACCTACGAAAAGGCCCTTTCATGCCTTAAATGACCCCTATATTCAAATCCTATAGCAAGTTACTTTTCTAAAGTGGACAGGCCTCAGGAAGGGGTACCAGTAGAAAGATAAGTAGACTAGAGTAGCTAAGAGCTTGATCATTGGAATCCTGCTCTGCCATGTACTGGCTTTATAACCGTGGACTAATTAATTATTAAAGCAATTTGGGCTCCAGTTTCATAGCCTATAAGATTGAGATAATCATATCCATCCTGCTGGGTTGAACTGAGGATGAACCGAGTTCGATCTTAGACATGAAAGAGACATTCAGTATTTGTTGAATGAATAAACTTCAGAGGTACATGAAGTTCTTAACATAGTCCCTGGCACATTATAAGCCATCAATATAAAATGGTTATAGCAGTAATAACAGGCTAGGCTCGCTAGGTTTACTGTGGTAACGAAACCACAAAATCTGGTATCTTAAAACAAAGGCTTATTTCTTGCTCGTGACATATGTCTACCGAGGGTCAGGTGAGGACGCTGCTCCAAGTAATCCCCAGGCTGGTGAAACAGCTACCACCTGGAATGCTGGCAGTCACTGTTCATTAAGAAAGTACATTTTCCACGTCTTGATTCCGACTTCAGTCATCTGACTTACTCTGGCCCATGGGATGTTAAGGGTCTCAAAGCAAATAGAGGCCTTCTGAACAAGCACTGGCACATTTCTGCTTGAGCTCTTATGATTCTGCCGTGAGACCATGCCTGAACTAGCCTCCTGGGGCAAGAGAAACAGGTGAAGCCGGGTCAAGGCTATCCTTAATCAGCCCATATCTAGCTGGCCACAGACATATGAGTAAGACCAGTTACGATCAGAAGAACGTCTTGGCCAACCCTAGCTGATCCCAGGTTCATAAGCAATAAACAATTACTATTGCATCTTGAGGTCTGGGTGTTGTTTGTTACACACTATTATCATGGCAACAGATAACTGATATACCCTATGTTTGCCTCAAGCTCTCCAGTACATAGGACTCTGCACGTCTCCACATTCATCAGAAAAAGCTCCCGTGGCAGATTTTACTGAAGGTTCCAAGGAAAAGTCTGAAGGGAGCTTGACATCACATAATTTTGTGAATTTCCATTTAGTATGACTTCTCTCCTTTGTTCCTTTGGCTAGTATGCTAACTAGGGGTTCTCTTTTCCTCATACTGAACACAGGACATTATTCTGCCAGCTTACATCTACTCTGTTCCCTATCTATTCATATTCTCCCTAAAACCTCTCACTTCTTCTTCCATAGAACAATTCCACCTTGTTGCAGCTATTTCAGACCCAAGTACTTGGCAAAGTCTTTCTGTTTGTGGGACCCATGCTCCTTCGAAGTCAGTGGTTTATAAATAATAATAATCCTGGTTTGGTTTTCTTCATCTCATTAGAAAGCCTCTTGAGGGAAATGATGGTGCATTATTATTTCTCCTTTAGTGCATAGCAAAACTCCTGGATCAGTTTAACCAGCTAGTAAATGGCTTTGGAAATACTCGTTGTTATTGGAGGAATTTTAGAACATACATATCGTTACTATCACCATTTCCTGCGTAACTGATAGCTAACTATAGAGAGTAATTATTATTTATCCTCTCTGTATGTGAGAGAGATATGGGACATCAGACTTCTCCAAGTACTCAGTGAAAAAAGATGGGGACAGCAAGGTGACATTGTCTCTGTTTTACCCAAACAAGGGCATGAGACCCCAAAAGGTCATCTAGATCCAAGGTCAGAAAGCCAATAAAAGGTCAACTAGAGATAAGCATATGGATCGCTTATTTTTTTCTATTGAACCAGACATTGAACCTTGGCATTGGACACTCTGAACTTGGCCTGACTTCACACCAAGCTTGGCCCAGGGTCTCCAATGGTTCCACTGAGCTTGGCAGGGCACAAAGCTTGACAGAGTTGGCCCAGAAAGGCTCCAGGACAACACCCAAACTCAACAGTGTCCCCACCACAGAGCACTTATTTTGGGAGCTTTACCTGACAGAGAGCATTGGACAGCCCCTCGCTTGTGGACTGAAGTTGGTTTTGACAACCCAGAGATGCCCATGAGCTGCTGGCTTCCCCTGAGCTAAGGCCTGTTGGGCTCAGCTTGGGAGACAGGCTATTGCCAACGGGCAGGGAAATTTAGCATCCCGCCCCTGCTCTTTTATTTTTTTATTTTTAAAATACATTTTATTGATTTTTTTACAGAGAGGAAGAGAGAGGGATAGAGAGTTAGAAACATCGATCAGCTGCCTCTTGCACCCCCCCCCACCACTGGGGATGTGCCCACAACCAAGGTTCATGCCCTTAACCGGAATCGAACCTGGGACCTTTCAGTCCACAGGTCTATGCTCTATCCACTGAGCCAAACCGGTTTCGGCCTGCCCCTGCTCTTTTAATTCCCTCTGTACAGGAATGTTCTACTGCAGAGACAACAGAATTTGCAGACGAGAGGTGGTGCCAAAAGGGAGGTGGTGGTATAGAAACAGCTTTGAGGGACTGAAGATGTTGTGTGTGTGAATTTGGATTAGGTTCAAGCATGGACTCACTGTGAGACCTTAGACATGTCACATCCCCTTTGGGGACCCTATTACTTCATCTTCAAAAGATGAGGATTGACTAAAACAATATCTATTATAAAATTCATTTCAGGCTAATGTTCTAAGATTCTAAGAGCTGTTTCAGTGGTGAAGTCCAAGGTGGGATTTTTGTTTTTCATCAACAGGGCCTCTCCAGATTTCTATATAAGCACTTTTGCAGGAAATTGGATATCTTAGTGGAATATCAGAGGGACAATCCATCCATCAATTCCATTCTAAGATTTTAAGCACCTCAAGGCAGGGCCGTGACTCACAAGCCAGCAGACAGGATTCTTCTGAATGTCAGAAATAGGAAGGCAACTAGAGGTCCCCTAGTCCAGTCTTCTCAATTTCAGATGGAGAACCTGGAACCTAAAATGGTAAGTTACGTTCTCAACATGGTACAATACATCTCAGGCCTAGAACTCAGGTTCTCTGATTCTCAGAATAAAACTCTTTTTAACAATTGAAATTTTCTGCCTGAAATTTTATACAAGGCTTCTGAACTTTCATGCTTTCAAGTGTCTCAGCTTTTAAGACAGGTTTGGCTTATCCTTCTTCTGGGCAACTTTCAGGGCTAACTCAGGGATTGCTCATAGAGGTGGAGACTGTGAGAATCTTAGGCTTATGTGAAATGTGTAAAATCTGAAGCCATAAGTGTCCCTGGGGATCTTAGAGATTTACCCCAAGTAGCCCAAGCCTTGGTCAATGGCTACCTTGGAAGGAATGTGACCTCCTGCATAGCTGGTCCCAGCTCCAGCTCCACAATAGGACATGAGACCCAAGTTGGTATGATACAAGACCTACTATGAACGAGAGAGTCATGACTTCTGCTGATGCTAATTTGAAAAGCCTGCCTACAACTAGACAAACAAATTAGAGCAATGAAACCCCAGGCAACTTTTTAGAAGGTGATGGTTCGCTCGGAAGCACAAAAGAATGAATCCTCAACAATCACGGTCCATCTCACTTACACTCACTAACCACCTGCCATGTGCAACCAATGTGCCAAGCATTTTGGGGGATACAAAGAGGAAAACAGACTAAGCCTGTTCCCTGAAACATCATAATTTAAGAAGATTAGATAAAACACTCATATGACTAATGCTTCCAGGGAGTGAGTGAAAAATATCTTATCCATTCCCTGTAGCTTTATTTTCATTCATTCATTAATTCCTCACCCAAGGATATTTTTCCATTGATTTTTAGAGAGAGTGGAAGAGAGAGGGGAAAGACAGAGAGAAATATCTATGTGAGAGAAACACATTGATTGGTTACCTCCTGCACATGTCCCAACCCCCTGTAGCTTTAAATACTACATAATATGAAGCAATTGCAGCCTAGACTTTTGGACTCTAGACCAGAATTCTACACACCACTGCTTAAAAGTCCCACAGGCAACATAACTTCTTCAAACAGAACTCATGGTCTTTCACCTCAAATTTCCACTGTTCTGGTAGAGTAAATAATACTATAATTTACTCAGTTGCTCATTCCAGAAATGAGAGTCATCCTTGACAACTACTTCTCCCTCATCAACCCCTCATAATCAATCAATCACGGAGTCCTATAAATTAAAAATCATTTAAGATACTCCTCATTTAAGATACTCCCATTTGAACTGCTACTTCCTTGAATATAAGTCAACATAATCTCTTGCTTTACCAGACTCTGAATTGGCCATTTAGAATCCACTAATGCTTCCAATCCATTCTCTACAGGTAATAAGACTATTTTTTTTTTTTAAATATACATTTGATTTTGTCATTCTTAAATATATATATTTAATATTTTTTATTGATTTCAGAGAGGAAGGAGAAAGAGAGAGAGAGAGAGAGAGATAGAAACATCAATGATGAGAGAGAATCATTGCTTGGCTGCCTCCTGCACACTCCCCACTGGGGATAGAGCCTGCAATCTGGGCATGTGCCCTGAAGGGGAATGAAACTGTGACCTCCCTGTTCATAGGTTGACACTCAACCACTGAGCCACACCAGCAGGGCCAATTTACAAAACACAGTTCAGTTTAAAAATGTTAAACAAGAGTAAGATGCATGTTTTGTTGGTGAGGAGCTCTGGTCACCACTCACGCCGTCCTCTAGTAAGCCATTTCCTGGCCTGGTGGCTTTGGCGGAACTACCCCTCACATGCAGGAATCTCACTGCAGGTTCTGTGGGTGACCCTGCAGAGGCTCAGCATGGAAGACGGAAGCCCCTGGCTCCCGTCTTGTGGGAGCAGCAGCGGTTAGGAGCCGCAGTGGGGGCAGGCCAGGGCAGCATGCTGCAACCACTCTGTGGTCAGGGCCCATGGCCTTCTGGAAACGTCCCAGCTGTGGCTTCGTTCTGGGCTCTGGGGAAATGGCCTCTTGCAGGCCCTTCCAGGCGGAGAGACAGCAATTTTATACACAGCTCAGGCCCTAAACCTCTCTGCCTTCTTTCCAATTATTGAGGGTTATTATGGGAATTCTGAGGAACGACTTGAACTGCCTCAAACCATGAGCCAAGAATAGGTACCAACCGCTCAATGGGATGAATTCTAAACCAAGCCCTGATATTAATTTTCTATAAATGCGGTTCAGATGCAATCAACGTTGTTTTTGTTTTTAAACGAAACCAAACCCAGTGGGCCAGTTGAAACCTGAATCAAGCCTCTATGTGCTCTAAAATTAATGGGTCAGAACAAACTTGGAAAATAAAAATTCTTTCTGAATAAAACCCCTATTTCATTGGGTTTGTTGGACCAGGATTTTTTATGTCTTTAAAAAATGGGGGGGAAAATCCAAATATGGAAATAATAATTACTCATTGCAAAACATTCAGAAAATTAAGACAGTTTCAAGTTGAATTCATTTGTAATCTCACCACTGGGAGATTTTCACAAGTTTTTTCACTGCACTTTCCCTCTTTTTTTTTTTTTTTACTAAATGTGATTATTTTTGTAATAATAAATATTTAATCACCTCCTTGATAAAAGAATATTTCATGGAAAAGTTCCATATTAATATTTAGAAAGCCACATCATTATTTTTAATGGTTGCAAAGTATTCATTGGCTATATCTCTTTCCTTTCACTCATTCTCTATTGATAGTTACTTCCATTATTTTACTTATACAAATAATGCTTCAATCAAAGCTTTGCATATGAATATTTGTACCCTGAGTTGATTTAAATTTTTTAAAAAAATGTTCCTTATTGATTTCAGAGAGGAAAGGAGAGGGGGAGAGAGAGAGAGAGAAAGAGAGAGAGAGAGAGAGAGAGAGAGAGAGAGAGAGAGAGAGAGAGAGAGAGAAACATCATTCATGAGAGAGAATCATTGACTGGTTGCTTCCCGCAAGCTCCCCACTGGAGATCGAGCCCACAACCTAGGCATGTGCCCTGACTGGGTATCAAACCGAGTGCCTGGTTCATAGGCTGATGCTCAACCACTGAGCCATGCTGGTCAGGCCTGAGCTGATTTTTAAAAATAAATTATCAAAGTGTTTCTAAGTTAAAGAATATACTTTTTTTTTTTTTTTTTTTTACTTCTCATACATACTGCCATAATTACTCCAAAAAGATCATAACAATTTTCACTCCTACCCTTTGTTCAGAAATGCTGATTTCCCCATCCGCTGGCTACCATGGACATGCCGGATATGTTTGTCACTCTATCTGTACTTCCAGAACTCCACAGGAAACCATCCCACTCACGACCGAAGAGTGACTAACTGCCCCAGCTTGTCCAGAATTGAGGAGGGTCCTGGGATGTGAGGCTTTTAGTTTTAATACCTGGAAAGTCCCGGGAAGACTGGGGTAAGTAAGTAGGGCTGCCCAAAGTCACCATGACCCCTGAGAGCTGTCAGCCTGGGTTTTTATGACAGCCCCCACAGGAGGGTTTGGCTACAGCTGACTGGACCAGGGTGAAGGATGGCTGATCACTTCGCATGAAGAGATGACCTGACTCTATGCATTTCTGTGTCGAAGACAATGCCTTGCAGAATAGCAGGCACTACCCGACTGAGCTAATTAATTAATGAAGGAAAGAAAATTACCTGCAGCAAAGGTGGGCTGGCTCCCTTATCATGGTCAGCCTGAGAAAGGTAGCTGATGAGTTCCCTAGCTTACAGGACCATATGGTTTGGGGTCCAGATGTATTTCCCAGGACATCTGATGTGATGTGTCAGCTTCAAACCTCCCAGGGCTCCCCACTGCACTTGGAATAACAAGGCCTGCAGGGGTTAACCTCTGCTGATCTTTCCAATGTCATCTCCTTCCTTTTGTCCCTTTCTCCCTCTGTTTCAGTCCCACTGGTCTTCTTTGAGTCAAGGTCTGTCCTGCCTCTTGGCCTTTGCATAGACGGTTCCATCTGCCCAGAATGTCCTTCCCTTGTTTTACCTGCAGCCTTGAGGAGCTTCTCGTGACCCTCAGAACAAAGTGTCCTCCCCTGGTCTTGGCCTCCATCACTTCCACCTGCTCACCTCCTTCAGAACATGTGTCCACTACTTTATGTCCTCATTCACTGGCTCATTTCTTTTGTATTATGACTTTCTCTTGCCCCCGTCCCATGCATTTTAAGCTTCATGAGTAGAGAGATGACCTTTTTTCTTTGTTTTTGGTCTATCACAGTACCCACTAAACCCATATCAGAAGCTTGGTAAATATTTATCCAATGGGTAAATGTATCAATGAATGAATGAGCTACTTTTTAAATCAAAGAGAGCCACTGCAATAGACCACCTCCAACTGTTAATTGACTTATGGTCAATAATTCTGCACATCAAATTAACTTGTTCAGTCACAGATAATTTATGCACTTAAATCATCTTCAAGGGTACACTGGAAAGTTACATGCTCAAGATTAAACATTGTTACTTTAAAAAATTGTAGTGAGATATACATAAATTTTAAAAATATATTTTTATTGATTTCAGAGAGGAAGGGAGAGAGAGATAGAGATATCAGTGATGAGAGAGAATCATTGATCCACTGCCCTCCTACTGGGAATCAAGAACACAACCTGGGCATGTGCCCTTCACTGGAATTGAACCCAGGACACTTCAGTCTGCAGGCTGACGTTCTATCCACTGAGCCAAATCAGCTAGGGCGTATATACATAAATTTTACCATTTTAACCATTTTAGGTGTACGGTTCAGTGGCATTAAACACATTCACATTGTTGTGCAAGAATTGTCAGCATTTATTTTCAGAGTTTTCTTTATCTCTCCAAACTGAAGCTCTCTACTTACTCATTAGTTACTAATTCCCCTTTTGCTCTCTTACTAATACTTATGGCCCACTCCTTAGGTCCCAGCCACTGTTATAAGAAACTTACATGTATTAACTCATTTATACAGATCTAACGCTACAAGGAAGGTAACTATCTCCACTTTACATGATGAAGGAAGAGATGAAGAAATAAATGCAGGATAAGTAACTTGCCAAAGTCATAGAGCTAGGAGCAGCAGAGCCTGCAGTGAAATTGGCCAGATCCAACCCCTGAGCCCATGATTCAAGACCTTCTGTCTACTTCCAAGTCAAGGTTGGACTCATTTCGGACCCAACAAGAGGAAAGACCCCGTGTGAGGCCCTTTGAGGCTCCTAGGTACATGAGGGCTGGAATCCCTGAGCCTTTGGGAGACCAGTACTTGACATCATCCATCCCCGCCTGGATCAGATGACCAGGCCTCCAGCAGAGGAGTTCAGGGGCAGCCAGACCACCCTGGGCAATGACCCCTCTGCATGAGGCTAGAGCCTCCCTGAGAGCCGTCCGTTAACATGTTGGGATGGAGTGGCACCAGGTCTGGTATTCACAGCCTCTGAGGTGGCTCTTTGTTCTGAGGGTGGTGATGGGGGTGGGGGGAAAAGGGGGTCAGACTTGGGCAAGTGAAGGTCTGGGACCAAGGAGGCAATTCGAAAGACAACTTCTTGGCAGAGATGGCTCACCCTGCACTTGAACACAGCCACCTCTGAGCCGCCTCCAATGCGCAAGAACAGCAAGATGGAGAGCAGCGACAGAAGTGAGGGATTCTTGGCTGTGGAGATGGGTTTTTTTGGAATCTGTGTGACAAGGCCTGTCAAATAACTTCCACTGGGGATCTGACTTTGAAATTGAAGCCGTGGTCTCAGTTGCTGTGGGGAGGCCTGTATGGCCTTGTCCCTTTGGTGGCCTCATTATCAACCCTGCATGGAAATATGTGTGTCTTTGTTAAGTTCAAAACACCTAATAATGAGGCTCTGTGTGGCTCTTTCAGACCCACTCCTTCCAAGCCCAGACAGGGATCTAAGATGACTAGCTTGTGCTGTTTCCTTGGCCTTCATAGAATTAGACTCACGAGTTAGCTTACACAGCCAGGATGGAGCTCCCAGCTAGGGCAGGGTGGAGTGGGAAGTGATGGGTACTGTCTGGATAGTAGGCAATCACGATGGAGGGTGTGCAGGCTGGAGAGTCCACACTCTTGTCACCCACCTGCTTCCACATCTCCTTTCTGAAACCTCCTTGCTATCCTGCCCTCTCCATCAGAATTTCCCCACTAAATAAGTCAATCGTGGTGTCCACTATGTCCACCCTGCCTTCAACGCTCTGCCAAGGAAAAGACTCTGAGCTATTTCTTTGAGCAAGAAGTGGTCACTGATGGACACCTGACCCCAAGGCAGCCAAGCATACGAAGGGACAAGACCCAAGGATTAAAAACACACAAAAAAAGGCAGACACTATAAATGGATACACAAGTGAGCCATATGTTGGTGTCATTACTCACACACTGTGAAATATCTAATTCATATGTTCAAGAAAACAGAAGAAAATATCAAAAATTTCTACAGATAAATGAAATAGACAAAAAACAAACTGGAAATCAGAGAAATGAAATGTGAAATAGCATTTTAAGTACCTAAAGACTAGGTTTAACATCGGTTTAGACACAGCTGAAGAAAGGATTGATAAAGAGGAAGCTAGGTGAAGAAAATACATGTGTGATTGTATCTTGCTCTTACTCAGAGATCTCCTATGACTCTTCATTACTTACCTGATGTCATCCAGGACTCCTAGAATACTTCCTAGTCTCATTTCTTTCCTACATTCACCTGAGTTTCACCCACATAGAAACGAACTCTGTGTTCCCAAACACGTGCATATTTTTGTTTCTATGTCTGCCCTATCTCCAGGGGACCTTTCCCTACATTTCTGTCTGGTAAAGTCATCCTTAGCTTTCAAGGACAAGCTTAAAAGTTACCTTTTCTAAGAAACCTTTTCCATGTTCTTTCCTCATCTCCTCTTTGAGGGGAAAATTCTTCCAAAAACAGTCATTAACCCCATGTATTAAAATGATCAATATGTCTACTTTTCCTTCTAGAATAGGACTTCACAAAAGCCAAAGCACAGCTGTTACTCATCTTTTAAAAAAATATATATTTGTATTGATTTCAGAGAGGAAGAGAGAGATAGAAACATCAATGATGAGACAGAATCATTGATTGGCTGCCTCCTGCACACCACTCCACTCCCCCCCTCCCCCCACTATCGAGCCTGCAACCCGGGCATGTGCCCTTCACCAGAATCGAATCTGGAACCCTTCAGTTTGCAGGCTGACACTGTACCCACTGAGCCAAACCACAAACCAGGTAGAGCTGTTATTCATCTTTTTAATTTCATTTCCTAGCATAATATTAGCCTGGTACATAGGTGGTGTTAATTATAACAAATAATGCAAGAACCAAATTATTTTAGCACCCTACAGATGAGTACCTTACTAATCTTGAATAAATCAATACCAATAAAACTGACTTGATGTTTAATATTTTTACTTGTTCATTTGTTCATTCTCCCTCCCCCTGCCCCCAGAATATTGGCTCCATAAGGACAGAGAGTTTTCTTTTTCTGTTCTGTTCACTATGTATTTCAAATGACCAGCAGATAGTAGGTATTCAAGAAATGTGTTTGAATGAGGGAAATACTCCTTCTAACACCATGGACAGCAAGGAGGGCAGATGGGACCAGCTATCCATCCAGCATAGGATTCCACTGAAGACTGAGCACAGATTGGGCTCCAGGAGGCAGGCAGGTCCCCAGAGGAGAGGGGCGAAGGCTTTAAAGACACATCTTCTGGAGTTCAGCCTTCTCTGTTTAAGACCTGGTTCTGGCTACTTAAGGAAAATAGTAGTATCTGCCTGATGTGCTTTTTGTGAGAATAGACTAAGATCCTGAGCACAAAATATGGGACATTGCTATCACTCTTCTATCGTTTCCTTTATATTATTACTAGAGGCCTAAATGGGCAGTCAGACATCCCTTTCACAATCCAGGACTGCTGGCTCCCAACTGCTTGCCTGACTTCCTTCCTGATCGCCCCTAACCGCTTCTGCCTGCCAGCCTGTTCACCCCCTAACCATTCCCCTGCCAGCCTGATTGATGCTTAACTGCTCCCTGCCAACCTATTTGGCCCTAACTGCCATTCCCTGCAGGCTTGCTCATCCCTAACTGCTATCCCCTGCAGGCCTGGTCACCCCTAACTGCCCTCCTCTGCTGGTCATCTTGTGGTGGCCATCTTGTGTCCACATGGGGGCAGGATTTTTGACCACATGGGGGCAGCCATCTTGTGTGTTGGAGTGATGGTCAGTCTGCATATTACTCTTTTATTAGATAGGATTTCACCTGGGTTTTCCCTGGGTTGTCTTCTGGTTTGGTCATAGATTTTCCTGTTCCTTCTAAGGCCTGTGGGTGGACCAGCTTCACCCTTTTCCTTAAGCATCTACTAAGTGCTTGTAGTTTGTGTCTCTTCTCATTGAACCTTGTCCCATGCCCATGAGGTTGATATGATTGGTGCTGGTTACAGATGGGGAACCAGAGGCTCAGAGCTGGGACTCTCCCAAGTATCTCCACAAAGTGAGAAGAACCAGAATTGGAACTTAAGTCTATATTGTTATCCAAAGCTCACTGACCCAGCCTGCCTTGCCCAAGGCCACATATCTAGAAGTTTTCTAGGCCTCAACCTGATACAATTGTAATTATTGAATAACAGGAAACCGTTAAGGGAAGTTCAATTATATAGGCATGTCATTTGGGCAGCTTCACCAGGAAGCTAAAGCTTTATACTCCTCAGGAGCCCCAGGTCTATTCCCCACAAACCCCCGGGAGATGGGGCTGGATGTGAGGAGATGGATTATACCCAGTTAAGTAGGGGGGACTAGGGAAGGTACCTGACTGTCAACCACACTAGGTCATTGACTAGAAAGGGCGTGGCCAGTGCAAGGGCACAAAATTTGGGATCTGTAATCCCCTAAACAAAGGAGTTCTCTCTCTTGGTTTCTTTTGTGCTCTTGGTTGTCTTGGGACTTTTGTTGCAGGGGGCGCACTATCTTTCCCCCCTATCCCCCCCCCCCCCCCCCCATTCACCCACATGGTCCACGGCCATGTGGACCCCGACGCACAATGGACTAACGGACTGCAACTAGCCTGACGCTGAACTGGATCTGGCTGCCACATGGCACAGAAACTCTGGACACTGGCTTTGCTTTTAGCTCTACTGAAACCCCAGCACGACGGGAATGGGCCTTTAAAGACACAGAAGTAATTCCACGCAAATGAAAATCACTCACTTTCCTGTGTGAGTCTCAGAAAATCCTTTTTCTCAAGACAGTAAGGACTGCAGTCCCAGCACTCAGCTAGCGGTTGTGCTGAAGCTGCTTTCCCTTTTCTGCCCAAATGGTTCACATAGGAAATGCCCACAGTTTCTCCTGGGGAAAACCTTAAAATACTTCCTTTACCTTAATTTGGGTTAAGTATGCAGGACAAAAGGTCTGCAGACAGGTGACTCATCTGCCTCCAGGAAAGCCATTCCTTCAACCTAACCCAGGACACTGAAAGTTCATCTTTTCCTTTATGACAGGAGTTTTTACCTCTCACCAGATCTTTAGTTGTTATAGGACTCCTCATTTTTGAATTGTACCTTTTAACCTTCTTGTCAAGTGTGTCATTTCTAGACTACAACAAGAATGCCAACTTGTCCAATGCGTCATTCCCCGGGACATCGCCTAGGTCGCCTACCAGGGACACCAGACTGACCTGAACTTTGCAGAATCCCTCTTCCCTACACAAAGACTCCCCTTCCCTTTGGCTTCTCTTTCCTCGGAAATAAAAATTACTCACTTTCCAGTGTGAGCCTCAGAAAATTCATTTTCTCGAGATATCAGAAGGATTGCAGTCCCAGCACTCAGTGGGAAAAGGGGCCCCTCAATTTCCCCAATAACCAACCTACTGTTATTTTCGCTACAAGATGGACAACAACGTCAGGATTCGCAGTGATCACTGTCAGTGTGCTCACTAGGCAGTTGAGAAGACTGAGGCCTACAGTCCTTAAACCAGGTCTTGTGGCCTCAAAGCCACTGGCCTTTTCACTGTGCCATCCTGGCACCTCGGTCGCCAACAGAACAAGGAGGCTGTTATTTTTATTTTTAGGTGTTGCCCAACTTGGCTCCTAGGCCTAGAAAGAAAAGAACTCAGCACAACTGGAAGGCCCATGGCTAAGAAGCCCTCCTCTCCAAGACCCCTTTCAACCACTTACGTGGCCTCTGATTTTTGCCCCCACCCCCACCTCTCAACAACCCCTTTCCTCTGCTGCTGAGACAGCTCTGTGGCTCCAGCAAGAGGGGAAGAGAAAGGCCCCACAGTGCAGACATCCATATCCAGGTTCTTGGGGGCCTTCCTTCGCCTCCTGGGCTCTCAGAGCTGAGGCCAAAGCCAGAGAATCTGTTTCTCATTAGATGTACTTTTGCTGGGAAACGAAGTGCTCTTTGAACCTGTGGGAGCAGGAAAGCCATTTACACCCCTGAGAGGACAGGGACAAGGCCTGGCCAGTACATTCCTCCAGTTCCTTTTATCTCCTGGGCGGAGCTCTCAGCAGGCTGCTGCTGCTGCCTATCCCTAGCCAGAAAGGAAGATGGGGTGAGCAGGAGAGGAAGGAAGAGATCATGCCTCTCTCCCTCCCTCTCTCTCTCTCTCTCTCTCTCTATCTCTCTCTCTCTCTCTCTCTCTCTCTCAGGATAGGAGAGACAAACTCCCACTGCGATTGTCTATCCCTTTTCCCTGTCACCATGAGACCACTTTGTACTGAGTAACTTCAGCAAAATCTCCAGAAGTCATTCATCTTGTTGGTCCATCTATAATATCATCCATCCATCCATCCATCCATCCATCATCTCTCCCTCCCTCCCTTCTTGCCTCTCTCCCTCTCAATGGGGACTTCAGTGCAGAATCTGAACCAGGAGAGTCCCTGGATATAACCTTTCTCCTTCCCCTTCAGTTCACTGATGGGGAAACTGAAGCCCAAAGAGTTAACTTGCTCCAGGTCACACAGCACATTCATGGATTCACTTGAGAGACATTTATTGAGCACTTTCCCCTGCCAGATCCCCACGCCCAGTCCCACTGGAGGTTCCCTGTGCATACAGCGGTGATCCTCTCTTAGCCTTCATGATCATTCTAGTGATGGGGGCAGAGGGCGAATGAGTGAACAGATACAGAAACATGATAGTATCAGATGACGGTAAATGCTGTGAAGAAACCAACAGAGGTATGTCTCTGAGTGGAGTAGTTGGGGAACAAGGACCACATTTAAATGAGCTGGTTGGGGAAGTCTCTCCGAGAAGACTACATTTGAGTTTGAACCTGAGTGGTGACAAAGGGCCAGTCTCAGGAACATGTGAGCACAGAGCATTCCAGGAAGGGGACCCAATGGTGCGAAGGTCCTGAGGTGGGATCGAGCTTGGCTTGTTTGGAAGCAGAAAGAAGGGCATCGTGGCAGGAGCACATGAGCAAGAAGAGGGAGAGTGGGATAGGATGAGGGCAGATCATTAAGTACTTCCCAAAGGGCCTAGAAATCATGTAAGGAGTAACCTCTGTCCAGTAGGAAGCCATGGGGGAGTGAAGCAGGGGCCGACATGAAGGGCTTTGTGTATTCAGAAGGATCCCTCTGGCTGTGACCTAAGGGAGGCACGGGGCAGGGTGCAATGGGGAGGTTGGTTGGAGGCTCCTGGAGGTAGAAGTGTAAGTACAAGATGATGGTGGCTCCCTCTGTCTCTCACCTGGCCCATAGTGGTGGTAGCCAGGAAGACAGAGGGGGCAGAATTAGGAAGCATTTGGGGGATAGAGACAAGGAGTTGACATAATTTGCTCATGGATTAGGTGTGGGAAGGAGAAAGAGGGATGGAAGGTTTTTGCCTGAGTAACCTGCATAGGTGGTCCTGGCCTGCACTGAGATGGGGAAGACTGGGAGGAGTAGGTGTCAAGGGTTCTGTTTTGGACTGGACACTGGGTACTCAGGTGGGCCAAGAAGACAGATGGATAGAGGTCTTCTGTGAGTGACCAAGGCTGGCCATACAGGTGTCCATACACAGACGCCTGTACTCAGACTCATAGGGGTTGGGGAGGGACCTGTTCTCACAGGCCATCCACTCTGACAAGAGGCTGTTAGAAGGTATTGCCCCTCCCACCTCCAGGCCACAGAGGGGGCTTTGGAACTGTCAGGATTGCAGCTGGGCCTTCCTCTGGGAGTCCCTCCCTAGTAGAAACAAACCTAGATGATGGTAGGGATGGAGGTGGGGGGTGGATAGAGGGTGTGGAGATAGAGGGTGTGGAAACTAGAGGCCCAGTGCACAAAATTCATGCAAGGGGCCAGAGGGGGATGTGTGTCCCTCAGCCCAGCCTGCACACTCTCCAATCTGGGACCCCTCTTACAATCCAGGACTGTTGGCCTGCCTGCCTTCCTGATTGCCCCTAACTGCTTCTGCCTGGCAGTGTGGTCACCCTCTAACCAGCCTGATTGATATCGATATTTATAATGTGCTTAGAACAGCACAGAAGAAAATTACCTTCCCACAGATGCTCCTCAACTTATGATGTTATTTTCTGATCAACCCATCACAAGTTGGAAACGGCACACACTGAAAATGCATTGGATACGCAAGCCTACCAAACATCACAGCCTACCTTCAACATGCTCAGCGTTCGCTTATCAGTGGGCAGAACTATCCAACACAAAGCCGATTTTGTAATAAATGGTTGAATCGAATTTATAATGGGTATCACTTTGTACCACCACAACGGTGGAAAGTCAAAAATCAAGCCACCCTGAGTCAGGGACCGTTTGTGTACATGAGCAGTCTAACCCAGAGACCTGGGCGTGCCTGCAACCCGGAGGGAGGACCCAACCCTCCTGGAACAGCTGGGGAAACTGAGGCCCAGAGAAGGGAGAGAGGGGGCCTCCCCGGCAGGTGGAGCTCCTGAGTCAGGCCGCTGGGGGAACTAGCTCTGCACTCTCTGAAAGGCATCGCCCCACAGACTATATTTTCTCCCGGATACAGACTTCCGAACGCTATATGCCCTTAACTCATGTGGAATTCCTGCTCCAGGCTTGGCTCCCAGGAGGAGCCCCTCCACCCCTTTATGAAAATAGAGCGGAGTCATTCGGCAAAACCTCAGCTGAATGCTTTTAAGGAACTGGCAGGTTGAAATAGGAAACTGTTCTAAGGAAAAAAACCACAGAAATAGCACATGCTTGCAGCTGCCCGCAGCTGCCTGCGTCCACTGCGGAGGCCCCGGGCAGGGGAGCTGCTGGCTCTGCCACGTGAAAGGGCCACGGGAGCCGGGCCCTGCTGCTGCCGACTGGAGGTGGCCACGTGACAGCCAATGTCACATCCTCTGGGAGTGATACTTTCGGGTCAAAGCAAGGTGAGGTGGTCAGACAGGTGACCGGAATTAGAAACAAAGAAGGCTGGTGTGAAAGCAAACCTGCTCCTCTCCTCTCCTCCCTTCCCCTCCCCTCTCCTCCCCTCTCCTCTCCTCCCCTCCCCTCCCCTCCCCTCCCCTCCCCTCTCCTCCCTTCCCCTCCCCTCTCCTCTCCTCTCCTCTCCTCTCCATTCTTTTTTGTGCAAGCCCCTCACGTTGTGTCTGTTGAAATGGAGGCCCAGAGAGGGAAAGCGACTTTCCTAAGCCACCCAGCCAGGAGTGGCAAATCAGGGGGAAACCCTAACACCCAAACCCAATCCTCTTTAACCATACCCCCTTGCTAACTGAGTACCCCCACGCACCCCGCCCCAAATAGAGTAATGGTTCAGAGCGTAAACACTGGGTCACAAGACCAGGGTTCAACCTAGGCTCCGCCTTTTCCTTGCTGGATGATCTTAGGCAAGCTACTTACCCTCTCTGTGCCTCCATAATAATGGGGGACACTAAGACTACCTACCTAATAGGGTCACTGAAAGGATACAATGTGATAATCCATGTAAAACTCTTGGAATGGTTTCTGACAAATAGTGAAAACTCAATACAATTTTTATGTTTTAATGTATGAAATGTCCAGTAAGTGCCAGTCACTTTGCCCCCAAAGGGCTCTGGGGGGCAGACAGAACAGTGCGTTTTGACCTATTGCTCAAAATGCCATGACAGCAGGAAGCGGGGATGCCCTGACTCAGGTGAAGGGCCTGACCCCGGTGAGAAGGTAGGCACTGAAGGGATAGGCAGGTCAAACAGGGGTGACACATCTAGTAGGTGTAGAGATTGGAACCCAGGTCCAGGGGTCTCCTTCAGCTGCATCAGGTGTTCTACTCCTTTTGAGGATGGTGCCAATAGAACATGCCTTGGTTCCTCGGGAGTGGAAACACCTTGTACGGAGCCATCTCCATTCTGTTACCAGCCACCTCCACTGTCTGGCTAGGGGGCTGGGATGTCAGTTGAGGCCATAAATCAGAATCTAATGATTTCTTATGAGACTTGGCACAAAATTTAGATGCTAATCTCTAAATGCAAAGACTCACTTCCTGTGGTAAACAGAACAATAGCTTCCACCAAAGTTGTCTACTTCCTAATCCCCAGAACCTGTGAATTTGTTCTCATGTGTCAAAATGGATTTCCTACAGGTGTAAGTTAAAACTCTTGAGATGGGAGGTGATCCTGGATTATCTGGGCGAGCCCAATGTCATCATCATAAGGGTCCTCAGAAGAGGGAGGCAGGAGAGTCAGAGTCGGAGATAAGATGTGATAACAGTAGAGGTTGGAAAGATTTGATGAGGGGGCCATGAGCCAAGGAATGTAGGCGGCCTCTGGAAGCTGGAAATGATGGGAAAGGATTCTCTCCTAGAGCCTTCAGGAGGAACCAGCCCTGTGGACCCACTGCAGACTTCTCACCTCCACCACTTCAAGGCAATAAACTTGTGTTGGTTTAAGCTGCTAAGTTTGTGGTAATTTGTTACAGCAGCCAAAGGAAACCCATACCTTTAGTCAACAGTTGGCCTAACTCCACCTTCATCTGACCTTGGCCATCTTAGCCCTGCCCTTTGCTATTTGTAGTTTGGGTTTTATTTTTAGCATAAATGGGAACAAGAACTCCTGAGCGTGACACAAAGGCCCTGCTTGATCCAGGTCCTGCCTGGCACTCACCCCCTTTTCACCTTTCTTATCCCAGAACAGGGTCTTGGAGAAAACAAAAATACCTGAGGTGTACAATGTGAGCTTTCTTCTCCATCTTTCCCAGAAAGGATTCAATAAAATCTAGACTTTTCACTAATAACCCCATGTGGATGCTTTTGGGGGTACTCAGAGGAGATCTGAATTCTGTGTCCATGTTCACAGCCGAGTGTCATGCTTGTGAGACAGCATTTGCTGTCACGTGGCCACATATGGGCAGCCATGATAATAGAGTGTGTGTGTGGCACAGGATTGGAGGAAAGCTAGGTGACAGGAGGGTTAACAATACAATGGAGCATTCTGGTTTGGCTGTTGATGATACAGTTCACAGTTCCTTCTCCTGCCATATATACCTGCCTTAGTCTGCATTTTTATTTCTGGGAGCTTATGATATTCAAGGTGGAGGTGGGAGAGGATATACTTAGGGAAACAGAAGATGGAAAGGCACAGAATGGTGTCTGAGCTGGTCAGGTCTCTGTCTGGTTTACATCCTCATAGGAGAGGGGGCATTAGAGGCAAAACCCAATGGAACTATTAAGGGCAATTGAGTCTTGGGCCACACCAGAAGTAGCCTCTTAATAGGCCCTGTCTTCCACTCTTACCATCACCCAACCTCTTCTCAATGAAGCATCGAGAGGAATCTTCTAAGAATGTAAATCAGATGAGGTCCCTTCCCTGCTTAAGATCCTGCGATGCTTGCATTAAACTTGGAATGAAATCCAAGCTCCTTATCATCATCTCCTGCCAGTTCTCTCTGTCCTGGTGCTTGGGCTCCTGTTCTTCCCTTTCCCTGGAAAACCCTCCCCTGTAGACCTTTGCATCTTGGCTGCTTCCAGTAATGTGCGTCAGTGCTCCAACATCACTTTCTCATCAAGCCATCCTTGACCTTATAGCCCCATTTGAATTTCCTCCAACCAAACATCAAAGGGGACTTGGTGCAGATTGCTTCTTTGCGAGGTGACCTCAACATGCACAAGCGATGGAATCAGGAAAGTGTAAGAGAGATGAGCATGCTAACAGGGTGTGTTACTGAGTTGGTTATATGGCTCAATCCTGCTGGGGACCTCTGGGCATCATGTAGAACATGCCTCAACACTATCCCACCAAGGGAGGGGAAGTGGGAGCATTTACCCACGGGCTCTTGCCCTACGTATCTGGGGACTAACCATGGCAAGTGCCAGTGAACTCAAAGTTGTATCAAGACATGTAGGAGGAGATCACAATGTCTGATACACCATCCTGTCCAGTGCTCCCCCACCCAGGCACTCTTCTTTATTTCCACCATACTTCTTATCTATCTGAAATTTTCTTGTTTACTTATTTAGCTACCCATCATCAACTGTCTGTTCTTCATACCCCCAAGTAGAACATCAGCTATGCAAAACCAGGGACCTATCAGTTTTGTTCACCTTTCTCTCTCCAGGGCTGAGAACCGTGCCTGGTACAAAGTAGACTATCAATAATATCAGGTGAGTGCATGAATGAATGAACGAATGAATAAATTGTTTCTGGATACAAAAACATGGCATTGATTCAGTGGGGAGGTGACTCTAGCAGCCATGAAGGTGATAGACATAAACAAGAGGAAGGAAGAGACAGCAAGAGAGAAAGAGGTGATTGATACCCACGTGTGATTAAACCGATAGGAAGTTTTATGGGCAGGTGTGAGGCACCTTTAGGGGACCTTCCAAAATAACTGGGGATGACACTAATGGGCACTTCCATATGCTTGGAAACTAGCAAGCCTGCCGTTATCCTATTAGTAAGAGGACTGATGTTTGCACAAACACTTCCTCTTTCAATAAATTAAAGTGGCCTCAAGGTTATCCCTGTAATGACATCATTCTCACTGGCTGGCAAGCCAATCTACTTTCTTGAGTGGGAGAGAGGCTGGATTTATAGCAGGCACTTGCTCAGTGGGCATGCAAAGCATGACCCATCCTTTCTGTGCTGCAGAGGGGCTGTGTGTTGAATGTAATTGGACTCCCTTCTCTTCCATTCAATTGGTGAATAACCTTGAGCAAGTTATGCTACCTTTGAGCCTCAATTTCTTTTTCTCATGTGCAAAATGACAGTGAGAAAACTATGCAACAGGGTTATGATGAGGATTTAATGGGATATCAGTATTGCTTAACAACCTAACCTAAACATGGGCAGCAGTCCACAGATGAGTGCTTCCCCTAGTTCCACTACTGACGATGATGTTGATGAGACGGTAAAGGTTTCCATTGTTTAGGGGGATAGTGTGCTCAGGCTCCAGGCTACCCCCCAGGATAAGTGATACTTGCCCTTGGAATCACAGCACATGAGCACCACTGGCAATCTGGAAGTTACCTGGTCTACTGCCTTTAAACTGTGACTCTAAGAGAAGAATAGTTATCACAACAGTGGCTACCACTTACTAAGGGAACACTTTGGATATTTCCCATCCCAGGGCCCGCCCCTCCTGTGAGCGGGTTAAATCAAAAGGTCTCAGTTTGTTCCTGTCAAGCATTCACTTTGCCCCTTCACTCTGAGACACTTGCTAAACAGCCCCCTGACTGTGCTATGGCCTTCCATGTGTTTCTGTTTTCAGAGAGACAGTGGGCTAGATATGCTGATTACAGGATTTTCTCATTTCAGCTGAGACTCTCATCATGAATGACAGTTTGGCATTCTCATCTCAATTCAATTTCCTACATACCTTGATGGGAGAAGATGAATTGACAACATCTTCAAGAGTGTTCTGGTCTAAGTGCTGACTGTGTTCTCACCTCACTTTTATACAATAACTAGAGGCCCAGTGCACAAAATTTGTGCACAGGCGGGTGTGTGTGTGTGTGTGTGTGTGTGTGTCCCTCAGTCCGGCCTGCACCCTCTCCAATCTGGGACCCTTTGAGGGATGTCCAACTGCCAATTTAGGCCTGATCCCACTGGCAGTCAGACATCCCTCTCACAATCCAGGACTGCTGGCTCCTAACTGCTCTCCTGCCTGCCTGATTGCCCCCAAACTGCTTCTGCCTGCCAGCCTGATAGCCCCCTACCTGCTCCCCTGCCACCTGATTGCTCCCAACTGCTCTCCCCTGCAGGCTTGGTCACCCCAGCTGTTCTCCACTGCCAACCTGGTAGCTCCCAACTGCCCTTCCCTGTAGGCCTGGTTGCCCCCAACTGCCCTCTCCTTCTGGCCTGATCACCCACAACTGCTCTTCCCTGCCAGCCATCTTGTGACATGAGGGCAGCCATCTTGTGATGATGTTGTGCAGGGCGTTGCACTAGTGACGCCACCTAGGCTTTTATTATATAGGATATTGTGAATTTGGTTAATGTGTACCCACTCGTGAGTGCTGTATTTGCTTGGGATTGCTGATAAATCTGGTTTGGGTGCCTCCTGACCCACAGAAACTGATGTAATGAGTGGGTATTATCTTAAGCCTAAGGATTTATGGTAATTTGTTACCAAATTAGCATAGAAAACACGTGCAGACCTGAAAGCCTTCCTTGTCTTGTTTCAGTGTTTGCTTCTTGAAGGAGCCTCTCTCTGGTTGCACATTCTATACCTCTGCCTAGAGCATCCCTCCCTCCCCTTCAGCTGAAAAACTCTCCCTCTTCCTGTGTGTCACTATAAATGTCACTTTCCAGAACAGGCTGTTTTGATCCCCTGGACAAGGCATGTCACCTGATCCAGGGTCCCAGAGCCTCCTGTGCTTTTCTCTTCACACTGTTCATCACAATTGAAATTATTTGCAGACCAGCTGTCTTCCCTGCTGGCGTGTGAACTCCACAATGGCAAGGACCACTCCTGCCTCATCCACCTTGCTATCCCTCGTGCCTCCTGAGGCACATGGTAGGTGATCAATCAAAACCTGCTAAGTGAGAGAATGGATGGAGTGGCACGCAGGAGGTGGGTCTCGCATTAAGAGTCAGAAACACAGACGGTCTGACCTCTGGGCCTTAATGCTCCCGATGACATTTGAGATTAGTTTTCAAGCAAGCTGGGAGTTGGAGATATCTCTGCACCCAACTGTCCTGGGTGACTTAGAAAAGGTCACTTCCTCTTTCTGGGCTCTTTAGCTCCACAATCTATAAATCTGGGGCAAGGCTGCCAGCCACCGTTTCTGGGACAGTTGATAGAGGACAAGTGAGTAATGGCCAGGAAGTTCTCAGAAAGATACAGCTTCATAAAGGCCTATGGTCAGGCTTTCAGATTCTGGACACAACCCCGCTCTTGGCTTGGCCAGCAATGATGTAAAGGCCAGCGGTGAGGTAACCGCCAAGGAGGGGGCCTCGCCAGTGAATGCCGTGCTGCCTGGCCCCCCACCCTACAGCCCAGAGTCTTTATGTCTAAAGTAGGTGCTGGATTGAGACCAGGCTTGAAGAGATGATGCAGGTTTGTGGGCTGAATTCCCACGTTTAACGATAAAGCCCCTAACAAGACTTCCAGATGTTCCAAAATATATAGCTAAGACATAAGTAACCAGAGGCTGTGGTCAGATGCAGTGGAAGCTTTATGGTGTGATATTTAGGATGAGAGGTTCAGAAGGCAGATGGCCTAAGTTTGAAAACCAACTCCACCGTCCAACTGGCTATTACTTAATAACCTCTCTGGACCTCAGTTTTCTCCTGTGTAAAATGGGAATTAATTACAATGCCCATATGCAATGTTTTCAGGGGATTACTGAGAAAATCCAACCAAATGGCTTAACATGATGCCTGACACAGAAATAACGCTTAATACATGTAAGCTGTTACTGTTCTTACTGTTGTCGTTGTTTTGTTTTTATTAATTCCTTTTGGGGATGCAATCACTTTCACTTGCTTAACACTAATGACAAACCTCTGTTTGGAAAGTACTTTCAAGCATGATTTATTTCCTTATTAGACAGTAAGGCAGGGACCCGCTTAGTGACCAGCTCAGGCCTTTTGCTTGAGGCTTCACCCCTAGCACTTAGGATCGTTCCTGGCACATTGTAGACTTCCTACAACCCACTGGTAGAACCCTACGGGAACTCTCAAGTGGAGGTATTGCAAACTGGTGCCACTTGGCAAATGAGGAAGCAGAATGATCTTCCCACAGTCACCACCAGAGTGGAGTCCGATCCAGCTGCCTGACTCCAAATCCGACCCTCTTCCCCTTCCCTTCTGCTTCCTGGTGATGTCTCACATTCACCCAGCCCACAATGTAGTGTAGGCAACCCAGTGAAGTGACAAGAGCCTGGGCTCTGGAGCCAGAAGGGCAGGTTCAAGTCCCAGCAATCCCACTTCCCAGCTCCATGGCTGTGGATGAGGCACTCAATCTCTCTGTGCCCTCTCTTGTCGGAGGGGTGGGATTAACAGCCTCTACACCTCCCAGGGGTAGATCTCATGGCCTGATTTACCGATGGGCTGTTTCACACAGGTGGGTCTAATCGCCCATCTCTGTGGTAAAGAACCAGCTTCTTTATGATGAAGACTACAAGTGTCTCGAAGCTGAGGACCAGGTCCATGTACTTCATCCAATTGGCGTAGGTCCCACAGAGGGGAGCCACCTTGATTGAGCATCTATGAGGTGTCAGGCAAAGTGCTGGAGGCTTGACATATCTGGTTTCATTGAATCCCGGCTTCAACTCCTTGAAGGTGTTTCCGTAAAATGTATTTAATACTTTGGACAAAAACAAGACAAAAACCCGAGGTTCAGAGACGCTAGCAAAAATGGCTCCTGCTTTTGCAGCTGGCAAGTGGTTTGAACTCAGGGCGGTTGGCCGTCAGAGGCTGTGCCTGCTCCTCACACAGCAATGCCTCTCCACAGGCTCTGCCCCATCTCACCAAGGGAACTGTCGAGGCAGGAGACAGGAGGAGGGATGGACGGGAAGAAGTCCCTCAGATTTCCAACTACTAGCAAGGTGAAATCAAAGGCCACTGAAGGAAGTTTGATTTATGGTGCCCACAGCAGCTAAAGCATCAACAGAACTTTATCTTGCCTGGCCAGGGTATGTGAAGGGGTGGGGCGGAAAGAGGGTAGCTGTATTACACAATTAGAATGACGAACCGACCTTTCTTGGGCCTAAAATGCTCCCCAACTCCCGAGGGGAGCAGTATAAATACCTCATTGTACCCACGGAGGAGGGACTAACAAAGGCTTCTTATCTTCTTGCTTCCTGTGCCAGGGTCAGATTTATCTCTGACATTCTGGGCGCTTGTCGTTTCTCTTTTGGCTCTCGGAGCCCAGGAGAGTGGTTCCTTGTGTCTGGCTCTTGGTTGCTACCCTGTGTTCAATGTGGCCAGCGCCTGCTGGAACACCACCTTTGCCAGATCTGTGGCCTCCCCGAAGGCCGCAGCCTTCTGTTCTTCACCTCCACATCCTGGCACCTGGCACAGCGCTCAGGATAGGATCCAAAACTCACTGAATGCTGAACCCAAGCCTAGACGTTTGGCCAAGTGCAAATGGCCAAGGTCCATGGGATGTTCTTGAAGTTCTCAGCATGGCATCCCAGGCTGTAGGCCACCAGAAGCTGGAGGCTGAGTTTTACGGCAGTTGGGCAATGGCCTTTCTGAGGACACGCTAGACCTGGAGGTGCAGTACAGGATTGCAGGGTGACACTTACTCAGAGTCTGGTTGAGGGAAGAGAGATTTTACAGAGTGGAAACCAAGAATTGACAATTAGTCCAGAGGGCCAACAGCCAGGACTGAGCTGAGCCATGAGCCAAGACTCTAGAGGAGACGTGATCTGAGTGAGAAAAGGTCCAGAAATAAATGAAGGCTGTCTAGAACATTTACTGTCACATCTGTGGGTGTAGAGAGAGAGAGTGGCCAAATCTGCTGCCTTCACAGGCCTGGGATGGATCTGTTGTCTGAGTATCAACAGCTCAGAGGCGTCTTTGCACACAGGAGCAATCTGACAAATCCCTGAGATCTGCTAGGCCAGCGAGTGGTATGGCATGGACATATGGATGTAGGCTGTATCTTGGGGAGCACTCTTAGCCCGTGGACCAATAGCTTTCCCACCCCACCATCTTCATTGCCCACCTTTACCTCCAAGAAAAAGAAGTTGGGCAGCTGCTGTTTCGTACAACACATTCCCCGCTGTCCTGCCCTTCACACATGTGACCAGGGTGGGCACCTGACCCCAGCTCAACCAAGTTTCTACCTTGGGTACATGGAGCTGGCAGAAGGAAAGAGAAAGAGACTGAGACAATTACTCTGGGAGGCTGGCCTTGTCAGGGCAGCCAGGCTTCCTGTGCATGGATCTGACAAGCAGAGGAACCTCCCTCTTTAAGGAAGGAGGGTGAAGCTGAGGCACAGAGCAGGGTGGAGACCAGACCCGAAGGGTTCTTGTCTCCCGGCCATTCCTGGGACGTGTTGTTGCTATTGGTTTCCAGGAGATGTTCCCAATATCTTAGGCTAAATCCCCGTTGAAGCAAAGCATGCTTACTCACATTGGTTTCTGCTGCCTGCTATCTAAGAGTTCCACCTAAGACCCTCTGCACACACACACCCCCATCAAGAGTCCCACCTAACACTCTCTGCACACACCCCCCCACCCCATGGTCTTTGACTCCCCGCAACCCCAAGTTACCTTTCAGGGTCGGGATGGTCTTCAGCATCCATCCACTCTAATGTGCCTCCCTGTGTGTTCTGGAAGAAGGACCGGGAAAGACTACACCTGCATTCTGAGACTCCTTGGGAGCCCGGGCTCCAGTGTGGCGTGGGTTTCCCTGACCAGGTGACCTGTGTAGGATTTGGGAGGAGGAGTGGGGGAAGGCCACACTGCCGCTGCCTCTGTTGTGTTGGTTCATGGAGCACCGTGAACACAGAGGCCCCTGTTTCCAGTCGCTTGCTTTGCGTGTGTTGAAGGAAAGATTCGAGGCATCTGCTCTCTGCAGGTTCTGGAATTAGACAGACCGGGTTCAAGTCCCAGCTCTGCTGCTTCTAGCTGGGAGACCTCGGACAAGTTACTCACCCTCTCTGTGCCCTGATTTCCTCATCGAGGTCATGAATGTGAAGTCCTTAAGGAAGCGCCTGGCACATGCAGCAACTTCTCAATGAAGTTGGTTTTTCTCTCAGGAATGTTAGCAGTGCCACAACCCACAGTGTTGCCCAGGGAAGGAAATACGGTGTGTAAGTCACCTAGCACAGGCTGGGCCATCCTCCCTCATATCCAGCCCTGGAATGTCCTGGCTTTGGGAGTTCCCATGACCTGAAAGGGGCGGGGCCTGTCTTATTCCTGACATCGTTGCTCAGGATCAGAAGGAAAGGCCAGACCCCGAGGTGTCACCATCAGCTGACTCCCCTGCAGCCTCCTACGCCGGCTCGTGAATCATGGTCAGCAGACCCCAGCAACCAGAGGGGTCACCGGACCCCCCAGCCCAGCGGGGGTGCTGCTGACATTTTCATCCCGCCATGAGCTAATATCAGAGGCGCCCACGCATGTCTAGGGCCCAGCGTGCATCATTAGCTTGGTTTCCTGACAAAGCCGAACGCTGCCGTGGGCAGCCCCAAGGGCAGAGAGTGAGATCAGGGTGTGCACAGACGGGGCCGAGGCCCGGAGGGAGAGAGTACTGGAGAAGAAGCGCTCCTGGCCAGCCTGCCCTCTGTGGTGGGCAGACCCGGGGCCATACCCGGCAGGCCCTCCTACAAGTCATAACTCATCTAGTACAAAGCTCTCATTTGTGCTAATTTTCAAATGTACTGACGTATAGTTTGCATAATATCAAAGCATTAATGTTAAGTGTTGAGGTCCATGAGTGTTGACAAGCAGATACACCCCTGTGCCATCGTCACAATCAAGATATGGAACACCTCCATTCCGCCTACCCCAAAATTTGCATTGTGCCCCTCCACAGTGAGCCCCTGCATTAGTCAGGTTCTCTGGAGAAACAGAAGCAGTAGGATAGAGAGAGAGATGTAAGAAGAGATTTAGTATAGGAACGGGCTCGTGCAATGATGGAGACAAGAACGCGCATGCTCTTCCACCCGCCAGCACGAGACCGAGGAACCGGTGTAATTCTGCCTGAGGCATGAGGACCAGGAAAGTGGATGGCATAGTCTGATCTTAGTGCAAACGTCCGAGTACCAGGAGCGCTGGTGTTCAAGGGCAGGAGCAGATGGATGTCCCGGCTCACGCAAAGAGGACATTTGCTTCCCCTATACCTGCTGGTGCTATCCAGGCCTGACATGCCCCCAGCTTTGGGGAGATGCTCTCGTTACCGAGAGAAAGGCACCTGGGATCAGTCACTGGACCTTGATGGGGTTGGACTAGAAGAGTTGGACTCCCATTGTAGGAGATCAGCCAGGTGTGGCCCCTCTGCTCTGCCAACTCACATGCTAATCGCTCTGGAAACACCCTCACAGACACACTCAGAAGCATATCTTACCAGCTCTCGGGGCATCACTTGGCACAGCCACGTTAACACATAAAGGTAACCAATCATCACAGTGCCCTGTACTCCAGGCCCCAGGCAACCTACTCAAAAACGACAACATCTGGAACACGTAGCCCCTATCTGTTAGTTTCCCCTTTTCCCGAGTTTCATAGAAATAGAATTGTGTAGTATATACTTGCATGTGGCTCCTTTTGCCCAGTATACAAATTTTGAGATTTATCTAGTTTGTTGCTTGTATCAGGAGTTCATTCTCTTTGTTGCTGAATAGTATTCATAACATAGAATACCCCTCCCCCCGATTTTCATAATATCGTCCGACATTATTGGATTCATGTTAGTCAAACAGGGCTAATGGTGTACCAATTTTCCACCCGAGTCCCCACAACAACCTTACAAGAGAGGTGCTATAAGATGCCCTTTTTGGGGATGGGAGAGAGAGACATTAATGATCCCCAAACACGCAATGTGTAAAGGTTAGAACCAATATTTGAACTAAGCACTCCAGCATCTGTATCTTGAAGAATCATGCTCTGTTGTCTCCCATTTTATCCATGGAGAAACAGAGGCAGGGATGGAAGCAATCTGGTCAGCATTACTCTCCAAGTCAGAAGGGGAATATTTAATATTTTGAGAACCCAAGGGGCCGGATGCCCAACATATCATGAAGCCTTGAGAGGAGGCTCAGAGACTATGCTGGCCCCTCCCTTCCTTGCTTGAAGCTTGTGTGTATCCTTCAAAGCCAAACTCAAATGTCACTCCACTGTTCATTCACCAAACACATCCTGAGTACCAGTTCAAGGCCAGGCAATGTGCTAGGCCCTAGTCACACCAGTAAGTGAGCAGACATGGCTCTCTGACGGTAACACCATGGGTCCAAAAATCCAGCTCCTGAAGTGTAGAAAGGAGAATTGCAAGTAATAGCTCAGGGCTGTGTGTGTCAATTCAACATGTTCCATGATGTGATAGACCCAAAGAGCCAATTTGATCAGAGCTCCACGCTCAAGCCCTATTTTTCTAGAACAGTCAGCCAGGTCCTATGTACTGTCACATTCATCACCCAAATCTCAAAGATAGGTGCTCTGGTACCCCGTTTTGCCAAAGAGAAAACTAGGGACGAGTAGGGCTAAGTAATGTTGGCAAGCCATTCCTATGAGTCTTGTCTAAACATGGTCTCAAATCCTTTTTGGGATGAGGTGAGGGAGCTCATCTGTTCTTACCAAATGCCCAGTGGCCCCTTACATTTCCCATCCTCCCCCAAGTCAGGCTTGGGCCCCCTGAACCAGTTCTGGCCAATGGACTACGAGCAAAGGGGCTGCGGTGGCACTTCCAGGCAGAGGCAGCTCGGAGCGGATGCGTCTCCTTCATCTTCCCCTTCCTGTGGTGGTGACCCAGGGGGCTACGTGTTCCAGATGTTGCAGTTTCCGAACAGGGGAGGACTGCCTGGCCCACATGAGCAGAGAATTAGCCTTCATTGTGGTAAGCCACTGAGATTTTAAGGGTTTGCCTGTTGTAGCAACTGCACATTAATCATCCTGACTAATACAGCCCTGCTAACCACAACCGCTACCACTTATTTCATGTTTACTCTGCGCCAGGTACTGTGTGCTAAGCACTGGACATCTGTCAATTCCTTGAATTTTTTTCTTACCTTCCTAGCTTACCTACAGACTTAGGAGCTATGTGGTCTCCGGTGGGCTCTGTTTGTTCATGAGATGTTTGTTCACGAGGGCAAGACCTTCCCTGGGAGGCAGAATTCTCAGGACCAAGCAACTGCATGACCAGAGATAATACAATCGTGGCACAAACCTGGGAAATGCTGCTCCCATAGTGTGGGCACTATTGCCACCAAGCAGAATCCACACTTATAATGCCAATGAGCAAGAAGCACAGGGCTCCGGCTGGAAAGAGAAAGGGACACGCCTGATTATACTGGATGGGGAAAAAAGGCACCTCAGAGGCGGACACCCTGCCCCCTGCCCCTCTGGTACCTGCAGAATGCCAGAACCAAGTGCTAAGTGCTTTCTAATCAGCAAGTTTCATCAGTTTATTCCCTGCTGGCTCCCGTTGCCTCCAGGAAGTAAGGTGACATCCAAAGTCCCCGTTTAAGTTTACGCCCACAGGTAGGGTTGGGCTCTGGAGGAGGAGACCTGTGAGCCAGCATCAATAAGTGAGCAGGAGTTTGTCAGCCAGAGAAGGCAAGACAGGACTCCAGGAAACCCCCCAGATAAGGCACGGAGCTGCCAGAGGGCCTGGCATGCTTAGAAACTGTCCGGAAGTTCAGCCAGGGGAGGCTGGAGACGGACGGGGTGACCACATGATGTGGGAGGCTGACCCTGGTCCAGTGCAGCCTGTGACCTTGAAGGCAAGTGGGTCTAACGCTGGGTTCAGTGAGGAGCCCACTACCCTGCAGGTTCAAGCCAAGCCTCCCCACCAAACCTTTCCCAGGTAGAGAAGGCGATATTTTCGTGCCCACCTGCTCGTTCTTTCCCCCTTATTCCTTAATTAGCCCTGTACTTTGTCAGGGAAGAGGATCATCACTCTTTGTGTTCCTTCAAAGATGCCCAAAGCAAGTTCTACCTCCAACCCCATTCACAGATGAGGAAACTGAGGCATAGAAAGGTTATGTAACTTGCTGGAAGTGGCAGCACTGGGATTCAAACCTGAGGCCTGGGACTAACCGTTTCCTAACCATTATACCAACCGTGTGTGCCCTGACCTCGTGGGACAGGCTTTAATAGGTTCTTAAGCAGAACTCTCGGCATTAGTGTTTTATTTGCCAACAATAAGTCATCAGGAAACAGTTTTCACTTTATGGGGAGATTCCTCTTCAAGGAACATCCTCCCCACCTTCCGTTACTGACCAGATTATAGCAAGTGTCCCAAATCCCCACTGGTAACGAAAGTAAAGCAAGTGTGAAATTTGTTTTTTCAAGCCTTTCTTGTTTAAAACTTTCCATTTTAGCAGACAGGAAGTTAAAGCACCAGGCACTTGGCCACACAGCCCAGGATGGCTCTCATAGGGTCTTCCAGAAACTTCCAGGAAGGCAGAGAACAGAAGGGTAGAGAACCTGGCTCATATCTAAGCTCCAATACTTGCTAGCTCAGCAGCTGAGGCCAGGGGAGACAGGCCAGGAAGGATGAGAAGTGAGATGTAATTGTCACCATGGAAACTGCTGTCTGGATGCCTACTGTGGGCCAAGCAGGGACACCTTCTGTGTCACTTTATAGGAGGAAACAGACAGAGGCTCAGAGAAGAAAGGCCATTCACCCACAGATACCCAAGGCAGAAGCGGTGCACTGGGATCTGAATGTAGCGCTGAATGCAAAGCCCGTTTCCTGGCCTGGGGCTGTTTTATCGTCTGCGGAATGAGTGGTCTACCCATTGCCAGCTCTCCCACAGTGCTTAGGGCGCCCTCGGTATTCCATCTACTCATGGCACTGACAGCAACACCCACAACAGAACAGCTAACAGGACCCTGGACCCATTCTGAGCATTTTATAAGTATCTACTCATTTAATCCTCCCAAGGACCCTGTGACAATGATAACTCCCATTTATAGAGGAGGAAACAGAAACACTAAGTAACTTAGCCAAAGTAACACAGCTAATTGTCTATTAAATGACAATGAATGATTACAAGTCAATCAGATCCTGTGGATTCATCAAAGAGCCCTACAATTACCCATCAGTGGGCCAATAGAAGATAATCAGCGTTCTGAATGCCAGCTATCTCCGTAAGCCCCTGTGTGAGTGTAAAGGTTTGATTCACGTGTGGCTTCGGAAATACAGGAAGTTGTGGATGGATTCCTAAGGGCAGATGGAGGGGTGGGCCTGTGTAAGAAGTCACAGCGGTCTAAAGCTTAACATTCCAGCTCTCATTCTGAACATGAGTGCCTCTCCAGCAGGAAAGGACGTAAGGAACAATCATTGGCCGATCTCCACCGACAGCCCTGGGCCACCCTGGTGCCGCAAGCCCACTAGTCACCGACCCCCTTCTAAGCACAGCAAATCACACAGGGGGAGCATGACTGGAGGCCGAGGAGAGAGAGGAGGGACCGACAGGGAAGAGAGGGACGGAGGGGAGAGCTGCGGCCGAGTGGCTCCTATGATGGCTGTGCCGACGTGCTCTGGAAGATGTACGTGTCATGAGCTCCATGAATCTCACCAAAGTGATTACATGTTTAAAAAATGAGAAATGCAGAGATAAACCACCTTCAACCCGGGCAGACAGAGACTGTCCGTGTCCCTCAGGTGACAAATCTTCAGCTCGTCCTCCTTGGGGACTCCATTTGGCACAGATGGGCTGGAAGGTCCCCTGGCTGCCAACCTCTTCCATCCCCACCCCCCGACCCGTCCTTCCTGGGGCCCAAGCCCTTTCATTGAGGTCCCTTTCTACTTGGTGGAGCCAGAGGCAGCAGGTGATGGAAAACCAGGACAGACCTGGGTTCGAATCCTGACTCTGAGCAGCTCTGATTGTGTGAACTTCTCAGAGAGACCAGGATGTGCCGCACCAGCACGGGGGAAGGGGTAGGAACCAGGGGACACATTGCATGGCCGCCCAGGCCATGCCTTGCTCGCACCCCCTCCTCTGTGCACACCTGCAGCCAGAGAGAGGCTGGCACGTCCCTACCTGCTCTCGGGAGGCAGGGACCGATTTTGGGTGAGATGCTATCCCCTCTTCATTTTAACAGAAAACAAACAACTCGATGAAGCTGTTCATTCAAGGTTTAAGTGAACCTCTTTGCCTCTTTGGGGCCTCATCTCCCCCTTAGAAGGTGGAAATGGTGGCAGACCCAGAAGCTTCCTGAAATTCCGAGTCTGAGAGCCCGGGCACCCCTGCCGCCCCTGTCCACGCAGAATTGTAAAGGCCCGCTCTGCACCAGCAGGCCCATTCCAGCCACCCCCCGCGTCCCCTCCCCCACCACTTACTATGTGCCGCGCACGTTATCCCAGCGCTGCACTAGGGACCACGGGAGCAACATGCCACGTGACGGCAGCTACGCCAGAGCCCCGGCCATGGAGGCTCGCTGTGCACCTACTGCGCTAAGTGCTTCCCCCTGTTTGATCTTCAGGATCCAGTCCTGCCTCCTCATCCCCATGTTATAGGCTAAGTCATTGCAGGCACATAGCCAGTAAGTAGGACAAGTCAAAGTCCAGCCTGGGTCAGCTGGCCCTCAGGCCCATGCTTTTGCTCTGTCTCTGTGGTGAGCATGAGACACACCGTATTCTGTGATATCTTGTCTCCCCGCTGTCACAGAACACGGTGTGAGACTAATAACAACAATGGCAACAGCGATGACACTAATGGTGTGGCCCTGGCCATGTAGTGAGGCAGCTGGGAGGGAGGAGTGAGGGGGAGAGTCCAGGAAGACTCTGTAGGTGGAGGGAGGAACCGACGTGCCCTGTCCAGCTTCCTGCTAGGCACTTTGCTTCTTATTTATTTGTCTATCAATCGATCTATCTATGTATCTATCTATCTATCATCTATCTATATCTATCTATCAATCATCTATGTTAATTCTCATCCGAGGATATTTTTCCAAAGATTTTTAGAGAGAGTGGGAGGGAAGTGGGGAGACACTCAGTGAGAAACATGGATGTGAGAGAGACACATCGATTGGTTGCCTTCTGCATGGGTCCTAACTAGGGCTGGGGATCCAGCCTGAAACCAAAGTATGTATCCTTGACTGCAGTATAACCTGGGACCCTTCAGTCCACCAGCCAACATGCTGTCCACGGAACCAAACCGGTAAGGGTCCTGCTAGCACTTTAAAAATCAGTGACCCTCTGATAAGTAGATACTTATAGGTCCCCACCTACCCGGTAAGAAACTGAGGGCCAGGGAAAGACACCCGTGTCCGGAGGCGTGTTCTACAACGGGGAGGAGCCAGGACTGGAACCCAGCAACGATGGGCTTCTCGTCCTCTTCCTCTGAACTCGGAGTCCCCTTCAAGACAGACAGGAGGCGTGGCCTCTGCTTTATGCCAGTACTGACTCCTGCTTCCCCATCCACACCCTCCGCTCCCCCTGCTGAGGCTGCTGTGAAGTCACTGCCAGTCTCTCCTGCACACCCCTCCGGCCTCAGTCCGCACATCTGGCAGACAGGACTCCACCCTTCCTCAACCAGATGTTCAGGTGCAGAGGAGTCGGGAGGGGGCTGTCGCTGACTCATGCCTCCTGTCTGCGTCTTGTCTGCAGCTCTGCTTTTCTTCCTCGCTAAGAGAATGTGCAGCCTTGGGCAAGGGCCTGGTCAGACTGCCCCGAGGCTCGCCCATCCCACTGGCTGGGAACTGGACGCTGGGAATGCACCACTCACCACCCTGGGCTAGTCAGAGCAAAGCTATGTGGTGCCTCCCAGCACCTGCACAGCAGCCTCCTAGAAGGGAAGGGACAGACTGCAGAGAGGACTGAGACAGAAACACACATACACACACACACACACACACACACACACACAGGAAGTGGAGAAAGACAGACAGACGGAGGGAAAGGGAGAGAGAAGGAATGAAGGAGAGAATAGGGAGGAGAGAGACAGAGAGAAAGGATGGTGGAGACAGACAGAGACGCAGACAGGAAATACTGGGGAGAGAGAGACTGAGAGAGAAACAGCGAGAGCAAGACTCAAGCTATGAAGAGAGGGACCAGAAGGATGATTGAGGCAGGACCAAAATGCAAAAAGAAAGAACCAGTCCAGAGGCCACACTCCAGCCACGTGCCAGCTGGTAGTACCACTTCTTAGAAAACAACTTTATAAGAACTAGAGGCCTGGTGCACAAATTTGTGCACCTTGGGGTCCCTCAGCCTGGCCTGCACCCTCTCGCAATCTGAGGCCCCTTGGGGGATGTGAGAGAGCCAGTTTCAGCCTGATTCCCCACAGGCCAGGCCAAGGGATCCCACCAGTGCATAAATCCGTGCACTAGGCCTCTAGTATGCATATAAGATCTTTAGTTAATCTCTTCCGACCCTTCCCCTTGAGATTCATCAGCCTGTTCCATGTTTCCAAACCTGTGGTTTCTGCTCTTGCATTGAGCGTCTACCCCCGGTGGTCAGTGTACATCATAGCTACTGGCCGGTCAGCAGGTCACTTAGCCTTTTATTTGTATAGATGAGAAAAGAGGAGAGGGCAAGGGAAGCTATACACCTGTAATTAAAACACGAACTTTCAACTTTGAAGTCAAGTGGTGATGATGACTAAAGGATTCCTAACTTCTGAAACCAGCTTCCTGGTTTCACAATCATACCTTAAAGACGTTGTCCAGGTGCAGCTGCTTTTTCTGTAAAGTTCATCAAATGACAGTGACTTCACAGGTTGCTGGGAGGACGGAGAGGGAGGGGACAGCCCGGAAGCTACAAAGTTGAGCAAGAATAAAGTTCCCCGTGATAGCCTGAGGGGCAGAAGAAAAGGAAACTCTATGTCCCACTCTGGACTTATTATATATTTTTTCAAACTAGTTTCCTTTTCCAGGGAGTTGGTCTGATTGGAAGTGGATGTCCATCCCCTACTCTATTTGGCTCAGAGGTTAGAGCACATGTGTCAAACACAAGGCCCGCGGGCCAAATCCAGCCCGCCAGGCCTTGCAATGTGGCCCGCACCGTGCTGTCATCACTGCACTCCGCTGTCAGTTTATGACATTGTCAGTTTATGACTGTTCAGTAAACCATTCGGCCCGCGATTTAGGCTGAATTTTAGATTTTGGCCCCTTCTCTGATTGAGTTCGACACCCCTAGGTTAGAGTGTTGATCTGTGGACTGAAGGGGCCTGGGTTCAATTCAGGTTAAGGGCATGTACCTCGGTTGTAGGCTCCATCCCCGTCCCCAGTTGAGGCGCATGCAGGAGACAACCCATCGATGAGTCTCTCTCACATCATTGTTTCTCTCTGTCTCTCCCCCTCCCTTCTACTCTCTCTAAAAATCAATGGGAAAAATATCCTCGGGTGAGGATTAACAACAACAACAAAGAAATGGATGCCCAAGAAGAAACACTGATCTCCACCTAAAGGCTGCCTGCTGCTTTCAGCACACCTCGCCGGGCGACCTGAGAAAGTTACTTCAGCTTTTAGCTGAATTAAATAATTTAAAGCCTCCTCTGGCTTGGTGTGTTCACAAATCTATGACCACCGGCAAGAGGAGGTTCTAGTGTGGTGAAGGCTTTAATGTTGGACATGACTGGGTGAGGGTCAGCTCCTTGCAGATGTCCCCCTCCTCCAGGGAGCCTTCTCTGATTTTCCCAGGCCATCTACCGGGCCTTCTCCTCAGGCAGTGCTACCCTGCCCAATTGTACTGCATCGTCCTTGTCTGTGATGTGACTGTGTCTCCACTAGACTATGAGCTTCCGAGGGGAGAGACCATCTTGCTCACCCCCACATCCTCAGTGCCCAGAGCCTGGCACGGAGCAGAGACGCAACAGATGCTTGTAAACTCCCATGGGACTGAGCTGCCAGCCCACATTCTTTCCCACCGGCCAGACCTTTCCAAGAAGGAAGGGCTAGGGCCGTGCTTAGCTGCCGGAGGCTCTGGAAAGCAACCTTTGGGCGATGTGTGCTCCAAATCCTCTCTGGAAGCCAACTGAGGTTCCAGGGCTGCCGAGAGCCAAAAGGGTGGGAGGGAGGCTTGCTGGTGGGGAGCGTCTGGGTCGGGTGGGGACAAAAAGGGAAACCATCTTAACACAATAGCTAGCATTTCTCAAGAACGTTATGCTTTCCATGGGAATCTTAGGGGCTAAGTAGGGCAGGTTCCAATATCACCATTTTTTTTTTTCCCCTCAGACGAATAGGACAAGACTGAGAGGTGAAGCGATGTCTTGTTTCCACAGCAGTTCTGAGGGAGTGGCCATCAGTTGAGTTTTGGGGGCCCCCCAGCCAGACTGAAGTTGGATCTTTGGACTCCAGGCCCAGTGTTCTTCTCCCAAGACTAAGAAAAAGGTGGGAGGCAGTGCCCCTGAGGCCGGGGTTATTTTCCAGTTATCGGTGGCTTAACAAATGCTCAATCTTTCTTAGCCCCTGTGTAGTAACACATTATTACAGTTGATTGAACACTGCTACAGTACTTGGTTCCAAACACGCTATCAACATTATCTCCTGCAACTTGACCTAAGACCCTATGATGCAGGTCCTATTAGTCACCCCACTTTACAGATGAACAAAGTGAGCTTGAAACATGAGGAGCCCACTAGACAGGCAGCGAGGAGCCTAGATTTGAACCCAAGAACTCAGATTCTACAGTCTGAGCTCTCCATCACCCACCCTCCTGCTCAGATCTCTGCACCGAAGCTGGAATCCCACAGGGAGCAGCCTCAGGGCCTGGGGATGAGCTCATGCAGCCCTGTCAGTGGAGAGGCATGCTGCTGGCCTTTTCTCTAGCTGTGGCCACTGACCTGTCCTGGGCCTGCCCCAGCCACTGGCTCCTATGATTCTCCCCCGGGGGCCTGGCCAGGGGGAGGGTATGGTGGCCACAGTTTGCAGAGCGGGGGCCGCACAAAGCGAGCAGGTGCGAGGGAGATGCAAACTGAGGCCTTCTCTCCGCAGTCCGGCCTCTCCCCAGCAGGCGACCAGCCCTCACGGAGCTCAGCTGCCAGAGAGGCCTGATCCACTTTACAGATGAGAAACGGAGGCCCCGAGAGGGGGACGGGCTATAGCGGCAGAGCAGTGATTTGAAAAGCGGTGTGTCTGACTCCAAACCAGTTCTTCTCATCCCTATACCTCCCACAACCCTGTGGAGCCCCCAGACAGAGGGGGTGGTCTGCCTTTCTAGGTGGTCGTCCCCCCCCCCCCCTCAGCCTGCAATGGCCTCCTCACCTCTTCTCCAACCGGCTGATCCCATTTTTCTGAGCTCCCCTGGGCTGGGAGAGGTGTCTCTTCCCCCTCCCCGCCCCCTTCCCTGCAGATGCCTCAGGCTCATGGTCATGGAGGATGCTCCTCATGCCCTTCCTGGATTGCTGGTCTCCATGGTGGGCAGGCGTGCGTCTCCTTGAGTCCGAGCCACCCATGTCCAATGTGACACAGGGTCAAGGGCCTGTCCACCTTCCCCTCGTCCTAAGCTGCCTCCCAGGGTTCAGTGGGGCATAGCTGGCAGGCCACTCCCTGGAAGCAAGTTTTGGTCCTTGCTGAACTAGGACAACACCTGGAAGAGCTGGCCCGAGAGGCTGCAGTTGGGGGACCAAGGTTTTCAGAGCCGGCTGGGGGGGGGGGGGGGCGGGGGGGGGGGAAGAGGTGCTGGATTCTGAAGGCCTTGCTGCCAAGGGTGTCCCAGTTGCTCCTTCCCTCCACTGGGTCACTCTCTCGTCCCGGGGTAAGGAACTTCCCCAAAGCCCACCAGACCCTCCTGTGCTGCCAACCTCTCCCACGTGATGATTCAGGCCCGAGCAAGGCAAACTCACGCCCCCGGCGGGCGCCCTGCCCCACACTCAGATCTGCACTACAAATCCCAGGGAGTTCTCAGACCTTCTCGAACATGCCACCCAGCTGCCACCTGGCCGCTTCGCACCTTCGGCCCATGCTGAAGGCAAGGGGAGCCTCCACTGGCCAAGGCCCAGCCCAGCCCTGCACAGAATGTCTAGGCTGAGAAACCACCGGCCCCTGCTTTCCCCAGGGGGTGGGGCCTTGGGCCAGGGCCAGAGAGGACTCCAGAAATTCTTCCTGCCTCAGTCACTGTCTCCACACGGACCCCACAGCTGGCCAGAGAGGGCGGCGGAAACTCCCCAGCGTAGGGGGACTTCTAACCTCTTCTCTGTGTGAGGACATGGCTGGGACTCAGCTCGACCCCACTTCCTCCCTCCAAGTCCAGCTCTGACATGGCGCCCAGGAGAGAGGGGACAGAGGCTGGGAACCGGGCTGCGGAGCTGGGGACAGTGGGAGTGGCTGGAGGAAGGGAGCTGACGTCTATCATTTATGAGAACCACTGAATTCCAGAACCTTTTGCAGATCTATCTTGTTATACCGCACATGCGACATCGCCCCACAGGTAGGACTGTCCTCATTCTCACTTTTCTGTGATTAAACCTAAGGCTCAGCGAGATAAAATGACCCGTCCCAGGTGGCATTCCCAGATTCAAACCGGATGGCCGTGCTCATCCCCTCCAGCCCCACCACACTGGCTGCTCCAGAAGCACGGGAATGTCAAGGGCGGAGGTCTGACCTAGAGACAGGAACGTCACACCCCGAGGCCACCCCGTTTCGTCCCAAGTCAAAGGCTCGGGAGGTACCCTGATTCCAGCATCCGGAAGTGGCAGAACCCAAGTTCACATTCACAGCTCTTCACAGCATCCCCCGTGGTCTTCCCATCCAGCTACCTCCTCTACCAACAGGGTTCCCAGCCAGAAGTAGTGCCAGGAGTCTATGCCACAGCTTCCACTCCTGTCCTCGGTGAGTGACCGGAAGGGCTCATTGCCCTCCGCTGCTGGCGACCCTTCACCGATGGCAGGGGCCCCACCCCATCGTCTCACCGAGTGTCCCTTTATTTGAAAAAAATAAAAATAATAATTTTAGAAATAGAAGAAGGGAGAGGGAGAGAGAGATAGATATATCAATAATAAAAGAATAATTAATCGGCTGCCTCCTGCACACCCCCGGCTGGGGGTCGAACCACAACCCAGCCATGTGCCCTGACGGTTAATCGAACTTGACCTCCTGGTTCCTGGGTCGACACTCAACCCCTGAGCCACACCGGCTGGGCTTCACTGCCCATCTCTACCACAGCTACCCTGGAGTGCTCCTTGTACCGTGTGGAAATGAAATTCAAAGTTAACCTGTACAACCATACTTCAAAAATTAAGTGTAACAGAAAGGAGGCATCAAAGAGAAACCATTTATAATAAAAATATAAAATAAAATGAGATGTTTCCATCTGTAACTGCCCTGGAAGACAATGGAATAGTCGGACTGTCTGTATGCCCTGAATCACCACCGATTTCACAGCTCCCTGTGTGGGATGACTCAGGTGCTACCATGGGTGACATGATTTTTTTTTTTTTTTAATAACATCTGGTAACGTTCAGACAACAAAAGTAGGATCTTCCCTGAAGTGACAAGGTAGTTGCATTTTGCGGGGCGAGGAGGTTGGGAGGGAGTGTGTATATCACACAGCTCCCAGTTCCAATGCTCCCTGTGTGAGGTTAGTGTGGAGTGAGGTCCCAGGTTCAGACACTTAGAGATGGGTGCGTGATGGATGTCAGGGGTGTAAGATGGATGCTTAACCTTGAGTGGGTTCCTCATTCTTCAAGCCCTCTAGTATATGATGGATGTCGGGGTGCTGGGGGTAGGGGATAGTTCCCGGATGTGCAGGGCTGTCCCATGCATACCCCTGTCCCCACCCAGTAAGTGCCATAGTGCCCACTGCTTGCGATGATAGCCAAAGTCTGCCCCTTTCCAAACGGTGCCCAGAAAACGGTACTGCCCTGTGGAGAACCACCACTATGTTCTTAAGCTTTACTCAACGCTGTATCCCAGCGCCTTAAAAGCTTTCCAACTTAGTCAAGCCCCGTGTGTAGCGTCCAGACGGAAGAGGCAGCAGTGAGAGGCGGAAAGAGCGTGGCATCAGCTGGGAATTGAGTTCCTCTGCTTACTGCTGCGTTTCCGGGCCTGCCTGGCACACCCTGGGTGCTCAGTAAATATGTGGGAAATGAAAGGAGCAGCTGTGTGGCCTTAGGAAAACTATTCACCCTTCAGGACCCTCCACTCCCTCACGGCGAAATGATGGTCAGACTATGGGGCTCCCGAGAGGACCGGCTGAGACCAAGTGTGAGGAAACCTGGGGCACACGGAAGGGGCTCCAGGATTATGCGCTGATGATGGACGTCGTGGTCCAGCTAGGAGGTGGCCGGGAAGACGCTTGGGCCTGGGGAAAGCCAGCCGACAGGCGCGTGTCCAGAGCAGCCTCTGACTAGACGACTTGACCTTCTGGGAAGGTGGTGCCTTCCAACCTTGAGATTCACGGGGAGGTGCTCGTCTAGACGGAGCTGGTGGTGAGGAGTGAGTCTCCCGCCCACACGGGCCAGCCCTCGCACATCCCTGAGGGTGGCCCCCCTTTTCGGGACTCGGTGCATTCCAGGAGACAGCTGCCCCCTCCCTCCTGTGGCCGTGGCCTGCCATGCCAGTGAAGGAAAGAACACACTGAGCTGCCAGGACCTTCGCAGCTCTCTGAGCTGGGCCATGAGACCCGCTCTGCTCTGGGATGAGGTGGGAGCAGTGTCCCACACACAAGGAAAGGAAATGGATTCACAGATGGCGAGACACTGGCGCAGGGACTCGGGGTGAGCATGGGGCAGTGCTTCCCGGGGCTGGCCTCCTTATGTCACAGCGTGGGGCGGATGGGGGTGGGTGGGTAGGGGGCAGGTTGGGTAGGGACACACCTTAGCATGTTCACCCCAGCCCGGTCCCAACACCCAGGCTCCTGGGACTCAGTAGGCATTTTCTTTGTCCCCAGTATAGTTCAGAGGGGTGGGCTAAGGAGGGGAGAGGAGATGGAGAGATGGGGGAGGCCTGGAGTGCCAGGGGGCCCGGAGTGGACTGGGATGGAGGCGACGGAAGAATTGTGAGTGGACAGAAGCGAGGGTCTGTGAGAGGCTCTAAGAAGACTCTGCCTGCAGAGAGGGACCAGGAGACTTCAAGACTGTCAGAGGCTGCCAACGTCTCCTGGAAGGCGTGTCTCAATGTCACATTCCCCTCCCTTTCCCCTGAGCAGGGAGCTGCGGGGCAGGGCATCCTGGCCAGTTCTCCAACCCACAGGAAGCCACTGCTGCCTTGAACTGGGGCACCCTGACTCTTCGTCTTCCGTTCCAGCCTGGACTCTGTGCCAAGGTGCCCAGGACCCGGGCTCAGTCACTGCTGCTCCCCCAGCCTCGGACACCCTGTGCTGGGATGCGGGGGGGGGGAGGGCAGCTGTCTCCTGGAATGCTCAGAGTCCTGCTGTTCCCTGAGCCTGGGATGCCCTGTGTCCCGGGACCCAGGCTCAGTCACTGCTGCTCCCTCGGTCTCAGACATCCTGTGCCCTGGGACCCAGGCTCAGTCATTGCTGTTCTCTGGGCCTCGGACTCCATGAGAGAAAGATGAGGGCATTAGGCTGGTAGATTATCAAGCGCTCTGTGTCCTTTGATTTTATGGAGGGAGAGGCCCAGGAAGTACAGGACCAGGAGTGAGAGGCAAGGAGTGGCGGACGGAAGCCATGAGTACACGTCCCCAAAGGAAGCCCGCCACATTCCCAGGATGCCAGGCTCCAGGGGCAGGTGGCTCCTGGTCCTTCTCCCTCCCCAGGGAAGGGACCAGGTCCAGCCGTCTGGAGCCTCCGGACGCAGCAGGCTTGTCCTTGGGGGTTGGCACCCCAGTTTCGAGCACCATGTAGAGCACTGGGTGGGGGTGCCTGCTAGGAGGGAGATGCTTGGGTGATGACAGCTGCTTTGTTTGGGAGGGGCCATAGAATTGCTTTTGGACAGATTTCCTTCCTCCGCTTATTTATTTACTTTTTGTGGGGTGATTCAGCGAAGCAACCTCAAAACCGGGCTCCAAAGGGAGCCAGGAAGAGCCAAACCCTCAAACGTCAGTGTTCCTGTGAGGTTTTTGCCGGTGGAACTTTCCTTAAAAATAACTGCAGTGGGAGATGGTCAGGGTGGGGGTGGGGATGAGGGAGACCCGGAAATCCTTGGGAGCTTCTGAGGTGATGGAGTGAGGACTCCCAGGGGTGAGCACTCCCATGGGTGAGAACTCTCAGGAGGAGGACTCCCAGTAGGTTCCAGCATCTTCTACAGGCAATGGCTGGGATGAGGTCTTAGCATGGCCTCCCCATCTCACAGATTCCAGACGGTGCCATCTTCCTGAAGAAGGAATGAGCCAGGGTGCGAGCTGCACAATGCAAGAGTAGTGGCTGGCGTGACAGGTGATGGCTGTGTCAGTGGAGCAGACTGGACCCTCTTGTCCCGTGTCCTGTGTCTTCCTCCCACGCTGTAGCATATGCCAGGTTCTGAGGAAATGGCTTTGGTCCCTTTGATTCAATGGGAACAGCACACAGAAAAATTCTTTCTCTTTGCTGTCGTGCATTGAAACTGGAAATAAGTCAGCAAGATGAAAGGCTGTGGAGGAAACCGTGCCAGGCTGGAAGTTCAGCAGACGCAGGTTTTATTTTGGTCCTGGAGAATGCGGCCACGGGACATTGCGTAGGTCGCTTCCCTTAGGTCATACAGATCCTCAAGGTCCAGGAAACCCTGGTTCTGGAACCAGGAGGTCTGATAGGACCTGTGCACAGAGCTGGCGAGAGGCAGAGCAACGTGGGGTGGAGGCCTTAGCCGAAAGTCACAGGAACATGGGCATGGCCTCATCCTCCACTCACTGGCTGGATGACCTAGAGCAAGTCGACAATGTCTCTGAGCCTCAGCTTTCCCATCTGTAAAGTGGGGAGAAGAGCAGCCACCCCAAGGGCTGCTGTGATAACGGAAAGGGAAAGAATGCTTAGGAAAATGCTTGGAAACTGGAAAGTGTTAGTCAAATAAGTGACGTCATCATTGTTCTATATTCTTAGGAGCCAGGAATATTAGTCCTCAGAGGGAACAAGGTCAAATAATAATAGCTACTATAACAATAACAAGTATGGATATTGGGTGTTTACTGAGTGCCAAACAACAAATCCTTGAACTGCATGAACGGAATGAAATGTATGAGCTCATGTAATTTTTTTTTGAAGAGTAATATATATGCGGTAAATTAATAAAGTGCTGTACTCTTATGAATACTGTTTGATGATTTTTTTTACGTTTGTATATATCGCATGAAGTCATTTAATTTTTACAAGTGCCCTGCACGATCTATTTCCATATTTCTCAGTGGAAACTGAGGCAGAGTGGGCCTCAAATCCAGAGAGTCTGTCTGCATGCTGGCTTGGGGATCCACACATCAAGAGAGTGGCTGGAGCCCCGCTGGTGTGGCTCAGTGGTTGAACATCGACCTATGAACCAGGAGGTTAAGGTTTGATTCCAGATCAGGGCACATGCCCAGGTTGTGGGCCTGATCTCCAGTGAGGGGCGTGCAGGAGGCAGCCGATCAATGATTCCCTCTCATCATTGATGTGTCTATCTATCTCTCCCTTCCTCCCTGATATCAATTAAAATATATTTTTAAAAAGTGAGAGGCTGGAGTCACCCCTGACTGGGAGACTGAGAGGCCCCGTGAAGCCACTGGGAGATTCTGCCCCATTGTGGGAACCTTGATTTGCTTCCCTGAGTGAGGAAAGCCCCGCCTGGAGGGCAAGGCAGTGGATGCAGGGGAATGGTGAGGGGGAAGGAGAGCAGGGCATGGCAAAAGCGAGTGTGAGTAGTAGAGAAGGATTTGAGAGGCGACCCTCACGGCTGGGGGCCAGGCGGGATTTTGGATGAGGGATGCCTTCACGTTTGGTGCAGAGGACCCACTTCTTCATCTGCTTTCTTGATGATCCGGCAGAGACTGGAATCAAGCACCTGGCACCGCCCCCTTTCTCTGTAAGAGCTCACGTCACACGGAGTGGGGGCCACGGCAGGTGGTCCACCCGTTTCCCTGCGGACACCCCTCCTCTCCGAGCTCCCGCTTCCCCTTCCGTAAGGAGGCAGGGAGAGGCTGGGCTGAGAAAGCAAGGCTGGGAGGGAGGGAGGCACCCTAGGGCCCCCCTGCTGAAGGTGACAGAGGAAGGGTGACCTGCTCTCAAACAAGGAAGAGACCAGGACCACGGGGGGCAAGGTGGGGTTGAGGGGGGACAGCTTGGTGCCTGAGGAACCCTGAGCTCAGTGGCAGGAGGCCTTCCAGTCCGGACCTTGGGGAAGCCATGTGTGGTTTCTGGGCCTTCGTCGTCTCTTACCCCCAGCTGTGGAATCAGAGGCTCGGAGAAGATGACACCCGTCTCTTCCCCTTTAAAACACAGTGACATGTCTACCTTGTGATTAGAGGGCTCAGGGTCTCTGACTCGGCCGTGCCGGGCCCAGGTTCTGTGCTGCGTAAATAGGGGAACTGGAGTTAGGGCAGGTGTCCATCTATTTGTCCTCCTCACTCCTGCTCCTTTGACCTCCTCCATAACTCTGTTTTTATTGTGGACACTATTACAGATGTCCCCTTTCCCCCTTCGCCCACCTCCCTCCGGCCCCTGTCCTCTCTCCCCTGCCCCCCACACACTGCTGTCTGGGTCCATGGGTCATGCATGCTCTTTGGCGAAAGGCTCTGAGGAGGCTGTGCACTTACGACGGGGCAATAAGCACCATCTCCTTATTCGGAGGCAGGAAGTCACTCCTCACCCCACCTCCTTTGGTCCTCCAAGGATCCCCACCCCAGCCTCCTGGGTTGGTTCAGTTTCCGGCTTCCTGAGGGCCTTGGAGCGGGTGGGGGGCACCTAGATCACCATTCCCCCTCACGGATTGAGAGGGGAGTGAGCGAGTATGGGCGGCGTGAGCCATTGGCCCGGAATGAATCCGCCGAGTGGAGGGAAAGGCGGGGGCCGGGGTCACTTTGCACAGGCCGGTCCCAGGACCTAAAATTAGCTCTGGGAGCTGGAATGTCAGGAACCGCAGCTGTGAAAAGAAATCACGGGACAAGGAAGGAAAGTGCAACCGCCACACACTAGGCCCGCCCACCCCATCTGCCCCGGGGTCTCCACAGTGGTTAGCCTCTCCTCCCCGCCCCCCCACCCACTGTGGCCAAGTCCACCAGGCTGGCCAGTGGGAAACCCCGTCCCGGCCGGGGTGTCATGTTCCCCCTGCAGGTGACCACAGACCAAGTGGCCTAGGGTTCCTGGCAGGAGGAGGTTTAACTGGAAAGAGGGAAGCAGAAGACCAGCTTGGGCCTGGGGTAGGGGTGGCAATGAGAAAATGACAGGTATCCAGGCGAGAGGGGACAGCAGAGGAGGGTCACGTGGGAAGAGGTTGCATGCATGCATGCAGGCAGGCAGGAAGGTCTCTGGGGGGTGGGACACATGGGGTGGGTGCGGGGGGGGAATGGGGAGAGGGGCGCGAGGCGGGAGGGGGTTGCACAGGCTGCTGAGAGGAGCCAGCCTGGAGAAGCTTCAGGAAGGCCAGATTGAGGCGGGCCTGGCGTGGTGCACCCCTTTGCACAGGCACTCACATGGGGTGTTTTAAAAAGATCACACACCACTGAGTGTGCGGCTCTGAGCTCATGGCCCTGGGAAGGATGTCCAGGACGGGCCAGGGGCCAAAGCTGAGAGACGGGCCCATGGGGAGCCGCCCCATGCCAGCTGGGCCTGAGAATCTGGTCCTGAAACCCAGGGGCTCTGGGTGTGGGGGGCCCTCCCCCAGCTCCTCCTCCTGGTGGCAGAGCTGGGCTTTCAGGGAGTTTTGCTGGAATCGCAGGAGGTCGGCCCTTGGTGGTAAGGAGACTGGGGAAGGCACTCATGGCCATGCAGCTTTGCACCCACGGGATAAGGCTGGGCCTGGGGGAGGGGGGTGACGCTGTGAAAGCCACTTTGGGAGGGACAGAGCGGACAGAGATGATATGAGCTTTCCTTCCCCGGCTCTGTGCCTGCTGCTCGTCCTGCCACCTAAAGCTCCAGGAGGAAGAAGCATGAAGTGGGTTCTTCCCCAAGGAATCCCGGGCCCTGGGGCAATGAGGGGGGTGGGGTTCCCATGACAACCTGGGTGTGACATTCACAAAGGCCCTGCCACCTGTCACTGTCCTCTTTTCCCTAGAAGGAAGCTGCATCTCAGGGAAGTGGAATCTTTCTCCCGAGGCCCCCAGCCAGTGAGAACCGAGGTCTGAGTCTCTGTAGCTCTGCAGCCCCAGGCCAGGCACAGCCGGCCCCATCCTCACGCAATGCTGTTTCTAAAGCGACCTCATTCTGTTTTGGGTGCCCATCCCCGCCTCCACGGGGCCTCCCACTTCCATGGTGTCACCAAGAGCCACGTGTCTGATGCTTTTCCCTGGTGCCCAGTCTAGGCCTCCAGACGCGCAGGCCTGTGTCCTCGCTTCAGAGGTCTGTGCTGGTTACGGGGTGACGGGTATTAACAGACAGATCCCGGACACACGGTGCGCCGACAGGGCTCTGATTCCAGACTCCAGCATTGCATGCACAGGTACAAAAATAAACGCTTTGTGCAAGGAATTCTGAGAGAGCGTTGGGTGTCCACAGCAAACAGTTTTCTTCACCTCTCCCTGCAATCAATCCTGCATTCCCCACCTCAGAAACGGTGACGATTTGATGGGCCCCAAAGCCTTGGTGTCACCCTCACCTCTGCTCATTTTCTTATACCTCACGTCCAACCCCTTGGCGAATTCTGCCATCCTTGCCTTCAAAATAAAACCAGCATCGGCCACATTTTACCACGCCTATCCCTACCCCCTGGCCCGTCACTTCTGTCCGCAATCGCTTCCATCTGCCCTTTGTCTGTGTCCTTTGCCCCTCGCCTGCCTCTTTTCCCAGCTCTGAACAAAAGCCAAGTTCCTTACCCTGAGCTACGAGGTCCTACATGACCTCCCCTCCCCACCCCACTCCTTCCCTAGCCTCACCTCCTGCCCCTCCAGCTTCCTCCTTCCGCTCACTTGCTTTCAGTTCCTTCAACACCAAGGACACCCCCACCTCAGGCCTCTCCAGCAGGTGTTCCCCTGGCCTGGCAACTCTTCTAGGCAGCCACATGGCTCTCTCTTCTGCCTTTACCCGCCTGTCCGCCTCGTCTGAGAGACTGTCCCTCACCCCTATGCTCCAACCAACAGGTGTGCAGCCTGAATCAAGGCTCTTTTGTGTCTCACTTTTCTCCTTGTAAAGCAGCCATAGTAAGAGCCCTCCTAAGGATGCTGTGAGGGCGACTACATCCTTAATCCACGTAAAGCACGCTGCACAGTGCCCGCCACCCAGGGAGTGTACAGTTAAGGGGTTTCTGCTAGTATTGCTGTTCTGTGTAACCAGTCTATTTCCCCGAAAGCTGCCTGACACTCAAATATTAAAATCCTAAGGGCCTGAGAAAAGAAGGCCACTCGCGTATTTGGGTATTTGATCACAGAACAGACACGAGCAGAGGCTCTTGACTCCCAGCCAGGCGCTTGGCACCCTCCACACCAGGGCCTCCGTGATGCTGAGTGAGGCCTCGCCCAGGCTGGAGGGAAGGACACCAGGTGGGGAATGGTCTCCGGGACCCAGCCTGCCACCTACCACCTGCCCGAGGTTAGACCACTTGCTTGATCTCTCGGAGCCTCCGTTTCCTTTCTCTGAAACGGAGAGAGTGACCTTGGCCTGCCTGGCTTGCAGGGGAGACCACGTAACGGTGATGCCCATGCTCAGTGTGCGTGACTGGCCACCTCAGCAGCCCCGCCAAAATATGAACAATGCCCTTTGCCCATTGCCAAGTGTGCATTCTACACGGAGCAGGTCGCCTGGGCGCTGGTGTGGTATTCACCCATGCCCACTGCAACAGTGCCTTTACCAGCACGTTGGTGCTACTTTCACCAGCCAATGAGGAACCTAGAAGGCTAGCATCTCCCAGTTTTCACGATTGCACTTTGGAAGGGGTGGAAGAGCACATTTCTTAGCGAGCCATGGCTGGGGGCAGTCTGGGTGAGGCTTGGGCAGAGCTGAGCCCCTCCAGGAGGCTGGTTGTTGGCATGTGTCTGAGAGTGTCTCAGCTCAGAGGGACAAGGCCACGTCCTCCTCGGACGTCTGGAAAAGCCATCAGGCCTGAGATGTAAGATGAAGATGGGCCCTGCTTGGCCTGCTGACAGCCGCACTCATTCCCTGGGTCCTAGAGCACAGCACCGGGCCCAGGGGGAGATCAGAGTGGAACAAAACATGTCGCAGGTGTTGGTGTTATTGTATTGTATTTCTCTGCAGGGGGAATAGGGCGGGGGCGAGGGAGACACAGGCAGTCCTGGGAAGTGCCTGACAGAATGGAGAACGCTGGTGTGGGCCAGCCACAGCCACAGAGGGAGCCCAGGGCCTCCAGAAGGCGGATGCAGAGGGTGGGAGTGGCTCCCCTTTCCTGCTAGAACAGGCCCAGCAAACTGTGTCTTTTATAAAAGGGTCACGTGATCGGCTGAACAACGGTCTCCTCCTCAACTATCCACCTCCCGATGCCTGCACACAGTCAATGTTATCTTATTTGTAAAGAGGATGCTTATAGGTGTGATAAAATTGAGGATTTTGAGATGAGATTATCCTGGATTATTGGGGTGGACCCACACTGTCAATATGTGCATCCTGGTGAGAGGAAGGCAGAGGCAGGTTGGACACATACCCAGACACACACACCACACACATACACACACACACACCAGGCCATGTGAAGGTGCAAGCAGAGGTCAGAGAGATGCAGCCACAAGCCAAGAACTGCTGGCACCCACCAGAAACGGGATGAACCTCCCGAGGGAGCACATACCTGAATTTCAGCCCAGTGGTCCTGATTCTGGATTTCTGGCCTCCAGAAAAGGGAGAGAATACATTTCTGTTGTGTTAAGCCACGCAGTTTGTAATCCTTTGCTCTGCCATGGGAAATGAACGTACACATCACCTCGGCAAATCCTCAAAATACCCTCCGAGGTAATAAAATACGATCACTTCACCTGTGCCAGAGAGTGTGCGTTCAGTATTCCCTGTGGGTCAGGCACTGCTCTCGTCCCATTTTACGAAGGAGCGAACTAGAGCCCGGAGAAGGGGCCCAGCTTTCTCAGTTACCCAGCTGGCACCTGGTGGAGCTTTGAAAGCCGGGGTCTGACTCTCAGTCCGGGGCCACCTGGAGGGCATTTTCTGTCCCACAGCAGGTATTCTTCCTACTGAGCCACACGGCCTTTGGTTCACACCCTCCCTCTGCATTACTGAATGGCCTCTGGGACCCCAGGGGGATGGGATGGGACAGAGGGCATGGAAAGCATTCAGGAAACTGTAAAACATGGTCCTGGGGGAGGTGTGGAATTACGAGTGGAAGCAAGTCTGCTGGCCTGGCGGGGCAGGGCAAGGCTGCATGACCTTCGCTCAGAGCGAGGTGGGGTGCCAGTAGCAGAAGCCACCCCTTGCTCCCAGGCACACCCAGCAAAGTTCCCAAGCCTGGGAGTGCCCACGAATGACTTCACAGCTGCCACCACCCAGAGCCACTCTCAATGCTGACCCTACAGATGAGCACTGGACGTCAGCAACTGAATGGCTGCACCTCCCTCCATCTGCCTTTCCCGCAGCTTCCAAATCCAGACCAACCTCTCCCAGAATCAGAGCTTCTTTCGCTGTAATAGCTGCTTCAGGCCACAGAGGAGGAGCCAGGCTGGGAGATAGTAAGTGACCTACCCAAGGCCACACCGCGAGGGTGTTCTGCCCAGTGTCCTTTGTGTCGTGCTGTGGATTTCGGGGGTCTCAGCAACCCCTTCATTCCAGGCAGCTGGAAATTGTCTTGTGGGAGGAGGGGGGTCCCAAGAAGGGGGAGCTGGCATCTGGGCACAGATTTCACTTCATGGCCAAGAGCACCTGCCAGCCCTCCTTTCCTCAGTGGCTCCCGCACAGATGCCAGCTGAGGAAGAGAGCCCTCACGTGGGCACTGTGGCTCCCAGGCATCAGGGAGGCCAGCCTCAGGGAACCTGCCAGAGCCCAAGGTGCCAAGGCGCACATTCAGTTAGCCACCCTCTCTCCATCTGTGCACCCACATCCAGTGAGTTTCCTGAGCTCCTACGGTCAGGTACTGTGCTAGTGGTTGGGGGGGGGGGGGGGGGCGGGGGTTGGTAAAGATGAAGAGACAGTCTTTATCCCAAAAGAATTCAGAGATTAATCGGGAAAGAGACCAGAAATAAGTAATTGCTGCATTTCCAAAACTCGCACATTAGCATTTCATGTGCATGATTTGGGGTATACTTTCTTGTAACAGTTTACTATTATTATTTTACTACAGGCCAGTCCATGAATTCATACACAGGTGAGGTCTTTTGGCCTGGCCAGCAATCGAGGCCTATGGGAGGCCAGCCAGCCAGAGGGAGGGACCCCAGGAGGTTGGTCGGCTGGCCAGGATAAGGGGCCACGGAAGGTTGGCTCTGGGAGTGCACTGATCACCAGGGGGCAGCTCCTTCATTGAGCATCTTCCCCCTGGTCAGTGTGCATCATAGCGACTGGTCGAGCGGTCATTCCCATTATTCCGATTGTTTGATCATAACACTAGTTTACGGTAGTTTAGGTTTATATTATATATATATATATATATATATATATATATATATATATATATACCTAAACTACCCTCCGAGGTAATAAAATACGATCACTTCACCTGTGCCAGAGAGTGTATGTATATATATATATATATATATATATATATATATATATATACACACACACACACACACACATACATACACACACATGCACACACACAATTATTATTTTCTTGGAATTGACTCTTCTTTTTTTATTACTTAAAATGCCAGCTTTGGGTTCATCCTAAGCAAGAAACCCATTAATTTGTTGATTTTGTTTGTTAATGAAGTTTTTTTTTTTTTTTTTTTTTTTTTTTTTAATATACTATATGTTGCACGGAGCGGTTAACTATTGGGTAAAAAGTTCATGGGGACGCCACCTAAAACCTGTGAGAAACACTGAATTATTGCAAAGGGGGGTGGAATGTGCTAGAATGGCGGTCTGCAGGGGGCCACACTAGGAGGAAAATGCATTTCCCCACCAGGTCCTGGCTGCTCATGACGTATTAGAGAGGACGATTGACAGGCAGCATCTCAGGCAGGAAGTTTTATGGCCGGAAGCAGATAACTGTGCTTTCCCCCGGATCTTAGAAGCATTAACTTTTTAACGTTCACGCCATCTGAGGGAGAGACAAAGCCTTTCTCATTTCCAATATGCTAGACCAGCAGCAAAGGGCACCTGTGATGTGGGACCACCTTTTCCAGCCAGCTGCTGACACCGCCCAGGAGACCTCCCCGTGGGGTTATGCTGAGGGGAGCACAGTCCCCTGGGTGTGCACTGAATTATAGTCCCACCCAAGAAAGCACATGAAAAGCACACAAAAGTGGATGCCACTATTTTAAAGAGAATCTTGAACACACCTATTTTGTCTTAAGCTTTTAAAAATAATTTTTATTGATTTCAGAGAGGAAGGGAGGGGCAGATAGAAACATCAATGGTGAGAGAAAATCACTGATCACCTGCACACCCCCCACCGGAGAATGGAGCCCACTAACCTGGAAGTGTGCCCTGACCAGGAACTGAACCATGACCTCCTGGTTTATAGGTCGATGCTCAACCACTGAGCCATGCCAGCAGGACTGCTCTACCTATTTCTTAAAAAGAAATTAAACTCCAGACTTTCACTAACAAGAATAAAAACGCATTTGTAACACTCCCTTCCAAGTAAGTGGATTACACCAGTGTACTGGGTGTGGAAGTACTACTTGCTTCCTTCATTAATTCACTCCACAGATATTTGCTGAGCACCTATTGTGTGCCAGGCCTGTGTGAGGCACTGGGGTTACACTGATGGCCCAAGACAGACACAAACCCCGCCTCCATAAGGTCATTAGGGAGGCTGATGGTAATCAAATAATCATTCCAATAAATGCAAAATGTGATGTGTGCCACCAAGAACTAACACACGGTGCTGGCCTCTAACAGCGAATTCTGCTCTAGTCGGGGGTCAGAGAAGGCTGCCCGGAGAGACGACAATGGGGGAGAGCTGTGAATGTAAGGCACTGAATTACCAGGAACTCCTCCTTAAGTCTCTTCCATGAGCCAGATCCTCATATAATCCTCACTGCGACTCTCTGAAGCGGGCATTGTCATGCCCATTTCACAGGAGAGCAAATTCTGGCGCAGACGACAGTAATGTCCTTCCCGAGGACACACAGCTGCTGGTGGCAGGGCTGGGAATAAACACAGGTCTGGTGTGACCCTCAGGCCATGTCCCCCACCCCTGCCCTCTGCCCCCTGCCCCCAAGACTCACTGCCTTCCCAGGAAGTGTGTTAATAGAAAAAAATATAATTTCCCGCTGTACGTGTCTGGAAGGTTACAACTGTGATGTCATCTATATCAACTCCTAAATCCTCAGTGCCAACGAGGAGACAGGTTGGGCAAATACTGCTCCATCCTGCCACTGGAGAATCAGGGCAGAAAAGCCAGACATGGCAGAGGGAGCCGGGACAAAGAGCTCCCTCTCATGGTGAGGCTGAGTAAGCTTCTCCGTTCTGCCTCCAGCAAGGCCAAGGCCAAGGCCAAGGCCAATGCCAGCTCCTGTCCTTGCTCTGTGCACACAGTCTGTCTCTGCCAGGCAGATGGGAGGACAGAGGCTGCATCTGCCATTGGCTGCTGTGTCTCAGCACCCAGAAAGGGGCCGGAGCTGAGGAAGGTGCTCAATAAATAAGGTGAACAAAAGACAGAACCTATCATCTTTCTGGTAAGGATTGACCTTTCAGAGGAGGAGAAGAGATCCAAGGAATTCAGACCACTTCTGAGGAGAAACAATCCAGCCTTCCAGCCAAACAGACTCCTAATGGCCTATTGTGCACGTTCGATGTCCCAAGCAGATGACAAGCTCGACATGGGGTTTCTCACTTAATTCTCACATCAGCCTTGTGAGGCAGGCGCTCCTGGTGCCCTCGATTCATAGATGTGCAGGCTGGGGCTCAGAGAAGTGAAATATTCTGCATAAAAGCCCACAGTTTGTGAGAGATAGAGTTTGAATACCAACCCCAAGGGCTGAACTGCAGGAGCCGATAGTGGCCTTGTGACTAGGAAATACACACTGAAATATTTAGGGCTGCAGAAGCACCATGTCTGCGGCTCACTCTTAAATAGGAGAGGGAGGGAAGAAGAGAGGGAGGGGAAAAGAGAGCAAGAGTAAAGGAGGAAAATGAAAGAAATGTGGTAATATGTTAACACTAGAGGCCCGGTGCACAAATTTGTGCACCAATGAGGTCCCTCGGCCTGGCCTGCAGGATTGGGCCTAAACTGGCTCTCTGACATCTCTTGAGGGATCCCAGATTGCAAGAGAACAGGCCTGGCCTAGGTATCCCAGCAGTACATGATCAGACCATGACTGCTGAACCTGTTGGGATGCAGGAGGTTGGGAGCAGGGAAGGGATGCAGGAAGTTGGCCAGCCGGGGAGGGACTGTGAGAGGGATCCAGGGTGTGTCTGGTCCGTCTCACACAGTTCTGATCAGCCAGACCCCAGCAGCAAGCTAACCTGCCGGTTGGAGCATCTGCCCCCTGGTGATCAGTGCATGTCATAGCAACTGGTCAACTGCTATCTATCCCCTGGTGGTCAGTGCACGTTATAGAGAGTGGTTGAGTGGCCTTAGCATATTATTAGCATACCCTGTTCTTATATTAATTTTTTCTCCCAAAGTTGTGCTAGGTCTAATTTTCAGGGGATGTCTTATCTTTCCAAGCGCTAGGTCTTATTTTCGGAGGATGTCTTATTTTCGGGGAAACACGGTATTATGCTTTGATTGGTTGAACAGACAACTGGAAGACCAGACACTTAGCATATTGGGCTTTTATTATATAGGATTTGGGGGACTTGGGTGAAAGGTATCTGGTAATTCTGTGAACTATTCTGCCAACTCTTCCATAGGTTGGAATTACATATAATAAGATGTTTGAGAAAGCTGATGGTGGGAAGCAGATACCGTCATGTCCTGATGAGGAAGGACATGTGCCGCTTGGCAAGGATGAAGCCTGAGGAGGGGTGCAGCTGGGGCTGACTTGGGTCAGGAGGCCAGGCTCAGCAGCCAGGTTTATCAGGGAGGGGACATGTGGACACCGACAGGTTCAGCAGTCATGGTTCTCACTTAACCAAGTCTGCCCCACACTCCAAGAGCTTTGAAAGGGATATTATAAATACAGATGCTTCTTTCTTTCTTTCTTTCTTTCTTTCTTTCTTTCTTTCTTTCTTTCTTTCTTTCTTTCTTTCTTTCTTTCTTTTTAAATCCTCCCCAAGGACATTTTTCATTGATTTTTCTAGATAGTAGAAGGAATGGAGAGAGATAGAGAGAGAAACATCGATGTAGAGAGACACATCAATTGGCTGCCTCCCACAAGTGCCCTCGACCAGGGCTGGGGATGGTGCCTGCAACTGAGGTACCTGCCCACGATCAGAATTGAACCCTGGACCCTTCCGTCTGTAGGCTCTATCCACCACGCCATAGGGCTCCTGCTGCTTATTTCTGAAGTTACCCACAGGTGGGCACAAACACGGTCAAGGAGAATATTATTCTTCACCTCTCCCCTCCTGTGCCCCTGCCAACACCCCCCACCTCTCCCACATGTGGTTTCCACTCTAAGGATCCATGTAACATATCAGCCGCTCCATCTCAGGGCAGGAAAGGGACACTGCCATGCAGCTGTCCCTCATGGGAGTAGAAGCAGACAACCTTTGTACCTAAAACAACAGGAACAGCAACCCAGAAGGGGGATTAATGCATCCAGGTTCACACAGGGGGCTGACCTTGGACCAGAATACCAGTGTCCTGGGTTCCCACCAGGTGCTCACAATCTTCTTGGTACCACCAAAGGGCTCCCAGCGCGCCCTGTGTTCTGGTTCCTCCTCTGAAATACATACCCTCTCCCCGCTATTTTCCAGAAGAAACAACGCAGCCTCCAGCCAAACAGACTCCTAAGGCCTTAGGGGGCACTCATGCTATCCTGAGCAGACGGCCAGCTCAGAGAAGAGGGTGTCTATGCCTACCAGTTCCAAAACACGGGCTTCGGGGTCAGACCGACCTCGGTGACGTCTCCTCATGGGATGGGCTTGGGCCGGTGGGTGACGCTCCCCGAGCTGCAGTTTTCTCAGCTAGAAGATGATGCCAACGGTCCCGATCTTTGGGTTGTTGAGAAGATTCATGATCGTGGCAAGTATTTGTGAATTACTGACCTAGGCGCCGAGAACACAACAGCTAACAAGGTGGATGAGGGCCCTGACCTCAAGGAGCTTCCATTCGAGTTGGAAAAGGCAACGAATACAAGATAAAAAAGCGAATGGGATTTTCTTCAGATAGTGCTAAGTACTGAAGAAAAAAATATCTGAAAAGGGGCTGATGGGAGGCCTGAGTGACCAGCGATGGTTGTGCTACTTTGGCTAGAGCAGAGGTCTCTGAGAAGGTGACACCTGAGCTGGACTCTGAGTAATGAGAAGGGATTGGCCATGGCAGGACCTGGGGAACGGCTGGGGGAGGAGGCGGGGCGACTCTGGAGCAGGGGTGAGTGTGACCTGATGAAAGAATGAAGAAGAGGCAGCCTGGTGGAAACACGGTGAGTTCCAGGGAGTGTGAAGGGCAGTGGCAGTGGCAGTGGTGGCTAGGTCACACTAGGCGCCAAAGGGTGAGGCATCGAGGAGTTATTTTAAATGCACCAGGAATCCGAGAGAGTTTTCTGAGCAGGAGAGTGCTACGATCTGATTCCCCCTCTTGAAATCAGAGAATAAATATAATAGCATTAGTGCAGGGCCTGGCACCGGGCAGGTATTTGATGAAAGATAGCTTTCTCGTTGTTTATCATTCCTAAGCATCACCACTGATCATTATAGACTTCCAGCCGGTGGGTGGCCCAGACCTAGCTTCCTCCAGAGGCATGCACCTGCGTGCACCTGATTGATAGTGAGGGTCTGGAGGGGGGCGGGTGATACCTTTGACTTCCTCCCTCTGCACCACCACCCTCCAACCTGCAGCCCAAGGCAGATGCCAGCTGCATCTGCCAGCCCAAGGGGCAGTCGGGGTAGGATCCCTGGGCCCCACTCCAGCCAACCCCAGCTCGGGGCCTCCTAGCTGCCTTCATTTTACTGTAAAAATGCAAAGCATTCCAGCCATTTTAATTACTGGGCGTTGCATAGGCCAGCAATCAGCTCATACAAAGGAACAACAGATAAAAAAAATGATTTTTCAACATGCCTTCAAGCCTCTCCCTCCTTTTTCTCTAACATCAGCCTCCAAACACGGGCTTGCAGGCCCTCTTGGAGCCTGCTGAGGTGACACCGGGATCTTTTTTCTCTAAATACTTGAGGCAGAGGCAGTGCCAACTGCCTTGGGGCGGTTTGGAAATTACGGGTCCTCTTCCTGCTTGACATGCAGGGGCCGGCACCGGGCTCCGTGTTGTACACTTTGAGAACTTCATTATGAGCAGCTCAGCGTGCGGGGTGTCTGTCTGGGCTCCAATTGGGGGCATTTTAGTGCCTGAAATGCCAAAATGGCCGCATTTTAAGGTCCTCCCAAGGCAGGAACCCCAGGCTCAGAGTCCCAGGAATGCTTACATGTGGGGAAGGATGTCTTGAAAGTCTATATGTGATTAGAGGAGCCTCCAGTTTCTGAATTCCGGTTTTTTGGTAGCTTCTGAATGCTTTCTTCATGAACAGTCTAATCTAATAGAACAGTTTTTAAAATACATATGTGTTTTTATTGATTTCAGAGAGGAAAGGAGGGGGGAGAGGAGAAAGAGAGAGAGAGAGGTATCAATGATGAGAGAGAATCATTGATTGGCTGCCTCCTGCATGCCCCACACTGGGATTGAGCCTTCATGAGCCCTGACTGGGAATCAAACTGTGACCTCCTTATTCATAGGTCAATGCTGACCCACTGAGCAATGCCAGCCAGGCAGTCTCACAGTGTTTATTTTTTATTTTTTAAAATATATTTCTTTATTGATTTCAGAGAGAAAGGGAGGAGAGAGACATAAAACCATCAATGATGAGAGAGAATCATTGATCGGCTGCCTCCTGCACGCCCCCTACTGGAGATCAAGCCGGCAGTCCAGGCATGTACCCTGACCGGAATCGAACCTGGGACCCTTCAGTCCCAATGCTGATGCTCTATCCACTGAGCCAAGCCGGTTAGGGCCTAACAGTGTTTTGAGGATCCACTGTGTGTCAGGCATTGTGCTAAGTGCTCAGAAGAGAAAACTCAACTAGACTTTGTCAATTAGCGTACTTTCTAAAGAGGGGAGATGACGTGGAGACTGACAATCCCGGCACAAGTGTGCTGAATATCGAGGCAGAGGTATCTGAGGGAGGCACCCCGCTTGGATGGAAGGGAAGGCTACTTTTGAGAGATGGTGCCTAATGATGACATTGACATGCCCATTTGTTGATGGTGGACTCTATGCCAGGCTTTCGGCTAAATCCTTTCCATGCATCATCATGTTTATTTCTCACAACTCTGTGAGGTTGGCACTAATGCTGCTCCTATTTTACAGATGAGAAAACTGAGACCCAGACCCAGAAAGGTTACTCACCCAAGATCACATAGCTAGGAAACGGATACTGGTACATATTTAACTAGCTCTCCAGGACAAAAAGTCCTGATCCATAGCATCTGCTAATGGCTGTAGTGCAAGCATGTCAAACCTAAAGGCTGACATGGGGCAAATAAATGAGGCATGAGGCCCGCAGGCCGCGAGTTTGACATGCTTGCTGTAGTTGTAAATATTCTGATCATGGCCGATTTAAAGTTCCAAATGTGATGTCACTGAATACAGATTTGGGGAAAATGTGCAGTAGCACACCATTATTAAATATTTCCACCATATAGCTACAATAGCTGGCCACGAAGAGGCAGGCTAGCAGGGTGGTGAGGAGCCTGGGTGCTTGAGCCAGACTGCTCTGGTTTCAAATCCCAGCACTGCAGCATCCTGGCCATGCACTCTGGAGCAAACCACATAATCTCTCTTTGCCTTTATTTCCATATCTGAAGAAAAAAAGGGATGGTGGGGTAATCCTATCTAACAGCTTTTGCTAGAAGGATTAGTCTCAATTAAGACAGGCAAACCACTTAGGATGCCCAGCACCAGTAGACACTCTGTAAGAATGAGCTATTTCTATCAAGTTTTTATTTATTTCCCTCTCTCCCTTCTTTGATTATCATTTATATGGTCAAAGGGGATGTGCTTCCCTTTAATGAACACAGATCATATGTTACGTGAGGGGAGAGGCCTGCCTCATTCATCTCTATACCTGTAGGGCCGCACCTCAGTGAGAATTTACTCTGTGCCAGGCGCTATGCCAAGGGCCTTATTCACCATCTCTTGTTTGATCCTCACAAAGATCCTAGGGGTCGGAATCTCTCCTCCTCTTTACCATTATATTTTTTTTTTTTTTTTTTGGGGGGGGGGTGAATTCTCACCTGAGTATATTTTTCCATTGATTTTTAGAGAGAGCGGAGAGGAAGAGGAGAGACACAGTGAGAGAAACAGACGTGAGAGAGACACATTGATTGGTTGCCTCCTGCACATGCCCGGACCGGTACTGAGGATCAAGCCTGCAACCAAGGTACATGCCCTTGACCAGAATTGAACCCGGGACCCTTCAGTCCACAGGGCAACACTCTATCCACTGAACCAAACCAGCCATTTTACCATTAGACGCTGAGACTCTGAGAGGTTAAGACACTCTGTCAAGGTCACAGTAAAAAAGGATCAAAACCCAGATTTATTGACATCACAGGCCTTGGTCCCTAACCTTCTTGTCAGTCTGCCTTCCAGAATATTCCAGCTTTTAAAAACTATAAAATCCATCCCCCGCCCCTACATTTTTACATGTGAAGAAAGGGGGTTCATTGTTTTACTCAAGGTCGCCCAGCTATTGTGTGTGGCAGAACTATGACAAACACCCAGCATATCGCCTCAGTCTCCTGTCTGACATTTCAGGAGGAAATGAAGCCACATTCAATAGCTGTTAAAATGTACTGATCAGTATTCTGCCGGCTTGCGTCTGGTTTCGGGCCCTTTCTGTGTCATACAAATGCAGTTTTCCTGTGGCATCCATCCAAATGCCCAGGAGAGAAGGGCGCGCCCACACCCCCAGACAGGGGCTGCCATGCCATCTCTCCTGCCTCGTCCACTGCGCACCAGGCCCGGAGCAGGAGGTGCAGCCAACCTGCCGCCGGTGAAGCTCCCTGGGTGTCCCTCTGCTTGGCTGCGTCACACAATGGCCAAGAGCTCCCGGCACTCAGGGGAACCCAAAAGACTAGGAGGAAGTCACCAGCACTTCCAATGCTCCACAGAGCCTATGGGCAGTGAGCGGGGACACCAGTAAGAGAGTTTGGGAAGAGTCCTGTGAATCTGAATCCCAACTCGGCCACTTCCTCGCTTGTAAGCAACTGGACGTGAAATTTAACGTCTTTGAGCTTCAGTTTTATATTCTCTCTCTCTCTCTCTCTCTCTCTCTCTCTCTCTCTCTCTCTCTCTCTCTCTCTCTCTCTTTCCCCTCCTTTAGCTTTTGACACCCTTCATCCCTTCCACTAATCTGTTTTCTGCATCTATGCGCTTGTTTTTATTTTGTTTTTTTAAAAGCTCCCACATATAAGAACATATGTTATTTGTCTTTCTCTGTCTCACTTACTTCACTGAGGGCAGTGGTCAGCAAACTGCAGCTCGCGAGCCACATGCGGTTCTTTGGCCCCTTGAGTGTGGCTCTTCCACAAAATACCATGGCCTGGGCAAGTCTATTTGGAAGAAGTGGCATTAGAAGAAGTTTAAGTTTTAAAAATTTGGCTCTCCAAAGAAATTTCAATCATTGTACTGGTGATCTTTGGCTCTGTTGACTAATGAGTTTGCTGATCAATGACTTAGGGTAATTAACCTTGATGTCCATCCAGGTTGTTGAAAATGGCAAGGTGTTGCCGAAACCGGTTTGGCTCAGTGGTAGAGCGTCGGTCTGTGGACTGAAAGGTCCCAGGTTCGATTCCGGTCAAGGGCATGTACATTGGTTGCAGGCACATCCCCGGTAGGGGGTGTGGAAGAGGCAACTGGTGGATGGTTCTCTCTCATTGACATTTCTAGCTATCTCTCTCCCTTCCTCTCTGTAAAAAAATCAATAAAATATACTTTTTTTTAAAAAAAAAGAAAGAAAATGGCAAGGTGTCATTCTTTTTAATATTTCAGTGTGTCTATATGTACCACAATTTCTTTCATCCATCCATTGGTGGACACAGGCTACTTCCATATCTTGGCTATTGTCTTATCTTGGCTACTGAACTCAGGGACGCATATATCTTTTCCAGTTGATGTTTTTGCCTTGCTATTCTTGACTGTAAAATGTGCATTAGATAGTATTTATTATTTTGGGTTAGGTGCATGGGAGGAAATGCTGTCTTGAACGTGACGTTTAGGGAGTGTTACTCAAGGAATGTGAGTTCCCCTTCCTTCTTCTTGTCTTAGAAGTCTTTTCCAGCTTATCATCCCAAGGCCACGGAATTTCCCAGGGAAGAGAAATGACTCTAACTGAATCCTGAAAGATAAAAGAATCCTAAATCCTGACGGATGACACGGAGGGGGTGGGGAATATCTTGTTAACGGGTGGATTCCAGGAAAAGAGTGAGGGTGAACAAAGCCTCAGACAGGAAGCCGGAGGCTGGAACAGAAAGGGCTGGGAGGTGGGAATTAGGGCGCAGGGTTGCAGAGGTAAGCAAGGACAGCCCTGCTGCGGCATAACCTCAGGGCGACCATCACTCAGTGTCCTACCTGGATATCCCCCCTGGGGGGCCCCCGGGCAGGGCCAGATCACAGAGCGCCCCGTACGCCTTTCTTTGGTGTGTGAGACTTTGTTCAGCGAGCACATGAATCACTGGGAGCCAAGGACAGCGTGGTTTCAGATTTATATTTGAAACACTTTTCAGGAGCAGCGGTGCAAATTGAAGCTGACAGAGAAAGACTCTGGGCAGGGCGGCCAATTATGGGACGACTGAAATCGTCAGGAAAGAATCTGCGGGGGCCTGATCCAAGCCAGACACGTTGGGAATGGAGAGAAGGGGACGGTGAGATGTGTGGCCTGAGAATGGCGGGGGCCTGGTGACCGACGGTGGCATTGGTGGCGATAGGTAACGCCGCAGGGGAAAGACGGGGAGAGACCATGAGTTCTGGAGCCTTTGGAGGCTGAGGCAGCCATGGGCCATCCGGGTATAACTGTCCAGGGAGAAGCTGGAGAGAGACGGGAGCTCAGTGGATACGGCTGCTGGTAGCGCCCGTTCCGGCGCCCGTGGCACGGCGGTGGGTAGAACCGGGGGAGCGGGTGGAGGCTAGAAGGAAGGGAAGGAAGCCAAGGACAGAAAATTGGGAAACACCTACATCTTAGGGATGGCAAGGGCCCGAGGACTCTGCCAGAAGACCGAGAAGGTACCATTGGAGAGGTAGACAGCAAAAACCCAGAACGATGGTCTCGGCTGCCAAGTTCAAGGAAGGAAGTGATCGGCGGCGTCCAATGCTCCCCGCAACCCAGGACAAGTCCGTCCCAGTGCCAGCAGGTTCCATGGAAAAGAGTTCAGAGGCCTTGGCAGACACAGGGCCTCCAGCCCCATCTGCCAGGAGGCTGCCCAGCCCTCCATCCCATTCCTTCCCAAGCCACTGGCCCACCCGGCACAGACACCCCCACTCGTGTGCAAAACAGCACTCAACCTTGACGGAAGCCGCAGAGGAGAAGCACATGGACTCCACGGCATACAGGAGACATCAAGACAGGGCTGGGAAGACGTCCTCCCTCCACTCCATACTAGTCTTTGCAGAAATGATCGACCGAACATACGGGCATTAACACGTATTTAAAAATCAAGAGATGAATTAGGAGCCATTGCCCACCTACCACCCCAGAAAGCACGGGCAAAGCATGTCTGTGCGGGCACATGTGTTTTCTGGCTTCACATCCTGGGAGCAGCCGGGTGGAGAGAAATGTGGGAATCCAGGGCTCGGGAGAAGCAACCGGAGACTCTCTTACGGAGGGGTCTTCGCTCCCGGGCAGGGCAGGGGCAGAGCTGGGCAAGAGGCCATTTTACCGCCACGAGATTGGTTCCAGATGGAAGCAAGGAAAGGTGTGGACTCCCTGCTGGAGCCAGACACAGCCAGAACCTGCAGTGCCTACCGTCCCAGGTGCCCAATTCCCCTGTATGGGTCCAGCCAGGGCCAGGGTGAGGGGTGGACCAGGCTGTCTGTGGCTTGGGAAAGCCTAGCTTGAATGTAATGACTTTCAGATGGACCATGGGCTTGGGCGAAGGCACTGTGGTGAGGGTCTGGGAAGAGAGGGAAAAGCAGGGAGAAAAGAGGGATTTCCCTATGAGGCAACCGAAAAAAGCCATATGTCCTGTGGGCGCCTTCTCCGGGAATCCTTTCCGGGGGCTGGCTCGGGAGGAGTGGGACCGACCCTGGCCTCCGCCGCTGGGTTCCCAGAACCCGGATCCCACCAGCCCCGTGATTCATGTCTTCTCTCTTCCCAAGGGCACGTCCCCCCTGAGTTGACGGGAGGCCAGCTCGAGGGGGGAGGACCTGGGCAGCTGCGTACTCAGACAGGATGCTGACTGAGAGCTTTGTGGCCGTGGCAGACAGGAGGGGCTCGCTTCGCCCACTCAGAGGCACCAGCACCCGCTGGCTGGGGTGTGACTATGAGGCTTCAGTAAGACTGGCTGGGATTGCAGGCCGGGGGACTGGTGTTCTCTGGCTTACAGCGCCCCCTAGCACTGGCCAGAGGGATAGGTCTGTGGGCTCCACCTGCCCACCTGAATACTGGGAAGAAAGGGCTGGTGAGGCCCATCCAGGGGGATATCCAGGTAGGACACTCACTCCACCAGTTCTTAAGGCCCTTGTTACCAACACTCATTTCCCGTCTTCAGAGGGCTTACAGTCCCGGAACAGAAGCAGCAAGAAGCACAGGGCGCTGTGGGGATACGCAGGAGGGAGACGGTGAAGACTGGGGAGGGAAATCAGGAAAGGCTTCCCGGAGGTGGTGACACTGACACTGTGATCTGAACACAGTATAGGAGTTCAATCACTGTTGGGAAGACCGAGTGGGGACAATAAAAGGCATACTTTTCTCATCGCTGAGTGCTTGTGTCCAAGAGGCAGGCAGACAGGAAAACAGGCTTGTGACAAGGGGCTCTCTCAGGAGCAAGACCTCGGTCTCTCGGATGCGTTCGCACCACGGTCTCCATGTCCAGTCTCAGCCTCGGAGGAGAGATCAGAGCGAGAACTCAGTCGTGGTTGACTGAGTGATTGACAGCTGCGCTTCAGTCCAGGGCACCTTCGATTCACCTCACCCCTGTTCAAGTGGCATGATCCATCTGCCCTTCAGTAATTCTCACCTTGTCCTTGAGAACTTCCCATGAAATCTTAATCCTTTCTAGCGGGGGGAGGAGGGGAGTGTGTGGGGCTTGGAGACCACTGAGTTACATCTTTCATCCAATAAAATGGAAATTGAGGCCCGGAGAGGGGAGGTGACTTGTACACACACACACACACACACACACACACACACACACACAGCTGTTCTTCTGCACCAACTTTTGGAACCAAACTCAGATCTTTTTTTTTTTTTTTTTTTTTTTTTAATACAAGCACCTTTCATCCCCCTAGGAAGGTTTTATGCTTTTGCAGGAGTATGCTTGGAATGTTTTCAAAAGGCTTTAGATAATTATTTGGAAAGGAAAAACACGAAGCGCACAAGAGATAAAGGCCGTGAGTCCAGGGCCATATTTGCTCCAGTGAATTCACGGGGCCCCGCGGGGCAGAGGTGAGGATTATCATCACAGACCACTATTTGGTCAGTTGGGGCAGGGGAAATGCTTCACGTTGGCCCCTGTGCAAACACTCTGGGAGGAACTCATCTGCAGATCTGAAAGGCAGGGCCAGCATGGCGAGTGGCTGGCTTTCCATGGCCAAGGTGCATGCCTCAGGCCGTGGGCTGTGGCCGGTCCCGTGTGCATGGGTGTGGGCCAGCACTGGGGAGGGTCAGGCAGCTGCTGCCCTGTCCGGAGGCATTGCGGAAATTCCTTCACCTGTCTGGACCTTCTTTTTCCCCGCTGATAAGAAGAGGATGGACTCCTGAAAAATCACGTTCCCAGAGATTCCAGTGTTCTGTAACTTCGATAGGCAGGGGGTGGGTGGTCATGGGATCACCTTTCCTAGGAAAGTTCCAGGAAGGGAAATACCCGGTCAGCCAGATACATGTGGAGACTTCTTCAGGTCCCCCAAGGTGGATCCATGGATCATTGCTCTTCGCTGTCAAGAGCAAGTGGGAAAGCCAGTGTCTTCGCCCTTCCCATGGGCCCATGTACCTTAGCAAGCGGGCTTGGGGAAGCGATGCTTGCCTATTAGGTCCCTGGCACTGTGGCCTCTGGCTGGCTGGCTGGCTGTGCGGTCTGCTTTCGGGAGGGGCTCCTGCACACAAAGACCCATGGAGCTTGCTCTCCTTTTCCTTAAGACGAGGCCTGAGCCGACCATACACGGACAGGTTGGTGGAGGGGAGTCCCCTCGGGTTAGACATGAGGGAGAACTTTCCAACCGAAAGGGAAGACGAACTCCAAAGACGCTGCATGGACTAGTTTAAGATAGGGAGCGAGAGGAACTAACCCAAACCCCCGTCTCATCACCGTTCCGCTGGAAACATCTGATGACCCGAGCGCTTCCAAAACTGAGGCGCTGCCGTGGCCGAATGCCTCGGATGCTTTCAAGGAGGAGCCTGCCACTCAGAGTTCCGGCGAAAGTTATCTGCCTCGCACTCCTGTTCTCCGCAAGGCTCCCCTCGGAGAAAACACTGGCATTTAGGACAAAGCCGTTAACATGAAAAGAAGAAGGAGAAGCGTCTTATCACATAAGATGCTTATCCAAAGTGGATTTGGTCTGGAAAGGCTTCTAAAACCTTCTGCGTGACTGGCGCGGAGCAGGAATCAGAGCAACTCAATCCCACCGAGCATGCCCTCGTTCAACCTCCAGACTCAGTGGGCTGCTGGCCACCCCCGCCCCCAAGGCTCCTGGGGCCCTCCTCTGTGCTCCGAGGGCTGGAAAGCAGGGTGGCTAAACAGCTCAGGCTTCGTAGTATTGCTAGGGTGGTGGGGAAACAGTACAACCGGACCCCATGAAACAGGGAGCCGGGTGCTGGAGCTGACACCCAGAGAGGGAGGGCTGGGGATGGGTCAGATCCAGAGCTGAGGTGGGAAGGGTCTTACACGTCGGGAGGGGGAGACGACAGGAAAACGTGGACACTAGATGCCTTTCCTTGGAGCTAAGAATTTTAAGGGGTACAAAGGAACTTTAAAAATGTACTTGAGACCATTTCCAACAAAATGTCCTGCATCCCCCTCCTCCCCCTCACTTCTCTGAAGGGTAAATGGGGGAGTTTCTGGGAAAGAGGTTGAGTTGCATTTCCGAGCAGTATTTTCAGTCCTTGCTTTGTTCTAGACTAGGGGTGTCGAACTCAATCAGAGAAGGGGCCAAAATCTAAAATCCAGCCTAAATCGCGGGCCGAATGGTTTACTGAACAGTCATAAACTGACAATGTCATAAACTGACAGCGGAGTGCAGTGATGACAGCGCGGTGCGGGCCACATTGCAAGGCCTGGCGGACTGGATTTGGCCCGCTGGCCTTGTGTTTGACACATGTGTTCTAGACTTTTCGTTATTTCTATAGCCAAGACATTGGAGTCTCGTTCTTCAAGGGATGAGCGGGCAGAGAAAGGGAGAGGGACCAGGAGTGAAGAGATAGCAGGCGCCGGCTGCAGAAGGGCCCAGCGCACTGAGAACTGAGGGCTGCTCTGGGCACAGAGAGAGAGAAACCTCTTTCCCAAGGTGGACCCGCGGGGACGCAGCTCCTGGCTGGTTGCCAAGTCGTTCGTGGCACCTTTCCGTGCCAGTCTCCTCATCTGGAAAGTGTCATTCCAACTTTATTTCCTTCCCCAGGACTGTGAGGTGGAAGGAGGTGAGGTAGGGAAAGCGTAAGGCTGCATCGAGGTGCTCCTTCATGACAAGGGGCCTCGGAGTATTCGCTGTTAGCAATTACCCATGATCACTCGCAGTCTAGGCTCCCAAGAGTCCTCCAGGACTTGGTTTCACCCCAGTTTTCACCTCCCCGCCCCCAATTCCCTGCCAGAGGGTGGAAACCTGTCTGCCCTCGGTGGGGCGACCTTTCCTCCCGCCCTTTCTAGGGGCCTTGGCACTTGCCAGTCCTCCCTCCCTGGTGCTCCCTCCTCCCAGATGCTCCCAGGGAAAAGCCTTCTTCGTGTTCACATCTCAGCTGGGGTGTCACCTCCTCAGAGACGTCCTACTCCCCCCAGAAAGCAGTGCCCTATGCAGCCATTTCTAGCCCAAGGACTCTGTGGTGTGGCCTTCACAGCGCTGCCCCCACAGACGGCACCCTAGGCGTGTGTCCATGGGTTTCCTGACATGTTCCCTGCACGTTCCCCGGGATGGAGGCGAGAACTTTGCTTTGCTGAACCCAACCTCCAGCACAGTGTTTGTCGAATGACTTCGCAATGTACACTCCGGGTGAGTGGGGAGAGGGCCTGCTATTATAACCACTAGCTCCAAAAGGCAGGAAAGCTGGGGGCAGGGGGTTGGGGGATGGCTGGGGAGAGGGTAGGCCACCTGTCCGGTTTTCCCCTCTGACTCTGCTTTTCCCAGAGAAGGTGGGAAGGTAAACTTTCCCCCAGCCTTTCCTCCGGGTGCAGTCAGGGTCCCCAGGGCCAGGCCACCCCTGACCAGCGGAGGGAACGTGGGTGCTGGGGGAGTGGGGGGGGGGGAAGCAGTTGACTCTGGTTGAGCCGGGAGGTGCCCGGAGGGGGGGTGGGCGCGTGGCAGATATGCGGGCGGGAGGGGGCACGTGAGCTGCTGCTCCCGGGGCTACCACCTATCCCGCCAGCCAGCGCGGGTCCGGGTCCGAGGCGCTTCCCAGGCCCTCCACTCCCGCGCCCAAAGCCGCATTATTCCCTATAAGGACCTGAACCGGCCCGGGGGAGGCCCCGCCCCGCCGCCCCGCGCCCTCGGCCCCGCCCCCTTTTCGGAGGGCCGATGAGGTAATGCGGCTCCGCGATTGGCCGGAGGGGCGGGACCCCGGGAGGGGGCGCCGGGGGCACCGCTGTATATTACCCGGCCACCGAGCAGCAGCGGCGCAGAGCGGGCAGCGAGCGGCTCTTGGACCACTTTCTCCTCCTCCTCCTCCTGCTGCTGCTCCAGATCCTGCTCCGGCTCCCGCGCCCCGACCCGCAGCGACCGACCGCCGGCCCCGCAGAGTCTGCGCCCGCGCCGAGGCCGCCCCCGGTCCGTCCCCGCGGGCACTCGGAGGGCAGCGCGCCTAGGACCAAGTTGCCCGATCCGTCCGGTGGGTGCCACCGGCTCCGGCTGCAGCAGCCCCGCCGCCCCGCCGGCGCGCACGGCAACTTCGGAGAGGCGAGCAGTGGCCCCCGCAGCAGCGATGACCCCCTGGCTCGGGCTGGTCGTTCTCCTGGGCACCTGGAGCCTGGGCTACTGGGGCGCCGAGGCGTGCACATGCTCGCCCACCCACCCCCAGGAGGCCTTCTGCAACTCGGACATAGGTAAGCTCCCCCCGCTGTCTCCGCGGGAGCCCCCCGGGGCCCCTCCTGCCTGCGCTGCAGCCCAGAGCGGGATGCTGCCCGCTGCTGCTCTGCTCGGGGTGCCATGCGAACTCCCCTCTTTTTGCCCCTGCCCGGGCTTGGGGCGAGGGCACTGAGAAACCCCACAGGGGCTGAAGGAATCCGCTGCAGCCTTTGCTCTCCTTGTAGAAGCTGAGGTCCCTGTGGGTCCTGTTGACATCTGGTACCCCTTCACCCCCATTCCAGAGGGCGGGAGGAAGCGCTGGGGGTGAGGGGAAAGGGACCCTAAAACTTGGGATGCCAGATAAATTGCTGGGATGTTGAATCACTAAAAGAAAAAAAAAAGTTGCCAGCCATGCGCCCAGAAAGTGGCAGGAGAAACTTGAAGTTTCGGAGTTTGCATCCCCTAAGAAGTTCATGCTTTTCCATGAGACCCACACCGACCTTGAGTTTCTCAGCAAGTGCTAATGAAGCTCCTGGGACTGCCAGCGGCGGGGTGGGAGGACTGGGGGGGGGGGGTGGAGGAGAAGACAGCGGAGGGGCTGGCCGTCCCCCAGGAGCTGTGCCGAGAGTGTTGATGGCCAGCGGGAGGCGGCGTGTGTGAGGGATCACAGAGCTGTGAGAAGTCACAGGAAAGCTGTTTTTTTTCCTCCCTCGAATGTGTGTGAGGAGGGGGAGACGGAGCCATGGAAAACAGACGTGTCCCCCAAAGAACAAAGATGCCACAGGTCACACATGACAAGCCGGGCTTGTGTCTTTGGTTAGAGCTGCTCTGTATGAAGTAGCAGGGAGGGCCCTGGGAGAGCTGGTCTCCGGCGTGCAGGACACGGGCTCGGATGGCGAGAGGTGGAGGAGCAGCTGGAAAATCTCTCTCCTCTCCTTTCTCGCTCATAAAGCATGTCCAGAGGCCCCTGCTGTGTGCGCGTGCACGCGCGCGAGTACCTGTGTTTCTGTGTGTGTGTGTGTGCATGTGAGTGAGTGTGTGAGTGTGTGTGTGTGTGTGTGTGAGTGTGTGTGTGTGCATGTGAGTGAGTGTGAGTGTGTGTGTGTGTGCGCGCATGTGAGTGAGTGTGTGAGTGTGTGTGTGTGTGTGTGTGTGTGTGTGAGAGTGTGTGTGTGTGCACACGCTGGCCGGCTGCTGGGGTGGGACACAGTCTCGCCGCTCGGCTGAGTGGATTCCGAGGTGAAGAATGGAGTATGTGTGTTTTAAGTACAGTCATAAAGGGGAAGGAAATTTTCCACTGGGTCCTGGGTGAGGGCCTCCACAAGTGTGCTGCAGGGGAGGCGGGGGAGGAGGCAGGAGCCGGGCAGGGGAGGCAGCTGAGGGTGGGAGGGGCGCTGCTGGCGGGCCTGGCCGGTCTAGGGGAACCAGGGAGGTGGCTGTGGGGACCAGGTCGGTCCAGTTAGCTGGCCTGCTGGGGAGGGGGAAGAAGGGAGTGGAGCGTGTGTAGCCTGGGGTCATGCTTATGAGAGGTTTCCTGGGGCCAAGTGGCACGCCCTCCCCTCTCCAGGGGGCCCGGCTGGCCGCTGGGTTTGTGGGTGTGCCTGGGAGGGTTCTGCTGAGCTGCCTGAGGCCTGGGAGGGTTCCTCCCTTCTCCTGGGACTGACCCCACCCAAATTCCACCTGGCCCGCCTCCTCCCCACCTGAGAGGTGCTGGGAGCTGCAGCCACTGGTTTCTGGTCTTACTCCTTGGAGTGCACACAGGGGCCTGGCATCTGACAGGTGGAGTCAGGGCCTCGCGCCTGACAATGGCTCTGGCGTGTGCCCTTGGACTTGAAGGTGTATGGGGAAGGGGGGAACCTCATGCCCCCTCCCCGCTCTTACCCTGGGCTTTTGGGTTTCCACCCTGCAAGCGGACCAGGGAGCAGTGGACACAGAGGCACGGAAACCCCGCTCGCAGCGGGGGGGGGGGGGGGGGGGGGGGGCGCTGCCTCGCTGTTCGCCACGGAGGCTGGGCCGATGCTGAAAGTTTCTTGCAATTTCTCTGGATTCACCCGGGAAAGATTCCCTCTCCCCACAACGAACTCCGGAGGAAAGCTAAGTTCCCTGGAAGTGCCCAAAGACCAGAACACAGTGACAGCAAAACGAAAAAAGAAACAATAAAAAAAATATCTTCGATACGCTGGCTACAGGCCAGCGCTGTGCCGCCTGGGTTTGGTGCACTGCACTGGTGGCAGCGATGAGATAATGCTTTTAAAAATGGGAGGTGTGCCTGTGGGCTGCTCCCTGACCTCCCCTGCCTGGCAGCGCGGGCGGCCAGTAGGGGGCTCCCTGTTTTCCTAGTCACAGCCTCCCTCCTTCCCAACCCCGGCTGAAGACTGTTCTCTCCCAGAAGGAAATACACAGCAGCGCCCGTTCCCCTTGACCCCTGTGGACCCACCGATCGATGCTGTAACTCATTAAAGAGGTTCAAGCCAGCCCACCAGCTTCCTCTTCCAGAACCTTCCTGGCTTTTTTCTTCTTCTTTGTGGCCCGGTGCCCTGTGGCTGGGTGAGGGGCATGGCATAGGCCTGGCCCCACCCTCTCTAAGGAACCCCCTCCATCTCCACCACCCCAGCCTCCCCTCTCCTCTCTCCGCATCCACAGGTGCCTCTTCTGGCCTTTCTCCCCGAAAGCCCTGGGGATTGGCACCGTCTTCTGGGTGAGGAAGAGTTCAAAGGTGTTTCTATGGCAACTCCAGGCCCTGCACCCCAGTGAAGTGGTGAGGAGCAGAGTAAACTACACGCTGGCTTAGAAGCCACTCTGTGGGAGGAAGGAAGGACTTGGCAGCAGCCACGGCCGTGGTCCCCTCCCCACCAGTCATGCCCTTGAAGCTCCTCACAAAACCTTGACTCTGGAGGAGGGAAGGGAGGGGTCTGGGAACATAGAAAGCAGTCTTGGCCAGGTGGATCCTGCTCCAGCGGCTCTGCCCAGCACAGGCAGGGGTGGGCAGTGTGTGTGCCTGCGTGCCTGCCTGCGTGCCTGCGTGTGTGTGTGTGTGTGTGTGTGCATGTGTGTGTGTGCATGTGTGTGTGTGTGTGTGTGTGTGTGTGTAGGGGGGTGTTTCTGGGGTAGGGGGAAGCAGTAGATAGGATTTTGTTCACAGCTCCAAGTCCTTCTCTCTGCTCCCCCCCCCCCCCCACACACACATAGAGGAAAGGGGCCATGAGATGGGGTGTTGGGGGCCTGCTCCCTGAGCCTAGTGGGAATCGGAGAGGAAGGCTCAGCTTGGGGGCCCTGCCAGGCCTGGAGGATGGTCCCCGGATATATCACAGAATTGTTTTGACAGGGACCAGTGCCAGCAGATTCTTTCTGTATCAGATCTGAGGCTGTGGTTTTTAGCAAAGTAGCCATTTTCAAAGAAGCCGGATCTATTCCCTCTCACGAGCCCACACAATGACACTCCACCCTGGGCCTTGGGACTTGAAGCAAAAAAAAAAAGGTGGGGGGAATCAAACTTCAGAAAGGAGCCAGCAGCCACGTGGGGTGGGGACCCAGGCTGCCCCACATGTCGGAACCCTAAGGAAGAGGAGAGCTGCTCTCCGATTCCTGCTGGGCACAGGCACCTCACGGCGGGTGGAAGGGTGGGCGTTCTGTCCATTGAGTCAGATGGAAACGTGGAGGCTGAGAGAGGCTGTGCTTGTTCAGGGTCTCATCCACGCTGCTGCTCACTGTAGCCGGTGGAGGCTAAATGCATTGCACTATACTATTCTTCAATAACGTCTCAACTTGCACTTACCCTTGACATTCTGAGTCAGACCAGCCATCCTAGGACCAACATGGGATGGGTGGTGAGCCAGAGTGCTTTCCTTGTGGACTGGAGACGTTTCGAAATGAGAAGATAACCAAATGAGATTTTCTTTACACGTCATCTTACGGGAGGGAGAACTTATCATGATTATTTGAGGGCTTTAGAGAAAAAGAAAAAGACATTTCTGACGTCCTTTGGCTATTAGAACTCAAAATCACCAAGTCAAAGTAAATAAGAAAAAGACCATCCCCTGAGGCACAGGGGGAAGTAGAGCTACTCCATTGGAGAATCTCAGACTGCAATACTCTTTCCTTCCAGTGGGGTGAGCTGGGGCGCCCTGTCCAGTCGTGCTGATGGCCAGGGGGGTGGGTGGGTGGGAAACTAGAGAGTCAGGAGGCTGGGTCCCGCTGGCTGGAGAATCCCCGCCCTCCGTGGTGTCCCTTTCACAGTCCCTGGGGAGATAAGGCTAGAACAGAGGCGCAGAGGTGGCCTGGGCGGAGGCCTTTGTTTTGTAGGAGCCGCAGGAACCATTGGGCCCCAGAGCTGAACGGCACATTCCCACAGGTTCCCCAACGACAAACAAAAACAACGCCACCATTCTCCACTGCTTTTCCCATTGCAGAAAGGACAACAAGGCCCCTTCTTCTAGCCTTTGTCACAGCGGCTCCTGGGTGGCCTGGGGAGGCAGTGTGGGGTGGTGGGGAGGCCAGGGGGTGGGCAGAGCCGGGCGGAGATCATCCAGGGCGTGCTGGCTGTGTGCGCCTAGGCAGGCTAGTGGATGTCTGTAAACTCCAGTTTCCTCCTTTATAGAAGGGGGATAGTGGTTTGTATCACCTCAGCCCTTTAATTTTTACCCGCATTTTAAAGTTACAAGTATTTTGTGAATATATTCTGCATCCATGTTATATGTATGTATGTATGTATGTATGTATATCTTTACCTATTTATCTATCTAAAAGCAGTTCACGGTAAAGTCCTTTTTGATAACCTCCTCTAATTCTAGATCCTTTTCTAGACCCTTTCTTCTCTGTGCATTTATACTCATAGGTACAGATAGAAAACTCAGAGTAGCTTTTCCCCTTAGAAACATGAAGAGTAGAACAACACATAGCATCTGCTTTTTTTTTTCTTTTTCTTTTTTTTCCATTGGGCAATGTGTATTAGAGATTGGTCTCAGTTAACACATTTGGATCTACCTCACTCTTTTTAGATATAATGTTCCATGGGGTTATGACTTTTAAAAACTGAATATGCAGCAATTACTCTGTGCTAGGCACCATTCTAAGTAATTAGCATGCATCAGCTCATTGCATTCTCTCAATAGTCCCATAAGGCAGGTGAGCTGTTATCATCTCCATTTTACAGATGAGGAAACTGAGGCCTAGAAAAATTACCTAGGTAATTTGTTCAAGGTTATAGCCGAGCCCATATTTAACCCTCTGCAACCTGATTCGAAAAATGTAATCACCTACTCTGCTATATTATTACATTATATTTTATGATGCAATATTATGCTATATTTTACCATATGCTATGATATTACTATAATAATATAATATCCCTGTAGGTGTAGGTATATATTGATTGAGCCATTCACCTATTGGTAGATATCTAGGATTCTAACAGCTTTTCATGCTTACAAAGACCACTGCAATAGCCACTGCACCATCCTCTTGCTCACGGGAACAAATATATTTCCATGGCAAAAAATTAGAATTATTGGACACAAGGACATGCATTTCACATTTTAGTAGTTCCCATAGGCTTGCCCTCCAGAGTGGCTGTGCTAACATAATTCTTTTTGTATGAAAAACAGCATGGATGGTCCTCAAAAATTAAAAATGAAGCTGCCTTATGACCCAGTGATTCCACTTCTGGGAATTTATCCAAAGAAACCCAAACACTCATTGGAAAGAATGTATGTACCACCTAGGTTCATTGCAGTGTTATTTACAATAGCCAAGAGATGGAATATTATTCAGCCATAAAATATTATTGGGGGACTAGGCAAAAACAGTGAAGAGATTGGAAAGTATAAGTGGGTAGTTAGAAAATCGTAAATGGGGATGTCAAGTGCAGCATAGGGAATATAGTCAATAATATTATAGGAATTATGGATGGTGCCAGGTCGGTACCAAAAATCCTGGAGGGATCACTTTGTCAAGTATAGGATTATCCAACCCTTATCCTGTACACCTGAAATGAATACAAAGGCCTATGAAATGTGCGCTGTGATTAAAAACCCCAGTTCTGTTCGGATGGCCATATGAAGGGATGGAGGAACCATTGCAGCCTAGTCACACTTCCACGCTTCTTTCAAATGAGAACATTTTCCTGACTTTCTAGGATTTTGCTCTTTTTTTTGCTCATCCCTCTGTCCCTTTGCGAGTGAGCAAGATTAGGGACACTTAGACCAAGTTGACAGAAGCATTTTTATAGGAGGGAGGGAAGGGCTGAGGTGTCAGGATAGCCTCGGCCCTTGACTTGTTGCCATTGGGGTAATTCAGGGGAAGATGGTCTTATTCTTTCGCTTTCATCAAGGTGTTGGACTTTGGGGTTTCACGGGAACTCAGGTTCAAGCTCACGTGCTGTATTTTGAAGACACCCACACAGGGTTTATTTGCTACCTCAAAGATGTTCCCCACTGGCTCTGGCCAGGTTCATGATGGCGCAAGGGGACACATCCCTCTGTGCCCCTCCACTTGCCATTGCATTTGGGATGATGCTTGGGCGGGAGTGGTGCGATGGCCGAGGAGATGGACCGAGAGAATGATGTCAAGAATGATGTCAGCCAAGAATGATGCCGTCACCATGGCAGCTAGAAGGCTGGTTAAGAGCGACATGTAGGGTCCTGATTATAACTCCTCGGGTGTCATAACATGGCTCTTCAGGGCCAGGCTGGCACTGGCCCACCTCTCCCTCCTCCTCCTCCTCCTCCTCCTCCTCCTCTTCCTTACAGGCCCTTGAATCTCCCATGTTCAGATTCTCTCTCTGGGTCTTGGCCCTGCCACCCCCTTGGTTTCGCGCACCCCTTACTCACTTCTTGTTCTCCAGGTCTCACTCGGTCCCATTTCCCTGCCTACTCCCGGCATCACCTTGCCCACATTGGAAACGTTTAAATTCAGCATCTTTATCAAAAACCAAGTTCTCCAAAGCTGCATGGGGACCTCCCAGAGTGGGTCATGTTTGGGCCGGGTGGAACCTAAGGGCTGGGCACCACCCAATGGGACGCATCTAACCCCTGCAAAAGGGAGGCACCTCTGTGCTGTCGGCGCTATTTGATAAGTCCAACCCCATCTTCTGGATTTAGTACTCCACCATCCTCCCAGAGGGGTTGGGGGAGTGATTTTTAAATACCACCCAGCAGGCATCCCCAACAATGACAGCCACCTTGCATTAAGGTGCACAGACGAGGCACCAGGTGCTGTACCAACTGCTCACTTGCGTACTACATCACGCTGTGAGGCTGGACAGGTGAACGTGCTTGTCCAAGATCACACCACCAAGAAGCAGAGGAGCCAGAGCCTACACCTGCTGGTCAGTCTCCAAAACTTGGATTCTGACTCGGTCTCAAGCACAGGCCCAGAGCTAGTGTTCTTTGGACTTGGGGAGACGCATTACCTTTTGTAAACGCCCCCCCCCCCACATTGGTCTTTTGACTCCCCATGTTGGGGTTCCCCTCCGTATGCTTCTCTTTGATTTCCTCCTATAGCCAGCCACCCCAGCCCCTGCCTCCCCCCGCTGCCACCAATTTTATGACAGGAAGGCCCTAACAAAACCAATTTTATGACACCACGGTCCCAACCAAAGCAAGCCTTGACCCTCTTTCTAATTCTTAACCCAGTGCTCTTTCCACTGGATCGGCGGTTCCCAGCCTTTCCAACACCAGGGACTATTTTTATTCACTTTCCTTCAATGAATTCCATGTTTGGAAACATTACCCACCACAACTTCATGCGTTGAGAGTTGATTACTTTTCCATTAAAAATAAAACTGCTACCCTATATCCATCACTGCCGTGCCAGCCAGTCTAATATTATTCTGACTTAATCAGCAAACACACCAATTAGTTGCAACCCGAAGCCAAGAATGCTGGTGTTTGCTTCAGTCTGGGAAGCGTTCTCATGGGTTATGGATGATTGTGGTATACGGTGTGGTTGGCTTACTGAAATGCTGAAAATAGCTCATGAACTCCTTAGTAGATCACTGTCCCAGGTCACTGTCCCTTTAAAAAAAATTATTTTTTATTGATTTCAGAGAAGGGATAGAGAGAGAGAGAACCACCAGTGATGAGAGAGAATCACTGATCAGCTGCCTCCTACCCACAGGGGATCAAGCCCACAATCCAGGCTTATGCCCTGGCTGGGAATCAAACCATGGCCTCCTGGTTCATAGAGATAGACACATCAATGATGAGAGAGAATCATTGATTGGCTGCTTCCTGCACACCTCCGACTGGGGGATCTATCAAGCTTGCAACCTGGGCATGTGCCCTGACTGGGAATTGAACTGTGACTTCCTGGTTCAAAGGTCGATGCTCAACCACTGAGCCACACTGGTTGGGCTAGCTCACTGTTCTTTCCCCCTCTGAGATTGGTTCCTTAGTGTGACACATCTCTCCTCCCCTGGGCAAGTCCATTTATCACCCTTGCCATTTTCATAAGGACCTACAGTGCTGAGAATGGGGTCAGCTGAGGTAGCAGGTCGCCGATGTGTCCTGGTTGAGTTGCCTACCTTTTCAGAGGAGGTGACATGGGTTCCGGTGTTTATTTTCCTGAATTAATCTCTGCAGGCTGGAGCAGAAGAGTACTGACTCTAGCTAAACAGTGTTTGACAGGAGGCCACGGGTGTCTATCCCTACTGTAGTTGCTAAAACATGAGTGTCTGGAGGAGGGGAGGGGCCCTGTTGAACCCTTCCTGATCCATGCATAAGCCACCTGCCAGGCCAGGATGGTTTGGCTGCCACAAAAGGGGCAATCCACGCTACCCAACACCCAGGTCTGATTTATGTCCCTGTAAACCTTATCGCATAACGGTGGCATTCTGGGCACAGAGAGTAGAGTCTTGAGGTATTCTCAGGCCGGCGGCCACCTGGCTTTCTGTGGGGGTGGGAAGGGGAAGGAAAGCCGTAAGGTTTGGCCTCAGAAAGCCAAGGGAAAGTTCAGCTGGTGGAAAAACAGAGCCCTCGGAAGACAGGGCGGCGGTGGGGGGGGGTGAGGGGAGAGAGGGAGGGGAGGGGAAATCCTGAGCAGACCAGAGCCATTCCGGAACTAGAGACCTTAAATATTGCATGGCAACTGTCCCCTCCCCCTCTACACATCTTTGCTCCCCTTGGAATGAGGTCGCCAGGCATCAGCCCAGCTGCCTGCAGGCTGTTTTATTCAGAAATCTCAGGGGCGCCTGCAACCCCCAGAGGAGGGCATGACTTGGGCCACAGAGACGTGGCTTCGTCCCTTCAGGGATTACAGCTGTTTGGCTCAAGTGCTGGCAGCTCAGGAGCTGGGAGGGTTCTCCTTGGGACCTAGTCTCGATCATCCCGAATAGACTCACGGCCTCTGAGATTTGGAACTTAAGTAGCTCTTGTGAACTCTGCTGCTCACAAGCTTGGGTGGTGGGGGTCAGCTTTCCCGTGAAACAGAAATGACTGTGAGAGCTGATGTGGTTCAGGGGCCTGGCACCCAGCTGATACCCAGAGCTGGGATTGCAACCCACGCTCTGAGGCCACGTCCCCCACTCTTTCCAAGGGCCAGGCGCCCCCTTCCCTCCTTCCACTAGCCTCAGTTTCCTCATCTGCAAAATGGGGGAATAATAGCATGTGACCCACTGGGTTGGTGATTACTAGCAAGCGAAACAATTCGTGGACAATGGTTAGCACAGAATCGGCCACCAACTAAAAGCTCAAGAAATGCCGGCTTTTAGTGGTGTTGTTATGGGACATGGCACAGTAGGGATTCTCGCTTTATTTTCAGGGAGAAAAGTGTGGCCCGAGGGGTGAGGTGACAGTTTTTCAGGGTCACAGAGAACTGAGTCTCAAAAAAAATCCATGGTTGTTTGAGGATCCCGCCCCAACGTGAATGCTTCTGTCAGACTGCCTCCTACAGGACAGAGAAATGAACAACATGGTTCCATGCTCTATCTTTTCACGACTCTTTGCATTTTAGAGTCTTAAGTTCGCTTGATCTTATTTGATGGCCACAACATTCCAAGGAGGAACGCAGGACGGTGGGGGTCAGCTTTCCCGTGAAACAGAAATGACTGTGAGAGCTGATGTGGTTCAGGGGCCTGGTACCCAGCTGATACCCAGAGCTGGGATCGCAACCCACGCTCTGAGGCCACGTCCCCCACTCTTTCCAAGGGCCAGGCGCCCCCTTCCCTCCTTCCACTGCTCCAGCACCACTGCCTCTGAGGCTCAGCTAGCAGGTGCCAGGGGGGCCAAGGGGAGGGTCTGGGAAATGGATCGGTGCTACTGAACCGGGATGCCAGGCCACGCTCCCAGCCTCCACCTACCCTTGTCTACCCCAGGGTTTGGTGATGTGCCATGTGCAGGCCTGGATTCAGCACCTTTTAGGAGGCCACTTTGGTAGAAATATGGCCTATTAAGATAAGAGCCAGGATCTCTGCGGTTGTGGGAGCGGAGAGGGATTCGGCTGAGCAGAACTGCTAATGAGTGGGCAGACTTCATCGGATGACATATCTGACCACCAAACTTCCTGTTGTAGCAGAGCCAATTTTTTTTTTTTTTTTCTCCAAGCAAACAGCCACCCAGTGGACCCAGCGGAAGGCTAGAATTAAACGTCAAGGTCACTCCAGGGTCTACTATCGGTCGCTGGAGGGCTTGGTACAAATTCTTTTGAAAGCCATACCCCTCTCCTGAAGCTGAGGGACAGGAGGTGCGGTTGAGACTCAGTGTTCATCAAAACGAGGCCTTCCTGCCCTAACCGGTTTGGCTCAGTGGATAGAGCGTCAGCCTGCAGACTGACGGGTCCCAGGTTCGATTCCGGTCAAGGGCATGTACCTTGGTTGCGGGCACATCCCCAGTAAGAGGTGTGCAGGAGGCAGCTGATCGATGCTTCTCTCTCATCAATGTTTCTAACTCTCTATCTCTCTCCCTTCCTCTCTGTAAAAAATCAATAAAATATATTTAAAAAACAAAACAAAAACACAAAAAACTAGGCCTTCCTGCTCCAGTCTATCCAAGCAGCCCGTGCTCCAGGAAGTCTGGCAAACGGCTTGGCTCGGCCATCTGTAGCCGAGAAGACTTCCCTCAGGAAAACCCGGCTCCGATGAACACCTGGGACTAAGATGGGTGTGATTGGATGGACCTTGTTCACACGAGTGAGGAGGGGTTTGGAAGAGCCGGGTCAGACACACAGCCTTTTGAGCAATCACAATCCACTCCCCTTCCCAACAACAGGAGAGAGGCCCCCAGGGAGCCTGTGTCTTCCTGATACACGTGTTCACTGGAAGGACAGATGGATGTCAAAGAACCCACGTGCCTGTTATTCTCAGGGTGGGTTTCTGAGCGGATGGGGACAGTGGGGGAAGGCTGTACCAGAGGAAGGCAGGGGGAGTTCCAGTTACTTCTTTGATTGATTTTCTCTTAGCCTGGGTCTCCTCACCTCCAATCTATGTCAGATCTCAAACCCAAATGCCTACAGAGTGGCAGCCCCCGATACTGGCCAAGGGATATGTTTTGTTTGGCCCATACACGTGTGTGTGTGTGTGTGTGTGTGTGTGAACATTTAAAAATCAGATTTCACATTAAACATTTGGATTTCTAGCTCATGGTTTCATATGCAACCTATTGAAATATGACTCACTTCTACCAGAAAACATATGTGTTGTTCCCTAGTCTCTTGTGATCCCACTTTGAAGGGACATATGGGCACTTAAGATTTTTCTTTATGATTAGACAAACACTAAAACAGCGGGAAAATGTGATGATCAATAGCGGCTCACATTTGGCTTTGGAGTGGGGGCAGCAATAGAGAGCGGTGGTGACTGCAGCGAACTGAAGAGTTCACAGCTCCTTTGAAGTGGACTGCTGGTGTCCAGCTCCAACCTATCAGAATGTGAGTCCCCTATTTTCAGATGTCCAGTCTCTCAGAATAAGCCAGACATCCTAATTTGTAATGTGAAATATGCTCTTTAGACATTAGGGCATAAGACTGCCCAGCTCAAAGCTGGTTTCATTAGCCACCAGCTGTATGACCGTAGGCGAGTCGGTCCTTCCCAGCCCCGTTTCTCCTGCTGTGAAATGGAGCTTGCCAGAATGGTGCTCTTAGCCTCCCAGGGCTCGGGGGGACTCACCCAGGTAATGGAGCGGTGGCTTGGCCCCATGCCTGGCATACAGTAAGGACTTGATAAATGTCAGCTATCAGAGTATCACTACCTGGTGTCTGCCCCAGAGGGTGAGCGAGCTGGAGTCCTGTCTTGTTCACCAGCGCACTGCCTGATGGGAAACAGTGATGCAGTAAACGTATCCTGAATGAATGAGGGCGTTTGAGGGAGGTAGAGTTTCAGCCCTTCCAGGCAGTGGTGCACAAAGCTGTGTGTGTGTGTGTGTGTGTGTGTGTGCGTGTGTGTGTGTGTGTGTGTGTGTGTGCGTGAGAGAGAGAGAGAGAGAGAGAGAGAGAGACAGAGAGAGAGACAGAGAGAGAAGAAATCAGATTTGACATGTTGGGCACTGACCAACCCAATGAGAAAAGCTCTTGGAAGCTGCTAAGATAGTGTGGAAACAGTGGCGACTCTTGGAAAATAACACCAAAGCCACTGCCCACCCTTTCCTCACAGAGAAGGCGAGCGTGGCTTGGGGAGGGGGTGCAGATGTGACCCCCAGGGGCCGGCCATGTGCGAACCTCATGGGCGGCTTTGTCGGCTCCAGGGCTTTGATTTATTCAGGGCTCCTTGCAGCCAGGGGAGCTTCCCGGGGCTCTTAACTTTAACGCCCCACCTGGACAGTGCACATCTGGGTTCTATTTTGTTTAAAAAAAAAAAAAAAAGTCAACCTGTATCTCTCGGAGAAGAGTGTCTCACCAGGGGACCCAACAGCGGGGAGGCAGTAGGCTAGACCACACTGCCCCAGGGAGATAACACCCTAAGATGCCAATAAGGGGAGGGCCACCGATGTGATTTTAAATGTCCTTGGTGCCACATTCAAAAGAGAGAAAAATAGCTAAACTTAATCCACTCTCTCCAAAAATATTATCATTTCCACACGTAACCAACTAATATAACGATTAGTGGGGCCTAACAGCTTTCTAAAGGTTGGATATTTAATGTGTATTTTGTACTCCCAGTTTGGACCAGTCACATGCCAACTGCTGACTCTCCACCAGTGGGGGAAATGGCCACCAGACTGATAGGACAGTGCAGGTCACGGCAATATTTGCAAATTCAAGGCCTTGTTTTATTCTCTCCTAGTATTCCTGTGAGCTCTGCAGGGATCTGGGGACATGGGGGGTGTCTTTCAGCCAATCACGGCTCTAAGGCTACTGACTTCGCTTTGCTGTATGTGACTTTCAGGGGACCATGTGCCTTGATGCTGCAGAAGCTGCCTCCCTCCACTCTCACTTGTCAAAAGGGGAAACTGAGGTCTAGAGAGGGGGAGTAGTCTGGCCTAAGAAGCTGAGCTGGAACTAGAGTAAAACTGGTAAAGCAACATTTATAATAAGTACCATTTTTATATTACAGGACCTTTGCATGCGTTGGCTCCTCAAACTCTCATAACCACCCAATGAGAGGGGGGCCTTCTTTCTGCTTTGCAGGTGAGGAAACCTGGGCTCAGAGGAACGACATATTAAAGCAGCTAGTGATAACTGGCAGCTGTTCCACGAACCTTATATGCATATATTATTCTATTAATTAGTAAGCCTTCATATTATGAATCATTATCACCACCATCATCCCATTTTACAGATGGGGAAACCGAGGCCAAGAGAAGCTAAGGAATTTGCCTAGAAGGTAGCCAGTCTGTGGTGGAGCGAGGATTTGAGTCCAGGCCTCCTGACTCCAGATTCTGAGCCCTTAATCACAAAGTATGCCCACAGGCACCACCCCTGCGGTGGCACAGCCGGTATGGGAGCGGCTAGGTCTGCCCTCGGGTTCACAGTATTCTGTCACTGTCCCCCTCCATCCTCCTTCTCCTCGGCACTTCCTGCCTCCCTGTGCTGCCAGTAAGGACCAGGGCAGACAGGCTCTGGACTCCAGCACATGCCCAGGCAAAGCAGGCACATGCCCTCTGGCTTGGCGGATGCCCTGGCTACCCGAGCCCCACGGAGGAAGAGGGTGGGAAGAACACTTGTCCATTCTGCCTTCCCACTGGGGCGAGATCACGATACCAGGTTGGAACTTGGTATGTGTCTAATTGCAGGGGGATGGGGGCGGGGGAGGCTGAGAGGATTAACACCCTTTAAATAGACACCAGAAGACTAAGAATAGCCGTGCTGCCTGGAAATTAATGGGTATTCCTGACCACAGGCCCTCCCGCTTAGTAGGTGCTCAATAAATGTGGGGGAATTACAGGAATAGGCAAATATTGAAAATGGGTCATTGGGGAACCCTCCGCCGGAGAGACTGTGCTCTGTATTGAGGGGAAAAAAAACAAAACTCTGAAACTTCAGACTGAGGTTTATTGGTCTTTTCCTGCAGGACGAAGCCCCCTGCTGCCTGTATGCCTCTATTTTTGCTGCCTTGAGGTCAGTGTTGTTATTTTTGGCCAGGAGAACCACAGGCAGCGCTAAAGCGAGGCAGAGAAATGCTGTGTGCCTCCCCCTTATGTGTAGCTTGTTGCCTGCTACCCACCTCGCTAGAAAGACGCTGGGGATGGCTTCCTTTTGTGCAATTACCACACTAGGTGTGCCCCAAGCACCCTGCAGACTCCAGTCCACTCAGAGCCCTAAGTTGGGAACCTCCAAATTTGCTACCGGTCCTTGCTCCATCCTCCACTCCTGAGCCCTCTGGGTCCCTAACTGAAGGCCACACCTCACCATCTGGCTCAGAGGCAGGGCTGCCTTCCTGGCAGAAATTCAGCATCATCCACACCTGTAGTTCATCAGGTGAGCTGTGAGGACGGGGGACAGGGAACATGACCTTGTACACATGATGGGAAAGCCTGGAGCCGTGCCTCTCAGGGTGCTGGCCTCCGAACACCAGTCCTAAGGAATGCTGTTCAGCCAATCCCTGCAGGAGAGCTGCTCACTGGCTCCCCTCCCGGAGTTACGCAATGACTGTGAGCACAGTCCGGGCTCCCGGGGGCCCTGCTGCATGGCAGCCTGTTTGACTCTAGTGCTTCCGAAACGCAGCCGATCAAGAAATAATTTCCCCCAAGAAGCACCTATACATGCATGGTGAGATGTTGCCCGGGTAAGGACTCTGAAAAAGTGAGGATTTTGCCCACTTGCCTGCCCTGTGCCCACTGAAGAGGGAAGGAGGAAGGGAGGAGTGACACCTGCATGGCATAGGACTCACCTGGGATTGCCAGACAGAAACAGTGAGTGGGCACCTTTTAGGGGCAGGAAGAGAGGGGGCAAGGGAAGAGAGACCCCCAAGGCCAGGCGTCGGCCAGAATCAAGGATCCATCCTACGCTCATGGCTTGTGTTACAATCTTACTCGACTCAGTTCTGGACACAGATCAGATCTAAATCCTAGTACCTTGATACCATTAGGGCCCTGCCAGAGGGAACGTGGGGCTGGTGTGAAGGGGACTGGAGAGAAGGGAAGGAGCAGCAGAGGGGACATGCCTGGGTGTCCCCACCTGTGGGCCCAGGGGCGCAGCCTGAGCTCTCACCTCTGACCTAGACTCCTCCTGGACGGGCACCTGCATCATTTTATGAGCTGGAGCCTCTGAGAATAGGATTTAAGCTCCGCGTACAGATTCCTAGTGGTGCAGAGGCCCCCCGAAGGCCATCTGTCATCGTCTGCCACGCACCCCACTCAGAACTTGCCTAGGAGTCACTGAGCTGGTGACGGTGTTTGAACAAAACCAAACCAAAAAGAACGGCCTACCAGTGCCGCACTGTCTGAGAGTCAGCGGTGCTGCGTGGCACTCAGCAATTGCCGGAATGTTTTGGTGAATGAATTGCCTTGGTATTGGGCCTCAAGTCCACACGAGATGCGGAGGTGGCTACGGGATTCCATCTCCTCGTGCAGGGCTCTGGGCAAAGCAAGGTCGGCCCCTCCCAGCCTGCGCGGTGCACACAGTACGCTCGCAGCGTGGGGTGTAGAAAACGGCCAAGGCCCCCAAGGCCTAGGGCCTCAGGCTCATTTATCTGTGATTTTCGGGGAGTTGCCTCCTCTTTGAGGGCCCTTGATGCTAATGCTGTTCATGAAAAGTCCTGGTCCTAAGCCGGGACACTGTGACTCTGGCTTTCAGAGAATTGAAATGAGAGAGAGAAAGAGAGAGAAGGGGGGTGAGGGCGGTGCTGGAGGAGGGGCAAGGCTGGGCCTGCTGCCTGCTTCCCCCCGTGACCCCTCCCCTCCGCTCCTGCACCTTATTCCAGTAAGAGCTGTGAGGCTAGGGGCACACTGAGGACCAGGCTCAGGGAAACACTGCTTGCACCTGGCCCTGAGAAGGAGACATGGCGGGGGGAGAGCAGCAGGTAGGGCTGGGAGGCCGGAGGGCCGTGGGCTGGGGAAGAACTCCCTGTCACGGGGCTCCAAGGCCACCACAGGCCAGGCGGTCGGATTCCTAGCCCGCGGGTCACTTGGCCCCTGCCACTCCTCCATGCCCCCTCCTTCCTAATTTCCTACTTCCTGCCTTCTCCTCTGACACAGTTATAAATAACCGAAGGCTGCTAGGGGCCTGAGGGTAGGTGAGCCGAGGAAAGTGGAAGGAGAAGGTGGAGCTAGATCCTGCCACTTGCCCTGGGTCACAGGGTTTCAGGTTGCTCCAGGGAATTTTGTTTGCTTGCTCTCTCCACCAGGGAGGGAGGCAGCGAAAGAGGGAGGCATCTGTGTTGGCTCCAGGAGGCCTGGCCTCCGGTGGTGGGCCGGTGCTGAGCTTCGCCTATTGGCTGAGGCTGTAAAAGCTTAGAGAAGGCATCTCAGGATACTCAGGGGGCAGGGCCTGGTCCCACGGGGAAAGCCAAACACAGGAAGGCTGTGTCTCCGCTTCTACCGTCTTCCCCAACTGCTAGCCATGTTGTTCATCGAGACCATTAGGCACGGGCCTGTCACCACCTAGATGTGTCCCTCCCAGCGGGGTAGGTGCTTTCCATGACTCGGTGAAGTTCCCATGAATACATTCGCTAGGACACATCCATTCCCTGAACCAAGATTTCCTGAGCCTCTGCTCTGTGAGGTGCTCCAGCCCTGGCCTGACCCTCAGGGCCATGGGTCTACTCTCCCTTCTCCACACTCCAGCTTGGACGACTGCAGGAAGCACATTCAGGGGCCGTTATCCCACTGCATCTTTTGTTTTCAAAGGCTCAGAGAACAAAAATAGGGGATTCTGGAGCAGCCGGTGTACGCACTTCCTGCGGCCCGTGGGAAGTTCGTGCACCCAGGATGGTTTCCTGTGGTACCATCCTGCCTCCTGGCTTCCTCAGAGACCCATCAGCTTGCGTGCTTTCCTGGCACCCCAGTGCACTGGGCCCTTGGAGGCATTTTTTGGGGTTGGGGGTGCCTTTTTCTGATTCCACGGAGGTGCGGTGTAGGTGTTGCTCCTGGCTCAGCAAGGGCAGTGAGTTAGGCCTCTTGCCTGGTTAGGCCCTCTCCAAGGTTGGCTTTATGCCCAAGGCCACTGTCATTCCCTTTGGGCATGACCACAGGTCATTTCCCAGCATTCCCTCCTTCCTCCAGTGTGTGTGTGTGTGTGTGTGTGTGTGTGTGTGTGTGTGTGTGTGTCTGCCTGTCCACTCATTCTACTGGAGCCCCTGCCACCACGGGGGCACCTAGAAAAGCTGAGCCAGGGGACAAGGCCTGGGATTGGGGACAATGGGCACCCAGCTTGTTGGCAAAGTTGGTGGTTTTTTTTAAATCCCATTGACTCTTAGGATGAGGGGCAGTCTTTCGAGTCAGCCTGCCCTAACCTGTCTCCTTATGTTTCAAGGGGGCATCTTGATTCTGCAGCATGACTGGGGAGGAGTGGGCACCCCCCCCTCCCCCAAGAATCTGAGTTGTAGCAGCCCCAGGATCTGGTTCCCTGCAGGCTCCAGGAGGCACCGGGGGCTGAAGAATTGGGGTTTGGGGTGTGTTCTGGGGGAGAGGATGGCAGGAGCCGCTCACACCTATTTGCAATCCAAGTCCATGCATGTCGTCTCTTGGAAGCGGGAGAGGAAACTCACGGCTTACTTGTTGGATGGGCAGCCCTGTACGGATGACACCGAGGCCAAGAGGGTCTGCCAGACACCGCTAATGAATGCCCTCGCTGCTTCTTTCATAGATAATAAAAGTTAGGGAGAAGCACGTTAATTGGCTTCCAGGCGCCTGGGCCAAGCATGACGGAGCCGAGAAATCGGGTGACTTCATGCTTTTCCACCTCCCAGGCCCGCGCTGAAGGCGGTTGTATTTCTGAGCGCGGGCAACCCTCTCCCGGGGGAGGTTGGCGGACAGTGAAGGCTGTTGGCGAGATGGAGATGAGCCTCCCAGAGGCCTGAGGTTGAACCAGCTCTTCCTTTCCTCAGGGGGAACGTGTCACTGAAATGTTGTAAACCCGAGCCTCAGTTTCCTCTACAGCAAATGGGAAGGACCCGATTCCTCGTGCAGGGCTGATGGGAAGGTGGGCGAGATATGTGGACAATACCAGGGGCTCTTAGCTTATGCCGAACGGAAGCGGAACAGGAGAAGCATGTTCCTGACTTTCCAGCGAGACCCACTCTCTCTCCTGCTCGTCACGAAGACGGGCCAGTGAAAAGGGTGGGGTGGCTGTCCGTGAAGGCCGAGTTTGTACAGATGGATACCATGGGGAGACTAAACAAAGGTGGGTGGAAGGAGGATGGTGGAGACCGGTCTCCTCTGGTCTGAAGGCTGGTTCTGAGATCAAAGAGGGAAGAATATCTGAACAGATGGAAAAACAGAGGCGCCGGGGAGTGGGGCAGGCCGCAGTTGCACTCCTGATCTGGGCATGTATCACTCCTCACGGAGCCCCTCTTGTCACCCCGGGCTCTACTGGGGGGTGGGGTGGGGGGAGACAAAGGGAGCCCCCCCCCCCCTCCGCCCCCCGAATTCAACTGTCAGCTGCTGCCAGGCGGATTTCTGAGAAAAGCCCGAGCCCCTCCCACCTGCTCTTTCCCCACCTGCCAGCCACGTGTTTGTGCTGTGAGCCCACGCCTTTGGGGCTTTCCAGACCGTGTGCCTGGGCTGGTGCGGGGCGTCGTGACCCCTGCATTCCCGGCCTCTCGGCGTCGTCGCTCTGTCACCTGCACAGGCTGCTGCTGGGAAAGTCATTGGTGCGGCCCTCTCTGGGGGACAGCCTGGCCCCAAGACTCAGAGCCTCAAACCTGAGCATGCACTTGAACTAGAGTCTCATCTCTGGAAACGTGGTCCAAGGAACTAAGAAGTGGGGTCCACGGCGGCACTGTTTGTAATGACACACCCCAAAGGGGTCGGTCGAAATGTCTGTCCTGAACAGACTGCTTAAATCAGGGGTCTTCAAACTACGGCCCGCGGGCCACATGCGGCCCGCAGAGGAGTCTGATCCGGCCCGCCAGGTTTTTTGGGCAGTGAGCGCAGCCGAGGTGTTACAGTAGGAATTAGTAGTTCATATAGTCCGGCCCTCCAGCTCTCTGAGGGACCGTGATCTGGCCCCCACTTTAAAAAGTTTGAGGACCCCTGGCTTAAATGATGGTATATTTACATGGCCATGGGGCAGCCATGTAATAGCCTGAGGCAGTCTCTGGGTGATGGAGGGGTAGTCTTTCCCATGATGTACTTTTGAGTAACAGAAGCCAGTTCGTTAAAAAAAAAAAAAAGAGAGATGCAAATATATATAGATACTCAGAGGAGAGTCTGAATGTCTATATACCAAAATAACGGCACTTATGTCTGATTCGTGGGATTAGGGCGAGTTTCATTCTAACCAGTATTTTTTGGAAAATGAAAGTTCACGTTGGTGACACATTATTTTTATAATCAAATAGAAACACAATGGTGGGAAAGGGAGGACTCGGCGGCTCCCCTGGATTTGGGTCCAGGGCACAGGTGGCGGGAAGGCGGTGGGGGTCTGCCCATTCATTCCTGGGCAGTGTTGGTGTGCAGAGCCCTCTGCAGCCCCTTTGCCCATGCGCCCTGCTTCCGAGGGCCGGGGGGCCTGGAACCCGCTGGGACTTGCCCCAGGATGCAGGAGGGGCGATGGGTGGGGTGGGCTTCCTCTGCTTCTCTTCTAAACAGAGGAGCCAGATTTGCACCTTGTGTGTGTGTGTGTGTGGGGGGGGGGGGGGGGGAGAGTTGCCAAAGGGAGTCAGCTCGGAGATCCCAGGATGCACCGGGCCCTACCGGTCCCAGGTCCCAGGCAGAAATAGCCAGGGTGCTGTGAGTTGGCACAGAGCTGCCCAGACTTGGAGGGGAGAGCAGTCTGGGCCTGCGGGAGCGAACTCCAGTGGGAATAGCAACTGGAGGGAAGCAGAAGCTTCGCCAAGAGAAACTCGGGCTGGGAACGGGGCTCTGACGGGCAGCCGAGTAACTGGGGATGGGGGAGGGAGGAACCCCTGTACTCAGGGTGAAAAGATCACAGCAGAACCCTCAGCCATGGGCGCTCTTAGGCAAGCCGCTCTAATTCAGAGCCCCCACCTCCATGCCTCGAAAACGGGGTACCCCTAGAACCCCTTGCTTGCTACATGGTTACGGCGAGGGAAGACCTATGACACCTGTGGGTGTAAAAGGAATGGAGGGGCGTCTTAGGAAGCCAGCGCATAGAAAGGCTAAGAGTCGCAGTTAGGAAGTCAAGGAGCCCCAAGTGCCTCTAAGTACGGTCAGTGCCATCTCCCCCTTCCTCCATCGGAGCGGGCCTCCCTTCAGCCCTGGGGCCTGAGCAGCTGGGGTGCTTTTTTGGGTGGGGATAGGGGGAAGGGCACAAGGTAAGAAAGCCACGCACTGTATCTTTGAACCCCATAGTCATACAGGGACCGGCACCACCGAGACAGCAGATCCCTGGCTGCAGCTCCTCAGGAATCAGGGATGGGAGACACGGCCAGATGCTTATGAGTGAGTGTGTATGTGTGTTTGTGTGTGTGTGTGTGCACATGTGTGTTCGCATGTGTATTTATAGTAACATATACATAAGCTTATGCCAGGCGGAACCACTGAGTTCCGGCTGCTAGAGGCATGCATGTACCATGTAGCTCTCCTGAATACACAGAGGAGGAAGTGCTTGGTTAGCTGGATGGGTTAGTTTCATGGCTGTCTTCACCAACGTTCCTCAGGTCTGTTTCATCTCCTTTCAATGCCGTTCTTTTGCTTCAGGACCAGTGTTTGAGGCAAATACCTTTGTTACTGAGCAGAGAGGGGAAGGCAGTTTGCACTCACTCCCGGACCAAAGGGATTCTCCCTGCCCGTGCTGCACACCCACACTGCCCACTGCCAGCAGAGGGCTTTGCACACCAGCACTGCCCACTGTCAGCGGAGGGCTTTGCACACCAACACTGCCCACTGTCAGCGGAGAGCTTTGCACACCAACCTGCCCACCACCAGCGGAGGGCTTTGCACACCAACACTGCCCACCGCCAGCGAGGGCTTTGCACACTAATACTGCCCACCACCAGCGAGGGCTTTGCACACTAATACTGCTCACCGCCAGTGGAGGGCTCTTATAAGCAGAAAGGGGCATGCAGAGGCAGGACGGACCTTGTCCAGGGGGCAGCCCTGACTTTATGACATAAAAGATGGGGCTCATATGATATATGTCTGTCTGGGATTTTATTCAGACCTTGTAAAAACTCTGAAATAGCAGGATGGGCCCAACAAGGCAGAGAAGGGACAGGCCCGGCGCACACAGGGTTCCTTTCCGGCTGATCACCAGCTGGCCTGGGGGTAGGAACAGGGGCTGAGAGTGGGGCATGGGGGACGGAGGAGGGATTGGAGGATCTGAGCAGCCGTGCCCAGCAAGGTTCAGGGCACAACCTTGTGTCTGCAGAGTAGCTGGCCCATGAGCCGGGGGCTCCGCTGACTGGGATTCCATCGATATTAAAATGACAGGTTTCAAAAGTGGTCACTTCTCGGTCCAGAGGAAACCATCAGGCGAGTCTGCAAAGACGTGTGTATGTGTGCGTAGACACATATATATAAATGTTTATACAAGTATATGTGTATGCACGCACAAACATGAACGCACAAGGATGTGGCCTGCAGAGCTGTTTATAAAAACGCCCGGCAAGTTGCTGTATATTTATGCAACTGAAAACAATATGGCCATTCAAAGGGACAGGCAGAGCTATATAAACTGACATGTTAGGATAAAAAATCAACAACAAAAAACCAAGGTCACCAACAAGTATGTCCTATATGATTCTATTTGGGGGACAGACTCCTGTGAGCAGGGAAAGGTCTTGACGGTAATTATGACTAAAGAATAATTGTAGCGGGACTCAGGGGCTTCCTATATAGTTGTGTTTTTTTTTTTTTTTTTTTTTTTTACCCTTTTCCTCCCAACTTTCCTTAAGCAAATATTTGTGTCAAAAAGAAAAAAACACAGAAAACAAAAAACACGGAGAAAGCCCCAGAGAATACCCAGGACTAGCCTCAGGGGATTTCAGGGTCCCTGCTCTCTGAGAAGTCACACTGCATCCCTTTGAACGGAATACTCAGTACAGTGGGCCCTCCGTACCTGTGGGTTCCGCACCCACAGGTTCAACCGATCTCGAAAATACTCAGAAAAAGACATTGTGGTTTTGCCGACGAGCACGCGGTTGTTAGGCCTGTGATGGCTGTGTCTGTATGGAACACGGACAGACCTTTTTCTTGTCACTAGTCTCTAAATGATACGCCCCAAACAGCTACTTAGCATTTCTATTCCATCAGGTATTACCAATAACCTAGGGATGATTTACAGGGTACTTGAGGATGTCTGGAGTTGACATGCGCATGATGTGCCATTTTATACAAGGGAGCCAAGCATTCATGGATGTTGATATCGGTGCATGGGTACATGCCATCCTGCTCATTATTCTGTCCCGCAAACTTCCTGGCATTTCAAATACTCTTCCATTTTAGTTGGGATGTAATTTCTGGTGCGTTTTCAGATTCCCCAAATATTTTCTAAGCACCAGGGTGTCTGTCCACTGTTCAGCCCAAAGCTTGTCGCCCTGAAGGGCCATGAGTAAGGGAGTGAGTGAAGGCAGGTGCTCAGCCAGGCCTCCTCACGTCGACTGCCCGACGGTCCCCCCCACCTCAACCCCCCAATAGCCTCCAGGTGCTATTGCTGCTAACCCATGATGCTTCCGAGCCCTGCTGCTCTGAGCCCTGGGGCTAGTTCTCTCGGACTCTGGGGCTCGGGAGCATGATCCTTACGAAAGGCCGCAATGAAGGAGAAACTCCCCAAGTGCACAGACCTCCAGCCCCCCTGCTCGTTCCTTCCCAGTCCTGAGAGTGAGGCCAGGAGAGGAGAGCTTTGGCCAGGAATCCAGAGAGTCTGCACGGGGTGTCAGCTTGCCCGCATTGCTGGGTGTCCACTTACCCACGCCCGGCACCAGCTGCAGGGGCAGAGCCGGGCACGGCTGGGAGCAGAGCTCCTGGTTTAACCGGTGAACTCATCTGGGCCTGGACAGCTGCATGGCTCGGGCAGGGCTCAACCTGCCTGCCGCCCAGGCCCGTTTCCTTGAAACCCATGCGGGACACGGTTCCAAAGAGCTGGCGCCAGACCTGCAAGCTCCTCCTGGTAAAAACGGCTCTGAGACCTGCGGGGGGCCCATGCCTCCTCCGGTGCCTCTGGACGTTTCTAGGCGTCAGCATGATTCTCCTGGGAACGTCGCAGGGACCCGGGAGGTGGGCAGGGAAGGGGCATGGCTGTGACTGCTACCAATTCCTGCGCTTTCACTCAGGCCCCCTCTCCTATCCATTCTCCAAAACGCAGCCAGAGGGACCTCTGATTTAGAGTGCCATTCCGACCTCGGCAGCGCCCTGCTCACGGCCTTCAGTGGCCTCCCAGTGCCTTAATGGTTCTAGAAGGCTCCGTGGGACCTGGCCTTGCCTTGCTGGGGCCACACTGTGATTCCAGCTCTTCCTCGAATGCTCTGGGCTCCAAGTCTGTCCCCCTCTCACAACCTTCGAACCTGCTGTCAACCTTTCCCTGGAACGTACCACCCCCAGGTTGCCATTGACTGAAACACACCACCCCCAGGTTGCCATTGGCCGGAACACAAGACTCCCAGGTTGCCATTGGCTGGAACACATTGCCCCCAGGTTGCCATTGGCTGGAACATACTGCCCCCAGGTTGCCATTGGCTGGAACACACCCCAGCTTGCCATTGGCTGAAACACCGCCCTACCCCCACCCCAGCTTGCCATTGGCTTACTCTTTTTTATCACGAAGGTTTCCACTAGAATGTCACCTTCCCCGCCTGACCCATCTTAAGGACCTTCCCCACCCCCCGCCATTCTCTATTCCCTGGCATCCCCGGGGATCTGTTTATTGCTCTGTCCGTCTCCTCCATCACTATTTAGTACCATGAGGGTAGAGACCTCACTTGTTTGGCGCTTAGAACATACTTGAAACTCTACCATTTGCTAATTCGTGAACAGACGCCTTTTGCTAGGTGAGGAAGTGGGGGTGCAGACAGGCAGTGAGCCCCGCCCCAAGTCACCCAGAGCGTGAGTGGCGGACCAGCTCCTGGGCTCCAGCCTGGAGAGGGTGCAGCTCAGGAAAGGAAGTTCTCACAGGGCCACCGGAGAGCAGACAGCCTCTCGGGACAACATTCTTTGGTGCTGATGTGAGGCAGTGGACCCCTGGGAGACAGGAGCCCCGGGAGGATCTGCCATCTGCCGGCTGTGGTGCCAGAGAAGCTGGCAGGTCACTGACCCGACCACTGGCAGGTGGTGTGCACCGGGAGGAAGGACCAGTGTTTAAAGAAGTTTTCCTCCCCATCGGGATGGGCACTAGGGACTCGGAGACTTTCAGGGGCCTTGATTCAATCTCTTGGCTTCCCAGTTGGGGAAATAGTCCAAGATGGAAGGTGACTTGCCCAAGGCTGCTGCAAGGGTCAGCGGTCCCGGGGGCTGGAGCTGAGGTTTCCCAGCTCAGCTGAGCATCCTTGTCCACCATCTGCCCCTGGGAGACGGGTCTGTCACTCACTCCCCGCACGCATTATCCCATGTGTCTGGCTCATCGGCGCTCCGGACTGAGCCTTCCCAGATTCAGCGCTGAGGCCGGCAGAGGGGAGTCTGGGGCTGAAGAGTCCATTGGCCACAGAAAGAAATTCACACCCTTCCTATCTTATTAGGGGTCCCTACAACAAAAACAAGAATCCTGTGACCACTCGGTCCTTACCGCCCCATTGCCCCAGAGATGCCTTGGGGATGGGAGGGGACCACCAGCTTGAACTTGGCACAAGGGACCCCCGAAACTGGCACTGTTTCTGCCTGCCAGAGTGTGGCAGAAGGGGGGGCAGGATAAAAGGAACTGCTAGGTCAGCTGGGCACTTCTTGGCAGCCCCCTCCAGTTCTCCCCTCCCCCCCATTCCTGACTTCAGTCCCAGGCCAGATAGGGAGGCATGAGTGAGCTGAGCATTAACATGGGTGCCCACTTTGATCTAAACCTTCTTTCCTTGATCACGCCCGGGCTTTGCAGAATCGCCCCAGCTTATTGCCCTGCTGGCTCTGAAAGAACACCTGTGATTATTACCGAGGGCAGGAAACATGTATGCCCTTGGCCCATGGCTCCCAACTGGCACTTTACTAATGCAGAGGCTGGCAGGTGTGGGAGGGCGCCCTCAGCGTTGCATTCGCTCCCATGTGTGGGGCTGCTGCTCGGCCCGGGATGGGTGCTGGATGCTCCATCTAGCCAGCGTCCACACCATAGCCGGGCGCCGGCCTCCATTTTTTGGTGAAAACTGGCCCTGGTTTCCATCGGTCCCTCATTGGCCTGCATCTGGCCTCCCCTCTACCACAATATCCCCCCCCCCCCCCTGAATGCTGGCTTCTGGCCATTCCCTCCTCCGGCCCGAACAAAGCCCAGCTCTGGCCACTGACCTTGGCCCGGCAGGCCTGCCAATGCCATGGCTCTCTGCCTCGTGGTGCACTTCGGCGCTGGCTTCCCACACCCATGGCGGCTTCTCTGCAAGGAAGGGTTGGGGGCTCACCCACACACTCCAATGGACCGCTTTGGGCTCAGCCACTCTCCCCTGGTCCCTGAGCAGAAAAGGGACCAGAAGTGACCCCGGGGGGCTTGGCGATGCATTCACAAGGCCTGCGGAGCTCCCCTTTCCCCCTCCCCGTCCCGGCACTGCTCTGGGTTCACTCCACTTGGAAGGAGACCAGTCCCTGTCCCTCGCTCCAACCTGACCTGAAAGCGCAATGGCCTGGGCCGGAGGAAGTGGGGCAGCCGCCGCCTCACAGGGAAGGCTGGCAGCTGGGCTGTGAGCTTGCAGGGCCCCGTGTGGGCCCCAGCTAGGACGCCGCACTTTCCTTTCTGTCTCCCCGGAGCTGCTCTGTTCTTCCCCCCGCTGCCCTCAGGCCCTTAGCCACCCTGGGAAAAGGGGCCTTTTGTGAAATCATCGTCACATCACCACCACTACTTCTTACACTCGGCGTCTCCCTTCATCCTCACAGTTCCCTTTGGCACACGGAGGGCCACGTCTCCACTCTGGAGGATCAGAGGGGTTACATGATTTGCCCAAGAGCCTACAACTTTAGGACTTCTAGCTGGGATTCAACTCCAGGTTCTTCGGGGCCCAAGTTCCCACAATTAAAAAAAAATAAATTAAAAAAATATATATATATGTTTTTATTGATCTCAGAGAGGAAGAGAGAGGGAGAGAGAGATGAAACATCAATGATGAGAGAGAATCCTTGATTGGCTGCCTCCTGCATGCCCCCCACTGGGGATTGAGCCCGCAACCCTGGGCATGTGCCTTTCGCTGGAATTGAACCCGGGACCCTTTAGTCCGCAGGCCGACGCTCCATCCACTGAGCCACACCGGCAAGGGCAGTTCCCACAGTTCTTGACAACTTCATCGTCCGTCCCTCTTTCACAGGAAACCTGGTATTGCTAACTCCCTGGGAAGGTCTTTGACTTTTCTGCCTTTGACCTTATTGGGTCCCGTGGCACCGATCATGCAGGGGCACTGGGAACAGATAGGCAGGCTACAGGAATTCCCGGTGGGAAACACCAGGGAGCTGTGCAAGGCCCCACACAGCTGTGTTCGCCCTTCGGAGGCCTGGAATCCCGCAGCCGTTTCCTGTGCCCCGGCCTGGGAGCCCGTCACGTGGCCCCGGAGCGTGTCCGCCTTTCACTGCTTCTCCCCGTGGGTTTTGCAAGGTGTTTCCTGTAGATCTTGCTGACGGCCTTTGCTGGCGCGTAGCAAAATCCGCCCAGAACATCACGATCCGCTGGCCTCCGCTTTTGTTTTTGTTTAGCCTTGAAAAACAACAACCATTTTGTTTTCCTTCCCCAACCAGAGGCCTGGGGGCAGGAGGGGAGGAGGTGGGAGATGGAGATAAAAATATTGACAGAGTGAAAAATGTTGACTATTCCTTCTGTTTCAAAAATAGAACTCTCCTGGGCTGGGATGCAGCGTGCCTGAGGTTGGACTGAGGTGGCTGCTTGGACTTCATACCTCCCGATGTGCCATTTGGGGGTGGGGGGAGGGCGGTGTCTGAGGTTGTGTGGAAGAGAAAAGAGCTCCTACTTGTTTGAAGAACAGCTTTCCCTGTGGGGAGCTCAAGGGGCATTTGAAAGAAGCCATCCGGGGAGGAGGGGGTAGATGGTACCCTGTCTCACTCTCGCGAGAACTAGGGAGATGGGTTGTTGAAGTTCTTTAGAACATTGGAGCAGGCTGGAGAGCCTCCTTGTCTAGTAGGTCAGGGCTTTAGCTAAGAATCTCTGTGCCTAGCAGGTCACTGCCTTAGCTACTGTTAAACCAAATGGACAGGGCAAGGGTGGTTGAACTTGGTCTTCAAGGATGTGGTGTAGTCCCATTTGGTACCCGTGAGGTCAGGAGAGACTGATCCCCTCGGAGATGATGTCCTGGAAGCATGTCCATAGCCTTGGATTAACATACAACTGGGAGAGTGAAGCAGGAACCCTCTTCCCCACCTTCCACAGGCATTAGTGTCAGGATCCACCCCACCTGATGTTAACGTCTGGTGCATCTATAATATACTTTAACCATTGAAATGATCCCACATTTGTTTAAATTTTTGGAAATAAACTCTTTGCTGGTCTAACAGACTAGAAAATAGGATGTTATTGGGGAAGAAAAAGACAGTGGCTCAAAAGAAAATAGATTGGTGGGAGCCACTCAAATTGTGGAGTCCATAGACCAGGTGGGTGACTTAGGAGCCAGTTTTGAACCTCTGTCCCCCGTCCTACCCGCGCCCCCCCCCCCTCCCCCTCGCTTGGCGACTTCAAGTCATCCAGACAGATAACAGGCCAAGAAAGACCTTTAAGACAAGGCCAGATGAGGCACCTGAAGCATCCTAATGCCTTACTCAAGTTTGATCAACTCTTTAGAGCCATGATTCTAGACCCAACAAACAAGGAGGACATGACCACCTGGGCCAGTACCAAAAAAGAGGAAGTAGAACCCACGGGACATGCAGGAAGTGGAAATATAAAATGAAGGTAAAGTAACCTTAGACCCTAAGGGCAGAAGGGACGCAAGAACACATCCAGCCCAATCTCTTCATTTTTCACAGTTAAAAACCAGGGTTCCAAGAGGGAATCGATTTGTCAAATTCACATAGCAAATGAATGGAAGAACTGGAAAGAGAGTCCAGCTCCCAATTCGTGGCCTTGGCTTCTTCCTACAGCTCTGTACTTCGTATGAAATAAGACTTCCCTACCATCATCCCAAATTCCTTTACTTCCTCACCCAAATAAGTGCAGGTATTTAGTTGGAGTAGGTATTGGTTAGATCATGTCAGCGTTGGGAGACAGAATCTGTTTTGAAAAGAGTAGGGGTTTCTGTTGGAGGGTGGTGAATGCCAACAGTGGGGAAGGCAAAGTCTCTCTTCATTTTGTTCACTGAGCAGCAACCCCTGGGAAATCTGCATTCAATCCCCATAAATACCACTGAAACCCTAAGAGCGGCCAGTGAGACAGAGAGACGATGAGGGGCCTCGGGCCTACGTGACAGCTGGAGGGCCATCTAAGTCTGTGAAAATATTTATTTTGGAGATGATGTAGGGAACATGACCCTGCTCTTTACCGGTCTTGCTTTGGGTAAGCCTAAGATGTCAGATCCCTGGGGGAAGGCCACAGGAGGCAGGATAAAGAAGAATTTTGGTTCAGTCAAAAAGTGGTACAACGTGGAGCTGGCTGACCTAGGCCAGAGATGCCTGCCTACTTGCCAGATGGGCCTTGGCATGGGACGGGGAAGAAATGCCATGCAAGTCACTTGAGTGGCCGTGAAAGTCCCAGGCAACTCTGGTCTGTGGCCTGTAACATGCAGTCAGGATGTGCTTCTGGAAGGGAAATATGACCCAGGCTCCCTGGACTGGCATGCTGGGTCCACCGCCTCCTGGTTAGATGACCTGGAGGAAGTCCCTTGTAAAGACTCTAGAAGTCTCAGTTTCTACAAGACAGGGCTAATGGCAGCACCTCCTTTATAGGGTCCTATGGAGACTCCAATGGGACAATCCACATAAAGCAGTTAGCCCAGGGCGTGCATAGTAAGGGCTTGATAGATGATGGCACACAGTATCATTGATGGTATTATAATTAGCATTTTAACCAAAGACAGCAGTATTCTTATCAATAGGGCAAGTTGACCTCTGCCCCAGGGACCATTCTCCTGGGGGCCTGTGCTCCCCATCCCTAAACCATGGGGCCTTAGGCCGATTGCTGGACTTCTTCTGTTTTGGGGAGCTCATGAGCCCCTCCTCACAGTTCTGTCTGTGGCTTCTGTGAGTCCTCTGGTAATTCAGCCTTGGAGATTTCCAAGTTCCCTGCATTTCTGATGCATTTCACTTGTTGGCCGACTCCTTCAGACTTGGGAAACTGTCCCATAGCAGATAGAAGAGGCTTTGCTGCCGGGCACAAGTGGGTTCAATTCCCAGCTGTGTGACCGCTGGCGAGTTTCTTATCTACCCCATGGGAGTCATGCCACCGTCTCGCAAGTTAATTTTAAGGGTGAGTTGTAAGGTGTGTCTCTTTTGTTCACCGTGTCCTTCCGCCACTCCATACAGAGGCTGGTGTGTGGTAGCCAATGAAGAAATATACTGAATGAACAAGAGGCGCAGACACTGGGGGTTGCATTCAGGAGGTGTTCAATGAGTATGGGGTCTTTTTCTTCTTTAATGCTGACACCATCTTCCCGGTATCACACTGCCAGCCAGGCAGCTTGTTCAAAATTACCAGGGGCTGGCTTCCTAATCCTGTCATTACCCACTTTGACCAAAGAGGGCAGCAGTTAGCACTCTTTACTTATTTATTTTAGAACAGAAGTTAGCCTCCTTAAAAGGCACTTGGGTCTTATCTCCAGGCATTCCTCCACACCCGTGGTGTTAGCTATGCCTGGTAACTGTCTTGGGGCTGAAGATCAATAATCTGGACTTGTTTTTCCTCATACCTGCTTCTGGCTGAGTGCCCGTTCCCCCGGATGCCTTGGCTGTAAGCTGGGGGTGGGGGTGGGAGGGTGGGAGGTGGAGTTCTGAGTGAGCTGGGACAGGGGAGCCCTGGCTCTCAGTGAGACCCTCCGAGCTGTGTCCAGTTGGTGTCTACAATCTCCCTGGCTGGTAAAAAATGTTAAGGAAAGGAGGGGAGGTCTTGATTATTTTAAAAGGTACCCAAAGATGGTTTTTAAGCAGGCCTACCTCTGTTTTAAAATAGATAAATAAGTAAAGAATGCTAACTGCTACCCTCGTTAGCCAAAGTGGGCAATAACAGGATTAGGAAGCCAGTCCCTGGTACTTTTGAACAACCTGCACTGGCACCTGTGCTGGATAACCCCAGAGACTGGCAGAGAGAGGGCATGGTGAGGTCCCCCGCCCACCCCAGAGCATGCTGGGAACAGAGCCACTGTGTGTCTGCAAAGACTCACCCGCAGGCCCGTGTGCCAATGAGGGAGGACCCTGCTCCTGGGCCCACCCCGTGTCCCTTGGCTCTCCTAGCACACACATCCCAGTGAGCAGAAAATAAAGTGCTGCAGACGGCTCCTGAGATGCTGCCAGCTGCTCTGGTCTCACAAAACGACCTGACCTAAAAGCTCCAGTACTGAGAACTGCTCGCCGGCGCGGCATTTTTCTGGGCACTGCTTCAAAGGGGCCGAGGCTGAGGACCAGGCAGCTATTCTGGGGCCTCGTGTGTGGGATAAAGTTTCCCATGGGTCCCTGAGAGGGCTGGAGCCCTCGGGGTGGGCCTGGGTGTCTGCGGGGCCGTGAGCAAGCAGGTTGAGTCTCTGAACCCTGGGTGGGTTCGACTTTCTAGAGGTCGGTGTGCACCCTGGGGCTGGGATGCACTGGAGATGTGGCAGCCAAACACTCCAGGCAAAACCACTCCCACAGGTCAAGGGGTTTGAGCGGAGGGAGGTGAGTGTGTGTGTGTGTGTGTGTGGGGGGGGGGGGTTGGAGGATGGGTAGGACAGGGATTTGTTAGACCTCACTTTGAAGATCAGAAATGGGATGTGTGCTGCAATGGGGCCTTTAAGGGGGGGTGGGGGGGAAGTCTAATGCAAAGTGGGGCAAGCAAGGCCTGGACTTGTTTCTAGAGGGTTCTCGGTGCTTTGGGCACGTGCTATCCTAAAGGCTGAGGGGAGGGACAGAGTAACGCCTTCACCACTGTCCTCAGTGACTGGAGACCCACCTGATAAATAACACTGTCACATGCTGGAGTAAGTCCCCACCTACAGCCTTAGCCGGTTTGGCTCAGTGGATAGAGCTTCGGTCTGTGGATTGAAGAGTTCCAGGTTCGATTCCGGTCAGGGGCACATCCTGGATTGTGGGCTTGATCTTCAGTAGGGGCCGTGCAGGAGGCAGTTGAACAATTATCCTCTCTCATCATTGATGTTTCTATCTCCCTCTGGGCAGAGGGGAAGGAGGGGGAGGCGGTGGTTGTACCCTGACCTCCATAATGAGGCTGAGCCTTGGGTTTCTGGCCTGCGGGCGGAGTTTGGTGTTGCCCCTTCACAGAGACATGTTAACGGGGACCTCCCATAACAGGACCCTGTGACTGGCTTCCCTTTGGATGTGAATCTTTAGTATTTGGGGGTTAGGGGTTCCCTTTCAGCTCCTCAGATCACACTGCTGCCTGCCCCCTCTTCTTTTCTGGGTGACCCTTAGGAACTAACACTCCAAGAGCCGTCCCATGAAACCATCTCTGTCTTCTTTTATCGTGTTACCTTTGAGTCCTTCCTGGAGCTCCATTCATTTATTCATTCAACAAACGTTTTGAGAACCCTGCCGGGTTCTAGGCACTGTGCCAGGTGCTGGGATCCCAGATGCTGTCCCTTCCCTCTAGTAACTCAGGCCAGTGAGTGCCAAGGAACTAATCCCAGAGGTAGAGCATGCGCACAAAGAGAGGAAGCTGAGCAGAAGACAGGAGGAACTAGTACAGCTGGGCCAGGCAGGCTTCCCGGAGGAGGTGGCATTTCAGCTGCGGAGTCTTACAGGCAGACAGACGCCTGGGGATCGAGTCATTCTCACAGAGATGAGGGGGATCACAGGAAGGTCAGTGCAGTGGAGTGGGGGATCCCGTGGGGTGCAAACATCACCGAACTCATCGGAATAATCCCGTAGATGCTGTGAAACCGAGGGATGCTGGGGCAGGGGGGATGGGAGTGGGGCTGTGGCTCCATTTGTTCCGGGAGAAGGAGCGGGGCTATGGGAGGATCACCCTTTCCACCCCTGAGCTCTGGGGCAGCTGCCTTTACTGGCCTCTGAGAGACCCAGTCCCCGAAACACCATCTCCCATCTCAGACGGTCCTCCTCCCAGGTACGTCAGCCCTGAATCCAAGAACCAGCCAGTTCCGGGACTCTGCCCCATTGGAGGCCACATGACCCGTATCTCCTTCCCCTGTTGGCCATGGCCACAGGAATAAGTCGAGGGTGGATGGCTTTGGAAGTGGTTCGACTGCAAATGAAGTCTATCAAGCCCAAGTCTGGGCATATGCCGGGGGGTGACGCTTCACTTCTGTCCTTTAATAGCTGGAAATCGAGGTCGCCTCCTACAACAGGCCCGCAGGAGGGAGATGTGGATGCTACTTGTGTTCCTTCTGGCTCATCTCTATGTTCCCGGCAGCGTGACCTTTCTGGGTCCGTGTTCCCTCCACTGCCCCCTCTGGACCCCTTCATTTCATAGACAACAGACGTCAGCGGCCCCCGGGCTGCTCCAGCACAGCCCCACAGTGCTGAGGAGGGGCGGGGGGAGCAGGGAGCCCCCACAAGCCCCTCCTTGCTCTTTGTCAGGAGGCCCGGCACCGGGCACCCCAGGACAGCTTGCCTGGGGGACCCCAGCACACAAGGCAGGCCCGGAGAACAAGGGTCTCTGTGCAGAGGGAAATTTCAATATCCTCCCGGTTTTAATGTTTTAATAGCTTTCCCTGTGATGGAAACTTGGGTTGAAATGATTTGCAGCTCCCCAGATTTTTCTGAGCGTGTGTGTGTGTGTGTGTGTGTGTGTGTGTGTGTGTGTGTGTGTTTGGGTTTATTTTTAGCCTTGGGGGTTCATTTCTTGCCAAAAATCCCCTGCTTAAATAAAACCAAGATTAATATTTCTACTTAGCGGAAAGAGCTCGTCAGGACAGGCTTTGAACCGGAGCCTCCCCATCTGGACTGGGGGCGCCTCTGAACTGGGGGCCTTGGCTCTGACATCCAGAAGGGCCTTTGAAACCGGCAAAGAGCCAAGGGCTGTCAGGGGACGGGGTAGGGTCAGGAAGAGCCTATTTGGGAGACTTCTTGAAGGAGCCGTCTTGTCCTCACCCGGCTGCCCTGCCCCACATCCCTCCCTTCTCCCCGGCCATCTGCCCGGAGAGGCGGGCGTCTGTCCTGGCTCTGCCGGGAGCCGGGCCATTCTGCCTGGCCCCCAGCTGCTTTCCCCGGCCCCTTCCCCAGGCCGGACCCAGGCTTCTCCTTCCTCTGGATACAGAGGAAGCAAGCGGAGTCTCTTTCCAGGTCCCCTGTCACCTCCAGGGAGCTCAGGACACCCCTCCTCTCCCACAGACGCCCCCCTCCTTGTGCCGCCCCGGGCCTCTGTGATTGTCCTGATGCCCTGTTGCTGTCCCTGGGTGCCATCCCCCTGTCTCCTGGCCTGTCCCTCCAGACTCTGGCTCCCAGGCTCCTCCAGGCTCATGCAGCCCCCTCTCCCCATGAGCCCAGCACAATGCTCAATACATGAATGCTGACCAGACGTTTATATGACACTAGGAGCTGAGAACGACCACCAAACCCCCTTCTTCTTCTTTTCTTAAATCCTCACCCGAGGATATTTCCCCATTGATTTTTAGAGCGAATGGAAGAGAGAAACACCGATGTGGGAGAAACATATGGATTGGTTGCCTCCTGCACAAGCCCCAACCAAGTACATGCCCTTGACTGGAATCAAACCCAGGACTCTTTGTCTGGAGGCTGATGCCTTATCCACTGAACCAAACCGGCCAGAGCCCACCAACCCCTTCTGATTGAGTAAGGCTCAGAAGGACTTGGTCATCTGCCAGAGGTTACCCAGGAGAGCATGTATCATCTTCTCCTTCTCCTTCTTCTTCTTAAATCACCCTCCGTGTGTGGCACTTTAAGCTTCATATTCATCACATACACATTAGCAGCCTGCTCTGAGCCAGCCTGGCTATAATAGTTAGTACCACAGAGAACCTGCCCATTCTAGTGGGGGAGCCAATCAAGGAACAAACACATGGATAGATACTATGTCAGAGAGTGTGAGTGCCATGGACTGTCACAGCAAGGCCAGTCTGAGGGCTTGGGGGGACCAGGGGAGGCCCCCTGACCAGGTGATATTTGAAATAGTTGAGGGAGGGAGCCGAGTGGCTACTCCAGAAAGTGGGTCCCAGCAAGGGGACTGGGAGGGCAAAGGCCCTGGGGTGTGCTGGGGTGATGGAGGAGTGGTGAGGAGGCTGGGTGCTAGGTCTCCCAAAAGGGAGTGGGGGATGGCCCTCTGGTGGAGCTCAGTTTGGGATGAATTTAACTAAACTTCCCAGGGTAAATGCAGATGAGGTGTAGACTTTTGGATACATGGATTAAGGTCCTGGGAGCCCTGGGTTGGGCGTTGTAGAAACGTGGGATGCTGCTCTCCAATTGTACGGATGGTGTGAAAGCGACAGACTGGATGTAAGAGGAGGAGGAGGAGGGGCCCCACCGCTGACCAGGATGAGCACCACAAAGGTCACGGCTGACCTTGATGATGCTGTGTCAGTGGAGGGGGGCAAAAAGCTTAGGTCAGCCCAGGAACCCTTTGGGGTTGGCTCACACCACTCCCACCTGATGAACTGGAACGGGAAGTGACCTGCACAAGGGCGCAGTGACAGGGCGGGGACTTCACCCGGGTCAGCATGCTCTGTGCCTGTTCACTCAAGTGTATCACAGCCACGTCTCCGAGGCTTTTCGCGAGCTGATTTTTTTTTTTTTTTAAATCCTCACCCAAAGATACTAACATGCTTTAGACAGAGTAGCATCCATGTGTGAGAGAAACATCAACCGGCTGCCTCCTGTACTGATCTTTTAGGTTCTGAGTCTTTGTGGAGGGGCTTGGGGTTGTGGTGAGCAACAGGCTGGGCACCAAGAGACCCAGCTGGGCAGGCCTCTCGGGCCCCTCGTAGGTCCAAGGCTCTTTGCTTAAGCACAGATGTCACCGAAGAGGCAGCAGGTCACTGGGAAGGGCCCTGGGAAAGGTCGTGGGAGGTGCAGACCAGACCTCAGGGGAAGAGGAACGGTGTCTAGCCCCTCTGTCTTCCTCTAATCAGTACATGTAAGAATCTGCAGGAAATCACCATCAGTGATATGACAGCCCGTCACCTGCTCTCGCTTCAGGGTTACAAAGTGCCTTCTCACAGATACACTATCTCCTCCAACCCATCCGTCTAACCTCAGACTCAGCGCTGGGAGAAGCCTTAGGAGCGTCGGGTTTTGTGGTTTCTAAGCTGCTGTTTTTGTTTCCATGGATGGGGAACATCGTGAGCTAAACAGATGATATCTATAATAATAAGAGGGTAATATGCTAATTAGACTGGATATCCTTCCAGATGACCTTCTGAACCAAGCTAGGGCTTCGAGGGAAGCCTGGGTTCTGGGTGCCAGAGGGAAGCTGGTATGAATTTCGTGCATCGGGCCTCTAGTTCTGCTATATTGCCAATGCTGGTTACTTGTCGATCCTCATTACTAATAGAGGGTGTATGTGTGTGAGAAAGACAGAGAGACAGAGAGAGAGAGTGAGACTGGGAGAAGGTGGTCAAGAGGATGTGGGGATCATTGGGGGCATATCAGGGGCCTTTCCTCCTAGAAACCAGTCCTCCATTCTAATCCTTAGCAGAGCTGACAGTGGGGGTGGGGAGGTGCCGGAAAATGATGCCCTCTTTTGCCATCAGTACGAGTCCCATGAAAATCAGGTTTTTAAGGAGTCCACTTTCCTGAGGGACCCGCCAATGTTTTTCCCCCTTGGGATGCAACACCGCCCTCAGGGTACCTGATCCTCTTTTCCACTGTTGGAAAACGGGGACAGTCATAGCCACCTCATAGGGTTCCCGTGAGGACAAGTGAGATGACATGCTCGTACTGCCTGGTGCAGAGGGGCTTGAGAAGCGGTAGCTGTCGCTCCCCCCCTCTCCTCTAGGCTTACGGTTGCGCTGCAATGAAATGCATGGAGCAGAGGCTCACCAGCAGGAGGGCAGCTGAGGAGCGGGGAGCCCAGCCTGCCCTCCGAGGACAGTGAGATGTTGATGGTGCTGGGTGCAGAGGGCCAGGGACCTGCTCCGTGGCTGAGCCAGGTGGGCTGTGGGCCTCCCTGCACAGCTGTGGGGTCTCCTGCTTATCACCTTTGCCGCGAGCATCTGGCCTCAGAAAGGACCCTTCCTCTGCCACCCTGCCAGGAGGATGACAGGGAAGTAAACAGGAAGTGATCATTCGAGGAGCTGGGTTGTAGGCACCCTCCCTTCCTCCTCCAGGTCCTCTGACCAGGACATTTAAGAATCTCCAGGGAAACACCCTCAGCAACATGACAGAGTGCCATCTGCGTTAGCTTCTGGGTTACAAGGGATCTTTTCACACAAGCACACACAGCCCGGCCAGGTTCTTTGCATCACTTTCACGTTCAAAAGCTCTTGACTGTGTTTGCTTTTGAGCTCCCATCCCCCAGGAGCCCAGATTGCCTCCCCGGAGCAGGAGAGGCTCCAAGGCTGAGGTTCAGGCGGCACCTCACCCCCTCCTCCGACTAGTGCTGGGCACCTGGGCCGTCAGCCCCCTAGCAGGAGCTTTTAAACCCTGTCTTCCCACCAGACTGTGCTCTGTGGAGGCAGGAAATGGGGCTTCGATGTCTTATTGTCACCCTCCCAGCACCCAACCCAGATCCCTGCATACCAACCCGGCTCACACCCATGTTGGTGCGGCTGCCGGAGGACACTGGGTGGACAGCCTGGGCCACTCTCCAGCACGAGGGAGAATAAAGAAAACCCCAGTGTCAGCCCGCCAGTCCATAAAGCTGGCTTCCAGCCGCCACATCAAGGTGGCGGGAACGCCTGATGTGCCGCCAGCTCCTAGTCTGGAAACGTCTGTTGTCAGAGCACTGTGACCCGCCCGCACCTCCCCTGCCCACCGTGGCCCCCAGGCCAGCGAAGGCTGTGGGAGCAGCATGCTTGCTGCCAGAGAGGACAGGACAAAATAGCACACAGTTAGACTGCAGAGGGGAAACCGGAGCAAATAGAGACATATTACATTCACAGACCAAACAGGCGGATGGGATCTGGAGTTGGCCAGAGGCTTGACGTTGGAAGGACTCTGGGAGCCTATTTAGGAGGCGGAAGGCTGTTTAACGTCAGTGCAGCCTTGTCGTTGTAAGGAAAACACTGGACTATGACCCTGGGATCTCGGTTGGCCCTGGCAGTCTGCACTTGGGTGACACGTGGTGATGAGAGGGGACAGCTGTCAGTGGTGGAAAAGTGGGTGCTCCAGGCACTTGTGTTTGGATCAGTCATAAGTGTCCCCCCTCATCTCTCCCTGACCCTGTGCAAGGCCACAGTATTCTGATGGGCTTGCCTTTCTTCCCATCCTGGAATGAATCCCCAGGCTGCAGCTCACAGGGCATGCTGGAAGCCCGAAGGTGCCCAGGATGTTGTCACGGGAGTGGTGGCAATGTTAACAGCAGGGGTGGAAGACACCAGTGGCTTCAGCTGGGCCACCACTGTTCTCAGTGATTGTTCAAAACCCTCATAGCCACTTGATGAGGTCCTGCTACCATCATTCCCGTTTTAGAGGTTAGGAGCTGAAGGCACAGAGAGGTTTTGCAGTTCCCCTGAGGTCACACAGTGCCAGTGCTGGGATCTGAACCCGGGCAGTCAGGCTCCGGGGCCCGGGCCCCTCAATGCCATCTCTGCCTTATTTCTGCTTATTCAGTAATAAGCACATCACGTCTGAAGGGCACTGGGCCAAGATAATCAGACAGATTTGGGAGGAAAGAACTCTGGGGACACTGGGTCTGCCTGAGGCCACCCGGTAAGGTTGCAACTCCAACTCAGATGTGGCTTCGAGCTCTTTTCACTGAACTGGTCCCCGGTGAAAAGGTTCCAGGCTCAGGCCATTTCGGGGTGAGGAAGGAGGTGCCCACCCTTACGGGACAGGTCTGCGGATGACACGCTGTGTCCAGAGGAAGCCAGGCCATTCTGAAGCCAGGAAAAGTAGCTGTTGCTATTTAAAGGGCTTCTGCTCTATCCCCCGCCCCAGGCAGAGACTGGCTCCCTGGTTTACCTTCTGTGTGGATGAGGCAGGAGAAGAGGGAGCCAAGTGAATGTGGGAAGAGCCCACAGGAAAGTCCTGGCGGCTGTGCTTTCTGCTCCGGTCATTCAGCTGTTACAGCTGGCCTGTGGGGGTCCGTGTGGAGGACACCGTCCCGGCCTCTGGGACAATGGCTCCCTGCCGAGGATGCTGCTGTGAAGCGGGACACAGAGGTGCAGGCAGGATCGTGAGGGAGCCCAGCCTGGGGTCCTGCCAGCCTCTCATGGCTCCAGCAGACTTGGAAACAGCCTCTCGCTGCCGCCTCCCCAGTCGAGCTGCCTACGCTCAGTGGCTCACTTTGCCAATGCGCTCCGTGTGCTGCCATCCCTGGCAAGGAGGGCTGGAGGGGCCGTTGATTCATTCGAGTCCGGGCTTCACGTGTGACTGGGAACGCAGGATCCGAGTCCATTTGGGAAGGGATGGGGCAGAATCCACTTGGGACGAGGGAACTGGTTCCCGGGAAATACAGAGAAATGCATGTTCACCGTGTGGGCAACCTTTGTTCTCCTAATTTAGGACCTAATGGGTGATGGCATACATTTTTTTTTAAAAATATATTTTATTGATTTTTTACAGAGAGGAAGGGAGAGAGATAGTTAGAAACATCGATGAGAGAGAGTCATCAATCAGCTGCCTCCTGCACACCCCCCATTGGGGATGTGCCCACAACCAAGGTACATGCCCTTGACCAGAATCGAACCTGGGACCCCTCAGTCCCCAAGCCGACGCCCTATCCATTGAGCCAAACCGGTCTCGGCAGATGGCATACATTTTTATGAGATTGGAGGTGGTGAGTTGAGAAAGATGGTGGGATGTCTCAAATGGGGAAGGACAATGGAGCTACCAGGATGGGTGTGTGTATGTGTGTGTGTGTTCAATTTGTGATTCAAAGTGTAGCTGCTATACATGCAGAAATCCATCCCATTTTGGTCAAGGTCTTAGCATCTAGACCCCCTTGATGCAGACTGTGTCCTGTGGCAGCCCCCTGCCTCCCAGTTTAAGACTGCTTCTTTTTCACAAAAAGTAAAAAAAGAGAACGCCCAGCTTCTTATGTGATCTCAAAGTCAACCCCTCTCTTCTGTTCCCCATATTGTCACCCTGGTTCGGTCTGATTATTTTCGCGTTCGTAGTCACGCGATACTGACTGAGCGCTGCCTTCTTTCTCCCAGACACGGGAGTGAGAAATTTCATAGGATCTTTTGTTTAATCCTCATTCTGATTCCCTGACATGGGTGGAGTTACACCCTCTTTACAGTCAGAAAGAGGAAGTGGCTTCACTTCTCTGTCTGCTTCCTCATCTATCTAATGCGGATGCTAACACCCCCCTTGTCAGGTGGTTGTGAGAAGTAAAGAAGTGAGATGTACTATTGCACATAGTAGGTGTGCAATCAATGGGAGCTGTTTTTCGGGAAACAATCCTTTCGCGGTCAGTCCATTCACTCTGTTTTGGGCAAAGCTGATAACCATGGTGTAAGTAACATGCATGTAACGTACAGCACAGCCAGGACATGGTGCCACACACTTCACATGCCCTGCCTTGCCTGATCCCTCCTCTTCAGGAGACTGGTGCCCCTGGTGTCCTGGTTTCCTTAGAGGAGGAAACTGAGGCCCGAAACAACATCACTGGCCCCCAGTCCTAATAGCCGTGCGGAGCACAGGTGGGAGGGGAGCAGGTCAGCGCGCTCCTGAGCCCACACTCCCCGGCACTGCCCCCACCACACCCTCATGAGGGACAGCCCACTGCATTCTTGGCCGTCTGAGTGCCAGGACCCAGGATCCCATCCGGATGCTGACTGGGGCAGGAGGGAAGGTTGGGGTGCATGGCAGCCCTGCGGACCTGCAGGACACCGTGAATTTACACATACGAAGGGGGAACCCCAAAAGAGGCTCAGGAAGAGGTCCTGGTAGAAAGAGAGTAACTCTGGGAGGCCATGCGATGTAGGATAGGCAATGGGGGGAAGGCAAGAAGCTGTGACATGTGAAGTAGATTTCGGATTGTGGAGAAACAGAGCCCAGAAACTCCTCGGGGGTAGAATTCCCCGGGCGGCAACTGTGAACACTGGAGTGATTAACCTGAGTGAGAACTGCCTTCCCTGCCCCCTGCCCCTCGCCCAGTGCCCCTCATCTGAATTCTTGCTCTAATGCACATGGCTGCCTATGCTAGTTGGCTCAATGGTAAGAAAGCAATGCCAGGCCCCGTGGGGCTGGATGGGCCCCCGAGATGTGGTGTGTGATGTGGTTCAGGCCTCCCTAACCTCCTCCCTGTCTCGTCTTGCCTGTCTCTGCAGTGATCCGGGCCAGAGTGGTGGGGAAGAAGCTGGTGAAGGAGGGGCCCTACGGCACGCTGATCTACACCATTAAGCAGATGAAGGTGAGTGGTGGCAGCCCGGCTGCAGGAGGCTTTCTGGGTGGGTTCTGCCGGAAGAGGCCTGGCCTGTGGGGGCAGGGTGGTCTGTGTGCCCGCTCAGTGTCTGAGCCCCAGCGCCAGCCCTTCCGCCTGGCTGGAGAGGGTGCTGCTGAGGCAGCAGGAAGCGATGGGCGGAAAGGCGGGCGGGAATGGTGGCTGCTTCATCCCAGAGCCCGCGCAGGTGGGGTCCCTCTGAGGCTGGGCTTCGGGTCCAGACAGCCGACTGCCTTGTTACCTGGTAACCATGAGACCTTGGCCAGCTCACTGGGACCCGTTGCTGGGCCTCGGTCTCCCCATCTGTACAATGAGGGGGTTGGACCAGACTGCCTTATGGCTCTCTCAAGCCCTGACTTTGCATTTCAACAAGGCCCACAGGTCTGTGCAACCACGGATGCTGCAACTTAGGTTTACTCCTCAAAGCTTTACATTGAGCTGGTGCTGGTCACAGAGACCTCATCGGGAGGCAGGAATGGTGCCCTCTGACCTATTTCCCCAGTTTTCCTTGTCTTCTTGCATCCCAGCTAGTTAGCATCATTTGCGGGGCTCCTTCATACAGCTGAGTGTGGTCCCACTGTGCGCATGCTAAGGAGCCGCCTTGGGGAAAAGTGCATCCGATTCCAAGTCCAGGGAACCCGCTTCCTGGTCTCAACTCCATTCCTGAGAAGCCCGCTGATCTCGGGACCCTCCCTGGCCTGGGCCTGGGCTTTGCCTTGTGCTAATGGCGCGGGGTGGGCTCCGTGCCCTGAGGAGCCCTGTGGCTGAGGCATTTCCAGATGCTGGGACACGGGTCACGCTCCTTCCAAACAGGAGCTGCTTCAGCTGCTGGATACTGTGGCAGCTGGCCCACCCCCCACCTCTGCAAGCACCTCCCTGTGGGCAGCGCTGTAGGCCAGGGGCCGTGGAGGCTCACGGGAAAAAACAGAGCTCCTGCATGTAGGAACTGCAGGCTGGCGGGGAGAAAGGACACAGGGCGACGAATCAGAAGTTCAAGATGGAGGCACTCAGGTCCCGGAAAACTGCGAGCCCCTTTCTTCCTTGCTCACATTCACATCCCCAGCAGTCAGGGCAGGTGCACAGCTCCGCCCCCCCCCCCCGCCCCCCACCCCAGAGGCACCCATCCGTCCCCAAGGCAGACCTGCGGGCCCCACTCTGAAGCGGGTAGAACCTGCTGCTTTGGCTTGGAAACATCCACAGCCTCTTGGTTATGTAATGTCCAGAGTCAGGCCTGGCCGGCTGCCCTTGGCTGCCTGAGCGCGGTCATGGGACCCGCTATGTCTTCCGACGGCCAGAGAGAGAGAGGGGGGAGGGGAGGGAGAGAGAGAGAGAGAAACAGGGGGTGGAGGGGGACCGAGAAGAGCAAGAACAACCCAGAAACCCACTGCGCAGCTCCTGGCGTGGGCAGTGACCCAAGGCAGGTCAGACGGGACGGAGGTTTGGGAGCACGTCCCCTGCCCACCCTGCTGCTCCTGCACACGGAGACTCTCTGTGCCGGGAGAGAGTGGGAGGCTGTGGCTCCTAGCTTCACCCAGCTTTCCTCCTTCCTTCAGGGCCTGGATGCACGGCCAGGGCCCTTGCTGTGGGCAGATATCCTATTTCTCCTCTGTGGTGTCAGACCAGCCACTGGGAGGAGGGGGAATGGGGTGTTTGGAGGCCAAATAACATTTGCTTGCCCATCCGCTTCAGAGCCACCCACCCCCACTCCCAGGACCCAGGACGCCGGTCCTCTGCGGTCCATTCGCCAGCCTCCGCCCAGGCTCCTAACCAGGTGCTGGGCATTAGGGCACCAAGTGGCTCCTTTACTTCTGAGGGGACGCCAGGAGGAAATGATTTACGCAGGGGCAGGCGTTGATGAAAAAGAGCTCCTGCTGAAACCGGTTTGGCTCAGTGGATAGAGCACGGGCCTGTGGACTGAAAGGTCCCAGGTTCAATTCCGGTCAGGGACATGTACCTTGGCTGCAGGCACATCCCTAGTGGGGGGTGTGCAAGAGGCAGCTGATCGATGATTCTCTCATCCATGTTTCTAACTCTATCCCTCTTCCTCTCTGTAAAAAATCAATAAAAATATATTTAAAAAAAAAAAAAAAGCTCCACCCCCCACGTTGAGGTGTCAGGATTCCTTCCCAGTCCGTGTGTTCTTTATAGGACACCACCCTCCCACCCCCAACTCTCCTGCCAGATAGGATGCGTCAGCAACAGGATGCATCATGCCCGCCCACTCTGGGGGCCCCCCCACCCCATTTGTACCCAGTTCCCCAGGGAACAGAGAGGTTCCCTGGCGTTTGTGGGTTTGCCCTGCAGCAGCATAACTCTTGACTTGCAACGTCCTGCAAAGAGTACAACAAACACATCTTTGTGGGAGGGAAGGGGCTGAGGCCCGGAGGCCGGCCTGCATGGGCTTTGGCCCCGGTGCCTGAGTGCTTTATTCTAGCGGATTAGCATCTGCCCAGAGATTGGGGGAGCAAGGGCTCCCTTAGAGCAGGCTTGCGGGAACTTGGAGAACCCAAGAACTCAGGTCACCCTGTGGGGCCTCTCTCTTCATTCTCAGAGGCCCCTTCACGGCCCCCCCAAACAAAAACCCTTCTCCCCCAGCGGAAAGACAGGCAGACCCTCTCCCATATGCTCCCTCCAGAGCCTCCGGAGGGCCTCTCGGACACATCTGGAGTGTGCAGAGATGCACGGTGCATGGTGGAGGAGGGGGGAGGGCTGTTAGAATGTTGAGGGAGCTCATTGCAAACCCAAACTTGGGAGATTAGCGGGAGCTGAGCCACGGGGCTGCGGTGCAAAGGCGGAAGTTTCCAGAAGTGGCCGCTGTGATCTATGGGGACCGCCTCTCTTTTCAGGACCTTCATGGGAAAGCAGTCTGCCGTTTGTGCTGTAGAGGCCAGCTGCAGGGGCAGCACGTGGGGACATCATGTCCCAGCCGGTCCCATGGGGAGGCCCGCTGGTCGTGAGCTGCGCCGGGTCCTGACTCTGTCAGGATAGACAGATTTGCTGGGCCACTGGAATACGTGGCCCCCGGGGGCCTCCTTCCTTTGGCGGTTTGTCTGAGGGGATGGATCTCCCTTTGAAGCTCCGGCTAGAAGCCTCTGACAACCCCACCCCAGCACACAGTGTGGGTGGGTTGGTGGCCGGCCTCCCTCAGGGGAATCAGATCCCCGTAGACCACGTGACAGCGTGCTCCGGAGCCCGGGCCCTCCTCTCACCCTTCCTCCCGCCCACAGATGTACCGAGGGTTCACCAAGATGCCCCACGTGCAGTACATCCACACAGAGGCCTCCGAGAGCCTCTGTGGCGTGAAGCTGGAGGTCAACAAGTACCAGTACCTGCTGACAGGTAACGGCCAGCTCAGCACCTGGGCCGGGGTGTGGCCGAGGCTCACGGTCCTTCACTTCGGAAGGACGAAGGAGGACCTCTGCCTGCGCCCAGTGAATTGTGGGGAGCGTGTAGGGTTGAGGGCACCTCCCATACCCCGTGGTGGGACCCAAGGCTCCTGCACCCAGGCTGGCTTGTCAGCTCCACCACGGACCCCGGGGAGGAAATCCCCGGGTTTTGGTGTCTCCGAGCTACTGTAAGCGAAAAGGGATCGCCAGTCCCCGAGGTCTCCACCTCACAGTCAGCCCTCGAGCACTGTCTTTGAAACTCACCCTCAGCCCCTGTAGGCAGTCAGTATAGGAAAGGAAGTAACAAAACCAGAGCCTGAAACGGCTGGTGTGGGAAGTGACGGAGCTGGTCCCTAGAACCAGCTCCGTGGTCTGAGGGGCCTCCCTGAGTTGGTTTTCCCCATCGGGACAACAGGGACCCATCCATCCTCAAAGGTGTAGGCGAGGGTGAACTAACACAACCTCAGGCAGGAAGTGTCCTGAGCCCGGTACCTGGCCCACGGTGGGGACTCGGGAGGTGTGGCTTCTTCCCCTTCCGGCTGGGCTCCCCCAAAACAACTCTGCCTCTGCTGCCCCCCCCTCCCCCTGTCCAGGCCGGATCTTCGACGGGAAGGTGTACATAGGCCTGTGCAACTTCGTGGAGCGGTGGGACCAGCTCACCATCTCCCAGCGCAAGGGGCTGAACTACCGGTATCACCTGGGCTGTAACTGCAAGGTAAGCCCCGGGACAGGCAGGCGGGGAGAGGGGAGGGGGTGCTGGCTCACAGCCCCAGAAATACCAGCTCCCGCTGTACTGGGTGCTGGGCCCCTGCGTGGGGAAGGGGGTGAGGAGGGGCGGGGGCAGAGGGGCAGGTCTGAGCGGGGATGGAAGGAATGCTGTCCCAAAGACAAGAGCAGAGTGACTTCTTGCTGCAAGCCGCTGCCTCCGTCCATCTGTGCTGCCCCCTTGGCAGTTGCTGGGGCACAAGGGCTCAGCTTCCCTGGCCCCTCCCTCGGCTCACGTTGGTGGCAGGTACAGGGTCCTTACAGTGGCAGGTCCTGCCAAGTAACACTCTGGAGCCTGGCCCAACTCCTGGACCGGGACACAGTGACAAGGCTCGCAGCCTCCCTGCTGTGGGAGGGAGTCGGGCTGTTCTCTCACTCGATTCTCAAAACAACACTGCAGTTTTTATTACTATCCTCCCCATTATGCACATAAGGAAACAGAGGCTCCGAGACCCTAAGTAACTCACCCTAAGTCACACAGCTCACTGCATCTGATGACCAGCCCGGGGCAGCTGGACCCCAGAGTTTATGCTTCACTCTGCTTCCTCAACCCCCTACAAGAATGGGGGTCACCCATCCTGGCCTGTGATCCCTTGAGAGGGAGAAGCGCTCTCAAAGGTCTGATGCTACCACTTCCTGGCTGTATGGCCTGGCTGCCCGATTCAGCTGCTTAACCCCCATGAGCCTCTGTTTCCATATTTGTAAAAGGGAGAGACATCCGTTATCAGAATGAAAGAGAAGAGCTTAGCACAGTCCTTAGCAGAAGGTCCAGCGCACAGTAGGTGGTCAGTAAGAGTTAGCCAGCAGTATGCTATTTTCACCAAGGACCGCTGTGGCTGGGCTCCCCCTGCCGTGGTCCCAGGTCCTGGGGAGTCCTGCCCTGGGGCCGGCATCAGGCCTGGGTCCCCCATGGCAGAGCCCGCTAACCGGTGGCTGTCACCTAATTGCAGATCAAGACCTGCTACTACCCGCCTTGCTTCGTGAGCTCCAAGAACGAGTGCGTCTGGACCGACATGGCCGCCAGTTTCGGCTACCCTGGCCACCAGACCAAGCACTACGCCTGCATCCGGCAGAAGGGCGGCTCCTGCAGCTGGTACCGAGGCTGGGCCCCCCCGGACAAAACCATCATCAACGCCACCGACCCCTGAGCGCCGGGCCCTGCCCCGCCTCGCCTCCCTCCCTTCCCGCTGAGCTTCCCTCGGACACTAACTCTTCCCGAATGATGACAAATGAAATTAGTGCCTGTTTTTTTTTTTTTTTCTTTTTTCTCTCTCTCGCAAATTTAGCACTTCGAACACTTAAAGCAAAGTCTGTGCTGTCCTATGGCGTTTATTTGGAAACATCCACCTGGCCCCACCCCACACCTTCTTGTTGGTTTTGACATCCCCTGTCTCCACCCAGGAGTTTTTGGTGCCATGCCAGAGAGAAGGAGGAATGTACACTCCTCTTCTTCACGATAACATAATCTCTATTTTTTTAGGAAAACAAAAATCAAAAAACTACCCTACGTGGGCACTGGAATGCCTACCCCACTCTCTTCCTCCCCCCCCTTCCCCCCCCCCCCCCCCCCGCATCTCCTAGACCCTCCTCCCTCTGCCCTTCTCCTCCATCCCAGCCCATAAAGGACACTGACAAGGTTGCTGCTAAAAGGCCAACTGTGTTAGCATCAGTCAAGGGTAGCAACCCAGATAGGCTCGAGGTAGGCGGCAGATCTGGTACACCGAGTGATGCTACCGCACGTCCCAACTGTGTCTGTATGTCTCTCACGTAAGAGGGGCGGGGGGGGGGGGGGGGGGGAGCGGGGAGGGAGGAACCGTGAGAGCGGGCCTGAGATAAAGCAGCACACACAATCCCTCCAGCTCCGTGATGCTCGGGCAGACCAGATGTTGCCGAGTCTGGAGCAAACGGCCAGGCTTGCAATCACAGAACTCTCTTAGTCCGGTGAAGACTTAAGCATCTGCCCGAAGTCAGGAGGAGGCTTTTTGCCTGCCTTGGACAAAAGCTCCGGTGAAAACTGAGACGAGTGTCTTTGCTCTCCCCGCCTCCCCCGAGACTCCCTCCTGGAGGACTCTTGGGTCCATGTGGCCAGGAGTTTGCCCGTATGTAAATTGGAGAATTACATACACCCTATGCTACACCATCCACAGAGGTAGCCCCATAGGCTTGGTTAGAGAATACTATTTCCAAGGCAGCATTTAGCTCACCGAGGAGGCTGTGTTTGTATACACCTTTGCATATATACCCACACGGGGGACATAAGCTGATTTTTTTTTTTTTTTACACAGGACACAGAATTCTGTTCCGTGCTGTTCAATACACCCATAGCTTAATCTCTTCTATTTTGTTGTTGCTTGTTGCAAGGAAATCATGACATTCCAAGTTGACTTTTTTTTTTCTTCTTTCTCGTTTTAATTAAAAGTTGAGATTCTGAACACCCTCAGCATTCCTCTCACTGGGGTCACCTGACCTCTGTCCCTGTCCTTTGCTCCTGCTTCATGTCCGGGGCCTTCGTGTAGCTGCCTTCCTGGCGGGGCTCAGGAGGGAGATGCGTGTCCGCGCGGGCCGGGGGCTGGGCTCGAGGGAAGGCTGCGGGGTCCTGCCCTGGCCGGATGGCCGGCTTCCCTGGGTTGGCTTATCTTTCCCCAGCTCCCTGGTGGGTGACGGCCACTTCCTGGGGGCCTCACCTTCCGGGTTGAAAGGGGTGGTCACTGGGGAAGCCTGGCTCTGCCGTCGGCTGGAGGGTTTTTTTTTTTGTTGTGTGTTTTTTTGAAATAAAACTATAATATAAACTCTCCAGTTAAATAAAAGTATTTTAAATGTTAGTGTTGAAATGAGATGCGGAGAGCAGGCAATCACTTATATTTCAGAATGGGGGTGGGAGGACAGTGACATGAAACACGGCTGTTCTCCTTTTCCCAGATCGTGGGTATTTATCCTCCCTTAGTATCTGTATCTTCAGTTCATTCCGCTTTAGGAAACAGAGCTGCCCGCTGACAGGGGAGAACAAAAGGCAGGCGACACGTCGTGAGGTCTCGCACGCGCATGCAAACGCCCAGGCCGGGTGCCTGGCGGAACCCCGGGTGGGAATAGCGGGGAGACAGTCCAGGCACCCGGCTTTCTTAGGGTCAAGTGCACCACCTTGTACCTTTCACCTTGTGGTCGTGACACCTGGCACGCAGGAAACAGAGGCTTTGCCGTCCGCGGGGGGCAGTGTGAGCAGAAGGAGCTGCGGTCAGCAGTCTCGTAAGGGGTGAGCCGCAGGCTTGATGTTTTTAAGATTTTTATTTCGGCCCCGAAGGCTTACAAGGTGGAATCCCTAATCCAACCTGTGCAAGTTCCCCTACCCAGAGTTGGACGTCAGCCTCCCCTCCAGGAGGCATCTGACCATTCTGGGTCCCTGGTGGGGGTGCCTCCACTCACCCAGCGGGGCCTGGGCACGAGTCACCTGCGGTTTCCCTGCAGACAAGCGGGCGGGACCTCAGGCCCTCGTGCCAGGCCCCGTGGGGAGAAGAGCGGGTCCTGGGCAGCGAAGGGTCCTTGGCCCAGCGACGTTGCCGGAGGGCGGCGGAGGAGGTCTCTGTAAGCTATAGCTTTGTTTATTTCACCTGTTCACTGACTGTATCATTTAAAGTCAATTATGTAGCCGAGGCACTTCTGTACTTCAATCATATGGTGATCGTTTTATTTTGCTAAATCTTATCCTGTGTAGGCTGTCATATGTGTACATTGTGTTTAAGAGAAAAAAAAGAAATGAAACCCACATGCCACCATTTTTCCCGAATCAAATTCTACAGTGGAACGGAGGGTAGAAGCTTCTGTGGCGCAGACGGCCAGACTGGCGAACCGGGGAAGCGAGAAGGAGCTGGTACCCAGGCCCCTCCGGCCTCCTCTCGGTCAGCATCCGTGCTTTCTGGAGGAGGCAGGAGGCAGGAGATGGGGAAACAGCACAGACATCCATGTTCTTGCTCTGTCTCAACTGGCTCCGGGCAGTCTGCCGGTCATTCCCATTCCTCTCCTCCCCTAGGCCCTTTGCCAAGTGGGAAGCCATGATTTCTCCTAAATCCCAGGCCATGAGCGCTGTAATCCCAAGACCTCTTGGTATCCCCTGGCCATTGCTCTGCCTCCCTCTCCGGGAAGCCCTCCAGGCTCTGCCTCTCTGTCCGGTGTTCCCGTGGCAAGGCAGGAAATACCGGGAGACTCCTCCCCGAGCCCCAGACCCAAACGGTGGTCAGGCTACGGCCCACAAACACCATTTTTCATACCCTGGATCCTGAGCAATTCAAGAAATAAATGATTTATTCATTTATTCACAGCTCTGTCTCGGAGACACCGAGGGAGACCGTATCCTTCCCTGCCCCAGCCCGGATCCTAGGTTTGACGATGGCCAATAGGGATTTCCCTAAGATGACACCCAAGTGCTTGGCTCTCAGCTGCCCAAAGCAAAAAATAAAAATAAAATAAAAAATCACTAAGATAGTTTGACACAAGAAAAATGCTTTGAAGATCTGATGGCAGAAGCAAAACAAAACGGGGACGGGTAGGAGAGGTAGATGTCAACAGCCTCCCAAGAGGCTCTTGGGAGGCAGGAGGAGGGAGGAACTTAGAGACCGGGTCATGCTCCGAGGGGAGGGACTGCGAGGCCCCCCACCCCCGCCTTCCCCCCGAAGCCAGTCTGCTGTCCTGACACCCAGAAGTGATGGAGAGGTACCAACCAGACAAAACACAGTCTTAGAAGGAATGTATTTGTTGCTAAATTTTGTAGCACTGTTTACAGTTTTCATCCATGTTATTTATGAATTTTATATTCCGTGAATGTATATTGTCTTGTAATGTTGCATAATGTTCACTTTTTATAGTGTGTCCTTGATTCTAAACAGTAAAGTGGTTTCTATCACACACCTGCCGTCTCTCGCCTCCTTGTGTCCTGACCGCTGCCGCCGGGGGTGGGGAAGGTTGGGGAGGGGCGGGGTGCAGATCACAGGGGGTCTTGGGAACTGGTGAGTCCCGCCTGCCCTGGCCCCAGGCTCCAGGCCCCTGCACCCACCCCGCGCTCCACTCACCTCCACGGTGTGGACCTGCCCGCCCTGGTCCTTCCCCAGGCAGGGGGAACTTCAGGACAGGCATCTTAGATTTCCTCCTGGCTGCTCCTCCAGCCCTGCTCTTGCTCCCCAATTCTATGTCCATAGTTCCACAGGATCGGGATCTTTACCTGATTACCTGTTAGTGCTACAGGTACTCCCGACGGGAGCCCTGACTTGGCCTGCCCGTCTCTTCCTAAGAATCTCAACCACGTGGAAGCGAACATTATGCACAGATGTCAAATGCCCGCCTGAAATTCCGAGTGTGGCTCAGCCTAGCGGGAAATGCCAGGAACTCGTGAGGCCTCACCATAGACGGCAAAGCCTGCCCAGAGCTTAGAGCCGCCTGTCGCCCTCAATGGATGCTGTAAACCCTTCACCCAATTGTCGCCCCATTGCTGACCATGTCCCAGGGTCTAGCTTTGCTTGTATTTTAAAGCGACACTACTCTGAACACCTATTGTACACCAGACACAGCACTCTACACGCACGGTTTCATGAAATCACAACAACCCAACGAGGTTGTTCCTCCAGCACCCATGGTTCTCAGCGATGGGAGGTCAGGCTCACAGACATGAACTCAGTGCCTAGGATCTAGTCAGCAGGCAGAGCGAGGATTGACGCTCAGGCTGGCTTGAGGATAAACACTGCGTTTCCCCACCATGGTCACGCTTTGCTGGAATATGCCGGGTTCCTCATGCCCTTTTTATTCCAACCAGCACATCCTGCATGCTGGGACTCTTACAGCATCAGATGTAAGTGAGAGATCAATAGCAAACCCCTCCATCGACTGCTCCCACCTGGAGCCTGCAGTCCTTCTGATCAGCGTCTCCAAATGGGATTGTCCAGCTCAGCAGCCTGAGCTTGGAAGTCCACAAGAGGCCACTGTCCCTGAGCTGGCACCCCCTGACACCCTCTGAACTACCCTGTTCTCCAAGACTCACTCCCCTTCTTCCTGAGGTGAGTGGAACCACAGCTCCAGGTTCCTGGGACCAATCGCACAAGCAGGCACGTCTCGGGCCGTTTCCAGCTGCCCAGGATGCTCCCATCCAACCTGTGCCAGCCCTGGGGTGCAGAGCGCTCCAGCCCATGGAAAGGGACAGTGACCTCTGCCACCGGCTGCCCAAGGGAAGCTCCGACCACTTCCCAGATACAACCACAAGTGCGTTCAAACATTGGAACGTGAAGGGGACACACAAAGAAACTGTCCTCCAACAACCCATGCCAGTCAAATACTACTGCTTTTATTGACGTCAGAGTGGAAACCAAGGCTGGCGCAGGCGCAAATAAAACAGCATCCCGCCTGTGAAGCAGCATTTACCCTTATTATCAATCTTTGGCCCCCACATGCTCGTTCAGGTGGTCCCCTTGTGTGCCCCAAATCCCAGAAATCCCGGGGAACTCTGCTCCCCTCAGCCATGCCTCCTGCTGCCTAAATCCCACCTGCGGAGCAGACTCTTCCCTTAGGACAGCCGGCGTTCCCATGAGGCATCGCGGCTCTTCCCGAGAGAGCCGTCCCGGCCCACCTCCTCCATCCAAATGGACGGAGAACACAGACATGTGTCAGTTCCAGATTGCACGAATAAGCAGCATACACAGGCCACTCACCATTGGCTTATGGTTGGGGAAAAACGTCTGCTCCACCAGCGGAAACTTCTCAGGACCCAGGGAGTGGAAGATCTTAATGAGCTGAGAAAACTAGGACAGAAGAGGAGAGAACATGGGTCAACCCCTGTCACCTCATATGACAGAGCCACCCCATGATCCCGGGGCTCGAGTGTCTGACGGCTCTGAGCTGAGCCACAGTGGCTGCTCTCTGCCTATGGGGAAAAGGTCACAGGCTTTAGCGGGCACCCGTTACCTCCTGCATCTGGCTGCACCAACCCCTGCATTCCTGCCAGGCACACCGAGTTCAGCTCCATAACTTTCAATGCACATTTCCTATACCCTCAGCCTCTCACACAAGCACAACTTGCTGGCATTCATGCGCGTCCCTTCTTTCTAGAGAGGCACGTGACACAGGAGTTTATGGCACAGACTCTGGGTTCAAATTCCTGCTCCTGCACTTCCTGTCTGTGTAACCTGGGAAAGGTGTCTGAACTTTCGTGTCCTCCTCTGTGGGTGGAATAAACGAGGGAGCCAACCTCACAGGGGCTTTGCAAGGATTGAACGTGCAGTGTTTTTTGTTTTTGTTTTTTTATTCCTTCAAATTTTATTGATTTTTACAGAGAGGAATTGAGAGGGATAGAAAGTTAGAAACGTCGATGAGAGAGATACATCGACCAGCTGCCTCTTGCACACCCCCCACTGGGGATGTGCCCGCAACCAAGGCACGTGCCCTTGACCGGAATCGAACCCGGGACCTTTCAGTCCGCAGGCCGACGCTCTATCCACTGAGCCAAACTGGTTTCAGCGAACATGCAGTGTCTTAAAGGAATTTAGGCCTTGACCGGTTTGGCTCAGTGGATAGAGCGTCGGCCTGCGGACGGAAGGGTCCCAGGTTCGATTCAGGTCAAGGGCATGTACGTTGGTTGCGGGCACATTCTCAATAGGGGGTGTGCAGGAGGCAGCTGATTGATGTCTCTCTCTCATCCAATATTTCTTACTCTCTATTCATCTCTCTTCCTCTCTGTAAAAAAACAAACAAACAATAAAATATATTTAAAAAAATAAATAAATAAAGGGATTTAGGCATAGTTGTGGGAATGGAGGTGTGGTATTTTGGGCAAAGCCTCTCTTACAGGTGATATTTAAATGGAGACTCAAATACATCAAGTGAATGAATGAAACAAGTGAATAGAAGGTGGGGGAAATCAAGTCTTGGGGGGTGGGAAAGAGGGCTCCGAGTTCTGGCTTCACGCCTGGACTCTGGGCAGGTTCCTCAGCTGTTCTGAGCCACCTGCCCGTGGTCACGATGGACCGAATGCCAGGCAGCACCACGTTCTGGTACTTGCTCCGTGCCCACTACCCAGTGCCCACGGCTAACAACAGTGATGTGACAGAATATTAGTCAGAACAGGACGGTGCTGCTTCTGACCACTAATATTGTTATAGGACACCACTGTGTCAAAATACGTGTTATATGATATTTGTTAGGCAATCACTACAAGGAGGGGACTGGGATCCAAGTTGCTTCTTCAGCTGCCTTTTCATGCTGAGGTCTTCCCGTTGGGGAACGGGTCCGTCTCAGGCCCAGGGGGTTTCTCCCACCGCCCCCACCTCCCTCAGTGTCAGCCCGGCCGCCACCTACCACCCAGGGCTTGCTGCAGAAGTTGTAGACGGAGTAGAGGGAGTTGACGGCGGGCAGCCCTCCGTACTGCAAGCCGATGACCAGGCTGCGGTAGTCCTCGCCCAGGGCCATGCTGTAGGCGTGCTGGCGGACCAGGATGAAGTCGGGCTTGAAGGACCTGCGAGAGAGGGGCCGACGGCGGCGTCACTGCGCTGGGCACTGAGGGGACGGCATGCATCGGCCACGCCCCGCGGGGAGAGCACGGAGCCGGGTGGCCATGCCCGGGAGCCCTCCGTTCACAATGGGACGGGGTGGTGGGTGTGGGTGAGGAGGGTCGGTTGCAAACACAACGTAAAATGACTGAAAGCAACTTTCACTTTCTTTCTGCTTCCCTTTCTCTTTATGCTTCTTAATATTCTTATTTTTCAAATAAACTTTTACTTTATTATGAAAATTATTAATAGTTTTACTTTCTTTTTTAATTTAATAAATCTTTATTGTTCAGATTATTATAATAATTTCTCCTTCCCCCCCTCCCCCACAGCTCCCCTCCACCCGGTTCCCACCCCACCCTCTGCCCTTACCTCCCCACCACTGTCCTCATCCATAGGTGTACACTTTTTGTCTAGTCTCTTCCTGCGCCCCCATACCTTTTCCCCCCGAGAATTATCAGTCCATTCCTTTTTTTATGCCCCTGATTCTATTATATTCACCAGTTTATTATTTTCCTCAGATTTTTAATTCACTTGATTTTGGATTCACTTGTTGATAGATATGCATTTGTTGTTCATAATTTTATCTTTACTTTTTTTCTTCTTCCTCTTCTTTTTTTTAATATATTTTATTGATTTTGTACAGAGAGGAAGGGAGAGAGAGAGTTAGAAACATCGATGAGAGTCATTGATCAGCTGCCTCTTGCACACCCCCTACTGGGGATATGCCCGCAACCAAGGTACATGCCCTTGACTGGAATCGAACCCGGGACCCTTCAGTTCCCAAGCCAACGCTCTATCCACTGAGCCAAACAGGTCCCGGCTCTTCTTCCTCTTCTTAAAATAAAAATATTTTTTCATTGATTTCAGAGATGGAGAGGGAGAGAGAGAGAGAGAGAGAGAGAGAGAGAGAGAGATAAACACCAACGATGAGATAAGATCTTTGATTGGCTGCCTCTTGCACACCCACACTGGGGATCGGGCCTGCAACCCAGGCATGTGCCCAGACTGGGAATCAAACCCTGACCTCCTGGCTCCTAAGTTGACGCCCAACCACTGAGCCACACCAGCTGGGCTCTTCTCCCCTTTCAAGGAAGCTGCAAGGGCGCTAATGCGATGGCCGGGTCCATGCTCAGGTTCCTCTGCAGACACCACTCTGATTAGCGCTCACAGCAACCTGGTGAAGGCCGGGACTACCTAGGTCCCCATTTTATGGATGGGAACACTGCAGCTCAGAGAAGTTATACATCTTCGCAGGTGACAGAGTCTTTTTAAATTTTTAAAATTGATTTGAGAGAGAGAGGAAGGGAGAGAGAGAGAGAGAGAGAGAGAGAGAGAGAGAGAGAGAGAGAGAGAGAGAAAGAGAGAGAGAGAGAGGAAGAGAGAGAGAGAGAGAGGGAGAGAGGGAGGGAGGGAGGAGGGGGGGAGAAACATCAACGTGAGAGAAAAAATTGATCATTTGCCTTATGCACGTGCCCTGACGGGATCGAAACTGCAACCTAAGTATGTGCCCTGCCCATGAATTGGACCTGCAACCTTTTGGTGGCGAGTGACACCAGGATGATGTCAAGAGGCCCGTGGGGCCCACCAGCGGCTACACATCATGGCGTCCGTGGGAAAGTGGCCTGGCGGGGTTTATGAGCAGCTGGGCTCTCTGATCAGTCCTGGGCCCTCTCTGTAAAGTTTACAATACAGGAACATGAGTTGCGGGAGGAATTGGCCTTCCTCACCTCCCTCCTCAGCCTCAGAACCTCAGTCTGTTTATCCTGCTCTCTTGCTTCCCTTTCGTTCTGAGAAGCTGTCCATGCCGCTCTATCCTACTCCTCCGTCCCCCTGGTGAACCGACACGTTATGGGTTGAAGTGTGTCCCCCAAAAGACACTTTGAAATCCTCAGCCCTGTTACCTGTGCCTGTGACCTCAGGGCAGTGGTTCTCAACCTTTCTGATGCCGCGACCCTTCAAAATAGTTCCTCATGTTGTGGTGACCCCCAACCATAAAATTATTTTCGTTGCTACTTCATAACTGTAATTTTGCTCCTGTTATGAATGGTTCTCAAACCTGTGGCTCTACTACCACTGCTGTAGGGTCTAAGATGATCAGAAAACACAGATATTTACATTGCGATTCATTAACAGTAGCAAAATTACAGTTATAAAGTAGCAATGAAAATAATTTTATGGTTGGGGGTCACCACAACATGAGGAACTGTATTAAAGGGTCTCGGCATTAGGAAGGTGGAGAACCACTGCTTTAGGGGAAACAGTGCCTGCAGATTTAATCAAGTGACGTCGAGGCTGGAGTGGAGGGGCCGCATCCCATGCCTGGGGAGTTTACAGAAAGAGGGGAATGCAGACATAGACACGAGAGGAAGAGGAGGGCTGCACGCGACGAAGGAGGTAAGGCTCGGAGTAACGTGTCTACACGCCAGGAGCACCGAGGATCGCTGGCATCCACGAGGAGCCAGGGGGTCAGGAAAGGACCTGCCCCAGGTCCTGAGAGGGAGCACGGCCCTGCCCCCCTGATGGCAGACCCCAGACTTGGAGCTACACGAGAACACTCTCTGCCTTGTATGCCGCCCAGCCCAGGGCACTTCGTGACAGCAGCCTCCGGAAACACAGACACAGCCCACCCGGATGCTTCCTCTTTCTAGCAGCTTCCAGAATGTTCTGGCTCCTTTGTATCCTTCCACGGCCCCTTCCCCACTTCCCAAAACAACCAGCCCAACCCCCACAGCAAGGAAAGGTGGAAAAGGAATCCACATGTTTACACTTTGAAATGTTAACGAGTCAACAAGCTGACCAAGACCAATGCACTGAGGTCTGTTTGGAAGGATGGTCCCCAGGGCTCAGCTGGCTGCCTCTGAGGGGGTCAGGGGGGAGACACAGGGGTGACTGCATTCTTCCGCAGTCTCTGTGGTACTGATTGCATTAAAAACAAACAAACAAACAAAAAAACAAAAAAAACAAAAACAAAAACAAAAAAACAGGAATAAAAAGAGCACAGAACGTTTTTACCACCAGGAAAAAACAATGAGGTTATCTTCATTTTGGGGGGGCGGGTGGGGGGGGGATGATCAATGTGACAATGATGTAACAGCACAGAAAATGCTGACGGGACAGTTTCATGTGACATAAAACAGTAGGAAAGAGACGCCGTGTGACTAGAACTCCGTAAACATGATGGTCCAGGAAGGCGAGATGGAAATGGCTACGTGCTAAGGCGGTGAGTTCTGTTGTTTTGAAATTTCCCATTTTTGTGATACTGTGGTTGGGGAATTCATCAGAACTTCTGGCTCGCCTCAATCCATAAGTGAGCTGTGAAGCAAGTCCCCTCCACTTTAGAGGGGCCAGGACCTTGAGCAGTGAGAGGGCACTGTGGACATTAGGGATATTTCTGTGTTAAATATGGAAACAAGGCATGCCCACGGTGCCCTTGCCCACCTGTCTGCTCTGACCAGTTTTTCAATGCCCACTCTTAAAAAAAAATTATATATATTTCAGAGAAGAAGTGAGAGGGAGAGAGAGATAGAAATATCAATGATGAGAGAGAATAACTGATCAGCTGTTTCCTGCACAGCCCACACTGGGGATCAAACCTATAACTCAGGCATGTGCCCTGACCAGGAATTGAACTGTGACTTTCTGGCTCATAGGTCGACGCTCAACCCCTGAGCCATGCCCACTCTTAAAAAACTCTCCCTGATGTTATTTGCTTCCTGGGATACAGCTGGCCAGCACTTGCACACAGGCACGCGCACGTACACACACACACACACACACACACACACACACACACACTTTGAAAACAGTGATGTTCCCTGTAACAACCAGGGGTTGGGAACTACGTGTGAGAATCTTTTCCTGGTGCCCAGCAGGTGCCAGCACATAGTAGGTGCTCAGGAGAGGCACGTGGAAGTGGAGCGTGCTCTGGCCTCACTGCTCAGGGTCCTGGCCCCTCTGAAGTTAATCGCACTTCATCAGCGAGCAGGGGAAAGGATCTGAAGAAGCCAGATCACGAGTGAGTGTGGGAAAACATGACGTGGCTCTGTCCCTGACGAGCTGTGGGTCTGAGAGCTTGGCTCCGCCTCCCTGGGCCTCAGTTTCCTCACTGGCCAAAAAAAATAAAAAGGACTAAGTGACCTCCGAGGGCCCTTTCTGGGGTGACTGCCTTGAATTCCCAACTTGGATCCAAGGCTTTCAACGCCCGGCTCTCTGTCACATCTGTCCAAGCGTGACTTTCTGTCAAGTAGCGGTAGTTTATAAGAATCGTGATTACAAAGGACTGGGACCTTGCCAAGGGCCAGACACCTATGAGGGGCTTTCAAGCCTTATCTCCTCCAACCCCTCACAAAGCCCCTGCGAAGTGAGTGTTTCATTTGGGCTGGGCCTCTGGAAGCAGAGCCCCACACGGGTGTCCAGCAGCCTGCGGCTCATGGAGCAGGCGTGCTCTGGAGCAGAAGCTGTCGAGGAAGAGGGATGCGGGACGGAAGGGAGGGTGCAGTCACGGTAAGTCCAGTCTTGGCCTGATCCACCGGGGCCTCTGGGGCATGAATAGTCCCACCGAGTTGTCCACCTTGAGGGAGGAGGCTGGAGGTCCCCAATCTCAGTCAGTTAGCAACCCCTGATGGGAGGGGAGAGATGGCAGAGGCGTTAGCCTCTGAGTGTGCCAGGGATGGCACCATCGGCCTGAGGCTCTGAAGGCTGGAGGCAGAGCTGCTATCGTGGCATCACAGTGCTGGAGGGAGGGGGGGTGCACTGGCTGGCAAAGGGGATCTGAGCAGAGAACTACCCAATACTATGATGAGCCCATTTGACAGATGAGGAAAACAGAGACCTGGAGAGATTAAACACCCTCTCCAGATCACAGAACGACTAAGTATACAGGTTTGTGTTATTAGGTACAAGTCACGTTTCCCACCAACAGTGCCCAGCCCACCCATGTTCCCAGCACCCACAAGGTGACTGCACCCAGGGGTGCTGGCCAGGGCTCGACAGACCTGTGCTTGTGAGCTGCAGCTCACCAGGGCCAAGGCCTCAGGTGGCATGTCTCTGGGCGGGTTTGTCCTCCGCCCACGTGAGGCCCGGGCCGGGTGCGGCTCTGACAGCTGCCCAGGCTCCGGGGCTGTCAGCGGCCGGCTCCAGCCGCAGGCCTCCTGCCAGGCTGCCTGCTTGGGAAGGGAACATTATTCATCGGGGAGATAAGGCAGCCGATGAGAGATGGGGCTCAGAGCAGCTGCTCCTCAGCCACAGGGGGTGTGGAGGGAGGAGCGCAGGGGAGGGCGAGGTGGGAAGCCCATTTTGAGATAAAATATGATGCTGCTGCTGGGGGGTGGCGGGGAGCACCTTTCGACCCGAGGCCGTCCCCACAGACAGCCAGGCCCGACAGGCCACGGAGGTGTCATCAGGTGAACTACCGAACAAGCCGGGGCCCCATCAACGGCTCGCTCAGCGGGAAACCACCCCCTGGAAGGGACATGGTTCTCAGAAGGCAAGGCTGCGGCCCCATGGCTGGGCTCCTTCCTTCCTGACCACTTGGAGGGTCCCTGCAGGGGCGTCACCATCCCGACCTCCCGACTTTCACTCCTCGTTAGCAGTCAGACAGGGAGGGGAGGAGAGAGGGGCCTTAACAAGTATCTTCGGCCCAGCGGCCCAGTGTGTGGCTCAGGGGTTGAGTGTCAACCTATGAACCAGGAGGTCAGGGTTCGATTCCTGGTCAGGTCGCATGCCCAGGTTGTGGGCTCAGTCCCCAGTTAGGGGATGTGCAGGAGGTGGCTGATCAATGACTCTTTCTCATCATTGATGTTTCTCTCTCTCCCTCTCAGACATCAATAGAAAAATACATTTTTAAAAAGTATCTATAATATTAGAGTTCTCTTTTTTTAAAAAAAAATACATTTTATTGATTTTTTATAGAGAGGAAGAGAGAGGGCTAGAGTTAGAAACATCAATCAGCTGCCTCTTGCACACCCCCTACTGGGGATGTGCCTGCAACCAAAGTACATGCCCTTGACCGAAATCGAACCTGGGACCTTTCAGTCTGCAGACCGACGCTCGATTCACTGAGCCAAACCGATTTTGGCTAGAGTTCTCTTTATAAAAACTCTGAAGGGAATCGGGGAACGACAGTTAATGTTCAAAAAGTCCATCATGTGTGTGAGGCTCTTTTGTCTTCTTTCAGCTTTCCCTCGATTGATCTTGACAATTACATTTTGAGGTAGGTTTTTGGTTTTTAAAATAAATAAATAAATAAATGAATGAATGAATGAATGAATAAGTAAATAAGACAGAGGCACAGAGAGGTTCAGGAACCTCCCCAAGGCCACACTGCAGAGCCAGGTAGCCTGGCCCTGGAGTGTGGGGAGGGTATCTTTCCCCTCCCCGGTGCCTGAGTGTTTGTTATATTATTCTCTGTATTTCTTCTATGTTTAAAATAGTTCAGAATTGGGATGTGTGTGTGTGTGTGTGTGTGTGTGTGTGTGTGTTTTAAAGGGTCTGGAGTAAATATGGAAACATGTTAGTATTTTGCTCAATTGGTGTGCTCCACGACATATGTTTACAATCATTCCAGGCTTTATGCATATGAATATTTCAAAAGGAAAAGACCAACGCCTGGGCTTGGGTTGTTCCCACCCCGTGAAGCCCCCGGGAGGCCCACGAGCCCCCTCAGGAGGTCCCCGCTTCTCTGTGCTGGGCTCCACGTGGTCTCATCACGCAGCATCTGCACTGGTGATTTATGTCGGCTGATTTCCCGTTTTCTCCCTCTGGGCTGTGAATCCCACCAGGGAAGGGGCGATGCTGGGTTTACCACTGGATTTCCGGGGCCCGGCCTACCGAGGAGTCTAGATGCTCCATAAAATCGTTAGACTAAACGGAGACTCAGCCGCTGATGGAAGGAAGGGAGGCGGTGGAGCGTGGAGCGCGGAGGGAGTGATGCGGGCCCTGCCCTCCCGGCTGCAGACATATGGCAGTGATTTTTAGGACTCTCCCCCAACCAGGGCTCCCAGCGCAAGTGCTTCCAGCTACACCTTTCCCTGTGCCCGGGAACTTCCTACGACAGGATCTTGGCTGCTGCCGGCTCCGCTCACGCCCATCAAAGCAGGAGATGCGGGGGCAGCACTGGAGGAAGCCTTGGGGGTCTCGCCTGTCATGTCTGGAACTGGGACTCTGCAGGTTGGGGGATTTCTTCTAAGTGGGGGCTCTCCAGCTGAGCTGCACACTAGAATCACCTGGGGAGCTCCCCAAACTATTCACACCCACACCTTCCCTCTCTTCCCGCCCGATGATGTCCTGCTGTGACTGGCCGAGGCTGGGCTTCTAGGAAGTTCTCCAGGTGACTGGCACAGAGACAAACTCCCGTTGGGTGCCCTTTGCAAAACTGACAGCTGCCACCAGGTGACCTGGGACGGCCTCGTCATTCAGTGCGCCGTTACTGGGCATCTATGACGTGACAGAGCAGAGGTGGGGCAGCTGGCTTTGGTGTGCACAGAGCACACGGCCAAGCAAGGTCTGTCCTGTCTCAGGGCCTCCCAAGACCACTGTCATGCATCACTGACGGACCACAGGGTAATTCCCTGCCCGAGTCTATCACGATGGTCACGCCATGGCTGCTAGACAAAGAACCGGGTGGTGACTATGGACACAACCCTCAGGTGCGTTTCTCCGAAGCCCAGCTGGGCATAGATGGGCTCTTTCCCCAGCTCGGTGGGATTTTAGATACTCGACACCAAGAAACACGTCAGCAAGCGGCACAAGTCTGGCTGAACCGGGCAACATTTCTAAGAACTTAGATACACGTCTAACCCGCTGGTGCGTGGACTGCTCTGAGGACCACGGGTGGAGGCAAACACTGGCCGAGCGCCTATGTGCTCTCTGAACCCTTGCATGACCCCGGGGGTCCGTGAGTGGACTGTTTAGGGCGTGGGCGCTGGGCTCGGGCCCTGCTCTACCACGTGACAGCTGTGTGGCCCTGGAACAACAGTGAACACTTTGGCGCCTCCGTTTCCCCGTCAGTGAAGAACAGGCGGGTCAAAGAGCATGCACCTCACAGAGTGGCAACCGGACGGAATAGGCCAATCCCGACCAGAGGGAGACCAGGGAGCCCCTGAGAGTGACAATGCCGATCACGAACGCTGACAGGTAGACGGCGTTTATTTGTGACTCTGGTCAGAGTTTCCATGCATACGGTTTTTAAAAAACCTTCTTTGAGATCTTAAACACAGGTCACTCATGGACGCAAGACCCCGTGGCAGGCCTGCTGGGAACCTTCCGGAACTTTGAAGTTTCCTCCTCCAGAGGTTGGCCTTGCCAGCCGGTTCCACGCTGCAGGTCCCCCTGCTGTGCTGATGTCGCTGCAGCCTGGCTCCTTCCAGCCCCACCTCAGCTCCCTGTCCTCAGGGGCCCCGAATGGGGGGGCTCTGTTTAGGGTCTTGTGTCCACCTTCCAGGGTCCTTTCCTGAACCCCAAGCCCGGCCATGACTGCAGGCGTTTTCAATGACCGTGGACGTCAAAGCCTCCTCGATGCTGTTCTGACTCACTTTCTTATGTAGCAGCCTATCTGGGACAGCCTTTCATGTCAGCACACACAGTGGTGCTTCTTGTATTTGGGATTGCACCTCATTGTAGGGCCCTGCCCTCATTTCTCTCACCGGCACCCTACAGATGGGCAGAGAGGCAGTGTCTAACCTTTAGCTACCAACAGACTCTTCTAAGAACGAAGCTGACCTTAACATTCACACATCCCCCACCCACTGCCTGCCACCCATTTGTATGGAGCGTAGTGCATATACGGGTCTAGGAGAATGGCACCAGGGAGCTGGGTGCAAAGAAAACGGTGTTTGATGGCCTCTGTTTCTCTCTTCTGGATGCACAATGATTCTGGCTGCAAATAACAGTGATGACGCCATCAATCCGTAAAACGCATGACTGACATCACCGAGCAATGAGGACAGTGAAAGGGGAGAGGGAGTCAGAAGCTCAGAGTCATCCTCTGGACCCAGGTCCTCCGTGAATTGCCCTGGCTCCCGGGGTCACAGCCTCATGGTGGTGAGGAAGAGGCTCTTTCCTGGTGGCTGTGAAGAGGTGTGGTGGCCTTCACAGTGTCCCCTGGCAGTCACCTCTCAGACCCCACTGGTCAGACCTGCCTCGCGGTCCCCTTCCTCCACACATCTGTTTCCATGGTAACGGAATGACCACACTGCTGAAACTAACCAAGGCTCACCGTGGCATCGGGGAGGGGCCAGTGCTCCCTAGAAGTACTCTGGCCACCCAGATCTGGATCAGCTCAGGAACCGGGAGACCAGAAAGAAGGCAGGCAACCCACAGAACACGGCACAACTGCTGAAGCGTTAGCGTCCGGGGCCATCCTAGGCTGTGCTTTTAAAGAACTGGTTCATAGGGTTATGTGTTTCGAGAGAAAATTAAATTAAGTAGACTTACAATGACTTATCTGGATACATTTAAAAGTGCAACCATAACCCCAAATGAGGCCTGGAACACTGAGCGGCTCAAGGAACCAGAAAACACAAGCCTGAGACTGCCTGCCCCTCAGGGAAGCCTCGGGTGCACCCCCTTAGCTCCCCAGCTCCAGTGTCACCTCAGTGGGAACTGCAGCTGAAGGACAGTTAGAGGTCAGGTCATGCACAGAGACAGAGAACGGCTTGGCAGTTAGAGGGATGCGGAACCCCAAGTTCCCCTGCTGTGTGACCGTGGGCATGTCTCGGATCTCCGCTTCCTCACAGGTAGAATGGCGATGAAAATTTGCCATTTGTGGCCCTGTTTTAAAAATGCACTTTACAGAGGTATCATCATTTACATGAAATAAAATGTATGCATTTAACACGTGGAGTTTGATGAGCTTTGACAAATGCATACAACCATCTCCCTGTCCTGCCAGTCCGGATACACAGTTTCAGCACCACAGAAGTTGCCTCCCGCCCTCCACAGCCAACCCTCATCCCTCGGCCCGAGGCAACCACTCATCTTTCAGGGACTAGCCAGCAGGTCCTGTCCGTGGAATTCTAATATTTGTGTCGTTTCTTTTGCTCAAAATAACGTCTTTGGGGTACACCTGTGTCATGTGTTATAGAGGATGGAGTGGAAGGGGGTCCGTGTGACCCTGCCCCCTGGTGCTCACGCTCTCACTCAATCCCTGCCCCAAGCGTGAGAGGCCCCGTGACCTCCTAGAATATGTCAAAGGGGATGGGATGGCCCTCCGGGCTCACGCCGCACTATACACATCCCTCTCTTGACGGCAAACGCACTCTTTCCCTCTCGCTGGTTGCCAAGGTGTGAGAGGACCTTTGGAAAGGGCCATGCCACACGAACCTTGGCAGCCTCTGGGAGCAGCGAGCAGCTTCCGACAGGCGACGAGCAAAAGGCCAGGACCCTCAGCCTTCAAGACATAGGAAATGAATTCTGCCAGCAATGGAACGAGCCTGGAAGTGGTGCCGTCCCAGTCAAGCCTCTGGATAAGAACTGAGCTTTGGGGACATCGTGACTGTAGTCTGGCAGAAGGTCTAGCAGAGCTGTGCTCAGATGCCCGACCCACAGAAGCCTGGAGATAATGAATACAGAACGTCCTCGATCAACGCTGTTCCCTCAACATATTCTCGTTAGAGTGTTGATGAGTTGTGGTACGAACTGAAGTCTTGTTGATTTCAACGAGCTAACGGTAAAACTGGTTCCATGATGCATTGTTCTGCTTGAAGTCACAGAACCTACGGATGCGGTTAAGTGACGACTATGTGTTATCTTAGGCTGATCAGCTTGCGGTGATTTGTCACTCATAGAAAACTAATACACATCTTAGTAGTTTGTTCCTTTTAAGTGGTTATGAAATTTAAAAAAATATATTTTTATTAATGTCAGAGAGGAAAGGAGAAGGAGAGAGAGAAACATCAATAAAGAGAGAACCATGGATTGGCTGCCTCCTGCACGCCCCACACTGGGGATGGAGCCCACCACCCGAGCATGTTCCCTGATGGGGAATGGGACTGTGACCTCCTGGTTTATAGGTTGACGCTCAACCACTGAGCCATGCTGGCCAGGCTGGCTATGAAAATTCTTGTACAGCTCATCTAGTAGACATGCTTTGTTTCTCTTGGGGGAAAATCTAGGAGAATGGTTGGATTATATGGCACATATATATTTAACTTTGTAAGAAAGTGCCAAGCTGTTTTTTTTTTTTAAAGGGGTAGTACTATTTCACACTCCCACCAGCAGAGTATAAGCATGCCAGTTGCTCCGAATCTTTGCCAACAATTTTGACTGTCTTTTTCATTTAATTCATAGCTACAGTTTTTTACCTGCATCTTCCTGATGATTAATGTGCTTGTTGGCCATTTTTTGTACATCTATTTTTGTTAAGTGCCTGTTTAATCCTAAGATACCTCCATCCTATAGGGTTGTTTTAAGAAAGCAATGTGTATGTCATATGATCGGCATTGAACTCAATAAAAGAGAGATATTTTCACTTCCATTATTTTTAAGGTCACCTAAGAGATAAAATGCTACAATCCTATAAAGGGCTTACAAAGTGTGCAATATACTCTACATCCTTATCCTTGAAGATGGGACAGAGGAGAAAGAATAGGAAGTTAAATGACGGAGGAGATAGGGCAGGGATGCAGGAGGCCTGGGGTTTGAACTGGGAACCTTCACCGATGGGAGGGACTGTCCGGCTTTGGGGCGATCAGTTTTGCTTAGAGATTGAAGGGAAAGCTGGCACTCAAGTGGCTTCACCGTGAGGCTGTAAACCATGGTGAGTGAGGGGGGCACCAGCTCTGCCAGGCCTGCTATCCAAAAGGGTGCCAGACACCGCTATTTAAAGCAGCTGAGATTTCTAGCATTTTGTTGCAATCTGAAGTCTGCCCGTGTTAGCCCTGCAGTCACTGACTGGGCCGGGGCTGGAGGACAGAGCTAAACACGTGCGAGGGGATGTCATAGGAATCCAAGTCTCTACCAGAGATGCTAAAATTAGCACATCTCCCTCCTCACCGCTCCTCCTGCCCCAACTCTAATTACTCACCTTTGCCCCCAGCTCCAGGCCTCGGTTCTAAAGGCCCCTGCTTCCAGGGCCTCTCAAGGGCTGGCTTTCTAAGAATCTGGGGGAAGATGAGGCAGTGACTGTGCCCAGCAAGCTTCTCAGGGTCTACATTTTCCCCTCTCCTGCCCCCAAGGGAAAAAAATAATTGTATGGGATTTTTCTGTTAGTAAATGTCACATGTGCTTATGTAAAGGGGAAAAAATCAAATAGCATAGCAACATATAAAAGAGAAGGCGAGAGACTGCAGTTGTCCCAGATTTAGAGACAATGTTTGCATTCCAATGTATTTCCTCCCATATTTTCAATATGCAAACATACCTATAAGTGCATAGGTCTCTAAATAAGAGGGAATTATAGATAATTTTGTAATCTTTTTTTGGCACCATTTCACAGAAATCTTTGCATCCCCAAATCAAAACACTGAGACCTTTATATTGACTATTTAGTATTCTATACTTGGTGGGTACTTAGACTTCTATAAATTGTTACAAAGAGTTCTGGGAAATTCTCTATATCTTTTTCTACTTCACTGACTTTTTCCTTACTGGAATTTACACCATCCACTTTCCTGGGTCTCCAGCTTCATGCATAGACCGTGGACTTATCAGGCTCTGTAATCATGTGAGTTAAGTCCTCACAGCACATACATATATGTGTTCTATTCCTCCTATTGGCTTCGTTACTCTGGGGAACCTGCAGGGATTCTTGTCCCAGCATTAAGAAGGGTGCAGCAATCTGTGCGTAGATCAAGTAGGAGTCCAAGGATGAAAGATAGTTTTAAAAGTCATTGGGGGGGTCAGAGGAGCTTCAGTTAAAGGAGCTAAAGGCTCTCTTTGATACAGGACCTGTGCTTTTTATTAACACAAATTTTCCTAAGGCAAAGTGGAGACATATACTTCAAAAAGTAGGTTTTATAGAAGCATTATCAGATTGGGAATAGCCTACAACTCTTCAGGTGTTTGACCAACAGGAGGCAATAACATGTAGATTAAGATGCCCTGAGCTGTCTGGCAGTAGACAATCATTCTATTCAGGTTTGGGGTAAGTGCCTATTAGCCTTTCTAACACATGTGATTGCATATGTGACTCAGCCCTTGTTGAGTCCCTAAGCTTCATCAACCTTTTTATGAAACTCTTGTAATTATAACATGCTGGAATTGGCTCCCGGCAGGAAACCAGACCAATACGGACAGTGAAGGGAGGATCGTGAGAAGAAAAAGCCAATATGCTTAATACGGAGACAGAAAGACAAGGGCCTGGATGCTAGACGGCAAATTCTCTCACTGCACCCAACCTGGACACAGCGACAGCTGGGCTCTTAATTCTGTGAGAAAAAGAAACGTCTGTATTGCCAGCCGTGCACATGGCAGGTTTTCTGTTACATACAGTGAAAGCCCAGTTATCTCACATCTCCGAGGCTCATTTCTCCGGTTACTCACTAGAGTACAACTGGGGAAGGGAAAGGCCTGAAATGAAACTCACACGCATGCCCGCTGCTTCCTAGATGCAGGGTTCGAGTGAGGGGTTCCGGGGAGGCAACGGCGTCAGTGCCTTAGAGTGAGGACTCTGGGGCCAGGTCACCAGCCAGGTAGACCTGTGACGTGGTCTCCCTGTGTGCCAGTTTCCTTGCTTGCAAAGAAGGGATGGTGACTGTGCTGTTTAATAGGATTGTTGGGAGGATTACATGAATGACTTAATGTAGCGCACTTAGAGAAGTACCTGGAACCTGGAAAAAATGCTCAATAAATGCTAATCCCAGCCGAAACCGGTTTGGCTCAGTGGTAGAGCGTCGGTCTGCGGACTGAAAGGTCCCAGGTTCGATTCCGGTCAGGGGCATGTACCTTGGTTGCGGGCACATCCCTGGTAGGGAGTGTGCAAGAGGCAGCTGGTTGATGTTTCTCTCTCATCGATATTTCTAGCACTCTATCTCTCTCCCTTCCTCTCTGTAAAAAATCAATAAAATATATTTTAAAAAATAAAATAAAATAAATGCTAATCCCAGCTAAGGATTAGACCTGGTTCAGCCCTGGGGAGTCTGGGGTCTAGCTTGGAAGTCAAGGAACACACACATATAGCCCAGCCAGCAGAGCTCAGGGCTTGAGGATCAACCTGTGAACCAGACGGTCAAGGTTCAATTCTCGGTCAGGGCACATGCCAGGTCGTGGGCTAAATCTCAGTATGGGAGGCAGCCAATTAACGATTATCTCTCATCATTGATGTTTCTATCTATCTTTTCCTCTTCTCTGAAATATACATATACATCTATCTATTTATCTATCTATCTATATAAATATACATATACATATATGAAACACACATACAAATATGATACTGAAACCTTCAAGACAGACATTCACAGTTTACTGCTTTCATTCTACAGTAAACTTAACCCAGGAACTATTCTAACAGACAAGAGGCTAAACATCAAATTGCCTTCAGGAAAGCTTTTGATAAATCGCTGGAAAATAGAACCACAATAATAGGCTGACAAAAGAAGGTGGGTATGTGTGGATAATCGCCACATCTGATGTTCATTGTAACAACACGAGACGGCAAAAGATCACGCATCACAGAATTTTTGTTTTTGTTTTTAAAGCATGTTCCTGAGTCAACCAGCTCTGTGAGGAAGGGGACACGGTGAACCCCCTCCCAGCCCAGCCTCAGTGTGAGCCTGACCTGATGGACATGATTCTCATGCTGCAGGTGAGGGACCATGGGCTACTGTAAGGTTCTCGTGAGAAGATTCTATAAACACACTAACTTCTCTGTGTGAGGCTATCACGGGGGAGGGGGGTAGTTCAGAACTTAGATGCTCTGGGGATGGTTAGTAACCTGCACCTCCCCCACCCCTCTACTCAGCCCCTGGAAAGACCCCATCCCTCCGGAGGAGCCTATGTCCCACTCCCCTGGAGGCCTGGGCATGGGCACTGCCCCTCGGAGAGCTCCTCTGGTTCTCTTTGGGTCTCCAGATGGGGCCAGGGGCCAGCAGGTCCTGAAGGCTCTGCCCACAACCCCAGCCCAGCCGAGCCACCGGCCCAACCGCTGAGCACCCTGGGCCCTGCAGGAATGTGCGTGCCCGGGCTGGCGCCTGCCTGTGAGATAAACGTGTGCTGGTGGCGGGGGTGGCGGGGACATTGCTTTCCTCTCTGCTGAGGTCTCAGATTCCTGAGGCATAAATCTCCCTGTAATCGCTGAGATCGGAGGCCCCGGCTGGCGAGCTGGGGAGCGCTGCTTACTTAGGAAGGTGGGACTGAGCCAGGCTGCCCAGCACGACGCGGGCGTGGGGCTGTCCCTGCCCGGAGAGGGCGCCTTGCTTCCCTCAAGCGGAGCTCTCCCTAGAGACAGTGTCTCACCAGGGACACAGCGACACACCGAGGGGCTTCCCAGCATGCCCCGGGAAGGGCGGGGGGCTGTGACCCAGCTTCCATCGCTCCACCTGCAGAAACAGCAGCAGCAGGCAGAGGCAGTCACACCTGGCCCCCCAAGGGTGAGAGGCACGCAGGCTCTAGAGCCGGCGGCCTGGGTTCAAATCCTGACTCGGCCCCTTCCACCTCAGCCAAGACACTTTCAGCCTGTGACTCACATTCCTTTGGGAAAATGAAGAGAGGAACAGTATTGATATCGCAGAGTTAAGGGGACTTGAGTTCATGCAGCATGCCTGGCCTGTGGTTAGTACGCAGTGAATTTCAGCTATTCCTATTATTTGACCTGTGACGGTGATCGAGGCTTTCACCTACCTGGGCCTCAGTTTTCTCATCTCTATAATGGGGATAATAACACATCCGAGTCCACTTCCCTTTCTCCCTTGGCTAACACTCATCACACTTGTCATTACTCAGATGATGTCTGTCCATCTATCTATGCTACATCTGCTTGCAGCAGTTGCACAGTGTGCCTAGCACGCAGTAGGTGCTTAATAAAAGTTCACAGACTGTAAGCTCTGAGAGGGCAATAGCTCTACACAATCCTTACTTCCTTTCTAGGTCTCCCGTGCAATGCCTGGCTGATAGCCTACCGTCCATACACTCTTTTCCCCTTAAGGCTATAAAGACCAGGGAGTGTATGCTAGAGTCATTTTCACCACCCTCCCTCCCACCACAGACAACAAAATGACATCGATTGGCTATCTTTTCTAGGCAAGACTCAGTGCCTCGTATTTTTCTACTTAGATTCTAACATGGCACATTTATTTCATGAACATCTGCCCCTTGTCCATTGCACTACAAGCTACGTGAGGGCAGGGAACACGTCTGTCTGCTTTACTGATGCAGCAACAGCATCTGACAGATGCACTTAGCACACAGGAAGCGCTCACACAGGTTTGTTGCCTGGATGGGTGTCAGGGATGGAGAGGAAAATGCAGGCGATGCAGCATGATCAGCGTGCAGTCTCTGGTACGAACCAGTCTGCGTGGGCCCCGGAAGTAGGGCAGACGCTGTGTGTCAGGGGCACTGAAGAAGGGGAGTCGGCCTTCTAGCACCGCGTGGAGCACTTGAACGCTGAGCACAGCAGCGCCCGGAGTGACAAAGTGCTGCATTCCTGGCGGAGATAAGTGATGGAGAGCACGCCCTGGAGCCAGCAAGATCTGGGTTCAAATGTCAATTCTGCTACTTCACTCACTGGGCCCTTGGCGACACTTAATCCACCTGAACATCGGTTTCCTCCGGAACATGAGCCCTGAGTGGACCAATGCACGTCAAACACGTCGTGTCTGGCTTTTAGCAGATGCTGCCGAAGTGTCGGCTCTTAGCCTTTCCTGCCACGAACGCAGGCCCTCTCTACCCTTCCAGACGGGGTCAAATTCCTCCGCCTCAGTGAGCCTTCCCGACAGCACAGCTCACAACCACCCTGCCCTTCTTCACGCTTCCAGGCGAGGAAGGACCGGCAGGTATTCTGCTCTGCCTGTTTAGAGTTTTAACTAACAAATACTATTATTATTATACTTGCCATGCACTACATTCTATTCTTTTTTATTTTAAAATATATTTTATTGATTTTTTTCACAGAGAGAAAGGGAGAAGGATAGAGAGTCAGAAACATTGATGAGAGAGAAACATCGATCAGCTGCCTCTTGCACACTCCCTACCGGGGATGTGCCCGCAACCAAGGTACATGCCCTTGACCGGAATCGAACCTGGGACCTTTCAGTCCGCAGGCCGATGCTCTATCCACTGAGCCAAACTGTTTCGGCACTACATTCTATTCTAAGAGTGCCAGAAGCTAATCCCAGCATGTCATAAATGCAAGAGTTTCATCAAAAGGTTGATGGAACTTGGGGACTCAGCAAGGGCTGAATCACATATGTTGTTGCCTGCTGGAAATGGCCAAGGGCATTTTCCCAAACCTGAAAAAGGATGCATAAATGATTGCTTGCTGCCAGATAGCTGAAGGCATTTCAATCTACATGCTATTGCCTCCTACTGGCCAAAGTCCTGAACAGCGTAGGCAGTTCCTCCAATCTGACAATGAATTCTGTATACCAAATCTTACCCTTTTATGTGTATATCTACCTTGCCTTAGGACAATTTGTGTTAATAAAGAGCAAGGGGTCCTGAGACAGAAAACAAAAAACAAAAAACAAAACTTGGTTTCTTTAGCTACGTTTTCTCTGGCTCCCCAAAATGCCTTCCAAAATTATCTTTCGTCTCTGGACTCTTGATTAATTTACACACAGCACATTCTCCAGATTCCTGAACCTCTTGCAGATGCCGAAAAACACACACCAGCATAAAAGCTTAACAGATTCTAATTCGGTAACCCTTAGGACAACCCTCTGAGGTCAGTGACCATGTCACAGATGAAGAAACTGAGGCCAAGGAGAGTTCAATAACTTTCCAAGAGCATGCACCTGGGAAGGGGTCTTGCTGGGATTTGAACTCAGGCAGTCTGGCTCTACAGGCTGCATTTTGGAACCCAAGGGCCATACGGACTTTCTGCCCCACAATGTCCGCCAATCATTCTCTGAGCTGGCCCAGCCCTGCCCGCTAGAGCTAATGCCACTTGAGGGAGGGGACAGTCAGGCCCCTTCCTCCCAGCATGTGAGCCAGCAGAGCCCAGTCACAGTGCAGCCCACCTCTTAGAAACGGCCCTGAGATCCCAACAAGACCTGGGAGGCTGTGCAGCTTAGTTGGGAGGATGAGGAGGGAGCTGGGAGCTCCCCGACTCTGCTCCAATGGGAAGGAAGCAGAGGCACTTTCCTGGGGCTGCTGCTGCCCCAACACACACTGACTGCATGAGCGTCGGGCTTGGTGCTGAAGATAAATTCTGGAGCAGGACACACACAGCTCTGAGTACAGGATGGTGTGGGGACAAGTGAGGACATGGGCCATTTCAGGACAATGTGATGGTGTGGGCAGTCCCCACACCCCTGTGAGGAAGAACACAGCCCGTAAGGGCTTCTAAAGTGAGTGTTAAGAGGGAATCAGCAAGACAGGTGAAAGAAAGTACATGTTCTGTGTGTCAGGGAATTCAGGTATTCCAGGGAAGCCTGGCCAACTCTTGCAAAGCCTGGGGACAGAGGAAGCAGCTTGACATACCTTCTCTCATTCAATCCCAACAACCTGTGCAAAAGAGTTGTTATCGGCCCATTTTTCAGAAGAGAACATTAAGGCGGAGGAAGGTCCCCCCCGATAATAAGTGGAGGAGTTGTCCATTTCCAAGCATCCACGCCAGGTTCTGGGAATAGAGGCTTTTGCCAAACATGCAGATAAAGGGAGGATGAGTCCAGTGGGCAGATTTATAGGCTCGGGTCTAATGGGAGGACTGGTTTCCTCGCCGGCCCTGGCAAAGTTACGTGAACTTTATGGGCTCCAGTTTCCACACCTGCCAGCCTCTGCTGCAGGGCCATTCTCACTTCTGTGGGCAAATAGAGATGATGTGAATATACCTCAAATCAGAGACAGCAAACTGGTAGCCTGGATGAAATACAGCCCTTGAGGCAAAAGGGCAAGTGATTTTTTTTAAAGTATGTTTTTACAGATTACAGAGAGAGGAAGGGAGAGGAAGATAGAAACATCAATGATCACAGGGAATTATTGATCCACTGCCTCCTGCACACCCCACACTGGGGATCAAGCCCATAATCTGGGCATATGCCCAAATGGGAATCAAACTGTGACCTCCTGGTGCATAGGTCGGTGCTCAACCACTGAGCCATGCCGGCCAGGCAAAAAGGCCAATGATTTTAGACACACTCTACAGATTTAGAGTGTGAATAACCTTCCTAAGTTTGCACAGCTGCACTGTGGCAGAGCCACGATTTAAAACTATGATGTTCTGGATTCAGTGTCTGCAGTCTTAAGCAACACATCCAAGTGCAGAGAAATAGCAATTAACACTCAGTCCCTAGGTCTGGGAGACATTAGGGAGTGGTGGGGACTTAGGCAAACTACAGAGGCTATGCCCTAACTAAAGACATGCTCCCGGGATCCTTGGGTGAGGCCGTGACTGTTTTCTATCCCAATTTTATTTTCTCCTCTACAAATTTGCCATATAATTGATTATACGGATCCCATTGAGTACCTTGAAGACTACATTAGTTAATGTGCCTAGCACATAGTAAACAACTATAGAAGTGTCAGCTGTTACTATTACTACTATCTGAGCAGTGGCCTTTGTCTTAAATATTCATAACACCCACTTAAAGATGCTATGGTGAGCTGGGCACACCAGATCAACTCCAGTAGTTACCACAACAGAGGGCCTTTCCTCTTCATTCTGAGCAAGAGTGGGGCTCTCTGAACCAAGGCCTCTGGCCACGAGCCACAGGCTTCATGCAGCAGCAGCAGCCTCCATAGCCAGGGGCAGTAGCCCCTCCGTGAGCTCCTGGTTACCATCGGCCTCTAGGCTGCAAAGAATGTGAGGTGCCATGGGCAGCCTTCCAGGGGCCCAAGGAGGGAAGCCTCTTCCTTTCAGGATGTCTCAGGCTTCAGATAAAACCCTTTCTGTGTTTCCGCTCATAGCTGGCAGGGGCAATCGGCAATGACGGATCAGGACGGGTGAGTTGTCAAAAAGATGTGTGTGTGAACCCAACGCCAGCGCGCTGAGGCTAAACAAGCTTTCAGGAGGCTGGTGGGAAGACCCTCGACTGCACAATGGTTCACTTTGCACCTACTATGTATTCGGCCCCGAGCCAGGCTTTCAGGAGGTGGCGAAGTTAATAACAGCAGCAATTTGCTGCATTCTCTCTCCCTGAGCACTGCAAGAGACACTTTTCTCTTTAATCCTTGGCACAAGCCTAAAATGCAAGCCTCATTTCCTGCATTAAAAGATGGGTAATAGACCAGACGTGTTCAAAGTTTCAGAGTGCTGCAGAATCTAGATACCTGGTTGGCCAAACTTGTTTCCTTTTTCACCTGAGTACCTAGCTGGACTACATTTCCCATTGGCCTTTGCGGTTGGGTGCAGACATGTGACTGAGTTCTGGCCAATGGAATGAATAAAATGCTGGTGATGAGGTTTGGCTTGCCTGGACCATATAAATCTTTACAGTCTTCTCCCTTCTCTTTCTCATCAGTTAACAGACGCAGACAGCCTGCACAGGATTTTGGGGACTTAGAGATGATGGAGCCACAAGATGGAAGGGGCCTGGCTGGACCCCTGAGTAGCAAAGAACTAAAATTCTCTCACAATGAACTCATGAGTTTGCTTTTTTCCACAACAGTCATCCTACCTTCATCTACACAGTGGAACCAGAACTTGGGTCTTAGAGGCATTTTGCCTCTACAACTGGGAGTTTTGTCAGCCCCCTTCCAAACATGCAGGCAAAGCTTCTTCTGCTTGTAGGGTTTTCTGGTTTTACAAAGCACTTGGACCATAATGGGACAGTCTCTTCTATACCACTAGCCCCTGGGCTATGCCTCGCACCCACTGTGGGAAGCATTCAGAGGGGGCAAGGTGTCTGGCTAGCCACACCTCTGGTACCCATCACAATTCTTTTCAATTAGTTCTGGGAGAAAATTAAGCCCCTATGCCTAAAGGCACCCCTTGCATATAAAGAATTCACGTCTCTCCTGTCCTTCTACAGTGTTAAGTGCCGTAACTGGGAGAAACGTGAACACAGTCATGTGTCCTTTTCCGTGTTTTGTGGTTCAGATGAAGATCCCCCGATGGCAAGCCACTTCCCCTCTCTGAGCCTCAGTTTTCTCAACTACAAAAGCACTGGGTGAAAGCCAGTGAACTTGAAGTCCCCTGCCGACTATAATTTGCCAACATCTCATTTTAAAAAGCAGTATTTTGGACCTAGGATGGGCCAGACACTTCCAGGTTATTTCACTTAATCATGAAATGAAAAGGAATATAAATAAGGTTTGTGTTTTTTTTTTCCCCCCTCCCAAAAAATAAGAGAAACTGGAATTTCCCATCATTAGTCATTTCCCACAGAGTTGGTATTCCGTAAACCACATGTGTCAAACACAAGGCCCGCGGGCCAAATCCAGCCCGCCAGGCCTTGCAATGTGGCCCGCACCACGCTGTCATCACTGCACTCCGCTGTCAGTTTATGACATTGTCAGTTTATGACTGTTCAGTAAACCATTCGGCCCGGGATTTAGGCTGGATTTTAGATTTTGGCCCCTTCTCTGATTGAGTTCGACACCCCTACTCTAGGACGTGACTTCACTGAGCCTGCAATCTAGTTGGGAGGACAAGAACCCCCAGGCGAAGCCAAGAAACACTCCAGAGAGTGGGGCGCAGTGTCCGGATGACAGGAAGAGGAGGGGTGGGCAGAGGGCAGAGATCTGCTCGTCTCCCCCACCCACCTCCCACCCACTTCTCTGCTGACACAATGGCACCCTGAGTTCTTGCTGTGCATCGGACTCTGGGTGGCTGCTTTACCTTCATTCTTCACACAGTCCTCACAGGGGCTCTCCCGGGATTGGCCCTGTTTTAAAACGAGGGGCCCAAGAGGCTCCTGGGTACTATGTTGCTCATCCAAAGCTCCAGGAGGTGAAAAGAGCCAGGAGCAGGGGGCTGTGTGACTGCAGAGCCTACTCCCCTGCACACTGCCCGGCCCCTGCACAGCTCTGTCCCAAGCTTCCTGCTGCTCTCCCTCCCCCGGCCCCTGAAGAAGAGATGTGGGCGTCCTGCCCGCTGACAGCCAAGGAAACAGAGTCAGATCTCCTGGGGAAAGCCCAGCTTGCAGGGAACCCCTGGCAGAGAGGCCCCCCGTTCAGCAGAGGGGTGCAGCAGGCGGGCATCAGCCACAGAGCCCTCCGCACACTCGCCTGGAAGGCTCTGAGGGCCAGAGGTTTCACAGTGGGAGGCCCAGGGGAGGGGTTCAGGGAGGCCTGGGAGCAGCTGGAACAGACCCCATCTGGAAGCTGAGCCCCCTCCTGGGAGATGGAGGGAGGAAAGGAGACAGGAAGCAGCGGATCTGCTTGTTCTCAGGAAGCTGCAGGCCTCAGAGAGACGCTGTTCGCTGCAAAGCCAAGATCTGGCGTTTCTCAGCGTGGGCTCAGGGGACCCCCTGCAGCACTCTCACCTGGCGTGTTGAAAACCAGGGTGCCTGGGCCACAAACGTAAGGACTCCTAACATCTGAGAAGTAGGGACAGAGGCTGCATGTCAGGCAAGCGCTTCGGATAGTCCTGCCGCTGGCCAAGGCTCAAAGGACTGAGCTCCGCTTCTCTGACATAGTTCTACCCGGTCTTCCTTAGCCACCCGACGCATTTCTGCCCTTCCGTCCATCATGACCCTTAACCCCAGGAGAAAGATAACAAAGAGGTTACTATCCATGGAGCGTTCATCAGTGTCTCATACTCTTTTAAGCACCTTAGGTAGACGAACTCCTTTAAAAGCCTCACAGCATCCCCATAAAGGAGATCCTATCATTAGCCTCCTGTTACATATAAGGGAACGGAAGCACAGAGAGATTAAGAGACTTAAAAAAAAAAGCACCCAGTAAGTGGTGGTCCAATATGGACCCAGACCTGAGCTCTGAACCCCTGCGGCATGCAAACCCTGCAGAAGGTTCCATCTACTGAAGACCCACTTGGTGCAAGACCCCAAGCCTGTGGACTAAGAGCAGTCAGAAAACATTAACTGAATGTCCATTACCATGTGCTCTATGTCCTGACCAGGCCTGGACTCGGGTGAGGTGAATAGAACACTTTGGGCACAAAACCGGAAGGAGAGATGCCCGGAAATTCAGTCACCAAGATGAATACAATGTGAATGCAACAGTCAGAAACACCGGCCAAATGAGCTGTGGACCACGGCGAGGCACCGTTGCATATCTACGGTTTGATTAGAGGGAAATAAAATAAGAAGGATGACATCATCCAAACCTTACCATCATGGCCCCAAAGGGCAGGCCTTCCTGTCATCTCTCTCTCACACGCACTGCTCTCCTGCTGGGCAGATAACCAGGCTCAGGCCGAGAACATGCCAGACGCTATTGTTTAAGTGCCTTACAAATATTATTTTACTCTCCCCTGTCAGGAGAAACCCCTTGTCATCTCCGTTTGACAAATGGAGAAACGAAAGCACAGGCAGCTTTCAGAAGGTGTCCAAGGTCAACACAGCCAGCAAAGGATGTGAGTGAGGATGTGAACCCAAGTCTTATTGATTTTTTTATTTCTATTTTTTAGAGAGGATGGGAGGGAGGAGGGAGGGAGAGAGGAAGGGAGAGAGGGAGGGAGGGAGAGAGAGAGAGAGAGAGAGGGAGAGAGAGAGAGAGAAACATCGATGTGCTTAACATTGGTCAACGTGGATCAGCTGCCTCCTTGCACACCCCCTCCTGGGGATGGAGCCTGAAACCTGGGCATGTGCCCTTGACTGGGAATTGAACTGGCAACACCATAAGAGGTGCCCAGGACGACACCCAACCAACTGAGCCACACCAGCCGGCCCAGCACACAATGGCCTGCCTTTCTGTTACACCTCTTATGAGCCAAGACTCTTGGGGTCTTGTTGCTATGGTAACCTGCCCCCATAGCTAAATGGAAGGTGGAGAGTGACTTAACTACCTTTGCACCTACTACACTACCCATCCCGAGTGAGAGCATCTCAGTGGTCTTGCTCTAAATTCATGGCCTTAACATCTGGCCTACAGGGCTTTGCCCTCGGTCCTAGAGGTCAGGGTCCTAGTTTGAGGACCTCGTCACCATCAAAAGGCTGTGAATTTGGGAATTAGAGAAACGTGGTTCAATGCTGGCTCCCCCATCAGTGGGTGTGACCTTGAGCCCGTTCCTTCAACTCTCTGAGCCTCAGCTTCCTAACCTGCGCCCATTAGCCCACAGTGTGCTGCAGGGACAGAGTCCACACAAAACTGCCCGCCTCCGTGGATGGCCCTGAGTCTTTGTTATGATGATGGAGACAGCCGAGCAGAGCTGTCTGCTGAGAGACCCCAAATCCATTATGCATGTCTTATCTTTGTCCTCCCAGGATCATGAATAAACAATGTCTTCATCCAATGTTTAAAAGACACTAATTCCGCCTCAGAATAACCAGCCCCCTCCCGTCCCCGCTGAAGCTGGCTGGCTCTGTGCCTGGCCCCAGGCCTGCATTTCCAAAGACTGTGGGTTTAGCATTTCTCAAATGTATCCCATGAACACTATGACACTGTCAGCCCTCCTTCCTCTCTGAGCTCAGGCCCGACCTTCACCGGAGAGACAGCCAGCCGTGGGAGCAGGGAGGTGGCCGGGATGGGGCACCTATGGGCATGTGCAGGGGGGTGTGCCCAGGCAAGGTACAGACACGGGCAGTGTGCGTGGAGCCTCGGGGGAGTGCACTGGAAGGAAGGGACTGGGAGATGTGAGCAAAGGACATTTTCCAGTTGCCACTGAGGGGAAAGAACAAGACTGTGAAGGAGGCTCGGCGAAAAGCCGCTGCTCTGGCTCCAGCTCACTTGCCGAGTGCCTGTGAGAAAGGCACTTGCCCTCTCTGTGGCACACGCACTTAAACATGTGTGGGTTTGGCTGGGCCACAGTGTTTGTTTTTAAAAAATATATATTTTATTGATTTTTTTTTTTTTTTACAGAGAAGAAGGGAGAGGGACAGAGAGTCAGAAACATGGATGGGAGAGAAACATCTATCAGCTGCCTCCTGAACACCCGCTTCTGGTGATGTGCCTGCAACCAATGTACATGCCCTTGACCAGAATCAAACCTAGGACCCTTCCGTCCTCAGGCTGACGCTCTATCCACTGAGCCAAACCAGTTAGGGCTGGGCCACATGTTTTTAAACCCTTGCTTGGCAGCAGAGTTCTTTTTCAAACAAACTTTTACTTGGAATTTTAATATATAAATAAATAAATGAAACTGCAACGGAGCCCCTGGGTGAAGGTGATGGGGTGAGAAGGGGGAGCCAGAATCCTGCCCACTCAGCCTCCCGCTCCCCCCCTACCCCGCCCCCCCCCCCCCCCACAACAGTCTGAAAGAAACTAGGGTACCTCGAGAAACAGAGTCTGAGAACCGCATGACATGGTACAAGATTTACAGAATCTCCCCGTGTGCTGGCAGCCTCTGACCCTGGAGGCTGTAGCTGCCACTAAGACCGGGCCGGCTTCTGCTCATGGAGTCCTTATTTGGTGAAGACTTGACTTCTATGTGCTTTTACCTGGCGAGTTAGAGAAGGGCCCTGACTCAAACCCCGGCTTTCCCAGGTCAGCCGCTGTGTGGCCTGAGGCAAGTTAGTTCACCTTTCTGTGCCTCAGGTTCTTCGTCTGGAAAATAAACTGTGCAGAGATGAAAAGAATGAATCCCTATAAAGGGACACAGAACAATGGCAGGCACCTAGGAAGCAAGGGCTGTTGGTATTTTTATTTTTATCATGTTTGCGTAAATAATGATAGCCAGTCTTTACAAGCACCGTTCTTGGAGGAGGAAACTGAGGCTCAGAGAGGGGGAGTGAGTGCTCCTAGGTCACACAGCTGTTAAGTGACAGACTGAGGGCCCAAATCCACGTTTGCTCAACCGAACACCTGTGGTCATAAACCACCCTGCCAAAGTGGCTTTGCTCTTGAACCTGGAGGTCAGGGCCTCGGTCCTCGTCATCTGCTTAAGGAGCTCCAGGCCCAGATAACGGTATTCATGATGACTACAGGGACACAGGCTTCCGGGGCGTCTGGAGTCCGGGCATCTTGGTGAATACAGACCCCGAGGAAGGAGGAGGGGTTTGGTTGCCAAAGTCCAGGACTATCTAACAGTCTTTTCCCCGAGCCACACGCTCCAGCCTTTCCCTACAGGACAGCTTTGTGTACATCCGTCAGAGGGCAGAGCACGGGTGAGCAGAGGCCAGCTGGCGTTTGGTCCCACCGGAAGGCACCTGTGAGCGGTGCACAGGCTGCACAACCTCATCCGGCGACCCTTCCTCTTCTCTTGCCTCAGCCTTTGCCAGGGAGAAGCGCAGGGAGAGGAAAAGAAATTGGCTGGAGGAGAGACAAAGAAAAGTCTCAGTTGCCCCATGCACGGGGAGGGTAGGAGGAGGGCGTTGGGGGAGGGGAGCTGGGGGAGGAGAGCAGCGAGGAGGTGGCACAGTCAGGAAGCTCTGTGTGACTGCCTGGAGCCAATACAACCACGTGGTCACTCCTTCTCTTTGTGCGTCCTCCCCTCAGCACAGAGGGCGGTAATGAGGACGGCTGCATGGCTCTCCCTGGGGAGCTGACTGGGAGCCAAGCCATCATATGGTGAACAAATGCGGTAATCGCCCAACTGCAGAGCGGCTGCTGCACGTAATTAAATGGCAACAGCCTCTTCCCTGACCCTTGACCCCTGGAGACGGGTCGCCACCAGCCCACCCACCCGGACGGAAAGCCCAGCGCCCTGCCACCGACAGAGACCCAAACACTGGCTCTCGCACGAAGAAGCAGGGGCAGGCGTGGCACAGTGCTCAGAGCACAGGCTTTATGTCCCAGCAGACCTGGATTCAAACAGCAACTCTGCCCCTGATGAGCAGAGGGATGCTGGGTAAGATACTGAACTTCTCTGAACCTCAGTTTTTCACCTACAAAATGTAGCTCCTCCTACTGACCACGCAGGAAGGATGCAACAATGGAAAATAATCAATGCAGCCCAGCCAGGTGTGGCTCAGCAGTTGCTTATCGACCCAGAAACCAAGAGGTCACCTGTTCGATTCCCAGTCAGGGTACATGCCGGAGTTGTGGGCTCGATCCCCTGTGTGAAGACGGCCCGTCAAAGATTCTCTCTCATCACTGACATTTCTCTCTCTCTCCCTCTCCCTTCCTCTCTGAAATCAATAAAAATATAGTAAGAAAGAGAAAATCATCAGTGTAAAGCATCCAGCATAGTGCCTGAGGCGCAGCGAGTGCTTGAAACAGCTGTTCCTATAGGTTCCTTCCCTCACCCCAAGAAGTCCGAGGGCAAATCCGCTGAGTACAGACAGGCACAGTGAATGCCACACCGGGAGGTGCGAGCACTGACTCTGAAGGTGTGACACTCAGCTGAGAGCTGAAGGAGAGCAGGAGTTTTCCAGGTGAAACGGAGGGGAAAGAACTGTTCCTGCAGATGGAACAGAGCAGGGGAGGACGGTGATGGGAGAGAAAGGGTGAGGATGGGAGAGTCCAGACAAAGCTGACATGGCTGACGTGGCTGACATGGCTGACGTGGCTGACGCAGAGGGCGAATGGAGGCGGGCAAGTGTGCGGGGCCAGACCCTGTAAGCCACAGGCCAGGTTGTGGTCTTTATTTTCAGAGTACAAAGAAAGGTTTTACCAGGTGGAGTGACAGTATCAAACTAGAGGGTTTTTTGTGTGTGTGTGTGTGTGTGTGTGTGTGTGTGTGTTTTAAGCTGATAAGAGAAAAAGTTAGAAACACACGTTGTCACCATCAGTAGGAAAAACTCAGGGGTCACCAGACCCCATATACCCCACGGATGGGAGCAATGGTCCGCTCCCGGAAGCTGATGGAAGGGCTGATTGTCCGAGGCCTAACTTTTTCCGCAGACACCTGGCTGCCCTCAGTATAAACACTACAGACGGTAAAGGGACAGAGTCCTGAATGCCAGGACACAGGTTTAACAGCAGACATGTTATGTGTTATTAAAATAAAGAAATGTCCCAGAATGAAGTGTTTATCTTCACATGACCCCTAACATGGACACATTACGTCAGACAGTACCAAGTATATGGCATGCATACGTTTAGGTACAAAACTTGCACCAAATGCACAAAACCTGTTGCGATGCATTCAGCTGTCCTAGGAAGGAGGACTGCCGCCCTCATTTACAAATGAGAAAATGGACTCAGAAAGGACACAGTGGCCGTTCCGTGGCCCCACAGTCAGCCCTGGGAGAGCCAGAACCAAACCGAACCTCTCGTACCCAGAGGCAGGTTCAAATGGATCTGTTTACGCCTGCTGCAAAATTCCCACATCTGTGTTAAAACTATGAAGGTCACATTAAAAGAACAAATTGCCCTGTGTTCTGGTTGTCTGTCTGCAGCTCCTTGTGCCATGGTTTTCAGTTTTTTAAATATATTTTTTACTGATTTCAGAGAGGAAGGGAGAGGGAGAGAGAGAAACATCAATGATGAGACAGAATCATTGATCAACTGCCTCCAGCACGTCCCCGGACTGGGGATTGAGCCCGCAGCCAGCGCATGTGCCCTGACTGGGAATCAAACCACAACCTCCTGGTTAGTAGGTCGATGCTCAACCACTGAGCAACACAGGCTGGGCTGTGTAGTGGTTTTTAAAGGGGGTCCTTGGACTCCTGGTCTTGGAATCTGAACAACATGCCCCACCCAGGAATCAGACTTGATGAGATTAAGATCTAAGCACCCACAGTTTAAAGGCAGGGCAGGGGGTTTCTAAATTATTTACGCTCATGAAAAAGAGTGAAATCCACTGAGCTGGTGGATTCCCAAGCCTGGGAAGCGGATGCTTCAATGAAGAAACAGCGTTGAAAAACAGTTTAGCAACTTGTCATGGATCGCTCCACCGGGTTGCTGGGGTGGGAGCGAGCCCAGGACGGTCTCCTCCCTTCTGCTTCCACCAGGAAGGGTGAGGACAGGGCAGAGCGGGGGTGGGAGGGGTGGGAGGGGGCGGGCGGGGAGGGAGCACCCACGGTGTGTCAGGCACCTGCAGATGTTCTCCCTTTCAGAGCTCAAAACAGCCACTATTCTCACTTTACAACGAATAAACCTGAGAATCAGGAGGTGTGGTTACTTGTGCAGTCATGTAAACCATGAGGAGTCAAGATTTGAACCCAGGATCGTTGACACCAGTGGTGTTTTCTCCCATATGAAGCCGTGACAACCAGGAGAAGGGCAGTATGATGTCAAATCACGGGAGCCTGAACCCCACGCATCCACTCGTGAGCTGTGTGACCTCGCACAAGGCCTTGTCCTTCTCAGAAGGCCACCCTCGTTTCTTTCCAAAGGGGATAAAATCACCTGCCCGTAGGAAGTCCCAGGACCCACTGGCCTTTTAGCAAAGGTGGCTGCTTCTGAGCGAGAGAAGAAGGCCAGGACGCCAAAGCCAGATGGTGACTCGGGCACTGGGGCCATTTCCCCCAACCACCCAATGGATTGTGTCAGGTGGGAGGCGAGTCCCAGGTGGGAGAGCGAGGACCAGGATGTGGGGCCCAGGGCTGGGGCCATCCCTGACCTGGCTAGAGCAGGGAAGGTGGGCAGGAGCGGAGGGGTGCGCGGTGGCCCCACAGGTCTCCTCCATCCACCTCTGATCCTGGGAACCAGAAGCCGCAGTGTTTTCTTGTCGGAGTGCCGCTCCCTCTCCCGGGGGAGTTGGCAGGTCTGCGCTGGCCTGTTGGCTGGAATGCATGGGCAACGGAGCCTGGCATTTCTTTACAGACTCTCCCTGTCTCTTTCTCGGGCGGCTCTCTCCCGTTCCCACGCCCCACCTCTGCAAGGCCGGGCATCCTGCTTTCTCCGGCACTCGGGAGGGCAAAGGTCCTGGGTGAACAGATAAATGGGGGCCTTCCCCCCACGAGGCTGCTGTGCCGGGACCCTCAATGACTCATTGTCCCCGCCGGGGAGAGGAGGCGGTGGGCAGTGTGCTGGTCAGCAGTCCACACCGGGCGCAGGCGAGCGCTGGCGGCCTCTCGTCATGAGTGCTCTGCTTTGCAAAGTTGTAGGAATCTTATTTCTTTGAAGGGTCTGCTTTCAGCAAAGACCTGGGCACTGGACCAGGCAGTGGGGGTACAGTTTGGAAAAACAGCCCTTAACCTAATCCGCAAGGAAGGCCCAGTCTAGTGGGAGATGTGAGAAGTAACTAATAACCATTCCCCTCCCGAATCAGTCACAATGAGGAAGAGCAATAAGAACATGGACACCCAGTCATGGGTGAAGGGCTGGTTAACGCCTTCGCTCATTGAACAAATAGTTACTGAGAACCTAATAGGTGAACGACGCTGGGAATGTGGTGGGAACTAAACAAATTACATAATAGCATATCTATAGTATAATATGTCCTATATTTTATGTATCCTATTTAATATATATTAATGTAGATATCTTGTCTATATCTATATATATAAAAGCCTAAGTGACTGAATGACCAGCCGCTATGATGCACACTGACCACCAGGGGGCAGACGCTCAATGCAGGAGATGCCCCCTGGTGGTCAGTGTACTCCCACAGTGGGAGAGCTGCTCAGCTGACTGACGAGTGCCAGACGCCAGGCTCATGTCTGGCGAGTGCAGCTGCAGGGGCACGAGCCTCTCCCGCCTCTGTGGCAGCACTACCGAGCAGCGGGGCAGGCACAGCAGGGCCAAGATGAGCGGTAGCGGTGCTTGGCCTGGGCTTGGGCTCCTCCCCAGCCACCTGCCACTTTGTGCAATACTACATCCCTCCGGGAATGTCAGACGGCTGGTTTTGGACGGATCCCCACAGGCCAGGGGATCGGGCTAAAACCAACAGTCCAATATCCCCCAAAGGATTACGAGAGGGTGCAGGCCAGGCTGAGGGACTCCACTGGTGCACAAATCCATGCACCAGGCCTCTAGTAATTACATAATAGCATATCTTATATTTCCATAAATATCTATAATAATAAAAGCATAATATGCTAATTAGACCAGACATCCTTCTGAACAACCTTCCAGACAAAGTCGGGCTGCAAGGGAAGCCCAGGCCCCAGATGCCTGCTGGGTGCATTAGGCCTCGAGTTGTTATAATAAAATTATATTAATGTATCTATATAATCTATCCCCTCTCAATCAATCAATGATATATCATCTATTTATAATTTCAGCCAGTGATAAATGCTTGAAGAGAAAAATGCACAGTTGGGCCTTAAGAGCAAGGATAGTAGGGTCTGGCAAGAAGATCTCCCTGAGGAGGAGACATCTGATCAGAAATCTGAAGGAAGTGGGAGTGTTTCAGGAAGAAGGAAAAACAGGTGCGAAGACTGTCAGCCAGACTCACTCACCTACTTCATACATCTCACTCGGAAGTAAGGGCTACTTGTTCCCACTTTACAGATGGAAAAGCCAAGAGCCAGAAAGGTAGAGGGACTGGTCCAGGGCCTCACAGCTTGTGGAAGGCAGAGCCAGACCCACCCTGGGCAGTCGGCCCTGCCCCTCATGTGGGCTCTGGGCCACAAAGCTGCCCCACCTATCTGGCACGTCCCAGATGCTTGCAAGAACAAAGGAGTGGGGGAAATTCACCTGTAGGGGAGAGGCAGAGAAGAGGGTGTGGAAACAGGACTCTGATGGACTGGAGTGTGCCAAGCCAAGGAAGATCTTTGCCTTGCTACTCTGCCTCTTCTTAAAAAAAAAAAAAAAAAAAATTAACTAATATGTGTGGATGTGTATAGTATTGATTTCTGAGGCAGGGAGAAGGAGAGAAAGAAACACAAATGATGAGAGAGAACCATTGATCGGCTACCTCCTGCACGCCCCCAACTGGGGATCAAGCCTGCAACCCAGGCACGTGCCCTGACTGCGAATCGAACCCTGACCTCCTGGTTCATGAACGCTTAATTACTGAGCCACACCAGCTGGGCTCTTCTCTGCCTCTTCTGGCCCCAAAGCTGCCCCTCACCTGAGTGCACATCCCCTCTAAGGGGAGAGAGAGAGAGAGAGAGAAGAAGAGAGAGAAAGAGAGAGACACTTCCCCAAATTCCCAGGGCTCACTCTGCTCACTTTCATTCGGTTTCTGCTCAGAGAGGCCTCCTCTGCTCACCCCACTGTCTCGAATCCCAGCCTGTCCATCTCCTCTTTGGCTTCGACCATTTCTCACGACCTGCCATTAGGATGCATGTTTGCTCACTTGTCCGCTGTGCGTTTTCTGCAACTTAAATCTCAGCTCCACAAGGGCCATTGTCTGTGTTGCCCACTGCTGTATCCTCTGGCCCATCTTTAATGAAGGAAAGGACGGAAAGTAGGAGAAGCTCAGTGGGGGTGTTAACCATTTAGAAGAGCTACAGGGAGCACTTTTCCCAAACAGACACAGGCCAAGAATGCAGAGCAGAAACCGTAATAGCTGCCCGACTGGCTGGCACTCTGAAGGTGCTCCATAGATACCTGTTGAATGAATGAATATAATTTGAAAATTCCAAATTCGGGATGCTCAGAAGACTGGGCGAAAATACATGCAATAAAGAGTAAGATCAAAGAACACTCTTTGGTGGGATGTTTGAGAGGTCCCAGGACAGAGATCAGAAACCCTGAGAACTGCTCCTCGCTCAGGACCTCTGGAGCTAGGAGGATCTGGACAGTCCCCCCCCAGGCCTCAATTTTCCCATCTGCAAAATGGGGACGCCTAGGGAACTCTAAGGGACTCTCATAACTCTAGGCCTCTAAGATTGAATAAAATCTCCTCTTCTCTGGGACAGCCCAAGCATTTCCATCTTGTCCCAAACACGCTCCCTGGAGACAGTACGTCTGGGGTGGTCCTGGGGGAGAGGGAGTGTGTACTGAGTCTTTGATGCCTTTCCTCAAGGTCTTGGGTTCCTTAGGCTTCCTGGCTCCCTCTTCTCAATCCTCTCGAGGTCTGACCTTGTAATGAGTGGGGGCGCAGCACTGGCCGCTGTGGTTTGAACGCGTGCCTGTAACGTGGGGTTGCCTAATGCTGGAGACTGAGATCAGGATTTGCGTAATGCCTCTTGGGTGTTTCTCATTCTTGGTTCCTCCTGTCCTGTGTTTTGAATCCCATCCGTCTGGGTGCATTAGGCTGCCCCTTTCATCGCTCCATTGTGGAATCAGGCTTGAACGCGGGCCCAGAGTGGCGGCAGCCACCACTAAGCATGAATCTTCATGTGCCCCCCGGGAGTGGCCCCTGCTCGGCTTCCTCAATGGAATTTTGCAACCTGAGAACCTGGGCATCTAGGAGGCTGTTCGCAGCTCAAGCTGGTGAGCAGGCAACCCCGAGTTTGGGTGTCGGACAGAAACCAGAGTAAGTGGTGCTATCAATGTAACTACGGCAATTACTGACGATTTCAGCAACTCGAATGGAATACGTTACAAAGCCATACTGAGAATCTGAACTGGAACGGGCACTTCGTCTGTTCTGGATTTCCTGAGAGAGTAATGTTCTTTATTGTCCTTTTGCCCCCACCTACTCCCCTCTGCCTTGCTCTGGGCCCCAGGAGGCAGGCCTCTGTGGACAGCAGCAACCCAGCTCTCTGGCTCACTGCTCTCTGCTTGGCACGGCCAAGGAAGGCAGGACAGGTTGGTGCCCGCCTGCTTCTGTGCCCTGACTCTGGAGGTAGCTGAGTTCGTCCACAATTAGGACTTCAACTGAGTCCCAGCCCCTCTCCCCCTTCAAGTCTAGATGAAACCTCCTGGAGTAAGTCTAGTCATTCTACTTCCATTCCTCTCTTCCCCCCAGTAGGAAGCCATGGCTTCCTGCTGCTTGCTGTAGTTAGATACTGGCTGCCTCCTGCTCCCTTAGCGGCCAACCCTCATGGTCCTCTGTGAGTGGTTCCTTCCTTAGATCTCTATTTAAACCATGTGTGTGGGGGTGAATTCTGTTTTCTGCCTAAGCCCCTGTCTGATAAAAATTTCCCAAATCTGGAATGGAGTCTGGAACAGAGTAGACCCTTAATCAATATTTGTGGAATGAAGGAACAAACTTCTCATGCATAATATCTCATTTAATCCTTACGAGAACTATACAAAGTAATATGATTGTCTTTTATAGATAAAGAAATGGAGGCTTCGAGAGGTAGACTCTCAGGTCTGAGCAGTAGAGATTTAAGAGCAATACTGACTTCCTAAAACCTGGGGTGATCCTGAGCCACACTCAGCACCCTGGAGAAATCGCTACCTCCTGCCCCTTTCTGTACAATCTCAGGGTCCACTCATGCCAGCCTGGGGTGGGTTCAACAGGATCAGAAGCCACAGAGGGCACAGGGGTAATGCCAGGAAGAGAATAACAAAAGTCTCAGAATTTAAAGACAGTTGATCATTCACTTGGCATATACTCAGGGGCCTGAGTTCAAATCCAAGTGCTACCACTTTCTCTCCCCCTACTGCTGGGTTTACTGATTTTATGATTGGCAAATAAAAATTACATATATTTATGGTACATGAGATGTTTTGTTATGCATTGAGATGTACAACATGTTTTGATATATGTATTCATTATGACATAATTACCACAATCAAGTTAACATATTCATCACCTCACATAAACCTTTTTCCTTAAAGTTTAGTGTTTCTCCTGTCATTTATTTCTAGTTCCATACAACTGTGGTTTGAAAAGATACATAATATGATTTCTATCTTCTTAAAGCTGTTATAACTTGCTGAGCTCGAGCATCTGATCTATCCCAGGGAACGTTCCGTGTGCACTTGACAATGTTTATTCTTCTGCCCTTGGATGGAAGACATGTTCTGCTAAGTCTGTTAGGTCCACTAGAATGAAGTGTAGTTCAAGGCCAACGTTTTGTTCTTGATTTTCTGTCTGTATGACTTACCCATTGTTGGAAGTCGGTATTGAAGTTCTCGAGTATTGTTGCATTGCTCTCTCTCCTTCCAGATTTGTTAATGTTTGCTTTATATATACTGAGGTGCTGTGATGTTTGGTCCGTATATATTTGTAATGATTATATACCTTGGTGAGTTGACACTTTTATCGTCACATACTGTCCTTCATAGTCTATCGTTACTGTTTTCTACTAAAACTCTGTCTTGTCTGAGGAATGTGTCGCTACCCCTGCTCTTTTGGTTTCCATGTGCATCTTTCCCCTCCCTCCACGCTCAGGCTCTGCGTGTCTTTAAAGCGAAAGTGCGTGTCTTGTAGGCAGAATATTGTTAGATTTTTTTTTTAAATTCCTTCCGCCACTGGGTGTCTTTCGATTAGAGAATTGAATCCATTTATCTTTAAAGTATTATCAATAAGAATGGACTTACTATTGTCATGTTGTTCACTGTTTTCTGGCTAGTTTGTAGTTCCTTTTTTCTTTATTTCTCCCTTGCTGTGTCCCTTTGATTTTCTGTAGTGGTATGCTCTGAATCTCTTTTCTGGTTCTGTGTATCTACCATTGGTTTTTGCGTTATGGTTACCACGAGGCTTACATACAACACCTTATAGTTATCACAGTCAATTTGAAGCTGATAACAACTTAGACCACTTATAAAAACTCTACTCTTTTACTTCCCCCTCCCTACATTTTGTGTTATTCACATCACAGTTTACATCTTTTTATATTGTGTATGGGTTTAAAAATTATGACAGCTACAGTAATTTTGAACATCTTTGTCTATTAACCTTCATACTAGAGTTAAAAGTGATTAAATACCATTATTAAAGTACTGGAGTATTCTTAATCTGGCCAAATACTTCCTTTTACCAATGAGTTTTATATTTTATGTTACTAATTAATGTTCTTTCATTTCACTAAATTCCCACCACTTAAAAGTCACATGCTTGGACCCCTTCAATATTTTTCTACCAAGTTGTTAGCATAGTTCTGCTTCCCACTCATAATGAGGAGCTCACTGCCTCTTTAAGCAGCTTTGGCCAGGAAATAGCGCCCCCTCCTCACAGAGGCAGTGCAGGGCAGTGGTACTACACACCGGCTCAGGGTCAGAATCCAGGCCTGAGTCCTCGCCTTGCCACTTTCTGGCTGGAGACCTTGATTCCATTACCCAACTTGCTGGCGCTTCAGCCTCCTTATCTAGAAAATGTGGATTATGACTGTATATACTCTACAGGGTTGTTGAAGGGATGAAATGAGTCGATACGTGTTAAGTGCTTGGAACAGTGCCTGGCACGTAGGAAATGCTATGGAGGGTTTGTTAAATAAACAAGAATTCGTGAATTCTGTAGGTGCGATTCCAGCTGGCTTCCTCGGAGAGAAATGTGTGTGGTGGTGGGAGAAGGGGGCCAGAGGGTGCTGAGATTTGGAGATGAGTCTGGACCCAGGGCCCTGGCTATGTTTCCCTTGACCTTGACCTCACCTCAGCAGGCCATTCCCTCTCAGAGGAACAGAGATGCCCCCCAGCAGTCCCGGCCACCAGCTCAGCAGCCCGGCAGCGTGCATGTCTCACCCAGAAACCTCAGCAACAGCCTTGCTATGGAGCCTGGCTAGCAGCCCAGTGTGCTCTTCTGATTCCAGGACTGCTCATGCGCCCTCCGCTCTGGACACCCCACAGACAGCAAGTTGAAGAGGGGTCAGTCACCCCAGGGGACATTGAGGCAGTGCTCCCCAAAACAGAAGGAACAGATGCTGGAGAAAATCAGGCTTGGTCTGGTGTACCACGACACCTGGTCTCCTCCCCTGGAGGCGCGCCCCGAGAGCAAGCCTTTTGGGGACGGAGGCCTGGCTCACCTCGCACCCTGGGATGTGCTGAGGGTCTCTTGGAACGAATGTCTTGGGAGTCAAGAGCCGCGTTCAACACCCTGACTTTGGGAGACCACAGAGAGGACTTGGCACCACACCGTATGCCTGAGGGAGATCCTACTGACTCCCCACCCACAGGGCACCCTGTGAATCAGGCAGAGGGCACCTGGCTGGAGTGCCTGTTCTCACAGGTCTATAACCTGGGACTTGCCAAAGCAGGTTGTCTGGCTGAGACCGCAAGCACCTTCAGGGCCTGGACAGCAGAAATCTAAACTGCCCCAGGGAGCCCTGATCCGAGGGCTCAGGCTGTGCCCGCACTCACTGCCTCCGCAGTCCTGACTCCTCAGGCCGGGCTTCCACAGCGGCATGGAAAGGGAAGGGTATGGGGGGGTGGGGGGAGGAGCTAGTTCACTCTTACTGCTCACACTGGAGTCTGCAGAGCCTGCAGCACCGCTTCCTCTGGGGGCTTGTGGGAAAGTCAGAGCCTCAGGTCCTCCCTGAAGTCCTGCTGGCCTAGGATCTGCACTTCAACAAGCTCCCAGGAGCTTGTATGTGGGGAGAGGCACTGCTGTATCCATTTTCTAGAGCTGCCATCACCAAGGACCCCGGCCTGGATGGCTTAAAGCAGTGGTTCTCAACCTTTCTAATGCCGCGACCCTTTGATACAGTTCTTCATGCTGTGGTGACCCCCAACCATAAAATTATTTTTGTTGCTACTTCATAACTGTAATTTTCCTACTGTTATGAATTGTAATGTAAAATCTCTATTTTCCGATGGTCTTAGGCTCTACAGCAGGGACCCCCAGGCTGAGAACCGCTCCCGGGCTGATGGCCATCCTCGGCGCTCTTGGCTTGGAGATGTAGCACTTCCATCTCTGCCTCCATCTTCACACGCCATGTCCCTGTGTCTGTGGCCAAACTTCCCTTCTCTGATGAGGACACCAGTTGTGCTGGATCAAGGGCCCACTCGACTCCAGTATGACCTCATCTTAACTAATTCCACGGGCAACAACCCTATTTCCACATAAGGTGACCTGTGAGGTTCCAGGAGTTAGGACTTTAACACTTCTTTTGAGTGGGACACAATTCAACCCATAACAACTGTCTTCGAAGCCTGCCCTTCCCAAATGCTGGGCTGCTGGCTGGTTAGGAAACGCCTGGGACACTGTAGCAAACATATTTTTGCCAACAATTCTGTCAATTTAGAAGATGGATGTCATGTCCGCCATGAGGTGTAGAGATGTCTACTTGGTGGGTGTTTCTCGTTCAGGCAGCACACGAGCAGGCTCCTGGCCTTGTCTGTCCACCCCAGGGCAGGGCCCACTCTGCGAGGTCTCTCACCAGACTGCCCATGGGAACCACCCGGGAGCCGCAACACCACGGAGGTCCAAACCCTGCCCTCACCGATTCCCGTTAACTGGCCTGACATGCTGCCTGAGCATCAGGATTCTGAACGATTCCCTCGTGATTCTCACCTGCTGACAAAGGGGAGGACTCAGGGGATGGATGTTCTGGTTCCTACACATTACAGAAAAAGACAGTACAATCCCTTTCCCAGAGAGGGGGAAGAGCATAAACACAAATAATCCCAAATAGGGACATAGACAGATTCTGAAATTTTGCATTTTAGGTTGTTGTTGTTGTTGTTTTTAATATTCTTACGTGCAAAATGAGCTGCTGTGAGAAGTAAATGAATGTATATAGGTAGCACCATTCTCACAAAATCTTCCACGGCGGTGCACTCTGTATTGCTCATCATAGTTTTGCCAACTGATGAAGTACAATTTGTGGCATTTTTATTTGGTGCTTATACCTTTAAAATGGTCCCTTCTGGGCGCATGAATCCTTTCTTCTCGTGGATTTTTTCCTTTTCCTGAGTAATGCTTTTCATCTGGAAGTCTGATTTTACCCACAATATTAACACAGCTCCCTTGGCTAGCTTTCTTTAGCCCCATAGTAAGTAGTTAGTTATATGGTATATCTATTTTTTAATCCTTTCCCTTTCAAAATTTCTATATTCTTCTGTTTTGGATGAGTCTCTTGAATGAAATATAGTTGGATTTTTCACAAATCTACTCTGGCAATCTTGCTGCAGATGCTCTGTAAATCAGAGCATTTAGTCCATTTACATTTAATGTAGTTACTGATCTGGCGATAGACTAACAACTCACGGGGGACCTTGTGGAGGTTGCAGTTCTCACCTGTGGCCATGAGAGGGCAGCTTAGGGGATCTGCAGCCATGAAGGGACAGAAGGAACAGAGCACCTGCTCTTGGGATCTGACCACTGCTTCTAAGCCCGTGTCTTCCCAACAATTTTGGGCATCCTCTGACCATGGGAGGAACAAGGACAGAAACTGGGAGACAGGAGTGTGGTGACCTGGGAGACTGAAAAGTAATCCAATGGCCATGCCCATCCGTGGGGTGAGGGCTCAGGGCAGAAGCCAATGGTCAACTTGTATAGAAAGAGTTCAATATTTTAATAACTAGGACTGCTGCACAAGCCATTCACAGTGATATCAACTGATGACTTATTTGGATTTAAGTCTACCATCTTGTTTTATTTGTAACACTTGCTCTATGCTGGTATTCTTCCTTTCTTGACTTTTTTATTTATATTTTTTTCTCTTGTACGTTTTAGTAAGTACTACATTTATTTTTAATCCTCACTTGAGGATATTTTTTCCATTGATTTCCAGAGAGAGTGAAGGGAGGAGGGGGGGGGAGAGAAAGAGAGACACATCAATTGGTCGCCTCCTGCATGCGCCTCTACAGGGGTTGGGGAACCTGCAACAGAGGTACATGCCCTTGACCTGGAACCAAACCTGAGACCCTTCGGTGCCATAGGCCAACACTCTAACCACTGAGCAAAACTGGATTGAGCAAAACCAGCCAGGGCTAAGTACTACTTTTTTTTTTTTTTTTTTTTTTTTTAGAAATTACACGATTCATCTTTTTTTTATTGTTGTTAATCCTCACCTAAAGATATTTTCCCATTGATTTTTAGAGAGAGTGGAAGGGAGGAAGAGAGACAGAAAGGGAAACATCGAAGTGAGAAAGAGAAGAGACATGTTGATTTATTGCATCCCACACGCTCTCCAACCAGAGCCAGGAATAGAGCCTTCAACTAATAAGGTATGTGCCCTTGACCGGAATCAAACCTGCAACCCTCCAGCCCACATGCCGACACTCTAGCCACTGAGCCAAAGCTGCGAAGGCAGGACAAATGTTAAGAATACGTGCCTAATAGTTCATCTTTGACTTCTCAAAGCTTGTTTTTAATCAATACATTGACTTTCCTCCCTGACAATACCACGGCCTCAGAACATCTAAATTTACCCCCATCCCTACTAACTCACTGATGTACATTTTAATCTCTCATATTTTAATCCTTTATAAGACATCATCATTATTCTGAAGGAAGCATTTATTAACATTTACCTCCTTGGCTCTTCTTCCTTCTTGATGCTTTAGGTTATTCTGGGATTTTTTTCTTTTCTTTTTGCCTAAAGCTTATACTTGACAATTTCCCTCACTGAGGGTGTTCGCTTGTAAATGTTTCTATTTTGCCTTCATTCATAAAAGAGGTGTCGCCGAGGATGTGGTTATAGGTTGGCCATTATTTTCTTTTGGCCCCTGAAGATACTCTCCCCGCTGCCGCCTGGGAGCTGATGTTAGTCTGTTAGTCCAATCAGAGCAGCTGCCTTTTTGAATCTGGCTACTACGGTACTATCGCCCTTCACCTTTCTGCACTTACACAGGTTGAGAGCAGCTAGCAGGGTCGCCTAAGACCATGGGAAAACACAGATATTTACATTACAATTCATAACAGTAGCAAAATTACAGTTATGAGGTAGCAACGAAAGTAATTTTATGGTTGGGGTTCACCACAACATGAAGAACTGTATTAAAGGGTCGAGGCATTAGAAAGGTTGAGAATCACTGCACTGTTGTGTCTTGGTACCTTGGTATTCTTTTTATTTATTCTCCTTTAAATCTGTTGTGCTTCTGTCTTTGGTGTTTTGGTATCTTTCTGAAAGATGTTGAGCCAGTCCTAATTGGTTTGGCTCAGTGGATAGCACATTGGCCTGCGGACTCAAGGATCCCAGGTTCAATTCCGGTCAAGGGCATATACGTTGGTTGCAGGCACATCCCCAGTAGGGAATGTGCAAGAGGCAGCTGATCGATGTTTCTCTCTCATCAATGTTTCTAACTCTCTATTCTTCTCCCTTTCCTCCGTAAAAAAGTAATAAAATATATTTTTAAAAAGGATGTTGAGCCATAGTTTCTTAAAATATTGCCTTTGCTCCATTCTCCCTCTCTGTCTGAGACTCTGCTTCAATCAATGTTAGATCCTCTCACATGACCAAACCATATCTTCTAGATTTCCGATCTTTTTTCTCTTTATTTGGGATAATTTCTTTAGCTCTACATTTCAATATATTAACCCCTTCTCAGTGGTGTTTAATATGCTGTTAAAAACAACACATCCAATGACGTGGGTTATACTGTATTCCTAGAAGTTCTATTTGTGTGGTTTTTTTTAAATTGGTTGTGTCACTTCTTTTTAAAAAAATATATATTTTTATTGATTTAAGAGAAGAAGGGAGAGAGAGGGGGAGATAGAAACATCAATGATGCGAGAGAACCACTGATCGGCTGTCTCCTTCATTCCCCCTCCTGAGAATCAAGCCCGAAACCTGGGCATGTGCCCTGACCTGGAATTGAACCGTGACCTCCTGGTTCATAGGTCAACCCTCAACCACTGAGCCACACTGGTGGGCAGTTGCGTCACTTTTTATAGCTCCTTATTCCCTGCATATATCTTCAAACCTGATTTTTTCCCCTTAATATGTATGATTTTAAAATCATACATATTAATATATGTATGATTTATAATTCCAGTACCTGAGATAAAAGAGCTTCTTTCTATCGTCCATTGTTCTGTTTTTTCTCATTCATGGTGTCTGTGTCTGCTTATCTTTGACTCTGTGCTAGCTATTGTATAAAACAAATCAAGTGAATGATCATTTGAGGCCTAGGCTAAAAGTGCCTTGCTTTACACAAGACAGCTTTGATTTCTGAAATGTCTGGGATAACTATGCTTGAGAGTCCCTGGAAAACCAATACAACTGTAGTTCAAACTGCAATAACTTGTGAGGGTTCATCAACTTGTAATTCACATTCACCTTGAAGGTGCAGTCCTTTGGGTCTCAGCTTATTGTGGGGAGGGTCTGTCATCACATTCCCCACCTTGAGTGTCCCTGGGTGCTGGTCTCTGTCTCCCTTGCCCTGATTGGTGATCAAAACCAATTGTAACACTTGTCAGACTTAGAAAGACTTTTGGGAAAAAGGTAGCTTTCATACTCATTTCTCTCTTTGGGCCTCCATTTCCCCATTGTTCTCTTCTGAGTAATTCTTGGTCGTGCCAACCCCTTGAAGGCTTTGAAGATTATTTTTATTTAAATCCAGTCCTCAAGTTGGTTTTGGTGGAAGAGTTAGTCCAAGTAACCTAGTCCACCATCACTGGAACTAGGAAGCCACCTAATGTCTTCCTCAGTGCAAGGCTGGCATTCGGTAAATGATGGCTGGATTAGCTGAATTGTAATAATCTCCCAGACACATTCTTTTTTTTCTTTTTTTTTCTTTCCTGTTTGCATTTACAAAGACTGTTTCCTACCCTTGGAATGCATAGAACTCCCACATCCCACCATTTGACAAGACTCAGAATAAATGCCACATTTTCCTCCAAGTTCTTCCTGTTTTCTCCACTTACCCCAATCTGAGTCCTATTTCTTCTGCATCGAAAGCCTCACAAGACTTAGTGAGCACCCTCCTCTGGGTACTTCACTAGATGGGACTATATTAGCACAACCACTTCTCTCTCCTGTGCATTGCCACTTTCTTGACATTTCTGGGCTTTTCAAGAATCCCCTTGCTCCCCTTCCAGCTTAGCATACATTATAAACAGATTTCTTGGAAAATATCAGCTCCTGCAATTTTAGGTCTGATGTCCTGGGAGGGGCATTCCGTCTGCCATACTGCTGGAAGCAGGACGTAGCTCATTAAAATAAGCCGTTAACATTTGCGCTGCACTTTAGAATTAAGAGGATGCTCTCACAGACCTACCTCCTACTTCAGTGCTGTCATTATGATGCCACCGATGAGAATTCAGGGGGTAAGAGACTTAGAAAACACACCCAAAACAGAGCCACAAAGCCAGGGACGGAACGCAGCCTTTCTCCCCAAGCCCATGGTTCCTGCCAGGGCACACCGTTTACTCCCCATATTGTTTGTGCCACTTGTCGTTTCTATGGCAACAACACCTGACACCAGGAGGGCAGACATTCTACGCATGAACGCACAGCAGCTCAGAAGTGAGGCCTGGCCACTAGACGGAGGGGCTGGCTCTGTGAGGAGTCCCCCACAGGTGAAGGGGCCCCCAATCTTGGTCCTCCTTACCTCACCACCTTGGTACCATTTCTCACGACCTGCATGTCCACCATGCAGCCTCCGGTAACGTAAGCAGCGAGGTTCAACTCTGAGAACTCGGCCTGAAGGAGAAAGTGAAAAACAAAGAAGGATTCAGCAGACATGAATAATGCTAAGGATGGCCAACATTGATTGGGTACTTCTATGTTGCCAAGGAACCATGTACAGCTCACTCAAAACGTAGGAAGCTGGCAATATTGTTTACTTCCGTGGTTGAAAGATGAGGAAGCTGAGGTGCCGAGAGGCATGGGAACATGGCCAAGGCAACATAATTCATAAAAGGCAAAGTTGGATTGGAACCATGCATCTCTGATTCAAAGAACCGTGTTTTCTCGCCCGGCCAGTGTGGCTCAGTGGTTGAGCATCAATTTATGAACCAAGAGGTCATGGTCCCATTCCCAGGTCAGGGCACATGCCCAGGTTGTGGGCTCAATCCCCAGTAGGGGGCATGCAAGAGGCAGCCGAGCCGGTCAATGATTCTCATCGTTGATGTTTCTATCTCTCTCTCTCCCTCTCCCTCTTTCTTCGTCTCTGAAATCAATATACACACACATACACACACACACACACACACATATATATATATTTTAACCCTTTGCATTCCGAACCATTCTGGACATTGGCTACCAGCTACTCAACGCTACTTTGCGGCGGAAACATGCGTTGAATTAACTCAATTCCCCGTAATCACTAATAAACTGCAATGTCCCACCTGAGAGGGGACATCCGAGTGATATGCTAGAATTCCGATGTCCCCTGAGAGGGGACAGCGGAGTGCAAAGGGTTAAAGACTCATGCTTTCAACCATTACTAATTTCTACCTGCTCGAAGGTGAAAGAAGCCACTCTAACTCCAGGATGAGAAGAGGCCACATGCTGTCGGCATGACCTCTCCCCTAGGCTCCTGCAGCTTCCTGCAAGGCTGTGGTGGGTGCTGGAGCCAGGTGAGCGTGCATCACTGTTAAGGGAGCCCTTCTCTTTGGGTTACCTGCCACTGGTTCCCTTTTTAGGTCCTGGTTACCTTAGGAGCGCCCTGACTGTGCACTGAAGTACTGTTCCCCTGGTCCCAGCTGGTGGTGCTGGCACCTGACCCAGGGCGGGAATATGATGCCCTTCCATTAGAATTGGAATCTGCTGAGCCATCCATGTAGTTCCTCTCTAGGAGGGCTGTATCTTTAATACACAAATCCAACTGCAAATGGGGACCATGTTTTCTGCCATCTGGATTAGGGAAGCACAAAAAAACAGGGTGGAGGGGGAGAGGGCCAAAGGCAGAGGGGGGAGGAGAAGGGAAGGGAGGGGAAGGAGGAAGGAAAGGGGAGAAAAGGAGAGGGGAGGGGAGGAGAGGAAAAAAGAGAGAACAAGGGAGGGAAAGCAAGGGAAGGGAAGGGAAGAACAGGGGGTTGCCTCCCATTAATGCCCTGACTGGGCATCAAACCTGCAACTTAGTATGCACCCTGACAGGAAATCTAACCCACAACCTTTTGGTAACTGGATGAGGTGCCACCCAGCCAGGGTGAGATGGGGAATACTGTCGACATTATGCGCCAGCTGCAATCCTGCCCTTGGATTTTATGAGATGCCTCTGTATCATTATAAGTTCATCTTTGTTTTACTGTTTGCTTAAGCAAGATTTATTGAATTTCTGTTGCTTGCAACCAGAGCTCTATGGAATACATCCCTCCTAGCAGGCAGCGATGTGTGTCATGACCATTTGGATTCCTTTCCTACAGTTGTCATAACCAAGTATCACCACTAGGCGGCTTAAAAGCAGAAATTTCTTTTCTCAGTTCTGGAGGCTAGAAGTCCAAAATCAAGGTGTCAGTAGGGTTGGTTCTTCCCGAGGGCTGTGAGGATGTGCTTGCCTCTCTCCCTGGCTTGCAGATGGCCACCTTCTTCCCAAGTTTCATCACCTCGTCTTCCTTCTACACATGTCCGTGTATCCAAGTTCCCCTTTATCTAAGGACAGCCCTCCTACTGGATTGGAACCCGCTGCATGACCTCATTTTAACTTGATTACTTCTGAAAAAAACCCTATCTCCAAAGAAGGCCACGTTTTGAGGTTTGAGGGGTTGGAATGTCAACATACAAATTTCAGGGAGACAGAGTGCAACCTGTAACCCCATCCTAGAAAAACCAGAGTATTACACCACGCCTTTTACATAGCAGACAGCAAAAGCGATTTCTTTGGATTTAATACATTTTTAAAAATAACTGCTCCCATGTATAAGATACTCACTGTGTGCCAGATACCGACCTAAGTATTTTACATCCACTTAATCCTCACCCTTGCCCAGATTTTTTTTTTAAATGAGCCAGAAATGAAATTAACATGCCCAATGTCACGCAGGAAGCAGCAGAGCCAGGATATAGATCCAGGCTGCCTGGCTGCAACCAGTGCTTTCAATTGCTGCCCCCCACGGCCTCTGCTGCTGAGTTCAATGAGGCGTTAGGTGGATTACAGTGGGGAATTTTACGGACCTAAAAGCAACCCGTTTAAAGAGAAAAAAGAGTTGACACGGAAGAGAAATATCATCTCATGGAGAATGAAATGTATGCTCTTGGAAACATTTTAACCGAAGTTATGATCTAAGACCGAGCCATCTCCCCAGTTGGCCTTAGAGCAAACCCAGAGCGCTTATGTCTCTTGCCCTAATTAATAACCTCATTAGGCTGCGGTCAGGTGAAAAGCACAGGGCCCTATTAATGAGCCCCGGTTAGTAAACAGTGGTAACGACCTGGTTATTAAGTCTAATGCCTTAAAAATGCAGTCCCATCATGTTGAAGAGACTTCACTGGCAGGATTACAAAGAAGCATTAGCATGAGAAGTGGGTGCTTGAGTTTGTGGAGAAAAGGGGGTTAGCACAAAGTTGCAACATGGGATAGCAAGCTGGGCACCAAGTAGATACAGGAAGGGAGTGAATCAGAATCTTGGATGATAGCACTTTCTGACTCAAGATGGCAAAGACCCAAAGGCAAAGAAAGATACTTGGACAGAAAACACACTCGGGCTTGGCATACACGTTAGACGTTCATCTTGCTCAGACCGGGTGTCTGGAGTTATTTCCCAATCACGGCGTTTGGGTATTTATAGGAGGTCAATGCCTGGGCTGCAGGGTAGCTCTCCTGATAGGAACTTAGAGAGCAGCCAATGTGAAGCGCTTCAGAGCTCCCCTAGAGTCTGCAATGGGTTGAACTGTATACTCTCCCCACAAATATGTACAAACCCTAACCAGTGACACCCGCAAATGGTACCTTTATTGGAAACCGTCTTTGCAGAGGTAATTAAGGATTTCAAGAGGAGATCATCCTGGCCCAGCCAGTGTGACTCAGTGGTTGAGCATCGACCCATAAACCAGAAGATCACAGTTCGATTCCTGGTTGGGACACACGCCCAGGTTGCGGGCTCGATCCCCAGGAGGGAGTGTGCTGGAGGCAGCTGATCAATGATTCTGTCTCATCATTGATGTTTCTATCTCTCTGAAATAAATAAAAATATTTTTTTAAAAAAATAGAAGATCATCCTGGATGAAGGTGGGCCCTAAATCCAATGACAAGTCCTTACAAAGGAAGAGAAGGGGAGAGAAAGACCCAGGAAAGAAGGCCTTGGTGTGAGCAGAAGCTGGCGCTACAAGCCAAGGAAGTCCAGGATGCACTAGCAGTTGGAAGAGGCAAGAAAGGACCCTCACCGGAGCTCCCAGAGGGAGTGCCCACCGGCCACACCTTGATTTCAGAGCTCTCGCCTCCAGAACTGTGAGAGAATGCATTATGTTGTTTTAAGCCACCAAGTTTGTGGTAATTTGTTATGACAGTCCTGGGAATAAAAGTTCAGTAATTTTGGAAATTAAATGCAATTTCAGTATTACATGCAAAGGTGTCAGAGTTCAAAGAAGGAGCAGGCCTAAGCCGTCAGTTGGACATCCCCTGAGGCTCCCAGACTGTGAGAGGGCGCAGGCTGGGCTGAGGGACCCTCCCTCCCCAAGTGCATGAATGTGTGCACCGGGCCTCTAGTAAAATATAAAAAGAAAGGACTGCTTATGGCTACAATTCATTAACAGGGACTATGTTTACACTCTCATTTAACTAGAAAACCAGACAAAATATATTAAGGAACAGTCTTCAGCCAGTGGACAGCAGGCATGGCAGAACTATGATCCCTGCAAAAAGGAAACAGATGGAATGATCCCCATGATTACTCGGCTGACTGCCTGGAGGCAGTTTTCAGGCAGTAGAGCAGCGTGGGAGAATACCAATAGGCTGGACAGTCTCACTGAGCTGAGGAGTCTGAGACTAGAGGTCAGAGAGGTCAAGACGGCTAGAATGTGCAGGAGAGGACATAGGAGGAGATGGACACGCACAGAAAAAGACCTCCAGGGAGGTCTGCAAGTCCTAAGTGCTTATCTGAGCATGCGCGTAGGAAGGAACCACCAAAACCCAGCAGACTCGCACGCTCCAGAACTCTCACAGGCTGGGCACAGTTATGCTCTCCCAGTTGCAGTAAAGACATTATAATAGGAGTGGTGTCCTCAAAATGTAGTCATGGGACTCAGTTAGCCCTGGACCATAGCACCCTCTAGATCTAGGATGTTTAATCTGTTCTAGTTTGCTAGGAGCTTTCTAAGTTTTAAATCAGAAAGTCCTGCTTCTCAAAAACTCAGTCCTAGTTTTGAAATTTGAGAATCATGTCCTGGGGACCTCTTAGACTCGGGCACTTGGGATGATAAATGAAGATATGCCTTAAGAAAAGTTTAAAAGCACTCCCTGAAGGTGTCGATTTTATTCCAAGACACTTAACTGCATCTCAGAACAAAGTACAGCACTATTTAAAGGAATACAACAAAGTCCAGCAGCTAATATGGAACATGTATGGTATTCAGTCATAAATAAGTTACCAGGCATGCAATGGAGCAGGAACATATCACCCATAAGAAAGAGAAATCAATCAATAAGGACAGAACCATAAATAAGACACATGGTGGGGGAAGCAAAAATAAAAGTTAAAAATTAGGAAGTTGACTAAAACAACTATTACAAATATGCCCCACATTCTCAACAATGCAGAAGAAAAAATATTACCACAATAAGGGGAAAAATTAAAAAATATTTTAAATAAAAAAGTGAAACTTCGAGATAAAAATATAGTATCTTAAATGGAAAAAGCACTGTATGGAATTAACAATGAGAGAAAACAATACAACCTATAGAACATAAATCCCAGGAATAAAATACTAAGAAAAAAAAAAAAAACACACCACACATGCCAAAACCGGTTTGGCTCAGTGGATAGAGCATCAGCCTGTGGACTGAAGGGTCTCAGGTTCGATTCCGGTCAAGGTCATGTACCTTGGTTGCGGGCACATCCCCGGTGTCACATCCCCGGTGGGGGGTGTGCAGGAGGCAGCTGATCGATGATTCTCTCTCCTCGATGTTTCTAACTCTCTATCCCTCTCTCTTCCTCTCTGTAAAAAATCAATAAAATATATTTTTTTAAAAATCACCACACAAACAAAAGAAAAACAACAACAAAAATACAAACACACCTCAGTGAGCTATGAGACAACATCCAACAGTCTAATATGTGTGTAACTGAAGTCCCAGAAGAACAAGAGGAAGGGACATAAAGAAAAATTTAAAGGAAATGGGCCATAATCACAATCACATCTGTAAATCCCCTCTGAGTATCATTTTCACGGATGCCAGGGGCTCGGGCGTAGACTTCTCTGGGAGGCCCCTGGGAAACACTACAGGCTGCAGAGGAGGGAAGTGATTAGAGATTTAACCACAAATATTTCTGCAGCATTTTCCAAGTTCCAGGGCCTGTTGTCCGTGCTAGATAGGGTTGGAATCAAACCCACTAAGAAAATCTGTTCTCCAGACTCTAGGTCAGGAGATATAAGCACCTGTTTATAATTAAACAAGTCCAGTTCCACCAGAATGTACATGCATGCACACACACACACACACACACACACAGGACAGGACGGAAAGCATTCACTTCCCTGCAGCATCTTTCACCGCATTCTCACTGCAACTGGCACCTGGCACGTATGGAATGCCAAGCAGATAACATTACTGAAAACTTGGGATATTCATGCTTAGTTGCTAATAAGTACATTTGCGATGATGATGATGATGATGATGACGTTGATGACAGAATGGGAAATGGTGCCTGCAGTCATCATGATTCTAATAAATTGAAGGATGCTATTAGGCCAACAGGCCAACGAGGAAGAAACGGAAATGGGTACTTGACATCGGAAGACTGATTGGAATGAGCAGAAGAAACAAAAAATGCACGGGAAGGAATGTGGTGGTGGTCGCTCTCATCGGCCTTGACCGTGATGCTGCCGAAGGAGAGTTTCCACGCAGAGAGAAGCTGTCCAGAGTTCCCGAGAAAGGCAAGATACCGGCAGGCAGACTGCTCTGGAGTTCCAGGGGGGCTGATAAGACACTGGACGTTCCTGTCAGTTAGTAGTGACCTATCTGTCCAAACTGCACCCTTAACCCTTGGAGTGTGCTCCTCTCCATGGCCTCAGACACTCCTTATATTTTGCAGGAGGAGAAAGACAGACAGACAAACACGGAGTTGCTGTTAGGAGAAGGAGGGCAGCCTGTAGTAGTCCCTGTTTCTATTTCTGACCCTCTGCCCTACCCAGAGACACTGATAACCCATGGTCAGGTCATCTGGGTGCCACATTCACCAGTGGGCAGGGTCACGGTGGGATGACAAGCCAGGCAACCACGTGCGAGTCTGGCCCCCAAGAGTGTCTGCTGAGCTAAGTGTTACATCTAACTTCCTTCCTCCTCCTTGGGGCTCCTCAGAGAAGAGAACCCCAGCATCCATTCTTGTCTCTGCCACTCCCTCTCGTGTGAGTTGGCCACTAAACCCTGATCCTCAGGAGGCCCCGGTGTCCTGCTCTCTTTCCATAATCATATCTGGGAATCCTGTAGTAACAGGAGCCACATATTCCGTAACACCTGCAAAGGTGATTCTGGCCTCCAGGAGGGTCCGAGGTGGCCTTGCTTTGGTCTGGAGCCTACACAGAGGGACTCAGGACAGCGTTAGCGGGGACCCTGCTCGGGGGGCCGGGGGCTGAGACCAGCTAGCCTTAATGGTATTTCGATTCTCACTTGCAATTCCTCCCGTGTTTTCAGCTGCCTTAGGAACCTGGAACAGGGGTAGTGATGACGGTGATTGTCAAGGGAGGGTTAGGGCATTCCTGAGTTCTCCAGCAAATTATCATCAAAATTCCACCCTAATCCCTGAGGAAGGAAACTGTGCATGGATGAATTCCTTTTAGAAATCTGCATTCTGCACGGACTGTGATTTCCTTCAGTTTTAAGTTCTTTCAGAGTCTGGCAGAAAGATAAATAGCAATAATAATAATAAAGTACTAAATACAGAAAATCTGAGCCCTGCATGGCCTATAGGTGTCACATGATGTAAGACTCGGATGACCTCCTCATATCGCCCCCCACCGTCCCTGTGCACCCCATTTTGACTCCTCTGGCCTCCTTTCCATTGTGAAACACACTGAAAAGCTCCAGCCTTCAGTCCCCAGCCTCTGAGCCCTTCCAGGCTCCCTCCTGGCACTCAGCCCTCTGCTCCATGGCGCCCCCAGAGGCGCCTTCCTGCAAAGCACCCACTGTACCCAAAGCCCCATTTCCTGTGTAACCTTCCCCCATAGTCCTCATCCCCGTGTGGGACATAAATATTTACATCCGTCACAATTAAATGCTTAATTGGCCATCTCTCTCTAGATCGGAGGCGCCAGGGGGCAAGCGTGTGTCTGTTCCCTTCACAGCTCTATCCCAGCACCTCAGCCAGTGCCTGGCGCACAGCACGGTGCTCAGTAATATCATTGAACAAATGACACCTACTGTGCAGATGTCCCAGGTGAGGCCCGGTGAGACCCCGGTGAGGCCCAGGGAGGCAGAGGGACTCTGCCCGGCATGACCTCCTGGTAATTACGTCAGCTCAGACCCAAACCCAGGCCGGCCACCCTTCATCCTGCAGCAGGTGGCTTATCTGAGGTGACTCGTGTTCCAATGCGCAGAGATGGGTCCGCTCAGGGCCGCCCTCGTGCTTCCACCTTCCCCAGTCTTCTCCATGCCCTTTGCAGCATCTGTCAGCAAAGCCCACGGCCCCTGCCCCGCCTTCACCCCGTGTCTCTTCCAGCTGCCCTGCGGCTGGCACAGGCCTGGCAGGCGGCCCGGGGCCTGCCGTCAGCAAGAACTGCTTCCTGTGGATTGCCCGCACAGGCTGTGCTTTAGCGCCGAGGGCCCCGTGGGCTCGGGGACTCCCTTGGCTGGCATCTCGGGGCGGAGGTCTGTTCCACCGGTTCGGGCTCACCTCCCGGACAAAAGAGGCTTTGAGTCTGCAGGCTCCCTCAGCGGCCTGTTCCAGGACAGGAGATCTGCTCGGGAGCCACGCCTGGCGTCGCAGTGAAGGCCAGGCCACTGGGTCAGGGTGCGCTGCCCAAAGGAACCACCCACCACCCACCATACAGAGCACAGGAGACCATGGGCAGATGCAAAGGCGCCTTCTGTTCATCAGAAATCATAATATTCCTGTGAGTGTGTGTGTGTGGACATAGCAGGCAGGGAAGGGAGAGATAAAGACATAAAAGCATGTCAAAATAAATATAAAAACAAAGGAAAAATAAACTGATAAAGCCTACATTCCTAAATGTTCCAGTAATGTAATATCCAAAATAAGGCGAACACCATATATATATATATATATATATATATATATATATATATATATATATATATATATATCAACAGGAGTGATTCACAGTTTACAAAGTGTTTGGAATAACAGTGCTGTTTTTTGTTTGTTTTTAATTGATTTCAGAGACAGGAAGAGAGAAGGAGAAAGAGAGAGAAAACATCATCAATCGGTCCCATACACCCTGACCTGGGATCCAACCTGAAACAGGATATACAGGGTATGTGCCCTGACTGGGAATGGAACCTGCCACCTTCTGGGATTCGGAAAGATGCTCCAACCAACTGAGCCACACCAGCCAGGGCGTGTGTGACTTTTTAGTGTTAGACCACATGAGTTTGAATCCGAGCTCTACCCCTTAACTAATGTGGGCAAGTTCGCTAGCCTGCCTATGTCCTGTCCTCATCTATAAAGGGCGGCTAAGAATGGTGCCTTCCTAGGGCAGTTGTGAGTGTTCAAGGCATTAATCCAGTGGTCGGCAAACTCATTCGTCAACAGAGCGGCAAACCGTAGCTCACAGCTGCATGTGGCTCGAGAGCCGAGGTTTGCAGACCACTGCTGATTAATCCATTGAAAAGCCCTCAGCAAGGGGCAAAGTGAAAGCAAGTATGAAATCCATCTACCATGGTTATGTTATTTCATTTGAGCAGAATGATAACCTGTTGATGCAAAGGTAGGTTTTAGCATCCTCACTGGATGACGGCAAAAGTGAGGAGCAGAGCTGAAACCAGTTTGGCTCAGTGGTTTGATTCCGGTCAAGGGCATGTACCTTGGTTTTGGGCACATCCCCAGTAGGGGATGTGCAAGAGGCAGCTGACCCATGCTTCTCTCTCATCGATGTTTCTAATTCTCTATCCCTCTTCCTTCCCCTCTGTAAAAAAATCAATAAAATATATTAAAAAAAGAAAGTGAGGAGCAGAGAGAGCAATTGACTTGGCCAAGATCACAAATGCTCTAGCTGTGTACTGACCCACACAGCTAGAGCATGAATTCAGATCTGAGACTTAGAACCCATGCATTACTTCATGCACTTAACAGATTATTAAGTAGCTCCTATGCCCAGGGTAGGGCCTAATGACACATCAGTGAAAATAACAGACAAAAAATCCCTGCTCTCATGAAACTTGTATCTACTGGGGGAGATGGAGCACTAACAGTAATGTCAGGAGAGGAATAATAGATGCATAGAGGACAGAGTGGGGGTTAGGTCACATAAGGGGGTCAAGGGAAGGCACTTGACCTGTGAGGGAGAAAACCACAGATTGGAGGGGAGGGCTTTCTAGGTGGGAGGATCAAAGGCCCTGGGCCCAGAGCATCTGCGCAGAAGCAAGGAACAGCAAGAATGCCCTGAGGCTGGAAGAGGGCTAGAGAGGAAGTGGAGGGACAGAGACACATTCAGAGAGGGGATGGTGGGCGGGATCATGGTGAGGATTTTGTTCTGTATGAGATGGTAAGACACTAGCATCGCCACCATCCTCATCACCACCATCCACATCCTCATCCTCATCGATGAAGGCAATGAGTCATCATCACCATCATGTTTGGCAATGTAAGAGGTCAGGAAGTCAAATTTGAGAAAAAAATCACCGGGAAAGGCATCTTTCTGATTTTTAAGGACTCTCTTAATAGCCACGTTTTGTTCTCCAAAGCATGCATGTACCTTTGTTAGGAGTCAAGGGGAAATTCTGGTTCCGGCAGCGGGAGGACCCAGGAATGCCCTAATTTTATCCTAATGACCACCCCCTTCCTGCTCAGGTTCCCAAGACAGCCTTACCCACAAGCAGCTGAGACTCGAAGGAAAACCTCCATTGTCCTTTCCCTCAGCCAGGGGAAACTTCAAGGGTGGGAGGGCATTTCATAATGTCCTGAGGAGGACGGGAGAAGGGACAGGAGGAGGAGGAGAGGGGAAGGGGCAAGTGGAGGGAAAGAGGGGGAGAGGAAAAGGGGGATGGGAGGGAGGAAGAGTGGGGAGAAGGAAGAACCTTTAAGGAGGACAGAATGGTGGGACCTCATCTCTCATCACCTCCAGAGCTTTTATGAAACCAATTTTGCTACCTGCAACCATTTTTTTTTATACTTCATTGATTTTTTTTACAGAAAGGTAGGGAGAGGGATAAAGAGTTAGAAACAACGATGAGAGAGAAACATCGATCAGCTGCCTCTTGCAAACCTCCCACTGGGGTTGTGCCCGCTACCAAGGTACATGCCCTTGACCGGAATCGAACCTGGGACCTTTTAGTCCGAAGGCCGGCGCTCTATCCACTGAGCCAAACCGGTTAGGGTGACCTGCAACAATTTTTGCTCCCCATCACAGATCAGGCCAATCAACGCCCAGAGATTTTAAGACCACAGCTCAGCTGCACAGAGAAGAGCGGTGGCTACTGCCCCCTTGGTATCCTCTCATTGCTGAGCTGGGCCCCGAGCGTTTAAACATCGTTCTGCTGAAAGTCCAGAAAACTGTGCTGATGGGATGGAGCAGGCCAGTGGGGAAGCCAAGCCTCCCATTTCTCCAGGTGGACGGGGGTTCAGGCGCCTGGGGACTGGATGTGGGAGCCACGTCTACTTTTCAGCAGCCGACGGTGAAGGTGACAGTGGCTGGAGGTCCAGCAGGGGAGCTGTTTGGGGTGAGAAGAGGCAGGAGAGGTAACATGCATGGCCCTGCCAGGTACGAGGAGGGGAGATATTGTAGAAGGGAGCTCACATGGGCCTGATGTGATTTAATTTCTGTAGATATTCTGTCCACGTTGAAAATGGAATGTTATAACATCGTGACAGGAACATCTTATCCATCAAAGCTCTAAGAAATGAAAGTGCTCTATCCCGACCTAACGCACGCTTATTTTATTTTTTCATTTTAAAACGTCCAAACCCATTGTCAGGGCTGTCAGGGTGGAAAACAGCATGCCTCCCAACCCCCTTTCCCTTTTCAACCTGCTGCAATCCGCAGCATGGACCTTCTCCTCCCAGAACTGCCTCCCAGGTGCCTCCCCGTGCCCCACCTCCCCTCCATCTGACCCAATCTGCACACCCGGGGGACAGCCCTGCACCCCGAGACGGGGACCTGCCACCTGCTCCTGCTGGGGCCTCTGGGAACAGGGCCGGGTCTGAACTCCAGACAGGGAGACCTGCTGTTCCACTGCAGCTCTGCTCAGCCCGGGACACTAAGGGAGGACAGCAGGTGTGATACCCAGACGCTAAACGCTGAGAGGAAAACTGGCACAGAGGAAGGGACGGAGTGTGGCTGAGACGCGTGCATGGGGTGCCACAGCACAGAAGGTGGCCAAGCGTCTCATAGGAGGTGACATTTGTGCAAAGAACCTGACCAGTCAGGGCGTGAGCCAGGTGGGTGCCCCGGGGAAGAGGGGTCCAGCCCGGGCAGAGTGTTCTCCCATTTCTGTTTTCATTGTGGTAAAATACACTCTGCATAAAATGTGCCATTTTAACCACTGTTTGTGCGTTCCACTCAGCTCAGTGAGTACATTCCCACTGCTGTGCAACCACCCCCACCACCCGTCCCCGGAACTATTGCATCCTCTCCCTCAAAACCTTTGTACCCAGCCCTGGCCGGGTGGCTCAGTTGGTGAGGGCATCGTCCCAAACACCAAAAGGTTGTGGGTTCGATTCCCATTCAGGGCACATACCTAGGTTGCGGGTTCAACTATATCATGTTGTAATTCTCGCATAAATATAACTTTTGCTACTCAGTTATAAATATGCTAGTCTGTAATGAACAGGAACTGCCGACAGTATTCATATGGCGACCACGAGTCCTGTTCCGACTAGTCATGTATCACTACTCGTGTTTCTACTTCTCCAGAGACGGCAGCCACAGCTTCCGTTACGGTTGCTCCTGCCAGGACAACTCTTGCCCCCGCCGGCCTGGGCATTGCTGCCACCAAGTGCAGACAGTGTCAGGGGTCCTTAGAGGCGAAGCAGGTGTGACGGAGCAGAAAAGGCCATTGCTGTTACCCCGGGGCCGCGGCCAGCATGCTGGTCCTTTCTCTCACATCCTTTGCCCTCACCGAGGTTGGGGAGGTGATTTATGAAGTCCCCAGACACGTGGGGCCATTCTCCATGAGGTGGTGCACGTGGGTCTAGGGATGGGTGTTACCTCTGGGCCTGCGAGGTCAGAAGTGACCCGTTACGGCTCCTTGTGGCGCTGGGCGTGCCGCTGCCACTGGCTCAGCAGCTCCGAGGCCCACGTGCCCCCAGCACGTGGGCAGGGAAGCTCGCTCGCCTTCGCTTTTTTTTTTTTTTTTTTTTTTTTATAATATATTTTTATTGATTTTTTACAGAGAGGAAGAGAGAGGAATAGAGAGTTAGAAACATCGATGAGAGAGAATCATCGATCAGCTGCCTCTTGCACACGCCTTACTGGGGATGTGCCCGCAAGCAAGGTACATGCCCTTGACCGGAATCGAACTGGGGACCTTTCAGTCCGCAGACCGACGCTCTACCACTGAGCCGAACCGGCTTCGGCTCGCCTTCGGTTCTTGGCCTATGAATGCGTGCCCACGGGATGGGGGTCCCCCAAGTGGGGATCAGGTTCGGGCTGGCTCTGAGCCGTCTGGGTCATGCTGTCTCAGCACTCGGGAGGCCCGTTGGGAAGAAAGGGAGCGTGTGAGAGGAATGTGGCCTCCAGAAGCACGAGTCCTTGCTGGGATAAGGAACCGGGAAACAGCCCGTTTGTCTTGGGGAAGGCTGTCGCTGGGCTCTGCCTGTTCCCAAGCCCAGCCTTCATCTGGACTTAGTTCACAGTGGGCTTTGGAACTCGGGGGGGAGCCGGTTCATACCAAACAGCCCCGAATGCTTGCAGCCCAAACCTACGGGGACTCGCAAATCAACCTCGGGCCCGGAGACCAGCCGTGTCTCGTCCCGGAGCTCCCTGTGCCTGCTCCAAAGTAAACACACGAGCCGCGCGGGCCGGGGAGCAGGGGTCTTTTTTCGTCTTCGCTTCAGAAACGCCATGTGTGCATTATTCTAAACAGGCGCCAGCGCACGAGGCCCTCCTCGCAAGATTGCAAACAGATGGGGCCGAGGGCTGTTCGGTAGCTCCCGGGAGCGAGCATGGGAAGCAGCGCTTGGCCAGGCTGCGTCCGGGCAGCGCGCCTGTGCTTCTCGGAGCACAGGTCTGGGCAGGGCTCTCACTCTGCGGGAGCACGGGTCGGCTTCCTGCGTCAGGTGTGTCCCCGGGGGAAGGAAAATGTCTCCTTTCACCACGTTTGCCAGAGTTTGCATTCGCTTAGCCCTTGGGCAGCTTGGGAGAGGGGAGGGTTGTGCCAGCCTCAGAGGTCCCCCACCTCTGGAGCCGGCAGCATCAGGCTAACGTCCTCATTGTAAACGGGACTAGGGCCCTCCATGGCTCACGGCTCTCCCAGGCTCCTTGTCTCACCTCGAGGAACGGCCAGAACCCTTCCCACCACACTAGGCCTGGCCGCCACCATCTTTGTCACGGAGTGACGGTCAATTTGCATATCCCATCGTTATTAGATAGGATACTATTCTTACCATCATGAAATACTAAATTTCATAAAGGTGTTTAGGGAAACTTAGTTCTGAATTGATGAGAGACCACAAAACAAAAGAAGTGGGGAGAGACTTAGGTTTGAGAGAGATGGGTGAGGGTATAAACAGATAGGTATAAGGATGGATGGATGGATGGATGAATAAGAGATATTCACAGAAACTACATTTTTGGAAACAAGGATGCAGACCCTAAGGAGACAGCTGCTGTAAACAAGAAAGCATCTAAATTAAGTGTTGGCTCCTCCCAAGACCCTCGGAGACACTGAGCAGGAGAGGGAGGGAGAGGTGGAGAGAAAGCCAGCCAATGCCTGGTGGGAAGAGCCCGGGTGCTGCCTAAAGACTTGACCCTCACCTCAAGGCACCGAGAAGCCTGGAACAGAGAGTACGGGGAGCCGGAGTGAGACAGAAAGCAAACTAAGACACATGATCGAATCCAGGTTCTTCTACTGAATGCAGAGCTAGGGGTCCCGGCACCTGGCTCGTGTCCCTGCTTTCCCTGGCCACGGAGGGTGGCTGCCCGTCTCCTCCCTGTCTGGGCAGAACGTAGGCCCTGGGGTAGGGTGGGTGGGACGTCATCTGGTTCAGTGCCATCTTCAACAGGCTGAGACCCACCCGCCACTCACGCGGGAGCCCTAGGGTGCTGCTCAGGGAGCCAAGGTCCCAGCAGCGCAGATAAAGGGAGGGCAGAGCAGCCGGGCTTCCGAGAAAACCAACCTGAGGCTCTGCTGCAGGCGGGAGGAGGCACACTCTTCTTCGGGTCTGGCTGGACCACAAGCAAGTCGAGGGGGAAATGATGAGCTTTGGAACCAGGAAGACACAGGCCCAATCACAATGCTGTTGCCAGCTGCGTGACTATCCATTTTAGCTCTCCCGGCCTCGGCTTCCTCATCCTGACACTAATGAGACTCGCGCCTCAGGAGTTGCTTAAGGCTAATTACAGCAGCATGTGAGGAATATCTGGGTGATGACAAGCGCATAGCTGATCGTCAGTAGTTCCTTTTCCTTCCCTCCACACGTGCTCAGAACCCCCCAAATGGAACCTCCGTGTCCCACAACGGGGCTCAGCTCCGCTCCTGGGTGGCACTGCCCTCCTGCCATTGCCAAGTTCTTCCTCTGAGAACTCGCAAAGCCTGACTTAGCAAGGAGGGGACAGGATGGGTGGCAGGTGGGCTCTATCATAACCGGCAGCGTGACCTTGGGCAAGGCAGTGCACCTGCTTCCACAGAACGGTGAGAGGCATTCCCATCTCAGGGCTGCACCTGCCGGCTGTGTGGCCTTGGGGAGGACGCTTAACCTCTCTGAGTCTCAGGCGCGTCAGCAGTTATTCGGTGGCTGAGGTGCGGATTTATACAGAGAAACTCTTAGACAGTGGCTGGCACGCGGCGCTCTCTGAATGTGATGTGAAACACCGTTTCACCGGCATCGCAATGTGTTCCTCCTCCTTTACCTGCAGCCCAGTGCCAGACGGGGCTTCATTTGGGTTGTTTTTACCATAAAAAAGCATCTGGGAGGGAGGCGGGTCCCTCTCCTGAGAAGTTCTTGTCGTAGACTCAACACAGCTTCCCTGGAGCTTATTTATTTTGCCCTAGGTTCAGGTCAGTTTGGTAAATATTTACCGGATGGAGACTGTGTATCGGGGTACTTGGAGCATCTGCTGTGTGCCTGAATCGGTGCCCAGTGCTGCCTACCCACCACATGCCACTGTGCCCGTGTGTCTCTCTTTCACAGATCCTAACGCAGTCTGTAATAATGGAGAGAGAGAGAGAGAGAGAAAGAGAGAGAGAGAGAGAGAGAGAGAGAGAGAGAGAGAGAGAGAGACTGTGTGATTAATGTCTGTCTCTCCCATTAGACCCTAAATTCTATCTGGTTAGGACTATCTATCTGGTCAAAACTATATCTGTTTTAATCACCACTATAGCCCTAGCACTAGCATACAGTAGACTCTCAATAAATATTTGCAGGATAAAGACACTGTCTCTGTTCCCTATGAGCCCAGAGTCCACAGGGAGTGACAGGCGGGTGAACTAGTCATTTCCAGGCAATCTGGGAGGTGTAATGGTAGAAATACCCAGGAGAATGGCAAGCATGGATAAGAGGCACTGTGTCCTGCCTGGAGGGAAGGAGGTCATGGAAGCAGAAACGATGCCTGAGCTAAACCTTGGAGAAAGTATGGCAAAATCTGGGAAGGATTCCCAGGACGAGAGACTGGCATGAGTAAAGGCATGGAGGAGGGGAGGAGTGAATGCAGACATAAGAGGGCAGGTAGGGACCGCAGAGTTGCTAGGATTACAATGGAAGGTAGACCATGGAGGGGATGAGGTAGAAAAGGTGGCAGGTGCTAGCTCACTGAGCTTCTTGCAGACCACGCTTAAGTCCCACGGAACAAATCTAACGTAAAAGCCAACCCGGACAGGTGAGAAAAAAAATCACCAAGGCTCCAGGCTTTATTTCCGCAGGGTCCCCCTTCGCGGGTAAAACAGATTCTGGGGTTAGACTGCGAATGCCAGCTCTGCCCCCGGTACGCCGTGTGGCCTCGGGTCAGCACATAACCTCTTAGCCTCAGTCTCGCCCCCTGGAGAATGTGGGCCTTCCAGTGCCCACTCTTCAGAGGGCGGTGATGAGGATTAAGTGAACGAAGCCACGGGCAGTGCTGAGCATGTGCCTGGCACTTGGTGAGCGTGAGCGTGAGGAGAGACTCACTTTCCCGCCCTCTGAACCCAGGCCGCACAGCTTTCATCTCTATGACAACGCCATCCGAGAAAATTCTCTCCTGTCACCCTCTAGGCACCCTGAGAGAAGGGGTTCGGGATGGGCTCCGCTTAGACTGAGCTCTGTTCTAAAGTAAGCAGAGCCTTAGAAAGGCTCCGTAAAGACAGGCGCGGCAGGACACACACACACACACACACGTTCTCAGATGTCAGCCTCTCTTCTCTTTCCCGGGGAAACGCAGCCAGCCTGGGTCTGGCCCAAAAGAAGCCAGTTCAAAGCCCAGGCCTGCTCTGTGCCGGCCCCACACCCCTCCTCAGGAGATCCGGGTCAGGGTGGGAGGGCCATTCCTGAGACAACCTCATGGATTAGTTTCCAGTTTAGCATAGCAGCCAGACAGATTTCTGCGGTGAAGTCATCCAAGTCAATTAAAAGGCATTTTTCTCCCGCTGTGAATTCAGAAGTCTCTTTGGTTCGTTCCAACTTTCTCTGGGATGTTTCCTAAGAGGTTCCACCCTGGGTTAATGAATAGCCCTGGGTTCCTGCCGAAACACAAGGGCTGGAGTCCTGCAAGCACATCCGGGCAGGGCTGCTTGCTGGCAGGGCTGGGGTGGACCCTGGAGGGGGGGGGGGTGTCCCTTCATTAGGGAGAGAGCCAGACCCCAAATGGTGGGGAAGGCAGCAGAGCTGGCAGCCAGGGGGGAGAACGGCCAAGCAAAGGCTGAAGGTCAAAGCCGGAGGGGGGGCGTGAGGAGGGCAGGAGGAGGCGGAGGGGGAAGGTCGGGAGCAGTCAAGGCTGGAGAGCAGGGAGGTTGGGAGTAAGCTGAAATGTAGGGTGAGGCGTGGGCCAAACGAGTGGCCAGGACTCATCTCAGATGGTGTCTCAGATGTGGCTGACAGTGGCTTATTATTTATTTATTTAAACCTATTTTATTGGTTTTTACAGAGAGGAAGGGAGAGGGATAGAGAGCTAGAAACATCAAAGAGAGAAACATAGGCCAGCTGCCTCCTGTACACGCCCCCCTTCCCCCCCCCCCCCACCACCACCGGGGATGTACCCACAGCCAATGTGCATGCCCTTGACCGGAATCGAACCTGGGACCCTTCGGTCCACAGACCGACGCTCTATCCACTGAGCCAAACCGGTTTCGGTTGACAGTGGCTTTTTAAAATATATTGTATTGATTTTGTACAGAGAGGAAGGGTGAGAGATAGAGTTAGAAACATCGGTGAGAGAGAGTCATTGATCAGCTGCCTCTTGCACACCCCCTACTGGGGATGTGCCCGCAACCAAGGTACATGCCCTTGACCGGAATCGAACCTGGGACTCTTCAGTCCCCAAGCCAATGCTCTATCCATTGAGCCAAACCAGTTTCGGCGACAGTGGCTTTTTAAAAATATATATTTTTATTGATGTCAGAGAGGAAGGGAGAGGGAGAGAGAGAGAAATGTCATTGATGAGAGAGCTTCATTGATCGGCTGCCTCCATCACGCCCCCTACAGGGGATCGAGCCCGCAACCCAGGCATGTGCCATGATGGGGAACTGAACCATGACCTCCTGGTTCATAGGTCAATGCTCAACCACTGAGCCACAGCAGCCGGGTGAACAGTGGCTTGCTTTTACACATCATGTGGGTATGGTTCCATCCTCTCGATTTTAAGGAAAGTGGGTCGTCCCTTCTCTTCTCAAATACAAATCCCAGGGATGAGAATGAGGGTTCAAGGGCTGAGACAGACTGGCAGGAACCGACGGGCAGGCACGCAGGCCTTTTCCCGAACGGCATCCCCAAGCACGACATTCAGCATAAGATGCCTTTCCACCCCCAATCCAGAGCCGAGTTACCAGTCTCCTCGCTCCTGCCACCATTCCCACTCCGTCCATTTTCCTAAACCACCTTCAGCATGGACATCTTAAAATGGAAACACCATCACAGGACTCCGTGGCTTTACAAGTGCAATAAGCCAAGAACGGCTGGTGTGGCTCAGTGGTTGAGGGTGGACCTATGAACCAAGAGGTCCTAGTTCGATTCCCCATCAGGACCCATGCAGAGGTTTTGGGCTCCATCCCCAGTAGGGGGTGTGCAGAAGGCAGCCAATCAATGAGCCTCTTTTATCACTGATGTTTCTATCTCTCTCTCTAAAATCAATTGTAAAAATGAAAGTGCAGCCAAAATCGGTTTGGCTCAGTGGTAGAACATCGGTCTGCGGACTGTAAGATCCCAGGTTCGATTCCGGTCAAGGGCATGTACATTGGTTGCGGGCACATCCCTGGTAGGGGGTGTGCAAGAGGCAACTGGTCGATGTTTCTCTCTCATCGATGTTTCTAGGTCTCTATCTCTCTCCCTTCCTCTCTGTAAAAAATCAATAAAATATATTTTTTAAAAACAAAACAAACAAAAAAACACGAAAGTGCAGTAACTATGTCCCCCTGCGTCTGGGGCACGGTTTCTAGCTGCATGCCTTGCAACATAAGCCACCTCCCCCTTTCTCTCCCTCCCACCTCCCTCCCACCCCCCAGCAGAGGGGTCTCTAGTGGCTGGTCCAGTACCATCTCCCGCCACCCCTTCTCATGCACCGGAACGCTGGTCGTCTTCCCCACGTGGGACAAGCTGAGGTTTAAAGCGCGCTCTTAGGCTGGGAGGCCTGACATGCATGTCTGTCTCCTGCTCAGCCTGACGCAGTCCCTTCTCTTCCCCAAATCCCCTGGGCTGGGCTTGGGCTTCTCGTGAAGCCTGTCCCAAGAGCATCCAAGGCAAGTGGACGGTCCCTCTCCTGGGCTCCTCGGTGCTCTGCCCGGCTCTGGGACAGGCCTCCTGCCGTGTGACAGTGACCAAGGTCTGCCTTCCCGCCCGCGGAGAGCGCTGAGAGCGGAGGGCTCCGTCATAAGGCCGGGCGCAGAGCAGGGGCGCAGGGGCGTTTCGGGCAGCAGGCAGCAGCTTGAGCTAAGACGGGTTATGTCCTCAGGAGCTCATGGGCGCATGGAGTTCTCCTTCAGCATTTCTACTCATTTCCACGGAGGCTCTCGGACCTGGTGCTCACGGCGGGGCCAAAGTCGATGAAGGGGGTGGCAGGCAGGAAGGTGAGTGCTGCCCAGCGCAGCAGGTGGAGGCTGAGGCACTAGGCGCTGGACTGTCCTGGGCAAGATGGACTCGCTTTCACCCCCGCTGCTCCCGTCTTCTCAGCGCTCGTCAGGGTGAGAATGGGTGGACTGCCCACCAGGGAGGAGGCCCAGGAGCACCAACTGTTCATTCAGAATCAGCGGGGCTCCCCCAGCCATGTATCCATGTCCCCCCATGCCTCCTCCCTGTGCAGGGACCTCTGTGTCCCCCACGCCTCCTCCCTGTCCAGAGCCCCCTTTCCTCCCCCCTCCTCCCCCTGTATCCTGTTCAGGGCCCTCCTCTGGGGTCACAGTTGCCCACACTCCATCCTAGCCCAACCCCTCCCCAAGGAGAAAGCTTCTTATAAGTAAATGGGGGAAATGCGGACTTCATGACCAGACCAGTGGTCGGCAAACTGCGGCTCGCAAGCCGCATGTGGGGAGAAGGCATGTGGGGAACATGCGGACCTCTGGGATAGGGGGCTTAATCACAAGGAACAACAACAGCCTGTAATGATTGGAATGGAGAGCCTAGGTCAGTGGTCGGCAAACTCATTAGTTAACAGAGCGGCAAACTGCAGCTTGCGAGCTGCAGTTTGCCGACCACTGCATTAGACTAATATATTTGTTACTGAAACCATCAAAGGGATGAGTGGCTTCTTAGCGGAGGAACAAAGGTAGCACTGGCCGGTGGGGAAGGCAGTGGGGAGAACACGGCAGGGCGATGGGGCCCGGGTCTCACACTTCGGACGCAGCAGTGATGTGGTGCATGTGCTGGGTCCAGTCACGTCCCCTCTCTGACCCTCTTGGCTGTTACACAAGGAGGTTGGAGGAGATGGTCCCCAAGGCCCCTTTCTGGCTCCACCTGCTGTGGCGGCACCACAACCTCCCTTCCCTCACGCATCGCCCAGGACCACGGGACACCCTGACCAGGACCTCTGCTGCCTGCTGGCAACGAAAAGCCAGAGGTTGACCCACGTGCCAGTGCGGGCTGTATGTCACGGGCAAGATGACCGGACACAGATGGAAGTAAAAAGCATTCAGATTAAAACCCAGCGTGGGCCTTCTCCCTCTTCCTGGGGTTCCCCCTGCCCCTTCCCATCTCGCCCTGCTCTTTTGATCCAGGAAAAATCACCAATTCTCACGAGACGCTCTTCCAGAAAGACTCCTCCTAATGGCTCACACTCTGCATCTGGTGCTTCTGGCTGAAGTAAGAACTTTTTCTATTTCTTATTCCCCCGACTGCATAGCGAACTTCTTCGGAACATGGATTATAACATTTTCATTTCTGAATAATCCCCGGGACTGACGCCCAGAAACCACTGCGGGCCATGTGTGTTTAATCGTGTGAAGGCGGTTGTAAAAACAGCTGCAATACGCACAGAGCACTTTACATGCTGCCATCTGCTCAGAGCGCTCCGATGGGGTGTTCTGTTCCAATCTCACAGCTCTATAGGTATCTGTTACGATTACTGCTGCTGTTTTAACTTTACATCTGAGGACACTGAGGCACGGGGAAGCCGCATCACTCAGGAAGTGGTAGAGCCAGATTCCCACCCAGTGGGATGGAGCCAGAACCAGAGCTATTATGCCATCCGTGCTGTCTGAGACACACAGTCCCACCACAAGACAAACAGGGACCATCGCCTCGGGGGAAAACAGAGAAGAAACAGAATCCTTAACAGGGGACGGTGCGGCAAGAAGCCAGAAACATCAAAGGCGGAGTCAGCACCGTTAGGAGGAGTCTTTTTGCTGGAAGAACATCTCATAAGAATTTGTAATTTCTCCAGTAGACCCAAAGAGCAGGTGAGAGCGCTGGCCCGGGGGCTCCGTTGGTTGGAGCATCATCCCATGCACAAAAGGCGGTGGGTTCCATTCCTGGTCAGGACACATATCTAGGTTGCAAGTTTGATCCCCAGTTGGGGCATGTATGAGAGGCAATCAGTGTATGTTTCTCACATCTCTCTCTCTCTCTTCCTCCCTCCCTCTCTCTCCCTCTCCCCCCACCTCCTCTCTTTCTAGAATCAATGGAAACATATCCTTGAGTGAGCAGATAGAAATTAGGGAAAGAAAATAAAGAAAAAGCGCCTGATCAGTCCACAAAACTGGGGCAGGGACAGAGCCGGGAAGAACAGGGCCAAGTATAAAGAAAATGAAAATACAACTACAGTTTTGAGAAAGTGTTGAACATTTTGACATATGCATCATTAATTCCATTCTGATGCCTATAGATAATCCCTGGTGTTACCTGGATGTTATTAAATTTCTTGGGTTTGCTCCCTTAGAGGAAAGCACATTTCTCTGTTGTACAGAAGGAAAGCTGAACTGAGAAATTAACAACAATAAAGATGTAGCTGCCACATACTTTGGGAATCTTCACAGATGAGCTATATATATAGATACTGTATATAATGTTTCTTTTGATGTATTTTGAATTAAATTAACAATCTTAAAAAAAATAATAAGAGCAAGGTGACAAAAAAAAAAAAGGACAGTGGGACCCGAGGAAGAAGGAAAGGCCAAAGCTGGATGCAGACAGGTTCAAGATCCAACTGACACTCGGACAGATCTACTCAGTTAGGAGCCAGGACCCTGGCATCAGCTGAACCTGGGTTCAAATGCCAGCTTCCCTGCACTTACTAGCTGTGCGGCTCTTCCAGGGCAATTTACGTAAGCCATCTGAGCCTGTTTCCTCCTCAACAGGCATGCTGTGTGCGTTCAATGAGTTAGCGTACGGGAACCCGTTGACGTGGCACCAAGCACACAGTACACGCTCAATGACAGTCTCCTGCCGTCACCATGGCTATCTCTTCTCCATCTGCCTATCATCTCCTTAAACTGGTGAGCCTACAAATGGATCCAGGATGGAGATACCCCCACATTCATCAAGGCCATGGTTGAGAGAAACACTTGCTCCTCCGATGAGTTATGTCTCAGCGAGTCCACCCTAGTGGCCCACCTGCTTTTCTTATTCCCCTAGCTGGTTCTTAGATTTGAAAAGAAAGTGGCTTCCATGGAGACCTGCACGCTTTAAAAAAATAATACAAAACAGAACGCCTGTGGTCAGGGTACGCCAAGCCAAACGGATAAATCTTGCAGGACCGTGTTAACAAAACAAGGCTTAGTGGATCAGAGCGGGGAAGAGTTTTGTGGGGCTCAGCCTGCAAAGAAGCGCCAAGCTCTGGTGAGCTTCAAACATAAGGAGGCCACGGGGGAGGACCCAGCGATGGAGCACTGCAGAGTTCCGCTCCAACGCTTGGGCTGTATCCTGGAGAGCATCCTGAGCAGGATGGACTCCAGATCCATGGACCTGGAGCGTCCTAGGACCCCAGACCAGAAGGCCTCTGTGGACCATCCATGCAACCTCGATGAGGGTAATTTGTCAACATTGATCAGCATTATAAATGCCCTGGGAGGTAGACTGTGAGATGGACATTAGGGAGTGCTCTGGGGAAAGGGGAGGAAGTGGGTCTGGGCAGAGGGAGCAGTCAGCCTTCACAGCAATCTCAGCAGGGGCGTTGGCCAGCTCCACAAGGAGCTTGGAAGTTGGGTGGCGCTTCAGAGTTGTCTGAAAGTGGGCTCGAGGGGTGAGGTCTTTATACCCTGTGCCAGCCAGTCACGGAGTGCAGTTGCCCCAGGACAGAGATGTGACCATGGGTAAGTCCTTTTCTCCTCCAGGTGCACTGTGGCACTCACTACCTGCAATACTTCTGGAGCCAGGAGCTGTATTTCTAGGACGGAATCCTATGGCTACACTAACAAATGACACACATCTAGCCTTATTCCTAACAACAAAGCTATGGACAATACCCTATGGCAGTGGTCAGCAAGCTGTGGCTCATGAGCCACATGTGGCTCTTTGGCCTCTTGAGTGTGGCTCTTCCATAAAATACAACGTGCGATCGAAACTTCGTGGCCCATGCGCAGAAGTTGGTTTTTGGCTCTCAAAAGAAATTTCAATCGTTATACTGTTGATATCTGGCTCTGTTGATTAATGAGTTTGCTGCCCACTGCCCTATGGTATGTCCATGTGAGAGCACCCTAGGAAATCATGAACAAGAATGAAGCAGCTCTGCATACCCTCTCATGGAATAAACTCCCAGGTGTGTGACGTGAAGAGTCAGGAAGCAGAAGAGTATGAATAAGAAGGATGTGTGTGAATGTTGTGCAGCTAAAGGGGTGGACTGTGCCACTCAGCCCCACACCTGAATCCTTCTGTAGTCTCTCCAACCCCAGGGGCTGAAAGCCTAAATCTACACCTCCCAGTTCACTCTACCAATAGCAGGCGGTTGTGTAAAAGCTGAAGCTAGGATGATGGTAGCAGCCCTCCTCTGTCATTTCTAGCAGGTGTTTAACCTTCCTGAGCCTCAGTTTCTTCACCTGCCAAGTGGGAAAGTCACAGTGCCCACCCCAAGGGGCTGAAATAAGATTATGTGGACAGAGTGATTGAGCCCATGCGTTTGGTTATTGTTCTTGTGTTTGCAACATTGGCTGGAAAATACAGCGGATCAGAGGAGGGCTCTGAAATCAGAAAGCCTGAATTTACAAACAGGCATTCCCTCTGAGCCTGCGTTTCTATAGGATGGAGGCAATGCCAGCGCCCAGGCCAACAATAGAAAGTATGAAGCCTTAACGTGTAAGTGCTCAACAGGTGACCACTATTGCTGTTTTCAACCACTTATGCAGGTGGTAGATATCTGCACAGAGTAGACCTATTAAGACCTCTCTTTTTCTGGACTCAACATCTCCAGTTCCTCACACTGAGCTCTGTGCTCATAGAGACCAGTCCTTTCCCTCCAATCACGTTCCACAGAAGGCATTCCAGGTTGTGATTCTCCCTTACAGTGTGACACTGAGCTGGGAGACACTAGAGTCTGACCGGCATAGTGTGTGTATGTACCATCACCTCCCTGTATTCCAAATGCTGTCCTTCAATGATGCAACCTGAAGTAGCATCAGGTTTGGGTATTAACAACCATAATCACAGTTCACTGAGCACTTACTATATGTGCCAGGGACTATGCTAAGCATAATAGATACACTGACTCACTGAATCTACACAGCAACTCTAGGGTCAGAAATTATTACTCTCACTTTGCAGGTGAGGAAACAGATGCTTAGAGATGTTGTAAGTGGAAGGTCAGCACAGCTAAGATATGGGGGAGCTGAGATTCCATCTCTAGTTATCTTAATGTGGAGCCACAATCTCAATCTCTGCCCCATACTTCCTCCCACAGACATTAAGAACTGACTCAGTTCAAATCTTAGGTCTGTTCTTTTCTTCGTGGGATTTTAACAAACAAAGTCTTCCCAATCCTGCTCCTCTTCAGCTGTATCCCCACTCAGTTTGATTGCATCAAATTTAATCCCATTCAGCTTCAAGTCACTGGCAAATGCAATTTGGCAAGTCGCTGTTAAGGAGGAGGAGGAGAGCAAAGCCAAGGGCAGAGCTCTTTGACAGCCATTAGAGAAATTTTTCTCAAGTAGTCATTTCCTAATGGGGGTTATGCCTGACCTGCCACCCTTCCACCAAACTGAGTTAACATCCAACATCCCTTTCCCTATCTCACTGACAATTACTTCTTAAAACATCATAAGGTGTTTATGGTCAATATCTACAGCTAAGATTTATCCAGAGGAAGGTTGCCTAGGAAGAACTGTGGATGGAAGGCAAGAGGGTATGAGATACAAAAAGATGGTCTTGAGTGTTAAAATTTTTTCTCAGGAGAAAATCCTACCTTTCCTTCCAGAAGACACTTAAATTGAGGAACTATGTAGTTTGAGGACAAAAGATGAACAGAACGCTAACCATCGGTCTTCCCTGGGATCCACACACATCTATCTAACCCCATCCCAACCCTGGTATCTATCACACAAGGACAGGACTCAGGGGAGCCACTGGCATTTGTGAGCAAATCATCTTTTCTTGCCTTTCTCTCCATCGGCTGGAAGCAGGCACTGTCGTACCTTATGCTTTGGTACTACCCCTGAGGGAAGACTGACCATGTAATTTCAGCCTTTTCTGTTAGAGAAAAATGGAGCCCAAAGCCTGTCTCAAGAGCCTAGTCTGCTAGTCTCACAGAACTGTGAGTCCACTTGATATTAATTCATTCATCAACCCCATCACTAGTCCCACTGAGGGGTGACATATACCTGTGGAGACAAAGACCCTTTGCCTCAAATATAAACAGAGGAGAGTTTGGCATGCCAAGTGCCCTGGCCAGAAGCTCCCAGGCCCTGCTAGGACACTGCTGTGAGGCCCTGCAGAGCCAGCAGGGCATTCTGGGTAATGGAATGCAACATGATGCAGTTCCCCCCACCACATGCCTCCTTGGGGTGTCTTCACTTCTGGCTCTGCAAGCGCTGAGGCGAGCAGTTTCTGAACTGGGGGGAAAGGGTGGAGAGAAGGGGTGGAGGCTTCCTCTAGGCCAACCACAACTAACTCATTCACTCTGTCCAGCAAAATTCAGACGGTGCAATTATCGAGTTAATTTGGCCCTTAGTTGGGAGACAGACTTCCAAAATGGGGAAGGCCAGCTCAGACTAAACAGTGGCTTCTCCCAAGCGCTAGAGGATGCATATGAGATTCCTGGAGGTTGCTGATGTGACCCACCCATTGATCCAAATGGGAGATCCAGATGGGAAAATGACAGACAATTCAGACTCTAAGATGGGGTTGAGGACGGCATGTTTTCCATGGGGAAAAAAATATCCAAATGACCTGCTAATTGGTCTCCTGGCTAATTTGCCTTCTGGCTTCCATGGAGGGGGATGGCTGGAAATGAGGCGGACTCTAAGTTAGTCAATGTTTTCCAGTGGGGTGATAGCCCTCTTATACTGGCTGAGGGTTCCCAGAGGTATTCTTAGGGCAATTCCCTTGGATGCTCCTGCTCATAGGTTTCATACCCATAAGCTGGGCGAGGGGAGGCACTGACATAAAAATAAAATTAAAACGTGCCTCTGAGGTTTTCACAAATGGGATCAGATAAGGATAGCGAGGCTGGCAACCGAGCAGTTAACAGATGGTTGATGGAAGACTCCGATTTTTGAAGGGAGATTAAGGAGCAGTGATTTATCTCCCTTGGAAACTGACAGCCTGGAATCTGTGGAACCTACAAGTGATTCAGCCAGCGGATATCTGCTTCAGTCCTAGTGTGTGCCAGGCCCTGTGCTACTTGAGAATGAGATCCAAACAGCCAGGGTCCCTGCCCTCATGCAAGTCATCCCGCATCTGCATACGTGGTTAGACACTCCGATAAGGGCCAGAAAGGAAATGATGGGAACAACCAAGTTACCTGATAGAAATCAGGGTGTGAGGGCTTAGAGGAGGAGTCTCTGAAGAAGGGATTTTAATGTTAACACTTCTAAGAATCTAACTTGCTTTTAAAGAAATATCCCTCTGGCTTTAGTACAAAATATAAATTGGAAGTGGTTGAAAAGATGGAGTTAGGAACAGGAAGATTGGATGAAAGCAGATGATGGTTCAGCCAAGAATCTGGTCAGTGCTGATGGAGAGAAGGGAACAGTCTAGAGATAGGGGCTGCACAGTTAACAGGATCTGGTCATTGCATGGGAGGGAGGGATCCAGAGAGCATAGGTTTCGGGCTAAGGTGGAAGGTAGACCTGGCTCTCTCCACTGAGAGAGGAAACTTGGAATGATGAGTAGGTTAAGATTGGAGAACATCATGCATCCTGTTTTGGAGTCAACCAAACTGGATTCCTTACCATTGCACACCCTTCCCTTCTGGCCTTCTTAACTTTGCTCACATCGCTTCCATCTCAGACACTCCTCACGTTGCCACCACTTTTGACAGCATATCCACCCTTCAAGACCCATTGCAAATAGCACCCTCCCCTGGAAGCTAGTCCCGACTCCTTCAGCTCAGGAGGCCTCTGCTGCCCACAGTGCTAAGTTTGGACCTCTCTTTCCTGGATCCCACCTGTGTGGAGGCTCTGGGAAGGCTTGCCTTGCCTTCTTTTCTGGACCACAAGCTTTCTGGGACAGAACCTCTGCTTCTCTATCCTCGCTCCCCACATTAGCTAGTAGCAGAGTTGACGTTCTACAAATATTTGTGAAGTGAACAAAAATAGCCTGCTCTTTGCCATGGGAGGAAAACCAGTGGACACTGGACAGACTTGAAAGCCACAGGATCAAATTGAAATGCAAGTTGTCGGTGTTTTAATACTGAGCCAACTCAAATGAGATGCTCAGAGAGGCTTTCTGTTCCGAGTCCAGCGCATCAAACTCGGAGTGCTGAAAAAGTCACACCCCTCTCTTCTATTTATTGCACCTTTCTGAGTTGATTCCATAGCAGGGACCTTTTCTATATTATTAACTGTTGGCCTTTGGTGGTGGTGGTGGTGGTGGTGATGATGATGATGATGATGATAAAAGGGTGGCATGTATTGTGTTGGGATGTGCCAGGCACTGTTCTAAGTACTTTCCGTAGACTAACTCATTTGATCCTCACAGCCATCCTGTAAGTTGATGCTATCATTACCCAATTGTACACACGAAGACACTGAGATGCAGATAGCTTAGGCCACAGTTAGTTGGGATTTGAGCCCAGAATCTGGCCCCAGAGCCCATGCTCTGACATGCTAAAGCCAAGCGCAATTAGGCTTGAGTCCTAAGTTGGCCACTGACTCCGTATGTAGCCCTAAGCAAGTCTGTGTTTCTTTCCCCACAAAATGAGGGAACTGAGTGTTGATATTCTTGCTAATTTTAAGAGCCAGTATTCAGGATTCTAATTTCCTTTAAAGCTTTAAATAATTTAATCTCAATAGTGATACAAAAAATAAAATGATACAAAGACATTAAGTCACGTGCCCAACACTCAGAAAATGAGGGAGCCAGGATTCAAAACAATAGCGCTCCCAGCCCAAGTAGCTCCATGCATTGAGACCATGGCAGGGATATGGGGAAGTGGAATAATGGAGCGGATGGGCCTTTGGGCTCCCCACACATATTTCTATCAGAGAAGCTCTACTTGTCTCTATTTTGTAGAATGGGCCCCTACTTAAGATATCCTGAGAATCGGGGAGGTTCTCCTGCTAAAAAATAAAAAAAGGTTGAAAACCACTGGGCTAAATAATTCTGGAATTTAATGAGACCCCTAGGTATAAGCCAGGATTTTTCTGGTAACCTTGGTTCATTATAGCCACACAAGCTTGGGGTCTACGTGGGGTTGCTCCTGGGAATGGCTCCAGCTGTAGAAAAGGTCAGCGTGACAGTGATAAGGACTCCACTCCAACCTACCTGCTCCACTCGGATCTCAATCTCTCCGTTCACCTTCTTCCCTTGGAAATACTTGGCCCTGTGAAGGAAAGGAAGGCATTTCTGAGTAAGAATGCAGGCTACTTTACCCTTTCCTCCCTTCTCCCAAAGGCCTTACTGCCCCCAGAGGTGGGTATCCAGGCACATTCTCTACCAACGTGCTCTGACATGACTACTGATTTCCTCAGTATTTATGCGTATTATGCGAGAGACAGGGAAGAGTACCGAAGGGAGAGCTGGAGACTCGGGTTCTCGTGCTGCCAAGGTACTTGGCCTTCCTGAGTCTCTGTTTTATCCTAACGGGAAGAAATGAGTGCCTGTATGCTATACTTCTAAGGGCTATTTTAAGGATCAAATGAGATAAACAAATAAATCCTACATAAACAAATAGTGCAGAATTATTTTATTGAGTTATACCCTATGTAGTTCATACAGGACTTGTTAAATTGATCTCTCCATTTACTTACTTCTCAATTTGTCCATGTGTCCAGTGAAGTGGACCTTATCTGCTCCTTTGCCCATCCCTCCATCTATCCATCCACCCATCATCCATAGGCCCATCATCTATCCATCCATCCATCCATCCATCCATCCTTCCATCATATTCCCTCCAGACCCCTGTGTCTATCTTCCCGTTGCCAGTAGACAGCATCCCATCTACTCATTACTCAAGGCAGAAGCACAGACATCATTCTTCTTACCTCTTTCTCTCTCCCTACCCCACTGATTCTATATTTCAATTATCTCTCAATCCACCTACTTTTCTCTAAAAACACCCTAGACTGGGCCTCCTTCACCTCTCTTCTCATATGGATTCTCTTCTCATCCTCTACTTTTCTTTCATAACACATAATACAAGTATAATTATGTAACCATGTTTAATATCTGTGCCCCTCTGCATGATAAGGCAGTTCTTTGAGGTCAGGTACAAGCTACCTTAATTCGTCATTCCATTCCCATCACCTAACAGACTGCTTCACACACAGCAGAAGCTCCATTACCATTTGTTGAATGAGCAAATAAATGAAGAGATAGATTTAAACACACACACACACACACACACACACACACACAAACAAAACAAAACAAAACAAAACAAAACAAAACAAAACAAAAAAAAAAACAACACACACACACTTGTTTTCTCTGCAACAGGCTGTAACCTGTCATCTTTCTCATTGAATGCTTATAACCACCACCGTATTATTTCCTATAGACAAGGACACTGAAACCCAGAGAGATGAAATGCTATGCCTACATAGCTTGAGTGCTGGCCTTCGAATTCCACACCTATGTTTTTGCTTGACCCTGAAAAATACCAATGAATGTTGGGATGCTCCTGGGTTAGATGTCCTCCCACAGAGCAAAAGTAACAGACATTTCCATCTGCTCTTTTTGTTGTTGTTGCTAATCCTCACCTGAGGATATTTTTCCATAGATTTTTAGAGAGAGTGAAGAGAGGGAAAAATAAAAACATCGATATGAGAGAGATATATCCACTGATTGCCTCCCTCACATATTCTGACCAGGGCCAGGGATCGGATTAAGCCTGCAACCAAGGTACATGTCCTTTTTAAAAAAATATATATATTTTTATTGATTTCAAAGAGGAAGGGAGAGGAAGAGAGAGGTAGACACATCAATGATGAGAGAGAATCTTTGATTGGCTGCCTCCTGCACACCCCACTCTGGGGATCGAGCCCCCAACCCAGCATGTGCCCTTGACCGGAATTGAACCTGGGACCCTTCAGTTCGTGGACTGATGCTCTATTCACTGAGCCAACTGGCTAGGACACCCATTTCCTCTTTTCAATTGTTGATGAAATGAATAGTTCTTAGTTACTTGCTGCAATCTCACCATGTTAAGCATTTCCATAAATCTTTTCTGGGGCAGAGACAGCTCTTTGATCCCAACCCATTTTCTTCTTTTACACAGTGAGAGAATTTATAGATTGGCACACACAAAAAATGTGTATCCTAACTCCCCATTCAGCTAGGTATGGCCACGAGATTGAGCTCTCATCAATAATTTGCAATGATTACATTCAAGAATCTTCTTAGTTTCTTCTTCCATTCTTTCTCCTGGAACATCAATGCTGCCATCTATTCTCCTCATCCTTTTATTTGTGAAGGAAAAGAATGCTTTGGACATAGACATCATTCTTCTTACCAGACTTCAGTCTGCCTGCTTCCAAAGTCCACCTACACTTCGCCGATGCTGTGGAGTTCATCTCTTTCCAACATGGCCTGCATCTCTCATGGACAGCGCTGCTATAGCCTCACTTTTCCTTATCATGTTCACAGGCTCGGATGTCACCGAGGCAGGAGTTTAGTGGGAAAAGGAGCAAGATTTTGTTTTTCTCTCTCCCAGGCTGGTCTTATACAAAATGTGTGTAAAGCCAGCCTCGTGCAAAGGGAACCTTTCCCCCTAATTTGTGGATTTTATCACGAATTCTTAAAGACCGTGTCGGCAAACTCCAGGCACTGGGAGAAGCCCATCTCTGATGTTTTGTGGGGCCTGGGGCAAAGAACACATGGAAGGCTATGAGACCTCCATTAAGTCTATAAAACTGATATATAAAGCTAGCAAACATTTAAATAAAACATGTCGATCTGGCCTTCCTTCCATAACAAATACAGTTGCATCATTTCCTGGAAGAGTCAGAATTGAAACTTCTCAGAATTCTGTGCTGCGGACGCTGGGGCTGATTGTGTGGGATGGAGGGCAGCCCAGGCCACAGGACCAAGCTTTATCCCCTCACCCACACCCCCATCCACAGTTGTGCCTTGGCCATGCCTTGGAGGATGAACCAGACAAGTGGCCTCCCCAGGCCCTGGAATTGGGCCTGGTCCCTTTAGGTGGGACACTCTAGATTGCACGGCCCTAAGGGTGCCATTGGCAGGGCCCTTCTTTGCTGTCAGGAGCAGTATAGCGGGTAAGGGCCACAGCAGGACTTAGATCACTGGGCAAGTCTTGGACATGGGGGTGGTTACCAATGAATGCAATCACTGGAATACTGAAAAGAGAATGGATTTGGAATCATACAGGCTTCAGCAGAAGCTCAGCTCTGCTATTCACTCACCACAGACTTAACCCAACTAGGTCCTAATTTCCATGTTTGTCAAGTGGTGATTCCATCTACCAGTCAAGGTTGTGGTGACAAAGTCACTTGGTCTTTTCTGTAACAAGGTAGAGTGTCCCAGGCTCCAGGCTGGACTACCTGGCGGCAATCCCAGCTCAATCATTCCCTTGCTCTATGACTTCTGGGACATGGGGATACTCATAGTAGCTATTACACAGGCTTGCTGTGAGGATTAAACAGGACAAGACTTATGAATCACTTAAAACAGCTCCTGGCACATAGTAAGCTCCAAGGTCTACAGCCAAGGGCCCAAAACAGAATCAACAAAAACAACAGAGTCCAGCTGCTATGGCTCAGAGGTTGAGTGTAGACCCAGGAACCAGGAGGCCACTGGTTTGAATCCCAGTCAGGGCATGTTTGATCCCCACTGGGGGGTTAGGGGTGATTGGGAGAAGGCGTGCAGAAGGCAGCCGATTAATGTTCTCATCAATGTTTCTCTCTATCACTCTCTCTTCCTCTCTCTCTAAAAATCAATAAAAACATATATATTTTTTTAAAAAACCACCAATAACATAGAACTACCGAGTGTCTATTCTGTGCCTGTGGGTGTCATGTGGTAGGGACCCACAAATAAATGAAATGCAGCCTTACGCTCACAGAGATTACAAGACAGAATCAGTAGTCGCCTCACTCTGATCTGTCCCATTGATGCAATAAGGGATGGATGATGATAATTACAATATATAAGTGGCATCAATAACTAAAGCCTCAAGCCTTTCGTATCCATCCTCCAACCTGACCCTAATGTCACCCCTGAAAAGTGTCATGCAGGGAGCAGTCCCCAAAAGTTCCATACGGAGAAGTCCCTGCTCAGTTCCACAAAACCTCCTTATGAATTGCTCCTTATGCTTTCAAAGATCTTGGGGATCCAGACCTTGATTTGGGGGATTCAGTCCAGACCCAGTGGATCCTCCATGAGCTGGACCCTGCTGACCTATGGCCTGTTTCTCCTTCACTTTTCCACCCACCACACGGACACTCAACTTTCTGCAATTCCTTCAACACGTCCTCTGAGCCTCCCGCACGTGTGTTCCCTTTGCTTAGGATGGCCTCCTGCTCTTCTCTGAATGCTGCCTCTTTCTCACTCCATCAAGTTTTCCTTAAAAGCATCCCCCTAATGAGGCTGGTTTAGGTGTCACCCTTCTAGGCTCCCACAGTGTGTTGTCCTTAACGATTACAGTAGGGATCTCCCTGTGTTGTAACTACCCATTGCTTGTCTGTCCCTGCCCCCATACACCTAGTCTGCCAGAGCCTGGAAACCTGCAACTGTGTCTCAGTGCTCACTGAATCTCAGCATCCAGCACAAAGGGCCCCAGGCCCAGGGCACGTGTTTAACAAATGTTTGCTGACTGGGTAAATGCATCAGGTCTTCCAGGGATAGGCCATAGGCCCGTCCAGTCCTGGAGACACGCTACTGCCATCTACTGGTACACTGGTGTACTACACGTACACATCCACACCAACTAGGATGTGGAGTCAGATTGTGCAGTGACAGGCACTGATTCTAACCTGGACCCCAGAGCACTTTGCTCCCCACTGGTACCACCCAGGTCGCTCTGGCCTTCCAAGCCCTCACCTTCCCGGGAGGAACACTCATCTTGCCCATCTCCGAGATGTTCACCGCAGGGCCTGGCAGACAGATGCAGGCTGCAGCGGAGGGTCAGGCAGTCCATCCCCCTGCCTGGCCGTGAGTCAGAAGTCTGTCTCCTGACGGGCCACACAGACTGCTGCCTCCTTGCCTGGGGGCTCATTCAGGGTTGGAGCTGCCTGAACAGCTCTGTCTGGCAGAGGGACGGGTAGGGATGGTCTGGAATTCTAGATGCCATGGGGGCTGGGGTGGCCGCCTCCAGAATCGCCCGGCTGTTTGACCTCGGGCAAAATGGACAGCCCCACTGTGCCGAGGGCTCTGTCTCCCTCTTCCTGATGCCCTACTAATGTTTATTCTCATAACAAGCTCCCTGATCATCCCGGCCAATCAGTCAAGCCCTTGGCCTTGGGGAGGAGGAGGGGGCAGCTCTGACTCCACCAAGCTTCCATCTCTGTGGGTGGTCTCTTAGTTTACAGCCACATCAGAGGCACCAGGAAGGAGAATATTATAAAAGCTGCGCTGCCTGGGGTGGGAAACCCCGATGCGGGGAGGCGGGATGTGGTGTGAGAGAGAGATTTATGAGGAGCGGGTACCCAGGCTTTCAGGGCTGCAGCAGGGGTGGGAGGAAGAGGAGCATTAGCACAAACAGGATCCACCTGCATCCAAGCAGCACCCTCCCAACAACTCCAGGCTGGGTGTAGAGTCAGGGAGGCTAGGCCTCGGAAATGCCCGCCCCAGGGAGGCGAGGTCAGGGTCGGTCTGTCTCAGGCACAGCCATCTTCCCACTGCGCCCGGATTGGGGGGAGAAGTGGGGGAACAGGGAAGCAGGAATTGGTTCCATTAGATTTTCATGTTTCTAGTGCAACACCTCAGTTGCTCATCTGTGGCCTGGACAGAAGGCGAGGGAGGCGGATGACAGATGAGGGACCTCGCAGGAGACCGCTGAGGTGGACACACACAGGCCTTTCCCAGTTAGCAGGGCAGGGAGAGTCACGTGGCAGTTGGTGGCGGAATGGAGATTCGTCCAAATTCGAAGATCCAAATCCAGCACCATTATTCACTCCCAGAATAGCTAACCTCCTGGCCCCTTCCCCCTGCCAGAGGCCCCTCCAATGACGGGCAGCCTCTCCTTTTAGTCTGGGGGATCCAGTGGGTTTGGAAAGAGACTCTCTGAGGTAGCAGGCCCCTGGCACCTGTCCTGGGATCTGTGGAGGTAAGAAACCGAGACCTACGAGGGCCCCAAGCCACAGGATGTGACAAGCATCCCATCATGGCTCCTGACAGCAATAGGGAAGGAGATTTTTGTGGTTAGGCCGGGTCACAATTCACATCATCTATTCGCTCCCTCATTGTATCACTATTGACTGAGGCCCATAGGGACCGGGCACCCTGCTAGGCATGAAGGGAAAGGCTGATATGGTTTCTGCTCTTGTGGAGCTAACACGCTCTTAGAAAAGTCATAAAACTAAGCAGGTGAAAACAAAATAATGAGGACTATGAATAAAATGCACGAAGTGATAGAAGATACATGTAGGGAGCAGGCGAGCTCTGAATGCGTTGGTCAGGGAAGGCACTTACATTTTTATTGACCATCTGCTATATGCCAGAGTCTGCAGGCTCTAAGGCAATAGGGTAAAGATATATATGAATGGATGATAACCACACAGGGCATTAGCCCAAAGATCCCAACCCAGTCTGAGGCCCAGTTCATTCATCAATCCATCCAATGTGTAGTACTATTCTTTGCCAGGGTCGCAGGCCTTAAAGGTGAATGTGAGAGGGTCTGGATGTGTGTATATGTGTGAGAATAGAGGAGAAATGAGTTGGGTAGATGCTGTGGGCACCCGGGGAGGGCGATGTCCCTCAATGTGCAGGAAAATGAGCAATGGGCATGGAGCGGAAGGTCTAGATTTGAGTTGGCAGCTCTTGCACTGGCTGTATGATTTTGGACAAGCCTCTACCTCCTCATCTGGAGAATGGGGATAAGAGAATCTACCCATAGGGTTGTCAGGAGAATTGAATGAGGATGCAGAATTAAATGAAGACCTGCTAGCAGGTGTGCTGCTCAGCTGTGGGCCGCTAGGGTGGAACCTCACTTGTCTAGGTAAAGGGGGGAGGGGGAGAATGGGCACCACCAGCCTCAAGATAGATCCAGGTCCTGTCCAGCTCTATTTATTTCCTAGCCCTGCCTGACACAGACATCAACCCTCTCGAGTCTCAGTTTCCCTTGTACACATAAGAACATGAATATGTCTGCTATAAGTCCCCCATGAATGACCTCCCTGACACATGGCAGGTGTTTAATGTCATCTCTTCCCTTCTGTCCGTCGAGGGCTGAGTTCAAGTGATGGGTCATTTTCTCACTCCAAGAGGAGGAAGGGGGCATTATCTTTCTTGCTCTGAATGGAACTCCTGCTTCATGTCTAGTGTGATGGAACCCTGCCCTGGCTGCTCCCTGACACAGGCCTTTGGGATAAACAAAGTCATCAGCCATCCACTCCCTGTGACTGCAGAGATGGGCTACAACATCATCTCCAAGTCCCTACCCCTCTCCTCTCCAAAGACACAACACTGTGTCACCCTCATTCCCACAGATATCTCAGAGTCCACAACGTGCATTCCACCAAAAGGGTAAACATTTAGAAGGCTAAGCTGTTCCCTCGGCAAACATTTAATGAACATGTAGTAAGAGCCCAACCAGGGGAAGTTCCCATGGGAAAGATAATGCACTCAAAGGTAATGCATACCCAGATGCAAGTGACTAATACACAAGCATTCTAGAAAAGGAATACAGATAGTATACGGAAGGTGAGAAGATGGGGACCATGATAATATTGAATGCATAGAGGAAGACTGAGTGAATTTATTTCTTCTCCCCCTCTCCTTACCTCCATCCATCCACTTATCCATCCATCTATCCACTTATTCATCAATCCACTCATCCATCCACCCATCCATCTATCCATCCCTCCATCCATTCACTTATCCATCCATCCACTCATCTATCCGTCCATCCACTCATCCATCCACCCATCCATCCATCCATCCATCCCTCCATCCATCCACTTATCCATCCATCCATTCAACCATCCCTCCCTCCCTCCCTCCCTCCATCCATCCACTTATCCATCCATCCATCCATCCATCCATCCATCCATCCATCCATTCTTGGTCTATTATGTGCTCAGCTCTATGCTAGTCCCTAGGAATTGCACTGAACAAAACAGCCTCCCTGTCCTCCTGGTACTTACAGTCTAACAGGAGACAGGAGAGGAGCTAGACTGCATATCTGCCCTGACTCCTGTCCTAGTTATCAGAAGTTGCCAACTGGAGCTAGACTGCATATCTGCCCTGACTCCTGTCCTAGTTATCAGAAGTTGCCAACAGACATCAACCCTCTCGAGTCTCAGTTTCCCTTGTACACGTAAGAACATGAATATGTCTGCTATAAGTCCCACATGAATGACCTCCCTGACACATGGCAGGTGTCCACAGTTCTGTGTTATTGGACTTAAATTGTATATTTCCCATTTTAAAATAGAATACAAATTCCAGATCCCTGGCTTCCTCTGAAAACCAATCATGGCAGCATCAGGCCCTTAGCTCGCATGGTAGACATCGCTGAGCGGACCCCAGCTGCCGCCTTCGAAGGACCATCGGTTCTCACACCCAGCACGGTCCCCACTGCTCTTTGTCATCTTGAGGAAGCTGGAGCTGAGCGGCAGATCCACTTTCCACGGGGCTGGTGCCGTTGTTTCCTTACAGTGGGGGAGCATTTCTCTACGCCTATCCCTTTTCCTACCACCTGTCCCTTCACTCACCGCCTGGCTTATATCCTGCGAGCAGCTGCGCAGGCAACCTCTAATTTAACTAATTCCCTTCTGAGGATGGCAATTAGCTCAGCGCAAATCTTCAGGAAATACACCCCCCTGCCCTTCCTGCAAACCCAGGGTGGGAGGTGGGGAAAATGGACACGTAGCCCCATCCCCTCTCCTGCCGTCATAGCCAGCCTCCCTCCTGCCCAGGAAGCACGTCCCAGGCAGGCATCCACAGGCCCGGAGAAGAGACGTTCTGTAGAGAGGCTGGCACCTGCCAGGCGCCTGCATCCCCCAGGGCAGGGCTGTCACCAGGCGGGGTGAAGTCTGTAGGAACAGGCACAGCTATTACTAGGAAAGCCCATGGCGCCTGGCCGATGGGGCTCAGTGGCTGGCGTTGACAGCGTCGACCTATGAGCCAGAAGGTCAGGGTTCAATTCCCAGTCCGGGACCATGCACGGGTTGTGGGCTCGATCCCCAGTAGGGGACACACAGGAGGTGGCTGATCTATGATTCTTTCTCATCATTGATGTTTCTATCTCTCTCCCCCTCTCCTTTCCTCTCTGAAATCAATAAAAATGTTTATTTTAAAAAAGCCCATGGCAGCTGAGGGACTCCTCCATTCAGAGGGCTGGGTGAGAAAGCCACCCGTTGGAGGATGAGGGAAGACTCGCAAGTTAAATTGCCGAACTCCTCACAGACACATCAAGGCAAGAGCAGGGAAAGCGACCAAGACAGAGTCAGGGAGGACAAAACAAAAAGCTCCAGACCCCGAGAGAGTCCTGCTCAATGAAATAAGCCAGTAAGGGAAAGACAAGTGTCACATGATCGCACTCATATGTGGAATCTAAGTAACAAAATAAACTGATGAACGGAGTGGATCCAGAGACACGGAAGCATGGAGCAGAGCGTGGAATCTCAGAGGGAAGGCGGGGGAAGCGGGGGAAGATGGGTGGGTGGGAGGTAATCAACCAAAGACCTTGTATGCATAGATGCATAAGCCATGGGCAAGACAATAGGGTGCTGAAGGCCTGGGGTGAGGCTTGGGGTGGGTGGGGGGGGCAGGCTGGAGGGGGCCAATGGGAGGGAAAGGGGGGGATGTATGTAATACTTCAACAATAAAGAATTAAAAAAAAAAAAAGAAAGAAAAGCTCCAGGCCCAAGAATCCTTTAAAGGCTGGCCCTCTATAGTCTGAGCCTCTTCTGCATTACCCTCCCAAATGGCCAGCCCAGCTGTGCTTGGACACTTGCATGTGATGGGGAGCTCATTCCCTCACCAGACAGTCCACCAGGCTGCCCACGTGATCTCTGGCTGCCTTTCCCATTCTGTATATTGTGCTGAAGTGCATCTCCCTCTTTGCTCACCCCACTGGTCCCGGTTCTACCGACAGGGAGCCACATGAAACAAGTCCTCTGCCTGGGCTGTTTCTAAACCTGGCTCCATGCTATTTAAAAATAATATGGTTTCCTGAGCTCCAATCTAGATGTTGGGACTGAGTAGTTCTAGGGGGACATCTCATTACTCTGACTTCTGGTAGCAGCACCTCCACTGCTTCTGCGTGGATGGGACCACGCCTCTCCCTGCACTGTCTTGGTGTGACTGTCCTCCGGACACACTGTGGACCGGGTTCTTCATCCCCTGGAATTTGATTTTTTTTTTTTTTTTTTTTTTTTTTAGCCGAGAGGCAGCAGGCCAGAAGGAACCCAGAGCTGACTTCTCCAGAGACTGCCCACAAGTCCCTGCCTCCTAGGTCCTGGCAGAGCCCGGCGGGGTCCTGACCTCTCCAAGACACAGGTCTTCTTGGTTTCTTTGGATTCTGTGAGGCTCCCACATATTTCCAATACGCCCCCATGTTGCCCAAGTTGGCCAAAATCTATTTCTTTTCCTTGCAAAGAGCCCTCCCCAATACAGAAGGTGCCTGGGAATCTGAGTGTCTTTCTGACCGGAACAGTCTTCTGGGGACCGAGATCGTGTAAGGACACTGAGGCTGAGGGGAGAGTGGCTGTATGGAGGTGGCACTAAAGCAGAGAAGGGGTGATTAGGGAGAAACGGTGTCCATCGGCTTTCCTCTCCCCATATCCCCTTCTTCTGCCCAAAGACATTTCCCCCGGATTCTCCAGCCACCGTTTCAGAGGCTAAGGCTCTACCAGGGCGGGAGAGACAGCCCTCCGCTGTCCCCCCTCCCTCGCTCTCCCCCGGGAGCTGGGGTAGGAAGCGGCAGGGGCACCAGGCCTCCGGATTGGGCGCTCCAAGACCTCACGGAGAGAGGTCAGCACTTGAAAAATTCCTCAAGTCAAAGGGCTCGGGCTTGGGTGCCACACAAGGCCCTCACTGTGTGCGCACATTGTCTGCCCCATAAAAGGGGCCGGGCCTGGGAAAAGGGAGCCCGTCTCCAGGCGACTGGGCAGGCTGCTGGGGAATGCCAGGGCTCTCCCCTCCCCCAGGCACCAGGCACCAGGGCCAGGCTTTAGAGGAGGAGGAGAAGGGGTGCCGGGGGGGAGGGGGGAGTCCAGTGTCCCTGCAGGTGGCACTGCCCGGCCTGTGGGAGGCAGCGATGGAAGCCACTAGGAAGGTGAAGGTAGGCCTGCCCTCGCTCCCTCTCTCATCTGCCCCTGCACGTGCCTACAGGACACTGGCAGGGCCTGTCCTTGTCCAAGGAGAGTCTGAGGGTAGGGAAGGGGTGGGGGAGACATAAGGATTTTGTTCCCTAGGGCCAACTGCCTTCAACACGGAGGTGTGTGTCTCAGCTCTGAGCCCCCCACTAACTCTGGGAGGAGGGGACCGACTCCACCCCCATCTTCTCGTTTTCAGAGACCAGATCCCCTCCCCCAGGGTCCGGGAAGCGGGCCCTCCAGCTAACCCAGACGCATGCCAACTGGCTTCCTTCCGCCTGGCTCCCAGCGCCGCCGCTATATTCACCCGCAATTAGTAACTGCAATTAACTTGTTAATAACGGTTACCATTTCGGCGCCTGTTCCGACAGGCTAAGCCCTGAACCAGCCCCTCCCAACCATCACTTCTAATCTTTCCAACAACACGTCACAATAGACCTGGCACGGTCCGGCCTTACCACTGAGGAATGGGAGGGTCAGAGGTCAGGTGTGCCCAAGGTCACGGAGGGCGAGGGAGGATGGAGACCCAGGCGGCCAGCCCGGGACTGGCCACGCTGCTTTGCTCCCTCCCTGTTGGGGACTGACAGTCCTCAGGCCTCATCGCAGGCAGGGAGAGCTGCTGGGGTCATGGTGGGGGAGGGGGGGTCCGGTCTGGCTCCCCAACCAGAATGCAAGGAAGCCCAAAGGCCAGGCTCTCACTGGGCCTGTCCCATAAACAGGGTGGCTGCATAAAACACAGGACAGCCGGCGATCTGAATTCCAGGTAAAAACAAATAATGTTGCCCTAGCTGGTTTGGCTCAGTGGATAGAACATCAACCTGTGGACTGAAAGGTCCCAGGTTCGATTCTAGTCAAGGGCATGTACCTTGGTTGCAGGCACATCCCCAGTAGGGGGTGTGCAGGAGGCAGCTGATGGATGCTTCTCTCTCACTGATGTTTCTAACTCTATTCCTCTCTCTCTTACTTCCTCTCTATAAAAAAATCAATAAAGTGTATTTAAAAAATATATAATGTTGTAGAGTCTGCACCAACTATGTGTGGGATATATTTATACTAATTCATCGTCTACCTAAGTATTGGTTAGGCATTCTATGTTTATATTTGCCGAATACAGCAACTCTCCCCGCCAAGCCACGTCTGGTGCTGCTGGCTGTGAGCTCAAACCCTCCACAGGCGGCACAGTGAGGAGCCGAATGTCCTGGTCACCATGGGACCAGTTAGACGCACCGCGAGGCTTCGAGGCAGCCCAGACGCCCCGCAGTCCTCACGCCCCGCAGGTAGAGGCGGGGCCTTTGGGTCATCAGCTGGATGAGAAGGAGGGAGACCCCAGGGAGAGTAGTGGGGGACGCAACGGGTAAGGTTCCCAAATTCTAGGGCACTGAGTGTTTTCAGGGAAAGACACTCCTTCCACCCCGCCCCAGGGCATTCTCAATCCTGAATTCTCCCATCACGGTAACAGCGTTTAGCAAGAGCATCCACGCATGCATTAATCAAGTCACCTCACACTCCCACGTGGCCCTGTGCCAGGCCCTGTGCCAGGCTCCCAGGATGGAGGTTACACAGGGAGGCATAAGACCACGCCACGCTGAATGCACTGAAAACACCCCTGAGGGAGAGGAGCAAGGGGCTCTCACCGGAGCCTCACAGCACAGTGGTCGGCAAACTGTGGCTCGTGAGCCACACGCAGCTCTTTGGCCCCTTGAGTGTGGCTCTTCCACAAACTACCACAGCCTGGGGCGAGTCTATTTTGAAGAAGTGGCCTTAGAAGAAGTTTAAAAAATTTGGCTCTCAAAAGAAATTTCAATTGTTGTACTGTTGATATTTGGCTCTGTTGACAAATGAGTTTGCCGACCACTGTCCTAGCACCCCGGGAGCTCAGTGCTAAGGCGAAGGCAGCGGTATGCTGATCCCCACTTTACAGAAGAGGAAACTGAGGCGCAGGAAGGTGAAGCAGCTTGGCAGAAACCACAGAGCAGGCAAGTGGCAAGGCTGGGACTTCAACCCCCACCTGCCACCTGCAAGCTCTGATGTTCTGCATTTTGTCCCCGTTCCCGTTTGAACCCTCTTGGGGGACATGTCTGACATGTGTTAGGAGGTCTCATCTTTACCGCCAAAGCGAAGGGAAAGGAACAGAGAGCGCCTGTGGATGCTCCCTGGTGACTTACAAAGAGGAAGCAGTCCCAGGGCGATTCCACCAAGTGCCCATTTCCATAGCCGGGGACCCCTCTTGTCCCTGGCACCCAAGGGCTCCAGGTGAGCACTTTCCTCTGAGGGGGAGGTCACCAGGGTCCGGTGCTTGGCCGCTGGGCTAGCACGTGGATTCCCCTCTTGCCGACCTCAGGTGCCGGGTGCTGCAGGTGTGGGCACACGTATGGGCTCAGTGGGCTCAGTGGGCTGGCGTTCTCCGCTCAGCACAGTGCCTGCGCTCAGGCGGGAGGGAAGAACAGCAGGAGAACAGGGCCGTCCAGGACGGTCAGAGCAGGATCCCAGATACCTCTGGCATCCGTTTCCACTTTGGGCTCAGAGCCTCCGTTTTCCTGTTTATAAAAATGGAATCAGTCATAGTACTCCATAAAGTTGTCGGGAGGGTTCGATTGGAGAATTGATTTCAAGGTGCATGCGGGTGGGCGGGGACTTGACTCTGGGTCCCGCGGCATGCCCTAGACTCTGACAGGAGAGAGACTTTCATGTACATTTTACTAATTTTCTTTCATCTCTGACACTTCTATTATAAAGAAACGACAAATGCAATACTAAAATATTTCCTCTAATTAATTCCCTTTTAATGTGCACAAATTTTGTATACTAGGCCACTAGTAAAACAGGGGGTGGGGGTGGGGGAATCACAGGGAAGAGGGAGAATAAAAGGGATGGTAACAACACATAGCTGCTGGAATGGAATGGCAGACATTCCAGGAACAAGGCCACAGGTGAGGCAGAGGAGGGGAGAGCTCCAGAGGCCCTGGAGGGAGGGCCTGGGAGTGCAGGCTTACCTGCCTCTATGCCCCCCTCACCCCAACACCCCTCACCAATCCCATCTAGGCTCTGGTAATGAGCAATCTTTTATCCTTTTTTTTTTTTTTTTTTTTGGTCAAGATCAACATTTTGATTTTGAAAATCAAAGCTAGAGTTTTGGTACATTCTGTGGGCAATAGTAAAAAAAAAAAAACTTTGCCTCTTTTTTTAAAAACAATTTCAAATACCTGCCTTACCGTTACTCTAGCATACCAAAACATCACGAGCCAAGACTCTATACACAGGTGAGTAAACACAGAGACCCCGCACCTGTGTGGGCTGAACTGCTGACTCCTAAGGTAGACGAGTCTCAGATCCCATGATGCCCATTTAAAGTTACCCCTTAGGCTGGGGTGGAGTGATGACAGCTGCTAATGGGGTACTCCCTGTGTGCCGAGCCCCAGGCATATAAAAGAGAATAAGACACTGGCCTCATTCTTGCAAAAGTGACTACCGAACAGCCAATTATAACACAATGTGATGTGGGCAGCCACGGCACAGTGAGGTATGTGTTAAGTTATACAGAGAGGTGGCTGTGAGCACCAACGGCAGGGTAGGGTGCATCAGGGAAGACTTCAAGGAAAAGGTGACACCTGACCAGGCTTTGAAGGAAGAAAGGAAATTGGCTGAGTGAGCCAGATAGAGAAGGGTATTTCAGGCAGCAGGAAACAGAATTTGTGGAGGCAAAAGGGAGCATGTGTGAGAAGTACAAGTTGTTTGCTGTTCCTTTAGAATAGGCAGCAAGGCAGGAAGTGGAGGTGCAGAACTAAAGAGAGGGCAGACATGCCTAGGACTTTGAATTTGAACTTGAGGGCAAAGGGTTATACAGGGGATGCATGGGGGCATGGGAGCACACTGAGTTCAAGTCTGCAGGCCTGAGGCCAGTGAAGCTGCTGGGGTCACGCAGGCAAGAGAAGCAGTGGAGAGACAGCAGGGCTAAAGAAACCTGAGTTCGAAATCCATGTTCTTTATTCCTCCTTCCTCTTGTGGTTCTCAAGATGGACCGACCTTCGCTCATCCCAGAGGACATCACCAACTCCAGCTCACACCTACTCCTGAGCCAGGCCTGAGGGTGGGGTGGGGGTTGGTCCAAAGCTCCCCAACATCCGTGCCCTAGCCAGGCTTCCCTCCAAGCACAACCCCCCAAAGAGGTGGGATCTTGGAGTGCTGAGCCAGGAGTCCTGCTTCCCAGCGAAGTTGGCTCTGGGACCCTCCATCTCTACTCAGAAGATGAAAAGTCCCCTTCCCCAGGTCACTGGCCAGGTAGCAGAGCGACCTTGGGGCCCAGGCTGGTTCACAGAGTCTGGAAGCTGAAGTCTGCTGTTCCTGCAACTCCCTCACCTGCAGGGATACCTGCCAGCAGGAAGGCCCCCGATTGGGTGGAAAGATGGGCTTCTGGGCTGAGAAGGGAGAAAAAGGAGCAGCTTGTTCCTGGTGGGTTCCCTCTCAGTCCAGAGGGTAGGTGGTGGATCATCTCCCATCATTGCCATCTCAAAGAGGGAGGGAAGGGGCTGGGGGAGCTGACTTCCCCCCCTCCCTCCCTCCTCAGCAACTCTTTCTCTCAGGAGACTGTCCCAAGTTGGGCAGGGGCATAAGGAAGGCAGACTAAGCTGGACAGTGGGGCTGGCCCGCCACCTGCTGGCCACTCTTGGGAGTGGGAATAGGAATCTGCAGGGAAGGACCGGGATTCTGAGCCCCCAGCATCCCTTTGGAGAAAGTTGGGAATGTATTGAGATGAAGAGAGGAAGTTTACAAAGAGTGTAAAATGGAGCTCTGAATGAGAAGCTGATGTGCCCGCGGGCAGGGAGTTCCTATCACAAACACTCAGTAATGCAGAGCCAACTTCCAGCCAATGAATGAGTCTCAGCTCCTCACTCCTTTCCTTCCCACCAAGAGGCAAGAAGACTTGGTTAAAATCTCCAGACCTGATTGAAACACGGGCATAGGAACATGACTGAAATACAATGTGAGAAATTCCTTTAGCCAAACTGGTGTCCCCCCGCCAGTGTGCATGGCCTGAGATTCACACATTGGCAGTGCCTGTGGGTTACAGGGAGCGAAGACCGAGGCCATTCATTGCATTGCAGCCTCATTCCCTGTGCCCTCCCACTGTATTACATAGCCTCTGCGCATGGGGAGGAGAGACCAAAATGGCTAAAGCTGCAAGAAGATTACAATAGCCTGCAGTAATAATGGACACTTTTATGGGTTTTTTTTTATTTTTTGTTTGTTAATCCTCACCCAACGATATTTTTCCATTGATTTATTTTGTTTTGTTTTTTTCCCATTGATTTTTTTAGAGAGAGTGGAAGGGAGGGGGAGAGACAGAGAGAGAAATGTCAATGGAAGAGAGACACATTGATCGCCTGCCTCCTGAATGCCCTACCCTGGGAATGAAGCCTTACAACCTGGGTATGTGCCCTTGACAAGATCGAACCCAGGACCCCTCAGTCTGCAGGATGATACTCTTATTCACTGAGCCACATCAGCTAGGGCAATATAGCCTTAAATAGCACTTACTGTCTATCAGCACTTTTGTATTAACTCAGATTTCAATCTTACTTACATTTATTAACCCTACAAGATAGCTATTATTATCACTCCCACTTGGGTGTAGTAACTTGCAAAGGTCATAGAGGTACAATGGAGTAGATACTGGATTTGAACCCAGAAAGCCCAGCTCTGAAGGCTGTGTTCTTAACCACCGCACCATGCTGCCATTTATCAGCTCAGCCTCCATCCAGAAAGTGGCTTTCCTGACAAATAGGTGTTTAAGTACCTACCCATCACCAAATCACCGCAAACCCTGACGAAGCCAGCAGACGACTTGAAACCAAGGCCAAACACTGGGTTAAAGAGAAACAGGGAACGGCAGAGACCATGCAGGCATGCAATCACCAGGTGCTCAGGCCAGAGGCTCCGGAGACAACACTCTGCAGAAAGAATCCCCTGAGCTCAGAGCAGGACAGCCCTCTCCATAGATAAGCACGTGGCAGAGATGGACAGGCTTCATGACAGGAACCCTCGGCAAGCACCGCACGGAAAACAACACAGACCGGGGCCACGCACATGTCCACTGTGGCTAAGATGACGTGGTTACTGGGCAGGAAAGTGAAGACTGACACTGAACCTGCTCAAGCTGCTTCAATGGTGACTACCGAATACATACTGTAAACTCCCTCTTCCACTCAGTCATTCCCAACCTGAGCTAACTTCTCAGGGGAGGAGTGTTGGGTGCAGCCTGCCTGTCAGGATAACAGAGCGCCTGGGATACTTTGTGAATGGGCGCATTAATTCATTCATTTAACACATATTTCCTGGGAGCCTGTTATGCGGCCTCCTTTGGACACACACAGGGATACAACTTTCTCTCCAGCCCCCGCGGCCATCCACAGGTGGCCTGTCAGAACTGCCCTGGACAGGGAGCTGCCACTCCCCACAGGTGGGCTCACTTCCTGCACTAGTAGTTCTTATCTTCTGGCTCTACCCAAAATGTACCTAGTCTCCACCTGCAGCTCCAGTGAGAGGGCCTGCTCCCCACTCACCTGGTGCTCAGTAACTACCCACGGAACAACCCCTACAATGGCCTTCCACACCTGTCTGGTCTCTGCTCCGAGAGCTTACCGTGAGAAGGGGCTGCAAGAAGTGTCGCTTCTACCCACCTGTGGTGTTTAAAGGCCAGACCACCAGCGCGTGGAAGAGCTGGCTGCGAACCCAGCCACTCTGGTCGCAGGGGTTTTAGTGAGGACTGTGGGCCTGGGCTGGTTTCCCTTAATCTCATAGAAACCTCATTTAATGGGGGGAGGATGACTGAGGCTGAAAGAGGTGAAGCAAGTTTTATGACTTCAGAAAGGTAAGAGGGTGTATGATATATAATGCTCCCCGTTGGCTCTGGGCTGCACCCCATATGAAACACATGAAGATGCTTGCAGTCAATCATATGGCCACGCAGCGAGTGGTATAAAGAGACTATTATAGTCTCTTGATCCTATATGTAGAGGGCCGCCTGAGAAGGCACATGGACATCCTTTAAATTGTCAGCTGAGCCCGAGGCACTGGCAGAGTCCATGTTCCGGTTACTGACTTACCTTTGTCCAGGTGTCAGCAGGGGCGGGTCTAGATATGTAAATCCAGTAATGCTAGGGCCTAGTTAAGAATGCAAATAAGCTCCTTTGACCCTATAAAATAAACATGCTGCGTGGCTCAGTGCTTGTGGCCTTTCCATCAGAGAAAATGGTACCCATCTAGCTCCTAGCTTGATGAATCTATTTCTGCCTCTTGGTCTCTTTCTTTCTTTAATTTCTTAATCCCCAGCTCCTCCACTCAGGAACCTGACTGTTTCCTTTTCCGTGATGGAGATGGACGTGGAAAAGAGAGAAACATTCCCCCCGTACCTGTCAAATGGATTACAACATCTATTTTAGTTTCTAGAGCTTCTGGGATTTGCAGGTAAAGGATTGAGGACCGTAGGTGCCTCACCACTGGCACACTGTAACAACATGGTTCATGTTTGTTTCCCTCTCTGCAGACGGTCTCTGCAGCACCCAGCCTCACGGAGCCCCACCAGAGGGAGATAAGCCCCATCTCCTCTCTCGCCCACAGCTGGCAGGACTGCAGTTCCGCTTACCAGTCTGTGTGGGCATCGTCGATCACCAACAGGACTCTGGGCCTTTGAACAATCGGTGTGGAGGGAGCCGGCGGCTCCACTGGTCCCGCGGGGGCCTGTGAGGTCTGCTTCATGGCGCTGGAGAAGGAGCTGAAGAGGCTGGACCCCGGCGAGGAGAAGGAGGCCGCCAGGGGCTGGGTGTGCCTGCGCTCCATGGCCGGGGACGAGGGCGAGCTGGTGGAGCTGTCCGGGCGGTGCAGGTCCGCCATGTAGCCATTGGGCAGATTGGCCACGAAGCTGCTGTCCGAGAGGCGTCGCCGGAGGAAGTTCATGGCTGCAGATGGAGAGATGGCTGGTTCCTCCACACGTAGGTCTAGGAGAGGCTGGGACACAGGCTGCCAGGAGACAGAGTACGGGGGTCTTGGACCAGAAGGGCAGAGGGATCCCGCACGAGGCAGCGTCAGGGGTTACCTATGGAAATAAGCCAACACACACATGAGTGGAAACTTAAGAGCAAACAGACGTGGTCCCTTACTGCCTGATTCTGGGGCAAGGTCAGGTGGGACACCCTTTAGAAAAAATGTAGAGCACACCCTTTTAACCTACAATTTCCATTTTCTAGAATTCTAGCCCTGTGGTCGGCAAACTGTGGCTCACGAGCCACATGCGGCTCTTTGGCCCCTTGAGTGTGGCTCTTCCACAAAATACAACGGCCTGGGTGAGTCTGTTTTGAAGAAGTGGCGTTAGAAGAAGTTTAAAAAATTTGGCCCTCAAAAGAAATTTCAATCGTTGTACTATGGATATTTGGCTCTGTTGATTAATGAGCTTGCCCACCACTGTGAATCTAGCCCATGAAAGGAATCTGAGTTGCAGGTAAAGCCTCCTGCACAAATGTATTTCCCTCAGCAGTCTTTGCACTAGTGAAATCCTAGAAAGGATCTCAATGCTCAATCCGGGGACAACTGAGTAAATAAAGCACAGAACAATCCCTCAATTAAACCTTGTGTGGCTATTTTAAAGGGTATTTAAAAAAGGATTTTTGGTAACAACAATAACAAAAAATCATGTCTGAAATAAGAAGATTGTGATACAAGTGTATAGGTACAGAATGATCACAACCACATAAAATTTCAAATAACAGAATGTTGGAAACAAAATACACCGGAGTATTAACGTTCACGGAGGTTATATAATATTAGGGTGATGCAATTACATGGTTATTCCCCGCTTTGTGTCCACTGGTATAAGACTTATTACATCCCCTCAGAAAGTTTTCTGGGCCACTTTCTGGTCAGGCCAAACATCCTCAGAGTCAAACACCCTTCTGATGGATTAATTTTACCTCTTCTTGAACTTCATATAAATGTAATCAGTGTCTTACTTTTTTGTACACGGAGTCTTTCCCCCAACACGATGGTTTGGAGACTCAGCTGTGTTGTCTGTATCCACAGACATTCTGCTCTTCATCACTGAGAAACATCCCACTGGATGGATAACCCAGTTATTACTGCATTCTCTTGTTGGTGGCCATTTGAAATGTTTCCCATTTTAAGGTGTTGTGAATAGAACTGTTATACGGATTTTTATTTAAGTCTTTTTGGGTGAAGAGAGACTTTGCTTTGTCAATATACACAGCTAGAAATTAGTTTGTTGGGTCATGGGTTAGGCAAATGTTTAACTTTATAGAGTGTCAAAAAATTTCCCCCAGCGGTTTTGCTATTTTGCACACTTCATTTGAGAGTTCCAGTTGCTCCACACCCTTACCAGCACTTGTTGTTATTTAGTTTTTGTCATCTTAGCCATTCTCATGGGTGTAGAATAGTACCTCACTGCGGTTTTCCTTTATTTTCTCTGATACCTAATGAGGTCACGTGACTTGTATTGGTTTACTGGCCACTGATATATCTTCTTTTGTGAAGTGTCTGTTCAAGTGTTTGGTCCATTTTAAACAGGTGGGCCGTTTATACTTTTATTATTTACTAGAGGCCTGGTGCACAAATTCATGCATGGGTGGGGTCCAGCTGGCTTGCCCCAATCAGGGCCATTCAGGCCGGGCCAGCCAGGGGAAAGGGACATGGGTAGGCCAACCTCACCTGATGGGGAAGGGAGGCTATTGGAGGCAGGGGCACCTGGGGGGAGGGGCTGTAGGGGGTTGGCTGGCAGGCCCTACCCCCTGGTTGAATTCCTGGTTGAACTCCCAGTTGAGGAAACAATTTGCATATGAGCCTTTTATTATATAGGATTTGTAGGAATTTTTCCTACATTCTGGATGAGTCTTTTTCAGATATTTATAATGTGAATATTTTCTCTCATTCTTTGGCTCACCCTTTCACTTCCTTCATGAGCAGAAGTGTGGCAGAATAAAATAACTTACATAGAGCAAACTGTTACTTGCGATAAAAACATCCCAAATGAAAAAAATAAATTATAATATGAAACCATACTTCCATATTTTGGTTATTAGAAATATTTTACATACACACACACACACACACACGTATATATATATATATATATATATATATATATATATATATATGTATAGATATACATATTTATAAGAACACTAGAGGCCCAGTGCACGACATTTGTGTGCTGGGGGAGAGAGGGTCACTCAGCCTGGCCCGTGCCCTGTTGCAGGCCAGGATCCTGCAAGGGATGTCCCCCTGCCGGGGAGTGGTCCTAAGCCGGCAGTCAGACATCCCCCAAGGAATCCTTGGTACTGCCACAGAGGCAGGAGAGGCTCCTACCCCTGCTGCTGCACTCACCAGCTATGAGCCGGGCTTCTGACTGAGCAGCATTCCCCCTGTGAGAGTGCACTGACCACGAGGGGGCAGCTCTTGCATTGAGTGTCTGCCCCTGGTGCTCAGTGAGCATCATAGCGACTGGTCCTTCCACCATTAGGTCGATTTGTATATTGGGGTTTTATTATATAGGATATATAAAATCTGTTTTATATATATATATACACACACACACACACACACACAGAGACACACACACACACATATATAACAAAATTTTATTTATTTTTTAAATATATATTTCTTGATTTCAGAGAGGAAGGGAGAGGGAGAGAGATAAAAACGTCAATGATGAGAGAGAATCATTGACCGGTTGCCTCCTGCACACCCCACATTGGGGATTGAGCCCACAATCCAGGCAAGTGCCCTGACCAGGTATCGAACCATAACTCCTGGTTTATAGGTTGATTCTCAGCCACTGAGCTGTGCTGGCTGGGCTCTGCAGAATTTTAATAAGCAAATTTTAAGTTCTGAAGAAGTCCAATTTACAAAAAAATTGTTTTTATGGTTAGTCCTTTTTATGTCTGCTCTTTAAAATCTTTGCCAACCCCAGGATGATGATGATACTGTCCTAACATTTTTTATAGAAGCATTACAGTTTTAGCTTTTCTGTTTAGCTCTGTAATCTACCCAAACTTGATTTTTGAGTGGGATGAGATGAGGCTCATTTATCCAGTTTTCCATCACTTATGAAAGCATTTTCCCCAGTGAATTTGGTGGCTCTGCTGGCACCAATGGTCTGCACATACATGGGTCTATTTCTGGGCTCTTTATTATGCTCCACTGGTGTTTACCTTTACAGCACCCTGGTTACTGTGGCTTTATAAAATCAGCTACAGGGAGTCCTCCTGCCTACATTCTCTTTCTTAAGATTGCTTTGGGTATCCTAGCTCCTATCTTTTTAAAGACATTTTAAAATCAACTTATATGAAAAACATCTATTGGAATATTATTTGAGATTACTTAAGATTTATAGCTCAGCCGGGACCGGTTTGGCTCCGTGGATAGAGCGTCGGCCTGTGGACTGAAAGGTCCTGGGTTCGATTCCGGTCAAGGGCATGTACCTTGGTTGCGGGCACTTCCCCAGTTGGGGTGTACAAGAGGCAGCTGGTCGATGTTTCTCTCTCATCGATGTTTCTAACTTTCTGTCCCTCTCAATTCCTCTCTGTGTAAAATCAATAAAATATATTTAAAAAAAAAAGATTTATAGCTCAGTTTGGGTAGAACTGACTTATCCACGATACTGAATCTTCCACTGCATGAACGCAGTAGAGGTCTCTACTTATTAACTCTTCTTTAGTTTCCCTCAGAAATGTTTTATGATTTTCTGTACAGAGGTGTTGCACCTGTTTTGCTCAATTGACTCCTAATAATTTCTTTGGAGGGGCGGGGGTGATATTTTAAAATTGTTTTCTATTTCATTTTCCATTTGTTTGCTGCTAATAGCATATACCTGCCAATTACTGTCGATATATTGACCTGATGAATTCAATTATTGCTTCTAGTCCTTATTTAAAGATTACTTAAGATTTTCTATTTAAACAAACACACCATCTCCACATAGAGCAGTGGTTGGCAAACTACGGCTCGTGAGCCACATGCGGCTCTTTGGCCCCTTGAGTGTGGCTCTTCCATAAAATACCACGTGCAGGCGCACACCCAGTGTGATTGAAACTTCGTGGCCCATGCGCAGAAGTTGGTTTTCAGCTCTCAAAAGAAATTTCAATCGTTGTACTGTTGATATTTGGCTCTGTTGACTGAGTTTGCCGACCACTGACACAGAGACAACTTTATTTCTCCCTTTCCAATCGTAATGCCTTTTATGTCTTTCACTTTTATTATAGTAGCTAGGACCTCCTCTGCGGAACAGAAATGAAAGCAGACACCTTACCTTGTTCCAGCTTCGGGGGAGACATGCTCCGTATCTCACGTTACAGTAACAGGATGTCGCTTTCTGTAAATGCACGTTATCAGATTGAGACAGGGCCCTTGCAGCCTCAGCTGGCTGAGAGTTTTTTTTCCGTGAGAGGATGCTGGATTTGCCAAGTCATTCTCTAAATTGATTGAGAAGATTCTGCTTTTAAGAAGTCTTTTACTTGTTTAATGTGGTGACTTCCATTGGCTGGGTTTCAGATGTGAAACCAAACTTGCATTTCTGGAATAAATTCTACTTGGTCACTGTGAATGCCCCTCTGTATGGATTCAATCGGATAACTCTTGGTTAAGGATTTCTGTGTCCATGTTTATGGGAAATGTTAGTTTGTCATTACTTTTTCTGTCGATGTCTTTAACCAGGTTTTGGTATCGGGGTGACGCTGACCTTACAACGCATATGGGGAAGGGTTTCTGCCTTTTCCATCCTTCTAAAAGAGTTTATGTAATATTAGTATTCCTCCCCCCCTTAAGTTATTGGCAGAAATCAACAGCAAAGCTGACTAGGGCTGATTTTCTTCTTCATTGGAAATGCTTTAATAATAATCTGATTTCCTTTCATAAATCTCTTTATAATTTCCTTTCATAAATCTCTTTATATTACCTATTTCTTGTTATTTCATTAGGCAATATGAGATTTCAAGCAACTTGTCCATCTCATCTTAGCTGGATTTCATTGGCATCAAGTTGTACAGTGTTCCTTTATTATCCTTTCATTTTCTGTAGAATATGTTGTGATTTTCCCTGATATTCCTGATAAAGCTACTTTGTCTTCTCTCTCTAATCTGTGTTGCTATGAATTTATAAATTGTACTAATCTTTTAAAAAACCAACTTGTTTTCTATTTCACTTATATCTGCTCTTTATTACTTCCTCTCCTCTCCTTACTTTGGGTTTAAGGGTTTAATTGGCTCTCTTTTTCTATATAGATGTTCAAAATGGAAATGGAGATCATTAAGTTTATACCTTTCATCTTTTCAGTGTTCATCATGAACACTGAAAGCAATGCATTTCCTCTATGCACTGCTTTTGCGCATCTCAGAAATCTGACACGTATTTTTTTCTTTTTTAAAAAAATATATTTTATTGATTTTTAACAGAGAGAAAGGGATAGAGAGATAGAGATAGAAACGTCGATGAGAGAGAAACATCGACCAGCTGCCTCTTGCACACCCCCCACTGGGGATGTGCTCGCAACCAAGGTACATGCTCTTGACCAGAATCGAACCTGGGACCTTTCAGTCTGCAGACCGACGCTCTACCACTGAGCCAAACCGGCTTCGGCCTGACACGTATTTTCATTAGCGCTCAATTTAAGTTATTTTTAATCTCTTTGTGATTTTTTCTTGACCCATATGCTACCCAAACATGTATTTAATTTTCTAAAGCCAGTGCTTGCAGACATTTCATTGTTATTACTTTTGAGATGATTCATTGTGACCAAGGAACAGTCTGAAGACTTTAACCCTTTGACTTCTTTGACACACATTGAGATTGATGTTATAGCTCAATAAACTCTATCTTGATGAATGCGCCATAGGCAATATGTGCTTGAAAAGAATGCATGTTTTGCAGTTGTTGGGTGTAATGTTCTATAAATACCAATGGGGTTGCTGTGAGTCAGGTTCCCGAGCCAGGAAGCTGCCTTTGCCTTGGTGATTTGCAAGCAGGAAGTAGATTGGAGAGCAACCCCATCCTTAACTACTGTGGGCAAGTATGCAAAGCAGAAATGGGCTGACAGAGGGCTTGACCCACAATAGAATTTTAACCAACTCTTATTAGGAGCATCTCTTCCAATTTCCTCATTTTCCAGCTTCTCTGTTAGCCTGTGCTCTGGCCACCGGGTTGTCAACCCAATAAAAATGCGGCTTTCTGCTGTGATTGCACTGCTCGGTGCCACGTGGGCTGGGAGTGCTTTCCAGGGAAGAGCCACAGAACTGTGGATCTCACTTAGTGGTTCCCTTCTTTCAAGGGTGAAACCCTCTCTTCAGTCTGCCTATTTTTTGTTTCTCTCCAGGAACCTCAAATAGTTCCTTTCAAACATTTTAGCCAATTTTTATAATTATCACCTAGGAGAGAATCAGAACCACAGAAGCTACTGAGTCACTAGTAGAACTGAATCTCCTTCATTTTTAAAATACTAGATAGGAAAATACAACAATGTTAGAATTGGAGGGACCTGCCCAGCTGGTGTGACTCAGTGGTTGAGCATCGACCTATGAACCAAGAGATTATGGTTGGATTCCTGGTCAGGGCACATGCTCGGGTTGTGGGCTTGATCCCCAGTGTGGGGCATGTAGGAGGTAGCTGATCAATGATTCTCTCATCATTGATGTGTCTATCTCTCTCCCTTTCTCCCTGAAATTAATAATATATTTTTTTAAATATTGGAGGGACCTGCGAGATTATTTAACAATCCCTTCTTTAGGAAATCTGGTCAACCTTTCACTGGTGGGAATTCCCCACCTTCAGAAGCACTACCTCATTATCCTTTGAACAACTCAAGTGTTAGTCAGTCTCTTCCTCTAACCCCTCCCTACTTCAAGCTCCAGGGGAGCTCAGTCTGGTAAAGGAAAGCAGATAATGAACAAATGAACAAGTATTTATGAATTTGGATAGGAGTTAGAAATACACAGAGCACTGTCACAGAGATTAAGATGAGGAAGGGCAGGGAACGCCTCTCTGACACCTGGAAAACGAGGGGGAAGCAAAGTGCAAGTGCAAAGGCCCTGAGGTAGGAAAGAGCTACCTGAGGTAGGCAATTTGAAGAGTAAAAGGAAGACCACCCCAACCAGGAAACAAGAAGATTTATTTTTTAAATATATTTTATTGATTTTTTACAGAGAGGAAGGGAGAGAGATAGAGAGCTAGAAACGTCGATGAGAGAGAAACATCGACCGGCTGCCTCTTGCACACCCCCTACCAGGGATGTGCCCGCAACCAAAGTACATGCCCCTGACCGGAATCGAACCTGGGACCTTTCAGTCCGCAGACCGACGCTCTACCACTGAGCCAAACCGGCTTCGGTGAAGATTTTTTATAAGAAAACTAGAGACCCAATGCACAAAATTTGTGCAAGGGGATCAGCCCCCACAGCCCCAACTGCTTCACTGCCCTGTGACCCTGTGTCCCTGCATGCTGGTCTTTCCAGAAGGTTGTCTGGAAGGTCGCTCTGGTAGCTGGTCTAATCAGCATATTAGCTCTTTATTATGTAGGTTGCTTAGAAAAGATGGGCCAGATCATGAAGTGGCCATTCTGAAAATAATTTTTATGTCAATCCAAGTGTGAAAGTAAGCTACTGGAGGGCTATAACCAAGACATAGACAATCCAGTCTACCTGGCTACTGTGTGGAAAACACTGTAGATGATGTGTATGGAAGGAGCCACACAAGTCAGGGACTGCTGCCATAGTGATAGATACATGCCATCATACATGTGTCCAGATCTACATAAAGGACCACCCCAAGAGTGAACCAGCATGTAAATTACGGACTTTGGGTGATTATGACGTGTTAATGTAGGTTCATCAATTATAAGAAATGTACCATTCTGGCGGGAGGTGTTGATAATTGTCGAGGCTATGCACATGTCGGGCACATGGGAAATAGGAAAAATCTCTGTACCTTCCCACTCCCCGGTCTTGGAGCAGACCCAAATAAAATGCTTAAGTTTTAGGTCTGTGGTCGGCAAACCGCGGCTCCCAAGCCACATGCGGTTCTTTAGCCCCTTGAATGTGGCTCTTCCACAAAATGCCACGGCCTGGGTGAGTCTATTTTGAAGAAGTGGCATTAGAAGAAGTTTAAGTTTAAAAAATTTGGCTCTCAAAAGAAACTTCAGTCGTTGTACTGTAGATATTTGGCTCTGCTGACTAATGAGTTTGCCGACCACTGTTTTAGGTCAATGGAGTAAAAGAGACCTTTTGGGTATATACAGTTCTATAAATTTGAACACATTCGTGTAACCAGGGTACAGAGCAGTCCCACAGCCACACATGGGATTGCTTTGTCATCTTTGGAGTACGCTGCAGATGTCTACGGCACGGTGTTTCATGGGGTAACACCTGGATCTCCTGCAAAGGTACATGAGACAGGGAATACTCAGGGCCTGGCACTCTCCTTAGAACATCAACGGAAGAAGATCAATCCCAGTGACGGAACCGGCCCATTAGCTGCCTTTGCACCAGCTGCCCCTCCGACTGAAACACTCTTCCTGCGGAACCCTGCGTGGCTCCCACCCTCGTCTCCTTCAGATCTTCGCTCCAATGTCACCTGCTCAGCGAGGCCTCCCCGATCACCCAATGCTAAACCGTCTGGCACTCTGGATTTCTCCTACTCTGGTCTGCTTGTTCTGTTTTCCACGGCATGCACTGCCTTCTGGAAAACCATATAACTGACATTTATTTTGCTGCCTGGTGAGTCTCTGCTCCCTCTGATAATATTCAAGCCTCTGAGAACAGAGTTCATTGTTGGCTTCATTCCCCACTGCATCCCAAGCGCTTAGAACAGTGCCTGGCACATAGTAGGGCTCCAACAAACCTTTGTCGTGTGAACCTGTTTAAAAACAGGAGTGAAATCAGACCGCCCTCACCTTCTGTTTGCGAAAACTAAATGTGCGATTCTACACAGGAAAACAGCTGTCACAGTGCCTGACACCTCAGCCTAAGCTGAGCCAAAACTGGAATCATGCAAAGGGAGTCATCTGTTAGTGAATCTCCACCCCACGTGAACACACCAAGACATAAACTGTCGCTCTCTCCATCCTCTGCTCAATGGGTGCTGATTTTCTTCTTCCTCGCCCATTAGGAAACAGCGTTCGGCTCATTAACAGCTGCTAACACCCCTTCCGCACAAGCCAAAAAGTTAAAAAATTCATGGAGACAACATGGGCCAGGCTTCAACATTATATTAACGAGCACAGGCCTCATGGGAGTCCAGGGTGAGCCTGAGAATCCAGAGGCTGTGCCAGGCAAGTCAAAGAGTTAAGAGATGCTCACCTTCCTGAATGAAGGTCAATATGGCATCTGGCCAGGGAGAGGTCCCAATCCCCACATACAGACCCGCCGGCCTTCCATCAGCAGCAACACAAGAGTGTGTGACGTCTTTGAAGAGGTCAAGTCCACTCACCGCACACACAGGCCTTGCTCTCCCTGCTAATGTACTCCCTCCCTCCGTCCAGCAGACGTCATGGGTCATCCAGCCCAGAGACTGGAAGTTAAGGCCATACATCTGACCACAGGAGTCACACTTGGGTCCCCAGACAAGGAGGACTGGGGTTTGGGAGCGAGGATTTGTGGTTGAGCGAGCTCTCTGCACCAACAGCTCCTCCCCCTTGTTGGAAACTGTGTAGGCAAGTCTCCGAGAGATCAAGAAAGGTGGGATTCTTTTATTTATTCAAGACCACCCTCCCTGATCCAAACTACTTTCAAACAGAAATGCCCAAACTGGGTCATATTAAAGCTCTTAACCTCAATGGTAAAGCAATTAGAAGTATGTTAGCCACGAAATAATTACCCAATTTACTAACAGAATGCACAGAGCTCCCCAGGCAGCACCAGGCAGCGTGTGTTATCTGACAGTCACACCAGCCAAATTGATTCATCGAGACCTTCAACCAAAGACCATGTCAAAACTCTAAAAGAGGCCCTGGATAACCTTAGGCCTGGAGCTCTGGGACTGCTGTCCATAACAGGCCCTTCAGAACACAAAAAGGTGATTTTAATGATGTTAATTTATCTATATATATAAAAGCCTAAACAACCAAATGACTGAACAACTGACTACCAGGGGGCAGATGCTCAACGCAGGAGCTGCCCCCTGGTGGTCAGTGTGCTCCCACAGCCAACCTCCCACAGTCCCTCCCCCAAGCCAGCCAACCTCCCATGGTCCCTCTCCGTGGCCAGCCAGCCCCAATTGGCCCCAATAGCCCTGATCAGCCAGGCCGAGGGGCCCTACCCATGCACAAATTCATGCACTGGGCCTCTAGTTGTAATAAAGCCAAATGTGAGTTTGTGAGTACATTTCACAATACTGTTCCTAGGTATTTTCTTTTAAACGGGGGCTGGAGAAATGTCTACCTTGGTGATCACGAAGAATGTGGGCCACTCTGGGAAGCACCCTACTCTGCTATGGATGAGCAGCTCGACCTCCTTCACCCACCCTTCATACTGAAGATAACATTTCCCTCATTGTCCCCCCCCTACATCTCTTAAGTGGCTCCAGAATCCCATCCCATCTCTCTCCTCCCTCCTTGTCAGGCCACCCTCAAATCTCACAGGGGCTAGATCCCACAGGCCGGTCTTCACCTCCATCCCTTCCCCACCTCTCCATCTTATGAGATACATGCCATGATTAACACCATCTTCATTTTACCGATGGGCACGCTGAGGCCAAGGTGGTAAAGTGACTTGCCAAGGCCTTTGAGAAGGGACTCAACCGTAGCGGGTCCTGTGTCCAGTTTCAACTACAATGTGTGGCTTTCCTGAGACACGGACCAGATCAGGACAGGGACAGGTCGAGTGGGAAGCCCAGATGTGACGCCCAGGAGCCTGCCCTGTCCTCTCCAGGTTCCCCATCAGCGGGACCACAGGTGGAAATCCAATTCCACGTGAGTGGAGGGAGCAGAGAGCAAAAGGGCCCCAGGATTTCCCTGTGCTTCTCAGAGCTCCTTCTTTCTCAGGGCCAAGCCCAGAAGTCACCCACGAAATGCTGGTTTGCACCGTTTCAGAGAGGGCCCCCCTGCTGGCCTTTCGCTGACTTGGGGGAAAGCCTAGGGAGTGGCCAGGAGCTCTGCTGCCCAGAGAAAGGCAGACAGACTTCCCAGGACCACCGTGGCCAGAAGTATGGCCTCAACTTCCAGTCTCCGGGCTGGATGACCCATGACGTCTGTTGGATAGAGGGAGGGAGTACATTAGCAAGGACTAGAAGCCAGGATCACCCATATGGAAGTATGTTAACAACCATGAGGATGAAGGTGTTGGTGGTGGTGTCGGTTACCATTTACCAAAACTACCTGAGGAGCCAGGGTCTGCACAAGACAGGCCTTTGATGGTCCCCTGCCCAGGAGGTGCTATCCCTCCCACTTCACAGAGGAGGAAACTGAGGTCCAGGGAGGATAAGTAACGTGCTCCAGGTCAACCTGTCATAATAACTACAGCTCCTCCAGGCACTGTTCTAGGAGCTTGATACACATTCACTCATGCCATCCTTCCTCCGGCCTCAGAGATGCTATTCCACTGACACAGCTATGGGCACCGAGGCCCACGTCACACTGCTGAGAAGTGGCAGAGCTGCGATGCAAACCCAGGCAACCTGGCTCCTGTGAGCATGGCCCTAACCACAGGGAGCGTGCCCCTCCGCAGTGCCAGGATGCACACCCAGGTCTGCATGGGGCAGGACCTATGGTCTTCCAGCACCTGTGGTGCCTTGGGGCTCCATGAGACTGGATTCTGTCCGCCTGGCATGACCTCCCGTTGCTTTTCTACATTTCAGGGCTGGTTCTTGCTTCTGACTCAGCTCAGCCTTCTCCTCCGGAGGCTTCCCTGACTGCTCTCCAACCAGCTGGGACTAAGAGAGCTGCTCTGTGTCCCTGCAGAGCCCCGTGCACCTGCCTCTATGGGTTTGGGGGAGGGGCCATGTCTGGCTGCGGACTCATTGAGTTGGAGACAGAGCCGGGCACCCGGGGTCAAGGAGAGATGCCAGGACTGCCAAGGTCTGGGAGCCAGACGGGGCGTTCCTTTCTTCTGGATCAGAAAGCACACGGAGCCAAGTGAGTGACCTTCCCCCTAGAGGCAAAGGAGATCTCACTCAGGCCTAGGATGTACCTGAGGGTGCAAAGGAAGGGCCAGACTGAGGGGACACACCAGCCACCTGGAACACCTGAGTGACACGCTGACAGGTGATAGAGAGGGAGAGAGAGAGACAGAAATAGAGAGAGACAGAGGTAAAGAGACATAGAGGAAAGAAAGACACACAGAGAAAGAGAGAAAAAGAGACACAGAGAAATAGAGACAGGGAGACAGAGAGACAAAAAGAGACAGAGGTGGTCAGGGATAAACTGAGAGGGACAGAGAAAGAGGCAGAAAAATAGACACACGGGGCAAGATCAGAGAGACAGAGAAAGATACAGAGTGAAACAGAAAAAGACCAGGACAGAGAGAGAGAGAGAGAGAGAGAGAGAGAGAGAGAGAGAGGGAGAGATGGATACAGAGAGACAAAGAGAGGATAGAGAGTTAAAGAGAGAGAGGAGAGAGGCATAGAGGGAGACACACAGAGAGATAGAGATAGAGGTAGAGGTAGAGGTAGAGGTAGAAATAGAGGTAGAGGTAGAGAGGGAGGGATGAGGAGGTACCACTGCTGAGACCAGGCTGTGACATTGCAGCTGTCAATCTTATCATCTCCATTTTCAGGCCTCCTGCTTGAGCTTCCACAAGATGGGCGGCCAGCCTGGCAGTGCTTCTAGTACCCAGATGCCACCCAATGAGGAACTGAGCAAGTTCACCAGGGAGGGCAGCCAAGCACAGCTCATCGGCAGCATCTTAAATGTATCACGTCCTGATTTTCCGCCATCACCCCCACCTCACACTGCACCTTGCCATCCTCCCCTCTCAGCAGATGCCCGCCTTAGGCGTTAAGCTGGAAATGTGGGGTATCCCATGATTCCTCCTGTCCAGCCTCCTACACTTGGGCATCATCATCTACTCCTCTCCAACACGGCCTCCAGCCCCGCTACCTCCTCCAACCCCACAGTCGCCACTCGAGTCCAAACCAGCGTCATCTCTCAACTGGACCAAAGCGGAATCTCTCCTTGGGCCTCCCTGTCTCCCCATCCGCTCCTCTGACATGCCTGGGCCCTCGCCTGGCTGCCCTTCCCCCAGGTTTCTCCAAGTCAGAATTCCTACTAAACACTGACACCCCCCCACACACATCACTTCTTCAGTGAAGTCTCCCCAGCTCCTGCCAGGGTTTCTCAGGCTGTGGTTGACCAATCACCGGTGCGAATGATTTTGGTGCTCCATAACCACAGCCTGCCTACTTTGGGGGTGGGAGCCTAGCCAGCTGCATTTTTAACAACCAGCTGAAATTAATAAGGGTGGAAAATATATTAGGTCTAGTAATAATTAATGTCGTTTTCTAATACTTTTTAAATTGAATTTATTTAAATAATACAACAAAATTTAATCAACAATATAGTTGCCATTGTTTTCTACTACTTGTGCCCAACGCTCAGGAAGCATTTTAATCCCTCTGTAAAATTCTTGTGATTTTGATGCAAAAAATTCGGTCAATGCATTTTTGAGGCATTCTTCATTATTAAATTTTTTTCCAAGAAGAAAGTTTTGCAAAGAACGAAACAAATGGTAATCAGAAGGGGCAATATCAGGAGAATATGCAGGTTGAGGGAGAACTTCCCATTCCAACTGGCGCAGTTTTTCAGCAGTGATTCGTGCAGTATGCGGTCGTGCGTTATCGTGGTGAAGAATTACGCCCTTCCGATTAATCAGCGCGGGTTCTTTTTCTCTTAAAGCTTGGGCTAACCTTTCCAATTGGGCACTATACACTGCACTTGTAATGGTTTGGTTAGATGGTAAAAGTTCATAATGAAGAATTCCTTTAAAATTCCACCAAACACACAACATCACTTTTTTCACATGCAAGTCAGGTTTTGGCGTGGGCTGCGGAGCCTCATTTTTGTCCAACCATTGAGGCCACCTTTTCAAATTAACATACAGCACCCATTCTTCATCTCCGGTAACAATTTGCTCTAAAAACGGCAAATGGTTTTGACGAGAGAGGAGCGAACTGCAAATTGACTCTTTGATTACGGTTGTTGTTGGTCAACTCATGAGGAACCCATTTTCCAAACTTTTGGACTTTGCCAAGTGCACGCAATTGATTGGAAATTGTTTTTTGTGAACAATTTAAAGTTGTTGCAAGCTCTTGTTGGGTAATTTGAGGATTTTGCACCAAAAGAGCTTGAAGAGCTTCTTGATCAAAATTGGACACACGGCCTCGACCACTCTTGTCATCTAACGAAAAATTTCCCTCGCGAAATTTCTCAAACCAATGCTGGCATTTTCTGGCGCTAACTGCATCTTGACCAAGAGCACTACAGATGTTTTTTGCAGCCTCACTTGCTTTTCTTCCTAATTGAAACTCGTAAAGCATGCAGTGCCGAATATGCTCTTCATCCGCCATCTTCTTAGCCCTAGTTCTGCAACAAAAACCAAACCAAACACAAACTTTTTCAAGCAAAAATTGTTAATTGCACTTCACACGTTCTGTAGATGCCACGTGTTTGAAGGTTATGTCAATACAAGTCAACGCCAAGCAAGATTTTAAACAAATGTTTAAAAACGACATTAATTATTACTAGACCCGATACCTGTGAGAGATGAATTCAACGTGGTTAGCCATTGGGGAAATGAAATTGAAAACCATGGTGAGATACCACTAAACTATTAGAATGTCTAAAATGAAAAATATTGAAAATGCCAAGTGCTGACAAGAAAGCAGAGCAACTGGAATTTTCACACATTGTTAATGGGAACATAAAATAATATAGCCACACTGGAACTGAGTTTGGCAGTTCTGTAGTTAAATGTAAATTTGCCATAGGTCCCAGCAATCCCAACTCCTGGCTGTTCCCAAATGTTTATAGCAGCTCTATTTATAATTATTAAAAGCTGGAAACAGATCAAATGTCCTTCATGGGGTGAACTGATAGACACACTGTGGTACATTTATAGAATGTAATACTAACTAGCCAGCAGCAAATGTGAATGTTGATACCCACAACAACATGGGTGAATCTCAGAGAGAGTGGACCAAGGAAAGAAGCCAGTTCCCAAAGTATGATTCTATGGATATGGCACTCTCCAAAAGACCAAATACTAGTGATGAAAGTGACTAGCTGTCAGATGTTAGAAGAGGGGGCTTTGTGACATAAAGGGGCAACAGAGAGAGATTTTTGGGTGATGAAACCATTCTGTGTCCACGCTGTGGCATTGATAGTCCCATGAATCTATACATTTGTTAAAAGTCATAGAACTGAACACCAAAACAAAGTCAATTTTACCCTGTGGCAATTAAAAAAAATCAAATTAAAAGAAGAAGCCAAAGCATGTAAGCTCTTTTCTCAAAACCTCCAACTTAGGACAGAATCCAAACGTCTCCCCACAGCCCAGGAGTCCCCGCCAGACCTGGTTTCAGGTACCTTTCTAGTCACATTTCAAAATATTCCTTCTTATGACTCTCTACCTACCCCAAAGCTCACTCACTGTTCCCTCTGCCTGGAATTCTTTTCCACAGATATTTTCAAAACCCCTTCCCAAACTTCATTCGTGCTTCTGCTAAAATACTGACTCCTCAGAGAAACCGTTTTCAACTGGTAACTTTTCTATAATGGCATCTTCCTATGCCTTATGCTATTTCATTTTTCTTCACGACACTCTCTACTAACTGATGCCACACAATGTACCTGGTTTATGGTCACTTTCTCTTTCCCCACCAGAACACAGATCTATGAGGATAGGGGGCCTCTTGGTACTCTTATGGGTACATCCCCTGCTCCTAGGACACAGCCTTTCACAGGGTAAGGACTCCCATAAATATCTGTTAAGTGGAGTCACGAGTAAACCCCAGGGATGAGCACAAAATGATATAGCCACACTGGAACTGAGTTTGACAGTCAATGATGACATTCCAAAGGCTTTGAGCTTCAGTTCTTTGGCTTCTTGGTAGCGCCTCTCAAATCACCTGCCCACTTGGTCCCTAAGTAGAGCAGCCCCAGGCCAGAATATTTAATTTGCTGTTGGTGCTTTAAAAACGAATTCAGTTCCACAGCTCCCTTAAGTGCTGCTTTTTCTGGTGCTGGGTTAGGTAACTGGCAGGAGGATGAGCTGGGAAGGGACAAGGTTGCAAGCAAATGCATTTTTTGGTGTGATCCACTCCAGGATTACTGAGGGTGGATAGAACAGAGGACGCTATGGAGAAGTGCCCCTAGCCTGGGCAAGGAAGTTTGAGGTGAGATAGAAGACAGAAAAAATAAAAATAAACAAATGGGGAGAAAAAAAACCTACTCTACGTTTCTGCAACACTTTTCCAAGGTGAGCAAATACACTAGCACGCACAGAACACCTACTGTAAGCGTACCAGATTCTCTCCGACGGTCCTCATTGAATCCTCCACCCACCCTTCAAGGTAGGTTCTACCGATCCCATTTTCATAAATGAGTAAAGCCAAGCACAGAGAGGTGAAGCAGCATGCCCAAGGTCACACAGGGATATGGAATGTCTGGTCTTTTAAACTCAGGTGTGTGTAGCTTCCAACCCCATTCATTCCTTTTCCACTTCGGATTTTAGCAGCAGTATTCGGGGGCGTGAGGGTGAACCCTGGCCAGAGGGACCAGAGGACCTGCGGACCTCAAATAGGAAATGCCAACCTGGACACAGGTGACTGGCACTTCTCTAAAACTTGGCAAAGACCGGCACAGACAAGTCGGGTGCAGCAGATGCTGACCACCTTCCAGCAAGCGTGTCCTGAGGACCTACTCTGCGACAGTCCCTGCACTCAGGGCTCCCACATAACCCTGTCCTTTCATTCTCCTCACCTGTGACCACGTGTGAAGGCATCCAAACAGAATGGTCTAGTACCATGGTCAGCAAACTGCGGCTCCCGAGCCACATGCAGCCCTTGAGTGTGGCTGTTCCACAAAATGCCATGGCCTGGGAGAGTCTATTTTGAAGAAGTGGCGTTAGGAGAAGTTTAAGTTTAAAAAATTTGTCTCTCAAAAGAAATTTCAATTGTTGTACTGTTGATATTTGGCTCTGTTGACTAATGAGTTTGCCGACCACGGGTCTAGTAAACCCTGCAAGCAAGCAAGGACACCTGAGAATCCCCTACCCCCAATCCATGCTAGTTAGAAATGCTACAGTTGCCTCAAAGACAGCACGGCATGAAGACCCACACAACCGCAAATAGACTTTCTTTTGCTCATTCCCTTTTAAAAATCACTGTTCAGGGTGGCATACCCAAAAATCATGTATAATACAATTTGGGGGGAATTAAACTACTTTCACAGGTATTTTTGGCTTTGGATGATTTTCACATTGTACTACAGCTTTGGAACCTCGAGAAGGAGTAAGCCACAGCTTGGCAAGGCTGCAGGCCTCCTGGCAGGTACTCCTTCTTGACAGATAGTCAAGAAATCTTAGCCCTAACCGGTTTGGCTCAATGGATAGAGCATCAGCCTGCGGACTGAAAGGTCCCAGGTTTGATTCCGGTCAAGGGCATGTACCGTGGTTGCGGGCACAACCCCAGTAGGAGGTGTGCAGAGGCAACTGATCGATGTTTCTCTCTCATTGATGTTTCTAACTATCCCTCTCCCTTCCTCTCTGTAAAAAGTCAATAAAATATATATATAAAGAAATCTTAGGTCTAGGCGGGATGCTAGAGGCTCCCACGTGCTGCACGTCTGATGACAGGGGCACGGAAGGTAGACCCTTCCCACGTGACAGCTCCCACCACCTGCCCTCTCTTCCTTGAATGGTCTGCTATCTGCTCCCCCTCTAACTCTACCTACTACCACTGGCTTTGCTCTCCCACCCTGCAGAATAATTATAACTCCTCTTTCCTCTGATGGTCATTTGAATATCTGAAGCCTGATATGAGGATGATTCTTAACATTATAGGGGTCAAGAAAAAGGTGGAGAACCTGCACTGTTCTTTGAAAAAAAAAATTTTTAATTGATTTCAGAGAGGAAGGGAGGGGGAGAGAGATACAGAAACATCAGTGATGAGAGAGAATCACTGGTTGGCTGCCTCCTGCATGCTCCCCGCCTCCTGGGGATGAAGCCCGCAACCAAAACGAGGCAATATGCCCTGATCGGGAATCGAACCTGGACCTCCTGGTTCACAGGTCAATGCTCAACCACTGAATCACTCTGGCTGGGCTGCGCTGTGCTTTTGGATGACGACTGGATGTTTTTTCTTTCTGGATGGACATCTCTGCACATCCATGACAGCGACAGCCGCCTCCCCCAGGAGGCAGCGCCACAGATGCGTTACGTTCCACGTTTTGTCGGCCGTGCCCTGGAAACGTGCAGCTTAGTTGGGAAGACAAAGAACAGAGACCACATGTCATGTGGACGTGTGCTTACAGTGGGATGAATTAGGTGCCAGGCACATGCAGGGAGAGCGAGTGGGGCCTCGGCCCACCCACTGGGAAAGCCTGCTGACCCGTGAGCTTGACCCTCAGGAAACACAGCTTACACCGGAGGCCCCTCAAGGAGACTCTAGGTCTCAGAGTCGGCTTGCTTACCACCCGCTGTCATGTCCCAGACGCCTGCCAAATGCCAGGTATCGAGTAGCTTGCTGTCCAAGGAGTCTTATTCTAACCCTTTGGCACTGGGAAGGAGGCCTGAAGGTGAGAATAACTAAATCAAATGATCCCAGAGCTCTCACATGAAGGTTTTCAAAAAACTCAATCACAACAATACAACTTCAAACACCTAAGACCAGGAATCGTGGTCCCTGACCCCTGCGGTCTATCAGCTCCGAATGACACAGAACAGGTCCCCTAACTTCCTGGGACCTCCCTTTTCTCAGCAATGCATCGAGGGGCCTGGAAGGTCCCTTTCGGACCCAAGGCTCCCTAATCCTCTTTTTGTCTCAGACAGTAAACTGGATAATCCACAATAATCTGACTGAACCCCTCAATCCTCCAATGAGTGAGTGATTTCCAGTCGAAAGGAGAGCACAAAGGAAGCACAGGGAGGTAAGATCCCAGCTCCCGCCCTCTCATCATCCTGCCCTGTGCCGCCAGCCCAGCCCACACTCCTGCACCGGTGTAGATGCCAGTCTCCACATTTCCTAAGCAGCGATCACAGGAAAGTCACCAAATCTCCATTCTGCCTCGTTACGCACATCTGTAGAGTCAGGTTAATGCTACCTAATCCCAGGGCTCCATGGAGGGTGAAGTCCACTAAAATGTATACAAGCGCCCAGCACCCACAGGACACACAAATTAATTAATTAATGTCCCCCTGATTCATTCCTTACCCACCCAACCCACTTCACCAACATACTCGGTTTCCAAAGGCTTTTGCAGCCCCAGACAGACAGAGCTCCAGGGACTCTAAAAGCCAGCGGGTCCCACTCCCTCCCACCTCGGTGACTGACAAAGGAGGCCTGAAGAGGCGCGATGACTTGCCCAAGGACCCACGTGCTCTCCAGCGGCAAAGCCTGACCCAGAACACAGGGCGGTCACACAAGCCACAGAGAGAACCTGTCCCCGAGGAAATGGGGAGCTCCCTCCTTAAGACACAATTCTGAAAAATGAAATTCAACAGAACTTTTCATTCATGTCTTTTGGAGGGCTGCAAGAGAGAAGGGGCATCATCGCTTATCTCCGAGTTACCTGTGACATAAAGGTCAGAGGTTCTTGCTAGCAAGCAGCCTCTCCCAGGTACTGGGCTCTCTTTACTGCTCCCCACTTCTGCTCCTTCTGTTTACACCCTGAGGCAGACAGGCTTGCACCAGGAGCAACAATTATTCCAGGGTCAGGCCCTTGCAAAGACCTGATCAAAGCCCCTGAGACCACCCAGGTGTTTCTGCAGGAAGCTCAGGCCAGAGTCTACAAAGGGCGGCTCTGCTGCTCGGGGAGCACTGAAGGGGGAGCCCAGACAATGTGAGGAGGGGCCTGGGTGGCACGCCCTCCTGTTCCAGCAAAGCCCGCCAGTCAGGGAGCATTTGCCAGAGAGCAACAAGAGCATGCACACCCCCCGCAGGCGTCCCCCAGAGCTCAGAGTGCCCTAGCCAGGCCCCCTCCCTCTTCCAAAACCCTGAGCTCACCTCCAAGTCTGAGGGTCCCGCCAGGTTAAACAGCGCGCTCAGAAGCAGGTGACAGTTTGGCAACTCATCCACCAGGACCTCTGTCAGGCCGGAGCAGCTGGGCCCTGCCTGTCCCCAGAGGCAAGGAGAGACCGCAGTGCCCAACTTTGCGAGGGCTTTCTCTTCCCTGAGCGATCCTCCTCCTCCCACTCCCTCCTCCCCTCACCCCCTCCGGGTCCTCCTCCGTAGTACTATGGAGACACGTGCTCTGCTGGGGGGGAGGCGAGGAGGAAAGTGCAGCTGTGTATTGGAAGGAGGCAGGCAACAAATCTGCTGCCCTGTTATATACACTCACACCTCGCAGGCGAGGAATGGGGAAAATAGCTCTAGCTGCTGCCACGGAATTATTGGAATTATTAACCCGTGCACTCCAGCTCTGCTCCTCACACAGCTGAAGCCGGAGAAATAATACACTTAACCAATGGAGTGCCAGCCAGAGACATTACATCATCAGCCGGCTCCGTCATTGGCCAATATTCCTAGAGCCCCCAGTCTCCTTCTAGGTGCTTAACCCTTTCACGTTTGCCATGGCACAGACTCCAGTGTTTGGTCTGAAGGAAGGTTCCTGGACTTTGCTTTTATCAGAATCACCTGAGGTGCTTTCTAAGCATACAGATCACTCCAATTCTTCTGGGGGAGCAGGAACCCTGTATTTTAAATAGTGTGCAGAGTGTGGGGGACCATGGGTCTAGGAAACTCTTTCTCTGCAAAAGGTAAATGAGGGGACATTTTTCTGAGCACGTATGAGGCCCTCCAGCCCAGTACTTTACAGGATCATCTCATTTGTTTCCTTCACTGAGCAGCAGACGGCTATTGGCTCCATTTCACAGCTATGAAAAGTAAGGCTCAGAGAGAAGTCCCTTGCTCGTGGTTCTGGAAGGTGGGCTGTCTGCACCCTACCCGGCTACCCCATTTGAAGCTCCCCCATGAAATCAAACCCAGCCATTGTTCTACCTATTGCCTCCAGGGTTACGGAAAAGATAGGGGTCTTCAAACTACGGCCCGCGGGCCACATGCGGCCTGCAGAGGAGTCTGATCCTGCCCGCCAGGTTTTTTGGGCAGTGAGCGCAGCCCAGGTGTTACAGTAGGAATTAGTAGTTCATATAGTCTGGCCCTCCAGCTCTCTGAGGGACCGTGATCTGGCCCCCACTTTAAAAAGTTTGAAGACCCCTGAATAGACCCTCCCGATGAGTTGGTTAGGGCCATTTCCATCTTCTCCACCAGCATCTGCCCAGAACAGTGCCTGCCACAATGAGGACTCAATCAGGACCATAGGAGTCAGGTGGAAAGGGAGAGGGGGATTGGGGCAGGGGGGGGGGGAGGAGAGGGCAGGTGGGAAGGGAGAGAGGATGGAAGAAGGAAGAAGGAAGGGGGAAGGAGGCAGTGAGGGAGGAAAGGTCTTTGCTGAAGTTCGAAATGGCATCATGTTGAGATGGGAAAGGTGAAGGCCTGGAGGCCAGGGACCCATATGAATAAATGAAGGACCGTGGGCAAGTTCATTTTGGGGTCGTCTGAAAATGAGGACAACAGCATCTTCCTCATGTGTTTACATGAAAGAGTGGCCCAGGCTTGAATGTGCTCCTCTACATTCTCTCTCCCCGGGTCTCATGATTCTGTTGGCTGACTTCTGATTGCGGGCAAGTCCCATGTTTATCTCTCCAGCCCAGACTCTGCCCACCTCAGGTTCCATGTGGAGATCCTGAGCATCTCCAAGAAAGCATTTGAGTTTTCTCCCCTCACTCCAACTTGCTCCTAACCCAGTCTCCTCCACTCTGTGATTGGTGCTCCCTTCCACCCAATAGTTTTGTTTTGTTGTGTGTTTTTTTTTTTTAATAATTGAGGTGATGTTCATATATATATAACATAAAAGGAACCATTTTAAAGTTAATACTTCATAATGTGTGCAACACCACATCTGATTCTAAACATTTTCATCACACCCACAAGGGTAAGGGGAACCCACTTACCCTTTAAGCAGTTATGCACCATTTATCCTCCTTCCCCAAGCCTGAGGAAAGCCATGAACCACCAATCCATTTTCTGTCTCTATGGATTTACATATTCTATCTATAATAATAAAAGTATAATATGCTAATTAGGCCAGATTGCTGAACAACTTTCCAGACGAAGCTGGGGCTGCAAGGTCTGAGCCCCTTGCACGAATTTCATGCATCGGGCCTCTAGTATATATATAAAAGTCTAAGCAACCAAATGACCAAACTACCGACTGACAGATTGACTGGCCACTATGACATGCACTGACCACCAGGGGACAGATACTCAACACACAGGATGGGGCTCCCTCCTGTCTGGATTAGGCCTGTGGGTATCAGGCCAAACCTAGCTATCCAACATCCTCTGAAGAGTCCCGGATTGCAAGAGGGTGCAGGCCAAGGCAAGGGAGCCCACCAACGCACGAATCTGTACACCAGGCTTCTAGTCATATATAATAAAAGGCTAGTGTGCAAATTGTCCCCACAAGAGTTTGACTACTCGCTATGACATGTTCTGACCACCAGGGGGTGGCAAGGAAGGCCCTGGCCAGCAGCCAGAAGGCCCCAATGGGCCCTGGTCACTAGCCAGGCCTAGGGACCCTACTTGTACACAAATTTCATGTACTGGGTCTCTAGTTTCCTATAAAGGGAATCAAACACTATGTGACCTTTTGTGACTGGCTTCTTCCACTCAAAATATTTTCAAGGTTCAGTTGTAGCATGAATTAGCACTTTATTCCTGTTTTAAAAAAACATATTTTATTGATTTTGTACAGAGAGGAAGGGAGAGTTAGAAACATCGATGAGAGAGAGTCATCGATCAGCTGCCTCTTGCACACCCCCACTGGGGATATGCCCGCAACCAAGGTACATGCCCTTGACCGGAATAGAACCCGGGACCTTTCAGTCCCCAAGCCGATGCTCAATCCATTGAGCCAAACCGGTTTTGGCTACTTTATTCCTTTATATGGCTAACAAATTGTGAATTTGTACCACATTCTGCTTATCCATTCATTTGTTGATGGACATTTGGCATCCACCCAATCTTAAACCAAAATGGTTTAAGGACAATCCTCGATCCTTCGCTTTACTCTATTCCCCAAGTCTAATATATCAAGTCCTATACATTTGACATCCAAACTATAGCTCCAACCCTACTTTTCTCCAATGCCGTTGCTATGGTGCAGCCAGGACCCCAACATCTCTCACCTAACTGCAAATCTGTGACAAGATCCCATCCTTCTCTCTACTCCACTCTCTGCCTCGTAACTGTAAATATAAACCAGCTCATCCATTCACCTCTCCTCCATGGAGCTTGTCTCCTAGAAGCACGACAGACAGCAAATGCTATAACACCAGGTCATTAGGCTTAAAATACTCCAAAGATTTTTCACTGCAGTTTGAGGAAAATCCAAGCTCAGCATGGTCTTCCAAGGCCCCATCTAATTCTCCAAACTCCTGTCAGGCTGCTCCCCAATCACGCTGAGCACTAGTCCTCCACCTCATGGTCCTTGAGCAAGCTGTTCTCTCTGCCCCTTGGTCTTGACATCGCTGCATCAATCTTGTCCCTGCGATCTCTGTAAACATCACTCCTCAAACTGACCTTCCCCAGCCACTCTGCTAAGCAGAGTCACCCTCCATCCATTCCAATCATTCAATCAACCTGTGCTAAGCACTGTGCTGGGCTCTCGGGATAAAGCAGTGTCTGAATGCCTGGAGCCTTCAGACTAGCAGGGAGGACCAACAAATGGATGGACCAGTGCCATGAAGGGAGAGTAAAAGGGAGCGGACCTGCTTTACACAGGATGGTCCAAAAGGCCTTTCTGAGGAGGTTAGATTGAAATGGGGGGGATGAGAGGGCTCAGCTGGGAAGAGGTCCTATCACTCTCTATCTCATCCTGGCTGCTCAATGCAATGCTGCGTCCTTCATGGTTTGCTTTTGAAGAAGCAAAGCATTTCATGTCTGTCTCCCCTCCGGGACTGTATAGTATTTTCAGCACCTAGGATAGCACCCAATAGGCACTCAATACTCGTTGATTCAATAGATAATTGGATAAAAATGAATGAGTTAATAAATCCACCAATGAAGTCACTTCAAGAAGCACAACAAATCATAGCGTTTTGGTATTTGTTGCTACTGATACTGACTTATTGCCAAAGGACTCCTGCCCTTTTGGGTTTTGGAAAACTGGGCTGCCTGTACAATGAGAATAAAAGCACCTAACTTGGAGGATTACCAGGTCACTGGAGAGAATGGACCGAGAGAACAGGCACTCAATAACAGGCAGCAGCAGTCACTGTGGCTGGTATAACTAAAGGTTCTTTCTTTACAGAAGCTGATGTAGTCAACTCAACGCCAAAATCCATTTTCAGACGCAGTCACGGACGTTGGTAAGAAAAATGAACACTTTAAGAAGTGCCTGCTCTGCGCTGGGCACAGGACAAAGCACTTCATCACTTATCTCATTGCTTCCCAGCCCGTCCTCCCAACTGCTGCCTGGGACAGCTCAGCCCCACCTGCAGCCACGTGCTTCTTACCCCCCAGCTGCCAGCAATGCTGTCTCACAGCCCGCAGCTGAGTCAGCCTTCAGACACCGTCCTGGGGAAGGGGCACCCGAGGGTATGCCCCGCTCTGGGGATAGCCTGCACCCCCTGGCTGCTCAGCATGGGGCTGCACAGGCCTGGCCCCTGCCCCAGGGGTCAATGGATTCCATCACAGATCAACTTCCCTCTCCCTACTCCAGAGTAAGACCACCTCCCAAGAATCCCGCCGACACACAGATCTCAGCCTCCTGAGTCTTTTTTTCAGGGAACCAGACTATGGCATGCTTTCCTTTGACATCAGAAAACTGAGGTTCAGAATGGTTAAGCATACCCCCTTTCCCTTCCCCCCGGTGCCCAGCTAAAGTGACTTTCTGGTCTGTTTGACTCCCCAGTAGACCTTGCTCGTCACTGTCACTACAGTCTCTAGTGGCTGAGGCTGCGTCTCTGTGAGACAGCAAGAGGGGCCTGGGAAGGGAAGGCCAGCAGGTAGGAAAACGAAAGCAGGGATGCCCTTCACGCTCCTCCAGGGGCCATCCTTGATGACAGAGAGGAGGTCACAGCTTCCAGAAAACAACATGAAAATGACCTGCGGAAGCAGGCATCACATGGACACCATCTCCCCGCCCTAACAAATCCATGACTAGAAGGCAGGGCGGGGGGCTCTTGGGCACACGGGGCTTCCTGAAGGGGCCAGAGTATTTGCAGCCAGCTCCTCAAGAGTAGCTACAACTCACCAGCTTTCTCCTGCTCCAGTCTCCACCGATTTTCCACCGAGCTGCCACAGGGACCGGGTCACTGCACGATTTCCCCACTGCCCTCCCTCGTCCCCGGACAAAATTCCAAATAGCCTAAGGCCACTTTTCAAGGTCCGTACATGCTTTTGCCCTCCGTGGTGTTGACGGCTAATTTCCTGCCCCAAATATGGCCCCATCTTATTTGGTTGTCTGACGTAGGATTACCTGGATACTGAGCTTTTCACTTTCTTTCTTTTTTTAATATATTTTATTGATTTTTTTTGCAGAGAGGAAGAGAGAGGTATAGAGAGTTAGAAACATCGATGAGAGAGAATCATCGATCAGCTGCTTCTTGCACAACCCCTACTGGGGATGTGCCCGCAACTAAGGTACATGCCCTTGACCAGAATCGAACCCAGGACCTTTCAGTCCGCAGGCCGATGCTCTATCCACTGAGCCAAACCGGTTTCGGCAGCTTTTCACTTTATCTTTGCACAAGAAAATCTATCTGGACTCCCATCCACTCCCAACACACACAGGTTTCAGCCAGGTTAATTCTCCTACTCCCCTAGTGCCCACTCAATAGTCACCTCCTCCGTGAAGCCTTCCTGGATTGCTCATAGTCTTCCTTTACATTTCAGTTCCCTGTATTGCAGTGAACTGTAACTGCTCCTCCTCTGGTCCTTCTTGGCCCCAGGAGCTCCTCCCAGGCCCTTCTTCGCGCCACTAGGGCTTACTTAGCACAGTGTCTGGCCCACAGTAGGAGCCCAATAAATGCTGAATAAATTACACAGGGTGCGTGGTCAGGAAAGCAAGCGCTTGGAGGGGTTTTTCCTGCGCCCCAGGATGACTAGGAATAGTTGAAATAGCATGACAAATCTGACCCCGAACCCCAGGACAACAGGCCAGAAGGTCCTGACGACCTAGGCAGAGCAGAGGGACCAGTCGCTGCGGCCCCGACTCCCCGGCCAAGCTCTTCCCGGGGCCGGGCCGTGGCGCGGGGTGCAGGTCATGCGAGGAGCCGCTACCCGGAGCCGCCCTGGCTCCCGGCCCCTCAGCATCCCCCGCACGTGGACCGGTCGGTCAGTCCTAGGGTCGGGGGCAGGGCCGGGCAGGGCAGGGCAGCAATAGCCTGGGGAGGAAGCGCGGCGCGGCGGCTCTCGCCTCGCTCCCTGGCCCCGCGGCGCGTCCGCATCCCGCGGGCACAGAGCCGGGGCGCCCGGGGACGCCGAAAGGACGCCGCCGGTAGTCCCGGCTGGGGGGTTGGGGGTGGGGGACTCCCCGCTGCCAGACACCCTACAAAGTCCACTTCGCCGCGGCGCTCTGCTTACCCCGGGAGCTGCCTGGAACGTGGAGCCCGAGGGAGCCCAGGCCGCCGCGCCGCCTGCGGTTTTTCCTCTCCAGGTGCAGGAGCTCAGCCTCCGCACCCCTCCGCACCCCTCCCCGCGCCGCGCAGCCCCATTGGCCCCGGCATCCAGGCCCCGCCCCCGGAGCCGCCCCCAATAGCCCCGCCCCCGATAGCCTCGCCTCCCCGCGCCGCGTAGTCCCATTAGCCCTGGCATCAAGGCCCCGCCCCTCCGGCCCCGCCCTGGCCCCACCCCCGACAGCCCCGCCCCTCCGTACCCGGGCTCCTCACCTCCCCACGCAGGGAAAGTTGCTTCTGGACTCAGTTTTCACCTGGCTCAGGCAGCGGGTGAGGTAACGATTCTCCATCCCAAGAGCGTCCAGACGCCCCCTGGGGATCGCGAAGAGCGCAGCGTCCTCGGAAGCCGGCTTTGAGCAAGTCGCCTGGCCTCCCTGGACCTCAGGGGGCGCCTCTGAGAAACCCATGAGTCACTGTGGCAAATGTCTCAGACCCTGTGCTGGGCACTCAGCACCAGGCATGCAGCAGGGAACAAGACTAAGTCTACTCAGTAAAATAGTTTTGGTCACAACAACACAGTAATGTGTTGTTGAGACTCAGTCCAGACGGTCTCAACAACACATTCCTCTCTAGAGGTCTCGCCTTTGAACCTGCCCCATCTATGGGAACAGTGGGTGGGGTATACATCCCAAGGACAGGCGAGGAGGTTTCAATTGCCCAAGTTCAGCTCTCAGGTCAACCACTGGCCTGCCTTCTGGATGATCTGCTCCAACAGTGGATGGCTGGTTAAACAGAGCTCAGGGAAGAGTCTGCAGCCAGGGATACGCACTGGGGAGTGTTCTGACCTGGGATTGTACAAGACAGGCTGGAGAGAGCTGTAGTGTGAGAAGAGAGGAGAGGTAAGGTCCCTCGGAAAGATCTCTTCCAACATCTCCACTGACTGCCTGACCTTCTCAAGTGACCTCAGTCACTAAGAGGGAATGAACCCAAGTTCATAACTAGGAGGGAGTAAGACTAGCTCAGGGATGGAAAACTTGAGGACAGGCAATAAGGAAGCAAGTGAGGTTGGCAGGGTATGGCAGAGCAGGGAGGGATGAGGGTCTACCCCCCCCCCCACAAGGTATGCACATCGGCCTGAGGGGGCAATGGACTCAGCAACAACTGATTCTTGCCATATGGGAATATGGACCCTGAGTTTCCAGGGGATCTCAGTTTGTATTAAAGAAACAGAAAATCAGAATATGTTAAACCTCTAGATTTTTAAATGTTGGCAATTAATTTAAATTTTTTAAAAAAGAGAATGTATGGGTCAAGACTGTTGGACAGAATCCAATCCAGATATGGGCAGGATTGGCTCTTTGGCTGTTATTTTCCACCTCTGGGTTAGACAGTGCTTCAGGTCCCTTTAAGAAAGTCCTTGCGGTTTCAGTTCAGACACAGATGGTGACAATAGTGGGACATAAAAGGATCCAGGAAACCTCAGCTTGGAAACCCAGCCTCGCCTTTCATGGCATTTGCCTCTACCTGCCTAGTAGAGCCTTGCTAAGCCTCAGTTTCCCTACCTGTAAAAAACAGGAGGTCAGCGCTGAGCTCCTCCAAGGTTTCTCCTAATTCTAACATTTGGAGTTATAACAATAGTGGGGTTTTTGTTTTTTGTTTTTTAACTGTTGGTTTCTAAATACTCACAGAGAATTTACTTGTGGGGGGGGGGGGGCGCGGAATGGAAACGGTGTTCTTGCCTGGGTCTGCCTACTCAAAAAGCCTTGCTAATAAGGAAAGGATCAAAGTGAAATAGAGGTTTAGATAAGAAACCAGGCAAATTATGGCATTTTAATTGCACTGTGAAGGAGAATAAAAAGGCAATTAGATGCAGGCATGCTTAATGGTTTTCTATTGAAAATGCAATGTATGGTAGCCAGTTCTCCACATATATCACCCCCACGGGTTTGCAGTAATGAGATTCTCTGTCGTGTATAGGGGAGGTCAGCTGCATCCTGGCTTTATTTATTCTTATGTGCCGAGCTGACGTAATGAGAATAAGCCCAAGAACACAGAGTCGCCCTCCATAGAGTCAGTCCCTTTTGTGCCCACCTGAGATATTGTTTAAAGCTGAGAAGCAGCTTAGGATTTTATGTCACTGGGTTTTGCGTAGGAGTGAACGTGGGGTTGGGAGCTGGGAGACCTGCCGTGCACTCACTAAAGAACCGTTCAGCCTTCTTCATCAGTAAAGTGAGAGCTGGGCAAAAGGTAGCTCCAAGGGAGATACAGCATGTGCATGTATTCCCCCACATTTCTTTGAGGGGAAGTTTTCATAGTGTGGAGACCTGGCAAATCCTAGGATCAGATCTTTCCACAATTTACCTCCGAGTTTCCCAAAATCCTGGAGGCAGGAATGTCACCTAAGTTGGGCCAATTAGATGCTCACTCTTGGGACTTTGTCTCTCCAGAAAGTGACAAGGATGGAGAGAGGAGAGAGATTGGCCGTGAGGTTGGACAGCCTGAGGGTGGCTGCTGATGCTGAAGAGGCTGGACCAGTGGTTGCTGCTTGATCATGAATCTTGTAAGCCAACCTCCAGAATCCCCTAGGTCTCTGCCAGTTTCTTATGCCCGCTCCTTTATGCCATCCCGGTCCCCATCCAATGTTATTTTGTGACTCTCCCACCTCTACTAAATTATCTTCTTGTGTTAGCAGCCCAAATTATTTCTCTTGCATATATATATGTATATATAGTCGATGTTTTTAACTCTCCATCCCTCTCCCTTATATATTGATTTAAGAGAGGAAGGGAAAGGGAGAGAGATAGAAATATCAATGATGAGAGAGAATCATTGATCGGCTGCCTCCTGCATGCCCCCCCATTGGGAATGGTGCCCACAACGTGGGTATGTGCCCTGCCTGGGAATCAAACCTCAAACTCCTGGTTTATAGGCTGATGCTCAACCACAGAGCCACACTGGCCAGGGCTATTTCTCTTGCTTTTAACCAATCATTTCGATGGAGCTGGGGAGCAAAGAACATATTGCATCATAGGACTCTTTCCCTGGGGAACAATTCAGAGCAGGAATTTGCATTCATATAGATGCACCCACTGCTCAGTAGGAAATCCAATCCCACACAGCAGTTGTGCTGTAGAATAATAATGATATTTATTTTTTACAAGAAGAATCCAGGTGTGCTATTCACAACACATCTAAAAAGGAGTGAGCAAGCTCTAACAATAACCACACAATTGTAAAAATAAGCCCTCTTGTGTGTAAATCTGGCAATTTACAAAGTCCTTTCCCCTGAGTCCCCTCATTTCAACTCACTCCTGTGAGGTAGGCAGATTCCATCGTATTCATACTTTATAGGTCACGCTGATAATAGCTGTGATTCACTGAACACTTTTTGAGGAGCAGGCACTGTGATAAATGCTTTACATACCCATATACTAACCCTGTTAATAAAATATCATCCCATTTTATAGGTGACAAAACTGAAGCTCTCACAGTTCATATTACATAATACACAGTTGAGGTGAGAGCTCACACAGTTGTCAGTTCTGTCTGAGGACAAATGCTATGTGAGCTTTTTAAAAATATATATTTTATTGATTTTTTTACAGAGAGAAAGGGAGAGGGATAAAGAGTTAAAAACAACGATAAGAGAGAAACATCTATCAGCTGCCTCCTGCACACCTCCTACTGGGATGTGCCCGCAACCAAGGTACATGCCCTTGACCAGAATCAAACCTGGGACTTTTCAGTCCACAAGCGGCGCTCTATCCACTGAGCCAAAGGGGTTAGGGCCCATTAGGGCTTTTAGCACACAGCTTGGTATCATGTTACCCAGCTAGTGGGTGGCAAACCTGACCCTGGAACCCAGGTTCTGAGTCAGGAGTTTTCATACTTGCCAACAAGGGAAGACTCGATTCAGTGGTCCACCCATAGCAACATTTTTAGAGTTATAGGAAAGATCTTTTCATATTTCCCCTCCCTCCCTCCCTCCCTCCCTCCCTCCCTCCCTCCCTCCCTCCCTCCCTCCCTCCCTCCTTCCCTCCCTCCCTCCCGCCCCATCACGGTGCCTGAAGTCTGCCTGAAGATGGTTGCTATGTCTGACGATTGATCCAGGGGGTGCAAATGTAAGGATGCCTGTGAGAGGCTAAATGCTAAGTGTTATCCGATGGAATAAAAAGGCTTTGAGTCCACTCAGGTTTCTCTAAGTACATCAGATAATCATGCTGTGCACCATACATATGTGCAATTTTTTTTTTAAATTAAGTGAAAACACATAAAGGTAAAAGTGGAAGAATTTTTCAATTATTTTTTCCATGTCAGACATCCCTCTCACAGTCTGGGACCACTGGCTCCTAACCACCCGCCTGCCTGCCAGCCTGATCACCCCCTAACCGTTCCCCTGATGGCCTAATTGCCCACAACTGCCCTCCCCTGCTGTTACCTGCCTCCTCTGCCAGGACCTGCCTCTTCCATGGGAGGTGGTAGAGACGCTGAGACCAACTTCCTCGGCTCTGCAGGCTCTATGCAGAGCCGTGCGACCCCCAGGCCTCATTGTGCGGAGTAACCACCAGGCCCTGCCTCTGCTGTGCATGCGGCCATATTGTGGCAGCCATCTTTGTGGTGGCCATCTTGTGGTGGCCATCTTTGTGGTGGTCATCTTGTGGCAGCCATCTTGAGACAACGTTGCACACAAGGACCACCTGGACTTTTATTAGTATAGACATAGATTAGTTCTTGGAAACATGTGAAGTACTGCCTTGAAAATAATCAGTATCATCAAATGTTACACATTTTACTTTCAAAGAGGGAATGAAGCAATAGCAAAAATGTGCACTGACATTCCTAGAGACTTGGATTCAAATCCTGATTTATTACTCCAGTGGCGTGTGTGACCCTAAGCAATAATAATAGTAATGACAACAATTGTGCACTTAGGCACCAGACTCTGTGCTAAGTGTTTAACTTTCAAGGACTCTTTGTGATAGCTATTAATATTTTACAGATGGCAAAACTGAGGCTCAGAGAAGCTAAAAACCTACTCAAAGTTGTACACTTTATAGGTGGCCGAGCCAGGAATTGAACCCCAATCATACATTATTTCAGAAGCATGCTCTTCACCTTTCTCCAGGTGTTCCTATCTGCTGACTTCGGTTCTGCCTGCTGTGATCATGGGGGGCAGTTGGCCAAATTATATGACCTGTCCTGTAAAAAAAAAAAACACCTAAGATGTACATTTAAAGGTAGGTGGAACAGAGGAAACAGTAGTTTTTTTACACAGAAGGGAGCAGAAGGAGATATTTTATTAGCAATAGGGAAAGCACACATCTGTGCTTGTGATTTTTGCGATAGGGTCACCTCTTTATGGCAGGTGAGACTGTGCATAAGAATTTTGCCATCATCAGAATGGAAATTCTTCCACCTGCCCCAAACATCCCTCATTAGTCTACCCTATCAGCATGCTGGGAAAAGCACATTCAGGACAGGAGGACTTAAAAATTTAGAGATGTGCTGCTTGGGCTGTGGCCACTGCTCCCGTAGGAATATTTGCTCACTCACTTATTGCTCCTCTGGGACCTGGCAGTCTCCATCACCTTGTTGCCAGGCAACCAAAATAGCACCTGCATCAGGAGACAAACAAACCAATCAGGTCACTCAGAGGAGGAATGTTACCTGGTTGGCCTCCAAGATGGAAAGAGGGCTTTCTGGACTCACTCAACACCATGGCTGCTGGAATCAGCAGGAGAGTGGCAGGAAGTCAGGGAATCCAACACCTCCCCGTTTTTGATGGTTAAATGGGAGGCTGGTTGAGAGGGAGTGAAGCCTCCTATATCACACAGCAACTCTGAGGCAGAGCCCCGAGGACAAGTCAGATCTGATCCCCTGGCTGGTATCCTATCACTTGTACTTCGTGGCCATCATTTCTGCAAAACTCATGTGTGGGGCACCCTCTATGCATCAGGCTCTCTGCTAGGTGAAGGGGGAGGTGCAGAAAGCATGTAGACACCATTCCTCATTCGCTTATCTAACAATTATTTGTTAGAATCAAAGCAGCATAGCATGATTGTTAAGGGCACAGGCCCCCACAGCCAGACAAGGGAGCAAATGTCAAGCAGGTTACTTGACTTTTCTGTGCCAAAATTTTTCTTGAATAGAATGATGCTAAAGATGAGAATGAAAGAAACACGGCTGTCCCACTGCTTTCCTAGGTCCACAGGAATGTCTGTCAAGATCTGCTTGGAGCCGAAACTGGTTTGGCTCAGTGGATAGAGCGTCAGCCTGCAGACTGAAGGGTCCTGGGTTCGATTCTGGTCAAGGGCATGTACCTTGGTTGCGGGCACAATCCCAGTAGGGGGCGTGCTGGAGGCAGGTGATTAATGACTCTCTCTCACCAATGATTCTCTCTCTCTCTCTCTCTCTCTCTCTCTCTCTCTCTCTCTCTCTCTTTCTCTCTCTCTCTCTCTCCCTCTCTCTGTAAAAAATCAATAAAATATATATTTTTTAAAAAGATCTGTTTGGAGACACCTGTGAAGGGAAACCATTTCTGTTTGAATGTGGGCTAGGTACTCATCCAAGTTCCATCTGTTGTTTGATTTGAAATTCAAAGAAGGAAGAGAAGGAGGAGAAGATTCAAGAGAAGCTGGGAGGTTTTTCTTCATTTTATCCTGGAGAGAGTTTACTGTGGATATTAAAAATTTTAAAAAATGTTGTTCCATAGCTTGTGGCCAGTAGAATCATTTTTATTAACTGGCTGATCAGAGAGGGTGTAGTCATAATTGACTTAACTGGTAGCTTTCACATTCTGGTTTGTGGCTATGTGTCACCAAAACCATGGAGAAGCTTATAAAAAAAAGTCATGCCCAGGCCTCCCCTGAGCTCTCCTGAGTCAGGGTCTCCGCAGGTGCGGTACAGGAATGCACATTTCTAAAATGATTCCCTGGCCGAAACCGGTTTGGCTCAGTGGATAGAGCCTCGGCCTGCAGACTGAAGGGTCCTGAGTTCAATTCCGGTCAAGGGCATGTACCTTGGTTGCGGGCACATCCCCAGTAGGGGGTGTACAAAGGGCAGCTGATTGATGATTCTCTCTCATCGATGTTTCTAACTCTCAATCCCTCTCTCTTCCTCTCTGTAAAAAAAATCACTAAAATATATATTTTTAAAAATAAATAAAAATAAAATAAAATGATTCCCTGGAGACTCTACTGCAGAGTCTGGCCTGGTAGGTATTGGGCTGATGTACAGTGGGAGATGGAACACTTCCCAGCCTGGCACAATCTCGTGCTCTCATTAAGCCAACTCTGACTCTGTCCCAATTCTAACTCCCAGCCCAGCGCCACCCACCCCAGGCCACTGTGCATAGCCCCAAGGTCCTTTCTCATCAATTCTTGCACTCTGTTGATGTCAGCAAAGGCTGTTTCCAGTCCCAGCTGTCAAACACGAAGTCCCAGGGCTGCCCCCCATTCCAGCTGCACCCCCTGTGATTTCTCAGCACAGACATTTCTGGACAAGGGAGAAAACCAATTTCATGCAGCCATCTCCAGGGACATCCATTTCTGATCGTTAGAGCTGGTAATTACCCCAATGATGCAAACTTCATGTCTACTGTCCACCCACTTAAACAAGTCATCTTGTGCCCGGCTCCCTCCCCACAGGAAACAGAGACAGGAGTGAATGCCTCCCATTTAGATTCAAGAAAAGACTGAAAGTGTGTCTCACTCCCTCAAAACTTTGTTCCCAAAGTTTAAATAAAGTGGGATGGCATTTTCTCATTTGCCGTTGCCAACAATTCTTTAGTAGAGCAAAGGGTTCTGCACAGCCCAGTCCATGTCTTTAGTGAGTGGGGCTGAGGTCCTCAAGTTCAGTGTCATATAAACAGCCCTCATTACTGGACCCTGGATCCGTCTGTCAATAAAGTTATATTTTAAAAGACAATCTAGCAATCAAAAGGAATTTTAAACTGTTCCTGGATCTCTTGAAGACCAAGAGATCTTTAAGATAGTCCATTATATAACCTAGAACAACTTTTTAAAGTCCCCTTTCAACGTCTCCTTCATTCTTCTCACCCCATTTATGCTCCTGAGCTCACTCTCATGCAATCCCTCAGATGGTACCACCCAACCCTTTCAATTGTTATTTTTATTTCTTCTTCCCTGATCTTTGGATCTCCTGACCTATCTCTCCATTCATTCTTCATATTCTTCTGAATTTGTATCATAAAATCCTAATAAACTTGAACAGCTTCTATTTACCAATTACTGCACAAGTTTTAAAAAATTGTTTTAGTATGTGCGAGGTAGAGCATATGGAGGCTGGGAACACATGCATACTAATACATCTCATCTCATCCACATGTGCATTGGGGGTCATCCCTTGGACCACAGTCAGTGTCCTGTAGGCAGCTCCTGTGATGGAATCCTCCCACAGCAACATTAGGGCATTCAAACCTCCTGTCTCTTCCAAATAGAAGCTTCCTTCCTGAGTCCTCTCCCTCCCCTTCTTATCGTAAGCTCTTCCAGGTCCATTATCTGCTCATTCTGGTGATTCATTCTGTGCTTCTATGCTCTGGACTGATGTCAACAGGAAAGCAGGGTGAGCTGGCTGAATCAGCAGAGGTCTAGGCTAGCAATTGTAAAGGTTAGGAAACAGCACATAGCTTTCTTTCATGGCTTCTTCTTCACTCTTGTTATATATATATATATATATATATATATATATATATATATATATATATATATATATATATATATATATGCTATAGGCCCAATGCATGAAATTCATGCAAGAGTAGGCCTTTCTTCCCCTGGCTGCTGGCACCTAAGACCTGGGCTTCCCTCCGGCCACCAGCATTCACCCAGGACCCAGGCTTCCCTTGCAGCCCCAACTTCATCTGGAAGGTCATCCAGAAGGACATCTGGTCTAATTAGCATATTATGCTTTTATTATTATAGATTGATTTCAGAGAGGAAGGGTAAAGGAGAAATATTGAAACATCAGTGATGAGATAGAATCATTGATTGGCTGCTTCCTACATGCCCCCTTCCAGAGATTGAGCACAAAACCCCAACATGTGCCCTGACCAGGAATTGAACCTTGACCTCCTGCTTCGTAGGTCAGCATCAACCACTGAGCCACACTGGCCTGACCTCACTCTTCTTTTTTATAACTTGAGCCTCCTGCTCCTTCACCAGATCCCCTTTTATTTATCCTTCCTGTCTATGGGATTCCTCTCCTTCATGTATCATTGTAATGCAGAGTAAAATATTTTTGATGGTCATGATCAATCACAAGATGATCCATCATCTTTAAGGACAGCCTTAAGAAAAATAGATAAATAAAAAATAAGACATGGTTTCACAGTGAGCAGATCTATAAATGAGAAAGGATCCTCTGTCTTTAGTATTCTGTCTGGGAAGTTAGGAAAGAAGGTACCTACCCCAAGGGCTTAGACTACTTTATGTCTGGTCTGGCATTTTCTCTCCATATCTGACATTTATCAAGTCCTTATTATGTGCCAGATACCATCCTAAGTGCTTTACACCTATTAATATTTTTAATTATGACAACATCTTCATGAGATAATTATTGATATTATTCCCATTTCCCTGATGAGTAAATACAGGCTCATAGAGATTAATAAACTTGCCCAAAGTCACTCAGTTGTAATGGTGGAATCAAAATTTCAACCCAAACCACTTGCCCGAGTCTGCATGTTAACTAGTGTGTACACTGCTTTTGCACCTTTTAATCCAGGTAACTAATTGGATGCTTTCCTTTTAAAATAATATTATGTGTTTTCATTGATTTTATAGATAGAGGAAGGGAGAGGAGATAGAAACATTGATAAGAGAGAAACAATAATTGGTTGCACACCCCCTATTGGGGATTGAGCTAGAAAGCAAGGGATGTGCCCTGACCAGAAATTGAACCAGTGACCTCTTGGTTCATGGGTCAATTCTCAACTACTGAGCCACACTGGCCAGGTTCTAGATTTTTTACCAAAATATTGTAAGAGCCATATTCCAGTGAAGGAAGTATGTTTTTGTGTAAGTTCAGGAAGGAGGAAGATATAATGACTAATTTGTGATAGAGATGGAATTTGAGGTCAGTTCTCACTCCCAATCTTATGGCTTTTTAAAAAAAGAAAATTTGGATCGTTGAAAAAAATTCATTGACAGTGACAAGGAAAATCCTTATGCCAAACCTTGGGGCAATTTTCTTCATTCTTTCTCTCAAGAAATGCATTTCAACCCCCTTAGATGAGTCAGTCACTTGTGCCCACTTCCTCTGCCTCTGCCTGCCACTATTCTACACCATGTGGTGGCAAATTACCTCATTATTTCTCACAATGCCCCATCAAGGAGCCATAAGTAAAACAGTCCTCATTATACAGAAGAGGTGACTGAAGCTCAGAGAACTTCGGTAAGTTTCCATGATTACATAGCGGGTGGGTGGTGGGATTTTAATAACAGTTGAAAGTCTCTTGGAGGAGAAAGATTGGTGGCGACCCTTATTTATATAAACAGGGACTTCCTTGATGAGCTGGGCACCATTGTAATAAATCTAACCTTGTAGGGATTACATCTATAATTCTACATTGCTTTACAGAATCCCCTTCCTTCCCTTTACAGCCTCCCAGAGCTGCTTTAATTGAATGAGGTTAGAGAAGCATGGCAAATGGGAAGTTTTCCTTTCATGAGCTCTGGGGACCCTCCACCTGGAATGTGTCTTCCAGACGAGATGATGTCATCCCGATCAGATATGTGCTTAGAGCCTGATAACAAGCTCAGTGCCAGTGAGTCACCTTCCTTGGAGATGTCAAAATCAGGCAGCGTCAAACCCAATAAGCATCGAAAGGCAGGAAAGAATTCTAATGTACTCAAGGAGGTCAAAGAAGTTCAGTGTCTTAGGCAGGGTCTGTAGCAACTTGGATCTGTGTCTCCTCTCACAAACCCTGAGGCTTCTGTTCACCCATGACTTCAAGTACATTAGAAAATAGACAAGAAGTAGGAAGTAGTAAATAATAGTAGTAGGAAATAAATCTTCCTGATGGGCTGCATAAAGACTTCTCTGGAGCTCAACTCAGAGTGCTTGGCTTCTTCCTGGATTCTTAGTTAAGGAAAAATCACTACACATGGCAGCATTTCGGAATGTACATACATCCTTCTGCTTGACGCTATAATTAAACTCGTTCTAGGAACTTAATTAGTTCTTGGCTTCAGCTATGTGGCCTTGAAGATGCTAATTTTCCTCTCTGTGCCAGGGACTTGTATTTGGTTATTTCTAGGATTCTTCTGAAGATATTTCTGAAGTGTGTGTGTGTGTGTGTGTGTGTGTGTGTGTGTGTGTGTGTGTTTGTTCTGAAGTAACAGATCGTCATGAATTCTGAAAGGGAAACTTAAGATACGTTCTTAGCAGCAATAGAATTTGTCTGCTGTCCCTGGTGCTGAAATATACAAGATATTAGGGTTCCAAATGTGGATGCTGTCTGCCGCAGGGGTAAAGGTAAAAGAAACAAAACCAAACGTTTAGACTTCATTAAGACCGATAGACAGTATTTATCCATATGCCGTGGATAAAATGAACATGGACAAGTTTAAAAGAAACAATGCACCTATATGCCTGTTTATTAAAGATATTAAGTATTTGTGAGGGAAAGACCCGGGATGTCTTCCGTGGTAATGTATCTCAAGAGCTGGAATGTTACCTGGTCCAACATAGATTCTGAGTGAATTTCTTTTGAGTGAATGGTGAATATATAAATTAAATCTCAGTACTTAAATTAAGTAAATATAGATTTACTGCTCAAGAGTGAGGGCTCTGGAATCAGACTGTCAGGGTTCACATCCCAGTGTGCTACCCACTAGCGTGTAGTAACCCCAGAGAAATCACTTCACCTCTACTCAATAGGACTACCACCATGGTCAGTATGAGGATCTAACATACCCCAAATGCTCAAAAGTGGACCTGTTACATGGAAGGTACTGTACATTATTATTATTATTACTTCCCTCCAATCCTTCTGTTAATAATATTTGTGAATAATATATTGGAGACACATAATAATGATGAAAATTTATTGAGAGCTTAGAGCTTATTAAAACAGACTATGAGACATTCATTGACTAATTCCTTACAACAATACCATGATCTAGATACTATTATTATTTCCATTATGAGGAGAGAAACCTCATAGAAAGCTTAAGTTACTGTCCCAGGGTTGTGGGCAATTTTAGGATGAAGATTGGAACCGAGGCTATCTAGATCCAAAGTCAGGACCTGAATCACAACATGTTGCTGCTTCTCATTATTTTTTATCCCTAATGTTGGTAGTTTGTGGGAGAGGCTGGATATGAAAGAGGCATTTTCCGTTGATGAGAAGGAGGTGGCTCAAAGAGAATTTTAATGTTAAAAAAATCTGCCTTCAATATTGGGCCGTAATAGCCTCACATAAAGCAAGATGGATTTCTAACACTTTTATCTTTTTCCTTGGGGGGATATGGAGAGGCGGGATATTTTTTTTCCATTCCTTTTCTTGGGAACACAATTAGCATATAGATGCTAAACATATTCTATGTATATTTTAATCAGTTGATATTGACACAGAAATTAGAACATGTTATTCTTTTCGGTTTACTATCTGCACCTCTAATCCAGTTGTTAAAATCATTTGGACAGCCCATTTTAGATTCATTGGGTCAGTATTCTAACCCGAATACTAAACATTATCACTAGGGATCCTACATGTAGAGCAAGCATAATAAACTGTAGTTCATGTGTGTGCAGGATGGATGTACTTAAACATCATTTTTTTAAAACTGCTTTTTGCAAGATCTACAAAATAATACTTGAGAGTTATTGTAAAATTTGAGAGAGGAAGTCCAGGTTTCCTTCCTAGCATTGACATTAACTGAGTAATAACAATCCCTTCTTCCTCTCCCTTCTTAATTAAATTAAATTATTAAATAATAATTTCAAGCACTTACCTAGTACCCACTATGTGCCAGACACAGTTCTAAACATGATACTTTCATCAACTCATTTAATTCTTCCAAGAGCTCAGTGATTTGGGATATGTATTAGTCAGGCTAAGCTAAGTTATGTGGTGATAACAAATAACTATAAAATCTGAGTGGTGTGTTTTTCACGCATGTTCTATGTTCATTGTAGGTCCATAGGAATTCTGTTACATACGGTCTTACCTCAGGATGTAGGCTGAGAGAGAAGCTCCCATCTGGAATGCCTCAGATTTCATGTCAGGGAATAGAAAAGAACAAATCACATGTTCGCTCATAAAGGCTTCCACATGGACATAACAGTCCCTCAGATCACATTTCATGGCAACCCTGAACTCATGTGGACACGGAAGACATGTCTTCTTATGTGCCTGAAGGAGGAGAACCAGAATATTGGTGGACAGCTCTGAGGCTACCACAATATACTATTGTTAACAGCATTTTGCAGATGAGGAAACTGAAGAACAAAGTTACCCAAAGTTACATAGCTTGTAAATGGCAAAGCTGGGATTTGAACTTAGATGGTCAGCTCCAGAGATGGCTCTAAATCACTGTGCATAACTCTTTTCCTGGCATTGAATCTGTCCAAGTTTCAGTGTGTTATCAGAAAACACACACACACACACACACACACACACACACACACACACAAGGGGGAGGCTTTCTTTCATACCTCACAAGGATATAGTTAGAAGTCATCCACCCACCCAACCATTCTTGCAGTATTTGGCATACCTACAATGGGACGATTATTATCCTAACTGTTGTGAATCGATAGTGAATAAGACTAAGTTTCTGTGCTCCTAGAAGGTTCATTCCTCCACCTCCCATTTGAGTAGAGAGTAAATTAAATAAGGTAATGAATCAATGAACAAGGTAAAAATAAAGGCTCTGAGGGCAGTAAAACATAGTAATATTGCTCTAGCCTTGATTGTTCCCCCTAAAATTCATGTGTTGAAGCCCTACCCTACAGTATGATGGTATCTGGAGATAGAGCCTTTGGGAAATAATTAGCATCAGATGAAGTAAGTATATAACACAAGGGTGGGGCCTTTGTGAGGGGAGTAGTGGCTTCTAAGAAGAGAAAGAGAGAAGATGAGATTACGCTTCCCCACCAGGAGAAGGCAGCCACCAGCAAACCAAGGGTTCGCACCAGAAACTGAGTCTGCTGGCACCGTGATCTTAGACTTTCCGACCTCCAGAACCATGAGAAACAAATTTCAGTCTATGCAGCAGTCTACAACAGCCTGCGCAGGCCAATTACACACATGACAGGAAGCGACCAAGGAGGCTCTTTAGATTGGGACACCAGGGAAGGGGTACCTCAAGCAAGAGCGATTGAGCTGAGTTTATCATGTGAAGGTCTAGGGAGAAAAGATAGTTACAAGCAAAAGGCTCTGAAACAGGGGTGAGCTTGGATGTGTGAGGAGCAGAGAGAGGATTAGAATAGCTGAACTGCAATGGAGGAAGAAGACAGTGGAGCACAACGAAGGTAGAGAGGAAGGCCGGGACCAGACTATACAAGAAAGATGTAGACCAGTGGATTTCCAAACTTGCTTTGCAGTTAAAAACCCCTTTGGGAATCTGCTGAAAACTACGCACATGCTCACGAGAAAAGACCATACTCCTGCAACTTTAGCATGTAATATCAGGAGTTTTACAGCTGCTAACCCTCATGTCCACCCAAACCTCAGGCTGGGAACCTCTGAAAAAGTAAAGACAATCGAACAATCCTAAGAGAAAGAGAAACGGACATGGTTCTCATGCCTTCTCTGTGCTGGAAACTTGCCTTCTCTGTGCCAGAAACTTTGCCAGTAATGACAAATTATGCATTTCCCATATTTTTCACAATCCCACTTGATAAACGATGAAACCAGTGTCAGGGAGGCTAAACCATACAGTCAGGTGAAACAGGTAGTCAACGGCAGAGGTGGAATTTGAATCGAGGCTGGCTTCTCTCCAGAGATAGCACCGTTGTTGTCTGAGGCAGGTTTCCGTTTCATCCCGCTGAGGGCATTTTTAGGATTAGGTGAAGGGTCTATATTTTCAACCGGTGGAAACATTACCTGTGTCCTTTTCACCGGCTGCAGTTGAATAGCAGAGCAGCTCAGAGTCCGAGTTCCCCTCTCTTTACTGCCGTGCTGATTGTAACATCAGCCTTTATGGCTCCCCGCAGGGCGGTGAAATACAATCTCCAAACCCGCCGCTAGTTAAGGCAGCATCCGCTTTATGGACACCCGTGCCCTCTCCTCTGTGGGGATGCCAGAAGGCCCACCCCAGGACTTTCCCCGGGGGCTTAGTATTCTGCTCAAATGAGCCATTTGTTAAGCATCCTCTTTCTTAATTAGGGACCTAATGCACTGCAGCCCATCTTCCTGAGGAGAGGGGGGTGGAGATTTGAAAGGGAGGTGTGACTGTTCATTTCACAGTGATCAGCTTTGACACTGGCTATCGATTTCCTGGTGCCTGGTGAACCTCTGGTCTCAGCAGCCCGGGCGAGCTACACATTTCCTTATTCGCTTACTGCACAAGTCCAGGAAATGGCCTAGAATGCACTGAGCAAAGAAACCACCTTCTCTGAAAATCCACATCCATGAGAATGATCTCCTCCCAGACCAGCCTCAAGGAGGAATGGTGGGTAACAGACAAGTCTTCTGTAGGATCCAAGACTAGCTCTCTTCTGTAGAACACATGCTGACTATGTTATTTCTGATGTCAAAGCACTGTGGTTTCATTGCCCCTTTTTAAGGATGAAGAGATCGAGGCTCAGAGATGTGAGTTACTTCCTACAGCAAATAATTCTCTGAGCTGGGAACTGAAACTCACGCAAGTCTGAGTCTGAAGTCTTAATTCTTCTCTCCCCCTCCCCCCAAGGCTATTTCATTTTTCTACATAGGCATTTTTTTCTCCCTTGCCTTTCTACTTGCTTTACATTTTTTTTGAGCTAGTTAAGTCAGCATCATTCAGAGGGAATGACTCCCTGTGGGTGGAGTTTGGCTTTCTCAGTCCTCTTATCCAGGTACCAGTATCTACAGACTATAATAGAATTACATTGCAATACTACATGTGGCCAGTAGGTGTTCAAATAATTTAATTGTATTAAGGTGAAAATAATAGCAAGTATTTCAACGGAGCTATCAATTAAGATCGACATAGCTATCACAGTAATGAGCTGTGAGCATAAAATATCCCAAGAAACACATCACAATGTTGCATGAATAGGAAACAATCATTCAAACAGAACTGATTTGAGGACTCCAACTACATCAGTGACAGGTTCATGCGTGTTAGTAGAAAGAAACAGGCACCCGCTAACTGCATTACCATACAACAGTGCTATCTCATGCAAGCAACAGCCAATGCAAAATGGACTTGTGCCAAAACAGGAAAGCTGTGTTTAAAATAAACATAGCTTTGCATCATTTCCATTTTTAAAATGTAAATTTAAAGTAATACAAAGGAAATGATGTTAAAAATTCGGTTCCTTGGTGACACCAGTCCTGTATCAACTGCTCAAAAACCAGTGGTTACTGTATTGGACAGCACAGTCCCATCACATTTTATACAATCAACAGACATCCTTTGGATAAATAGACATATAAATATATATACTAGTGAAATCCATGCACATTAAAAGGGAAATAATCAGAGTAAGTATTTGAATATTGCTATTTGCCCTTTCTCTACAATAGAAATGTCAGAGATGAAAGAAAATTAGTGAAATGTATATGAAAATCTCCCTCCTGTCAGAGTCTGGGGCACACCGCAGGACCAGAGTCAAGTCCCCGCCCACTACCCGCATGCGCTTCAAAAACACAGGAGACCCAGATCTGGCCAACCCCACCCCCATTGGGTGGGACCCAGCCCCAGCCAGCCCCATTCCCATCAAGCCCCTGTGAGTGGGGGGCACAGTCTCTGGTCCCCCAGCCATGCACCATGCAGCCTCAGGTCCCTGCTGTTCGGTCATGAAGTTATGGCACCCCAGCTAATTTGCATATTCCTCTATTATATAGATAGATATACTAGAGGCCCAGTGCACAAATTTGTGCATCGATGGGGTACCCCAGCTGGCCCTGCCCCCTGATTGAACTCCGGTGGGGGGAAATTTTAAGATTTCCTCAGTCTTCCTTTGAAGCCTGAAAATTAAGACTTAACATAGTTGCATCTACTCAACCCCTCTCTAATCTAACATCAATTGGTGCAGTATCTAATTTCTAAGACACTGGTGGGGATTCCAGTGTTTGGAGTGGAATTGACAACCATGTGAAGTGCAGGTAGTGGAGAAAGACATAGAATGACTGGAGTTTTGGAGTCTCCACTCCATAGCTCATTGGCTGTGTTTGTTAGATTTATCCTCTTTAGAAGAGACTACTGTTGCTAATACTTCCCATGCTGTGAAGATCAAATGAAAATATTTCTGTTTACAAGTTTAAAAACACTGTCCAAATGTTAGCATTGTTGTCTTGTCTCTGCCAGCAGAAAAACTGTCTCAGGCGGAGTGCCACACTGTTCAGACAGTATGGGACTCCAGAGACTGGTGCTTCATCATTGATTTTTTTTCAGGCTGTGGAAGGTAGGAGTCTAGGCTACCTGGCTTTGAACCTCCAGCTTTGAGAGGATTTAAGATTTAGGATTTGGGATTTGGTGACTTTGGGCACACTAACTGGCATGCCTCATTTTTTCTCATCTGTAAAATGGGGATAATAACAGATGCTATGTCCTAGGGTTGGTTAAAGAGTGAGCTAACTCTTACAGAGTGTTTAAAGAACTGCCTGGCTCATGTGAAGTTCTCAGTTAATGACTGTTACCATCTGTGTTGTGTACACCGTGGATGAGCATCTAGGAATTTATTTCTTCTTATAATTTCTCTCCATCTACTTCCTCAACATTCTCTTTGTCCTAGACACAGTCTCTTGGTTCCATCTTAAGAAATCACAAGCCTGGCCGAAACTGGTTTGACTCAGTGGATAGAGCGTCAGCCTGCAGACTTAAAGGTCCCAGGTTCGATTCTTGTCAAGGGCACATACCTGGGTTGCAGGCACATCCCCAGTAGGAGGTGTGCAGGAGGCAGCTGATCGATGTTTCTCTCTCATCAATGTTTCTAACTCTCTATTCCTCTCCCTTCCTCTCTGTAAAAAAATCAATAAAATAAAAAAATAAATCACAAGCCTGTAAGACCCAGCTCACCCTTGGAGGAGACGAAACCTTTCATTTTCTGCAGAATGGGGTATCTGTTAAAACAACCCTCCATGCTGACTTGGACCACATTTCACAGCTGATTTAGATGTGTTGACATGCCTCCTTGCTGAAGAACCCCCTCCCAAGAAGAGAGAAAACGATGCTCATGTATCCATTCCAGAAATACTTAGTGAGGGACTACTTCATGTCAGACCCTGTTTCTGTGCTTGGGAGTCAGCTGTGAACACAATGGTAACACAATTCCTGCCTCCCTGGTACCTGCATCCTAGTGCGGGTAGGCAGGCAATAAATAACCACATAATAATCAAAATATCCAAGATGTGAGAACTTAGGAGCACTATAAAAAACTGAGCAGACTAAAGGGGCATTGGAGGGGTGGGATGTTGGAGTGGAAACAGAATGATCATTGAAAACAGGGCTTTTGCCGAAACTGGTTTGGCTCAGTGGTAGAGCGTCGGTCTGAGGACTGAAAGGTCCCGGGTTCGATTCCAGTCAGGGGCATGTACGTTGGTTGCGGGCACATCCCCAGTAGGGGGTGTGCAAGAGGCAGCTGGTCGATGTTTCTCTCTCATCGACGTTTCTAGCTCTCTAACCCTCTCTCCTCCTCTCTGTATAAAATCAATAAAATGTGTTCATTTTCAAAAAAAAAAAAGAAAACAGGGCTTTTGGGCAAATACTCGAAGGAGGCCGTGCAAACAGCCTCGGGAACGTGTGCTTAGAGAGGGAACAGCCATGGGAAGGTCCTAGACTGGGGTTGCACTGTTCAAAGCACAACCAGGAGACGCAGTGTCTGGAGTGGCGTGACAGGCGGGGCCAGGACTTGCAAGGCCTGTAGGACAGTGGTCAGTAAACTCATTCGTCAACAGAGCCAAATATCAACAGGACAACAATTGAAATTTATTTTGAGAGCCAAATTTTTTTAATTTAAACTTCTTCTAACGCCACTTCTTCAACATAGACTCGCCCAGGCCGTGGTATTTTGTGGAAGAGCCACCCTCAAGGGGCCAAAGAGCCTCATGTGGCTTTCGAGCCATGGTTTGCCGACCACTGCTGTAGGACGTTGTAAAGATGAGGAGCTAATTGCCTCGTTATTTGCATGCAAGTCGGATGTGGGCTCTGAGAGTATAAATAGACCACTAAGTTGGGTTCTCTAAACCCGTAGGGAATTGCCTTCTCTTGCTCATCAGCCTTCCACAGCTCTGCCACCATCGAGTCAGCTTGGCCGCTCTTGGACACACCGGTGCTGGGAGCTCTTGTCTCCTGGAGGCAGCCCATCTTCCCCATTCTGCCTGGTAGGGGAGTCCCTCTCTCTCTGAACTGACATCTGATCACCTGCATTGCTATCCATCCCTCTACGTCTACCCCCGGGAGGCCTTTCAGAATGAGTCTAATCTTTCTTCCTCCTGACAGCCCTTCAAATGTTTGGAGACAGCTGCCACATCCCCAGAGTTCTCTCTTCCCCGAGCCGATAGACTCCAGTTCCTGCTATCATTTCTCAAATGAGAAATGCAGCCAACGTCTGCTCTTTCTCCTCCAGTCTGCTCCACGTCCGTTGGTTTGATGGCCAGAAGGGAGCCCCGATGTGCCTGGCATCCCATCCTGGACCTGGGCCTGGTTCCCAGCAGGAGTGTGGTGAAGGGGAAAGACTTTGGAATCCCTAGGTCTTGATCCCTATCCCAGCTCTGCCCCTTCAATACTGGGTGACCCTGGAGAGTGGCTTAGTCCCTTGGAATCTTTGTTCCTGTGTCTATGAATTGAAGATGGTAACACCAACCTTGGGGATGTGTGGCAAGAGATTAGTGCTTTTTTTTTTTTTTTTTTAAGGAGAGGGAAAGAAGAGAGAGAAACATCCTCCTGACAAAAACACATCTATTGGTTGCCTCCCAAACATGCCCCAATGGGGCTGGGAATTGCACCTGCAACCCAAGTACGTGCCCTTGACCTGAATCAAACCTAAGACTTTTTCTTTTCTTTAAAAAAAAAAAAAAAATTTTATTGTTTTTGTACAGAGGGGAAGGGAGAGAGATAGAGAGCTAGAAACATCGATGAGAGAGAGTCATCGATCAGCTGCCTCTTGCACACCTCCCACTGGGGATATGCCCGCAACCAAGGTACATGCCCTTGACTGGAATCGAACTCGGGTCCCGTCAGTCCCCAAGCCAACACTCCATCCATTGAGCCAAACCGGTTTTGGCTAAACCTAAGACTTTTTCTAACCACTGAGAAGCACCAGCCAGGGTGAGAGGTTAATACTTGGATCAGTTTACAGTTGCCTGGTACCTTGTAAAGGTTTCAGAGTTGATTATAAAATGTCTTTTGTGCCTTTGACAATGTTTTCCTCCTTGCATCTATGGTACCCTTTTATTTCTCCAGCCAAATCTCATAAAATCCATCCCCCTGAGTCTGTGGCAGAAATATTATTTTAATTTTTTTTATTTTATTGTTTAAAGTATTACAAATAATAGTATATTTCCCCCCCCCCCTATTGATCTTCCCCTGGCAGAAATATCCTTTATATAATATTCTTCTAAGTTCCTGATAAGAGATATGTAGAGTCTGTAAGGTTTGTTTCTTTTCTATTTTCTTCAACAAATAAAGAGATTAGAGAAGTTTCATTGGCCCAACAGCCAGCTCTTCAGAAGCCATAGAGATGGCTCTGGGAATTATTCTAGTAGATCATAGGCCAAGTACTCTAGAGAGGAGTGGAGAGAGTGTCTACCTATGTTCTGGTTGCCTAACCTTTTAACAAATACATCTAAGAGCCTTGGGCTCTTTCTTTGTCATGTGGTACAAACATGTAACTAGAAATCTCTACCTCTCTCAGAGCTCTGCAGTCGACACAGCTCTGCCATGAATGTGACTTTTGCTGATCATCTGAAGCTTATCTGAGGGATGAGGGGAGGCACTGTCTCTGACGGTTGTAGTCATGGTGGTGTGGGAGATGGGAATCAGGGGAAGGCTGTGGCATATCTGGACCATTGAAGGTTGGCTATTGGGCAAAGAGAGACCTCCTCTTCATCAGCCTGGCCCAAAGGCTCCTAATCTCTTGCTTAACTCTTGCACTCAGCAGTCTCCTACCCAGTCCCTTGCCTCCTGTCTCAACTCCAGTTCTATGATCTGATGGTGACATGACTCTCAACGGCCCCTCTGGCGATCAGCTTCACACTCAGTCTCTCATGGAATGTCCCAAACTCACACCCAGCCCACTCCTAGCTGTAGTCTTCAGAAATTATTTGCTATCCCTTAAAAACACCATTCAGGTCCAACTCTCCAATCCTTTGCCTGTGCGGTCAACTCTGCCTGCAACACCCATCTCCACTTCATTTATGATTCAGGAAGAGTTCGCTACTGCTTCCCCACTGCTCTTACAACGCTTGCAATAAATAAGTCGTGTATTGTATTACCATAAACGGTTCCGCATGTCTCCTCTGCTAGAGCGTGAATGGAAAGAGTCAGTATATTACTTTTCTAGGGCTAACATGACAAAGTACTACAGAATGGTTTAAAACAACAGAAATATATTCTCTCACAGTTCTAGGGCCTAGAAGTCTGAAATTGAGGGCCATGCTCCTGCCGAGGGCTCTAGACCAGGATGCCTGTTCCAGCTGGTCATCCTTCGATTGCAAGTGCATCACTCCAGCCTCTGCTTCTGTGGTCACAGGGCCTTCTTCCCTCCGTCTCTGTGTCCACATCTCCCCTCTCTCTTATGAAGACATCAGCCACTGGGTTAGGGCTTACCCTGCTTTAGTATAATCTCATTTTAACTTAATTATATCTACAAAGACCCTATTTCCAAATACGGTCACATGGACAGGTGAGGGGAGAGTGAGGGCTCCAAAATATCTTTTTTGGGGGACATGCTTCAACATGTAGCACTAGGTTTAATGTGTTTGTGTAAAGTCAATGCTTGGCATATAAGAGGTGCATGGGAATGCTCACGAAAAGGCGCAGGAATAAATGATGAGTAGAAGGAAGAATCAGTTATCTCAATACACACTCATGCACTGAGTACCTCCACGATGCCGGGGCCCCTGTTAGATGCTGAGGTTATGGAGAAAAATAGGATGTGGCCTCAGCCACCACTTCCTCCCCATAAAGTACCCGGGCTTCCCAGGCATGGATCTTCTGCAGTCCTCAGCTCACCCCGAGGTCTTTAGCTTTAAATAGACCTACCAGTATGCCTGATGCCAGAGGGCTCATGACTAATTCAGGGCCTTCCTGGCAGAGAGTTCAAGGGCCTTTCCAGCATCCAGCTGGGACCCCCGTTGCCCTAGGATCACGGGTCCTGCTCCCACTCAGCAGCTTGGGAGAACGGGGTTACTGTCTGCATCTAGACACTGAAGAAATCTGTAGGCATTAGAAGCAAGCCCCCACTGTTCTGCTCTGAGTTTTATTTCCTCATTTGTAAAATAGGAATGATATCCAATTTCTCAAGGTTGCTGAGATAGTAGATGTGTAAATAACGTAAGTTATTTATTAGTTACTTAGTATTGAGCATGTATTTCCACACACATCCCTCCTATCCCAGTATTCTCACCCCTCTGAAAGGTGACCTTGCAGTTCCTCCCATTAAGAAGCAGAAACTATTTTTTTAATTCTTGAAAATAACCTTGACCACATGATTTGCATGGAGCAATGAGATAGTAGCAAGATGATGGAAGCATAGATTGAAAAGCACCTGAATGTTGTCATTCATTCTTGTGGCTCTAGGTAATACTTCAAAAAGGTCCTTGGGGCTTTAAAAAATGCTGGACCTCAGTTTCCTCTTGACATCCCCCAGAGTTCAGACATACCCTTGGAGTTGAATCTCCTCATTAGTGCCATATTCAGTTACTGATGGGTCTTAGTCTTTAAAAAAATATTTTCATTGATTTCAGAGAGGAAGGGAGAGACAGAAACATCAGTGATAAGAGAGAATCATTGATTGGCTGCCTCGGGACTCAACTGTAACTCAGGCATGTGCCCTTGCCTGAATCAAACCCGGGACCTTTCAATCCGCAGGCTGATGCTCTATCCACTGAGTCAAAGCAGCTAGAGCTAATGGGTCTTAGTCTTAATTCTTCAGACTATGTGCATTACTGAATAAGTAAAAAAATGACCATGGCTTCTGGGAACACTCGACCTAAGACCAGGGACACTTTACACAGATGGTCTGCAAAGACATCCTGAAACAGTGCAGAATATGTGCATACATTAAATATATCAAAATACGTGCCATGCTTATAAATTGATCCTGACTTGGAAATGGATGTTAAAATTATATTTCAACTGGCCTTCACTTCAGGCCTGTGATCCAGGATAGAGATTGTATGCACTTTTATTTATAAGAAATCTGAGGTCTTGAGAGGTGACATGACTTCTTCAAGGTCATGCAGGTAATGTATCAGTTAGTTTTTGCTGCATAACAACCATCCCAAATCTTAGTGGTTTAAAACAACCATCATTATTAGCTGTTCCTGCAGGTTGGCAATTTGACTTGCAGACTCTTGCTGTTCTTGCTTGGGCTCAATCATGCAGCTGCAGTCAGCTGACTAGTCATTAAAGTTGCCTTATGATGGCCTCACTCACAAGTTCAACAGTGCTGACTGTTAGTTGGGTTGGTGGAGATGATTGGGCCATATGCCATCAGTAGACTAACCCTGGGCTTATTCAAATAGCAGTTGTCAGAGAATTTCCAAGTGCCACAAGGCAAATACTAATGTTCAAATGCTTTCAACCTGTGCGTGCATCATAGTTTCCACTCCCTTATTCGTCAATGCAAATCACAAAGTCTAAGTTATATTCAAGGAATAAGGAAATTGCCTCCACCTTTTTTTTTTTAAATATATTTTATTGATTTTTTTACAGAGAGGAAGGGAAAGAAATACAGAGTAGAGAGTTAGAAACATCGATGAGAGAGGTCATCGATCAGCTGCCTCTTACACGCCCCTTACTGGGGATGTGCCCAAACCAAGGTACATGCTCTTGACTGGAATCAAACCCAGGACCTTTCAGTCTGCAGGCCAACGCTCTATCCACTGAGCCAAATCGGTTTCGGCTGCCTCCACCTTTTGATGGGAGGAGCTGCAAGGTCACCTTACAAAGGGGAAAATTAACAGCGATAGAAAAAATTTTTGTCTATTTTTACAATCTACCATAGCTTGTAAGTGGTACATTTGGGACAGAAACTAAAGATTACTCAGTTTCTTCCTGGGAGTTATGGGTGACATAGGAGCCTTCTGAAGTGATAGGATGAAAAAAGAGAGCTATAACTTTATATCTGTAGAGTAGAATGGTTGGCAGGCTACATTTAGTAAGGTAAGACCAGAATGGGAGACCAAGTAAGCAACTATTTCCAAATAAGAGGTGATGGTAGATGGGCTCAAGGAACTACAAGTAGGATTGAAGAAGAGACAATGAATTCTAAAGCTATTTTGGAGGGGAGCTTAATGAGTCATTGGATAAGAGAGATGAAAAAGGGGGATAAGACTCCAAGGTTCCTGGTTTGGCAACTAGGTCAGCAGGGCCTGGAACAATGAAGACTCACAAGGGAACAGGTCATAGGGAGTGAGAGATGGAAGAGGGGAAAGGGCCGGAGAGAGTAGATGGCAGATTCGATGGGTGCCATGTTCAGTTGAAGGACCTGTGGGGATCTCCAGAGAAGAATCCAGAGCAGTAGGTCATTGAATGTCTGGTCTGACGCTCAGGAAAGACCGATGAATGCCAAGCTGAAGCTCATCTACACACAAATAGAGAATTTGTTCTGATTCGTTTGATGGCAACTGATGGAAAGTCCAATTCAAGCTACCTTAAAGCGAAACAGTAAACAAAGGCAGAGCTGTGAATTCCATTAACACCCCCACTACAAAGCCCTAGAGGAGTCTTTCTTCAAGGTCTGCTGGATCCAAGGGTCTCAATGATGTAACCATGGCTTTACTTTCTCTTTACTTAGCTTCCCTCTGTATGTGGCTTTATGCCAGGCATGTTTTTTGCTTTTATTTTTCTGACGGTTGCAGCATGCTCTCAATCAATCACTCATTCATGACATTTTATCAGTCCCCTCAGACTCAGAGGATATGGTTTCAAGATCTGGGCTGGGCAAGGCCAGGGCACTCACCAAGGGACTCTCATAAGGTTTCTGGACTCATTGGGTTTGGAGCCACTGGGACAGCTGCAGGGTTTTGAAAGTACCTGGGCTCATTCAGTGGGATGACTGGTCATATTCAAATCACAGTTCCTTTTCTGGAGCTAATTGGCTCTAGTTCTACTCTGGGAAAGGCTGGAACCTTCCCACCCCCAAAGAATCCTCCTGAGGTGAATGGTGCTGGAATTCCAGGATTTCCCACAGAAACTGAAAGGAAGAGGGAGTGTGTGTTTAAATATCACTCCTGGGTGGCTTGAGTTCTTATACTCCTCCCCTGGGTCCTATTACTTTGCTTCCCAATACACTGGATGAATAAGATGCCCATGGAGGGAACTTGGCACTAGGGGAAGGAATGGCCAAAGATCAAACTCGGGAACATCCACATTTAACGGGTCAGCAAAGGAGGAAATAACAGTAAGAATACATGAGAGAGGTCAGTGAGTTTGGAAGGGAACCAGCAGAAAGCTACTTCATCGATCCTCCTTCCAGAACACCAGCACGATCAGACATCCCATCTATCTCTCTGGAGTCCTCTCCACCACTCAGTTAATTGCTTTAGAATGTGAAGTACTTCACCAGTTGCTGTAAACAGCCCCAAGCCTCACATCCAACACCTATCATGCCGATTAAGCTATTAATACGGAGGAAGGGAGCAGCAGAAGAGAAAATCAAGTTTAATACGATTTCCCCCCTAAGAAAAGCACACATCAGGAAGGAGTGCTGTATCTTAATAGCCTCTGAGGGCACCTCTTTCCAAGAGAATTAGCTCATTTTCTCTAGATCTTAGCATTATGAACTCCAGTGCCTTCTACAAGGAGATATTTTGTTACCCAATTATTTCTAACTAGAGGCCCGGTGCACGAATTCGTGCATGAGTGGGGGTCCAAAGAGGGGTGAGGGGGTCCAGCACATGATCGGCCCTCAGGGCGGGTGGTGGGATACCCTTGCCAGCCTGGGATCCGGATCTGTCCTGTTGATATTTGCACTGGTTGTTGGGAGCCACCTGGCAGCCGGTTTTATATTGTTTCTTCCTTGTGGAGTGTCTAGGGAAGGGAGGTGGCCACGGTGCCTGAGGCTGGCTTTCAGGAGGCTGGCAGCACTGTCAGGATTGTGCAGGCAGCGCTGGTCCAATCGATGCCTGGCCCATTCTCAGGAGATTGGATATGCAGACTTACTAAGGGAGTGAGTGGCTGTTGCCAGGCTGGTGGGCCACGGGCTGGGTCAGTCAGCTGAGTGGTGCTCCCACTGTGGGAGTGCACTGACCACCAGGGGACTGCTCCTGTGTTGAGCATCTGCCCCCTGGTGGTCAGTTTACATCACAGCAACTGGTCATTCCAGTCACTTAGGCTTTTATATGTATAAATATGTCTATATCTAGACCACATGTGTCAAACACAAGGCCCGCGGGCCAAATCCAGCCTGCCAGGCCTTGCAATGTGGCCCGCACCGCGCTGTCATCACTGCACTCCGCTGTCAGTTTATGACATTGTCAGTTTATGACTGTTCAGTAAACCATTCGGCCCGCGATTTAGGCTGGATTTTAGATTTTGGCCCCTTCTCTGATTGAGTTCGACACCCCTAATCTAGACCAAGAATGAAGAGTTTAAGTCAAGTAAGGAAAGAGGAAGGTGGGCAGGTGCACGTATTCTGACTGTCAGTTTCTTCATCTAAAATAATAGGTAAAATACCACTGTTCACGGGTTCCTATAAAAATTAAATGAGGATCAAAATAAGCTACTTTGGGCATACAAGGATTTTTTGAGTTGGGGGCAATTGAGAATCAACAGACACAGAAAGACACTTTCAGAAGCTTCCCTTATCTGACCGAAAGCAGCAACTTCTGATAAATGAGTCTGCTCCCAGGGAGGTCTCGTGGTCACAAAGGTAGGAAATCAACAAGGTGTGCCTGCATAGACAAATTCCCCTCCACTAGTTCCCAGCGTATTTTTATCTTCCTACAATTTGCTGTCCTTGGCAGCCTACAACCTCTTCTCTTTGTCTTGCCACTTCTCTACACACTTGTTGTTCTTTGTTACGATGCTATATATGCCCAAGTTCTAACCAGCCCTTCGAGTTACTCTCACTGGGTTTCTTCTATGTGCATGTACACTGCACATTAATGTTAATAAAACCTGTTTATTTTCTCTTATTAATGTCAGTTTAATTTGCAAGGCCTCAGCAGGCCCTCCTAGAAAAGCTAGAAGGATAGAGGAAAAGGTTTTTTGTTCTCTCCCACACAGGTGTCGAATGATACATGTTGGATGCCGCCCATTGTCTTCACTAGCAGAGAGGTGTGGACAAGGAACCTGGAAGGCTGGTCAACCTTGAAGCTCTGAAAGGTCAGAGCCAAGCACCCACTGTCTAGTTGAGACAATGGTAACTGAAGCAACTTCCGCCTTTTAGTTTTATATAAATCCTTACTTGCTGAAACCGGTTTGGCTCAGTGGATAGAGCATCCGTCTGCGGACTGGAAGGTCCCAGGTTCGATTCCGGTCAGGGGCATGTACCTTGGTTGTGGGCATATCCCCAGTAGGGGGTGTGCAAGAGGCAGCTGGTCGATGTTTCTCTCTCATCGATGTTTCTAGCTCTCTACCCCTCTCCCTTCCTCTCTGTAAAAAAATCAATAAAATATATTAAATAAATAAATAGATAAATAAATCCTTACTGATGGGTTATCATTGGAATAGCCTGCCTAAGAACTATGGGTATATCCCAAAACCTGAATAAAAGGGATAGCTAGGCTGGAGCAAAGCGGGGTCCTTCTTCTTAAACTGGGCTCTCTCCTGGCCTCCAAAATTTCCAAATTAATATTTTCTTGTTTAGTCTCTTTCATTTTGTGTGGTCTCCTCAAGAGCCAGGACCCTGAACCTGAACCCTAAACCATGCAGGATGTGGCAGGAACACTTGCAGATACAGAGAAAAATAAGGCAGGGAAGGTGGATAAGAGTATGGAGGAGGAGGGTAGTAATTTAAAGTAATAAGTTTAGGCAAGGTGTGTTTCCATTGAACATATTTTCCTATTACTGATAGTTGAAGGCATCCTGAGGGCAATGGAAGTTGCCCAATGAGGCTTGGTTGTTGTCTTTGTCAGGGGCTTGCATTTGGCACTGTATACAATCGAGCAACCAGAACATGATCCTACGTGAGCATAGGAAAATGCACAGGCTGCTGCAGAAGCACATAGGCATGTCGGGAAGGCCACACGACCAGTCAGATTATGGAGTGCCTTCTGTACTATGATTCCTCTACTCCTTTACTGCTCTGACCCAAGTCACAGGGAAACACACAGTCCACTACTGTATTCCCTCACAGGCTGTTTCAAGGCAAGACTCTTTTAATGAGATTTTGAAAAGGGTTATTGGATCACAGGGAAACAAAAGCAGGAGATTGATAAGTCTGGAATCTGTGCTGTCCGATAAGACAACCAAAAGCCACAGGTGGCTATTTAAATCTAAATTAATCAAAATGACATAACATGAAAAATTCAATTCCTTAGTCACATGAAGCACATGTGCTTAAATAGCCATGTGTGGCTGGTGGTTACTGCGTTGGACAGTGGGGCACAGGCTTTCCTATCACTGCAGCAAGCTTTATTGGGCTGCGCTGGCCTAGGGGACATGGCTCAAGCGATGCTACTTGAACTTGAATGTGTCTGTGACTCATCTAGGGATCTTTCTAAAATGCAGACTTTGATTCTTTGGGTTTGGAGGTGCTGGCTAAGATTCCGCATTTCTAATAAGCCTCCTGGTGGTGCTGATGCTGGTTCACCAGCCACTAATAGAAGCAAGGACTTGTAAGTCAGGGACTATCTCCGGTGCCTGTGGGAACTAGATGGTGCCAGGCAGCACCTACAGCAGCCCTTTCCTCTCCTCGGTCTTACTTCTCCTTTTGAGGCAGAAGACATAGGATAGATTAAGCACAGGCTCCCTTACCAGAGGGTCCCAGCCTATGGACAAGGGCATGGGGTAAAGACTCAGAATACCTTTGTTAAATCCCTGGCTTTAGAATCGATGCCTGTGTGAACTTGAGTAAGCCACTTAACCTCTCTGTGCCTCAGTTTCTACCATCAAAATAGGGAAAATAAAAATATCCTATAATACTGCCTGAAACGTTGGAAGTGTTTTATAAATGCCAGCTGTTGTATTTATTAGTCTAATAGGTTTGGTTGCAAGGTGTGTTTTCTCAAATATCACCCTGAGCTGGGAACTAGGAAACCTAAGAATAATCAACACACAGCCCTTGACCTAGAAAGGCTCCCGGGTGGAATTGCAGAAGTCTGGCATTGGTATAGATCAGTGGTCGGCAAACCGCGGCTCTCGAAGCCACATGCAGTTCGCAAACTGTGGTTTGCCACTCTGTTGATTAGTAAGTTTGCCGACCACTGGTATTGTGACTATTAGAATTAGAGTATGGGCATACCTTTGGGAATAAGGTGTTATGTCCTTTGTTTACTCAATAAAAAAACGATGTCTTATGATGTCAGATGGCACATTTCTATGACAATGTGTGCCTCTCTTTGGAAATCTGTCCACTTCTCAGATAGTAAAGGAGAGTTCAGAAACTGACCCCAAGAGCAAAAATAGAAAACACTTTGGAAGGTAGGGTTGGCAGAGTTCTGAGATGTCTACCCCCGGCCCTGCCCCACCCAACATGCCCATGGCTTGAGGTGCATGCCCTGTAAAATACCAGGGACAGTGAGCATGCCGGAGTGCACCTTTGGGATTAGATGATGCTACATGCATGTTGACTTGAAGAAAGGAGATCATAGCTTCTCCTACTATCAGTATTGTAGCCAATGAGGCTTACTGGAGGCGCGATTGTTGCTAATTCAGAGGAAGGGAGATCATCCGAGGGGAGCTTGATCTAATCAAGCGAGCACTTAAAAAGCAGGAGGTGTTCACAGATACAACATTGACATGGCTATAAACTGACTTATTCATGGAATAAAACATAGACTCCAGAGGTAGGTCCGACTGTGTATGATCATTTACTGTTTTACTAAAATAGTTTCACCAAATAAAAAAGAGTGGGTAATATACAGCACTGTGCTGACCCTACCATTGTCCAAATGGAAGAAAATAAAACTGGATCCTGTTTTTAAACCATTAAAAGAAATCTTCTAAATTATCAGACAGCAATGATTGTTTTACAGTGTAAAACAAAAGGCAGGGGAGATTATCATCAAGACTGGAAACCCATAAGTTATTAAAAACATGTAGATATATTTAAGCCTTTAATATTAAAATGTTATGGCAATAAAACCAAGGATAAGTTGAAAAAAGTGATTACAGGAGGATATTTTAGTGATTAATATCTATAATTAAAAATTAAGCTCTAACAAGTAGACAAGAAAAGATAAGTAACCCAAAGGGGAAATGAGTAAAAAATATGAATAGGCAATTTAAAGAAGTGCAAATAAATAATAAACATGTGAAAATGATAAAATGCTCAGTAATATGAAAGTACAGTTTAAAATAATTATATAATTACTTTTCTCCATACAGACTGGAACAAAATTTAAAACCCTCATATTTAATTATTAGTATGGATTTGGGGAGATGCATACTCTCAAGCATTGCTGGTAATGAAAATTGCCAGAACCTTTTTACAAAGGAGGCATTGAGTGACTATTAGGATTAGTGTATGGGCATACTTTGGGAATGCTGCAGGTTCTGGTCCAGACCTCGGCAATAGAGCTCATACCACAATATAGCAAAACACATGAATTTTTTATTTCCCAGTGGATATAAAAGTTATGTTTGCATTATACTGTAGCCTCCTAAGTATTCAATAGCATATGTCTAAAAAACAGTGTACATACCTTGATTAAAAAAGATGTTATTGCTGAAAAATGTTAACCATCATCTGAGTCTTCATCAAGTTGTAATCTTTTTGATGATGGAGTGTCTTACCTTCAATTGTAAAAAAAAGAGAAAAAAAGCAATATCTGTAAAACTCAATAAAACTATATATATATATATTTTTTTTTATTATTTTTTTTATTTTTTAGATGCCCAGTGCATGAAATTTGTGAATGGGGTGGGTGGGGGGGGTTTGTTCCCTCAGTCCAGCCTTCACACTGTCCGATTCAGGACCCCTCAAGGGATGTCTGACTGCAGGTTTAGGCCTGATCCCTAGTATTGGACCTAAACCAACAGTTGGACATCTCTCTCATAATCCAGGACCACTGGCTCCTAACTGCTCATATGCCAGCCTGCCTGATTGCCCCTAACTGCCCCCCTCCCAGACTAATTACCTCTAACCGCTTCTGCCTGCCAGCCTGGGCCACCCACAACTGCCCCCCCCCCCTGCCAGCCTGGTTGTCCCCAACTGCCCCCCCCCATTGGCCTGGTCGCCCCCAACTGCCTCCCCTCTGCTGGCATGGTCACCCCTTACTGCTCCCTCCCCGCCCCCCCCTGCCAGCCTGCTCACCCCATGTCACCTGCTGTTTAGTCATCCATTCACTTGTTTTGGTCATGACAGCCCCTGACTTTTTATATATTAGGATAAATTTTGTAATTTTCAAGTTGCAATCTTTTATACAATGTATAATGTACATTTGTTTTTATTTATAACTAGAGGCCCGGTGCATGAATTTATTCATGGGTGGGATCTGTCTGGCCCACTCCAATGCAGGAGGGAAACACAGGAGGTTGGCAGCTGGCCCTGCCCCTTAACTGGGTGGGAATGCCAATCAGGGAAAGGGCCAGCCAGGGGGAGGGGCCACCAGCAGTTTGGGGGGGGGGGGGCAATCAGGGTCCTGATTGGACAAGTTGGCCACCACAGTTCAGGTCATAATCACTGGGAGTTCTGGTCGTTCTGTCATTTTGGTCACTGAGCTTTTATATATATAGATGTACATTATTGAAAAACAAAATAAACCACATGACTAAGCAAACAAAACAAAGCAGACCCTGAGGGAGATGTGAAGAAGCAAAAACCATGTTGTGAGCTTTTTGGGAGGGTGAGTGGGAGGGAGTGGTGGTCACGTGGCAAGGAATGTGGGTGACTTCTGGGAGCTAAGAGGAGTCCTTGGTAAGGAACTGGGGATCTCAGTCCTACAACCATAAGGAACTGATTTTGAACAGTGAGTTTGGAAGCAGATTCTTCCTCAGAGCATCCAAAAAGAAACAAAGCCTGCAGACACCTTGATTTCAGTCTGGCAGGACTCCGATAGGGGAGACCCAGCCATGCCCTATAGAGCTGGACATCTGACCTAGAGAATCGTGAGCTAATACCTGGGTGATGTCAGATAAGATATGAAAGCTCATACATGATTAATTTTGTTTCTGTTCTGGATAAAAAGATCACTGGTCACACAGTGCAAAGGCTCAGGGCTGAATGAAGTGCTGCGGGTAAGGGCTGACAGAAGCCAGGCGAGGGGACCTGTGGCCTGGGCCCTAAGAAATGCTCACACATGTGGGTGACAGACGGTAGGATCTGGTAGGTGGAGAGGATGGGGAAGCCTGGAGAGCGGTTGATTGAAGGAAAGTGTGTGGGCAGGAATATGAGTGAGTGTTACAGGAGGAGGGAGGAGGGAGGAGGCTGCTGGGACCCTGCCATTTCCCCCTTCCCACACTGTAGCCCCTTCCAAGGGGAACAGCTCCTGCATTTTCACACCCCCAGAAATTTGCATGTGCCCTTTCCCCTACCTATAACTCCCTCTCCTTTCTCCACTTGTCTTTTAAGACCAAGGCTCCCCGCCCTGCACTCTCCCTCCCCCAGCTTCCCAATCTCAGAAAAGTTGATCCCAAGTCCAAGGCCTTAAAGCTCCTCCATGGAAGCAGGGATTCCAACAGCCTTGCTTGCTCTACTATTCTGCATTCAGAGAAGAAAGCAAAGGAACTCATAGCTGGGTCAATAATCAACCTCAAATTCTATCCTTTTGCATAATTCTCATTTCCAGACAGCGGGCTTTCTTAAAGCAGGATACAACTGTAACCCAGCCAGTTGGCAGCCCTTGGCTGTGGCTTTGGCAGCCCTTGGCTGTGCACGGCTGCCTGGGCCCCCAGTGAGAACCGGAGGCCCCCAGGCTCTTCCCACAGGGTCCTTAATCATGTTCTGGTATCCTCCTCCAGAAGCGTGGGGCAAAAATAAACCTAGAGGCTGAGGAGGGCGTGAATCAGAGCCCGAGTGGAGCAATCCTGCATGGCTGCTCCTTGCAAGGAACATCCCCATGGAGCCGAGCTGTGGATGCCAAAAGCTGGAAGCCTGAAAAAGGAGCTCTCGGAAGACAGGTTGGCAGCGGGCTCCCAGCCTGGAAACGTTCTGTGCCAGTGTAGAGGGAGGGGCACGCTTCCCTCTGAGCCCGGGAAGCCTGGTGACAAAGGAGGGGGAGCCCCGGCTGGGAGCCAGGTGACCGAGGTTCAGTCCCAGCTGCCCTGCTTCCCCCATGTGTCAAGATCAGGTAACTCCCTTCACCCTTCTGGCTCTCTCTTTCCCAGGGGATGGTCAAGTTTCCCTCTGGCCCTGGCATCCTTTCGGTTTCTTTGAGTGCTCCCCAAGTGCTAGGTCCCCAAGTTCATCCTCAGGTCCCTGCTGGGCAGTGCTGGATATTAAATGTGTGGAAAGGAATGCTGACATAGCCCGTGGTTTCTGTTGTTCAAATAAACCAAGGTCAATTGTCACCCACTGGTTGGGCGCCTCCATGGTGCTAGGCACCAGGGAAATGGCGGGGGAATACAGATGTGAAGGAGACAGGGTTCCTTCTAGAAGTCGCTGCCCAGCAGATGAGGGTGGGGCCAGAAGTTGTGGACAACAAGCCGCACAAGCTCCGGCTCTAAGCCCTGAGGGGTGACACATGCTGGCAGCTCAGGGTGAGGACTACTAGCCCACACAGTCCAAGTGGAAGTGGATGCCGCTGGGAATTCAGTGCTGGGACAAGATGTTCTCCACCGCGATCACAAGTTTGATTGAGAAAGGGGTCAGTATGGAATGACCAGAGATTTCTTCCAGTGATATACACGTTAATATTCATGTCCTTTTCTCTAGACAGAAAGAACATTTCGGTATTGTTTATCGTCTGTGAACCATCCCGTAATTGAGAGAAAAATAATTCATGCACAGGGATGGGGTTACTAAGCTGAGCAAACTTCCAATTCCAAGAATGAGGGCCTGAATAATTCCTGAGAACTAAGATTCCAGTTCTATCAGGATCTTTGCCTCATATACTTACCACAGCTCGATGTGTCTTTCAATTATTTAAAAAACATTTATTTATGACATTGTATTTTAAACCACGTTTTAAAAATATTAATATTTAATTACATATTTTAATATTCTCAAATATCATGGGGGCACTAGCCAGTTTGACTCAGAGGATAGAGTGTCGGCTGGCTGACTGAAGGGTCTCAGGTTTGATTCCAGTCAAGGGCACATACTATGGTTGCAGATTCAATCCTCGCCCTGGTCCGGGCAGGAGACAACCCATTGATGTGTCTATCTCACATCAATGTTTCTCTCTGCCTCTTCCTCTCCCTTCCACTCTCTCTAACAATCAATGGAAAAATATCCTCGGGTGAAGATTAACAACAAAAACAAACCGTCAAATATAATAAGGCTTCATTTAATTTTATGATTTTTTTCTCATTCATGAAAGTTCTTTTTGGCCTTCAACTTTGTTTTGAAGCTTTAAAAGTAAAATATGTGTGTGTGTTGGGGGGGAGGGGGCTGGGTGGAAGTGAGCAAAGAGGGACAGCTGTAATAATGTCAACAATAAAAATAAAGTTAAAAATAAAACATATTATATCTACAGAAAATGAATATATATACAGAAAACTGAATAAAGCATATGATTATAAAGCAAATACTGTGTAACACCAGTCAGGTGATGAAGTCCTATGTAATTCCCTCTTGTTCATCTAAGCTTGTCTGAATCACATCTTTGTCACCTGTGACCATAGCCATCATACAGCACATGAAGCACCTAGGGGGGTAGCTGGTACCCAGCTGGTGCTCATTAGGTACTCATCCCAATTGTGATTTGATGATTCACTCAACAAACATCTGCTGAGTCCCCATTACATGCCAGCTCCGAGTGAAGCACTGGAGAAAGAAGGATGGCTGGGACCTGGTGTCGTGGGTGTGAGCAGAGGAAATGGAAGTGGATTACAATCCATGCTAATGAGAGCTCTGCCCAGGGTTCTGGTGCACGGAGGAAGGAGTGATGGTGGTCCCTCCACAGAGAATACCCTGAGCCGATCATGGAGGCCTGGTGAGCAGGCTTGTCCCTGCACCCTGTGGGGAGGGTTGGATGAGAGGTAGGTGGAGAATTGAGGAAGGAACTGGACTTTTCTTTGGGGGACAAGGAGACCCAGCAGTCACATGAGCACATCAGAGTTAGGGAAAGATTTCCCTCACAGTAGAGTTGGAAGGTTGGGGCTAAAGTGAAAATACCTTTCATCACCACATGTGACAAATAATATTTCTAATATTTATAGAGCCTGCTGAGTACTGTACATGCATTATATCATTCAGTAAGCATAAAACTCCCCTGAGGTACATAGTATTATGGAGAGACAGTGAGATTTAATTATTATGAAGTTGTGCCTTGACGCTAAACTATTTGTGTTAAAATCCTGGCTTGACACTTACTAAATATGGACTTTAGGTAAGTAACTTAACTTCCCATGCCTCAATTTAAATATATATATATTTCGGAGAGGAAGGAAGATGGAGAGAGAGATAGAAACACCCAGTCTCTCACTGGGGACCGAGCCCAAAACCCGGGCATGTGCCCTTGACAAGAATCAAACCTGGGACCTTTTAGTTCGAAGGCCAACGCTCTATCCGCTGAGACAGTTTGCTCAGTTTAGTAACCCCATCCCTGTGCATGAATTATTTTTCTCTCAATTATGGGAAGGATTGAGATTGAGAAACAATACTGAATTGTTCTTTCTGTCTGGAGAAAAGGACGTGAATATTAACGTGTGTATCACTGGAAGAAATCTCTGGTCATTCCATGCTGACCTCTTTCTCAATCAAACTTGAGATCGAGGGGAGAACATCTGGTCCCAGAACTGAATTCGTGTGTGGATTAGGGGTTTGGGGGTGCTGTTGCCATCTCACCGTCAGCCTGGGGATGACACTGGTGCAGGGGGTGGGCATGACAAGGACAATCACAGACCATGGGATTAAGCCAGTCCTGAAGCTTCCGGCTGGTGGGCCAGGATGTCCTATTGCTTCCAGCCAGTCTGAGTAAGGATGTCTGCAGCGCCAGCAAGGCGGGGAGCTGGGCTCCCAGGCCACGTCCTAACAGAGTGACTCCCAGTCCATGCCCTCCCCCGGTGCCTGGCTGCAGACACGGCTCGCCTACCCAGGTGGCTTAGCGGCTGGTGGGAGGATCTCGGCGTTCTGCCACCAGGGCCGATCTGATGAGCAGTCACGTGCCAAAGAGATGGTGGTCTGAGTCATTGTTTATCTGATGGTCTGGTTCTTCCACAGTGAATGTGCGTTGGTTAGAGAAGAGAAACAACAAAGGGAAAATTCCACACGAGGCAGAGATAAACCTAACATGCTGCTGAAAAGGAAGGCTTATGTAAAGAGGAAGTTGCAGGACGTGCATTTGGCATATTTTAAAAATGCTAAACTGGATCAGGCCGGAGACAAAGCAAAGCTCCGAGCCTTTCATCACAGTTCCCTTTGAGGCCTGATTACTAATTAGGTGCTGGTTGTAGCTGTTATCCAACTTCCCAGATCCCCCCCACAAGCCCCCCAGCAACAGAGAAAGCCCGATCAAGACAGCCTCTAAGAGCAATGGGTCCAGCTAAAAAGTTTTAGAACTTGACTAAGAGAAGTCCTCCAGGAAGCCAGAGAAAGCCAGAGACCTGCCATCTACTGGAAACTTGGTTTAACACGTGAAGCGCCATGTCGGTCACCAGTGACTGACACTCTACTCTCCAGAAAGGAAAACAAAACAGGCCTGGCGCTCCTGTGCACGGGCCCTGCCCAGGCCCTGGCTCCCACACCTGACCTCGGCTCCGCTGGGTTGCTAAGTGGTGATCATCTTGCTGGGCTTTGCTAAGGACATTCATAAAACAGCTCCTGTGGCTGTAGCCACACAAAGCTGGACGAAGTCATTACCCGGATGCGAAAAGCAGACCCACTCTCCAGCGGCAGCCTGGCTCCTGACCTTCACCCAAGGGCACCAGCTGACATTTCTTTTCTTCCATTTACCGGATGAATTTCAGCCTCGCAGACCACCCCCCCCTCCAGCCTCATTTTCCTGCTGTCGTTTTTAACCTCGGAAAAGGTCATGGCAATGAAGTTCAGGGGAAAGGTCCCAGGGTCACAGGGTCGGGAACCAGACAGACACCAGCTCGCATCTCAACTCTGCTGATTGCCAGAACTCTGACTTTGAGCAGGTCTATTGCAGTCAGCTTCCTCCTCTGTGAAAGGATGAGGATTGGGGATGAATTACATGATGCAACACAACAAACCCATTACATTACCTGGGGATTCATGTGCTTTTGGAGGAAGTATGAGGCAGAGAAACAAGAGCGGTGCCTTTTTTTCTCTCCCCTGGAGGAGAGTGGAAGGCAAGGAACAGTGTGTTCAAACTGGGGGAACAGACAGTGCTAGCCCTAAGGACACAGGAAGTCCAAGAGAGCTGGATCTTAGACTGTGGGGAAGGATTGGGAGGAAGTAAATTAAGGAGGAGGAAGAGCTCAGGCTGATCGGACAGTCCAAACTTAGTGCGTTCACCTAAGAGAAATGGGGTGTCTCTGGAGGGTTTTAAGCAAGGCAGGAACATGACTCTTTATGTTTTTATGGCGTCACTTTGCTGGTGTAAAGAGCATCTTGCAGATGGTCAAGGCTGGAGACAGACAGCCCAATTAGGAGGCTCGCCCAGGGAGCTGGAGGTGGGTATAGAGAAAGGTGGGCGACTGTGCCATCTGCTTGTTCCGTGGCTTCCTGTAGGCAGCTCACCCTCCCTACGCCTCGTGGTCTTTCTGTCATGTATGGAGGACATGCTCATCCCTGAGGTGCCCCATGCGAGCCCTGGAGAACTGGCATCATCGTTACCATCGTTACTGATGGGCATCGGCTCTGGGAGCACAACGGATGCCCTTGGGGAGTCTGCTGGAGCAGAGGAAACAGAATGCCCACTTTTTCTCACACCTGACCTGCTCCCAGGAGGCCTGCATGGCCAGTGAGCCCGAGAAAAGGCTCCTTGCACGAATGAAATCCTGGCTGGAAGGCACGATGGAGCCGGGGAGGGAGAAGGCAGACAGGCTAGCAGAGCTGTTGTCTGAAGAGGTCGCGGGGTGGGCGTGCTGAGCTCTCTGGGGCGTCAGGACGCAGAGCATGTGTCCCGAGGTGAGGTGGGCAGGCAGGCTGGAGCCAGCGAGGAGGGCGGGAAACAAAGCGAGGACGCCATCCCGGTTGGCAGCCAGGCTATTTTTAGTTTGGTATCTGAAGCCCACGGAGTGCAACCTGTAACCAAGGCCCCCGGCTTCTCGCCTCTCTGCCAGGATCATTAATCACCGTGTCAGGAGGGCAGGCGCTAACACGGGGTGCAGAGAGAAAATCCAGCAGAGGCAAAGATGCTGAGGGAGTGCCTCGCTCTGTCAAGTGCACTCAAGCCTCATTGCTCAGACAAATGGCACGTGAGGACCCCTTTCAAAATGGGAGTCTGTTCATTGTTTTTGCTGCTTTTAAAGGGATGTGTGCTCATTATAAAGCCCCCAAACTGTCTGAAGGGCCTATTTTTGAGCACCAACTTTGTGGCAAGAAGTTGGCCTAGAGCTGTGTATGTCATTTTTAAAAATAATGTTTTTATTGGCTTTAGAGAGAGCCTGGCTGCCTCCTGCACGCCCCCTACTGGGGGTGGAGCCCGCAACTGGGCATGTGTCCTGACCAGTAACCTCATGGATCATGGGTCAACACCCAACCACTGAGCCACCCTGGCCGAGCTGTATATGCCTTCATGCCATTTAATTTTTGCCCCAAACATATTGTGTAGGTAGTATTACTTACCCATTTTACAGCTGGTGAAACTGAGGCCACGAGAGGATAGGGGACTTGCCCAGAGTCACACAGCTGGTTCTATGACTTGCAAGTTCGGGAAAGCTCTGCAACCTCCCCAAGCCTCATTTTTCTGCAGTTGCTCAGGAAAGATAATAGCCAAACACTGCGCTCAGGCACCAGAGCCATACTCTTGTCTAAAACCTGGTTTTCCAAGCGACCAACTTCACACTTTTGGGGAAATTGCATGGCCAGGTACCTCAGTGCCTTTTCTGCAAAATGGGTGCATCAATAGCACCCGCAGGGGTTGTGAAGACACATGGCTACTATACACTGAGTGGCCAGATTATTATGATCTCTGAACGAATAATAGTCTGGCCCTCTGTGTGTGTGTGTGTGTGTGTGTGTGTTAGAGGCCCGATGCATGAATTTGTGCATGGGTGGGGTCCGGCCAGCCTGGCCAGGGGGAGGGGTCATGGGCAGTTGGCTGGCCTGTCTGCTGCTCGAACTTTTGGTCGAGGGGACAATTTGCATATTAGCCTTTTATTATATAGGCTATACACTGAGTGGCCAGATTATTATGCGTTCAGAGATCATCATCATCTGGCCACTCAGTGTATGTTAAAGGCTCAGAACAGTGCGTGGTGTGGTTCACGGCAGTGGCCATGTTCCTGTGCTGTTTTGCTAGGACAGTGTCGCTCACCCTGCCAAGGCCCATCGCAGGGGGGAGAATGGGTTCTCCAGGGCAGGCAGACCTGCCGGAGGAGGGCAGGGGCTCGCTGCGGTGCAGCACACGGCATCGCGCCTGGAAAAGCCAGTCCTCCGCGTGCAGCGGTTGTTAGGTACACATCGCAGAGCAGAAGCTCCCGGCTGCCGAGTGCCACCTCCTCATCCTACATCTCTGGGTCTGACCTCATCATTCGGAGGCACGGTTCCTAGTTCCATGCGGGTCCTTCCGGCCCTTTGAAACGCCACATACACTTGTTTCTGCGCAGTGTTCACTTTTAACTGTTGGGTTCCATAGAGCGGGTGCGAATTCTGGCTTTGGCACGCAGTGAGTACACGACTTTGGGAAGGCTGCTTCACTAGCCCAAACCTTAGTTTTCCCATCTGCAAAATGGGGATAACACCACGCATGCCACACCCTGGTGCTGAGGACAACGTGCAGTCTTAGACCCTCAGACTAAGGATGCTGGGCCAATGACACATTTGGTACCCTGGGTCACAGAAATTTACACACTTTTCTCAGGTTTTCGCCTCCCCCCCGCTCCCTTTAACATGTAAGGGTTCAAAGGGACCTTAAATTGTTTGAGTAGCTTTGAGGATCTTGGAGGTATTGAATCTGGATTCCTGGAGACACAGGGAAAATGTTTTTATTTGCAAATAGAGGACATAAGTGGGAGTCATGAACTATAGTCAGGGAGCCTGACGGAAATTCTGGGGGTGTTTCTAGAAAAGAACGCCAAGGAGATGGTATGCAAAGACAGGAAGACAAAACTGAGATTACAGAGAGGCGCCCAAGGGCTGCTGAGATCCGGTCATGCCCAACTCACCTTATGTGTTGGTTTGTCAGGGAGTCACTGGCGGGCTTGCTAGAGGGTGGGTATCCGCTTGGCATTGACTGGAATCTCAATTTGTCTGTGAACAGATGAGGAGACATTGAAGCATTATTGCTGCGTGGAATCATAACTGCAGGGCTGCGTCCTGGAAAGGCTGAGTGGTGGGTCAATGTCCCCCTGGGAAAACAGCCTCTGCGGAGGCCTTCTGGCTGCGGTCTCGTCCGGTTCAGCATCGTTATCAATGCTTCCTATGAGAGCATCTGTGGCCGCTAATCGAATCTGAGGATGCACCAAGGCTGAGAGGAAGAACACGTGGATTGCATAATCGAATCAAGATTCACAAAACTAGCAGTAGCCTGGCATGACGGGGGGAAATAACAAGTTGAATTGTGCTCGAAATAAATCTAAAATGTTGCCTCTAGAGCTCCAGTCACTATAGAGAGGGTAAGTGAGGAGCATGCCTTAATCGCAGGCTTTTGGCTTGGCTGGCATGGCTCAGTGATTGAACCATGAGGTCACGGTTTGACTCCCAGTCAGGGCATATGCCTGGGTTACAGGTTGGTTCATCTGTAGGGGGCGTGCAGGAGGCAGCCGATCAATGATTCTCTCTCATCACCAATGTTTCTCTCTCTCCCTCTTTCTTCCACTCTGCAATCAATAAAAATGTATTTTTAAAAATAGCAGCTCTCTTGGAAAGAAGACAAAGGTCTTAGCTTTATTGTAAACAAGCTCAGACTGTTGGATCATATCAAACTGTCAACATCATGAAATGACACATTGGGTTGCATTTGTATCATCTTTAATAGAATAATGCCGGGCACATAGAATACACTCAGGCAGATACTGTGTGAAATAATGCATGATTGAGTGTTTTCTCCTGGAACTATGCTGAGTTGTGCATGCATTCATTCAGTAAACCGTTTTGGAGAACTAGAGCTCGGCCCTGGGTCAGTGCTGACTACACATCAGCCAACCACAAAAACAGCATCTCTGCCATCGGGGGCACGGACACATCTGGTGAGCATCCAGTGTGTACCAGACTCCGTGTTGAAGCTGTAAGCATGATTCTGGTTCCTTCCTTCAGAGTTTTGTCAAGGAAGCAGATGTGAACATACAATCGCAACTCGGAAATGTCACATGCCATTATGGCTTTAGAAGGAGGTATGGCTTTGAGAAGGTCACAGTCCCTTCATCATAGGGGGGTCTGAGAAAGCGTGACAGTCGATGGGACATAGGTGGGTTGTCCTGTGTGTGTATGTGTGTGTGTGTGTGTGTGTGTGTGTGTGTGTGTGTGTTTGATGAACAGATATTTGCTCATGCTTGGTACCCACCTTTATGAATGTGTCCTGAGTGAGGCAATTAGGATTGAGGCCTGTATCTTATAACAGAGATGCCTGTATCATATAACAGAGATGGAACTTGGATGTTTTTTAACCTGAAGATGATAAGTCCTAGGGGTGGGCCTGCTTAATGGGCAGGGAATATGGGAAGTACATTCTATAGGATGGAGAAGGGGCTTGTGCTGGTAGCTACCCAGATGGCTTTAGGACACAGCTGTACGTGTCAGGCAGGAGGCTCGAGGTCACATGAGGAAGATCTTTCTGATGAGCAGTTGTCAGTGGAAGGATGTATTTGTGAAGTGGGGGTGTCTTCTCCTCGGAGGTGTGGGTGCAGAAGCTGGAGGGCCCCTTTCAGCGTGCAGGGAAGACTGACCAGTGGTCTGTGTTCTAGATCAAATGACCTCTGAGGTCAAGCTTAGCCCTGGAATTCTCCCTTTTTATCAACTCCCACATACTGCATTTTAAGTGTTTTTTACACCATGCATTGCTAGTTTACTTTTTGTGCGTAAATCATTCTTTATTCAACTGCGGACTCCTTGAGAGCCGGAAAAAAGGGGCTGGATGGTGTAGCAGAAAAGTCATGGCTTTGGAATCTGGTCCAATATCAACAAGCTGTGCTGACTGTGGGCAAGCTAACCGCCTTCTCTGCAATGCCATTTCCACATCCATAAATAACAAATAGCTGTAATGACACAACCCTGTTGTGTTGCCAAAAGGATGAGATCCATTGTGTGAATAACAGCCCCAGAATGGATGTGTGTTTCATGGTGGCTATCTCTCTCCCACCCTCACGCACTGCCAGTGGTTGGCAAGCTCATTGGTCAACAGAGCCAAGTATCAACGGTACAACGATTGAAATTTATTTGGAGAGCCAAATTTTTTAAATCTAAACTTCTTCTAACGCACTTCTTCAAAATAGACTCACCAGGCCTCCACACTCAAGGGGCCAAAGAGCCACTTGTGGCTCACCAGCCACAGTTTGCTGACCACCATCTCTTTGCACTTGGCACTGAGAGATGCATAGTTCTTTTCTGTCTCCACAGGTCCTTGCTGGGTGAAGGCCAAATGCTCATTGAAACACGGTGGCCAGCAAGTTTGAGAACCAGTGGTCACCAACTCTTCCCCCAAAGGGAGGAGGGCTCTGCTCTGTCTTCTGGTTTGTCTGTCTGTAGCTCTGTCTGCTCCTTCTCTGTGTTATTCCTTCTCAGGCTTTAAAGTGTCTGAAGCTCCTGGTGTGTGGCTTCTGAGCGCCCTCTAGTGACCACAGAGGGATTTGTCCTACTTGAGAAGAGAGGGATTTTTCTCCTGGTGCAGGTGCTGGTACACATGCCAGGAGCAAGTGAGATGTGGAGAAAGGGAACAAGCAAGGGAGGTTCAGCTTTTCTTACCCTTTTCACCCCCCACCAGGCAATGCTCCTGTATGGCTGCCTTCTCTGATATCCAATCCCCAGGTGGATCTGAATCCAGTGATCCACCTGGAGTTCGGAAAGGATTCCCCTCTATCCCTGAACTCAGGCAGTTAGTTGAGAGTTTGTCCAGTGAGACCATAACTGGATCTCTAGTGAACTCTGAACAGGCCAATGGCTCAGGCCTGGCGTTACACTGACCAGACATGATGCCTGAACGACCTTAGACCACGTCCTGCTCGATCATCAGAAAGGATGCCAGCTCTTACCCAAGCACAGTTCACCACAGAAAAAGGTTTTAATTATAAAGTGTATCTTCAAACATTCCATCTCCAGTTCTGTTTCATACCCAATTATCTTAAAGTCCCACCTCACTCATGTCCCTAAATAAACATAAAGAACAACTTTCCTCACCCTAGCCCAGTGGTCGGCAAACTCATTAGTCAACAGAGCGACAAACCGCTGCGCAGTTTGCTGACCACTGCCCTAGCCAGTTTGGCTCAGTGGGTAGAGCATCGGCCTGTGAACCAAAGGGTCCTGGGTTCAATTCCAGTCAAGGGCATGGACCTTGGTTGCAGGCTCCTCCCCGGCCAGGTCCCTAGTCAAGGTGCATGCGGGAGGCAACCCATCAATGTGTTTCTCTCATATTGATGTTTCTCTCTGTCTTCCCTCTCTCTTCCACTCTCTCTAAAAAATCAATGGGAAAATATCCTCAGGTGAGGATTAACAAATATATATTTGAGCAACTAACAAAAGCTACTGACAGACTAAATGAAATATCAGAACACTTGCTAGTATATCCCTTTCAGAGAAAATGATGAAATATATTTCTTAAAGTCACAGAGTGAGATACTAGGAAACAGAATTAGAACTTGTCAACGCCGAGGATCACAGTGTTTGTGTCAGCCTGTGACCTTCAGCTCAGATAGGCCTCAAGTGCCTCTGGACTCACCGAGCAATCAGAATTCGCTGGGGTCTGGGATGAGCATGCCTTCCTTAAAATCCTCGCCTAAGCATCACAATGATATTTCATTATCTCCACTTTATAGATGAGAAAACTGAGGCTCAGGGCTCACCATTGGCAAAAGATATGGCCAGGATTTGAACTGACATCTTTCTGTCTGATTCTTTTTAAAAAAATATATTTTATTAATTTTCTACAGAGAGGAAGAGAGAGGGATAGAGAGTTCAAAACATCCATGAGAGAGAAACATCGATCAGTTGCCTCCTGCACAACCCCTAGTGGGGATGTACCCGCAACCAAGGTACATGCACTTGACCGAATCAAACCTAGGACCCTTCAGTCCATTGGCTGACTCTCTATCCACTGAGCCAAACCAGTCAGGGCCTTTGTGATTCTTATCACTCCCGCTTAATCACTGGGATGCATAGAGCATATGCTGTATGAGGCATTCCTGGCCATCGTAAGAGACGGGGAACTTAAAGGTCTCAATAGCTTGAGGAAAGGAGGTTCGTTTCTACCACTGAGTCGGCGGTTTCTGTAGAGGAAGAACGAGGGGAAAGGGCAAGAGATAACGCTACTAACAGTATTCCTCCGCTGTGGCAGGAAGGAAACCTGCCATTGGCGACAGCAAGAATGGACTTGGAGGGCATTGTGCGCAGTGAGATAAGTCACACAGAGAAAGACACATCTGTATGATCTCACTCACATGTGGCATCTTAAACAGCTGGGCTTAGAGTAGGGGTGTCGAACTCAATCAGAGAAGGGGCCAAAATCTAAAATCCAGCCTAAATCGCGGGCCGAATGGTTTACTGAACAGTCATAAACTGACAATGTCATAAACTGACAGCGGAGTGCAGTGATGACAGCATGGTGCGGGCCACATTGCAAGGCCTGGCGGGCTGGATTTGGCCCCTGGGCCTTGTGTTTGACACATGTGGCTTAGAGGATGGAAAGGTGGCTACCAGGGGATGAGCAGGGGATGCAGGAATCGGGAAGGTGTTGATCAAAGGACACAAACACACAGGAGATGCATGAGGTCCGGTGACCTGAAGCACAGGCCTGCAGCGATAGCCAACCACACTGTCTTAAAGACTTCAACACTGTTAAGAGACAAGGTCTTAAGTGTTCCCACCACAGATGAAATGAAAAAACTATGTGATGTGATGGGAACTCATCTATGCTGTGGTGGCAGCCATATTGCTAATGCTATGATGGTAGCCATATTGCACCATATAACTGCAACGAAGCAACACATTGACACCTTGAACTTAAACCGTGTTATTTGTCCATTATTTCTCACGTTTAAAAATACCCATGATGAGAGCATGAAAGATGGACCAACTTGTTTCAAAGCTGCTGAGAGCCTTTGATCTGGGAGATGGGGAAAGCCTGGGCCACTCCTATCATTAGAATAGCTCATCTGCTGAGAATAAAAAGTCTGGCCTTCCCCCAAATACACATATGACTTACGGGATGATTTCAGTGGGGTGGCTGAAGGGCTGAGTAGCTGAGTCCCAGCAGCCCCAGCATCACGGGATGAAGGGACAGACACCGGGATTTGGTGACCACAATGGGGAGAATCCAAGCTTTAAAGGTGTACATGCTGGGGCTAGAGGTGAGCAACACAGAAAACACAGAGAGCGACTCTCGAACACTGAGGCCACTTTGCAAGAGGGAGCCAGTCATCGGATGAGGAAGCGCTTCCTCTCCCGAGCTGTTCCAGCTTTATCCTATGAAGAGCCCTGTTGTGCTTGGAATGGTCCTTGTGGTGCTTGTGATGGATTTTACAATGCCCTGCAGCCATAACCGTTAGGAAACGTTGGAAAAATAAAGCTCTATGACTCAGTGGGCCTGGAAATGGCGCAGCACACCTGGGCCACATGGTGAAGTCACAGCTAGAGAATTTAGCAGGCAAAACAGAACTTAGGAAAACAAGCTCTCTACTGTGGGGGGTTGGAGAAAGAGAGCGAGGTTCCCTTTTTCTTCTCTCTGACGTCAGATTTTGTATTCGTCCCACTTCAAGCACATCTCCTTTCCCGCCCATTCTGAGCGGGCTGCACCCTGCCTCAGATGCTCCCCAGGGGGGATGATTCCAGTGTCTATTACCTCCCAGGAGGATGACTGCGGAAAACATCTACCAGCAAAAGGAGCCTCCCCCTTGATGGATGGACAGCGCCATCTAGTGTTCCAAAGAGACACCAATTCTCTGACTCTTCATGTCTCTATTGCACAGAGTTCCCAGGGGTGCTAACACCATTTTTTTTTTTTTTTTAAGAAAGGAAGGAAGAGGGACAGAGTGTTAGAAACATCAGCTGCCTCCTAAATACCTTCCACTGGGGATGTGCCCGCAATCAAGGTACATGCCCTTGACTGGAATCGAACCTGGAACCCTTCAGTTCGTAGGCCCATGCTCTATCCACTGAGCCAAACCAGTCAGAGAAACCATCTATTCTTATTGGTTCTGGTGGTGAAAGCTCCCACAGCTGTCAAGTGTTTTTACTGGGCGGATGCAGAAGCTGTTTGTGGTGAGGACAAGGCAGCACGAGGTGAAGCTGGGAAGGTGAGCAGAGGTGTGAAATCAGGCCAAGCTGGGACCCACGTGGAATGCTCATTGTTTCCCCAGCATCCCAAGCATTTGGGGGCTCTGTGACTTGGCCAGAATGCATTCCCCATCCACTCTGCCTTGCCCATGCCGACTCCTCTTGGGAGATTCAGCTGGAGAGCCACCTTCTCCATGAAGCCCTCTCTGATCACCACTCCCTGCTCTTCCTTGACAGAATCGACTGTTTCTTTCAGCCCCTATCATATCCTCTAACCTTTAACACTTGAATGTGGTCTCAATGTTTACATATTTGTCTTGCATGTAGGCACTAGGTCTTGGTGTGTGACAGACCATGTCTTATTCTTTATGTCCCCAAGGTTTCCCCAAGGTTTAGCAGGGGATCTGCTTTTTTTTTTTTTTTTTTTTTTTTTTTTTTTTTTTTTTTAATGATCAAATATCCTATATTTGTAATTAAAAATATATATATATATTTTATTGATTTTTTACAGAGAGGAAGGGAGAGGGATAGAGAGCTAGAAACATTTATGAGAGAGAAACATCAACCAGCTGCCTCCTGCACACCCCCTAGTGGGGATGCGCCCACAACCAAGTTACATGCCCTTGGCCAGAATAGGACCCGGAACCCTTCAATCTGCAAGCTGACGCTCTATCCACTGAGCCAAACCGGTTTCGGCTATTTGTAATTTTTTGTTGCTATGTCTGCATGCTGTGCAACATAGGCCTTATTTTTTCCTGCATAATCATTTCTAGACAAGTGGTATTTATTACCCCTCCCCCCCCCCATCTCATTTTCTTACATTTAAAAAGTGAAACTGCTGCACACACAGAGAATTTTGCTCGCTGCCATAAAACAGTCCAGGGCTTCATCTCACAGCGTGCTCTGTCTTTTTAGTGGGGGAAAGACAGCACTATTTGATAATATGTACACTTGTCCCTTTTAAAAACTTATCTTGAATGAACTTTTGTAACAGGGGATCTTGCGATTAATATTCCTGGGTCCATGAATGAATGAAAGACTAAGAAAGCCAATAAAAAGTATGCACGTTTCATTTTGAAAAATGAGATTAGAAGCCCTGAGGGCAGGAAAACCAACGTCATTGGGGAAGAGGGAAGAAGTGCTGAAACTGGAGGCTGCAGAGCACTGAGAGCCAGCGGGGAGTGACAGGGAATTGTAGGAAGGTGACTCATTCAGTGCCAGAGAGAGAGCTATTTGTGTAGCACTAACACCCATGTAATGATGATCGTTATCCTCATCATATCTCAGCAGCACTAGACAGCCAGGGAATAGCTGTGCCGGGTCCTAAGGGCTGTGACTAAGAGCACTCACATATTAGAGAGGGTTCTAACTGCGAGTCATGAAAATGTAAGGTTTCTTGCTCCGGAAAGGTCTCCTCAAATCAGCCCTCAGAGCTAGAAACCTTCAAGACATCTTCGATCCTCCCCTTTCTCTGACTCACAACACCTCTTTCATTATCAGGGTCAAGTGCTGTCACCCCAGAATCGCCTTTTAAACCCCGTGTCCACCCACACAGCCAACACCCTGGTCCATCCCTCATCATTTCCCACTCAGATGATGGACAGCTCCCTTTGATTCCGGCCACAATTTCCCCTTCCGATCCATCATCCACCTCAGATCGCCCCGCTAGAATGACGCTGCTGAACCACAGATGTTATTGCAACACTCCCCCGGTGAGCGATCTAGCTAAGGATGTGTCAATTTTTGTTACTCCTTTCAAAAGACCAATTCGTAGTTTCATTGATTTTTTTCCTGTTTTTCTATTTCATTGTTCTCTCCTCTTGCCTTTTTTATTCCCTTCCTCCTGCTAGATTTCGGTATGATTGCTTCTTCTTTTGCTAGTTTCTAGGTATGAAGTGAGGTTGTTAATTTATGCATTAATTTTTTTTTAATTCAAGCATTTACAGCGATAAACTTTCCTCTCAGCCTGCCTTTGCTTCATCCCCTCTCTTTAGAGGTTTAAATTTGTTTCTAATTACATCCCTGCAAATGGATTTGCAGTTGTTATTTCATCTGTTCCTCACAGCATATAATGAGGTAGAAAAGTCAAGATCGGAGAGATTAAACAATGAAGCTCAGAGAGTTCAGCACATTTCTAATGACCACATGCCTTTCATGAGGTGCATCCAAGATTCAAATCCAGTTCTGCTGCCTGCACACCCAGGGCTGTCCCTGCAGCTCCGCCCTCTCCTCGGCTTGTCCTCCAGAAAGCTGAGCATTCCAGAGTCTTCAGAGAGATGCATTCCCTAGGGCAGTGGTCACCCATAAGTAACATGCGGCTCTTGAGCCGTGGTTTGCCACTCTGTTGACTAATGAGTTTGCTGACCACTGACCTAGACTCTCAATTCCAATAATTACAGGCTGTTGTTGTTCCAAGCCCCTATCTCAGTGGTCGGCAAACTCATTAGTCAACAGAGTGGCAAACCATGGCTCTCGAGCCACATGTGGCTCGCGAGCTGCAGTTTGCAGACCACTGCCCTAGGGAGAACACCAGTCCACATGGGGGACATTTTGAGACCTCATTGCCTCCAGCTTGGCCCATTGCAGGAGCTCCCCATAACCTCCATCTGCAGGTCCTCTTCCAATGCATCTCGTGCTGGGCTCACCTTCCTCAATCAAAGCATCCCTAACAGTCCTCCTTTAAGCAACACTTCTTAATGAATTCTTGAATATGTATTGCCTCATCTGTCTGAAATTCAAGGCACCGGTTCTCACCTACCCGCCAGTGACATGAAGTGTCCAGGCACATTCTCTGTCCTTTTTCTCAGCTGTGACTCCACCAGAGGTGATCCTTCCTCCCTGGACAGCCCTTCCTCAGCCCGCTGCGTGTACAAATCCTGTCCATCCTCCATGACCCGGTTCAAGGTCAATGTCAAGTCCTCCCTGACCCCAGCATTTGCAAGAGATTTCTCCCCTCTTCCAAGTACCCGTCACACTCCAGCTGTCCACTCAGGAGAGGTCCATCGCATTACCCCATGCCCTCACATGCCATGGGCGCCTTGGGAACGGGTTTCATAATACAAAGTGGCTCCAGTGTCCTGGGTGCTCACTGTGAGCCAGGCACTGTGCATAGGGTGCGTGTTCAACTACATGCATTTGTTCATACCATCCTCTTCCCAACCCAGTGAGGTAAGCTCTACCAGCAACATGTCACAGATACAGAAAGGGAGACTCACTAAGATAAGAAACGTGGCCAAGGTGACATGATCTGGCAGAGATAGCTACCGTCTGCCCCACTTCATGTTCCCACCGACATAATAGAGTGGCTGCTTGTGACTGCTTCCCAGCGTCCCTTGCATCTAAGGGGCGCCAACAGAATCGAAGAGGAAGTGATGGATGCTATGTCTAGGCCAGTGGTCGGCAAACTGCAGCTCTCAAGCCACATGTGGCTCTTTGGCCCCTTGAGGGTGGCTCTTCCACAAAACACCACAACCTGGAAGAGTCTATGTTGAAGAAGTGGTATTAGAAGAAATTTAAGTTTAAAAAATTTGGCTCTCAAAAAAAAATGTCGATCGTTGTCCTGTTGATATTTGGCTCTGTTGACTAATGAGTTTCCCAACCACTATTGTAGGGAGCAGGTGTGCCTCCCGCCCTCTCTGCTGTACGTGCTGACCAGATACTGAGGACTCTAGACCCAGGAAATGGAAGGCTCCTGAGTCTTCCTCTCACCACACCCGCCAACTGGAAGTAAGCACACAGAACTATCTCATTTATGAGGAAAATGTATGAAGCCACTGGAACGTGGGAGGTGGTAGGGCACCTGGCATTACTGTCACTCATTCAAACACAGAAGGAGAGTTAGAGCTCAAATTCAGCCTCAGGAAAGGCGACCTTAGAGGGTATCTATCGTCTTGATTGAGGGAAGACAAGAACCTATGTTTATAAGACCCCAAGACTGTACTTTTAATGACTAGAAGCCAGCATTGTCCCATAAGGTTGGCAAAGACCCTTCTTTACAAGGATCCCTGATGTGCCTGTAACAGGCAGACATAACACCTCCCCCAGCGTTCCAGAATGAAAATCTCCAGTTTTTGTGCTATGCTAGAAGCCCGCCTTGCCAACCACCGCCCCAGGAGAAGCCGTCGTGTGCTCAGCGCAAGAAGCCCTCCGTTAAGCTGGACTGCCACTTTCCAAGCAGACAGAATGGCACCTTCCGCAGAGTGGATCTTAAAAAATATGCTATTTGGCCCCCACTCTGAGGACTGTACTGTCCTAAGTATTTGGAAGACGATGGAACAGCTTAAAGAAGAGCCTACCCCTGGCCGGTTTGGCTCAGTGGATAGAGCATCAGCCTGAGGACTGAAGGGTTCCAGGTTCGATTCCTGGTCAGGGCACATGCCTGGGTTGCAGGCTCAATCTCCAGTGGAGGGGTGAGCAGGAGGCAGCCGATCAATGATTCTCTCTCGTCATTGATGTTTTATCTCTCTGGCCCTCTCCATCTCTGAAATCAATAAAAAATATATATTTTAAAAAAAGAAAAAAAAGAAAAAAAGAAGAAGAGCTCATAGCCAACAGGACATCCATATGGAAAGGAAAGCCACCCTTCCATGTCTTCTGGATCCCAAATCCAGTGCTGTGGCCCCAAACCCCATTACACAGCGCCCTTCAGGCCTCCTCCTTAGGTTAGAAAGGTGCTCCATCATTGTCAAAAACAGCGCTCTTGCCCTGACTGTTTTGGCTCAGTGGATAGAGCTTTGGCCTGCGTACTCAAGGGTCCCGGGTTCGATTCTGGTCAAGGGCATGTACCTTGGTTGTGGGCACATACACAATAGGGAGTGTTGTGCAGGAGGCAGCTGATCAATGTTTCTCATCGATGTTTCTAACTTTCTATCTCTCTCCCTTCCTCTCTGTAAAAAAAATTAATAAAATATATATATTTTTTTAAAAAGAAAGAAAAAAAATGGCCCTTTGTGCTCTTGGTTCTGAAGGCTCCCTTTCCAGCTGCCAGGACGCAGCCCCACGCCCACCAGCTCACTGCCCTGCGTGCCCACGGCAGCAGTCAAGGCCAGACTCTCCCACCGTCCCTGGGCGGCTTGTTCCCATCACATCCTTCACGAAGGACCTGGAACCCTGCCTCTCACATCACCTGAGTCCCAGGACGAGAGGGAAAACGTGGAGATTGCTTTCTAAGGAAAGCCCACAACGACCTTCGTGTTTGCTGTACACGCTACAAAGGCTGGTCCCTGTGGGAGCGTCCACATGATGGCGAACCCCATTCAATCCTGGATCCCGCTGCCCTGGACCTGGGAAAGCAGCTAACCTCCAGTGATGGAAAGAGGCGCAGAAAGGCCACCTTTGAATCTGTGAGGTCACACTCAGCTCAGACAGCGTGGCATTCACTGAATTGGTCGCCCGCGCAGGCCACTTTCTCAAAACAACCATCTGTCTGAAAAGAGGTATTAGGCTAACGTTGTTAGAAGCTCAGAGGTCAGGTTCTCAAATGATATTTGTCTGCTATTTTGTCAACGTTCTAACGGTTGTTTAAAAGATGGAAGAATCAAGGAAGAAAAAAACACAACATAAAAAGGAAGAAGGAAAGAAGGGGGTGAGGAGGTCAATGCAGAGTCCACACAGAGAACGCGCCGAGGAAATACAGAGATGGGTCACAGGGCTGGGTACAGGGAAGGGAAATGCTTAGGTGAATGCGGGCCCTGCTGGGCAGGTTGTACCTGCCAGGCCACTGCCTACACACCTGGGTAACTCCATGCCCCACACTTCCCGACGAAGTCCCCACAGCGTCAGCCATCAAGGCTGTCAAATGGCTCATTGAGGAGGCTTCTGCTCAGCCTCCTGGCAAAGCTCTGAACATCAAAGAGAAAGCTGTACGAGCAATGAGAGAGAGAGGAAAGGGTTACCCTACAAAAGGTACAGTTAGATTGACAGCAGTGTTCTTATAAGAACAATAGAGACCGGACAACTGTGGAGTGACATCTTCAGAGTTCTTAAGCAAAGCACCAGCCATCACAGCATTCCGTGCCAGCTCTCTGATAGTCAAGAACAGTGGTGACGCACTGCATTGGTCAGCATCCTAGAGCGGGTAGGTCCAAGGATTAGGTCCAAGCCTCGCCCTCATGGGGCAGCAGATTAAATGGACCCTGGAAATCAGAGTGTAGGCCTATATTTATGGACCTAGAATTTCCCAAAAGAAAACAAAGGCATCTCTTTCTGGAAGAAGGAAAGAAAGCCATGGCAGATACGTTTGGGCTGATTTTAGGCTCTTAATCTATTGCAACCTCTGAGAGCACATCCCTTCTCAGACATAGGCTGGGCTCATATGATGGACGAGGGATTGAACTGGCCTGAGGGGCCAACACTTAGTCATTGGGATGGGTCAGGAGAACGTTGACATTGTCACAGTTCTCAGAGATCCTACAAGACCCTGAATTAAGTTTGTTTGTGATCATTATAAAAAGTAAATGTGGGCCGAAACCGGTTTGGCTCAGTGGTAGAGTGTCGGTCTGGGGACTGAAGAGTCCCAGGTTCAATTCCGGTCAAGGGCATTGGTTGGTTGTGGGCACATCCCCGGTGGGGTGTGTGCAGGAGGCGGCTGGTCGATGTTTCTCTCTCATCGATGTTTCTGGCTCTCTATCTCTCTCCCTTCCTCTCTGTAAAAATTCAATAAAATATATTAAAAAAAAAAAAGTAAATATGGCCGAAACCGGTTTAGCTCAGTGGATAGAGTGTCTGCCTGTGGACTGAAGGGTCCTAGGTTCGATTCCGGTCAAGGGCACGTACCTTGGTTGTTGGCACATCCCCAGTAGTGGGTGTGCAGGAGGCAGCTGATCAATGATTCTCTCTCATTGATGTTTCTAACTCTCTATCCCTCTCTCTTCCTCTCTGTAAAAAATCAATAAAAATATATTTTTTAAAAAAGTAAATGTGCTCCAAAGGAGGGAAGTGGGTGCTGTGCTCCCCCCCCCCAAAAGAGGAGGCATCCAACTCCTCATTGTCCATAGTTCCAACTTAGCTTAATGCTCTAGATCAGTGGTCAGTAAACTGGCTTGCGAGCCACATGCAGCTCTTTGGCCCCTTGAGTATAGCTCTTCCACAAAATACCATGGGCTGGGCAAGTCTATTTTGAAGACATGGTGTTAGAAGAAGTTTAAGTTTTAAAAATTTGGCCCTCAAAAGAAATTTCAATCGTTGTCCTGTTGATATTTGGCTCTGTTGACTAATGAGTTTGCCGACCACTGCTCTAGATCTTTCACTTACATGTCTTGTTATAATGTCTCCAAGATAATCTTTCACTACTCCTCAAACAAACCTTCCCTTCCAAATGATTGGATTATTGGTGAACATTTGAAAATATGCCACATTTTAATAACTACATATTTAATAAAGATTAGTTGTTTGTTGATCAGTTGACTGGTTGACAAAACAGAGGCAATAGCTATGCCTCTATGTCTGGGCATCCGTACTGAGGTAATCCATTGTTGATGTATTATAACATCAGGCTGTACATGGAAGGAGAAACCTTCTCTAGCATACAGGCCTGCACCGTGACCGCCAGGTTGTAACAACTCTCATTAAAGCAGTATGGTTGGCTACAGGAGCTCAGATGCAAGCTTTGGAGCCAGGTTTCCTGAGATCTGACTCTAATTCTACCACTAGCTCCGTGACCTTGGGGAAGACATGTCATTTCTCTGTGCCTTGATCCTGAACTATAGAAGTAAACTAAGACGTGGCTCATAGAATACTTGCGAGAATTTAATGAAGCCATATGTGTCAAATGGAAATGTGTCTGATACATGGGACACATTCAGTGTAAGTTAGCATGGGTTGCTATTATTTTTATTAACATTGAAATCACCCAGAACAAGAAAGAAACATCTGCTCTACAACTTAAATTCTAGAGACACAAAATACTGAGGAGCTCCCAAGACTAGACATCAGGTGTCTTCACTCTCTACCTACCACTCATTCCATTAACTCTGTCATTGATACTATCCAAGTCTCCTGGCTCAAAACTAGCACTTTCATCACTCTACCATTATTATGACAGCAAATTCTGCTGTTAATACTTAATACTGTTAATAACTATAGCTTCTGCTGCTTCTGGGCTATCCTCACTGCCTCACTACCAGAAACCAGGCATGCACCAACCCAATGCCAGACCCTTAAGTAATTATCTCTAATAATAACACTTTATTTCTTCAAGAATTGTGTTTATCTCCCCATTTCACAGATGCGGAGACTCTTAAATAACTTACTCTCCACTCAAAACCAGTGAGAAAAAGGGTCAGGATTCAAACCCAGGTCCCTCTTGCTCCCAAGTCAGGGCCTGTTCCACTTCAGCAGTCTGCCTCTCTACCTAAAATGTACTGGACCACAACAGAGCCAGCTTCTACCAGTGTTATGCAGCTGTTTCTCGCAGCCTGCAAAACAGATCGCTCCCAGGTGCTCAGCCTGTCAGTTGGTGCCAGCTTGTCAAAATGCCAGTGGCATTGCAATGACTGAGAAAAAGCACGAGCCGATGGCTTGTTCTACACCCAGCAGATACATCTGTCCCAGGAGCTGTAACAGCAGTGACACGGAGCACACCCACTGACTTGTGAGGTTTCGCGCAAATGACAAGTTTGTGGATGCCATTTGGGGACCAAGGGCAGGGATAAACTGTCATACTCATCTGCAGGGAGGAAAGCAATAATAAAAATTTAATAATAAAAAAAAAATGACCGGGATCAAACCACCAGGGGGCCTGAAATCCGGAGTGCAGGGGTTGAAGATAGGTTTAAGATAAGGCTGTCTTCCTTCCTGTGTTTGGGAAGCCTTGACACTCTCACTTTCTCACTAGGCTCCCCCGTTCCAGCGCTTGGCACAATTATTTTGATAAATTGTATCCCTCTGTGACAACCTCACTGGAGTCTAATCGACAGAAACGCAAAGCAATCAAGGGAGAAGAAAGCTGTGCTGTGTGGAAGCCACAGATAGATGGGGCCAGTCCCCAACGTGGGTGAGAGAAGGGAGCCCGATGGGAGCTGTTTTGCAAGGTGCTTGACTCGTGGACGCATATGTCTCCTAGAACCTGGCGATGGTGCTTCAGAAGGCGGAGACAAATGAGAAAGTGGTAGCTCACCAAATAGAAGCCAGTTTTCCAAGAGAAGGAAGCAGGAGCCCAGGCTCATGCCTCAATGTGGTGTTTCTATGCACCCCCCATCACCTGGCAGGGGATTCGCAGGCCTGGAAAACCTCTGCTGAGCTCCAAAGGGAGGGAGTGCTTTGAATTCTGAGTTATGACAGCTCATTTAAATTCTCATTTTCCCAAAAGTTTGCTAAACCTTGTCAGGCGTTGGTTTTCTAAAGCAGGTCCAGACATCTTAGCATACAAAGGAGCAAGGAAGAATTCTGAGGGGTTATACGGAGAGAGAACAAAATGAGGGGGTAGGAGTAGTAAACCTCCAAGTAGAGGGAGTTGCCTAAGTTGGGTTGTTAGCAGCCTATATGGTGGTGGTGGTGGTGGTGGTGGTGATTGTGGTGGTGATGGTGATGGTGATTGTGGTGGTGATGGTGATTGTGGTGGTAATGGTGGTGGTAATGGTGGTGGTGGTAGTGGTGGTGGTGGTGGTGGTGGTGGTGATGGTGATAGTTATAATGAAGATGATGGTGATGTTGGTGATAATAATAATGGTGATGGTGGTGGTGATAGTGATGAAGATGGAGATGATGATGATGATAGTGATGGAGATGGTGATGGTGTTGGTGATGCTGGTGGTGACAGTGATGATTATGATGATGATGATGACATTATAATAATAGCAGCTACCACTTGGACATTTACTCTACTTCTGTTAAGAACCTCTGTCTGTGATAGCTATTATATATCTACAGGTGTCATGTTTTCTCCTACTTCTCATCCTCCCTCTGCACCCCATCCCACATCCTTTGTATTCAGCAATGATCAGAATGGGGGAGAGAGGCGGGATACCTCCACCCTCAGAGCCCAGAAGGAACCAACCCTGCAGACACCTTGATTTCTGGTCTCAGAACTGTGAGGAAATAAATTTCTTTGGTCTATGCCTCCCAATCTGTGGTAATTAGTTACAATAGCCCTAGAAAACTAATACATGGGTGGAGAAGTAAACCCCACCTCCAGAGGAGGGTGTGTTAAGTTCACATTGCAGAGCAGAATAGTGATGGGAAAGAGTGTTGGCCCATCTTTGGAAAAACTGTCTTTTACTACCACTCATTCCCAAACAGAATAGCCTCGGTAGTTATTAACTTGGTTTCCCTGCATTAGTAATTTATACATTCTATTTCTAATTCTATTTATGACTCTCTGTGTGTGTGTATGTGTGTGCGCGTGAGCAGGTGTGCACCTGCGTGCGTGTGTGTACTCCTTGCTGTGGGTCTTCCAATGTCTTTTTTGGAAAGTGTTAGGGTATGAACAATCCAACAACATTTTTCTCTGGATACAGCTTATACCTCAACTTGCAAGTTTCACTGTTCTTTCTGTGAAACTAAATTTCAAACTTTTTTCTCAGTAGAAGATAAAGATTGAATTAAAAATTTGACCTGCTGTGGCGAGATCAAGGAACCATAATTAATCAACAAGGTGTTTGATTATGCTTCTGACACTCCTACCCACAAGCCTCCAGAGGCAGTCCATCCCAAAGCTACAAGGAGACCACAGGAATTGGGCATACACTGAGTGGCGAGATTATTATGATCTCTGAACGCATAATAATCTGGCCACTCAGTGTATATCCTATATAATAAAAGGCTAATATGCAAATTGTCCCCTCTACCAGGAGTTCGACCAGCAGGCAGGCCGGCCAACCGCCCATGTCCCCTCCCACTGGCCACACACTGAGTGGCCAGATTATTATGCATTCATAGATCATAATAATCTGGCCACTCAGTGTATGCGACAGCCACCTATGGATCTAAAAATTGGAGTGTGTCCTGAGCACTGGAAAGAGAGAACCTTAGACAAGTCTCTGTGCCTGTTGACCACACCTCAGGAAGCTGCTTTTCTCCAGCTGTTTACCAGGAATCTGAGATGAAAGACTTGAAGCTTAAATACCATTTAGTCACTGACAACTCATTATCAAGTGAGGCAATGGATGTGGACAAACTTTTTAAAATCTATCTATACTAATAAAAGGGTAATATGCTAATTATACCAGGTCAACCAGACATCTTCCGGATATCTGACTTCCTTCAGGACAAAGACAGGGTGGCGGGGCCTGAAGCAGAGGTAGTTAGGGGTGATCAGGCCAGCAGGGAAGGACAGTTGGGGGTGATCAGGCTGGCAGTGAAACAGTTAGGTGGCAATCAGCCAGGTAGGCAGAAGCAGTTAGGGGCGATTAGCCAGTCAGACATTCCTCAAAGGGTCCCAGATTGTAGAGGGTGCAGGCCAGGCAGAGGGACACCTTTCCCCACCCTGTGCATGAATTTTGTGCACCAGGCCTCTAGTGTAACAAATATAAGACAGTAGAGATCACCATGAATGGTTAGAATGAGACCATGGTGAACTTCTCATCCAATGCTTAACAAATCCACCATATCCCTCCACTAACAAGAAGCTCACTACCAAATAAACATGTTACAGATTCAGCTACCAAGGCTGAGGAAGCTTGCTATCTGTCCACATAATTTAGTAGCAGGCAGAGGAGGTGGGGAGAAAATCACCCAAGAGATAAAAAACATCCCAAGCCTTTGTCAGGCATGGATGCAAGAATTAAATATACTACCTGTGTGATGAGAAGTCCAAGTTGAGAATCCAAGAATAACATTAGTCTAAGATGACTGAAATTGCAGGATTCAAGTAGAAATGAATGTAAAACCACCCTGAATGTGATGATTATAGTTCTCTTTGCAACCGAAAGCAAAAGGCAATGTGAATAAATCTCATGAAGTGACATTTACTAGGGAAAAAATTACCAAATGCATGAGCAAATGAACTATGATGATAATAGGAAAATTATCCACCTTCTTTTCAAAGCTTGGACTAACAATAGATCTAAAAGAGTTCTAGATGTACTTAAAATGAACAAAAAAAATAAAAGGCTATTTTGAGTTAAAAATACCAACAAATAGAACTTCAAGGAGTATAAACACAGTCATTGAAATAAAAAACTTGGTAGTTGGTTAAAATACAGTTAGACTCAGCTAAAGAGAGAATGAATAAATTGGAAAAATTATTCAGAATGTAACAAAAGGAGATAAAAAAACGAAATAGAAGTTAGACATTTAAGATAAAATGAGATGGTACAAAGTATATCTTGAATCTTTAAGAGGCTAACCAAGGAACCTCAAAATAAGGCAAAAATTGACATAAATACAAAGAAAAAGGTGACAGATCCATAATCACAGAGAAAGATATTAAGAAATTTCTCTTAGAAACTGATAGATTGAGCAGATCACTTCCAGGACTTAGAACATTTAAACAATCGAATGAGCTAACTTGAGCAAAGGACAAATAGAGACATTCACCACCAAAGAGAACATATTTGTTATGTAGCTCATGTGAAACCATTGCAAAAAGTGACCACAAAATAGCCCTTACGTAAAAAACTTAGCAAGTACCAAAGAATCAATATTTTGCAGTACCATAAAATCTGGAATCAATAACAAAAATGCAGTTTGCTAAAGCCACACTTGACAACTGAAATTGAAAATACACATCGTCATGAGTCCTGATGTGATGAAGAAATGACAATGGGAATTAGAAAATGTTCAGAATTCTATAACAACGAAACTGGTACATACAGAAGCCTTTATGACATTGCTAATGTGATACTTAGTGGGGGAATTAAAAACTTGAAATTCAAATATTGAGAAATAAGGAACACTGAAAATAATTTAGGAAGCTGTTACAATCAAGGAGAGGAGAGAGAAACAACAGAATAATCCCCACAGGCAAGAGACCCACACACTCCCCAGCCCGGTAGCTTCGGACATTTTCTGATTCTGCAAGGCTGGCTGGCTTAGAGGTTCCTTCTCTGAGCTCCCAGAATAACACGCAAGTCCTCAGAGCCCCGCTTTCCACACTGAACCCCTGGAAGGCCAGTGCTGGGTCTTCATCACTGATGAATTCCCAGCGTTTCAGACAGTGCCCGGCACACACCAAAAACAAAGACTGAGCAGACACTCTCAGCATGTCCCTGGTCCACCCAGGGCACAGGAACAGACCCACAAAGACCTCACAGCAGCTCTGTACTCCTGGAGAAGTCGGGTGACTCATTCTGTTCCCAGCACTTGATAAAAATACCTCTTATCCAAATCCAATTTATAGGCGCCAATCTATCTACTAATCTTAATGCACTTTCCAAGTGGATTTCTTAAACGGGAGCAGAAATGTGCTGGCTGGCTGACACATCCGTAGCCTATTGGTAGATAGATTGCACTCGCTAAATGAGTATTTTGGCCCTCCGCTTTTCAAAGCAATCTTATATCATTTTAGTCAACATGGATACAATCTCAGACCTCTTGCTGGGAACAGAAAGAAATAGGTTTTTCTTTCCCCACCCCCATTTTTTTTTTCATATCTGTTCCCCAAGGAGGGTAGTTCTTATGTCTTATGTTCTCCTGACAGGGCCTCCAATAGAACATTGATGGCACTCAATAAACATAAGTCGAATGTAACAATTAGTAAAGCTGAGAGCTGACCTCCAGGGGCACCGTTGGTTCACCAGGGATATTCTCACAGTACTGCAACTGTGTAGCTTATCAACGAAAATACACTGAGTGGCCAGATTATTATGATCTCGGAACACATAATAATCTGGCCACTCAGTATGTGTGTGTGTGTGTGTGTGTGTGTGTGTGTGTGTGTGTGTATTAAAGGCCTGGTGCATGAATTCGTGTATGGGTGGGGTCCAGCCTGCCTGGCCAAGGGGAGGGGACATGGCCAGCCTGCCTGCTGGTCAAACTCTTGTTCCAGGGGACAATTTACATATTAGTCTTTTATTATATAGGATATATACTGAGTGGCCAGATTATTATGTGTTCAGAGATCACAATAATCTGGCCACTCAGTGTAGATTGCCTCACGGCTCTGGGGGCTGGAAGTCTGAGAGGGCAGACCGCAGAGTTGGTTTCTGAGGGCCAAGAGGAAGACCCTGATCCAGCCCTCTCTCCTCACTCCTGGTGATTTGCTGGCTGGTTTTGGCGTTCCTTGGCTTAAGATAGCATCGCCCTCACTTCTGCCTTCATCTCCACGTGGTGTTCATCTTGATGTCAAAGCTCCCCTTTTTATTAGGACTCCAGTCATATTGGCCTAGAGCCCCGCCCTACTCCAGTCCTGCTTCATCTTAACTTACCTACTACACTATTTAGAAATAACCTTAGTTCTCATTAGTGACATGCTGAGGTACTGGAAGTTAGAACTTTAATACTATTTGAATTGGGGGGTGGGGGGCATCGATTGAGGTACCTACCATTTGTAAATTAAGAGATTTTTAGTATCCCCAATTCTCAGATCCCTGTTTTCTTTTTGTTTTTGTTTTTTTTCATTCATTCACCTAGCCAACCTTTACTGAGCTCCGTTTTTTTAAATCAAGTGCTGTCTAAGACACCAGGGCTATAACACTGAACCAGACAGACACAATCACAACCTTCAGAAAGCACGTGCTCCCGTGGGGAGTAAAGGTAATGAAACATGCATTAACAAGAAATTGAGTCAAGTGCCACGTGGTGAAAATTACAGAATTAACCAGGAGTATAGGACAGAATCGTCACACCTTGTTTGAGGACTGGGGAAGAGAGCTGGGATGTACTCTCCTGAGAAGTGACATTAAAGTGAGCACTTGAGGATATATGTCAGTTGGGTAAGAGGAATGCAGAGCCAAGCTTTTGGAGCTAACAGAAAGATTAAATTGGATAAAACAATTCAGATAAATGTTATCCTCTTGCTCCCACTTGCTCCAATGAATTCAATTCCTTTAGACTACTGTGGTATGAAGCTGCTCATGGGTGCCAGGCTCTGAACTGGCTTCCCATAGCTTATCTACTTTTTGATGACAACTCTCTCTTTTACTTTATTTTTTAAATCCTCACCCAAGGGTATTTCTCTGTTGAATTTTAAAGAGAGTGGAAAAGAGAGGGAAAGACAGAGAGAACCATCGATGTCCATTGGTTGGTTGCCTCTGCACATACCCCAACCAGGGCCTGAAACAGGAAGGAGCTTGCAACCCAGGTATGTGCCCTTGATTGGAATCGAACCTGGGACCTTTCCGACCACAGACTGATGCTCTATCCACAGAGCCAAACAGATTAGGGCTTGATGACAATTCTTAAAGTACTAGCATCGTCTGGAAAGTAACAGTAAGAACTATCCCATTTGGACTCAATTATGCAAATGCAATACAAAGAGGGTGAAAATCTTTTCTAATAGCATATTGTGACATTATAAGCATCATTATTATCATTCCTTTATTACATATTTATGTCTGGGCACGGTGATGAATGCAGCCTAGAGTGTCATTAATATTGTAGATGCTGAGTTGGTGCTGCTGAATTTGTGGTCCTACAAGTAGCCTCCCTTCGTTCTTACAAGAATTTTGTCCACTTAAGTCTGCACGAACACAATTGATTTTTAGGAGCTAAATGCACACATTTCATGCAGCCGCACAGAAATGTACTGAGTTGATTAGGACACTGCGTGCCAGCCTGTCCGGATGAACTTGAGCCCTGCCTTTGTCATTCACGTCAGCTCTTTCCCAGTCCATGTGCTGAGCTTCCATTCTGTGACCACGGCTGAGATTCTGCTGACAGGATCACAGCCCTATTTTATTTCCTCTGCTTCTACCAACTCCAGGTTCAGAGAACCAGAGCAACTGCCAGTTGGCACCTGTCTCCAGCTCCTGAGAAGATACAGCCTGAAGCAAGATTCAATCATCTTCTTTCACCCCTTCTCCTCTGTGGGACTTGTTAGGAATCCTGCTCTCAGATTCAGGGACTCGATGGCCCACTCATGCCTTTGAGGGGTCTTCCTTCTGCCCCTGATTGTGAGGGCACCTTTAAGATGACCCACTGCTGACAGAGCACCTCCCATCCCACGTCCCCACCTCCTACTTCCCCACCCCCCCGTCTATGTGCTGAGAGTACATGCCCTGCCCAGACCAGTCCATGGTTTGCAAGTGGTTTGACAGTCTCAGAGGTAAAAAGAAGGAACCAATTTTGTTCACATAGTTCAAATTAATTGTGCTTTTTAAAAGAAATCACATTGTTTCCCAAAATAATTGCATTCTTAAAAAGTTTGAAGCCTACCACGTGGCCATCATATAATACAGGGTATTCCAGGAAAATGTATACACATTTTAAAAGGTGATTCTATTACATTTTGAAAATGAAATGTATTTTAATAAGCACTGCCTTTATAATTATTCAAAGTGTGTGTATACATTTTTTGGAGGGATACCCTGTATTTTACATCATTGGGGTGATTGGTTTCATTTACTCAATTCTCATATTTTTCAATGTTACTCTACTGTGTTATATTATGCCCCCAACTGTTATTTAAAAAATATATACCATTGACTCAAAGTAGTCCTTTGAGTCATAAAAGTACTGAAAATATTAATGATATTATAAATGTAAATTATGGACAGAGCCACATACAATATAAAACGAGGGAAGTTAAAAATAACATGGCACATATAAAATATGGCAAGGTCTCCACACAATATAAAGTGAAGAGAAAATCTTCAGCCGAAAAATGAAAACCGTAAATAGATGTAAAAATAAAATGTGAAAGATAATAAGTATGTGAAAATGTGTCTTATTGAACTTGCAATCCATTAGCTTCTGCCCAGGGAACTGTCAGTTATGAATCCTTGCAAAACTGGCAGGTAGCCATAGCAATGCACCATTTTCACATAAAACAGTGAGCGGCCTCTTTGGTAATCCAGTCAAGTCTCCCCCACCACCACCCCAGTCCTTCTACCAAATAATTGTTGTTAGTATGAAGTAAATGGCTTTTATATCCAAATGTAGAAAAGAATCCAAAACTCCAGAGGCATCACTCAAAATATGTATAAAGCATATCATTGAACCAGTCAAAAAGTGAATGAAAATTTTGCAAAATTCCTTGATTTAATAATGTTTTAGAATATTGCATACTATTCATGGTAAAGAAAATGGGAAGAGAAATTACTAGGTATGAATTCCCAGCCTATATTTTGCAGACTACTGCTGTGCAGAGTGTGAATTGACTCCTTGGATGTGTGTAATACATGTAGGACAGAAGCACTCAACAGGCTTTATCATTGAAAGCTTGTGCCATAAGAAGATTTTCTTTTTCATTTAAACTGAAATGATTTGTGTTGGTGTTCTTTGTTAGGGCACCATAATGCCAGGGTTCTTTCCCCAGCCTTACAAAGGCTTCAGCATTCTGGAGAAAGGGGCTGCATGTAGATGATTAAAGAGTCCAAGGATGAAAGATAGTTTTGAAAGGTATTGGGGGTCAGAGGAGCTTCAGCTGAAGAAGCTAGAAGACTCTCCTTCAACTCAGAATTTCTTAAGACTATACTATGAAAAAATTCTTCAATTATCTATCTATCTATCTATCTATCTATCTATCTATCTATCTATCTATCTATCTAAAAGCCTAATATGCAAAGTGTCCCCTCAGAAGTTCCACTGACCTGAATTTTGATCTCACACTATGACTTGCGCTGACCACGAGGGGGCAGCATGGAGCGAAGGAAGGCCTGATTGGCAACCGCAGCTACTAGGGACCCTACCCAAGCATGAATTTCGTGCACTGGGCCTCTAGTGTGGCTAATAATTATCTGTCATTGTCAGAGAAAGAAACTGATGATATATTATTGATGATGCTTCAAAAATCACATCCAAGGGCTGCCACAAACCATGTAGAAACATTTTCCACAGATGCATTCAACCAAAGAATGAATGGATGTTCATCTTTCAAGTGGAAAGAGTTTTTTGAAAGCTATGCTTTGCATATGAAGTGCTTCTGTCTATTGGGACATGGAAAATAATCTTTAGTGATTAATCTATTCCTTGTGAGTCAATGTTTTACTTGAGGATCCAAGATTATCTAGATATCCTTACAATTATAAATTAAAATATCCCTATTTGGCAGGAATAAATATTAAGGAAATATACTGATTGTGGGACCTGGACATGTCTTAAACTTTTCACTTCCTCATTCTTACTATTTCTGTTTTCCCCAAGATTGGAACCTCATCATTAATTTTTTTTTTTAATTTAATCCTGCTCTAACTGGTTTGGCTCAGTGGATAGAGCATCGACCTGTGGACTCAAGGGTCCCAGGTTCGATTCTGGTCAAGGGCATGTACCTTGGTTGCGGGCACATACCCAGTAGGGAGTGCAGGAGGCAGCTGATTGATATTTCTCTCTCATTGATGTTTCTAACTCTCTATCCCTCTCCCTTCCTCTCTGTAAAAAATCAATAAAATATATTTTTAAAAATTTAATCCTAACTTAAGGATATGTTCATTGATGAGAGAGAGAGAGAGAGAGAGAGAGAGAGAGAGAGAGAGAGAGAGAGAGAGAGATGAGAGAGAAATGTTAACTGATTGTCTCCCACACATGCTCCAACCAGGAACAAACCTGCAACCTAGGTATGTGCCGTGCCCAAGAATCAAACACGTAACCTTTCTCATGTATGGGACGATGCTCCAACCTATGGAGCCACCCATCCAGGGCTCATCATTGACTTTTGACCCATGACTTCATCTGATTGCTTGCTGTGTTCTCTACTGGGCCTTGAGTACCCTACTCCACCTACCAGATCGAATATTTTAGAGCCAACTGCTCTAGCCTTGGCGGTCAGATAGACACTGTTTCCTGTAGTGTGGGCTTCCCATGTGGTCTTTGTGGAGCTCACTATGAAGAAAGACATACTTCTTCCTCACCTCTGTTGGATCCTTCTATGGGGAGATAGCTCAACTAGTGGAGCACACCTGGCCTTAAGGATCTTCATGTATCAGGCATGTGATCTTTGAAGAAGAAGCTGTTCTACCAGCCTGGCAAAGAAACCGAAAAAGAAGGTGAGGCTGGTTTGCTCTGTATTTTTGTTAATTTTTCTGAATGCTACCAGGTTGATGGTAAAGCTCAGTCTTATTATACATGTTTATAACCTCTGTGTCTGGTATCTAAAACATACTCAATAAGGGTTTGGACAAATGAAAAAATTAATGAATCAAGTAAACCTTTGCTAACTCCTACCAAGGATCTTTTTAAGTTATAACTAGTTGCATGTCGTTTTTAATGGCAATTCCCTCAGGTTTTTTCTTGTTTTAATTTCAAGCTCATTAATATATATTTCCAGAACCTTGATGGTAACACAGAACAATATCTACTTTCTCGCACGCAGTCTTCCAGCCGAACCTTCCTTCTCTGTCATTTGTTCAAAGAGCAGAGATGCCTATGCTGTCAATGTAGACGCGTTTTATTAGTACATTCTATGCCCTGAGATGTAATTATCCTGCTTCTGAGCATTTAAATTCACTTAAAGCATATTAAATGCTCTATTCTCATTCTCATTTTTCTTCCAGGAAGTGTCCCCTTAAAGATAGCTTTTCTACCATTTCTTGTCGGGAATTATTCCCCCTGGCAGCAAAGCCAAGTGGGAATTGAGTCATTTACTTTTCTCTTTCATGTGCTAACATCCTAATTTCTGCCCAAAGAAGGGAGCCTGTGCCTTTCTTTGTTTCGTCTGTTCTATTGTGTACAGCGCTGCCAGCCTCTGCTCTCCCTGGCCACGTACTTTTGGGTTCAGCACTTTGCTGTTTGGCTATGATTCCCATCTTCTGTATTTTGTACAGGTGTTTCTATTTTAAAAACAGAGGGAAGGAGACCCCTTTCATGGTCACGGTCTTAGGTCTCTGGGATTCAGGGTTTGTGCAGGGTCACCATCCTTCTTGATCATGGCTGAGAGGACAAAGGATGGAACCTGGGACATTGGGCTCACCCAGCATCTGGAGCTGAGGCTGACAGGGAGTTGGTCTAGGCCAGTGGTTGGCAAACTCATTAGTCAAGAGAGCCAAATATCAACAGTACAATGATTGAAATTTCTTTTGAGAGCCGAAAACTGACTTCTGTGCATGGGCCACAAAGTTTCAATTGCACTGTACATGTGGGTGCCCTCACGTGGTATTCTGTGGAAGAGCCACACTCAAGGGGCCAAAGAGCCAGCCTCATGTGGCTCACGAGCTGTGGTTTGCCAACCACTGGTCTAGGTTGGCCACCGGAGTGGAGAGATGAGAATCTCAGGAGTTATACCGTGGAGCACAATTGAACCGTCCAATGGCTTGGTAAGAGAAAAACAGACGGCTGTGTCGAGTGAAGCAGAGAGTGAACTGAGGAGACGCTCCTGATGGCTTTGTAGGCCTAGAGGTCTCGGCAGGGTAGTTCTTTGAATTTCAATTTGTGCTTCCTGCGCCTCACTGTTCGTATTAGGAGGTGGCATCCAGATCACTGGTCTCCTCTGGACTCTCCATGAATCAGGGCAGAAAGCAAACTCTGTTTACAGACAAGCAGAGGAGCATGCAAGGCTGAGCTAGAGTTCCCATGCCAGGTCAGCTGGCTTAGGAGGATCTTCTCACTTCCTGGCTGTGAGGCCCTCTTGTCCCATTGGTGAAGGAAGGACAATGCTGTCTGCCTCATAGGCCTACTATGACAATTTAATCAAATATGTAAAGCCTTTAGAACATTTACCATCACGTCATAAAGGAACTAATTGCAAGTGACTTTTGTTATCTTAATGTTTTTGTCAAAGCCCTAAACTGATGGAAAAACAGCACAACCTGCCCCAAAGAGTGACCTGGGGAAGAGGAGCCCTCTAAGGATGTGGAGGGGGGGTGTTGAGAGGCAGCAGACCAGGTAGAGTAGAGATGGGAATGGCCTGGGAGCACAGCAGCTCCTATAACCTGAACCGCTGAGGGAGGTGGCCTCTGGACCCTGAGAAAGGACCTGCTCCCACCTTCACCACAGTCCCATGCCCGGAGGATGGCAGAGACAACAGATGGTTGCTGCATCTCAATTTCCATTCTTTCCTTCTTCTTTCATAAAAGAATGCCGAGTGTTAGCTGGCCACCACATACAAGTGGCTGGATCTTTTTATGTGAGAGGGAAATATCAGTAGATGCCTATCTTCATTAAGCCATTGCTGTTTTAATCTGGGAAAATGAGAAGATGAAAACCAGATACAAGTTGGTGTTGTATTTTTTTTTTTCTGAGTGTTTTGAGATTCACAACCACTAAAGAGGCTGAGCTGCCCTGGGATTTTGTGATTGGTCCCAGTATTCTTTTATTACATCCCCTTTATTTGATTAAAGTCAATTTGAAATGAACTTGCTACTTGCATCCAAAAGAACTCTCCCTAAGGCAGACCCTACCTGTGCAGCCACATTAACTTCTTAAGGTGTCTCTCTTGTTCTTTCCTCTCTGGCTAGGAATATTTTAAATTATATTGTCAGATTTCATTTTTAGAGTTCTTCTGTCTTAGTTGTTTTGCTTTTTTGGTGAGTTGGTTCCTGGGATCATGTCAATTTTTTTTTTTTTGCCTTGTATTTGACATCTGTATTACTATTTTTAAAAAATATATATTTTATTGAATTTTTATAGAAGGGAGCGGGAGAGTTAGATGAGAGAAACATCAATCAGCTGCCTCCTTCATATTCCCCCTGGGGATATGCCCGCAACCAAAGCACATGCCCTTGACTGGAATCAAACCCAGGACCCTTGAGTCCACAGGCAACTCTCTATCCACTGAGCTGAACTGATTAGGGCGACATCTGTATTATTAAAGTTCAGAGTTCAGGAGTTTGGGGTTTCCTCTCTCCACCCCCTGCTGAGTCCATGTGACCTGTTTCTTTCTCTGTCATCATTTTCAGACAAGCAGTTCGTTGTTTCTTACTGATCTAAGTCAAGTCTAGCAGGGTCCTTCTTAATGCTTCCTCTACCTGCTGAGCAGGGAACTGTGGGGAAGGCAACCCAAGAATATATCAGCTGGAATTTCTCCAGCAAAATTAATCTGGGTGGCCCCTTGCATCGTTCAAATGTGGTTTTTACACACTCTAGGACATCAGAAGAGATTCTTAGTCCTGGTGTGGGTAGCACCTAGGGGCCTTCCTTTGTTACTTAAACCATTCACAGATCTGGCGTGAATTGGTTGACTATTAAAACAAGCTGAAGCCAAACCCTGGAGATAAGTAGCTGGGAAGAACACAGAGAGAAATGGGCAAGAGAAGCTGAAACTCAAACCCCCCCCCCCCCCCAGCTTTGCTGCCCTACAAGCCACTTCAACTTTATCCTTTCCATCTAGAAAATGAGGACACTCTTCTCTCTTCTGGCAGCTCAAGGAATTGTTTGGATGGTGCTTGGAAATGTAAATAAGTTCTGTCCAAACATGTGGTTATTATCATGATCTCAATGTGCCCCAAATCCCAGCCTCCCATTTTCATATTAATTATTGTATGAAAAGGAAGGAGACAAATGAAAACTAGCATCTATTGAGCACCCAGGATAATACCAAGAACTATGCTAAGGATAATACAGGTGCATTTTCACATAACCCTCCCACTGGCCCACTGTGGCATCAACAAAGGTATTTTTTCTGGGTTTATTTTGCAGATCCAATTCTGGGAATTTCTCATAGTTAATATCTTTCAGACAAAATTCAAATTCTATGTTCACTCCCAGCTGGTGCATGTTTTAGACTCACAGAGGCCATTGGGAAGAGAGTGAGGGAATGAATAGTTGGAATCCCAAGGGTATCTTATTAGGCATCCATTTGTATTCGTTTGTTTTCTTCAGTAATTGAAGAATCTTTATGGCATGACATGAGTTTATGAAGTGGAACTGCAGAGAATTGACACCCATTGGAAATACAAACATAATTTACAATAGCTCATCTTTTCGCTGTCATTCAGGAAGCCAATTAGGCCCTAAGTTCATGTCACTCCTCTGCTCAAAGCCCTCCCAAGATTTCTCATCCCACTCTGAGTAAAAGGGTCCTACAATGGTCTACCAGGCCCTATGTATTTTGTCCCCTCCAAGCCTTACTTCTTGGTCCTCATTGTTTATCATTCTTTGCCAGCCCACTTTGCTCTAGCCATCCTTGCCTTCTTGCTAACCTTACTCCAGCCTGCCTCAGGGCCTTTGCAGCAGATGTTTTTGTTTGTTTCTAGTTGGACTGCTCTTTCTCAGATATCCACATGGCTCACACTCTTTCTTCCTTCAAATCTCTACACTTATCAGTGAGGACTTCCCTGATCATCCTTCAACATTACAAGTACCCCCTTTCCCCTCTGCCATCCCATATCTTTTTTTTTTTAATATATTTTATTGATTTTGTACAGAGAAGAAGGGAGAGAGATAGTTAGAAACATCGATGAGAGAGAGTCATCGATCAGCTGCCTCTTGCACACCCCCTACTGGGGATATACCCGCAACCAAGGTACATGCCCTTGACCGGAATCGAACCCGGGACCCTTCAGTCCCCAAGTCGACGCTCTATCCATTGAGCCAAACCAGTTTCGGCTGCCATGCCATATTTTAAAGAACCCCCTTTCTCCTTGCCATGAGGAAGAAACACAGAAAGCTTTTAAACAGCCCACAACAGCACAGAAACCAGGAAGGCTTTAGAAATCAATGGTCACAACCAATTCCTCCATTGCACGGATGAAGAAAGGAAGGCTCAGGGAGGGAAGTGACTTGCTGAGTTGGGGATGATGAGGCCAACAGATTAGGAGGTGGTGGTCATTGAAAAGATAGTTTACCACAGAGATGGGTGTGGGAAGAGAGGCCACATTCATTCATTTATTTATTCATCTCACAAATATCTACTTAGGACCTACTCCATGTTAGGGTCTTGAGCTGCCCCTGTGAATAAAGACCATTTTAGTTACCTACCTCCAGAGCTCACAGCCTTATCAGGGAGGCAGCCATGGAACAAATCATTATATAAACGATATGAAGTTCAACTGTGACAGCAGTTACACAGCAGAAGTACTTGGTGCTATGAGAGCATCATTGGAAAGGGGGTATTTTGGGCAGAGAGGCCAGTGAGCACTCTCTTGAAGGAATGATGCTAGAGAAGAGAAGTGAAGAGTGACTGATGGGTAGCTGTATGAAGAAGCCAAGGGCATGGCAGGCAGTGGGTTGGAGTGTGGTGTGAGATGAGGTTAGATACGGAGGCAGAAGAGAGAGCCTGCACACCCTATAAGCCGTGATAAGAAATTGTATCTTTATCCTAAGAAATGCTGAAGGGTTTATCTGATTCCTATTTCCATTCCATACACTTAATCGCACTGACAAATAACTTTAAGAATAAGTAATAGAGGAGCAGATTCAATTTCTATTTATATCCATGAGACATCCACAGGGCAAAAAATAAACTTGGGAAATCAGTCTTTCAGTCCCTTGCTACACCATACTTTCCTGGTCACCTACACAGTCAAACACCTTTGGTTTTTTTTTGAGCCTGGTTTGCACTACCCACACAGACACACACATAGACACACACATGCACACAAAACAGACACAGACACACATACACATGCACAAACACACACACACACACCCACACGAGACCCAAACACATATACACAGACACACACACACACACACACACAGACACACCTTTACACAATGTCTTGACATTCTTGATAAGGGAATAACAGAGTTTATTCTGATTAATCTCATTTAATTCCTATTAATTTGCCCACTTGGGTCCTTTGACCTGCAATTACTTGCTGTCAGGGTGATTAACACAATGCCCATCCTGACTTTCACCAACCATGGGAAAGCCATGGAGAGGCCTCTCCCGATGTGATGAGTGGAGTCCCACTCGGGCTCCAGAGAGTGAAGCCCCAGGTGCACCTCGTCAGCCTCTCCGGAAGGTTTGTGATGCCACCTGTTTGCCTGGGTGAATGCTGCTCTTCTGTAAGAACCCTGTGTTTCTGACACCTGGAGGTTTGTAGACTCTGGAGTGACTGCCCCTCCCAGGGACTAGCCTTCCACATGCAAATCTACCGACCCAAGCTCTCACCTGCCACCACCTCCTGCATGGAGATCCTACCCTCTGGGCCACAACCTGCTCCAATATCCCAGGGCCAGGTGCCAGACAGCTGGCCACAGCCCGACCTCAGAGCCCTCTGAGATTGTTGCAGTTAGCTAGTCCCCGCCTGCTCACCCCAACTCAAGTGAGCCTTCCCTGGGAAGCACAACAAAGGCCCACATCCCCCCTCCCTCTGCCTCTGGACCCCCCTTGCGCTTACCCACTTGGCTCTCCTTGGTGGGGCTGCCCTCTCCCCTTGGAACTGTCACAAATTGTCTTCCCAGTGCTCATCACCTCCTGCTCTGTTGGCCTCATCCTCCCTGAATAATAATAACACCTGCATTTTAAAACATGCCCCTGAGACTCTCCTCTTTCATTCGCTCCTGAGAGGTCCCAGGTGGAATCGGTCTGGCCCCCAGGGGCATGTGTTCATGGAAAGCTGTGGATTTCAGAGCCTGGCGGACCCCTTACCAGCTGTAGGACTGCGGGCCTTTGACCTTCCTCCCTTTACCCAGAGATGAGGACCACAGCATCCACCTCACAGGTCACCCATCTAGCACAGGACCTCGAGCCCAGCAGCTGCTTAACACCCACTGGATCCCTCCTCCCTCCAGCCATCGGAGAGCCTCCTTGGCTGTCTGCTCTCTGCCCGCCCGGTTTATTGTTCGGTCAACCAGGAATCTTGAAGACAATCCTTGGATGATTTATTGTGAGCTTTCCAACCTTTGTTTCCTCTATTTATTCACCTCCAGCCAACCAGAGCCTTTTATTTTCCCCTTCATGAACCCCCGCAGACGCTGACAGCTCCTGTGTGTGTTTTGATGAACTGCTTTGACCCCGCACTTGGTCTGGCTAGGCTGACGGCTCCTGGCTGCCGAGAGCACTGCACTGGCAGTTGAGAGTGGGGCCCAAGCTCCAGCTCTGACCACTTCCTCTCGGGACCAGGGAGGGGCACGGTGATGGGTTGGTCACTGTAAGCTTCCACTCCACCCTCACCTGTAAAATCAGAATAAGCGTGGACACCTGCCTGTATCACAGGGCTGCCCTGTGAGGCCGGCAGGACAACGTAGATGAGAAACGTAAACTGATGGCACAGTAGTGTTAGGTCTGATCAAATAACTGAATCTATACCCCCTCCCTTGGGAACTGACCTTTAGCCCACTTCACAATGGACATTCCCTTTTACTTAGACCACACTCCACTTGCTATGACCATTATTCTTCCCCTCCAGACATTCCCAGGCTCTGGACCTGCTTGGAGAATTTTCTGCACAGAAAAAGCCCTCTTCAAAAATGTCTCTGTCAGAAAGTGTAGAGAAAGACCAAGGCATTGTTCCTGATTAGAGACTAAACACAATATTTGAACTTGGATTGGACCCTGGAATGGGATGGAGGTCTTTCCTGCTATGAAGACATTATTAGTACATTTGGCAAACTTTGAAAGTAGACTGTGTGTTAGACTATAGTCTCGTATCAACGTTAACTTTCTTGCATTGGGCCCTTGCATTGTAGTCTATAAGATAATGTCCCTATTTTTTAAAAAATACATATTCAGATTTAAAAGGGGAACGGCAATTCAATTCACCTACAATTCACTCTCAAATGCTTTAGAAAAAATACTGTAGACAGAGATATGAGGCATATGTGACTAAATGTTAACAACTGGTGAATCGAAATGATGGGCATGTAAGTTACTGGTGCAATTTGTGACTCTTCTGTTTGAAACTACAAGTTTAGCAATAAACTAAAATTGTTTGCACGAATGTAATAAGATGAAACCTACCATAGCATTACCTCTTCGCTTTTCAGCTATCCAGGTAAATGTCCATCACAGGAGAGCTGACTGGGCCTGGCTCACTGTTGTCTCCACAGTGCTCTTTGCAGAGCGGCTGCACAATAAATATTTGTGGCATGCAGAAAGAAATAGTGATGACTGCAAGGAAACTGTCTGATACCACCCTTCCATTTCTTCCTCTGGAAGCACAGAAGCACAACTTACCCGGAATCTGAGGAAGAGTTTCGCTCTGAGCAAGCTCTGTCAATCATTTCATGACATCATCCCAGCCTCACTGATCAGATGGTCTTGGTATTATACCTTGGAAGCGCTTCCCAGAAGTTCATTCCAGAAGATGTTGTGTCTCAAGACTATCTGTATGTGTTGGAACAAACCAAAGACCAACTCCATCCAAAGTCATAATGAGAAGCCCTACACTTTGGTGGTGGCCCCAGGATCTCCTTTTCAGTTGTCACCAACCATCCCTTGACATTGGAGGGCACATACCAAGAACATTTATGTTACATGGATGAAGACCAGGACCATGGTGGCCCTCTGACATTAGATTCCATAGGTCTGAAACTTCTTAGAATGCATATAACCAACACTTCATAAACTTCAATGGCTTTACATTGGGAAATTAACCTGAGGATTAAAAAAGCAAGGAGGGGGAAAACAGTATAACCATGACCTACATGAAGATATGACTGCACAAGCCCAGTAGCCAAGCTAATTTCGGTATCATCTGAGGAGACAACAGCATGGAGTGGAAAGGTAGAGGTTTTTGAAGTCAGCCAGATTTTGGTTCAAATTCTGATACCCTCTTGGACAACCTGTGTGATTTTTGGTGAGTCACATAATTTCTCTGAGGGCTGGTTCCATTCACTTAGTAATAATAATAATAATAATAATAATAATAATACCTTCTTTATATTAGAATGTTGGGGTGAGGACACGAGTGCCAACTACCTTGAAGCCTTGGTTCATTAAATGGTGGTTCTTATGACCTCCACCAATGGCATGTAGACACCATGTCAGAGAGGGGATTTTCATCACGTTTCTCCCACTGACACAGAGCTCCCTAGTGGCCTGGTGATCACAAATGCAGCCTTATCTCAGACAGTGGAGCCTTTGAAAGGAACAGAATTAGAGTAGGGTCTGTCCTTTCACGATGGGGCACAAAGAAGCCATTAGTCAGCTCTGCACATATGTGCTCTGTGAACCGGCCCTCAACACTCGGAGGTCCCTGGAGGCAGATGCTGAGCTGAAGTCCAAGGGGGAGCTGAAAGCAGTGTCTCTACCTGGGCCCTGTCATCTGTGCAGTGACCCGGAGCCTTCAGGGAATCAATTACTGCCCCCTGGAGTCGATTCCGCTGTCGAAATAGGATTAGAGATTGCCCGGGTCTATTTCGAACAAATTTTCAGAATGTCCAGGAGCGTAGCAAGATTTGGAGTCAAGAGGAGAGGTTGCTGTCTAGACTGTGTGCGTTATTAGACGCATGTTGAAGGAAAAAGTCTAGAAATCTAATAACCTTGCTATCCTTCTGTCTGCCGATATTTAACCTGTTTCTTTCTTCGTGGGGAAGGGAGGAACATTGCTTGCTTTGTGGCTAAATAGGCCAAGGTTTAAATTCTGGTTCTGCCAGGTATGGATCACATGAATTTGGGGATAAATTACTATTTATTTAATTTATAAATTAAATAAATAGTAATTTATTTAATTTATAAATAAATTACTATTTATAGATGAGGAAACTCGCTCTGTTTCCTCATCTATAAATAGTAATATCCCCTTTGGCTACAGTGACTCAGTGAGTGAATGCATGCTGAAGGTCCTTCCGCCTAGTGGTGTTACTCAATAAATTTTAGCTCCCTTAGATTCTGAATATTACAGAGAAACCTTTTCTTTCAGCTGAATGCCAAGATGGCATCGGCTATTTGAACACACACCAATGGAAAACACCAGTGTGACCCGTGTACACGCTTGTGGTCCCCTAGGGAATGGATAGGAAGGAATCGACACCCACAGCCATTGCCTCTGTCCAAATGGCTGCGGCTCCCCACAGGAGCCGGCTGTGAACTGCTGCTCCCAATGCACATTCTGGGAATTCTCGTGGCTGGCTCTGCAGACCTCAGCCTCCACATGGAACCTGGGCATCAGCCAACATCCAAGCTCCAGCCTTAAGTGAGATCAACCTCCACATGTCAGGCACCTGTCTTTGGGGAAATGGAGTTTTCTCGTGCTGGTGTGTAGTGTCAGGTTCTGGCATTTCTAAGCTCGGTGTCCGTGAAGCTACACCATTCTTCAATTTGTACCTATTGTCTCAAAGCAATTAGCACCTTCCTTCATCCTTGGAGGTGACCCAGTTTGGATGATGAATAATATGGTCACTACAAGACCCATAGGACTGCCAGTGAGAGCGAGGCGGCTGGGGACGATTCAAGTGTCATGGAAAGAAATGTAAAAAATAAAACGCTTTAAGGAATTAAACATAGATTTTTAACCTTGAGGAACCAGTCCTATTTAGCTCAAGTAGCTGGTAGTAATGAATCCAAAAGCTGTATCAATATATCTGTTAACAGTGGCCATCTCTAGAAGGGAGGGAATATCTTAGTGCCCGTGTGTGTATACACAGGGAAGAGAAGGCACTGGCATGCTGGTAAATATTTAATAACCAGCTCTCGGGTGGTGGTGCCCTAACTGGTGGCATAGCTACTCCTAGGATGGCCAATATTGAGCTATAGATGTGATGTCACTTGAACATAGAAGAAAAGGGATGCACAGAAGTGAGTTCCTGTGAGCTGATTGCCACACGCCAATGGAGAAAGGGGGTTTCCCATGTCATCTGAACACTTTAAGAATGCTTTACTTTTTACTATATTCATGGGTTCACTTTGTAATATGCATGGGTGATATATATGTGCACACACATAAACTTATTTACATTGGTTTCAGGATTAGTCCTAAGAGTTGTTTTCCTAATTTTTAAAAATAAATCCAAGTGAAATATCCACCTGACCATATAACACATCCACGTTCTCCTAAACCAGGTTGCTGTGGAGTGTCTTAGGACCACCAGGTCAAAGGAGTGGGGCCTCACTTTTCTACTGATGCCCGTGACTTACCTTGCTGCCCCCATTTGCTATATCTCCAACATCTGTGTTCAGATAGAAACCAAGTGGGAAGTGTGACAGTGCTGTGTTAGAGGATAGAGTGAAATCTAACCTCAGGCAAGGAGGAAAAGATTATGGTTCAGATGATGAGAGAAAAGAAACGGCAACAGGAAGTGGAAAAGTTGCTGTTTCTCAAGTTGGCTCGCTACACTGAGTGTGTCTCGACAGCTTCTGACAGGAGTGGGAGGGGATGGGAAGAAACAGTCCATACTTCCATTTATTGAATGCAGCGTTCGCTGGGCAAATCGCAACCCGATACAGACTGCCCCGCAGAGTAGGGCATCGACTCTCATTCCCATCATTGTAAACACAACATGAATATTGAAGATTCAAGAAAATGGGTAAAAAGTCCAGTGTCTCCTCCATCTGTGTAACCAGTGAAGGTGCCTGCCTACCCTCTGGGCAGGTCCCAAGGGAGCCTGAGGTCGTGACCTCCTCCCCACCACAGCGAAGTGGGAATGAACCGAGGAGCCCGCATGCTCGTCTCGAACATCTCCGAACGGGCACATACGTCTTCAGCACGGGGCTCACACAGATTACGGAAGTTCTCCCAAAGGCCTGAGAGGTTCTTGCCTTTCACATGCACCGAGCCAGTCTCTTCGAAGCCCTTCCCCCAGGAATCAGTCGTTGCCAACAGAAAATGTGACCGGTGGTAAACAGTTGGTTTTCCTATGTCCGTCTTAGCCCTGGGATTCTGAAGAAGCGGGTAATTCAAGGTCACCGGGCCTCAGTGATGACCCTGGAGAAGGTGGCCCATGTTCAACTACTGGCTGCATTCGCCTCCTCCCTGCTGGGCCACGGTGGATAGAGGGTATGGGTTGAGGCAGCTGATGTTTCTGTCAGAGCCTCAAAAGGTCAGATTTTCTATTTTGGATTCCCATACCAAAACAAATAAAGGAACACTGGCCCCCCTCCCCCACAACAAAAACAAATCAAAACAAGATTGACGTTGAGGACAAAGAACCAAACAACCTTTCCTCCAGGTCCCGCCACCCACAATGTCCCCATCGGGTGACTTATTTATCTTTTTTAGATGGTTGGTTTCAATCATTGGCTTGCCCTCATCTTGGGTACTCAGCTATCTGGCAGGACAAGGACGGAAGTTTGACGAACGAAAAGACACTTTTGCCTTTATTTCCTGGGATGGCTGACGGCCAGCACCCTCACTTCCTTTTCTTAAACAGCAAGGAGAACCTTCTATAGACCTCCTTGGTTGTGTGGCTTTGTGGTAGGATAACCCCATGGCTCCCTCTCACCCCTCCATGTCCCATTCTGGAAGAGACCCTGGGGATGAGCCAGTTTTCCACCTTTTGGGAATGCTGTCGTGGGGCAGAGTGGGCGTGGACGGATCCTTGTCCCAGATCTCTGTGGTGTAGGCAGCTTTGTTGGGCCAAAGAGACAAATAAAAACAAACCAAAACAAAAAAACAAAACAAAACAAAAAAAACAGCATTGCTTCATTTTGAGTTCCAAGGCTGGGCCCCAAACAGCAAGTGGCTCTCCCCTCCCCTGCAGAATGTCTGTCTCTCCCTGGTGGTGACTTCGTGGTGCTAGCTGTTGTTCTCGGCCGTGAGATATTTGAGGGCGGCAAAGCCATAGCGGCGGGACATGTCCTGCTGGAACTCCTCCTTCAGGGTTTTGAGACAGACGCGGTATTGCTTGTTGGACCGGAACTTGGTGATGTCGAAGCTGGGGGCGTGAGGCATGTGGATCATGTAGGCGTTGGGGAGCACGGTGAATTCGTATTCCTGGAAGGAGACAAGAGCAGCTTGAGCGCTTGCAAGAACCCTGGGGAACATGTGATGGATCCACCTGGATGAATGAATGACTAAGGGAATGAATGAAGCGAGGAAGGACATGAACAAGGAGGGCAGCACCATGGACAGCACCACCGTGGCATTCCCATGGTGATGGACAAAGTGGTTGGCTTCTCTGAGCCTTCGTTTTCTCATCTATAAAATGAAAGCGATAATGCCGGCCTTGGAAGATGAGGAATAATGCTGGCATTGTGCTGGGCAGAGTTCATGGCCCATAAAAGGTGCTTGATAAATGTAAGCACGTGCCCGTGCAGTTGCTCTGGAAAGAGAGATTATTCTGCTCAATGAAATGAGGTTTAGGTGATTTCTCACAGGACTTGATGTGATCTGACCCGATAGTCTCAACAGGTCAGCACAAAGGAGGGGACAGAGAAGGGACAAAAAAAAACTTCATCAAGAATAAAACTCTCGCCTACATATATTATTACAAGTCTCACCACCATATGGTGTCCTCTATGTGACAGGATACAGACAGAAACTCAGGCCAAAAAACAGAAATGTCTCTGAATAGCAAAACAGGTGACAAACATTATGACATGTCACTCAAAGGAGAACCTGGCACACCTTCACTCAGCATCTATGTATGCTGGTGTTGGGCATAACACCTAATCAATTTTGGTCATCCAGGGCAGAATAAACTTGGAAAGGGAAAATCCAGATGAAGGAATTCTGACAGCAGCAAGAAATGACAGCTGATGGTGAGAAAGAAGGGAAAAGAGCCCCAGTTGGTTTGGCTCAGTGGATAGAGCGTCAGCCTGTGGACTGAAGGGTCCTGGGTTCGATTCTGATCAAGGGCACATGTCTGGGTTGCAGGCTCCATCCCCAGTAGGGGTGTGTAGGAGGCAGCTGATCAATGACTCTCTCTCATCACTGACATTTCTCTCCCTGTCCTTTCCTCTCTGAAGTCAATAAAAATATATATTAAAAAAAAAAAGAAAGGAGGGGAAAGAAAAGGCTTAGTTGCTCGAGACATTTCATGTGGAGACAGAGAGACCTACCAATCCACCTGTCCCTACAGGTGTGGCTGGATTACCTGACACGTGTGTACCCGTTATATCCTGAAATTGCTGGAAAGGGCAGTATCATGTTTGGCGTGTGCTACTGGCAAAGAGAGGAAAATAAGCAAGGACTTTTCAATGGCTCTGTCTAAACCGCCTAAAACAAACATAGCCCAGATCTCAGTGCTGGAAAATAGGCTTTATTCGAGCCAGCCCCCTCCACCACGCTGCTGGCTGCGTGAATGCCACATTTCTTCTCCTCCAAGCAGAAGCCCAGGCGGACTACACACTTCTGTCTGGGAGCAGCACTGGGCCCCTTCCAAGGATGACGGGACGTGTGGAGACTACAGGTCATGCTTTCCGTTGTTAAATACGGACACTGTTATACAGCCTTCTGTCTATACCAGTGGCTCTCAGACCCAGATGTTGATGGAACACGCCTGGGACTGCTCCCAAACACATTGGACCTGCTGGAGAGGTCTCGGGGTGACTCCGGGGCAGCCGGCACCCAGCACCCATCCTTTCCCCTGAATTTGCAGTGCTCTTGTTGAGAACCATTTCCACTGTGCTCCATGAGGGGGCGCCTTGGAGAACAGCATACGGGGAGAAAAAGGGTGGGGTGGAGGGATCCAGGAATCCTCCTGGACTTACCCAGATTCGTTTTGCTTCTGTTTGCTTAAAGAAGGTTGACTGACTGCAGTGTGGCTGGCCCACTACATTGTGTTTCTTTTTTAAAAAAAAAATATGTTTTTATTGACTTTAGAGAGAGGGGAAGGGAGAGTGAGAGTGAGAGAAACACCTATGTGACAAAGAACCATCAATTGGTTGCCTCTTGTATATGCCCAGCTGGGGATCCAACTGGCAACTGGGTATGTGTCCTGACTGGGACTCAAACCAGTGACCTTTTGGTGAATGGGATGACGCTCAGCCAACTGAGCCACCCTGGCCAAGGCTTCACGGTGTGGTGTTTTTATAAATAAAGATTTATTGAACACAGCCATACACATTAGTTCAGACACCGTCTATGACTGAACGACAGGAGCAGAGTTGAGAGCCTAGAACCCACTCCCCCCCTCAAAAAAATTGACTATCTGTTCCTTGACAGAAAAATCAGCAGTCCCTGGTTTGGTTTAACCTATTAGAATCCTGTCAGTGACTGCTGCTGAAGTAGGTACTCGGTAAGTATTGGCGGTATGCATGGAAGGGTTTCATGGGTGACTACAGCCTAAAAATATCACTCTTGGTTATGGGGCGGAATAATCAGCTGGATCTTAGCTGCACGCTGGGTGGCATTTATATGACTCACAGGCTGAGTGGGATAGGTCACTGTTTGCTTGCCTATATAGCCAGATTGAGTGAGGAGGAGGGGGTGAGATGGCTTGTCACGAGGCACCCATATTTGTCTGGGTCTTGGCCTGGGACCCAACTCTCACACAAGGGCAGAGAGGAATAATTTGGGAATTGATACCCCGAGGATAAGCACTGTCACATTCTCACTCCACGTCTCTGAGCACATTTCCTTCCCTCCCACGTCTCCACTCTCTTATCTCTAAGGTCTCTCAGCTCGAAGACCAAGGCTCTCCTACGCCTTCCCGGCCTCTGGTCCACGCCACTCCTCTCCTCTCACCTGTGCGTCCAGTTCCATGATGTGAGCCACCTTGTTCCAGCCGAAGCCCACAAACCTCCGGTCGTACTCGGGGCAGTCCCGCCTCACCACCACGTACGGCTCGAAGTCAGCCTCCCACTCGACCCGGTAAGGCGTGGTGGCGGTCCGCCACTTGGCGAAGTTCGTGGGTGCGTGGCCTTTTGTCCAGACGTGGTACCTGGGACACAGGGAGAAGAGCCGTTGAGCGGGAGGAAGGAAGCTGAGCTCCCCCAGGGCTGCTGGCTGAGAGGAAGAAGAGGTGGATGCTGAGACAGTCCTTGTTGGGGCCTGAACTGTGTCTGCCCCAGAAGACAGGCTCAGTGTCCACCCCAGGACCTGTGGAGGCGGCCTCGTTGGAAACAGGGTCTCTGCAGATGTGACCACATTCAGATGAGGTCACCCTGGGTCTGGGTGGTCTCCTTATAATAAAAGGTGAACTGACTACAGGGACCCACAGGGAAGGCGGTCCCAGGAAGACCAGGCAGGACTGAAGTGAGGAACAGCAAGGATGGCCGGCAGCCACCGGAAACAGAAAGAGGCAGGGAAGGACTCTCCTCCGGAGCCTTCCGTGGGAGCAGGAACCTGCCCACACCTGGGTCGGGCACATCTGGCTTCCAGATCTGAGAGCAAATTTCCATGGTTTTGAGCCGCCCAGTGTGTAGTATTTTGTTACGACAGTCCCAGGAAACGAATCTGCATCCTTTACTTGCAAGGAGATCGACCCTCCCTGTGGAAGGGAAGATGAACTCCTGAGAAGCTCTGAGCATTTATAAGCAATGAACTGCGGGTCAGCCTCGACCCAAGTTATTCTACTGAGGAAGGCTGAGGGCTAAGGTGACCCTTGCGACACTACCTTTCTAAAATGTTCTCCCTCTCGAGGTAGATCCTGTGAATATATCGCTCTTGTGATTGTGTTACATCCTGTGGCAAGAGGGATCTTTGTAGGCGTGATGAAGGTTAACCTTAATTAATCAGTTAACCTTGAATTAATTGAAAGGGAGGTTCCTATGGTGAGCCAGCCCGAATCCTGTGAGCCTTTAGAGCTGGCTCCAGAGAGAGCAAAGAACCATGTGCCAGCTGCGCCTGGGGGCCACGTGGCAGAGAACCAGCTGGGAAATGGGGACCTCATTCCTACAATCTCAAGATAAAGAATTCCGCCGAGCCCTAACTGGTTTTGCTCAGTGGCTAGAGCGTCGGCCTGTGGACTCAAAGGTCCCAGGTTCGATTCCAGTCAAGGGCATGTACCTTGGTTGCGGGCACATCCCCAGTAGGAGGTGGGCAGGAGGCAGTTTATCGATGTTTCTCTCTCATCAATATTTCTATCTATCCCTCTCCCTTCCTCTCTGTGAAAAATCAATAAAATATATTAAAAAAGAAAAAAAAAAAGAAAAGAATTCTGCCAACAACCAGGGAGCCTGGAGGAGGAGCCACGAGCAGCCTCGCCCACCCCTGAGCCAGGTGGCACCTGAACAGACCATTCAGCTTTTCTGTGTCTGCACTTCTCACTCTTAAAGACGGTGCCGCAATACATTTCTATGGTTTCAAGCTTTTAAATGTGTGACAATTTGTTCTACAGCAATAGACACTGCATATACCAACAACGGTGTAAGTTAGCATTTCTCATGCACTCGCCAAAAAAGGGTGAGGGAGGCAGCGCCCATGGTGCTGACAGGATAAGACTCACGTGCCAGGTGAATGCATGGACACGCAAACAAAAGAGCGAATTCGAGGCCGGGAGGCAGGCGGGTAAACTGAGTCAACAAGAATAAGCTGAACTTCCTACAGCCTTCCCATCCTTCTATCTGGACACATGATGCCCATGATGCCCATCACCCCCTGTGCATGGGGCATGGGGAAGACAAAGCATATTCCCAGGACCAAGTCTGGGGCCAGGGGTGCTTTTTTGGCCTTAAAATGTCCAAGGTCAGCCACAGACGTCTGGACCAGCAGCTTTAGCGTGTGGGTTTCCGGAATTGAGGAGAGAGCTCTGGGCATCCCCAGGAGCCAGCCGTGAGGGGGAGGAGGGCACTCACCTGAAGGTGAAGAGTGTCCCCATGTCCAGCATCGACAGCAGCTCTGCCTTGGACTTGGGGAAGGAGAGCCGGTAGCGCAGCGTCTCGAACGCGGGGACGATCATCGCTTTCTTGGTGTTGGCGAGGTCCAGCTGGATGACAGACTTCCTGCAGAGAGAGGGCGGGAGGCGGGCAGCTCAGGGAGGTGCAGGAGACAAAGCCCCCGTCAGCCTCGGGGTTTACATCTGGAGAAACTGAGGCCCTGGGAGGCCAGGCAGCTGGCCCGATCCTCTCTGGAGTCCAGACTAGAACTGTTGTCTCCGAGCCAGAAAGCGGAGTCTCCCCGGAGAGTGAGTGGAGGGCAGGGCAGGCCATGCCCACTTCCCGGGGCACGGCCTGCCAGAGCCACGTGGAGCAGGCAGGTCTCCAAGGCCGCACAGGGCTCGAGCCCAGCAGCTGGGTGCCCTGGGCCGGCCACACAGGAGCAGCTGGGCATAAGCTGATGACACAATGACCAATGTGGGCAGTTGAGTCTGCTCTCTGTGACCCCTCAATCCCTCGAACCCTCCAGACCCTGAGCCTGGAATCTAGAGCGACCCACCCCATGCAGCCTGCACCCAGGACTACTGGAACCCACATGCCAGAGGGCGGGCAGTCTCCATCCTCTCACTCACTCCTGGCCGAGCCTGGCCTGCTCTGCTCCTTCCAGACCCCTCCTCTCTCTCCTGGATGTGCCTGCCAGCTCCCAGCTCTGTGGCTGCCACTTGGGAAGGGAGAAAGTTCTAGAGAGAGGCCCACAGAGCACGAGGGCTGTAATAAACACGAACAGAACCTGAATCCTGGCTCTGCCGCTTTAAGGACAAGTGATTTAGCTTCTCACTTCCTCAGGTTCCTTTTCCCGAAAACGGGGCAATCCCATCCCCCTCCTGGCGCTGCCGTGGGAACTGAACAAGGTCAGCGTCACGTACGCATGGCACACTGTGGTCATTGCTGTCCTGCAGTGCTGCCATTGGTCCCGGCTCCGTCTCTCAGGATCTCTTTGGACCATGGCCGTGGTACTCTATTCTGCCCTCCCGCTCAGACCCCTGACCCCTGGACTCCAGGCCGGCTTGGCTGGCTGCATCTAATCTCTGACCACACAGTGGCTGACCCCTACCGTGGTTAACTGTATATGCCAATTGGGCGAGGCTCTGGCGCCCAGCTGTCTGGCCAAACATTGCTGGGAGGTGTGTTGTGGATGGAATTAACGTTTACAATTAGTTGACTTTAAGGAATGGCCCTGACCCTTAGTAATGGGGTGGGCCTCAATCAGTTGCAGGCCTTAAGAGCAAAAACCGAGTTTCCCATTTTATCTCAGGATGGTAACATGAGAATCCTGCCTGAGTTTCCAGCCTGTCCTATGGATTTTAGACCTGCCCATCCTCAGAATTCCTTAAAATCTCTCTCTCTCTCTCTCTCTCTCTCTCTCTCTCTCTCTCTCTCTCTCTCTTTCTCTCTCTCCATCCATTCTATTGGTCTGTTTCTCTGAAGAATCCAGATTGATGAAATATCCTGCTTCTTGTCCAAGTAGTCGCAAACTCACTACAACAATTTTGGACCGAATACTCTTAAAAAATCTTTGTCATCTGCTGAAGTAATTCAGAACCTGCTGGGATAAAGGACAGCAGGGCAAATACAAGTGATTGGGAGCCAGCCAGCACAGGTTCAAATGGTGCCCACCATGCTGTGACGACCGTGGGCACCAGACTCCACTTCTCCTGGTCACAGGTCCCTGGTCTGTGAAGGGAATATGATTTGATCTGTTCATGCTTTATCTCCTATCAACCAGGGCTGCAGTGGGATGAAATGACAATCCCTCGAGAGCCTGGCCGTGCCTTGCTTAGAATAACTCATCAACAATCGAGCCCCCGCCCCTTCCCAGCTCAGCTTATTGGTAGGCTGGTTGCAAGAAAATGTGCCTGCATGTATGCATGTGTGTACTTGTATGCATGTGCATGTACGTGCCTGTCTGTGTGCATATGTGTGTGTGTGTGTGTGTGTGTGTGTGTGATACTTAGGGAGGCTGTGAGGAGTTCCATTACCCCAGCACTCCCCCACCCCCACCTAAGCTGCCTCGCCGCAGGTTTTCACCCAGAGCCTGGAGGTCACGTGACCAAGGCCTCTGAGGCCTTTGCCACCTCCTCGGGCAGAGGAAGGCGGCAGCACAGCAAGGCGCCTGCCCAGCAAGTCCTTCCTCAGACACATCCCTGAATGGGGGCCAGGGAACAGGGTTCGCTCGGATTCCATTCCAGCTGCCCAGGAAGGAGTCCTGATGGACAGGCCCAGGGTGTGTGGGGACATCAGCCAGGCCTTGTGAATGAGGGGACAAGGCTGCCCACTGGAAACACACGCAGAACGGGCGAGATTGGAGAGGGCAGAGCCCAGTGGGGTCCTGCTCCTGCCTCGATGGCGTGAACCCCTCCAGGCAGAGCCTGCCAGTCAGGGAGGGTGAGAAGGAGAGACGGTGGACAGGAAAGAAGAGCCATAGCGCACGGTGCCACGCTCTGTGCTGGGGACTCTCTTCACTGCCTTCTGTATTACCAACATTGCCCCTGTTTCATGACCCTGCTGCCCCGTGTTCACGGCCAGCAGCTGAGGCAGAGCTTTGGGGAGCTGCCTCTTTGTGGGTACTCTGTGCTGTGGGTCTCGGACAGCCAGAGCTCCTCAGTGAGGAAGGCGGCTCGGCGGGCAGACACAGCCCAGAGACAGGTCCTCCTGGACACTCCCCAGTGGCACGCGGGGCAGGCGACCCCTCTGTGCCACGGCTCTCTCCTCGGGGTCGGGAACAGTGTTTGTGCCTGGACTGCAGGTTTTGTGAGGATGAAGCGGATTGTCTCACGGGGGGGGGGGGGGGGGGAGGGGGGGAAGGGGGGTGCTGAGGCAGTCTCTAATGCATAGAACGCACTTGGTAAAGCCCATCTGTGATGACGACATGGCCGTCATAGGGAGGACGGAGACGGGCCCACCAGGCAGCTGGGTGGTTAGCAGGGCAAGCATGGGACCCTCTGGATAAACCCGGGGAAGCGAGGTGTCCACTGAGCCATGCTGTGCCTGTGGGCAGGGGCCTTAAGCTAACCCTCCTCCTCTGCAAAGTGAACTATGAGGTGCAATGACCACATTCGGTGACAGTGCCTGCAACAGCGCCTGGCACTCAGTGAGTGCTCATAAACATTAGGAGGTACGTACAGGGGGATTAAGACACTGAACTAACCTAAGGAAATGCCACCTGCATGGCAGGCAGGCAGCCAGCTGGCCGTGCTTGGTGCTACTCCCGCCAGCCTTGCTCAGATTCCTGCGTTCATTCAACAAGGATTTGCAGAGCACCGTGCCGGGCCGGGGACACGGGCCTGGGACAGGAACAGAGTAACACTGACATGTGTCGCTCCCATACAGGTCAGAGTAGAGACTCTGCCCAGCCTCTGTCCCCTGGAAAGTCAGGGCAACGTCTGTGAAGCACGGCAGGCCCTGAACAGGGATGAGGATTCTGCACGGTGAGGAGATGGGAGTGGGGTGGGGGGGTGGGGGAGGACACACACACGGACACACACACACACACACACACACACACACACACACACACAATATGTATATTCCTGGAATAGAGAATGCCCAGGCCTGTGGTAGGTACTCTCCACATGCTACGACACTTCCTCTCCCCGGGATCTCCAGGAGGGAGTGAGATGATCCGCGTTTCACAGAGGAAGAAGGTGAGAGAGGTTAGGGGCCCTGGCCAAGGTCAAGCAGGTGCTGGGTAAGCAGTAGCAGCAGTAAATGCAGGTCTGAGTGACTCAGCACTGCCACAGGCACACAGTCAGGGCTTACTAAATATTTTCCTGAACGAACGAACAAGAGCATATAGTTTCTCGTTTTGTAAGAAAGAAACAGAGATGGGCATATGGGGCTACCCCGGCTGCACTGGTGGTAGCTTGGTTGGGGTTGGGGGCCTGGGTTCGATGCCGAGAGCTGTGAGAGGCCCAGGGACAGAAAACTCACCGTGGTGAGCACCTGCTACACCCTCCAGAGGGTTGGGGAGACGAAACCGCCTCAAGTCACACACTAGATACATGTACCCGAATCTGAACTCAAATGCAGGTCAGCCGAGGCCCTGCCGGATTCCAAGCGACATTTCTGAAACCAAGGCTAACAGCGGCACGTCTTTCTCCAGAAGAAAAGGTGAAGGGGCAGGAGAGAGATGTTAGTGACACTCTGTGGCTATGTCCCTGCATCTGACTGCCTTCATTATTTTCCAATGGACCTGTTTGTTTTTCATTGTTGTTGTACTATTAGCTGGTTGCCAAGCAACAGCTTAGGGAGCTATGATGCTGAACTTTTTGGTACCCAAGTAGGCCCCCCCAAAAGGGTGATGTACGTGTTTGGGGGTCCAATGAGAGGGCTGCATATCAGCCATCCCTATATCCTGGGATTTCAGAGTGACGTGGACCCTCCCATCGTGGGCAGCTGTCACAGAGGGCATGCCACTTGCCTCCCGGACACAAGTCCACCTCTCTGGGACCCCAGTCTGGTCACCTGTGATAACACTGACCGCATAAGCAGGTGTGAAGAACAGAGAACATACATGAAGCAGCCGGCAGGGCTGCTGGCACATGATCAGGGCTCAATACATTATGACTATTATTTTAACATTAATATTTCCACAGTGTTTGGGCAGAGCATCGTGTTGCATACCCACATGGGGAAGTCAGTCTCTAGGGGCCTCCCCTGGCCTCGCTGGAGTGCACGACCTCCTCAGCAAACAGTGTCCTCAACCTCACCCCAAACCAACGCTCCAAGGCCGGTCACGAAGTACAGCTTTCAGTGTTTGCATCAGGAATGAATCCATCCCACTCAATGGGCGTTTTTTCCCTTAAAACAACGGCAAGTCAATACATTTATCATCTCCTGAGAAGGACACTGTGTGCTTATTTGGGGCCTCTGATAGAATAACATGCCTTCCCGATTCTCAAAAGTCTGTTACCAAGGAATCCTCTAGGTCAGATGTCACACCCTGGTAGTGGGGGTGGGAGGTACATTCAGCCTGAAGATAGGTCGGTCGCGCTCAACAATATGCCTTTTTAAAGAAGTAGTTGTCAATATTAAAAATTAAAACATGAAAATCCACATTTCTAGCTCCTCTCAAACACCATGCAGGCCTTGGCCCTGCTCTCCTCCCCTGCCCCACCCCCATCCCACAACAATAACCCCACAATGAAAGTGGACAGACACCAGCCATCTGAGATGGGGGCCCATGAAGACAGGAGCGGAGTTTTAGGAGCACTGGGCCATATATCAGAACCCTTGAACCACACGCACCGTGACCCGGAGGCCAAGGCCACCGACAACGCCAGGCGACTCTGCGTGAAGTAAACGTTACTTAGTGGGCACTCTGGGCACCTCCCACTGAGCACCGTCTCCATCAGTGTTTAGCAATGTCTTCGATCAACACAACACTGGACGGCAACATACAAATGCACAGCTCACGTGTGATGTCTTTCAGAACATGATGCCATGAGGCAAAGTACTAAAACAGTGCTTGGACGGGGAGAGCAGAGAACGCAGGTTTTTAAGATGGGGCCCTCCTTCCCGGGGAGCCCCAGAAGGGTGGGGGATGGGCTGTGGTCCGGAAGCCTCTCTCTTCCTGGTTCCCACAGTCTGGTCCTTTGGGAGCCCTGCCTGCCAGCAGGATCCACAGAAACCGGGGCTGAAGCTCTGTCTGGCCACACGGGGGCGCTCTCACTCCACACACTGGGATTCCAGGCCTGGCTGGAGCAGCACAGCATCATTCCCAGTGCCCCCCAGAGTGAGGAGTTGGGGTTCACAGGGCTCTGGACCAGGGCGCATGCTCCTAGGGAAGATGCTGCTCTTCCTCCCGGAAGGAGGGTCATGCTGCCGCGAGGTCGCTCACGCTGCCATTCTGAATGGAGAGGCTGGAAGGGGGTTCCTCCTGCTCAAGGGGAGGGACTGGAGCTCTGAACCCCAAGACAGCCTGGAAGCAAACTCAGAGCGGACAGAGAACCCTCTGACTTATAGAGAGCAGGACAGGAGGGCCTGCATCTCCCACATGCCAGCCTCACTGCAAATGGTTTCAACTCTTTTAAGAGTGACAGATACAGGAAGGCAGAGACTGGGACACACAGAGGGAGACAGACACTCACATACACACACAGAGGAAGGGAGGGTAAGAGAGAGCTCAGCTCTGGCTCCACCTGGAACAGCCTGGGACCCCAGTGCGCCAGCCAGGTACCAACACAGGGCAGGCAGCCTGCAGACTTGGAGGCCAGCAGACGTGGGTTCAAGTCCCAGAGCCGCTGTGTGGACGACTAGCTTCCCCGAGCCTCACCATTCCAGTGGTATAGGGCAGGGTGGGGGGAAGAGGGATCTCGCCACGCCTGTCTTTTGGACATTAGGTATGGATCCAGCGGGTAATTAACATGTGCAAACACCTCTCGTGGTGCCTGGGCCCAGGTAGGCCCTCACCCGGTAGCGGAGATAATTCACTGACAAATGACAGTGATAAAGGATTCCAATGATTGGCCATCTACACCTTGTGAGCTTAGCTTTCTCACGGGGGGACTGCAGGGCTGAATGGAGTCTACGGTCCCTTCAGTTCAGATTGCTATTCCTAATAAATGTCGCTCCCCACACGGCCATCCATGCTTTTCATGAGCTCAGCTGCTCCAGCCCCCATCCCTGACCCCCCCATGCGGGGTGCGGGGGAAGGCTCCCTGGGGAGGCAGAGAGGCAGCTGTGGAGGTGAGCGAGCTCAGGGCCCAGAGTCAGATGCCCCACCCCACCCCCACCCCACTCGGCCATCTCCTCCTTGCTGAGATCCCATGGCAGGCACCGAAGGGGTGAGGGGACAAAACCCTGCGTGTCAATCACTCACAACAGTGCCTGCCTCTCAGCAAGGACCCCACTAGGGGTTAGCCATCAGCATCATGTTGATTCCTTTGACAGACAAGGCCGTGACCTGACCCCCCCCAAACCGGGTAAGGAATGGGGTTTTCACAGGAGTTAGAGAAAGAAGGTTAAACTGCGGGGTCAAAAGAGATGCTTCTGAGACCACGTTCTGCCTCTGACATTTCAGGAGGCAAACTGGGCCTTCCTTCCCATCGGTTCGCCATGAAAAGGAGGTACCTGGGGAAACCGGGGGGTGGGTGTGGTCCAGGGCCCTCACCTGAGGTACTCATAGAGCCCGTACATGGGCAGGAAGTCGATGTCAGACAGGAACATGTAGGGCGTGCCCACGTGCTTCATGGCCACATTGCGCAGCAGGTTCACGGGGTAGAACTGGCCCTCCTTGTACACGATGTGGTAGGCCACGTTGTGACGGCTCATGAGCACCTCGGAGCCCTGCGCGTAGCGGAGGAACTGCTGGGCCTCGGCGTCCGACAGGTAGAGGGCCAGGCTGATGGGCCCCTCCCAGTGCTTGCAGATGGCCTCCAGCATCTGGAGCCTGTGAGAGAAGATAGGAAGGTGAGCCGCGGGGACCCGGCCCCATCCGCACATCCTCCACCCGCTGTGCTGGGGGGGCTCTGCCTCCTCCATGGGCATTTGGCCAACCAGCCTGAGCCCTCCATGGTGTGACAGGGGGCAAATCACCAAACCTCAGCTCCTTGGTCTACCAAATGGGCATAAGACCACTTGCCTGGCTGGCTCTGGTCTTTGCTTCTGATCGAGTGAGTGACATTGAGAAAGTCACATCCCAAAATACGCCTTTTCTTTTCAACAGGGTGGTGAAGATGATATTAAATGATTTAAAGATCCCCTTCCAGCTCAAAACTGCTATCCTTCTCCTCCTCTCTCAGAATAGATACAGAACTCTGCTGAGTTCCTGAGGCAGTGACCAGCCACAGAAGACCAAACCCAGGCCGTGAGTTACAAGAAGCGTTAAAACAAGCAGTAAACGCAAGAGTCATATTAACTGTGATTATCTGACTCATGGCCATAACCCAGACACTCGCCAGAATTCTCCCAACAGCCCTGTGCGCCTTCTCCCCATTCTCCTGATGAAGAAATGGAGGCTCAGCAGGTCCATTTGATAGAACTGTAGTTAGCTAGTTATTAATCACAGAAAAGGAGCGAAGAGAGGCCAGACATTATAGCATGGCCATTTGGGCAGCTTCACCAGGAAGATGCAATTTCACACTCCCCAGGGGACACCAGCCCATTCCCCATAGATCCCTGGGGAGAGAGACACAGGCAGAGTGAAGCTGGGGTGACATAGCAACGGTGCCTGTCAGTCAACCCTGAGAACAGAAATCATTGGCTAGAGGGGCGGGGCTAATGCTAGCCTGGGATAACTAGGGAAGATATAATTCCCTACACCAGTGTTTCCCAAACTTTTGACATATGTGTAACCCTTCTATAATTTCCGTAACGCTGAGTACCCCTCGTACTCATGAGAACGTAGAATTAGGCGCAGCTAAGCACGGTGCAGTGCATATCCCCACCAAACTCTTCCCATACCCCTGGGGGTACGCGTACCACACTTTGGGAAACACTACCCTACACAAAGGAGCTTTCTAGCTCTTGGCTCTCTGGTTCCCTTGCATTTGCCGTGTTCTCTCTATGGCCACGTGGCTATGGGGACTCCACATGCCGTGGACTAATGAGCTGCAGCAGGAACACAAACTAAGCCAGCCTGATGCTGGACTGGACACTGCTCCAACATGGAGTGGAAGCTCTGGACACAGGCTCTGACCTTAGCCACGCTGAAACCCAGCTACACTCCTTCCATGGCGGGATAAGGGGAAACTCAGGAGTGCAATTCCACAGAAATAAAGCTTTCTACATATCCCATCCTCCTGTGGGGGCCTCCTGAAATTCTTATTCCAGCGGAACCCCAAGAACCCTACTCCCACCAATAACAAAGTCAACTTTGATTCTTGGGCTCGGAGCAGACATTTGTAGACAGGGTCTTGGGGACAGATGAGAAGAAAATAATACCGGGTGTTGGGTGAAGTGAATGGAAAATTACGTGAATGTAGGGGACAAAAGTTTGCCTGGCTCAGTGGATAGAGCATCAGCCTGTGGACTGAAGGGTCCTGGGTTCAATTCCGGTCAAGGGCACATGCTCAGGTTGTGGGCTTGATTCCCAGTAGGCAGTATGTAGGAGGCAGCCGATCCATGATTTTCTCTCACCATTGATGTTTCTCTCTCTCTCTCCCTTTCCCTTCCTCTCTGAAATCAATCCTATAGAATAAAAGTCTAATATGCAAACTGACCAAACGGCAGAATGACCAGTCACTATGATGCACACTGACCACCAAGGAGCAGATGTTCAATGCAGGAGCTGCCCCCTGGTGGTCAGTGAGCTCATATCGGGGGAGCACTGCTCAGCCAGAAGCTGGGCTCACAGCTGGCGAGTGCAGCGGTGGTGGTGGGAGCCTCTCCCACCTCTGCGGCAGCACTAAGAACCAGCGAGCTGAGTGGTAAGGAGCAGTTAGCAGGTGGGTGGTATGGAGTAAGGGGTCCCGGACTGGGAGAGGAATAGCAGACTGCTAGCTTAGGCCCGCTCCCCTAAGTTGGCAGGTGGACATCCCCAGAGGGGTCCCAGACTGCAAAAGAGAGCAGGCTTGGCTGAGCACTCCGCAGAGCAAATTTTGTGCACTGGGCCTCATATATATATATATATATATATATATATATATATATATATATATATATATTTTTAAATGTGCCTGGGGGGATGCCTCTTCCATCTTCACTTTCCAGAGCCCCATATTGTGCCAGGGCCACAGCCATTTGCAAGGCTCCCTGAGAAGCACCAGCCAAGGAGAACTGGGGAAGAACAGAGCCCAAAGAGAGAGCGCTGTGAAAACGAAGATAAATCTATAAGGATAGTTTTTTGTTTTTTTTCAAGGCAGTAGAAGTGCCTGCTACACAAAATCCATGGTTAGGAAAAAGCAAAGCCTATTGTGCTTTTTTCCCCTACCCAGCAAGAGGTACCTAATCAGCGGTCTCCCGGTCAGAATGCCCACTTCAGCTGGACAATTACCAGGAAATAGATTCCATGCATTTGCATTTCTATGCTAGTAAACAAAAGAAAGCAGGCACCCCTATCCTGTGCCCACGGCTTTCCGAGCGTCCTCTCTCATTCTGCGGGATTTGCTTCCGCTTGCTCTTCGGAGGATTAAGATATTCACGGGGTAAGAGGCCCTCCGTTTCTCATACATTGTGACACTTGCTAATCGAATTGGCTGGAGCCGGGTATTGGAGGCATCACATTCTCCACGAAGCCTGATCTCCGATGGGTGCATGCGGACTCTGGGGTTTGCACGACCCCACAACCCAGTGTCATCTTCTGCAAAAGACTCTGCGCGTCTTTTGAAATGTGGGGAGTCAAGGGTCACTTCTAATCTGAGGACAGAAGAGCTGCTGGAAGGAGGCGGAGGTGGGAGGCATGCGTGGTCGTGAGGAGGCCCGCCAGCTTCTCCAGTGGATTCGCCCACTGGCTCGGTTTTTGACTCTCTATGTCTGGGTTTTCCACGCGAGGAAGCCCCGCCCAAGAGCAGCTCACTCTGGCTGTTACTGAAGAATTACCTCGTGCTTTCCAATGGGAGGAGGCTTCTTATAGTACATTCCCGGCCCCCCAGAATCTGTATTTCCAACAAGCACCCGGTGTGGCCAGGCCCTTCGGAGTCACACAGCTCTGGATGGCGGGACCTGTTAGCTCAGCTACTGTTCTCTCTCCTCCAGAGGCCTCTCTCCAGAGGCCGAAATCAGAGGAGGAGAGAGAACATCAGTTCTTCGGCAATGTTGTCAAAGGGACAGGAAAGAGAAGGTGTCTCCTGGGCCAGCATGCGGTGATCAAGATGGATCCCTGTCCTCAGCAGAACTGTCAGACTCCAGGATGGGAGGGAGGTCCACGGAACAGACCTGCCAGCGCCATAGGGCCTTCACTCTTCCTGAAGGGCCTGCCGGAGGGAGCCGGCTCGGGAGCTGGCAGTCCCCAGTTCTCCGTGGCATTCACACAGGGCCTACTTCTGACTCGAAGGTTTACAGACACACCCGAAATGCTTCCTAAATTAAAAATCGATCCAACGGGCACCAGCTAGCCTGCTGCATCATACCCGGATGTGCAGGATGAAGAGGAAGGGGAATTCTATGTCCTCATTGGCTGTGGCACTGCGTGGTAATTTTTGCTTGTGTCCAGCTCAGGGAGTGGGGTTCTGGAGGTCTCTGGGGGTCCCCTTAGGGAGTGGGGTTCTGGGGGTCTCTGAAGTGTCTCAGGATGGCAGTACTTGTCACGACACATTAGGGGGATCATGGGTCATCCACGCAGGGGGGGGGGGGGGGATGTGTGTGGTCTGAAGGGAAGGCCTCTGGGTCAGTGTTTGAGATCACACAGCTGGTCAAGGCCGGTTGACCTGGTGCTAGAATCTCTGTGCTTTTCACATTCCCCTGTCTCACGTTGTCTTTGCCTGTTGCCTGTTAAGGTCGGTAAGTTCTCTGTGCTTGTGCACGGGGTCCTAGAGGCTGGTGAGTCTCCAGGAAACCACGAGCCACAGAACCAAGAGCCAAAGAAGCCGTTTAGTGCCACGAGCAGTCATTGCTAACACGCAGCAGGAACCAGAAAGCAAGGATTCGGCTTCCCCCTGGATCTTTCAGCCTCACTCAGCACGAATCCCTCCCAGATGCATTCAGATGCAAGGCAAACCGACTCCCCAGAATCCTCGGATGACTTTGGGTACTTCTCACGTCCCAGCGCTGGCTCTTTCCTGTTTGCGTGTTCTTCCATCACTCGTGACTAATAACAGCTGACATTTATCGAACCCTTAAGCGTGCCAGGAGCTGCTCTCAGCACCTTTCAGGAATGAACTCAGTGGCTCCTGAGAAGGGCCCGTGGAATCGCATCCACAGGAAGGACAGGCATCTCTGAGGTGCCGCGGGGACAGAATGAGCCAACCTGCTTTCCTAAGTGTGGGAGCTGAGGAGGGATGACAGGAAGGAAGCTGGGGCAAGGGCAGCCACTATGGGCCAGGAGTAAATCAAAGAGGAAGCTGGTGAGAAGTGGTGGGATGGGGGGCCCCCAGGACACCCAGGTATAGAAAAGTTGGGCCCTGAGGGAGTGGCCTTAGGGGCCTTGCAACCACTCGCCTCCTGGCAGCCAGAGAGATGTCCTCAAAAAAACTCAAGTTAGATCACACAACTCTGTGCACAATTCTTAAACAACTTGTCAACACATTTAGAATGAAGTCCCAGTATTTTGTGAGTTTCCATGTTGTAGCACCTCCATCTTAGGCCCTTGTAGAGGGCCTCCTGGGAAGGCACATGGGCATTTCTTTAAATTGTTGTCAGTTGAGTCTGAGAGACTGGCAGAGCCGCATCTTGGATACACACTCCCCAAGATGGCGGAGAGTGTAATCAGCTTGGCCTTCATAACAGCCCAGGTGTCTGGCAGGGCAGGTCTAGATATGTAAATCCAGTCAAGCACCAGGAATGCTAGGGCCTCCTTAAGAATGCAAATAAGCTCCTTTGATCCTAAGTTTTGGTGTTACTTGCTGGTATTGGGGGTATAAAATAAATGTGCTGTGTGGGCTGAGTGTCATCATGCTTCTCCATCAGAGAGAATGGCGTCCCACCTTGCTCCCAGCTTGCTTCTATTTCTGTTTCTTTCTTTCTTTCTCTCCCTCTCTTTCTTTCCCTCCCTTCCTTTCTTCCTTCCTTCTATTTCTCAATCACTGGCTGCCTCCACTTAGAACCAGTTCATTCATCACTCTTTCTGTGCTGGACACAGAAAAGGGAGATCCCCGCCATATCTGGCCCCCGAAGGCCCTTACCCCCCAGGAGCCTGCTCTCGGCAGCTGAACTCATTCTCCATCAGGCTGTTGACCGTGCAAGGCCCTTCTCACCAGGGGGCTCTCTCACCTGCTATTCTATCTGCCTTAAAAACGCTTTCTCAGCAACTCCTACACCTGCCTTCTTTTCTCACCTTCCAGGTCTCTACAGAAATGCCCCCTCTTAGAAAGGCTCCCCCTGACCATACCACCTCAGAGGGCCCCTCACCTGACACTGTTATTCACTCTCCCGGGTCCTTCAAAGCACTTACCATAACTTCATGGAGCTGATCATTGTTGTTTACACACTAGCCCCCTGTTCTAGACTCTGGCTGCACACGGCAAACTTAGAACAGTGCCAGGTCTCCACCCCACAGAGTCCTACTTCACTGGCCTGCGTGGAGCCTGGTGGGACATGAATTTGTCTTAAAAGCTCTACAGTTGATGCAGACTGTCCCGACCAAGACCGAGAACCAGAGCATCAGACGGTGGGCCACTAAGAGTAGGAGCCACGTTGGTCCTGCCTGTTAAAGGCTCAGTGGATCGATCCATGTAGATGGAGACACTGCTTCCCAGTGGTGACTGTGGTCCAGTCTATTTGTTTCCCTTCTCTCCTTCCTCAAAATCACCACCGTCACCAAAAGACAGGAGCCCTTGGTTTTCTGTGCTGAGAGGGGGTGGGACGCAAGACTACCATACCAGGCCCCAATAGCCTCAGCTCCCAAGGCCACCCCTCCCTTCTCACTGTGACCAGGTGAGGGGCCGTGCAGAAGGGCCCTACCTGTCCATGGAGAGCTGTGCGACCAGGGTGACGTCTGTGTTGTCCGCGGTGGGCTCATACTCGTAGTGCAGGAAGTACAGGTGGGTACGGTGGACGGTGAAGCGCTCTCGCCGGAACTCGTAACACAGGTCGTCCTCATCCAGCTCCGAGAGCTGCTTCTGGAGCTGCGAGGTGGGAGAGGGGCGTGACGATGAGAAGGAAAGGCCAAGGGGGCCAGGAGCCCGCCCTTAGGCCCTGTCCTCCCCCGAGTCTGTCACACTGGACATCGCTGATGGTCAAACACAGGACAAGATTGCTGTATCCATTTCCCTGTGCGAGACACTCTGGTTTCAAAACAGGGACTGCGAAGGGCAGCTCAGCCTCTGAGAAGGGAGACGGCTCTGAGCTCAGCCTCTGAGAATGGTGGTGATCAGGGACGAATGGATATAAGCAAACACTCTTTCCCTGGCTGACCTAGCACAACATCTTCAAACATCAGGGGGGAAATTGTCACAGAAAAATGAGGAACCGAGCGAGCAGCGCCTTTGTGTGAGCTGATGCCTTTCTCTCCTGGAGCCACAGGCTCCGGTCTTTGCACCAGGAGAGCCAAACCAAACCAAAGCCCTTTCCTTCAAAGTCATCCAGGTTGAGCCCCCAACCCCAGCACCCAGTCTCTCTTCCCCCCTCAGAACCTCTCGCTCACGAACCTGCCTGTACAGCTTCTCTGCCCAGCTCCACGCTGCTCCTTCCTGCCCAAGGAGCCAAAGAGCAAGCTGACAGGGATGGAGGGCTCAGCTGCAGACATAGCAGATGCAGATGCACGGACGCCCAGACCTGCTGGCTCAGATGCCCATATATCCCCGCCACCTGCAAACCCCACCCTCCCCTCCCAGGCAGGCGTCACTGTGCCCGTGTGTAGGTGAAGAAGTGCGGGGGGGAGAAGAGAGAGTGAAAGAACTCCGACAGTGACCGGTGTGAGACCAGTGGGTGTGGGCACGGAGTAAGCGGACGGGGAAGAGGCAGGAGAGAGGCTCATCGGCTGATGGAAATGTATAATATGTGTCATGATTACACGTGTGTATACTTGGTGAGGATATGACACACCGTACACATAGAATGCACAGATTTGTCACATGCAAACTGTATTTGAAAACTGATTTTTAAACACGAATGATTTTGGTGAAAGTCAACACAGCTGTTCCGACATTATTTCTGTTGCACCAGCCTTGTCCATCACATGAGGACATGGAGTAGAATACGGGCTAAAATGTACCTGGCTAAAGCAGTGGTCGGCAAACTCATTAGCCAACAGAGCCAAATATCAACAGTACAACGACTTAAATTTCTCTTGAGAGCCAATTTTTTAAAACTTAAACTTCTTCTAACGTCACTTCTTCAAAATAGACTTGCCCAGGCCATGGTATTTTGTGGAAGAGCCACACTCAAGGGGCCAAAGAGCCACATGTGGCTCGTGAGCCGCAGTTTGCCGATCACTGGGCCAGAGGGACTGACCTGGCTGAAAGTAATGGGGCACTTTACCAAGAAGAAATACAAAATCTTCAAACCAATAAATAGTGCAGTTGTCAACGAGAAAATATGCTAACTCGCTCCTGTAAAGCCTAGTGCCAGTGGAGACCATCATCGCTTGATGGATGAAGCGCTGGCGTTATTTCTCAAGACGTGAGCTGTGCGGAGGATTCCACTCACTGCACTGTTCTCCCCTCCTCCCACCCTCCCCGCTGCCTGTGACTCCCAGTAGCACCACTTCCCTCACACCTGGATCCGGGCTGCACTTCTGACTTGCTTTGGCGGATGACCGAATGGCGGGGAAGCCATGCTGCCCAGTCCTGAGGGGGGCCTTAAGGGAAGTCCACGGTTATGCAGCTCCACCCCTGCCATGAGGAGGTGCTGGGCCAGCCAGCCTGAGGGTGAGCCGCAGTCTCCCCAAGTGCCCCAGATGAGGGAGTGAGCCCAGGGATTGAGCCCAGTCCGGATCAGCAGAGCTGCCTCAGTAAACACCTCCCTTACACATCGAGGTTTTACAGGTCGGAGCAATAGACAACTGACGGCGGAGGGGGGAGCAGGAGAGGATTATTGGCATTTTGTGAGGTGCTTTTCAATATGTGAGCCCATCCCTGTAGAAGGGGATGGTGGCATCTCGGGCCCCAGCCCACTCAGTGCGCATAGCATTCTCCAGAAGGCGACCACACATCCTCCAATGGTGCTGGGATCCCTGAGGTCCAGGGACGTATGACAATCTCAGCTGTCAGACTCTCCAATGGCTCAGAGGATGCAATCAGGATGCTCATTAGCTCTTCGAGTGCCATTCCATGCCCTTGCCTGTCTGAAGCCTGCAGCTCTACCAACGGCGTGAGACCAGGACATGGGAATTCCTGCTTCAGCTACTGTGCTGAGGGACCCATCCTGAGCTGCAGGGCAAGACCCTCATTCTCACTGACAATTTTCTTCTTTTTAAAAAAATATATTTTATTGATTTTTTACAGAGAGGAAGGGAGAGGGATAGAGAGCTAGAAACATTGATGAGAGAGAAACATCCATCAGCTGCCTCCTGCACACCCCCTACTGGGGATGTGCCCGCAACCAAGGTACATGCCCTTGACCAGAATTGAACCTGGATGTTCTATGCCTCCTCTCTGTGCTATGCCTCCTTCAGCGAGTCATTTCCCACTTCCTAGTGAGATAAGGAGTTTGAGCTTCATGAAATAACTCAGAGGTCACGCGCTCACCGGATCAGGTACGGTGCTGAACGCTAGAACATTCAGTCGGCGGGCCGATGCTCTAGCCACTGAGCCAAACCGGTTAGGGCCACATTTCTTGATGAAGATCAAAAGAAGACGATCACCACACAAGAAAGAAAATAAGGGACCAGGACACGAGGAATGCATGTGTGTATGGCATTCTCCTCCTCTCTGTGCACACACCCGGATCAGCGGGCACGACATGCCAAGGAATAGGGTTCCCAGACAGTGGACCTAAAGGCAGGGGCTGCCTCATGTTAATAAAAGAACCAGTGGCCAAAGAAAGTGCTTCCGGAACCTAAAGTACGGCCTGCCCTGGGGTGGGGAAGGTCTATTGATAATCCTGGGGGCTAAGTAGCCCGCATCTATGAACTTCACAGGACCAATAATGTGGTTTGGTGGCATCTATAGCCCCAGGTCCTCTGTGGCCATCCCCATGCTAAGGGGTAGGGCCTAGGCGATACTCCTGTCTACCAGCCACCCTGGGTCTATGGGAAGCACAGCAGGTGTGTAGTCAGACCTACAATGTCAGACTCTCCAGGACCCTGGACCCTCCAACACCTCCCCTGAGCTTTACTGTATGTATTATCAACACGGCGAATGGCAGCTCTGCTTAGCTAATATGGACAAAGCACCTACTGTGTGCCAGGTGCAGTGCCAAGTGTGTCCAGGGCCATGGCTTTATGAATGGGCCCCTTCGGCACACATCTCTGTGCTACAGCAGGAGCAAACGGGCTCAGGAGGTTTCGGTCATCGGCCAGGGACACAGCCAGAGGAGGCAGTCTGGCCCGAGAATCCAGTCTGCAAACCAGGGACCTTTTCATGACAGGATGACTTCCCTCTGGGGGATGGACGCTAGGGCCAACTGAGCTGGTGGAAGATTCAATGCTCAGGGAACAAAGCAGGCCATAAAAATGCACACACGGGATATTCCCATATGGCAAAAACACACACAACCACAACACACACACACACACACACACACACACACACACACGCAGAAACAGACTTCAAAGGGATCCATCACAGTGTTAACAAAGCTCTCCCTGAGGGGTGGACTCGCAGGTGAACTTGACCGGCCTCTTTCTACTTTCCAGCATTTAACTAATTCCCTGCAATTTTCTCAAATGAGCAAACACATGTAGAAGTGCTTTGCAAACCGCAGAGCGCTACACAGACCCAAGCAACGCGATCGTGACTCCATTATATACCTTTTCAAATCCTCATCTAGGGCTGCTTACTGCTGACTGCCTGGCTGATGTTATCCGAGGGGAAGATGAAGATGCTTAACCACGGCCTCCTCTTCACCCAGGGTTCTCCTGGCCATTTCTCCAGGGAGATGCTGAGCCGGAGGGCGGGCTTGCATTAGCAGGACCTGAATGTTTCCACAGGCCACACCCCACACCCCACTCAGCCACGCCACGGAGGGAGCGGAGGGAGCGGGAGGCAGAGGCTCCTGACAAGCCAGTCACAGAAACAAAAGACAGATTCTCCCGAGATAAAACGCATTTGCTAAATTGCTTCTTGGAGCAGCCAGCTGAGGCAGAAAGGAGATCTGGGCTCCAGGAAAACGCCCTTTAAGCAGTTTGCCTTTATGCCTTCCCATCCTGAAGGACAGTGGCCTAGACTGACCTCTGAGCCGCCAGGGCTCACGGCCGAGGGTTCAGAGGAGTTGGAAGTGTGTCCTGGGCTCTGGCCAAAAGGACTTCTGTTCAAAGTTGGGAAAACCACACAGAGAGATTATGGGGATAACCGGAAACTGAGACTGAGCCCTCTGACACTTGTTGGCTATACCTCCTTCAGGGAGTCATTTCCCACTTCCTAGTGAGATAAGGAGTTTGAGCTTCATGAAATAACTCAGAGGTCACGCGCTCACCGGATCAGGTACGGTGCTGACAACTGACAACTTTGCAGGCACGGTCTCATTTAATACTCACACAGCCTCTAGGCAGGAGGGACCACTGTCAGTCCTGCCTTATACACGAAGACATCCATCACCTGAAAGGGTTAGCCACTTGTTCAAGGCCATACGATGGGTGAACGGAGTGGCTGAGATATTTCCTCCAGGTGTATGTCCTCCAAGGTCCTGTACGTAATCAAGTCGCTACCGCGCCTTGATGATCTCTAGGGCTTTTAAAGTTTGAACGCTAGCTAGATGGTTCTGACTAAAGAGGAATGAACGCATGTCTCCCCCACAGGGGCAGGGACCTGCCATGCTCCCCAGTATCCACATTCTCCTTTCTTCCTGGGAGCACAGCCAGACTGTGTTTGTGACCTTCCTGCAGTTCTGGGCCAAGCTCTGGTCAGTAGTAAGTGGGCAGATCCTGGTGGCCCCGGGCACCACATTCAAGGCTGTCTCACGCACAGTCCTCACTGTCAGTCAGAGCAAGAACGCCCCAGGCTCCGTGGAAGTCAGAGCCACAAGAGAGAAGGAGCCTGGGATCCTGGAGAAAACCTCCTGTCCACCAGGAATGTCCATGTGGACTTTTCTGCCAGTCAAAGATTTCTCGCATGCTGAGCCCATTTTAGAATTGTCCATGTCACCTTAAGTCACACTCCCAGTGGAACTCTTCCAGACAGGAAGTGACGGGGGCAGAACACTGAGGAAGGAGTCCCCACGAAGCCACCCGTTTCTTGTTGACACCTCTCCTTCAGAGGCCTGACAACAATGGCTGGAAACATCTGGGGGGCTAAACAACCCTCAACGATGCTGCTTTATAAGTTCCGCCGACTTTTTACTTTGCAGTGGCCTGGACCCCTGTGACGTCACCTGCTCTTCCCTGGATCAGCAGGAGGCAGGCAGGGCTGTCCTGGTGCCCTCTGCTGGCGGAGAAGGAAGCCAGGGCACCGGGGGTTTGCTCAGAGAGGCTGGGGCTCTGACTCTCATCCTCTGAAGCCTGCTTCAGGCTCTCTCCCGTGGTTTCCACCAAGCGGGCATGTTTTCTGGGGCCATGCAGGTAGAGAAAGATTGCAGGCTCGCTGATTGCCTGCTGTGTGCATTAATCAACGAAGTTCCAGGAACCCAAGCATTTTTTTTTTTTTAAAACCAGGGGCCAGATTTATGCTTTTGTGCAGAGGATAGACACAGGTTCGGGTCTGTTTAGCCAAGGCTCAGAGAGATTCTGCCCAACTCTGACTAGGCTCTGAGGAAATAAAGAAGCACAAGGCCTGGTCTCCATCCCGGTCCCAAGTATCAGTATTAATTGGTACCTCACACACAAGTCATAGGCCCTTACTTTATGCCAAGCCCTGTGCTAAGAACGGGGAAGGAACCCCAGTTTCTGTACTTTAGTTGTTCATACAGTCTGGGTGGGGGAACATATAAGCAAGTTGGTAATTATAACACTGGGTGCTTATAACACAAATAAAACTTAATTTGGGCGTTGGTGGTGGTGGTGGTGGGGGGGCATGTGTTATGTGTCACTGACCTAGCTCCTGACTTAGCTTCTTGAGTCCTCCTTAAGCCTATCGGGTAGACTATGATTCCCATTTTACAGATGGGAAAACCAAGGCGGAGAGAGTTTAAGTAAACGGCCCGAAATCTCCCCCAGTTTTTGTTCCTAAGATTTTATGCGAGTCAGTCTTGCTCCAGAGCTGTCCTACTGCATTCTGCATAAGGAGCTGGTAAGAGGAGGGAGACCCAGCCAGAGGGAGGGAGGGCAGGTGGCTGCGGGCAAGGCCAGGAGGGCGCCCTGCATGCTGGGACTATTACAACCAGAACCTAGGGTGTGGTAGAGAGAGGTGTGCACACTGGAGCTGGACAGAGCAAAGCAGACAGGCCACAATGGTGTGCAGGGGGCACAGGCATACCCACTGAGAAGCTTAACCCCCCGGTTCCTCCTGCACCCCGCCCCGCAGCCTCCCGGCAAATGCTGGGGTCCTTCAGGCTCTGGAATGAACAAGCCTGGGGGGTCACTGGCAGCCGGCCTCGGGCAGCAGCTGTGGTGGGGCTCTGGGCACGGCCCACCGGGCTCTGATGCCCACAGCATGATGAAAGAGCTGGCGCCACGCGGCTCACATGTGAGAGCGATAATGCATTCTGGTTTTTCCCTGGGGTTTCTCTGGGATACAGCTGTTTCCACAGAGCCATCTGTTTACTGGCACGGCCTGCATGGTGGTGCCGGGAAATGTTTATGGAATCTGTTTGTATGTGTCTTATTTTTAACTCCTAATTGAGCCATGGTGATGCTGCTGTCTTTTCTCCTTAATGGGCTTGGTGTCTGGGACAGGGGCCCCACAGGTAGCCCCGCACCCTGGTGGCTGAGGGTGGAAAGGCAGGTCTGGGAAAAGCTTCCTGGCCATTTCCCCTCTCCACCCTCCCCCCTTCCCCCTCAGCATGTTGCATTCCTTAACCCCTTCAACCCTCCAACCACCTGGCCTGGGTCTATTTGTGACCATTTTATAGGCGAAGAAACTGAGGCTTGTAGAGGTGAAAGGGATGCCCAGGGCCACAGATCTGGTCCCCAGGCTGCGTTTTCTGATTGTGAGTGAAGGGGACTTCCTCGTGCACCACAGACGCTTCCAGAAAAGGGCCTGTGATAGTTCATGCGTTGAACAAGATCTGCTGAGCACACAGCAGGTGCCAGGCAGGCTTTCGGAGGCATGAAAACACAGTGATGAATAAAAGCGGATAAAAACCCACGGAGTCACAGAGCTTTCATTCACTCGGAGGCAGATGTGACCCACAAAACAAATTCGTCAGGAATGTGATACGCCGATAGGTGGGGAGTGCCACGGAGAACAATGAAGAAGTTCCGGGGCCGGGAGCGCTGGGGGAGGGGCGGGAATGGCAGTTATAGGCCGGGAGTGTTTTGTTTGCTTATAGAAAGGCCATGGGTCAAGGTTAATACCAGTCCCGGGACCACCACCAACCTGTTTCATGATTTCAGTTCTGAGCTCCCACATCTTCGTCCATAAAAGGGAGACAACAGCAACTTGTGAGCATCAGTGTGAGGAGGATGGCAGGATGAGTTGCATTTATTATGTACGTTGTAAACATGGGGCAACACCCACTTAGGAAGTGGGGTCCTGGTTTTCGGCTTCGAGTTAGGTGGCCTAGTTTAGAGTCGTGGCCCATGGGCAAGAAACTCCTCTCCTCTGTCCAGTGTGACGGATGCCCACCTCCCCGGAAGGTGGCGGAGATGGAATTGTGGTTCCCTTTCTCTTGCTCTGCAGGAATCTCCATTGTCAAAGCCAGCGGGTGCAGAGGAAGGTCTGGGCAGGGCACAGGACAGCGTCCCAGTGCAGGGGACCAGAGGGGCTCACGTGGGGGGCCGGGCTGCCCACAGGCTCCCGCATCCCCGTGTTCCTGTTTGGAGACTGGCAGTGGGTCCCTGGAGTGCTGCCTGGCTAGGACCCTGAGGTGTGGACAGAGCCCAGAGCCCACAGAGAACGCGTGGGGCCATTCCATTCCTTAGTGACGTCTGCTGCGGATGCAGGAGCTGGAAGTCTGCATTCACTGCCTATGGACTTCCAGTTCCATATAAATGCAGGCCCTCACTGGGCGTTGTTTGTTCTCTCTCTCTCTCTCTCTCTCTCTCTCTCTCTCTCTCTCTCTCTCTCTTTCTCTCTCTCTCTCTCTCTCTCTCTCTCTCTCTCTCTCTCTCTCTCTCTCTCTCTTGCTTTGGTACACTTTTTAGATATTTGCTCTTTGATCATTTAACTTTGAATGAAAGAGTGGCTCATTCTTTCCCATTGGCCTTTCTGACTTCAATACCCCGGGCTTCTCTTTCCTTGGCTGCCGGGGGAGGGAGGGGTGGGAAGGGAAGGGAGAGGTGTGCAGAAGAGCGGCTCCGGGGCTGACTGAGGGAAAATGACAGCTGTCAGGAAGGAATGTGCAGAACCAGCAGAAGGCAGTGCGAGGCCATTTCCTGCCAGGATAAGCAGCGTCTTCCCCCTCTGACCGACTCCCGCCCCCCTCGGCCTGCTCAGCGGCACCGGCGTTGGCCATTGTAAATGGAGTTCTGTATAACTTGGTGGCCAAAGGAAGGGCATGTATTTAGCAAGAGTCCCACCCCAAGTGGTTCCAGCCTGTACAGGTTAAGGCTCTGTATTTAAAAGGGAGAGCTTCCTTGTAGCTGGAGCATCCCCGTCGGTGGGGCAGGCGTTCCCGATGAGAAAGCTTCGCCCTATAAATATGGGGCTTAGGGAGACAGGCTGTATGGAAACATGTGACGCTGTCTGCCAGGCTCTGGGGGCAACAGGAGGCGTCCTTATTTGCCCCAGGGGACAGGCTCAGCGTAATGCACTCCCCACTGAAGGGAAGGTTCTAGCACAACACGGGGAAGGCGGGGGTGGCACCTGGAGCCTCCAGCCGGGGAGGCAGCTGTTGGAGGTGGTGAGCTCCCCGTCTTTGCGAGGATTCCAGCAGATGCACGCCTGTTAGGGGCGCTGTCGAGGGGCTTTTGCCTGGATGAGGGGGCGCGGAGTATCTGTGAGTATTCACCTGTGCTCAGTGCAGTCCTGGGCTTTCTTGGAAATGCTTCGGGGCTGGGCTGCTGAGGGGGAGGGAGAGGAAGGTGAGGCATAGAATTCGAGCCTCAATGGCCATTTCGGGCAAATAAGAACAACTACCGCCTGCCGGATGTTCATTGCATCACACAGATGAAGTGACTGGCTCCAGAGGGGGGACAGTGGGTGTGCCAGGGTGGACAGGAGTGTCCGTGCCCTGTAGGCGACTGTCGTACCAACCACCGTTGGAGCCTGATCTCTTCCCCGTCACACGGACACCTGAGCTCCACACGGAAGAGACGAAGCCCCTGACCTCCTGAAATTACTTGTTCTATTGGCAGCGAGGCCCACCAAGTGGCCTCTCCTTCCTACCGCAGGCCCTTCGTTGGCAGGAAACCTTTCTGGGACCGTCTGACCCCGGGCAGACGTGACAGCCCTCAGAGGCTATGAGGCAGGTTCTAAGCGACCCTGCAGGTTCTGCTCCCTGCAGACCCTTCCTCGGAGAGAGGTTAATACAACCTGAATCCACCTGAAGAGCGACAGAGCGTCATCGGATGGCTGGGCACTGTGGTTTGTAAAATAAAAACAACCATAGGGAACAGGGTGTTCCTTGAGCCGAGTCCTTCTTTCTTGATGATTTAACATAGATTAGCCGTGAAACGCTACGGCAAAGGCACCCCTGTGCAAATTCTCCAGGTGGCAAACCTGAGGCCCAGAGCATTCTGAGGTCAAGTGACTATTAAATGCGGGATCTGGGATGACTAGCATGTTCACCATCTTATCACCACCATCACCTCCCTTTTGAGGAAATGATAATAATGCAAAAAACCAAAGTCGTGCAGCCCTTGATGTTCTCACATTGCCTTCATTCGGATCTGACTGTGCCATGCTCCTGTACACCTCTGGCCTCTCTGCTGTGCTGCCCCTCCTCCCCACTGAGTCCATTTTCTATACCTCCTTAGTCATCCTGCAAATCCCACCTCCTCCAGGAAGTCCTCCCTGATGCACCCTCTCTCCTACTGCATGCAAAGCCCTTCCCATGTGCTCTCAAAGCACCACCGCCATCCGGGCACTCATTGCACTGGATGACAACCCCCACTTGTCTGCATCCCTCACTTAGACCCGCACGGGGAGAGCCGGGCTTGATCTGCGATGCTCCCTCTGCGTCCCTGGCCCTGAGATGGGGATTGTTTGAATGACTCCAGGTCCAGCGGCTGATTGAGCCTTGAGACAACGCCACCAGAGCCCTTTCTCTTCTTGATCTGCAGGCCCATGAAGAGGTCCCGGACTTCCTTCCCTCGAGACTACCACCATCTGCATACTTGTCAGGGTGCTAATGACCTCCTTTCCCGGAGCTGGGAGCGTCCGCTTTGGGCCGGATCCAAGCTTGTGCCCTTTCCCTCTGGCTGTGTTTGCACATGACACTTGACATGCTGTTAAGGACCAGGAGTGGGCGCCTCCAGATGCGCGTCCAGGGTGCAATGACCAGACCCTCTCCTTGCCCAGCCCTGCTCGCGAGAGGCAGCGAGAGGGCGCAGGGACCTGCTGTTTTGCTTCATGAGGGCCAGACAGCCCTGCTCCCGTCCTTAGTGCCCACAAAGCAATCTGTCTGTGCTCTCTGTCCCCCTGCCAGCCTCGGTCTCAGCCCCACTGTCATCGTTTTGCCTGGGATACGGCAACAGTGTCTAAATGGCCTCCCCATTCCATTCTCCACACTCAACTGGAATCTGACCGAGACGAAAGCCGTTCGGTGGATTTACACGGCTGAGCCTGCTCCCCTTGCAGGGAGGGCACCACAGAGGTGAGCAGAACAGGCAATGTCTCTCATCTAACCAGAATAATCCTATTCTGGTCTTAGATTTGGGAAAAAACTAGGAAGTAAGCCCATGGAGCCAATTCTGGCGGACGGTACATATATTCGAATGGAAAAGAAACAGGGTGCAACACAGAGTGGCCATGGGCTCCTGGAGGCTGAGGAGGGTCAGGGGACGTTTTTGAAGATGCCCCATCGGAGATGCTCATACACCGAGGGGCAGGGTGGTCTGGGCAGTGGGACAGCCAGCACAGAGGCCCCGGGTGGGTGGAGTGAGCCTGGGACGGATGCAGAAGGAACTGCAAAGGTGGCAAGTGTGGCTCCCGCAGCGTCGAGGGCCAGAATACTGGGGGGACCGCTCGCTGGTTCCGGGTCCTCTCTGAGTCTGGGAGACAATGCTTTAGGCATCTCTAACACTTGATACAGGACTGGGTGAGCCTCTAATTTCAACCCAGGGCCCTGCGCAGTGCCTGGCAGATGCCGGCATTCACACATGCTTTTTGAGGACCACGGGGGACTCTCCCCGCACCCCTCTGACCCCGTGATCTCAGGGGAGGCTGATGGTAGGAAAAGCTAGTGGGTCACTTATAAAGATAGTCCCGCTTCCTAAGACACTGACCGAAAGGGGAACCCGCGATGCCATGATTAACCACTAGCTTTAATGCTGCAAGGCTTTTTATTTGAGCCTGTTCCGTGAAGGAAAAAAGAAAAAGAGGCAGGGGAACATTTTTACTTAGCATTTGGAATACAGTGCTGAATGGGTACTCAAATATTGAGAGAATGACAAATACTGACTTGAGTAGAGAACTGAAGGAAAAACTAGAATTATGGTATACCGTGTTCATGGACTGGTAGAATCAACATCATTAAAATGTCCATACTACCCAAAGCAATTTATAGATTCAATGCACTCCCCATTAAAATACCAATGGCATATTTCACAGACCTAGAACTCTCCAAAAATTCATCAGGAATAATAATAATAAAAAAAAGACCCGGAATAGCTTCAGTAATCCTGAGGAAGAAGAACAAAGTTGGAGGAATCACACTACCAGATATCAAGCTATACTACAAAGCCACTGTTCTCAACACTGCCTAGTACTGGCATAAGAACAGACATATAGACCAACGGAGCAGAACAGGGAACCCAGAAATAGACCCAAGCCATTATGCTCAAGTAATATTTGACAAAGGAGGTATGAACATACAATGGAGTCAAGACAGTCTCTTTCAATAAATGGTGCTGGGAAAATTAGTCAGATACATGCAAAAACAAACAAACAAACAAACAAAAAAAAAACTAGACCACCAACTTATACCATACACAAAAATAAACTCAAAATGGCTAAAGGACTTAAATGTAAGACAGGAAACCATAAAAAGCTTAGAAGACTCCATAGGCAGCAAAATGTCAGACATATGTTGTAGCAATATCTTTACCAATTCAGCTCTTAGGGCAATAGAAAATAAGGAGAAAATAAACAAATGGGACTACATCAAAATGAAAAGCTTTTGCCCTAACTGCCCGTCTCCCCCACCAGACAGGGAACCCCCGGGGCAGTGATGGCATCTCGTTCCTCCCGGGCGAGCCCAGAGCCTGGCGCACAGCTCGGCCTGCTGGAGGTCCCCGCAGACCCGCGGAGAAGCCGCCCCCCACCCCCGCCGCCGACCCCGGAGCCACTCACGTTCTCACTGTTGACATCGGCTTCGCTGGGGCAGCCGAACAGCTCCCGCCGCAGCAGGTTGCCGTCGTACTCCAGGAAGGTCAGGTAGAGGTTGCGGAAGAACTCCACGTGCTTGTTCTTCACCCGGAGCTTCTTGGGGGAGTTCCAGTGGATGACCTGGCAGGGCACGAGGAGGCGGTCAGGCCGGGCGGGGCACTGGGGATGCATTATTTCTGTGCTTGCCCATCCATTCATCCATTCACTCGTCCATTCATCCAACCGCTTATTCATTCATTGAATGTTTATGGTAGAGTGGTTGAGGCCAGATTGCTGGCTTCAAATCCTGGCTCTGCTCTAGGGACTCATTTAATCTTGAACAAGTTACTTCATCTCCCCGTGCCTCAGTTTCCCCACCTGTGAAATGGGAATAGCAACAGCTCCTGCATATGCCAGTGTGTACGATATTTCACCTCTCGGCCCCAACCTGCTTTGGAATAATGGGGAAGGAAGCTCGCCAATGCTGGTGTGAAGAAAGGGGATATTGTACTGTTGAAATTTGACTCTGTTGACTAATGGAAGCTGGGACCCGGCAAACCCTGTCCCTGCTTTGCCAGCTGCTCTGTTAGGCGCTGCCAACAGGGGCCAAGGGAGGGAGACTGAGGCAGGAGGAGAAGGAAGGAACTCGCTCCTTCCTGAGGCTCCCTGTTCCTGTGAGTGACACGCCACCCCCTTTCCTCACACCAGCAGTGGAGCTTCTTTCCTTCAGCACAGCGAAATCCATGTTTGCAGTTTTTCCAACACCCCCTCCTCCTGTCTCCATCCTGTAGCTACCTTGGGCATTGGCTGCTGACTCCACCCAGGGCTGGGGTCCAGCCCCAGGTGACAGTATTCCAATAATCACCACCTCTATTCCTCCTGCGGGTGGTATCTGTTCCCTGCAACTTTCTATTTTTGCTCTTCTAGTTACTAAGCAAACACCCTGCATCTAGTTATCATTCTTAAAGGTCCAATTCCTTATTCAAATAATTGGTGTGGTTTCCGCCTCCAGCTGGGAGGGATGGGTACACTGCCCCATGGAGTGCTGGGAAAATCACTGCTATGTGAATGAAGTACGTCGTGCCTGGCACAGGCGAGCACCAGGACATGCCGGATCTGACGGTGAAGGAGCCATTTCTAAAACAAAATCAGGTCTGTCTTGCTTCCAAATATTTCTCTTTCTACCACATCATTCACTCAACAAATATTAGTGTGACTCTGCACCACACAGAGATGAACACAGAGATGAACTCGGAAAACAGGAAGTAACTGTCCGTATGAAAGCACAAATATGCCACATGCTTTTAACGAGATGTCAGAGAGAGGCTGGTCCTGACTCTGGGCCAGGCCAATTCAAGGGGGGAAAAGCCATGGCCCAGAGGGGTACAGTGACTTGCCTAAGGTCACACAGCAGGGGGAGCAGCTGGGCCCACCATCCATCTCCCAGGCCATGGCTCCTTCCACGAAGCTATTTGCCTGCCTCTGAAAGTCAACTCAGAATCACCCTTCTGATGATTTAGATCAGCGCTGGTCTGACGACTGAGAAATGTCATTTCCTGGCTCCTGGAAGGGACACAGTCACCCATCACTGCTGACCTGGGGGCAACGAGCTGGTGGCAGGTGACCTTCAATGACAAGCTTTGGAGATGGAATGACAAGGGAGAATGTACCCAAAACAGATTTTTGCAAGGAGCTGGCAAAGATAAGTGAGTCTCCAAAACGGGTGGTGTGAAAACCCATCATAACTTATTCCACTGGCTGAGGCCCATCAGCACAGTAACAATAATTACTATTAGCAGCTAACATACATTGGAGGCTTGCTATGTGCCAAGCAGGGCTCTGAACACTTGTCCCAGCTCACTGGTTCTTTATTCAACACTCTCAGTGGCATGTATGCACCTTAATGCTATTTTACAGGGGAAGCAAATTCAGCAGATGTCCCCCCGTCACACAGCTGGATGGTGGATAGCCAGACTTTGAACCCAAGGAGGCAGAAATTAACCTGTTAACTGGGGAGTTCCCTTTTTAATTACGCAACCTGCAACGGGCGTGTACTCTTTCACTAGGATGTGTCAGTACGTCACGCCCAGAGGACGTAATTTTATATTATTATTTTTATTTATTTATACTTAATTAAAATAAATGAAATATATATATTTTTTCATTTATTTATATATAAAGCACAAAGGAAAATACAAAATTACAAACAAATAGAAAAGAATACCAACAAAACAATGGAAACATCGAATTAAAAAATTATAAATTTTACAAACAATTATAAAGATTACAAAAAATATATACCCTCCCTCTCAGGGCGCAACATATATTTCAAGGACATATTCATATGTCCTACCCGTTCTCGATATTGTTTATGTTTGACATATTTATAGGTCCTGCTCGGTTAACAGGTTAAGAGTCTATTCCTCTTATTTCTCCCATGTCTGCAACCATTGAGAAGCTCTGTTTATATAAACGGACCTGAGATGCACAGAAAATTACGGGATCAGAACGAAAACCCACTTTTTCCTGCCAAACTTAGGGAGCCTAGGCATTCCTGGGACACTGGGGCTGCAGGTAACACATGCTGAACCCTCAGCTCGGCAGGAAGCAGAGAGGAAGGCACCCAGGTTGTGTGCCAGGTGGGCTATAGACACTGCCCGGCACCAGGGACCCCATGGCTGTGATTTAGTTGGCTCTGATCTATCGGTGATGGCTGGGTGCATGTGCGGACTTGGAGTCCACCTGCAGCAGCCAGAGAAATGATCAGAAATTGATTACCATCCAGGAAACATTTGGGTAATCAGCGGAAGTCCACAAGCTTAAAGGAGAAACGAGAAATTCTATTACCCACCAAGGGCTCAAGAAAAAGCATTTTTAGAAACAAGACTGAGGTACAAGGGCAGGCTACGGGAAGAGTTCAGCCAAAGTGTCAGCTTCTTCAGTGCTTAGAATCCAGTCTGTGTGCAAATGCCAGGTGAGTAAGAACACAGCTTTATGTCTTCCAAGTTACTGAGCTAAGAGGTGTCTGGAGGATGGGTGTTTGTCTCAAGACCCCATGGACTTTCTACAATCCATAGAAGAACATCTATTCTCCTTAGACGGGCAAATGGGCTCCCACCTGATTCCAACTCTACCTCTAAGGCTAGCAAACTTCCTGGTGTTTCCGGAACCCGCCTTTCATAATTCAGTGCCTTTGCACAAGTTTTCCCTCTTAGAATATTTTTATTTCTTCTCTACCACCTGAATGTCTGCTCACCCTTTATTGCTGAGCTCAAACGCACTTCTTGTTTCCAGGACCACAAGTGGCCAAAGGTTGCCTGCTGGTATGTCTCTCTCTCCACCCCATCCTTCATTTCAAACAGAACATTAATTTCCTTCATAGTTACAATGACCCCAGCCCCTGGGAATGGCTCACGATCCATTTATGATCTAAGCTAATCATGATGATCCTACTTGCTGATTTCCCAGACTCCCTTGCAGCTATGGTGGCAATGTGATGATCTAACAGTGCCCAAAAAAGATACATGAGAAAGCATATATTGGATTTCCTAATAATGAATAAGATGCCATCCTCCTCCCACCCCATTCACCTTTCTGTGGTAAACAGAGATGTGATGGCTGGAATCATGGCAGCCATCATGTGACTACGAGGGAGAGACTATACTGCTGACTAACCAATGTCTATAGCTCCAGAGTTCCAGACTAAGACATGCAAACCCTCTATTTCTTTTTCAGCCTCTACAAATAGGGTCATCAGATCCTTACTGTCAGCATCCCAAGCAGCTGCTGGGTCCTTCCTCAGTGCCCCAGACATTTGCATTTGACCTTCTTACAGAGCTTGTTGCACACTGTTGTAATGATTTATTTACAGGCTCACACCTGGTGTCCCTGGAATGTGAGCCTCTGGGTGGGCAGGGAGCATGGCTGACCATTCATCCTGTGTGCCGCCGTGCCCAGCAGGTCCTTAGTATTCTATAACTGCCCTTTGGTGCAAGATCGAAAATCATGATGATTTCTTTCTCAATAATCCTCACATCCTGCCTGTCTACAGCAAGTCAGTTATCTCAGTCCTGTGGAGGGGGCTGCAGGGAGGAGAAACAGATTCCCCTTCTCTTTGTCTCAGGGCCAGACAGCGTGTCCTTTTCTCTCCAAGGAGTTTCAGCTCCCTCTGTTCTCTGCTCATTGAGTATTTCAAGAGAAGGATACGTCTCCCAAGTCCCTTTCCTTGTCATCTTCAGGATCACGATGCATGGTAGAGAGGAACCAGCAGACAGGCCTACACACCAGGCCCAGCTCTGACCTGCTGGGTGGCCTGCATGAAGTTGTCTAAATCATGGAAACCATCCCTCATGGGGAACAGCAGCAGCAGCCTTGCAGTTTGTGGTCAATCCTTTCACCTTTTTCACCCAGCCCCCCCCCCCCCCCCCCCCCCCCCCCCCCCCGTAGCTGTCAGTTTGTTCTCTGTGTCTATGAGGCTGTTTCATTTTGTTTGGTTTGTCAGTACGTGTTGAGCATTTTACATGTGATATTAACATTAGGGGAAACTAAAATTGGATGAGGGGGACATGGGACTCTCAATATCATGTTTACAACTTTTCTATAAGTCTACATTCTTCCAAATGCGAGCTTACATTTACAAAAAAGGCATCCTATGAAGCCATGACAGGTTGCGAACACCACCTCACGTAACTAGCGAGCAAATAGCTGAGCTAGTTCTGTTCCCACGAGCTCTTCCTCCCTCCTTCACCAAGTCCAGGAATGCCCACTAATTAGATCTTATAAGAAGCTTGTAAAAGAATGTAGCCTCTCAAGACTATTTCAGATATGGATTTACAACCTCCATCGTCAAGGAAGAACCTCGCCCGCGTGTGTGCTGTGCCTTCAGATGGCACTTAATGTGATGCAAAGATGAACGGGTAGAAGCCATTTAAAACCAGAGCAGCTGGGATGTGAAGCCAAGCCTCCCAGCTCCTGGGTGATGTTTCAAGTCTTGTGATAATCCTGAACTTGACAGTTCACTAAACCCCACAAGAAGAGGTTTGCAGTCTCTTTGGAGATTTCATACATAAAAATGAAAGATAATAAAATGCAATAAAGGAAATGCTTGTTTTGCCTGCCTTGGCAAAAAAAATGGCTGGAGAACGCACAAGAGATACTCCGATAATGAAACAAAGTAAATTCCTTGGTCAGCAAATATGACCGGAAGAGTCTGAGAGGAAAAAATGCGCAAGGCCCAAGGACACTGTTTGGTATTAGAACAAAGTACAACTGAGTTCAATCGAAGTGCCCGGGACTTTGACACGTGTCAGCTTAGCCTATTTACAAGGTTTGGTTTGGATAATGAAATATGCAACAAGTGATGTTTCAGGGAGCACTAAAGGAGGGGTGTTCTGGCGAAGTTATAGCCCAAGCAGTTAATTCCCATGTGGATGACGGTTACGTTTTATGGAAAGTGCGTACGTGTCGTCGGCGAAGGTACTGTAGCTTTAATTGGCATAAGGAAAGGATGCCAGGTAAGGTTCCCGATTGAGCACCCCGGATTGAATTCCTTTCCAGGATTGCCCTGGAGCACTGGAAGCCAGCTGGCACACGTAGCCTTGGATGTCACTGATTTGGTCCATTTTGCAAAGGTAAGACTGGAAGCATCATAGAATGTTTACAATACTTCCCAAGGACACGAGGAATGACCTGGAACTTCTGCAGCACAGAGCTCCCCTCATTAATTCACAGCTAAGGACTTTCAGTAGGTGGTGTTGGAGAAGATGATTTACTCATGAATGCTTTTAGGGAAAAAAAAAAATGGTTCTCAGTGGTATGGGTCTCACACTTTTTTTGGGAAAAATACACACCTCTAATTTGCTCTTTCCACGTACAAGTGGCAGATGGGATAGTAATTACTTTTAGAAAGAACCTGTGATATCGATAGAGCTTTTAGAAAAGAAATGCATGAAGTGGTTTCTGTTGCTCTGGGATTTTGTGGGGAAAAGGATGTGATACCTAAGAAAGCCCTCATTTCTACATACCCAGAAATGGCAGAGATTTGAGGTCCAAGCCACCAAATGCTGCTTAACTTATGCTTTCCTCGCTCAAATCCTCTTTTTTTCTGAACAGAGCCCAGGCTGTCCAGGGACTGCTTCGTACAGTGGCTTCGGAAGAGCCTGTCCCACAGGTGTCCCTGTGCTGTGTGTTGACATAGAATACGTATGTGTGGGAAATGCTGGGGATCCACAAAATCCATCAGGTATGCACGCTGCAGGCTTCCTAATACGGTATTTGGTATAAATAAGACAGTATAGTATAGTGGTTGGCAAACTCGTTAGTCAAGAGAGTGGCAAACCGTAGCAAAGTTGCCGACCGCTGGTATAGTACACAGGACTCCCTCTCCTCCCCACTCAGTTCACCTCAGTTTTAAACAAACCCCATGAGCAGTTCTGTTAGAACACAGTTTGGATACATAGACCCAAAGCTGTTGCTGTAGGGTAAACTTTCAGAACCATCATGCTCCTCCTAGGGTTCTTGCTTATGTTTCCAAGAATCTCAGCCTCTGAACTTGGTCAGCCACATGAACAAAGCCAGCGAGGGGTCCCTTCCATCAGGAACCCCCAGAGGAGTGAAGCTCTGACAATTACCAAATGAGCAAAGAATGGGTGAGTGTTGAGGAAGGCCAAAATACTACAACTTCAATGACCCAAAGTCCCCTCGGCTGAGCACGTCATTCTCTAGCACAGTATTTGGGGTACACGATGTTGGGCAACTAACCAACACATAACCTCCGGTAAGCCCCTTTCTAGTTTGAGGCCCCACTTCCTGCTGGTGGGATGGGAGCCGTGGGACGGGGTCCTCACTTCCTGCCTCTGACAAGGGAGCAGCGGGACGAATGGGAAGAAAAGCCCTTACTACACGTTTTACCCAGCAGCCAACTGCCAACTATTCTGAGAGAATGGGAATAATTAGTAAGAATGCTAGAGGCACAACATGTCTCATAGCCCGATACTAGCTGCTTCACTTCATCCTGCCCTTTAAAAAATATATGTATTTTTATTGATGTCAGAAAGGAAGTGAGAGGGGTGGGGGGAGAGAGAGAGAGAGAGAGAGAGAGAGAGAGAGAGAGAGAGAGAGAGAGAAACATCAATGGTGAGAGAGAATCATTGATCAGCTGCCTCCTGCATGCCCCACACTGGGGATCAAGCCTGCAACCTGGGCATGTGCCTGACCAGGAATCGAACCACGACCCCCTGGTTCATAGGTTGATGCTCAACCATGCCGGTTGGGCACGTTATCACCCTTCTAATCTTTACATCTAAAGTGGTGATTACTTCCCAGCTTTCTCTGATGAGGACACTTGGTCAAGAGGGGGTAAGGAACCCAACATCAGCCTACAGCCCGGCCACAGTGGGTAGGTAGGTACTCCACGGAGCTTGCTGGGGGAATGAGCGATTCTGCAGTATGAGCCACAGAACCACAGTGCCAAAAGCCAGGCTCCCTGCACAGGCCAGCTGCCTGGTACTTAATCCTGTGTCTCCTAGGTTTCCCAGCCGCAGGGGTGTGCACACAATAACACTCCGAGAGCCCTTGGACGTGGGCTGTGCAATGCAATTAAACCGGCCCTGGCCTGCAGTACAGAGAGGTCTGGCTGGGAGGTGGTAATTCTAGATTTCAGATCTTCTCCTCACAGGCCACCCTTCTCCCTTCCTCGTTCCATCCTAATCTTCCAACATCAACCTTCCCATTCATCATCTTTATTACTCTTTCTAGGGTTGCCCGGCCTCATTTTTCACTGGAGTCTGCGTGGCTGGAACTGCTCAACATGTATGGCAGCTGCCCACCTTCCTGGAAAGATGTGAAACTCGACCCCTCTCCACGTGCTATAAAATGTTTGCAAACTTGAGCTATCTGCTGCTCCTCTTATGCAAATGCTGCAGGTGCCTCTAGGAACACACATCACTTCCCCACGTGGATGGCATGTCTCCCCTCGCTTTTTCTCTTCCCCCGAAGGAGTTTTAAGTGCGCTCAGTTCCCCATTCACGAGTGGATGGCAGTCAAAACTCCAGCCTTGGGGCCTGTCTTGTAACCTTCAAATGCTCTCTCTAGGAGACCGTGCTGTTTTCAGGGTCTCTGCCCTGGTTAGCCCTCCAAAGACCCATTTAATCTCAAGAGGGCTCCCGTAGACGAATGCTATGGACTCGGTACCTCCTGTGAAATGTTTCCCGGGGGGAAGTACATGCATGCAGGAGCCTGGCCCTAGGGAGAGCCAGAGCCCTGCACTTGGAATCAGACAGATGTGAGTCTGAACCTCAGCCCTGTCCTACTATTTAGCTGAGTGACTCCGGCGAGTAAGTGACCTCATGTGCGTGATCCTTCGTTTTGTGACATACAGAGGAGACCAAATAGACGTCACCTTGTGAGATGTTTGTCAAGATGAAATGAGGTCCCGATGGGAACAGGACTCCCACCCAATCGTCCAGAGCAAGCCCCATTTCATCCTCTGAGGCCGAGTCACAGCTTGCGTCACCTGAGATGCGTTTCCTGCCAACCCCAGAAAGGCGCCGTGCCTCTGGGCAGATGTTTCTGACGCCATGGTGAGGCCCTGCTGCTTGCCACCCAGCTCACTCATCCCAACTTGTGTGTGGTTTCCATCCTTCCCATTCTCTCAGGTTTCCACAGGCCTGGGGAGAGGGGAGCACGCGTGTTTGGGGGCTGAGAAGTGACAGGAGGACAGAAGACGAGGAAGGGGCAGAGTTTGGACATCAAGATTCAGCTCAGACCTCCTGCGTAAATCCCTCCAGGAAAGACTGCGCCATGCTTCCTCCTGGACAGGGGTCTTCCTCCTGCTGCGCTCCGAGCCCCCTTTACTTCCTGGCGTTGCTGCACTTTGCAGACTGTGCTGGAATTTTCTATTTACTCACCTGGTTACTTCTCCCTAGAGCAGTGGTTCTCAACCTTTCTAATGCCACGACCCTTTAATACAGTTCCTCATGTTGTAGTGACCCCCAACCATAAAATTATTTTCATTGCTACTTCATAACTATAATTTTGCTACTGTTATGAATCGTAATGTAAATATCTGTGTTTTCCGATAGTCATAGGCTCTACAGCAGTGGTCATGACCCACAGGTTGAGAACTGCTAGCAGGGTCGCCTAAGACCATCGGAAAACACAGATATTTACATTACGATTCATAACAGTTATGAACTAGCAATGAAAATCATTTTATGGTTTGTGGTCACCACAACATGAGAAACTGAATTAAAGGGTCATGGCATTAGAAAGGTTGAGAACCACTGCCCTAGACCATGGCCTTCCTGGGGGCAGGGACCATGGCTCAGTCAGCTGTGGGCTCCAGGAACTCCTGGACGCCCTGGTTGCCACTTCCTGGCCATTCCCCACTGTTGCTGGCCAGAGCTTTCTTCTCTAACAGTCTACTGAGTGCTCAAGGGCTCCAACACAGTTTCTAGGCTCCCTCCCACTCTCCCTTCTCTAAACCAGCCACTGGCACCTGGCTGCTCTCCTGAGAGTAGGTGCTCCTGGTGAAGACGATTAAGCCACGCTCCTCTGGGTCCTCCCCTTTGTAAGACGCACCCAGGGAGGGCGGAGTCCTCAAGCTTTAGGGCTGAAGAGATGACAGTGAAGGTGTCCGAAACACAGTGGACAGAAGCAAAGTCAAGTGCATTTCTGTGGAGCACAACAGGGGCTTGAGCGTGGGGCAGGGTGATGGCCTTTGATGGATGGAGAAGGTCATGAGCCAGGAGAGGTGCAGTGATTCAGGCGAGTCCTTCATCTGCTAACAGGTGGGCTGTCATGAGGATTTACAGGGTTGCTTGGCTCCAAAAGGGGCAGGAGCAATGACACCTCCATGAAACCATCCCGCCCCTTAGACGTTCTCTTAACCAACCTCAACTTAGCACACATTTCTCTGCTGAGCGCAGGCTCGATGCCCAAGGCTGGAAGCTCCTCTCGCGAGGGAAGCGGGAGGGTGCCTGCCCCTCCACATTGAACACCATCCTCCCCAGGAGCGAGCCGTGTTTATTATCAACTATGTTTTCAGGCCACTTGTACTTCGATGTATTTGGAAAAGTAATTAAATATCCTTTTAATTAGATGAATGCAAAAAGAGAGCTGCTATTTTCCCGAAAGGCAGCCAAACACTTGGGAACAATAGGATCAAAGGAAGTTCCTGAAGCATTGGGCTGTTGGAGGAGGTGTGGGTGAGAGGGCTACAAAAACAGTGAGCTGTTTCATAGAAATTCCTCTACTTATACATAATACTAGAGGCCCGGTTCATGAAATTCATGCATAGGTGGGGTCCCTAGGCCTGGCCGGTGATCAGGGCTGATTGGGGCTAGGCCCATCAGGGTCAGGCCAGAGAGGAAGCTACACTCCCAGGCCAGGCGAGGAAGGAACGGATGTCGGACACTGACACTGCCATTGTCGGCCCTCTACTACTGCATAGTTCCCCCCTCCCCCCACTTCCCTTGCTGCCATGCTGCCACTGTGGCAGGCGGGCAGTGGGCTGATTGGGGCCTGCTGGCCAGGGAGAGGGATGGGGCATGGGAGGTTGGCCGCCTTCCCCAAGAAGGAAGCTGGTCCTTGGCCCCCCTGGGAAAGGTGCTGCATCTGCCACCTCCCAACCCCAGTTCCCTGTCCCCTGGGGGAGCGATTGTAGGAGATTGGCTGGCCTGGGGAGAGGGACCACAGGAGGTTGGCCATCTGGGGGAGGTTGGCTGTGGCAGTGCACTGAACACCAGGGGCCAGCTCCTGTGTTGAGTGTCTGCACCCTAGTAGTCAGTGCGCGTCATGGCTACTGCTCATTCTGGTTGCTAAGGCTTTTATATATATAGATAGGTTGGTCAAAAGAGTGCAACAGGACAATAATTAAGCAACCACTAAGCAATTCCCAAGTGGGGCAGCCATCTGCTGGTAAGCTGCGCTGATAAGCACCAACAGGTAACCTCTCCTGACCAATGTCTCCCACAGCATCCCTAAGACATAACAGTGCCAGGCATAGAACAGCACTCAATAAATACAGGCACACACATGCAAAGGTATGCCTGTGGTGGGTAGGCATGACGTATGTACTTTCACTTGGAGACCTAGTTCTGTTTGCATCTGTAAGATGTCGAAGTGTAAAGTTCGCCAGTGAAAGTTCCCTCTAACTGATGGTGCCTTTTCTCCCTTTTTGTGGCTGCCAATCTGGAGGCTCTTAGGTACCCTGCCCAGTGTCCTGGCTCATAAAGACCTGCCTGGCTAATGCAACTCACACTACTGCTCCTCTTCACGGGGCACCTGCCAATGACCCTTCCCCACCCTGGATTGGCATTAAGTGTGGCAATACACACACAGATTTACCATTTTAACCATGTTTAAGTATAGCTCAGTGCCATTCCATACATTCGGATTGTTATGCACCCGTCAGCACCATCCTTTCCCCAGAATGTTTTCATCCTCTCATACTGAAACTGACCCTGTTGATCTCACATTCGCCCCACCCCAGCCCCTGGTCATCGCTGTTCTAGTCTCTGTCCTTATGCATTTGACTATTTTAGGTGCGTCGTACGAGTGAAGCCACGCGATATCTGTGTCTTTGTGTCTGTTTTTTTTGTTGTTGTTGTTTAGTGTGTCTTCAAGGCTCATCCACACTGTAGCACGTGCCAGAATTTCCTTCTTGTATCAGCCTGCCAAGGCTTTGAGCTGCACTGGTTTGTTATGGAAGTTTTGTGCTTTTATTTTTTTGATGTGGAAAGAAGACTTGAGAGTTTAGAAGTCTCCGTGCCCCTGGCTGGCCATGAAGTGTCACTCATCATTAAGACTGTTTCACTCTGTTATCATCTGTCCACGCCCTGGAGCACTTTCTCTTGAAAGCATCCACTTCTCCGTTTTTAAAAATGTTTTTATTGATTTCAGAGAGGAAGGGGAAGAGAAAAAAAATAGAAACATCAATGACGAGAATCACTGATTGGCTGCCTCTTGCATGCTACCTATGAGGGATCGAGCCCACAACCTGGGCATGTGCCTTGACTGGAAAACAAACCACTGAACCACACTTGCTGGGCCTATTTCTCCATTTTTGACCAATTCCATCCTAGCCCTAGACTATATAATCTGTACTACCTTAATTTCTTAACATAGAGCTGCAGTGTTTTTCCGATTTGACTGTATCCGTTACACTCCTGTCAACAGGACCCGGAGTTCATGCTGATCCAATGAGACTCGGGAGCACCGCTCTTTCAAGGGGGTGGATGGGAAATGACTTGTGATCTTAATTTCCACCTCCCTGATTAACAAAGAGGTTGCACATCTTTCAAACTGTTTATGGGGCACTTCCTTTGCAATGCAGCGAAATGACTGCTTACATACCCCTTACCCATTGCTTTCTTATTAGTTATTCAGAGTTCTCTGTGTGCCTGGTAGAGTTACAGCTGTGAGTATATGAAACAGAGTTTCCTCTTATAGTATTATTTATTGCATTATTTTCCACACGAACAACTGTAAACCTACTTTTACACCACCCTGTATTTTGTTTACTAGTCTTTTTGCCAGTTACGTTTTGAAAACATCTTTTTTTTTTCTTTTTGATGCCACTTAGATAAAAATTATTAATTTCAATGTGGTTGAATATATTGATCCTTTTTTTTTAATGACATATACTTTGGGTGTCTTGTTGAATACATTCTTCCCTATTCTGAGGTCATAGGTTAGTTTCCTAATGGTTTAAAATTAAGAGTTTAATTTAGTCTTTCACTTTTAAGTCTCTAACCCACTGGAATCAAATTGGTATCTGTGTGACATAGGGTTCCATTTTCATTTTTTCCCCACATGGGTAATCGGGTGTCTCAGCACCATTTATGGAAAAGTACATCCTCTCCCCAACGGCCAGCAATGCCACCTCTTCATAGGTCAAAGTTTCATAAATGTGTGGTGGTGTCCTGAGAGCCCCTATTCCTTTCAATTAATTAATTAGAAATTCATGCATGGGGGTAGGGGGGTGGGGAAGAGGGCCCTCAGCCAAGCCTGCACCCTTCCAGGACCTCTTGGGGGATGTCCAACTGAATTCCTATAGGATCAGGCCTAAACTGGCAGTTGGACATTCCTCTTGCAACCTGGGACCCCTGGCTCCTAAGAGCTGGCCTGTCTGCCTGCCTGATCACCCCTAACTGCTTGCCTGCCTGCCTGGTCACCCCTAACCACTCTGCCTGCCTGCCTGATCTCCCCTAACTGCCTCTGCCTCGGCCCCCACTGCTGCAGCTTCATCTGGACGGATGTCCAGAAGGCCGTTCATCTGTCCAGTCTAATTAGCATATTATGCTTTTATTATTATAGATTAGTATATCCCTAAGCAAATGCTCAGCAAAATTTTGCTCTATGTTTTTTTTAATAGATACTATTTATGCGAATTTTTTTGGAATCATGAATGAATATTTAATTTTATGAAATAATTTACTTTTAGACCATTATATGGTATTTCTCCTTTAATCTACAAACAGTGTGAATAACACATGGGTTTTTCAATGTTTGATCACCCTCCTCTTTCCTGAAATACATCCACTTTGCCATGATGCATTACCTATTTTATACATGGCGGGAAAGATCTGCTAATACTTTGTCTAAGATATTTGCATTTATAGTCATGCATGAAATAAGCCCACAGATTTCTTATGCCAGCCTTGTCTAAGTTTGGTATCAAGAATATCCCGGCCTCATTGAATGAGTTAGAAAGTGCGCCTCTTTTCTTATTCTCTGGAGTTTGCTTAAAATTGATACTATCTTTTGATTTAAAAAAAAATTGGTAGACCTTGTCTCTACTTACCATCTAAGGATGTGCTTTCTTTGTAAGAAGGTTTAATAGCTAGAAGATAATCGACCTCATATTTTTTCCTTAAGCCAGTTTTTGTAAAGGATACATTTCTAGAAATTTGTTCATTTCACATAAGTTTTCAATTTGACATAATGTTGTTCACGGTAACCTCTTATCTCTTACAATTCTGCTTTATCTATTGGCTCAGAAGCTCCACAAATGGGAGGCTTCTGTCTGCTTTCACCTTCGCCGTACACCTAGAACTTGGAAGAATGACTGCCTCAAAAACACTTGAGAACGAACACATAACTCTGCATGTCTGCCTCCCTGTTCATTTCTTGCTGAGTTCTCTCACTGTTTCTCCGTGAGTCCTGCCATAGCTTTATTTTACTGGTCCCTTCCCAAGAACCAAATTTTGACTTTGATGAACAATTTGCTCATCATTTTCTCCTATCTTTTTTATGACTTGCCTTTTATTTTCTTTGAATTTATCCTAATGTTCTTTATTAGATAACGTTGTAAACTCGGCTTCTTAATTTTCAGCCTTTCTTTTCAATGTAAACATTTCAAGCTACACATTTTCTTACCTGTTTGTTTCATTCCATCAATTTTGACATATTTCCTTTTCATTCAGTGCTAAGTAGTTTTCAGTTTCCATTTTGATTTGGTTGGAATCCTGAGCAATTTACAAGTGTTGTTTTCAATTGTAATCAAACGAATTAAAAAATATTGTTACTGCCTTCTAATTTAATTATACTGTATTCAGAGAACTATATATATGAGTAATATGATTCCCTGAAATGCACTGCAATTTGCTGTTTGGTCTAGTGTATAGTTAATTTTTAATAAATGTGAGCTTGAAGAGGATGAATATTCTGTTAGGTGCAAGGTTCTTTATTTACTGAATAAACCAAGACTTGTAATTCAAACCTTCTATAATGTTTAATCAGATTTTTGTCTGTTTGATCTTTCAATATTAAAAAAATATGTTAAAATATTCTACTCTGATAGAATTGTCAATTTCTTCCTGGAGTTCTATTGAGCACTATCTATCTATCTATCTATACACACACACACACACACACACACACACACACGTGTATATATATATATATATATATATATATATATATGTATATATGTATATATATGCTAAAGCATGAAGTCTACACACATTTAGATTTCTTGTATCTTCTTGGTGAGTTTTTTATTTTTAGTTGTGACTATGTGTATTCCTACCAATGCTTTGCCTGATATAGACAGTTACCCCAGTTTTCTTTTGGATAATATTTAACTGATAATCTTTCCCCATAATTCTACTGTCAACCTTTCTAGGTTGCTATGTGTTAGGTATGTCTCTTATAAGTAGCATATGTTGAACATTGTTTCCTACTCACTTTATCTTTTCATTCCCCAAATTAGTTTATTTGATTGATATATTTAAACTTATTTCTATTCTCTTGATTTCCTGCTGTATATTTCCCTCCACTTTTTCTACATTTTTTTTCTTGTGTTTTAAAAAATATAACTCAGCTATTTTGGTTGTTTACGTTTTTCTTATGCCTTTCACCATCTCACCATCCATGAATTTATAAGTTATGCATCTTTTTAAAGATGTCCGCCTGCAATATCCCTTTTGCAATCCGGGACCCCTCGCTCCTTACCACCAGCCTACTTGCTGTTCTTCACCACACGGCTCACTGCTCCTTAGAGCTGCCATAGAGGCGGGAGAGGCTCCCACCTCCGCCCCTGCACTCACCAGCCATGAGCCTGGCTTCTACCTGAGTGGCACTCCCCCTGTGGGAGAGCACTGACCGCCAGGGGGCAGATCCAGGGTTGAGCGTCTGCCCCCTGGTGGTCAGTGTGCATCATAGTGACTGTCATTCTGGTTGTTCCGCCATAAGGGTTGCTTAGGCTTTTATTGTATAGATTACTATTATTTATAAGTTGTTGATTAGAGTTCCCACAATATTTCTAATTTGTTTGTTCAACATTCCTTCTTGAATCTGGAATATTTCTTATTCCTAAAGAACAGCCTTTAGAAGTTTCTTTATTTACGTATGTTTGTGGTAATTTTTTTGGTTTTGCTCATCTGAAAATTATGTTTGATGAGTTGTTTCGCTAGGTATACAATGAGTTGTTATTGTTCCTCAGCCCATTGAAGATACTATTTCTACTCTTTTCTGACTTCCACTGCTGCTAAGAATGCTTATCCTACATATGCAATGTCTTTGCATGCAAAGAATATGTCTTTTCTCCCTGGCTCTTTCTAAAATCACTTTTCTGTTGGGTGCTGCAATTTCATTATTAGGTCTAAGTATGGATTTCTCTTTAAACTGCTTGGTATTAAACTTTCTGGTATCTATGAATACCTGTTAATAGCCTGGAAAATTCCTACTCACTATCTCATCCAATGATTCCTCATTTCCAATTGTCTCTATGATCTCCTGCTGAGAGTCTAATCAGACATATCCCAGTATCTTAACCTCTCTTAGTTTTCTACCCCCTTTTCTCGGTGCACTCTGTTTTAAATAATTTCTTCTGATATTTCTTCCATTTTCACTCATTTTCTCTTCAACTGAGTCTAATCTACTGTTTAACACGTTCATTTAATTTGTAATTTCCAAATTTATATATATTTTTTACTTCTAAAAGTACTGTTTGACCCAAAAAGGCCTATTCACCTTGAGAATCTCTTATTCCTCCATCCTATTATCGATAGTCTTTTATATTTCAGACACAACAGTTTAATACCTTCAGTCTTTGAGATTTAATGCTACAGTCTGCAGTTTCTGCCCTCTCTCATAGTGGCTTATGTCCTGTGTGCTTGGTGACTGATGGTTGACAATTCATTTTTCTTGAGACCTTACCTAAAGAATTCTGAAGTCCAGTTTTTAAGAGTTATTCTTCCAGATCGAATTTTTATTTCTGCAGGTACCTGGCAACTTTTCGTGTTTTCTTTCTATTTTTGCCCCAAGCATATAATTTCAGTGCCCCCAAATACTAGGAGCACAGGCTTGACGTTAGGAATTCTCAGCGGAAACATTTCTCCCTGTTTCACCTAAAGCCAAGGATGAAACAGAAAACAGCCATATCCTTCTTCACTAGGGACTTTTAAACTGTTTAACACTAGGATGTCACTCTTCAGGGAATCTGACTTTCTGCTTGTCTTTCTTCCTGGGGGGGCCCAAGTTCTCAGGCACAGCCTTTTAATAGGATGGCTGTACATATGGTTTGCCTGACTATGATTTAGGCCTGTTGTCGCAGTGTAACACATGGCATTCCCTCATTTGAACAATAAATTATAGTCACCTATTTTTTTTCTTAATCCTTATCAGAGAATAAGATTTTATTGGTTTGGGAGAGAGAAGGAGGGAGGGAGGGAGAGAGAGAGAGAGAGAGAGAGAGAGAGAGAGAGAGAGAGAGAGAGAGAGAGAAACATCGATGTGAGAGAGAAACATCCATCGGTTGCCTCCACTACATGTCCCTACCATCGAACCCACAACCTAGGCATGTATGTGCCCTGACTGGAATGAAACCCAAGTCCTTTTGGTACACAGGATGACACCCTAACTAACTGATCACCCTGCCAAGGATAGTCACCTACTTTTAAAACAGGCTCACAGACACCACAGATCAGCAGGTGCCCCTCGTAGCAAGTGCCATATCGAGCTGCTTTTTGCTTATTCTCTGGATTTTCATTTCATCATTCATCCTGGCCTCTGCTTATTTCATACTTTGTGGACTGATGCTTAGTTATTCTTTACAGGGTTGGTTTTATTTTCCTCCCATCTGAATGTCTAGTTCATACTATTCTTGGTCATATTCCTGTGTATGTCACCTATTTTCTTTGTTACTAACAAGTGTAAGACATATTGAAGGAATGACATAAATGCCCGATGGAGAAAATGAATGATGCAGGTACTTCCGTTTTAGTTTCTAACATTTTGCAATAAATTTCAAGTGCATTTTAAAAAAAGTATTTTTAACTCTGGTTTCATTCTTTGGAAGATGTGGACTTGAAGCTGTTCATCACAGCACAGTTCATATTTATAAAAGTTTGGAAACAATGAAGGTAACAGGAAAGCTATGTAAGAGAAGAGTACAAAATTCTATGAGCATGCTGACCATAAATAAGCTATAACGTGCGCTATAATGTGTGCCTGTGGACACGGGGCTAGGAGCCAATGAGAAAAGATTCACCAACCAGAAATGCAAGGTTTGGGCTCCTTTTGCTTTTTTTAAACTTGCAATTATCATTACTATAGTGTTATGTGGGCGATGAATATACATTTTAAATAAATAAACTCCAGACGGATGCATGGATCTATTACCTCTCTGATACAGCCAGAGAAGCAAAAAGCACAGTTGGTGTCAGACAGGTCTGGGTCCAAATCCTCGATCTACCACTTAATAGCTGAAGTTAGCTCTCCACTCCTCCAACTGTAGGTAGGGAATTCTGACACACCTCTGGCCATGGTCCTGTAGCTACTTTGGTCAACAAAATCCTAGCAACAAGGACTCAAGCTTTCCTTGTGTGCACTCTGGCTTCCTCTTCCACCTCTGCTTTCCCACCAGAATAGACCAGACAGGCCAGCTGATGGGCTGTGGGGGACACTGGAGGACAGCCACCAGCCATCCGATCTGAAGCTGACCATACGCACTTGGTTAAGTTGGGAAAGTCAGACAACCATATAGCCAACTATACACTCACCAACTAAACAAACAGTTGCTGCTTTCAGCCACTACTAGCATGATTTGTTACGAAGCATTATCTTCTACAGAAGATAGCTGATACATCCTGTCTCCATCATCTTTCTACTGTCAGGCCCTACTGCTATGTTTGGTACCGAGAGACCCATGAGGAAGGCTTTGCTGTCACCATCCCTTCTCCTGGAGGAAGAATGAGACATCTATGTTTGTGTCCACTCCCCAACCCACATACCTGTCATAGCACCTGCCATATCATTTACATTTATTTCCTTACATGTTTCTCTTCTCCTCTAAGCATGAAGGGCTTGAAAGTAGGAAGTATGCTATTTGTATCCAAATCTACAGCACCTGGCACAGAACAGGCCCGCACTGAATGTTTTTGTTTGAATTACACGATTGAATTTTGGGAGCCCACATAAACCAACAGGACTGGCAGCAGGTGGCAAGGATAACCACACAAGCTGGCTCTGATGCCAGACCTCCTGCTTTTCAGAAAGCCCAAGCAGGAAGAGAAAGGGGGGCAAAAACAACCACCACCAACAAAGGAGAAAAGCATTCTTTCTGGTCCCCTCGCCTTATCTCTCTCACCACATGCACACAAAGCTCAGAGCCATTCACTGCCCCCTCCCGGCCAGGGTGCTCCCCAGCCAGCTTCCCTCTGGCACCACAGGGCACCTCCCTCCCTGCTCCCCAAAACCCTCACCCACATGTCCCGCGTCTACCTTCAGATCAGACACATCCCGGTAGCACTGCTCGGAGCGGGTGTGGTCCGACAGCTGCACGTTCCAGAAGCAGGGGAGCTGGTACACAAGGAAGGGGTTCTGTTTGATGACGGCATTGAAAATGTCCTGTGGATAAAAGCCGGAGACACAGGGGCACGGTCAGGTGGGTCCCGTGGATGCTCCAAACGGGCTGGTCACACCACGGGGCACTTCCCCGCCTTCTCTCTCTGGGAACCACGGAATCACATCTGCACGGAGATGGGGCATGCCCAGCTCACGGGTCCCACTGGCCTCAGAGCACACACCATATGGCAAGCGCACGTGAGGGTAGACAGGGAGCGTTTCTGGTTTCTGCCATCAAGCCAGCCTATAATAAATGAAGACACCTTTCCGCCCCTCTTCCCACCTTATCGAGGGGCCCGTGTGATCCATCCCCAGCCTCCCGGGGAGGAAACTGCAGAATTACAAGCTGCGCTGCTCAGTCAGGGGCTGAGACAAATGAGAGCTGCGGTTGCTGTGGCTCTTGCCGGGGCTCCTGGCGGACTTAGTGATGGATGTGCCTGAGCTTCCCCATGGGCTGTGGCTCCTGGGAACCCACTTCCCACTTCCCCTTCCAGCCCGGCCTGCTTCTAAAGAAGCTTCACCTCCCTCAGCTCTTCTCCAAGCTCCCTGGCCAGGCCATGCTTATTAACTAGCTGCTGACAGGAGATGCTGGGTTGAATGACGGGTCCCCGCAGCCGGAGGTGGCTGAATAAACCATCCCCGCGGGCCATGGACATCCGATTGCTAGCTCTGGGGGACACACGCCAGGTATTGTGAGCGGGCTTAGCCCGTGATGTTGGAGAACAGATTTGCCCTCAGGTTGGAAACAGCTACCTGGGTAATTTTTAACTCATTCGTTATACCGGATCTCGTTTGAAAAGGAAATTGGTTTTCTGGCTGCTTGGGAAATACTGCGTAATAATCATGCCAAAAAAAAAAGAAAAGAAAAAGTTAAGTAACCTCACAGACTTTCTCCTTTCCTCCGTATTAGAAAACTTTGCAAGCATTCTACGGCTCAGACAATGGAACGCGGAACAAACCGCAGGGCGAGCTCGCTTTGTGGATGAATGGGGAAGGATAAAATGCAGGAAGCCAGAGAAATTGTCTTCGCATCTCAAGACGGCCATTTGCGCCACGGGGAAACTTGAAATCTGAATGTGAGAGCCGGGCAGAACCCAGATCAAAGGCCCGGGGCCCTGCATCTCCCAGAGAAAGTGAGAAGTGGGGATTTTTATGATCTTATGTTAATAGTGTGGGGGAGAGGCGGGACTTTTTCGGATGGCCTGGGTGAAAAGCTGGCTTCTCCATCCAGGCAGCGTGTCCCTTTTCTTTCCATGCATCTCCCTTGGGGACAGAGTCAGGGCACAGGATCCAGGCAAAAAGGCTTTGCTCTGCAAGTCGGACTCTACTGCCAGGAAGGCAGACGGGACTTTGTCCAGAACCATGCTGTGTGTGCTGGCATCTCAAGGGGCAGGCCGGGCGCTCTCTGCCCAGTGACCTCCCCGTCACACACCAAATTATCATTTACTTATGAGTCCACTTCAATACACAGCGAGCTCTCTGAGGCCCAGGCCGGCGTCCTTCTCTCATCTCTGTAATCCTGTATCTGAGCATAGCCCCTGGCATGCCCAGCATGCAGTGCGGGCCTGTGGCATGAACAAATGCATGAACTAAGGAAATACACCCATGGGCTAAGCTGTCCTCCTAGACGGGCCAGGTAAGGCAGATCTATCCAAGGATACACAGCCACACCGTCAGCAGAAAAAGAATTCGGACCCATCTACTGCCAAGTCTGTTAAACAGCACTGGGGACCTCAGGAAGGACCATACCTTCCAAGCAGGCCACTCACCTGGTCCGCTAAGGACGTGGACAGCATGCCCATCAGCTCCCTCTCGGCGGTCAGCCTCCACATCTGCTCCCATTTCATCTTCCGCAGCTTGTCCAGAAGCAGCAGGATCACCCCTGGGCAATAGCATAGGATGGAGGGTGAGCAACGCAGCAGTGAGACGGAGCCAGGCCCACCTGCCCACCAGTGTTGGAGCTGAAAAACCTGGGTTCGATCCCAGGCTCCGCCAGGTGCTCAGTGAGACCTGAAACCACCTCATCTAGTGGAGATCATGAATACAGGCCGCAGGCTGCTGTGAGCACTGAGACAGGCACAGGCCTAGCCCTTCCTGGAGGTGGGTGGGGGTGACAGTTGTACAACAATGTGAATGTACTGAATGCTGCTGAACTATATGCTCTTCAATATGGTGAAATGGCCTATTGATACTATGCGTAGCTCACCACAGTTATTTAGTCAAGAGCCCACCTCTTGACTGGAGACGTCATATACTTCCTATAAATATTAGGTTTTCTGCTATGTTTTTTCCCCCAAGCTACCTGGCTTCAGCTGATGGATGGTGTTTGGACAATACATGCCATTTATCTTTACAGACAAAGAGCAGCTCCCCTGTGACTTTATTCTGGATACGCTTTAGCAATTTGCTTTATGTTTAGTGACAGGCCCTCTGAGCTCGATTCAGCGTTCCTGATTTTGTTGGTTTTAAGCCTGCCACGATCCCCACATGTGCGAACTACGACGGTGAAGGGCCTGCTGGCACTGTGTCTTTAAGGCGAGCTCCCAAAGCCTTTGGTTCCATGAGACACTGATCATTGGAGGTGGCTTCCTCCTCCTCCCCACCTTCCCGAGCTTTATTGTTGCCGTTGTTTATTTTTGTGGCAAGTGGCCGGGGTAAATGGGTGATAGCGTAGGCAGGAAAATTGCCATTATACAACCTTCTGTATTTAAAAAAATATATATATATTTTATTGATTTTTTTACAGAGAGGAAGGGGAGGAATAGAAAGTTAGAAACATTGATGAGAGAGAATCATCAATCAGCTGCCTCTTGCACACCTCCTACTGGGGATGTGCCCTTGACCGGAATCGAACCTGGGACCTTTCAGTCCACAGGCTGACGCTCTAACCACTGAGCCAAACCGGTTTCGGCCTTCTGTATTTTTTAAATGTTAAAACAACTTAATGTATTACTCAGGCAAAAAAGGAATCAACTTTAAAAGTCTAAAAAGAAAACATATTTTGGCCTAGCTGAGTGGCTCAGAAGCATCTGCCTACCACCAGGTCAGCGAGAGCCTGCAGCGAGAAGGCAGCACAGCACTCGGAGACCAGAGAGTTTCCCAGGAGGCACTGCAGTTCATTTAGTGGATGGAATTGTAGCACCCTTGGACTCCCAGGTCAGTCCGTCCTCCTCAGGATGCCTAGCTCAGCAGAAGGGTCAGGGGAGAAAACGCCAGGCACCTGAGCAATGATCTTCATTGAGACCCCGTATATACATTTCTAAGATTGTTGGAAAGAAACTAATTCTCCATGTCACACAAAGATGTCAACACAGACTTTTTACTTATGCCAGGGGCACATATTTGGAGAAAAAGTATATCGAAATTTAAAAATAAATTACACACACACACACACACACACACACACACACACAGACAGATAGACATACACACACAGTCACAGAAAGAATGGGATATACGCAGAAATCTGAACTTATAAGTCAGAGGTGCAAGTTACACCTATTGTTTATCTCCTTTGTGCTTTGTTAGGCTTTTTTCTTAGGATACTATTTCACTTACTCACAAAATCGCTACAAGCTAGATCTTGCCATCCTTATTCGATAGGTGGGGAAACTGAGGGGCTGAGACAGGCACTTGAACAATTGACAGTATAAGACTGGTGTGTCTGCCTGACTCCAAACCAGTGCTTCTTCATCTACACCACACAGACCAGAGCCCCAGCAATGCCTCATTGGGGCCCTGGGACTAAGGCCAAAGACTTTTTCCGTTTTTGACTATTGGTTTCTACTGGTACATGTGTAACAGTAGAAAACTGTTATTCACCCCACACAACTCAGAAAACTTTCACCCCGACCCCTCGTGGTAAGCTCGTAAATGTTTAATCACCAGCCTTCCAGATAAAAAAACAAACCACAAACAAACCACAAACAAACAAACAAAAAACACAATTTGTAGCTTTTGCCCATTCCCATGGTGTAAATACTCCCATCATGGCTGATTTCAAGCTACCAACGTGATGTCTTTAAACACCAGTTGGGAAGAAATGTGCCCAATTGGTCCAACTGAGCTGGTGTGAGCTAGCTCTAGCACACCACTAAAATTATTCCCCATACACAAAAGCAATTTCAGTAAAATAGTAAGATTCGGCACAGGGTGCCATTTGATGGCTTCTTTTGGAGAGAAAAGGAATAAACATTTGCAGAGTTACAAACCAAGAGAATATAGCGATGGATTCAGGAAAACAGATTCCAGTCAAAGCTGTGAAAGAGAATTTCATGAAATCTCATGGCAGAAACGAATTCTAATGAGGTTGAATAGATGCTCCAATACAGAGAAGAAAATGTGGGGCAGGAGCTATACACCATGGCGAGAGATTCTCATGTACGTTGTACACCCATCCGTCTCCGCAGCCTGAGCTGAGAATCGATGCTTTTTAATGGCGTGAAGACTTGGCGAGTCCTCAGTGGCAGATGTGATTCCACCGAGTTTGCCAGGCTCATTGAGAAGGGGGGTGGGGGTGGGGGGGCGGTGTCTGGAACAGAAGGCTAAATACAGACATCCTGATCATCCTCCCCGTTAACAGCCTCTCCTTTTGGGCGGTTTTAATTCAATTTTTAAAAGCACAAGCTATTGTAAACCAATATCATAAATACCCCTGACCACGGTGTAATACCTGCTAATATATCGCCACATGGGCTGTTCATGATAGAGCACTGCAGACAAAACAAGAGCTCCTCCATCTCATTCGAGCACTCCCTTCCCCCGGGGTACCCGGCATCAGGAGAGGGTCGGGTTTCACTGCCAAGCGTGTTTTTATATTTTATTCCCTCTGCATATATTAATTAATGCCATATGGTGTTTTTAGAGTGTTTTATAGCGAATACTTTCTATTCACCCAAGGCTGTCTTCAAGATTTAACCATGTTAAGAGTTCAGCTACCTAGTTTATACATTGTACTCACTGTACTCATTGTATACATTTACCACATGTATGTATGCATCCTCCTACTGAAGGACTCTTGGCCATTTCCCATGTTTCTGCTGTTACACACCGTATTGCAATAAACATCCTAATCCCAATTCACCGCACACGTGTTTTTCTGGGAACACGTCTGAGAGCTTAGCTGGGGGACCGCCTCGAAAGCCATGCGAGGACTGCTGTGCCGACGGTGCTACTTGTTTTCCAACATCTGGAATGACTCCGCCTCTCCTCTCCCCTGCTTTCCAGATGTCCCCCGAGTCTCAGGGATTCTACCTTTAAGAAGGCTTTCTCAGCTCTTCGTTTACTCATGCATCCAACAGCCATTTCCTAAGCACCTATTCCGTGCACACTCACGGAAATCCACTGGTACTTGGGTTTCTGCCATACTTTTTCTCATCTCCTGGGTTTCACGCAAAATTATTCAGTTAGCACATATTTCCTGGGTGGATACCATTCAGTCTTTGCCCGGCCCTTTTGTGGAAGACAAGGGACCTGACCCCATGGGAATGACTGTGAACAAGGAGAACTCGCGCCATTTAGGAAGGAAACCCAGGGGAGGCACCCCTGCTGGCAGGGTTTATGGGATGCATTTCCTTGGGTGCCGATGCTTTGAAAGACCGCTTCCGTCCTGTATGTGGAAAGTGCCGGACACTTATAAACAGTAGGAAATGTGGCCAGGCCCAGAGTCCTGCTCAGGGTTCTGTCAATTGTCAGGGTAGGGTGTCACCACCAGAGTGATTGTGACGTCCCTCAGGATAATTGCATGTGGCCGCTAAGGAATATCACTCACAGGAAGAAAAAAAATAGTCAAGGGGGAAAAAAATCCACCACAAGGAAACGTATATGCATAAATGATGTCCTTAAGCAGCTGAGGCATCTGGTTAGCTGTAACATATAACCACACCGATACGGGTTTATACTAGAACCTGACTGTTTCACCAAAGGTTAAGAGGTTGCCCCCAGATTGTATGAGAATGCAACGCAACACTTCCAAGAGAAGCACAGCTCTATCTGCTGAACTCCCTCCTAGGCTGCCGAGCAGGCACCCTAATTACGATCGTCAAGGGCTTTGAAGCTATGAAGTGGCACATAAAAAGCTTATAAATAACAGTCACCGAAACTATACACTTCCTCATTAAGGTGCCTCGTTATCCCTCGCTCCGCTCTCACCGTTCCCGGTAGAATTAACACAAATGACATGCGTGCCTAAGATGTGGGAACACACTTTTTTATAAACATATTTTTTATTGATTTTTTTACAGAGAGGAAGAGAGAGGGATAGAGAGTTATAAACATCGATGAGAAAGAATCATCAATCAGCTGCCTCTTGCACATCCCCTACTGAGGATGTGCCCGCAACCAAGATACATGCCCTTGACCAGGATCGAACCGGTCTATCCACTGAGCCAAACCGGTTTCGGCGGGAGGAGCACGCTTTTTAAGCACACACTGCTTAAGATGACGAAAGTGGCTCCTTCTGAAATTGGACCCTTTCAAGCTGAAACAACACCGATTTGGCTTTGGAGCGCATGCCCTCGAGGCAGCCTCTGATGCCGCTCAGGCTTGCTGCCAGGGAGATGATGGTGCCAAAAAGCTTGACTGTGGCCTTTGCCTGGCATTTGCTCCAGCGAGATCCATCCATTTCCCTCCTGGCCCACGGGGGCCCGGGAGCGTGGAGGGCGTCGAGAGGCCAGCACTCTGCACGAGGGGAGGCAGCGCCCCTGAAATTTGACAGCAGCTCCCAGCAGAGCTGACTAGATTGCATGCAGCCAGGAGGGCTTCACCTACAGCTGCTGTGGTGGGAGCATGACAGACCAACACTAAATAAATAAATGAATAAATAAATTTAAAATCAGAGGCTTCTCCGGCGAACAGCTGGTCCAGGGGTAGCACGCTTCATCTGTGGATCAGGGGGCCACGTTTCTTCTTCCCCGAATGAATATGTAGGAGAGCGCGGGGACCAGGAGGCAGGGAAAGAAAGGGGGGGGAGGGGGTGTCTACACAGCCAGGAGAGAGAAATCATGTTTTATGGATGAGCCAAATATTGATTCTTACCAGGGCAACTTATAACAGGGAGAAAGGACCAGGAATGACGACAACGCTGAGGATACCTACCACTTACCAGGCAACTGCTCTGCACTAGCAATAAGGTGCTTTTCTCAGATGGCCTCAGAGTCTTACCCCAAACCTGCAATGCAGGTGGCATTATCCCCCTTTTACAGGTGAATAAACTGAGGCTCACGCATGGCTCGTGAGTGGCCAAAGCGGTCTCACTCTTTGACCTGAGCTCTTTCAACTATGCATGTTGCCTCCTGGTGTGTGTGGGCCCGGTGCACAAAAATTCATGCATGGGTGTGGGGCGGGTGTCCCTCAGCCCAGCCTGCACCCTCTCTAATATGGGACCTCTCGAGGGATGTTCGACTGCCCGTTTACAGGGAACTAGCCATGGGAGTATGGCGAGCCTGGGTGAGGGGCTGAGGACTGTTTTAGGCTGGCCACACCCCCTTCAGGGTGGGGGTCCCAGCTAGGGTGCCTGGCCAGCCTGGGTGAATGACTGATGGCTGTTTGCAGGCTGGCCACACATCCCCGGTGACCCAAACTCCCAGCCTCTCCTTTTTTTTAAAGTACCTCCTTGAGCTGAGGCCAGGGCTGGCTGGAAGCAGGTATCTGGGATTTATTTATCTTCTATAATTGAAACTTTGTAGCCTTGAGCAGAGGCCAGGGTCGGCCAGGGTGAGTGGGAAGCTTGGCTTCCTCCATCCCACTGGGGGCAACCCAAGCCTCCTGCTTTAGCTAGCTTTGTTGGATTAATTTGCATATTCACTCCTGATTGGCTGGTGAGTGTAGCGGAATGATGGCCAATTGTGTATTTCTCTGTTATTAATGTAGATGGCAAGATCTAGCTGAATCAGTAGCTTAGAGCCCAAGCAAGTCAGGTAGTTCCCAGAGGAACAGAAAGTAAAGGTTTTAAGGACTTCAGAAGACCACAGGCCATAACCAGATGACCTTGTAAAAACCTGGTGGTGAGAACAAGCATGTAAGGCCAGGAAGAGCAGGGTAGTCCTGTGTGAGATTGAAGCTGCACCCATAGGGTGGGGCCTGAACTGGTATAGGTGAGCCCTGGTGACCAGCAGGAGCCAAAAAAGACTTGTCAGCCACTGTTTCATAGTAACTTTGCCAACATTCCCTCCTGCAGGCAGAGCACCTCTTCTGTCTTCCCCTGAGCCTGGCAACTAATTTCTCCGCACGTGTCCTACTGCCTCATGCCAGCAAGAAGGACCCCGTAAAACTTTCAGCCAAGGGAGCATCTGAAGCTTCCATTATGAAAGCCTGTTTCAGGAGAGGTTCTGCTGCTTTTCCCTCCCTCTCCCTCTCTTTCTCTTCCTCCTTTCCTCCCTGTCTCTCTACCTCCCTCACTTCCTTCCCAAGCAGCTTGGCTAGAATGGGCTTGGTCCATTCAGACCACGTGCTTCCTCAGTTCAGAAGAAGAAACTGGGGTTTGATTCCATAAAAAACTAGCCACGTGGGCATGAGCTATGAGCCTCCTTTGAACCAGTTCAGGGCAGGTTTCCAATTAAACCTTTCACTCCTCACCTCGGCGTTCCCCACGCGTGTTCCAGGGCATGCTGCAGGGTACTGAGAGGCGTTGTGGGAAGCAGGGTTAATGAAGTTAACGGAGTTTAGGAGACGGTGGTTAAATAGAGTTACAGTGTTGGCTGTATCAGCGTGCACGAGCCCTCTGCCCCCCAGGAATCTGGTCAGAAATTGCCTCTCCCTTCGTTCTGGGTCCTCCCTGGCATGGTCTGCATTTCTTCTCAGTTCTCAAGGGCTGATCCATGAAAAGGAGGAACTGTTTATTAGTCCTTTAGTGTCTCCCGTGGCTTTGCCGGTCTGAACTGGAGCAACCTTAGGTGGGCACTGAGCGGGCTGCTGTCCAGGAGGCCCTGGGGGACAAGTGGCTCTCATCCCACATATGCTTAGGAGAATGACCTTATGATTGCGACTTCCTTCTGCTTTGAAGCTTACAGTTCCCTTCTCATGCTTGACCCCATGGAAGGCGAGTTTATTAAAAACCACTTAATTTAAAAATCCCTGCTGGTTTCATTTGGGAATCACTTTTGATCACATAAATGAAATGCTCTACTTTTTTTTGCCTTTAAATTTATTCCTCTTCCCAAAGCTCTTTAGCAGAGAGAGCGACCAGAAATCCTTCTATCTGAAGCCTTTCTAGACTATCCTGGGACTGTTGAAAGTGTGGATGGATGGAGTACAAAGGGATGCTCAAACCTTATAAAATGCTGGTCATCATTCACTCCCTCATTCATTCATTCATTCATTCATTCATCCATTCACTCACTAATTCATTCAATATCTATCGTGGGACTTCTCAGTGCCAGACACTAGACATATAGAGATGGAAAGCACAGTGGTTCTTGCTCCCTGGCATCTGGGAGTGCTCTGGGAAGGCAGGGCTGGTTCAAAAGGAGGGTGGGGTCAGATCTCATGCCGTGGGCAGGGGTCCTTTAAGAGAACAAAACTTGGCCCTTCCTCTTCTTTCAATGCACAGGATGCATTTGGCTAAGGCTGTGATAGGGCTAAGCACATACAGGGTTTGGCAAACTCTTTTTAACCAGGGCATGCAGAGGAACTCTATAGGCAGACTTTTCATTTAGGTGCCCTAAGTCACACCTGCACCCAGTATCCTGCTATTATCTCACCCTTTTACACCGCAGTCTCATCAGTTTCTCCATTTTACATAAATTGAATAACCTTGGGGCTCAACACCACGTCTGGGAAATCCAGTCACATGATTGCATGGAATGTAAATGTTTTCACTTGATGCTGTGTAATCCTAGAACATGACTATACCTGTGACATTGCTGATGGACAGCTGGTGGTTTTCAGCTTGAAAGCTGTTATCACCACACTGGATCACGTCTTTTGGTGTCATCCGTATGCCTCTCTGCTGGGCACACACCGAGGCGTGGATGTCTGGGTCACAGGGAGTTCACGTGTCCGGCTTAAGCACCTAGTGTAGAGGGTTCTTCCTACATACACCCCCACTGGTACTGTGTGAGTTCCAATTAGTTCACGCTCCCATGAGTAACCGGCATTGCCTTTACTTTTAAATATATTTTAAATATAGTTTAAAATATATTTTTATTGATTTTTTACAGAGAGGAAGGGAGAGAGATAGAGAGCTAGAAACGTCGATGAGAGAGAAACACGGACCAGCTGCCTCTTGCACACCCCCTACCAGGGATGTGCCCACAACCAAAGTACATGCCCCTGACTGGAATTGAACCTGGGACCTTTCAGTCCGCAGACCGACGCTCTACCACTGAGCCAAACCGGTTTCGGCTACTTTCTGCATTTTAGACCTACTGGTAGGTATGCAGTGGTGTCACATTGTGGATTATCATTTGCATTTTTAATGACAAATGGAGCTCAGCATCCCTGCAGATGTTAACCGCTCTCTTTTAGGAAGGGTCTGTCTGTCCACGACTTTTGCCCATTTTTCTTTGGTTTCTCTTGCCATTGGTGGGAATTTTTAAAAAAAATATATTTTATTGATTTTTTTACAGAGAGGAAGGGAAAGGGATAGAGAATTAGAAACATCATTGAGAGAGAAACACTGATCAGCTGCCTCCTGCACGCTCCCTACTGGGGATGTGCCCACAACCAAGGTACATGCCCCTGACAGGAATCGAACCCTGGAACCTCCAGTCCACAGGCCGATGCTCTATCCATTGAGCCAAACTGGTTTCAGCAGTGCAAGTTGTTTATGTGTTTGTGGGGCAGAAGCTCACTGTTAACGCTGCTGGACCTTCTGGGTGCAGGGTGCTCGATGCCCACGTGGCTAGTTTTTTATGGAATCCAAGAATAGTAAGCAGGAAGAAACCTCAGAGGTTAGTGAATTCATACCCCACCCCGAGGACACTGAGGCTCAGAAAGGCTAAGTGGGTGGCTCAAAAGAACATAACACAAAGAGAACAAAGCTCAGGATCTGAGATCCCCACCTTCCACTGGCTTTATCTTCCTCCTCCAACTCCCCACTTCTCTCTGGTCAATCTGTCGAAACTCACCCTGGCTTTTCTTCCTCCTTCTAGGCTCATTTAGCAAACGAGGGGGATCATTCCTGGTCAACTGTGCAGCCCTGAGAAGACTCTACAAACAGTTCCTCTTAACCAGAGATGCTTTGCAAGTCACGAGTTGAGGGACAGTGCCATTGGGGGTTGAAATGGGTACCCCAAAAAAGATCCGTTCGATTCCTGCTCCCGGTACCTGTGAATGGGACCTCATCTGGAAATATAGAGTTCTTGCAGATGTGATCACGTGAGGATGAGCTATACTACAGGGTGGAGGGGTCCTTATAAGAAGAGGAGAAGAGACAGAAACAGACACAGAGGGAGGAAGGTCTAGTGACACTGGAGGCGGATGCTGCAGGGATGCGACCACAGCGAGGGGCCACCAGGGGCCACCAGCAGCTGGGAGAGACCAGGAAGGATCAGGGCTCAGAGATGTCAGAGGGAACATCATCTGGCAACCCTGGACCATGGACTTCTAGCCTCCAAAACTGGGAAAGAATAAATTCCCGTCCGAGCCACCAAGGTGCGGTACCTCAGCATGGCAGCCCTCAGGAGCCGACAGCACCAAGCCCGCAGGTCCGCTTGCTTCCTCTCAAAGAAACACACAAGAGCACCCCAAACACCCCAGGCTGTTGTCTGGGGCCAAACTCCCCATTGCCATTTGACAGATTTGGACACATTATCAGATAATCATTCCACCCCAGGGGCATGGATTTTGCTCCTTTTAGACAGCAGGTGACAAGACAAACCTAAGACAGAAGCTAGGCTTGGGGGCTGGCTCTCCCCCCCAGCTCCCAGGAATCCCACCAGGAGATGAATGTCTCTCCGGGCCGGCTCGGAGACAAGACAGCCTCTGCCAGGCAGTCCATCAGAGAGAGGAGATCACAGACACGGAACAAGGACGTTCCGGCCACGCCCAGGCCACTGCAGTCAGAGCGCCAGTTATTAACGACTCTCCCGCTGTCTCTTCCAGTAAGAACAGGGCGTTTTCTGCCATTGTCCAGGGGAAAATTACAAAGAGCCCAAGGCTTTGGTCTTAAATCACCACTGAGCAAAAACGGAGCAGATCCCAGTGCGTGGAGAAGCCAGCCCTCTGTGCAAGCATCGAGGAGGCCCCCACCTGCCTGGGGGCCTGGAGCCCCGAGGGCTTCCCATCAGGTGCTGAGAAATAACTCCTCCCCACGGGAGTCAGGTCTGCCGACCAGCTCGCTGGCGTGGAGCGTGTCATGTTTCATGAATAACAAGCTTGCCTCCCCCTCCCAGTCTGGCTGGACGCTTCACTGTGCGAGAAATGATGTTTCATTTGCTCACCAAGAAGAAAGAGGGGGCTTGGCTGGCCGAGCAATTCGGGCCAGTTGGAGGTGCGCTGGAGCCTGACTGGGCGCTGAGCTAATGGACCGCAGAAAGGGCAAGGAGCTTTTTGCAATTTCCACTTAAACAGAGAGAGCCCACATGGAAGGGCACCTTTTGTTAACCCTCACCTGAGGATGTTTTCCATTAATTTTTTTTTTTTGTTATTTAAAAAAATATATATTTTATTGATTTTTTACAGAGAGGAAGGGAGAGAGATAGAGAGCTAGAAAAGTCGATGAGAGAGAAACATCAACCAGCTGCCTCTTGCACACCCCCCACCGGGCATGTGCCCGCAACCAATGTACATGCCCTTGACCGGAATTGAACCTGGGACCTTTCAGTCCGCAGACCAATGCTCTACCGCTGAGCCAAACCGGTTTCGGCCATTACTTTTTTAAAAGAGAGAGTGGAAAGTAGGGGGTGGGAGAAAGAAAGAGAGAAAATAGGCGGGGGAGAGAAACATCCACCTGAGAAAGACAACATTGATTGGTTGCCTCCTGCACACATTGCGACTGGAGCCTGGGATTGAAAACTCAAGATATGTAGGCTTGACCAGAATAGTGCCTGGGAACTTTTGGTACACAGGCCAACATTCTAACCACTGAGCCACACCAGTCAGGGCTCAGTACGCATCTTTGGAAACACATGCATTGCACCAACATCCTAGGAGGTATGCAGAGCTCAGCCATCTATGCTGCTTTACCCTGCATCCCCACCCCCCATTTACGGAGACTAATGCTTTGGGAGTGCCTCTGACATGCCCAGATCCACTGTGTGCCCTTCTCTGCCACCCTCTGCGCCTCAATCTCATCACCACCCCCTCCCGCCCCCCCCCCCCCCCCAAAAAAAAAAAAAATCTGGCAACCCTCAGTTTGTTCTCTGGATCTGTGAGTCTGTTTCTGTTTTGTTTGCTCACTTATTTGTTCTTTAGATTCCACATATACATGGAATTACATGGTATTTGTTTTGGGGTGTGGTGCCAGGTGGGTACCAGACTTATCAGCAGGATCACTTTGCAAATTATATAAAGGTCTAACCACCATTCTGTATGCCTGAAACTAACATAATAAAATAATATTGAACGTCCACCGTACTTGGGGAAAAAAAATAAATTGTAAGCTGCACTTAGAGATAAAAGCATGGAAAGTTCTTAGCATAGGGCCTAGCATAGAGTAAATGTCCAGTGAATGGGAGCTGGTGATGGTTACACAATACATGGATGGCACCAGGTTATCAGACGTGCACAGCTGTCTAGTCCTGTGTGTGTGTGTGGGGGGGGGAGGGGCTGAAAAAACTCCCCCAGGGCATGTTTCCGCAGCCTAGCTACCAGCCTCAAGCACTGAGGCCCCAAGAAGGGACTGGGACTAGGTTTACCCACTGGGCTCTGTCATTTACTGGCTCTGCTAACTGCTGACATCAATTAGCCTCTCTGCACCTCCAGGGGCTCCTCTATAAAGCGGGGATTACGTGAACTAATGCACAGGAACGCACCAGTCAAACCTAAGAGATGGGCACCGTGACCTTGAGAGACCTCCCGAAACCAGATGCCTCTTTGCATCATACAAGAGTCTTCAAAGAATCCGTGCACTGAATGAAGGCCAGGTTATGTTCTTTATGGCAGGAAGATTTAGGATCATCTTCCCGCTTCTTTCCCTTTCACTGCAAAGCGGAACCAGCCGCACGGGTATCTGGATGGGGGTCACACTCCTTAGCTCTTGCTATGCTAAGGCCAGGGTGGACACCATCACTGACCTTGAACGAGTCAGCAGAGTCGTTTTCAGGAAATGGCTTTCCCTTGTACCCAGGGACAGGCCATGCAATTCATTTAGTCCCAGGGCGGAGTGTGAGAGCCAGGGAGAGTGGCCCACAGCAAGCAAAGGGCTCTGCTTCCCCTGGCCCTGGCCCAGGCCGCATGTCTTCCAAGGCCTGGCTGGCCCTTTTAGGCAGAGATCATCTGCCCACATCAACAAAAGCTCAAGTGAGGTTTCTGAGTTAGGAGGTTCTTTAACCAAAGGACACAGACGGGGTGAGTGCTAGCAATAGAAATGATTTTCTCGCGGTTCTGGAGGCCGTCAATCTAAGATCCAGGGCTGGTGTGGTGGCTCTCATTGAGGGCCCCCTTCCTGGCTGGAAGACTACCCTCTCACCATGTGCTCATGCAATGCAAAGTGCGGAGGTCTGGAAAAAAAAAATCTCAGCATGTCGCCAATTTCACAGAAATGACCTGGAGGCCCGGCTGGGAAAGACCTGGGTTTACGAAGACTGCCGTGCACACCCGGGTGGCCGGCCGGGGAAGCTCCCACCACACAGGCTTTCCCAGCACACAGGCCGAGCTGTGGCGGCACTTGCTGGTGTACAAGGTACGTGAGACCAAAACACGAGCTGCCTCTGCAGTTGTTTATAGTCCGGGCTCACATCTAAAGCTGTTTCTCTTTGGCTGTTTCTTGACCGAGGAGCTGGCCAGACTCCCTGGGTTGGTCCCTGAGCACTCCTACAGGCGGCCTTCAGTATACCCCAACGGGGTAACAGGGGGAATTGGAGCATGGGAAGGGGTCCATGTTATCACATACCCAGAGCTCATATGGGGAAGAGGGAGAGGGAAAGGGAGAGGGGGAAGAGAGGGAGAGGGAGAGAAAGAGAGCACACACCATTTCTCTGGTATCTCTTCTTCAAAGGGCACTAATCCCATCGTGAGGTCCACACCCTCATGACCTCATCTAAACCTAATTACCCCCAATAGCTGTCCCTCCAAATATCATCACACTGTGGGGTAAGGCTTCAACATATGCACTTTGGAGGAACATAATTCAACCCATAGCAGGTTCCAAACTGATTCTTTGCACTTTACAGACTATTCCCAGTACAGAAAACAAACATACAACACACACACACACACACACACACATCCACACAACCCTGTTTAGTTTTGAAGTGGCTTACTTTTTAAAATATTAGTTCTCTTAAATAAATATTAAATTTTAATCAAAATGTAATTGATTAAATGAAATGAATATTTAATAAATAAATATTGCTTAAAAATTTTATCTACCTGACCCGTGACACATGTGGTATTTTCTGGCCTATGAAAAATTTTAATATCTATAGTATTTGTTAGATCAGTACCACTCCTTAGACTCCATTGAGTATAAATACTTGCATAAGCCAACAAATATGAATATAATTTATGTGTGGTGTGGTTTATCATAGGTAGGGGGAGAACCTAGGAACTGAAACATCGATTAATAGGAAATAAAAGAAATTATGGTACATTCAGCAAATAGAAAAACTATGCACAGTCCTTAAAAAGAAAGAAGAAAATACAACCTTATGTACCAATGTAGAGAGATACCTAACATTTTGTTTTGAAGTAAAAAGCACATGTGACAATGAAAAAGGAGATGCATATATAGTGAGAAACATATAATTACATATGTGGAAAGAGGAAAGTCAAGAATATACTGCAAACTGGAGAAAGTGATGGGAGAGGCGATCTCATATATTGTTATATTTCAATGGTATGCTGGTGAATGTTTAGAAATTGGATTTCTGAAAAGAAAGAAAGAAAAGCCCTGATTTATAGTGTCTGCCAATTTCCATGGTGTAAATACTCCTATCATGGCAGATTTTAAGCTACTAATGCAATGTCACTGAACGGAGCTGGGAGAGATGTGCAGTAGCTCATCATTCCACAGAATTCCCACCATACAGATACAGCAGATGTAATAACCTTAAAAGTACTGATAATAGTAATATGACTAGGAAGTAATGAGTGTTAATAATTATCACTCATTACTTCTGCAAAGTTGTTAATAATTTATTAACTTTGTTTTTAAAATCATTTATTGGTAAGTTTATATAATTTGACTTTTAATAGTTGCCGTGCTTCATAATCAGATCTCACATTTCCTGAGAATTTAAAAATAGACTCTCATAAACCACGGCTCCTGAACATCACTGCATTTTTAGACTATTTATCCTTTTACAAAAAAATATGGATATGGATTGTTGTAAAAATATATTAATGTAGTCTGTCCCGAATATCAGCATGGTCGTCTCTGACCACCTCACTAGGTCTCCTACAGGTGCCAAGCCTGAGCAATTATACGCTGAAGTCAATATTATTTTACTAGGAGCCTAGTGCATGTAGATTTGTGAATGGGGGGTGGGTCCCTCAGCCTGACCTGCACCCTCTCCAATCTGGAGTCTTCAGGGGAGCCCTCTCCAGTCCAGGAATTTCTGTTTGTCTTTGCAATCATATGAGTGAACTGTCTGAGACCCCAACCCAGTTTGGTTTGTTACTCACAGAATAATAGAGGCTTTTTTTTTTCTTTGCTTCATTGGTGGAGATTTCCTGGAAGTTTTAGGATATCTACCCTTTAATTTTTCCTAGACACTCTGATTTTACTTGTCTCTCACCTTTGCTTTCCTTCCATCGCCCACTGCAACAATAACTTGCTCCAGGCTCACTTTGCTCTGGTGTCTAGGAGATCCATCTGCCACCGGAACTACTATTCCCAGAATTCCTCGTGCTGCTCTCGAACTTGGTTTTTCCCTTCCTACTCTGTCTCCATTCCAAGGCCTCCCACTCTGCCAAGTCCTCCAAGCCACCAGCTATCCCTCTCTGCTCTCCATCTGGGGGCTTGGGGAGCCAAATTCCCCAAGTTGTTTCACTCTCCAATGGCTCTCCTGCTCTGCTCTCTGCCTGCTGCCTGTGTATGCAAATTAACTTGCCATCTTTGTCAGGTTAATTTGCAAACTCATCCTGATTGGCTGGTGAGTGTAGTGGAGGTATGGTTAATTTACATGTTTCTCTTTTATTATATAGGATAGTAAACTAGAGTCCAAGTACATGAAATTCATGCACAGGGTATGGGTCCCCTCAGTCTAGCCTGCACCCTCTCCAATCCGGGATATCCCTCTCACAATCTGGGACTACTGGCTCCTAACTGCTCACCTGCCTGCCTGCCTGCCTGCCTGACCAACCCTAACTGTCCCCCCCCCCCCCAAGTCTGAAAACCCCTAACTCCCCCCCCTCCCCCCCGCCTGGTTGTCTCTAACTGTCTCTGTGCTCTGGCCTGATCACCACAGGTAGCCTGATGTTCAGTCATTTGGTCATCCCTCACTAAATGCCTCCCAGCCTGGTTGGCCCCATGCAGCCTGCTATTCAGTCATTTGTTCATCCCTCACTAACCCCTCTGCCAGCCTGGTCACCCCCACAGCCTGCTGTTCAGTTGTTTGGTTGTCCCCCACTAACCCCCTCCTGGCCTTGTCACCCATGCAGTCTGATGTTTGGTCGCTACTGTTACTATGATGGCGTCTGAGACAATTTGCACATTCTTCTATTATTAGTATAGAGGCCTGGTGTACAACATTTGTGCATGGGTAGGGCCTTAGGCCTGGTCAGCCATCAGGGCTGATCAGAGCCTTTCAGCTGCCAGCCAGGGCCTTCCTTTGTTCGGTGCCGCCCCCTGGGGGTCAGCATACATTGTAGTGAGTGATTGACCATCTGGTCTCCCAGTTGAACTCCTGAGGGGACACTCTGCATATTAGCCTTTTATATATATAGATTAATTTCCTTTAATTTCTTCTTTATATTATAGTCAGGCCACTAGATTGATTTCTTTGAAAATTATATATGTAGATAGTGTAATAATACAGGTCATCTATGTATTTTATCCCAGGATTGTAAAAGAGGCGTTCAAAACATGTTACAAAAACGGGACATGGCCACTGGATAAACAAGGCATTTTCGTTATTTTTGTGCATGACCCTGAGCAGAGAACTAAAATGGGGTCAAATAAAATGATGCAAAGATTGGCCTGAATCAGATAAAACTCACCAGAGATAAATAGAAAGCCTGTGCTTCAGGCGCAATAAATCTCCTACCGACGTCTAGAATGGGGACCCTTTGGCCGAATCGTCATTCATGGGGCTTTTCAGTTGAACTCAAGTCCAATTGGAACTTGATGTGCAAACGGCAATAAAAGTCTACACGTTCGCACGCATCGGAGCCATGGAGGGGAGTGTTTAACAGAACAGCTGCCTGGCCTCATCGCTAGAGGTTCAGATCCACGCTCTCTGGGTGAGGGCCTGAACGCTGATGTTATAAACAGGCGCTCTGATTCAGAAAAGTGGCACCACTGTCTAGAAGGAGGCTCAGACCCCTGACCATTTGACAATGTCCAAGTCAGAGGCTCACCCTCAAAAGAAGACACTGGAATTTGGCAACTTGCCCACCGTGGTGCCTAAAAGGTCCGGCGTGGTGCACCGAGCAGAGACCCTGGGAGGGCTGGCTGAAGGCAAGACAGAGCAGACTCCTGGACCTTCTGCTCTGAAAACTTCCTGGATGCTTCTCCCAGGGCAGGTTCCTTGCCAAGCCCCGGTGAGACCCCTCAAGGGCAGAGTGGAGGATTCTGCATCTTCAAAAAGGATTCTTGACCCGGAAACCACGCAAGTTCATGCTGGGAAGTTTTAGCTCATCATTAACACCACCGGCCCCTTACTTATCCCCACTGTCTGAGCTTTCGCTTGCAGCTTATGAGATAGAGATAAGAATAGCACCTGCCTCCTGGGGTGAGTGTGCGGATCAAATGAGATTAACACCTAGGAAGCACCTGGCACCGTGCCTGGCCGGGGCCCAGCTGGTGTGCAGGGCACTGCCCTCACCATTAACAAAGGCTGCAGTCCTCCCACACTGGCTACAGGGAGCCGCTACTCTGAGCCCCGTGGGTCCCCTCCCACCTCTACTCCTCTCAGGGACTCCCCAGAATTCCTCACCCCCCTGCAACTCCAGGGCTAACCCGGCACAGCATGGGGATCTCCAGAAGGTAGAGGAAGGGCAGGTGGTGAAAATTCAGGCTATCACTAACGCCTGGGAGGTGTTAGGGGAAAATGAGACAGGAGGCGTGCGTGGTTATTGTGGCAAATGCCAGCAAAGGCACGCCCCCCACATGGAAGGATGGCCTTCTAACAGGGCTCCCTAACTGCCACCTCTGCTGATCAGGACATCGGCTCTGGACCTTTCTTTCCTCGCCCTAGTCCCGCGTTGACCGCGACTCTGACCCCATCTCTGACCTCTCACCTCTGGAAGCTTGATTCTCCTCCTTTTTCCTTTGGCCTCTGGGATCCTGTGTTTGACCTCTCCAGAGTTGGACCCTGGGCTCTCAGAGTGACCTCTTTGATCCTCCCCACTAGAGCCTCCAGGACAGTTTCACCCATCACCTCCAGGTGGCGCCATCCCCCGATGACACTGGTCCCAACCCAGGACAGCTGGTCTCAGAGGTCAGGCCCCAGCTGGCCTGCCCCACCCGACTGGTCCCTGGGCTCCAAGTTCTAGTCCTGGCACAGGTCCTGGGTCTGCCTCCTCTGAGAACAGGGACCCAAAGCAGCGGCAAAGAGGACAGAGGCAGAAGGATCCAGAGTGTTTCAAAGACAGACACTGGCAGGACCTGAGCCAAGGGAGGGGCTGCTCTGGCTTCCTGGATTACATGCTCCATGAGGTCCCAGGCTGTGTCTGGCTCCCACAGCGCTGGGCCTAGTGCACAGGAAACACTCAACAGACAGCAAGTGGACAAAGAATGAATGAGAGCATGAACGATACTATTAACAGATGAAAGAGAAGAGGAGATGCAAGTTGGGGACTAGCAACAGGGGAGATGAATGGGCTTGATTTCAGACACATGGTGTTAACGGCTTGGCATTCCTAGGCACCCATTACCTAATATTCCTGCCTTTCCTCCTCCGGGCCTGTGGTCAGGGCACACCCTGTGAAGGTGGGCATGGTCGCATGACATGCTGTAGCCAACGACATATCAGCAGAAAGCGCGTCACATATGACCAGATATTGGCTTTCAGAGCCAATGGGTCACCTGCTACTTTGCTCCCTGTGCCAGCTAGTCCCCATCCAGGTGAACCCCGAATGCTGACGATGGCACCGGTCCCACCCACCTAACATGGACATGGCTGTGAGCGAGGAAAACAGGGTTCTGTTATGTGAAGAAACTGAGACGCTGGGCTGGTCACTGCAGAGTGCTCTCTGGTCTATAGCAACGGAGTCAAGGCACCCACAGGGCATCCTCATAAAGGTCCAGCATCTGCCCTGAAGATAGGGCTTTGTGGTGAGGCTCCCACGGACACCATGGTCCCACAGCTACTTGGCCTCTAGGGGCAGCACCGAGAAAGGGCTGGAAGGCTCCCAGGCCACCAGGTGGCTTCACCTGTGCTGTGGCTCACCTCTTCTCCCCCGAGGGAGCAGGAGTCCTCACCTCGCCCTTTGTAACCCTGCCCCTCCCCGCCCCTCATGACCTACCTGTATTGTAGCCTCTTCCAAGGGCCGGCCAAGGGCGGTGATTCTTCCACAGGTTCCCCAGGTACCAGTCGCTCTGGTTCTCCACCAAGCCCAGGACCTGCTGGCCTGTGAGGGACAGAGAACGCAAAGGTCTTCAAAGAGGCCGAGCCGTGGGTCAGCGACTGCTGAACAGGAAGCAGAGTGACGGCAAATCGTGGCGGGAGCTTTCATTACTCGGAGTTTTTATCAGCTGCCAGGCTCTGACCTAAGTGGTTGACTTGTGTTAACCTATTGAATTCTCACATGCAGGCAGCCCATCTGTTTTTCATATCCCCATTTTATGGAGGGAAAATGGAGGCTGCCCAGAGCTGCTAGTTAAGTTGCCCAAGGCCACACAGTTAATATGCAAACCGCCCCCCCCCAAAAAAAAAAAAAAACACACACACACAAAAAAAAACCCAGAATCCCAGACCATCCACCCATCTATCCATCCATCCATCCATCCCTTACCTCTTGCAGCACATAGTTACCAACATACTATGCTGCAAGTGTTCCAGTCCTAATGTGTCCCATTCTATACTAACTCGCTGGCCTGGGCCTGAGTGGGGATCATTCCCTCACATCAGAGGAAGAAGCGAGCTTGTTGAATGAGACGGGACCCACAGAGCAGAGCCACCTCTTGGCCACCTTCTCACAGTGATTTTACTCTCACCATCTGCCAGCCTCATGCCGATGTGGCATCAACTCAGGAGTGTTTGATGCAGGAACAAGTGCTTCTCTTCCCCAGAGCAAATCTCTGGGCCTTTTAAGTAGGGTCCATCAGGCCTCAGACCCAACTGCCTTCCACGAACCACCTCATCGTGCATGCCAAGGTGTTTTCTCAGAATCAACACCATTTTACAGACTCGGAAACTGAGGCTCACATGGGCCGAGGTTTGAACAGTTAGTGATGGAACTGACATCTACTCTCTACTTGCCTGACACCCAAGGTTTATAACAGAAATTATAAATCCATATCATTTTTGTTGCTGTTGGTAACCCTCACCCGAGGATATTTTTTCATTGATTTTTAGGGAGCGTGGAAGGGAGGGAGAGAGTCAGAGAGAGAAACATCGATGTGAGAGAGACATATGGGTTGGTTTTCCCTGCCTCCCCCAAAGGCCTGACCAGGGCTGGGGATCGAGCCTGCAACCGAGGTATGTGACTTTGACCGAATCGAATCCGAGACCTTTTAGTCTGTAGGCAGACATTCAATCCAGTGAGCCAAACTGGCTAGGGCATAAATCCACATCATATACAAAGAGAAACAGAGGCTTAGAAAGCCTAAATTAGGGCTGAAGGTCTAATAAGCACTGTCTTCTACAGCTAACGAAGGCCTCCTGGAATTAACATCCTTAAGCTGTTGGCCGACCTGAGGAATAGACCTTCCTGATCATACGGAACACCCCCCTCCCCCACCCCTCAATGGCTGGTAGGAGAGCAGCGGCTCCCCCAGAACACGGCGCTGGGTGATAGAGAGCCTCCTCAGTGAGGTGACAGCTCCCTGAAACAATGCCGTGTGGGTTTGCTGTAATTTATTTGATCAATTTATCGAGCTCCTATCTAAATCAACACCCCGGCACAAATACATAAATTAGAGGCAGGGAAACATACTATCAGCCACTTTGTCATTCCGCATGCTCACATTCAAAACTGGTAGGATCCCCCAGAAACACTCCGCACCAATCCAGGAGGCCGAGAGCCCTCTATCCCACACACAACGGGCCTGGGAGCTGGTGCAGAACACTCAGACCTGGAGGGCATGGTGCCCTCGGCGGAGAGAGCTGGGTGCCCAGTCCTCACGCTGTGACCTCACCAGAGGGCCCAGAGGCTGTGGCACAAGACAATGTGGGGGTCCTCGGGGAGCTGGCTCCTAATTCCTGGTGTCCCTGGGTTGATGCTACAATTTTTTTGGGGGGAGGGGGGCATGATGAAGGTGCCATGTGCTCAGAATGTGCACATCGGCACTGACAATGCCTAGAAAGCAGTAAAATGTTCAGTAGGTATTGACTCTTATCATCCCACCCAGAATTCCCGGCTTATATCCTGCTCCGTCTGCGTGGCTTCAGTCTTGGGCAGCCTCAGCCGTCCCCTCCCTCCCTTAGCTGGCATGATCCCTACGCCACCTCACTGGTTCAGTTGACTATCGATTGGGAGTTTGCTGTGTCAGACACGGCACAAAATACTAAGGAATCCAGACAAATAAATATAGCCCTTGCTCTGCAGGCAGCTGGAAGAGGAGACATGAACAATTATGAAGCTGAGTGGTACCTGCGGTGACAGACACATGGAGAGGCCGGAGGAGGGGAGGGCCTGGATGACTGAGTCTGTGGGGGAAGGTGGGCGATGCATGTTCTGCATCTTGGCCACAGTCACCTACCACCTCTCGTCCTGAGTTGCCGGCCCCCCTGCCCTTCCCCTTCACACAGACTTCCAAGCTCCCAAGTTTCCCCTAAAACTTTTCTGATAATGGTGCTATCTCGGTGGAGAGTCCCTCGGTCCTCCTTCTGCCCCCCCACCCCCCCACCCCAGTTACAGCGCAGATGGGACAGGTCCTCTCTCACAGCTCCGCCACCTCCCAGCTCATCAGCCACGTGGCAGCCACAACCCAGTCTGCAGAGGTCTGTGTCTACACCTCAACCTGGATGATGCAGACACACCTTGGGTCTGACAGCCGCCCAGAGGCAGCCTCTTGGGGAGAGGACCCAGGTTTCTGTGAGCTGCCTCCCTCCCCCTGCCTCTCAGCATCCTCACCATCATCTCATCTTCTCGGGAATCATTACAACAAAGCACCGTGACTAACAGGAAAGGCTCTGTCATTGTTCTCCGCGCAGCCCTGCGGTTATGATGAAGTGCACTGCTCCCCGGATTCCTTACTCCAGGCTCAAGTTAACTTATGAAAATGAAGCTGTCTTCTTTGCTTATTCATACATCACCACTAACAGCCAGACAAGAGCGAACAAGCTTGCTATTCTGCTGGGCCCTGGTGTCATTGTCACCAGCCAGCAGACAGATGGCTCCAGGCTGGGGACTCCCCTCCTCCTCCTCCCTCAGCTCTGGCTCCCAGCAGAGCTCCTGCAGGTCAGAGGTGAGGCCCAGGAGGAGAGATATGTGATGCTTCCATGTGGCATACGAGGCGTGCAAAGGGCAGGCTGCGCATTCCCCAGCCAGGTAGGAGGAAAGCAGCGTCGTCCATCTGAAAAAGGGTGTTTAATCCTAACAAAAGAGGGTCTGGCCCCCATTCTGTATGGCTTGACCCAGAAATATAACCTCCCTGAGCCTCAATGTCCTTATTGCAGAGGTGAAGACAGAAATGATCGCCTTCCCCCCACTAAAGGGGGCGGGGATCCAATGAGATAACATAGGCGGTGCCTGGCTCACGGTAGATTTCCCACTAAAGGTGTTTCTCTTCTTTCTTTGTTAGTCATTGTTCTAATGTCATCCCATTCAAGTGCTGTCACTAGCTGGGAAATGGGAAGTCCTCATGACAGATCAAATTTAGGATTTAAAAAAAAATATTTTTTAATTGAAGAGAGAGAGAGAGAGAGAGAGAGAGAGAGAGAGAGAGAGAGAGAGAGAGAGAGAGGGAGAGAGAGAGAGAGAAACATCAATGATGAGAGAGAATCATTGATTGGCTGCCTCCTGCACGCCCCCTACTGGGGATGGAGCCTGCAACCCAGGCGTGTGCCCTTGGCCAGAATCAAACCCAGTCCACAGGCTGATGCTCTTTCCACTGAGCCCAACCAGCTAGGGCTCAGTGGATTGTTGAAAAACAAATATCTAAAAATCACCATCCCAGCCCACTGAACTGGTGGAGTGTGTTGAAATGGGGTGGAGGTGGATGCACCATAGGCAACCTCTCCAGGTGAACACCAGGAGCAGGTAGTTGTAGGGATGCTTCCAGAGCTGTCGCCTTTCTCCCACCCCCAGGTCCCGGGTGCAGAGAGAGAGACTGCCAATCACGACTGCTCATCAAATCAGCTGTGCCTACACTGGCAGGTGGGTATTAAAGTGTTATACCCAGGGGCTGTCCTGACTATCAGCAAAGACAGCAGATGCCCTTCCAACCTCATATTTATTGTAATCAGCTGCTTTAACACAGAAAGGCTTTAACGGTATCATTCAACGCATGCCTGAGGGCAGGGTGGCTATCATAAGGGCAACATGTAGTATCACAGGACCATTTACTAAACATCCTGAAAGAATCGCCCCCCCCTCTTCCCCCCCCCCCCCCCCCGGCGCCCCAGGCTGGTGGGTGCTGGATTGCAAAACATCTCTGGAGAAGATGCACACGAAAGGGCACATTTCCACAGCCCTGAATGGGCTGAAAAAATCTGTTCCTGAACTTGCACTTCTCACAGTTCCTCTGGGGCCACGGAAGCTCCTAGGAGCTGTGAAGGTCTCAGTGATTATTCTGGAGCTGCCCCTTGCAAAGGGGACACCCCTCAAGGGGAGCAGAGACTGAGGAACACACACCATCATCGAAGTGCTGGGCCCCACTGCTCGGGTTTCTGCCACGTGGCCCTCTTCTCCCCTGGGACGTAAGGATGACTCTCACCTAGTTTTACAGTGGACGCAATCTCGGGTCAACGTTAGTCCCTCCGTCCCTCCTCTGCAGAAGGGTACAGGCAGTTGTGTCAGACCTGGGACTCGTAACCAGGTTTGTGCGCCCCAAGTTCACTTGGCATGCCCCGGAGACGGAGTCCAGGCGCTCTGGCTAAGCAGGTCCCCTTTGCCCATCGTTTTGTTTCCTGGGGTTTCAGTTACTTGGTGAGGTAAGTGCATCCATTGCTCAGCCTGCCTGGATTTCATCTGGAGATAAATACCCACCCTGGCCGACCTCCATAGCTGAGGGTCAATCCCTTCCGGGAGGAATCAGAATCTGTGTCACTCAAGAAGGGGGAATTAGGTCGAATGAGTGAAGATGAAAGGAAGATAGATTTGGGCTTGTGAGGAGCCAGACCTGAAGTCGCCATGAGAGTTCACTGACCCAGAAATGAGCTGCCTTCCTGGGGAACCTTCTAAGCGCTGGGATTGTTCTGGAAGAGGCTGCACATCTCAGCAGGTGTTCCCCGAGGCCCCACTGAGCACCAGGCTCAGTGCCAACTGCTGGAGACACAGCAGCGAAGGGAGCAGAGCAGGGCCCCGCCTCCTGGATTTCATCTCTCTCCAGGGAGCTTCTCAAATGGTTTGGCCACCGACCTTGCAGGCAGCGCCCCAAACTGAAGCGGATCCTCCCAGGGTCAGGCCTGGGGATTCTTCTTTGCAAAGGAACCCCCACTAATTCTGACGCCCAGCGGGGTGGAGATCTGGGAAGTGGAGGTCACCAGTGAGGAAGGGCAGGGAGGAAGTTCAAACCAGAGATGCTAACGCATAAAGGATTATCGGCCTGGGGCTACTCAGCACAGGGTCCATGAAACTTCCATTCTTCAAGACTCCCTGTCATCCTCCGCTCAACACACGCATTGAATATAGATGGGAGCCAAGCTCCATGGTGGGCTGCTGGGATGCAATGAGGAATGAACCCTGAGGTGGCCCCTGCCCTTGGTGGAGCTTGTGGCCTCGTAGAAATTAGTCAGCTAGGACTGTTGTAACAAGCATCACAGGCACAGACCGGGGTGGGGGTGGGGGTGGAGGTGGGGCGGAGAGGCCCTGAAACATCAGAAATACATCTTCTCTCTGTTCTGACAAGTCTGAGATCAAGGTGCTGGCCGGGTTGCTTCTGCTGAGGCCTCTCCTTGGTGTGTAGATGCTGTCTTCTCCTCATGTCTCCCCATGGTCTTCCTTCTGTCTCAATCTGTGACCTAATCTCCTCTTCTTCCAAGTCCACCAGTCATATCAGCTGAGGGCCCATCCTAATGATCTCAATGTATCTTAATCTTTCTAAAGACCCCATCACCAAATACACATTTTGAGGTGTTGAGGATTTGGACTTCAATCAATGAACGTAGGGGATGTGATTCAGCCATTGACACAGGGCGAGGTCAGTGACAGTGGCATTCCTGGGTGTGGAATGTGACCTGAAAGGGCTGGGAGGAAGATGTGAAGCTTGACAGCAGGGTCCAGGCAAGGGGAGGCCAGCCAAGGAGGCTGCCTGAAGACCTGAGGGTAAACTGGGATCTGACAGAAGAGGGGAAGAGTGTGAGGGCAGGGGGAACGGAGTGTGCTAACAGAGTGGGAAGCGTGAGAAGGACGAGGCCCATGATGTCACAGAAAGACTATATCTGGTCCCACCCTCGGCCAGAGTTCCTGAAGTCACTGAATTTTCTGACTTGTAAGAGCACCTTCTGCCCTAACGAGGCAGCTCCAGGCAGGACCCCAGGCAGTTTCAGAAGGGGCTGGTGGTGAGGAAAGCCAAGCCTGGATGAGAAGCTGGAGTGTTCACTCCAGGCCCCACTCTTAGGGGTGAGGAGAGAGGGGAGAGGGGCTGGAGACTGAGTTCATCAGCAATGGCCAACCATGACAAAGCCTGCAGACAGGTTTCACCTGAACAACGAAGACAACTAAACAACAGCTTGGAGGGGCCCTGACGTGAACACATGAAGGTTCTGGGAGGTGGGGGCCCTGGATGACTAATTTCTACGAGGCCCCAAGCTCCACCGAGGACAGGGGCCACCTCAGGGTTCATTCCACACATCCCCTCGCCGCCACCCCTATGAGTCTCTTCCATCTGGTCCCTGCGTTTTATCCTTTATAAAGATAAATAAGCCACTAACAGCAAGTAAAAGTACTTCCCCCAGTTCTATGAGATGATCTAGCAAATTACTTACCTGAGGAGGGATGCTGGGGAAACACCTAACTTTATAGCCAAGTCGAACAGAATTGTGGGTAACCTGCAAGTCTTGTGGAATTGATCCATTAAAGCCTGTGCTTCCTGTACCAACTCCAGGCAGCAGAGTCCGAGTTGACATGAAATCTCAGAGGACTGGAGATTTGCTTAGTATCAGGAGGAAAAAAACACAAACAAACAAACAAACCTCTCAAGGAACTAAAGGCCAGTGGGACTGACACAGACCAAGGGGAGGATGGAGGGCAGATGAGGCTGAAGCTGGCAGATTGGGGCCTTGTGGGTTACGGCCCAGAGTGAGGGGGTTCTCCATGCACATCGGGATCCTCTAACATCAACTTAGTCCCTGCCAGGCACTGTGCTGGAGGCCACTTAATCCTGTGGTCAGCCTTGAAGGTTACTATACTTGTAGTAACAGGGAAGAAACCAGAGGCCCAGAGATGCCATGGACAGCCCAGTTTTGCACAGCCACGTAATGAAATGATAGAGCTGGGATTCCAATCCCACCCCAAAGCCCAGGGCTGGTTTTCTGGGAGCAAAGATACTAGGAGAAGAGAGGAGATTAAAAGAGGTTTATTATTGTTATTTTCTTAATCCTCACCGGAGGATATGTTTTTCTCTTGATTTCTAGAGAGTAGGAGGAGAGAGAAAGAGAAACAAGGACACGGGAGAAACACATCGATTGGCTGCCTACCAGGGTTGGGGAGCCTGCAAACAAGGTACGTGCCCTTGACCAGGATTGGAACCCGTGATCCTTTGGTCCACAGGCCGACTCTCTGACCACTGACCAAGTTGGCCAGGGCTAAAAGAAGTTTTATATACTTAAAGGTGTGAGAGGTGGCATAGAGAAGTGATCCGATTCTGAGAACTGATGCAAGGCTGGTTTATTAATTTAGACAAATTACCTGTCTTCTGGGGCATTTCACTGCCCATTTATAATCAATCAACAGATAACCAAGTGCAGGCAAAAAGGGAGGTCATATTGTTCAACAAATATACAAGCACTGGGCACTGTGTTGGACACTGGGTGACACACCCATAGATATGATAAGATGGTTCACTCTCTCAGGAAGACAGTAGTTTTATCAGGAAACAAAGCACATGACCAAACAGATAGACTGAGACCTGTGGTATAATGGGGGCATGCTAAGAAAGAGCAGAATTTAAGACGTCAGAACACCATACAAATACTAGGTCTTAAAGTACTGCATCTGGACGCCCTCGCAGGGTGGCTCTTCGTCCTATACATGGAAAGGTTGCCGGTTCCACTCCTGGTCAGGGCACATACCCCGGTTGTGGGTTTGATCCCTGGTCCAGGCTCATGCAGGAGCCAACTGATGGATGTTTTACTCTCACATGTATGTTTCTCTCTCTCTCTCTCTCTCAAAAAAAAAATAAAAAAAATAATCAAGTACATGTCCTCAGATGACGATGTATATATATATTACACCCAGAAAACACCTTAGAAATCATCTAGTGCAAGCTCTCCATGGTATAAAGGTTGTGGGTGAGCTACAACAAGGGGCGGTGACATTCTCAAGGTCACACAGCTGAGTGGAGACCAGAACCCTTGGTTGTTAACAAAACTGTGGTTCTAACCACTCAGTATCAACCTGTTAAGTAAAGGCCTCTGAAATGAGAGCTGGAATGGGGTGTAAGGATGGACCCTGGCTTCCTGCAGGCCCTGACAGCAGGCTTTTCTCACCTACACCCCCAGAGGCTGAACAGCAAACACACCACACACATCACAGGGGAAATGCTGCAGTGTTCTGCTGGCGAAGCCACTCTCTCTGAGCCAGCTTCGCCACTGTCCTAGCTAGGTCCTCTCTTGGCAAGCCAAGGGCAACGTACCCATAACTGGCGGCTAATGGTCTGCTCTTGGCAGGGCACTAAATCACCAACAATGACAATGAACAAGACCTTGTCACTTAATAGTGTCGATTTCCTTTCTGATGGAGACTACATGGAGGCTTCCAAGTTCAAGGTAGAAACTAATTTGGTCTGGCAAAGCCACAGAGATGGCTAGGCAGTGGTGGGAGATAGCTGTCGAGGGGGGGGGGGGGGGGGGGGCGCCGGGGTATGAAGGCATGTGTGTGTAGATGACCACTAAGCAGTTATTTTTAACAGGGAGCCATCTAAATGTGCTCATCCATCCATTTGTTTGTTCATCCACTCACTCATTCTTCCAACAGTTATTTATTGAGAAATGAGTATGTGCCAGGCCTTGCTCTTTCATTCCAGGGCAGCTAGACCATGAGGAGAGAAGTTGCCAAGTGGAGCTGAGAGATGCCGTGAAAAGCAAAGTGCATGGTGAGAGAGCGGGTGATGGGATGGAGGGCTACAGAGAAGATGAAGGGGGGAAGGAAAGGCAGAGTTGAGGTGACATTTGAGGAAGAAGGACGTTGTCCCTTGCTCCGAGGAGTGCCAGGGAAAGAAGAAAAAGTGGCAGATGAAGAGGAGGCTGTGGCGCTGAGGCCTTCGGGAAGGGGTCTGGGGGCGGCTCCTGCACCCCTGTCCCAGGTGAGCTGGCTGCATGAAAAAGCCAATGCCTCAGGCTTGATCTGGAGAAGGTCACTGATTTAGTATTGACTGGCCAGGGAAAGTCACCCTGGGATGACCTTTGTTCCTCCTTAGTGCTCAAGGCTGCCTGAGAATGAACTGGGTCGGAGGGCATCTGGCCACGCGGTGGATATGTCAGCATCACATTTTGGAGCCGTCAAAGGCGGGAAAGAAAGCCCATCCTGGGTGGAGAAGCAGAGCTGCCTAAAAACGATGCACCCCCTCAGCTCGGGTTTAGAAGTTCAAGTGAGAAGCCCTTGAAAATGGCTACAGCTTTCTCAATCTCATTTCTTACCCAACATGATTACCATCTCAATGAGCTCAAGTCCAGAGTGCCCCGGTGCCCCTTCTGCCAAGTGAGGTCACAGGGAGAAGATGGCCATCTGTGGACCAGGAAGCAGGTCCCCAGCAGGTATCAAATCTGTTGGTACTTTGACCTTGGACTTCCCAGCCTCCATAACGTGATACATAAATGCACTGTCTATAAGCCACCGGTCTATGGTCTTCCGTTATGGCAGCCCAAGTGGACTAAGACACCATACCAGCCCTGGACAGAGCAGAAGAGCTACATAGTAAAGACTGCCAGTGTGCTGGCAGAGGCCTGTCATCACCGTAAAACCGGACCAGCTCACCTCTCTCTTACCTGGGACCGAAAAAGAAGGGGATAGAGCGCAGTACTCGGAGGGCCTGCTGGCAATCCTTGCTTTCTTTCCAGGGGTATTTTTCTATTGAGGGATGCACCAGCACACAGAACAAAGCTCAGCAGGAAACGGTCCCTCATGTGGGGTCTACACCCCCGTTTCCACCCACCTGTGCCCAGGCCTGTTGATGCCATGTCCTGTTGTTGCCATTAAACATGCTAAGTAAAATATTATGTGAAATGACTCATTATGTGTGAGAAAAGAGAGGATCCCTCTGGAAACTGCATTGAATTCTTGGGAAAGATGTGATAACGGTGAATTCCGAAAAGAAAAAAACAAAAAAAAGAAGACAGCACAGAAAAGTAGTAAACATCCATTTCTGGGCATGAACAACATCTTTAAATGCGAACTCTGCTTTAAATAACGAAAACTGGCAATAGCGTTCCGGGTGCAGGCGCTGTGAGAAAAATGAGATGTAGCTCTAATCGGTGGGCTCTAACTCAAAGCAAAGGCTGCGGTTCTGTCACACCCCGTTTACAGCCATTCTCCTGTCACCCCGCGGTGATTTGTGGTTGCATGTCCCCCTGTGTTATGGCCAGTGCTGAGGCAGTCTGAGCAATTACTATCGACGGTATTAGAAATAAGTAGCAAGGCACCTGAGCTCTAGGCCTGGCCCCATGGTCCTGGACCTCCCCCTTCTTGAAACATCTCCATCAGCCAACCCCAAAGGTCCCACCGAGTCCTGACAGCCCAGGATTCCACGGCTGTCAATCATCTCACGGCTGCATGAGACCTGGACACCCTCCATCAGTACCCAGGTCTCCCATGGGATGTGAGGACCCTGACTGACCTCATTTGCTGAATCAATACTCCCCACTTGTGGGGGCACTTTCCATATTTCTTGGGACTTATCGTTGTCTTCATAGTTTTCAAATACAACGTTTTCAGGTTGCCTGTGATTTCAAAATTAATGCTTAATCCAAGCGTGAAATGCTCCTAACCTTCTCATAAAGCCCTTTGTTTTGTTTTTCGGTTTTTGTCCTGATGTTTTCCATTTCAATTAACTTTCTAGTGAAGTGTCCTTGAATGAAAGGTGTCAGAGAAACAGAAGAACCTGCTGTGAATGCAACCTGTGAGCCCACAAGAGATTCTAATTCCATTGCGTTTATGCAATCTCTGACTGAGGGTGACCCTAACCCAGGTACAAGGTTCCTCGCGATGAATCGCTTTATCCTTGGATTTTTTATTTTATTTTATTGATTTTTTTACAGAGAGGAAGGGAGAGAGATAGAGAGTTAGAAACATCGATGAGAGAGAGAGTCATCAACCAGCTGCCTCCTGCACACCCCCCACTGGGGATGTGCCCGCAACCAAGGTACATGTCCTTGACCGGAATCGAACCCGGGACCTTTCAGTCCACAGGCCGAAACTCTATCCATTAAGCCAAACTGGTTTTGGATCAATGAATCATTTTAAAGAGCCGCTACGTGGGGGCCGCTGCCGCTCGGAGCCACCAGAACTCAACAAGCTGTCCAGCCACCTTTTTGTAGATTTGGAGTAATTTACAGGTGAGAATCAAGAAGCCAAGAGGGGCTGGAAAGGAAGATCGGGTAGAGGAGAGCTGATCACATCAAATAAATGTCCCCTACTTATAAACATGGGTAGAGCCCTAACTGGTTTGGCTCTGCAGATAGAGCATCGGCCTGCGGACTGAAAGGTCCCAGGTTCGATTCCAGTCAAGGGCATGTACCTTGGTTGCGGGCACATCCCCAGCAGGGGGTGTGCAGGAGGCAGCTGATCAAAATTTCTCTCTCATTGATGTTTCTAACTCTCTATCCCTCTCCCTTCCCCTCTGTAAAAATCAATAAAAAATATTTTTTAAACATGGGTAGACTGAAGTGCCTGCGTCATTGTAAGCTGGGGAGCTTTGTAGGCACTGGTGCCATGGGGTGTGACCTTTGCCCTTCACGGACAGCCCCTTGTACAGCATCACGAAGGATTTAAAGACTCACATACCTAAGCAAGTACCTCCTAACCACCTTTGGGGATGCAATTTCCATTCTTAAATTCAATAAACACTTAATGGACAGCTATGAAGTGTAATGAATGGTTCTTATTAAATAAAAAATGAGTTAAGGTGTAATTGCTGACTTCAAACACATTCCAAATGAGCGCAGGAGACATTTATATGCACAGGAGACACAAGATGAAAACAAATGTTCCAGAAACGGAACTGAAGGAAGATCCCATGAAAATAGAGCAAAAAGAGTGATTCTCCGTGACTCAGGGGCCCAGGGGCAGCCGCAGTGAAGGCAGAGTTGGTGCTGGGTCTTAGAGGATGAATGAGATATTGGCAGGCAGTGTAGGAGGTGGACGGCCACTTAGGGTGAGGAGAGACTTGGAGCAGAGCAATCCCAATAGGAACCTGCAGGGAGAAGGGCAGGCTGGTCATCCATTCCGAACAACACAATCCTGTTCTCCATCGGAGCCACTGGCCACCATGTGACTTTGCAGAATCCTTCATTCTCCGAGCTTCCATCTGTTCTTTGTCAAACCTGCTTGCAGGTCACTGTGAGGATCAGGGATAACGTATATAAGCTATCGAGCTTCGTGCCCGGTTCTTGGAGCTGTTCAATAAACACAGTGGTTTTTCCCGTTATTGTGAGAAGCTGGGTGTGAGAAGCCGCACTGGGGTCAGTGTGCTGGCACAGAAGTCTGATCCGGACTTGGTTGCCAAGGTGAGGAGGCATCAAGTCTGCTGCATAGAAAAAGAACACGAAAACAGCTCCTCGTCCTATTTACCTCTTAGGGCTTTTAAGAACCAGGACAGTAAAAGCAAAAATAACGAAGAGAAGTACTCAAGAGACAGTGTAGGACATTTGCAATACTTCGCTTCATTTAAGGTTTTCCAGTATCTTAGAAAGACATTATTTCACTCCATGTAGCGGAAACGGAAACTGAGGCTCAGAGAAATGGAAGTCTCTTGCCTGTGATCATGCTGCTAACAAGTTGTGGGGCTGGGATTCAAACCTACATCTTCCTGAACTGTTTAGCATCTCCCCTAAAATGGATTTAGAAATGTGGCCACTGGAAAAGTCTTTTATTTTTTTATTCCTCATCAGAAGATACATTTTCATTGATTTTTTTTTTTGAGAGAGAGAGAGAGAAAGAGAGAGAGAGAGAGAGAGAGAGAGAGAGAGAGAGAGAGAGAGAGAGAGAGAGAGAGAGAGGCCATCTCCCATTGCCTCTGCAACCGGGATGTGTACCCTGACTGGGAATTGAACCTGCAACCCTTTGGTGCATGTGACGACCCTCCAACCAACTGAGCCACACCAGTCAGGGCTGTGAACGTCCTTTAGAAGCTGATGGAGGTCGGGTCAAACAGAACTCTTTTGACATTACAGGATTTGGTATAGCTCTGAGTCAGGCAAAAGTGGGATCCTATCTTCTGAGAGTTGTCTCCAGCACAGAATCCCCCCTCGCTCAGCCAATAAAGCTGACTTTTTCTGATTTCTATGCCACACCTGCGAGCTCAGCCATGCCCAACATGTTGGAAACCTTAAACTTATACAGTGCAGGTGGGTTCTTGCTCAGTGAGCTGGCCTCGTGGTGGCTCTGAGCCCAGGGGATGGGCAGGTGAGTGGAGGGGCATTCACAAGTGCTGAGGAACCAATACCACAGGCAGTCCAAGTCACATGATCTTGCTCCACACTCAGCGAGAAGGCTTTCTTCGGATATTTCCCAGGGGCCTTCGGATCCATGCATATTGTGCTGCTGTTGGGTGCTTACACACTATAAAACCAACTGTGGCAGTTAGAGCATGAGAATAAATTTTTTAAAAGGGGGAAAAGCAATTTCCTCCTCTATAAAGCCTTCTCCAACATCCTGGGCCATATCTTCATTATCATAATTTCCTCTTGGCGGTGGCAGGCATCAGGATCTCAGGGAGGGTTTAAGAAAATTCACGTACGTGGCCACCCCCAGGAGAGACTAATTCGCTAAGTGTGGGTTAGACCAGGGAATTGCATTTCTAAAGAGCTCCCTAAGGACGTTAGTCGCTGACACTATGTGAGATAACATACCCAACAAGCAAACAGCAATCCCCTGGTAAAAAAACAAACACCTAAAAAGGCTGAGTCCAAGTAAAAAAGTGTGTACATATGCACGTGTGTGTGTGAGTGCACGCACTTAAGAGAAGAGATGAGTAAACAAAAATATAAAGCAAATCCTCATAGTAAAGAAATTGATAAAAAACACAAATAGAGAGAGGTAAGCAGACGACAGACAGTATCTGAATTAAAGAACCTGTCTATTGCCAATACCATTAAGCACTGGATGTAAAGAGCCAAACACAGGGAAAAGGAGACAGACTAGGACTATGCAGAAACAGCCAGGGGGCAAAGCATAAAGCCAGGATCCCCCCAAAGGCTCTCCCTTGATGAGTGAAATATTAAAAAGCCAACCCCTGCCCAAGAGGTAGGGAAACATGTGGTATATGTACAATGAATTATTATTCAGCCACAAAAAGAGGAAAATCCTGCCACTTGAAATGACATAAATTGACCCTGACAGTATTAGGCTAAATGAAATAAGTTGGACAAAAGGACGAATACTGTATGATACCACTCATAAGTGTAATTTGAAGATGATGAACTCAGGGAAACAGAGAGAAGTATGATTGTTATCAGGGGTGGGAGTGGGGTAATGGGAAGATGTTGGTAGAAGGGTATAAACTTTCAGTAATAAGAGGAATATGTTCTGGGGACTTAATGTATAACACAGTGATTATCCTATCTAATAAAGAGGGGATACGCTAATTGACCATCACATCTTCACAAAGATGGCGGCACCCACAGCCAATAAAGAGGGAATATGCTAATTGAATGACATGCCTTCAAAGATGGCAGCACCCACAGCCACAAGATGGCTGCACCCAGACCCCTCAGTCCCACCAGTACACCTATCTCCAGAGTCTCCCAGTCCCCTCAGCCCTCCAGCTGCCCAGGGCTGACCTGAGGCACAGGTAAGCCTCAGATGTTGGCTGCCCAGCTGCCCAGGGCCGCCCCAGGCTCAGGTAACCAAGGCTCCCTGAGGTTTGCGCTGCCAGCAGTAGCAGCAGCAGAGGGGTGATGGGGGCATTGTCTTACCAATTGCCGGGTCACCTCCTGTCCTTGAGGGCTTCTGGACTCTGAGAGGGGGCAGGCCGGGCTGAGGGGACACCCCCTTCCAGTGCATGAATTTTCAGGCACTGGGCCTCTAGTAGTTAATAATACTATCTTTTATATTGACAAGTTGCTAAGAGTTGCTATCTTACATGTTCTCATCACAAAAAAGACACGATAAGATTGTGACATGATGAAGATGTTAGCTAACAGTACAATGGTAATCATTGTGCAATCACACTCATGTAACAAATCAACATGTTGGACACTTTGAACTTACTCAAGGTTATAAGTCAATTCTTTCTCAATAAACTGGAAAAAAACAAAACACACAATAACACTACAACACAATAACAAAACCTACCAACACTACAACACAATAAAATATCCTCTTGTATATAAAACAACTGTCAGTTCTCCACCCCATGCTGCCATAGGACTCAACTGCATGAGCATTTCCAAGTGAGAACTGCCTTGCTGAGCTCTTCCTTGATGTCTAACGGAAATCACGTGTCATGGTGAGTGACTTGTTTTAAGCCACTCAATTGTACTGTAACTTGTTGTGCATGAAGAGATAATTATAAAGACTATAAACAACATGACAAAAGGCCACACAAACTGTCAAAAGTGACCAGGCATATTTGAAAAGGAACCAAACAGAGGATGTAGAAATGAAAAACGGTAGATAGCTGACTTCTCAACAGAAACAATGTAAGCCTTAAGAAAGTGGAATAGACTCTTCAGGGTGCCAAGGGGGAAATAAATTGTCAACCTAGAGTTCTAGATCTAGTGAAAACACCTTCAGGGTGGTACATAATGACATTTTTCAGGGGTGAAAAATAGATTTTACTTGTAGCAGACACTAACTAAAGGAAATTCTGGAAGATATATTTCAGAATGAAAGAAAATGGTCCCTGAAGGAAAGTCTGAAATGTAAAAATGAAAAGTGAGAAGACAGCAAATGTACAGATAACATTTTCAAAGCATACCAACTGAAAAGTCAACAATGCTATCTCATTAATGAAATGAGACCAAAAGTAAAACAAACAAGCACACTTTAAATAACAGGCGTATAGTGCAAGAGGAGGTGATTCTAGATAAAGCAGTCTAAAGTTCCCACACTGTTTAGGAGAAGAAAAATACTAATTTCAGACTTTATTCATGGTAAGAGTTCTAGTATATAATTTTCAATCGAGTGGAGGTTAAAATTGAAATGAAAAATCAAAACCTATAATCAATCCAAAAAAGGAAAAAAACTAAAAAAGGGGGTTAAGGAGGCACAAAATGAATAGGCAGAAATAACATCATATTGGTAACAGCAATCTAGATAAGCAGACTATACTTTTGGGGCGAAAGACAGATTTTCATATAGGAACTTTAAAAAATTCCAGAAATATGTCATTAAAAAAAAAGTTTGAAAATAATGGAAAAAAGATACAAAAGGCAAATATGTAATATGTGTAATTGAGGTTTAGGATAAATGATTAAAATCAATAGAGAGTTTAGTAGGCCTCTGCATATAAATCAATATATAAAAGTTAATTGCCTTTTCATATACCAGCAGTAGGTAAAAAGTACACAAAAATTTCATTTGCAGTGACAATAAAATATACTAGATACCCAGGAATACATCTAACAAAATATATAAGACTTTTATGGGGAATACTGTAAATGTTATTGGAAGACATGAAAGAAGACAAACCCCAAAAGAATAACAAATCATATTTATAGATAGGAAGAGTCATTATCATAAAGATAACAGTTCTCATCAAATTGATTTATGGATATGTACAATTACAATAAAAATCCCCAAGTGTGTGTGTGTGTGTGTGTGTGTGTGTGTGCATGCATGAAATGTAACAAACATCTAAGACTGTGACAATTCATTGGGTTAGACACTATATGTACTATAGCTTTCTACAGTTTAATTTTAAAAAGTGTTTAAAAGGGGAGAACTGGTGAGGGGACTAGTAGCTACCTCAACTTATTATAAAGATTCAGTAACATAAAGAGATACACACACAGACCAATGGAACAGTCATACATATATAGGAAACTGATCTATGACAGATAAGTGAGGAATAGGGAGTCTGAAAAATTGTATTGGAAGAAATAATTACCATATAAAAAATAAACTTTACCCGTACTTCATATATGACTCCATCCCATATGAATAAAGAAGTTAAATGTGAAAGGCAAAACTCTGCAACATTTAGAATAAAATACAGAGACTATTTTTATGACCCCAGGGTCTGGGTTATGTTTTTTAAGCAAACACAAAACATGCAAGCCCTAAAGAAAAAAGCCTGGCAAATTTACACCACAATAAAGAACTTCAGGAAATCAATGGACACCATAACAAAATTGAAAAGACATGCTACAAACTGAGAGGTAATATTTTCAGCACATAAAATTGGCAAAGGCTTGGTATCCAGAACAAATAAAGAATGGTCATAAATCAATAAGAAAAACATGAACAACTCCACAGAAAATAGGCAAAAGATATGAAAAAATTATTTCGAGAATAGAAAATTTAACCAACCAATACACACAAAAATGCAAATGAGTACACCAGTGACATATCATTCTTGAACCCACTTAGATAGGCAAGGATTTCAAAGGGGAAAACAACAATGAGTAAATGCTAGTGAAGATGGGTAGTCCTGGGGACTGTTAATCACCAGGGTGGGAGTGCAAATTCTAACCATAACTTTGCACAACTATTGGCAATTACGAACAAAGTTGCGCATATATACTTAATAACCCACTCCTGTGGTCGGCAAACTGCGGCTCCCGAGCCACATGCGGCTCTTTGGCCCCTTGAGTGTGGCTCTTCCACAAAACACCAAGGCCTGGGTGAGTCTATTTTGAAGAAGTGGTGTTAGAAGAAGTTTAAGTTTAAAAACTTTGGCTCTCCAAAGAAATTTCTATCGTACTGTTGATATTTGGCTCTGATGACTAATGAGTTTGCCGACTACCGCCCTAGTAGATATGTGCCTTAGGGAATATATGAATACTACTCATAGAAATATTATTGGGAATAACCCAAAATGCTAAACAGTCAAGTGATCTGTGTCAAAAGAATGGATTTATTGTGAGCCACGCACACAAAGCAGTGAAAATAAATGAACTTGATTTATACGCTGCAACAAGGATACATCCCCCTAACAGAATGTGAGTGAAAAAGGAAGTCTCAGAAGTATGGATGTAGAATGCTTCCATTTATTTAAAGTTAAAAGAGGCAAAATAAATAACATATTGCTTGGGAACGTGGGTGTTAAGCCTACAAAGAAGAGTATGAAAGTGATAAATCAAAAATCCAGAATAATGTTGAACTGTGGGACAGAATCCATAAAGGCTTCCAAGGGGCTGAGGAAGATTTATTTCTCTACCAAGATGGTGGCTACGCGAATGTTGGATTTATAATTCTTTCAAGACGACATAAATATTATATATATTTCCTTTCCATGAAGAGTATGGGTCCTATATTTTAAATACACAAGCAAAAGCAAAAATAACAACAACGGCTACAAGACAATGAAATGGGTGGTTGGTGGTGGGGGAAGAGGGAGAATAAATTTCCCAGGGGCTTCTGCCAGACACCTCCGGTTGTGTGTCAGTATGTGCTGCTATTCTATGAAGTGCTTATTTACACACTAGAGGCCTGGTGCACGAAATTCATGCACTCGGAGCAGGGGTCCCTCAGCCTGGCCTGCAACCTCTCGGAGTCCAGGAGCCCTCAGGGGATGTCCGACGGATGGCTTGGGCCCGCTCCAATCGGACATCCTTAGTGCTGTCACGGAGATGGGAGAGGCTCCTGCCAATGCCACTACACTTACCAGCCATGAGCCCGGTTTCTGGCTGAGCGGTGCTCCTCCTGTGGGAGCACACTGACCATCAGGGGGCAGCTCCTACGTTGAGTGTCTGCCCCCCTGTGGTCAGTGTGCATCATAGCAACTGGTCATTTTGCTGGCTCTCTGACATCCCCCCCAGAGGTTCCAAATTGCGAGAGGGCACAGACCAGGCTGAGGGACTCCATAGGTGCACAATCGGGGGTGGGGAAGGATGTGGGAAGTTGGCCAGAGGGGAGAGACTGTGGGAGGGCTCCAGGGCATGTCTGGCCTGTCTCGCTCGGTCCTGATCGGCTGGACCCTAGCAGCAAGCTAACCTACTGGTTGGGAGCATCTGCCCCTTGGTGGTCAGTGCACATCACAGTGAGCAGTTGAGTGGCTTTAGCATATCATTAGCATTTTATGCTTTGATTGGTTGAATGGATGACTGACGACTGGACACTTAGCATATTAAGCTTTTGTTATATAGGCTCTGTCCTCCTGCTTCAGTGGTGAGCCCAGAGAGGGCAGGTCCAGCTCCCCAGCCTTGCACAGTGCACAGTGTGCCATGGGCCTGCCACAGGCGTTTGCTGGATGAGGGCCAATGGTGACTGCATCCTCCTCACGCTGCTCAAGCTACAGACCTGGAAGCCACATTGACCCCCTCCTTTCCCTCACCAGCTGCTTCCTCGCATCCAAGATGCATTTGAGATCTAGGCACCTCTCTGCAAATGCTGCTCCATGAACTGGCCCCGACTCCTCCTAACTGGCTGCCCTATCCCTGCAAGCGTGTCTCCTCCAATCCACTCTCCACAGTGCAAACAAGGTATGTGTTTGGAATGCAAATCGGACAGCATCCGTCCCCTACTACACCGTTAGTTAAACGTGAAAACCAAACACACTGTGGTGTCTAGAGTCCCTACATGAACAGGTTCCTACCCATCTCTGTCTTCCCATCCCAACACCACCTGTCAATCAACATTCTCCAGCTACATGGGACTGCCAGTTCCTCCATGGCCATCTGCTTCTTCCCACCTCAGGGTCCGCATGGGACCCCAGTTCCCCACACTTCTCAGTGTCAGTGCATCTGTCTTCATTCCACTGAATGTCTCCTCCTCAGAGAAACCTTCCTTTATGTCCCTCTCTCCAAACTCGTCCCATCTGAACTCTCCAATTCTCTTATCCATATGTTTCCTTCACAGCACCCACCCTGTTTATTTTTCTTGCTTGTTTCTTGCCTTTCTCTTCTACATTGCACATAAGCTTCTGAGGGAGGGCCATGCGTATCGAGGGCAGAGGTATCCGGAATATAGTAAGAGCTCAATAAGTACCTGTTGGCCGAAACTAGTTTGGCTCGGTGGATAGAGCACCAGCCTGTGGACTGAAAGGTCCCAGATTTGATTCCGGTCAAGGGCACATACTTTAGTTGTGGGCACATCCCCAGTGGGAGGTGTGCAGGAGGCAGCTGATGGATGTTTCTCTCTCATTGATGTTTCTAACTCTCTATCACTCTCAATTCCTCTCTGTAAAAAAAAAAAAAAAAAAAAAATCAATAAAACAAACAAACAAACAAACAAATAAATAAATACCTGTTTAAAGAAAGGGGAAAAAAAAGCCTGTCTTAAATGAGCCGTGAACTGTCACTGTGATTCCAGACGTGTCTCCTTCTCTCCTGAACCCCTTGCTTACATCAAACACTCCTTTTTTTCCAAAGAAAGGACACTTTCTTGAAGCCAGGGCAGCAGAATAACCAGTCCTCGCCTTGTTCTCGCCTGATTCTTCCCCGCTCTGCTGACTCTGTCACAAACACACACCTTGAGAGTTACTTCTCTCACGCTGATCCCATTTTCATCACTTCTAAAGGAATGGCATGATTCTTTCACGGGTCTATTATGCTCTCCTAGGAAAAGGCTACAGGCTCCCCTTCGCCCCTCAGCCACCCTTCTGTGCTCACCCACGCGATGGCTGCCTCCGGATCGACAGGAGCTGGGGCACGGGGCTCAGTGGGCCCAGTACCCAGATGATTCTCAAAAGGAAAGAACAATTCAAAGGACATGGTGCTGGCTCACCGGGGACCAGGCCGTTATCAGAAAAAGTCCTCTAATCTCATAAACCGCTTGCCTAATTAACTAGCCACCTTTCCCCTTCACGGATGCATATTCCAATGTTTAGGAGGCAGGATCCAAAGGGAAGGCCTTTGGAGTTGCGTTCAAAGGATTGGAGTTGAAAAGCAAACAGGGGAAGGATTAACAGAAGGTTCAAGTTTCATTAAGTGGATGTGTTGATGTTCCGGAAAGTAAAGTACAGGGGGCCAAGTCTCTCCCTCCCCGGGAACGTAATGAATTCTGTGCAGCCGCCGCTTTCAACCCCGCGATATTTCACTCATCGATTTTATTGTCAAGCGAAAAGGCACTGGTTCCAAGTGGCATTTAGTGAGACGGACGGGGAGTGACCCGGACTTCATTACCCGGTACTTGCTCTCTGGGTAATTTCTATGCTACATGGGCGGAGAGCGACCGGAGAGCAGGGTGCTCTGATTCCAACATCTGGAATCCGAGCCACCAAGAGCCTTGCTCTTCAATTCCAGCTGCCCATGGAGTCAGCCCAGCTCAGCCTCCCCTGGATACAGTGCGGGGATGGGGGGGAACACACCTGGCTCCCCCTTTCTCCTTCCCCTAGGAAGTTGAGGGGTGACCCTCACGTGGCCAGTCTCACCAGCTGTGACAGAAGATGAGGCATCAGAAGGAGCTCTGAATTCAACAGGAACAGCTGGGGAGTGTCGTGTGGAGTGGAATTAAACAGCCCGTGTCCAAAAACATGGCACTGCTGATGGGTGCCCTGACCACCAAGAGCCTGGCTCTCTTGATCCTGTCACTCAGCGGAAAGATCGTTTTATGCTGAGGACTCTTCACATCGACGTGCCCAGCGTTTTGCACTCTATCAAGTGTCATCCGAGTCTCAGGGCCTTCGCACCAACTCTATAGCAGGCCTTTCAGTGAGACTATCACTCAAATCCAACATGTCAAAACCGAATTTTTCCAACATGGTCACTGTGACCAGGCAAAGCATCTGGTTGTCAGTGACTGGTTGTTTGGTTGTTCCGCCATTCGGTCTATTTGCATATTAGCCTTTTATTATAGGATTATATTACATAGTATTAATATAATTATAAAATTAATTTAATATATACTGAGTGGCCAGATTATTATGACCACCCCATTATGTTGTGCCACCTTTTGCCTTCAATACTGTGGCGATTCTTCTTGGCATTGACTCCACGAGATATTGAAGGATGATGCAAGGAATCTGACACCATGCCTGGTAAATAGCACTGTCCAGTCTGTGAGATTTGATGGTTGAGACCTGATGGCTCTTTTAACTTCGTCCCACAAATGCTCAATTGGATTGTGATCTGGTGATTGTGGGAACCAAGTAAGCAAGGTAAAGTCTCCCTCGTGTTCTCGAAACCACTCCTGCACAATACGAGCACCGTGGCATGGGCATTGTCTTGTTGGAAGAAGCCATCTCCATTGGGATATGCCATCAATATGATAGGATGAACTTGATCAGCAATGATACTTAGGTATGTTGTGCTATTCAGATGTTGTTCCACATGAATTAAAGAGTCCAAATCATGCCAGGAAAACATACCCCAAACCAAACACTGCCCCCACCAGCTTGAGGGGTTATATTCATGCATGTGGGGTGCATGCTTTCATGCTGTTTCTGTGAAATTCTCACTCTGCCATCTGCATGATGCTACTAGAAACGTGATTCATTGAACCACATGACTTTTTTCCAGTGCCCAACTATACAATTCTTGTGTTCCTGTGCGAATTGGAGATGTTTTATCTTGGTTACTGCAGACAGCAAAGTTGTTTTAACAGCTTTTGGCTTCCATATCCATACGATTCAGTGTATGACTAATTTGCTTACAAATGTCAGGTGGTCATAATAATCTGACCTCTCAGTGTATAATTTCTATATAATATGTATTTCTATATAATATCCTATATAATAAAAGCCTAGTATCAACCAAATGGTGGAATGACTGGTTGCTATGATGTGCACTGACAACTAGGGGGCAGACACTCAATGCAGGAGCTGCCCCCAGCCCACAGGCCCTGACTGGCAGCACCAGCAGGGGACAGGGCCAGCAAGCAGGCAGCGTCAGGCCAGCCAAGGTGGGTGCCAGTGGGCGCCCGCTGATCGCCTCACCAGCCACTCCACAAATAGGTCGATTGCCAGCGAGGCCTAGGGAACCTAGCCATGCATGAATTTCATGCACCCGGCCTCTGGCATAATAATAATAATAATAATAATAATAATAATAATAATAGTGTTAGAGCTTCTATGTATAAAGCATGTGCTCACATTCTCAATGTGTTTCTCTGATGATTTTTTACTGGACTCTTCCCACTCCAGTCACCGATTTCTTGGGTCTTGTCCACCTCCTTTCCCATCCACCTCCTTTCCCACCATGGTGCCTCACTAGAAATAATGCTAGTATGTACCATGAGTAACAGGTCAAGATCAAAAACAAGACTGCCGGGAAGAACCTTCCACACTCCGAGCTCTGTGGGCCTTGTCTGCTTCCCTCTCTCCCACTGCCAGGCCAGGGGGCACACAGAGAACAACAACATGGGGCTGATTGTAGGATGAACACAAGAGAAGTAGAGCCTTGGCTGAGAGCTGGAAAAGTGACAGAAAGACACCCCCCCCTTTCACCTTCCCCCAGTCCATTCAGCTGAAGGAGTGAGCAGGCACTCTGATTCCCGGCAGGGGTCATGGCAGAGCTGACCCTTTGGCTGGCTTAACCTGAGCAAGCAGACCTCATGCTGGTTGGAGAAAAAGATGGTCTTTATCTCTAGACTTTCTCAGGCACTTTCTCAGATGGAAGGTTCATCCTGCAGAGAACATTTCCACTGTGTTAGTGAGTTAAGGAGAAATAGAGAGAAAAAGGAGGATACGAGAAGCATCCAGCTGTAGCTTATCTCTTCTCTACACATTGATTTCTTCTCACAGAGCTCATGCAGTGGTTTCCAGCAAGGGCAGGACTGCCTCCGGGGGGTGTTTGAAAAATCTGTGAGCGGTTTTGATGTTGTTGCTGTGATTGAAGGACGCCCTTGGTCAAATCCAGGAGGGAAAGGAGGCCAATGGGTAATGAATGTTCTGCAGCATACAGGACAACCATGCACCCCACATAAAACCACCCCAAATATCTCACAAGAGAGTCCTTTCAGTGGAAAAGCTATCTGTCATCATCTGTGCATAAAATCTGAAGCATATTTTACATTTAAACTGCAGGTGTTTCCGCATGTGTTAATATATGCTGAATTTTCTAGCAGTGCCACTGCTGGGTACATTTAGAAAAGAATGTGCTCTGTTTGGTTTTTGGAATTTTACCAAGAGTTCTTCATTACTCTGTAAAATAAGGACACCAGTAGCAGTGCCGCTCTGAGTACATGAGTCACCCGTAAAACACACCTGGATCCCTTGCTGGCTTCTGAATGTCACGTGCAAAGGGATTGTACCTATTGGTGCCTTCTAGGCTAGAGTGCTCACTGCTGGGCACTATGGTGACTGTCGTGAGGGGGTTTTTTCGGAAGAAGGATTTTTTTCTTCCCCCAAATATATTTTTATTGATTTCAGAGAGGAAGGGAGAGGGAGAGATAAAAACATCAACGACGAGAGAGAATCATTGATCGGCTTCCTCCTTCACGCCCCACACTGGGGATAGAGCACTCAACCCAGGCATGTGCCCAGGCATTTGTATTGAACCTTGACCTCCTGGTTCATAGGTCGATGTGCAACCACTGAGCCACGCCAGCCTGGCCTGGAGGAAGGACTTTTTAATGCTAAATCTGGAAAAGTTCTAGCCATAATGGGATTGGTTGGATACCCTATTGAACGTGAACATATTAAAATACAGCGTGCCTTCAAAAACACCACCTAGCCCTAGCAGGTTTGGCTCAGTGGATAGAACGTTAGCCTGTGGACTGACGGGCCCCAGGTTCAATTCCTGTCAAGGGCACATGCCCGGGTTGTGGGCTCGATCTCCAGTGGGGAGCATAAAGGAGGCAGCCAATTTATGATTCTCATCACTGATGTTTCTATCTCTCCCTCTTTCTTCCTCTCTGAAATTATATATATATAATACACACACACACACACACACACACACACACACACACACACACACACACACATATATATATATATATATATATATATATATATATATATACATACATACAATGTAACAACAACCTATTCTTTATGTGCTGGCCCATGGAAACTGCTGAGAAAAGACTCTTGAATGACTAGTAAAAGACAGAGAGAAAAAAACGAATTGGTCATTTTCTCAGGGTTGCAAAAAAATGAATTCTCCATATTCACGCTCCTTTCTAGAAACATGTGGCTGATATCAAGGCGCACCAGAGAGCTTGTGTGCCCCCACCTTCCCAACCTGCAGGCAAGGAAGAGGTCACGCCAGCTCACGGTGAGAGGGTGGCCCCCCACGAGCCAAGAGAAGAGGCCTCTGCATACAGCCACCTTGACCTTGGGTTTCTCAGCCTCCAGGACTGGGTCAGAACGCAATGCTGTTCAAACCGCCCAGACTATGGCATTTTGTGATGGCAGCTCGAGCAGACTAAGACACCTGCTCTCGCTCAGCATAGCTAGCCTGTGTGACGGGCGGTGGGGAGGCTCAGGGCTGTCCCAGACCCAGAGAAACAATTTCTTGAGGAGGCTGCCTTCTGAGCCCGCCAAAGGCTCTCTCCTCTCAGGTCGCGTAGGAATAACCTTCCAGAAAAAAGTGTCCAAAGAGAGAAAAGAGAGGAATCAAGAGCTGTGCTGAATCATCCAGCTTTCAGAGTGCCACGGCGACACGGCGATTCTGTACGGAAAATTCTTAGAAAGCCCACCACCCGGGGCATGCGAGATCCCGACAGTGGATCGTGTGGTCTTCCTTCTCGCAGGCATCGGACGAGGCCAATAGGTGGTAATTAGGGTGATTCCTCAGCAGAAAGAGCATAACGATTATTGCTTGTCTCATTTTTGATTCTTATATTTCCAGTGAGACATGATCTCACGCATCTGGGGGAAATGGTGAGCGGCATAGACTGATGAACAAGAACAGACCCAGAGACAAGGAGCCATGGGTCAGACTGTTAGACCTCAGAGGGAAGGTGAGGATAAAAGGGAGATCAACCAAAGGACTTATGTGCTCACATATGAGCCTAACCAGCTTGTCAGTGGCAAGTAGAGGGGGACTTTGCAACCTCTAAAGGGCTCTTGGTTGAAAGGTTCTGTGTAATTGTGCCATGAAAGAGTCTCTGTCAAAAGTCCCTCTTTGTTCAGAAGCCAAGCAGGTTTGCTCTTCGGGGTTCAACAAAAGATTAGGGAAATCTTGGTCTCTCTGGAGTCTGAACAAGGTGAAAGGAAAAGCAGCTTGTCTCCATTGCTTTGACTAAGGAAAAGCATACAAGGGCTCAGAAGGTACCCCCAGAAGCTTGTCTGTGGTTTTGCACAAGCCCCTCTAGTCCTGGACTCCAAGATGCCAGTGAGCTCCCCACCCCCCCCCCCCCCCCCCATCCAGGGCTCAGCCTCCAGACAGTCGGCTAGCAACTGAAAAATACTAAAAATTTCAATGAACTGGAAATAAACGGAGAAGGAAAGCCTTGCACTGCCATTTGCCTTTCGATGTCTCGCAAAGTCCATTTTCATTGCAGTGAAAATGGTCCAAATACCCAGAGAGAGGATCTCAAATGGCCACAGAGTCTAACACCCGACCGCCACCTCTCCCCCTTCCCCCCGCCCACTTCCCGCCCCTCCATCCCCGATCCCTCGGCTGAGGCACAGGACCTATGACCTCTTTTTCCTAGAAGACCCCATCTATGTCCATACCCTTCTTCAGGTCAAGGTCAAAGCCCATTTCTCCCACCCCTTGGAAGCAGGGCGAGCTGTCATGACGACAGGCTCAGCAGGCACCGGGGAAGGGGGAGGAGTAGGCCCCATCTCAGCTCACAGCCCAGAGGGAGGTCCGAGCAAGAACCCGGGAGCCATTCCCCGGAGGAAAAGCTCACCAAGTGCTTGTTACACAAACAGCACTTTGCAAAGTGGCTTCCACGGGACACATGTGCCGTGAGACGTGGCATGTGGGCCAGTGCCTGTGCCACCACCTGTGCTTTGGGCTGCACACGCAAGGAAGTAGAGGGAGGACGTTCCCTACATAAACATGTAGAACCTGCAGGTTCCCATGTCCAGGGAGGCCTTGTCTGGCCAGGACACCTATGAACACCCTGTGTTCTACAGAGGAGGCTAGAAACAGCTCTGACCTGCAAAGTCCGCTGAGATAAGAGCCAGGAGAGAACTTCAAATAAAGTGCCAGAGGGCAAGCCCTCCCACATGCTGGGCTCCTAATTGCAGGAGGACAAGGAGGGCAGGCATCCTGCCAGGAGCTCAGCCTGGCTGTTCGCTACCTGTGACCCTGGCCCAGCCAGCTACCCTCTCTGAACCACCATTGAAAACATAACAGGGTGTCACAGGATTTCTGTGAAAATTAAATGGAATAGCCAATGGAAGCAGCAGGCACAATGCCTGGGAGAGGGGTGTATACTAGCTGCTCACTAAGAGTTCGTTTCCGGCCCCTCTTATTCCATGGAATTCCTTGATAGGGACAGTCCACGTGGCCCCTGAGAACCACCCGTTAGTTTCCCTGGGGATCTCCTTACAGCCTGGACCTTCCTGTGAACCCCCAGAACAGAGCGGGGGAGGGGGGGCGGGCTCAGGATATGGTAGACATCAAGGATTTTACCAAGACAGGGGCTATTTCCCCAAGGAGGCTTACTGTTCGCCAGCACATTCCTGGCAGCAAAGGGACACCTGGGCTTCCTGATGCCCGATTTCTGAGGCCGAGGCCCGCCCACAGCAGGGGAGCGGCAGAAGCCGGACTCAGATAAGCACAGGTGTCCCTGTGGCTGGAAAAGAGGTGACCTGCAGCTGGGTGGGGTGGAAAGCTCCTGTGGCACCCCGGAGTTCTGCCTGGCACAGCACCTCCTGGGTGGTTCTGGCCGCGCCTCATTTCCTCACCGCTCCCCACGCTCTTTCAGACGAGGAACAGGGCTTGTTTGTGGGTACCCTCCAAGGCCTGGCCTGGCACCTGAGGGGGACTTCTGGCATGATGGGTGGGTAGGTAGGTGGATGGATAGAGGGATGGCAGACAGACAGGTGGACAGACAAAAGAAGGAAATATAGGAGAGAAGAGGGAAGGGAGGAAGGAAGGAAGGAAGGAAGAAGAAAGAAAGGAAGGAAGGAAGGAAGGAGGAAAGGAATCTCTATTCTTCTGCAATATGAACACCAAAAAACAACACCTGTGTCCCTTGTTAGCTACAGCTATACCCAACGGGCCCAGAACAGTGTCTGGCTCTAACAGAGATCCTAGAAGTATTTGTTGAATGAAGAGAGAAATGGCTGAGTAAACTAAGCCGCTCTACCATGTAGACAACTGGCTATAAAACTTACCACTCACAGAAAAATTGCATTGCTCTCCAATTACTTCCCGATGTGTTCATTCCCCCAAGTGATGGGGACCTTCCAATACGTATGCAGTTCAGAATGAGTGATGAGGGAGAGGAACAACCACCACTGTCTCCCATGGGCCAGGCCACGCTCAAGGTCCAGGGAATATAAGAAGACACCGTTCCTGCTCTAAGAAGCTAACTGAACGCAGTGGAGTGACAGTTATTGGGGGGAGGGGAGGAGAAATAAAAGGGGGGTAGGAATAGGCACCCTCATGGCTCCCCCAGCTGCAGAGCCATCCCAGCTGACCTGCAGAGAGGCAGAGTGACAGCATCAATTAATCCCTCTGTGATCCCAGTGTCAGAAATGTAAGCCTTTTATGACGCAGTAAAACAATTTTTATGGGTTTTTTCCATCCGTCTCATGTCTTGGTGTATTTTTTAATCAAAAAGGATAAGAACACGAAGTCAAGTGGATATAAATCTCCTGCTCATTTTTCCGGCTCTCTGCCCAGGGAGGAGCGGCAAGCCCGCCGCGCTCACAGCGGATTTTGTAGCAGTGCCGTCCTCCCTGAGTGTTTGTTCCAGAAAAGAAATCTTATTCCGGTCGCGGAGCGCAGGGCCTTGCCTGAAACCACAGACACATTCTCGGAGGGGTGCATGTAAATAGAATCTCAGCAAACCAGCTCTCTTGTTTCCAATAACTTGAGATGGGTGTTATCTTTATTTCTGAGGACAAACAAAAAGTGTTCCTTGCATGAAATGTGCAAGACAAAAAAAAAAAGCAGACAAGAAAATAAAAATTCTTTGCAATCTTATCACCTAGAGCTACTGTTAGAATGTAATCTTAGACTTTTATTCCATATACATCTATGTTTTGAGAGAAATAGGATGATGGTAGAAGTGGTATGTATCCTACTTTTCCAGCTGATCTATAAATAGATCGTCAACATTTATTCAGGTCAATTGTCCACCTTTGATTTGCTAGTTCCATGTGTTTTATTGCAGTGTTTCCCAAAGTGTGGTACGCGTACCCCCAGGGGTATGGAAAGAGTCTGGTGGGGGTACGCGTTGCACCGAAGTTTGGTGGGGATATGCACTGCACCGTGCTTAGCTGCGCCTAATTCTACGTTTTCATGAGTATGAGGGGTCCTCAGCGTTACGAAAATTATAGAAGGGGTACACATATGTCAAAAGTTTGGGAAACACTGTTCTATTGTATGGATGAAGCAACATTTAAACACGTTCCTGGATTTGGAAGTTGGGCTTGTTTTTAAAGTTTTCTTATATATCTAATGATAAAAGCTCCTCGTTCTCATCTTCCTTAACTCCCTAGAAAGGAAACCGCTATGTCGCCTATGTGCGCATTTTAAAAACGAGATACATTTTATCAGATTGTCCTGCAAAAATGCTGCTGTGACTCATACTCCCTCCAGCAAGCAGTGGTCACCTTTTCCTCATCTTTATGGTCACTGACCATGGACCCGAACCGCTGCCAGTGTTTAATTCCTAAGTCACTGTGAATTTCTTTGATTACTTGTAAGCAGGGTGTTTTATCGGTGTAAATTCTCCTATGTGTTTTCTTCTTATGTAAGAACTTCCCTTCACGTGTCATTCCTCTTTCTTTTCTTTCTAATTGATTTGTAGGAGCATTTTACATATTGAAATACTGATCCAGCCCTGGCCTGTGTGTCTCAGTTGGTTGAGCATCATCCCATTCACTAAAAGATTGCTGGTTCAATTTCTAGTCAGGGCACATGCCCGGGTTTCTGGCTCCATCCTGTGCAGGAGGCAGCTGATCAGTGCTTCTCTCTTGTACTGATGGCTCTCACTCTGTCTGCCCGCCCCCCTCCCCATTATTCCCTCTGCCTCTCCCTTCCTCTCTCTCCCAAATCAATAAACCAAAAGGAAATACTGATCCACCATTTTTCATCTGTGATGTATAGTTTCCCTAGTTTGTTTCAATGGTGTGGTGTTTTTTTTTTTTTTTTTTTTTTTTTTTTTTTTGTTTTTTTTTTTTTTTTAACGTGCTGTCTCCTCCCGTCATCCACCTTTCCGATTTCTCACTTGTAGCTCCCCCTGTCTCCTGACTTGTTAAATAGTCATTGGTAAAGCAACACTGGGCAGAAGGGAAAACACCACCATTCACTCCAGCCATATCACTAATGGGGATGGTCAAGGGGGTGCTCTTCAAGATGGTAGCCTTGCCCTAGAGCAGTGGTCAGCAAACTGCGGCTCTCGAGCCACATGCAGCTCTTTGACCCCTTGAGTGTGGCTCTTCCACAAAATACCACAGCCTGGGCGAGTCTATTTTGAAGAAGTGGCATTAGAAGAAGTTTAAATAATGTGGCTCTCAAAAGACATTTCAATCGCTGTTCTGTTGATATTTGGCTCTGGTGACTAATGAGTTTGCCCATCACTGCCCTAGAGCAACCACCGACCCAGGTGGATGCTGGCAGGTCAGGTAGCAATTGGTCCCAGAGAAACCAGACCAGTCTCTCAGCAAAGTCAGGCAGCTGAAGCCTCATTCAGGACAATAACGTTTAAGTGACAGTGAGGTCACAGACCGGGTCAAGAATCTGGAGGGAGAGGACTCAGTGTTTCTAGGTCCTTAAGGCCACTGCCTGTACTTTCTCTCCAGTAGTGAGATGTCAATCAGTGGGGTCACTTCACCCAAAGGAAAACTTCTAGAAGAGACACCGGACTAAAAGGCCCTGTCTCTGTTTGGGGGTGGGGAGGCCAAATGGAAAGCTGGCTCCATTGCCTGGCAATGACCCCGCCGAGAGGTTAAGTGCTGGAGCAGCCCCTAGACTGGGGTGGGGGTGGGATGGTGCCTTTTCCCCGTGGGGCTGAGAAATGAGCAAAGCAGAGATTCCACGGGAGCTGGGGCAGCAAGCCACCAACGCAGCCCCCGAAACCTCCGCCATGTCTCTTCTTTTGTTGTTGTTAGTCCTCATTTGAGGATATATCCCCACTCATTTTTAGAGAACTGAAAGGGAGGGGGAGAGACACAGAGAGAAATATCAATGGGACACATTGACTGGTTGCCTCCTGCATGCACCCAGCTAGGGCAGAGGATCAAGCCTGCAACCAAGGTACATGCCCTTGACCGAATTGGAACCTGGGACCCTTCAGTCTGTGGGCTGACGCTCTGTCCACTGAGCCAGGGCTAGGGCCATTTATCGTCCTTAGGTTGTGGTTATGTCTCGGGTTAAATTTACAACTGTCATCTCCACCCTGCCTTCTCACTGTAAAATTTCAATCTCTGGCAAGCCTCGGTCAGTCTTTGTCAACTTTGGTTCACACTGGCGCAGAGCAGTAGGGTGAAGCAGGATCCTCTGAGAGTCAAGGACACGGCCGTGGGGAGGATGGAGAGAAAGGCCCCACTGCGGGAGGTCAAATGCATTAGCCCTCTTTCTCTTCTTAGAAAAAAAGGCACTTTTTACTTCCAGAGCCACCAGGGAGACCCAAGATTTCATTTGAGGACTGGAAAGGACCATCTGGGCCAGCAGCGGTCCAGCAACGCATGGGGACATTGACACAGTGGGTGAGAGGTCATATCAAACCAGCTGCGGAGTTCCCAAGCCCAGGGGACTGTGGTGAACAGATGGGGAGGAAAGGATGGACGACGGGAGGGTAAGGAGAGAGAAGAGGCGGGTTAGAAATTGTGAGACGGGCTCTAAGCACTCAAGAAAGACATAAACAGGTGAGAGAGGGCCGGGGAGGAAAGGTAGCCAGGGGAACTGAAGGGGGAGGCCGCACCAGGGATAATGAATGGATGCTTATCCTGATCCCCGATGCTCCAAATTATAACCAGGAGGCACTGCAGATCCCACCTCGTTAACGAACGATTAAATTATCTTCACTCTGTTTTAAACCGATGGGGTTAGGCAGTGAGCCCCTGGCTCTTAGAATCCTCTTCAGAAACAGGGACAGCACACCATAGGGCACATGTGTCAAACACAAGGCCCGCGGGCCAAATCCAGCCCGCCAGGCCTTGCAATGTGGCCCGCACCGCGCTGTCATCACTGCACTCCGCTGTCAGTTTATGACATTGTCAGTTTATGACTGTTCAGTAAACCATTCGGCCCGCGATTTAGGCTGGATTTTAGATTTTGGCCCCTTCTCTGATTGAGTTCGACATCCCTACCATAGGGTTAGGGATTTGTAAGGGGGAACGTGCCAGGAGAGAAAAACCCTGTTATGCTGCACACCCCAAGCCTTGCAAACCTCAGTCTGCTGCTGGGCGTGGCCTGGCTGTGGGTGTGTGTATAGTCATCACATGGTTGGGCAAAGGGAGAGCCACAGCCAAGATGGCTACAAGCTGAGGTTTTTGGTGATCCTTGAGTACATTTTAAAAAATATACTAGAGGCCCAGTGCATGAAATTCATGTATAGGGGGCGGGGTTTTCCTCAGTCCAGCCTTCACCCTCTCCAATCTGGGATCCCTCTTACAATCCAAGACTGCTGGCTTCCAACCGCTTGCCTGCCTGCCTGCCAGATTGCCCCTAACCACTTCTGCCTGTCAGCCTGATAGCCCCCTAACCACACCCCTGCCAGCCTGGTCAATGCCTAACTGCTCCCCTGCTGGCCTGATTGCCCCTAACTGCCCTCCCCTGCTGGCCTGGTCGCCCCTAATTGTCCTCCCTTGCAGGCCCAGTCACCCCCAACTGCCCTCCCTTCAGGCCTGGTTGCCCTCAACTCCCCTCCCCTGCAGGCCTGGTCTCTCCCAATTGCCCTCCCCTGCTGGCCTGATTGCCCACAATTGCCCTCCCTTGCTAGCCATCTTCCCCATGGGGGCAGCCATCTTGTGTGTTGGAGTGATGGTCAATTTGCAACCTCTTTTATTATATAGGATATTTTTATTTATTTCAGAGAGTAAGAGAGATAGAAACATCAATGATGAGAGAGAATCATGGATCAGCTGCATGCTTGTCTCTGGAGATGGAGTCCGCAACCCAGGCATTAGCCTTGACCAGGAATCAAACTGTGATCTCCTGGTTCTTAGGTTGATGCTCAACCATGGAGCCACGCTGACCGGGCCTTTGAGCATGTCAGAGGAGACCGAGATCTGGGCTGACGACCATGCCTCATTCCTGCAAACACACTTCTTGCTCTAGGGCTAAAAGTGTGACATCTTCCAAAAGTGCTCCTCCCCAAGTGTACAAAGAAGCTGGGGTCACGGGCAACTTTGGCGAGATGTTGATGTCCCTAATGTTTAAAGAAGTGGTTAGCTACATTTCCAATGTTCTTCTCACTTTATCAAACGGTCTTTTCCGATAAAACCAATAAATATTTATGGGGCTAAGGACGATGGGTGATACAAAGAAAAATGAGTCACAGTCCCTCACCCCAAGGAATTTCAACTTAAGGACTATTTTAGAGTCTTTGTTTTCCCTTAAAACCAATGTCATGATTTAAATTCAGGAACAGGGCTTACCCGATAAATCTTATTGTGAATCATACTTGGAAAGGGAATGGAGGTTCTGAAAAAGAAATGCTAAACGATTACAAATTCCTCTTTTCCCATGTTCTGTGAGCTTCTGCACTAAAGGTGGGAGCAATGTTAAAGAGCCCGCGGACCTCACATGCTTAGCTGCGGCGGGGAGAGGACGAGGAGAGGCAGTGGGAAGCTTCAAACCCGGGGCCACAAATGCAGGAAAAGACTTGGCCCTACTCTCTCGCTGACTTTAAGAGTCTATTGTGCCCTGGCTGGTGTGCCTCAATGGCTGGAGTGTCAGCCCGAGCACCAAAGGGTGGAGGGTTTGATTCTCCCTCAAGGGCGTGGACCTGCGTTGCAGACTTGATCCCTGGCCCCAGTTGAGATGCATGATGGAGGCAACCAATTGATGTGTCTCACTCACGTCGATGTTTTTCTCTCTGTCTGTCTCTCTCTCCCCTTCCCTTCCTCCTTTCGACTCTAAAAATCAATGGAAAAAAATAACCCTGGGCAAGGATTAACAACAGCAGCAAAAAGAGTCAATCGTAATGGTTGCTTTTGCTTTTCTTCTCCCACAATCTTTTAGGCAAACCTGTCAATAGTTGCAGCCTCAGGAGGAAAAGCCACCGCCCTTCCCCCCCGCAATCAGGTTATTCCCGTCCAGTCTCTCCATCTCCCTCTACACCCTCCCCTCTCTGGCCGCTGGGACCTGGCCATGGGTGCTGGCTCTGGGCTCGCTGGCTGAGCAGGGGGCGTGTCCACTCCGAGCCCCAATGTCCTCACTTCTGTGAGGGACAGGCCTGCGTGCACGTGGGGCCCACAGAAGCAAAGAAAGGAGGTGCAGGTCTACCTTCAGCCACTGCCACCCCACACAACCCTCCTCCCCTGGCACAGCACTTGCAGTTTACAAAGTGCCTTCGTTTAGTGCAGTGGTCGGCAAGCCACGGCTCGTGAGCCACATGCAGCTCTTTGGCCCCTTGAGTGTGGCTCTTCCACAAAATACCACGGCCTGGGCGAGTCTATTTTGAAGAAGTGGCGTTAGAAGAAGTTTAAGTTTAAAAAATTTGGCTCTCCAAAGACATTTCAATCCTTGTACTGTTGATATTTGGCTCTGTTGACGAATGAGTTTGCTGACCCCTGGTTTAGAGGAACTTATTCGGCTCATCTATTGGCTGATCAGTGCGAGCATCTCAAACAGAACATCACAATCAAGCATGGAGCGAGCCAGAGACGCCCCGGCAAAGGCAGCAGGGCCCCACGGGAGAGACGCGGACAGGCAGGCAGAGAGACAGGAACCTCCATACGTGCGATTAGCTGCAACTTCAGAGAGAGCGAGGAAAAGCATCACAAGCTGAAACCGGTTTGGCTCCGCGGATAAAGCGTCGGCCTGCCAACTTAAAGGTCCCAGGTTCGATTCCGGTCAAGGGCATGTACCTTGGTTGTGGGCACATCCCAGTAGGGGGAGTGCAGGAGGCACCTGATCGATGTTTCTCTCCCATCGATGTTTCAAACTCTCTCTCCCCTCTCCCTTCCTCTCCGTAAAAATCAATAATATATATATATATATATATATATATATATATATATATATATATATATATATATATAAATGAAAAAAAAAGAAAAGAGCATCACAAGGAGAAGGGCTAATTTCCACATAATTCACCCAAATCTTACCGAAGTTCTGGCAACAGTCACCCTCCACCAACCCAAAGTGATCACACCAACCGGTGCCCACCGGGCCCTGCTCACTCCCTCCTCCATCCCCGGGGGAGAGCGGGGTACTGGTGGGTTTCTCCAGCGCTCACTCCCTAGCAGGTCCTGAGGGCTTCAGAACCTTCTAAAAAGCTGCCGCTGGCACCCCCAGGCCTCCTTCAGGGCAGTGCACCTGAGTCCTATGGACTCTGTTGGCTGGGCCACAGACAGACCTGTGCTCCTATTGTGGTTCCGAGGCATTAATCAAAAGGCTAGATCTGAACTGCAGACGCAGGATTCCTTTTCCCATCCTCTCCAGATGAGTGACTGCAGCCGAGTTCATTCTCCAGTTTCTCTAGATGGCTGGGAGCTTGCAGGAGCAAACACCTATTTCATTTCAGGAGGAGTGCTCCAGGGCAACAGTGAAGGGATGCTCTTTCAATTATTCATTCATTCACCCATGCCTCCACCAGACAGATCATCACTGAGCATCTCCTGGCCACCAGACAATGCTCCAGGCAATGGGAATAAAGAACCTCATTCAGACTGAAGGGGAGAAGCGATGTGAGGTGCTGGCTCCAGGAGGGAGAGGCTGCCTCAGTCCTCATCACAGGTCTGCTGCCTTCCCTGACCTTCCTCCGGGCTGTGCCCCCACACCACCCGGTTTACATCCTGCCATGCCCATGGGCTCCTCTGCTGCAGCCGCATCTCTCTCCTTCTCCCTCCCTCTCCTCCAGGACACACCCCTCTGGCTGTTTCTCTGGCTCATGAGTTCTTCAAGTCAGGACCTTGGGAGTGCCTGGCGGTGGTAAAGGCCTTTCCTCCAGCTGCCAATCAGAGGAAATGCCTGCCCATCTGGCAGGGCACACACACACACACACACCCACACACACACACACAAGTATCCAAGGAGGAGGCAGAGTCCTGCTGCTGCTAAGAGGGGGTTCCAGTCAGCAGAGTAAGGGGTAAACCCCACAGAAACCTGGAAATTACGTGGGCTTTTTGGCCCCGTGCATAGGAGAGCACGGCCAGGCCTGAGCATGCAAATTGCTCCCTTATTCACTGGCGGCAAACCATCCTGGGCACTGGACTTAAAACTGCGTTTCCAGTCCCCTAGGGCAGTGGTCGGCAAACTCATTAGTCAACAGAGCCAAATACCAACAGTACAATGATTGAAACTTCTTTTGAGAGCCACATTTTTTTAAACTTAAACTTCTTCTAATGCCACTTCTTCAACATAGACTGGCCCAGGCCATAATGTTTTGTGGAAGAGCCACACTCAAGGGGCCAAAGAGCCGCATGTGTCTCGCGAGCCGCAGTTTGGCAACCACGGCCCTATGGTATCACTCCCTTAGGGTTACTGTGAGGCTGGGATCAATACCACTTTCCCGAGCATCTACTATGAGTCAGGCAGCACAGGCAGCACTTGACACAAAGGATCTCCTTCGTCCATTCCCTCTACCTCCTGCTAGCCTCCGATCAAGGCCCTGGTGAGGGATTTTGAGATTTCTGTTTCCTAAGAAGAATTTTATTTTTCTTCCTCTTCCCCTAAACCCCCTTGGCGGGATTAGGCATAAATGCTTCCAAGGTGCCCCAAAGATCTGGTGAAATTTCAGACGGAGTTGATTCCGAGGTCTAGAGTTGTGGCGTCTGCTATGGTAGCCACCAGCCACACAGGGCTCCTTCCACTTAAAGTGATCATAACCAGATCAGATTACAGCTCAGTCCCTTAGTGACCGCAGCCACATCGCAAGCGCTTACTGCCCCGCGTGCCCAGTGGCTGCAGTGTGGAACGGGGCCAAGAGGAAATGTTTGCATCCTTGCAAGAAGCTCCATCGAAAGAGCCAGGAGATGGAAAGTAAGTTGTAGGAGACGTTTTTACAAAGCCGATGCCGGGGCCGAGGGTCAATTCCATAGAGATCCATGGAATGTGGGCATCTTCTCTATAACCTGTCAGGGCTGAGGGGACACTGTCTTGACCACGTCCGTTGGAGCACCTGGATGGTTCATGGGGCAGCGTTCGCAGCTGTGGTTACGAACAGGTCAGCGCCATGTAAAAGCGCTGCCTTTTCAGATTCCCCGCTGACTAGCGAAGATAAAACAAAGGCATTTGTAGAAAGTCGTACAGAATCTACATCTACAAGCCAAGTGGCTCCCCTACCATTTGCCCTGACAATGTTAATTCTCATAACCCAGCCGGAAGGAGCGCTTCCAAAAATAAAACGTGTGCTGCGCATTGTGACTTGGGGGAATGCTTTGTGTGTTCCCAGTCACAGGCGCCCTCAGTCTAGGTGTCGGCTAGTCCATGCTGGTGCCTCAACACGCTCCCAGCCCTCTCCCCTGGGCCACACCCCTCTCCCTGTAAAAGGCAGATGCAATCGCATGGCCTAGCTCCACACCTTCCGGGGGCTCCATTCTCTGGGGTACCCACCAAAAGCCCCAGGCGTGCGATGGACTCCCCTTCACAGCAAAGTAGAGTTTGCCAAACCCACAGCCTTTACCCCTCCACCCAATGCCCTGACCGCCCCTCTCACTCAATCCCCCAGCAGCCTCATTCATTCATTCATCCATTCATCCATTCATTCATTCACCACATAGTTATCAAACTCTTGCTTTGTGCCAAATGCCATGCGAGGTCCTGAAGAAACAGAAAAGTGAAGAAAAAGAAAAACAAGAGAAGATCCCTATCCTCATAAAGCTTGCTTTGTTGTAGAAGACAGAGGACAGGTAAATTCAGGAAGATATGCAGAATGCCAAGTGGTGAATGGTGCCACCCAGACCCCTGTAGGCATATGTTAGTCCCACTGGGTTCAAGCTGGCAAAGGGCAGGGACTGTGTCTTATTCGTCTTCATATATTCATTCTAGAAGCTTCCATGGAACACCAGCTATGGCGCTTGCCCAGCTTTCCTACCTTACAGAACACCAAAAGAACCTCTGCAATTTCATTCTTATTTCAAACACCTGCTTTTCTTTCCCTGCTCACACGCCAACAACAAAGGACTGATGTGCCATTTAAATAAAATAATGCGTGCAAAAGTTATGTAGCGAAAACATACACACTGCTCAGGAATGTCTATCCTTGCTATAATTACTACTAATCCAAATTAATTTTGCATGTTATCCAGCAGGGCACTGGGATGCTCCTGATTCAGTCTGCTGAAATGAGGTGGAACCTTAGCATGGGCTACCTATAAACGTGAGATGGGTGCTTTGCTACCGGAGACTCCTGTCCAGCTTATTTGTTCACTCAAGGGACAGTTTCTGGCAGGCTGGTGTTGCTCAATGGTTGACAGCCAACCTATGAACCAGGAGGTCACAATTTGATCCCCGGCAGACACATGCCTAGCTTACGGACTTGATCTCCCATTGGGGGCATGCAGGAGGCAGCCAATTGATGATTCTCTCTCATCATTGCTGTATCTATCTCTCCCTCTCCCTTCCTTTCTGAAAACAATATATGTTTTTTTTTCTTAAAAAAAGGGGGGGACGACGATTCCTATTTCAAGGCATTGCACTAACTCAGAGCTGGTCACTGACCCTCTAGACCAGGGGTCCTCAAACTTTTTAAAGTGGGGGCCAGATCACGGTCCCTCAGAGAGCTGGAGGGCCGGACTATATGAACTACTAATTCCTACTGTAACACCTCGGCTGCGCTCACTGCCCAAAAAACCTGGCGGGCCGGATCAGACTCCTCTGCGGGCCGCATGTGGCCCGCGGGCCGTAGTTTGAAGACCCCTGCTCTAGACAATGGCCAACCCTCTCCATACTCAAATAGGGGGAGAGCCTGTTTCAGAGCCCACCAAACTGACCTTCCAGTGGCTTTGGCCCCGCCCTGAGCTGCAAAGCCCCCCACTTCCTGGTCTGCCCGCCTCTTTACACCACTGGCCCCAACTCCCCGGATGCTCTTCCCTCCGATGTACACGTTTCTTCTCTTCTGTTGCCTGTACATTGTCTGTGAGGACATGGAATACCACGGCAGCTCAGCTGGACAAAACTGCGCCTTGTCGACACGGGTCCCACATAAATGGCGGTGGGCCCACCTCCGGCAGGTACGGCTCCGGGTCTCAGGATGTTCCCTTGCACCAGTGGTCGGCAAATCACGGCTCGCGAGCCACATGCAGCTCTGGCCCCTTGAGTGTGGCTCTTCCACAAAATACCACATCCTAGGCAAGTCTATTTTGAAGAAGTGGCGTTAGAACACTCAAGGGGCCAAAGAGCCGCATGTGGCCCGTGAGCTGAGGTTTGCCGACCACTGCCTTGTACAGAGGGGGCCACGCCGGCTTTCAGGGCAGCTGAGAGGATGTACATAACTCAATGCACACAGTCTCCGGTGTCATTATTAGAGCTAATGCTGTTCTAGGTCTACTTCAAAGCTTTGAGATGTCCCGGGAGCTTGAGGCATGATACTGCTCCTTTCTGAAGAACTGGCCACCTACTACGCGTGGGTACGTAGGCCAGCCCAGGAAACATTAGTCAGGGGCCAGCAGAAGCCGCTCGTTCATCCACAGCCTCACGCGGTATGAAGAGGCGGATGCCAGCAGGCCTGCATCGTGGGGGGTGGGCAGGGCCTCTGGTCAAGGCCGTGAAAAAGATGAACGCTTTCTCTCCCCAGCAGCCAGGACTCAGTCACGTAAAAGACAACACTGGGCACTCATTTCAAGGTGAGAGCAGGTTCTGAAGATGAAAGAGTCTTCTCCAAACGTCCTTTTAATTAATGTGCCGGTTGGCTGCGTGTATCCTGAGCTTGGCTCTGAGTCTAGAAGGGAAACCCCAGCAGAGCTTTGTTGAGGCAATAAACTACTGGATCTGAGATTGGAACTCCATCACAAGTTTGTTTTTAAAAATATATATATTATTATTGACTTCAGAGAGGAAGGGAAGGGAGAGATAGAAACATCAATGATAAGAGAGAATCATTGATCGGCCGCCTCTTCCATGCCCAGTACTGGGGATCCAGCCCACAACGCAGGCACGTGCTCTGACTGGGAATTGAACTGTGACCTCCTGGCTCATAGGTCAACACTCAACCACTGAGCAACACCGGCTGGGCTCCATCATACGTTTTCTAGCCCTGTGTGCCTGGCATTGGGTAGAGCTGATATCGGGTACACACATCCCGATAGTGTGTACCCATCAGTCTCTTTGGCTGGTGCTGTCCACATTGCTGACACTGACAGGAAAAAGAGGAGGCATTCGAGATGTGACTGCATCACTGTGAGACGCAGACAAGGTCAAGGTCAGGGGCAGAGCCAGGTGTCATGCAGCATTTCTGCCGAGATGTGGGCCGACCCCCGGGTGGGGCTGTCGGTCTTCAGAAAGGGTAAGAAGTGGTTCATGGATCACGTGAAAACTGAAAAGAGGCGGAAGACGCTGTGTTCTGCACAGAGTGGGCGCCGGGAAAGTGCTGAATGACGACAAAGGTGATGACAGGAAAGAGAAAAAGCAGGCAGATGAATAGGGAACAGCAAGACTGATGAGGACCGGGCGGCCGCTGGCAGGTGACAGATGAGCCCATGCATCACACCCAGGGAGACGAGATGGAGAGACATCGAAATGCTCCAGGCTCCGCGATGGAGCCTCGTTAGCTGAGAGGCACAGAGAGGGGTCCCTTCCCAGGCCCGGGGGACGGAGTGGGCCCACCTGAATCGCAGATAATACTGGGGTGAAAGTGGTGCCCCACCTTACAGAGGTGACCTCCTCTGCGTCTCCCCTAATCCCTGACTTAGAAAGCAGCTTCACCTTGATTTTACAGCAGAGGAGGCTGGGTGTCTCTGTAACCTGCTCTGGTCACTCAGCAAGCAGGACGCAGAGGGGGACTTCAGGGCCGGTGTGTCTGAGGCGCGGGGTGTGCACCCCCAGAGCTCTGCACAGACATCCCTTCTCTCGCAGAATCCCCAACAGCCCCGGAGAGGGACCATGCAGCCCCCGTGGGCCTGGCCAGAGCCGTCTCCGAAGTCTCCATGTTTATCAGAATCCCTGGTGCCCATTTAAGGAAGTTATCTCATCACATACTGGCTTGTGTGTGAACTGAAAAGTAATGGGTGATGTCCCAAATTGCTTCCCGCATGAAAGGATGTCCTTCCTTCCTGTCCTTGTCCTGGTGCTTGGAACCATGCCCGGCAGAGTAGCAGGCACCGGGGGGTGAAGGGCGGGCGTGAGGAGGGCGACATGCACCTGTCCTTTTTTTAAAAAAATATATATTTTATTGATTTTTTTACAGAGAGGAAGAAAGAGGGATAGAGAGTTAGAAACATCAGTGAGAGAGAATCATCGATCAGCTGCCTCCTGCACACCCCCTGCTGGGGATGTGCCCACAACCAAGGCACATGCCCTGACCGGAATCGAACCTGGGACCTTTCAGTCCGCAGGCCGACGCTCTATCCACTTAGCCAAACCGGTTTTGGTGACATGTTCCTGTCATGAAAGTCAATACGCTCTCTCGTGCTGCTCCCTCACACCCCACTTTCTGGGCTACATCACAAGCAGCAGGGGGCCCCGTGAAAGGCCAGTGTGTGTTTGCGGGCTGGGTGGGGTGGGAAGACTGACGGCCTTCGGGCAGGTAACTTGCGTGAACCCGCAAACGGGGAAACCACCTCACTGCGCTACATTCCTGGGAAAAGTAGTCTCCTCCCAGGTGGACACCCAGTGGGCAGCGTGTTTCCTCACACGCCCACATCTGCCGTGTCCTTCCTGGAGGGACACGTCTGCTCACGCTCGTGGTGATGACAGCTGGCTCTGAGCGTAGCCCCAAGTACTGGCCGCAGGTTTCTCATGGCTGCCCCCCCTTAATTCCTCTCATCAGCCTGTTGGAGTGGGCAGTGCCATCACACCCATTATGGAGATGCAGAAACTGAGGAGAGAGAGATGAAACTACTTGCCCAAGGTGACCCAGGCTGGGACGTCTTGGGGCTGGGTGGGATTCATGTCTGCCTCGGCGGACTCCAGAGCCTTCATTTTAACCAATGGCCCCAGGGAGCTGGGCTCATATGGCCACATGTGGGCAGTACAAAGCTAAGGAATGTCAGTGTGCCCCTTCTCTTGACATCATTAGGAAGTTCTCTTAACCCCATGGTTGGCAAACCATGGCTCTTGAGCCACATGCAGATCTTTGGCCCCTTGGGTGTGGCTCTTCCACAGAATACCACGGCCTGGGCAAGTCTATGTTGAAGAAATGGCGTTAGAAAAAGTTTAGGTTTAAAACATTTGGCTCTCAAAAGAAATTTCAATTGTTGTACTGTTGATATTTGGTTCTGTGGACTAATGAGTTTGCCGACCACTGGCCTAACCCACATGATAACGAGGGCGCTCTATCTTCTGGTTGGGGGGTAGGGGTGGCGGTGGTCATGAGCCACGTTCTCTTTGCAAAGGGATCAGAAGTCGCTCAAGGTGCCTGGTGACACCCACCGTCCGTTTAGTGCAGGCACAGAGGAAAGGCTCCATTGGGATTTGCTTTCTCAGCTCCTCAGTCCAGAAACTGAGTCTGCACATCTGTTAATGTATACGTATCAGTGGTGCTTCCGGACGATGTGAGATATGTAAACATGTAACACATAATTCTATATCGTAAGTGTACTACCTATACATTAAAATACATACACGATGCAAACATGTAGGAGAAGATGTGAATCTGCTGATGTCTCTCTCTTCTGCACATACGCTTCTCGCAGCAGAAAGCACGTCTCGGTCACCCTCGAGGCGGCCCCCGGTGCTCAGCACACAGCTTTGCTGATGGCGGGGTGCTGAGGCGGAGATGTGTCTCCCAGAAGCTTGGGAGCTTTGAAACATTGAGGCAGCAGAGGAACAAGCAAGGCGCTTACTTCACCTCAGCCTCCCAAAGCCCCGAACCTGAGCTGTCCCGTTACCGGTACAAACACCCTTGGAGGCCCGTGATGCTGACAATCAAAGAAGGGCAAAATGTCGTTAAAGCGCAGCAGTCCGCAGGGGCCACCGTTTGGATACAAACAAAAGAAGCCCCCGTGCCTCCTGGTTTAAGGGTGGCTGAGTGCCTCCCGGCAGCTGAGGCAAACTCCAGCACCTCTCTTGGCTTCGTACCTTTGGGCAAGTTACTCCCCGCCCCCCCTCCGGGAGTCTCTGTGTCCTCACCCCCAAAATGGGGATATAAAATTATGTATCTTTCCTTATAGGATCGTGGGAGGTTAAATAAGGCAAGATACACGAAGCCCCTTAAGTCTGACGACTGGCATTATCAGTAAGTGGGACGGATAATTGTTACCAGTGTGAATGCTATGATGACGATTCCTTTAGCTGGTGCTCACACAGAAGCGGATCCAAGCAAGTGGCTTCATGGGAACTCACAGGGAAGTGAAAGATCGTTGCCATCCACAGGAGGCACGGGTGCGGAACATGTGCCCGGAGCCCAGGTGAGCTCAGTGCAGAGGGGCATACCATCCCTGCTGGGCCAGGGAACAGATGGAGGCCTTTGGGGGTGCCCCCGAGGGCTTCTGGCCCTGCCCGGGCCCCTCCAGAGACTAGCCCGGCACAGAAGAGGAATCCAGAGAGGGGGAGGCGGGAGGAGCGGTGACAAGTCACAGAAGCAGGGGCTGTACCCGAGAGGCACAAGATGGGAAAGGACACATCAAAGAGCCGGGCTCGGAAGACAGGTGGGTGAGAGCCGCCCCTCGCGCCAGGGACGGGGCTAATGAGGCTTTTCTTGTCGCCATCTGTGCCAGGTTCTTACTCGGGCTTCAAAGGCCGGGAGCCGCGGAGGCCTGGGAGAGGAGCGCAGGCAACAGGAGACGCTGAACCGGGAGAGGATGGGAGGGCGCCCGGGCCCCAGAGCAGAAGAGTCTGGATGCCTGCACCTGGGAGGATCAGAAGCCGACCTCAGCCAGGGGCAGGAGGAGGCCGATGACCCGGAGGATTAATTAACTTCATCACCACGTGGGAGGTGGGCTGGTTTCCCGGCACCGCCTGCCCGCCTGCAGGTACATTCGCGTCTGATCTCGTGCTCTGTGTTTCTTTTCCACCACGAGTAGGGCATGCTCAGTCCTTCTTGTACCTGGCTGTCCCTCAGCATGTGAGCAGGGGGGTCCCGACAGCAGGGCAGGCGGTCTGAACGACACTCTTGGCTCACCCAGGCGTGGCGTGGGGGACGCCTGCCTTCAGCTCGAAGCATGTGGCTTTCGACAGTTTGTAATCACAGGGAAAGAGGCGTGGTCATGCCGTGGTGACATAGCCAGTGCTCCCTGCTGTGTGCACATCCATGAACAAGGCGGCCCAGGCCCGGCCTCCTGGAGCTGACGGTCTAGCACTGGGATATGAACATTCATGAGAGCATCATGCAAATGCAAATCAATGTAAAGCGACCACCCTGGTGAGTGGCACACAGGGTGGTGCCTGGGGCTTGGGGAGGGATGAGCAATCGACCTGCGCAGGTGGGTCTGAGCAGGCGGGGCTCCCCTGCAGCAGTGCTGGCAGGTGGAGGCTGGATCCACCCAGCAGAGCACGGGGGGGGGCTGTCCTGGGAACATGGGGACATAATGAGAGAATGGTACGTCCAGGAACATGGACACGGGTCTTCCCAGAGTGAGCCAGGGAGAGGGGGGTTTGGGGCGTGAAGCTGCGCAGACAGGCAGGCAGGGACGATGTCCTTCCTGCTAATGGCGCCCCACTTAGCTCCCGCTCCGAGCTCCCGGCCTGCGCGGCGGGAGTCCAGGGAGCGTGCTGAGTCCCTGCTGCTCTGGGCCCCGTGCCAGGCTGTTACACTCTGTCTCACGGAACCCTTCCGTTTGCCGGCTCTCACTGATTCAACTCGTTCTGCTGATAGAGAAAGACGAGAAAATAAACTGAAGGTCACCGAGGTGGGAGCCCTGATGCTGAGATCACAATCAGGAACGCTTCAGGGACTTCACGGCCCGGCTGCTCTGGGCAGCGCAGGAAAAGATTCGCCGGGAGAGTCACTGAGCCGGAATAATGAGGGGGGGCGGGTGGGCCCGGAATACCTAAGACACGATTCTATACTCGAAAAAGCACTCAAGGCCACGGCCTACGGGGATGGGCAGCCGCTTCGGGAAAGGGCTTGGCCGTTCCTCAGAACGCTACGCGTGGAGCTGCTACATGCAATCCCACTGCGAGGTGTGCACCAGAGAAATGGAAGTGGCTGTGCATGCAGACGGTACGTAGCAGCAGTGTTCACCACAGTCAGAGTGGTACCCGCCTAAGTGTCCATCAACGGACAGGGGAATCCATCCATTGGGGCACAGCCATGCCAGGGGATGCTATGTAGCAGGCATGAAAAGGAATGGCACACTGATACGTGCTAGAACACGGGATGACCTTGACAACACGGTGTTCAGTCAAGTGGCCAGTCACAGAAAGCAATGCCTCCCACAATCCCACGGACGGGCAGATCCACCGAGAGAGAGACGGGCTTGCAGTTGCATGGGGCTGGAAGAAGGGAGGTGCGGAGAGAGGCTGCTAACGGGCCCAGCTTTCTTCTCAGAGAGCTGAACAAGTTCGAAAATGATCTTCCGGTGAAGGTCATGCAGCTCTGAATAGACTAAACCCACTGAACTATACACCGCAAATGGGTGAATTTTATGGTACGTGGGGAAAAAAGAATAGTGACTAAGGATTCAAATATGAGAGTCCAACAGCTGAGGCCTGACTCCCGGCTCCGCTAACCGCTGAGCCGTGTGAGACGGGGCGGGGGACGCATGCTCTCCAAGCTCTGGTTTCCGCATCTGTGCGGCTCGCAGGGATGCTGTGGCGACAAAGTGAGGCCCTTCACGCGGAGTGCTAGTGTCCCATTTGCCATCAACAGACGTCAACGCCGCGCCTGGATACTGTGATTACGGAAACGGCCAATGGCCTTCCAAAGCTCCGTCGATCACATTTCCGGGCAGGTGCCGCGGTACCCAAACGGTTGCCAGGTAGCCCGGTTTGGATGCAAAGACAAGAGCTCAGGTGGCTACCCCAGGTGAGAAGGTAACCTGCGGCCAAAGGCGTCAGGCCTGAGGAGCAATGAATGGCTGACTGCCCGAGCCAGACAGGGCTACCTCATTTCCAACAGCTCAACAGGAGCCGCTCAACAGGAGGATTCCTAAAGCGCCTTTGTTTGTCAGTCTTGTCGGGACTGAAGAGGCACACGGCTTCCAGAGCCCATCGTGTCCTCTCCTGTGTCCTGCGAGGCACAGCGGAGCCTGGGCTGGGGGCAGGGCCTGTCAAGGAGGGAACAAGCAGCCTGCCAGGCAGCACGTGGCCATCCAGGGGCTGGGTTGAGCCATGCTTTGGGCTGTGGGTGCTCAGAGGCACTCCCTAGCTTCCGTCTGGACCTGTTGCTAACACCATTACCATAGAGACCTGAGGATCCAATGAGCTCTACTAAGCCCTTGCCAGTTGAAGGTCAGCCCCGCCCCGAGGAGATCTGCAGGTTCTGGGGGTGGTTTTCCAAGAAGATGCTCGCCAGGTCCATGGAACTCTCCCCAGACATGGGAAGGGCAATGCTGGGGAGAGGGATGGATGCTGCGTGGGGAGGATAAAACCCAGAACAAGGGGGAGCATTATAGGAGGAGATTTGAGGCCAAATAGGAAGGACGTTCAAAGGGCAGAGATGTTTGGGGGCACACTGGGCTGCTGTGATAGGCAGTGAGCTCCCAGCCTTGGGGGGGTATTGGAGGATGCTCAGGCTGATTGATGACTTGGGTAAGGTGAGCAGGTATCCTAGGCCCTCAGGATTTCTTGTCACACTGCGATTGTGCCGGTTTTTAGGCGTTGCCTCTTGGATCTAGTCGTTTGGAATCAATTTCTCATCTCTCCCCTCACCAATAAATTATGGAGCTGACAACGTCACCCCCGGAGCAGAGCACTCTGCTCTACCAGGCACCGGCCATTCCATGTTGGAGATTACTGTCAGGCCGTCCTCTTCGCCAGGGCTGCCCTCGCCTCTGTCCCAGGCACAGGGCCCCGAGGCATAGAAGGGGCTGATGTGCAGGTCAAGGCGGCAGCAGCCCCTATGCTTGGCAATTACCACCTGTTCCCTCTCAATCACAAGACTCACTGCAATGCAATATCCTGGGCACTAGCCTGGCTGCCCCGGAGATTAGACTCCCCCAGACTGGCGTGTGTGTGTGTGTGTGTGTGTGTGTGTGTGTGTGTGTGGCGTACGCACGTGTGTGCTTCTGGCTTACTGAAAGCCAATTGCCTCATAGGGCGCCTTAAACAGATACATTTTTTTTCATCAGAGAAAGACATATTCTTATTCGGAGCTGCAAATGCTTCTGAAACCATTTTTTTCTCCACTTAAATCCAGAGATAAATGACAATTCTGCATCGGGCATAGAAACCGCTCAGCTCCTGGGGCTGGAGATCAAGACCCCCTCAGAGCAAGGCTCTTTCTGGATGCCTCGGGGCCCTGTGCCTGGGAGAGCGCTGAGGGCAGCCCTGGCGAGGAGGATGGCCTGCCAGTTATTTCCAGTGGGGAATGGATGGTGCTTGGTCAAGTAGAGTGTTCTGCTCTGGGGGTGACGTTGTCGGCTCCATCATTTATTGGCGAGCCTACAGCTGCTGACATGTGCTGGAGGGACCCCCCCCCCCTCCTCACCGCTTACGCAGGACCCACCTTGCAAAATCCCACTGGGAGGAGCTGAGGTAGTGACAGAGCTAGGAAAAGAATCCCCCAAAGAGATCTCCTCCTGTAGTAAGAATTCTAGTAGGATTTCTGGGTTTCTGGTCTCTCAGAACCCAGAAATCCTGGTCGGCAAACTGCGGCTCGCGAGCCACATGCAGCTCTTTGGCCCCGTGAGTGTGGCTCTTCCACAAAATACCACAGCCTGGGCAAGTCTATTTTGAAGAAGTGGCATTAGAAGAAGTTTAAAAAATGTGGCTCTCAAAAGAAATTTCAATCGCTGTACTGTTGATATGTGGCTCTGTTGACTAATGAGTTTGCTGACCACTGTCTCAAGAACAGGCTGTCTGAGCAACCAAGGTACTGAGCACAGACCAGGATCCACTCCCCATCTGGGAGATGCTAGAGCAAGAGTCTGCTCTCAGGATGCTCGCAGACTGAAGGGAGGGAGAATGAGAAGTCAGAAGGAGGCAGGGGAATCCAGGATGATGACAGTGCTGCACGCCATGTCAAATGGTTCCAGTGATCCACGGAAGCACTGAGGGTGAGGGTTCCCTAGCCCACGGTGACACAGACTGATGGAATGGACGTCCCAGACACAGGGACCGGCGTTCACAAAGGCACAGAGACCTGAGAGCTGTGAGCCCTGTGGTTTAGGAGAGTGTGACTCATTCGAGGTGGAGGAAGCACAGGGTCAGTGGGCACCTGGGGTGGGGAGCGGGTCCTACAGAGGAGCCTGGAATACAGGGCTAAGGATGCTGATGGTCCTTAGGTACACGCCCAGGGCATGATGCAACCATGGCACATGCCACGACATGGATGAACCCTGAAGACATTATGCTACGTGTAATAACCCAGACACAAAAGGACCCATACGGTATGACTCCACTTATATGATGTACCTGGAAGAGTCAAATTCACAGAGATTGAAAGCAGAATGCTGGGGGTCCGGGACTGGTAGGAGGGGTGGTGATGGGGAGATACTGTTTAGTGAGCACAGAGCTTTGGTTTGGAAAGATGAAGTTCTGAAAATGGAGGGTGGTGGTGGTCGCACAAGGGTGTGAATGTACATATTGCCACTGAAAGGTGCATGTAAAAATGGTTAACACGTTGATATATCTCACCATATAAAATTTTAAAAAGAAAGCAAAAAAAATGGGCAGGAAGCATGGTGTTCCGGGAGACACCCTTCTCTAATGTATGGCAGTCTGGGAACCTCAGATGTTCTGCGTGGATGTGGTAAGGAATCCACCCCCGCTCCCGCCCCCATTGTGCCCTCCATGGCAACCATCCCAGACGAACCCTCTACAGACACCCCAGTAGTTCCATGAAGCTGTCATCTCCTGAAAGACGTGACCCTTTATGTCACCCGATCTCCCCCAGCTCCCCAAGTTGTTAATAAACTTCTCTAATTTTATCCCTTTGGGTTGCGGGGAGAAAGGAGGCAGAGCAGAGACAGCCAGTCTTCCCTTTGATAGCTTGCTCCCTCTCCTAATTAACAAGACCCCACACAACCAAACATCTGCCAGCTTCAGATGCGCTCACAGTGACGAGCTTTGATCGCGGTGGGGCACGGTATCTGAGCAGAACAGGAGAGTTCCACAGCCGGAATCAGACACCGTTCAGTGCCACCCGCTCAACTTCATCCAGCCATCTGACAACCCACAGTGTGGGGAGTCAACCCCGGGCAGGCATGACACGTGGCACAGACTGGGAATAAGACACAATCCTTGCCAATTTGCAGGAGCACTGTGTTTGCCCAAGTGGCCTTTCGCCTCTTCCAATGCACATACACCATATCCCCGGGAAGTGGATGGGAGGGGCGTGTGCATTCTACCCTTCACCATTTCTCTCTCTCTTTTTTAAAATATATTTTTAAAAAATATATTTTATTGATTTTTTACAGAGAGGAAGGGAGAGGGGGATAGAGAGCTAGAAACATTGATGAGAGAGAAACTTCGATCAGCTGCCTCCTGTACACCCCCCACTGGGGATGTGCCCGCAACCAATGTACATGCCCTTGACTGGAATCGAACTTGGGACCTTCCAGTCCACAGACCGATGCTCTATCCACTGAGCCAAACCGGTTAGGGCTCAGGAGGCAGTTTTTGCTCACTCCATCGTGGAAAGACAAATTGGAGTCATGTGGTTTCGACAACCCTTTACCATTTCTCAAAAGAATTTTCTGAAATCTACCTTTGGTAGCTCAACACCAACATTACTTTATTTGACTTTCTATTTGAAGTCTTTTTTTTTTTTTAATGTTTTTATTGATTTCACAGAGAGGAAGGGAGAGAGAGATAGAAACATCAATGATGAGAGAGAATCATTGATCAGCTGCCTTCTGCATGCCCCACACCGGGGATGGAGCCTGCATCCTGGGGCATGTGCCCTGACCGGGAATCAATCTGTGACTTCCTGGTTCATGGACTGACATTCAACCACTGAGCCCCAATCCTTTCTTGATTTCTGCTCTCTCTCTGTGGTTCCATTCTCTCCACATTCAGAAAGAACTGTCATCTGGGGAGCTCATCCAACAACCCCTGTCATGCCAATAAATCACTCTCTGCTTCCTGGAGAAAGTTACTATGTACACCCTGACGTCGCTATAGGAACTGGGCAGGCGCATCCAAAAGGTTGATTCACAATATCTGTCCCCCACCCCCGAGGGTTGGGCTCGCCCCGGGAAGCGTTATAAAACACACCCACGTTATGACTTCAGGTGATCTTGTCCCCCGAGAAGCATCTATCCCCCTGCAGTGCCGCGTGCATGCAAAAGACAAACAGGCAGGGAAACGCCGCAGAAACTCAGAGAGAATTCAAATGGTGGGACGCCTTTGAACCACAACTGCTTTCCTCTCTAGAGTCATTAGCGCTAATTACTAACAACTACCCTGTTGACAAGTGCTGGCAGTTACTTAGCCATTAATTGGCTTCAATTTACCGCTCTGATTGTGTGGTCACAGGTATACATTTGCCTGGGGAGTGGGGAAAAGGAGCAGGGACATGGGGCTGTAAGCTGTCCTTCCAAAGGCATCATCTGTCCGAGACGCTCAGCCTCGCCCAGTGGCTCTCAGACAATCCAGTGCATGAGAATGACCTGCGGGGTTATTACAGCGCAGACCGCTGGGCGCTGCCCCCAGACAGCCTGATTCAGTAGGCCTGGGATGGAGTCCAAGAATCCGAATACCTAACAAGTTCCCGAGGGATGCCGATGCTGCTGGTCCCAGAGCCACCTGCTGAGAACCACTGGCCTCACTGACCTCAGCCAAGGCGGTCCTGCCTCGGCTGCGTCATCTGCCAAATGGACGCTGCGCAGGAAGCCATGAGCCACCTGGGTCTCAGAGAGCATCGCACTGCACAGGTGCCAGGTTTAACAGGAGGGCATCTACTGAAAGATGGAGATTTTATAAATGAATTCTTTGTGCCCCCCCCTCAAAAAAAAATCCACCTAATGTGTGAGCGAATACAATAAAAAAATAAAATATGGGATTAATCACAAAGACTGCAGATTGGAGAATGAACAGATTGGAGAATGAACCAGCAGAATGAGCTCATTCCATTCAGGAAACCACCTTGAGCAGGTAATGCATGGGGAGTAAAGAATATAAGCATGAGGCCTGGCTGGCGTGGCTCAGTGGTTGAGTGTCGACCTATGAACAAGGAGGACATGGTTTGATGCCCAGTCAGGGCACATGCCCGGTTGTGGGCTTGATTCCCACTGTGAGGCGTGCAGGAGGCAGCCAATGAATGATTCTCTCTCGTCACTGATGTTTTCATCTATCTCTCCCTCTCTGAAACCAATAAAAATATATTTTACAAAAGGAATGTAAGCATGATAGTGATAACTACTACTTATGAAGGCCACCTTACACCAAGCAGCATCAAGGTGTCGGTCTCTGCAACTCTTGGAAGGGAGTGGCCATGGTGGTGATGGCAGCCAATGAGCACTGTGTCTGCTCAGAGCACTTTGCACACACTTACCCATGTAGTCACACAACAACCTGTGAATTAGCAACTTTACAGATGTGGGAGCTAAGCCACTGAGATGAAACAGCTTGGCTGAGGGACACGCTGCTAACACAGGGGTGGGCACATGTAGGTGTATGATTGTGAGTATGTGAAGCAATTTATTCTTGTATTCTCACTTATCAATATTGTATTATTTATTTGTATCACAACTGTGAACCTGCTTCTGCCCATGCCTGGAGAAGGTGGAGGTAACACCCACATCACCCACCTCCAGAAAGAAGGTACGATGGCTGTGTTCTCCTGCCTCTGCTGGTGAGTGACCTCCAGATTCCAACAGGGAAGAAAACAAAAGCCCACAGAGGTCACAAAATGATTTATCTTTTCTTAAAAAAAAAAAAAAAAAAAAAAAAAAATATATATATATATATATATATATATATATATGTGTGTGTGTGTGTGTGTGTGTGTGAGTGTGTTGTTTATTTCAGAGAGAGGAAGGGAGAGAGATAAACAAACATCAATGATGAGAGAGAATCATTGATGGGATGACTCCTGCACACCCACACTGGCCATCAAGCCCACAACCCGGGCAATGTGCCCTGACGGGAATTGAACCATGACCTCCCGGTTCACAGGTCAATGCTCAACCACTAAGCCATACTGGCAGGGCAAAATGACTCAGCTTTTTATCTCTAAATTGAATGTACAGCTGTGACCTTGGTTCATAAAACTATACAGGTTCCAAGTGCACAACTCAATCAAACGTCACCTTCACACCACATCCTGTGCCCATGGCCCAAAGCAAAGTCTCTTTCTGCCTCCGGTCCCCCCTCGAGCACCCCCACCCTCTGGCTATCACCACACTTCTGTCTACGTCTAAGTGTTACATAGATACGATTTTTTAATTTTTTTAAAAAATCCCTTCACCTTCTTTTATCCAGCCCCCTCCGCTCCCCTGTGACAGCTGTCAGTGTGTTCGATCAGAACAAAGTCAAACTGCCCGAGCTTTTGATGGGAAAGTCTGTGCCCCCTGCCATGGGCTCTCTGATGACTGGCATCCATCACGAGGAGGCAGGAACAAAACAAACGAACACAGCTCAGGGTGGTGGGTGCCACGATTGTTCTGTAACGTCAAGCAATCCATCACAGGCGAACGGTCCCACTGACGGGCTGGGAAGTGACTAATGAGTCCAAGCTGGGGCAGCCGGAGTTGGCTCCCATTTGGGCAGATGTTGCCACATGTGGCAGCTGAACTCCAGTATCTTTCCACGTGGCTTTTACTGCCACTTCTTTTCTATGTTGCCAGTGTCACCAGCACGAGTCGTACCTGGGTCTGCACTTCCTGATACCTTTATGTGGAGGGATCTGGGTGCTTAATACCCTGTGTGGTGACACTTAATGAGCATCCTGAAGGAGACCTGGAGTGGTATTTTCCTGGCAGGGAAAGAGGTTTTCTGCAAGTTACCCACGTGGCCACTGCAGAGGGCAATGTGGGCATTAGCTGTGCATTATACAGCCCAGAGCATTATATAGCCCAGAGCATCTGCAATCACCATCCCCAGGGGCTCTGAGGATGTAGGTGACCTAAACAGCTTCCCCACCGAGATTAATCCCATAGACAGGACAGCTGCAGCCTAGAGGAGGAACTTCCGGGAGCTGGGACTCTGCAGGCCCCAGACAGGGCCAGAAGGCTTCACTCTGGAGAAGGACTTGGGAGAAGAAATGTGTCTGCCATGACGAGCGTGTCTTCTCACCTCCGACTGCCTCGATGGCTCCCTGCATCCCTCAGGTGGCAGTTTTTTTGTTTTGTTTTTAAAAAATATATTTTATTGATTTTTTACAGAGAGGAAGGGGGAGGGATAGAGAGATACAAACATCAATCAGCTGCCTCCTGCACACCTCCTATTGGGGATATTCCTGAAACCAAGGTACACGCCCTTGACCGGAATTGAACCTGGGACTTTTCAGTCCACAGGCCGACGCTCTCTCCACTGAGCCAAACCGGATAGGGCTCAGGTGGCAGTTTTTGCTCACTCCATCGTGGAAAGACAAATTGGAGTTGTGCGGTATTTCCCCCTTGAAACCAAAAGCCATTTTTCTCCATGGTGGCCAGCATTTCTACCTTTGACCCCCCCCTGGTGAGATGTCATTGGTCAAACCATCCAGCTGTCACGGCCCCTGTGGAGGCTGATGAGCCACAGGCACCATCTTGCCTCCAATCTAGTTCACAGGCAGGCACCCTGAGGCCCAGGAAAGGGACCCATTTCCTTGTGGCTGGGTGGGCAGCTCATGCAATCACATATAATAAAGAGGTAATATGTAAATTGACCCTCATGCCCTTTCACAAGATGGCCACCCCCATGTGGTCAAAGATGGCCACCACACGATAGCTGGCAGAAGAGGGTAGTTGTGGGAGTTTAGACTGGCAGGAGAGGGCAGTTGGGGGTAATCAGGTTGGCAGGGGAGAGCAGTTGGGGGCGACCAGGCTGGTAGGGAAGAGAAGTTGGGGGTGACCAGGCCAGCAGAGGAGGGCAGTTGGGGGTAACCAGGTTGGCAGAGGAGGGCATTAGGGGGAGACCAGGCCTGCAGGGGAGTAGTTAGGCATCAATCAGGCAGAGAGGGGAAGGGTTAGGGGATGATCAGGCTGGCAGGCAGGTGAGCGGTTAGGAGCCAGCAGTCCAGGATTGTGAGAAGGATCCCAGATTGGAGAGGGTTCAGATTGGGCTGAGGGACACCCCGCCCTTGTCCCAGTGCATAAATTTTGTGCACCGGGTCTCTAGTTAAAATATATTTGTAGAAGACACTGTTCTCTCTTTTTTAATCAGAAACATCCTGTGAAAGGAAAATTAAGGTCATGGGCGGAACTTCATTATGAGCTAAAATATGACACCTTCCTCCACCAGAGCTCCCTCTGACCCCGTGGATGGCGCTCTGGAGTGGCACATGCCTTCTAAGAAGAAAACTGCCAATGGAGATGGACCATCTTAAGAAAATTCAAATTCTTTCACCCAGAAATTTTTTTATATTAAAAAATGAACCTGAGAGAAGGAATGCGATATGCCAAAGAAATGCAACTGTCTTAATGAATTCTTAAAAAAATAAAATAAAATCAGAAACATCCTGCATGGCCAAAAATAGGAGACAGTCTTCACAAAAGGATAATGATATATTACTCGGTGGGACATGACCCGCCTAGTGACAGTGATGGTTCTGAAGGCTGATGTCACGTGTAAATAAAAATCTGAATCGCTTTTGGAAGGAACACGGCTGACTTTTAAAAGGCAGAGAAATAAGACGCCAGGAGTAACTAATGGAACCAGATGATCTCTGGGGAGCAGGAGATGTATGCTTCCTGTCTCCTCCTACTTTTCTCTCATCTCCCACAAGCTCTGATACACGCGCTTTATTCTGTAATGAGGAAACACATGCATTATCTTTTTATGTCATTTTTAAAAAATATATATTTTATTGATTTTTTACAGAGAGGAAGAGAGGGGGATAGAGAGCTAGAAACGTCGATAAGAGAGAAACATCGACCAGCTGCCTCTTGCACACCCCCTACCAGGGATGTGCCCGCAACCAAGGTACATGCCCTTGACCGGAATCGAACCCGGGACCTTTCAGTCCACAGACTGACGCTCTACCACTGAGCCAAACCAGTTTTGGCTTATGTCATTTTTGTATGCCTGAGCCAGATGTGTGATATCGCTCTGAACAAGGACCTTGCAACAAAGAGGTGCCCCACACCTGAGCATCCCAGAAGATGCAGACATGGTACCCAGATGGCTTTGCTGGTGAGACTCAGGTGGAGGCATGGCTGTCAGGACGTGTTCCGAGGTGACTGGGAATCAAGCACTCAGATAAAAGTAAAAAATGTATTTTTTAAAAGGGCATTGCAGGAGAGGAACCTTTCTGCAGAAAAAAAAGGAAAAAAGGAAAAAAAAAAAATCACGTGCCGGCGAGGAAAAAAGATTTGTACCCAATGCAGCCCGTTAGTAAGATTAATGAAAGGAGAAGCCACTTGGCAGGGTGGTCAATGTGCAATGACTTAAGGGTAATCGAGAGTAATTCCCAGATAATCAGAAACGCTACCCCTGTCTGAATGTGGGCTGAGCCTCCCTTGCATGCTAAATGGGTTAACCTTTGTGAAATCAGAGCGTTCCTGAGCACAGAGCAAGCCAAGCGCTTCGGGTTCCCATTTCAGACTATGACATGGCCAGCGTCCTGAGTCTTAAGGAAGGCACGCAGAAGCCGGGGACCAGCAGCAGGAAATGCTTCTGCCCCAAGGAAACAGGAAGTGGTAAGGAAGCCTCACCCCCACCAGCCCCTCTGACCTCAGAACCCTCCTACACGCAGCTGGTTAGCAGCTTTGGAAAGCGGTGCGTTCCAGCACCTTCTCCCCCATCAGTGAGGAATCCAGCCTCCTGCACACCAAGGCATTTTCTGTGGTCAGGGGCCTGAATCTCACACTGGAGACCAGATGTTGGCCACCAGGAGGAAGAAAATGCTTTGCCTGAGAAGAGCTCGGTAAGCAGGCGGCATCAGGGGCCCACCCGAGGCATCCCTGAACTCGCACCTGCCGTTGTGGCAGTGCACACTCACACTCATGTGTGCCACCAGCACTGGGCAATGACTGTGTGCCCAGTGCTGGGCTGGCCTGGAGCGCAAGGATGAGCCAGGCCAGCTGAGTCTCAGCTCCCCAAGCAGACATGTCACCGGGGCCAGTATGGTACTAAACGCTAAAAAAAAAAACAACAACAACAAAACACAGTGAGGCCAAGCCAGCATGGCTCAGTGGTTGAGTGTCGACCTATGAACCAGGAGGTCACGGTTCGATTCCTGGTCAGGGCACATGCCCGGGTAGCAGGCTCCATCCCCAGTGTGGGGTGTGTAGGAGGCAGATGATCACTGATTTGCTCCCATCATTGATGTTTTTATCTTTCTCTCCTTCTCCCTTCCTCTCTGAAATCAATAAAAACATATTAAATGAAATACAGAGGGAGAATCCTGTCTTTGCTGTGAAGGGTGCAGGGAGAGGAGGAAGGAAGTGCTATTTGAAAGAGGATGGCTGAGCTGACCTCTGAGCAGAAACCCAGAGGAAAGCCGGTGAGTTGCGGGCCCTGGACACAGACTTGCAGGCAGGGAACAGCAGGTGCGGGGCCGGGAGGCAGACTGCCTCTGGGGTGAGCAAGGCCCAGCCAGGCATCCAGTGGGCAGAAGGGAGTGAGGATGGGGAGAGACCCCTGTCCCAGCATCCTTGCCCTGGCCGTCTTCATGGTCTGTGAGCTGAGCCGTCACAGGGGGTCCCTTGCTGAGAAGGACCCTCCCCTTGGTTTAATGCCCGGTGGTCCTCATTTGGAAATTCATCACCGTTTTTGTAAGAGGGCACCCCGTGTCCTTTTGCATTGAGCCCCACAACTGGCACAGTCACCATCCAGGGAGACCTAGCTGAGACCCCCAAGAACATGCCCGTGTAACCGGGAAGCACCCCACTTCCTCCTATTTAAGGGGCGCTGACCCTGTTGGCTAGAGTGATAACCAGAATCTCACGGGAGGGCCACAGGGGCGCCATTGATGTCTTTCTAAACATTTACTGAAGCTTTGAAGAGAAAACACACCTGCTTGTGCTCAATCCATCCGGCCTCAAAGTGTGACCAGCCGTTTATTATCTACATTAGTGAAGGGGTCGGGGGGGGGGGGGGGGGTCCTTCACAAGCACCGATGGAAACCGCACCTCTGGGAGACAGCCTGTGGCTTCCACTGCCCGCACATTCCCCTGAACTGCAAGGAATTATGGGCAGATAATCCTGAGGTCCTACCACCTGAGCCCTGGGAAGGTGGACCCTGGTCTCCTTAGAAAAGCCACAACTTCCCCTCCGCCATCGCCACCATCAATGATGAGGGGCAACCTCTGACCTCAAGGGTAGTTTCCCGCTAAGAAAATTATGGCTTCTGTAGAGCAGTTCCACGCAAATAAGGCACCGGCTACACAAAGAGCTTTGTACACAACTCTGGAGGGGGCCTGAGAAACAGCATAACCCACCGGCCCCAAGTACAATGCCTGACCTAGGAATGGGAGGTGCGTGGCAAGGACCCACCCCCGGCCCTGCCTTCTGAGTGCACCCTAAAGAGGAAAGGGCAGATTTGGGTCAATCCTAGTGGCTTCTTTTGGAGAAATAAGGCCATATGCTTGGAACCCAGCAATCAGGGTCACCCAATGACATGAAATAAGAGCACACGTTTTCTTTCCTCACTTTCTCTTATAAAAATTAGAAGTCTTTTTATTGATTTTAGAGAGGAAGGGAGAGAAAGGGAGAGAGAGAACAATATGAGAGAGAAGCATTGATTGATTCCTCCTGCACACTCCACAATGGGGATTGAGCCTGCAACCTGGGCATGTGCCCTGACCGGAATCCAATCATGACCTCTTGGTTCATAGGTCGACGCTCAATCACTGAGACACATTAGTCAGGCATTTCCTCACTGTCTTTAGATTAAGTCCAACCTCTACGGAGTTTTCTGTGACCCGGGCTCCCTCTTCCCGAGGAATGGGGCCCAGGATGAGACTTGAGGAAATACAGCCAATGATAACTTTAATGTTTAAAACTAAGGAGCTAGAGGAATGGCCAACATAGAGAGCAATATATTCTGCTGGCTGTTCTACACACATCAATCCATTTGAGTGTTAGATAGTTATTCTCCTCCTCATTTCACACAGGAGGAAACTGAGGCCCCAACAAGAGAAATCACTTCCCATGGTCACAGAGCCAGGAAGTGGCACACTGGGGATCGGAGCCCAGGCAGACAGGCTGGGCCATCCAGCCCTTCACCGCAGTGCTGACCGGCACAGACTCCCATACACTATCTGCCCAAAGTGACCCTTCCCGGGTCAGCAGGCCACAGATGCACAGACGGTTCGCTAGGCTGGGAGGCGACGTGTGAGAAATGAGGCTCATAGTCCGTAGTAAAGAGCCCAGATCTATCCTGGCGGGACCTACTGAGGCCAGTCTAGACAAAGGGGCATGTTATGGCCACTGATAAAGATTTATCACATTCTGAGACACCTAGCAAAGCACTCAGACATGCAGATGGAAAATTCCATTTAGCCAGCGAGTTGTAACGCTTTAGGACAGGGAAGAACTAAAGGGTTCACTTGCTAGAGCCGGACACCACGGCCAACGGATACTCTGTTCTGCTGGAGGAAATTCCAGAGTGAGCAAAACCCCAGACTGAGAACTCCCCAGCACGGGGACCAGGGAGTGGCTCGCAGGCCCTTGAGCGGCCCATGTCGGGAGAATAGATAACGCTGAGCGGAGCTCATCCCAAGTGAGACTGCGGGCGGGAGTGGGTGGGGGAGGGGGGCTACCGGAGAGGAGACCCTGGGAGGCATGGATTCTGCTCCAGAGACAGGGAAGAGCTCCCCTCAGCTCAGGATCTGCAGGTTATACTTGAAACACCTCTTGCCCAGAAGGGGGCACTGTTCCCTCTAAAACCCACCTCACGCTACAGGTCCTGAGGCTGGTTACCTGAGTGGACAGCATAGAGACAGACCCACACATCTCCCAGGTGCCACGTTAGACTCAGGGCTTCCACACTGCCCTCCCCTGGGGGCTTTGCTTCCTAAAATATAATTTAAAAAAAACAACAACACAGATTCCTTCCCATATTTCCTCTAAATCATGGCTATTTTTATACCCCGGTCTGCCATCCTCTGGCAGGCCGGCCCACGCTTGCTCACATGATGGCATTAGGCTTCCAAGAACAGCAGGAGGGTGAACCCCAATGCTCAGGCACTTTCGGGTCTCTGTCTGTGGCATGTTTGCTACTGTCCTACAGGCCAAAAGAAGCGACAAGGGCAGTCCAGATCCCAGGAGCCAAGACAGACTTCTCTACTTGGAAGGGGCTACAAAGTCATGGTGTAGGTCATGGGCATAGAAAACTTGTGCCCATTTTTGCAAATACACACATGCACACTCATGCACACATGTGCATTCTCACGTACACATACCTGTGCATACATGCACACACGTGCACGCTCACACACACCTACTCACACTTGCAAGGCAGAACTCAAAACGCCTCGTCAGCCCAGCTAAGGTGGCTCAGTGGTGGAGCGTCGACCTACGAACCAGGAGGTCACAGTTCGATTCCCGGGCAGGGCACTGCCCAGGTTGTGGGATCAATCCCCAGTGTGGGCCATATAGGAGGCAGCCGATGATTTTCTCTTATTCTTGATATTTCTATCTCTCTCTTCCTCACCCTTCTTCTCTGAAATCAATAAAAATATTTTTTGAAAATTGAACCCTTCCCAAAATACAAACAAAAAAGAAACACTTCAAGTCGATCAGAAGCCAGGACTGAAGCTCAGTTTCCTGGGAGAAGGCATGTCTGGGGGCGAGGGTGGGGAGGTACCTTAGAGGGAGAGGGGAGGGGGGGTTTCTCTCTAGGAATAGCCGCTGTTTTATCTCTGGTTGGTGGAGGTTGTGGCAAAGAAACAAACCAGGCAAAAGAGACTCCGGAGAATTCTGTCTAAAATGCAGCACGCTTGCTACCACTGAGCTGGCTGAGCATTTATTCCGTTAGTACACAGATCTCCTGGTTCTGCACGGGTCTAAATGTTTAATCTTTTGTTTCGAACCTTTCCACTAGGCAATGTGTCGTCCTCAATAATAATGAGGACGGGAGGAAAGAAGAGGAGAATCAAACCTGACCCCGTTCTGCAGGAGGTCTCCACATCCTCTGCCTTCAAGAATGGAGAGGCCCTTGACCTTCCGGCAACCATAGGCTCAGCCTGATTCTTGAAGAGCGAGGCCCACAGAAACACATCTGCAGTGAAACTGTCTCCTATGCAAATGCCGCCCCAGAGCAGTGGCACCCGCACAACAAGCACAGAAGGTGTGACCTCCCAAGAGACGGGCGGTGTTAAAAAGCTGGGTTGTGACTATTATGCAGAGTAAAACAAAACAAAACAAAACAAAAAACACAGAAGCAAGCAGCCAGCGAGAGCCTCTCAAATAAAATGCCACTTGTCACTGGAAATAAAGAGAAACAAATGCAAGGGATGTAGAATATGTGATTAGGATGCTGGCCCCAGACAGGAAAACATATCTATTAAATATCATCCTGTCCGGGCCGATTGGCTCAGTGATTAGAGTGTCATCTTGAGGGCCAAAGGCCATGGGTTCAATTCCCAGTCAAGGGCACATATCTCAGTGGCAGGTTCCCCAGCCCTGGTAGGGGAGCCTGTGGGAGGCACCCAGTCTATGTGTCTCTGTCAGGTCAATGTTTCCCTCTCTCCTTCCTCCTTCCCTTTCACTCTCTGTAGAAATCAATAGAAAAAATATCCTCGGGTGAGGATTAAAAATTTTTTTTTAAATACACACACACACACACACACACTAGAGGCCCTGTGCACGAGATTTGTGCACTTGCGGGGAAGGGCCTGGTCCCTCAGCTTGGCCTATACCCTCTTGCCGTCTGGAAGCCCTTGGGGGATGTCCAGATGATGGGAGTCATATCCCGTTGTGTGGCTACGCCGTATTTTAAATGCGTTCATAGGAAGACAGGCACTTGGCTTCTTCCCGCTTTGTTGACTATCGCAAACGGTGCTGCCGTGACTGTTTGCATACATGTTTCAGTTCCCCTTGGAAGTCTGCTCGGAAGTGGAATTGAGAAGTCAAAGGGTGACTCCATGCTTCGCATTTTGAGGACCTGCCAAACCGTTTTCCAAAATGACTATACCATTGGCAAGCCTGCGTCTTCGACTGAGTCGTCTGTGCTAAGCCTGCCAATACCACGTGACTTCGCTGAAAGCCAGTTACCAGGGCAGGTGAAACCCGGTGATGGATGTGGAGCAGAGACCTGCTGGGTCTTCCCACCACGACGGCCACTCCATGTTTGTGCCCAGCATACAGGACCCACAGTGCACACGCCTGGCCCAGGAGAGCATGGGCCCCCCGAAGGGCCCCGGGAGGAGCTCACACAGGGAACCCCAAATACAAGCCCTGAAACCCCAGGCCATTCTGACCTGGCAGGGCAACTCTGATGGGTCCTGTTTTCCTTTACTCTTAGGAAAAGAGTAAATTTCGTATCTTGGACTTCCTCCTGTTCTCTCTGTATATAACTAATCAAATACTCAATTAATCTACCTCTTGATTTAAAAAATACCCCAGGCCAGGAGCTGATGAGGCAAGGCTTGCCCCCAGGCAGCACCTCTATCGCCAAAGAAGCTGGTAAACAATAAGGACCCCAAGGACACACCCAGGAAAGGCCAGGGAGCCACACCTGGAACCCGATGTCCCGAGGATGCCCGTGGTCCTCAGAACCCGCCCTGAGAAACACTGGCCCAGTGGCAGTGACACCATCAGGGGAGGGGGCTCCCCAGGGCCAGGCAGGTGAGGCCGTGGGAGCACAGCTCCAGGGCTGATGGGGGCCCAGGACACAGACTTTCAGGCCACCTCCCTATTTTCACTCTGAATGCTCAACCCCACCTGTGCATGATGGGGTGTATCCAAAATCACGTGGGTGCAGTGTTGCAAGGCACTGGGGGGGGGGGGGGGGGTAGGTGTGGAAGGGGCAGGGCTCCAGGTGTTTTTTATAGACTATGGACCACCTGGCCCATACTCAGACGGACTCCATTCTGCCTGAGGGGGGACCTGGAGCCTCCCCTGAACAGGCCGAGTCTGGGCTCAGCAGGTCACGCAGCCCCTTTGCTCACCTCCCTCTGCATCCAGCTCCTCCATCTGCTGTTCTGCTCCCTTGTTATCTTCATCCTCGTGAGCGTCTCTTTATTATCATCCCTTTCCTTCCCTTCTAGCGGACTCTGGGAAGGCAGGGAAGTAAGGTGGTGTGTTCCATCTGCCATGCTTCGTAAATCACATGTTTATATTTTATTTTAAGAACTAGGATGCATGGGTCACTTAGAAGCACGGCCTCTGGGCCGCCATCGCCCTCAACATCTGCGAGGCGTTAAACACCGCCCTCGGAACACGGCGCGCCGGAGTGATTGGGTCATTTTGCTGGGAGAGAGAAGGCTGAGGAACAAATTAATGGCAGAGAAGAGACCAGATCGCAGCTGTTCCCTCTCGCTGAGAACAGAATTAAAGGGCACGAGCATGGGAGTGCAACAGGAGGGATCTCACCCCAAATCACCTCTCTCCCAGATGGCTGTGGAGTCTGCATTGGCCTCCCTACCTGTCATCTCTCCCTGCACAACGGTCTTCTGTGCACTCCCTGTCCCTCCCTGACTTAGAATCTCTAAAAACAACGTTCCATCAACTGTCAATTAATTACGGGATGCTAAGCGTGTGGGGGACCGTGCTATGCTCTGGGGGGACAGTGATGAACGCGGCAGGTGCGGTCCCCTCCCCTCATGCTTAGGACTTAGCTAGGAACAAAGACATGTTCTGGATGTGGGACAAAGATGCCTTTGGGGGGCATTAGTCAGCCTACCAAAGGGAGAAAGGGGGGGGGGGGCCTAGGATTCAGACCTGTGTCTTGGGCCCTAAGGCAAAAGCAGGTTTATGCATCCTGTATACCCGCCCTCCCTCCCAGGAATGGGGCTGTGGCCACAGCTGTGATCACATGCCCCAAATCCACCATGTAGGACCATCCATTCCTCCAAGGTGCTCCTCTTGCCTGGAATTTCCTTGTACTTGGCCTCCTCAGAAACTCCTACTGAACCTTCAAAGCCCTGTCATGTGCTTCCCCTCCGCAATCTCTCCCTGTCCCTCCTGAGTCAAACTGGCTTCCCAGTCTCACGGCCTCCGCCGCGCTCTGGTCCATTAAATTCTCTGCACAGGCAATGACCAGAGAGCTGTGCAGCCATTTCTGCTTCTTCCCCCTTTTCCACTGACAGAGGGATTCCGTAGGAACAGGATCCCTTTCTTCCCATGAGCATGGCTTCGTGTCCGCCATGTCCACCCTTACCTGGCACACATAGGCCGACACATGTTCCTGAGTTGAAGCGAGTGAATCAATAAATGAGTTGCAGCATCAAGGTAGACTGCAGTCTTCTTCAAAGGGGAAAAAAGGTGAGGATTGAGCCACGTTTTTTCCATTTTCTGCCCCCTATCCATTTCCTGAGCCCCAAGCTGAGCATTATACCAGCAGCTGGGAAGACAGAGATGGATAGCACAGGATGCCCACCTGGGCAGACAGAAAAGGAGACGTATGGAATCCCCACTATGTGCCAGCCGCAGAGCCTGGCACTGGCACACACGTGACCTCATTGGCGTGGAGGTCTGCCAGGCCAGAGGGCAGCCGGCCCCTCCCAGCACATGAATCTGGAAGGTGAGTGCATGATCCAGCTCTCCGGATACCGGCAGCTCTGCTGGATTTCCAGAATGCTGATGCAGAGTCCAAAGATGTCTTACGAGACCTGCCAGGCCAATGTCTTTGAAACTAGAGCTTGCAATACGTAAGAGGGCTGTGAAAATAATTGAGTGGGCTTCCATAACATTTTAAAAATTAAACTATGCCAATTAGATTAGAAGAGATATAAAAATTCAATGAACATAGTAAGGTTAAGTATTGTTTGATGAAGATATTTAGTGGCACAATGTGTATGTCTAGATGTGTATTTATGAATATATGTATGTGTGTGTATATCTATAAATGTATGTATGTATATGTGTATAGATGTGTGTGTGTATATGTGTATAGATGCATGTATGTGTGTATATATGTATACAGATGTATGTACACACAGAAAGACACGGGCATCTGTTTTTGGACTGTGCTGTAAAAGGTAGCTCTTTCTGGGGGATACAGTTCAAAGGTGTGAAAAGAACGGATGGTCCTCCATCCACACAGAGACACCGAGCAGGCCTGGCAGCGGACTTCCGCAGCTCTTTTCATCTGAGCCCGGCATGTGGCCGCCCCAAGCCCACGGGCATCTACACCTCACACTCTCACCACTGCCGCCCCGAGGAGCAGGATGCCCTTTTATTACAGGAGCCAGTGTGGCTCCCAGCTGGGCCCACCGGGAATGTGACTGCTCAGCTATGTCTCCTATCCCCTGGGCTGGCCTGACAAACTCCTGTGGAAAGTTCCTTCAAATAGCCTGCAATGAGATGTCCCTCTGATGGTCATAATCGAGAGCCGATTATCCACAAACGGCCTAATGCAGTGGTCGGCAAACTAGGGCTCGCGAGCCACATGCGGCTATTTGGCCCCTTGAGTGTGGCTCTTCCACAAAATACCACATGCAGGCACGCACGCACAGGGCGATTGAAACTTCATGGCTCATGCGCAGAAGTCAGGTTTCGGCTCTCAAAAGAAATTTCAATCATTGTACTATTGATATTTGGCTCTGTTGACTAATGAGTTTGCCGACCACTAGCCTAAGGAAACCCCAAGCACTCTGAAGATGTGCAGTCCTGAGGAAAAAAATGCAGGCTTTGAAGTTCTGCTGATTGGGACAAAATTTCCATCTCTGCCACTTGCTGTTCTGTGACCTCAGTCTGTCAGCTGTCCCAGTGGGCCCTGGGACAGGCGTGCCGGGGCCAGCCCTTCTATCCTGCACACATTAACGCTTTCCCCTCCCACCCCCTTCTACCCCTTGCCCTTTCTATGGATATCTGCAGAGCAGTTACAGAGTAACCACATGCCAGCTACACGAATGAGTCCAGAGAAGGACCGCTGAGAAAATGGCAACAGAGCCACATGAGCCACCGTTCTGTGGTGCGCACCAGGGCCTTGCCAGGTCCCCCTCTGCCAGCTCAGAGCTGGAGCTGACCGAGCACCAACCGCAGCTGGGCAGCCTGCGCTCTGCTCTGCGACCAGCCCGGTTCTGACCTTTTCTGGCATTTGTGATGTCGGGCTGCCTTTTGATCCTTGTTTGAGCTCTTGACACAACATAAAGAGGTTGGTACTTTTTCTTGGGAAAATCCTGTCGGCAAACACGTCTTCCCAAATGCTACCCCACTCCACTAGCCGCGCGAAGAAAGCAGCCGAGACTCAAGGCCTATTGTCGCAGTGGCCAGCGGACCCCGGTTCATTGATGTTCGGGGAGGGCGTGAACGCCGGAGACACTTGGCATTATATACGGAGCCTGTGAAAATGTGGGCATCAGGGCCTCGACTAGAGGTTCTGAGTTGGTGGGTAAGAGGCAGGCCTGGGCATCATGCTTCTTAAAGAGTCCCAGGTGGTTCTACTGGAAGACAACTGCATTTGGGAGAAGTGGAGGGAACAAAGAGGTAGGTAATCTGGAACAGTCCTCAGGCCAGCCTCGTAGAGAAGGTGCCTGGTCTTCGTATGAGAATGTACAGAGAGGTTAACTGGTCCATCCAAGGTCACACAGCTGGGGGTGGGACTTGAATACGGGACCATCTCTTTTTAAAAAAATATGTTTTATTGATCTTTAGAGAGAGAGGAAGTGAGACGTAGTAACATGGATAAGTGAGAAACATCATTAAGAGGCTGTTTCCTGTACATCCCCTACTGGGGATCAAGCCCCCGACCGGGCATGTGCCCTGACCGGGAATCTAACTGGTGACCTCTTGGTTCATGGGTTGATGCTCAACCACTGATTCACACCGGCCGGGCCATCTGACTCTTTTTGTAGCCATCACACTGCACCACTGAGCTTGGGGCATCTACAGCCTCAGGGCCACAGCCTTGCAAAAGAGAGGACTAGCATTTTGCTTTTCTCTAGGATCCCGAAAACAGTTGGCAATAGCCCAGGACTGCGATACAGAGGCCTGAAGAGACAAATAATAATGTGGCCAATGCCACGGAATGACAAGAAGCATAAAGATGACTCAGTGCCGAACACTGGAAAAAACAGTTGCAATCTGTAGTTAGGAAGAAAAATCCTAGTATACAAACAGGATCACAATTTCACATGAAATAAAAAAAAAAAAAAAAAAAAAAAAAGCCATTTTCTATGCACAAAGAAGCACCTGAGAGGAAATACACTAAAATATTAACAACACTCAACTCTAGTAGTAGAGATACAGGAGTTTTAGTTTCTCCTTTGTGATATGAACATGCATTGTTTTATTCATGACATACACATGCATATCAACGTGGCACGGGGCTCCTGGGCCTTAGCGATGCCCGAAACAGGGCAGTCTATGCTAGAAAGGTCTGGTAAAGTTTTGTTTTGGGGTCTGGAGACAAAGTTCGCCACTATCACAGTAATGTCCGGGGGACATCTTTCTGCTGCCTGCCTGCCTGCCCCGTGTTCTGTCTGAAATTCTTACGGTTCTGCAAAGAAAACATTTTCTTTCCCCCAATTAAAAACACACAACAAAACAGAGCAGATGTCATGGGCTATCCATGCATCTTTAGAAATCGAGGTCAGAGAAACAAACACTGGGGATGAGCACCTACTGTGTGCTTCTGTGGAAAGCATCAAGAGGGATTTGAAAGCCTGCCTCCCAAAGCAACTGCCTCCACACCTCTCTCCAGAAACAAGGCTGGAATCCGAATCCACATGGGTTTGGAAGCCAAGTGTTATGTTTTGAGATTTTGGCCAGGCTGAGCCAGCAGGTCACCCATTGTCGCCATTCCTGCCTTAGATAGTTTCATGCCTGGACATACCCTCTGTATGGCTAATATGCAAAGTGTCCCCTTGGGAGTTTGACTGGGAGAACGGGAGTTCAATCACTTGCTATGATGTGTGCTGACCACCAGGGGGCGGTGCAAAATATGGAGGGCATCAGCGATGCACACCTGGGGGCAGGGGTGATGGGGACAGAGTTGTGGTGAGAATGTGGGTTGTCCACCGAGCTCACTCTCACTCCCCCTGCTACCCTCCCCTGGGACACCAGCCTCATGCACTGGGGAAGCCCCTGCACTCAGATGCTGGGCACTCCCAAGGAGCTCACCCCATATCTGAGCAGCATCTTCCAGGTGAGCCAGGCTGCAGCCACAGGGACTGCAAGGCCAGCCAGGAGAGAGCGCACTGCCTGCCTGGCTTCTGTGCGGTGCTGCTAGGCGGCCCAGAGGCCCACGCTGTGCCCTGGCCCATGGCGTCTGGCCATGATCACCACATCTCCGTGTGGGGACTTGGGTACCATGACTCAGGCGGAGGGGGACACATGGGGGCCCAGGTGCTGCCCATGGCCCAGAGGTCAGCTGGGACCTGCCCTTCCATGCCAGATGCGTGCTTCAATAGCCAGCCAAGCCTAGGGACTATACCCGTGCACGAATTTTGTGCACCGGGCCCCTAGTAAAGATAATAATAAGGAAAACAGGGTACAAAGTATATGGGAACGCTGTGCTATTTTTATAATTTCTCTGTAAACCAAAAACTGTTCCAGAATTTCAAAGCTCACTTAAAAAAAAAAATTACGTACCACCCCTGCCACTCAACCTTCCCATCCCTCCCCTGACATCTCCTAAGCCCTTCATGCCTCCTTTTATTACATGCTAATATCACATCTTTTTTTTTTTTTTTTTTTTTTTTTAAGAAGATTATTGGCCAGGTTTGAGGAATCTTCTTTTTAATCTTATAAATATTTCTGCTATCATGGGATATGACCTGGGGTCTCTTTTGACATCTGAGCAGTAAAGAAGAGAAGCCATGCTTTCTGTGCCCCTAAGACTCATCAAATGGGAAACAAGGAAACAGGACACCAGAGCTTCCGTCTCTAAAGGAGATGCTTGTCCATGAAAAGAACATCCTTCTGCTTGCAGGAAAGCTGGTGTTCCACCCGGTCCTAGGCTGGCTGACAGCGTCCCTCTGATGCTGCCCCATCCATCTCAACAAGGAGCCCGCGCAAACACCCTGCCCACTGCACTCTTCCAGATGGGCGAGCCCAGCACACTGCATGGAGGAGAGGACAGCTATTTGTCTTCCTGGACAGACCACGTCCGTCCTTGTCAGATATTAGATGCTGCTAATAATCTATGTATATGCACTCAGGAGGGAAAACATCAGTGTTGTGCTGGTCACAGAGTGACCCACGTACTCTCCTCTCTTTGTGAGGAGACAGATGAGCAGCAGGTCGGTCCCCCTCATCATTTGGAGGAAAGCTCATAAGTTCCAGTAGGTGCTAACCGAATCCCTGGCCTTCTATGGATGCGGATGCTTTTGAGCCTGGTTAACTCAATCATGGCTTTCTCTTGGTACCATGGACGCTTCCGGGTACGAGGAAATGAATGCGTTTATTTATCATCTAAAAGAGGTTCTTCACTACTGGTCAACTGTCTGTGGCTCTAGGAGAAAAAATTCCCAGTCCTAGTGTCTCTGAGTCTAATGGGGAGTAGAGTCGAGAAGAGTAAGAATGTCAGTAACTCTCCCCATTGGAGCGTGAACCCAGGGCTGGTTCAGAAAGTCATGTAGACAGCATGTGGTCAGGGCGCTCCAAGTTATGAAATGACACACAAGCTGTAGAATGTTCCCGTTTAATTTAATTACCAACCATTTAGGACCAACACCACACCACCCCTAATGCCTGATGATCACGATGGAGTAACCAGGGCCAACAAGGGGTCTTAACAGGGAAGGACTGTGCCCGCAGGGGTCACGTGGTGATGCCCTGACATACCGTATTTTTCGGACCATAAGACGCACTTTTTCCCCCCCAGAAGTGGGGGGAAAAAGTCCCTGCGTCTTATGGTCCAAATATAGCCTACACATATACTGTAAAAAAAAAAAGTTTTTTTACTTGCCCGGCTCTGTGTGGTCTGTGTGTGCTTGCCCGGCTCTAAAATGGTTCTAAATGCTGCTGTTTACTTTACAGGGTTGATTACATGTGTTTATGACTGTGATGTTGGGTTTTAATGCACATAAAATATTTTTGGACACTATTTGTTTCAGAATCTTTTTTTCTTCATTTCCCTTCTCTAAAAACTGGTGCGTCTTATGGTCCGGTGCGTCTTATGGTCCGAAAAATACGGTAGTTTAGGTTATCACCACTGGGGAAGTGGGTAGAGGCCAGGGACAAGGCTAACCATCTCACAGCGTACAGGATGCCGCCCCAAGTGTCAATAGTGCCAAGGGGGAGAAGCCTGCAGGAAAACCTCCATGCTCGCGTCATGTCATCAGGGGGTGTCCAGGCTGTGGCTGGGAAATGGGAGTAGGCCATGGACCCTTGCAACTTGGAAAGACCCAACAGGTGGTTATGAGACTGATCGCCAACCTCCACCTTGCAACACAGAATCACTGCTCAAAGAACACAGTGGTGTTCCATCAGGTGACCGCTTGGCTCTCACATGCCCGTTAATCTAATTAAATGTGTTGCTAACAGAGACCATGATAGAACTAACCTGCATTGTAAGGCCCTTTTGGCCAAGACACTTGGAGAGCAAACAAGAAAAAAAAAAAAGTATCTCCATTGAGCACATGACTCTAAAGATGGGCTTTGTTCTTGTCCCCCTCAATTCATTCAACAGGTGTTTGCTTCTTCCCTGCCCCCACTACCTGTTCTGTACTTGTCTCTCACTGTCGCCCTTGCTGAGTCCCCTGTGCCTTTACTTGGTCCCAGCCTGTCTCTCACCCTCCATTCCCTCATAATTAAGTAAGATAGCTGCTCCCCTCTATGCATCCACAAGTGCTATATAACTCAGCTTGCTAATATCAGCAAATGTTGGCAAAGCAACCTAGTAGCTAAATTATTCATACCACTGGCAAGCAACCCTGAAATGTTCCCAGAAGTCTCTGATTTTCTCAAAGAAGGATGAGTTGGTCACATGAATTTCTAATGGACTGAGTGTTAGAGAGCATCACTTGCATATCTGGTGTCAAGTCCTGATAGATGTTCAACAGATGTTTAAGGAATGTCTGAATGAGGAAGAGAAGACATCTGGGCAGAGCAGTGTCTTGAAGTTCTGGGTTTAACGCTTAATCTCTCCAATATCTCTTCCTGAAATTTAAAAACCTAAAATGTTTCTGTTCCACATGCCTCGACCTCCCCTCTCTCCATGTCCACAATATAAGTAAAGGTTCACTTTCAGAAAACAAGACATTGGTCTCCACAGTGGGAGGACCCTTCAGGAAGTGGCCACCCGTCGAACAAGGGATGTAGTTTCCAAAAGTAGCAATAGCACAAATGTCTGAGGACCCTGTGGTCATACCATGAAAGGTAAACAAGGAGCGCCCTACAATTCTTCTTCATGGACATATCAGCCTTCCAATTCATATCTTCCTTCCTCCTTCCAGAGTCTGGCCCGCTCTCCAGCTTCCACCTCCATTGCAAGATAAAGGATTAATGAGGGAAATAATACGAATACAAATAATGACGCATATCCTCTGGATTCCGTGAGGTCACTGGTTGTTGGCTATCTCAAGGAGAAAAAGACTATCTGTCTAGTTGCTTCTGAAAATCACATCAATTTCAAAAACCATATGATGTGAAAACCCTGCCTCAAACTGAGAGGATATAAAAATACCTGCGAAGTATTAGGTGAACTGCATATTTTGCTTCCAAAATGTTATTCCCATTGAGACTGAGAAGCTCATGTGGAAGGTGCCCGGGACAGTTCTTGGGGTTGTCGGACTCCACGCCTGTTCTCTCCCCACTGAGATGTGCGGCCAGCTCTTTCCTACTCGGACAGAATCCTGACTCTTATTCTCACATGGCCCTCCTCCCAGACCCTCCTCCTCCATCTGGACGGAGTGTAGTTGGGGAGCTTTCCTTACCCATGGAGGACTAGTATTGTCTCCATTACCCTCAAGGTCAACCCATCCAGAATCTATTCGGTAGGTAGACAGGCGACTTACTGTGAAAACAAGAAAATGAATCTAAGATTAGGAAAAACTGCAGCTAACCACGGTGGGGGTGACCTCTGTGTTGGATGCTGTGAGAAGACCTTGATGTGTGTAGTCTCTCCTTTTGGGATCACAGCAGTGCCCTGGGAATACTATGTTTCCCATTCCCATTAAGAAATAGAAGTTCATAGATTTGAGTAGTGCTGAAGTTAGAAAGATGGTAAGAGGGTGGGAATACACCCAAAGGAATGGCCTGGGTGCCTCTGTCTACCCTCCCAACCAGGGGTCTCCACAGGGAAGTAGATTCGAGTTGGGGAAGGAAATACTTCCCAGCCACTCTCAGAAATTTGTCTTTTCTCCTCTTCCTGATGAGCCTCAAGGTGCCTCTAGCTCACACAGCAGAGAGGGTGGCTCTCTGTGCCACACAATTGACCGAGGTCAGGGGGGTCCCGCAGAGGCATCAGTGCGGCAGCTCTGCCCACGCTGAGAGCACCACAGACACAGGCACCCAGGACACGGCTGGCTGCATGATGCCCTGGCAATTTGAGGCAGGAGCCAACATCACTCCCTGGACATGGGCTGCATAATCAGGGGCTCCTGACACCAAGGGAGTGAGCTCAGTGATCCTTCCTCTGATGAACCTGTTCAGCATTTGCTGGGCTCCTACTCCCAGCCAATCACAGCTTGCCAATCACGCCTCGCCCAGCCTTCATGCTTAGCCCAGCCAATCACAGATTACCAATACCAGCTCCCAACCAGGCCTCGCCCAGCCTGTGCACCTGCTGGTGACAGTCTGCACCACCCACTTGGCAATCTACCGGAGACAGCAAGCCCAGCCGCCTTTCCTTCCGGACGAGCACAGGGTTACCACCTCCGGCTCCACAATGTGTCACACCTAAAAGTCCAGAAAAGGAAACTCTAATAACCTGGTGAGAACATCTATTTTAATACCAAAAGCTCTATTTTGGTTCCAAAAAAGGCAACGCCTAAAGATACCTCCAGCCCAGACCTGCTTTAAGACCCAGACCCTTCTGTCCTTTCCCTGCATGTCCAGAATGGGACTTGTCACCCAGCGCTACCTAGCCACTCTATTGACAGTTGGTCCTAGTCCATGCCCTTTGCTGACCCAAGGGCAGTGTCCCGCTATACATGGGCCAATGCCGTTTTATCCCCAGGGCAGACCCAGGGGCTCAAAGGAGACTGAATTAATGGGAGAAGGAATGAGTGAACGGATGAGGGAGGCCAGAAGGGAAGCGAGGGTGAAGGGGACAGGGAAGGGGAAGAAAAGGAAGCAGACAGGCTTCTGTCTCCCTGACTTTCAGGAGTTTCAGGCTGAAAAAGAAGAAAGGGGGAGAGAAAGGAGGGGTATCATTTACTCAGCAGAGGCAGAGCTGTTTCCTGGCTTACCGGTCAAGTAAAGCTTATAGGGGAGTTATTCATGTATTATTCCCCCATTTTTATAGAAGAAAAAAAAAAGAGGCTCCTCGAAGTTGAATGAAGTTTCTAATATAGTACGAGAAGGCAGATCTACTTCAAAATTAATCTGAAAATAACTAAAACCTCTCCCACCCAGTTGGCCAGGAATAAAATTCAGTGATGCTCCAATTCTGGAAACCAAGGTTTTATCTTTCAGACCCTGGGAACGCCATGCTTCTCTCTGCCTCGGATCGTGCCTCTGTTTTCCGAATGCCTGTGTCAGCTTAGCTCCTCCTTTTCCACCCCGGTTTCCATGGTCACTGGAGTCCTTCCATCTATCTACCTTTGTCTCTCCCAAGAGGCTCCAAGCTCCACCACCTCCTCTTCTGAGGAGTGTAGGCTGCTGTGTCAGAAAGAGCACTGGGTTTGGATGACCTGAGTTCAAATCCCAGCTGTGCAACTTAAGAGCTGAGACACAGGGCCAACAACGCTGCCTCCCTAAGTATCGGCTTGCAAACCTGCAAACAGGAACATTACCAGTAATTACTTCATGGCAGTGTTGTGAGGATTAAATGAGTCTATCCATAAAACGCTTAACAGAGCAGCTGGCACAGAGTGAAGGACTTAAAAATGTTAGCTGCAATTAGTCCACAGTGAGTCTGCTAGGTCCTGACAAATACCCACAGTGTGACACCCCTCCCCTCCATGGCTCTGTGAGGGTGAGGAGGGGAAGGTCTGCCTGTGCTCGAAAGCCTGTACCTCTTTGGCTTTCCACTATGGCAACATGCTCTTCCCACAGGGAAGGCCTTTGCCTTTCAAACTAACAATACTATCTTGAATATGTAGTATTAGAGGCCGGATGCACAAAGATTTGTGCAAGAATGGGTCTTCCTTCCCCTGGCTGTTGGCACTTCCCTTGGGTGGGAGCTGCCTTTTCACTCTGGCCTGGAGCCCCCTTTCTGTGTTTCCATGCTGCCCAGAGGCCCAGAGTGGCTGGAACACCTGCATCATTGGTCCTGCCCCACCCCCAGCCACTCTGCACCTGAATATGCAAATTAACCCACACTCTTTGTTGTTAATTTGCATAGCCACTCCTGATTGGCTGGTGGGTGTTGCAAAGGAATGGTCAATTTGCATGTTATACTTTTATTAGTGTAGATGGCTTTCTTCTAAAAGCTTCAAGTTATGGGTGCTTATTTATTATTTCTGCCTCCCCAACAGCTTCCCCAGATGGCTAAAATCAGATATAATTTTCAAGTCTTGGGGCACTAAGGAGTCATGGGTGAACAGGATCAGTGGCAGCCACACTGGAACTAGATGCAGACCCTGTCTCCCAGGCCAGTGGGAACCCTCTCCCCACATACCAGGAAGCCTGGACGGGAGGCAGGAGGCAGCAGAAAGAGCACAGACTCTGAAGCCAAACAGCTTGGAGCCCAGCCCTGCTGAACGATGGTTCTCTGAGCGTGAGTTTTTAACCTCTCCTGGGCCCGCTTTATGTTGCTTCTTAAATGTGCAAAGTTTCCAGCCCAGTGCCTGCAGCAGACGTACTTAAGAAATGTTAGTTACTGTCCCTTGGCTTCACAAATATTCATTTATCTGCCCGCCTCCTCACCATGTCCATGCGGATTCCAGATCAGCCATTTCACATGGAAATGCCCCAAACCGAACTCCTGGTCTTTTTCTGTAACCTGACTGTTTCTCCGTCCTTCATCTCCAAATGCAGTCGCACTAGACTGCAGGGGTCACCTGTGATTCCCATCAGTGTCTTGTCCTGGGTTCTATCACCAGAACCTCCAACAATGCAACCTGCAAAATGTATCGCTAATGGGATGGCCTCTTTCACTTCTGCTGACCCAGCCGGTCTAAGCCAACAACACGACTGTTCAGGATGATCAGAGTCTCCCAGATGGCTTCCTTGCTTCCTCTCCCTCTCAAAAGGGCAGCCAGGATGATACACTAAAAACACAGATCATGTGACCCTGCTCAAAGCCATACCATGGCTCCTCATATCACCCAAGGGGAAGGCAAAGTCCTCACAGGCCCTACAAAGGAGATGCCATGACCGGACCTGGTCAACCCCACCCATTCCTGGGCTCCCTCTGCCCTGTTCTGACCTCCATTCTATTCCCCAAACAACTTCTGAAACTTCAGCCTGCTGCTCCATGTGCCCGGCCCACCATTCCACTCTTCCTTCACACCTGGCATACTTGCTATCTTAAGGTTTTTGCTTAAATGTCACCTCTCTTGTAAGACCTTCCATTCCCACCCTCTTTGAATATTAAAACTATACACACATGCGCACACACGCATCTTTATTTCCTTTCTCGAATTTCCTTAAAAATATCCAAAAACCAACAAAACAAAAAACAAAAAACAAGTCACAAATCTTTATTGTTGAAAGTATTACATATGGCCCTCTTTCCCCCCGTTGACCTCTTCCAGCTGGCCCCCACCCCCTGACCCCAGGCCTTCACCCCTCTATGTCTGTATCTACAGGTTAAGCATATATACATACAAATTCACTGGCTGACCTCTTCCCACCCACCCATCCTCCCCTGCCTTCCTCTGAGGTTCAACAGTCTGTCCGATGCTTCTACGTCTCTGCATCTATTTTTGTTCATCAGTTTATTTTGTTCATTAGATTCCACATATTGAGACCACGTGGTACTTGTTTTTCTCCAGCTGGCTTATTTCCGGCTTGTTTTCTTCTTGCACCATCCCCAGTAGTCAGAAAACCAGTAAGCTCAGTTAATAGGATTGAACGGGTAACTCATAGTTCAATGGCATGCCTGAGTCTTTCTGCTAAGAATCAGTGGCTCTGAAAATGCCTCCATGGGTTGGAGCCGGCTCCCTAAGGATGCAGGCTGCTAATAAGGGAGGGAGGCGTTTGCCACTTGGGTGAAGTCGAGGTCAGGGAGCATGCGGACACCCCCAGGAGGACTCTCCACAGAATGACCCAGGTAAGGGGGATTTCACGGCCTCGGTAAGGAGTCAAGGGCATCCGTGACCTGCACATAGCAGCACTGCAGCCCAGACAGCAAGCTGTTCTGCAGTGGAGACAAATTAACATGGCCTAATTACATCCATGTCACTCAGCGTGTTTACAATGACGGATGACAAGGGCCGTCACCATCACGAGAGGGGAAGTCTCCGTCTTGGATCGGAAAGATGTGTTTGCGGGTCTGTCCTAAGGGAATCTTCCAGAACGTGACCTCGCATCTAATTGGTCCAGTTTAGAAGAACAAGAACAAAACAAACCAAAAAAAACCCCAAAACAACAACAACAACAAAAAAGCACAAAAACTTGTACAAAAGACTGCCATATGGAGAAAAAGAAGAGCTCACTTGTCTTCTTTTCACCTCCGTGTTTTCCCAGAAGTTGGGGTGAGCCTGGGAAAACCCCAGATGTTTTTATCCTCCTTGTTACAAAAATGTAACAAAGACTCTGAGCTCCTGTAGTCATGTGCCACGCTGGACAGTTTTAGGGAAGAACACCATCTGATACGTTCCTCTGTGGGCCGGGGCCTAGCAAATGCTGGAAATAAACCCAAAGAACCAACAAGCAAAAGGCGGCCCTGCCCCTGTCCTGATCTTGTCCCGCACAATCCACTCTGCCCGGGAACGGCCTTGAATCCAGTGTCCTTATTGCCATGGGTGGGAAAGTAAGTTTTGATCCCAACAAGGGGAAGGGTGGAGGGTCAGAGTGTCCCCCAGGTGACACGCTGAGGGCTTTTTGTCAATTAGCCCAGAGCTAAGGGACCCCAGGAAGAAAGCAAGCAGAGACCAGATTAGGTGAGGAACTGTGCTCTCTGTCCCATGAATGGAAACATAAACCAACCGGAATACCCGGTGATTTATGAAAATGCTGTCATTTAAAATCACTAAGCGGCATCTCACCTTCACAGGATAAGGAGTTATAGAAGCGGGAAGAGGAATGTTAAACCCAGAAGCCAGACTGCAATTAAAAAAAAAACCACACACACACACACACACACACACACACACAAAAGAAAAAAAAATAAATCTCTTCATCAAATTTCCCTCTCCTTGTATCTGTCTAATACAGCTGTCGGCAAACTCATTAGTCAACAGAGCGGCAAACCGCAGCTCTCAAGTTGCATGTGGCTCTTGAGCCGCAGTTTGCCGACCACTGGTCTAATACATAGAAGAATGTTTAAGATACCGCCATTTAAGGACGACATCTGGGAGAAGGAGGTTAACCTATCAGCCCGAGATGTGTGCTGACCTGACACTGCTCTCACTTACGCACACCTACTGGCTCATGATTTCCCACCGGACACCCTCACCTACACCCTGGCCGCGGCAGAGCTACAGCCATCGCTAATGAGAAACGAACCAGCTTGAAGGAACATCCTGGAAACGCACGTGCCCCTTTAAAATAACAAACCGCAACATAAATGAAAGCACAGGTCACGAGAACATTTCTAAACCCTCCCTAATCAATAAGCATCTCCATCACCTCCCGGCTTTCTCTGCAATCCAGGTCTCCTCTGACTAAAAGAGAAACCCCATACAGGTAAGCCAGCACTCCACCATCCGCATACAAACACACACAGCGGATACCGATCTCATACAAAGCACCTCCATGGGGTTCTTCCCTCTTCATTCACTAAAGAAATGCCAATTCCAGTTCGAGGCTTTGCAAAGGCCAAGAGACCCGCTCCTCAACCGAATCTGTGATTCCTTATCCATTTCACGAACATGACCTCATTAAGAGTGCACCTCGCATCGCTTCAAACAGCAATTACTATTCTCAGCATGCCGACACCTTCAAAGCCAGACGAGAGGAACGGGCCGCAGTTAATTACCTTTGAACTTGTGGAACACGGCCCACAGCTCCGCGATGTCCGTGGCGAAGGTGATGTCTGTGTCAAGGACGATGACCCTCTCCAGGTTGGCGGGGAGAGTCTTGGTCAGGACCAGCTTCATCAGGCCGTAAATCCCCGAGTAATGCTTGTTGGGGATCCAGGAAACCTCAGACTGTGCCGGGCGGCGAGGCGAGGGAGAGGAAAGAAAAATAAAGCACTGCATTAATTTGTTTTGCATAAACGTTATAAATAGTGCATGGTACATAAAAAGCACCCCATACAAATTTGTGGAATAAATGCAATACTCTTTTCTTCCAGATTTGTTCATGTGATGTGCAGTGTGGCATGTGAAATTTTTTGGGGAAGAAAATGCCTCTGAATCAAGGGAGAGGAAAAGCAATATTTATAAAATAACTATTAGGCAGAAACACTATGCTCAGGTTTTAAAAATAACAAATAACATTTCTGCTATTACAGAAATTGGATAGGCTCAGAGGAGAAAATAAGAATATGCACAAAAGGAAAAAGAAAATTACAAAAATTGAAATGTACATATGTATATACATTATGTACATAATGTAGCTAATGTTTTTCGAGGTAGATATATTTCTTTCAATCATTAAAGATTACTACTCAGTGGTATTATTACAGCTTACGCTTATCAATTTTTTGAAGCAGTAATTAAACCAATTAATGTTGCTGCCTTCTCCTGGTTTTCACACAAACACAGGAAGAGAAACAGGTCATCACTGATGCAACACTCCTCACTGGGTAACAACACACACACACACACACACACACACACACACACACACACACGCCTAATGAGCTCACAGAGGGCCATCCCTGAAACCCTCACCTGCTGTAACAACTTATGTCCTATAGGTGGGTAGAGTCGAATGTAAGACACCCAGCTTGGTACCATCTGGCACCCAGAGTCAAGGCTAAAAATAGCACATTCACACCAGTGTGAGGACAGCTCTCAAAGGACCAGGTCCTCTGGGGAGGTCACAGTGGGTGGGGCCCTCCCCACCTTGCTGCCGTGAGGGGTCTGCTTAGAAGCCAAAGCACTTCTCATTTCCATCCAGGTAACGCTTGTAATGCAACTCTTCAGTGATAAACGGGGCCACCTTCTCAGGAGCCCACAAAATACTCATCCCTTTTGTCCTTATAATTCCTCTGTATGGACACAGCTCTAAGAAATCTAGCCAAGTTTAACAGCGAGAAGCTGATAGCGCACTATACAACCCACAGCTGATGGAAGTGCTTGGGACACAAAGACCCTCCGTGAAGCAGGCCCTAACTTCTTCCTGATGCCCCTAATTTCAGGTGTTCAGGTGGCCACGCCCCTTTACCTGCTTCCCAGGGGAGGTGGAGGAGGGGTCTCTGGAAAATAGTCCAGCAGGAAACCTTCTGTTCTGGAGTCAGGCACACCTGGACTCAGATGCTGGCCTTGTCACTTAATTGCAAGGTCAACTGGGACATGTTTGCTTGGCCTTTCTGAGCGTCTGCCACTTATAAAAATGCTTGCACTGTACCAGACATGATGGGGCGGAAGCAGCATAGTCAACGTGGATCATGGGGCAGGGGTGGGTGGGGGTAATGCAACAATAAAGAACAGAAGCGTATGCAGAACTGGGATGAGGAAGGAGGGCAAGAACTGGGCAGCACCAGGGAGGAAGAGTGGGGGCCATTACTACCCAGGCCTGCAGAGCAGTGGCAGCAGCTGCTAGAATCAGAGAGAATGAATGCCAGGTGAATAAGCCACTCGGCAGGTGCCGTGGCCTTCCGCAGAGGGGCATGGGCTGCTTTTGACAATCCCCCAGGATGGGGCAGGGAAAGAGACCCCAGCCTCTTTCCTCCTTCCCACTGGTCTACTGAAGAAGCCCACTGAGCTCAGAGATTAGACTCTCCGAGGGCACAAAGCCAGGTGGAGGAGGGAGAAGAAGGACCTGAGGGACTCACCAAACACAACTAACGCGGTCATTGAATCAACCGAATCATGGCAAGATCAAAGCATAACGCCTCATACAGAATAGATGCAAAATGCATGTGTGTAGGATGAGTGGATGGGTGGATGGAAGGATGGGTGGGTGGATGGACGGACGGATAGACCAACAGACAAACAGAGGGTTGGACAGCACAAGAAGGTGAGTGATCTGTCTGCAATTCCGCAGCAAGCAAGATGCAGAGCTGTAGTGGGAATCTGTCAGTAGGCTTGCCGTCTGTTCCCAAACCATGTATTCCTTCCTCTGGAGTGAGCTTCATGACTCGCTGCCCGAGGCGTGGGGACTCTGCAGGCACTTCCTTGCAGCGGACTTCAGAAAACTCCTCCTCCTGGGATCCCAGCCTCCAGAACTCAGCTCAGCACTCAGCTCGGCTTCTCTCTCCCCTGGGAATCTGCCGGAGCTGGAGCTTGGCAATCTTCAGGCCATGCTACAGAGAAGAGCCATTTCGCCAGACCTCTCATTAGCTTATTCATCCGTGTGGTTACTCTCAGTGCAGGAGAGCTGGGTGCAGACTGAACCCCAGCACAGTGATTATGCCACCTAATTAGGTTGTCTTGATGCTGGATTTACTTTATTTTATTTTATTTTATTTTATTTTATTTATTTTATTTTTGTAAATATATTTTATTTATTTTTTACAGAGAGGAAGGGAGAGGGATAGAGAGTTAGAAACATCTTTGAGAGAGAAACATTGATCAGTTGCCTCCTGCACCCTCCGATATGCCAGCAACCAAGGTACGTGCCCTTGACTGGAATTGAACCTGGGACCTTTCAGTCTGCAGGCTGATGCTCTATCCACTGAGCCAAACCGGTTTCAGCTGGATTTAATTTAACCTACATAAGGTGCTGAGATGCATCGCAGAACAGTGGGACTATGGGAATGTAAGTAAGTCTCAACAGGAGCCCAAGCCTGAATGTCACCCCAAGCCCCTTAATTTACCATATAATCCATTAAGTCAGAGGGTACAATTAGAGGAAACAGAAGCATCAATGAGTTTGATTTGGGAAAGAAAACTAAGGAATGTATGGGAAGAAAAAATGTGTGGTAAGAAACAGATCTATTTATTATAAACGGCTCATTCTCAGAAGTAGCATATAAATAACATCCCTTCCATTCCCCCACCTTCATCCAAATTCCACATTTCTTTTAAATATCAACTTATAAGGTACACCCCTCCCAACCCCCGGTTGGTACCACCCTCTGGCCACCATCTACCCCTCCCCCCCCCCCCCCCCCAGACCTGGGTGCAGCTGTCCGCCTGCCTCCTGCACAGCAGGCTGCCACGCCTGGTCTAATTGCCCATGTCTCTCTCTGGCTCTGGGCTGGAACTCCTTGAGGCAGGGATGATGTCATTTTTACTGTGGAAACAAGTCATTACTCAAAAAAAAAAATGTCTGATGAATGTGCATGGCTGCCGAGCTAGCCAGGCCTGGGTTTAAATGCTACCTCGGACCTTTGCCGCCACCAGGAGCAGAAGCAGCGGTCACTGCTCAAGTCCAGGGTCCGGGTGGTACAATGGCAGAGGCACGGCTGGGTGAGCCCCACCACCTGGGCTTTAGTACCAGTTCCACTGCAAATAAGCTGCATGGCCCCAGGCAAGTCACTGTGCCCCTGGGAACCTTAGTTTTCCCATCTGCAAAACGGGAGCTTAGAACACTCACTTCACCGAATTGTTAGGAGGACTGCAAAGCTGGACCGGCACCCCGTGGGCTCTGTACAGCCCATTTTCCTTCTCCCAGTGAACTTCTGTCCACATGACCAAAGGCTCAGACGATTCTGGATTTTGAGTTTGGTAAAGGCAATAGATTAGGGTACCTTTGGCAGTACAGGGGAGGCTGGGAACAGAGGTGGTTTTGGTGGGAGAAGTCAGTCGCCCATCACCTGTTCTGGTATCGATATTAATAAAAGGGCAATATGCTAATTGGACTGGATAGACCTCAGTGGCTGCAAGGGCTGAGGGCTGGCAATGCAGGAGAGGTGGCTGCGGGGTCGGTGCAGCTCCACAGTCCCTTCCGCAGAGGCAGCAGGAGAGAGGGCTGTGCAGTCCTGGTCCCAGTGCTGCCCCTTCCACAGAGGCATTGGTGTGGGCACATCCTGGTGCCACGCCTCTGCAGAGGCTGGACAGTGTGCGACCTGCTGTGCCTCAACCTCCCATAGCCCCTCCCCAGCCGGCCTGGCCTCAGATCTCCCCCCCCCCACCCCTCCACCCACCAGTGGGCAGGGAGCATGGCCAGCACTAAGAACGGAGGGCCTAAAGCCTGCAGCCTTGGTGGCCAGCAATGGCGGCAGCAGCAGGGTGAAGGAGCAGTGCCTCCCCAATTCACTTGGCGGTCTCCCACAGAGGAAGGCCAGACTGTGGCTAAGGCCCACTATCATCAGTAGGACATCCCGTGAGGGCTCCCGGACTGTGAGAGGGGGCAGGCTGGGCTGAGGGGACCAATCCCCCAGTGCATGAATTTTCGTGCACCGGGCCTCTAGTATCTACACAAAGACGAACAAGATCACAAGTTGAAATCTCCCAGGAAACTGGAAACGTCCTCTGGTAAGATCTCCAAATGGGAGAGCACCCCCAGGTGATTTAGGAGGAGGACATGTGGGCGGGACTGGTCACCCAGGCAACCTATGGGGCAGTCTCTTGCTACAACCCACAGCGGTATTGATCTCACTCCCACCCTGCAGTGAACTTCAATCCAACCAGGGACACTAAGTCTGGGTCTGTGGACAGAAGAGCATGCCCTTAGGGAAGGTGAGAAAGCCTGGAGGGCAGCATGCAGACAGACCCAGGATCCTACAGAGATGCCAGCCCTGGCAGGGCAAGATCCTAGTTATGTTTTTTTATCATTATACACACACCAAAGGGTCCATGTAATTAAAATGCTATAAAACTGAAAGTTAGGCTTATTTTAATGGACATATTCTTACCCTTGCAATGGCTGTTAATAATCCTAAGCAGCATGTTCTAAGAATTAATTAGCAGAAGTGCAACTGTGCTCAAGAATACCGCCTAACACACTTATATAAAGGAGAGTATGCACGCCAGGGTTGAGGGGTTTCTGTTTCAAGTGGGGGTTGGGGGAAATTTGCCTTGCCAGGGCTGAGGGTTTCTTGGGGGGTGAACCCCGAGGGGAGGTTCTATAAAGTTCTGCGAGAGATGCCAGGGTTCATCTGATGCTGGGGGGTCCATAGGACGGTTACTCAGGAGATCCAACCAGAGTAGCGACATGAGCACGGCTCAAGGTTGGACAGAGGACCATAGGTGACTGCTTGGAACCGAGGGCAGCAAGGAAACTGATGTCCCGATGGTGAAGCAGGTTTCTGATGGTTCGTAGACAGGGGAACGACTCGGGGAAAGGCTGGTTTTATTGGGTAATGGTGTCCATTTTACTGGAAGATGTTATTTTCCTGAGGCACTGGGATGCCTGGTCGTGGTAACAATAGACAATACCATCTTATGTTGACAGAGTGCTAACTGGGTATTATGATAGGAGCTTTCTGGGGAATATCTTAAGACCCCTCCCAACTAGACTAAGGGTCTGGTGTTACCATCCCAGGACCCGAAGTTTGGGAGATGAGTGCCAAGTCCTTCAACTCCCCCCAACTTCCCAGCCTTAGACATTCTCCCCAGAAATGGTGTTTCTCTCTTCTTCTCCCATCCACTGCTCCGGGTTACCTACAGTTGTAACCGAGCTCCCGCCTCCACCCCACCAAATATTCCTTCGTCAAGAACCTATACTGAATGGGAGGTAGGTACAAAGGCCTTGGAGTTGGCCATTCTTGGCTTCTTTGTCTCTCTGGGACTTGGTTTTCTCATCAATAAAACAGGGATAATAGCAGCAGGTGCTGCTCCCTTCCCAGGGAATTCTTTTATCTGGAGCCTGGAAGCTCTCCTCTGTCATCCTGGAAGTTATTTATTGCTCAAAATAGAGTTCTGAGCCATATCAACATTTTCCTGCAGATTACAAATCACCTTGACACATCTTTAAAAATTAAAAAAAAGAACTCATCCTAGCTGCAGAATGTTTGAAACGTCATTGGCCTTTCATGTTGTTTCTGAGTGGTCGTCTTGACAACCGACCTGTGTGTTCAGAACAGCACTGTTGAGAAATGCAGGCTGAGGGGCTGGGGTGGGAGGACTCCGGGGTGCCACAGAGAGGGGATCATGGGAAGAGCAGAGCCTGGGATGTCCGACTGGCCAGATTCCAAACCCTGACTTCACCATCTCTGCCCGGTCAAGCTTATCTCCTAAGCCTCAATCTCCTCACCCATAAAAGAAAATAGAACAATATGTATTCCATAAGGTTTGGAAAAGCACTAAATGAGGCAGGAGAACCAAGGCACATGGCACAGTGCTTTACAGATGATAAGGACTCAATATTAGCTTTTAAATTGGCTAAGAGCATGCACTCTGGAGTCTGCCTGCGTTTGAATCCTGGGTCCACTGCTCACTAGGCTGGCTCGCTTTGGGCAAGTGATCAAACCTCTATGGATCTTAGTCATTTTCATCTGTACAATGGGCACACACAGAGCACAAAGTCCACAGGACTGTGAGAATTTCGGGGCAATACACGGGTGGGCAAACATAGGTTAAGTTACCAGCAGTCATTACATGAAAGATAAATTGTAAGTAAGGATATACAACGATAACAATAATAAGAAAATGACAAATAATATAAATAAATGATACCATAATAAATAACAATACAAGAATTAACTCTGTTTCTGTGTACTCACAACTGTAAACCTACATTTGCCAACCCCTGTATGTTTGTATTGTTATTTTTAACGTTATCACTAACTAGAGGCCTGGTGCATGAAATTCATGCACGGGTAGGGTCCCTAGGCCTTGCTGACAATCAGGACAGATCTTGGCCAGCAGGGTGACTGGGGGCACGGGGGCAGCTGGCATCAGCCTTGGCTGGCCTGGGGCCTGAGGGCTGGAGGCAGCTTCTGCACTGAGCGTCTGGCCCCTGGTGGTTATTGCACATCATAGCGACTGGTCATTCCACCAGTAGTTCCGCTGTTCAGTCTGTTTGTATATTAAGCTTTTATTATATAGGAGGGTCTTCCAAGCAACAGAAAACCTAAGGCTCATATCTACTAGCTAAAATCATCTGTGTTTGCACTTACCCTCGCCAGCAAAGCAAAGCTCTGGCGTAGCTCAGCTGGGATTGTTTAAGCATTTATAGAACACCTGACAGGGGCCAGGTGCTGAGGTGGGGACCAACGTCCATGAAGAATGAAACACGCGGAGGCTCTAGGAGTCCATGGTCTCGCAATATTCATTATTCACAGCTGCATAGCAAGGGACTTCAAAACACAGCAGCTTCAAACAGTGAAAATGACTTCTGATCACACAGCTTTGGTGCTGGGAATTTGGGAGCCTCTTGGCTGGGGGTTGTGGCTTGGTATTTCCCATGAGGCTGCAGTCAAGACATAGTGGGGCCTGCAGACCCCGGAATATGTGGGCTCTGCGGCTAAGACGACTCCTCTGCCTGCCTGGCAGTGAGGCCAGCTGCTAGGAAGTCTAGTTTCTTGCCACACAGACCACCCCACAGGGCCACTTCAATGTCTCCACAACACGGCGGCTCACTTCTCCCAGAGTGAGCGATGGAGAAAGAGCAAGACAGGAGCGGGGGTGTCCTTTCTGACTTGGCCTCAGGAGGTGCACAGTGTTATTTCATCAGCTGAGAGAGGTCAGCCCTAGGCGACATGGGAAGGAACTAGCCCACAGCGAGAGCATGAGGGGCTGAGGAACACCGGGCCATCTTAGAAACCAGTGACCGCATCTGCAATTACATGATCTGATCTGGACTGTGATCAGTTCCAAGTATGTGCAGAGCCACAGTTAGGAGGAGGACAACTGGCGGGGAATGTGAGGAAGGCAGGGGGAGTGACCACTTAGAGATGTCCACAGGACATTTGGTACCAAAAACTGAGTTTCTGGCATGTTAGGGGGAAAGGAGAGGTATTTGTAACACCATTTAAAACACAGGTATATACATAAGGAAGTGTGTGTGTGTGTGTGTGTGTGTGTGTGTGTGTGTGTAAAATAACTACAGTCTGAGAGAGACTATGGACAGGTGGGAAAGGGAGAGTCAGATGCTGGAGCCTCTATGCCATTCTAAAGAGTGGTGGACAATATCCTGGAGAGACCGTGGGAAGAAACAAAGAGGTTTTCATTAGCAAAGAGCCGTGATCTCATTGCTGGAATGGGTCCTAGTGACCCGTGAAGGAAAAGGATTAGCAGAAGGCAGCTGAGAGGCATCAGGATCTTGGAGGATGTGGGCAGAAATGCAGATTGCAGGGTCGTATACCCAGAGGTTCTGACTCCCCTGGTCTGGGCAGGGCCCAGAAATCTGTGCTGTTAATCAGCATGCCACGTGATCCCAAGGTAGATGCCCCTAGCTACACACTAAGACACACCAAGGAAGGAGACATGGGAAGTACTATATGTCTCCAGGTCTTGGTGATTGAACCATTTACTCTGGATCACCAACCAGCTTCCTGTTCAGAAATAAGATAGAAGACAGTCCTAAACTGAAGTGCCCCCCCCCCCCCCCCCCGAACTTGACCTGGTGAGGTGCATGGGGAGAAAAGACCTTTCTGAGGGATGAGTAAAAGGTGTCCATGGAAGACTAGGAGTTCTGCAGATAACCCTATGCCCCATGGTGGGTGGGTGACTGGAGCCATGAAGGTGTTCCTAGCTGTTTCTCTTTATATATATATATATATATATATATATATATATATATATATATATACACATACATACATACACTAGAGGCTCAGTGCACAAAAATCATGCATTCAGGTGGGATGGAGGTGGTGGTGCCTCAGCCAGGCCTGTGCCTTTTCACAGTCTAGGAGCCCTCAGGGCATGTTCAACTGATGACTTAGGACTGATGGCGGGGAACAGGCCTAAACCAGCAGTCGGACATTCTTGATGTGCTGCCTCGGAGGTGGGAATGTCTCCTGTCACCGCTGTAGTGCTCGCCAGCCATGACCCTGGCTTCTGACTGAGCTGTGCTCCGGCATTGAGCATCTGCCCCCTGGTGGTCAGTGTGTGTCATAGTGACCAGTTGATCCACGGTTCGGTCAATTTGCATATTAGCCTTTTATTATATAGGATATATTAATTTCAGTGAGAAAGGGAGGGAGGAGAGAGAGATAGAAACATCAACAATGAGAGAGAACCATTGATCAGTTGTCTCCTGTATGCCCCACACAGGGGATCAAGCCCGAAACCTGGGCCCGTGCCCTGACCAGAAATTGAACATGACTTCCTGGTTCATCGTTTAACACTCAACCACTGAGCCATGCCGGCCAGGCAATCCCTCTTTTTAAACTCGGGCATCTCATTTCAGTACAAACTGCTCCAGGCCAGCAACTGTGAACTTCTACAGAACCAATATCAACAGGAGAGCTGAGTTACATACAGGGTGGGGCAAAAGTGAATTATCGCAAACCACAGAGCTTCTTCTTACACCCTTGTGTTCTTCTCCAAATAATAGACTGTACATCTACTTTTGCCCCACCCAGTATTTCACATCTTCCCACAATGCAAACTTGGAAGGAAACCCCATAAGAAGCCCCACACCGGTCTTTCCAGGTGACAGTGAATGAGCAGCAGAGAGCATTTATTTAGAACATGCAAGCCATGTCTGAAATAAGTCTGCTGGTTTCCACCTGAAACCTAGTGAGAAGCCATCTTCCTCGCACAAAATTCATTCTGGAATGGTGACAAAGGCAGTGAATCAAGAGGAATGTGAAAGGGGATCTAGATACACGTCCCTCCTCAGATCCGTGGCAAAGGAACCCCTTTCCTTCTCTCTCTCTCTCTCTCTCTCTCTCTCTCTCTCTCTCTCTCTCTCTCTCTCTCTCTCTCGCCTGGCAAGGAGCAGCCCAGTTTAGCTTGGTGCCGCTTGGGGGGACTGGTGACTGGAGCATTTACAAATTGCCGGAACATCCCTCAGGGATTTCTGTTATGAAACGAAGCGTCTCGAAGCACTGGGAGTCCTGATTTGTGAACTGGGCTGTTACAGTGGTTTAATTTCCTGAAATGTAGCTGCCTTCGCAACTAATAGATTTTTCAACGCGCTGAGGAGAAAATTGCATTAGCCTGAACTTAATATTTTTAGAAGCTGCAATTCTTCATATTACAGAGCACAGTGTGTATTTATGTGTGTACACTTAGCACGGTGTTTGACACACAGAAGGCAATCGTGCTTTTCTTTTTTTAATCCTCACCTGAGGATATGCTTTCCATTGATTCTAGAGATAGAGGGAGGGAGAGGGAAAGAGAAACATCAGTTGGTTGCCTCACACACACACGGTGACTAGGGATCGAACCCACAACCTGGGCAGGTGGCTCTGACCAGGAATCAATCCTGTGACCCTTCAGTGCACGGGATGATGTTCTGACCACTGAGAAACACTGGCCAGGGCCCAATCAATCATTTTGGAAAAGTAAAATAATATATGTATATAGACAATGTTCACTGAGAACCATTCCTGATATACTGATGAACCTGCTTCATTCATCATTCATTCCTCCAAACACCAGGTGACTGCTTCGAAGGCATTCTAGCACAGTTTGGGGAGACAAAAGGACCATTTCCAAAAGCATTATTAGCAATCAGGATGGTGGCTTATCTTGGTGGCGATGGAGGTGGCGGGCGATGAGATGAAAATGACATCCAGGGGGCATTGGTGACATTGTTCTCATTCTACGTTAGCTGGGATGGTATTTATCAATGTGTGTCCTAGGACATATTTATCTGCAGTCTTCATATGTGTGTGCAGGAAGACATCACGGGTGACCGAGGAGCAGAACACAGGATGTGGAGTTGGGGGACCCAGCTTTACCAGCTAAAAGTCTCACTCTCTCTCTCTCTCTTTCTCTCTCCTCTGTCTAAATGACAAAAAATGGAGATGCTAATTTTGTTAGTTAAATGAAAAGAAGTACACTCCTATTCACCTGTCACTATACATGTACTCCTCAGCATGCATTCATTCATGGGGCAAAAACTGCTTCCTGAAGGGCAAAAATAAATCCCAGATATTACTATGATTTGTTATGAAAATCTCATGCGGGATGCAATTAGAGAGCACATTAGAAAAAGATCTATCTAAAAAGGCTCCTGGGGGAAAGGTGATAGGACATTTTTCAAAAGGTTGAGAAACTTCGCTCTGCAGGTCTGTGGGACACCCACTAGCTACAAAACAGGCAAGTTAATAAAAAACCCAGCCCCACTATGAGCACCTGCAGAATCTAGCTGTTCCTCCCGAATTTAATCAGAAGGCAGTTCACCCAGGAAACATCACGGCTATCCGTTCTCGGGTTCATCTGGAGATTTGGGGAGCACAATGCCCAGACCCTCCTCTCATCCCCATTCCTCCTTTTCCACTCTCCCCACCTTCTTTGCAGGGAACCCTCTGAAGGGCAGCCACAGAGGCCTTAATTAGAGCCCTCCATTTCCTCTCCCTCCCCCACCCCCTGCTCTCCTCTGGTTACAAACCAAAAGGACCCTCTTCGCAGGTCACCCCTGGAAGATGGTGCCTTGGACTCAGCTCTTGTAATACATCCAAACCAACATTAGCCGGAGGTCTTAATTGCGATTTCAAATATGTGAACCTTGCCCTGGTTCAGATGACTTAGACTGTGGATTTACGGACATTCACACCCCCACACCCCCCAACAGGCCCTTACTATTTATATGAAAGGTTGCCAAGGAGACCAGGTGTGAGGAGCGCTGTCTGCCTTGTCTAGATTTAGAATTTGTCGTGCATGGAGATGCAGACGGGCAAGGAATGTCACTTCTGGAAAGAGCTGTAGAAGATGGTGAGTGGTACAAGATAATCCCATTAAGCCTCACTTCCATTGGGGGATTTGGTTACTGATCAAAGGAATTCCTAATGCTCTAAATCCCCCTTAAAAAAAAAATCACCTAATGCTGAAAGTGACTCATTTATCTAAATACTCACTCTGTGTGCCAAGCTCTGTTTTAGCAAATGTAGAATGCTCCTATTTTCTTAGGCGACAGTAGTTAAAAGGGAAAGGGTATTATTATATTTATGAAAATACCAATTTTGCATCTGTTGAGTGCTCACTAGGTAACAGACACTATCAGCCATTTACAAAAATTATCATAGCAGTCAGACAATGACCCCATAAAGTACACATCAAGGAAATCACACCATCTTAAAGGATTACAGAGGCTGGGGCTGAAAATTGGATTTGGCACATTCCAGAAATCTTCATCATTTTGCAAATGGACTTAAGATAAGATATTCAAATGATCACAAGGCAGTGAGAGCTACACATAAAGCCTTCCTAGAACTCTTGGGATGCAGCAACCAATGGCACCTGAGACTAGGAGGTTAAGTCTGAAAAGGAGAAGGTGGCTATTCCGTGGAGCTAGAGAGAGTCAATACGACCAGTGAAGAGGCACCAAGATAAAAAGCAGAGAGGAAAGCTTAAAAAATACATCTATAATAGATCCCAAAGGACTGTTAGAATGGATTCCTCATTTCTGTTCCTTACCATCTTAGAATGTCAGAGAAGCCCTAGCTGGTTTGGCTCAGTGGATAGAGCATCGTCCAGCAGACTAAAGGGCCCCAGGTTCAATTCCTTCCGGTCAAGGGCACATGCCCAGGTTGCAGGCTCAGTCCCCGCAGTAGGGGGCTTGCAGGAGGCAACCAATCAAGGATTCTCACTCATCATTGATGTTTCTATCTCTCCCTCTCCTTTCCTCTCTGAAATAAAAAAAAAATGTATTTTTTAAAAAAAGATGACAGAGAAAAGCTTAGCCTGCGATGCTCAGCCTTTGTATGAACAATGCCTTCGAGGGGCCAGGGCAAAGGCCACTGGTGCCTGGATGTCCTCCCCAGGACACTAAGGAAGTGCACCTGGAGCCACGGTCCCGCACAGGCTGCACATGTCAATCACCTGGGCCACCCGCAAGCCCCGCCCGGAATGTCTCATTTGGGCCTGGCATTGATACTGGCTTAGGTTGGATAACGGTCAGAAGCTACAGCCACGGTGGAAAACAGTATGGAGAGTTCTCCGAAAATTAAGACTAGAGCAAATATAGGATCCAACAATCCCTCTGGGCATTTATTGGAAGTAGAAGAAAACACTAATTAAAAAAGATACCTGCACCCCTGTGTTTGTTGCAATAGCCCAGATTTGGAAACAACCAAAGTGTCCACTGACTGGTGAATGGACAGAGAAGGCGTGATGTGCACATGCCCACACACAATGGAATGCTGCACACACATTAAAAAAAAAAAAAAAAAAAGTAAAATCCTGCCATTTGCAACAATACAGATGGAGCTTGAGCATATTAGGTAAGTAAATTAAATCCGACAGAAAAAGATAAATACCGTATGATTTCACTCATAAGTGGAATATAAAAATAAACATAACAATGAAAGCAAAACAAATGAGCAGACAAAACAAAAGAAAAACAAACTTGCAGAGGCAGACAACAGACTGGTGGTTATCAGAGGGGAAGGGGCGAGGAGGGGTTGAAAAGGATAAAGGGCCCCAAGGTATGGCTGTGAAAACTAGACTTTGATAGTGAGCATGCTGTAATCATAGAGATGTTGATTATGTTATAAATCAGTATTATCTCAATGAGAAATACATTTAACAAATAAAGAGAAAAGGTCACATGTGAAGCTAATGTGCAATCAAGAGTGGGCCTAGCATCATTTTCCGTGTTGTGTTGTGTTACTAAAGCTTATGAAATATTTTCTGCAGGATCAAATCTGAAATACACAACATTTGGGGAAATGAACCAACCAATCCATCGTAACTTACAACTGGGAAAAATCAAGACACAAATCAGTGGCACAGCTCTGCAACTTTAGTTCTTTTTTGTTGTTTGTACAGACATTGTCAAGTTCATATCTATTCTATATATATAAAAGTCTAAGCGATTGAACGACTGAATGACCAGTCGACTGGTTGCTATGACATGCACTGACCACCAGGGGACAGATGCTCAACACAAGAGCTGCCCCCTGGTGGTCAGTGCACTCCCACAGTCAACCAACCTCCACAGTTCTTCCTTCCAGCCGGCCCCAATCAGCCCTGATAAGGCCTGCTGGCCAACCTTCCACAGCCCCTGACTGGCTAACCTCTTGCGACCCCTCCCCCAGCCAGGCAACCTCCCATGGCCCCAATGGCCTCCCATCACAGGCCGGGCTGAGGGACCCACCTGTGCATAAATTGGTGCATCAGGACTCTAGTATAAACACACTGTATGTCAATTTTTAGAATCTTCCCTGGTGTGGGGATATATAAGCATCCTTGACCTGGAAGCAACAAAAAATAATGCGATGAGCACTGGACTCAGTGTTTGAAAAAATCACAAGTTGGAGTCTAGTCAGTGGCCCTCTCAGACTCCACATGTGAAAACTGGAGACAAAGACCCTTGTTCTGAGGACTGAGAGGAGTGATGGATGTGGAAGCACCTGAGAACCCTGATGAAGCCGTGCTCATACGCTGCTAGCTCCGAACCCAGCAATCAGGACTGTTTCCTTACATGCCAAGGGGAAGAAAGGCCTGAACACAGTGTGTGAGAGCGACACACAGGCACCTTAGCGCACAATGCACAGGCAGCCAGCCCACCCGGGGAGGGATGTACGTTAAGTAATAGCCCCACGTTAATGACAACGGGATGGGAAAGGGGAGTTTCAGCATCGCTATTAGGCCTGTGAATAAGATGCTGATCGTCGCTTCCCATTTTCTCTACAAGCCTATTACTTAGCCTGGAGTGAAATTCAAAACCCGCTGGGGGTTCTTGAATTCCGCCTGGGTAAGTGGTTAAAGCCAATGAAAATATCCTAGTTAGAGGAGTTTTTTGGCTGAGGGAGTTGAGTAAACAAATGGATTTTTTTCCCCCAAGATTTTTTTGGTTTGTTTTTTTTAATATATCTTTATTGATTTCAGAGAGGAAGGAAGAGGGAACAGAGGAAGAAACATCAAATAAGAGGGAATTATTGATTGGCTGCCTCCTGCATGCCCCCTACTGGGGATCGAGCCTGTAACCCGGGCATGTGCCCTGACTGGGAATCAAACTGTGACTTCCTGGTTCATAGGTTAGGGCTCAACTACTGAGCCATGCCAGCCAGGCAACAAGTGGATATCTAACAGGTCGGTATGTGAAGCACTCATCCTTTAAAAAGGTAACAGGAGTGAAAATACCAACCATCCCGTGTATACAGCATATTCAAGTTTACAATAGTCTCAGGTCTATGATCTCATTGGATTCGTCAACTAACTCTGTGAATGAAGGAAATAAGGAACTCACATCTCCAATTTACATCTGGAGAAGTAAGGCTTTTGAAACATCATTGTCCAGAGCAACTCACTTCTTCTAACCTTCAGGAAAATCACTCACGGGGTGCATGTAACGCTCTAACTGGATCATGGGAAGCAGATGGAATTAATGGACTGTGAAGAACTGTGTATTGTGCCTCCGCCAGAAAACTCGCATTGGGACACCTAGGCCCACCTCTTCCCCAAATCAATTAGGTGACATGGTGCAAAGGGAGGAGGACTTGACAGGTTTCCAGGTTTCCCATTGGAAGTTATCTGTGCGTTGAAATAATTCTGATTTGCTTTCCATGTTTCAATTAGAGAACAAAGAGAATCTGGCTCCTCAGTTCCTCAGAGGAGGCTGGCGGGTTGTGAATGGCAACCACCGTGGGGCCCACAGGGAATACGGCCAGTGTGGCAGCATCTGGACGGGCTCACCTTCTGCGTGGCTGGGAAGAAAAGTCCTAAGTCCATATGGCTGGTGTCTGTGTCAGTGGCCTGAATTCCCCATCCCATCCCTCACCCTCATCACAGCCAGGGCTTGAACAGGGGAGCTGCCCCTAATTTTGGTAGGTCCTGATGCACGTACTCATCCAGGGGTGATTCTGGCCCCTGAAGGGGACATGGGAATACATAGCCTTTGGTCCTCACAAGCTGAGGGGAAGGTACTGCTGGCATCCAGTGGGCAGAGTCCAGGGATGCAGCCACAGGTCCTCAGTCAGGACAGTCCCACAACAAAGGATTAGTCTAGAAATGTGGTTGGCAAACTGTGGCTCTCAAGCCACATGTGGCTCTTTGGCCCCTTGAGTGCAGCTCTGTCACAAAATACCATGGCCTGGGTGAGTCTATTTTGAAGAAGTGGCATTAGAAAAAGTTTAAGTTTAAAAAAAAAATTTGGCTCTCAAAAGGAATTTTATTTATTTATTTATTTAAAAAATATATTTTATTTATTTTTACAGAGAGGAAGGGAGAGAGATAGAGAGCTAGAAACGCCGATGAGAGAGAAACATCGACCAGCTGCCTCTTGCACACCCCCTACTGGGGATGTGCCCACGACCAATGTACATGCCCCTGACCGGAATCGAACCTGGGACCTTTCAGTCCACAGACCGATGCTCTACCGCTGAGCCAAACCAGTTTTGGCTCAAAAGAAATTTTAATCATTGTCCTGTTGATATTTGGCTCTGTTGACTAATAAGTTTGCTGACCACTGGCCCAGAACATCAGCAGTGGAGGCACCTTGTCTGAAAGTACCAGTGACAACTCAGAAAAGGTGTGTGTGGATGGACACGCAGAACTTTCACTTGCTCCTGGTACTGGAGGAAAATTTGCCTCAGTGTGGACCTACTGGAAAATTCTGCATTAGCCCGAGTTAGGGAAGCTCCTTGGAGAAGGGAGGAGGCGGGGTTACAATCCTCTGCATCCTGACTTAAAGAAAAAGAGACAACTCTACACCCCCACAAACAAGAGAGAGAATTACATGGGGCTTATAAATGAAATAGCATACAGTTTAAACAAGCGAAGTTGTCTAGTGGCTGGTTGTCCAGGGATCTCTCTATAGTGCCGGTTGGCCAACCTTGAAGGCCTTCCCTCCTGGCCAACCTTTTGCGACCCCTCCCCCCAGCCGGGCAACCTCCCGTGGCCCGATGGCCCCCCATCACCAGCCAGGCTGAGGGACCCTGCCTGTGCATGAATTCGTGCACTGGGCCTCTACTATATACATACTAGCAGTAATGAGCTAGCCAGACCCATGGCTGCCCCTCTCCCCAAAGGAGGAATCACCTTCCTAGCAGACTGAGCTCCCTCTACCCAGCAGGCGAGTCTCCTCTATGGTCAACCTCACACTGTTGTGGCTTAGCATTCATTCTCCAAACATGTCCACCTAAGCTTCCTGGTGTCTCTACCCCAAATGTGAACATCACCAGGTAAAGAGCCCTCTCATGCGTCCCACACAAGGAGAGATGCATCAGTCCTTTCTGCTGGGTCCCATACCAGGAAATGCCTACCTGTATCCCAACCCTGGCTGACCTCTTTGCTGGATGCCTGGAGAATGGCACACCTGGGCACCTGCTGATCCCGCACGCCATCATCATTTAAGGGAAAACCATCTCCCTAAGTATGAGCACTTCTCCATTCTGGACAGCTTCCCGCCACCTCTGTTTTACTCCCTGCCCACCATCTCTCAGTGGATGTCTAGATGACAGATAAAACTCACCAAAGCCTGCTCCTTCCTCAGTTTCTCCCAATTCTGATGATAGCACAACACACCCACCAGCTTGGACCAGCATTCTGTAGGACTTGATTCCTCTCTCCCTGGCCTGCCACGTCCATCAGGTGCAAACCCTGCCCCATTGGCTGCTCAGGTCACTCTGCCTACCCAGGCAGCCAGTCCCTGGGCAAGAAGAAGGCAGTCTACAGGAAACCTTTCATTCCACACACTGTACTTCTCTTTGGGAAATGGACATCATGTTAAAGGTAAGTTGAGAGGAGGTGAACCAATTCCATTCTTTCTTGATTTTCTACTCACCTACGAAGACACCCTGCCTCCAGGTCCACACGGCACCAGTCTCTGGCCCTGAGGACCCTGTGAGCAGGGTCTTGGGCAGATCTAGTTCATTTCCACATTGCCCCAGAGGGCAAAGCGTTAGCTCTGGTTGCAAATTATCCAAGAAATAAGAGAAGCAGGATCGCAGAGAGGAGCTGAAGAATGCCTACGCCATGCAGCTCTCTCTTCCACCCTGGAACCCATGGAGTACCAGGGACAGTGACTTTACAATGGATTCTGCACACTCTACAACAAGAGTCCCGTTTTCCAAACATCAGGCCTGCGAGGTCCACACTGCTGATCCAGGAAGCAGCCTTCCCCCCGCCTTGTCCACGCCGTGGGCAATTCGCTCTGGCACACCCGGGCCTCCCTGTAGGAGCCTCATTTGGGGGAGATCCCGTTTTTCTTTTACCTTGGAAACCCCTTTTCAAGAGAAGATGCATAGAGCAGACATTCAATTTGCTTGTTTTTAACCCAAATGCGAACATACTGACTACACAGATACCGAAGACCAGAAGGTAAAAAATAATCCCATTTGTTCTTTCCCTGGGGCTCCCGGAGTGGTTCTGGGTGATAGTGTTAAGTGTTTCGGTTTATTAGTTCCTTCTATTATCAAGAGGTGTAGCCTATATAAGTGAAAAATGAAAGAAAGGGCCAGGCGGATAGAAGAAATGCATTTCTTTTCTTTTCCGACAGAAAAAGTGCAATGATAAGGGCATTACGCTTCCCAGCACAGCTCAGCTCAGCTCAGCAGAGAGTGAGCCGGCCCAGGAGCTGTGGTTGGGAAGATGCCTTCTCTTCTTCAAGCAACAGCCGCCTGCCATTCATTCTCAGACAGGATGGAAGGCCCCGTGCCCTCTCTCTGCACCCCTCCTCACACCTTCTGCTCCTCACAAGGATGCACCTGCCCCGGGGGGCGGGCCCCTGACCCCCTTCACATCTGGAAATCACAAGGACGCCCAAGCTTCAGCACCATTTCCAGGGGAAGCCACTGTGGACAGTCCAGCCGGTACCTGGCTGAGGCCATACTGGTCCAGTTCATTCGTTTTCCTTGGAGGAGACACATCTTTCCCACAACTGACTTCTCCCGGGATCGCACGCATGCCGCAAACCCTTACCTACTGATTGATGTCCACCTCGGCACAGACCTGAGCTGCTGCCTCTTCATTAGGGGAGAATTCCACTATCTGGTCATGAGAGTAAGGTTTGTCAAGCCAGCCAGTTTCCCTGGACGACCGAGAAAATGGAAAGTACCGGCGGCCCCGCCACCTGGATCCCGGAGGGGACGGGAACATCCCCATGTCCGGATGGACGAAGCAACTTGATCCAAGCCCAGCCCCAAGCTAGTAAACTCAGACGTCCTATTCCAAAGAGAAGGCCAGGGAGGGCCACACAGACAAGTATCCTGAGCACCCTGCTTCCTCCATATGCCGTCTCTTCTCACCACAGACCTGCAGAGGGAGGAGAGGTTCTGCTCTCTACCCGGAGCCGCTCTTCCACTTCCCTGCTGAGCAGACTGCACACACAGAGACACAGACACACAGAGCCCCCGCAGACAAGACCTGAAACACGTACTTCTGGCCAGTGCCAATGGGAGAAGGGAGAAGGGAGAAGGGAGAGAGAGAGGGAGAAAGATGGCTTTGACTTGCCTCTCCTCTGTCTTGGGAGGAGATGACCGGACTTGCTATGACCATGAGGAACACCAGGGAATTCCCAAGGATGGGAACTGCCAACCTTCGGGCTGCTTGCTATGTGAGAAAATGAAGAGCTGGTTGAAGCCACTTTTATTGGTTCTTTGTTTTACCTGCAGCAAAGCAAACGTTTTACAGCTTCTCCCTGCGAACTGTCATAGACCAAGACAGCGAGTCTGAAATGGACGACCGATCCCGTTCCGAGCACACGAAGAATGCAGCCACTGAGGCAGTGTGAGAGGGCACGGAGCCAGTCCTTACTGACCTCGGTCGCCAATGCTCTGCTCCTGTACCTGTCCTACAAAGACACCCCAGATAAGATCTAGTAGTAGATAAAAAGAGTGGGCACAATAATGGCACGAAGCCCCCATGAGTGCTTGGGTCTTGGGTTCTTTTCACCCAGATTCTCCTCCCAAGGGCCATCACAGAAACTCAGCGCCGTGGGCGTGGAAAATCAGGACTCACAGGCAGGTGGGCTGGACCCCACGGTAGGTGTCTGCTGTCACACCCATGATCAACACCGCCCACCATTGGAAGAACAGCAAGGTTTCTCTTCCTGTTTTCTCTTTCTTCTCTTTCTCCCTTTCTTTTCCTTCCTTCAGAAGGAAAAAAAGATGTTTTCTAAAAAACGGCACTACTGTGGAAATTTTGTAAAATGAAATAATAAGAAAATTCCAGTAGAATCCCTATATCCAGAGAGAACCTATTGCCATCCATTCTTCCTTTTATAATAATCTATAACAATAAAAGGGTAATATGCTAATTAGACCAGACAGCCGAACGACCTTCCAAGGCGTCCTTCTGGACGAAGCCAGGGCTGTGAGGGTCCAGACAAGCTGCCTCAGCTGCGAGGGCCGAGCCCCTTGCACAAATTTCGTACATCAGCCTCTCGTCATATAACTAATATAGAGACCTTGAAATTTGGGGGAAGTAGCTTTGTATCTTTTTTATCCTAATCTTAAATCAAAAGTAGTTTCTGTATTCATTTAGTCAAGCAACATTCAACTTTCATTATTAGAGCAATAAAAATCTAATTTTAAAAAGGGATTTTGAAAAACTGTATTCAATTGTGAGGCTGTACCATATTCTCACTACCTTTCCCCCACTGATAGGATGTATATCTATATCTATATCTATATCTATATCTATATCTATATCTATCTATATCTATCTATCTATCTATGAGTGCAGAGAGGGAGAGAGAAATAAAAACATCAACTATGAGAGAGAGTCATTGATCGGTTGCCTCCTGGCTGGGCAGGTTGTGCCTGATTTTTAGTACTGTAAACAAACTATACCGTGATTAAATCCATTGACTCATTTCCACAGGCAAAGCATTTCTGCCTCCAATAGCTTGTATATGTTTATTAACAATCTTGCTATTGCAAAACTATTAAAAAAAAGAAAGGCTACCATGACATTCATTTACAACAGACACTCCCGTGAGTTATTCTCAAGTGGATACTATTTTCCTTATCTTTTCTTCTTCTTTTTTTTTTTTAACCAGTTGCTTTTCTTCTTTTGTTAATCCTTCATTCTTATCTTTGACCCATTTTTTTTCCATTGGTCTGTTTTTCCTATTGATTTGTAAGAGTTCTTTATATGTGACACGCTGTGTCTGCTTCAAGTATAAATTTCCCAGTTTTCACTTGCCATTTAATTTTGTTTCAGTTGCTAACTGACATTCAAAATGTTCCCCTTGGGTTGTTTTTGCTGTTACATTTCAATTATTCAAACCCACTCAAGTTTTCCTCTGACAATTTCTTTCCACTTCTCTTGGGCACATACACATTTTCCCTACCCTTAGAGTCAGTTATGTTATAAGCACTATGTCAACAACAGGGATGAGATGGTAAAGAACAGAGGGTGTCCACCACGGGAACATCACATTGTAGTGGATGAGTTAGACTTACCACCAATATTTTGGTGTCGAAAGAATTTAGAAAATAATTATGCAAGGAAAGTGTTTAAATAATAACTCTACAATGACAATTGTCATAAAGAAGGAAGCACAGATAGCATGACAACTTATAGCAGGGAACCCTAATATTAATAGCATGGGGGGCGGTCAAGAACAGTTTTCCTGATTTATACTAAGCTCTAAATAGCAGATGGGGAGGGGGTCGGGGAGGGCAGACTTCTATTTTAGGTAACATGGTGAACTAGATAGCCCAAAAGCCCTCCCAGCAAAATAAATAAAAGTATATATGTATTATGTATATAATGTATCTATATAACAACATGTATATACATTATAGATCACATATAACATATGTACACCTATGTAATATGTTCATGTGTAATCTATTATACAGTAATCTATCATATTATTGAATACATTATATAATTTATTATATATGTACATAAGTTTATAACAGGTAAGTATTAGATAGGTATATTATAATCATATATTGAGATATGTTAAAATATATATCATACATCTAATATGTACATATAATACGTATACTTATGTAAATACTAGAGGCCCGGTGTAGGAATTTGTGCACCAAGGGGTTTCCTCGGCCTGGCCTGTGGGATCAGGCCGAAACTGGCTCTCCAACATCCCCCAAGGGGTCATGGATTGCAAAAGGGCGGGTGCAGGCTAGGCTGAGGGACCCCACTGGTGCAAGATCATGGCCAGGGAGGGACACAGGAGGTTGGCCAGCCAGGGAGGGGCTGTGGGAGGGCTCCAGGGCGTGTCTGGCCCATCTTGCTCAGTCCTGATTGGCTGGACTCCAGCAGCAAACTCACCTACCAGTAGGAGCATCTTCCCCCTGGTGGTCACTGCACATCATAGCAACTGGTCTATTTGATCTATTGACGGGTCTACTTTCTGCTCACTGGTGGTCAGTGCATGTCACAACCAGTGGTTGAGTGGCCTTAGCATATCCTATATAATAAAAGGCTAATATGCAAATTGACTGAACAGTGGAACAACTGGTTGTTATGACGCACACTGACCACTAGGGGGCAGATGCTCAATGCCCGAGCTGCCTTCTGGTGGTCAGTACACTCCCACAGGGGAAGCAATGCTCAGCCAGAAGCGGGGCTCACGGCTGGAGAGTGCAGCAGCAGTGGCGGGAGCCTCTCCACCTCTGCAGCAGCACTAAGGATTTCATGCACCAGGCCTCTAGTCATTAGCATATTACGCTTTGATTGATTGAACGCCTGACTGGACACTTAGCATATTAGGCTTTTATTATATAGGGTAATTACATATTGTATACTATATATATATATATATATATATTACATATATATATACATATATATATATATATTACATATATAAAACCTAAGCTGTCAGAAAAGCAAAACTACAAATAAAAGCACGTCAGGGTTCAAAAATGAGATTACAAGTCATATCAAAACCCACCCTGCCCTAAGGGAAGCGGTTTCCATTGCTGAGGTTGGGGGTACAGGAGAGAGAAGGGGAGGCCCAGGGCCTGGCTAATTGGGAGTTAGAGAGAAGGCACTGCCTAAAGTTAGGACCCCAAACTCTGGACTCTCTGCATAAAGTGACCTGGAAATAAACTCCACCACACAGGAGAAAAATGCCAGGAGACACACTGGCCTTTAGCTTGATGGGGAAAGGGGGCTCCTGATGGGGGAGGGGATCTTGAGACCCTGTGCCCGGTAGCTGGACTATGCAATGGTGTGTGGTCTGAACGCAAGCTACCTGTTAGAGCTGACAGACCTCAAAAGGAGAGTTTAATTCAAAATAACTAGGGCTGGCAGCGCCTCAGGCAATTGGCAGGAATACACAGGCATACCTCACTTTATCTTGCTTCCCAGTCATGGGGATTTCTTTCTTATTTTTTTTAAAATAAGCTGGAGGCAAGGCCATTCACCAGCAAAGAGATTATGACTTGCTTTGTTGGGGTGGTCTGGCACCAAACCCGCAAAATCTCCCCTTTGTGCCTGTATGCCACCATTATTTCAGGCAAACACTTCACTGCTTTCCTGTATCAGCACGCATGGTACACAGTACTCTGTGATAGGGATCAAGCCCAGGGCCAGGCTGAAGGTCCTCATTCCTGTTTCCACTTCTATCTATCATCCAGGTCTTGGCCAAATTGCCTTTGGTCACAGGTGCCTCGTCTGCAAAATGGGGTCATAACAGCACTGATTTTAAATAGCTATTGTGAGAGTGAAATGAGATAACCCACATTAAATGCTTAGGACTAGATCCAGTATATAAGTAGCAATAAATGTTGGTGGTAGTTGTTATTTTATGTCCATTTAATGCATATTAGTGTAAGCCATCTTATTCATTGATTAGTGCATTAATATTTTCTCCACTGTTCATTACTCAATTTTCCACAGGTCACAGTTTCTTATAGGTAGAATCAGCTTTATAAATTTTAACCAGTTATCTGCCATGTGTCCACAAAGGAAATCGCCTCCACATGCCATGATAATTTTGAATGTAATTTAAAAGATCAATTTGCAATGACTATTATAAAAATAAATATATTGCTCACAAATTGGGTGTTCTTGAATATTTTTAGTTGAAAATTCTCGTGAAAAATGATTTCTTAAAGCGTACAAAGGGTTAATTTTGGTTTTCTGCTTTGTACTTTCCTTGCCTCATGAATTTGTGCCCTTCACTTGCTTTTCCGTGAGCTTTCCCCAGGTCCACACCACTGTTCCTGTTCGGTTTCCAAGCAGAATGTGAGGCTCATTTATCATGGTCTCGTTTTTGAATAATGAAGGCACTGAAGGTGATTAAGACATCTCCAGTGACAGCTTTGGGGACGGTCCATCAGCCAGAGTGTGAAACGTTCCACCTCTGCTGTTTCCAAAATGGGCAATGATTTCCGTTTTCATCTCCTTTTGGCTTAAGTAAGCATTTAGGAACATTCTTCATAACCCCCGAACACCCAAGTATTTAGAACCGCCATTAAAAGGCTTGCTTCTGATGCGTGGTTTTATTGCACTGTGGTCAGGCGTGGGGCCTACATAATTTTTATGGCTTGAAATTTAATGAGGTTTTATTGCACCCCCAGTTTATGTAATTTTTTTTTCATGAACACTTGGAAATCCACTTTTATTCCATTTTATGGACATGAAACTTGATATATATTGATACCTTATATAATAAAGAGGTGATAAGCAAATTGACAGTCACACCCTTGCACAAGATGGCCACCCTCATGTGGTCACAAGATGGCAGCCACAAGATAGCCAGCAAGGGAGGGCAGTTGTGGGCGATCAGGCCAGCAGGGGAGGGAGGGCAGTTGAGGGGGGGAAGGCCTGCAGGGGATGGCAGTTGGGGGCCACCAGATATTCAGGGAGGGCAGTTGGAGGCAATCAGGTCGGCAGGGGAGCAGTTAGGCATCCATCAGGCTGGCAGAGGAGTGGTTAGGGGGTGATCAGGCTGGCAGGCAGAAGCGGTTAGGGGCAATCAGGCAGAGGCAGGTGAGAGGTTTGGAACCAGCAATCCTGGATTGTGGGAGGGATGTCCCAGATTGGAGAGAATGCAGGATGGGCTGAGGGACACCCACCCACCTCAGTGCATGAATTTTGTGCACCGGGCCTCTGAACAATTATATTTAAAAAACTGCCTTTGTCATTAACAATATGTTTTGCCCTTTCATTGGCTGAAACTCTCCTAATATATCCCATATTTTTTATCAGTTTTTGCTTTAAATATCACATGATGTGTGGCACCAATTCAAAATCATTAATCTAATGAAATATATTATGTATTTAATATATTTGTTACATATTAAAATAATGTTATTTATATTATATAATTTTATAGTGTATAATATATAAAATTGTATAAGTATATTTATATATTTTGTTGTATTTATAATATCTAAAATTAAGGTATCCACAGCATTTGTGTCTTCATATGTCTGACACATCCTAATATAAATTTTATTTTTAAAATTTATAATTTATTATAGTTGTGTTTCTTAAAGATAATAAGCACAGTTAAGCTATTGCTATTTTACAATTGCATTTATTTTTATTTTATTTTATTTTTTTAAAAATATATTTTTATTGATTTTTCAGAGAGGAAGAGAGAGGGACAGAAAGGCAGAAACATCGATGAGAGAGAATCATTGATCAGCTGCCTCCTGCACATCCCCCACTGGGGATGCGCCCGCAACCAAGGTACATGCCCCTGACCGGAATCAAACCCGGGACCTTTCAGTCCCCAGGCCGACGCTCTATCCACTGAGCCAAGCCGGTCCCAGCTACAATTGCATTTAAAAGAACACCTTAGGAATTTAATCAGGAAGGTAAAAAACCTGTACTTAAAAAATTATAAGATACTGAAGAAAGAAATTGTAGAAGATACACATAAATGGAAGCATATGTCATACTCATTGATATAAGGCTTAACATCATTAAATGGTCATAATACCCAAAGCAATCTATATGTCTGAGAGTCCTGGCTGTTCCCCATTCTCACCAACACTTTGTATTATAATCTATTATCATTATACTGGGTGTGTAGTTGTACCTCATGATCATCGTAATTTAACTTCCTCTGATGACTGAGGATGGTGAGCATTTTTCATGGATTTGCTAGCTATCCCTACATCCTCTTCGGTGATGTCTCTGTTAAAGTATGGGTCATCTGTCTTCTTGTTACTGTTGTGAGAGTTCTTTATATATTCCAGATACAAATCTTCCATCAGACCTGTGCTTTGCAAATATTTTCTCCCAGTCTGTGGCTTGTCATTTTATTTTCTTATTAATATCTTTTGGGAGAACAAAACTATCAGTTATTGATGAAGTCCAACTTATGAACTTTTTTCTTTTCCAGTTTGTGCTTTTTGCATATTACTTAAGAAATCTTTGTCTAAGTTAATGTCACTAAGTTTTGTTCCCCCTCTGCTTTCTTCCCTTCTGTTCTATGGTTTTAGCTCTCACATTTAGGTGTAAGAATCATTTCAAGCTAATCTCCGGAAATGGTACAAAGTGGATACTCCATATGGATCCCTAACTTTCTAGAAGCATTATCTCTTTCTCCTTTTATTTGCTTCCTTCCTAATTGCCACAGGCTTCGTTCCATTTGCAACCATCCTCTCCAATAACTTAGTTTCATTCTGCTTATAGCCTTACCAGTGGTCACATTGGAGCTTTAGAGAAACATCGGACCTTTTCTCACTGATGATCAGAGCCAAGGGTTCAAAATCACACCTGGGTTACACAACAAAACACACAAAAAACTTCGCTTCGAATCGCAAGGCACACCGCCCTAGGCCTTTTTACAATGCCAGCAGCTGGCTTCCTGTATGTTTTCAAGAGGGACTTTTGGCATCTGCATTCGGCTTTGCAAATGAGTAAGAGCAATTATTTACTCCACGTGCAACTTTTTTCAGTGCCAACCGCCTGCCCCTTCAGAACAAGACCTCTGCGTTCGTGAATATTCATTCCGATTACTTCTGTGGTTGGCTGGCTGCCTCTGGATGCCTTCTTCAGGAAGTATACACTGGTGTACAGTACGTGGGCTCCTGCACAGGGTGTCATTTTCCTGTTGTGTTTGTACATGGGAGAACTTGGCTGGTATTCTTGGGTCTCTGTCTTTTTTTCCCCCACCTCAGAACTAAGCAAACATTTTATTAGGACATGTATTATTGTAGTAGAAAAATGGACGTAGGATTTCTACTCCTCAAAGATGATATGGTTCTGTCCATCGGTTGCCCTGGCATTTCAGTGTAGTCTTTTTTTTTTTTTTTTTTTTTTTAATAACATATTTTTATTGATTTTTTACAGAGAGGAAGAAAGAGGGATAGAGATAGAAACATCGATGAGAGAAAATCATTGATCAGCTGCCTCCTGCACACCCCCTACTGGGGATGTGCCCGCAACCAAAGTACATGCCCTTGACCGGAATTGATTCTGGGGCCTTTCAATTCACAGGCCAACGCTCTATCCACTGAGTCAAACCGGTTTCGGCATCAGTGTAGTCTTAAACATCAAATGCTACCCCTGAGGCTGTCAACCACGCATGGCTGTGAGCCCCTGACAGGCAGCAAGTCCAGACTGAGAGGCTTACAATAGGCACTTGGTTCCAGAAATACAAAAAAGTACATAAAATATGTAAGCATTTTTTAGAATACCGATCCCATGCTGAAATGATAGTAATTTTGATATTCAGGGTTAAGTAAATATTATTAAAACGCAATTTACTTGTTTCATTTTGCTTCTGTTAAATGTAGCTGTTAGAAAATATACAATTACATCTTTTAAAAAATATATTTTTTATTGATTTCCAGAAAGAAAGGAAGGGGAAAGAGAGAGTGAGACATCAGTGAGAGAGGAATTATTAACGGACTGCCTCCTGCACACCCCCTCCTTGGGACTGAGCCCACAACCTGGGCATGTGCCCTGACCAGGATCGAAACCAGGGACCTCAAGGTGCATGGGGACATGATGCTCATTAACTAAGCCACACCAGCCAAGGCTTCAAAATTACATCTTGATATTCCTTTTGGACAGCCCTGCTGAAGCGTTGGACTGCTCGGATTCATTGCTATTTTGGTTCCACAAGGCTGAGTAATTTCCAGTCTTCTTTATGACCTTCATTTCCTCATGTGGAAATGAGTGGAAATCATTACACTCACCTCAAGGCTTATGGTGGGGATAAAATAAGATTATGCACGTAAGGCTATTACGCTGGCACATAATCAATTCTTATTAATGAGAGTTATTATTATTCTTAGTGGAAGGATTTTTTTAATCCTTATAATTCAAATATTTTTTAGCGTGTGCCCTGATGTGAACTTACAGCTGACTTACTTAGATTGTAGGGGCCCACCCCCTTTTGAGATCCATAAATAGAATTCTTTTTAGCTCTTGACAACTTTTCTTAGATTATATCACCCTTTGGATGGGCCCTCTAACACTGTGACCTTGAAGTGCCTGGGGCCCCTCGTATTTATTAACTTCTCACCACGCCACCTCAGCTGCTCCATCCCAGGGTGACATGCCAAAAAGTGTGCCTCATCTAAAAGCCACTCCCCACATCCAGCCTTTTATCCTTTTCAAGACATTTGGACAAAGACTCGTGTTCTCACTGCAAAAAGTTCCTTAATTGCACCATAATTCCCAATTAACTCGACTCACTACTTTCTCATTACCATCAAATACCTCTGGTCTTTCATTTATTTTTTTCATTTTCTGGTCCAGCTTATGTTCCAAAATTCATTATCATAACTATATACATGAGTCACTGAAGTTCTTTATATATATATATATATATATATATATATATATATATATATATAATATGTTTTATTGATTCAGAGAGAAGAATGGAGAGGGGAGAGAGGGATAGAAACATCATTGATGATAGAGAATCACTGATCGGCTGCCTCCTGCATGCCCATTGGAGATGGAGCCCACAACCCCGCATGTGCCCTGACCTCCTGGGTTGGCATCAACCACTGAGCCACACCGAGTAGGCACTGAAGTTGTTTTTTAACTCAAGTTCTGGAAGGGTGAGACTTGTGGTACAAGAGAACAGCACTGCACTGAAGGCCAGAAGAGCTGGGATTTTACACCGCCTCAGCCCTGATCAGCAGCGTTCTGCTATTTCCTCTGGCAAACGCTTTAGTAACCAAAGGGCAAGCGTGCTGCTTCCCTAGCATGGGACTCCTGAGAGGACACAATGGAATAAGGTATCCGAAGGCATATCCTCTTTATCCAGGTGAATGACCACCGATGAGATCAGAGCAATGCAACTGCAAAGGGATCAATGCTCGAGATGGGAGGGAGAAGGGTCAGGGGCCACTTAAATTGCTTTAACAGCGCTGAAGTCTCTGAGCGCAGACCAATTACAGCTCCTGGTGGGACATGTCACCTGTGTAGATCTGGAAAAACCGCCGCATTGTAAGGAAGCACAGAGAACGGCGGGTGTCTGACACAGAGACCGGGGTGAGCACATTCCAGGCAGGCAGCACCTTGGAAACCATGTGTCATACAAACATGCCAGAAGACACATGTGAGTGTCAGGTTAAGTACTGTGCGCTGCCACTCGGGGTTCAGGTGGAGGATTCTGGGAGATGAGGAGACAACTCAGGAAATATGCCAGTTTTCAGACACCTGGGACTCTTGATGCCACGAAATCACAGGGTATCCATGAGTGGAAGGGGAGGAAATAGAATTTGTTGAGAGCCTGCCGTGTGCCAAGCACCGTGCTTTTCATCCCAAGACCTCACTTACTGCATTCATCTTTACTCCGCAGCCCCAAACACAGAACCCAGGTATTTGTTGGGGCCACTACTGGCCAGGTTTCACCCTACACCTGGGCATAGAGATGAAATGTATAAGTGCTGCCCTCCTGGTTCTCTCATTTAGTGGGCACAGCAGATGAGTTAACGCACGGCAATCTCTACTCTGACGTTTGGTCTTCATTGATGCTCAGGACCAATGGAGAGACTCAGAACAATAAGACTTCAGTGGGTATTTCTGATCGAGTCTCGCAATGTGGAGGCGATGATCTCTTATCTCTGGAAGTATTCAAAAGCAGAAGAGTAATGACCATTCATGTAGAACATCACAGAAGAAAGGGAAAGGTTATACCGGATGAATGCCAAGTTCCCTCCTAATTAAGATTCTATGACTTGTAAGGGGAAAGGGCCCATTTATTAGGACACCCCGTTAGATAAAGAAACGTTTGCCAGTGTCTAGAGTGGACTGTACCAATGACACAGAAAGAGTCTTTACTAATGCGGATGGCCATTGTGGAGGGTTGTCTACAATTTTCCATGTCTCCTATGTAAAAGCCCAAGACCAGTCTTCTAAACACAGAAAGCTACGCTTCCAAACGCCTTTCACCCTCCACGCCGGTGCCTCGACCTCGCCTCTGCTGTGCCAGAGAGAAAAGCCGAACACAAAGCTGAGGTTGCTGGCCCGAGAGAACCAGCCCGCATCTTCACAAACCACCAGGATAATCCGGGAACCAGGAAAACAGCTCAGAAAATGCCAGATGTGAACCTGGCATTTAACCTCAGCCAGCCCTCCGGCATAATATGAGACCCAAAAGGAGAGAAGGAACAAGAGCTCAAGTCCGTAAGCTATTCTAGAAAAACAACCCCAGGTGGGTAGTCTCTTGTGAGAAGTCAGTCTTGCTCCTTTGTAGAAGGGGAAGGCGAGATGCATGGACACAGGTTTAAGAAGAGACATAAGAGGCCAATCACAGCTACTATCAAATCCATGAGTGGAAGGGGAGGAAATAGAATTTGTTGAGAGCCTGCGGTGTGCCAAGCACCGTGCTTTTCATCCCAAGACCTCACTTACTGCATTCATCTTCAACAGCAGAGGAGCGATCAGCTTTTGGAAGACAAACTCAGTGCGTTACTATCTGTCTCACCATCTTATTCAACTGCACAAGGCAATCCCAAAGGTCACGCATACTACCTTACTTCCCTTCTCTGCAGGGCATCGTAGAGCGGATCCTGTCCTCCATGAGACAGTCCCAGGCCCTCTGTCCTCTGCAGGCCAAGTCTCCCTTCCACTCATCCAGCCTTCCCCACCCCCATCCCCACCCCCACCCCCGGGTATGTGATCACCATCCTGCCAAGGGCTGTCCGTTTGGACGATGGCCTGGACCTGGCAATCATAAAACCCAAACCCAATGTTTGGAAGAGGGCTGTGTTGGGAAGAGTCATGTGTGAGGTCCGGGTGGCTTGCTTAACTCTCTGGGTTTCATTTGTCCAAAAGGCACTGTGAGTATTGGGCTTGCTTTCCACCGGAGACCCTGTGATTTCGTGGCATCACGAGTCCCTGCTGGCCGGAAATGCCCAGAAAGCACAAATGGATTCAGAAAGCACACCTTCCTAGGGGACAGACAGGTAGGGGGCAGTCTGCCCACCTTCCCTGGTGAGAGGAACAATGGGAGCTGGTCTCCCCAGCCTGCAGGGTGCCGAGAGGTCTCAGAGGCCTCTGTGGTCCTCCCAGGGGCCAGCACCAAGGCCCTGAGTGTGAGCAGGAAGCCAATTTTCAGAGTCAGACACCAGTATTTTCTGTAAATAGTCCTGCCTTCCACCTCACAAGCTCTCTGCGGCTGGGAGGGAGCAGGCATCGGGTCTAAGAGGGAAGGAGCTGAAGGAGGGTCCCCAGCTAGACAGCGAATCACGAAACAGCCTCCACCCCCCCTCCCTTCACCAGCTCCGGATCCTCCTCGCCCCAGGGTGGCCTGGGGTGACTTTGTGGGCCAAGCAGGGGCCAGACCATTTCTCCTGAAGTATACAACCCCACGTCCCACGCCGCTTTGCTTGGGAAGGGAAGAGTCAGCCATCAGCCCTGGCATTTATTAGCTGCCTGCCTGCTCTCAGGCAGAGACTCTTCAACTCTGCACTTCGAGTTATACATCACCCCCGAGAGGGAGGCAATACGATTCTCGCTCCGCCCCCCGGGTTGTCATGGGAAGTGAGTGACAGCAGGCCGCCATCCACAAAGCTCGACAGGAAAGCCAGCCCCCTTCTTGCCCTGGTTCTCCCCGTGGGTTCGCAGCACAAAGATGCCCTCAGTCCTGCAGCTTGTGAGTCCGGAGCCTTGGAGGCCGGGACTGACCAGGCCGTGTGAACAGGAGGAAGATGGGTCAGCATCTCTCAGGCCGCGGAGACGAGCGGCGTACTGGTCCCCTCGGATTTCCCGAGGCTCATCTTTACTCATGCCCCCGTCCTTCAGAAATCTCCTTTCCCCACTTCTCCTTTCTGCATCACAGACACAATCAGGGGTTCACAGGGGTATTTCTGAGGAAGGCTGTTCCCAGCAGCTGTCCGAGGGAGCTCAGGAGCTGGATGGCTGAGGCTGCCCACCAACGCGCCTCCTGAAGGCACTGAAGGTCCCAGCACCACCCGCCCTGCCTCTGCCCTTCCTCCCCCAGTGTCCCTAAGGGATGGGTTCGCTGTGCTCCTGCGCTGGTGCACCTGTCCTGGAGAGACACCCACCTGTCCCAGGGCTGCGCTGGGCACGTGACGTGGGTGGTACAGGGGCAGCTGCCTTATTTGCGCCTCTGCAGGGTCCCTGCCCAGTGGCCTCAGGATGCCGTGAGCCCTGGCAGTGAAGGAGAACCCCCTTCCTAATGACTCGAATACCCTCAGGGACCCAGCCCCGTGTTATTGTGTACCACTCCTTTAGCAAACTTTTTCTAAAAAAAGTATCGGTATTTGTATTGATTTCAGAGAGAAAGGGAAAGGAAGAGAGGGAAACGTCAATGATGAGAGAGAATCATTGAATGGCCGCTTCCTGCATGCCTCACACTGGGGATCGAGTCTGCAACCTGGGCATGTGCCCTGACCAAGAAACGACCCTGGGACCCTTCAGTCCACAGGGCAGTGCTCTATCCACTGAGCCAAACCACTAGGACTAGCAAACTTTTAAAATACACACACACTCACATATTACTTTTTATTGAGTTCAGAATGGAAGAGAGAGGGAGAGAAAAAAAACATCAGTGATGAGAGAGAATCATTGATCGGCTGCCTCCTGCATGCTCCCCTCCTGGGAATTGAGTCTGCAACCTGGACATGTGCCCTGGCTGGGAATTGAACCCGGAACCCTTCAGTCCACAGGCCAATGCTCTATCCACTGAGCCAAACCAACTAGGACTAGCAAACTTTATAAATATATATATAAAATTGAGTTCAGAGAGGAAGGGAGAGGGAGAAAGAGAAACATCAATGATGAAAGAGAATCACTGATTGGCTGCCTCCTGCATGCCCCCCCTCCTGGGAATTGAGTCTGCAACCTGGACATGTGCGCTTGCTGGGAATCGAACTGTGACCTCCTGGTTCATAGGTCTACACTTAACCACTGAGTCACCACAGCCGGGCCATTTAGCAACCGTCCTCTCCAGGCACAAGGATATGAGGGCGATGAAGGGCAAACGGGACGCCGCTGGTCCTGTTGGCACTTTCTGTCCTCAGTAGAGAGAGACATTTACCTGCTCATCACACACAGATGAGAAAGATTACACTGCGCCATGAGTTTATTGAGAAATGCTGGTGATCCCATGACAACATATGACAAAAGAACCCCTGTGTGATGACAGAGGCACGGAGGGGCTCCCCGAGGGCAGGCAGACCTAGGAGAGAGCTGGGTCACCTTCCAGACCAGCACAATTCAGCGAGCGGTGAAGGAAAGCCAGCTGCAATCTTATTGCCGAGGGAGGGCCTTGCATTTGATTTGTAAAAGGCATAACATCTGTGAAGTGCAAGGAGACTATGTGTGCCTGTCCATGCTGCTTATGCAAACGAATGTGGGATTGACCTTTAGCATTGGGGGAGAGAAGGCTAGCTAGGAACAGGGGTGAAGGGACAGAGTAACCTGTACCCGGGCCCCCTGGTGGAGGGAAGTGGCAGAGCAAATCTGAAGACCAAGGGAGAAACCAAGGGTGGCATGAGGTGAAGCTGAAGGAGGCAGGAGCCAGGCGGTGCAGGAAAATGCGACTCAGCTAAAGACCCCGCAAGGTTTCACAGGGAGGAAAGGGGGTGGCGATGCTGGGGCTGGCTTCTGGGGAGGTCGACTCATGCTGCTGATGGAGAAGGCAGAGACTAGGGTGCTGGCAGGGGAGACAGCAGCAAACCAGGGAGTGGCATGGTTGGACACGGGGTGAGGGAAAGGGTCCCACCAACGACAAATTGCTGGGCTCTGGATGAACAACTAAGTAGAGAGATGGTCGTGCTAAGAGCCAGGAGAGGCTCAGGTTGAGAAGAATGGGTAGTCCTCAATGGACTCTTACCAGATTCCAATCTTGGGGAATAAAGGAATGTGGGAGACGGGTATGAAATTGGTAGGAAAATCAAATGCAGGTGTTGGGGGTCCTGCCTGGCCCAGCCAATAGCAGAATCGGGCCGGAGGACAGGACCCTGCCGACGATATCCTTTAGAATTCACCAAGTGTGTATTTTCCAATTCTCTTTTTTTAAGGCCTAGAGCCCTCAATCCACATGGCTAGTGGCAAGTAAAATAATGAACAGCAGGTCTACCTGCCCTCAAGGGGGCAGTAGAGAGTGGGAAGACCCATCTCGTCCTTCCCACTCCCCCTCCTCCAAGAGCTCCTGGAAGTTCTGGTGGATTACAGTTCTGGGTACCTTACTCCTCAGCCTCCCGACTCTCCCCAGACTCCACCACAGGCTGCACAGCCAGGAGCCTTTTAACCCCATGTTGCCTCGGCTGCAGGGAGCGGGGCATCTTTAAGGACCTGCTGCACTTCTGGCCCTGCGGGGCCTTCACATGAGCCATCTTATTTGATCCCTTGGCAGCCGGCACTGTCCTACTCATCCAGCAGCTGATGGAGCCAGGCTCAGAACCCGGATCAGAGTTATTCCGAGGCAGGCCAGGAGGTGAACGCGGGCTTTTTGTTTTCTGCTATTTGTCTTTTCTTAGAAAGCAGAGGGTACAGGCCCAGCTAGCATGGCTCAGTGGTTGGGCGTCGACCTATGAACCAGGAGGTCACGGTTCGATTCCCAGTCAGGGCATGTGCCCGGGTGGCTGGCACCAGCCCCAGGGTGTGGGGTATGTGGGAGGCAGATGATCCATGATTCTCTCTCATCATTGATGTTTCTATTCCTCTCTTCCTCCCCCTTCCTCTCTGAAATCAATAAAAATAGACACTTGTTTAAATAGCAGAGGGCAAAGGCTTGCAAGGGACACGGAGACAGGAGAATGCAGGAGGAGGAGGCGGACACAGCCTTCTGCGCCAGATGCGGCTTGCTCCTCCCCTACACCCGGGGAGACAGAGTGGCTTGCTTTTACCTTAATTAGCGCAGCAATTTGCTAAATTCTGTTTTTCCCTTTTTGAGAGTGTTAATCAATTTTAGCTCAGAATAGATTGGAATGGCACACAAATTACCACGACAATCCCCAAACGCTGACTTCTGAGCGTCTCCATCAACCTCAGGGCCTGAAATACGGGGAAATCAGCAGCGCTGGCCGGCATTTCTGCGATCTATTTAGAGTGTTATGGCTCGGAGATGAAAATATAATGGCTTTATGAGGTTTGGAACAAGCAATTTGCTGGAATCCGCCTCATGCCTAGGTGTGGAGTCCTCCCCAAGGTGACTGGAGACAGAGCATCACGCATTTCTGCAAAGTTACACGTTCCTCTAACAACAGCAATTTGTTAAACCCACAAACACGACGGGGTTCCAACTATGCAGCACACGACAGAAAAGGACCAGATGGGCCCTGTCCCCGCCCCCATGAAGAAGGTCCGAGACTGGCAGTGGACGGACAAGCGAGGAGAAAATGTGTCCTCTTCTCTGGGAAACTGGGAAAGGAGGTGGCAATGCATCTGAGTTCCCAAGGGTGAGCAGGAGTGATGACAAGGTGAGTGGAAGGGCATGTCAGTCAGAAGGAATAGCACAAGCAAAGCTTGAAACACAGCAGAGAAGGCGGAGAGAACCAGTAATACCGTGAATTTGCAAGAATGACAAGAGCGTCCAGAGCCAGGATATGCAGAGACATCTTAACCAGATGTTGACGAAAGCACAGTGGCACAACAGGATTTTAAGCGAGGGAGTGAGGGGATCAAATGAGTCTCATCTGACTAAAACCCTACAGTACAACATAATCTTACCTAATAATAGACAAGCATGTAAACTGACCATACCTCCGCTATACCCACAGCCAATCAGGAGTGAGTATGCAAATTAACCCAATAAATGCTGGAAACCAAACATTGTCACTAGTGGTTAAATGTGAAAAGGGAATCCGGAAGGCTGGCCAACCTTGATTGCTCTGAATGGTCAGAGCTATTCACTCATTGTTTAGTTGAGACTTTGGTAGTTTAGGCAACCTCCACCTGTTAATCATATGTAAATTCTTGCTGATTGTCTATTATTGGAATTTCCTGCCAAAAGGATATGGGTGTTTCCCACAGCCTCAATAAAAAGGGATACCAAAGGCCAGAGCAGGGGTAGTCCTCCCCTTAGAGGTGGACTCCCACCTGGCCCCCTATTTTTCCAAATTAATTCTTTTCCAGTCTCTTTTCATTTGTGTGTGGCCTTCTCCAGAATACAGAATCCTGAAGAGGCATCCTGAACCACACAGGATGTGGATAAGGGATCCCACAAATAAATATGGTGGTTCCTTTGCATATGCAGGCATGGAGCAGGAGCATCAGGGAGGGGCAAGACGCCTGCTAGGAGGGGTAGGGGGAAGGCTGAGGGAGCTACAGGAGCCGTGCTGCGGCCAGGAGCAAGGACTTGCAGGCTTCCGGGGAACCGGGAGTGAAGCCAGGGGAAGGAAGGCATATTCTTGCACGAATATCGTGCAATGGGCCTCTAGTCCTTAATTTTTACTCGGCAGTCTTTTAAAACACATTCATATACATCCTCTTCTTTGAACCTCTTAATCCCTCCTGAGGTGAGCATGGTAGCACCTTTCTTCTGGTGAGAAAACATGCCCAGCAAAGGTACAGGTTATCCACTTTGGGTCCTGTGACCCACATCCATGAATCCAAGCCCAGGTCCATTGGAGGCAGAGTTCAGCATTTATTTACCTCACTGGGCAATGGATTATAATCTAGATCTCTTCCCGATAAGTACCAGGCCCACCACCTGCAGCCTCCTTAGAGAGGCGTGGGGGAGGGAGCAGCACAGCCTGCCTCTGAGCTCCCAGCCTCCAGGCAGCCTTGTGCTAAGTCCAGATGCAGAGTCCAGCTTCCAGCCTCCCATGCCCTGAGGGGCCAGAACTGCTCAGACACATGGACACGGTGAGCTAAGGAAGCGGTTGCTTTAAGGCTTTGGAAGACAAAAGCAGACTCGGGTGGCAGCACCCTCAGTGATCCCAGGCATTTCCAGTGGGGAGCTGAGACTTTTGCCTGGCTGAGGTCCCCTAAACCAGAAACAAGAAGAGCTCCCAGTCGAGGAGACCGGGAGGCACCCCCCAACTCCCGGTACCTTGAGCTCATCAGCATTATAGAAGTCCACGCGCACAGCGGGCACCATCCAGGTCTGGAAGAGCGTGGCCAGGATCTGCTCGGCGATGGAGTCGGCGATGAGGTGGAAGTGCAGAGGGTTCCGCCTGTGGGGAGTGGCAGGGTGTGGGTCAGCAGGGAGCACTGAGCCCCAAAAGCACACCCTCACCCCTCACCCACCCTCACCAGTGGCCGGTTTCCAACAGCACCTGGGAAAGCAAATCAGGCATGAGACCAAATCAGTGCCCGCTGGCGAGGGTGGCGGGGCCGACAAGGAGTGAAGACATGTTACCAACCCAGCCTTGCAGGTAACGACAAAGACCAGGCGGGTGAAATGGCCTGAGACACACCATCCGAGCCAACCACCGCACCTGTGAGTTAGACACCTGTGTTTCCTGGTGTCCTCAGTGGAGCACGTGTGACACCTGGACTGGCCCTTATTTCTGGCGTCCTTAGTCCGGCTGGTGGAGCCCACACCGTCCTGAGGTCTGTTTCCTGCTTGTTTTTTTCCCAAAGAAAACCAGGCACCCCAGAAGGAGTCACCTGGGCTCGTCACTGGATATCAGTGTACCTCGCTGTTCACGTTTCTACAGCTTTTCTCATCCCACCTCCGTCAGCCAGCCCTTACAGAGGCGGCACTCTAGCACAACCCAGCACTGCACAGGGCAAAGCTGGGTTCACTCCCAGAGCTGGCATTCAGGAGTGCGGACTTCCGAGTGTCATGTATACCTCCCCACACCTGAGTCAGGTATTCCTCCCCACACCTGTGTCAGATATACCTCCCAAAACCTAAGTCATGTATACTTCCCCACATCCGAGTCATGTATATCTCCAGACACCTGAGTCGTATATACCTCCCCACACCTAAGTCATCTATACCTCCACACACCTGCTGCTTCCTCTATAAAATGTTGGAAACTCCTCTTCATCAGGCCACTGTGCTAATTAACTAAAATAAGTGCCATCTAAATGCATATCAACAATAAACATACATAGAATATTCATAAAGAGCAGATATGCCCTCTTGAGGGACTACCAGGCACAAAGCAATAGTTCGATGCAGAAGAACGACATAAATGCTATTGTGCTGTAAAATAACATAAGTGGGCAGGATGAAAAGAGAGGGACAGACTTCCTGGCAGGCTGGGATAGAGTATGGGCCTCCAAGGATCTGAGACTTGCAATCTCTATGAGGAAGAGAGCCAGGCCGGCTTGGGGAACTCCACAGGCAGCGATCACTCCTGGGATTCGGGACATTAACCTGGCTACAGAGGAGACACAGCAGCCCCGGTAAGAGGAACAGGCGTGTAGAGGAGGATGCTGAAAGCATTCCTGTGAGGTGGTCCCTCCGTGACCTTCCTCTGGTACCAAGTGCCTTCCCAGAAGGGAGGGTAAATCTGCAGACACTTAGCTCACTGTTAGGGCAAAACTAGTGTGTGCATGGCCCACGGGGCCAGTGTGCCCCATGCACTCCCCTCGGAAAACTGTGAAAATGCTCAACCGGGCACATGGGGGCTTCCAGTGCAGGTGACATGTGCTGACACTGATTCATCGTGAGAACTCGGTCCTGCCCGCCACACCTCTCGGTGGCACCGGAGAAAGCATCTGAGAGCATTGCCCAGACCACTTCTCCTGGAGTCTCCATGGAAACCAGGTTTCCCTCGAGCTTTAACTTGCTAATCCACTGCCAACCAGATGGTCTCCCCTTCATATTCCACAGGCCCCTTGGAATCAAGACAGCCCAATCACAACCCTCCTACCCCACCAGGTTACTAACTGTGGAGTTCTTGTTCAGGACCATCTCGTCCGTGGGGACAGACCGGGGTCTGTCACTCATGGGTATGTTCCAGCCCCCAGAAAAATGCCCAGCATATTACATGAGGGCTCATTTTGTCCTAGCTTGTCCCCTCACACAAGCCTATAGGTACTATTACTGAGTTACTCAGCAATTCCACTCCTAGTTATGTACAAAAAAATACATGAAAATGTGGTAAGGGGAAAGGGGGCCAAATATATGGTGACAGAGATGACCTGACTTTGGGTGGTGGGCACACAATGCAATATAGATCATATTCATAGTAAGGTACATTTGAAACCTATATGATCTTATTAACCAATGTGACTCCAATCTAAATATATAAAAGCCTAAGTGACCGGCCGAACGGTAGCTATGACGTGAACTGACCACCAGGGGGCAGAACCTCAACGCAGGAGCTGCAGAGTGACAGCAACTTTGTACAGTGCCCTCTCGCACTCTGGGACCCCTCGGGGGATATTGGGCTGCTGGTTTAGGCCCAGGCGGAGGGACCCCACCTGCCAAAGCGACTTCACTCACTGCACAGATGCCCTTCGAGCCACAGTGCCACCCCAGGTGTGGTGGCTGGGGCGGGACCATAGGAGGTTGGCTCCAGGGTGTCTCCATGCCATCTCTGTTACACCTCTAAGTACAACAGATTCACTGAGCCTTGCCATCACCAGCTCTTTCTTTTCCTCCAAATTGCAGTTCCAGGGTGTCTCCATTCCATCTCTCCCAGTCCTGCCCTGCAGGCCACCTTCTAATTAATTTCCTTTCAATGTGCATGAATCTGTGCACCAGGCCTCCACTAAGTTTAATAAGAAAATAAAGTCTCTTTGCCCTAAAACAAACAAAACATATGTAAAAAGTTAGTATACAAATCTCCATAGCGGCATTATTCAAAAGTCAAGACTTGGAAACAACCCAAATGGCCACCAATTGGTGAATGGATAAACCAAAAGCGGTAACCCATAAAAAGGAACATTATTGAACAACGAAAAAGGAACGAAGTACTGACAGGTGCTATGTCATGGATGGACCTTGACAATATTATGGTAGGTGACAAAAGCCAGCCACAAAAGACTAAATGATATTGTATGATTCCATTTCTAGGAAATGTCCAGAGTGAACAAATCCATAGATAACGTAGATCTGTGGCATCATGGGTTAGAGGTGGAAGTGACTGCTACTGGGTGTTAGGATTTGCTTTCGAGATGATGAAAATGGCCTACTGTTAGATAGCAGTGATGGTTGCCCAACTGTGAATACACTGAAGACCAACCAAGTGTACACGTCTAAAAAGTGAATTTTAGAGTAAGTGAGCTACAACCCAATACTTCCTCCTTTGCCTGAGAGGGGGAGTGACGGTCCGAATAGTAAGTTTGGGAGCGGAGTCAGCCTGGTGGGCTGGCACTTTTGCACTTCTTCCTCGGGGGGCTGTGCTGTTGTGCACTCAGGGGCTTGCCCAGGTGAGGAAGGCCCATAACGGTCCAGTTGGCCTCTGACCAGAAGGTCAACCCAATTCATAGGGCCAAAGCGGGAGCCTGGTCCTGCCCACATTTGCAAGGACACCCCAGAGTTCAAAACAACGAAGGTGACATGCCATTCTCCCTGTGTCACGTCTGAGTCTTGTCTCACATCCGGTTCCTAACTCACAAGGTAAACACCAGTTTTAATCACAAGGCCCTGCAAATTCCAAGATCAGTCCAAGGCCAAGTCCCCATCCTGTTCTCTTTTCTTATGAGGGAGATGCCACAACAGAGGCTAAGGACACAGTTATACCGAAGTGAATTCCATCCACTAATGACAGTTAGGTCTCATTCACAAGAATCCGAAAGGGATTAATTCTCTCCATCTTTTTTCCAATGCGACCTAATTTTATATCTATACAACATCTGACATAGCCTTTTATACCCGTCACCGGTTATATGTGCATTTTTGGGAATGTTGTTTTAAACGAAGGAGAAGAGGCTCCTGCCGGTACAGGCAGGCAGTGTGGGCCCCAGACAGCTTCCTTGGGTTCAGATGCACAGACATTGCTGCAGACATCAAACAAGACAGAGCTTTTACAACAAAGAAGCGAGCGAGTGCGTGCCTCCTCTTCAGCAGGGCCTGCCACTCGGCTGGTAATCAGCGAAGCTCTGGCCGCCTCCATCGCTCCCCTGTTCCAGGGCGGGATGCAATAAATACGGCAACACAAAAAGGCAGAGGTGATTAAACCTCAGGGTTCTCCTCACCTTTCCTTCCTTATCCTGTCAGGAATGTGCCAGGGCCCCTGCAAGGCAACCCAGGGTCTGTTTATATTAAACTGCGCAGGGACATCTGAGCTGAATAATCCTTAATTATCAAGTCGGGAATGGAACTGCAATTTGGAGAGGGAAAAAGATGGCAATCTGAAGGCTCAGTGAATCTGTTGCACTTAGAGGTGTAACAGAACTCACTGCAGGAAAACGTGGCAGCCAGATGAGGTTTTTTCCAGTGAGAGGTCTTAGGGTGAGGGAGGACAGGTGGCCTTGATAACATGGGGTGATTCAAGGACAAGCCAGTTTCATGTCAGAACAGCTCTCCATGGGAGAAGAACAAAGCCACTTTCCAGAAAATTCCAAAGGCTTCCATTGTAGTAAGAGCAGCATGGACTCTAGGGTTTGCAGAGGAAAGGTTGAAATCCCAGGAGAATCCCTTACCAGTGAGCTTGAACAAGCTCTTTCACCTCTACATGCCTCGGTTCCCTCATCCACTCATGGGGATAATGGCATTTCTTGACCGGACTGGGATGAAAGTCTAATAAAATGGTCAAATAAAAATATGTGATGCTTGGCATCTGACCTACACAAGTTCGTTCTCTGATTTCATGTGCATGTGCATAACCACAGAGCATAAGCTCTCTTGTCCATTTAAAGGTATTACCCTGACCATATTTTTCATTCTTAACTTTATTGAGCTACTAGAGACGCGGTCCAGAAATCTGTGGACAGGCAGGGTCCCTAGGCCTGGCCGGTGATCAGGGCCCATCAGCAGGGCAACCAGCAGGGTGATGGGGGGCGAGGGAGCTCACTTGCACCTGCCTTGGCTGGCCTAGCACCTCCCGCTTGCTGGCTCCACCCCCTGCCGCTGCTGATGCTGGTGGGGGCCTATGAGCTGGGGACAGCTCCTGTGTTGAGCGTCTGCCCCCTGGTGATCAGTGCGCATCATAGCGACCAGTCGTCTGCTGCCATTCAGTAGATTTGCATATTAGGGTTTTATATAGATAGCTGTCAAATAAAAATTATATATATTTTAAGGTGAACATGAAATAGAAGCATTTAAGGTGATGGCTTCATTATGTATACATTATGAACCAAGCATGACAATCGAGTCAATTAACACAGTCATCCTCTCCTGTAGTTATCATTTTTTCTTTTCTTTATTCCATGGTAATGTCTTAAGTCATCCAGGCCTTTAAAACTTCCATTTCATACTCAGTTCCCCAAAAATACCCACCTGAGAGGATGAAGGCGACTATGAAGAATCACAACAATGATAGCAATGTCTACATGCCCTCCCCCCAATGATAAATGAAAAATGATACTCAAAATGGTAACTAATTTTTTTTTTTTTTCCCCTGAATGAAAGCTCAGACTTTGAAGCGAGGTTGACAGGAATCAAACCTGGCCCTGCCCATCCTCTCTGCACTGACTTAACATCTTGGTCCTCAGTTTCGTCAACTGTAAAATGGGGACAATAGCAGCATCCACCTCAAAGAAACCCATGCACTCCTATCTGAAAAACACGTGGAACAGAGCCTGACGCATTCCTGTTTGTTAAATAAAAAAAAAAAAAATGCAGGGATGCTTCATACAGAGCATCCCCTCTGGAAGTCAAAACAGGCTCAGTGACAGCTTTGGGACAAGTCAGAGCTCCAAGTACAATGACCTGCCTCCTGGCTCCCAGCTCACAGATGGCAAGACCAGAAAGAATCCCCATCTAGCTCTGGTTCTTGGCTTTATTCAAACCCTCGTTCCTCCCTTCACAGTCTGGAAACTGCTTCTGTAGTAAGTGTAAACCTGAATAAGCAATGAGACAGAGGCAGAGACTGGCCACGAATATGCTGTTACAGCCTCCATGGTCTTCAGGGGCACATGTGAAATTAAGACAAACAAACAAACAACAACAACCCCAAACAAAACCCAGCTGCTTGATATGCACAGGGAGGGAATCACCACGCTCCCTCCTGTGAACAGGACTGCTGAGTGTGAGAGTAAGTAGATCATCCCAGCGAGCAAATATTAAATTTTTACAAGCTGGCCAACTTTCCTGCCCAGGAGGTAAACACGTAAGTTACTAAATAAATATTTTCTTCCTCAGCTCGCTAAAAGCGCCGTTTCCTTGAAGAGCAGCTGTATTTCCCAGTTTATTTGCAAATGGGATTGAAGTTACAGGCTTCTCCATATTTTTCTCTAACCATCTTTCCAGCTAGGTGACAAAGACTTTACATGGTGCTGCTTTCTGTTACATTAACCTTTGTTCCCCTATATCTTGAATCTATTATATTCTCACCCAGCTTTTTCTTCACCATAGAGGCTGCATACTGAGATGACCAAAATAAATGTAAAGAGAAAACAAAAGCAAAATTGCCCCCAACTACCACATGCAAAAAAATTCCATTTTTAAATTTATTTTCTGCTAGTCTTCTACCCCCTGTATTTACACCAGGAATATGTGTATCTGTGGACATGGGGCACGTTTATATAGTGGAATGATACTATGCATATGTTGTTGCTTTTTGTTGTGTTTTTGTTTTTTGTTTTTTTTTAATCCTCACACGAGGATATTTTTCCATTGATTTTTTAGAGAGAGTGGAAAAGAGAGGGAAAGACAGGAAAAATACCAATGTGAGAGAAAACATCAATTGATTGCCTCCTGTATGCGCTCTGACCAGGGCCCAGGCCAGGGAGGAGCCTACAACCAAGGTATGTGCCATTGAGCAGAATTGAACTCAGGACCCTTTGGTCCACAGGCTGGCACTCTATCCACTGAGCCTAACTGGCTAGGGCAGTGGTCTGCAAACTCTTTAGTCAACAGAGCCAAATATCAACAATACAATAATTGACATTTTTTTGAGAGCCAAATTTTTAAAACTTAAACTTCTTCTAACGCCACTTCTTCAAATGGCCAGGCCGTGGCATTTTGTGGAAGAGCCACACTAAAGGGGCCAAAGAGCTGCATGTGGCTTGAGAGCCACAGTATGCCGACCACTGGGGCTAGGGCATGCATACGTTTTTGAATTCTGCTGTCACTTATTTTGTATCATAAAATATTATTTATGTCTATGTTATGACTTCCTTCTAGAAGCCAACCAAGTATGTGGTTGAGTGTCATAGGATGTCCCATTTATTTGACCTTACTGTTTATAAGTGCTATTCAAATTTTTCTAACTATAAGTAATATTTCACAAAAGCCTATTTGCATTAGGATTAGCCTTTTAAGACAGAGCTCCTAACTCAGTCATGTCAGATCATGGTCTTGAGCATAATGCTGTGACATGTCTTTCCAAAAAGCTGCCATAGCCGTTTTCAGTGTGTGAGTGTCCGTATCACTCTTTCCCTACCTTTCATAACACAGCGTGCCTACCGTCAGCGGGCGGACTGCAGAAGTAACATTGATTTCAAGTAACAAAGCAAGCCTTCCATGAAAATCTGCCGAAAACCTCGTCTGGAAAACAAATCTAATTACTGTAATTCACAGCGAAAGCCGAAAGCGCCTCCCTGCCCCACTATTATTATATTATTCTTTCCATTAGCAGGTGCTTGGTTTGTCAAAGAGCTTTATCATCCTGTGTGCGTTAATCCCCTTAACGTGTTGTTGAGGCAAGGGAGCTATTTATAGCTGGGCTTTCTAAGCGGAAAACCTGCTGTCTCCCTATCTAACCTCACGAGCCCCTGCCTGTCAATGCACAGAACCATTCTCATTGGTGGGATTTCTTGGGTGGGAGGGAGGAAGTGGTTATTTGGTCACTGACTTGGGGTGCAGGATTTTCATAAACCTCAGGAATATGTGCTTCTTTCTCAACTCTCCAGACCTCCCTGATGGTGCAACCACTGCTGCTTTTCCATTTACATTTCTATTATACACGGTGCTTTGTCGTTACCACAGGAGTATAAGTTTGCATTCAACAGAACTCTCACCATTTCAACAGCTTTCGGGATTATCGGGTTTTGTAGCTAAAGCAACAGCAATAATATTTACTGTGACCTGAAAACTGGCCATAAATTTGAAAAATAACAGTGGACTGTCTGTGGTCATGCAAATACGCTTCTCTAAAGAGTGTTTTTTTGTTTTTTCCCCCGGATAGGGAGGGACCGGAGTTCTTTAGTGGAGAGAAGGAATGAATGCATCAAAGGCTGATTACCACTCATCGAATTCCATGCTCAGGCCCCGAAACACCTGGTTGCAAGTGGCCGATGAAGATGAAGAACCAAGCGGAGTCTCAGAAAGCACACAGGAGCCAGGCGGTGTGGGAGGGGCGTCCTGCCACACGTGAGGAGATGTGGGGTAGAGCCCCACTTGGCATTTCCACTTCCTTCCTTTCTCTGAGGTTACCATGCCAACTGAACAGGGCGATGAGGAGGAGCTGAGAGCCCCACCCCTGAGGGTGTAAGGATCATGGCTGCTGGCTTCTCCCAACCCCCTCCCCCGCCAGGAGGCAGTGATGGATGTTTTGTTACCCTGCTGGCTGATTGCAGGCACATAAAGGAGGGGGGTGGGTGGGGGATGGACAGCAAAAGAACCATCCAGGTGAGGTCAGTACGAAGAGCCACGCTAATTATGTTCTTTTCAATCAAGTAATTTTTAGGGTGAGTTGGTCAGCAGCAAAAGTGAACTGAGACAAGAACTAACTAATGTCTAAAGCAAGCAAGTCAAACTCGCAGCCCACAGGCCACATGCCTCATTTATTTGGCCTGTGTTAGCCTTTTGAGTTTGACATGCTTGGTCTAAAGAGTTCAAATGACCTGCTAAAAACCAGTCAGGAAGACGGTGGTATAAATGTGAAACTGAACTAGGTTTGAGGCAGGTATATTCGTGAACCGGTTAAAATAAATATATCTTCAGGTTCTTTCTGAATGCAGTCCCCTAGATTCAGTTGATGGAGCATATGATGTGTGTTATGGACTTGGCTAAGATACTAGAAATACAGAAAAAATAAGGCACGGACTCTGTCCCCACAAGTCCCACACTCTACTACAAAAGACACAACAGAAGTCGATGAATACAAAGTAATAAAAATAAGAGCAGAAAGATGCACAGGGCACTCTGGGCTGGTAGGAGGGGCGCCCCAACCTAGACCTACACCTCCAGGAAGGCTGCCTGGTAGAAATGATGCGGAGTATTGAAGAGTAGGGCGAGTTTGCAAGTTAGGGTGGGAAGAAAGGAAGAAAGAGGGGAGAAACGGGCAGACAGAGCTGAGTGAGGGCAAAGAGCAGGCAGGGCACACTGGGCACACCTGCATCAGGTGGGGGTGCGACTAGGTCAGCGTTGCTGGAGCGTAAAGTATCAGCAAGGGGAGGAGAGAGAGAGCACCGCTGGGGATGACATCCGATCCGGATGGTCTGTGTGACACTGTAAAGAGATTCAGTTCTCTCCCCTGGATGAGAAGAAGTCAATGCAGGGCTTTGAGAAGCCAAGTTTGCGTGTCTGAAATACCCCCTGGCTGTGGGGAGATGGGAGAAACAAGAGCCAGAGAGACTAAGCATACCTGGACTCTGCCAGTCACAGTGGGAGGAGAGGAAAGGATAGAGAGGAAAAAGTTGTTCAAGGGAGAACCCTGAGGCCCTGGTAATAGATGGGCTGGTCGGGGGGCTGAACCCAAGATGAACCCTGTTTCCTGCAGGGTCGGCAGCGCTTTGGGTGTCCATCATTTCTCCTGTCTCTGTTGATGCCACTGACAGTTGGATTCTAGCATCAAACTATCCATTCATCTCTGATCAACTGAACGCAGAGTTTTTTGTGTGACTGTTCCTACTGCTGAGAACCTTCTGGATCCTGACCCTATCACCTGACACATGTGTGCGCTGTTGGCTAAAGCTCTGGGTAAGCTTCATCCAAACCTTGGGAAGCTTCTTTGAACAGAGCCAATGACACTGGCTGGAACTGGGGATTCGATCTGGATAGACCGAAAGTATGCCGAGGTATCAATCAAGACAGAGAAGGGACAGAGGAAAGTCCCGGGGGGGGGGGGGGGGGGGAGTGGAGGCCAATGCCTGGAATTTAAGGGGGAGAAGCAATGACTCAGGAAGGCGGGCACCTCCCGGAGGCAGAGGCATCTGTCCTTCATGGGGCTGGTTCCATGCGGACCCCTGGGGCCATGGGTATCATCTGCAGGCTGGAATTTGCACTTTCAGGTAAGGCAGGGCCTCTCTAAAGGTCAGGAATGGCCAGAGGTGGGTTGGGCTACAGTGGAAAAGAGAATGCAACCAACCTATTTTAGTTTGCTAGAGCTGCCGTAACAGAATTCCACAGATTCATACAAAATGCCACAGACTAAGTGGCTTCACCAATAGAAAGAATTCCTCACAGTCTGGAGGCTGGACAAACAAGACCGAGGTGTCGGCAGGGCTGGTTTCTTCCCAGGCCTCCTGTCATAGCTGTAGATGCTGTATTCTCCATGTCCTCACATGGTCTTCATATTGTGTGACTCTGTGTCCTAATCTCTTCCCATGAGGGCACCTGTCATACCGGATTAGGGTCCACTCTATTGACCTCATTTTAATTGAATCACCTCCTTAAAGATTCTATCTCCAAATTCAGTCACATTCTGAGCTACTGGGGATTAGGACTCCAACAGATAAAGTGTTTTGGGGCAACACACATAATTCAGCCACAACCTGGCAACAAGGACATGTAGATAGAGAGATCTGGTGACCGTCAGGCAATTTGAGTATAAAATTTGGGATGTCTTTAAGGTCCCTTCAGATCTAAAAGCTGCAATGCTAAACACTGTGAGACAGCACAATAACTGTGCTACTATTAAACATTATTAACACAACTAGCGGCCCAGTGCACGGATTCATGCACATTGAAAGGAAATTAATTTGAAGGTGGCCAACAGGCAGACTGGGCAAGACAAGCTGGATATGCCCTGGGGCCAATCTCCCACAGTCCCTCGGGGGCCAGCCACACCTAGGGTGGTGCTGTGGCTTGACGAGCATCTGTGGAGTGAGGTCCCTTTTACATGTGAGGTCCCTCGGCCTGGTCTGAGAGGATCGGGCCAAAACCAGCTCTCCAGCATCCCCCGAGGAGTCCCAGAGGGCAAGAGGGCACTTTGTAAAGTTGCTGTTGATCAGGGTGTGGAATGCAAATGCAAGTGTGCAGTAAACCAGATTCAGAGCCTATAGTGCCCTGGCAACAACATAACCCATGGCTGATGGTGGAATTGCGCGCCCCTGGAAGGAATCGGGCTCCCTCCTCTCTGGTTTCAGGCTGGTTTCGTCATCCAGGAATTGCTGCTGCCAAGTCAATGCAGCTCGCCAGTTCCTGCATTGAGCATCTGCCCCCTGGTGGTCAGTGCACGTCATAGCTACCGGTCAGATGAACACTTAGCATATTAGCCTTCCTATATACATAGATAGTCTTCCCAAGATCTCAGACAAAAGTTAAAAAGTTAAATCTTCATGGCAGCTTGAATGTCTGATGAAAGGGTGCTCAGATTGAACCCTTCCCCCCAGAAACACACACAGGCAGATGGCCACGCCTGCAGAATGGAGACATCGCACTCACCTGTGAAACAGGACAGACTTGACCAAGGTGACAACATCCCGGCTGGCATTGTATCCCGCGCAGACGATAGCAACATGGATCATCTGGGAAGCAAACAAAAACAGGGCAAGCAGTTAGATCCATGGAGAAGGGCCTTCCCCTGGCTTCCGACCGCACGACAAAGAAAAATCGCCTTTCCTTCCTGTTGGGATCATCAGAAAACAAAGAACACAAGCTGCAGCTCTGGAAAGTAACTCGAGACAGTTTTATTAAGCCTTTTTAATCGGTTTATGGAGCTATCATCATTTGGAAACCATTAAGGCTCTTTTCAATTACATTTTGGGGATGAGAGACATGGCAATTGGCTCAAACAGACAAACAGGGAGCTCCCTGCCCCCCAGCTGCAGACGATGACAGATGGCAACCAGAAAGAGGAAAGAAAATACGCCCCAAAAGGATGAGCTGGCCTTGGGATCCCGACCGAGAAGGGGTGGCTCCGAGAGCTTGTGAAATGTTCCCACGAGATGTCTCAGGTCCAGGTCAACTTGATAACATGGCAGAGGGGCAGAGGGGCCAGTATGGACCGCAGCCCGGATATCAATAAAAAAGCCGAAGCCTGGCAGGATTGAAGGGAGCCCGATGGGCCTATCACCTAAGGAGTCAAGAGCAAGGGCCCCAGACGCGAATGAATGAATCCTGGCTCCGTCCTTTAACCTAAGATGACCCTGCGAATGCTGTAGTGTCAGGTGACTCCCTGCCACATTAGAGGCATAACACGTCCTGCAGAATGTCATGGAGCATGTGCAGGAACAATGCCAAAAGCAGAATACGGTGCTCGGCACATTCCAGTCACAGCACGAATGTCCTTGAGCACCGGGCTTCCCAAACAGGGTGCCCTGGCGCCTTGGTGTGCTGTCCATGACTCCAGGCGATGGAGGTACTCATCTCTTCCAGCTCTCCTGCTACCAGGCAGGGCTGGCCCCTCAGGCTCGGCCCCCTCTGCTGCCAGCAACTTTTCCTGTTTCCCGCCTGGTGCCCTACAGTCAGCCTTTTCTATAATAAAATGGGCAGGACTTGACCAGATTGGAAAGTCCTGCTCCAGGGCATCCCCTACAGGCAGCCATCCGGCCTCTCTCCAAACAGCTCCCATGTCCTAACCAGTATTGCTCAATGGATAGAGAATCAATTAGCCTGCAGACTGATATAGTGCTTATCCCTAAAGTGAAATGAAGTAGGAGGGCAGCCCTGGCCACACTTGGGGGTGGATAATTGCACGGATCAAGTTTAAGGAGCTCAACAAACTCCGTAGACACGTGGCCACAAGGCTCTCTAAGGAGGCCCAGGGAGGCTCCTGCTCACCCGCCTTCACCCTAACAGGGAGCTCTGCCCACCTGGCACACCGTGAACGTGCACCCGGACACGCAGGGAGGACAGCTGCTGCTGTGCCCTCGGCTCACTCCCAATGCTGCTGGGCTCCGTCACTGTCACTTTCAGGACCCTTAGAAAGGACTCAGGAAGGACAAGTGCAATTTTTGGAGTTTCCAGTGTGACAGAAAAAAACAACCCTGGGGCTGTTTTCACATATATGCCAGCCGGGGGAAATAAGTATGGTCCCAAAAGAAATTCAGACCAAACTATAGGATGGAGGCCAATGAATGGTGGCCCTGGCAAAAGTCATCAACACTCTGCCCAGCCCTGTTGCCCTAGCAACACCATCCATCCATCTCACAGTGACCCAGAAGGCCTGGTACACCCTGCAGGGCATTCTGCCTGGGGGCACTATTTAGGGGAAACAGTCTTCTATGAGGGGGACGGCAGGAGTGGGAGTGAGAAGGGAAACCGGTTTGAAACTGCAAAAAGTTAGGCTCACTGCGGATCCTGGGCCGCAGGTGCAGCCTCCTGGGCAGGGGCCAGGTGCGGAGGCAGATGCTGTCATGTGGCAGCCGGAGAAGCTGGGGACTGAGGCTGGGAGGAGGGAGTTATGAAAACCAACGAGAGCCAGGAGACCTGGGTTTGAGCCTCAACTTCAATGCTGTGTTGCCATGTGACCTTGGAGCAGGCACTTAACGTCCCTGAGCCTCACTGGTCATCTGCGAAATGGATGTAAAAATGGGCGCCATTGGGCTGCTGAGAGGACCAGATGCTTGGGTGCAGGTGGTGAGCTTCTTACTCAGCTACTGGATGCACACACAGCATAAGGGGACCTTGGTCTTCCTCTCCTATCTTTATTTCAGGGACATCCTGCTGCGTACCCTCAAGGAGCTGTTGAGGACCTGGAGCCCGTGGCCCTCAAACTCTGGCAGGCACCAGAATCCCCGAGAGGCTTATTATTAGCACAGAGAGCGGGCCCTCCCCCGGAGCTCCCGATTCAGGGGCATGGCCAGGGGGCCTGAGGGTTACCTGCATCCAGGTGATGCTGGTGGGCCAGGGACCTCACTTTAGAAACCACTGCTCTGTCTCAAGCACTGTGAGGTGCCCTGGCCAGTGTGGCTGGGCATCATCCAGTGCACCACGAGGTGGCCTATTGGATTCCGGTCAGGGCGCATGCCTGAGTTGTGGGCCAGTAGGAGGCGTACAGAAGTCAGCCAGTTGATAGATGTTTATCTCTTTCATCTCTCTCTCTTCCCCCCACCCCCATTCCTACCCCTCTCTCTAAAAATCAATAGAAAAATTAAAATAATAAAGAAATGTCTCTGGTAAGAACTCAGTAGATTTAGCTTTGGTTATGTTGACAGGGTACAAGGGGAGTTCATAGAACCCATTCTGAATACCTTCCCTCCATCACTTGTACAAAACCAGTAAGGGTGGCACCCATCTTCCACCTGCCTCCCTCTCCCAGGGGAGGGAAAGGCAAAGCCATGAGGCTTCCACGGTGCAAAGAACAAAGCCCTGGAGCCAGGAGAGCCGGAAGGCGCCCCAGCTCTGCCTCTGGCCAGCTGGGTGACCCTGGGCAAGTTACTGAGCCTCTCTGATCCTCAGGGACTCCTCTATAGGAGGGCAGAGTTTTCCTCATGTCTAGGGCTGGGTCACTGCGGATGGATGGATGGTGTTGCTAGGACAACAGGGCTGGGTAGAGTGTTGATGACTTTTGCCGGGGGCACCATTCGTTGGTCTCCATCCTGTAGTTTGGTCTGAATTTCTTTGGGGACCATGCTGAAATTCAAGATAAAGAAAGAGGGACCCAGAGCAGTGAAGTGCCTTGTCCAAGGTCCCATGGTTCAGCAATTGGTGGCCAATGGTTAGAGTTCGGAATCCCACACTACCCTGCCTCAGTAGAGCACACATGTAACTGTTAAAATAAAATAAAGTATCACTAATGGGGCACTTAAAATCATCTTACAAACTCTTCCTGGGCACCTCTCCTCTCTTGAGAAACTACCGATAGAATTTTATTTGCTCCAAATACTGAATGATGGACCCAACAGACACAATGATTTCAACCTTGCAGACATCAGAAGGGGACACCTCTTAACTGCAGGGGAAGCCAAAGCCATCTCGGCAAGGGGCAGGCGAGTTGCAGGGGCGACAGGGCCCAGTGTGGGGCCAGGATGGGCCAAGCCTCCAGGGGTGACCCTGGGTGTCTCTCCCACAGTTAAGGCCCCAATAAATGAGCCAGGAGAGAATGCCCTCCTCCACCCTGCACATCCCCGCCTGCTTTAGGACTGATCTGCTGTGTCAGGAAGAAGAGCATGACCCGGGGGAGCAGAAACCCGAGAGTTTCTGGGAAAGCACGTGAATGGGTGAGAGGATCTGGGGTCAAAGTTTAACGGGAGGGCAGACCCATGCTCAGGCCACTGTGTTGTCCAAACACCGCCCGATACTGATCCACCGCAGTAGTCGCATGCTCTGCTCCTACCCACAGGGCCTCTGCGTGGCTGGCCTGAACCAAACATCTGACACACCTTCACCAAACACTCGCTCATTCTGCAAATGAGGGCTGAGCACCTACTGTGTGCCAGGCCCAATGGTGGGAGCTGAGGGCACAACAGTGAGCAAACAACTCCGTCCTGCCACCACCACGGGAGCTGGCATTCTCATTGGGGGACACAGAAAACAAACAAATAGGGTGTCCCCCAAAATGTATACACACTTTAAGCTGATAGCTCCATTGACGTTCCTTTCTTTTCAGAGTTAACCCATTGGAATGAATAATTATTCAGAGCATGCATCATACATGTATGGGATGCCCTGCATACATAATTAAAATACAGAGAATGCTGGAGGATGGGAAGTCCGGGAAGAAAATGAAGCAAGGGATAAAGGACGTGTGTGGGTGGATGGGAAGGTGGGGTTGCCTGGGGAGCGATCCCTTTGGGGCGACCCTGGGACACGAATGTGAAGTACGCATGCGCCAGGCAGCGGACTGAGCGAGGGAGCTGGCGTGCATCAGGACTACGGGGAGCCGGGCTCCCGGGGAGAGAGGCAGCAAGGAGGATGGTGAAGTGAGACCAGAGGGGGCACATGGGCTGACCCTTCACGCTCACCGCCTTGTGTAAGGACTTGATTTCCCAGGGGACGAGGGGAGGAGCCACTGGAGGGCTCAGAGCTGAGACATGGCCTGATCTGGCTTTTCTTTTCAAAGGCTCCCTCACCATGCCAGTGGAGAGCAGATTTTCTGGGTGTGTGCGTGGGTGGGGGCAGAGGGGCAAGTGAGGAAGTGAGGAAACAGAGAACAGTCCAGAATGCATAAGCCAGGTGTGGTGGGTGCTGCCCAAATGCCCCTTCGATGAGGGAGGTACTGCCCCCAGGCAGCCCCGAGCTGTCACACCTGTAGGCATTGCCTGGGGGTCAGCCCCTTCCTGGGGTGACCACATCCTGTCAATCCCACAGCATCCTCGGGGCCGGCCCCACGGACCCGCCTCCATGGACAGTCCATGCGGGAACGTGCATCTCGGGTGTCTCACAGCACAGAGGACAGGAGGTGCGTGGGTCAGAGAGGCGGGGAGAGGGGAGATGGGGCTGGGTAACACATTCTTTCAGAATCCTCTGTGGTCAGCATGTAGTCCGCTTCTGCAGTGGAGGGAGCTGTCACAGATTAAGATTTTCAGCCTGTGGCAAGGATATGGAGAAATTGGACCCCCTTGCACTACAGCAGAGAGTATAAAAGGGTGTAGCCACTATGAAAAAGGGTATGGTGGTTCCCAGAAAAAACAAAAAATAGAATCACCATATAATCCAGAAATAATCCTCCATCTGGAAAGAGAGAGAGAGAGAGAGAGAGAGAGAGAGAGAGAGAGGGAGAGAGAGAGAGAGAGAGGTGTCTCCAAAATAACTGAAAAGTAGCCCAGCCAGTGTGGCTCAGTGGTTATAGTATGAGAAGGCTCTAGCTTCAAGGCCTGGAGCCTTAAATGTTCTCAAAAGTCAGGCCTCAGTTTCTCCCTTCCGCCCTCACTTCCACTTCCTTCAAGGAAGACCCGGGACAGTCTCTCCCCCGCTGTTGAAAGGAGGGCGTTCAGATGTGCCCAGTTGCCTCTGCTCTGTCCCATGCCAGTGCTGCCTTTACCCCCTTCACTTGCAAGGGGGCAGGAGACGCGGAATGAGGAGATGAGCCACCGAATCACTCATCATCGGGGCCACGATGACAACTGGAAAAGGAGGGCAGCACTCTTCTTGTTCTCCACTTCAGTTTCGGCTTCTCTGTTTTTGTGGTCGGTACATCCTCAAAAATTAATTTTGTAAGAGGACGAACACACTATGTGGAGCAGATCGAGGCAGGCCTGTTCAGGAGGCTCAGACAGGAGGCTGCTGGAGATGGGCCCCTTGCCATCGTGCGCTAGGCAGCTTCCCAGGGTGTCCTCACAGCTCCTGGCCAGCTGGTAGTCACGGCCGGTGGGAACTTTCCTGCACTCTCGAGCTGATGCGGGGCCAGCAGAACTTGGCAAGAGCCGTGGTACATAAGGTCCCAGGCTAGAGCCTCCAAGACACTGTGGTTCCTGCCTTGCTCCGCGGAATCACTTACCAGGAAAGCTAGCTGCCATGTGGAGAGAACATTCATGCAGTGCAGTGGAAGAGTCCCACGGAACTGCGGCCCCAGCCAGGCCGGTGTGCCATCCTGGGCCTCCAGCCCCTAGCGCCCACAGATAGCCACAACCACAGCTGGTCATCTCACTGCCTCCTCTTGTGAGAGCTGGAGTCCCAACCCTGTACACTGCTCCCAGATTGCTCATTTTCAGAAGCTGCAAGAGGTAAATGCTTACTGTTTATGCCTTCACGTGTTGGGGATAAAGTGCTATGAAGCAATACATACCTGTTAGACTCAGGGAAGGCACCTCAGATGTGACGGGAGCCAGGACTCCCTGAGAATCGCCGCCTAAGAAATCTGATGGGGCCCCTCCATGTGCAACATTACCTCATGTCAGGGCCTGACATTTAGGGAAGATATTTTAGTGGATCTACATCCTCGAAGGAGCCCCAAAGGCGACACATGAAGCTAATAAAATGCGAGTTCACGGGCTGTGCCAGTGTCTTCCCATAGTCACGTGGTACGCGGGAAGATTGCAGGCACACCCCTCTCCATTGCTGGGATCTACACTAATAAAAGAGAAATATGCAAATTGACCATGCCTTCATGACACCCACCATCCAATCAGGAGTGAGTATGCAAATTCACCCAAGAAAGATGATGGGTGAATTTGCATACATAAGCACTGAGTGGCCAGGGGCAGGGCAGGGCTGTATGAGTGTCATATATATATAGGACACAAGCATCCCACACTGCCCCAGACGCTCAGGGCCTCTGGCCACATGGGAAGGCAGGGCCAGAGCAGAAAGAAGAGGCTCTGGAGTCAGAAGGAAAGAGGTGGCTCCAGGGCCAGAGTGGGAAGAGGTGGCTCTGAGGCCGGAGCGGAAAGACAGTGCTGGCAGCCAGGGAAAGGAAGGCCCATTCTTGCATGAATCTTCGTGCAACAGGCTTTTAGTATTATATAAAAACCCTGGAAGATGGACTAAAAACATGGAACTAGATCAAACATCTCAAAATACTATGGGTTGGTCAGGGGCCCAGTAAATGCAGGTGAGAGTTGACAAGTGTTATAAATGCAATGCCTATGGCAAAATGGCAGCTAACAAATGCAGCCGCAATCTGGAAGGCAGCTTAAAACAACCCAACTTATTTCAAAGAACAGACAAAGCCTTGCTTAGACCCATTGAGAAGGGAGAGCCCCCGTGAGGCTGCTACAGCCCCCACTGTGAAAGCGGACCCCCACATGGTCAGCTGGTCTTCTGAAGCCTTCTGAGGCGAGGCACCTGCCAGGCACAGAGCACAGACTGGGGCTCTGAGGCTGAGGACCAGGTGGGTCCCAGGAGCAGCCAGGCACAGAGCATTTAAGGCTGTGGGTCAAAGCACAGATTCTGGAAGCAAACAGCTTAGCTTTAATGCCAGATCCACCTCCTCCTGGCAGTGTGACTTTGAAATAATTAGTTCACCTTTCGCTTTCTAATCTTTAAAAGTTAGAGAGTATGTTGTGGGGACGACCTGAGATATGTTACGCAAGTGTAGTGTCTGGTAACATTTAGCAGTGCCTGTAAACGTTCGCTTGTGTCACTAGTACACCACTGCCAAGAAGTCAAGTTCAAAGCATAGAGAACAGGAAAGAGAGATCCTTCCTTAAAGGTGGTGTGACATCGGTAGTACCATTCGCCTGACTTTCCATAACGACAATGCCAATGGTTGCTGTTGAAAGTATATCCATATAAGTGTAGACAGCCCTCCCATTGAGAGATGGGGGTATGTTTCCACTCCTTAAAACTGGGTGGGCTTCTGTGCATGTTTCAACACTATCAGCAGAGCGGACACCAGGTGACCCCAGAGCCAGTAATAATGTGCTTTGCTCTGGCTTGCTCTCTTGAGTGCTTGAACTTTAGCTGCTAGGAAAGCAGCCGACTGCCCTGTAGCTGCCATATTGTGAGGAAGCCCAACTAGCCCCTGCAAAAACACCACAAAGAGAACCCGGAATCTCCAACAGGGAAAAGCAGCAATGCCAGGCCAGCCAGCCCAGCCAGCACCCACTGCTCCAGGCCTGCACTACTCCAGCTCCAGCCACAAAATAAGGACATGGATATAAGGGCCCCCAACCAGAACCGCTCAGCTAAGCAATTCCCAAGCCCTGGACCCACACAAACTACAAGAGGTAATAAAACCACAGGTATTTGAAGCCACTACATTTTAGGGGATTTGCTAGGAAATTGCATGTCCCCTTCTGGGGATGGAGCCAGCAACCTGGGCATGTGCTCTTCACTGGAATCGAATCCAGGCCCCTTCAGTCTGCAGGCCAATGTTCTATCCACTGAGCCAAACCAGCTAGGGCTGTTGGCTTTCTTATCCCCATTTTTCAGATGTCAAAACTTAGGCTCAGAGGCTAATGGTTTGTCAGACCAACAACAGAGTTAGTGGCCAGTCAGATGTCCAGGCATCTGGCAGTGCTTCTAGGCCAGCATTTGCAAGGGGGGTAGAAGGGGGGGGGGACAGTTGGGCCTTGGAAGGTTCTAGGTGCTCTTTACCTCACACTTCTCCACGACTGGCTGCTGCCCACACTCGGAGCTGTTGCCTGCCACGATGCCGGCTCGAAGGTTCTCGCTGTCCCCAGTGCCCTCTTCCATGGAGTAGGTCTTGGAGTGGTTGCCACGGCGATGGGCTGGGGCCCTGCCCTGGGCCAGGCTGAGCTGCCTGCGGAGAGCTCGGTTCTCCTCCTCCACCTCACGCACCCGCACCTCCAGGCTCTCGCGCTCCCGCTGGCCAGGGGCCGAGTACCGGGGACTGTGCGGCTGGGACTCCAGCGGAGACAGCGACACGGGCTTCCCATCTGTGGGTGCGGAAAAACCAGGGAAGAGTTAACCCGGAGTGAAACATACACCTCTGCCCCCCACATACCCCAGACATGCATTACTACGTTGCCAAGTTCTTCTCACAATCCCATTTACAAGAGAAAACAGATGGAAAGTGGGTTACAAATAAATGCATCCAGACGGAGCTGGGAACAAAGTTGAGAACGGAATGACTTATTACGGTGATAAAAACTAACATGCTGTTTAGAGAAGACAATCATAATATAATTTTTCCTAATTAAATGCACTGTCTTCTTTTCCCTGCTTGACACGTTACTAGCGAGACACTCTTGTTATCAATAAAGCCTTATGAATATGAAGGAGGAGGAAGAACGGAGACGGAAGAGAATGGGAAGGAAAAGGGAGGTGAAGAGGAGGAAGGCGTGGAAGTAGGCAAAAAAGGGAGGAGAGAAGAAATATTAATAAGGATTAAAGTTCTTCCTGGGTGAACTCCTATGCATCCTTCAAAACCCAATTTCAGAAGCATCACTTCCCAGGGGAAACTTTCAAATTGCAGGCAAAATATCCTTCAACATGTCCCAAATGTGTTTTGTACATAAGCACTATAAAAATGTGCCTGTCATATTGTATTTGGTAAATTATTCTATCAAATATCGTCTGTCAAGATTAGGAAATCATTAAGGACAAAGACCAGCCTTACTATATTACTTATCTTTGTGGTAACATTATCATAATATCCAATAAATGCTGGAAGGGTGGAGGCATGTGTCCGTGCCAAGAGGAAAATAATTAAGGTCTACAAGGAAGAAGAAAGGAGGACTGTAATCGATCTCCAAGTTTTCCCAGAAGAGCAGTCACCATTCCACGGAGTGCCGGCAACACTCCATTTAACAATCTTCCACGGAGAAGGTAAGCAGGGCTTTCAAAGCCACACAACCGGGCCCAGCGAGGTCAGAATGCATAACCGGTCTTCCTGATGCCTGATTCTGTGCACTTCCCACTTAAGCGCAGTTTCATAACAGGCTCGATCAAGAGCCACGCGTGAAAAGTAACATTATGCCCGGCCGGTGTGGCTGTGTGGTTGAGCACTGACACATGAACCAAGAGGTCACCAGCTCGATTCCCAATCAGGGCCCATGCTCAGGTTGTGGGCTTGATCCCCAATTAGGGGCTTGCAGAGGCAGCCGATCAGTTTCTCTCTCATGGATGTTGATGTTTCTATCTCCCTTTCCCTACCTCTATCTCTTTAAAAAGTAAATTAAAAACACACACATTAGTAATGTAAAACCCCATCTCCTAAGGATACTTAGCAAATCACTCTGTGCACAGTAGGCTCAACGCATGCCTACCCCTGATGTAGCAACACAAGACACAGGGAAAGGTGGTGGATCCTGTGCCCACGCCCCCAAAATCCTGGTCGCAGCTCCACCAACGCTGCCTTGGAGTCTCCCCAGCAACCATGGCGCCCCCAGCAATTACCCTCCCTCAGCAGCCTGCCAGAAAAATACTCCTCTTTTTTCATCATTCCAGTGTTTCTTCTTCCTCTCCAGGCCCCTCTGAGCTTCCCAACTGTCCCAGGAAGTCCACTAGACTCAGAAAACTTGAGGATCAAAGGAAGAGGCAAGCACACCCTGCGGTTCCTGGTGCTACCTTCTGCACTGCCTGTGCCAGCGCCTTTGATGTTCCTCTGGGCCTTCACAGACATGGCTCCCTTTTCCCCTCTTCATCAACTCGGGGTTAAACTCCTGAGCGCCCGCTCCTCTCCATCTAGGCGGCAAATAGGATGCTCCGAATGACACTGCCTGGGACTACAAATCAAAGGCCAGGGCGCGTGAGTTGGGACTGAAGCCAAGGGTCAATGAGGGTGGCACCGTCGCTGAGCTGGCCAATTACGAGCGGTGACCCAGGCTTTTGAAACTGGTCTCCCTGTTTGGTCAAATCAAATCATTTCCACCGAGAGAATGAAAAAGTATAAGCCGCCCACAGCAATTGTGTTTCTGCAGCCGACATCCACCCTTGGGGCGGGTGGGGGGGGGGCGGTAAGGGGGCATCGAGCCTGGCAGTGGACAGCGTCGGCTGTGTGTCTGCACCCAGCCTGGCAGTTCACGCTGAGGATGTCTTAGGTCATCACGGCCCAGGCAGGTGGCAATTGGTGACCCCATTACGGATGAGGATACTGAGACCCTAAAAGTGTAAGCCGTGTTCCCACAGTGATTAGATCCGAGGTGAGTGAGAGGTCCAGGCTCTGGGGCACAGGGTCTTGGGGAACATTGTGGGCAGGAACCCAAGAATCTCGGGGAGCCCACAAAATGAATGACAAACGGGAACTGAGTGGGTGCTTTGGAGGGTTACTTAAATGCTCCCAGAATCAGTGTTCCCTTCTGTGTAATGGGGGCAGAAATGTTAACCTTACAAGGAGGACGGAAGGCTTAAGTAAGATCCCAAAATGCAAGCACCAAGCCCTGTCCCTGGGAGTCACTTGGTATAAAGCAATGCCTCCAACTCCTTCCCAGTGCGGGTCATGGTATCACAGGTAAGATGAGCTGATCATGATAAGGTGGTAAATTTTCTCAACACCGCGCTGCTCTGAGTGGTCTATGGGAGGAGTAGCCAGCGAACCAAGCCTTTCTCTGACACCATCCTGCCTTCAGCCGTAGGTGGATCAGAGTTCACCCAGAGAGACAAGGAAGTCAGGCAGGTTTCTCATGGGGGCCTTATCGCCTCCCCTGTTCCTCTCCAGAAATCCCCACATTTGACATATTTATGGGAAGCACATTTCGATTCTCTGATTATCAATCCTATATAATAAAAGGCTAATACACAAATAGCTCAAATGGCGGAACAACCGAACAACCGGTCACTATGATGTGCACTGACCACCAGAGGGTGTATGTGGAACATGGTGGGCATTGGCTGTAATGGGATAGTGGAACAGGTGAGTGGGGGCGCCAGACCAAGGCAGGGTGCAGGTCGCTGTCATCGGGGCAAGCCTCAGGTGGTTACTGAAAATTCTTTGCTCCCATGCACCATGGTCCCGCCTGGCGCTCGCACCTGCTGCTGGTGCCAGACCTGCTCACTCCCACTGCCAGCGCTGGCCCCGCTCACATCTGCAATCAGGGCCAGAGCCACAACTTGCACCTGCTGCTGGTGCCTGATCACTTAGCGCCATCAGTGGTGTGAGCGGCGGCTGCAGGCCCCGATCGCCACTGAAGACTTCTCCACCACCCCCTGCTCCTAAGGGGTGATCGGAGAAGCAGCCGCCGCTTGCACACACGGCTGGAGCTGGCCCCAATCACTCTGTGCTGTTAGTGGGTGCTAGTGGGGCTGGTGCTGTCAGCTTGTGGGAGCCGGGCTGCTGGCAGACAGGGGATCAGGAGCTGTGGCAGGAGGGGCAAGGCAGGGACGCAAAGGATGAGCCAAGACCTGCCCTTGTGCCTACCACAGCCTCACAGTCCACAATTCCTTTCAAGGTGCACGAATTTGTGCACTGGGCCCCTAGTATATATATATAAAAGCCTAAGCGACTAACTGGCTGGTAGCTCTGACACACAATCACCATCAGAGGGCAGAAGCTCCGACCGATAGCTATAACGCACACTGACCACCAGGGGGCAGACGCTAAATGCAGAAGCTGTCCAGCTGGGGTGAATTGGCAGCTGCAGCTCTCAAGTGATGCACCTGGAACCAGAGAGGAGGGAACCCGATTTCAGGGTGCATCACCCAAGAACTGACCTCTCTGAATCCAGACCCTTTGGGGGGATGATGGAAAACAGGTTTCAGCTGGATCCGCACAGGCCAGGCTGAGGGACCCCACCGTGCACTGGTCCTATAGTTCTTTGATAATTAGCCACAAACAAAGGATAATTATGCAAGTCCCCAGGAAGCTACAATTCCAGGGATACTGGAGGAGAAATGCTCTCAACATCCTGGGTCCATTTCTATGGACCCTCCTTCAACCCCAAATGGCTTGAACCAAACTTTGCTCTCAAACTCTATACATTCATCACCCATGAAGAACACGGAATAATAAACGTCAGGCCTCACAGAGGGGAAGTCGTGCTGTGCCCAGGGTCCAGGGGAAGCCACTGTCCTATGTTGCAGAAGCTGGAGCCAGCTTTGCTGGGAGGAAGCGACAGGGATGCCACACAAGGGCTGTTCACTGTGGGGGAAACCAGGGCCTGCTTCCTCCCAAAATCCTCCAACGGGGTTTTCTGGAACTGACTTTGGCACCCGAAGCAACCAACCCCGTGTTCCAGCAAAGGCCTCGGAGATCTCCTGGGGAAGATGGAACAACAGTAAGAAGAAGGTTGGTTCCTCACAAGCTCCGAGAGAGAATCTGCAACCATAAGGCCAGGAGGTTTGCTTCCTCCTAACAGGCGAAATGGAATTTGACGTTTTCCTCCACGAAATTGTTTTCCAGAGCCTTGTCATACAGAGCTTCATTAAGCCAAGCAGGAGAAGACATTCTTAGTGTCAGTGTGCCGTGTCTCTAGCTGGGTTTTGGCTGTTAGTGCTGAAATGTACCCTGATGAGCAATGATGTCAGTGTTTTGCTCCTTGAAACGCGAGATTCAATGATTTCAAAGCTTCAAGTTATTATTATTATTTCTGCCAAATATCCTAAGTTCTGAAAGTTGGAAACAGTTGGTCTTTGAACTACTGTTCTCACAATACAGTAACTGAATCTTTCCTATTTCTGTTGGATATTCAAGAAGTCTAAGCATGAGCAGAAGGACTTCAGTTAGTAGCATACACATCATCACCAAACTCAGCAGAAGATAATGTATATAGTGCTTTATTTTTAAAAGATGCTTTTATTGATTTCAGAGAGAGAAAAGAAGAGAGAGAGAGAGAGATAGAAACATCAATGATGAGAGAGAATCCCTGATCGGCTGCCTCCAGCTCGACCCACATGGGGGATCAAGCACACAACCTAGGCATGTGCCCTGACCAGGAAATGAACCACAACCTCCTGGTTAATGGGTCAATGCTCAACCACTGAGCCAACCGCCATGCAGTGCTCTATTATTTTTATATAATTGAACAACTGGACAGCGGAGCCGAATTCTTCTTTTAGATTACTAGTCTGTTTAGTAAATTATGGGTGTATGACAACACAATGCATCCTAGAAAATATGAGTAGCTATTCTCTCCAAATCTGGAAAATCAACCAGTGTGTGAGAGCACAATACATTCACATCCCAATCATGTTAGACCACCTTCTGCCCCTTAAGATCCTTAACTCCCATCACTTTTTGCATGGCCACCAGCTCTGACTGAGCTTGAGAAGGCAACATTTCCCCGGCATAGCATCTTGCACCATATTCTATACACACTAGAGGCCCAATGCATGAAGATTTGTGCAAGAATGGGCCTTCCTTCCCCAGAGCCAACTTTCTGTCTTCCCACACTGCCCAGAGGCCTGGAGCGACTGGCGCATACTGCCCTGCCCCTGGCCACTCAGTGCCTGTGTATGCAAATTAACCCGCCATCTTTGTTGGGTTAATTTGCACATTCACTCCTGATTGGCTTGTGGGAGTTGTGAAGGTATGGTCAATTTGCATCTTTCTCTTTTATTAGTGTAGATGCAATAGTTGTACCCAATAGCCTTCATTGATAAGAGTCATCAAAACGAAAAGTGAAACAAGAATGATGATTTTTATCCTTTGCAAAGCATGAACTGGGCACACTCACCTGGGCCCTCAACATGGCAGTAGAATCAGACACATAAATATTCCAGAATTTCTCCTTAATTGTCTCTCTGGCAGCCCTCAAGATGAAAGATTTTGTAAGTATGTCCCACTGATCAGTTTTTTTTTAATGTTAGCAATAACTGTGTTATTTTGTATAAAATATTCATAGCCCTTATAAAATCCTACTAATATGGCCCAAAGTAGCAAATCATATGTGCTAGGGAGAATCATGTTTTTCAGTGAAAAATTTTAATAAGGTCTAATTTATTTTAAACTAAAAATCTTATTCAAATCAAGAGAGCCACAGGAGATGATTCTTTAGCAAGGTTGTAAGGTTTTATTTTATATTTGTCACACAGAAGTTATTGAAAACTACCCTATTCTAAATATGTGAATCAATAAACCACAAATTGTCATTTTGATAACCATATTCACTGACCAAAAGGGATTCTGGTGACTGTTTTCTAATGGAGAATATTATCCATTCCACTCCTTTACCCTCTCCAAGTGCTTTTAGACCAAGCATGTCAAACTCGTGTCTACATCGTCTTATTTCAGGGGTGGAATATCAGAATGAAATGCTGGCCCATGGGAGAGAGGAAGGGACTCATAAAAAGGACCCAAGTTCTGGCTAGTTTTACTCAGTGGATAGAGCATCATCAGTCCACAAACTGAAGGGTCCCAGGTTCGATTCCGGTCAAAGGCACATGACATGCGGACAATGCAGGCGTTCTGTACTACCCCAGCCGTTCTGGGCCTCTGGGCAGTGTGGGAAGGCAGAAAGGCGGTTCTGGCCAGAGAGAAGGTGGTGCCGGCAGCCAGGGTAAGGAAGGCCCATTCTTGCACGGGCCTCTAGTGTGTGTGTGTGTGTGTGTGTGTGTGTGTGTGTATTTTTTAAAGGACCCAAAACAATGAATGCCTCACACCAAACATGGGCCTTTCCCTGGACTCAAAGGACATGACCAATGGTGCTTTGCTCTCCCAAGAGCGGGGGCTACCATATAGCACTCTGACGAGCATGCCCTTCTCTTGTTGAGGACACCCTGGGGCCATAGAGCAACGCTGAATGCAAAACATGACTAGAAACCTGGAGAGTGGTCTTCACAAGGCATGTCCGCCTGTGACAGCTGTCACTCTGCTTATCCGCCCCTGCACCTGAAACTCCGCACATGCCAAACCTGAGCAAAGGCCTCAGGCTGCCTGGGAGTGAGGATCAACACAGAGGAAATCCCTTCCTCCCACCTCTGCTGTTTCTGGGGGGCTGGTGCCAAGGAGAACTGACTCCATGCGCATGGCATTTCCTGGACCCACTGACACCCCTTTATCCACTACCGTCCAGGCTTTGAGACCGGCCATGGACCTTCTCCCAACCTCCCGCTGCTAGCTGATGCTCAGGGATATCATATCAGCAGGAGCACCCGACTCTGGCCTGCAGGGGCAACCCGATGAGCTGCTGAAAGGAAGGAGCTGGACGAGCGATCAGTAGAAAGACACAGTTATCCCAGGCAAGAAGAGCTGTTTATTTGCATCGGTTAAAGTTAGCAACGGCTAAGGAGCCAACCAGAAGCATGAGCTGCTGCGAGAAACAATATTCTAGCACACTTCACAAAGACGAGGAATTGAGTATTTTTGTCAATGTGGGTGATGCCTCTAGTTGCGTCCCTTTCCTGCAAACTGCCACGTCACCTACATCAGCGTTATCACCCTCAGCTCAACTGTAAATTAAAAACAAGAGGGAACGGGCAGAAGCTTGCCCGAGCATCCCCCCTGCCTAGAAACAGCTGCCCTCCTTTTCTCTCTCTTCTTGTCCCTCCTTCACAGCCTCCAACCCCCTTTGTCAGTGTGACTGACTTAAAATACATTCCAAGTCCCATCACTATCTATATTGAAATGAAGAAAACACACACACACACACACACTCACACACACACACACACTCTCAGAAAATAAAAACCCTTATCAATCCTCTTTTCATCCTCTGCTGACAAATCCAAACTATTCCTCAGGGGAAAATCAGAAAGGAAGAATGAAGTTTTAGTGGAAGCGATTTGGGAGAGAGAGGGGAGGGGAGAGATTTTATCAGGAGCACCTCTTGACAGCAATCACGCTTTATCAGGATGGGCACTTGGCAAAGATAAGACCTTACCACGAGCAAGATAGATGTTTGGGTAAAATATTGTGCTGATACCTATTACGCAAAACCTACGGTCTGTACTTTTGACAGATGGTTATTTTCTCCCAAACCCTACTCGTGGGAGGATGGCAATTTTTTATAAGGTGCTTCCAACAGTATCAGGAAAGCAAGAAGAATAAAGCGAAGGACCTTTAACGGTTGGAATACATGGAGGCAAAGCCAGGGTTTTTCGGGGTGACACAAGAAGGTGTAGGGAGCACAGACCCACACAGAGGATGCGAGAGATGCCTTGATAGCAGGTGGGGGGGTGGGGAAGGAGGAGGACTAGATCCCAATTCCTGGCCCTGAAGAGAAGAGCTCCTTGCAGGACAAGACCCCATCTGAGACTTTACTGGTGGGACTGGCCTCAGAGGCTGGGTCGGGAGGGGGCTCTGTCCTGAGGAACGCCAGTTCCAGCCTTGCTGGACTTCATGGAATTGCTGTGGAAATCTCCCAGGCCTTCCCAAATCCCCCTTCTGGCCCTGGAGAGTACCCCACAGAACCAATGTGCCTCACCCACCAGCATTTCCTTACAGGGGGCAAGCCCTATACTCAATTCCTGGGTGGCCTGCCTGGCAGTTGGGATAAGGATTAAGTGTCTGTATTGTTTCCTTGGCAGGCTTAGTCACCTGCTGGATTCCCATTGGCTCATGACTGTCTCCTCTATTCAGCTCAAGGTGAGTGCCCCTCCATTCCTCTGGCTGCCCCAGGGGCCCCTGCAACCTCCTCCCACACGGATTTGGGGGTAGCAGCAGCTGACTGTGCACCCAGCTTCACCCTGTGCCTACCATCCCCTCCACACCTGCTCCTGGCAGACACTCTACAGGTGAAGGCAGGGGCCGTGGGGCATCCCCTTTGCTTCCCAAGTGTCTCACAGTGTCAAGAACACGGGGCACTCCTGGGTGCCCGCCACACTGCGGAAAGAGAGGATGACTCAGGGGTTACCTGCTGTCCCCACATCCGAAGGAGAGCCCTGGACTCCTACCTCCAAAACCTCCTGCTCCCTCTGAGGGCAAATGGGTCACTACTGTTCCCATTGCAGAAAAACATAGGGCTCACTCTTTTTTTATTGAATGTACTTTTACATTTTATTTTATTGATTTCAGAGAGGCAAGGAGAAGAAGAGATAGAAACATCAATGATGAGAGAGAATCATTAATCAAAGTGATTCATAGGGCGACACTCAACCACTGAGCCACACTGGCCGGGCTGATGGTATGATCTTGAGATGCGCTTCTAGACACCCAGTTTGTTGCCTGAAGCTGGTATTGCTGGCTCCATTGCATACAGGCGGATCTGTCCCGCCTTCTGTAGCCTGCAGGAAGGAGGGGAGGGCAGGGGAAAGCAGCACCCATGATACTGTCAGGGGTCAGAGGACTCAGCTCCTGGAGGGCGGCCCCTGAGAAGTGGGGGAATCAGAGACCTCTGTCTGCAATTGCCATGCATTCAGAGGTGGTTCAGAAGCTGCAGTATCTAGGCTGGGCGTAGACACGGTTAATTTGGTTTCTCTAGGAATGAGGGATGAGTCCCTTCAGCTGCTCATCAATAGAATCTCCAGCAGATAATTATTAAGTGAAACTCGGGCTGCATTTGCATATGTAAAGCGCCCTTCCCACTTCAGCCACAATGGGAGGGAGGAGGCACTTCCTGATGCAGCCACTCTGGGAGGCCTGGGCTCCTGCCTGCTAGGCCTTCCATCCCCACACCAATCAAGCCAGTCATTCAGCCTAAAATATACCCACATCCCAAAATACGGCCTTGGTCAGAATCCAGAGCTCAAAGAGGAGACTGCTCCCCCAGATCTGAGAGGGGCATGTTCCACCAAGCTACCTGTCTCCAAGGAATGTGATTCCCAGGGGGGCCCACCCAGGCATGCGCACACACCTGGGTGGTTTTGTTGGGTGATGGAACTGCTATTGGGTCTCCGAATAAAAGGCTTCTATGCTCCTCACATATTCCGGACACATTTTGATCTTTGCCCCTGTCCTTGAAGATGCTCCAGGCCCTGAAGAAGCTAGAGGACTTCTCTGTCTGAACATTTCTCTCCACTTGGGAGGAAGGAAGGAGCCACTGAGGTGTCTCTCTGTTCACAGGTAAGGATGGCACCCAGGAACGCCACCCCTCCCAGGAGTACAGTGAGGGTGCTCAGCATGAAAACCCGGGCCTTCAGAATACCAGCGTTGCCTGTAGATTCTGCAACCCGACTGTAATGAGGAAGCTCCAGGGCTGTCTGCATGCATAGGCTGTCTAAAATCATACCCGCGCCCCAGCGGGTTTGGCTCAGTGGATAGAGCGTTAGCCTGCGGACTGAAGGGTCCCAGGTTCGATTCCAGTCAAGGGCACTATGTTTTTTAAGTTTTTATTGAGTTCAGGGTGGGAGGGGGAGGAAGAGAGAAACATCAATGATGAGAGAGAATCTTGATCAGCTGCCTTCTGCACGGCCCCTTCCGGGGATCATGCCGGAAACCCTGGCATGTGCCCTGACCTGAAATTGACCCTTGACCTCTTAGTTCAAAGGTCGACACCCAACCACCCAGACTGGGCTACCATTAATCTTTCCTGTGAGTTGAGGAAAGTAGAGAGAAGGGATTGTCACTGTGCCCACCCAACATGAGGCAGGTGAGATCTACGGCCCCACAGGCACCTGCCTGCCGTCTCCAGGAACAGAGGGAGCAGGGCCAGGAGGACAGAATTCCCTCTCACAAGTTCACTGTCCCTGACATGGTGCTAGGGCCCGTATTGCTGCTCCTCACGTGTATAACTGGAAGCATGTAAGTACTCAGTGGTGTGTGAGGGTGCATGGACACAGATCTTCCCTTGAAGTGAAGCACGGTCACCAGAGAGGAGCCTTGATGGATGGACACAGACCCCTCTGCTGACCTTGTCCTTCCACAGGAAACACGGCGGCAGACCTCCAGTCCCGAAGCCTCAGGCCGGGCTTCTGAGGCCTCCTAGGCCCACACAGCTGCAGACGTGAGGCGGGCATAAGCCCAGGGTTCCTGTTGCAGCGACTGAGCCATCACAAAGGAGGCAGCGGGAAGGGTACCCGCTGTGCTGACATTGGGAAAGTCATTTCACACGGCCAAGCCTCTGTCAACAGGGACCTCAGTTCCGTATATCTCACAGGACTCCTGTGAAATTAGGATCTTTCAACGTCTATGGGAAAGGCCGAGGTAAGGCAGGGAACCTTCTAGGTGTGGGACACGATGTTCTTTGTAAGGGAAGGCACTCGGGGCTTCCTTGGGGTGAGCATTACTGCTGTTACTAGCAAACGTTCATGCGCCACACTCTTTAATTTAGTAAAAACTGACATCTGGCCCGGCCGGTGTGGCTCAGTGGTCGAGCGTCGATCTATGAGCCAGGAAGTCATAGTTCGATTCCCGGTCAGGACACATGCCTGGGTTGCGGGCTCGATCCCCAGTAGGGAGTGTGCCGGAGGCAACTGATCAATTATTCTTTCTCGTCACTGGTGTTTCTATCTCTCTCACCCTCTCTCTTCCCCAAATCAATAAAAACATATATTTTTTAAAATCACAGTCACCTGTGGCAGAGTATAGCCTTATCATCTTAATATTATGCACCTCGGGCAACACTGAAGAAAAGCAACGTCCACAGAGCTCTGAGAAGCCACCGGAGGTATTTCAGCCGGTGGAGGAAAGTCTCACCCTTCCTCCCGGAGAGCATCACATTAGAAGGCTCGTGGACGTGGCCTTAGTTCTGGGAGCAGATGCTGCAAACAGACAGGTCCCCCGTGCAGGCACCTGGACACCCACCATCTGCTGGCCGAGGCCTGGAGAGCCCTCCCCGCCTGCTCTTGCATGAAACCCACGTCCTCGCCCTCTGATAAACGCCCGCCAGGTCCCCAAGCCCCCATCACCCCGAGATTGAATGACTGCGGCACAACTGTATTTTCCGCACGCCTGGAGACAGAGCCATCAGGCAGGGTAATCTATCCCTCTCCGAAGGGAGGAACACGCACACCGGAAGCCAGTAATACCTACAACGTCTGAACCAAAGGAACGTGCATATGGGTCAATGTCTCACAACATGAATAAATGCAAAAGGACCAAAAGGACCTCCGCTGTGATTTGTATGATAATTCACGAGGCCGTGTGCTCAGACCCGGGAGGTCGGCAGCCTGCCGTCCGGGAGCAGACGAGGTCACGGGGAACAAGAGACGAGGCAGGTCCCCAAGGTCAGGCTTTGACAAAAGACATCCTTCTACAAATGACAAGAGCCCTGCTCTGTCAACCTGCCTGTTTGGACGTGGGATTTTGATTTCCTCCCGTCTACAAGCTCATGCTGGCCAAGCGCCAGTGAGTCAGTTCCTCGCTCATCCCCTCCACTCTCACATTCACAAAGCATCTGCCGCACGACAGTCCCTTTCCATGGAGCAGCCTAAAGCCCCGTCGGGAGACAGGTAAGGAAAGGTAAAATTACAGTGCAAAGAGCTGAAGTAGGAGAGTTAGGACAGCACCTCCTAAGCCCAGCCTGGAAGGTTCAGGGAAAACTCCCAGGAGTCATCACATCCCCACCAAGAGCCGGAGCATGAGCAGCTAGAAGCAGAATTGAGAGGAGAAGAAAAAGCAGAAGAAAAAGCATAGGCAAAAGCTTAGAACCACGGTTCCCTAACTGTGTGCCAAGGTGCCCCTGGGTACCCCAGTAAACCCACGGGGCACCACCAGACATTTCCCAATTCTCAGAGAAGTACAGTGATTCTCAGCATCTGCCAGACCCTGCTTGACCCGCCTGCTCAAGGCAGCCCACAGTTTCATCATCAGACAGTGCTACAGGCCATATATATATATATATATATATATATATATATATATATATATATATATATATTTACTTATTTTATTTTATTTTTTTTTGCAAAGCTGGATTTTCAGACTTGCTAAGATAAAAAGCAATCATCACATGGAAATCAATGTGCCTCGGTGTCCAGTCCGATTCCAAGGTTTGAGAAGTTGTGCGGTGCCCAACAGGTAAACACATCTCATAAACAAACCACTGTGGTTATTAAAGAGTGCAATGAAAATCCCTTTCCTTTTCTCCAAACAGCTCCTAAATTGTTATTACATAAACAGTGTCAGGACATTAATCAATGGGATAATTAGGTATTTCATTCGGCCTGCGGGTTTGGTGAAAAAAAATTTCTAAGACACCAAGGGCCCCAAGAAACGAGAAAAGGGGGGCATGTGAGGTGGAGAGGCCAGAGGGCCTAGCGCTCACAGCAGTCATAAAGTACGTTCACACGACTAAGTCACTTCGCCGAGGGCAGGGGGAGGCCCAAGCAGAGAGGCTGCTGGGAAGACAGGTGGGCGGATCCCCGAGGGTCTCCTAAGCACATGGAAGAACTTGGCCTTCGTATGAGACCAGTGGCAGCCACACAAGAGTTGTCACTGTCCCTGATGCACCAAATACACCCCCCAGGAGCTTCCCTGGACTCTCAGGACATCTGCATGGCACAACCTTGTGTGGCTGCCAAACGCCGAGCCCACACTGAGCAGAGAGGGTCATTCCCCATGAATGCCCTCCTGAGGTCTCTGCAGAATGGCTTGCCGTTTTCCCTCACCCACTGAACCGAAGGGAAAGCTCGATGCAAAATGGGAAATGCTTTACAATCAGAAGTCATCCCTGTCTGGCGTTTAGACATGCATCTCCTATTCTAAATAAACGTAGTCCACCCCTACAGGGACTTCGAGTCCTGCCTCGACCCCTCACCGGGCAGGCTGTTAACACGACCCTTCCTCCCTCTATATTATTGCCAAAGCTAATGCTCCTTTATCCCTCTAATCCCCAAACCACGTCCGGACACAAAGAGAAAGAGCTTCCTGGGAAATCTGACTGTTTCACTTCAAGAACATCTGACGGGTTCGGCACGCCGAAACCACCTTTCTTGTCATTTCTCTGAAGAGCCATCTGAGGTTTGCAAGAATGCTGACTTTTGACGAATGCTTGCCTGCATGTTCTATTTAACAATCAAATAAAGAATACTGAAGACATAGCTCCTAGTGCATTTTATATACGAGGAAGGATTGTTCTTTAAAATGTGATGCTGAAGGAAAATTTCTGACTGGGTTTACAAAAGCTTTTATCAATCTACACCGAGTGGCCAGATTATTATGATCTCTGAATGCATAATAATCTGGTCACTCAGTGTGTGTGTGTGTGTGTGTGTGTGTGTGTGGCCTGGTGTATGGGTGGGGTCCAGTCAGCCTGGCCAGGGAGAAGGGACATGGGCAGTTGGCCGGCCTGCCTACTGGTGGAACCCATGGTCGAGAGGACAATTTGCATATTAGCCTTTTATTATATAGGATATACACCGAGTAGCCAGATCATTATGTGTTCAGAGATCATAATAATCTGGCCACTCAGCGTAAAGCTAAACTGGCTGTGTCCCCGATGTCTCTGGCAGTTCCCAAAGTTAGAAAGCAGTGTGGGGAGGGTACTCAGAAACAGTCATGCCCCCTCTAGACTTCAGAGGAGAATGAAGAGAGCTGCTGCAGAGGCAGGCCTGGAGGGAGCACACAGCAGGGGCGCCAGGAGCCCACCTTACACAGATAGGACTGAAACTGTCAGGGGACCAGGGAAAACCTTCTAGCTCTGAAAATGGCAGCCAGAAAAGCCAACTTATGTTTATGAGCCTTCCCACCTCACTATTTAGAGGTCCAGGAGAAGGGAACACTACACTGAGTGGCCAGATTAGTATGACCTCTGAATGCATAATAATCTGGCCACTGTGTGTTCGCGCACGTGTGTGCGTGTGCGTGTGTGTGTGTGTGTGTGTGTGTGTGTGTTAGGGCCTGGTGCATGAATTCATACATGGGTTTGGTCCGGCCAGCCTGGCCAGGGGAAGGGGACTTGAGTGGTTGGCTGGCCTGCCTGCTGGTCAAACTCCTGATTGAGTGGACAATTTGCATATTAGCCTTTTATTATATAGGGTATACACTGAGTGGCCAGATGATTATGCGTTCAGAGATCATAATCATCTGGCCACTCAGTATATGTCCCACAGCAACCCACCTGGCCTCTCACCCCAGCCATCACTCACTCCTGCCCAGGGAAGAGGGGTGGATATAACTGATTGGCCAGGACCTGCACATGCTCAGCCTGGCCCCGCCCCCTGTCCTTCCAGGGGCTGTCTGCCTGGGGAGAGGCCTGCCACACTCCCCTGGGAGGGGGCTAATGAGCCTGCTCTGCTGCTAAGATGGTCTCATGGGGGGTGGGGGGAAATACATCTGTCTATTTGGTTGAGGACATTCCCTAAGTGGTTTTAAGGAAAAAGAAACAGCTTTTCCTCTCTCTGCCTGGTCCTGCGTCTCTGCCTGCTCTCATCTCAGACATGGAAGAGAGCGGTATTAGTTATCGATCCCTAAAACCTCAGCACTAGCAAGACACCCGGGAATCAAGCCGGTTAGTAGAAGGTGCACCTGACAGACCAGAAATCCTCTGCATTTCACAAACACCTATGGCGCCCCTATGATGTGCTGGGGACGCCTGGTGAGAAAGGCAGCTATGGTCTCTTCGGTGCTCTTTCTAGTTCATCAGGAGGACAATTGACCCCTCCAATCAATTGCTTAGTTCTACGAGTGATAAGGATGAAGTGCTGTGCCAGTTGTAATAAGATCCTCAGTCCCGGTAAATGGGTAAATGTTCCCACAGTAGGCGGGTCTGAGATCCAGGTTCACCATCGCTACCCCCTCATCGCGCTCAGCCCCAGCTGCTTCACTTCCCCATCACCTCTTGTTAACCAGATTCTCTCCTTCCCCACCTGCAAGCCCCCATCCCAAACTCCCGTGCCTTCCAGCTGATCCACGTGGACCCACGCTATCTCAAAAATTATTTTTGCGTTAAAATACACATAAGAAGTTCCACTTCAGCCACATTTAAATGTACAGTATGGGAGCAGGAAGTACACTCATGCGCACTGCTACCAATGTTGGAGACACCCATCTCCAGAGTTCTTTCCATCTTGTGAAAATGAAACTCTCTACCTTTCACCACTGGCTCCCGTTCCCACCCACCCTTCAGCCCCTGGACCCCACCCTCCGCTTTCTGTCCCTGTGACTTTAACTCTTCGAGGAACCGCACTTAAGTGGAGTCACACAAACTGTCTTTTTCTGACTGGCTTATTTCACTTGGCATAATGTCCTCGCCTTGGACGGTTCTTCTTTCCATTCTAAGCATGTCTGCTAGCACCTAACCTGTTTCCCAGAAAATAAGACAGTGTCTTATATTAATTTTTTCTCCCAAAGTTACGCTAGGTCTTATTTTCAGGGGATGTCTTATCTTTCCATGCGCTAGGTCTTATTTTTGGAGGATGTCTTATTTTCGGGGAAACAGGGTAGTAGGGCAACAAAGAATTTTTGTCCCTTTGTATCATTTCACAAGTTAACACAAGAGTAGAACCGGATTTGGATGAGTTCACAAAGGGCGTGTCCAAAAAACTGAGATTTCATCCAATAAGAAAGATGGCTCCGGGGGAAAGGGAAGAGGTAGAAGATCAGAGACAGGAGAGGAAGGAAACCCAAGGGGAGAAAGAGGGAGGTAGACTCAGGAAACTGGGAAAGTAGCGAACCACCAGCAGAAGCCAGAGTGGGTGGAGAGGCAGACAGGTGGGCCCAGGGGAAGGGCTGCTGGTTGTGCAGGACCAAAAGGCCTGGGCAAACGGATGCTCTGGAATCCCTGGAAGTTACAGTGTAAAAAGGACCTTACATTTGAGGGACCTGCCAGATGGTCTCTAACTATCCAAGGCTGTTCCCCTCAACCAACAAGAATTCTATGCAGGATGGTGACTAATGTCTCATTTGCATTATCTCAAACCATCCCCCCAGGGCTCTCAGAAGTGGGCCTTCTCTCCTGTGGTGAGGGCAGCTAAGACAAGGCAAGCAATCAGTCCAAGGTCATCCAGCGGGTACCTGATCAGGACCCAGGCTTGGACAAAAATCTGTCATCAATAACCAGGCCATGATCACCCAACAATGGCTCCTGAGAGGCCTGGGGGTGTTCGGATTTGTTTTTTCAGAATGCTTATTTCAGTTCTCCTGCCAAAAGGCAGTTCTGTGGTTTGCATGCATTGCAGACACCAGCAGTATAAGTTGTAGGGTGATATTTTGGTAACGAAAAATAGCTTTTGCATAAAACATCAAAAAGTGGCTCGTGCAGATCTGCTGCTCACTCCGAGAGGATCGGGCCATCGCTCCAAGCTTCCCCCGAAGAGGCCAGATTGTGGGGACGGAACCGGGGAGAGGAGCCAGCAGGCCCAGGTGGAGAGTCCCCGGGGAAATGTCACTGCCCACATGCAGCTCTGGGCACGGGAGAGAGTGGGCTCCGCCTACCCGGCGCATGGCTGCAGATGCCAAGGCAGAGAAAACAGCCAGCCAGCTAAAACCGGTTTGTAAGTCAGTGACGGAGAACTGAGTGTGCGGCACAAAAGACACTGGGCCCGTAAGTGAAAAGCCAAAAGACATGTTAAAAATCAACTATAAGACAAAACAAAAACATGAATATTAGAAGGATGTTTTTTAATGTTTTAACTTTTTAAATAATCGTTTATTGATTTTTAGAGAGTAAGGGAGAGGGAGAGAGAGAGAAACATTGATCGGCTGCCTTCCACATGATCCCCTCCTGGGGTTCAAGCTGAAATCAGGGCATGTGCCCTGACTAGGAATCAAACCTGCAACCTTTTGGAGCACCAAGGGACATCCAACCAACTGAGCCACAGGAGCCAGGGCTCGAAGAATGTTTTATTCCCATCTCTCAGATCCTTAAAGAGGGCTTGGAAATATGTCCTAGAAAGGTCCACATACCATGCATTGTAGGCTTCCTGGACCACAGTTGCCACAACTCATGTGTGCCCTCGCAGCTCAGAAACACCACAGACGGCACACAAATGAAGCTGATTCCCAATGCTGACCTGCAGGCTATAACTTGGCAACCCCTGTCCCTGAAGGACAATAACAAGTCTTCTCAAGTCCCCTCAAGGTCATGGTAAAGTGCTTGGATATCACACAAGAAGGGCAGATATTGTTTCCTAAAGTTGGGTTTCTTGTGGTGTATTTTCTTTTTCTTCCCCCCCCTTTTCATAATAACCTACCTCTGTGAAGCACGCATCATTGATCCCCATTTTACAAAAGGAGGAGCTGAGGCTGTGACCTTGACCATCTGCAAGGTGACTACCCAGCTTGTAGGCCACGGAGGCAGGAGGAGAACCCATGTGCACTGGCCTTCAGCGCTCAGGGGCCTTCGCCCTGCCGTGGGCTAACTGCTTAGGGATGGACACACGATCCCTTTGGGAAAAGGACAGGGGAAGGTCAGGAAATGGCCGTCAAGATGCCACAGCTCCAAAGGGCATTCAGTCTGCAGTCTCTGCGGGGGAGGCAGGTGGCAAAAGAAACACTCAATTTGGCCCAACGGGGAAAAAGACAGTGTGCCATTAACACAGGGCAAGTGCAAAAAGCACAGGACTCTGAGACTGGCAGGAGCAGGAAACCCCTCAAAATCAAGGCAGCAGTGTGTCTCCATATCCATCTCCCTCTCCCTCTTCCTTCCTCCCCTTCATCTCCCTATTCCTCCCTTCCCTCCATTTCCCTCTTCCTCTCTCCTCTCCATCTCCCTTTTCCTCCCTTCCCTCCATTTCCCTCTTCCTCTCTCCTCTCCCTCTCCCTCTTCCTCCCTTCCCTCCATTTCCCTCTTCCTCTCTTTCCTCCATCTCCCTCTCCCTCTCCTTGTTCTTCCCTTCCCTCCATCTCCCTCTTCCTCCATCCCCTCCATCTTACTCTCCCTCTTCCTCTCTCCCCTCCATCTCTCATTCCTTCTCTTCTTCCATCTCCCTCTCCCTCCCTTCCCTCCATCTCCCTCTTCCTCCCCCTCCATCTCCCTCTCCCTCTTCCTCCGGCTTAGCCTCAGAGTCTCTGCAAATTGTGGGATGGAACAGGGAGCCCTTCCCAGCAGGCACAGGGATGAGCTGGGCGTGGCCACGGTGCAGCCTTTAGCCACTGAGCATCACTCGGTCAAGGACAGGCAGGTCTGTGGTGCCACAGCATTAGGAATGCCGGAGCCCAGGAAAAGCCAGTTCTTCCAGAGCACATACCAACATGTCTAACATCCGAACAGAGAGAAAGACTGATTGGGCTCCGCAACCCATGGGAAACAGCAGAGCAACTGGAGGAGCACAGAGCCGATGAGTCCTGAAAGGAGGAAGGAGTTTGCTCAGGCCAGGGAGAAGCTGGAGGACTTGGGAGAGACCAAATGAGAGCGATAAAACTAATTTTATAGATGAAGAGTCCAATATGCGAACCTATAAGAATACCATTGTAAGAAGGCTGTCCTCCTTCTGCGTGAGGGATGCTGTCCTCGGGGTGTGGCAGCTGCTCTGTATCCCCATCCAGGGCGGAGCAAGAGGGAAGGGCACCCACCCACGAGGCTGGGCTTCCTGACTGGCTTAGGGAGCCACCAGCGAATTCTCACCGGGGATGCCAACGGATCCAACCAACCCTCTTAGCCAACTCAGGAAAAACTCAGTGTAAATGACCACCTGCATGTGGACACAGGACATTTCGGGAAGGAGAAATCCCTGACATTGCAAAGAATTCTCCACTTTATGTAAGATTTCAGCGCCAGGATGCTATGCTGGGAAAGCTCAGCCTAGCACCTGTCTGTACAAAGGGCCCTTAAGAAATGAGAAGGAAAATCTCTGCTCAAGTTCCGTTTTTAGCACCGGGCCCTGCTTGTTCACCGGACAGCTTCTCCGAGCTGACCCAGATCACTCAGTGCTGCTCAAGGACACGCTCAGAGGCTAGGTGAGCGTGGCTATTTGGTGCCATCCCACAAACCCGAGCAGAGCGTGACACCCAATAGAACCGTCCTAATAGCCACGAGGAGGAGGCGCCTGGAGACAGCTCTGCCCAGGGATGGCCGAGACACCGGGATGGAAACAGAGGTGACATCCCATCAAAGCCCTTTCCTGCGTGTTCTCTAATGAAGAGCTGACTCCTGGGGGAACGGTGCCAGTGCTGTAGGGCAAAGGCTGTGAAGAGCAGAAGTACCCGAGAGCTTCGTAAAGGAAGTATCTGCTAGGCCTTCACCCACAAACTCCGTCCCATTCACCACGAGTAGGTCCGCATCCGGAGCTCGGCCACCTGCAGAGCCCTCCAGATGGCTCTGCCACATAGTCAGCCTGACAGCCACTGATTTAGGGCATCAAAAGTCTAACAAGGACCCAGAGGCACTCTGGGGAAGGGGACAAAGCAGAGGAGTGAAGGACCCCCATGCCCAGTAAACTGGGTTTAGAGTGACTTCTCCAGCCTGGGAAGACACATGAGCATTTCCTTAATTATCCTCAGCTGAATCCAGAGCCACATCCTGGAGACGTACTGTGCCAGAGGTAGGTATGTTGTCAGCCTGACCCTTAGCTCAGTCTGCAATCTCCGCAAGTTCAACCAGGCGCAAGGAACAAACACTATTATCTGGGCTTAGCCAGAAGTGACGATTACAAAGAAGCCACAAAGAATGAAAAATTACAGCTTAATCTTTAACCATGATTTCATATAATTTCCTTTGTTTTAAACTTTAGTAAAACTTCCTGGGATTATATTGTATATAATAAACACACTGCACGGGGTCACTGTCTCTCCATCAGAGGACAGCTGTCCCATCCGGTCCCAGCTTTCCCTACTGTCTCTGTGTGTCTCTTTCATTTTCTGAATCCCCCATTGCCCCTACTCAGGACTCCTGTCCGCTCTCTAGCTGCACTGGTCACAGTAAAGAGATATACTTAATATCCAGCCATAGAGAAGGATGTCTTACACAGCCACGGAGCCCCACAGCCACGGAGCCCCACAGCCATGGAGTCACACAGTTATGGATTCCCATAGCCACGGAATCCCACAGCTACAGTCCCACAGCCACGGAATCCCACAGCCACAGAATCCCACAGTCACGGAGTCACACAGCCACGGAGTCCCACAGCCACGGAGTCACACAGCTATGGATTCCCATAGCCACGGAATCCCACAGCTACAGTCCCACAGCCACGGAATCCCACAGCCACGGAATCCCACAGTCATGGAGTCCCACAGCCACGGAGTCCCACAGCCATGGAGTCACACAGCTATGGATTCCCATAGCCACGGAATCCCACAGCTACAGTCCCACAGCCACGGAATCCCACAGCCACGGAGTCACACAGCTATGGAGTCCCACAGCCATGGAGTCCCACAGCCACGAAGCCACACGGCCAGGTGTGGCCCAGCAGAGGGCTGAAATCAGAGCCCTCAGAGACATGGGAGGAGGAGGCTCACTTCTCACTAGGTGCGCCATGCAACCAGTTTCAAAAACTGGCATCTCCACGGGGTCTCTGCACACTGACACAGGGTGTCTGCTCCGGAAGCAGACAGGTGAGTGCGATGGCCACTCCCAGGGGAAACACATCCAGGTGAAGCCAGAGCTCCAGGCGTGTTTCCAACAAAATCAGCCTGCGGTGACCTGCCTGGACCTCGCGAACTCCAGAACCGGGAGGGAGGCCAAAGGTGATCTCTGATCAACCAACACGTATTGATCCGGCTTTCTGAGAATTTACTGTGGAGAGTGCTCTCGTCAGTCCATGTCGAGGCTCTGAGAGGAACGAGAAAAATCTGAACAGCCATGCCAGCTGCCTGGTCCCCACTGCCCAGACCCCTGGCTTCCGGAAAGGGCAGAGCCCACGCGTGAGTGTGAAAGCTGAGGCTTCGTCTGGTGCCTCGCGGAGAGAACCCTGCCCCTCGGAGGGCTCGCTGACACATTCCCCAGAAGGCACGCCATTACTGCAACTCTGACGGCTCCTCAGAATACCCCCTTGTCAGCTGCTTTCCAAAGAGCTGAAAAGATGATGTTGTCAGAAATGTCATCTGCCTGTTAGGCGGCAGCGAAATCAAAGCGCTCTTTGTGTTAAATGTGACTCCCATTGCGCTGGAAACCAGAGCATCGATGTTACCGAGACCCCCGGCACCCCCTGTCCCCACCCCCCAACCCCCACCCCATCGTCAGCTGGAGGAGCCTGCAAAGACAGGTTCAGATCTCTTCATCTCGCCACTTGTTCTTCGCCTGTTAATTTAAAAATATCACCGTGTTTTAATTGCACCCAGTTTAATGTACTATACCTGCCAGCTCCAACACACTTCATTATTTATTTTGCTGGAAAAGCACTTAAAAAATCAGGTTGCATAATCTGTCCTTGTACCTTTTTAAGGCAGATTTATATCTGGAAGTGTCACAGAGCTGGGCCAGCCCGGCTCTGAATATTCCATTTTAACAAGCTGTCCACCCCTACACACGGGCGGAGAACACGGGGAGCGGGTCATTAGTTACCTGGGTAAGGAGCTATGAAGAGGAGCTGAAAAGTCAATCTATATCTGTGGTTGTTAGGAGCCAGGGGTGCACTGTCTGCCCCAGGCTCACACCCCAGCTGTGCTGTTTTTCAGTCTTGTGTCCTGAGGCCCACGACTTAACTAACCTTCCTGTGCCTCACCTTCCTCCTCTGTTAAATAGGAAAAATAGCCCTGGCTGGGTTTTCCCAGTGGTTGGAGCGTCGGCCCATGGACCAAAGGGTCTTGGGTTTGATTCCTGGTCAAGGGCACATACCTCGGTTGCAGGTTCCCCAGCCCAGTAGGGGGGCATGTGGGAGGCAACCAATCAATGTCTCTCTCCCATTGATGTCTCTCTCTCCCTCTCTACCCACTCCCTTCCACTCCCTCTAAAAATCCATAGAACAAATGGGCTGTGATCTGGCCCAGGCCTCTCTCCCCTCCCCAATTCCACCCCATCCTTCATCAGAGCACCCCACGTGCTCCCTGACACCCAGGTCTCCCCTCAGCACCCACACTTCCGACTCCAGCGGGCAGAGCCTGCTCTTCTCTGGCTGGCTCAGCCGCCCCGCATGCAGTCTTCCATACCGCAACTATCTCTGAATGAAACCCTCCCTGGCCACATCTGTGTGTGCAGCAGACAGGAGGCTGTTTCAGACCAGAGCCCTTGCCCGTGGGAATGGGTGGCATACAGCTGGAGCCTGGTGACACCATGCCAGGGGGTGTCCCACCTGCTGTGTGCCAGGCACCACTGCGCTCGCTACGGAGCTGTCCAACCCCAAAGTGCAGCTGCACGCCAGGGGTCTGAGTTCACTGGGACTCAGGAGGCCAGCCCTGAGCTCCCGGGGACGCCGATGGCAGAAAGTGGAGCCCCAGCCACTGAGTAAGTGACACGACATTGAAGATGACAGACATAATAAGGTAGCACAGTACAGTGGTCAGCAAACTCATTAGTCAACAGAACAAAATATCAACAGTACAATGATTGAAATTTCTTTTGAGAGCCGAAAACGGACTTCTGCACAGGGGCCACGAAGTTTCAATCGCACTGTACATGCACCAGGCCCGCACGTGGTATTTTGTGGAAGGGCCACACTCAAGGGGCCAAAGAGACACACGTGGTTCTCGAGCCCGGGTTTGCCGACCACTGGCATAGTATAACCACCTGTGGAACAAGTGCTAGGCACTTTGCACTTTTTAAAAAATAAATATATTTTTATTGGTCTCAGAGAGGAAAGGAGAGGGAGAGAAATGTCGGTTTGTTGTTCCGCTCATTTATTTGTTGTTTAATCGTTCATCGGTTGATTCTTGCATATACAAGGGGGACGGAACCCACAGCTTTGGTGCACTGGGACAACACTCTGACCAACTGAGCTACCCTGCCAGGACTGGTAGTACTGTCTTCATTTTTCTGGGGAGGAAATAATCCAGGCTTAGAAAGGTTAGGCAACTTACCCAAGGTAACACAGCTTGCAAGTAACAAAGTCAGGATTACTTGCAGCAAATTAAGTGAGGGACTCTAGAACCAGAGTGATCTCTCTACCATTAGGTTCCTCTGCAAAGCAGCGACAAGCATGCCTGCCTCAAGACCATGTGCCCATGCTTCAATGAGTGAGCCCCGCCTGGTGTGCTGAGAGCAGGACCTGGCACCTAGGAAGAGGTACCCACTGCTTTAAGCTCAGACTTCTGGAGTCCAAACCCCTGGCATGCTGCATGGGTTTGAACCCAGACCTCTGGCCCCCGCAGCCTCCTTCCCAGCCTCCATCTCTCCTTTCTCTGTGGACCTGGTTCTCCTCTGCAAGCTGATGGAAGCGGCCTTGCTGGTCGGCGTGCCTCCATGCTGAGCAGCTGTGCACCCAGGCCTTGCCTTGTCCCTGCTCATCGTTAAGGGCATATTAACGGCCTCATTCCACCTCCCTCATTTGTCAACTTCCCTCCAACCTCCTCCTTCAGAGATTTCCCCTCCATCCGGGCCCCAGCTTTGCAAGGTTTCATGTCTTTCCTGATCACATATCCAAATGTAAAAACACTACATTAAGCACCACCAAGCCCTGGTTGAGAGCTCCAAGCCAGTAAATTAAAAGTTATGGTTCCCACAGTAACCATCTCTCTTCCTACCACGTCCGTATGTAGAGCCGTGGATTACTGTACAGGCTGACAAATGTATTGCATCGGCGTGTATGTATGAGTGTGTGCGTGAGTGTGTGTGTGTGCGCGCGTGTGTGTGTGTGTGTGTGTGTGTGTGTATTAGTGTGTGTGTCTCAGTTATGAGGAATCCAAAAACCCCATCTCTGAACTTTCCAGAAGTCGGGGAGATTAAATCTCAGTCCTGAGGCAGTGTGGGCTGGGGGTGCGTGGGGGGGGGGGGGCGGGGACGGGTACGGTTAGGGTTAGAGCCCCCCAGCCTAGTAGGATGCCTGATACTCAGGCAACGGGGTGTGTGTAGGGAGGGTAGGGGGGGAGGCGGGGAACAGACTCAAATCCCTGCGGGAGTTTGGGTGTTGGTTTGGTGAGTATCAAGACAGATAAAAGCAAGGAGAGATGAGAGAAAGACGGGGAGGAAAGAAAAACAGGCAGGAATAGAGAGCAGGGGAGAGAGATGTTGGGAGACAGAAAGGAAATAGGAGAGAAGAAGGGGGTACCTCCTGAGGGGTCCAAAAAGAAGAAAAGACCAAAAGAAAGAGAAAGGAGACGTGGACATGAACAGGGGCTAAGCCCCATTCCTCTCTCCTGACTTCCCGGCATGCCTGGCCCAGCCCCGCTGATGTCTAACAAGCATCTGCAAAGGCAAGACTTTGTCAACAATTAGCCTCCTCTTACTCTCGGGGCCATCCCTTCTATGGTTCTGACGTGGACACATGGGGAGACCCCTAAGGCACCAGGAGGAGTCATGCCTGGGGTGGTGGTGGGGAGTGATCCTTACTCTTCTCTAGGCAGCTCCAAGAACAGGGGGCGGAGGGGGGGGAGGGAGAGAAGGGGAGAAGACAAGATGGGGGGGGGGGGCGGGGCACCGCGTGCAAGTCGCTTCCTCCCTCGGTACCCACATTTCATCTTCTCAACACACCTGGAGAGGCAGGCATCTCCGTGTTATTTCAACAATTCATTCCTACAAATAAAAAAATGCTTGGTGCCAAAAATCTAGCCCAGAACCAATTTCTCACGATTTTTTTTTAAACAGGAAAATTTATAATTGCATTATAATTAAAACTTATAATGCATGTTAAGCCAACTCCCTCCTCCCAATCAATTTCCGAAAAGGGAACAAAGACATTGTAAACACACAACACCTGCACAGGAGTGACAAGGGCTCTTGTTAGGATGGAAAATGCTTACAGCGCTGCTTCTTGATTAGGAAATTAGACAAGCGGCTGTTGGTGAACACTGGTGCCCGCAACAGCCTGCCTTTCCCTGTGCCCGCAGCACCCAGGACTGCGCCCCTCCTTGTTGAGGCCTGCGGGATCCCCAACATCTCTCCTCCTGATTCCAATTTGTTGTTGTTGTTGTTGTTGTTGTTGTTAATCCTCACCTGACGCTATTTCTCCCATTGCCTTTTTAGAAAGAGTGGGAGAGAGGTTGGCAGGAGCTGGGAGGGGGCAGGGGTCACTGATTCCTGGTAACACGGCTCCTTTGGGAGGCGATAAAGCAGTCCTGGAAATGTACTTGGGGCCACAGAAGTGTGAGGTTAGAAATGATGAAGGGGGTGAATTTTACGTTATGCATATTTTGTGACAATGAAACAAACAGGTGTTCTACCAGAAAAAGGTCAAAGCAGGAGCTTGCTATTGCGGTGGGGGGTGGGGGGTGGGGTGTTATCAATGTCTTCATCCAGAGGATTTAGGAATGGGGTTTGCTCAGCGACATAGCGGCTTACTCAATGGCACGGCGAATGTTCGAAGGAGCTCTCATTGGTGAGGTCAAGCTTTCCAGACATGTGGAAGGGCTGACATGTTTTAGGTACTGTCCAGCGTTTCACAGACAAACTGAAAACCTGGGGAGATGGAATCACCGTCTTTAGCAGTGATGTCTGCGTGAGGGGTGACCCTGAAGCAGTCTGCCTTCCAGTCGCTGAAAAGACCTCTGATTGCCCAACACCGGTGCCTCAGTGCTAACGAGGGTCCCTGAGACAGGCCATGTGAGCCTCTCGTGAGCCTGCAAGACGGTGGCTGGAAAGGGCAGGAGACAGAGACATCGCTGAAAAGCTGGGAAGGATGTTTGACTCACCTGGTACCTACTGACTCAGGGATGCGGTGAGGTGACAGTGGGAAGCTAACTCTTCTCCCTCAAACCGTGTGGCCGCTACTGTTACCTATAAAATCAACTAAGCTTTGTGTCGTTGCCTTTGCGTGGCTGGCACTGGCTCTGGATGGAGGGACAGGATGGGGACATTCAAGAAGTCAGAGGGCAGGGCTATCACAAGAGAGGAAGAGAGATAGACGGACTGAGCACCTGCGGTCTGAGCACCTGCCGTGAACTGGGGATGGGTTCTCTCTCCAGGCTACACCCCAGACCCAGCTGGTTCAGTTACGCGAGTTTTCTGTTCACCAGAAAACATCTTGTCCCAATATAGCAGTGAGCCAGGATAACTAAAGCAACTTTCTTAGCAACCAACCGCTAAGGGGAATGGACCACACATCCCATAATATAAAATGAAAAACCTTTTTGTGCTAATATTTTCTGAAGAAAATGTTCAAACATACCACAAAGATGAAAGCACTTTACAGGGAACATATATCCCCACACCTACTTCCTACATTAGTACTTACCTTACTTGCTTTCTCATAGCTACCTCTCCTATCCATCCAATTACTTTTTTCTTAATGCATTTCAAAACAGTGAGTTTGTCATCTGTCATCGGCACATTATTCTCTGGGCACTTCAGTATGTTTAATGTGAAGTAGAGTTCAATCAAGTTTACCTTTATCTTGAGGTCAAAGGTACATACAATAAAATACATAGACCTTTGCAGGAGTTTTGACACATGCGTACCCCTGAACAGGAAGTCCTCACTCACTGTGGTCCCCAGGGCCTTGGACACCGGGACTTTAAACGAAACGTCTAATGATAGCAGTTTGACCCTCAGCTCATTAATATAATAAACAAGAGTTACGTTCCTACAACCTATTTCTGGTCATAAAAATATCCCCAAATTTCTAAATACAGATAAAAACAATTTTCAATATGAAGCACTGAAACAAACGTGAGCTACAAATACATTTAAGAAAGGGTCATAAAAGCATGTGAGAATTATTTTCCAACCTGCTCACCCCAGTTCACGGTCACAGGTAGCCAGAGCCTCTCCCGGCAGCTCAGGGCACCAGGGAGAGGCTCTGACCACCAGGGGGGACCCAGCCTTGGACAGGGTGCCTTTCCATGTCAGGGTCACACAGACACTCACCCAGACCGGGACAACTCAGACAACCTGCCTGGCGCCTCTTGGGGATAAGGGAGGAAAACTCTATCCCAGACCGTGCAGACATGTGGAAAACATGCAAACTCTATCCAAGCAATAGTCCTGACCAGGACTGGATCTTTTTTTTAAATCTCATCAACAAAACAACATTCTTTGAGAACCTTCTGGATAACCCCTTTCAGGATAAGGAACATTCTGGGGTGAAGATGAATTCACCCAAACACCTTCCCAGTCACTCTCCGCTGCACGCCCCACAGGCTCCCATTTTTCTGATTTATTCCCATTACGAACTGGTTCTTCCTGTCCCCCAACTTCATCGGTTAGGAGACAGGAGAATATAATCTTTGGGGAAGCCTTCCACAGCATAGCACGCCTAGGCCCAGTCGTGCTGTAGCTGGTGTCAGTCATCTGTTTCTCTTTATTGCTCAGGGAGCGACAGTCCTTGAGATGAGTGTGTCACAACGTGCGTGCCGCTCTCTTACTGAGGAACGCTGGACAATTGGAACGGAAGGGTCAGCGAACAGGTGTCTGTTTAGATCTATAAAAAACTGTTGGGCTTCTTTTTCTGCGAGATGGACAGACCCTTTTATAGGAACGACGCGTGAGCGTTCCAGCTGCGCCCAACCTCCCCAACATCTGTCGCTGTCCGTCTTCTTCACTCCGGCCCTGCTGGCGGGCGTGTGGGGGTCTCTCACTGGGGTGTCCCTGCCTTCCTGCGGAGTCCCTGACCACTTTTCAGAATTCCACTTTGAGTCCCTGAGAGTACTTTTTAGTGTAGCTCTGTCCACAGTTTTTTGCGTGGCTGCTCTGAATAGGGCAATACCCGCACCGCTTATCAGAATCCACAGGGGCGACGCCTGAACAAGTTGAGTGAAATGCAGAAACCCTTGTATCCCTGATCCTCTCCCATTTACAGCAGGATTGTTTTATATTCCCCCTGAGTACCTGAGAGCCACGGGAGACATTTCCGAAATGCCTCCACACACAGGACACCTGCTGGGAAAGCTATTCCCTCCAGGCAATGCTCCTGTGTGAGGCAGGAGGCCCCCCCCCCCCCCCCCCCCCCCCCGCCCCCAAATGAACAGCAGGGGGTAAAACAGCTCTCTGGCTGCTTTTATGCTTTCCTGGTAAGCATGTGCAAGGGGCGTGTATTTCCTCCCCAGGCATCTGTCCTTGATCCCCAAGTCTACTCCCGAACTTCATGAGCATCAAATAAGGCGCCCATCCCACCTCTGCCTTGACTCCCGCGGACACATGTGGTCCTCCCAGGAGGAGGTGACCCCATGGCTTCCCACCCTGGGTGGGCAGGTTCTGTGTGGCTCAGAGAACTACTCGCAGCTCAGCCTAGAGCCTCCAGTTGCTCCTAGAATTTGGTAAGGCACCTCATACGTATTTGGCAAGCCTGAGGGAGGGCCAGTGAAGGATGAAGAAAAGACAGACAAAGAGAATAGCTGGGTCTGGGTGGATCTTCTGCACCTTGCTGAGGCCACAGAACAGATCCAGACTGCAAAGCTGATGCTTTATGTATAGTCAGAGGGGTAAACAAGGTAATTTACACTGTTGTTTTAAGTTTCACTTGTTTTGGCAGTACTTGCTGCCCCTACCACAGTCCCACTAGCTACCCAGGACTTGTTTGAGACTTTGCCAGCAGGTCAGTCCTAGGCTTAACCCTATAACCACACTCTACACATATGGGCCATGTCCCTTCCTGTTTATATTCACGTGTTCTCACGTGTACAAGAACTTCAGTAGAGTCCCACGGCTAATTATCACGGAACTTGGGATCAAAACCCAGATCCATTCTTTCCTCCACACCAAGTTCTTTGAAGGAGGAACTGCAAGTCTACAACCTACTTTAAGAACATGTGCTGAGAATAAAATGCGTGGATTTCTTTGTCATTCCCTCTGCCTGGGATGCCCTCCACACCCTCGGACATCCTGAGGCTCTCCCTCCACCCTGCAGTGCAGGCCAGTTCAGACACCACCGCTGGACCACGTGCATCTGGGTGCTGACGCTGGGTCTTCCCCCATCAGCAAGGTGTGGTACAGCAGCCCACTCTGGGCGTATGCCACTCACTGCCTTTGACATGCTAAGCAACCCCTCCCTGCCTCAGTTTCTCTTTTCGTAAAACTTGAATAATAACAAGAACTACATTTCACAGGGCAGTTCTAAGAAGCCAAAGAGGTGATAAAATCAAAGCATTTGGGAGAATGCTTGGCAGGTAATAACCACTTAGCAAACACTGGGTTGCTGAGAAGACCCAGCAGAGCAGACACGGAATTCGGTCGGCATTTACCGAATCCAACTTGCAGATTTTGGGTTGAATTCTGTGCCTTCACTTTGTCTGGGCTTGTGAGTCCGTCACACCCACTCTTCTCCACAGTCCAGCAAAAAGCCGGGATCCAGTCCCCAACAGGGACATTACTGAGATGGAGGAAGATTTTCCGCAGCCATCCCGGACTTCGGCGCCTCGCCAAGAAACAGAAAGGAAAGCAATATAAATGTTAATGGGAAATTGTCTGCTGGCTTCACTTAGGCCGATCTGGTATAGCACAGCAAAGAGGGAATGAGCACAGCTGAGGGGACGGGAAAACATGGGACCTGACAGGCTGAAGCCCGGAGTGCCTCCGTTCCCAGGGGGAAACGCAATTCCAGGCCCACAAGGCTGCATGGAATCAGCATGCAGGGCTTCTCCCTGGGATGTCTCCATGGTTACTGCCCTGGCCCCCGCTTTCCTGGGCACCCATCAACCAGTGCTCCAAGGTGCAGGCCATAAGAATGTTAGGTATGAAGAGCAGGGAACTACACTTAGGGTAGGCCGAGTAAGAGGCTCCCAAAGATGCCCATGCGCTAATTCTGAGAATTTGTGAATGTTCTTTTAATGGCAAACGAGATTTGGTAGGTATGACTATAGACCCTGAGATGGGAAGATTATCTTGGACAACAATCTGCCTGAGCCCTAAGTAATCATAAAATCCTTCTAAGAGACATGCAGGATGAGTCGGTGTAATGGAAGCAGAGATTGAAGCATTGTCCTTTGCAGATAAAGAAAGAGGTCAAAAGCCAAGGAATGCAGGCGGCCAGCTGAAGCTGGAAAAAAGCAAGGAAATGGATTCTGCTCTCGGAGCCTCAGGAAGGAGCCAGCCCTTGTGGACACCCTGATTCCAGCTCAGAGAGACGGACATTGGACTTCTGACCTTACAAGTGCAAATAAATACTTCTGCATTAGTTTAAGCAGCTTAGTTCGGGGTAATTGGTTATAGCAGCAACAAGAAACTAATACACACTGGTTATTTGAGGTGCACCTTCAAGAATGTTGAATAAGAATGCCAGGAAAATGGAACTGACTGAGGAGGAGTGAAATTGGAGCGTGTGCACCAGGCCGAGTTCCCATTTTATCCTCAGCGTGGGCAGCTGCTGTGGGACATTAGGCAGAAGGATGGTGGAATAAGACTGCCCCTATAAAGCACTGAATTATCAGATCCTCAGATCTTAAATCCTAGGAATTACCACATGTCTAATTTCCCATTTTATGGACTCCCATTTCTTTTATCACAGGCTATAATGACTTTATGGAAAGAAGGATAAACCTACTGGAGTGGGTTAACTCTATTTCCAGCCCTCCATATTCCAGGCTAATGTTTTCCAAGATGCAGCACCTGTATTTGCAGAGCTGTTGGCAGGCACAGGTGTGCATGTGTGGACAGCTGTACTGTGCTAGAAATTGGGAGTCCGTCCCCTCTCCCCCCAAATCATGGCCAGATGATTGTTGTGTTCCTAAAAGGGTCACGCTCAAATGAATGCTCACCCCCACCCCACCTCACCTCCAAGAAGGGTTAGAAAACTGACACTGGGCACTCACTCCGAGCCAAAAGCTCTGAACAGTCCCTTATTGAGACCCCCCAATGGTCCTCAGAGCAAAACTCTAGGTCCTAGGGGGACTCGATCTCTTGAGGGACCCAACCCCCATTCCCAGTCACAGCTGCCTTAAGGCACAGGAGCCCATCAGTGAAACCCAGACAGAGGAGATAAGCTACTGCCGATGGGCCCAGACGGCTGCCCAGTCCCTGTCTACATACAGAAAGGCCTTTGAATTGCCCTGGCCTCCAGGTCCCTGCCCTGCCCTTCCTACCTGCCACACACATCAAATCCCCCTCCCTCCACCCCAACACACACACACACACACACACACACACACACACACACACACACACCTTCTCTGGGGCTTCTGCCAGCTCTGCCCTTTGCCCACTGTCACTTGCTGTCAAAGGAACCGCTTAGTGGCATTTAAGCAGCCCTGGATCTGAGCAAGTCCGGTTGGTTTGCTCTGGCACGGCCACCAGACCCCTGAGGCCACCGGCCAGGCACTGCAGAGGTTCCAGGGTAGTTGCCTTGGCTGTGGCCAAAGCAGGGAACCTGCAGGAAGGGGTGCTCAGTGGAATGAAGAACTGGTTTCAGAAACCACTAGCCCTCTCTGGGCCTCAGGGAAAACAGTGGATTGCTGCCTTCACATCATCCCTCAGCTCCCTCCCAGATGGGACCTCCCACAAGCTGGCATCATGCACCTGACGCTCCCCATGGCCACAGGGGCCCTGTGGTGCAAAAACACCAAACTGTTCACATCACTCAGCTCCCTCCCACATGGGATCTCCCATGACCTGGAATCTGCACCTGATGCTCCTCATGGCCACAGGGGGCGCTGTGGTACTGAATCACCAAACTGCCTGGAGATGCTAGGTGTCAATTTGGGACTATATTTTTATGTTTTGGGTTAATCCTCACCCGAGGATATTTTTCCATTAAAATATCACCCAAGGATATTTTTCCATTAAATTGAGGGCTATTTTAAACAGCACTGCTAATGAACCACTCCCACAGGTCTCCCTCTCCCTTCTGTTTTGGGAGTCTGTATTTGGAAACAGCACATTCCTAAAACTAGAATCACGGAGTTGAAGGGTAAGATGTACAACAGGCAGTTTATTCCCCAGAACGAGTGTCAACGCAGATCAACCACCATTAACTGAATGGAGACTTTCTATGGTCTGCCTTCAGCTCCGTCAGCCCTGCTACACAGATGAGAAGAGTGACGTTATGTCAAGCAAAGCAACTTGGCCAAGATGGTGACTTTGAGACAGGGCAGGAAAAGGAATCTAAGGCCCAGTCCCTCCAAGTTCTGGTGTATCTGCCGGATTGCTCTGATCTTTGAGTTATCCCACTCACAGCAACAGCTTTGTTTACTAAATACTAGAGGCATGGTGCACAGATTCGTGTATCAGTGGGGTCCCTCGGCCTGGCCTGCAGAGATCGGGCTGAACCGCCTCTCCAACATCCCCCAGAGGTCCTAGCATGCAAGACGGTGGTTCTTGGATGACGGTCCCTGGAATCGGACTCCCTCCTCTCTGGTCCCAGGTGGTGCGTCACCCGAGAACTTCATCTGCCAAGTCACCACAGCTCGACAGCCCCTGCTTTGAGTGTCTGCCCTCTGGTGGTCAATGTGTGTCATAGCTACTGGTTGGAGCATCTGCCCCCTGTCATTGCACATCATAGCTACCAGTCAGACGGTCACTTAGGCTTTTACATACATAGACTAAAGGCCTGGTGCACGAAATTCGTGCATGGGGGTGTGTATGTCCCTCAGCCCACCCTGCACCCTCTCCATCTGGGACCCATCGAGGGATGTGAGGCGTAATGGGGCAGTCAGACATCCCTTTCACAATCCAGGACTGCTGGCTCTCAACCGCTCGCCTGCCTGCCTGCCTGATTGCCCCTAATTACTTCTGCCTGACATCTTTATCACCCGCTAACCACACCCCTGCCAGCCTGATCGATGCCTAACTGCTCCCCTGCTGGCCTGATTCTCCCTAACTGCCCTACTCTAAAGGCCTGAATGTCCCCAACTGCCCTCCTTTGCAGGCCTGGTGTCTCCCAACTGCCCTCTCTGCTGGCCATCTGGTGGCAGCCATCTTGTGTCCACATGGGGGCAGCCAACTTTGATCACATGGGGCGGCCACCTTGTGTGTTGGAGTGACTGTCAATTTGAATATTACTCTTTTATTAGTCGCTTTACTTGACATAACGTCACTCTCCTCATGAAAATGTCCTCGCCAGTTTTCACCCAGTAGACAGCATATGCCAGTGGGCTGAAGGATCCCTGGTTCAATTCCGGTCAAGGTATGTACCTCATTGCAGGCTCAATCCCCACCCCCAATGTGTCTCTCTCACATCCATGTTTCTTCCTCTCTGTTTCTCCCCTCCCCTGCACTCTCTCTAAAAATCAATGGAGAAATATCCTCGGGTGAGGACTAACAAAAGAAAAATAAAATAAAGATAACCATAGGCCAGGTTCTAGACCGGGCATTTTATTCCATACATTCCCACATCCATCCCAGTCAGCGAGACACCCACAGCAAGGATGCTGCCGCTGACATAGCCAGCCCACCTGCCACTGAATGCTTCATGCACGCCAGCCACGGAGCAAAGTGCTTCCAAACCCCGTATTAACTCCAGAAGTCTGTGCAGCAGGCATCACTACGCCCAGTTCGTAGATGAAAGGAATGAATCTCATGAAAGTGCCTTCCCCCCAAGAGCTCCACGGATCACAAATGGAAAATGCGTCCATCCATAAATGGACTGCCTCCAGCACCTAAGTACCTCCCTGCAGGGCTAGGCTGCCCCTGACGCTGACAAAGCCAGGTGGGCAGCGGGGAGGGGCGTTTCTAAAGAGGACGGTGAGGACATCAGCATTCTGGTGGGCCCGCCTTCCTTGCGCTGAGCTGGCGGGGTGCAGCTGGAGCGGCAGGCGCTGCGTTTATCTCCACGCCGTCGGACAGGCTGCATACAAATGCACGCCTTTCTCTTCTGAGGGCGGCTTCCCGTGACAGCGAACGTGGGTGCAGGGTCAGCCGCACCCCAGTGCGATCCCTCCCAGCAGAGGCCTCCCCCGGCTCAGAAGGGCTTTCTCATCTCAGCCTGGGAAGGAAGGGACGGCTCCCTCTCAGGGGCACCCTGCACAGTGCAAAGAGGTGAGCGGACTAGAAAGCAGAAGTTGGTCCAGAGAAGGGGAAAGGAGTCTCAGGTTGAAGTCCCAGCCCCGCCAACAGCTCCGTGTGTGACCTACCCTCGCCACAGAGGATAACTTATTAAACAAATAACTTGATGTGATTTCAAATGCCCCCCTGGAGGAGGCAAGGGAGAATCTAGTATAGACTTTGCAGCTTTAAAGGGAGGAAATGATTCAGCAAAACAGTTGAGATAGCCAGGTCCCAGGTTTTTGCACAACTAGCTATCACCTTGTTCTTTTCCTGGCCCTGAGCCCTGAACCCTAGCCTGAGGCAGCTACCACCCCAGATGCTTCTGGCCCCCACACCAGCCCGCCTGCCAGCCTCCTGCAGACTCAAAGCGGCCTGAGAAAACAAGCGTGGCCTCCAGTAAGAATGCTGCCATATCCAGGAATCCGGAACAAGCTCACCAGCCGCAGTCCAGCTGAATGATGTCCTGCCTCACAGAGCAATGGGGCCCTGGCTGGCTGGCCTCAGTGGATAGAGCATCAGCCTTGTACTGAAGGGTTGTGGGTTTGATTGAGGTCAAGAGCACGTACCTCGTACCTCGGTTGCAGGAATGATCCCTGGCCCCATGGGCACATGCGGGAGGCAACCAATTGATGTGTCTCTCTCACATCCATGTTTCTCTCCTCTGTCTCTTCCATCCCTTCCACTGTCTCTAAAAATCAATGGAAAAATATCCTTGGGTGAGGATTAACAAAAAAAAGAGAAAAAAAGAAAAGAAAAGAAAAGGAAAGAAAAGAAAAGAAAAGAAAAGAAAAGAAAAGAAAAGAAAAGAAAAGAAAAGAAAAGAAAAGAAAAGAAAAGAAAAGGGAGAGAAAAGGGGGAAAGGCCACTTCCCTTTCTCGATGTTCTGACACTGCTGTGCCTGCTCTGGGCCATCCTTCTGCCAAGTGCTACAGAGGGACCTCCTGGGAGCACACCTGCCCTCTGCACAGGCTCCCCATCGCTTTGCTGTGTGCCCCCCGGGGAAACACAGGAGGGAAAGCATCCAGCACCTCATCACAGAACTCAGGCAGCCAAGTTTGGCTGGGAGACACTCTTCACTGTCACGTAAAAAGCACGTCTCCCGGTGTTCCCGCAGGTAACGGTTCTGGGGTTTCTCCTACTGGGGCCCAGGGCCGCGTTTGCAGTCACAGCGGAGATTTTCCAGGCGCACAGGAAGCCAGGCACTCGTAATCACCCCCTCCTCTCTCTTAACTGCTCTGGCACCCCAGCCAAGCTCACTCCCTGCTCCCAGTTCTTTGGAATCAAAAGAACGTTTCTTAACAAAACAAAACAAACAAACAAACAAACAAAAAAATCAAGCTATTTTGGGAATAAAAGTGTCGATTCATAAATTCCCCACTTGGCCTTGTCTACCTGCTAAGTCACAGAAGAGTCTGGGGAAGTGACAGGAGAGAATTCTGTTTCTCTTTTTAGTTTCCAGACGGAACTGCTGCCCACTGGCCACCCACACACCCAAGGGGTGATGTCCTGTTGTGATTTTTAGTAGTGCCCTGCAGACCCTGGGGACCAGTGCCCCCAGGAAAACCACAGCACGGAGGGCATCGGAGAAAGACAGACGGAAACCAGGAAACCAGCATGTACTTGGCTCTGGGGTGGTCTGCAGAACCACCAGGCAGAGAGCAATCAAATACACAGGTGTGCACACCTGCCAGTGGGCCTGAGTGAGTCTTAGCAGGATGGAGCAGGTCCTAGAGGGACTGAGGGGGCCTCAGAGGGACTGAGAGTGTTTCAGAGGGACTAAGCAGGTCCAAGAGGCACTGAGTGAGTCAGAGGGGGGCACAGACGCTGGGCCAGGCTCATGAAATCTGAGGTGCTCAGAAGGACGGAGCCCCACATGTGGCCCCACTAGGACCCTCAGCATAAACTCCTGTGGTCACTTGCTGGGATGAACCAAGCACACGGTCTGCAGGAGGAAAAATGTTTTTATCTGAGCCCTGCGCCATCTCGTAAATGGCTTGCACAGGTCAAAGAGAAGTGGCTGACCCCAGGGACCCGCCATTGGCACAGGAATCTAATTGTTATTACTGTGCGCCTGGCAGTGAGTCCGTCTCCTGGCAATGAGTCCTTCTACCGGGAGGAGTGCCACAGACTGTGGTGGTGCTGGTTAATGTGTGTGCAGAGACCTGGCAGGGGCTCCGGCCTGAACCTGCCTTACCTGGCCTAGCCAGGACTCCCACCATGTGCCACACACCGTTACCTCAACATTACATCGCCTGCCTTCCGGTGAACTGCCCTCTTCAGGTGAATGCCACGGGATTAGGCTGCTAGGGCTGCCATAAGGTTCCACAGTTTGTGTGGCCTGAGCAATGGAAATGTATGCTCTCATGGTGCTAGAGGCTGGAAGTCCAAGACCTAGGTGTCAGCAGGGTTTGTTTCTTCCTCTTCTTTTTTTAAAGTATATTTTTATTGATTTCAGAGAAAAAGGGAGAGGGAGAGGGAGATGAAAACATCAATGATGAGAGAATCACTGATCTGCTGCCTCCTGCACGTCCCACACTGGGGATCGAGCCCACAATATGTGCCCTGACCGGGAATCATACTGTGACCTCCTGGTTCATAGGTCAGCGCTTAACCACTGGGCCACGCTGGCTGAGTGGCTTTGTTTCTTCTGATCCCTTTGTCTTTGGTGTACAGATGGCCATCTTGTGAGTGTGTGTGTGAGTGTGTGTGTGTGTGTGTGTGTGTGTATGTTTCTGTGTGTGTCCTAATGTCCTCTTCCTATAGGGACACCAGTCACACTGGATTAGGGCCCACCCATGTGATCTAATTTTGCTCAGTTGTCTCTTTCAAGGCCCTGTCTCCACATACAGACGCCTTCTGAGATGCTGAGTGCCAGGATTTCAATGTACGCATTTGGAGGGGGACACACGTAACAGTCATTGCCATCTAAATACCACCGATGAGCATGAGGCACCCAGGAAGGCTCAGTGGTTTGCTAGAGAGACAGAGATCTCAAAAGAGTGACACAGGGACTGGGACCCAGGCCCATCTAACTCTATCCCATGTCATCACTGGCATTGGGAGTGCCACGACAGCTCTAGGATTCAAACTGCTTTCTGTTGAGCCGGTAACTTCCTATCAGCATAACCCATTCTTGTCTATTCAAGGTTGTCCGGACACCTGGCTGTACCTAGCTACCTGCTCTCCATGGTAATACACCAATTTTAATAAGACTTCCACACAGGCCACTCACTGCGGGGTCACAACAACCCTCTCCTGCCCTCCATGAGCCCCCATTTGATGGGTGCCTGCTCTCCGAATTGGACTTCATGCTTCCTAGGACCCTCCTGTTGGTGCCTGATGAAAAGCCTTGCACACAGCAGTTTCTTGATAAATATTTCCTGAATGCGTGAGCGGATGGATGAATGGATGACATGATCAAGGTAACCTCAAAAGACCTTCCCCGTTTTAAGCTCTACGATTCCACTCTAGAAAGGCTGATGGCTGCATCAGACCCCAAGCAGACCCTTTTTCTCCACCTGCCCAGCTCAGCCCAGCTTCCTCCCAGCCAGCCAACATCACCCAGTGGCACAATGAAGTGCCAAGAAATGGCCACTGAGAGTAACGGCCTTTGCCAGGTACAGAAAGATGGAAAGCCCTGGGACCAACTATACTTTTCCCGTAGAATTAATCTCAACATGGCTGTGATGTACTGATGTACTTCCCTCTCTCACTAGATCCTTGCTAGGTGAAAAGAAAGAAGAAGAAAAAAAAGGAAAAGTTCACCATCATTATGGAACTCCACTGCCCCTGATGTGTGGAGGGACTCCTATTAGGAAAATACCATTGTCATTCAGCAAATGTCTGTGTGAGTGGCTGCATGAACCAAACTACCACCAGCAGGTGCTAAAGAAGCAGAAGACCACAACTCGGGACAGCGTGGCATTTGCCAGCAATTCGAGGGGATAGAGAAAATTCGAGAACGCAGAATCATGTTATTAATACAGAGTGTATGAACACGTGGTAAGTCTCTGCAGAATACTCCGTCACCAGAGTAGGTCTAGGATTTTACAGAATAAAGGCTTCTCAGAAGAGACGTGGTGAATCAAAGGAGAGACGAAAGCGGAAACCTTGAACTTGGCACGAGAAAACAGTGAGGTCTGCGGCTTACACGTGACCATGGGTGGGGATCAGCCAGGGGGTGGAGAAGGTTAGAAAGAGCGATGGCGTCCAGGGAAGGCTCAGAAGCTGTGCCACGTGCGATGGGAAAGGGACAGCGAGGAGCTGGCTGGCTGGGGAGGAAGCTGGGCTGAGCTGGGCAGGTGCAGCGGGTCCTGGAGAGCCACCAGCGGCCCTTTACACTGAGGCATTCAGCCTGGATACAAGGTGCACCAGAAATCCACTCAACGTCCTGAGCTGAGGACTACGGCAATGCGAGTGGTTTCTGGGGAATTAATAGCACCCCAACTGCACAGCTTTTATTGGAGTTGAATGAATCCAAAGAGTGGCCCCGGTACCAGGCCCCGGGATCCCACTAGTGTACCCTAAAGGAGACAGCCATGTCCTTGAAAACCGGAGCGCGTTTGGACAGGAGGCCGCTATCTCAGCAACCCCGGGGTATCAGCGCGGAATATAAATGTTGTGTAACATTTTTCTCAGGAGGCCAGTTAAAATTTTCAGACCTTTCCAAAGCAACAAATCACAGAACTGGAAAAGACCTTTGACAGCAAACTGTGCCAAACCCTCGTGTTAGAAAATCATTCATCTTCATCTATGCAGCCCCCCTGCGCACGAGGTGCTGTGGCAGGGACTGTCAGAGAGGCAATGGGGTGAGAACCACCGGGCTCCAGCTGGATTCCTCACAGGTGCAGCAGCGTCACCCGGTGACCAAGGGGAGCCGAGGCAGAACAGGGAGAGAGTCTGTGCTAAAGCAGAACTGTGCCAGGACAAAGTGTGACCCTGAGGCTCTTGTGTTTTGTAAACTGTGGGAGCCAAGGGATGGAGGGATGGAGGGATGGGGGGATTGGAGAATAGAGGGATGGAGGGATGAGGGAATGGAGGCATGGAAGGATGGGTGGATGGGGAATGGGGGATGGTCGATGGGGGGATGGAGGGATGGGGTGATGAAAGGATGGAGGGATGGGGGGATGAAGGGATCGGGGATGGAGAATGGAGGGATGGAGGGATGGGGTGGAGGAATGAGGGATGAGGGAACGGGGGATGGAGAATGGAGGGATGGAGGAATGGAGGGATGGGGATTGGGGATGGAGAATAGATGGATGGAGGGATGAGGGGATGGAGGGATGGGAAATGGGGGGATGGAAGAATAAAGGAATGGAGGGATGGAGTGATAAGTATTGGGGGGATGGAGGGATGGGAAATGGAGGGATGGGGAAATGAAAGGATGGGGGAATGGAGGGACGAGGGATGGGAGGATGGAGGGATGAGGATGGAGGAAGGGAGGGATGGACCAGTTCCAGATGGGGCTACAGCAAGAGAGGTGGCAGGGCAGAACCCAGGACTCTGAGAACAGACTGGATTTATCCTCTTTCAAGGACTCTAACCTCTGAACTACAATCCTCTGCTATACCCAGCCCCAATCCAGAGCTCTTCCCATTCTCATTGAAATGTGTCCAAAAATATAGAATGGAATGGAAGTATGCTCTGGAAACCAGAAACAGTGGTTGATCATTTTCCTGTAGAAAAGTGAGGTGAGCCCAGCCGGTGGCTCAGTGGTTGAGTGTTGACCTATGAACCAGTAAGTCAAGGAACAGGCCCAGGTTGAGGACTCGACTCACAGTGTGGGGCGTGCAGGAGGCAGCCAATCAGTGATTCTCTCTCAATACTGATGTCTCTATCTCTCTCTCCCTCTCCCTTCCTCTCTGAAATCAATAAAAATATATTTTTAAATAGAAAAGTTAGAAGAGCTGTCTACAGCAGAAGAATTCACAGGCTGCTGTTTAAGAAAAGCAAGTACTGCCTACGCAGCCAGGGACATAGCAGAAACACCGGAGACTGGACAGGGAGAGGGGAGCAGGGAGCAGGGACGAGAACGTAGAAATGTCCGTTTTAAATAGAAGCTGCTTCTTCCCACTTTCCCAAAAATAAACATGAGAGCTCACGGCTGCTGTCCATTCGAGGTGCGCCATTTGATGGGTGAGGACACTGAGGTCCAGGAAAGTGGAGTTAATTTGTCCCAAATCACACAACTGGTAGAAGCTAATGCCAAGTTCAGACCCCAGGAAGTTTGACATATAGCTTTATGCTCTGCCATGACCCTATTCAACAATCCAAGGAGTGGAGAATGAGGAGTGGAGAATGAGGAGTGGAGAATGAGGAGTGGAGAATGAGGAGTGGAGAATCCTGGGTAGGGAATCCGGGAAGACAGCCCCAACACGACCTGAATGTCCTGGGGCTCCTCGAGGATGGCCGTTCCCTGAGCACAGGCAGCCTGAGGCAGGCAGGGCCACGGGTCATGGGACCAGAGGCCTTCAGGAGGATAAACACTCAGGCAGAGAATGTTGGCTGAGGCCAGGGACCACTGGCTGCAAGGCAGTCCTGAAGGACAGCCCAGGAACCGGGCAATGAGCGAGCCACACACTCCACTGCACCATCCATGGAAAACCATCAGGAAATCTCATCTTGGCTCCAAGTGGGGTCAACACATAGAACAGATCAGGTAGAACAATGGAGGAAACAAAGAGATTAGAGTCACAGCAGTTGAGGGAGGGCTGGAGGGCTGGAGAGAGGGATGAAGGGCGAGGAGGGTGAAGGGATAGAAAGAGGGAAAGAGGAGGGAAGGGGAGAGAGTGAGTAAGAACAGGTACATGTTGGTACCATGCATTCTACTTGGGCAACGTAAAAAGTTACTAACAGCAGTCTTTCCAAAGAAGTAGAGGCAGCACAGGGGGGAGGAGAGCCAGTCGCCTTGGCCCCAGCGCTCAGCAGCTGCACAGGGAGTCAGGTTTAAATTGGGGTCCTCCCGCCTAGTGCCCACGGCCTGCAGAAATCTGCCTGGCATGGAGCTGTCCTCACAGAAGGTGTATGGGATACAGGTCCACGGTGACAATGACAGCTGCTCACTCACAGCCCCTAAACCGCCTGCCTGTCCTCTGGCTGACGGGTTCTGTGCTTGTTAGCAAAGGTTCCCCGTGAGCCCCCCCCCCCCCCCCCCCCCCCCCGCGTGCGCGCAAATTGTGAGAGCGCAATCGCATCACTTGAGGGCTGAGAATGGCCAAGACGCTCAGAGCTTCATTGCATATCTGTTTTCTTGTAATCAATCAGTTTTATTTAAAAAGGAGGAGTGGGGAGATACAGCCGCAGACCGGGGGAAATGGATACAGCTTAGAGAACGATTACACATAATAGCCCCAGAAGGTTTAGCTGTTCGGGAGATCATTAAAGAAACGAATGGGGTTGGTTTTCAAAAAGGTTCCGGCTCCCCCTGCATCCGCCAGATCAGAAACAACAAAACGGGAGGGGCCAGATCCACTTCCGGACCCACGTGCAAGCATCTCCCCAACTGCCCCTCCCGGCACCCCCTCCGGCCTCTGCTGCCTCCGGGGTGTAAATGCAGAGCCCACCTCTGGCTGCCAGAAGCAAGGAATGAATGGTTTGGGGCAGCTCATCACCACAGTTACCGATGGCTCGTGTTTAAAAGCTCAGGCCAGCACACTCTGTTGGACCCAGGCAGACAGTCTAATTACTCTCACAATTCCTTAATTATCCAGTTATAAAAAAGCATGATAGGCTGCTTTTTTTCGTTGAGTCATAAATAGCCAGTCTAGATATCTGCCTCCCCTTCTCCTCTGACAATCAGCATTTAGCCATGAGCGCCCCCGCAGTCAGCACCAGTGATCTGAGCAGTGAGGGGCCAGCTCTTGCCTTCCCATTGAGGGGGCTACTACAGAGGAGGTCAGCTCTGTCCTACCGTGGAGGTGACCGAGGCCAGAGATGGTCTCCCTCCTCCACCACAGGATCACAAAACCGCAGGTTCCAATCCAGGCTGGTTTGTCCCTCACCTGTGAACGGCCGAAAAGAAGGTTGCCCACTTCTTAGGATTAAATGATCACAGTCAACTTTGAGACAAAAGACACCACACAGTATACTGGAGACAAAGACCAGCAATAACTGGTTGGATCCTATAAAAACTAAACTAAGAGCGCTCATATAAATGGACCCGAGTCACAAACCAACCAAAGAGGTGAAAACAAAAAGAAAATGGCAGGATAACCTGTAACGTCCAGGTGAAAGGTACTTTGATATCATCTCCTATTGCTACCCAACTAGTCCTCACGTAGGCCGGCTGTCCTGTGGCCTTGCTCACCCCGCAACTTCTCCAAGGACAACCAACCACACACAGACCTCTGACCCATCCACACCACACTCTAGCCTCCTCAGCACCCCGATTTCCAACCCCTAAGTTCAGGTTCTGGCAAGATGCAGGGGGGCTATTCCGTGTGCACTGAGGAGTGGGAGGAGGGAAGAATGGGGAGGGAGGATTCTTTCTGAGAACTGTTATCTCATCACCACTGCCCTCAGCAAGGTTTGCCCACATCAGCCCTTTACTCAGACGGAGAGACTGAGGCTCCCACAGGTTCATTAGCTCATGCAGCTTCACCTTGTCTACACCCCCCTTCAGAAATGTGAACCCAGCTCTGAGGGCCTCTGCGGCTCCCCTGGCTCCCTTCAGGCTGTCCTCTGAAATTCAAGCCACAGGCAGCCTCTCTCACTCATCAGCAGGCGGCTGCCCAGAGGACTTGTCTGCAAGCCGCGGAGAGAAATGAGGAAGGTAACACACAGGAGCAAGAGCTGGCCGGGGAGCAGGCAGACCTGAACTCGCTCACCTGGGGCAATCCCTGGACTTCCACCTGTTCGTCCTTCACGTGACAAACTTCGGGCAGAAAGAGCCCCAAAGGGCTGTTCCCCCAAATCCTCATTGCACACAATCCGAAACTGAGGTCCAGAGAACGTTAGCAGTTGGAGAGGTCACTCGCCACTTCCTGGTCAACTTGGGACAGAACTCAGGACTTTTCCCAGGTCTTAACAGCCACAATCGATAGCTCACCACCAACAGGTCCCCTTCTTCTAGGCCAGTGGTCAGCAAACTGTGGCTCGCAAGCCACATGCGGCTCTTTGGCCCGTTGAGTGTGGCTCTTCCACCAAATATACCACGCATGGCCTGGGCGAGTTTATTTTCAAGAAGTGGTGTTAGAAGAAGTTTAAGTTGAAAAAATTTGGCTCTCAAAAGTAATTTCAATCGTTATACTGTTGATATTTGACTCTGTTGACTAATAAGTTTGTCACCACTGTTCTAGGCCCAAGGAGCCCGCCCTTGAGGCACAGCAGGTCCCTGGCACCCTGCTTCTCTGAGTTAATGCCCCTCGGGGCAGGGTGCTCACTGGCTATTGGGGTAACACCACCAGGCCAGCTGTGCTCACGCTGCCCACCCTGCAGGCTGCCCTTTCTCTGAACTGCATGGCCGATGTTCTTCCCGGGCTCCTCCGCTGTCCAGAGCAGTGGCTCCCAGACGTGAGTGGGCATCGGAGCCACCTCGAGGGCGGGCTGAGGCATATGCACCCTGGGCCTGGTCTGCACATCCCTGAGGCACCTGTGGCGTGAGCGTGATCCTGGCGCAGAGCCCGGGAATGTGCATTTCAAACCAGTTCCCAGGTTAGAAATTCTCTCCCCCACGTTTTCCCACCCTGTGACACGTGGCCAGGATGGTGAGTCTGAGCCCATGGACCACTCCGGTGGCATCATGCGTGCGCACCGGGCCGAGGGTGCCACTCCAGGACACACAGCCCAGATCTCCCGTGTGATCACAAACCGAGGGCCCGAGCCAAGGACTGGAGCTCACACCGTGAATCCCAGCTGACAGCGGATTCTCCTAGGAAACCTCCCTCAGGAACTACAAAGCATCCACCATTCATTTAATTTTGAGTTAATTCTCCATCACGAACTCCGAGTTCCAAGTTCATGTTTCCCTCTAGATATATTGTTTCAACTCTGTGCACAATCAACGCTCAAATGTCCACCTCACCGCCTCCCCCCCCCCCCATCACCCCCCACCCACACACATGCTTCCAGAGCGTGAGAACAGGGAGCCTCAGCTTTGTGAAACAGGGGCAACCCTTCCCATCAGTGCCCGCAGAGTCACTCCTATGTCCGAGGGCCTCCAGGTTTAGGAAATAAAATACAACACAGCAGTCAGATTGGAATTTCAGATGAACCTAATAACTTTATGTTAAGCACAAGTAGGCCCCACGCAATATCTGAGATAAACTTACAGCGAAAATTGTTAGATGTGTATCTGAAATTGTAACGAACAGAACCTTGTGTTTTATCTGGTAACGCTGCTACGCCTGTGTACTCATTCAAAGCTATAGAGAGTCTCTACTGGGTGTTACTTGCTAGGAATACAAGCCAGATAAGCAGGGGTAGGTGGGAAATGCTTAAAAACTGGCCGTTGGGGAGAAGAGATGCCTTTGAGTGTTTGCTTTTGCGTGGAGTTCCTGCAATCGTCTTGCAGATATGAGGGACCAGAGGCCTGCCGAGATGCCCATCCAGAGCAGCGACGGTACTGAGCCATAGAACCGATGGCTGCACTACCGACCTCCGAGATCTGGGATGGTGAGCCAAACATATGCCTATTTAAGCCACTGATACATAGCACAAACTTCTCTTAGCCAAGGGACTTACATTCTGCCTCTCCCAGGAGGCCAAAGTGTGTCTGCTTGGTGGTCATTTGGATGGATCTCTTCTTCCCTCCCTATCTCCCTTCATTCCTTATTTTCTCCATCCCTCCATCCCTCACCCACCATCACCGTGCACCACATACGTAGTATGCACCCTATTCGATGGTGCAATACTCTAGACCTGCAGGGAGGTGTCACAATGAGTGCCTCTGGCTCTCGGGGAGCCAGTCACCACTGCTTCCCATCAGGGCCTCTTCTGGAAGGTACTTTGTAAGTCTCTCAGCTCCACCAGGGTACGCACTTCATTCCTTTGTGGTCAGATAAGGCCCTAGCCCCTCTGCTGGCCCAGTTCTCCTGGCTCCTCAGTACTTGCTTAAGGTCGGGCAACAACACTGTAGAAATACGCTCCCCCCCCCCCCCAAAGCCACAGGAGCCCTTGAGGGCCCATAAATCCACTCCAGGACACGCACGTTCCCACAATGGGACAGGAGTGCTCTTAGCCACAGGCTCTCTGAGAGCTGTTTACCCAGCACACACTTCACGGCATTTACTTCTCTCTGATGCAACAAAGGGAGAAGGAAACAATGCCCGAAGGACAAAGATGGCCAGAACCTCACGTGGCACCACATAACCAATCACGTCCTGACGTTTCTCCCAGCAAGGTCCTCCAAAGTCATGTTCCCAAGAGCCAGGCTGTTCCACCCCATTCCCACCCCGCCCACTGCCTTCACCATTCAACGACACCCCTGAGCCTCTTCTTGCTCATCCCTCTGCTTTTACTCCTGCCACCTCGGCTCTAAAGCCTTTCTCTTTGTCACTGTGAGGTACCTGCAATGCCTCATGAGAGACACCACTTAAGGAGAGGCTCAAAAATAAAAAAATAAAGAGGCTCAGTCCTAATACTGCAGTTGTGGGCAACCTTTTCCGACTCACCACTGACAGTCCTAGGTACTGGTTATACTTTCCCTGTGTGGAGTCAAATGTGCTTTTATTTATTGTCAGCTCACAGTCCCCTGTTAGCACATGGACTAACTGTGTCCAGAGAGCAAATGCCCAAACATGGAACATGTCAGTACCTTCAGGTACCCATCAACGAGACAGACCACAGCGGAGATCCACTCTCCTCCTCTGAGGACTCCTGCTAAGGGTGGTCCACCGAACCACAGCCGGCCCAGCACATCCCTGCACTCCGCAGAGACAAATCAGATCCTGGGGAGAAAGCCAAGGCAGTGACCGATGGATGCGGGATGGATGGGGGCTGGACACAGTGGAAGAAGCAGGATGAGGCTAAAAAAATAAGCAGACGGGAGGCTTTTTAGAGGAAATCTGCTCACACGGAGGATAATTAATTAACATGTTGACTGGACTCCCAGAGGCCATCCCAGAAGCTGAAGCTCGAGTACTTTTAATGGACTGTGGTTCCTCTTGGGTGGAACCGACATACGCCACAAAGAGCCGGCGGGATGCAGGGACGACAGCCTGGGCTCCATCCATCCTGATTATTTTCTGGAGGACGAAGTGGCTACCCAACCCCAACCCCAAGTCCATAGCTGTGTCCCACCCTGACACTGTCCTCCCCTCCACAGGTTATATCAGCCAGGGGTCCCCGATCCACAATGACTAGTGCTGAGCCCATCATACGCATTCTCAGGGGAATCCTATATAATAAAAGTCTAATATGCTAAGTGCTGGGTCTTCCAGTAGGCCATTCAACCAACCAAAGCATAATATGCTAATGATATGCTAAGGCCCCTCAACCACTCACTGTGACATGCACTGACCACCAGGGGGCAGATGCTCTGACCAGGTTAGCTTGCTGCTGGGGTCTGGCCCATCAGGACTGAGTGAGTTGGGCCAGAGACACCCTGGAGCCCTCCCAGCTCCCTCCCCAGCTGGCCAATCTTCTGTGTCCCTCCCGGGCCCTGATCATGCACTGGTGGGGTCCCTTGGCCTGGCCTGCGCCCTCTTGAAATCTGGGCTAAGGCCCCCCCACCACACCATATAACGCCCAGCCAAGTTAGAATGTACCTTCTTTAATGCAAACGAAACAGTCACGGTTAATTGAGCATAATTAATATTTCAGCTATAATAATTATAGCTGATCCCCAATATTCTACCTCTGCCCCCTCTCATTTTTGGCGTCATATCTAAGAAACTGTCAGCTAACCCAAACTTACAAAAATATACTTATTTATTTTCCAACAAAGAGTCTTACAGTGTCAGCTCTTGTTTATTTGAAGTCTGGGATCCTGTTAGACCCTCAGAGCATGGATGTTGGGCCAGGTACAGAAACTCACCGGGGCAGAGAGCACCAATGCCGAGCATGAGGCAAAACTGGGCAAACAAGAACCTCACCCCCAGGGTAACCTCCCTCCCCTGGTCATGGGGTTTGTACCTCAGATCTTTCATATCGCTGGCCATGCAGTTTAGACCCCTAACCTTTTCCTCCTAAAGACAACATCTAGGCTTCACTGGTATTTCAGCTCCAGGCCCAGAAAAAAAAAAAAAAAAAAGCAAAACCAGACATACGACACCTGGTCACCTCAGCACCAGCCACACTGATGAATGACCCATGCAGAGTCCGTGGCAACCATGACCCTGAAAGAGCACAGCAGGAAACTGATAATCAATGGAAACCCTCCTCCACCTCCCCTAAGATCTCCACCTGCAGAAACGAGATAAACAAGCTCAGGACCAAGGACCCAGTGAGCACGCTCCCTCCTAGGAGCACGCCCAGGCCATCTTCCCACGGATATGTATCCCCCAACCTCTAAGGCGCCCCACGAGACTTGCAACCAGGGGAGCAACGGGCAGCAGCTAACCCCCTGAACCTGTCTCCAAGGCCCCCTTGTCTCTGTGTAGCCCTTCCCTTTGGATATCCCCATCTCCCTTCCCCTTTTCCTTCAATAAATTCAATTTCCTTTAATCACCGAGATGGCTGTTCAGCTTGCCTGAACACCACGAACTTTCACCCTTCCGATCCATTTTGAGTTGATTTTCAGTTTTAACCTTTTGAGGTGATGGCAATCCACCCAAAATCTGTTGAACTCTCCCAACACCAACCCGCCTTATTCTACAGATTCCAGAAAGGAGGAGCAGTTTGCCCACGGCCACACGGTGAGTTCCAGGCATGGTGGGAGCAGGAATTTTCCCTTGGACTCGATTCCGGGTGGGGAGGCAGAGATGATATTACTTGATTCCTTACAATACACACTTGTATGTCAGGCAATCCAGTTTGGTTCTTAGTGCCGTCATGTTCTGCTAATTTCTTTTATTATTGTTTTTCTGTTGTTCATCCTTACACGTGGATATTTTTTCATTGATTTTTTGAGAGAGTGGAAGGGAGAGGGAGAGACAGAGAGATGATGTGAGAGCGTCATATCGATCAGCTTCCTTCCCTGGCCAGGGTTGGGGATGGAGCCTACAACTGAGGTTCGTGCCCTTGACTGGAAATGAACCTGTCCGAGGGCCAATGCACTGCCCACTGAGCATGGACTAGCCCCACTGATGCCCACTGCTCCAGCCTGATCTCCAACAGCATCCTTCTTCATTCTCTACAGCACTCCAGCCTGGTGAATAATAGAGTCTCCAGGCGCAGGCAAGATAAGCTATTATTAGCAGTCAATTCGCAGGGCAGAGCAGCCTGGGGTGCCAAGCTTTGAGAAAAGCCTGCTTCCCATCCTAAATTCTCAGCCTGATCCTCCGACTCTCCGCCTCCTGCCCCTGGCACCAGCACCCTCCACTCACTGCTCATCTCAGAGAGGAAACGTGAAGAAAGCACGTGGGTATGGGCGCCCCTCTCTGAGGGCTCAACAGGAACTCACAAACCCAGGAGCCCAAGCCGCCCTGCTCCGATATTCTCAGCAGCAGCAGGATCCTGAAGCTGGGAGCTTCCATCGGACGGAGCCGGTCCCCCTCCTCCCTCTCCTGGCAGTGGTCTTCAATGACAGCCTGTGATGCTCAGGCGCAGAGAAGCTAAGGGAGGCAGGCGGAGAAGTGACCCCCAAAAATGCGCCCATAGAAGCAGATGAAGGAGCTTTCCCTCAGACACTGGATCAGTTCCTGGCTCACTGGGGGGGATGGGAAGGAGAGGAGGGGCGAGAGGAGAGAGGGGAGGGCGGGAAGAGCAGAAAAACATCCAGCTCCTCCCCGGGCCTGATGAAGATTAATATCTCCTCCCTAACTCGATGAGGCGGCTTAATCGCTGCTATTAATACAAAATCACCGAGGGCCAAAGATGGGAGCGTGGAGGGAGGTGGGGGGTGGGATGAGAATACCATGCCGAAGTTACAAGGATGCGCAAATGAAGACGGGATTTCTGAAGTCTGGAGAGTTAGCACAGGCACCTGCAGGCAAAGTTCAGAAGTTCCTCCTGCTTTTCCCACTAAGACCTCTGGGCCTACTTGGTCGAGCAGGCTGATCTCAGAGACTATGGCTGGGTGATCTCCGTGGACAGACTGACCACCACTCCCGTGCAATCCCATGATTCCAAGCACGACAGCTCAGGTGTGAGCTTCCAACTCTGCTCCCCATGACCTTCAAGACCCAGCCGAGGAGGCCCTTCTTCAGGAAGCTTTCCTGACACCCCCAGGTAGGTAGTTACCCATCCTTCCTTTTCGGCTCCCAAAGGCAGACACGCCCACTTCTAGTGCCATCATTACCTGGGTCTGCAATTGAAGTCATCGCCCTAAGAAGAGGCTGCTACTCTTAGACTTAAGTTCTTGCTTATCATCCTGCAACCTCCCTTACCCATTAAGCAACGTCTCCACCACCTAATACGTTTCCTCCAAAGACCCATCATTCCCAGCGAATGACCACATGGGGAGGTCACTATCCCTCAAGACCAACGAGAGAATGAATTGTCTTGAGGGTGGGACCATGGATTCGCCTACTGGAGTCTTCCTCAGACTCTAGTCCAATACCAAGCACATACTGGGTACTGAATCGATATCTGCTCCAGAATCTCACAGGAAAAATGGGGAGCAGGAAATGGGGGCTCAAGATCAGTTGGCTGCTGCCCAGAGGAGGCCTCAGCATCCACGAGGAAACGTGCAAACACATCGCGGGTGACACAGGTCCTACCTGCACAGGCCTTCCCTGCTTAAAGTATCAGGACCTTTCTCAAGGGGAAGATCATATTATTAAAAAAAAAAAAAGGGGGGGGGGAGCAAAATGGGTACCCCTACACCCCAATCCCTACTAATCCTCACTCACTCAAACTCTGGGTGACTTATCTTATTTCATCTGAGATAAGCTCAGGATCCCTGACTCCCCCAATCCCACACCATTTGACCTCTGGGCTGGAGGGCCAGGGAAACGGGGAACTGGCCTGGAGAATCCCAGGAGGGTGGCCCTGGACAGACAGTGGTCACCCCGAGTTTCACAGAAAGAACCAGAACCATCTCACTACGTGGAAGAAAACCTCCCAAGGTGAAGGGGACTCACCTGGCATTCATTCAAGAACACAAATCACCGTGAAAGTGTGCCTGGTGAACCAATGCACCTGCTGTGTGCATAACCACCAGCACCCTGGGCCACAGAGCACACATGTGTGCCATACACCTTGCAGCAGCCCAGCCCCACGGAGGCCTCTGCATCCAGCTCTTCACTAGACTACAGCCTCGACAACACTGGAGCTCACCTACACTTAAAAAATAAAAGGTGATCCATCATGGAATAACATGCCTCCTAGGGGGGTTAAAGAAGACACATGTACAACGTGACGCTCGCATCTCCACTGTGTGCGTCGCACAGTAGGGGATCTGAAGAGGCCCCAGAGCCACTCTGCACCATGGAGGTGCTCTCATGCTCACAGGAACAGAAACATCTACAAAAATTCTAGCAGGTGAAAGATCCCACGTGAGTCCCCTGGGATTAGCGGCAGACGTCTCCAGGGAAACGGAGGCTGTCCTGAAGGTGCAGGAGTCTTGAGCCGAGGGCAGAGTGCTGAGCCAGCATCACACCAACCCCGCTGGGCTGAGTCTTCGAGCAGCTAAATTCTGGCTGAGGCACCAATATCCCCCCACACATCCCCAGGACTGAGCCTCCTCACTAAGCAGGGGCTGGGCAGACCCTCCAGGAGGGGGTGCGGAGGCCCAGGGGTGCTGAGGTGGCACAACCAGGGCGCCTGGACATGCAGAGGGGAGGGGGAAAGAGCGCACTCCGCCTCATTTTGTACCTCTCTCCGTGATGCCCTGCTGGCAGCCAGTCCCGTCCAGCTGCATGCAAGCGAGGCCTCTGCTTTGTGTGTCCTGGGCAACCACTACAATCCAGAGGGATTCTGTAGCCCACATTTCATTTGCAGTTACAGACCTGACGTGTATTGATAAATGACTCATCAAAAAATAAAACCAATCCACAGCTAGCTGAGACTTACTGAGGGCCCAGTAGGCATCAGCTGCCTGCATACATCACACCTGGGCCTCGGGATAAACCGATGCAGAAGGTACAGCGGATCCCATTTCTACACGAGAAGACTGAGGCTTAGAAAAAGGGGGAGCGGTGCTGTGGTCACACAGCCCGAGTGGTCCAGGCAGGTGTCCAGCCCAGAGCGTCCTGCCTGCACAGCCAGGGCTCGCTGTCCTCCCTCTCAGGTAAGCCACGGCAATTCTCAGCTCACGCGGGAAGCTTTCCTAGCTCCCTCCTGCCCTGTGCCTTCCCAAATGACGAAATGCCCCCTCGTGGGCTCAGGACACTCTCACTGCCTTGCCCAACCTCAGGCCCTCCTTCTCCACGAAGCCCTTCTCCAGGCTCTGGCCTGGGCAGGGCCCCAAGGCCACGTGCACTGTGTCATCACAGTGCCCGCAACATGCTGGGACTTGTGTAATCCTGTGTCATCCTACATCCAGGGAAATGCCTGCTCTTCTCTGTTCACTACATACATGCTACTGGTTATAATAACAGGGGAGGAGGGCGAGAGGAGCTGTGGGGGCTCTAAGCCAGACAGGCCGGGTCTGCACTCAGGGCTGGGACCTGGGATGAGTTCTCAGCCTCCTGCGCCTGGATGATGAAAGGCGGATGATGACGGGACCCCCTGTCTTGAGAGGAAAATACGAGCACGCAGAACAGGGCAGGAGGCGAATGCTCCCATGATCACCCTCTTCATCACGTGGTAGGACTGGCTGCAGGAGCTGTCCAAAGCCTGCTCTTCTCACCTGGCCCTGCACAAGGACGGGGCAGAGATAATCCGCCTTTCCAGGGTCTCGCTGCTCCCACCTGCCCCGGGAGCTTCTGGGAGGCGCTGCGGAGCTCACCTGGGGCCAAGGTGGAGACCACAGGGACGCCTGAACTGGATGCTACTAACAGGCTGGTGAGAGCAAACGATAAACATTGTGTAAATACTCCCGGAGATCCTGACCGATCTGCCCCTCCATGCCACTCACCTCGGAGTGTTCACTCACCACGTGAAATTAAGCAGCGGGGGAAATGCTTTTCTCCCCCTGAGCCATCTCACTCTCAGGATGGACTCCTTAGCAGCCCCCCATCTGGGCCCATCAGGGCACGGGGTTCATTTCTGGAGCGCTGGTTTAGGGAGTTCAGGACCCAAAGTGCCTCAAGTCTCGTTGGAGCGAGGCAGGCACAGCCTTCTGGGAAACATCAATCAGAGGGACAGCTTCTGGGAAAGGACAGGCAGGGAGGGGCAGTCACCTCTGCTTCTCAGAACAGGCTGACCCTGTCCACTTCTGCAGGCTGGGCCCAACCTTCAGCAGGGGCAAGCAAGGGAAACTCCGGGCGTGAAAAGAAAGCAAGATGAACACATGTGAGTCTGGAGAAGGGTTGATCTAGCACATTTTCCAGGTATATGGGAAGGGTTGTTCCTACAGGATAATGACCAGCTTTTCCCCAATCTCCACGGAGAGTGAAGGCACTGTAAGAAATCAGACTCCTAACTGGGCAGGCCATGGTGTGCAGCCACGCCCCAGGCCTATAACCTCTTTCCTGAAGGGTTCTCAGCCAGCCCTGTCCACTGGTCTTGTGCATCGGGGTTAGCACACCTTTGAAGGCCGGGAGAAGTGCCCCTGGAAGGCGTAAGCACCCTCCAGAGAATACACAATTGTGTTAACTACCCTGCAATCCAAACCCCACCTCGCTTTCTCCCACCTCCACGCAATCTTCCTTCCCTTCCCTCCTTAAGTTCACACGCATAAAAGAAACTGCGAAACGGTTGTTACTCTCCTAGCATTAGAGGTCAGCAACTGTCAACATTATTTGGCTCAAATAAACTCACAAAAATGTGCCCCAGGTGTGGGATGTTTCTTACGTTGACAGGGCCTTGCAGAGAAGAGAAAGACCTAGAATGAAGTCAGCTGAACAGGTGGGCCAAGCCTCGGAGGGGCCAGGAGAACACGACTGCCTGAGCTGCATCTCAGCTCTGCCACTTGCTGGCTCTGACACCTTGAGCACAGTCTGGACATTGCCCGTGCCTCAGTTTTCTCCTCTGCACAATGGGACTATCAGGAAGCACCTTACTAAGGCAGCCGTGAGGATCAAAGGAGTTAACACAAGTCAGGGGTTTAAATGCTCCACAAATAGTAGCTAATGAAACTTACGAAGACACTAATTTGAAAAGATACCTTCATCCCTATGTTCACTGCAGCATTACTTACAATAACCCAAATCTAGAAACAACCTAAGCGTCCATCGATAGATAAAGGTGTGATATATATCTCACATAGGTAGAAAAAGTAAAGGAGAATAAAAGGCACAAACTTCCAGTTATAAGTTAGATAAGCCATGGGGATATAATGGACAGCATAGGGGATATAATCAAGAATGCGGCAATGAGTTGCACGGTGACATACTATTACAGGTACTAACTCACTGTGGTGATCACGTCGTAAAGTCTGTAAATGTTGAATCACTGTGCTGTATACCTGATACTAAGAGGATACTGTAGTCCACTATAAGAAAACATTTTTTAAAGAATAAGGATTGAGAGGTGAGTACAAAAAGGTGAGACCTTACCATGGGAAGGGTATGGAAAATGGTAAATATTAATAATTTATCTAGTACTTCCCTAAGCAAAGCACACCACTATTTCAGCTCCACCACCTGAAGCTGAACTTCTGAAAAAGAGGGAAGTCATGTGATGAGAGGCAGTCGACACAAGAAGTGATTCACAGAAGTGCACGCAATATTTTGGCTGAGGGTAATACCTCCCGAACATTTCAGCGTCACAAGAGCAGGCTGCCTTGTGAGAAAACAGTAGGTGCTCAATCAGTGCAGTCTTCCCAACCGGGTCATTACTGAGTCCAAGTCCAGCCCCCCAGATGCTTCACTTGATCCCATCAAACTTCCCAAATTTGCCAGAAGATAAAGGGTCACTAGAGGTGCTTGTTAAATACAGACCCCTGCACACCTCGCCTGCACAATCTCCTTTGGCACCCAGGCCAGGAAGTGTATTTTTCCTAAAGCCCCAGGGTGGGCTGGGAGTCTATTCTCTGCCCCAGGTGATTCTTTTTTAAAAACATATACTTTTTTAAAAAATTGATTTTAGAGAGGAACCGAGAGAAACATCAATGATGAGAGAGAATCATCGATCAGCTACACACCCCACAATGGGATCAAGCCTGCAACCCGGGCATGTGCCGTTGAGCAGATTCGAACCTGGGACCCTTCAGTCCTCAGGCTGACAATCCATCCACTGAGCCAAACTGGCCAGGGCAACCCCAGGTGATTCTTAAACAAGAGATCTAGGTGACTTCTTCACAGGCAGGAGGAGAAAATACTCGCTCAGGTGCCTCTTAGCTTAGCAGCCAAAGGCAAGTCCATCCGCAGGGATGAAGTCTGAGAGCAGGCTCCACACTGCCCCTGGGTCCAGGGGGAGGAACCCTGCCCACCTTGCCGGACTCCATCTGCCACCCCCTCGCCTCCAGCCCAACTTCTCCTTCTGCAAAGACACCAAGCGCTCTCCACCTCCTGCCTGAAATGCCCTTTCCCCTGACCTCCGCCCAGCTCAGAGAGGCCCGTCCAGACGGTGTCCGCCCCGTCCCTCACCAAGCCTCTCCCCTGCCACTTGCACTGTCATCTCAGGCGGCTTTATTTCCCTGTGGCATGTATCACCACCCTCACTTTCACTGGCTCATCTTTTCTGTCCGCCAGGAAGTGAGCTCCATGAGAAGGGGGAAATGCAAAGGGCACGCCCTCCGTCCCTCCTGGGGCTGTGGGAGCATCCAATGTGCATGAGAAAGCTTGTGTTCCATAGCACCCGGCCACCTAATCAGAGCTGCCACCGAGGGGTGCCATGGAGAAGCTCCCTGCCCCTGCCTGGATGTCCCTGCAGCCAACCGCAGGGGCTCTGCTCCATCAGGAGAACTCAAGACTGCAGGACAAGGGGCACGGAGTGCCCTCTGCTGGAGCGCTGATGACAAATACCCACCAAGGACCCTGCATCTTCAGGTCTCTTCCAGGGAGTCCCTGAGTGAGTGACTTTGTGCTCCAGAGCTCAGGCAGCATGTCAAACGCAGCTGAACCCTGCCTAGCCGGTGTGGCTCAGTGGTTGAGCGTCGACCCATGAACCAGGAGGTCATGGTTGGATACATAGTCTGGGCATGTGCCCTGGATTCAGGCTTGATCCCCTGTAGGGGGCATGTAGGAGGCAGTCGATCAATAAATCTCATCAATGTTTCTATCTCTGTATCCTTCTCCCTTCCTCTCTCTAAAATAAATAAAAACATATATATATATATATATATAGATATAGATATAGATATAGATATAGATATAGATATAGATATAGATATAGATATAGATTTTAAGTTTGTGGACCTACTCTATGCTAGAGGCATGATGGACTCCTCATCTGTGCAAAGACCCTGCCCGATAGGGAACAGCATCCCCACTCCTGAGGAGCAATGTGAGCTCAGAGAGGTTAAGTTACGCAGCTAAGGACACACAGTCTTTAGGGGAGGTTGGGGAATAAGAGCCATGTGTGCTGACTCAGCTAAGGCCTCATCAGACAAAGCTTCTGTGAAAGAAGCGACGGAAGGAACTCTGCATCAGAGGGCAGGTCTCTCATTCCTCTTGAAAGTCCTCACAAGAGGTCATCCAGGGGGAATTTCATTTTTTCCAAACACGGGCACCGTGCCCACGGTGAGCTGGAGGTGCACTGTGACTGTGGCTACGGTAAACCTCAGCGTCCCCTCCTCCCACCCCTGCCTCCTGCACGCCTAAAGGGAGACTGAGATGCCTGAAATAAAGATGAACCAATGTGGCACGTGTCTTTTGTCTTTACAAAAAGCAGTGATGAACAAGTCGGTGACAAGCAGCGACACAGCTGGTGACACAGACTATCCGGGTGGCGGTTCCAATGACATCGCTGTCTGGGGCTCTGAGCCTCGTTAGGCCAGTTCTCCAGGCCTTGGTTTCCTTGTCTGGATCAGGTGGGTGACCTTTTGCATCCCTCACAGGAAAACCTTCCAACATCCTCAGAAACAGGAAAAGAAAGTGAACATTCATTGAATGACCGATTGTCATAGCCTTCCTAACAAGTGCAGGAGCTGCGTGTTATGGTCCCCTTTTCATGAGAAGACACGGGCCTGCAGGGATGGTAGGTAGCTGGTCTTGGTCACTCTGGGAACTTACATAGTGCCACCCATCACCGAGGGTCAGACACGTTCACCCACCAACGGCCCCTGTCCTAGATAAAGTCCTTGTGTCGCTTTCAAAGGTTTCATCTGCTCAGGCTTCAGCCTGCCCAGAGGATTCCGAAGGTCCATGCCTGCTCTTAATTGCACGAGTCCCTGGCAAAAACAAAATGCAAATTGCATTCAAGGACTAATCGAATTTTCTGCTTCTCTTGGCTTATGATAATCCCCAAGCCACAGAACATGGCGTGCCTTCTCGTCCAAGATGGCCTCGTTCCCATGTCTCGGGATGTGTCGGGTCCTTATCTGAAGCCTGAGCGTGTTGACTTTGAAATGTCATCCACCAGTTGTTTCTATAGACCCTAGTTGTGGAGACAGCCTTGCTCTGGGCCAGGCCTGGTTTGCAAGTTGGCTCCCTTATGTACTGGCTGAGTGTGACCTTGGCAAAGACCTCAACAGCCCAGAGCATTATCTCCAAAACAGGAGAAATGTGAAGCTATCCAGAGGAGTAAATGAGATAATGTAAATAAAACCCCCAGCCCAGCCCTAGCCAGTTTGGCTCAGTGGATAGAGTATCAGACTGTGGATTGAAGGGTCCCAAGTTCGATGCCAGTCAATGATACATGCCAGGGTTTTGGGCTTTGTCCCCAGTAGGGGCATGCACAAGGCAGCCAATCAGTGATTCTCTCTCATCATTGATGTCTCTCTCTTCCTACCTTTTCCTCTCTGAAATCAATAAAAACATGTTTTTTAAAAACTAAAATAATATCCCTAGCCCAGCCCATGCAGGGAGTAAGTTAAAAGGTCTAAAACCAAAGTCTAACTGAGCGAGACAGGATCAATAAGCCACATAAGCAAATGCCAGTTCTTTCTTCTCACTTCTGCTCTGTATAGATGACACAGGGACCAACCAGGAAAGCAGGGATTGTGACAGCTGGAGCGAATGGCCACGCCCCGGCAAAGGGACAGTGACTGCTCAGCTCAGCCAATCGCTGCTGGGATGGAGCGAGGGTGGGGTTTGCTAGACCTTCCCATTTTTATATGGAAAGCCAGAAATCATGATTTTTATGTGCCAGCTCCCATTTTTTAACTATTCATCTAAATTCAAAAATGGCAAAAGCAGTGGGCAGGCCAAACCCAATACAAATGCACGCCAGCTGCAGCCCATTTCTGTTTAACAAGCTATAAACGGCAGCTATTGCTGAATAGTATTCAGGGGAGGCAAACCTAGGTGAACAGTTTCAAGTATTTGAAGCACAGAGTTTATTCTTGTATTTTGTTTATTAATCGCTCTATTATTTTCCATACAAGCAACTGGAAACCTACTCCTGCCCCACCTGCATTGCCACTTTGTGCTTCCATATCTCCTACAGTGACAATACCACATGCTGTCTTTTCCAGGCGCCTGGAATTTACAAAGATGCAAATTTGTTGATGAATGCAGATAGGAACATTTGTCTAATGGGGCTTGATGTTCAGGTCAAGTAGTAATATTGCTTTAATTTTTTAAAATATATTTTTATTGATATCAGAAAGGAAGGGAAAGGGAGAGAGAGAGATAGAAACATCAATGATGAGAGAATCAGCCTCTTGCATGCCCCCTACTGGGGACCAAGCCTGCAACCTGAGCACATGCCCTGGACAATCAAACCCAGGAGTCTTCAGCCCATAGGACAAAGCTCTATCTACTGAGCCAAGCCAGTTAGGGCCGTGGTCAGCAAACTGCGGCTCGAGAGCCACATGTAGCTCTTTGGCCCCTTGAGTGTGGCTCTTCCACACGGCCTGGGCGAGTCTATTTTGAAGAAGTGGCATTAGAAGAAGTTTAAGTTTAAAAAGTTTGGCTCTCCAAAGAAATTTCAATCCTTGTCCTGTTAATATTTGGCTCTGTTGACTAATGAGTTTGCCGACCACTGAGCTAGGGCATATTGCTTTAATATTAATCAGAGCTACATCATAGCCAGAATTCTAGAAGGAATACAGGCATAACCCATATACCTCATTTTATTGTGTTTCACGAATGTTGCATTTATTTATTTATTTTTATTTTTTTATTTTTTTTGGTTTGCTTTTTTAAACAAAGGCAAGATCCTCCACCAATAAAAAGATCATGACTGACTCCTTTACTGTAACACTAGCTCTACTGGGGTGGTCTGCAATAGAACCCGCAGTATCTCCAAGGCGTGCCTGCCTGGTCTTGTTTCAAACTGACAGAAACACCCTTTCAGAATTAAGGTTCTCTGAGCCAATTTCAGGCCTTGAAGTCAATACTGTGATCAGACCCTCCTAGGGAAAACCTGTGTCCAAATGGGGAGGCCCATCGGGAAGGAAGAAAGGAAGTGTGGTTAAATAAAAATGGCCAACATCTATCCCAAAAGGAAAGTTTCATGCTTCGAAAGCATTTGAATTTCAAAGTTCAACAGTGACATACATTCGAAATACCCAAAGGCTCAGAAAATGCCTCTCATCCGAACAGAATGCAAAACCCACAAAAATCTCTTCAATTCAGATACTTATTGAACTATCAAGGTTGGCATAGATTTTTTTTTTTAAATAGCGTAACATACAGAAAAGTGAACAAATCATAAATGAAGAACGTTGTAAACGGTCACAAAATGAGCACACCCATATAATTATCACACAGGTTAAAAAATAAATTATTACCAGCACCCCAAAGTCTTCCTTATGCCCTGCCCTGGTCTCTAACCCCAGATTAATTTTTGACTATTTTTGTATTTATATAATTGGAGTCCTAAGGTATGTACTTTTCTGTGTCTGTCTTCTTCTTCTTCTTTTTTTTTTTTTTTTTAAATTAATTTCAGAGAGGAAGGGAGAGGGAGAAACAGGTAGAAACATCAATGATGAGAGAATCATTGATCAGCTGCCTCCTGCACACCCCCCACTGGGGACTGAGTCTACAACCCAGGCGTTTGTCCTTCACCAGAATCGAACATGGGACCCTTCAGTCCGCAGGCTGAAGCTCTATCCATTAAGCCAAACCCACTAGGGCTGTGTCTGTCTTCTTTTGCTCAACACTGTCTGTGAGTATATTCTTGCTCATTGCTCCGTAGATAAATCTTCACTAGATAAATATACCACTAGTTACTTAACTTTTAAATGATACTTTAAAATACATTTTTACTTATTTCAGAGAGAAAGGGAGAGGGAGAGAGAGAGAGGAACATTAGTGATGAGAGAGAACCACTGATGGGATGTCTCCTACATGCCCCCTACTGAGGATCGAGCCCACAACCTGGGCCTGTGCCCTGACCAAGAACTGAACCATGACCTCCTCATTCACGTGTGGACACTCGACCACTGAGCCATACCGGCCCGGGCAGGACGGGCCCTTTCCAAATCAAATTAAATACTTAGAAGCATAACCTCGTAGAATGTTAACATCTCACGAGAAGTGCTTCATTTTTACATTGTTTCTCATCAGGGGAGATGCAGCTCTAGAAGGAGGAATGGTTGGGTCCCTACCCCCAGCAACTCTGGCTGATGCCAGGGCCTGAGACGCCGGACCCCACCTCATGCTCCCTCAATTCATCCTGCAGCTGCTTGCCATCTAACTGTGAAATCTTATGCTCAGAGTGTCCCCATCTCAGGGAGCGCTCTAGGCCTGCTCTCAGGAGATCCCCTGAAATTAAACAGGGCTGGAAAATAAATAAACCCCCATTAAGAAGGAATAGCACTGCCAAGAACGCAGACGGCAACTCTGTACCTTATTTATGGCTCCACCAGCCCTGAAGCAGAAAACTCAAGGGTGTCAATAAATAGATTGCAAGGCTGTGTTTACCCAGACAGGAATGTCTCTGCAGGACCAGCTGGGAGGGCACCTTTGTCTGTAGCAAGGGCTGGAGCTCCACCTAGCCGCCATGACCCCACAAACACGAAGCCTTTGCTAGCCTCAGGCTAGCTGTGTCAGGAGGTCAGCAGGTCATCCTGTCCTACTATCCCCCATGCTCAACTCCCTCCCCCAGGTCACCCTGTCCTACTGTCCCCCATGCTCATTCCCTCCTCCTAGGTCAGTGGTCCGCAAACTCGTTAGTCAACAGAGCCAGATATCAACAGTACAATGATTGAAATTTCTTTGGAGAGCCACATTTTTTAAACTTAAGCTTCTTCTAACACCACTTCTTCAAAATAGACTTGCCCAGGCCGTGGTATTTTGTGGAAGAGCCACACTCAAGGGGCCAAAGAGCCGCATGTGGCTTGCAAGCAGCAGTTTGCCAACCACGGCTCTAGGTTATCCTGTCCAGCTGTCCCCACTGCTCACTCCCTCCCCCAGGTCATCCCGTCCTGCTGTCCCCCATGCTCACTCCCTCCCATGTACTGCCTCGTGTTTGCACACGCCTCATGGCATGCATTTCACTCCTCCCAGGGCAGCTCAGGCCTGCACGGGGCAGAATGAGCTTCATTATGACAAGCTGGACTTCGGGCTCTCTGCCACGCCCCTCCATGGATTCAGGGCCATCAGAGGCACCCTGACCTCTGCCAGGTGACAGCTTTGGACAGTTTGCTGAAGCTAATGCATACACCTGGAGCCTCCGCTTCTCCAGGGTAAGCAGCCTCAGTTCTTCCCACTGCGTGGACTGGAACCAGGCATGGATCGGCACCATCATTCACCTGGATTCTCCTAAGGGTGCAGCCGAAGCTAGATGGTTCTGAAACTATGGCATCTGGAAACAAATGCTGCGACCCTGCTGTGGCCTGCTACCCGTGAAAAGAGAGCTGTCAGCTTTACCGTTCTCGCTGGAATATGTCTGTTCCTGTACCCAATCTCCCACCCCCAACTCAAAGCGGTTTCTGATTGGGTCCCAAGGGTAGGATGTCTTGTTAAGCTTCACGGTTGTAGGTGTAGAACCTACCCCAGTCGGAGCGCGTGGTGGCAGAGTATTCCCTCAGTCCTCCCTGTTTCCTGCAACGTACCTTCCAGTCTAATAAAAGCACTCAACATCCAGGATCACAGTCACCCCATCAGCCAGGATGGGAAAAACAGCGTGATGCCAGAGAGAGTCTCCAAGTGGACATCAATGCATCATGAAGCACAGCCAGGTAGGGACGCTCCAACACAGATCAACTTCTACTCTCTCCTCCGAGAAGACGTACCATTTACCTTTGGGGCCACCCCTCCCCTGATATCAACCTTGTTTCAGGGGAACTCCTCTCCACCCTATGACCAGAAACAGGCACAGAGCTCGCTCAGGGCTGCCATCCCCAGCTTCCCCACTCAGTGACTGGTCTCTGGACAAGCAACTAGAGGCAATCCAATCAGAAGCAAGGCATGGAGAGTTGGGGAAGGGAGAACTCCTCTTTCTATAGGGTCTGGGGAGGATAAGTCATAAGCTAAAGCTTGTTTCACATAGGAAAAACTACCCTGAAAGAAAGCAGCACAGGAGAGAAAAGCAGAGCAAATGGATGAAGAGAGACTGAGCTACACCGGTATCACTTGAGCCCCTGGATCCAACCCTACCTGAAGCCTGATCTATCTTCGAACTTACAAGTTTTGTTAGCCTCCAAATTCCCTTTTTGCCCAAACCTTTTAGGGTTGAGTTTCTATCAATGAGTGCAAATAAAACTTCTTCAATTTCCCTTGCAGCACCCAGAAACAAAATGTGACACCCTGTCAAACACCTTGCCAAGGTCTGCTACCTCACTGAGGCCCCAACTATAACATAGTTTTATAGTTAAAAACTCCAACTCTCCAGTCCAATAATCCAGGCTGGCTTTGGGGCCTTGGGCAGATCCTGACTGGCTTTGGGGCCTTGGGCAGATCTCTAAAGTTTACCTGCCCCGCCTACTCATCCCCACCTATTACATAGGATTCTTGTGAAAAAAATCCTAATGCGTCAAGTCCTAACAACAACGCCTGGCAAGTAGAAATGCTCAAAAAACTAATAGCTTGCCCTAGCTGGTTTGGCTTAGTGGATAGAGTGTCAGCCTGCGGACTGAAGGGTCCTGGGTTCGATTCTGGTAAGGGCACATGCCAGGGTTGTGGGCTGGATCCCCAATAGGGGACATGCTGGAAGCAGCCAATCAATGCTTCTCTCTCATCATTGATGTTTCTATTTCTTTCTCCTTCTCCCTTCTTCACTGAAATAAATAAAGATATATTAAAAAAAAAAAAAAAAACAGCAAAAAAATTAATAGCTTATATTGTCAACCTCATTATTGTTATAGTATTACTAGAGGTCCGGTGCATGGAATTCGTGCACGGGGGCATGTGTCCCTCAGCCCAGCCTGCACCCTCTCCAATTTGGGATCCCTCTAGGGCTATCTGACTCACAATCCAGGACTGCTGGCTCCAAACTGCTCACATGCCTGCCTTCCTGATTGCCCCTAACTGATTTTGCCTGCCAGCCTGATCACCCCCTAACCATTCCCCTGCCAGCCTGATTGATGCCTAACTGCTCCCCTGCCAGCCTGATTGCCCCTAACTGCCCTCCCTTCAGGCCTGGTCTCCCCAACTTCCTTCCTCTGCCGACCTGGTCACCCCTAACTGCCCTCCCCTGAAGGCTTGATAGCCCACAACTGCCCTCTCTTGCAGTTTTGGTCCCTCCCAACTGCCCTCCCCTACTGGCCACCTTGTGTCCACATGGAGGCAGCCATCTTTGACCACATGGGGGCAGCCATCTTGTGTGTTGGAGTGACAGTCAATTTGCATATTACTCTTTCATTAGATAGGATTATTAGCAGTCTAGTTATACTATAAAAGTCAATGTTTTAATGTATTAAACTGAGTCAGGCGCCAGCCCCTCATAGCCTTGTTTTATCAGGGCTCCTCCATCACCCCTAGAGAAACATTTCCTTATATCTCTCCTAGGCCTATCACCAGCTCGCCTTCCTCCCTCCAATCCTTTTACGGAAAATTATCCATGCACACTGCCCTGGCGTCATTCCTGCTCTCCAGCCCCTTAGATGAAAGCTCCACCATCCGCAGGGGAGCTGGGGCAGGTGAGGGGCAGGGCTGTGTCTCGGGGCCCTTCCCGGCCATGCCCACACTCAGTTCCGCCTCCTTTATAGTCAGTCTGCCTCCCTAGGGGCAAATCTCGGAAAGTGAAGTGCAACTCCTAATTAAAAGGTAGCCTCGAGCTGTCAATAAAATTATGCATAAAGAACATGTTTAAAAACAGAGCACTGACTTCCCTGAGTCAGATTTTCCTTTGAGTTAATTTTTCCCTTTCAACTCTAGTGTGGGGGTAAACAGAAGAAAGCTGTGCTCGCCAACACGGCCACGCCTTCCCTCCCCACGCTTAGAAAACCACCTCTGATACACAGCGCACAGCGTCTGCAACTGCTGGCTGGGAGAATGGCAAGCCTTGTCTTTGCTGATGATTTCTGAAAAGGGGCAGGGATTAGCGTTCGTGTTCATTTGTTTGGGGAGGGTCCAGCCTCTGTGGCATTCCTGTACTGGGCCATCGGATGACTGATCAGCCCACCCCCAAGCCCGGCCGACTGCTCCGACACCCGCCTGTGCAGCCATCATGTGTGTGTCCACCTGTCTGTCTCCCTAGCTGAGCTGTGAAGGCCCAGGTGTGCCATCACCGCACGTCTGGCACCTGGGTTAGCACAGATGTAAACCACAGCAGCAGTGACAGTAATAACACATGTTGAATATGTGAATGAAGAGATGGGAGAAAGAATAAAACATCTGGCTCCATGAATAGCTAAGTCCTCCCTCCAGGGCCCAGCCTTGCCTGTCATCAACACAGCGATCCACTCGCAAAGCCCGTCTTTGATATCTGTGCCCCCTCCTCCAGGCCACTGCGCCTGGGTGCACCTGAACTTGCCGTTGTGTCTTTTTCTCCTCACATTCCTGACTCCCTCCATTGACCTAGGCAAGCCTTCCCCTGTGACAGGGCACCTGCATTCGCTTAAACAAAATGACCAGCTGGGATCAGACGGCTCGGAGGCTCTCCCTGGGACACTGGGACAGCCAGCGTCCTTCTCCCCTGCTCCCGCTCACTCCACGAGCGCTGCCTTCTTACCTTCGAAGCTCCCGGCAAACAGGTAAAGCCAGGTGATGGCTGGGATGCAGAGAAGAGTCAACGAGGCAGCCAGGAATTTCCGTCTCCCCCTGCAGATTCCCAGCATCCTCTCGGAAGTGGCAATCCCTAATCCCAGAGCCGTGTCTCTGCCCGGAGCGTGGAGTCCTCGGCCTCCCTCATAATACTCCCTGTGGGGGAAGAGCAGAGGGGAAGGGCTGTCAATGGAGGCAGACTGCAGAGAGAACATGCTGGAGCTCCCGGGAGGAGGCTGACTCGGCTATGGCTTCCGGCTAACCCTCATTCCCAGGGGATGCTGCTGCACCCCTGCCATCCATCAAAGCGGGGACAGTTCTTTAGCAAATAAATAAAGCATCAGGGCGCTGGCTCTCTTCCTCTCTCTCTAATGTGCACACTTACACACACATACATTTCTGCTATGGGTTACTTCTGAAGCCTGAGCTAATACACTCAATACACGAGCATTTAATGAGCACCTTGTATATGCCAACCACTAGCCAGGTGCTATGTTTTGAAAACGGAGAATGAGGGTTGGCATCAAAGAGCCCAATCTAACAGGAGAGGCCAGCATAGAACATGCACAGACACCCCGAGAATGTGACGGCTGCATGGGCACCTCCGGGGAAGGATGAGGAAGTTGCTGACAGCTCCCGTATGCAGCCAGGGGGGAGAAACAGTGCCCGTGTTCCGGGCAGAGAGCCCGATGGAAGGCACGCAGGGCTGACCACACACACACACACACACACACACACACACACACACACTCTCACACACACAGGAAAGGAGACTGGTGAGGCACGAGATCTCCATCACCGTGGAAAGCCTACACGCTCTCATCTTCAACACGGAAGAGGAGCCCAGAAAAGCATGGACGACGATGCAGATGTGCAGAGAGTGGGGAGGAGCATGGAGATAACAACAGCCGTCTGCAGAGAGACAATCCCCGGACCTCGCAGAAGACGGGTGAAATGGGAAGAACAGAGGAGGGAGAAGGCCTTCACAGACGGAGCAGAGGACAAGACCTCTCGCCCGAGTCTATAACCAGAAACTCCTGTGACTTACAAGGAATTAAAAACCCAACAGGGAATTAAAAACCCATGAGTTCCCATCTCCATCACCTCCTAGCACAGTCACATGGGCTGCAGGTGGAGAGCGAGTGAGGCCCACAGGGAAACTCCTGACAGAGCAGAGCGCACGGCTGCAGGCAGCTCCGACTTAAGGCTTCAGTTCCCAAGGAATGATGTCCCTTAGATACTCCCACACAGTCCTTCCCTCTGCCAGGACGCTCACACCCCATGTGACAATGTCTGGGTGAACCGTTTCCCTTCCCCACCAGCCATGGTGTTTCCAGAAGACAGGCAGCCCATCGGACTCACCGGCATCCCTAAGACTTAGCATCCTGCCGGTCACTTCCAGGTGCCTGGTAACGGTCTGCTGAGCTAATAAATGGAACCTGATTCTAACCAGAGGCGGCCCTCCCGAGCCTTTGGAGTTTGTGTTCAGCAAGCTGCCGGCAATAAACACCTCCCGGAGCCCATCCCCATGTCAGGGGCCAAGCTGTCTTCCTCAAGCCCTCTGCCACTTCTCTGAATGTTCGAAACAGATGAGAGGCCATGGGGCTGGCGGGTGAGCTCAAGAAAGGAAAGCCAATGGAAGCAAAATCCCGTTACACCAAGAATGCTGACTTCAGAAAAGGGTCCCCGGGGAGTAGACACACCCCCCACAAACAAACCTCACTGGTCACTAAGCATGAGCTCACTGGTCACTAAGCATGAGCACCGGGAAATGCTGGTGACCTCAGGGGAGGGAGTGTTGGGGGCGGAAGGCACAGGGAATACGGCCACAGGACGACCTGGCCCCAGGTCAGCTTTGCTTCGTTCACCTGTACAGCGGAGGGACACCCTCAGTCTGGACCGGTGGGCATGAGGCTGAAATAGGAAAATCCCTTGAGCGACTAGCAAAGCCCTATCAAGCACTTGGCAGAGTAACCACATCTTCCTAAGAACCCAACAGCAGTCTTTCTTATGCTTTTCTCTCTTCCCATCCCATGCTCCTCCCCCGCTCTCCCACAGGGTTTTGTAGAAAACAGATCACAGCAAGCAGGTCCTGACTGACAAGCCAAGTGATTTAATCTGAAAAACCTACCTAGGAAATTCTCCTTCAGGAGTTACCACCCATTACAATCACATGGAGGTTTGTTTTGTTTGTTTTTAAACAAGAATAAAGACGACGAGCAGTAGTAGCCTTTATGTGTATAAAGTATTTTCTAGGTTTTTTTTATTTGTTCAATTCTCAAAATAACTTATTTTTTGTCCCTGTTTTATGAATAGGAAAACTAAGGCCAAAAAGATTCATTAATGGGCCAAAGGTTATACAGAAAGGGCGGGGGGAACCAGCTCTGAGAAATTGACCCTAAGAAATTGACCCCTGTAGGGGGCATCTTCCTTTTGATCTAACCTCAATCCTTTATATTGCATCTTATAAGCATCTCCTTCCCTAGAGTCCAATATATCACCAGCGTTTGCTCCTGTTCCAGGGGACAGTAAAGTAGAATAGATAGAAATACAATCAGAAAGCAGTAGGTGAATTTACATTTCAGGGGAAAGTAATGGTATATATTTAATACCAAAAACGGAACTCAAGTGGCACTGATATTTAAATAACATTTTCAAAGACTCCTTAAAACACTTCTTCCCTCCTTTTCCTCTCTCCATCTGCACAGGTTCGTTTCCGCTCGCACAATTTATGTAAAGTTTTAAAACAGAGTCAAGGTTGGCTCGCATTTTGTGATAACGCTGGCACCTGAAATTAAACTCAGCAGGTGAAAAAATACTCCTTCATGGATTTGACTTCTAAATGACACTTCTGTGCTCTAAAGACACATTTAAAAGAGAAGCCTCCACATTTATCAGAAGTTTCTCCAGGAAGTCAATCAACACAAGAAGAAGAAAGGAAGGAAGAAACTGGAAGGCTGGGAACTGCATCCCACATGTGTGCAAATGACCTAGGATCACCGGTCTCTAACCTGCCTTATCTGGTGGGAGGGAGAATGCCCACCTGGTCGTGAATCCAGGGCCGTGGTCGGCAAACTGTGGCTCGAGAGCCACATGCGGCTCTTTGGCCCCTTGAGTGTGGCTCTTCCACAAAATACCACGGCCTGGGCGAGTCTATTTTGAAGAAGTGGCATTAGAAGAAGTTTAAGTTTAAAACATGTGGGTCTCAAAAGAAATTTCTATCGTTTTCCTGCTGATATTTAGCTCTGTTAACTAATGAGTTTGCCAACCACTGACCCAAGGGTTTCAAAGTCATTGCTAACCAAGCCCCAACCTCAAATCAACACACAACCTCTTAACCAAGCTGGTCGATTTCTCCTCAACATCTACTCCACCTGTCTCCTCCCATGTCTGAACCAACGAATGTCACGTTGATAGAGAATGCTGCATGAACCAGAAAAATGATCACGCCCTCTCTTAAGCCACAAAAGGAGGATTCAAAGCTGAACACAAAGTATGACTGCAAGTATCCTTCAAGCCCAGTGGGAGAAACTGTACATGCATGTATCAGCATCTCCATAACCGCAGATATGGAAAAGGTATGAGCACTGAGAGTTCTCTCTATGGGTAGAAGGAGAGTCATTTCCATCCTGTGATTACATTCTTTCCTAAATCTTATACGAGGAGTGTGCATGGCCTGTATAATTCAAAAGATATGTAAAAACTTGAAACCATCACACCTTCCTGTTGCACTGTTTTGTGATTCAAAATGCCCCGGTGCAGATGTGTCATACAGGTGTGTGAATTTTACTTGCCTGGCTAGGTGCGGTGAGTTAGCATCAGCAGGACCCTAATTGGAAATGCATACCCCGCAGGCGTGGCTGGTTGCCACTTGAAAGACTCCAGTCAGAAGCCTACACTCCAAACACAGCTCCACTCCTCCCCGCCCCACACCCGAGGCTGTCTTTTAATTAGCATCACGGATGCGCAGAAGGATTTTTCAAGAGTGTTCAAGATGTGTGGGTTGTCTAGGAACATTGCACATGAAAAGGGACTAAAAATCTACATAACGTTCCAAAAAGAAAAAAGAAAAAAAGAAAAAGTCTAAGAAACCCTTCAGAATCACTTAGGATCCCAAACAGATCCTACGGGCACCGAACAGATCTGGGCCATGGATTTTAACTAGATCAGCTGAAGCCTTCAGTCACCTATGGTCACATCCATCTCCCTCCACTGACCTGTTCTTGCAAGGGGCTCTCCCGGTTCCTAAGAGCGATGAGAATGAGCTCATAAAACAGGTCCTACAGCAGACGGACCCTCATGCTGGCTTTGCTGTTACCGTGACATGTGCCATTGCTAGTAGATGGCCAGCTCTGACCTGACCCAAGGCATCCGCTCACACACACACTCCTACAACGCCCTTTCTCCTCCGCTGGGACTGGGGAGGAATTTCGTGTCTCACCGCTTCAAGTCCAGACCCGAAGCTTCCTTCCCCTCCCATCTGAACTCCCACAGTCACACATCCTGACGCTTAGCTGTGGTCTCACCATGTCCTGAGCATTCATCTCTCTTCGTGAGACTAAAACCCCCGAAGAGCAGGGGATCAGGTGTTTAAATTCTCCACAAGCCCAGCATCGAAGACAAAGGTTTACGCTCAACCATGGCTGTCCAGTGTGTGGTCCTGGACCCAGTGGCATTGGCAGCAGAAATGCAAACTCCTAGGCCCTGCCCCAACCCCACCCCATCACACTCTGCATCGGGACAAAATCCCAGGTGATTTGAGTGCCCATTACCATGTGAGAGGGCTGTTCAGGCATGCCCTGCATAAGGACATTTCAGTCAACCAAGGAGCACATGCCCCTGGCATGTCACATAGCCTAGGTGTATAACGGGCTATTACATGGTCTTTGTGCTGATCGCCTAAGAACACATTTCTCACTATCCCCATCCCTAAGTGGGCACATGACTGTACTAAAGCACCCAGTAAACAGCGGGTCAATACACAGAGTGCCCCCCACCCCCGCAGGGACTGCCCAGTGCCTCTGGAGAGTCACTCACCTCCGGGACTTCGGGATGGCATGTTTATTATAAACGGTTCTCTTAACAGATGGAAGCAGAGTTTCTAAAAGGAAAGGGGCCTTTTTCTAATTACACAAAAGCACCTTCTGGACTAGAGGTGGCTCTGATGACCACCCACTCCTCCCAGGTTTGAATAATTACTGAACCACCACAGAGACATCGTTCTAACCCTCTTGTACAAAGGAAAAACTGAGACCAAGAGAGGCTAGCAACATTGATTTAGTTGTTGGAAAGGCTGGGACTCAAATGAAACACACACACACACACACACACACACACACACACACACACTGATGCCCAGCCTGTACCTGCCCAATCACTGTCCAATCAGACTGTGGCCATCGCAGCTGTGTGTGTGGCTGGCACTGGACCTGGTCCATAAGAGGCGATCACTAAGTGTGTACTGAGTGGCCCTATGACTATCTGAGTCTCAACCAGCAGCCTCCTTGGACATTCATCACTGCACGCACTACCCTCTCACACCAGCTCAGCCCACTCCTTCCTCCCAAGCACAACTGTGGAACTCCCGCTGCGTGATCAGCAAATCCCCCTTGATCCTCAACTTCCTCGCACTCCATCCTACCTCCTGCGCTTGTGTGAAGGGCCAGCTGCTGCCAGGATCCCGCTTTCCCTTCCTCCCACTCCTCATGGCACGCACCCAGGCCCAGGAGGCGGCTTTGTGCCCGGCTTCCAGCTGTCTCTGGGGAATCTGGCTGCCCCTCCGCGTGGGAAGACCCTCGTGCTCCTGCGGCTCCCTTCCTCTCTGTCCTTGCCACTGTCGTTTGGCAACGCCTCTCATTCCTGGAAAACCTGAGCTCCTTCCACACACTCCTCTGCCTCTCCACCTAAATTCCATGACAAAAAAAAAAAAGCAAGCCCAATTCAAAGCATTTGCCCCTTCACATGGACCAGGGACCAGGTTCACCTTTTAGCACCTGGTGTCCTCACAAACAACACAACCTTACAATTCCAAATATCATCACCAACCCCTGCCCAGGGCCATGTGTGAACCTTCCTGGCTGCCATTATCCAACTTCACTGTATTGTTTCATTAAGTCCCCTTTAAACAAAAGCCAGCCGTCTGACTATATGACATGTATAATATAGAAACAAATTCCTCACCTCACCTCAAGAAGGTCCCTGAGGCAATGGTGAGCCCCAAGACATGCTGTCACATGTGAGGATATGCCAGTTCACTGTTACCTTCCTCCCCTTTCTCTGCTCCCCAGGAGAAACACACAGAGGCATTTGGCCTCTCTCTCTGGGCCTGGAGCGTCTGCTTCCTGGTTCAATCTTTTTGCTGTGTCTTCAGGCAGAAAAGGTGAGGGAACTCTTTCAGCCCTCTTTTATTTTTTTTAATTTTTTAATTTTTATTTTTTTATTTTTTTAAATATATTTTATTGATTTTATACAGAGAGGAAGGGAGAGAGATAGTTAGAAACATCGATGAGAGAGAGTCATAGATCAGCTGCCTCTTGCACACCCCTTACTGGGGATATGCCTGCAATCAAGGTACATGCCCTTGACCGGAATCGAACCCGGGTCGCTTCAATCCCCAAGCCGACGCTCTATCCATTGAGCCAAACGGGTCCCGGCACAGCCCTCTTTTATATAAGGGCACTAACCACTCATGAGGGCCCCATCCTCATGACATAATCACCTGTCAAAGACCCCACTCCTAATACCAAGTGAGCAATAAAGGAAATGGGCTCAGGAAACAAGTTAGAGGCAAAAGAAGGGCCCTTGGAGCTTAGAAAGTACACTTGGAAATAAGATTGGAGTGGGTGCTGGAGATCGGATATGGGGAGAGAGCCCTGCCCATCTCAAGTTCTCAAGGGCCAAAATGATGAGCTATACAGGTTCCAGTATCTTCTGAGCCTCACAGCATCCCGCTTAAGAAAGTCAGTTTGGCCTTGGGCATGAGCATGGAATTGGAGCAGAGAACCTGGGTGGCTGGTTCTCCAGTTCAGCACCTGAACTGGTAGGGCCCAGAGACCTGGGTGTAACTGGATCAAGAGCACTCAGGAAAGCAGACCACATTAATCAGGCCACGTGACTAGGGTCACACAGCTAGGGAGCAGGACCCTGGGGTCAACCCAAGACTCCTGACCTGCGGAGGACCTCACCCCTCCTCATTCCAACACTGAACCACCCCCTAAATAAAGGATGCCACGTCCACACTTCCCTGACTTCCACCTGCTGCCTCTACTTCCTACCGGACTAGCCCCTACTTGTCCACACGGTGAGCCTCTAAGGCACTGATCCTCAAGTGGGGGAATTTTGCCTACCGCCCCGGGGACATGTGGCGATGTCTAGCAAATTTTGATGATCAAGACTGGGGAGGATGGGGTGCTATGAGCATCAGTAGGTAAAGGTCAGGGATGCTGATAAACATCTTCCAAGGACAGCCCAGAACAGCCCCCCACCACAAATGATTATCTAGCTCAAAGTGCTAATAGGGCTCAGGGTGAGAAACCAGACTAAGGCACCACCGGGCCCTATTAAAGGCGTGAGCACGTTTCCATGGGGACACAGGCCCGAAAGAAGGGCAGCTTCACTAGGAGGCACTTCCTCCAAAGCCACCACCCTTGGCCCGGAGAAGTGGAAGGCATGGACCTACATCCCAGGTACTTCCCTTAATTCCCACCCTTATATTCCACCACACAACCCAGGTCCTGCTTTTTTATTTTTTTTAATATATATTTTTACTGATTTCAGAAAGAAAGGGAGAAGGAAAGAGAGATAGAAACATCAATGATGAGAGAATCCTTGATTGGCTACCTCCTGCATGCCCCACACTAGGAACTGAGCCACAACCCAGGCATGTGCCCTGACCAGGAATCGAACTATGACCTCCTGGATTCACAGGTCAATGCTCAACCACTGAGCCACACCAGCCGGGCCCAGGACCTGCTTTTGAAGGGCAGGCATGTCAGTTTAATAGAGATGTCAACAGGCGGGTCGTGTGAATGTCACTTGGAGTGCGGAGCTCTCTTTAGGGGGTGACTCAGGTGCAGAAGCAAAAAAGGGGGAAGAGATCGAGGAGCAATCAAAAATTCCCACTTACGCCGAAACCGGTTTGGCTCAGTGGTAGAGCGTCGGTCTGCGGACTGAAAGGTCCCGGGTTCGATTCCGGTCAAGGGCATGTACCTTGGTTGCGGGCACATCCCCGGTAGGGGGTGTGCAAGAGGCAGCTGGTCGATGTTTCTCTCTCATCGACGTTTCTAGCTCTCTATTTCTCTCCCTTCTTCTCTGTAAAATATCAATAAAATATATATTTTTTTTAAAATTCCCACTTACAGCATTAACCTTGTTGACTATGCCTCGCCACACAGATCTTTACTGCAAATGGATCTTTCCTAAGGATGCGCATGGTTACCGGGGTCGGCCTATGGCTCCAGAAGGCTGCTTGTCACGGTTTCCTCCTGAATGCTAAATCAGCTCCTAATCACATCTACTCGGCCTCCGTGGGGAGCGTGTCGGTCCCCGTTCTTTGGATTTTCATTCTGGAAAAGGATGACTTAAGCAGGCATGCCGCATATTTCCATTCTGCTTAAGCAAACACTCAGTAAGCATTTAACAAGGGCGGCTGCCTCCACACGCACTCCAGTCCTCCCCACACTCCCATCCTCCCCACGTGTCTAACTCGCTGAGTCTGCTGAGTCTATTCTTCCTCCACATTCCACGGCCCTGGTAGCACACAGCAAAGAGAAGGCAGCAACGTCTTCCCCTTTTCTCTCCTTGCCGTTCACCCCTTTCCACACGGCACATGCTCCCCGGGCTCCTACCCTATTCCAGGCACGGAGCTTGGGGTGGGGGTCACAGAGGTAGGTGCCACCTGCCCTTGCAGAGCCTTTTGAGAATGCAGGCACGGACAGACAGACCGGGGCATGGTGACCATGCACACAAGGCGGGACTGGGGGAGATATGGTTCTCAGGAGGAAACATTGGAGTGAGCCAACAGCCAAGGAGGGTGGCACAATGTCCAGAGGCTGGGAACGCAAGCGAGGTCCTCCCTGGTAGAAGGAACCACTAGGAAAAATGCAAGGGCAGGCCTGGCCCCAGGGAGCAGCCGCCCGCCACTCCTTCCAGAGTCAGATTAGGAGATTGATGGTATAGGGGAACAAGACCAGCATGACCTTGAATGCCGAGTGAAGGAGAACTTGTACTTCATTCCACAGCCCCTGGGAAACTATTGAAGATTTCTGAGCAAGAATTAGAGCCTATGTATTTAAGAAAACTAACAACTCTGCAAGGGGGTGAAGCTGGAGGGAAAACGCAGCCCAGAGGCCAGCCCAACTGATTCTGGAGGCAGACACAGCTGGGAGCCATCCCAGGCGCAATATTGGTCCTTGTTTTGGGGGGTATTTATTGTTGCCACAATGCTGTTTTTGGTCCATAGGGTGCAATGGATGGAATGTTTGAGTGTCCCCCAAATTCCTATGTCGAAATCCTAATCTCCAATTTGATGGTGTTAGGAGGTGGTCTTTGAAATCTAGTTAGGGCATGAGGGTGGAGCCCCCAGGAATGGGATTAGTGCCCTTATGAAAGGGATTCTTTCTGGTGTATGAGGACAAGGGAGAAGTTGGCACTTCACAAGCCAGAACAGGGTCCTCGCCAGAACCCAGCTCTGGTCTCAGCTCTGCAGGCTCAGAGCTGTGAGGAATAAATGTGTTGTTGATAAGCCACCCAGCCTTTAGTGTCCCGTTCTGCAGCCCAAACAGATCAAGCCTGTGAGGCCACAGGGTGCTGAGGACTGGCCTCCAGCCACAGGGGATGGGTCGCAGCTGTTCCGTGTGAGAACAACACTGTCCTCCTTTGCCAGGGGCTGGTTTGGGGATGGGGTATGGCCCAGGCCTGGTCACAAGCTGCAGTGGAAGGAAAAATCCCAGTGTCACCCCAAAGCCATAGGCGGGGGTATCATGAAGGAAATTCCCCTTTAGACAGATAGAAACATGATTTGCCTCAGGTCATAGAAAGTCTCTGAAATCATAGAATACATACAGTGATGGCCCTCAACTGTCATAGACTTTAACCCTATTCAATGTTCCCCTCATTTAGACCACACAAATATCCTCATGATTAAACAAGAGTGGCTTTTTCTTTTTACTCAGTGAAATTCGCAGAACATAGAACTAACCATTTAAACATGTATAATTCAGTGGAAGTTAGTGCATCTGTAATGTGCAATCACCACCTGTCAAACTCCAAAAAATGTTCACCTCTCAAAAAGAAAAAAAAAATTCACTCCCTACCTGTAGTCCCTGGCAAGCACCAATTTGCTTCCTGTCTCTATGGATTCATCAATCCTAAATATTTCCTCTAAGTGGAAACATACATTAGATGGCTTTTTGTGCCCAGCTTCTCTCACTTCACATGATGCTGTTGAGGTTCCACCCTGTTCTAGCATGTAGCCCAATGCCATTCCTTTTTCCTGGCTGGGTAACATGCCACTGAATGGACATAACACTTTTATTTACTCATTCACCAATTGATGGACATTCGGCTGAGTTCCACCTTTGGGCTACTGTGAGTAGCGCTACTATGAACATTTGTGTACAAGTGTTCGTTTGAGAAGGACTGCTTTCTGAAGGTTATCTATACGGCCCCCTGCTCTACACCGTAAGGGCGGACCTTTAAAGGTGGTTTTAAATTTGTAGAACCCGGCACCTGAGGAGCCCAAGCAATAGTAGCGATTGCAGTGACGGTGGCAACCGTCTACCACGTGCCTGGCTCTCTGCTGGGCAGATGACAACACATCTCAGTCCATCTTCTCGAGACTCCTGATATGGCGCATGATTCTTCCACAGAGAAGACAACCAAGGCTCAACTGGGGTTAAACACCACACCACACATTACACACGCAGTACGGAGGAGAATCAGAATTAAACACGGAAGCCCTGGCCGGGTGGCTCAGTAGGTTGGAGCATTGTCCTGCATACCAAAAAGGTTGTGGGTTCAATCCCCGGTTGGGGTGCCTACGGAAGGCAACCAACTGTTGTTTCTTTCTCACATGGATGTTCCTCCCTCCCTCTATCCTTTTCTCTCTCAAATCGATGACCATATCCTCAGGTAAGGACTTAAAAAAATTAAACACAGTGGCAAGGTGCCCGGCATGTTATCTGGCATAAGCAGCTATATAATGATTATTAATTAATTAATCAAGTATGCAATGACAGTCTGATAATGAAAACACTGAAGGCCTGGTGGTGGGTGAGAAGGTAGTTGGCCCTTTACCCATCTCGTACCGACTGCACGTCCTGGCACAGAATGCCTGGTGGGATATTCCACTGGCTTCCTGGAGCTGCTGCAGCCAAGGCCACACACTGGGCGGCTTCAACAGGACACGGGTTGAAGCCGCCCAGTGGACATAAGCTGGAGGCTAGAACTCAGACCAGGGTGTGAGCAAGGCTCGCTCCCTCCGCAGGTGCCAGGGGAGGACCTGCTCCAGGCCTGTCTCTGAGCTCCGGATTGCCCCTCAGCGGTGGCGGTACAACAAGTCCCCACAGGGCACTCTCCTCATGTTCACATCGGAGTCCAGATCTCCCTTCTATAAGGGCCATCGGTCATTCCAGGGCCCAACCTAATCCAGGATGACCTCATGTTAGCGATTTACATCTGTACGACTGAATTTCCAAATGTGAGCATGTGCTGGGGGCTAGAACTTCAGCTTATGGCCCTAGCCGATTTGGCTCAGTGGATAGAGCATCGGCCTGCAGACTGAAGGGTTCAATTCCTGTGAAGGATATGTACCTCAGTTGCAGGGTCCTCCCCAGCCTGGGCCCTAGTCGGGACTGGCGCAGGAGGCAACCGATCAATGTGTTTCTTTCACATCGATGTTTCACTCTGTGTTTCCTTCTCTCTTCTACTCTCCCTAAAAATCAATGGAAAAACATCCTGAGGTGAGGATTTAAAAAAAAACAAAAAAACAGAACTTCAGCTTGTGAATGTGGGGGAGGACACAACTCATCCCATCATAGTCACCTTCACCATCTGCAAAAGTCGAGAAAGGAAAGCAGCACGAGGCAGAGTGAGGAGGAGAATTTCAGTTCTATGGGGCCAGGGGTGCCCAGTCCCCAGAGGCCACCTGCCAGAGGTCAGCAGGACTGACTGGGCCCCCGGAGGATGGACAGGATGGCCTGGGCACTGACACAGGTCTCCACATCCCACCGGTGTGAGTCAAGGAGCATGAAAGCGGGCTGCGGGAAGGTCTAGTTCTGGTCCTGCTTAGCCAGCGGCGCAGCGGGCGACCTGAGGGGATGGCACTCACCTTCTCTGGGCCTCAGCATCCAATAAGAGTAAGAGTGGATTCCCTGATGGATCTCTAACACCCAGAACAGGCCATCATCTGCTCATCAGTTCCAAACCTACGGGGAGATACAAGCCCCGCCCCTGCAGGGAGGCGGACTGGTTCGGCTTCTAACAATCTCCAGGTCGGAACTGTCGGCGCACGGGCCTGCCACCTGCTACTCTGGAGATTAAATTTCCAGCATCCAGGATGGTGGGAGAAACATCAGGTAGTTCAGCGTTATCTTCCCCACCCCCCCCACACACACACACACACACACAACACAGCAGACAGACAGTGGCAGCTCATCCCGGTTAATAAGCGCGAGTTCATTAGTCGCGGGGCTGTCAGGAGCCCCATAGCTGTGATCACACACAACGCCGTCCCCGTCTTAGAAGTCAGGCTAAACGCTTTCCGTTTTTATCACCCAATTCATAACCTGGCTGTCTGGCTCCGAGAATCAACAGCCCGGTGGTTTTGGTATCCAATAAATTTGTCTTCGTCCGGGCGTTTTTCATTTCCCATGCCACTTGTCGAGAGCCGGGGGAGGCGGATTGCTCCTCTCAGAGCATTTGTTTTTCCAAATCTGTAATTTCACACTGACAGGCTCCGCACACCGGTGAGGGTGACGCGGGAAAGAAAGCAGAGAGCAGAGGCCCGGTTCCCAACACTGAGAAAGCTGGGGTCACGGGGGACGATCAATGCAATGGATTTCACATGGCCAATGTCAACGGGTCTACCTGGGATGATCCATCAACATGCACCCGCCGAAGAATTTTTATCCAACACTGACTAAGTGCCAAAGCCTGTGCTGGGTAATTTACAGGAACTATCTCATTCGTCCTCACGAGACAGCTGCCTGAAAAAAAAAAAAATGCCACTGTTTTATACGCACACGCAAATAAATAGACACGTTATGTTTATTTCATGTAGAACAGGGACACTGATCAAAGAAATCCATTCTGGTTTTGTGGATAAGAGAAAGCAAGGAACTTACAGACCAAGCCCACTGGAAGCAAATATATACATACTGACTCAACAGAAAGCTTGGGGAGGGAATAGGTCTCGAATCCAACACAAAGGATCCGAATGAGGAAACTGAGGCTGAGACCAGGGAGTGACGTGTCCAAAGTCATCCAGAAAGCAAAGACTAAAGTGAAGTCTACCCTCCGAGTTCTTGTCTTCTTGCTCTGCTGCTTCAATTTTTATTTTCTTCTTCATCATCATCAAACCAACACGTTTTATAAAATGTTTAACAGATCTAAACACAGAAAGATCCACAGATTGGAAGCATTCAAGATGGGAGGGAGAGAAACCCTTCAAGAAACTTCCGGTCCCAATTCAGGGAAAGAGAAGGTGTTTTCCTGGAACTCAAGGAAGAGGAGGATGGGAAGTGACTGCTGACTTCTTTGGGGGTAATGAAAATAAATGTGCTGGAATTCCACAGCAGTGACTGAACACAGTCTCATGAATATGCTAAATAGATAAAACCAGTGATTATTAAAACCATTGAACTGTATACTTTAAAAGGGTGAGACTGATGGTATGTGAATTATACATCAATTTAAAAAAAAATAACCGGTGACATCAGAACAGTCAGGGCTTAATAGCGCAGATTAGCTGCAATCAAAATAATTGATTTTAAGAGAGAGAGGGAGAGAAACATTGATGTGTGAGAGAAACATTGATCAGTTGCCTTCTGTATGCACCCAGACCAGGGATTGAACCACAACCTGGGTATGTGCCCTGACTGGGAACTGAATCTGCCACCTTTCCACGCATGGGACAATACTCCAAACAACTGAGCCACACCAGTATACTTGAGGCCCAGTGCATGAATACATGCACGGGTGGGGTTCCTCGGCCTGGCTGATGATTGGGGCCAGCTTACCCAGTCCCAATCAGGCAGGGGGGAGGAACTACGGGAGGTTAGCTGGCTGGAGGGAGGTTGGCTGTAGGACTGCACTGACTACCAAGGGATAGCTCCTGCATTAAGCATTTGACCCCTGGTGGTCAGTGTGCATCATAGCTACCATCTGGTCATCCATCCGGCTGTCCAGTAGTAACTGTCACTTAGGCCTATATATATATATATATATATATATATATATATATATATATATATATATATAAATGTATGTATATATGTATGTATATATATATAATGTTTCTGTTTATATAAATTATATATATATATAAATTTTATATATATATATATATATATATATATATGCTATATACAGTATATATACTATATTCTAGAAGCCCAATGCACAAAAATCCATGCACTCAAGGGGGTCCCTCAGCTTGGCCTGTGCCCTCTCGCAGTCCAGGACTCCTCGAGGTTTGTCCACCTGCTGTCTTAGGCCCGCTCCCCAGGGAATCAGGCCTAAGCTGGCAGTCAGACATCCCTCTGGCAGCCCAGGAGCCCCAGGGGACGTCCGACTGATGACTTACGCCCACTCCATGCCTGTCAGACTGAGGAGGTAGGAGCGGCTCCTGCCACAGCTGCTGCACTCGCAGCCATCAGCCTGGCTTGTGACTGAGCGGAGCTCCCCCTATGGGAGCACACTGACCACCAGGGGGCAGCTTCTGCGTTGAGCATCTGCCCTCTGGTGGTCAGTGTGTGTCATAATGACCGGTCATTCCCGATCATTCTGTTGTTCAGGTCGCTTTTATTATATAGGATATTCATTACTTTAAGTTTCCTGTCCATCTTGTGAATTAGGAAAGTGGGGAACGAAGATGTTAATAAAGTCACCCAATGAGTCACTGCTCAACCCGTATCTCACAGGCACACCTTGCAGCGTCCTTTCTAATGCATGGCACCACTTCCGGAACGGCTGCTGTGTGCGCGGTCACCCCAGGCTGACAACGACACAACTGAAAATGCGAAGACATTCATGGCCTCGCTGCTACAAACCTGAGATGTTTAAGGATTAAAAAAAAAACAACACACAACCCTCTAAAACCCATCCATGCCAACCACAGGACTGGTTAGAGGGGGGAAAAATTACCGCAATTTGTTCTTATTTACAACTAGTTTTAAACTGTTTGTCAAACCAAACGAGCTTATCTGCCAGATGAGGTCCCAATTTCACAAGTTAATTAGCAGCTGGCGAACAGAAAGGGTCGCCCTGGTGATTTAATAATTGGGCCCTGACTCTTGTCAAAGCCCCTTCAAAAACCGGCTGCCAGGGGAGAAGGGAGGTGCTATCTGACCTCATCTGGGCAGGGAGTCCGCGCCACCACAGAGCAGGACCCCGGACACGCTGTATGAAGTTGCCACAACCGGGACAGGATGGCAGGGCACAGGGATGTGCCCGGGGCTGGACGCCACGCGGCTGTACATTGCCTGGAGACCAACGCTCACAGTCTCCTTTTGTTTATTGCTTTTAATCCAGTCGATACCAAAGACGCGCTTTTCAATGAAAACTCGGTGTCATTAGAAAATGAGGAATTCCTGGCCATAAGCAGGACGCACTATCCAGACACCAGGGAGAGGATAGGGAAGGTGTCTTCTAATAAGGCCCTCATTAGGAGGAAGACTGGCTTTTTACCATCACATGTATTACATCATGCAAAGGAACACCATGGTCCCCGTTCAAGTGTGTTAACTGGAATAATGAAGCATCCCCAATACATTTCCCTCCAAATTGCTCCGCCATGAGCTATCAAGGCCAGGTTCAATATCGCGGCTCTGTAGCCAAAGGGCATTCTCTGTTGAGGAATTGGTCACATTCCGTCACAGTCGCTGCCTCTGGAATTCCATTTCAGACGCCCCAAAGCTGGGAGAGGTCACCCGGGGGGCGGGGGTTCCCTCCAGGAGACGGTATGAAATATTCTGACCTTACGAAGAGGCACCAGGAAGGAGGGGTGGTAGTGAAACTCTCTCTACTCCCTCCAGAGGACTCTGAGCATTCTCCTCTTTCTAGATCCTTCTCTCCTTTGTGCCGATCATTCACTTCAGGCCTCACTTCTCAGGTCCTCAGCAAGAGCCTCCTTTCCTGCTGCTAAGGTGCAAGGTGAATGAATTAGCATATTTTTTCCCGGGGGGGGGAGCTGAGAGGGTGGAGGGGAATGGAGGGTGAGCCCCCTGCAGACAGGGGCTTGCTTCTTCCTAAGGGCAGTAAAAGGAGGAGAGTATTTTTTACCCCATTTTAAACAAGGGCTAGAGAAGACTTCTGAAACCTGAATCAGTTAATCCAAACCTTGGGGGAGGCACCGGAGAGGCTGGTTTCAGGATAAGGGGCAATAGGGAGGCTGGTGACCTAAATCCAAGAGGTGACATTGTTCATCGTCAGCAAGAAGGGAGGGCAAGTGAGAGTTCGAGGGGCGTGTGTGTGTGTGTGTGTGTGTGTGTGTGTGTGTGTGTTTAATGCTCTTCTGAAAGGGCAGGTCTTCATGGTGAAGTCTCAACAATCCTCTGAAATGTCTTTTCATTTCTAGAATTTGAGACCAAATAAAAAACAATGTCCATTTCAAAACCAAACAAAAGCCATTTTATGTCTGGCCTTTTGGAATGCCCTTCCTCCAGTTAACTCCTCATCGTCCTTCCAAACCACACTCAATAGTCACCTCCTCCATGAAGCCTTCCCCAACAGGCAGAGCTCCGCTCCATCAGACTGAGGAGATCCGTGTTGCCCGGCCAGTGCGGCTCATGGTTGAGTGTCAACCCACAAACTAAGAGGTCACTGGTTCAATTCTAGATCAGGGCGCATGCCCAAGTTGTGGGCTCGAGTCCCAGTAAGGGGCGTGTTTCTAGCTCTCTCTCTCCCTCTCTTTCCTGTCTCTCTAAAAATCAATAAAAATATATTTTTAAAAAAGAAAAGAAAACCAGTGGTTGAAAACCTTCACACCTGAGTTCAGAAGGATGTGGTGAGAAAGTTATTTCCTCCCTTTCACCCTCACTAGGGCGCTGGCACGTGCTCACAGCCCTCGACTACCTGACAGAGGGAACTGGGAACGCTGCTTCGCACAGGAGCCGGAAGTCAGCGTGGTTTGGTTCCTCCGGTCCCTGGCCACTTGAGAGTGGTATCGATTTCTCCACTCCATAAACGTATTCACATAGTAACTTAGGAAGAAGATACAGACGTGGGACAGAAGATGGGAATGACAGCGCCTGATTGTAAACTCCAGGAGGGTAGGGACCCCGTGTCCAGCAGGGGCTGGGCAGACCCGGTCCTCACAACCAAACCCACCCTAACTGATACACACTGCTCACAGCACCTTATCATTAGGCTGCAGGGCGCTGTGTGGATACGTTTCTTATGCGCAAAATATGCTACTAAGATGAATATACTGACAATATAATCAATAAATAATAATAGCCCAGTCGGTGTGGCTCAGTGGTTGAACGTCGACCTATGAAACAGGAGGTTGCGGTTCAATTTCTGATCTGGGCACATGCCCGGGTTGCAGGCTCAATCCCCATGTGCCATGCTCCTGGCGTGACACCTGGAGCTCGGCCTCCATCACTATTTATGGAGGGAAACCGAGATGCGGGGACCCTGCAATGACACAGCAGGAAATTAAACCACGTCTCCCTACTCCAAGTCCAAAATATGCTCAACCTTGAAACTCTATACCAAGCGTGTCAGACTCCCAGCCAGCAGGCTGCATGCCTCGTTTAACTCGGCTGAGTATCTGACAGGCCTGCTCTATACCAAACTGCCCCCATGGCAATTAATATTTATTAAGGGAATAAAAAAAATTAAAAGAAATAAAATAAGCAAAGATGGTTGTTTCTCTGGAGGTTTTTGCCACTCCACAGAAATACTGAAAATGACCCCCCACCCGGAGATGCCCAGCTATCTTTCCAGCTTCAAAACGATGCTGAAAGACTAAGGCATGCCACGCTGGAAGCTGACGGAGGTTTACATTCACCCTGCCTGCCCATCACAAAGGCCGAAAAACTCACATCCCGAAGAGCCACTCCGCTATTCTGACACGCAGCTTCCAGAGTTCAGCGAGATGTGAGATATAATTGACAGGTATTTCCAGAAGCTGTTTTGAGCTATTTTTGCAGCGATGCCTACGCAGAATATTTATTTGGAAGACTTCAGACATTTCCCATCTTCTTTTTTCCTTGTTTTGCTTTCCAACTTCCACAGGCACATCGCCCTTCGAGGTGACTATCAGGTACAAACTCTACCAACAACCACGGCAGTGACCTTCTTTCCACCTCCACCAACTTCCCTCCGGACACCCTGAGGAGAGGGCTCTGTTTTGTAGCTTGTCTGAGCTAGAAAGACAAGACTTTAAAAGGAAGAAAGAAATTGCTTTTTTAGAAGTAGATGAGAGAAGCTACTGACTGTCAGAGGTCCAATTAAGAAGTTGACGTGCTCTACCCTGGCCGGTTTGGCTCATGGGTTAGAGCAGTGGTCGGTAAACTATGGCTTACGAGCCACATGCGGCTCTTCGGCCCCTTGAGTGTGGCTCTTCCACAAAATACCATGGTCTGGGTGAGTCTATTTGGAAGAAGTGGTGTTAGAAGAAGTTTAAGTTTAAAAAATTTAGCTCTCAAAAAAAATTTCAATCGTTGTACTGTTGATATGTGGCTCTGCTGACTAATGATTTTGCCAACCACTGGGTTAGAGTGCTGGCCCTCAGACCGAAGGGTCTCCAGTTTGATTCCGGCAAAGGGCATGTACCTCAGTTGTAGGCTGGATCCCTGGCCTAGTTGTGGTCTCTGCAGGAGGAAACCCAATCGATGTGTATCTCACATCAATGTTTCTCTCTCTCTCCTCCCCCATTCTCCCTTCAATTCTCTTAAAAAAAAAAAGGAAAAAATCTTGGGTGACGATTAAAAAAAAAAAAAAAGGTAACCTGACCAGCATGGTTCACAACTAAGTAGTTGAGTGTCAACCTAGGAACCAGGAGGTCACAGTTCAATTCCCAGTCAGGGCACATGCCCAGGTTGAGTGCTTGATCCACGGAAGGGGGCCTGCAGAAGGCAGCCGATGAAAGATTCTCCCTCATCATTGATGTTCTATCTCTCTCTCCCTCTTCCTTCCTCTCTAAAATCAATAAAAATATATATTTTTTTAAAAAGTTGACATGCTCTGTACTGAACAGCCACAGCCACCTTCAAACTTGACCGAGCAGCTGAGGTGCGGCGAGGACTGTCTGACAGCACACTGCAAGGTGGACAAACCAGCAAGGAAGGACAAGCATGGCGGTGGGGACACTGGCAGCAGGGCAAGCGCCCTTCCCGCCTCTGCAAGCCCCGGTGACAGGCTGGCGGTGGAGTCACGTTATGAAAATAAGTTTACGTCTTTCTGCCTGGGAAAGGAGAAACACACAAGCTTGGACCATTTCCCACAACATCATCCTGTGTTTTGTTTTGTTTTGGTTTGTTTTGGTTGTGGAAATTTTTCTGCTTAAAGGGGGAAGCGTCCTTTCACTTGGAAATTCACCTGGAAGGACCATTTATTGCTCACAGCGCCTTATCATTAGGCTACAGGGCACTGTGTAGATACCTTTCTGTTGGAATAATCCTGCTAAGGAGCAGTTTCTAGCATATTTTTACCAGCAAAATATGCTACTAAGATGAATATATTGACAGTATAATCAATAAATAATAATAGCCCAGTTGAATGTCTACCTATGAACCAGAACGTTATGGTTCAATTTCTGGTCAGGGCACATATCCGGGTTGCAGGCTTGCTCCCCAGTGGGTGTGTGTGTGTGGGGTGTGTGTGTGTGTGTGTGTGTGTGCAGGAGGCAGCCCATCAAATGAATCTCTTTCATCACTGATGTTTCTATCCCTCTTTCCCTCTCCCCCTTTCTCTCCAAAATCAATAAAAACTTCAAAAAATAATATTGTTATTAGTATACTGTATTAGTAGCATATTATTTTTCTATGTAGTAATATGACAGGTTTATGGCTCTCATATGGAAGCTAAACCAAAGGCTTACTGCTACTATCACCACAGTACTAGTACTACTAGTACTAAGTACTACTAGTACTAAGTACTGCTAGTACTAAGTTCTGCCATTATTACCAACGACCACCCTCTTCCTAGGAAAAATAATAGAAGCCTTAGTATTAAAAAATACTAAAAGCCTAATAATAAAAGCATTTACCCTTTGTGGCTAAGGAGAAAAGGAAACCTTTGTGTGGCTTATGTACTGAATGCCTACTATGTACTAGGACAGGCACTGGATGTCAACTGATGTCTCTGGGCTCAGTTTCTTTAGATATAAAATGTGATTTAAAAAAAAAAAAAAACACTGCACCTACTTCATGGAGGTTCTGTGATGTTTTAGTCAATATGTATATAATGCTTGAAACACAGTTAAGTACTAGACTATTATGCAGGTAACACATATGTAAATGCATGCATCATCTACTTCAATTTAACCTGCGATTGGAACCTTTCCTAAGAGCCCGCTTCATGAGGAATAAAGAACAAACAGCTGCAGTAAGACTCTGAAACATCAGGAAGGGAGAAGCCAGGAGGAACCGAAACCTCTAGCACATTCTGATGCCCTTGGATGGCGGGGACGCCAGGCAAAGGGGTCGAAGAGAACCCCATCTTTGGCGCCATCTCTCAGGATGAGGGGGAGAAACATCCAAAATAACCCAAAATGTGAATAAGAAACACAACAGAAATCTTTAAAATAATAAATCCAGGGAGGAGAGGTGTCAGGAACATGATTTTCCTTGTAAGATTATTATGCATGAAAAGAAGACAAAAGAAACTAGACAAATGAATATAGCAAAATGGTTCCTGTGGACAAGGCCACAGTGGCTGGGGTTTGGCATGAACTATACTGTTAGCACAAGGTTCAGGCCCGGTGAGGCACCCACATCAGTGCTGGGGATGGAGGGAACCCTCCTTACATTCAAGTTCTCAGACGTGAGCCAAGGGCCAACCTTGCAAGCAGGCCGTACTGTGGGCAGCAGTGGGTCTGCTATGTTAACTCTCTTATGCACAGGGGGATACGGGGAACGGTTTTGGCTGGAGCAGTGTTGGTGGGAACTCATCCGCTGATTCCAATAACACGGCCCGTGTTCACAGCAGTTTGGAATTTCTTCCCAGAACCTATACTTGCAAATGGTGGTGATTCTTCAACCCACAGAGGTGGACTTTATCCCCAGTCATCAAAGTGCATACGCGTCTCTTTGCTTCAAACCATGGGTTAACGACAGAATGTGAGGCGGGATCTTTCTCCCTGGGCCCTCAAGCACAGGGGACAAGGACCACCCAACCACTCACTGCACAGACATGTATTTGGCACCTTCTGAATGCTGGGGACACACACAGGAACAAGAAGGCTGCGAGGGGCCCACAGCCACGCTCACTGCGGCTCCACACAGCAAACATGTACACGCACACACCTGGCACCGCCTCCCACGGAACACGCTGCAGAGCGCCAGCTGCTCATGTGTGTGGTGTGATACCTTGAGCAACCTACTTCTTATTCCTCTTGGAGTAAAACTGCAACTCTTGGCTTAAATAAAAAAATGAAGAAAAAGAAAACCATCTGTTTTTAAAAATGGCTAAACCAGCCCGAACGTCCCCAGTGCAGTGCAGCCCAGAGCTTAGGGAGTGCAGCCAAATTCAACCTTCTCCTCCAACTGCACTCATTACCTAGCTGCCCTCAGCCAGACCCTCGGCTATAGATGCCACCTGCATGCTGGCAACTCCTGACCTGCGTCTGATCGCCACCTGCTCTAGAACCCCGGGCTCATATACAGCAGCCCGGCCAGTATCTTTGCTCGGGTATCTGAGAATATCACTCACTCAGTGAGACCAAAACCGAAGGACACTACCCATTTCCCCTCTGGTGAGTGCTGGGAGCTCCCCCAGTAGAACAAAGGGAGGTGCCCCTCCCCCTTCCCTCTGCTGCCCTCATAACAAGCAAGACTGACCTTTGACTCCTCTCCCTCTGTTAATCTCCACATCCAGGCGGTCAGCAGTGCCCGCCGAGCTTACGTTGGAAACACAACCAGAGCCTGATGACAGCCCACCACTGTCACTTCTTAACTCTGGTCCAGGCCACCATATCCTTTGCCTGAATTACTGCCCTAGTCTCCTGACTGCCGGGTCTCCCCACTTTTACTCTTGCCCTCGGTCGCTCCTGGACACAGTCACAGGGAGGCTCCTTTAAAAAATATATATTTTTATTGATTTTAGAAAGGAAGGGAGAGGGAGATCAAGAGATAGAAACATCAATGATGAAAGAGAATCAGTGACCGGCTGCCTCCTGCACGCCCCCTACTGGGGAGTGTGCCCCCAACCCAGGCATGTGCCCTGACTGGGAACTGGACTGTGATCTCCTGGCTGAGCCAGAAGGCTCCCTTTGAAAAGCAGGTGAGGCTGTCCCTCCGGTGCTGGGACCCTTCCGAGGGCTCCCTATGTCATTTGGAGTGAACACCCCAAATGTGATTCTCCCTGCTGGGCCTCGGCTCTGAGCAGGGCCACCACGTGACACCTGTATGTGGTGCCTGAACCACGTGGCCAGACAGACAGGGCTGAAATCCAGTCCATCCCTCGCGTGAGCCCTGCACTCACGGGCTGTGCTGCCGAGGGGTGTCTTTTCCAATCTGCACGCACATGGGGCCAGCAGCCCTGGCTCAGCCTTGCCCTCGCTCGACTGTTCCTGGAACACAACGGGCAGGCTCTCCTCACCCTCTGCTTTACTGTGCCCGCTGCTTGGGCCCTGCTGGCCCTCCCTCCCTCCCTCAGCCCCTCTGCCATCTCCTTACCCAGCCCTGTCTGAAATGACAACTGTCATTCCACCGGGCATGCCCACTTCCTTTCCTTCCCTCCCCTTTCTGAAATGTTCACTATGAACTATATTGAACGTCTATCTCCCCTCACCAGAATGCTTTCTACTTTTTTTAAAAAATGCATTAAAGTGAAATACAACGCACCATCTACTTGACTATTTCGAGTGTGAACAACCATTCATGTCATTTAGTGCGTCTGCAATGATGTGCAACCACCGTGTCTGCCTAGGTCCAAATCATCCCCACCCCTCCACAACAAAAGTACCTGCCCCCTGGGCACTTACCGCTCCACAATAAAAGTCCCTGCCCCCTGGGTGGTTTCTGCCCATCCTCGCTGCCCCAAGGCCCGGGTAAAGAGCAATCCATTTTCTGCCTCTACGGATGGCTCGTGGAAATGGAATCATACAACACGTGGCCTTTAGTGTGTCTGACTTCTCTCCCTGCCCCTCACTAGAATGTAAGTTCATGGCCACAGTCTTTGTTTTATTCACCGCTGTTTTCTATCCCTGGGGACACTGCCTAACAAGAAAAGTTAAAAAAAAAAACCACAAAAAACATTTTCTTAAAAATAAGCATTTGTTATGTGAGTGAATGAGTGAGCTGGTAGGTGAGTAAAAGGATAAGGAAACGGACCCTACCCATCAGGAGAAGAGGGAAAGAGAAAGCTGCAGCATATTCCTGTGAGGTCTCTTGGATGAGACAGGACTGAGAAACCCAAGCTGGGGCGGCTGCCCCAAACCCAGCTAGACACGCCTAGGACGGTGCGGTCCGTGTGTCTGGCCCCAGCACAGGCCAGAGCCTTCTAAATGAACTGGCGCATTTCCAGGATGCAGGGCTTACGGGACCTCCAGCAGAAACACCTCTTTACAGCATCATGTACTTGGAGAGGACAAATAGATACTGACCGCTTTCCAGGAACGGGCTCTGTTATTATATTGAAATCATCTGTAATGCACATCCCTCCCTAACCACTCGCTCCTTGCAAAGGGAACACAGCTTCTGCACCTCCGAGTTCCAGCCCCCACCCCCGGGTTCAGGCCTCTGAGGGTCCTCAGTGAGCTGCTCAGGCTGGAGGGAGACAAAGCGTCTGAGCCCTGATTTCAAATCCTCTTCCTTGCACGTTCAAACCATGCGACTTCCAGAAACAGTGTGATAGGCAGTTTGGTGTAGGGGGTAAGACTACAGCTCATCCTTAAGAGTCAAGCCTTGGAGACAGCAGCCTGGATAAAAATCCCAGCTCGGCCACTTGCAAGCTGTGTGACCCTGGGAAAACTTCTCAACCCCTCTGTGCTAGTGTCATCGTCTGCACAATCAGGATGCCAGCCCTGGTACCTGATCCGTAGGACTGTTGGGGATTAAATGAATTAATTCATACGACGTGCTCAGAATAGGAACCAGCACCTAATTAGTGCTTAATAAGCAGTGGCTAGCACAGTGGTCGGCAAACTGCGGCTTGAGAGCCATATGTGGTTCGCAAGCCTCCGTTTGCCCCTCTGTTGACTAATGAGTTTGCCGACCACTGGGCTAACATACCCAGATCTTTACTTTTTAAGTTCCTCTATCGCCTTATCTGGAAAGAGAAGGATGAAGCATTGTCAGAGTGGAGTCAACAACACCCGCCCCACCCACCTCCATCACAGAGGTACTGTACAAGTAAGCTGGGTAACCCAGGTAACAAGCCTTCCTCGGTGATGCATACATTTATTTAATCAACCAATACCAGTTGAGTTTTACGAATGGTAAGGCACTTGCACAGCTCTGGGATCACAAACACAAATGAGACCCAGAATCCCCAGTCCTGAGGATGCTCAGGACCTGCTGTGGGCGGTGGACCAGGTCCGCAAAGAGGCGTGCCCTGGAGGAGGCTTCTGTGAGGCGGCCGCAAGTCAGTCAGGGGGTCAGACATTCTCAGGAGACTACCCTTTCTGTATTTTCCCATGAAAATGAGGATGCGATGAAGAGAGGCTCAACGGTGACTGCAGGGCTGACCCTTGGCCTCAGGACCCAGATACACACTCTTCATCCTGCCCAGGAGACTCCTCCCCAAACCCCGGACCGGCTGTCATCCACTCCCCACGTCCTCCTCCCTCAGCCCCACCCAGCCACCTAATGCATTTAAAAGACCAGGTGTGTCATATGCTTTCCTAGCCCCTGCCTGGCCCAATCTAGCACACAACAGCCTATCCTCATAGCCATGTTCAAGGAAATGACAGTCCCCGCCCCTCCTCAAGCAGTAAGCGCAAGAACATGTCTGCTTTGATCAGCGCTGATTCCAAAGAGAACACTCACCTGACTCACGGGAGGCTGACAGGAAGTAGATACTGACTGAATGGACAGACAGATGGACAGACAGATGGACAGATGGATGGTCAAACTGAAATCCTCAGGAAGTAGGGACCTCCTTGTCTTCTCTGTATCTCTAAACCAGCACTGCCCAACAGGAAAAAAAATGCTAGCCACATAGGCAATTTTGAACTTTCTAGTAGCCACATGAAGAAAAACAACTGAAAACTAACGGGAAAAGCTAATATTAATAATATAGCTTATTAAGTCCAATATATACAAAATATTATCATTTCAATGTGTAATCAATATGAAAAGAGCCCTAGCTGGTTTGGCTCAGTGGATAGAGCATCGGCCTGTGGACTGAAGGCTTCCGGGTTCGATTTCGTTCAAGGGCACGAACTTCAGTTGCAGGCAACCAATCGATGTGTCTCTCTCACTTCGATGTTTCTGTCTGTCTCTCCCTCTCCTTTCCACTCTCTCTAAAAATCAATGGAAAAATATCCTCAGGTGAGGATTAAAACATATACATATATATGAAAATGAGATACATTATTTTTTCATACTAAATGCTAAATCATTCCACTTAAAGTGCATCTCAATTCCGATGCTTAATTCTCAATGATTCAAGTGAAATGGAGTCCTTCTAAAACACTAAGCTTATATTTAAAGGGAAACTATTCTATATGGCTTCTGTTTTAAAATTCAAACTATAAAAATTAACTAAAATCTGAAGACCCAGTCCTCCATCACACTGGCCACATTCGCAGAGAGCCACCGTCATGTAGGGCAATGGCTTCTGTGGGGGGGTTGGCAGGGGAAGGGGGCCACAGACATAACCTCAGCGATCTGCATACACGGTCTGCACACAGCAGGCACGGACCCTGCACTCTGAGTGAGAGCCAGCAGGAGGGAGAAAGGAGCAAGAGCTTACAATTGCAGTGACAAAATTATAGCTGCTTTCCAGCCCATGATCTTACTTAATCGTGAACAATCCTATGCAACAGGATTTGCTGTGTTCATGTCACAGATGAAGAAATGGGGTGAGACAGTTTAAACATGTTGATGGCAGATGCACGTGACACTGAACGGCATGATGGACCTTGGGCTGCCAACAAGTGTCAGTCCTCCAGCTCTGAGCACATCAGACAGAATTTCTCTACCAGGCACAGCCACGTGTCTTACCCGGGCCAACGAAGTAAGAACAGGAGCGATCGAGAGAGAGCTTTACGAAGCAGTTGTGTGTCTTTGGCTCTCTGCTGAGAAGACCAGCAATGGTCCTGCTAGAGGCTGCCTCACCTCCCGGGATCTCAGAGTGAAGACAGCAGCAAGCCCAGCCAGTGTGGCTCAGTGGTTGAGCATTGACCTATGAACCAGGAGATCACAGTTCAATTCCCGGGTTGTAGGCTCGATCCCCAGTGGAGGTGGAGAGGGGTCATGTACAACAGGCAGCCATTCAATGATTCTCTTTCATCACTGAAGTTTCCATCTCTCTCTCCTTCTCCCTTCCACTCTGAAATCAATAAAAATATGTGTTTTTTTAAAAGACAGCATAGAGTAGAGAAGAGTCCAGAAGGCTGGCTTCTGGTGGGTGTGCAGTTTAGAGGGAAGCTATTATCATAGTCACTGAAACTTGTTACCGGCATACCCAGCCTCCTGACTGACATGTGCATGGTCACCCTGCAAGTGGAGATGGGTAAACTTGGTGTTCAAGAAAGAGCAGGTGCCGAAACCGGTTTGGCTCAGTGGATAGAGTGTTGGTCTGCGCACTGAAAGGTCCCAGGTTCGATTCCGGTCAAGGGCATGTACCTTGGTTGTGGGCACATTCCCAGTAGGGGGTGTGCAAGAGGCAGCTGACTGATCTCTCTCATTGATGTTTCTAGCTGTTTCTCTCTCTCTCTTCCACTCTGTAAAAACTCAATAAAACATATATTTTTTAAAAAGAAAGAAAGAAAAGGAAGAGCAGGTAACTCAGATCCTGATTCTGCCTGCTTGGATCCCGCAGGCTGCTTTCTCCTCCTTAAAGTCAGCATAAGGACTATCTCACCTCCCCCCACACACACCCCGCTGTGGTGGGGTCTGGTTTCATTCCTACTGGTATTACTGTATTTCTTACAAATAGCTCATTAAGGCAATTATCAGTCATTAGCACAGGAGCCCGAGCATCAGGACAATCACACGCATTAATAAAACACTATTTAGCCGAGCGAGTTGAGACATGAACAAATGAGGCTCCCTCGTGGGGCTCTGGCGGTTGGCGCGGAGGAGAAGCCTCCCATTCTGGAGAAACCCAGGCTGCCCGCCGCGGCGCCTCCTTAGTCATCACTGGCATGCAATTCCAGTCAGCCACCAAAACCTGAGTCTTGAAGGAGGATAGGGGTCTGACAGGCAGAAAAAGTTAATAGGCTTTCTAAGGGGGAAAAACCAACAACTCCCAAATCTTGGAAACATGGAAGACTGTGCCAGACTCAGAGCGTGTCAGGTGGAGGCTTGGTAGACAGAGGTAGAGGCCAAGGCCAGGAAGGCGGGGGCCGGACTGGGCACAGTTTACACATCATTAAATGGTTCGGACGTTTTCTAGAGGCAATGAGGGGTCATCAAAGAGGCTTAAGCAGGGACCGCCATGAGTCACTCTGAGATTTAAAAAAAACACAATGGCAGAGGGAGAAGGATGGCCTCGGAGATGCTGGAGGGAGGAGACCAGGCCGCAGCGGTGCCAGGAGCCAGGCCCGGGATGATGGGAGCACCGCCCAGGATGTGACAGATGGAGATGGAACACCCACCGAAGACATCGGGAGGAAACAGGCTGGGCTCAGTGCTCACTGGATAGCCTAAGAGGAGCACGCGGAGGGGAAACCAGGCAGAGAAAGGGCCTGAGGAAGATGGAGATGTCAACCTCGGGAGCATAATGTCCTTAGGAGACGTTTAGAAGTGACTGTGATGGGCAGGATAATGCAGAAAAGAAGGCACACTGGAACAGAGGCGTTGAACGCTCCTTTCTTTTCCCACTCCAAGGGCACTCAATGTCTGCCCCAGGGCTGGGCATGAGGTCAAGGCTAAACTAGGCTCCACCATGCTCTGTAACGGACCGAGAATTGTGCCTGCCCCACTCGGCCTTCCTAGGATTCATGCAGAGAAACTCGCATGCCCATGCTTCGGGACAAGGCCCTTTTTGGCACGTGTCATCTACTCCTCATCATGACTTCCCCTGGATGGGCACACAGGGACAGCTCTGCCCTTTCTATCCAATCCGATCTCCCCAACCAGAGACTCCCAGGGTGCACTGACCAGCCAGGGTGAGTGGGCAGTGGTGAGGCCTCACTCAATCCCATGCTCATCTCTGAGCCATTGGATCGGAGGCACAGATGGCGCAGGCCTCTATCGGACCCTCTGGGATGTTCCCCTCGGGACGAGTTTCCCTCTGTGTATAGTGCTTCATGCCATAAGCAGTCAAGCCTCAACAGCTCTCCAGGCCAACAGCACAACACCATCCCTTCACTCGTCCCCACAGGTATGGCACCCCCAACCACATGCCCAGCCCTGCGCCAGCCACTGAAGCTCAGAGACAAAAAGAACACCATCTATCCTTCAAGGAGTTCACTGACTCCTCAGGCAGATAACGAAAGGAAAAGGCAAATAAAATTCAGGAATAGTTAATGCAACTGTACCTACCTGCTTCTGGTTGTTTGTTTGTTTGTTTGTTTGTTTTTTCCCATTAGATGGTATGTAATTAGAACATAGATACAGATAGTATTTTAGCATTGGTTTAAGGCAGTGGTTGGCAAACAGCAGCTCACAAGCCAGTATGGTCAGGGTCTAGTGATGACCTCCTTCTGGGTTTTGAACTGCTGATCTTTTGGTATCCTCACAAGGGGTGGAACAGTAGAGGTAACTCTTATGAAGGCACTAATCCTCATCTATATATATAAAAGTCTAAGCAACCATGGCACTGACTGGACAACACAAAACAGGCTGCGTAGGGTGACCAGGTAGGCAGAGGGTTTAGTGAGGGGGGCGGGGGGGGGATCAAATGACTGAGCAGCAGGCTGCATGGGGCAACCAGGCCAGCAAGGCAGGGGTGGGGGTGGGGCAGTAAGGGGCGATCAGGCAGGCAGGCAAGTGAGTAGTTAGGAGCCAGTTGTCTTGGATTGTGAGAGGGATGTCCGACTGCTGGTTCAAACTGGCAGTCAGACATCCCGAGGGGTCCCAGATTAGAGAGGGTGCAAGCTGAGCTGAGGGGAGCACCCCCCCCACCCCGCCCATGAATGAATTTCGTGAACTAGGCCTCTAGTTTAACTATAATGACCTCCCAGAGGCCCCCTCTCCTGATACCATCAAATTGGGGTTAAGATTTGACCATGAAGCGAAAGAGACACAGACATCCTCTACAGCAGCAGTGACATTAAATATATCAACTGCATGAGACATTCCATTCAGAGGAGCAAAAGCAGCAAGCCCTCCCAGATGAGGATGCCACTCCTGTGGAAATTTGCCAGAATCACACAGGTTCTTCTGTTCACCTTCAGAGAGTCAGCCACCCCAGGCCCAGAAAGAAAACAGGGTCTAACACCATCCCACACAAACATCTCAGGGCAAGACGGGTGTGTCCAGTATTTAGGATGCCCTCTGTCCAGTTGACCAGGAAACGCAGGGGACGGAGTTGAGAATGCGGACCACTTGTCTTGAGAAAGCATGATTTGTGACAGTCCCATGGGGGCACGGCCACTGGGAAACCACATTCCACTTTTGCCTGGCCCGAACTCAGCTCCCAGCTCGGAGGACACAGCACTGAATCCAGTGCTCCACCGTTTCTCATCAACAGTCTCCCGGCGAAATGCATTGGTACTGTCAACACAGGCAGCCAAGGCACCTTGAATGCCACACTCTTTCCCATCTTGCCTGAGAATTCCAGCGTAGCTACCTCACTTGCATTCTGCAATGCTACCAGTGTTACACTCCTTACAGGGAATTACTTAGAGTAAAACAAATGTGATGTTAAAACAACTCCATGGACACTGGACAGACAGACAGGGAGAGAGACAACTCCATACTGAGGGTTTAAATCACAGGAGATATACTCCACACTCTTGCAATAAGCCTGAAAGATATGTATTATGTTCCCCACTTGAAAAGGTGAAAAAGGAATTTCACTGAGGTGAAGTGACTTATTACAGTGTGGGTTGCAGGGAGGCAGGTACGTGGAGGCCAGGATTCTCAGGCAGGTCTGTCTGACCTCCAAAATTAATACCCTCTCCAGGACACAGTGCTCATTGTCACTCAATCATCTGATTCCGGAATGTTCCTCTGGACAGGCCATTCTGATGGGCTGTCACCTTCCTGTAAGCACCTCTATCACTCATGTCGCACTCCTCAACCTGACCTCCCCACCACAATCTGTCCTACAGCTCCAACTGTGGTGGAGGGAGGGGGTCTGGCCAGCAAATGATGCTTTTCCAATAGGTCCCCAGGGCGTCAAATGCAGTACAGATGACCCCCTAACTATATGGAGGTTAGAATGTGAACCGCGATGCTGTCAAAAATCAGCATATAACTTTGACTCCCCCCAAACTAAACTGTTAGTAGTCTCCTGTTGACAAGAAGCCTGATCGATAAGAGTTAACACATGTTTTGAATGTTATGGGTATTATATACTGTATGCTTACAATAAACTAAACTATAGAAAAGAAGATATTATCAAAAGAATCATGAGGAAGTAAAAACACAGTCACAGCGCTGTGTTCATTGATACTATAAGTTTACATGGTCTGTTTACAAGATGGAAAAAACCTGAGTAAGTGTGGGCCCACACAGTTCAAATCTGCATTGTTCCAGGGCCAGTGGTATTCGGTTCTTGGCAAATCAATTGCCACGATCATGACCATGATGGTGAGTTTTATGTGTCAGCTTGGCTCGCCAATTGTTGCCAGTTATTTAATCAAATGCTGGTTTCGGTGTTGCTGTGAAGTAATCTGTAGATGTGGTTACCATCTACGATAAACTGACTCCGTCAAGATGACCCTCAGTCATGTGAGAGGGCCTCATCCGGTCAGCTGAAGAAATCCTGCCTCAAGAAGGCAGCACGAGCTCCTGCCTGAGGCTGCAGCCTGCCGGTTTACCTTACCAATTTCAAACTTGCAGCCCCAATAATCACGTGAGCCAATCCCTTAAAGCAGAGCTTCCAGGCATATGTAAATCTCCATCTGTCTAGGAAGTCCTCACTTAACATCGTCCATAGGTTCTGTGACTTTTAAGAGAAATGACGTAATGAAATCAATTGTATCATAGGCTCACTGATATAAACAAGAGCCAAGTTCCTCCGGTATCTCATCAACATTATCACAAAGTGACATTAAAGGAAACGATGGCCGAAACCGGTTTGGCTCTGTGAAAAGAGCATCGTTCTGCGAACTGAAGGGTCCCAGGTTCGATTCCGGTCAAGGGCATGTACATTGGTTGTGGGCACATCCCCAGTAGAGGTGTGCAGGAGGCAGCTGGTCGATGTTTCTCTCACATCGATGTTTCTAGCTCTCTATCCCTCTCCCTTCCCCTTTGTAAAAAATCAATAAAATATATATTTAAAAAAAAAAAAAGAAAGAAAGAAAAGAAAGAAAGAAAGAAAGAAAGAAAGAAAGAAAGAAAGAGAGAAGCGATGGCCCCACCGGCAGCCAGTAGTTGAGCATCAAACCAGGAGGTCAGTTTGATTCCTGGTCAGGGCTCAGGCCTGGTTTGCAGGCTCAATCCCCAGTTGGGGGTATGTAGGATGCAGCCTATAAAGGATCCTCTCTCATCATTGATGTTTCTATTCTCTCTCCCTCTCTCTAATCAATAAAAGATATATTAAAAAAAAAAAAAAAGAAGAAGAAGAAGAAGAAACAATGTTAGTTAAGGACCTGCTATGTATCTACATCTCCTGTTGGTTCCCTTTCTCTGGAGAATGCTGACTGATACAGTGATGCATATGCATATCCTATTTCGTGTGAACTATTTCATTGGATCCTCACATCAGTTCACCAAGGTAGAACTTATTTTCAACAGAGGAGGAAACTGCAGGTCCCACAGCTACGTAAGGAACACGCAGACACTAAGGAATAGGACCACGACTTAGACTCAGGCCTGCATACTCAAATGGTACACGCCGCCTTCCCAGGCCATGCTGCCCTCCAAAGTCACGGCCACCCCTAATGAGAATAAGCGAGGAAGGGAGGAGACTTAACAATTTGCCTCTGGCTATGTTCTGAGCACAGCCAGAGGAGGTGGGCACCCACAGCCTAGCCAAACGGGTTCGGCTCCCTCTCCGCAAGGGAGGCCCAGTCCAGCAGCCCTGAGCCTCCCAAGTTCAGTTCCTCTCGGGACATAATGAAGTCAGGACGGTGCTGAGGAGGGGGCGGGCCGAGGCGAGAACCTGCCCGGGTCCCTATCACCTTGGCTGGGCCCTGGGCCGGCCCCGTCGGCTCCCTTATCAAGCTGTCCAGCTGTTCGACACGAATGCCAACATCGTTGTTCTTCATTAATTCACTGGAAGCCTTCGTGCGAACCTCATTAACGGACACGGTAATTGCTCTGTGAATATTGCCCATTTCCCAATTATGTAGCTGTCCTCATGCCGGGAGAATCGGCCACCGGAGGAAAAGCGCTGAGCTGCCTTCCTCCGTTCTACGACAAGGGGGTGAGTGATCGATCGGCTTTCGACAGTGGCTTCTGCCACCGAAAGAGAGAGCTCTGTGCCCCCGAGCCCCATTCTGGGGAACTCAGCAGAGCGCCCAGAGCAGGTACCTGTCTGTCGACAGAGCCCAGGGACTCACACAGATGAGAGTGAGAGAGAGACTGGGTCAGCAGCGAGGATCCGAACACCTTCCCTGCACAGCTGCACGGGTGCCCCGCGAGGCTCAGCCTCACACACGGGCGGGGAGCAGCGGTCCTCCCTGTGGGGAAAGCCACAGGGAAAGGCTCTTTAGAAGCACGGAGCTCAGCTTTGGAACCATGTGCAGCTCCTAATAAGCACTTCTTAGGAGACTTATCAATTCCTCATCACCTCCAAAAAAAACACAAAAATGAAAAAACAGGCAACCCTCCGGGGCCCAATTATTGCCGAATGTGTCCTCGTTTGCATTCAATTTTCTCATTAAATGAGCCCACAAGGCCGTGGCCTGGCGTGCGGAGGCCTGCACCGCTTGCACAAATAGGAAGGGTCCAGGTGAAGGAAACTCCAGACCCGCTCAGCAAGCACGCCCCGAGGCGTGTGCAGGAAAGAAATAGGAAAGAAATGAGGAGTGGAAATCACCGAGGCGCCCGGGTGCCTGTGCCTGGTCCGTTCCGGAGCCAAGGAGCCCACAGCCCTGCATGTCCGGGTGCCCTTCCCAGGCTATATCGCTGATAGCTACATGCGCTCTGTGACTCATCTCCCCCTTCTCTCCCGATGAAAACATCCTTGGCCCCGGCCTGTTGTTCAGTAGTTAGAGCATCAGCCAATGAACCGAAAGGTCAACAGTTCAATTCCCAGTCAAGGGCAGGCACCTCGGTTGCAGGTTTATCCCACCCCACCCCCAAATCAGAGTGTGTGCAGGAGGCAACCAATATATAGGTCTCTCTCATGTCGATGTTCCTCTCTCTCTCTCTCTCTCTCTCTCTCTCTCTCTATCCCATCCCACCCTTCTCTCTACCTCCTACTCTCTCTAAATGTCAATGGAAAAAATACCCCGGAATGAGAATTTAAAAAAAAAAAAAAAAGCATCAGTGGGGCAGACCCCAGCACCGCATGCACCATCCTTTGGACTGCCAAACCCAGTTCACAGCACAAAGCAGCTTTTAAGTTGGGTCCCCATGTCCACATACGAAGAAACCACGAGAAGGTACTGGAGCCCAAGTCCAGAGGATGGAGCTGCTGAAGCCAGACCGGCTTCCTAGTTGAGCTGGGGGCAGTAGCTCTGTGTCCTACCCCTCTGTCCCCATGGACCCGACCAGAGCGTAGGTAGCAAATATTTATTGAATAATGACAACCAAGAAGGCTTCCCGTGCTTTTCAGTTTCTATACACATGAGACATCCGAGGACCACTGAGCGCAGGGACTCGTCTGAAGCTTGTGCGAATCAGCAGGTGGGAATCCAGGCTGTGCCAGCTGCCAGGGCTCAGTGCCCTGGGACTGCCATCTCCCTCGGGAGGTTGAACCACCCCCAGGAGTGTCCCCTCTCCACATCCAGATTCCGGCTGAGGCTGCCGGTTATACCTCCTCCCTATTTCCCACTGCCATCATGGGAACCGGTGCAGTAAATATTTGGGCACATGCTACATGTTCAATAAACACACATTGGTTGGTTGGTTGACTGATTAATCTGCATGCTAAAAAGCAACTTCAGACACCACCAGTGTGAAGAGAACTGGACGCATTGATTTCCCCGCAGCCTGATCCCAGATGTCAAACAACTTCAGAGTTCACACGGCCTCCCGCGGCCTTTGTAATACGAAAGGATCGATCCCAACAGCCACTTCCTGTCTGTTTCATCATCACATCTCACTTTGTCTTCCCCCAAGGGTGTGTGAGCTCACAGCTCCCCGTCAGTCTAATAGCCTACGACGTGGAGGGTAAGGCTAAGAGCTATGCTCTCTGTCTCAATGCTCTGGGTGACATTTCCCGAAGATCAGGCCCCCTGGTCACATACTCAGGATCATCCCTCTGCTGTCCTCGAACAAACCTCAGGTTTCCTCCTTTCCAACTACACAGGAAGCACTAGCAGGAGCCGGGAGCTACTCGTCCCCAACACTGGTTCACCAAGACCTTACTTTTCCTGATGCCAACCATCTTTGCCACCACATGTGCTTAGAGCCACCGGCCAGCCCTGGGCATTAGCTAAGAGCTGACTCCGATACCAACCTCAAATAGTACTCCTTTATTAATGACTTAATTAACTTTATTACTTACCCTATTAAATCTACTTCGTTTGACCCACAAACTCCCCCAATCGCCCTTCCACGTTACTTTCATTTTTTAAAAAGTCTGTTATTGATTTTAGAGAGTGGGGAAGGAGAGGGATAGAGAGATAGAAACATGGATCAGCTGCCTCCTGAGCCCACAACCCAGGTATGTGCCCCGACCAGGTAACAAACCAGTGAACTCTTGGTTCATGGGTCAACACCCTGCCCCTGAGCAGCACCGGCCGAGCCACATTTTCCATACAGGGGGAAAATGGGCCCGAATGTGATTCTTGCCTTCCTTCCCTATAAAAAAGTTATATGCCCTTAAGGAATTTTATTAGTTTCTCAGAAACTCTGTTTTTTCACCCATAAACCGGGCCATTTGTGGAGACTGGGAGCTGTTTACCCAACCCTGGCCACAGGGTGAGGGATTGCCCAGCCTCCAGGCAGTGAGGTGTCACTATGTGACTGAGCTCTATCTAACCAGTGGGACATGCTGGCTGGACACAGTGTGAGGAGCTTATAAACCCCATGAAGTCATGGACACAGTTTCCCTCAGCCTGAGTCACTGTGTGGAGCAGAGACACGCTGCCACCCCTTTATTCTCACAAACATACCCGTTCATTTGGAGAGTGAGAAATAAACATCTTGAGGTTATTTGAGAAATAAACATCTATTATAATACATCCTTGGTCTATTCAGCCTGCTCTAATGAATATACCTTTTTGGTTTTTTTTTTAGCCCAATTGGGAGGTTATCATAATTAATGAAAACTTGCAAAATACCTAATGTAGGACCAGGCATAGGGCCTGCCAATATAAGGTACTTAATTAACTTTTCCTCCTCCCTTTGTTTTCTCCTATAGCATTTTTGCCCCAATTCATTTACAAGAAAATAGAGGTTACCAGCCATTAATGGACTAAACTACACTTTATCCATATTCATCATTATATATTAATAGTTATCAACAAACAGTATATACATGTCAAATGTTAAGTTCTCTTCCTGTGCAAGATTTCATTTCATCCTTACAATCACCCTATCAGGGAGGTACAATTAGGATTTTCATATCACATGAATCTAAGACTTGGGGTGGGGTAAGTATGCTGCCCATGAAAAGCTAGCACAAGCCAAAACCAGTTTGGCTCAGTGAATAGAGTGTCGGCCTGCAGACTGAAAGGTCCCAGGTTCAATTCCAGTCAAGGGCATATACCTTGGTTGCAGGCACATCCCCAGTAGGAGCTGTGCAAGAGGCAGCTGATCGATGATTCTCTCTCATCGATGTTTCTAACTCTATCCCTCTCTCTTCCTCTCTGTAAAAAACCAATAAGATATATTTAAAAAAAAAAAAAAAAAAAAGAAGAAGAAGAAGAAGAAGAAGAAGAAAAGCTAGCACAGAACCAGGACTTGATTCCAAAGGTAATGTTCTCATCCCTTCCAAAACAGGATGCCCCTGCCCAAACCTGGCCCTCCTCCTGGTCCACCACTGGTTGCCAAAGACCCGAGTGTGCAGGTCCTACCAGACTCCTCCCTCTCCTTTACTCCCCGTGCCTAACACCCCTAACACCAAGCACGTCTCTCCATCCTGCTGCTCCTTCTGAACTCGGCCACTTCTCATTCCTACGGCATCTTGATGGGCTTGTGACTTCCACACCTGTCCCTGCTAGCTTTCCCCACCACCGCTGCAGAAGAGATGCATTCTGGCCCAGCTGGCATGGCTCAATGGTTGAGCATGGACTTATAAGCCAGGAGGTCACGGTTCGATTCCCAGTCAGGGCACATGCCTGTGTTGCGGGCTCGATCTCCAGGGTGGGAGTTGCAGGAGGCAGCTGATCAATGATTCTCTCTCATCATTGATGTTTCTATCTCTCTCTCTTTCTCCCTTCCTCTCTGAAATCAATACAAATATATTACTTAAGAAAAGAGAGAGAGGGGGGGGGAGGAGAGGGAGAGAGAGAGAGAGAGAGAGAGAGAGAGAGAGAGAGAGAGAGAGAGAGAGAGAGAGAGAGAGAGAGAGAGAAAGAGAGAGATGAAACCCAACAAAGTCCATACTTGATGAAAACCTGCCTTGGCTCTTCCTGAATGGTATGGGATGCCCCGCCTCTGTGCTGCTGTCCATGGTACCACCAGTGCGGACATGAAAACATTACTGACAGTTTCACTGCTCTGAACAGTACACCACCTGAGGCAGCAGCCTTTCTCAATGATGGCTGCGTGTCTGCCTGGCTGAAGAGAACAAAACCCTCTGCCCTCCTGGGATGCTCCTCTGCGTTGAGGTCTCTGGTTGCTTCGTGTGTCTGGCAGATGTTTGTTGTAGAAAGAGCATAGACTAGAATTCAAAGAGAATCCTAGCTTTGTATACAAAATCTGCCACTTACTATTATAGCATGACAAAATTAGCTGTCTTCTCCGAGTCTCAATTCTTCATTGTTTTACCTCAGTAGGTAAAACAGGAAGCTATGAAGGGCTATCATAGGGTTAAATGAAATGATATAACAAAACAAAACAAAAAAAGGCTTGGCATAGTGCCTGGCACATTAGGCAAATACCAGTTTATCTCTCCATCTCAAAGTTGCAAACACCAAGAGGTCAGATCTTACCCTTCTTTCTTTCCCCACCCTGCCTGGGGGACACGAACCAGGTCTGATAAATGCTGATTTGATTGGTTAGGTGATCAAGATCTCCAGGAAAGTGAATGAAGCTTTCTTCCCAGCCACCTGCATTCAAGGATGTCGCAGAGAGTACGGGTAACAGGCAAGGCCACTCCCAAATCCGGCATGCCCCCTGCTGACCCCAGCCAATGCACAGCTTGCTGAAGCCCGTATCTCTTGTAGCAGAAAGACAGATGTGTGCATACGCACATGTGTGAGCACATACACCTATGTGCAAACATCAAAGTAGCTCAATGTTCAACACATCACTGGAAATGCTGAACAATCATGAGCATGAGGAACAAGAAAAAAAAAAAAAAAAAAGCACAAGAGAACTAGATTGGAGTAATGACCAAGCGCTCACACACCGCACAGGCAGCTGATGAAAAGCTATACACAGCGAGGCCTCAACTGCCCAGGTTTCATTTAAGTGACTTTTTTAAGTAACGGAAATCCTACTGTTTTTATTGCTAAAACGTTTAGTTTTAACTAAGTGAAAAGACACGTAGTCCCCGGTCTTATAATCCATATCGTAAATACATTCTAATTTTTTCTTAATGGGCCCGGTTAATTATGTGTCCCCAATCCTGGCACTGCGCCTGGCAAAGGCACCGTGTAGCATTAAATCTGCCTGGGCCGCAACAGCACTATGTGTGCCCTGGGGAGCTTCTGGGTGTTCAGGCAACCGGCCGCACATGGTGATCCATGGCAGCTTGTGGGGTGGACACGGCTCTGCTAGGTTCTCCTGGAGGTCGGGCTGTCTCTTCTCACTCATGGTTCTGGGCAGTTTTTCACACTCCTCTTTTAAATGCTCTGTTGTGTGATACCCTCTAGCTCAGGGATGCGCATGTGTAGCTGCTCATAAGAATGTGTTGGGAGTCCTCTGGTTCCTCTTCTCCCCATCATAACTCCTGGAAGTGAACGTGACCCTGTGATGACCTCTGGCCAATGAACTGTGAGCAAAAGCCTTTAAAGGCCAGAACATAATCCCCCAGGTTCCAGCGTCCTCTGGCCACGGGGCTCTATGGCATTCCAGGCAGCGGGACACACCTGGGTCCCAGAGTCGGAGTAACACAGGGCAGGACCACTCTTTCCACATACACATGCCAACCACTGATAGTGAATGTGTTACATGAATAAGAAATAAATCTTTGTTATTAAACCACAGAAGTTGTAGGGGTTGTTGATATAAACAGCACGACCTAAGCCAACCTGATGAATATAAACAGTATACAATGAGAATGACAAGTTCACAAGTTAACTGTCAAGAGGCTGTCCAATGGGAGAAATCACAGGCTTATATTCAGATCATGACACAGACTGCGGCTGCCCCAAGGCTGTGCTGATGGGAGTGCTTAGGTGTGTGGGTGCGTGTATACATGTCCAGTGTGCCAGGGTGGCTTCCTGGCAGCCACAGTGAGGCTTACTGGGAATAGAGTCCACAGGATCTGTAAGCTGCCCAAGGGACAAGAAACCAAGTATTTCCTCTCGTTTTTCCAGAACCTAATACAGTGCCTGGTACAGAGTAGGAGTCAATGCATATTCATCTATGCTAATCATCTTGCTAGGTATCAGTAAGGAAAAAATATCTACAAGCAACTTGTAATTGGCAAAGGAATCAGGCCCAGCCATCCTTGTAAAGCAGAGCTCCACCTACCCTGTCAATCAGTTAGCTCCACCCCCTCTGTCAGTTAGCTCCACCCAACCTATCAGTTATGTCCAATGACTAGGTGTATTCCCTGCCCTTGCCCCCACACCTGAGGACAGAGCCAAGCCTCATGCCATGAGCAGAGTTACTGTGGACTGATGCATGAGCACATATCAGACAGACAGATATCTGTGGTTTTTTGCTTTTTATGACAGTGGTTTTCTTTTACTTTTTTAAAAATTTTACTCTTTAATGTTGAAAGTACTATATATGTCCCCTTTTTTCCCCACTGACCTCTCTCAGCCCACCCCCATTCCCCATCCCAGGCCTTCGCCATGCTGTCTGTGTCCATGAACCACAGGGGTTTGCTTTAGATGGTAGTAAAGTTCCTGTAACACAAACTTGGTGGCTTAAAGCAACTTAAACTTATTCTCTCAGAGCTTTGGAGGCCAGGCAGCCGGAAACACGGACCCCGAGAGGCTGTGCTCCCTCCCGGGGCTCCAGCGCAGAATCCATTCCTGTCTCCTCCAGCTCCCAGAGCTGCCCACAGTCCTGGACATGTGGCCTCCGGACTCCCATCTCTGCCTCCACGGGGACATCACCTTCTCTTCTGTGAGTGGAGGCTCCCCCTGTGCCTCCCTTTTCTAAGGACGCCCCTCATTGCAGTTGGGGTACACCCTGGTGCACCAGCATTCTCTCCTTCTCCCAAAACCATCCACTTGATGCCATCTGCAGCAGATCTTTCCAATCAAGTGGCACAGGTCCCAGGGGTTAAGACCTGTTGTCTTTGGGAAACGTTTTTCCACCTTTTTATTTTTCCCCCTCATTTTTAAGGAAAATCGAGAAATATTTAACCTTTCAAAGCAATGACTAAGAGTCACAGGTCTGGACTACCCAGGCTGGGGGCAGCCTTGGAAACAAGCTCATTCCGGCCTCTCTCATCTAAAAAGAGGAGACCAGGGCTGAGCGCCTGGATGACCCAGAAGGCCCAGCCTAGCCAACAAAAGCTCCTTCAACCCATGACTTCTGCCGGGGCATTTCAATGAGGTCACTGAAAAGAATAGTCCATTACCCTCCCACACGCCCCCCCCCCAAAAAAAAAAAATTAAAATTGTGGCACATCTCCTGCATACAATGAGCCATATCTCTCCAAAGAGATAGAACCGACATAAAAAGCAACCTCTGAGTCAGCCCCACAGACTAAAAATAAAAAGTGACAAGAATGCTGGCCTGGGTTCACACCCGGTCAGTGGGAACCCGGGCCTGTCCCCAGGTGGCCCTCCCAGAAGGCCTGGGAGGTGTGGGAGGCGGAGGAACGGGATCGAGGCTGCTCTCGAGGAAGATAAAGCTGGCATCCCGGTGCACAGCGGAGAGGAGCAGAGATGGATGAGTCATGGAAACCGGAGGGAAGCGAGATCTGGGTCCACCTCCGTGGTTCTCCAACCGCAGGGAGCCTCGGAATCACCAGGAAGCGACTGTAAAAGCAGAGACTCTGGGCCCGCCCTGGAAGGTTCCAGTTCTGCAGATGTGGGTGGGACCAAGGATGCGCATTTCTTTTCTTTTTTTCCTTTTTTAATATATTTTATTGATTTTTCACCGAGAGGAAGGGAGAGGAATAGAGAGCCAGAAATATCGATGACAGAGAAACATCGACTAGCTGCCTCCTGCACACCCCCCACCGGGGATGTGCCCGCAACCAAGGTACATGCCCTTGACCGGAATCGAACCTGGGACCCTTCAGTCCACAGGCCGAAGCTCTATCCACTGAGCCAAACTGGTTTTGGCAAGGACGTGCATTTCTAACGAGTTCCCAAGTGCTGGGAAGCTGCTGGTCTGGGAGCAACACTTGGAAAGCCACTGTTCTCTCGAGGGCCTGGAAGCAGGAGGGTGAGGAGAGGGGAGAGACGTTGTAGAAATGAAACAAAAGGGGTGGGTAGCAGAGAGTACTGGGAAAACTCCTAACATGTTGGCAGATGAGAGGAAACGGGGTGGCAGAAAGGGGCACGGTGGTACCCCCTGGAAGAGTGTGGCAGAGAACCTTGAGGGAGGAAAGATGGAGAATTCTGCAGGGGACACAGTAAGTTTCCAGTGGCCACAGGACAAGTGGGAACAGATACCCACAAAGCAGGTGAATGCACCCCAAGAGGCCACCGAACCAGAGGGGACCTGCCTCTGAAGGACAGGAGGTGTCCGTGCAGGGGACTGGATGGGTGTGCTCAAGAGCTAGGCGGGTCCTGAGGGTCGTTTTCCAGAAAATATGGGGAGGGGGCCTCTGGAGAAGGGGGCCATGGCTGGAGTCTGATGCCGAGTTCAGGAAGGGCGAGGATGGAACAGAGGTGTTTATACCTGACAACCAGGTCACCAAGGAGACATCCAGCAGCCTGTGGGGCAAAGGCCAGATTCTGAGGGTCAGGCTGGAAAAGGGAAAGCCCTGCCTCAGACTGTTCTTGACGCCTGGGGATGGAGGATGTAGAAGGAAGCCAGGCTGAGAGAGGATGGGTTTTATGTCTCGGCAGTGAGGGACCACTCTCTCTAGAAGTAAAAGAGCCGACTAAAGAAAGAGATGGACATTAAAGAAAGAGATGGACGAGCTAGGAAAGAGGAGTGGTGTAGTGTTTTTTGGTAAAAAAAAACAAAACTGATAACGACTCCAAGGTGCCTTCGATGTCAGCACCCAGTGTCCCAGGGGCTCCCTCAAAAGGAGCAAACTTGCTTCCAAATCCCCAATCCCTCATGTAGAGCCTGACACCAACAGCATCCTTAGTGAAGGATCACGGGGTGAGTGAGTGAATGCATGCATGAATAAACGCAGGCATGGAATGGAATAATGCTAGAATGAGAAAAAGCATTCCCATCCATTATAGAATGAATTATATAACAAATATAAAAATTTTATGAAATCAATACAGAAAAACAAACGGAAAAGAGGGTCAAACACCAAGGTAGGTTCAAAATACGCCCTACCTTCAGACGTCTGATGCTTACACTAAGCCAATTCTAGCATTTCTACTTGAAAAACATCTCTTCTGAAACTTAATCCAAACATAGAAAACACAGCTGCCGCTCTACCCACCTTATGCCAACACTTTCTTCTTCTCCCCAAGGACAGAGGAATTGCTAACCAGAGAAATACTCATTTGCCCCCTCTTAAAAGTGCGAGAATTCACTGGGGATAAAAAAGAAGGAAAGAATTCTTTGCACATAAAGTTGGCGTGAGCCTCCCCACCCTTCACTCAAACACCAGAGCCTCCTTGCCAATCCCACTTTTCATTCGGGGCCCTCGCACCTGCTAGTCCCTCCTTCTGCCACGCTCTTCCCGCTTATCCAGGCAGCGTGCTTCCTTGCTTCCTTTAGGGCGGTGGTCACTTGCTACCTCCTCCGAGAAGCTGTCAGTCATCTCTTTCCAAAGCAACATCCGCCCCTCGCACATAGCCCAGCTGCCATCTGCCCCTCACACTGTTAACCGGCCTCACGTTCGCATCTCGACATCTCCTGCACTTGACATGTTTCAAGCTTGTTGGTTTGTTTACTGGAACATGAGATCCACAGGAGCGGAAGCTTTCCTTGTATTCCCAGGGCCTACTGACGTTCCTGGTACATAGTAGGTGCTCAGTAAATGCTTATTAGGTGAATAAATCCACTACCGTACCTCCACAGAATTCTCCCAGCCTTCAGAGTCCCCGTGAGGGCTCCCGGAGAAATCTGTGGGAGCAGTGGGAGCTTGCACCTGCACCGGCACCGCCGTAATCAGATGAAAACTGATGACTGGCAGAAAAATCCAGCCACCATCTGGCTGTTCAAGGACCCCTCCCGGGTGCTGACAGCATTGTCATTCACGATAATGAAGATGAAAACCAACAGTGAGCCAGGGGGACAGGTTCCCGGGAGGCAGCCTGGCTGGACTTAACTCCTTCCAGCCCTGAGAAGGAGCCGCCCTCCCCGAGGCTGGAGGCAAGCGGAGGACCTGTCCCAGGAAGGGCTGAGATGGAGAAACTCTGAGCAAAAGAGCCTTGGCAAGCTGCTGGCGGTGGGGAGGTGAGGAAGGCTATCGCGATGACGGGTGGGACGGACCATGTGCCCATCAGTCAACAAGGTCCTTCGGGCTGGCAGCCAACTATGCTTTCAGCTCATTTATGAAAGCGCTGGTGTGTGCGTCTACCCTCTAGGCCTGAGGCTCAAGGCCTGAGAACAATGGCCCCTGGGTCTTCAAGGGACATTCCATCACTGAAGTTTCCAGAAAGAAGAGTCCAGCGTAAGCAGTTTCCATGAGCAAGTGCTGGCCACCCTTGATTAGGAAATAAAACTGAGGGGAGTTCCAGGGAGAAGAGGAAACCACCGCTAGGCAGATGCCAGGCGAGGGAGCTGGCGGCCGGGCATGACCTCCTTCTTTCCAGCCTTCGAGCCAAGGAACTGTCAAGGACACATTTCCTCAGTGAGAGGCAAGGACGTGAACCAGTGCCACGTGGCCTCATTCTGAATCCATCCCTGCCTCTTGAATGACTTATTTAACGCCTCCACACCTCAGTTAAGATAAAATGAAGATTGCAACAAGTAACTACTGGGGAGTTACGTGTGTTCACTTATGTCAAGCAGGAAAACAAGCATTCTAGAGGTCAGAGATGATGAGATGATGATGGTGATAGTCATGGTGATAATGATGGTGAATTATAATGATGATGGTGATAATGACAGTGAAGTAGAATGATGGTGGTGATGGTGATAATGATGGTGGTGGTGGTGGTGGTAATGATGGTGAATTATGATTTTGGGTGAGTGATAATGAATATGATGGTAAATTAGAATGATGGTGGTGATGATGATAATGGTGGTGGTGGTGATGATGGTGATAATGATGGTGAATGATATTGACAGTGGTGATGGTGAATTAGAATGAGGGTGGTGATAGTGATAATGATGGTGGTGGTGGTGATGGTGATGGTGATAATGATGGTGGTGATGGTGATAATGATGGTGAATTATGATTTGGGGTGATAGTGATAATGAATATGATGGTAAATTAGAATGATGGTGGTGATGATGATAAGGATGGTGGTAGTGGTGATGGGGTGGGGTGGTGATGGTGATAATGAGCACAGAGTCTAGAAATTTCTTTTGAGAGATGAAAACCACCTTTTGAGCATGGGCTACGAAGTTTCAATTGCATGTACGTGCATGCCCGCACGTGGTATTTTGTGGAAGAGCCACACTTGAGGGCAAAAGAGCCATATGTGGCTCGAAAGCCGCAGTTCGCCAACCATTGCCCTAACCTGATAATCCTTTTACTGTTTACCAGACTTAACCTTTGATATGCCTGCATGCATTTCTAAAGGTTAAATGTGTATTCAAGTGAATAAAAGCAAATGGGACCCAGAAGTCAGGGAGCCTCTCCACTAGAAAAAGGTTTCCGCCTGCCCCCTTGCCCCCTACCCCGCTCCATGCCTTCTAAATTCATATTTCTTGTCTAGTGCATTCGTTTGTGCACAGACCCTTCTCCAGATCCCGAATCCTCGCTACAAACGGTTGCAGCAGGTCAGCATCCAAATTTCCCTCTGAAGTCTGGGGCCAAAGCTCTTTCAAAAAATAACCACGCTCAGGGAGGTGTGTTTTGCTCTTCACTCAGATGAGAATTCACACCACGTCCACCTCAATTACACTGGTCCACTCACCACCAGAGGGAATTCTGGATGGAGTTCCATCTCATTCTCTCGCTGCTGCTTAAGCTTCAATTGTAACGTGTCTACAAGGGTTTCATGTTGTTATAACACTGGATCGCTAGAGAAGTGTTTACACACTATGTGGCATCTTTTAAACATTTTCCTCATTTCCAGTGCTGCATGGTGGGGTCTGGAACAGCAGGCATGACTGTACAAACCCCTCTGCCTGTCAACCCCCAGAGCCACCTGAGGCTGATTCAACATGGACTGACCAGCCCTGCTGCCTGCAAGAGGCTGCAAGGACTTCACACCTGTGACGGGAGGAGGAGGGGTGCGTTCACAGTCCCATTAATTAATGCACTGGATGGCATTCGAGGCAGAACCAGAAATCCAATAGAGCTCCCCAGGCTCGAGGGTCTGAGCTACTACTACCAGAGGCAGGTGAGGAATGACATTGGGGGCCTGGCAAAGCTACAGGGACTCATTCATTCACACGGAGACGCACTGGCTCTCACTGCGGCTGGACTACAGGAGGGTCCATGCAACTAAGACTATAATTCTGAGATTCTACTAAGTCAGAATCCAGGCTCAGCAGCTCATGGGCATGGATAAATCCCTCCAGCTCTAAGCTGTGGGCTACCACCTGAAAAGAGAGCAAGTGACAATGTCCACAACAGAGGATTAGAGGAAAGAGAAATGGGATCAAGCAAGTATAAGCTCTGGTTGCCTAGACCCGACACCTACTAGGCACTCGCGTGATGCTACTTAGATGAACAAGGTCACCGCTGACTGGGAAAGAACATGCAGGCAAGGCCAGCAGGCAGGAGTCACTCCATTACTCTCATCCTCCCCGCTGGGTGAGCGCTGATCCAGTGGACATGGCAGGTCAGGAGTAGAGCTCCGGACCCCTATGAGGGATTCGGTCAAGCCCTTCAGCCGTTTGTGTTGTGTGTGTGTGTGTGTGTGTGTGTGTGTGTGTGTGTGTCTCCACATGTGCATAAAGGAGCACTTCTGGGGAAGAGGCCACACTGTAACAGCGCCTTGAAGAAACTCACACCCAGGCAAGGTTGCCAATGACCAGCGTGGCATCCGGCACGCTCCTCTAGGAGAGAAAATAGATGTTTCCTCAAAACCTGGGAGAGAAAGTCCCCATCGTACATGGGTTGAATGAACAAATAAATGATGAACTAATAAACATCTTTTAAGTGATCAGGAACAGAGAGCATTCTCATCGTTCTACCAAAACTTGTCCCAATCACAAAAGCAGACCATGCGGTGAGAATAAGATTTGGCCACCTCCGGAATTAAAAGGTGAATGCTACAGGGACGCATTGATTCTTAATGAGATCCGTAATTCCCCAGATCTAGCCCGTCATCCTTAAAATGTCTCATTTACATGAATAAAAAAATTACCGACTACCCACCAGGTGGGAGGCACCTTCACACAAACACACACACCCTGATTTTTAAAAATGTATTATTATCATTATTTTATTTTACTGGTTTTAGAAAAAGAGGAAGGAAGAGGAATACAGAGCTAGAAACACAGATGAGAGAGACACTGATTGGCTGCCTCCTACATGCCCGCTACGGGGGATTGAGCCTGTAACCCGGCATGTGCCCTGACCAGGAATCATATCAGTGACCTCTTGGTTCATGGGTTGACACTGAACCACTGAACCACACCGGCTGAGCCACATTACCTCTTTTTATCCTCACCACATGCACTCTATAGACAACCAAGATCCTTCGTTTCTTCAGATGAGGTCGCCCAGTCCAAGGAAGTGGGGCTCCAGGCTTTAAACTCAGATCCTTCCAACCTGAAATCCCATTCCCTCTCTGCTGCCTCTGACATAAAAGTGTCATTCCAGTCACAGATGGATTACACAATCACTATAAAATGACCCACAGGCCAGATCACTAAAGAGTACGCCTGTACAATCCTCTGAATTGCAGAAGGTAAGAAACTATACAAACCAACAGAGGAAACTATCCAATGTGAGGAACACACATCCCATGAGGATTCTACCCTACTTCACATTTAAATATAAAAATATTCAATGGAATAGGTGCCCCCCAAAATGGACAGTCCTTACTTAAAAATCTAGGAAAATTAATAGAAGCTACATAGACTCAAAAAATGGATGTAATTCAGAAAAACAAACAATGTCCTAAAAAGAAAGACGGCTTTTGAAGTTTTACCCAAGGTCCCTAAGAATTTCTTTTACATGTGTTCAGTTAAAAGGATTTCTGGAAGCCAGCTCACTTTGGGACAGTCCTGAGCATGTTATAGAGTATGGTCCGATCGCTTACGCGAGCTTTGATCCCTGAAATGAAGTTGCTGCTCCTTGTCTGATGGGAACAAAGTCAAAATTTGGTTCGAAAGGTGCTACAATAGTTTCCTTTGCAAATACCCAATATCTGGCACGGTTTTCAGCACTTTGAAAATGCTTTTGCAGCCCTGGCCGATGTGGCTTAGTTGGTAGGAGCATCGGCCGGTAGTATACCAAGGGCACATACCCAGGTTGTGGGTTCGATCACTGTCGGGCACATGGGGGAGGCAACCAACCAATGATTCTCTCACATCAATATTTCCCCCCCCCCTCTCTCTCTCTCTCTCTCTTTCTCTCTCTCCCTTCCTCTCTCTCATCCTTCCTCTCTCTCAAATCAACTTTTAACATTTTTAAATGAATGCTTTGAATATGTTACTTTCCTTCGTTTTTGTCCCCTTTTACAAATATGTAAAAGAAAATAAATAGATAAGGCTTCGTTTATTCTAAATGAAGCAGGGAATTCAATGGCTTGTACTCTCCAGGGCCTGTGCAGGAGGCTTAGACATTAACTAGTAGCATGACCGAGAAGTACAAGGGCCAGCGGCAAGTGGTGGAAAACTAATTATTCTAAATGAAGCAGGGAATTCAATGGCTTAACCTCAACAAAATCCACAGGTAGACAGGCAAGGTCAGATCTAGGTCCAAGGGATGCCCCGGACTCCCTTCACTTCTCAGCTCCCTGCCCTTATCCATATTCCCAGATGCCACGCTGGGCAGAGACAGCTGGTAGGCAGGGTGGAGCTAGAATGTGCCTGGCTCCATCCTCCAAGGTTCAATTCAAGGCCCGTGGAAAAGAACACTCACCCTTTTCTCAACAGTCCCTGCACCATATTGGCTCTGCCTAGGTCTGTGGTCGGCAAACTGCGGCTTGCGAGCTACATTGTGCCCCCTTGAGTGTGGCTCTTCCACAAAATACCAAGGCCTTGGTGATTCTATTTTGAAGAAGTGGCGTTAGAAGAAGTTTAAGGTTAAAAAAATTTGGCTCTCAAAAGAAATTTCAGCCAAAGCCTGTTTGGCTCAGTGGATAGAGCATCAGCCTGCGGATGTAAGGGTCCCAGGTTCGATTCCAGTCAAGGGCATGTACCTAGGTTGCAGGCACATCCCCAGTGGGGGGTGTTCAGGAGGCAGGTGATCGATGTTTCTCTCATCGATGTTTCTAACTCTATCCCTCTCCCTTCCTTTCTGTGAAAAACCAACAAAATATGTCGTTGTTCAATGGGCAAAAACTAAAACCATTCCCTCTAAGAACAGGAACAAGACAGGGATGCCCACTCTCGCCACTCCTGTTTGACATAGTACTGGAAGTACTAGCCATTGCAATTAGACAAGAGGAGGAAATAAAAGGCATCCAAATTGGAAAAGAAGAAGTAAAGTTATCCTTATTTGCAGATGACATGATATTGTACATAAAAAAACCAAAAGACTCCATTAAAAAACTAATTGACTTAATAAATGAATTTGGCAATGTAGCAGGATACAAAATTAACGCCAAGAAATCCATGGCATTTCTATACACCAACAGTGAAACTACAGAAACAGAGACTAAAAAAGCAATTCCATTTATCATCGCACCAAAAAAATTAAGATACCTAGGAATAAATTTAACTAAGGAAGTAAAGGACCTATATGCAGAAAACTACAAGACACTGAAAAAAGAGATAGAGGATGATGTAAGGAGATGGAAGAACATACCATGTTCATGGATTGGTAGAATCAACATCATCAAAATGTCCATACTTCCTAAAGCAATCTATAGGTTCAAGGCACTCCCCATTAAAATACCAACGGCATATTTCACTGACCTAGAAAGAACTCTCCAAAAGTTCATTTGGAACAATAAAAAAACCCAAATAGCCACAGCAATCCTGAGAAAGAAGGGTACAGTAGGAGGGATCTCAATACCGGACTTCAAACTGTATTACAAAGCCACTGTTCTCAAAACAGCCTGGTACTGGCACAAGAACAGACATATAGATCAATGGAATAGAATCAAAAACCCAGATATCAACCCAAATCAATATGCTCAATTAATATTTGACAAAGGAGGCACGAATATACAATGGAGTCAAGACAGTTTCTTCAATAAATGGTGTTGGGAAAATTGGGCAGACACATGCAAAAGAATGAAACTAGATCACCAACTTACACCATACACAAAAATAAACTCAAAATGGATACAGGACTTAAACATCAGACGGGAAACCATAAAAATACTAGAAGCATCCACAGGCAGCAAAATCTCAGACATATGCCAAAAGAACTTCTTCACTGATACTGCCCCTAGGGCAATGGAAGCTAAAGAGAAAATAAACAAATGGGACTACATCAAAATAAAAAGCTTTTTTACAGCAAAAGAAACCATCAACAAAACAACAAGAAAGCCCACGGTGTGGGAGAACATATTTGCAAATAACACCACTGATAAAGGTTTAATCTCCAACATCTACAGACAGCTGATACAACTAAATAAAAGGAAGATGAATGATCCAATTAAGAAATGGGCAATGGACCTAAATAGAATACTTTCAAAAGAAGACAGAAGGAAGGCCAAAAGGCACTTGAAAACATGCTCAAAGTCACTAATTATCCGAGAGATGCAAATCAAAACAACAATGCGGTACCATCTCACACCTGTCAGAATGGCCAACATCAACAAATCGACAAATGACAAGTGTTGGCGAGGTTGCGGAGAAAAAGGAACCCTTGTGCACTGCTGGTGGGAATGCAGACTGGTGCAACCACTATGGAGAACAGTGTGGAGTTTCCTCAAAAAACTGAAAATGGAACTCCCATTTGACCCAGTAATCCCACTCCTAGGAATATATCCCAAGAAACTAGAAACACCAATCAGAAAGGATATATGCACCCCTATGTTCATAGCAGCACAATCTACAATAGCCAGAATTTGGAAACAGCCTAGGTGCCTGTCAGCAGATGACTGGATCCAAAAACTATGGTACATCTACACAATGGAATACTATGCTGCCATAAAAAAGAAGGAATTCTCATCATTTGCAGCAACCTGGATGGAATTGGAGAACATCATGCTGAGTGAAATAAGCCAATCAATGAAAGAGAAACACCACATGACCCCACTCATTTATGGATATTAAAGAACATTATAAACTGATGAACCAAAAGATAGATATAGAGACAGTAAAGCAAAAAGCAGATTGTCAAATTACAGCGGGGAGGGGAGGAGGATCTGGGGGAGATAATAGATCAACCGAAGGACTTGTATACATGCATATAAGTACAACCAATGGACATAAAACTCTGGGGAGGGAGGGGATGTGTGGGAGGGAGGGAGGGGGGCAAAAAAAAAATCAATAAAATATATAAAAAATTAAAAATTAAAAAAAATAAAAAAAATAAAGTAAAAAAAAAAAGAAAATAACTAAAAGGAAGTAAAATTGTGTATTTTAGAGTCTACAAATTGCAACTATTTTAAATGAAAGTAGATAATAAACATGAAAATAATATGGAAAAAAAAATATGTCGTTGTACTGTTAATATGTGGCTCTGTTGACTAATGAGTTTGCCGACCACTGGCCTAGGCCATGTGCCCACCCAAATCATGATGGCCAGGGGTAACCTGAGCCATAGGTCTCCCCATGAAGTCAACCACATTATGTCCCCCAAAGTTCACGGGTGGAAGGGTGGATTTCCAGAGAAAAGCTGCGCGGGATGAATGAACGCTGCGTTGAAAAACCAAGAGGCACCCACCACAGGCTATGGGACTCACCCAGAGTCCCACCGAGACCAAAAAACAAAATGAGCACCCATGCCCAAGCTTCCTAGAAACCAAGAACTCCCACAACAGTGGCAAACTGTTGAGAGAGTTAGAAACATCGATGAGAGAGAAACATGGATTAGCTGCCACCTGCACACAACCCACTGGGTATGTGCCCGCAACCCGGGTATGTGCCCTTAACCCAGGTACATGCCCTTGACTGGAATCGAACCTGGAACCCTTCCATCTGCAGGCCGACACTCTATCCACTAAGCCAAACCGGTTAGGGCAGTGGCAAACCTTTGGACACGTCCCAGAAAGCCCTCCACACCAAATCTCCGGGTCCCGACACTCTGAAACCCTGATCGACTGCTTCCAGAACTTCAAAGGAAGCCACGTTCCTCTCACAAAACAGAAACAGTGTAAAACCAAACAAGGTTACCGTTATCAACATCAAAATCCCTCTGCAGCTCTCAATGGCTCCTCGCCATCTGGAGAGCCAGGACGCCGTACGCCAGCGAGAAAGGGAAAAGCTCTTTGACCCAGTTCTGTCCTGACTCTGATGTAAAGCGCCAAACCTGCTATTTATTAACTTCCCCCCGATGAATGCCGTTGCTCTGCCTATTTGCAACTCCGAAATGACACCTATTATTCAACTGGAGATTAGCATCTCAAGCAGTGGGGTGTTTTTTAATAAAAAATAAAATTAAAAATAGATTCGCCGTTGCCTTTTTAATGAAAACGAGGAGCTCTGCCAGCTTAGAGGGGAAATGACATATTTCTGGGGATTTTTTAATATATTGATTTGAGCGGTGCCAAATAAAAAGTTACCAATAAGATTCACCTCCTGGGAAACTGTACGCTGCTTCTCCCCTGGCTGTACTACTCCCCCACCCCCACAACTCCTCCACTGTGCACCTGGGCTGCCCACACAGCTCTCCCACCAACGCAACACAAACCCTCTGAAAACAGCATATGCAGGTGACCCGGAGCATCAGGTGCAAATAGGTGTGTGCCAAGGAAGAAAAAGGATGGAACTCAGCACCGTGTCCAACCGCATTTTTCCATGATGACGTAAATGTCCTATGTTTATGCTGTCCAATGGGGCAGCCTTGCTGCATGGGGCTCTTGAGCTAAGAAACGGCATTTTTTATTTTATTTTAATTAAAGCAACCACAGGTGGCCAGTGGTTGCTGAATTGGAGGGCAGCGCAGATGTCACCCTCAGAGAACTGCATGTCGTGTGTTTCCCGCCCCAGCACAAACCAGCCACCTGCCGCTCTCCAGACAGGGCACCTGTTTGTGCCCCTGGCCTCCTGGCCTGCCTGGGAGACTCCTTTCCGTGCACAAAACCCAGCACAGGTTTCACCTCCTCCAGGAAGCCCTCCTGGACTTTTCCTTTGCTCCTCCCCACTCATGAGAGTGGCCAGCCCTGCTCCTCCGACACCTGTGTGCAGAGGGCTACTTCTGTGGACGTGCTCGTCACTTTGCAACGGGCGGAGAGCCTGTGTCCTGCACAGCGGACAGCACAAGAGCTTGGTGGCCAATTCTAGAAAGTGGGTGTTCTGGAGACAGCTAGCTGCCTCATGTCAGATCCACTTCTAGCACTTGCTCCCAGCTGTGTCACCTCAGGCAAACTCCAGGGCGGCTCTGGCTAGGTGTCCCATCTGTAAATGGGATGATTGGCTGCAAGGACACTGTGACCCAAGCAGGCAACCCATGAGCCTAGGGCAGTGGTAGGGTAACTCATTAGTCAACAGAGCCAAATATCAACATTACAACAATTGAAATTTCTTTTGAGAACCAAATTTTTTAAACTTCTTCTAACACCACTTCTTCAAAATAGACTCACCCAGGCTGTGGTATTTTGTGGAAGAGCCACACTCAAGGGGCCAAAGAGCATGTGGGCTCTCGAGCCGCAGTTTGCTGACAATTGGCCTAGGGCCTGGCAAGGGGCAAAGATGATAACACTGAGGTCCTGTGCTTTGTTTTTCCTTAAAGTATTATACTGAGCACCCCTGAGGGTGCCCTGGGTCTTAGCCATCCCTGTCACTCAGGGTCAGAGCAGACGGTAGGCACTCGTCAAAGATGCCAATGATTACGGATGCCTCCAGGGGACGGATGCCAGTCCTGAGCTCAGGTCTGAGTCCACTCCATGAGGCTAACCAGCCATCTTCTAAATGTTAAACGAAGACACTAAAAAAACAGTGTCTCAACAGAAATAGGATGCAAGATTGGTACGGGGCTTATTCAAACGACACCCAAACTCACTGTCACTGCCGCCCACCCTGTAGGTCCCGTTACTACCCCAGGAAACCCCAACCTGGCCTAAACTCTACCAAAATGTTCCTGGTGCAAATCAGCCCCATCCTGCAAGTTTGGGGGACAGTAACCAAAGTTTAAGGGCCACGGGTCTAACATCAACATGAGAGATACAGTTAAGCAACTCTAAGTCCCAACCATCTGTTCCTGCCTCTCGCCCTCATCCTTCTAGTTTACCCACTCCCCTCCTGACATAGGAGGGCATCTAGATAAGGGGGACGGGGGGGAGGGAAGAAACCCTTCAATAGACAGAAATAGTGCTACGAGCCTGCGTTCTAGATGTGCTGCCCGCTCTTGGGCACCTGCCCTGAAGGAGGGGGCATCCCCGGAGGCCCTCAGAGGCCAGGGGTTTCAATGAAGGCAGATAAAGATGAGCAGCAGGTGAAAACAGCATTACGGATGATTAAGTGTTCCGTATACAGGCTTCCCAGCCCACGCAGAGTCCCAGTGAGACTGTTCATTTCCCAAATTCAATGTTATCCTCCTGCTACCAGGCTGCCTGGCCCAGGCGCTCAGCCAGGAGGTGACAGAGAGCAAGCGGGGAGCCTGGAGCACACAGCAGGCACTCTGCATGCCTGGGAGCCCAGAGCACACAGCAGGCGCTCTGCATGCCTGGGAGCCCGGAGCACACAGCAGGCGCTCTGCATGCAAGAGTATGACAGCTTCCGCTTCCTGGAAAGCAACTCTGGAAGCAGGAACTCCAGGGGCCTGTCTTCTGGGGGCCTGTGCAGGAGGGTTAAACAATAACTGGTAGCATAACTGAGTGGTACAAGGCCCATCTAACCAAGGGCTGCGGCTCTGAAATCTGTCAACTGTGCAAACTTGGGCATATCACCTTCCCTCTCAGGGCTTCCGTTTCCTTCTTTATAAAATTAAGGGATTGTTTCCAAACTCCACACCGCTGCATCCCATCATCTCCCCTTCCCACCCCCCCAAGGCAAAAGCACCTGTCTGCCCCAAAAGAAGTCTATGAGGAGACTCCAAAATATAAAAGAGGAGAGCAGAACAGCTGTGATGGGAGTGCATTTGTGGGGAGCATGAAGCCCCACCTATGTGAGCCTGCCTCCCCCTACCCCAGATCCTAGGAAACCCGGAACCCTGGGCACTCAGGGAGCAGGGTCATGAACCAGATCAGCTCTCCTGGATCACATAAAGCAGCAGTAGTTCAGGGCATTGCTTACAACAGACCTTCCGATGCCTATCTCTATGGAATGGATCAGAAATAGACCAGACTGATTATGTGAAACCTGTCTTATGGAAAATGCCAAATATATTCATCATTACTGTGTTCCAGCCTCAACGATTATCAAGTCATGGCCGGCCATGGCTCATCTCTACCCTACCCATCCCCGTATCCCTGAGATTATTTTGAAGCACATCCCCAATATAATACAATCTAGTCAGTGTCATTAGTACAGTAAGAAAAGCAACATCAATCCCTACATTATTGGCTGCACTTTACACCCCCAGGACTGATTTATGCTGTAAGTCTGTCCACCTTCTGCCCATCCCCCACTGCCCAACCCTCTGGCCACTGTCCGCTTGTTGTCTGTATCTATAAGTCTGTTTTATTGTGTTGTGTTTGCTCGTTTGTTTAGCTTTCTATGGTGATCAATTCCTAAGGTACGCAAAGGTCAAACCATTATATTGTACACCTGATATAATATTGTATGTCATCTATACTCTCATTAAAAAGAGCTTTGCATTTCAGAATAAAGGTTAAAAAACAACAACACATTAATTCCTTAACATCATCTGACATCTAAAGTGCCTACTCCACCCTTTTTTTCTCCGTACGATTAATTTGATGAAGAACTGAGTTGCTTTTCTCTAGTTTCCCGCTGCCTGGAATTTCACGGTTATCACTGTTTGTCATTTAGCAGGTGCCTCTTCCCTCCACGTTCCCCGTGACCCCATCCCTAGATCAAGGTGCATCAGGGGGTGTTCCTGGGTGTTCCTCTGTGAATACTGCCAGCAGCCACGGATACTTTCTATATTAGACTGATGATTGATCAGTTTCTTGCCTATATTCAAAAATACTTCCCCCACACACATATACATAGTTATATCTTTTTCATTTTACCCAAATTACATCCAACCCGACTACTCTGAAACTATTCCTTCAACATGAAATTATTAATTTTTTTTATTTTGAAAAGTCTGTCATCTTTTTTAAAATATATTTTATTGATTTTTTCTTTTTTCTTTTTTCTTTTTCTTTTTTTTTTAGAGAGAGGAAGGGAGAGGGAGAGAGAGTTAGAAACATCAATGAGAGAGAAACATCAATCAGCTGCCTCCTGTATGCCTCCCACTGGGGCTGAGCCCGCAACCAAGGCACATGCCCTAGACTGAACCCAGGACCTTTCAGTCCGCAGGCCAACGCTCTATCCACTGAGCCAAACCGGCCAGGGCAAATTATTAACATTTTAAAATTAGAATCCAATAAGATACATTTAACACATGAACAATATTGAGTATAGGTTAAATTCCAACAATTCATGGTTTAAATTGTGGAATTTATCCAGAATAGAGTGACAATAACTAGTTGTTGAATAAATCAGCAACACTGCTAAGTCCCATTGTCATCAAAGAAATACCTGTGTGTATGCCATCAACTGACCTGCACACGGGCTGCATCCAATGTACTGTGTGACAGCCGTCTAAAAATTCCCCATTCATCGGTTTCCTCCTCCCCTAAATCATCTAAGTATAATCCGCTGTCCCCGATCAATAATCGAACCAGCAATTCCAGCTGCCCCTGTGAATGCTCACTGGTGTTCACAAAACTTATAGCCTGTTTCTATGTTCAGAGTCTTCGTGCCCCAAAATGACCAATGCCGGTATTCTGCTTCATACTAGAAACTTCCTGGGCTGAAAAGCAACCACTCCCTACGTACGGTCAGTTAGTCGTCCCATGAGAGAAGCCAGAAACGTGAGCAATCAAAATGAAGTCAGGCAACACAGATTTTTTTAAGTCCTCCGTACGTTAAGTCCTCGTACATTTTCCTAAGTCCTCCGTACATTTCTCTAAGTCCTCTGACAGTACCTACTATGAAAGCTGCAGCCCAGCAAGCCTCTCTCACCACACTCCTGCTCCTAAGACCCTGCATGGAACCTAAAGGTCTTTAAAAAAACATTCCTCCCCTTCCTCCCTTCCCCGCCTCCCCCCCCAGCTGAAGCCAGTTTGGCTCAGTGGATAGAGTGTCGACCTGCAGACTGAAGGGTCCCGGGTTCGATTCTGGTCAAGGGCACATCCCCAGTAGGCAGCTGATCGTTGATTCTCTCTCATCGATGTTTCTAACTCTCTTTCCCTCTCTCTTCCTCTCTGTAAAAAAATCAATAAAATATATATTTTAAAAAAAACAAAAAAAATTCCCCCAACAAGTCTACATCTGCTGAATGATAATGTAAAGGTTCCTATGGCAACCCTCCTTTCTAAAGTTTGGGCAGGGAAGGCAGAGGGGTCACTTAACACCTGGCTTACGTATGGCGAAATGCCTTAAGACCACCTGTGACTTCCTCCTATGGTTACAGGGAGGCCTCCCATTTCCACAGCGTGTGACCATGACCATCCATCAAGGGCTTCCCCAAGGGACCTACTGTGTGAAATAAGGAGGAGAGATTAGACTCCATTTAAAAAACTAAAAAACAAATGAAGACTCTAACAACCAGAGTTAAGTGCTCCTCTGTAAAAAACAAAAAACAAAAAAAAACAACAAAACAGGACAATACCTTGGGTTCCCTGCCCTGCGTCTCAGAGTTGGACCTGCTCTCTATCCACCCAGCCCACCAGGCTCTCCCTTCTCTCAGCTTCCATGCCTTCAAGCATGTGCACCCAACCCCTATATTTTTATCCTACCACATCTGGGTTTGTTTCAACCATGGAGTGAGTGAGTGAGTGAGTGAGTGTGTGTGTGTGTGTGTGTGTGTGTGTGTAACTAAGTGCCCCAATGAAATGGCACATTTTAAAGCAGGGCTCGTGCTGAACACGGCAGGACATCTCTCAAGGAGCAATTGTTTCAGTGCACAGAAGTGTCATGATTATGAGTTTGAGCCTGGAAGTCACAATATAATTAATCTTAAGTGACTTAAGATTGACAAAGATCTACGTTTGAATTGACAAAGATCCCAGTTCCAATGCTGCTGAGCTTTGCAGTCTTAGAAAAGTTACTTAACTTCTCTGTGATGGAGAAACAGCAGGTATCTCTCATTGGGTTACTATGAGAATGAACGAGAGCTTGACTCAGGTAAGACTGTAAGTTCTAGAAAACGTAATGCCTTTGCTATCATTAACACTGTGACCCCTACTGTTCATCAACATCACCGCGTTTTTAGACTTCACAAAACCAAGGGTGGGGCCCAATATCTTGCCCAGCAGCACACAGCAAGTCAGTGCTAAGCCAGCAAGGGAATTCCAAGATGCCACCTCCCCCATCTACTTCTCTTACACCCTCCCCAATGTCTATCCCACAGCAAGCGCTTAGTAATACGCAGAAATTACTGAACATGCCAACTGTATGGAAACTTAGTGAGTCATCTGGTCAACCCTCTCATTTGGCAGATTAGAAAATTCAGGCCCAGCAGATAGCACATCTGTTCAATACCATTCAGCTAGCAATAATAACCTACGCATTTGTGTAATGATGCCTAATTACGACATTTTATTCGCCATGACATGAGAGGCTGATGCCTCCGGGCGAAGACCCCAACAACACAGCCGAGGTCAAACAAAAGTTGGGGTGATCATGCCACCATGTAGGCGACTCCCAGGGGTCTCGGTAAGAGCATGTCAGTGGATGCTCATCCTACAGTCCGGGCTTATTCAGGGATTTGGGGGAGGGTCCCGGGAGGTGGGGCTGCCATCAAGCAGGAATTCTGTGGCCAGGTGTCCTCACGATGTGTACCCAGAGGGCAGGAGGCACGGAGCAGGCCTGGGCTGTAATCTGTACAGAAACGGCCAGCATCTGTGGGGGCTGAGAGGGCGCGATTGCCATTTCTGTGGACGGCAGTGCTCTGCCTTTCCTCTGGGCTCACTCTTGATTACGGGGCCGCCTTGTTTTTGTCTTGTTTTATCACCATCACACGGTGACCCCGCCACAGGTCAGTGTGCAGTGAAATTCTTCGCGGCCAGCTCTCAGAGCCCACGGCAGCTGGAAGGGGGTGGGTTCTGTTTTCTCTGCTCGGGGATCTGTTCAACTCTCCGCAACACCTGCTTGTGTCGGGGAATTTCAGGGAGGACTAGATGCAAAGTAAAGAAAGATCCCAACCCTTAATGAGCTTGCATTCCGATGGGGGAAAGAGCTCATTAAAAATAAACATAATGCACTGCAAATATCCATCCTATCCAATGTCAGAAAGTGGTAAGGGCTGTGAAAAATAGAGAAAATGCAGAACAAAGGGGATTGGGAACAGCGGTGACATCGCAAATGTGAGCAATGACCTACAGGAAGCGAAGGGGGTGGCTCTCACAGGGCCATCCACCCAAAGAGAAATCGGCATCCTTGTCCCAGGTTGGAAATGAGAAAAGTGCACCTTGGAGAGGTCACATGACTGCGCACTAATCACATGGTGGCAGCAGGGAGTCCGGGGGTCTCCAGATTCTCCTCCACCAGCTGCCTTTCCAACACAACCTGGACCAAAGGTCACCTGGGGCAGGTCGGACCCCAGAGGTACATGCCACTGTGTGAGCTCTGAAGCTCGGGAGAGCCTCTGCTTTGTCCTGCCACCCAGGTGTGCAGCCCGCTGTGTTCCCTACTGTAGGGGAGCAGATGCAGGATGACTCTGCTCCCCACCCACTTCCTGGTCCCTGAAAACAGGGGCAGAGATTCCCCCTTTCTTACCTTTCCCCCCACCTTCTTCCCCCTCCCCAGAAGGCGCCCTCCTCCCACACCAGGGCTGGGGCAGGGGACAACCTAATCATCACAGATAGAGATCACACAGAGAAGAATCTGCATAAACACACCTTGCTGAAAACAAAACAAAACAAAAACCCACCCATATATTTACCTTCTCTAATAAATACAGTAAAGGAATAAATAAATAAATAAATAAATAAATAAATAAATAAATAAATAAAGTGGTGTAACTGGATTCTACCCCAGGAGAACTCTGCCTGACCCCAGTAATGTAAACAGTTCCCCTGCTTTCCTCCCTGTCTCCATGTGGACAGCGGTGGCTATCGCCATGAAAACAAGATCTCATTATTGTACGTGCCTTCACCTCAAACACAGTCCTGCCCACTTTCTTCTTCTGAAACGGCTCACCCCAGCTGCAGGCGTGTGCGCTCCCCATTCCCACCCCATGACTTGTGTATTTACTTGAAGTGGAGTGTGTCGGTGTCACGCTGAAAAGGATGCCAACATTCCTGCTTCCTAAAGAACCAGGGTGTTCTTTAAGGAAGACACACTGCCCAAACAAAGCCCACCTCTTAGTGGCATGATCCTATCTCAAGGTCTGGCTGGGAAGAAAAACAAGTTGCAATGACCTGCAGCCTTCTCGTGCTGGGCAGGGCATATGGCGACCACTGATGGACACAGTGCCAGAGGTGACTGCTCCTGGCTGACCCCTCCCTCCTCGAAGATCCGGGCCTGAAAACGGGCTCTGGGTCAGGGTGGGTGGTAGAAAAGAAAGCAGAGGGCACTGAATGTTGTTCCACAGTGGAGGTCAGCTGTACTTTGTGATTAAAATTTGTCAGAATGTGTTCTGCATTCGAGGCTGGGGCTGTCATCTGTCTCATCTGGAGGCAGGGCCAGGAACTGAGGTGATGAGCAGAGGGGGGGTAAAGGTCATCAGGAGACCCACATGGAAAGAGAGAGGGGGGCCTGAGGGATGGAACTATATCAGGAGCACAGTCCCCGTTACAGGGAGTGATTGTGAAATCCAGGGACCATAGGCCAGGCCAGGGTCTCTTTGGGTTCTGAGAATGGGAACAGAAAAAATGTGGCCATTAGCCTCTCGGAAAAGCATTGTTCTGAGGGTTTTGATTGGCCTGTTAATTCCACATTCATCTTCCTGTTGCTATCTCAAGGCAGTCATGCATCTTCCTAAACTTACCCCATCTCACTGTTCATCCATCCATCCACCCATACATACATTCATCCATCCATCCATCCATCCATCCATCCATCTATCCATCCATCCATCCATCCATCCATTTGTGTCTTCTCTCTCTTTGTGGTACTGGGGATAAACAAAGCACCATCCCTAACCTCAGGGAGCTCACAGTTTTGTCCAGAGACATGTATGTGTGTATGTGTTTGTGAAGCAAGTAAAGGCAGGCCCTAAGCCAGGTGTTTACAGGCTGGGGAGCTCTGAGCAGAGGGGCTCTGCCACCGAGAGTGGTTTCAGCCACGATGCAGCATGCACTCTGGTGGTACTGCGCAGGGAACATTCTGGTATCCCTTTCACTGCTCCAGTACTGTGGCTCTGGCTCTGCTTATAAAACCAAAAGCCATCCCTTATGCATACGTATCACGTGGGGGCTAGGTCCCCAAGAGACTCTCAGTAAGCAGCCCCGGGGTAGAAGGTGCCTCTCTGAGTCCACAGCTGAATCCTGGCTCCAGCATTTACTGTTTGTGTTTCCTTAACCTTTTACGCCTCATTGCCTTGGCTTTAAACAAAGGGGGGATGGTGAAAGTGATACCACATGGTGTTGCTGCAGAGAGTGAGCCTAAATGTTGAATGAGGGCAGGTATTTTTGTTTTATTCACTATAGTACTGCCAGGTGGATGTGCCAACTAGATAAATATTCATTGAATGACTGAATGAGGAAAGAATCTGCTCTCTAACCCAGGTCTGCTCTACTTTGGGAGACGAGTTAGTGGTGCTGATCAGAAATTCCCATAAGCACATGACCAAGCACCGCTCCTGAAACTCTGAGTCCTTAGGCTTTGCCTGGGTGTGGCAAATGCATTCTGGAACAAGGGTTCCAGGTGATTCTCCCATGTACCCCTGGTTAGGAATGAGGGGTGCGCTGGCCACCTGTTGCCTGATTCTGTGTTGGACAGGTTGGGGGCAGTCATGCATCTTCCCAAACCAGCCCCATCTCTCTGTTTGTCCACCCACCCATCCATCCACCCACCCACCCACCCATCCATCCATCCATCCATCCATCCATCCAGGGTGTCAGTGCTCACTCCACCCTTCCATTTCTTTTTCATCCTCCTTACATGTCACCTCCAGAGATATGCCCCTCTCCTGCTTGAGTGGAAAGCACCCCACTCTGTTGACTGTCCCATGGTCCTGCTCCTCCGTTTCCGTAATGCCATCACCAGCTGGTAGAAGGTGTGGTTTTTTAATATATATTTTAATTGATTTTAGAGAGGATGGGAGAGGGAGAGAGAGAGATCCCCTACTTGGGATCGAGCTCACAACCCGGGCATGTGCCTTCACCGGGAATTAAACCATGACCTCCTGGTTCATAAGTCAACACTCAACCACTGAGCCACGCCAATTTAGCTGGTACATCATATATATTTAAATACGTTACCAGTAAATATATGAATGACTTCTTTAAAAGCTAACATCTTAGAGCAGATTTTGGTGGTTGACTTGCTGTTCTCCCATACTGCTGGCAGTACTGGAATAAATGCTCATTTATGATTCAACCCTGTCTCTGCTTAATTGGCTCAAGAAGTGACAGGCAGCATGGGTCCCTGTCTGGTTACCTATTCTGACGACCATGAAGGGATATAAGCAAGAGACTCCTCTGGGGAGGACCAGATCTACGGAAGATCCCTCCAGCAGGCTGCAGAAATGGCAGTGGGGGGCCATTCTCATCTTTGTAAAGAAAATAGCACTTTCACATTAAAGCCATTGGAGCCTGGATTTGGCAATTCTTAATAAATGAGTCATGGAGATTAAAAATGGCAGCAGACTAAGTGAAAGCTGCAGGGACATGCTCCCAGGTCCAAACTGAAATTACAACTAAAAAAAGAAAAACTTCTTGAATAATCAACTGAAGACTCACTGAAGAGAACCCTCATACCCAAGGACAGAAAGTGGAGACTGCATAGAGACTGGTAGGTGGGGCAGAGGTGAAAAAGGGCTGGCTGGGCCCCCACAGACAGCAACTGAAGTTCCAGAGAGATATAGCAGCTGTGGGGGTTTGCCTGAGAACTCTGGGGTCTAACCCCCAAGCTGGACCCCGCAGCAGAGAGCACCAGGACTGAGAAGGGTACCCACATAGCATCTGGCTGTGAAACGCAGCAGAGTTACTGTCTACCAGGGAAATTCAGGCCACCTCTTTTTAAAAATATATATTTTATTGATTTTTTTACAGAGAGGAAGAAAGAGGGATAGAGAGTTAGAAACATCGATGAGAGAGAAACATCAATCAGCTGCCTCCTGCACACACCTTGCTGGAGATGTGCCCACAACCAATGTACATGTCCTTGACTGGAATTGAACCTGGGACCCTTCAGTCCATAGGCCGATGCTCTATCCACTGAGCCAAACTAGTTAGGGCTCAGGCCCCTTCTTAAAGGCCAAAACACAAAATTTCCTGTGGAGCCACACATCTTGTGCTCTGACAGAGGAACAAAAGAGTGGACTAGAGCTGGGTGACCAGAAGCCCAGATGGAGTTAGAGCTCAGAAGGCAGACACCCCAGTTTCCTGTGCTGAGCCAATCCCTCAGGCTGCAGAGGTAATCTTTCTCATGCAGACAATTGCTCCACAGGTGGCATTGCCATGGGGGATAAAAGCTGACCCACCTATTGGAAAATACCTTGCTCCTTAGGAGACTGAGAATAACAATTAACCTCCAGGCAGAAACAATGACCCCACCCTGTTTAAAAAACATTTGCCACACCTGTGGATGACTGCCTGAGGGCAGATCAAAAGGAATCCTATCAGTCTGCAGCCAAAGGTAGTCTCTGGAGGCTTTGAGTCTTTGCCAGATCTAATTAGTCAGAAATAGCCTTTGGCACTGTCATACACTAGAGATTGAGAGGCATAGCAGATATACTAATATATAGTCACAAACACAAACAGGCAACTAAAATGAGGAAACAAAGAAACAACTCACAAATGAAAGAACAGGAGAATTCTCCAGAAGAAGATATAAATGAAACAGAAATAAGAAACTTATCTGAAACAGACTTCAGAATGAGGATGGTAAAGATGCTCAACAGCATGAGAAAAGATATAGTTACTATGAAAAAAGAACAGTTGGAAATAAAGAATGACAAATAAAAAAACACATAAAAAGGAATACACAGCAGATTAGGGATAGTTGAGGACCAAATCAGTGAAGTAGAAGACAGGTTTGAAAAAAAATTACTTAATCACAGAACCAAAAAGAAAAAACAATTAAAAAAACAGGAGAAAAGCTTAAGGGGATTATAGAAAACATGAAGCAAAACAATATTTGTATAGCAGATGTGCCAGAATAGACAGAAAGGGAGAAAGTGTTAGAGAAGGTGTTTGAAGAAATAATAGCAGAAAACTTCTCTAACCTGCTAAAGGAAAAAGTCCTAGGGCAAAGGAAACTAAGGAGAAAAATAAATGGAATTACAGCAAAATAAAAAGCTTCCGCACAGCATAAGAATCCATCAACAAAACGAAAAGGGAGCCAACTGTATGGGAGAATATATTTGGCAATGATACATCTAATAAAGGGTTAATATCCAAAATATATAAGGAAATCATACAACTTAAGGAAGACAAACAATCCAATTAAAAAATGGGCAAAGGACCTAAATAGACACTTCTCCAAAAAGGACATACAGATGACCAAGAGACATATGAAAAAATGCTCAAAGTCACTGATCATCACAGAGATGGAAATTAAAATGACAACAAGGTATCATCTCACACCTGTAAGACAGCTACCATCCACAAATCAACAAAGGACAAGTGCTGGCAAGGATGTGGAGAAAAGGGAACCCTAGTACACTGCTGGTGGGAATGCAGACTGGTGCAGCCACTGTGGAAAAAAGTATGGAGTTTTCTCAAAAAAATTAAATATGGAACTGACATTTGACCCAATGATCCTACTTCTAGGAATATATCCTAAGAAACCTGAAGCACCCATCAGAAAGAATGTATGCACACTTATGTTCATAGCAGCAAATTTGCAATAGATAATATCTGGAAACAGCCCAAGTGCCCATCAGTAGATGAGTGGATAAAAAAGCTGTGGTACATTTATACCATGGAATACTATGCAGCTGTAACATTCCCTATGAGACAGTATGGTGGGATCTGGAGAGTATTATGCTAAGTGAAATATAAGTCAGTCAGAGAAAGACAAGTATCACATGATCTCACTCATAGGTGGAATCTAAACAAAATAAACGGATGAATGGAGTGGATCCTGAGACATGAAAGCATAGAGCAGAGTGTGGAATCTCGGAGGGAAGGCAGAGGGAAGGTGGGTGGATGGTGGAAGCTAATCAATCAAGGGCCTTGTATGCATACTGGTATATACATAACCCATGGAACAGACAATAGGGTGCTGATGACTTGGGGTGGGGGCCAGGACAGGCTAGAGGGGGTCAATGGAGGAATAGGAGGGCATATGTATCACTTTCAATAAAGATTTATTTTTTAAGCTAATAAATATCTGCATTACAACATTAAAAAAATAAAAATAAAAACCTAACATCTTTGGTTTTAAATGTAGTACAACTCACAACTGTCTCCCTGAGATTCCTTCTCTTCTTTTTCAGACCTGTAGTAACAAAGGCCAACACTGCTAGATTGATCTTTTTTTTTTTTTTTTAATCAACCAGAGACACTTAGGGAGGAAAAAGCCGTTTACGTTCTTTATAATTAGCCTTGATGATTAGACTATCCTTTCCATTATGTTTTATTTTTACTTTCCTGGAATTTGCCAAGTGGCCTCTTTTCAGCGAAGGTCACCCTTCACACCAGGAAGGCTGCTTGATTAGAGCACTGGGGAATTTACTGTGGGTTTTTTCAAACTTAAGGAGGATCGGGGAGAGGGCTGATATGAGCAGATGGGTGAAAGGTCAGCTCTTGAGCAACAAACAGGGGCCTTCACACTGAGAAACCGAAACCGATGCTCCCGGGATACGAGTTTTGCTGCTGCTGTTGCCAGCAACTGCTAAAGTAATTAATAATCACGTCTGTTTTTGAGTTTGTTTTATATTTGACAATGCTTCCTGACCAAGTCCTTGTGGCTTGTCATCTAAGCCCAGGGCAAGTTTCTTTTAACTTTTGAATGACATCAATAATTGCAATGGTGACTGCATGTTACCTACTTATTGGAGTGTGATGCTTAGTTTGCTTATTGGATACAAATGGATTTCATAGTCAATTTTAGAGTATCTTGGTAGACCACTGAATCCCCAAGAGGTAAACTCAGTCTCTAAATGGGTGTTTGGTAGAGGCTGGGTCGAGGACCCAGCTGGCCCCTCCCTGCTGGGTGGGTTGAGACTCAGCTGGGGACGTGCTGAGAGCAGGCTCACTTTCACACTTACTTCCTCTTGTCCTCAGCTGAGCCAAGAGTTATTTGCGGGGAGGGAGGTGTGTAGAGTGTTGAGAGCAAAGAGCGGAAGGAAGTTCACTTCCATCCTTCCATCATCCATCAGTCCGTCTATCCAGCGATTACTTACTTCCTACCCCAAGGGCTCTGAGGATGCAGAAGACAAAACAAAGTCCTGTCCCTGTGAACGTGCTTCTGACACTAAGCTTGTTTCAGCTCCTTTTATGTGGGGTGGGAGGCATCCTTCCTACATCCTTAGACATACTTACTTAGACCTCACAGATCTTATTAGGGATTGTACACACACACACACACACACACACACACACACACACACACTTCTGTAAACATTACCCTGGTGTGTGGTGTTTTACAGAAACAGTTACCGCTAAGGAAAGGAAACATGCATCCGGGTTTGAAAATAAACTGCCTCCTGCCAGCGCTGTGACGTTGAACAAGGGGCTTCAGTGTTCAGAGCCCCGTGCCTTTGCTGAATGAGGCCAATGGCTGGGCCTGCCCCTCGGGGTCACTGAGTGAGGGGAGGGCTTCGGAGATGGCCTGACTGCGAGGGGCAAGCGCTTAGTGGGTAGTACTCTAATGGGAGGGAGTTTCCTCTACCCTCTTAGATTCGGAGGCTGGACCTCTGAAATGAGGGAGCAGGAGACAGATGAACAGGGGGAAAGTAGTGCACACAATTAATTAGATATTAAGTTCTGCGTGGCCTGGGGACAGGGTGCGGGGGCTGCATGGGAAGGAGAAGACCCCCACAGAAGCAATGAGGAGGGAAGGCTGCTCTAGTCTTCACTTGTAGGGAACTGACAAGACACAGAAAAGGGGCTTCTGGACTTTTCGGGGAAGTAAATTGTGGGTAACACTGGTTAGCAAAATTAGACAGGACTCAGGTGCATGATTCCACAACACATCATCTGTGCTCACCACCCTACAGCACCTTTTTTTTAATGTTCATTGACTTCAGAGAGAAGAAGGGAGAGGGATAGAGGGATAGAAAGACCAATAATAAGAGAAAATCATCGATCCGCTGCCTCCTGCATACCCCACACTGAGGACAGATCCTGCAACCGGGGCACGTGCCCTGACCGGGAATCGAATCGTGACCTCCTGGTTCGTGGGTAAATGCTCAATCATTGAATCACACTGGCTGGTCTGCTTTCATGAAGTAAACTCATTAATGAGGGTGGGAAGAGGTACTTAACCTCTGACCCCCATTAATGATTAGGAGGCTTAACTTAAAACTATTACTATATGTAAAGCATTTGAAAAATCTCAGCATACAGTAAGCACTCAATTAATGTGAGATGTTATTATTTAGAGACTAGTAGCCCTGGGTACAAATCTGTGTGCCAATAGCTCCCTGCTGCCCTGCAGTAGCTCTCTGCCCACTGACCTGCCCTCCTGTAGTTGCCCCCGCCACATAGCCTGCTGCCCAGCCCCCTCCTGTAGCTCTCTGATGCTCGATGCCCAATCCTTCTGCTGATCCGTGATCCAGTCGTTATGCGGTCGGTGGTTATGCTTCATGGCGTAACCATTTGCATATTACATCTTTATTGTATAGGATAGCATAGTAGGGAGCTGTGCTGTCCAATGGTAGCCACAAGCCACCAGTGGCTATTTAACTTTAAATTAATTAAAATTAAATGAATTAAAAATTCAGTTCCTCAGCTGCACTAGCCACATTGCAAGTGTTGGGTAGCTACCTGAGGCTAGTAGTTACTGTGCTGGACGACGCAACACAGGGCACGTCCAGCCTGCAGTGCTGGTGCAGAGGCCCAGAGAAATAAATGGCCTGAAGCTAGAGGGTCTGTGCCACCTTAGAACAAGCTACCTAGCCTCTCTGCCTCACTTCCTCACCTATAAAGTGGGGAAATAGTAGCTACCTTATTCAGTCCAGATGAGGATGAGCTGCTATGCACGGCCTACAATAATGGCAACTGGCAAATGCTCACCTCCCATGGGGGACAGATAGGTAAGCTGCAGGATGTACAGTCAGGAGAATCAGCTTTTTATGCAAAGCAGCTCCCAGGGGGCCAAACACATAGCCCACATTCAGTTCATTCACTCTTTTTCCCAGCAAATGTTCACTGAGCACCTACTGTGTGCTAGGCATGGTTCTAGGCAGGACAGAGGTAGAAATGCACAGAGGCCCTGCCCTCATGGAGCCCACAAGCTCACAGTCTCGATAAACGGGGGCTATTCTGAAGCAAACAGCGACACCACCATTTCCATGTTTACCACCTATTTAATATGCCCAGCAATGAAAAGGAAATGCTGTCAATATGAAGCTACGTCCAAATAGGTGCCTAATGAAATGAACGAATGAAGGAATGAAAATTGGGAGGAAGCTGGATAATGCCCAGTGAACTGGGCCCAGGGTGATCCAGTTAATTACTCTACAGTGGGTGTGGCTAACTCGGAAAGCAGTTGCCTGGCGACACTAATAACTGATCCTAAAGCAGTCTGCACCCAGTGTTATGCATAAACGCTTAATCATCTCCAACCAGAAGGACTGGGATAGAGACGGCATTCACATACATGCCCTCCGGCTTCTATTCTGGGCTCCGCTCTGACTCACCCTGTCAGCTGGGGCTGCTCCCTCCCTGTGCAGCACCCCGAGAGAACCGAGCCCATGGGGAGGCCAGCACTCCCCTCTCCCGCCTGGCAAACAGCCTTCCGCTGGTCCTGGACCAAGAGAGCCACCCAAGACGGAGGCACACACCTGCCCAGCCTCAGACCCGCCCGCTGGCCTGAGCAACCTGCACGCTGGCCCCGGTTCTACTAGTCACAGGGCACAACCTTCCCAGGAGGAGGCAAATGGCACCACGTCTCCCGAGTGTTTGTTTCCAAAACCTAAAAGCTCATTTTGGTGGGTGTGCAGCTCCTGACACAGTTCAGTGCCGTGGGAGGGGCAATGTTGAGTACCGGGCCTCTGTCTCATCGGCAGGAAAGGCTTCGGCAGGTTACTTCAGTCCTTCAGTGCCGGGCTCCCCTTGCTGCGTGGTAAAGGAGAGAGTGTTTGCTGCACAAGGATGTTAGTGGAATTAAATGAGATAAGTGCAAGAGTACTCGGTAGGAACGAGTTTGCATTCTATCCAGTATGTCAAGATGGGCAGACAGCAGGAAGAGATGGGGTCCAGCCCCAAATGCTGTCGTTAATGGCCATCTGGTCGACCTTTGCATCATTCACAGGAGGAGCTGAAAATAGACCCCTAAGGACCACCCTGCAATCCCTTGCACACAGCCTTCCCAATGTTACCAAACAGTGTTGCTTTTCACCCTGCTGAAAAGAATACAAGGCATTGGGGAAATTCAGTATAAAAATTCATACCAGAGCCCGGCCGGTATGGCTCAGTAGCTGAGCATAGACACAGGAACCAAGAGGTGACCTTTCAATTCCCAGTCAGGGCACTTGCCTGGGTTGCAGGCTTGATCCCCAGTAGGGAGCGTGCAGGAGGCAGTCAATAAATGAGAATACCACCCTGCAATCTCAAGGTCTACAAGAGGGACTAACCATGACCTGCCACACCCTGCATGGTAATACCTGAGGAATGCCAGGTCTGGGAGGCTAGTTCCATATGGTTTATATATGCACATTAAAATAAATCAGCAAGTATTCATGCAAAAATGCTTGTCTTGAATATCGCACTTAAAAAGTTTGGCTCAGTGGATAGAGCATGGGCCTGCGGACTGAAAGGTCCCAGGTTCGATTCTGGTCAAGAAGCATGTACCTTGGTTGCAGGCACATTCCCGGTGGGGGGTGTGCAGGAGACAGTTGGTTGATGTTTCTCTTTCATCGATGTTTCTGGCTCTCCATCCCTCTCCCTTCCTCTCTGTAAAAAATCAATAAAATATATTTAAAAAAAAAACAACAACAGAGGACTAGATAACATCTAAGGTTCGTCCTGTGTTTTATATTCTGCAAGGATTTCTGCTAGGAGCTGACCTAGCCAGCAGGACGGGGTTGCCATGATGGAAATGACCTCCATCTGTTTCTTCCCACCATACCAGCCATGGCCTCCTCTTGCCTGTGGCTTCCCGGGCATGTCCTTGATCAGATTAAGGTAATTTCCATTCCCACCCAAGCAGATTCTTCCCATCAAAAGTGTTTCTGTAGACTTTCTGATAGTCATTTAATATCCCTTTCTTGTAGCTGCCCAGGCCCTGGTCTGGTCCACCGAACATCACCAATCATGTCCAATGCCACCGGTTGCTCATTTTCTGCACGGCTGCTCCATGGCAACTCGGCTTCCAGACTCAACAGTGGCTGTGGCTGACCTTGAGGGACTCAGAAACAAATGGGGGCGTGGATTAACCTCCAAACTAAATGAGCTGCTTACGTGCTTCCACAGAATTGTAGAGATGATGGAAACTCGGGGCGGGAGTGGCTGATTCCCCAGGTGAGAAAGTGGAAATAAAGGTGGAGAACTGGGCTGGCAATGAACATAATTCAGACAGAGAGAGCAAGAGGGGGAGGTGAGGGAGATCCCCTCGTTCAAAATACTCACTGGCTATGGATCCCTGCTCATCTCTCTAGTCCCTTCAGAGTTAAGCCAACTGCTTAGAATTGGATGGCACCCTCCCATTGGCTACCCCATGCTTGTTCTGACCCCTTCGGCCGGCTCACCTTCCCCATTCCCTGGGCCCTGACCCAATACTGCACTCTCCAAGTTGGCATGAAGGGTGGCAAGGCTAAAATTAGGACTGTTTCCATAGATATCTACACATCTCCATGGCAAATCTGTTCAGCTCCCAAGTGGAGTAAAAAAAAAAAAAAAAAAAAAGTGGTTGTTTTTTGCATTCTGACTGTAAATCAACAGGGGCCTGGAAAATCCAGACTGGCTCAGGTCTGGACGTGCCTCTGAGCCTGCTGACCCCGGGGGAGGGCAACGAGGAGGCTTCTCAGGTCTGAGCAGGGGCAGGGAGGGGGGCGTGTCCCGCTGAGCTATGAAGCACCAGCATGAGAAGCATCAGGTCTGAGCCTGCAGTCCACACTCACCCTCACTTCATCCTGGGAGGGGGTCACCCTCCAGGAGGTGCTCCTGCTCCCTCCCGTTTCAGAGACTGCAGACCGGGAAGGTTAAGAAGCTATGAGATGGGCCACACCATTCACAGTTGATACGGGGAAACCTCCCATTTAATACACAATTAAAACATGAGCCGCTATTAAAAAAGAAAAAAAAAGAAAAAAAGGAACTTTTACCATTTGCAACAGCATGGATGGAACTGGAGAACATTATGCAAAGTGAAATCAGCCAGTCAGAGAAAGATCAACATCACATGATCTCACTCATATGTGGCACATAATGATCAACATAATTTGATGAGCAAGAATAGATTCAGAGACAAATGGCGGGGGAGAGGGGTTGTTAGAGAGCAATCAAATGACTTGGATGCATGCATATTAGCATAACCAATGGACACAGACACTGGGGAGGTGGGGGCTTGCCCGGGTGGGAATGGCTGGGGGAGGGGGATCAATTGGGGGGAAAAGGAGACCTATGTAGAACTTTAGACAATAAAAAACAGATTTAAAAAAAAGAAACACAAATAAACATGAGGTTCAAAGATGTCCAGAGAACCACCCAGCAAAGGGCAGTCCGGGTGATAACGATGGCAAGTAACAGTATCAACAGGCACAGCTAATGTTTACCCTTTTGTCCTTGGCTCCTGGTTTCTCATGGAATCTCTCATGCCATCCTCCTAAAAAAGAAATGATGAAGTCCCAACCCCTAATTACTCAGAATGTGACCTTATTTGGAAAGAGTCACTGCGGATATAATAAAGATGAGGTCATAGTGGAGGAGGTTGGGCTCTTGATCCAGTATGACTGGTGTCCTTATAAGAAGATGGCCATGTCATTCTGGTCTGTGTAGTTCAGTGGTTAGGGTGTCAGTCTGCACACAGAAGGGTCACGGGTTTGATCCCCGGTCAAGGGCATATACCTTGGTTGGAGGTTTGATCCTGGGCCCCAGGTGGGGCACATGTAGGAGGCAACTGATCAATGTGTTTCTCCCACATTGATGTTTCTCTCTCTCTCTTCTCTCTCTTTCCCTCTCTCCCTCCCTCTCTCCCATTCTCTCCCCACCTCTCTCCCTCCCACTCTCTTAAAACAACCTAAAATCAATGGAAAAAATAAGCTCAGATGAGCTTATTAAAAAAAGAAGAAGATGGCCATGTGAAGACAGACACGCAGAGACAGTACAATGTGGTGACAGAGGGTTAGCATGATGCGTCTACAAGCCAAAAACACTAACAACTGCCGGCAAACACAAGGCTAAGAAGAGGCAAGGATTCCCCCACAGGACACAGGGCACATAGCCTGCTGATACACCTTGATTCCAGCCTTCTGGACTTCAGAACTCTGAGACAACAAATTCCTCTTCTTTTGGGCCATCCAATCTATGGTATTTCCTCACAGCAGCCACCAGAAACTAATTCAACCTGAATCACAAATCTATGAAGACTTAGGTACCAAATCCGTCAGGTTTGACACAGGAGGGCATCAAGTTTAATGAACAGCACACAATAGCAGTAATAAATATCAATATACTACTAAGTGCTTTCCATACATTAACCTGTTTAATCCCACAACGACTAACCCCAACAACAACCCCATGAAGCTATCCCATTTTAAAAGTAGGAGAAAGTGAGGCACAGAAAGGTTACATAATTTGCCTCAAGTCACACAGCTTGTAAGTGGCGGAGCCAGGATCCAAACTCGGGTCCAGAATCTGTGCTCTTACCGGCTGCAACCACTAAAGCCAGAAGCGACTGGAACCCCGGTGGTCTGGTTTCAAAGTCCCCATCCTTCGCTTCTCTCTCAACTTTGTACTCCAACTGCCAAACAGAATGCCCTGCACTTAGTGACACAAACCAATTAATTAAATGGGCAGTGACTTGCATCCATCCCATTAGTTCGAACTAAATTCAAATTAGTTCATTTTAGCAGTTAAAACGGACCCAGGTCCGTACGGGCAATGGAAATCAGGACAGGAGTAACTGGGCTACTTAGAGCACTCAGCATGCAGAGTGACATCAAGCTCCCTCTCTCACAAAGCCTTTGTGTATTAAGTCATTCCCGTAAACACGGAATGAGCACCTACTACATGCCAGCACTGTCAGGGACTGGGAGCACAAAAGAGAAAGCCCAGCCCAGAAAGGGCATGGATACGGCCAATCTGCCATATATCCCGGCCATTACATTCTACCACTGACGTCAGAACAGGGGTGCCGCTGGAGGAGAGGACAGTTTCCCAGGTCTGCCCAGAGCAGGGGACATCTGAACTGCATCTTCAAGTTCAAGTCCATTCTCATTTGAAGGCTAAGCCAAACCAAACCCCACCCCTGCACACACATATACACAGACACACTCACACAGCTCCTTCTTTCCTCCCTCGTTTCTTTCTCTCTGCAACTTTTCCCTTTGCTCCATGGGAAAATACGAGGTTTTTCATAACAGGAACCACACTGGTGACGTTCAGGATCTTCAACCGTTTTAAATTTGCATAATTAATCACTCAGAATGGAGGGAACGGAGCTCATTTTTCACCTGAAGCAAAAATGTTTTCAGGGCCAGAGCCTTGCAGCACTAAAATTAATAGGTAACTAGTCACTGGTTATTAGTGTTAACTCAGCTAAACTCCCCCTCATTTGTTGATACAGAAATAGACTATTTCTAATGTCAACGAATGAGGAGAAAACAACACTGGGTATGGAATGGGGACAGGGTAGATAGGACAAGGAGGGCCGGGAGCCAAGGAAGAAGGATCTAGAAGAGAGGTGTCCTGGCACCCACCTTCCCGCCAGCCATTCACCCCCGACAGGGTCACTCCACACGCAGCACTCTGGCCCGGTCACTGGGTGGCGTGTGGCCCGGTGGAAAGAATGCAGCTCTGACGTGACCCTTCCTCTGTCACTCACCCTGTAAAAGGGACGACAGGTCTGCCTACAGAGTCCTTCCCAGGTCAAGTGCAACCCTGTGTGTCACAGAGAAGACACCCAATAAATGTCAGTGTGTGGTTACTAACACCGTCTTCACCATCCCAGAATGGACCACGGGGCCTGGGCAGAGAGCAGCTGGCCTTCTCCGTCACCATCACCGTCACCGAAGCTGTCATCCACCCTCTGAGCAAGTCCCTCAGTCCCTGGACCCGATTTCCATGTCTGTGAAGCAAGTTCCCATGCGTGCGACGATGGGCCAGACACCGAGTGCTGGGCAGTGTGAGGCCAGCCGGGCTCACGGTGGGCACTGGTCCTCCCGACGATGGGCCAGACACCGAGTGCTGGGCAGTGTGAGGCCAGCCGGGCTCACGGTGGGCACTGGTCCTCCAGGGAGATCAGGGGCCCTGGTAAAACCTTACAGGACTGGCCCAGCCGAGAACAGACATGCAAGCCTTTGACATGAAAACCGGATCTGTCGACTAGAAACCATGCCCACTCACCTCTGCCTGGTAACAGGGTGGCCCTGGAGGACGGGGTGGAAGCGGCCACCTCCCTCCACCGCCAGGCCGACGGGATCTGGCCCCGCTGGGCACACCACCTCGCTGCGGAAAAGGCCGGCCTGTGTTTGGGTTTATTATTTCTGCCCTGCCCACAAACAGCCCTTGGATCGGGCGTGAGGACGTGGTTCTTTTTTTAACCCCCTTGGCACGAGCAGTGCCCGACGGAGGATGCCTTGATTAGCTCGAGCTGTGCCGGGGCTGATGAGCCTACCCTACCCCGAGGAGCTGGTGTGGTCTCTGCTGAACGGTGTCCAGTGGGGACCTCGCCCTCCCCGCTCAGCACTGGAGGCCGGGCGTCCCCGGGAAGCTCTGAGACCAGACCACAGTCGCCCCATGCAAGCCACTGAGCTGATCAGGTCCGTGAGCTGTCTCCCTTAGACCCCCAACCCCCACCAACTCCTTGAGAGGAGATGTGGCTCCACCCAGAAGCACTGGATCGATAGGGAGGCTGTGAGCTCTGCCAGGTCAGCTGTGAGGCCAACAGTGGGCTCAGCTGGCCAGGCTGGGGCACTCATCAGGTGCCCGTAATCAAGCCTGGCACTAAAGCCTGCAGGACCCCTGTTCATACCCACGTGCCATTCTTTACCCTCTGCTGCCTGCATCTCCCATTCCTCCTCCAACCCTCCAGGCAGGCTGGGGTCTGCCTCCCAAGCCAGGCCTGCCTGCCCTTCTCATAGCACAAACATCCCAGTGCAAGTCCCTAGTTTCACCCCTCCTTCCTCCGCCGCTGCCCCATCTCCTTGCCCTCTCACCCCCACCCTGACACCTCCCCTCCCCACCCTCCGTTTTTATCTCTCCCTCCTCCTTTATGCCTCACTCACTGGTCCTCTATTTTCCTGCCTCTGCTCAGAGAACTTAAATGAAAAAGCGGTACATTCGTCCCTCAGACAGTGCTACCTTTGTCAAAACCAAAACCTTTGCAAGGATCCTGAGGATGAGCCGTAAAAGCAACTAAAGGTCGGAAGGGAGCAGCAGCGGGGACTGTGGGCACACGTCCCATTAAGGTAAGGTGACCAGACATCCCGCTTTTGGCGGGACAGTCCCGATTTTTAACCATTTGTCTCGCGTCCTGAGGCATTTTAAAAAAAGTCCAGATTTTTGGAAAGAATCTTTCCAAAAATCTGGACTTTTTTAAAACGCTGTGGTACGCGGGACAAATTATTAAAAATCGGGACTGTCCCGCCAAAAGCGGGACGTCTGGTCACCTTACATTAAGGACACGGGAGCAGAGGTCAGAGTGGTCTCCGCTGCCACCGTCCTCACTCACCCACGGGTCTCTCTGGAGCATGTCAGCCGTGAAGAGGAGGGGACACACCTCCACTGTGATCCCACCTCAACCTTCTTGCACGAAGGACTCGGGAAACTGCCAAGAAAAAGGAAGCACAGCAACAGATGTAGGGCAGTTCACCCAACAAATACTACCTATGTTCATTACTTTAAACTGGTGGTTGGCAAACTCATCAGTCCACAGAGCCAACTAGCAACAGGACAACGACTGAAATTTCTTTGGAGAGCCAAACTGTTTAACCTTAAACTTCTTCTAACGCAGCTTCTTCAAAACAGACTCACCCAGGCCGTGATATTTTGTGGAAGAGCCACACTCAAGGGGTCAAAGAGCCGCCTGTGGCTCTCGAGCCGCAGTTTGCCGACCATGACTTTAAACAGAAAATCAAATAAATAAGTCCATCCTGTTTGGAATGACTGTGTGAGTGTGAGGCGGTGCTTTTTCTGAAATAAGGTTTATCCTTAGGGGACACAGCCTGGGTAAGCCAAGAGTAGGGCAGCTCTGGGTTCAAAGTCCACCTCAGCTACTTATTGGTGTGAAACGGTGGGCCAGGAACTGACCCGGGGCATGCCTCCGTTTCCTTGTTTGTAAACTAGGAATACTAACTGTCTCGCACACACCAGATTGCTCAGAGCCCACAGTGGACTCCGTGTCCTCCATCATCATCATCATCGTCGTCGTCATCATCATCATCATATCATCTGAATGTTTACTGGGACTTCAACACGCCAGACAGTCATCTGAGTGCTTTGCATTAACACAACTCTAAGAGGCAGTGGCTGTTGTGATCTGTTTGTTTTACAGATGCACAGAGACATTGAGTAAGTGGCCCAAGGTCACACAGCTGAGCAGAGAATGCTGGATTCATCCCTAGACACCCTAGCTCCGGAGTTATACCTTCTGATCTCTGATGCCAGGCCCCGTGGCCAGCAAAGAGTAAACTGTTCAGCAGTGCATTTGCCAGCACTATTATCATAATGTTGACTTTATTTTTATAAGATCCACTGCCCAGAGGGCGATTTTCTTTTCCTTTTTGGAATTAAATTTCAGTCCAGGGTAGGGGCACTGAACCCAGTGCAATAGCTTATCTCTCTGCCTGCTGTATACTTCCCTCACACTGGAGAGAGAGCAAGGCCTGCTTGGAGCCTTATGGGTCAAGCAGCATTTTCTGAGCCAAGGAGGCTGGGGGTATCTCCATTCCAGAACAGTAGGCAAACCTCTCTGTGGCCAGGGCCAACAGCAGAATGACAGCCACCACCTGTCCCACTTGACTGAGGAATGGTGGGGGCAGAGGGCCATGCCACAGAGAGAGCAAAGCCTGAGATCCACATGCCCACCTCCACACACTTCCAAGCAGCCCCAGGCTGGGCAGGGACAGCCCGGCCCACCTGTCACTCGTTTCATCCACTGAGCAATGACTGTGCCAACATCCAAAGTGCTCCCAGGCAGTGTCCCAGACAGGCCCCAGAGCAGAAGAATTGCAAGAGTTTCATGAAAGGTTGATGAAACTTGGGGACTCAACGAGGGCTGAATCACATATGTTGTCACCTGTTGGGAAGGGCTAAAGGCATTTCCCCAAACCTGAAAAGGATGATTGTTTGCTGCCAGATAGCTCAGGGCATCTTAATCTACATGTTATTGCCTCCTACTGGCCAAAACCTGAAGAGCCGAAGGCAGTTTCTCCAAAACCTAAAAATCTGACAATGGATTCTGTACAAAACCCTACCCTTTGATGTGTATATATCCACCTTGCCTTGGGAAATTTGTGTTAATAAATAGCAAGGGGTCCCGAGACAAGAAGAACTTAGTTCCTTTAGCTAAGTCTCCTCTGACTCCCTATAATGCCTTCCAAAATTATGTTTCATCTCTGGACTCTTGATTAATTTACGCACAGCACCTTCTCCAGATTGCTGAACTCTTCTAGATGCCAGATCAAGACCAACAGCGTTAGATGGTGAAGGTAGCTCACACCTGGCAGCATCTGGGTTCTCACTCTGGGGGAAGTGAGCTGGTTGACTCTATTTAATTGAGAACATCCTTTGCCAGAGCCCCAGCATATTTGTCAGCAGCAAGCGGAGGTGGGGTCAAAGGGAAATGAGGACCCTGCCTGCCCGAGTACTGAGCCTCCTGCAGCTCCATCTGGATGGGCTCTGGCAGCCACATCACCAGCAACTTGGGTGTGGCCATCCATCCTCCTGGGCTTGAGGGGTGCCTTAGGATACATCCCACAACTAGACTCTGAGGTGGGATGGCTGGTCCCTCCTCCGCAGCATCATAGCAGCACCCCCAGATATTGTTCAGTCCAGCAATCAACCTCGACCTTGGGGTTTTAGACAAAAGGTCACAGAAGAAAATAAGTGGGCTTCGAAGGAGCACCACAACTCTGCTATGAACCACTCATCCATCCTCCAGCCATGAGACCTGGGCAAGTTGCACGACTTCTATGAGTCTGTTTCTCATCGGTGCCATGGACACAAGAACCAGGGTCAAAAGGACCCCAACCTCGGAGACCATCAGGAATGCAGCACTGAAACAGCTGGGCCCCCAAAACCCCAATCGTTGGGACTTGCTGAAAAGTGAAGGCACACGAAGGCAGTCAGTCTACAGATCGGAAGTCAGGATAGCAGCTCATCGAGGTCTTTTCCTACAAAGGTAGCTCTCTCCCCTTCCAAGCACCGTCATCCCAGTTCTTAAGATAACTGTTTCACCTTGACACATAATATGTTCTGGACAAAATTCCACCAATGCAGGAACTGGGAGTGATGGAAGTGACTTGCCTAAAGTCATGTGACCAACAAAGGGTGGAGCCAGAATCTTGACTCCAGCTGTAAAGAGAGGCTGAGTTCTCCCCAGTACTGGACACACTAACTCACCCCTATTGCTGAATCCTTTCCTCTCCATGCCTTCACCCCAGAAAGAATAAAGAACAACGGACATTCCATTACTTGACACCAGGAACACCAATGGGTGGCTGCGTTTTAAAGGGTAAGACTGTACCTTGAGGGGAGACATGGCATACACAGGGTGTGGGTGACCTTTTGCAGAGATCGTGCTGTATGACAACTAATTGCTACCGGAGGGGTCACCATGAGCCAAGCACACTGTGCCTCACATGATCTGAGAAGGAATTGTCCCGATACCCATCGGGACGTGGACTGTTTAATACCCATTTCACAGATGAGAAAATCAACTCCCAGGAAGGCTCCGTGATGTGCCCCATCCCTCAGGAGTAAGTGGACCCCGCCTTTGTTCCTGTGTCCCGTGTGCTGAAATACCTGGTCCACCTGCAAGGTCTGGCTCTCACCACCCTTTCGGTAAAGCAGGTACTGCTCCCTCTCTTCTCATCAGCCATGAACTTGAAACACCACCTCTTCTGCACCCACCACAAAAGGCTCAATGCACTGCTTATGTGTCTGTTACCTCCACCCCCAGTCTGGCCTCTTCACAGGAGAATTAGGACTTGTCCGTATATGTATCTCCAGTTCCTGGCCCAGTATCCGGAACGTAGGAAGCACTAAAAAGAAAAAATATATCTGCCGAAACCGGTTTGGCTCAGTGGATAGAGCGTCAGCCTGTGGACTGAAAGGTCCCAGGTTCGATTTCGGTCAAAGGCATGTACCTTGGTTGCAGGCGCATCCCCAGTAGGGGGTGTGCAAGAGGCAGCTGGTCGATAATTCTCTCTCATCGATGTTTCTCTCTATCCCTCTATCTTCCTCTCTATAAAAAAAATCAATAAGATATATTTAAAAAATATATTATCTATTGGTTGAATGAAATAATCAACCAACCAACCAACCCTTCTCGAAACCCTGGCTTTTGTTCCGAGTACCTTTTCCCAACCAGCTTCCCTTCCCCGTGTCCCGATGTTCCTCCCCACGGCGGCTTCTCCGCCAATCTGTTTGCATGGAGAGAGGCCAAGTGCATTGCTTTCGACTGCAGCCTGGTAACACCAATTGTCACCTCTCCGCTTTTATTAATTGCGGGGTTAATCAAGCACTCCAAATCGTGCCAAACCAGGCTAACAGGAAAGCATTTCTGGAGAGCCGGAAAAGCAGGTTCAAGTGGAAGCCAAAGACAGAACCTCACAGCCTTTCTGGACCCTGAACAACTGCCACGTTCCTCGGAATACTGGGGCCTACGTCAGAGCAGATGGAAGAATAGTCTTGACCGAAATCTGAGCCACGCATGGCGTCTGCGCAGCAGATGGGTGTGCGAGTGAACTTGGTTGTACTTCCTCCTTGGAACCCCTCAAGGTCCTGCGATCCCTGTACGAGTCCAGCTTTCAGATAAGGAAACTGAGGCTCGGGTGAGAAACAGCCTACACAGCCTTGCCCAGGGTCACTGAGCTAGACAACAGAGCTAAGATGCAGACCTGCTTCTTCTCACTGCCCACGTCACGTCACACCTGGTCCCCACTACCCAGGACCCGAAGATCACACCCCAGCCTCTTCCTGGGGGCCTGGCTCACCCTCCCCCACCAGCCAGGCCCAGTCTGGCCTCTCCAGCAAGAGGGAGCTGCCCCAGGCAATGGAAGTTTCCTTTCCTCTGCAAAAGCTTTAGCAAACCTTTGAGACAGAGACAGAGCCGGTGAGGATTATTTTCATCTGAGCCCTCAGACAGATCTTGCTTTCAAATTCTGGAAAATTTCTGGAAAAACTTTGGTTCCTTCTGCCTATTCTACTTACAACATAGGCAGTAAGCACAGAAGCAAAGGGAAAGGAGAAAAGAGAAAGGTTATCTTTCATATGTTGATGTATTTGTCAGGCTCCTGGTTGCAGAGAAGAAGCGTTCTCCTTCCAAACTGTCCCCCTTCTACTTTCTAAGCAGGTTTGTTCGTTGTTCGTTTGTTTACAGGTTCAATAAAGACGCCACGGCCACGCCGGCTCGCTGCCATGACATCCCCGGACAGGCTCCCATATGGAGAGCCTGTAGCATTCCAGATGCCTCGCCTCGCAAGTACCAGGCCTCCTAAGGCACCGTGACGAGCCCCCTGGGGCTGGGAAAGGAGTTCTGTGCACAAGACAAGGCTTACTGTCCTGCTGACTGAGCAGAACTGCTCGCAGCCTGCCTGGGGCCCGTCCCCCCCACCACCACCACCACCTCCCCCCTCTGCCTGGGACCCCATGCTGAGCTGCTAGGCAAGGTCACAGGCAGCTCCTGGATTGAGCAGGTGGGAAATGCTGATCGGAGCCCTGGCAGGAATTGAGACATGAAAGGCAAAACAATTAGGACCATAAGCAGGCGGGTAATAAAGGGAGCCAGGCCAACGGGAAGGGGGGCAGGACGCTGGTTACAAAGCACATGTCTGAGCTTATGAAAACACGTGTGGATTGCAAAAGATCACAGCAAAGAAACACGGCCAAGTTCTTTGTGTTTGCTTGCTTTTAGCGTATCATCAAGGCATAACCCCCTCCCAATCTTTAAAGTGCTGTGGAATCAGCATACAGACTGCAGCCCTGCAGATCCCAATTTGGAAAAGAGGAATCTAATTGGCAGCGGTTAAGCGTGAGGGTCAAAGGAAGGAGCTCCCGGGGAGCAGCTCAGGAAGTAGCAAACCTGAAGCGGTGGCCCCTTCCCTTCCCGTGTGACCGTGTCAACACTGACATCCAGGCTCCTTCTCCAGGACACCAGGCTGGCGCCGCACAAGCCCCCCCTCCTCGCCCTCGGAACACGGGCACCAGCCACAACACATGTGGGTGTGGCTGCTCACACCCTCCCCGCACCAGCAGAACTGCCTGTCCATCTGCTTTGTGAGGGAGGACAGTGACCTGGTGCAAATGAAATGCCTGTGGCTAAAGCCCATCCAATGTCCATCCCTGTCCTGCCAAGTGGCTACCACCTCCACCCCCTCCCCTAAACCCCGCAGTCCTAAAGAGGGGCTGGTGACAGAAGCATAGCCCACCAGGCGGCCTCCAGCAGGGGGCGCTGCTAAAGCTTAGGAAAAACACCAGAGATGCCCTTCACCCAGGCAAGCTAGTGATGCCGGAACAGCAAGGCTGACCTTTGTCACAGAAAATAACTAAAGATGGTAACTAATGTGCTCTGCAAGCAGAAGTTCCATACCTCCCGCAGAGCAATAAAATGCACTTAATTACCTCGCCGAGCCCGTCCAGTGAGCTCCCAGGATCCCGTCTTGCAACAACAGGGGCGCGTAACTGAGCAGAAATGTTCATTTTCTCCCCGTGTTCCCCTACTCTCTTTGCTAATATTACCTTGAACTCCAAGGGCCCAAAATTATGGAGATTTCAGCAGGCTGATGGAGCACTCTTTTAATTTATCGCTCCATAATCCAATCTTCCTCACGTCGGACCACAAATCACCCCGGCCTCTTCGCAAATCCACGGGGGCCGTGAGGCATGACACGGAGGCTGGATGAGTTATGTTGCAAATGGGAAAACTCGCTAGTCTGGGCCCCGTGTCTGAATCATTAACACAAGAAGGTTGGGTCAGAGCATCTCTAAAGATCTCCTTGGCAGACAGCACGGGAGGGGCGTTTGCAGCGGGAGGTGGCTGTTATCTTAATCTTTCTGTCTTAGCAGCTTAAGACCCTTTCCTGTGAGGTGATGGAAGGGGCCATGCATAAGTCTCCAGGGCTGGGCTAAGCGAGGAAAGTGCCCCTCGGAGCCAGGCCGGTACTTGGCTACCACCTGGCAGTGGCCCTGGGACCCTGATAAATGAGTGGGCCCAGGCCCCTCCTCCAATGGCCCCCAGCCTGCCCACGAGACCCTGAACAACCGGACCTCCATTTCTCGCTGACCCCATCCCCATTCTGTTTTCCTCCACACCCCCTCCCTTCTAGCCACTGACCCTCCTTGAGGTCTCTCAATTAGCAACTGAGAAGTGGTCCCAGGGCCTTTGCACTGACCTCAGCCTCAGATCTTTCCCCAGATATCCCCCTGCTCATGTTTTCAAGCGTTTGTGCAAACCACCTCTTCTGAGAAACCCTCCCTGACCAAGCTGAACCTGCAAATGCTACTACCCCACTCATTCCCAACACTCCTTCCTCCCTCCCTCCCACCCGTGCTTTCTTGCACTCCGTGGTACTTGTGATTCCACAAGAGACTCAGTATGTGTTTGTTAATTAGTCTGTCTCCCTCAACCAGAACACAAGTCCTTGAGGACAGAGACTTGTACCGCTGGGTTTATTAACAGACCCTCTGCCCTCAGAGCAGAGCCTCACATATGTAGTCATGCTCAATAAATATTTGCATGATGATTAAAAAAAAAAAATGAAGATCTGAATGCAGGTTCAACATAGGGTGGTCTCTGCTCACCACCCCAAACACCAGCTCATCCTCGACCACAGCGTAGGCTGCATGAGGGCAGAGCGGAGCCGCACAGTGAGTGCCATGAGACTGCTTCCCTCCATTTGCTGGTCCTTCTGAGCCGGCCCTCCAGGCTGCTGGGAACACCTTAGGGCAGCGGTCGGCAAACTCATGAGTCCACAGAGCCAAACATCAACAGGACAACGATTGAAATTTCTTTGGAGAGACAAATTGTTTAACCTTACACTTCTTCTAACACCACTTCTTCAAAATAGACTCTCCCAGGCCGTGGTATTTTGTGGCAGAGCCACACTCAAGGGGCCAAAGAGCCGCCTGTGGCTCTCGAGCCGCAGTTTGCCGATCACAGCCTTAGGGTAAAGCACTTGTCTGTTTGCATAGGTCATCCCGGGTCACCGTCCGTGGGACCGCCTTCCTCGGATGGCACTGACAAGCGTGGTCCCCCCACACAGCCTCAGCTCAGGGTGAGTCAGCTGGGGGCAGCTGCCAACGTATCACGCCCCGCATTTCTCTGGCAGCGCCAACCCCGGTGCCAACCCAAGCGAAGGACCCGACGTGGGAAAGCACCTGCCACATCCGAGCAACTGTTGAGTTTGGCTGTAGCATCATGACGAAGCACGAAATAAATCCGTGGGAGACCAGGCCGGGCCATATGGGGGAGGCCCTGAAAGGCTAGATGCCACCACCCCGCAGAGCCGCCAGATTCTGGAGGTCACCACTCACAAGGCCGGCCGAGGGTTGGCAACTCTGCCTTAATCTGTCCACCCAGGGAAGGGAGGCCGGCCGCCTCCCGCCAATCCCCGTCTCAGCGAGGCACACACAGGGTGACTCAGAAAGCGGCCACTGGTCTCCAGGGGACAATGGCAGGGGCACCTCTAGATTTCCCGGCTGCTCAGGCCCACCCCCTGCTCTATTCCGAAGCCTGAGCTCCCTGCGGCTTCCCCAGCACCTGCCACGCATGAAGGCAGCCCCCACCTTCCCCCACCCCCATACCCTAAACAGGAGCCCGTTAAGAGGGGGCCTAACCCCTAACTGGCTTGGCTCAGTGAACAGAGTGTTGGCCTGCAGACTCAAGGGTCCCAGGTTTGATTCTTGTACCTTGGTTCTGGGCACATCCCCAGTGGGGGGTATACAGGAGGCAGCTGATGGATGCTTTTCTCTCATCGATGTTGCTAACTCTCTATCCCTCTCCCTTCCTCTCTGTGACAAGTCAACAAGATATATTTTTAAAATGCTTTCTAAAAATAATAATAAGTAACAAATGTTTACTGTTTTGGTAAGCGCCTGGCACCGTGCTAATCTGCAGAGTAAGGGGGTGAGGAGCTTCAGGCCCAGCGATTAACCAAAGGAAGAAATTAACCAAAACATCCCACAGAAGCTGTCCCAGTCAGCTGGGAAAAGTGCCTTAAAAATCTTTAAAAACACACGTCAATTTTCTCCTGGGCAAGGTGTTGAGTGAAGGCTGAGGAAGTGGTAAATACGCTGAGTGAAGCCAGAGTTACCCAAGGTGGGGGGGGGGGGGGGGGGGGGGGGGCTGGACTGAATTTCTGGCAAAGAGCCCATGAGCATCACCTGAGGGAACTTGACCTTGACTCCTGGCTTAACAATAACCTTGAGAACAAACCTACAAGGTTCCTTTTTTAGAAATTCAACATCAGTACAAGTTGAGATAAACATCACAGGACAGACCTCTGGAACCTAAACCCCCACTGACCTGGGGAGGGAGATGCACTCTGGTTGGTCAGCCAGGCTGCTCTGAGGGAGCTGCCCCCAGCCCGGGCCTCCTTCACACAGGAGGCCACCTGCCCCTCCTTCCTGAGCTTCCTCAACCTCAACCGCAGAGCTGCCATTTGGTGCCAAAGCCGACTCCCTGGTGCTAACGCAGGGCCAGACCTGGTTAGGAGGGGTCAGGCCGATGACCCGGAAAATAGTCATGTTAATTTGAGATGACATCAAAATGGCGTTAAAATGTTTTAATGAGCCCGACCAGTGCAGCTCAATGGTTGAGCATTGACCTATGAACCAGGAAGTTATGGTTTGATTCCCAGTCAGGGAACATGCGTGGGTTGCAGGCTCAATCCCAAATGTGGGGTGTGCAGGAGGCAGCCAATCAATGATTCTCTCTCATCATTGATGTTTCTCTCCTCTCATTCTCCCACCCTCTCCCTTCCTCTCTAAAAATCAATAAAAATATATTTTTTAATTGATCAAAAGTATTTAAACAGAAAGTCTCAGAGAACACCTGCAAGCCCACCAAGGAACACTGAGAAACAGACTCCTAGAGGCGGAGTGTTCTTCCCTTCCTTTTTGTCAGCATTTACAAAAAAATCCCTCCCTGCTCCATTATCAACTCCCTCTCCGTTTTCCTTACCATCCGAGCACCTGGTGTGTGTATAGTGGGGGAGTGGAATAACGTTGCTTGCAATGCAGAGTACCCGGTCACAGATGGGGTGAAGAGGCTGACACTTGCCAAGCCCCTCCCATCTATGAAGCTCCATCAAATACAAACTCACACATTGGGCACAACAGTCTCATAAAGGATCTCGCGCTCGGGAGGGATGAGAAAACCAGTGGTGTTTTCAGCAGCTGACTTAAGCGTCAGCCGCACACTGAGTCAGGCGCCCGATTTAAATAGAGGTCTGCCTGACCCTGTCCTTGAACTTCGTCCAGCACCCCGCCTTATCCCCTCCCCCTCCCAAGAAAACCCCGACACTGGAGCAGAACTTGGCATGGTGAACCGCAGGGGCCTTCTGCCTCTGGAATTCCTCCACAGCTCCCTTCTGAAGCGCCTCGGTTCCTTTTTAATTAAACGCACTTTCTCCTCAAGCCTCCTCATTCAATGGAAATGAAAAAGACTCTTATTCAATTGTACCATCTCCCCATTCTATAATAATTGTCACGTCTGCCAGGGTAGCTGTCTGACAATCGCGTGGCGAAGGCCCAGGAATCTCGCTCCCTCTGGGGCTGTGCGACCAGCACGCCTCCGGACCACGCGTGACATCTTGTTCAATGAGAGAAAAGAAAGCGCATCCTCTGGAGCCCGTCCACCCCACAAGCTGGAGGTTTTTGGAGCTCGAATGACATATTTGAAAACTCTGCAAGATGGCTTTCTTCAACCCTTTTTTCTCAGCCCTCTCTGAAGTTCTAGAGCTGTGGTCGGCAAACTGCGGCTCGCGAGCCACATGCGGCTCTTTGGCCCCCTGAGTGTGGCTCTTCCGCAAAATACCACGGCCTGGGCGAGTCTATTTGGAAGAAGTGGTGTTAGAAGAAGTTTAAGTTTAAAAAAATGTGGCTCTCAAAGAAATTTCAATCTTTGCACTGTTGGCATTTGGCTCTGTGGACTAATGAGTTTGCCGACCACTGTGCTAGGGGAAATCAGACTCTTCTCAAATAGGATCTCTGTTCGATCCACTCACGTCAGCACCACTGACGGAGAGCATCCCAGGTGGGGAGGTGGGCTCTGGGCCGTGGTGCTTGCTGGGTCCCCCAGGGGCCAGGTCGCCGGAAGGAGATCTCACAGAGGCACCTGCGTAAAAGGCCAGTGGGACAGATGGGCTCAAGCTGCTGGCTGAGTCACTTGCTCTCGAACAGGGTCTTCCGTGAAGACCTGACTCCAGTGACGAGAAGACGGGAGGAGAGAAGTGAGCAGGCACCTACTCATTCATTCAGTATTCCCTGGGCGCTCCGTGTGGGAAAGGTACCAAGCTGTGGGCCGGAAATACGGTGTGTCTGGGAGAAGAGACACGAGCCACCCCTGGTGAAGCGTGCAGTCTCAGGGGAGGAACTGCAGGCAAACACAGGTCACCATCAGTAGCTATGACCATTTCCTAAGGTGGCGATGAGGTCACCTGAGGTCATGCCCATAACATGCTGGGCAGCCACACCCCTGGCACTAGTATAGTACGTAGTTAGGCCTTTCGTGTATGGGGGCAATTCTTCAACACAGCTTTCAGTCCTGAGAGCCTCCTTCCGGTCCAGTGGAAGCAAAGTCCCCGGCAATGTGATGGGGAATTGGCATCTATGCAACTAGCTTTGGTGAGAAATCCATTTTGAAACAGCACGTAATTTAAACTCAGAAACCTAGTCAACAATCCTCTATCCTGAACTTGGAAACCAGCATAGTCTCAAAACACCTGTTCCCAAGGCCACCCCCTCCAGGAGGTTTGCTCTGATGACGCCCCCTGCAGACCCCTCCCTCCCTCAGCTCCCCCTCCGGTCCCTTCTCAGGGCACCCAGCATTCTCTCTGCGCTGTATGAGCTGATGATCTTGGCCTGGCCCTCCCACCAGCATCATCAAACCCCAAGACTTCTGTCCAACAGGATCCACATCTGATACCAGCAGCCCACTTAGTACCCGCCATCTGCTGCACAACAGCACTGCGTAACAAGCCATCAAACGTGGGGCCACGGGGCAGGTTATTCATTTTCGCTCTGGTGTCCGAAGATAGGCTGGGCTGATCGAGTGTGGGCCTGGCCTCTCTCCGAAGGCCTCTGGGCTAGCTGGGCTGCTCTGCTCCACGCGTCTCTCCTCCTACTCCCCCTCGCGCAACAGTCGAACAGGCTAAAGGTCAGACTGTTCTCCCGGCAAAGGCCAAGAGGCAGAGAGAAGCAGCAGCAACATGTGCCGCTCCTGAGGCTGAGACTCAAACCTGGCACGCCATCCCCTCTGACTCCTCCGTCACATCAAAGCCAGTCACGCGCTGGAGCTCAAACTCACGGGTTGCAGAAACACACTTTGATTTTTGTGTAGGAAGTCAGAGAGGCGTGGAGAATTGGGGCTGAGAATGCAAAAAGCCTTTCACACCCAACATCCAGGGGCCTCGAACATATAAAATAATCCTCATGCCAAAACCGGTTTGGGACTGAAAGGTCCCAGGTTCGATTCCGGTCAAGGGCATGTATATTGGTTGCGGGCACATCCCCAGTAGGGGGTGTGCAAGAGGCAGCTGGTTGATGTTTCTCTCTCATCGACATTTCTAGCTCTCTATCCCTCTTCCTTCCTTTCTGTAGAAAATTAATAAAATATATATTAAAATAAAATAAAATAATCCTCAGGCACTGAATGAATGAATGAATGTTGAGTAAATTCCAGCGCCTGGTCAGAACATGTGACCACTGACCAGCAGCTCGTTGCAAATCCCAAATCTGACACAACAGTAACATTAACCAGGAGTTTGCTTCAGGTCCCTAAACTTGTAGGTACACACTGTTATTTTTCCAAGGGTCTCTGACGGTGAAATCAATCAGTACACCCATCCACACCTGGCGCCCACGTGCACACGCACACCACAGCCTCTCACTAACGGAAGGCCGATGAAACACTATTTTGCACACGTGGGGTGAGGGCGGGGGTGGAAGGGGAGAAGGTGAAGAGGTAGCTTTGAATCCATCCTGGTGTTTAATTTTCCTTTAACTACCTCACGGAGACCAGAGGTTTCGCAGACGCACTTTCAAGTCCATGAATTTCTGAAATGATGCGTTATTGAAGCCACAGCAGGGGAAAGGGCTCGGTTTGGAAGACATAAAAGACTAAAAAGCCTGCTCAAGTGTCTTTTCCATTACAAGGCAACTGCTCCAAATATATATATATATATATATATATATATATATATATATATATATATATATGTTTTAATTGCCAAAGAAGACAAGCTCCAAGAGGGTAGATAAAATAAAATTAGTTCATAGCTCTCCATCCATCCCTCCCGCCCAGGAAAACCTGCAGCTCCGCCCCGAGTTCATCAAAAACAAGTCTTGGATTCGTCCATTTTCCCCTCCAGACCCAGCTGGCACCAGCTACAGGCCACCGTCCATTCGCTCCGCAAGTATCGATCGAGAGCCTCCGGCGTACGAAGCAGAAACCCCTGCCATCATCAGCATACCTTTCCATAAAGCACACACCCTGTGAGCAAATGGTGATGCTACGGGAAAATACGGAGCAGGGGGTAAAGGAGGCGGTGGGTGGAGTTAAGTCACAAATTTAGATAGAGTGAAAATTGCCAGTGTTTTTTACATCCCTAAGGGACTTTAGGTTCTCTATGCTTCAAATTTCAAAAACTTTTAAAACATATTGCCGTAAGGAATTTATTCAAAGCACCTACGACAGGAAAATCATGTCATTCACTCCAGTCCTTTGGGCTGTGTATCCCAGCCCTCTACCCCTTGGCTGTGTGTTGAGGAGGAAGTGGAGAGATCTACTGCAGTGTTTTTCAACCTTTTTTGGGCAAAGGCACACTTGTTTCATGAAAAAAATCACGAGGCACACCACCATTAGAAAATGTTAAAAAATTTAACTCTGTGCCTATATTGACTATATATAAAGTAATTCTCTTGAATAGGAATCAAATAAACACAAAGAAAGTATTTTATAATTACTTTATTATGAAATATTAAGTAAACAAAATAGTGAAAAATTATAAAATTCTTGTCTTGTCTGCACCTACGGCACACCAGGCAACATCTCGCAGCACACTAGTGTGGCGCGGAACAGCGGTTGAAAAACGCTGATCTACTGAATCCAGAGGAAAGCATGGACACGCCAAACGGGGCTGTTGGCGGCCAGTGGCATGGGTCTGGACCCTGCCCATCTAAGACTAGAAGCAAACAGGGTCTAAGGCTAGAAGCAAACAAACAGCGTGTGCCTCTAACTGGGGTGGGGGTTATGGTGCTGCTAGAGACCACGCCCCCATCCTTGGCCTCTTGTCTTCTCAACTTCCTACCCAACCTCCTGTCCTATGGACATCCTCCATATCCTCCATCCAGTGTCCAGACTCTTGGCTGCGTACGCTGATCTCCTGGGGGTTCTGCGACCCCGCTCCTCCATGGATGGACCTGAGGGCTGCTCTCACCTTGGCTGCTGTGAGCATGGCTGGACAAACACCAGTCCAGGCCCCGCTTCTGTTCCCAGAAGCGGAACTGCTGGCTTGCATGGCACCACACACTCTGTGAGGCCCACGGGTACCCATCCTGGGCAGAGTGGCTCAGGAGCCTGGTGAGACTTTTGAGGGGCCGAGGGGGAGTCCAGGGGGCCGAGAACCCGGACCCAGTGATGGTGACAGCACGCCCCGCCCTCAAGGATGTGGTCGCCTTGCTAGAATACGTCCATGACAGTGTTTGCAGCCCCTTGTCCCAGGTCCAGGGATGCCGACAGCTCCCCCTCCCCACCCTGAGTCTGCCCCCCACTTCCCTGCTCCTTCTGCTCTTTCCAGGAGTCTTTTCCCTGAGTATCCAGTAAATAGACACTCACCAGTTCTCTCTCAGTGATCAGAGGAGCCCTAGAGCACATGTGTCAAACATAAGGCCCGCGGGCCAAATCCAGCCCGCCAGGCCTTGCAATGTGGCCCGCACCGCGCTGTCATCACTGCACTCGCTGTCAGTTTATGACATTGTCAGTTTATGACTGTTCAGTAAACCATTCGGCCCGCGATTTAGGCTGGATTTTAGATTTTGGCCCCTTCTCTGATTGAGTTCGACACTCCTACCCTAGAGCAAGGGACAGTGACGCCAGCACTGCCTTGGGAGGGGCCGCCTGGCTGTGGATGCCACAGAGCGGAGCACCATCCCCTCCGACCACACCTGATGGCAGACCCGGTTCGGAGAGGGGAGACCTGGCGTCAGGAGAAGCTCGGAGCCTCCCTCCCGGCCATGGCCCCCTCCTTCCATAGCAGGTCAGGGACCGTTTTTGCAGGAAGGAGGCCCGTCCTCGGAGGAGCTCCCTGCCCCCCAAAACCCTCCGAGAAGCTGAACCGAAGAACTCAGGTTGACTCACTCGCAACTGTTGAATGAGACACACCCTTCTCCTCGGCGCAGCTGGTCGCCGGAGTCCGCACCCACACGCCGCAGCCTGGAAATCAAGCCCATTCTTCAGGAGCCTCCCCCACCCACGTCCCCAGCTTTCATTTCTGCTTACCCGGGAAGCGGCGAGCGGGGCACGCTCATCGGCGGTCTGTGAAAACAAAGTCCCCGGGATCTATGATTACAGAAGAGGAGGCTCCTTCCTGCGATCCCAAAGCTGAGAGAGGGGTGGCTGGCCCGGTCTGGACCGCCAGCCAGCCACCTACCCACCCACCCCATGAGCCTGGCTCCATGGCAGGAGTCAGGACAGGGGGTGGGAGGGATTCTCAAGGGCGGCCAAGAAGCCCTTATCTCGCTCCAGGCCATCTGCCCATGAAGGTGACATCGGAGGGGGAATGGCAATGAGGCCGCGGGTCCCCAGACAGCCGAAGATGCGGCTCTTTATTACGGAGTCTAAGTGACTGCAAACGGGCCATTATCAAATCTCCTCGGTGACAGAGCGCCGTGTTGAAAGGAACAAATAAAAATAAGTACATTAAGCGCAATAAATCACAGGGCCCTGTCTCGGAGACCCATTATCCCCGGGGGATTACGGGACTGCCCGCCTCCCTGCCTTTCAGCAGACGGGAGCCTGGTCTCCCCACCATTGTCTTAATATTGCAGCCATTACTCTCGGCGCCTCCAAGAGCCTGCTGCTTCTCTGTAGTTCTGGGCGGCGAGGGCATAATTTGTTTTATGATTTGCTTGGGAGGGTAGCTGTTTTAGATTCATCTTTAAGAGATACACATTCAGTAATCGCAGCCAAGAGGCCCTGCTTCAAAACAGGCCCTGGCCCTGTCATCGCTGGCAGCATCCATGTGGCCACGGCCGTAGCAACCCAGAGGGTACCCACCCATTTACCAGGAAGGCCAGACTGCTTCTTGTGGGGGATTGGGGGGACCCAGATACCCAGCGACAGAGTTAGTCCTGGTTAAAGAGCCACTGAATCATGTGGAAGGCAGACTGGGCTGGAGAGAGACAGCAAGAGGCAGGAAGGCAGGGGCCTGGGTTTCGCCATGACGTTGGTATGACCTTGGTCAGGTCCTCTGACCTCCAGGGCGGAAGTATCTCCTCCACCTGCCTCTTTGGAGGCCTCACGATTCTGCACTTCCATGAGCTGCAGAGGGACCGTGAAGAACCTTAGGCCAGATGATCCTTCTATTTCCTCCTCTTCCTCAACAAGATCCTTACAAAACGCATCGTAAGGCAACACCAACCCACGAGGCAACGGTCTAAGTCTTAGACTCTAAGACATCTCCCTCCAGCGGGCATCTGCCCTTGCGGAAACCTTCCCTCCGGCCCCGCATTCCCTGAGAGGCTGTTCTCCAGGGCAGCTCATCGCAAATACTGTGAACAAGTCCGCTCCCGATTTCATCCTCCTCCAGCAAGTGGAGGAAAGACGGGTACGGAAGGACAGAAGGTGCCGGGCCACACCGCCACAGCATCCCCATTGGAAGCGAAGGAGCCGAGAATCCCCTTCGCTGGGCTGCAAGTCTCAGAGGCAGACCCCTTCCTGCAGCCAATTACCACGTCTGATGCAACGCTTCCAGCGCGGCACTGCGTGAGGCAGCCACACAGCAAAACTGGTCCCAGAACTTCATCACCCGCCCGAGAGGCACCGACATAAAACCGCCCAGAGCCGCCCAACTCTCCAAATACTCTATTAAAGAACTCGGATTACAAAAAGGCAAAAAAAAAAAAAAAAAAAAAGTGGCAGTATCTCCGTGTTAAAAATGAAGCTGGGTTTTATAGATCATCAAAGCCCTCACGTGGCCCAGCCCCTGGGAGCGGCGTAAAGCGGATTCCTTCCCGCCACGCGGTTCTGCCGGCTGTGCAAAACCTGGTGCAACAACCCAATAAATACCCAGCGCGGTTAGAGCAGGGCTGCTTTCGGGGAGACAGCAAGAGGTGAGACGTCGGGGAGACAGCCGGGGTTTGACCACCGTTTCTTGCTACTTGCATGTTTCTGCCAGCTCACCTTGGGGTGAGAGGCTTACCTTCTCTGATGAGTTTCCTGTAGCTGCTGTAACCCAACACCACAAAGCTGGGGGCCGAAACAATTGTTGTTGCAATAATAATGTTATTGTTGTTGTTGCAATAATAACAGTATCAAGGAGGTAGTTGCAAAGAAGGTAGCTTTGCCTGCAAACAGAATAGAGAGCGAGCTGGGAGACATCCCAACTAGGTTGCAATCAGCCAGGCCATCCCGCTGGGAGGTCCAGTGCCCAGCTCGGTACCAGACAAGCAACAGCTGGGTGGCAGTTAAACAGGTAAAAGAAGGAATGACACAGAGTAGTGACGTGGAAGGCATGCAGCCCAGGAAACGGATCCAGCTGATGGGGATAAGATCTACGTAACAGCCGAAACCAGTGTGGCTCAGTGGATGGAGCGTAGGCCTGCGGACTGAAAAGCCCCGGGTTCGATTCCGATCAAGAGCATATACCTTGGTTGCGGGCACATCCCCAGTAGGAGGTGTGCAGGAGGCAGCTGATCAATGTCTCTCTCTCATGGATGTTTCTAGCTCTCTATCCTTCTCCCTTTCTCTCTATAAAAAATCAATAAAATGTATTTTTTTTAAAAGATCTACCGTATTTTCCGACATATAAGATGACCGGGCATATAAGACGACCCCCCTAATTTTACAGTTAAAACATAGATTTAGGCCTATATTCGCTGTATAAGACTACCCCCCACTTCCGAGGTAACACCAGTTCTTTTTTTAATAGACCGCCTCTCTGACTCTGGCCAATCTGAGCAGGCTTTTTTTCATTTCAAAAGTCGTCTTATTCGCCGGAAACTACAGTACATAACAGAGTGAGACTTCTGCAGAGCTTGGAGCATCTCAAGGAAAACACGCAGCTACGCACACATTCTGACAGCCACTGTGCAAAAGGAAGCCGGAGACCCCACATCCTTTAAACCAGGGTTGTTTCCATTTGTTTTGTAGCTTCCTTTCCACGCACGTAGTTGGGAGAAGGCATTCTGAAAACATCCTTAACCTCTGCCCCAGGGAACCTCTTTTGAATATCAAAATGCAACTCGTGAAGACAAACCAATAAAACGACCACAGAGCCCCACGCTCTCCATGAAAGATTCAAGAGCCGGGAACGGTATCTCAGGATTTGCATCCACGCGGTGCCCACTGGGCAGAGCAAGTCAGGACTGGGCAGGCGACCGGCCCGGTCAGACAGCCTAAGGGTGGCGCTCCCCGCGCACGTCCGCGGTCAACTTGCTCCTTGTTTCCAGAGAACCCGGAACTCAGGTCAAACGCTCACATTCCCCCAAGGGCTCCTAATTGAAAAATCACACAGGGCAGGTCATGCGTCAGGTCCGCATGCTCATTCCAAACCATGTACTGGGAATAGTGACACCTGTCACCCCGGGGCATCTGACATCACCCAGGAGGATGTCGCTCAAGTGCATTCTCGGTGGGAGTGGCTTTGATCTGCAGGTTGAGGGTAGGAACAGGTGATGGACCTTGGAGGTGGAAAAGTACAGCTCAGGGAGTGAGTGATGGGTTGAATGGTGTCCCCCAAGAAAGATATGTAGGAGTCCTATCCCCAGGACCTCGGAGAATGACCAGCTATGGAAATAGGGTATTTTCAGAGGATTCGAGGTAAAGTGAGGTCAGTCAGCTGGGTCCTAATCCAGTATGATGGTACACTTATAAAAAGGGGAAATTTGGGCATGGAGACGCGTATACAGGGGAGGCCATGGGAGGGTACACAGTGGGAAGGTGGCCATGTGGCAGGAGGGAGCCCCCTCTAAACCAAGGGGGGCCAAGGACTGCCGGCCAACACCAGAGGTTAGAAGGATGCTCCCCAAGCACCATCAGGGCGCGCGATCCTGCTGACACCTCCAGGCGCCTGAAGAGGATATCTAGCCTCAGAACCGGGAAACCGTACACTTGTTTAAGCCATCGGCTCTGTGATGTTTGGTTACAGTGGCCAGAGGAAAGGAATAAGAGAGGGTAAGCATCTTACGCAAGGTGGGCTGGCAGAAACATGCAAATAGCAATTAACTGTGCTCCGTCCAAACTGCCCCCTCCCTCACCCTAACTGGTTTGGCTCAGTGGCTAAAGCGTCAGCCTGCGGACTGAAGGGTCCCAGGTTGGATTCTGGTCAAGGGCATGTACCTTGGTTGTGGGCACATCCCCAGAAGGGGGTGTGCAGGAGGCAGCTGATCAATGTTTCTAACTCTCTATTATGGTACACTCCAATTCAATCTGACCTTGTCCTTATAAGAAGAGTGCTTAATGAAGTATAATGAAGGAGCTTTATTTTTTTTTAATATATTTTATTGATTTTTGTACAGAGAGGAAGGGAGAGAGATAGAAAGCTAGAAACATCGATGAGAGAGAGAGTCATCGACCAACTGCCTCTTGCACACCCCCTACTGGGGATATGCCCGCAACCAAGGTACATGCCCTTGACCGGAATCGAACCTGGGACCTTTCAGACCCCAAGCCGATGCTCTATCCATTGAGCCAAACCGGTCTCGGCAATAATGAAGGAGCTTTAGGAGACACTGATGCCCCTGAATTCTATGGGGAAATTATATATATATATATATATATATATATATATATATATATATATACACACATACATACATACACACACAAGGTCTGTGCAGAAAACCACTTAGGAATTACTCACTCCAAACTTCAGGATCTCAGGGGAAGTACAATACCATGATCCTCAAGCTTTCTTTGAATTCTGAAATTTGAAGAACCTGTACAATTGTTTTTTTTTTACCTTGCCTATTTTTAGGCTGACATTTAACGTTTTCATCATAAACTAAATCATTTCTACAGACGTAATGTTCAGCATATCATAAACATTTACCTTTTAAAATAAAATTTCACATCACATTTTTAAATGGGATCTAGCAATCTGATACCCATCATTAATTTTTAAAATTCAAGAGCAAATTTTTTTTGGTTTTTTTGGCTTTTTTTAACTCTGGAAATGTTAGATCGTTCCTTACCAGGAGAAAGGGGCCAGAATGCCCAGATTCTAGCACCAAGTTTAACCAGGGAAAAGCAAGTGCAGAGAGGGCAGCCTGGGGTGCACCCTTCAGAAGGTTCCCACACACCAATTTCAAACAGTTCCTTTTGACTGGCGTTCCTTGAGGTTTTTATACCCAGAGCAATGTACCAGGGAGTAAGATCAGTGTCAGGGAAGACATGTGACTTTATAAGACGGGGAAGAGGTGACTATGAAAAGGGAGGCGGGAGGAGGACTGTGGACCTGGTAGGGTTGGTCTCAGGCCCATCAATTTCAAGGACAGGTCCCTGTGTGGGGCTGGAAATCTGAAAACCGATTCCCTTAAAACTTTCTGTACCAGCACACTCCGTGGAAAGTCTTCATGCCTCCCCAGGGGTTCGCAAATTCCAGGGTCAAGAGGCCTGGGACAGAGTAGATTACGGGACAGAGATTAAGAGAAAACTGTCTGGACACAGAACTGGCTTCCACTCTCTGGCTTTGTCCCTTGGGCAAATACCCAGGTCTCTGAATTGGTTTCCTCGCTTATAAAATGAAACTGCTGCCGAAACCGGTTTGGCCCAGTGGATAGAGCATCGGCCTGTGGACTGAAGGGTCCCGGATTCGATTCTGGTCAAGGGCATGTACTTTGGTTGCGGGCACATCCCCAGTAGGGGGTGTGCAAGAGGCAGCTGGTCGATGATTCTCTCTCACTGATGTTTCTAACTCTCTATTCTTCTCTCTTCCTCTCTGCAAAAAATCAATAATATATATATATTTTTAAATAATGAAACTGCTCAGCTCAGAAAGCATCATTCATGTAGATCATGTCCCAGAGACATCGAGTCCATGGGAGCCGTCACTGTTACCACCATTACTACTGTGGCCTGTTATTTTAAGTACTCTTAACCACAACTTGCCAAGAAAGAGTCCTTTCCTATGTCATTCTCTGGCTCTCATCTCCCTCACCTATCAGAGCCCCAATTTCCAATGAGAACAAGGAGCAAAGGAGACAGAAAGTTCATGGAAAATGGCCTCGGGGGATGAGTGAGCAAGCATTTGCCTTTGCTTCAGAGCTTCTGCAAACTTTCTGCGATCTCTAGACAGTACTGGAAAGTGAGAGACGGTGGCCCCCTCTCCGTGGTATTACTTTAGCAAGCACCACCACCATCCTCAGGGGTGAGGAGGCAGTTCGAGGGAGAGAGGGGAGGAAAAAATGGAGAAACTCTAAATAACAGCAACAATTACAATAGCTAACATGTTTGAGTGTTTTCCAAGTGCCAGCACTGTTCTAAGCACTTACACACACATTAACAGATTTAATGAGCTCAAAAATGCTGTTTCAACAGGAGTTATGGACAAACCGAAGCAGAAGAAAAAGGAAAATGTCAAAAACGAAGACCCAGAGAGTGTATCCCTCCGTGGGCATGAAGTGGGACCATCTCTGGAAAAGCAGCAGGGCTTCCTGAACCACGTAGCCCGTGCCCATGCCAAGTGCAAGTTCATAAAGCTTTGCCAGCGCCTGAATCACACAAACTCTGCCCAGGGTTCATCTGCCACTCCTCCGTGATTCATTAAGCAAACCTAGTCATGCAGCATCAATGCCTGGCGTGCAAGGGCTGTGTAATAAAAACCCAAATGGACCTCACAAACGCTAGAGACAGGACGAAATATTCCAACATAAACACATGGCTATCCAGAGTCGAGTCTCTGGGCACTGCTGCTGAGCTTCTGCACACATTTATCCAGTTCTCCCTAGCCGCTCCTCATCCTGACTGATAATTTCTCATCAATTAGAACTGCCATTCTACACCAGGATCCCTAAGAATGGGGAGTGGTACTAAACCTAGTGAAAAGAAACCATGGCCAGCGTTGCCATCAGCATCTAGGGATGCGCAGTGTAGCCAGGATGAATCAAACACTTGAGGATAATACCTGAAAGAGAGATATGCTTTGGATTATCTGATGATGACTGCCAAGGACTGATTTTCTTAAAAGTCTAAGAAGAGAATTAAGAAGAGGCCGAAGATCTGAGAAAATGAGAAGAGCAGAGGGAAGACTACAAAACAGAAGAGAGGGGGATGTGAAGGTGGTGGCAACAGAGTAGCTGAGATTGCACAGACCAAGAGAAGGGGTCGTGACAGGGTACAAAGGGTCCTCAAGTTTCTCCTCCCCCTTCAATATTCAGCCTTAAGGATTTGCATAAAGACAGATTTCTTCGTCTGGAAAGAAGGCGAGAGCTCCTCCTCCTCCATCTTCACCACCACCTCCACCACCAGGTCACCTCCCTCTCCACCACCACTTCCACCTCCAGGTCACCTTCATCCCCACCACCACCTCCATCTCCAGACCATCTCCATCTCCACCATCATCACCACCTCCACCACATTCCTTGAAGACATCTCTGTGCCCCAGGGAAGGCTCACCACCATTCTGGTCATTGGCAAAGGGGCACACATTCATTAGGTTCCGGAATACCTTCAGAAGCTTATTCACATCCCACCATGTACCCCTGAAGCACAGTGTAGTACTTAGTTTCAGCAGGAAAGGGTTTTATTATGCCTGGAAAACAAATTCAATGAAATCTAAAATCGCCTCCACCACCATCACCACCATCTCCATCCCTGTCGCCATCCCCACCTCCATTTCCACCTCCCTTACCACCACCACCACCACCATCTCCACCACCACCATCCCCATCGCCATCACCACCTCCATTTCCACCTCCCTCACCACCATCACCACACTCTGGGAAGACAGCATGTTCCAAGCACATGGTGAAACCCTGAAGATTCCCCAGAGACACCAGATGCGGTCTCCACTGAAAGGCTCCCACACTCTGGCACGACAGCAGCCGGGAAGAACCGGGCATCCGGTGCTGAGCGGGCAGCAGCAAAGCCAGGACGAGGTCCCGGTGCGATCCGGCACCAGCATCAGGAAAAGATCGGAGGAAGGGCCACCTGAGCTGGGCTTTGAAGGAAAAACAGACGTGTCCCCAGCAGTGAAAGAGGAAGAGCTTATCAGGCAGGAGAGACCAGGTGCACAGCTTGGCAGGCTTTGGGGGAAATAACCAGGAAGGAAGGAAAATAATGAGTTAGCGATTGGTGACGCAGGGAAGGGGGGGCAGGCAGAGGCAGGGCCCAGCTCATCACACGCTTCGAGTGCCCTGATAAGAAGGCTGGATGTTTTCCAGTGGCCGATCGTGAGCCGGTGAGGATCCACACACAGAACGTTCTAGAAAAACCTTCGTTCTTTAAAGATTAAAAAAACATAGAGACTAGCTGTGAGGGATTGGGCCATCCAATTTTTAAAATTCTGTTATCCAGAATGGCTTACTCTCTGATTCTCGAAAAAGTGTGTTCTGTAATCTCTCATCAAGGCCGTCCAAGGGCAGAGAAACGCCCGCCATGGATGCCCACACAGGCTGCGTGTTTAAGGTGACTTGGAGCCCAGATGCCGGAGCCCCAGCCGCTTTGCTCTGAGCTCCCTCACAGCTGCTTCTGGAACCACTCAGGAGGAAAACAAAAGAATGTTCTCTACTCTGTCCCTCATTGGGTGCCATCCAGGGCTAGGCAAACAGTTGTTCTCTAACCCTGGGTGCCTGTGAATGAACTCCCAAGGAGAGAGGCTCCAGGGAGTCTATCTCCACCCAAGCACCATCCCGGGGCCGGCCAAGCCAAGGGCGAGAGGGCTATTTTCAGACTGGCTGCTAGTTAGACTTTATTCTAAGGAGGTCCATTTTCAGTGGGCCTTCCATACCGGTGACTGATGGGAGGAAAATTCGGGAGCCCCCCTCAGCTTGCACCCCGCTGGACAGATCTAGCCCAGGGGCCTTCAAAATATCACATATGGCCGAAACGAGTTTGGCTCAGTGGATAGAGTGTCGGCCTGCGGACTGAAAGGTCCCAGGTTTGATTCCGGGAAAGGGCATGTACATTGGTTGCGGGCACATCCCCAGTAGGGAGTGTGCAGGAGGCAGCTGGTCGATGTTTCTCTGTCATCAATGTTTCTTAGCTCTCTATCCCTCTCCCTTCCTCTCTGTAAGAAAATTAATAAAATATATTACATTCAAAAAAGTCACGTATGAACTCACACAAAAGCCTGTTCAGTGACCTCCCAGCTTCAAGCTCTCCTCCCTCCAATGTGCCCCCGATACCGTTACGAGGTCCATCTTCCTAAAACAGAGCTTTCCGTAGATAACACACCATCCTCCTGATCACATCACCCTGCCTTCAGAGCCCACAGCCCCAACCTAGTGAGTCAACTGCATTGCCAATTCCTCGCTAGCACAAACCCAAGCCGGCTGATTCTACACCCCAAAAATACACACCCGTGCGCTGTCGATCAAACCTGGCCGTGCCACCTCTCTGTGATTCTCCCATTCAAATTTTAATTATCCCATGTCCAACACCTCAGCACAAAGCCTCCCTCCCCTGAGTTTAAACAGCTAAAATAAGCTCCCACCCCTGATTTCCCATCAAAGCTCAGCTCCGACAGTCCACAACCATTAATTGCACTGCCTCATCGACTCTATTGTTGCTCTGAGCTGTTCATTTGAGTCTTCTATTGTTGCCTAACTTATCACACAATTTTCTACCATCTCTGCAACTATGTGGGCAAGGACGGGAGGCTTTCGATGCAATTTAATAAATGTTTATTAAAGGATTCCTCCGTGTTAGAAGCGAGCGTGGCGGGATGCTCCCATAGATACGAGGACGGGCGTCACCCCAGCCACGGTTCTTAAGGAGCCGACACGTGAGTGAGGGAGTAAGGATGCAGATACTGGCAATGCCACGCACAGGGCAGGGGGCAGGCACAGCCCTTGGAGTAATCCCTCCTCTCACCCTGTTCTTCCAGCACCCAGTCACCAAGGCGCAGGTCTCCGCTCTCCTCTGACCCTTCAAATGTTATGCTACCCGCCACCCGGTGCCCACTGCTCTCCGTTAGCTGTTCATTCGCCCGCCCAGACAGGGCTGCCAGATGGGTGGCAGGTGCTCTCGTCACGTGTGTGCTCCTGATGTCAAGCAGGGACCTGCACAGAGCGGTTCGGTGAGCAGTGGCTCCATCAAAGAGACAGTGTACAGAGCCCGTGGCAGGAGGGAGAGGTTCCGACCCGGCAAGACAGGTGAGAGGATGGGGAATCCACTCCAGCAGAGGGATAGCAGTAACAAGACAATAGGCTAGAGGCAGAGAAAACCTTCCAAGGGGGTCCCAGGACATACACACAGTGAAGCAGAGACATGAGGGAGCGGGGATGAGGTCAGCGTCCAGTCAGCAGGCTACGTGGCGAGTCCCGGCACCATGCTTCGCGGCTGGGTGACCTGGGCAAGCCTCGGCTGCCACCTCTGCAGAGCGGGCGTGGGAGACCAGCCGCCTGCAGGGGCTGCTGTGAAGATGAAATGCACAAAATGCTCAAATGGAAGAGCGCCTGGCACCAAGGACGCAGTTGAGAACTGTGCCTCTGGGGTGGAACAGACGGAAGGAGGGTGTGTGGGAGGCAAGGGAAGGAGGCAGAGGATGGACCCCTGACAGTGATGGGGTGTGAGAAGGCACAGCCAGGCTGCCCACAGTGCACAGGAAGCCTGAGTTCTGGCCCTCCTCCCACCGGGGTCATTCTCTTGACCTCCCGGCCTTAGTCTCCACAGCTGTGAACGGAAGCTATTGGTCTTGTGGGGCTCCATGTTCCCCACCCCCCAACCCCCAGCGCTGGTGGTGTCTCAGCTCTGCATTACCCAGAGAAGGCCTCAGGGAGCACTTACAATCCTGAAAAGCCCAGATGGGGAGGATTCACACCAACAGCGGAAGGGGTCAGAGTACCCGCATCCTTCCCTCCCTGGACTCCAGTGCCCTTCATCCTCCTGACACGCGAGCCCCGCCTCTCGCCTACATCTGCAGCCACATCGTCTCATGTAACTGTCACCACCAGCTCTGAAATACTATCATTAACCATCCATCCTAAGCTTTGCTGCATTTCAAATGCTTTTCAAGTCACTTCTTTTTTAAAAACAAATATTTCTTTTTTACTGCATTTTAGAGAGAAGAGAGGGATAGAGAGATAGAAACATCAATGGTAAGAGAGAAACATCGACTGGATGCCTCCTGAATGTCCCCTTCTGGGGATCAAGCCCACAACCCAGCAATGTGCCCTGATCTGATATCGAACCAAGATCTCTTGGTTCCTGGGTCGACACTCAGCCACGGAGCCACACGGGCTGGGCTCAAGTCACTTTCAAAACAACCTGGCACATGCATTTGAACATGGTTTAGATCACAACTCCTCCCCTCAAGCCAGAGAGGTCCAAATCCCTACAGATGCGGAGGGAAAAAGCACTCTGGTAGTGTGCTTCCCTTGCCTTTTTACAAAGCCTTCCGTGTCTGAAACACAACAATGGTCCCTAAGAGAACCCACTTGCGGATCTGAAATGTCCTTCACATTTTTAAAATGACAGCTTCCTGCACAGGCCTCAAGGCATCCAAGTCTGTACACCCGCAGGAATTCCCTCACTTCTCCCTCCCCCATCACCCTGAAAGCATGGCCACTCCGCATTCATTCATGAAACAAGCCATCCTGCCCAGACACAGTACTTAGGAAGAGTGGACCCACTGAGCACAGGCACCCAGCCTGGAGGCGGGACGAGGGCCACCTGCTTCTCCCTCTGCCTGAGCCTCCTCCGCTGGCTTTGGAAGCAACCACGAGAGATGCCATTCCCAGGTGAGAGCTGACGTCAGTCAAGGAGGCTGGTACACAAACAGTGTTGGCTTAAGGATCTACGGGATGAGGAGAGATGGTTCCCGGTTAGCCACAGAGAGGTGAACCGTCCTCAGTGGTAACAAAAGATGCAGCCAAGGCAATCCCAACCACAGAATGACTCCGAAGAGCCCAGGATTCCCTGCTGAATTTAAATTAAAATTTAAAAAAAGGATGAAATCCCCAGATGCCCATGTTCTGCGGTAAGTCCTCCTAAGTCTGAACGCTACCATGGAGAGCTAGAAAGATCAGCATGCTCTTTCTTCCCAATTGGCCTCGGTCCTTCAGGGAGAAAAAGCTATGCTGAGAGCAAAACCTTCCCCGGCAGGCAGGGCTCCATCTCCATCTGCCGGTCCAAATCACAGCCCCTTAATGTGACGAGAGCGGCTAAAATTATGGGTGAGACTGCACTTTCCATTCTGGCCGAGGCCTGTGATTATCTACAACTCCAGGTTGCCCAAAATTACCTCTGCAGCCTTAAATGCCTCACATTTTTATTTCATTCCTAGAACAAATCCTTTTTTGGAAACTTTCCTAAGAGATAAAAGAACCAAACAGCAAAAAGCCCTAGATATTTCAGCTGCGGGGAAGAGCCAGGAGGCAAGCATGATGTTGAGGGTTTTTTGTGTGTCTGTTTTGTTTTTTTTCATGTCTCATGCATATCACCTCTACTATAACTTTAGGAAGAGCAAAATTAACCTCATGTCTCTGCAATGATAAAGTCTCGGAATCCTGGGAACGTACCTGATTCACTGTATGAACCACCCTTGGCCTTGATATATTCTTAGAAGAATGTGAGGGTGGTTAGGGAACTCGCACAGGAGGGTGGTTATGAGCGCTGTCTCTGGGAACAGCAGTAGTTAAAGTGAGCAATCTGACCCAAGTACGTAAGAGACATGATGTGGCGGGTCAGTGGTCACGGATGGTCTGTAACTACTGCACTTGTTTCTGTGTTTCAGATAGCAGGCTCCTTGGCACGTGGCCTAGTGAGTTGTTTGCTAAAACACTTGAAAAAGTTTCTCCTTGGTTTGAATGTAATCAGCGAGGCTCCCAAAAGCATCCATCATGATTGTGTTCATCGAATAACTTCAAATGCAACTAGCCCTTCCGAAAAGGCAGGCTCTAAATCCCTTTTGTTAAATAAAAACCTCATGCACCCCAAACAATTACTTACTTTAAATGATTTGCTTTGCTGTTAAGATCGGATTTTATATGCCAAACTCTCCTAAAATAGGGCTTTCTTATACTTAGCTTCAATCGTGAAATAATAATGTAACAAACCTTAAATTTACATTGTACTTAACTTCGAATTGCCTCTTTCCGGGAGGCCCGTGCCAGAGTGGTGAGTAGCCTTCTCTTGAGCAACTCGGGTGTATTGGGAGGCACGGAATTACGTCCATTTGCATTCCTCCTGCCTTGTGCGTCCACACGATTGCTTTTCTGCATCTATGCTTCTTCCAAACATCCTTCCCTACACCCTCGCCCAAGAGCCCCCCTCCCCTCCTAAGCTAAGCTCCCAGGACAAATGAAAGAGTTTCCCCCTTCCCATGGTAGAGTCCGGGCTTTGCAAAATAGCAAAAGGTCAAATCAGCTTTTATCAACTTAATTGGGGGGGGGGGGGGGGGATTACAATGATTTAGCATGCTTTTTATCACAAAGCATTTAACTCTCAAGTGGTCCTCCGGGAACAATGTAACATTCCAGAACCAACAGGTTTGCACAATACAGGAAGTCTGGCTGCTTTTAGGTGTGAATGACCTTATACATCAGAGAGGCTCGGATGCTGTCTGCATCATACAGACTCTTCCCCCAGCCTTGGAGATTTCTTTTCTTCAGCACGGCATCCTTACAATGTTTTATGTCTCAAGGTACACAACGCCTTTCAAATGGCCAGATGGTTTCCCGATGCAGAGCCAGAAAGCTAGGAATAGTCCAAGCTTTGCCCCTCAATAGCTTAAGCAAGGCCTTTCCCTCTCTGGGCCTCTAAATTCCTAGTTACCAGACCAAAATAATAATAATAATAGTTATTATTATTATTATTACTTAATGTAGACAGACAGGCTTAAGCACAGAAAGGCCAAGAAGTATTCTAAGGCCACACAATATGTTAGCAAAGAATGAAGCAACACACCCTTGCCTCCCACTCAACACAAGGAAGGATGGTAAAGACCACACACACACACACACACACACACACACACACACACAGGCTTCTTTCACCCCCAGTCCTGGCTCCCGTTTCTGAAAACCTAAATATACTCGGCCCTGGAGATTGCCGCTGCCACGGTGATTTTCCATTCTCTCTAATACCCTCTGGCGGTTACGCTGTTGATTTTCTTCCTCGCCACACAGTTTCCTCATTCCACAAGACACATGCACACACATACCCATCCTGGAAGTGATAAATCTCCTCCTTTTTCAAAGGCAAAAAGAAAGAAAGAAAGAGAGAGAGAGAGAGAGAGAGAGAGAGAGAGAGAGAGAGAGAGAGAGAGAAGAAAGAAAGAAAGAAAGAAAGAAAGAAAGAAAGAAAGAAAGAAAGAAAGAAAGAAAGAAAGAAAGAAAGAAAAAAGTTGAGGCCAGAACTGAAGTGATTCAAACACAGGAACCTTGTCTGAGTGTTAAATATGACCATAACTCTACCCAGAAGCACATCTGACAAGACGGAGTTTGTTCTCAGGGAGGATCCTTCCCCAACGATATATCATTTGCCGGTAACATTGTCATTTCTCCTGCTGCTGCATCATCACATAATGAAAGCCCCGGATGGAACCCACGTACACGAGGGCAGACGGAGGGTGCTTAAGGGAGCTTTTCTTTATTGGCATGGCTAACAGTTTGTTCAAGAACAGGCAACACGTTACACGTAGATGAATAAAGGGCAAAAAAAAAAAAAAAAAAAGTTTTCTTTTTCTGTTTCTCATAACAATGTGGGATGGGGAGTACATCTTATCCATCCACTGTTCTCGCCACCATTTGAATACACAGAGCATGCCGCTAAGGTACAGCGCTCGGCATGGAATCCTTTTAAATGATTTCCCTCTGACATCAAGCTCACTTCCCTCCCAAACATCCCGTCTTGCGGCCACACTGACTACTCCTGGCCCCCATTCACACGGCACGCCTGAAGGTCTCCGTGCGGTTCCTCCTGCCTTTTCCTCTCTACCGACCCGGCGATATCAAACCCACCCTTTGAACAAACCTGTACAATAGCACGCAGCTCGTATAACGGTTCAAATGCCTGCCTCCCTGAAAGGCTGTAAACTAAACATGGAATCTCTGGAGCCTCCACACAGAGCATGGGATCGTGATTATTTGTTGAGTTAAAAGAAAAAGAAAAAAAGAGTCCTCTACAATACATTTCAGTGCGCCTTAACTTGACAGACTGCCGCCTGCGGCCCTCCAAATATCAGAATGGTCAGAGGGGAACCGAGGCCTCTCAGGGTCGAATGCTCCCGGGCGGAGCAGCCACGCCTGGTCAACACTGGTGGGTCCTGGGTGGTGGCTGTGATGCAGAGGTGTCCTCAAGGCCAGCCTCCTCCCTCAAGGTCTCCCTCTACCCCTGCCATCTGGCTTCCCTGAAATTCACCAGACTTCATCCTGCCTCAGGACCACGGTATATCTCCTCTCCACGACCAGTTTTCACTGGTCGATGCTCAATGGCAAATGTAATAGTGTTTTCCCGTTCCAATCTCTTACCCCTCGGCTAGACTGCACCTGTGAGAATCCATCTATAAAGCCTTAATAGCAGAAATAAAGCTTTATGCTGACCATTTTCCCTAGACCACAACAATCGCTCCCCACAAACCACCTAACTATGCACTAAACACCGGGGTAAATGGCCAAAACCACCGTAGGGCGGGCCCCAGAGTTCAGGGAGACAGAATAACTCAGGCAGGTGCACAGGTTCCAAACGCCGAGTCTAATACCACGTGTCCACGAGCTGGGTTGGGTCTTCCAACTCCACGAAGACCTAAATCTTGGCAGCATCTGCCCTTTGTAGTGCCAATATTCTAAATGGGGTCGTCTCTTCTTGGACTCTACCTCTTACCTGTCCTGGCTGCCCACCTCTGGCGTCAGCTCTGAGGAGCCCTGCCCACTGTGGATAAGGTGAGCCTAGGCAATGGGGCTTTGGTTCTTCAGCAAAATAGGATTATCTTCCAATTCTGCAGGAGGAACGCTAGGCATTAATGACGTCATACGGTTGACCATGCAGACCTGGACATTAACTATTCCATACTGTTAGCAGGGTAACTGTTATCAAATGTCATAGTACATCTGTAGACAGCTGACTCTTGGAACCCACACTGGGTTTAGCGAAACCCACCCACGCACAGTGGAAAATCAGCGCGTCACTTTTGACGTGACAGTGGGCGGTTCGCATCCGCAGATCCAACCAATGGCAGGTGGAAAACCGTTATTTTTGATCCGCCATTGGGGGGAATCTGTGGTTGGGAATGTGAAGATACTGCTTTCCATCAGGGTTTGATGAATCCCCGGAAGTCATCGGGATAGGAAATGCCAATTGCATTTGCTGAAAATAAATGAGCACACAGGGGCACCCACATAGTCCAAACTGCGTTGTTCAGGGGTCAGCTGTAAACATAAGGAAAGTACTTCTAAGAGGATGCGAGAGAGAAATTTCATGTTCAGTGGGATCGAATCTGGACGCCATTTAGAACAGAGGAAACCTAGCTCTATGAAACCTGCTGAGATGTGCGGTCCAAAAATCCAAAACGGGGACTTTTGATGACCAACTGGTAGGGAACTTCAAGCTAGCATTGTCTCATGTCCAAAGAACAGAGTTTGCAGGAGGGTCTGTCTCCCAGAAATGTAGAGTGCTCACTGCCTGGCCAGTGTGGCTCGGTGGTTGAGTGTCAACTTATGAACCAGGAGATGGTGCTCTGATTCCCAGGTTACGGGCTCCATCCCCAGTAGGGGGTGGGCAGGAGGCAGCTGATCAATGATTCTCTCTCATCACCGATGTTTCCATCTCTCTCTCTTCTTTCCACTTCCTCTCTGAAATCAATAAAAAAAATATTTTTTTTTCATTGTACACTTACAGATGATAACAAAGCTTTCCAATCTCACACAACACAATAACACTAGGCAGTTCCCCTGTTCTGAGTTGCCCAAAGGACACTTTTGATGCGAGCAAGCCCAAGACCAAGCACTGGGAAACCACTCATTGATGCAAGCATGTGCTGGGTACCAAAACTCTGCTGCACACGCCCTACAGGTAGAACACAGCTCTATGCAACGTGGGCCCTTCTGGGGTTCCCATCACTGGTGGCGGAAGAGAAAACGGGTCCCCCTAGTGTCCTGCCACTGGAGGTGGCTTCCGATGGGAGACACCCCTCGCAGCTGCATCGGGTTTACAACACAAGCTGAGGAACCCAGAACCAAACCTCCACTGCCGTCCCCAGGACCTAGGGTGAGACGAAAACCTTTTGTTTCCCTGCGGAGACCCTTCTGGTTATGGCTGAAAAGGCCAAGGAATCTGCATCCTCTCACGCCAAAAAGTTAACCCACAACCTGGCCTACTTCACTAAGTGAAGGCTGCCCACACCTGTTAGCGATGACTTCCGCCTGCTGGAGAAGGATGGACCTTTGAAAACCTCTCTGTCCTACTTGGGGGGGCCAGGGGTGGTGGTTTTCCTTTCCCCGCCACTCTTGAAAACCCACAAAGGTCATAAGATCTCAATCCTGCCAGCTCTTTGGCTCACTAACCCAGTTAGCTTTCTTCCCGGCTTGGCATTGAGAGGGCCAGGCTGCTAAGAAAGGTGTGTTCTCCTCAAAGCCATTTTCACCGGCGTGAAGTGCTCTTGAAGCACAAAGGTGCACGGTGAGACCTTCCAGCCGGGTGCGGGGCTCCGCAGGCCGCTGAGTAATTCATTCATGTCACCCACCTGTGCGAGGCGAGACGAGAACGCCACCCCGTGTCCCTTTCCTAATTTAGAACCTGCTCTTACCTTAAGCCTGTGAAAGCTGACTCCTGAGGTGGGAAGACAGGAGAGCTGAGGAAAGTTAACCGGAGGTGGCAGCCTCTAGAAGTGAATAAGTAACGGTTCCCACCTGTGTCAGAGCCGGCATCAGCGGTAGGTGAAGTAGAAGCCCATCTGCCATCCCAGTCCCTCTCCCCCCAATCACGCTCTCCCCCACCCCAACCCCCCAGTCCCCATAAAGGAAGCCAGAGCCTGTGCTCTCTCTTGGGGCACTTACATAAGCCCCTGTAAAACTTCCTGTGTCATTCACAGAAAATATAAGGGGCTATTTTTGCCCCCCCCCCCGCCCCCTCCCAGATCATTTTAATGGACCGAGTGACAAAAACCACGGATTCGGAATTCAGCAGACCACTGAGGTACATCATCAGCACAGAGACAGAAAAAAGAAAAAAAAATCTACCCCTTTAAACAGGGTCACTGGGGGCGGGGGGGGGGGGGGGGGGGGGGGGGGGGGGGGGGGCGTGAAGGATAGACTCAATGTCAGAGAGACAATCTGTTCCTCCGAGGTGACCCATTTAAAATCAGACTGTTCCAGGGGGAAGCTCACAGGTTTAACAGATTTCCAACAGGCAAGACAAGCTCTGCAGAACGGAGGCTCCTTCAACAGCGCATGGAAAGGAGGTAAGAAGCCGGTGAAGAAAATAACTTCAGGATGCAAACTTTGGGGCCAGTCAGCCACCCTTCAGAGCAGTGACAGCCTACACACACACACACACACACACACACACGCACACACGCACACACGCACACACGCACACGCGCACACACACTGCCCTGATCGCCACAGACTGATCACTCATCACAAGCTGCCTTGTCTGGTAGGAGTGCCACTCCGGTTGGGCTTCCTCTCTAGACGTCGCTGCCACCCAACCACTCTGTCCCATGGAGGGACTCGCTCGCTGTGGCTGCTCACCCCAAATCCGCCTCGGCTCTCTGCAACAAGGAGCAAGGAGAAAAGTTCTTCCCAGCCTCAGGACGAGGCAGGTGGGGATCGTCCAGGAGGGATCGCTCCAAATACAGAAGGTCCTCCCTCCGCCCCAAAGCACAGGTGCTGGGGGTGAGGAGTGAGGGGTGCAGACACGACCCCTCCTGTTGCTACCGGGAATTTCCTTGCTGGCTCCCTGTTAACAGACCGTGTGCCTAGAAGACAGGCAGGCCCTGGGATGGGTCCTGGGGACAAGAGTCCGGGACTTCCACTTGCAACCACTGCAGGGCTCTGGGCCCAGGCGGCAGCGGAGGGTGAGCACACGCCCTCTCTCTGCGCCAGTCCAGGGGGTGCCAGCTACAGGTTCGGAGAACTTGTCCAGCGCTGCTCACCGGGCGCCCCGTGGCGGCTCTCGGGCACCCCGGGCACTTACCTTGGCCGTGCCCGCTGCCAGGCGGAGAGAGACCGCGGAGGAGCTGCGTGGCGCGGCGGTGGCACCGCTTAGGAGGCGACGGGGGTCCGGGTCGGGGTTCCTGCAGGCGCTGCCCTGGTCCGATCGGTGGTGCCCAGCGCACCCTTCCTCCGGGGCGGTCCCGAGCTCTGAACGCTGCGGGGAGGATTCGGGCCGCCCAAGCCGAGCTCTCTCCGGTCTTCTGCTGCCTCCGGGGCCGCTGTCTGGAGTTGCTCCCAGCCGCGGGGACTCTCCCGAGCCGGGGGCGGGCGCCCCGCACCGGCAGAGGCCTCCGTGCGCCTCGGGCTGGGTCCGGGGAGGGGACGCTGGGTTGAGACGCGGGGTGGCCGCCAGGGCTGGCTCCACCTCCCTTCGCTCCCGGCCGCTTCGCCCCTTCAGGGCAGGGCCTGTTCGCTCCCGGCCGGGAGAGGCGAGGGCAGCCGCGCCCCCAGCTTCGGGCGCCCGGGGTCCCGCGCTGCGGCGGCGGCGGGGCAGCGACAGTCCAGGCGGCCGGGCGCGGCGGGGAGTCGGGGGGAGGCTGCAGGCGGCCGCGGCGCCCCCTCCCCCCGGGCCTGCGCCGCCCGCCCGCGGCTCCGCGGGAAGGAGGCGCTGGAGAGGGCCTCGCCCTGGCCTGGGGCGCGGGGCTGGGGGCGCGGGGCCGGGGGAGGCGCCCCGGGAAGGTCACCGGAGCGGAGGCGGAGCGGAGCGCAGCGCGGTGGGTGCAGGGAACCGGAGAAGGTGGCCCCGCGCTGCTGCCGCCGGGAGCGCTCGCCGGCCTCGGCCGCCGCCGCCGCCTCCGAGACGCGCCTGCTTCTGCGAGCGCCCGGCGCTCGGAGCTGGGCGGCCGCTGCAGCCGCCTCCGGCAGCCGGGCGCCACGAGCCAGAGCCGGCGCGCGATCCCCGCCTTCCGCGCTCGGGCCGGGCGGGGGCCGCCGCGCGGGTGCTGTCGGGGGCGGGCGGGCGGGCGCTCGGGTCCGGGCTCCTGGCTGGCTCCGCCGCCGCCGCGTGCCCAGAGCGCCGGGCTCGCTCAGCAGCTGCAGTGACTGTGTGTCTGTGTCATGTCTGTGTAGCTGGGGGGGACCGCGAACCCGGGCCGCGCTCCGGAGCGGGGGCGGGGCCTGCTCCAGCCTCGGGCCCCGCCCCCACCCCGTGACGGCGCGGCTGGCCAATGGTAGGTGCCGCAGCCGCGCGAACGGAGAGGCCGCCCCCGCCGAGGCCCCGCCCTCCGCAGAGGCCCCGCCCCCTGGCTCTTCAGCCTGCTCGCAAGCAGACGGAAGCAACACCCGGATCCGGGATTCCGGCCCGGGTGAGGCTAAAAGGGTGCCAGCCCCGAGCTCCCCTTCCTTCTTCCCCGGCCCGCCTGCTCCAGGCCGCTCGGGGCTTGGCGAGCCTCGCGGAGCGAGGGGGACGGGAAGCGGGGTGGGTCCGCAGCTGCCGCCGCCGGAGAGACGCGAGCCGGCTGGAAGGGCCGTGCGGTCCGTCCGCTCTCCCTTGTACACAACGGCGGTCCCGGGAAGTAGGAAGTTTCCCCGCCTCCACCTTCTACTCGGGTCTTCCCTTCTCTCGTGTGGGGCAGCCTGAGACTGCGAGGAACCACACGGAAGGGCTTTGACAGCGTCGTTTTCGGTTCTGTATCCAAGAATCCAATCCGGCCCCAGGTTCCTTGTTCTTTCGGGAATCTGCGCTTATCTGCCAGCCTCCCCCACTCATACCCCCATGCACGTGCAGCGCACCCCCTCCCCATTTAGATTTTATTCCGCTCTTTCCCTCGTACCATCCTGCTGAATGAACCGCCGATCTCCCGTTCCAAAAGCCGGGAGTGGGGCGCCCAGAGTCCTTTCGGGGCCGTGGAACGAGTGGGTACAATCGGCTGGGCAAAGGGGTGGAGGTATTGGGGGGGGGGGGGGAGCTGGAAAGGAAACCCCGAAGAAGAGAAAGCTGAGAGGTAGGAAAAGAAAGAGGACGCGGAGGGACGGACAACTCCGACCCGGAGACCGGAGCTCCGGCACGCGATCCAGCTCCCGTGTTTTTCCTCTGCTCGGTCCCAAGGCTTCTGGGGTCCCCTACCCCCCGGGGTGTCCACCTCTCCCCAGCGGGGCGGAGCCCGCCGGGTCACAGCCTCGCCTCCAAGCACCCCTCTCATGGCCCTGGGACTCCGAGGAGCCCACCCCAATTTTAGAAAGGAGCGAGGGGACAGGAAGCAAAAGCTGAGATAAAGTGCAAGGAAGGGTGGGGAGGAGGATGAGTGCGTGAGGAGAGGGCGCCCCGCTCGGGCTGCCGCGCGGACCCCAGTCCCCAAGAGGTCAAGCTGGGAGACCTAGGGCTTCGGAGGTCCAGCCGCTGAGCTCGCTCCGGACCTGGCTCCTCCTACCTGGGTAACCTGGGTCCTCAGCCGGACCCAGCCGGGACCCTTCCCAGGCCCTTTGCTTCTCTCCAGCTCTCCAAGCTAGGACCCCCGCCCCTCTCCACCGCCACCGTCCCCCGCTGTCCCCCAGCTCCGGAGCAGCGCTGTTTACCTAATCTCAGTGGCCAAGGATGCTGCAAGAAGGTTGCGGTTGCACAGCAGTGTCTCCGGCGAAGAAGTAACACACACACACACGCACACACACACACACACACACACACACACGTTTGCTTTGGAGCTTTTGGGGGATAAGTTAGCTGCGAAGCTGGGATCCTGCTTTCTTATCTCCGCGGGAATAAGTCTCCCCCTGCACGTTTGCAGGGACGGGAGATGGTATCTGGTTCGGATGCCATTACCGTGTCGAAGAAGAGCATTCCGTGATAAAATATTATCTAATATCCCAGAGACCATTAGCGTGTCAAAGTTTAATGCCCAAGCCTTTTAGCCGGAACGCCGCTCCGTTCTTCCTCTGACGTGCAGAACGCGCTGAAAACAAGGGGATCATTTTTATTTTTATTTTTATTTTTGCAGCCAGACTGCCCTGCCTGCCTGCCTACTCACTTCCTCCTCCCCTACTCCAACCCCAGAACTGGGTAAAGTTAAAGCAGGAATGTGGGCTTTCTTTTTATTCATTGCTTTTGCTATCCACTTCATTAATGGTGCAAATATATTAGCATATGAATAAGGGTAAGATGAAGGAGGAAGAAGAGGGAGACTTGAACTTTACAAGCAAAGAGAGATATTGCAATAACATCAGGGACTAAAAGATAACCATTTGGAAAAAGAGAGAACCCCATTTTAACTACCTAAGTGTAGTGCATCTCTAGACAGGATTTTAGGGGGGGGAACAGAGCCATCGTGGAGGAAAGAGCAATATTCATTCTGGTCAGTAAAGTAACGTTAAAACATTTATTTCATCATTTGAGCATTTCACGAAAACTATAATACTTGTGCCAGTTAATAAGCACCTTAAATGTGTAAGAGTTTTGTTCTCTCCATTCAATGTTGTAGTATTATAGTCATTGGAAAACCTAATGTTCTAAATGAGAGGATTGTTGTCTGTCTTGCAATGTTAATATGTCAAGCCCCACCCATGCCCCACACTTAAAAGAATTCATTTGTCCCACCAAACCTAATGTGGGATGTACTTGCCTATGAATTAGAGCCCTTTGACACGAACCAAGATATAAATGTCTTAGAAAGGATTTAAGCCGTGACATAATATAGTATGAGGGATGCAGAATAAAATATGTAAGGTGATATATCTGTTACTTCTAAAGAACCTGCATTGCTTTTGCTAGAACTGAGAAGTGAAAAAATATCGAGCCCTCTCAACGAACTGTTCTCTATTTATCTCTCCACAGTTACTGTACCTGTCACAGGGCAGATTCAGAAAGGTCTCTTTAATCCGGGTCAAGGAGACGAGTCTAAGAAACCTGTCTTAAAGTAACCACTAGGGGGCCCTAAAGACATCTCAAAGAGGGAACCCGAAAACGTGCTCACCTCGCTTTTCCAGCCTCATGTTCTGTGCACCTCATGGAACTGAAATCTAAAGACACCTTAAGAGTGTGGTGCAGAGTTTAGAGGCAAGTCAGGCTTTGAGATTTAAAAAGAGCAGAGTCCCATTTTGACTCATGACTCATGAATCAAGAATGTGGTTTCCCATTTCTTTTCTTGTCTCAGAAAAAAACTACAAAAAATAAAAAATAAAAAATAAATCCACAACAAAAAAGGAATACTGCACTCATTGATATGAAGGTGGCCTGATGCTTTTACCATCTTAAAGTCAACCTAAGTTTTTTCACTATTACAGGTAGAGCCTCTTTCTAAGATTTTTTTTAAAATATGTTCTTATTAAGAGAGAGGAAGAGAGAGAAAGACTAGTTGCTTGGCTGTGCCCCCTGTACACCCCCTCCCCACCAACCCGGGCATGGGTCCTTACCAGAAATCAAACCCTGAACTCCTGGTTCATAGGTCAACACTCTGGCCAGGCTCTTTCTAAGATTCTAGGGCTTTTTTTTTTTTTTTTTCCTGGCTATTTTGAATATTCTTCAAGTGCTAGGTAGCAAGATGAACCCTTAGGGATGATATGAAAAATATATAGCAACCTATACAGCAGGGCACCCACCAACCCCTTTATGGGAATTCAAGCCAGCCACGGGGCACTAGCACACCTGGTAGGTCATGTATTAATTCTTTGGTGGTGAAATGGTGGTGTGAGGACAGGGTGGTTCCTGGGGGATGGGAGGAGCAGGTATAGCTGGAGTGGTGGTGGGGGAAGGGGAGCTTAGTGCAGGGGATACTTAACCCCCCAGAATGAAGGATTTCAATCTATATAATAAAAGCCTAAGCAACCAATAGGCGGAATGACCAGAATGACCAGTCGCTATGATGGACACTGACCACCAAGGGGCGGGGGAAAGATGCTCAACACAGGAGCTGCCCCCTAGTGGCCAGGGTGCTCCCACAGGGGAAGTGCTACTCAGCCACAAGCTAGGCTTACAGCTGTCGAGCAAAGCGGTGGTGGCAGGAACCTCTCCCGCCTCTATGGCAGCACTAAGAAGCAGTGAGCTGAGCTGTAAGGAGCAGTGAGCCAAGAGGTAAAGAGCAGGTAGGCAGTAAGGAGCGAGGGGTCCTAGACTGTGAGAGGGCACAGGCCAGGCTGAGGGACACCCTTCCCCCCATGCATGCATTTTGTGCACCAGGCCTCTAGTATTTTAATAAATAGTGTTATTTTTCTCAAAACATTGGAGCACATATCAAGCTACCCAGCACCTTTTGTAGACTTTAATATCTAGCAATCAATGTTTCAAGGCTTCCAAATCCTTCACAGTCACATATCTCTCCCACATTTTACCCGTAAATAAGGTTAAGATGTCCTTTATATGAGGTTCAAGAATCAAAGAGCTCTCAGGTTACACAGATAGAAGCCTAATTATCCTTCCACCAATGCTGGAGGAATATCTGCAAAACTTGGGCTGTGCAGACACATTTCGAAACAGTCCTTGTCTTTCAGGCCAATAATCAAGACATTCCTGAGCAAAACAAAAAGCCGCCATCAGGGCTTAGCGGGAAGAGGCTGCTTGCTAGCTGAAGAATTAAAGAACACTGCAAATGCTACCAAATTAACACTAATAGAAGTGCGCTTTGAGCGTAATTTAACTAAAAACAAAGCGAGTCTAGATTTAGACACGAGAGAAGGTATGGGGATGAAGTCTTTCTTAGTGGAATGAAAAATAGTTTATGTTTCCATCATCATTTCAGGAAGCAGGCAAGGTACAGGTGTTCCTCACACTAGCGTTATTAGTCTTCAGAAGACTTGCCACTGCAAATCTCAGAGCCAGCTAATTAGAGCAAATTTGGCTGTAGATGGAGAATCCCTTTGTCCCTAGGAGAGAGGGTTTATTCACTCACTGACTATGCAAGTCTATCAGAGTAAAACCTTGTCAGGTAGCTAGCTCTCTGATCAGCTGTGATAAAATGCTTAACTGGGCACCCAAGGCCTTCTGAACACAGAAGGAAAAAGCAGTGCCAAAGAGGTCAATTTAAAAGACAGAGCATGGGGTCCTAGACCTCAAGCTGAGTGGACCACAAGCGCTTCAAGACAAAATGGGGGGCGGGGGGAAGAGGTGGGGTGGATGGGAGTTTTCAGCACTGTTAAAGTCATCAGAGTCCTGAAATCAAAGGTGATGGTATATATCTTTTGGAGCTTTTTAGCAGCAACCCTGTTTAAATGGCAGTCACAGCTGTGTGGGCATGTTTTATCATTCCTGCTTTCCTCCCTTCTCTATGGAAGAGACCCATAAGACATCTTTCACCTTGAGGTATATATTGTACAATTACATGGGATTCTGGTTAAAATGCAGATACTGAATCAGTAGGCCTGGGGTGGGGTTGGGTTGGGTGGGGTGAGGGGTGAGATTCTGCTTTTCTAACAAGTTCTTGTCTATGGACCATCCTTTGAATAGCAAGGATGTAGAATGCATTTGGTGTTCTCTGTTTTCTATCCTAAGAGTAGGGTTCTTCAAAGAGTAAACCCAAAACAAGATTTGGAGGCCAGATGCTGACTTGGAAAATGCTTCCAGGAAGCACAGTAGGGGATGAGGAAATGAAATAGGAAAGGGGGGATAATGGCAGATGTTGGGCGCCATTTAGTGCCAGTGGTCTTGATCCAGCATCTAGAGGGCTCTGGAATCTGGAGAAGGGGTTATGCATAAATTAAATAAGAGTCCAGAGATAAAACATAATTTTGAAAGGCTTTGGAGGGGAAGGAGATAGAGGAGCTTGCTGACAAAACCAAGTTCTCCTTGTCTCAGGACCACTTGCTTTTTATTAACACAATTTGTCCTAAGGCAAGGTGAATATATACACTTCAAAGGGTAGGGTTTCCCTACAGAATCTATTGTCAGATTGGGAAATTGACTTCCGATGTTCAGGTGTTTGGCCAACAGGAGGCAATAACATGTAGGTTAAGATGCCCTGAGCTCTCTGGCAGCAAACAAGCAATTTAAGGCATCCCTTTCAGGTTTGGGGAAATGCCTTCAGCCATTCCAGCAAGCAGTAACATATGTGACTCAGCCCTTGTTGAGTCCCCAAATTCCATCAACCTTTTGATGAAACTCTTGCAATTATTAAATGCTGGAATTGGCTTCTGGCAGGGGGAAGGTCAATAAGGGGTGAATTTATAAATGGTCAATGGGTACTCAGTTCTGATAAAGAATAACATTATCCAAAAGACTTCTGTGTGATGGGAATGTTATATATTCTCACTGTCTAATATGGTAGCCACCAGCTACATGTGACTATTGCATACTTGAAATGATGCTGGTGTTACTCAGGAACTGAATTTTTTATTTTATCTGAGGTAAATGTACTTAACAAGCCACACCTGGCTACTGGCAACTGTGTTGTATGGGACAGTGCAGATGTAGAAAATAATTGTCCCACTGAGGGTTAAGAAACCTATCTTATTTGTCCACCATCACCCTTCAGTCACTGAAGTTTGCTCTTGGGAATTGGTCAGTTCCTAGCACTCGCATGCTATCCTGGCCAGAGAGTTCCCACAGCAGAGAGATACGGCTAACATAAAGTAGGAAACCTTCCATGTGTGTGCCAAGTGCCCATCAGAGGTGGAGTTGATCATCAAGGTGGATCCAGGAGATATTGACAACTTTTGCTAAAAGAATCCCAATTTTATTTTGACCCATGCCCAGTTCCAGGAACAGACCCTCAGTAGCATAAGCTAATCAATACGTTCCACATCGCTTACTGCTATCATTAGTGCAAGGCTGAGTAGGTAACCTAGGCTGGTTCAATCCCAATGGCTCTCAGGATCCTTGTTTGGGATGCTAGAATACTAAACTTGTTCTTTCACTTCTGGGCCCTAATGCAGCCATGTTGCTGCCCTAGAAGGTAAGACTCACACTGAGACCAGCAGGAACAGAGCGATAGAAAAACCAATTGTGCCAGGATTGCTTTGAGCTGCATGTACAGCATTCCCAGGTAATGGGATCTTAAATAATAATCTCAAGAAATCTTGAGGTAGGCAAGTCCAGGTTTGGTAAAGCAGCTCGTTAGTTCCATCAGGGACCCAAGATCTTTCTTTCTTTATTTTATTGATTTTTTTATAGAGAGAATGGGTGAAGGATAGAGAATTAGAAACATTGATGAGAGAGAAACATTGATCAGCTGCCTCTTGCACACCTCCTACTGGCTATGTGCCTGCAACCAAGGTACATGCTCTTGACCGGAATCGAACCTGGGACTTACGAGTCTGCAGGCCATCGCTCTATCCACTGAGCCAAACTGGTTAGGGCCCAAGATCTTTCTATCTAGTCTGTTGCTCTTCCATCCTCCGCATATTGGCTTTGTGTGTTGCTTCGTGATCCCAAGATTGTTGTGATGTCTCCAAAAATCATGTTCTCAAACCAGCACCCACAACAGAAAGGAAAAGGCAGGCAGAAAGTGTTTTCTCTTTTACTAGATTCCTCCCTTCATCTTGATTTAGGTGAATTTGCCTTCTGGAGATGGAACAATGTAAGGTTTTGTTTGCCAAGAAGAAAGAGAGGAAGTAGTGGCTCTTGGGTACTCACTAAAAGTGCCTGCTGTAGGAGCCTTGAGGACACCATTGAGTCACTGAAAAGACCCATCCTGAAACTTACCCTAACTCTGAGCTCCTCCTTTACTGAGCCAATAAATTCACGAGCTGTGCAAGTTTTAGTTGGGGTTTCTTTACATGCACCCAACAAACATCCTAACCAACGTAAGTAAACACTCAGAGTCAGCAATTCTCACCCTCCCTTCTATTCACATCTTCGTTGTTTCTCAAAGCTTCACTTTATAAATGGCCAAATCTTCAAAGTCCGGCAAGAACCTCCTGCTTTTAGAAGTTTCCCAAAGACTAGATGGGCCATGGGAATCTCTCTCTGCCAGATTCATAATACTGCTTGTCCTTGCTGCATTTTCCAAGAATTGATGCAACGACAGCTGGTCCTGGAAGGGTTCGAGTTGCTCCCTCCTCCAGAGACTGAAATTGCATTTGGAAATCATTTGCTATTTTACACTTGGTCTGAACAGAGACCTAGATCCCCCATGAGCATCAATCTACAGCTCCCAGACTCCACCCAACACCATCACATATGGTTGGTCTGCCCAGCTACAGCTTTCCTTTGCCCAAGGAGCTATTTATCATTCCAATCCCCATGCTGAATCTAGAGTCAAACCCCAAGACCCCCATTTGCTTGGTTGGTTCCTTAACCCTATAGTTTCTGCCAGTATTTCTTCCATAGGAGCGGGAGCATGCCTCCAGAACCTTTGTTTTGACCTTTGCTGATCTACATTCCAAAAGGAGAACTGCTGGTAAATCAACATTCCTGTTACAGCTCCTTTCTACACCAGGGCAACTGGACCTTTGTTTCTGTGCATCTGAACTTCAGTGTGCTGTGGTCACAGAGTGTGGGGGTTTGGGTTGATGACCTCTGTGTGGAGGGGGCAAATCACTGTGTCCCAGTTAAATTCCCAATTCCCTCTCTAATGGGAGATTATGGCATGCCTGGAAGCCAGGGAAGGGCTGTTCCTGACTGTGTTTTACCCAGTCCTGCTAGAAAGTTGGGAATTGCTCATCTTAAACAATATATATATTGTTTCCCCGAAAATAAGACAGTGTCTTATATTAATTTTTTCTCCCAAAGTTGTGCTAGGTCTTATTTTCAGGGGATGTCTTATCTTTCCATGCGCTAGGTCTTATTTTCGGAAGATGTCTTATTTTCGGGGAAACTATATATATATATATATATATATATATATATATATATATATATATATTAATACTTGAGAAGATACAAAATGTAACCTGAGTGTTTAGAATCATGTGGCCCATGGTTCATTAGATAGCTACCATTCACACATAACTACTGTGCTATATATCCTATGGGATGGAAGTTTTGGGGAGTGCGGAGTGAAAAAAATGTACTGTAGTTTCTATACTTGAGAATCTCCAAACCCAACTTGGGACACAAAGCATTTACTTTGAGGAGTTAAATGACTGCAAAAAATAGGTAATTTCAAAGAGTTGTCCTTGAGTATTCTTGAAAGATGCAGTAAGGACAAGCATGAATTTGGCAGAGAGTGTTTCCCAGGGTCCATCTCATCTTTGAAAGACTTCTAAAAGCAGGAGGTTCTTGCTGGGCTTTGAAGATTTGGCAAGATCTGGCCAAATGTAAAGAGAAGGGGATTCAAGCTTTGAGAAACACTAAAGATGTAAACAGAGGGTGTGAGGTGACACATTTATTTAAGAGACCAGGGACTAGAAAGCTGATTTGGATCTAGAATTATTTGATAAAGACTATATGGATCCCTACTATGTGTCAGTTTACCATTGAGAGTTTTACTAAAAATAAAGGCAGTTCTGCCCTAGTTGGGGTGGCTCCTTGGTTATCTGTTTAGTTCCTGGTTAGGGCACAAGCCTGGGTTGCAGGCTTAATCACTAGTATGGAGCATGCAGGAGGTGGCCAATTGATGTTTCTCTCTCTCTCCATTTCCCTCTCTTCCTAAATTCAATTTTAAAAAATAAAAAAAGACGATTCTTGTCCTTTTATTGACTGACAGCCAGTGGATAAAGGGGGCAGGGGGAAGCATTACAAGGTGATAGGTTGAATTCTTAACTTACCACTGACTTCACCCACTGGTTTTCCTCAGTCACCAATCCCTGTTTATCTTATCCTCAAAATATCCTCCAGACCAATTCTCTCTGCTTCATTCCAATGGTCACTGCTTTGGCTCAGAACTTTATTTCTCACCAGCAAAAACCCACGTGACTATCTCTAACCCTTTCCTCATTCCTACATGTTAACCACATTACCTCCACAAAGTGAATCTCAGCATATGCCTCTCTAATTTATGTTTTACTTCTGTCTTATTTATTCCAGTTCCTTTCCAAAAATATCTATAATTCTTGCTTGACCTCCCTTTGTGCAGATCTGCGATATCAGCCCCAGACTGGGGTTGGGAGTATCCATGAGGTAAGGACAAGCTTTTTGCAGGGGCTCTCAAAAGGAGTCCAAAGCTCCTGTTGAAGGCCTCACATGAAGTATAAATCCTGAAGTATTGATTGGGTTTGAGTAGAAAGGGAAAGAAAAGAGACCACACACACAAAATTTTGAATAATGATTTTTCATGTTTTCATGGCTTTGCAATCCGCTAGACACTGTAAGAACACTTTCACGCATGAGCTCATTTAGCCAGATGAAACCTTATGAGGCAGTTACTATTACATTACGGCCAGTTTACAGATGCGATAACTAGGACATAAAGAAGTCATAAGTTGCAGTTCTGTGAGGTGATGGATTTATTAGGCTTATTGTGTTGATCATTTACAATATCCAATCATGAAGTGTATACCTGAAACTCATCTAATGTTAGATATCAAGTATATCTCAATAATTTTAAAATAAAACCAGTCACCCTGGACAGGTGGCTCAGTTAGTTGGAGTATCCTCACATGTACCAAAAGATTGCAGGTTTGATTCCCAGTCCGGGCAAGTATGGGGGTCTCTCTCTCCTTCATCTCTCTAAAACCAAGCAAACATGTCCTCGGGTGAGGATTAAAGAATGAACTAAAATAAAAAATAAAGACATCTGATAACTTAGCAACAATCACACTGCTAGTAACAGGACTGAATCTCAAACAGGCAGTTTATTTCTAGAGTCTGTGCTCTTAGCCACCAGCGATATTGCCTCTGAAAAATGTGAGCACTAGAACACATTAAGGGGATCATAACAAAGACTAAGAGATGAATTTGGAGGTGCCTCTCTGAGCTGCCAGGACAAAGCTGCAGGAGCTTTTTAAAGGCTGCTCACAACCTTGACTGATGGCTGGGGAGGGAGTGGACGGAGATGCAGGTTAGCGCCCTCCACTGTCCATGTGTACCACCTACTGTACATGCCATTCACCATTCCATTGTCTTGACTCCTAATCACTTACATATACCATCTAAGAGGACTACCCTGATTACTACTTAATCCTTATCCACATCATTCCCATATGTTTAGTTCTGCTCTTCACTGCTTCATTGGGCTTAAATTTCTATTTACACTGAGTGGCCAGATTATTATGATCTCTGAACACATAATAAGCTGGCTACTCAGTGTGTATATATATAGGCCCAGTGCATGAATTCATGCATGGGTGGAGTCTGGCCAGCCTGGTCAGGAGGAGGGGACATGGGTGATTGGCCAGCCTGCCTGCTGGTTGAACTCCTGATTGAGAGACAATTTGCATATAGCCTTTTATTATATAGGATATACACTAAGGGGCCAGATTATTATGCATTCAGAGATCATAATAATCTGGCCACTCCGTGTATATTTCAATTTTTGTTCTCCTTACAATTCTTATTTATGTCACCTGTCTCCTTTTTAATTTTATTTTCTTTGTCTTGACATCTTTGCCTTTCTGCTCCAGTTTTATTGATGTCAAGCAGATTCTAAAGTATTACTTTATTTCCTATAAGTCATTTGGAGAGAACTCCTCTCTCCTTACGTCTTTAAGGATGTTCTTCCCTTTTCCTTGTTGGGCAGTGTTTTTCCTTGGCTTCATATGGTGGTTGCTTCTGGCTCATTCATCCTTAAATAAAAACAAATCCACCTGCACTTGGCGTTTACCAATACACTGTGATCGGTTTCCCTTAGCTCAGTTCTCAGTGCGGTCGCTTCGCACCATTTTCCAGATCCATAGAACTGGACAGAAATTGATATGCACAAATAGCTCCTGCCCAATGTCCCCTCCACTGCCGACTTGCATCGTGTGTGGCTTGCTGAGTTGAGAATGAATCTTTTCTTTTCCTGCCACGTGGCTTTCTGACACTCTGAACCAGAGGAGTGTGTAAAAGCTACAATTCTAAGTTCTTCCTCTCCCTGGGCTTCCAGATGTCACTCTACCTGTGAGGACTACACCTTTCAGACTCTGGCTAGGTGAGACCTAGAGTTTCTCCAAGCGGAAGATGGTGGGAGTGACATTGAAAAGACTGTCACTGAGGTTAGAAAGCTCAGGTGCTGCTGCTAAGTGAGGCAATGGGTCTAGAGGCAGCAGGTGGCTGCTCAGATAACAACTGTAGGTATAGGGGCTGCTGCTGCTTTGTGTGAAAGATGTACTTGTTAACCAGCCAGTGTGCGGCTGCCCGTGGGGGACTGTTGTGAAGAACTGTTTTGTCGGATGGCTCCTTGTTAGCAACGGCCACTTAGCCTGTAATAAAGACTCATTCTTTTACATGCCTCCCCCTGGGGGGGGGGGGGAATATATATATATGAATTTCAAACTTTTGCTGCTTCCTTTGGCTTAATAAAGCTGGCCCATGATTGTGAACGTCTCCGTCCCCACCAACAGCCATGTAGTTGGTAGAAATACAACTCAATCAACAGGCCCACTTTTCCATGTGTTAATGTTGTAAGAAGTAGTGAAAGGCAATGTGCAGTCGACCAGCTATTTCATGCCCATGAGGGAGAGGGTCACAGCTTACTACTTTCCTGTGCCTGGTTATGAGGCCTTTGTGTGTGATATCACCTCGGAAGGACTCGCTCGATGCTGTAATTTTAATGAAAAGGGTATCCTCCCGCTTCCCAATGGAGGCAGGCTATGGTTCCATGAGAAGGGGTGGGCAATCCAGGTACTCCTTCTCTTGGGAACAATAATCCACTCCAACTGAACATTGAGAAGACATGGTCAGTGATTAGAGTAGCAGAACCAAGTTGTTGCACTGGATTCACCCTTCCATTGAGACTAACGTGGTATTGGGTTAACCCTTTCCTGCCCAACATGGATAGAGTACATGCTGAAAGTGGTGGAAAATGTCTCTAATGGAGACATTGGGGTTATTTTAACATTCATGCGTGCAACCAGGATTCTTTTTTAAAGTATATTTTTATTGATTTTAGAGAGATGAAGGGAGAAGGATAGAGAGTTAGAAACATCAATGAGAGAGAAACATCAACCAGCTGCCTCATGCACACCCCCTACGGGGGATCAAGTTTACAACCCAGGCATATGCCCTGACTGGGAATTGAATAGGTGACCTTTGGTTCATGGGTCAAAGCTCAACCACTGAACCATTCTGATGGAGCTCAACTGGGATTTTTTGAGGGCTTCCTCTTCTAGCCTGGTGCCAAAACTGAATAGAACAGACCTGGTCTTTCTCCCATGGAAGGTATAATCTAATTGGAGAGATAAACATGAAACAAACAAACACAAATCCTACATAATAAATCCCTAATATGCAAATTAACCAAATGGTGGAACAACTGGTCGCTATGATGCACACTGACCCCTAGGGGGCAGATGCTCAACGCAAGAACTGCCCCCTGGTGGTCAGTGTACTCCCACAGGAGGAGTGCTACTCAGACAGAAGTGGAGCTCATGGCTGGTGAGCACAGTGGTGGTGGCAGGAGCCTCTCCCACCAGTTGAAGGCAGGCTGTGAGGGGTGAGGGGTCCCAGACTGTGAGAGCCCGGGTCTGTGAGAGGAGTGTCTGACTGACCACAGGTAGACATCTGCTGAGGGGTCCCGGACCATGATAGGGTGCAGGCTGAGCTGAGGGACTCCACCCCAGTGCACAAATTTCATACAACTGGCCTCTAGTATATACACAATTGTTAAATGGGGAAATGCTATGGAGGAAAAGAAAGGAGATATATGGAAAAAGGACCACAGTTAGAGGTTAGGATGATCTTTCCAAGGGACGTTTAGGCTGAGATCTGAAGGGGGAGTAATTGATGAGGCAGGAGGATGTGGCATTGTGAGGGATGCAAAGAAGGCCCGTGTTGCTGGCTGGAGCTCAGTAAGTAGAAGAGAAAGTCTTGAAGAGAAGAATAGGACAGGAACAGCTGTTGAAGGCATTTAGGGGAATCCACAAGAGATGAATCAATGGACTGCCAAGTGGCAGTGTGGTCCTTTGAACTCAGCATGAATCAATGCTGATCCAAGCCAGCACAGTTCTGGGACTTTCTCCAACAAAATTCCATCACTCTGTCTTTAATTTGGGTATCTGTTAATGAGATTTAGAGAAACCCCACTTTCCCCTTCATGATGGTCTTCCTGGACCCCTTATCCCGGCATCTCTTTAATCCATGGGGAAGACCTACATAGCTCCCTTAGGTAGCCTATTCTTTTTTTTTTTTTTTTTTTTTTTTTTTTTTTTTTTTTTTTTTTTAATAAGTTTTTATTTTTCATATTATTACAAATGTTCCTTCCCCCCCCCCCCCACCATTGCTCTCCTCCACCAGGTTCCCACCCCACCCTCTGCCCTTTCCCCTCTCCCCATTGTCCTCATCCATAGGTGCACAGTTTATGTTCAGTCTCTTCCCACGCCCCCCTCTCCCCTTTTCCCCAAGAATCGTCAGTTCACTCCCCTTCCATACCTCTGATTCTATTATATTCAACAGTTAATATTGTTCATCAGATTTTTTTAATTTCCTTGGTTTTTAGATTCACTTGTTGATAATTACGTATTTGTTGTTCATAATTTTTATCTTTGTTTACTTTCTCTTCTGAAAGAACCCCCTTCAGCAATTCATATAATTCTGGTTTGGTGGTGATGAACTCCTTTAGCTTTTTTTTATTAGTGAAGCTCTTTATCTGGCCTTCGATTCTGAGTGATAGCTTCGCTGGGTAGCTTATTTTTGGCTGTAGGTTCTTGCTATTCATCAGCTTGAATATTTCTTGCCATTCCCTTCTGGCCTGCATGGTTTCTGTTGAGAAGTCAGCTGACAATCGTATAGGTGCTCCTTTATAAGTTACTACCTTCTTTGCTCTTGCTTCTTTTAATATTCTCTCTTTATCTTTTGCTCTTGGAATTTTAATAATGATGTGTCTCGGTGTGGTCCTCTTTGGATTCCTTTTGTTTGGAGTTCTGTGCGCTTCCTGGACTTGTAAGTCAAATTCTTTCACCAGGTGGGGGAAGTTTTCTGTCACTATTTCTTTCAGTATGTTTTCGATATCTTGCTCTCTCTCATCTTCTGGAACCCCCATAATTCTGATGTTGGTTCGCTTGAAGTTGTCCCAGAGGTTTCTTACATTATCTTCAATTTTCTGGATTCTCTTGCCTTCTAGCTTCTGTGGAGGAGTGTCTTCTGGCTCTTTATGTTCCAAATCTTTGACTTGATTCTTGCGATCTTCCCTTCTGTTTTTAGGACTCTGTAGAATATTTTTTATTTCAGACAATGTATTCTTTATTTCTTGTTGTTCCCTTATCATTTCTTGATGGTCTCTTTTCATATCCTCATAGGCCTTATCCATCTTTTCTAGGAAATTCTTGAAAAACCTTATAAGCGTAGATTTGAACTCTATATCCAGACGCTTTTTGTCCTCCATTTCTTTCGTTTGTGATCTATTTTGTTGTCGCATTTCGCAGTTACAGATGGGACAGGGTTTCAGGGTGGAGCCTGCAGCTTTGGCTTCCGTCAGCCCCGCCCTATGCGGGTCCTTCAGTGCTCGCTGCCGGCGCCTCTGAGAGAAAGGTGCCCTCGATTTTCGCCTGCTGCCAAACAGTCTATGCTCTCCCCCAATGAGCCCGGTATTGGGGTTCAGTTCAGTTGGAAGTGGAGTTGGAGGTGGCGTTCACAGCAGTCTGGAGCCCCAGTCTCCTTCCCGTCAGGGCAATCCCGCGGCACAGCCGACCGTCCCTTCTCTGGGGGCAGTGTGCGCGCCTCCGGGACCTCCTTTCTCCGCTACCCCGGGGTTCCGATTTACAGCCCAGCTCCCTATGGCTGAGCCTGAGTCCCCGGGGTCTGGCCCAGAACGGGGGTTCAGAGCAGTCAGGGGCCCAGCACAGTCGGAGTTTTCTCTCCTTCCCGCTTGGGAACGCCCGCCAGGCACTCGGCCTCCCTCCTCTCCGGCTCCGTCCTCTCCGCGCGCGCCGCGTGTCTCCGTACCTTAGGCTTTTACAGCTCCTCCGTGCTTCCTTCTGGTTTTCTCCTTGCTTCTTGTTGTAGGATTTCCAGTCAGTCGACTTTCCTGTAGTTCTGGGTCATGTCCATTTTATATTTTAGTTGTATTTTATTGAAATTGTTGTGTGCGGCTGCGGCTAGTTGCCTACCCGAGCAGCCATCTTGGATCTCTCTCCATTATTCTTTTAGGTAGCCTATTCTTAAACCATATTTTTGGAGGCCCTATCCTAGAAGGGAAATTATTTGGAAACCATCTTTGACTCTGAATTGAGTTGGTTTGTGATATTCTCTCTAATCCTGTCCCCTCCCATCTTCCTTCCAAATGGGATGAACTTGCAATAATTGTGATTCCAATAAGACCCTTTGCTCTCAGCGTCCCTTTTGAGGAACTCATGCCCCATCCCAGCTTTCTTTTAGAATCAAGGCTGTGGTCTTATTTTATGAAAAAACTGTCCCTTTTGGGTCCAAAACATCCTCCTGGACACCTCGTTCTGGAAAGCCCCAGCTGTTACACCAACTGAATGTACACATGGTCCTTCCAATAGGACCTCTGGACGTGTTTCTTAGGGTGAACCTGATTTCTCCCAGTTGCACTTGAAACTCATTTCCTATTGTTTAGACCTTGGTAGGAGCTAGATGATTTGGTCACAACCCTTCCTGTGGAGGCAATATTCAAGTTACAACAAATAATTAAATCACCCCGCTCAGCTTTTCTTTTGCCAAGCTAATTTAAATCCCTTAAACTTTTTTTGTGTGTGGCCTCATGTTTAGACTTTACTTACTAAAAGGTCTTTCCAGGGCAAGTCTTATTATTTACCTGGGTAAAAGCTTTCCAGAAACAAAGCAGCCACAAGGACCTATATAGCACTTAACTATATAGCACTTAACTCTCTTCCCAGTGCTTTTTCTGCACATGCACTATCTTATTTTGTCTGCTTAATGACTCTGAATTAGGGAGGGTGGATGCATTATCTCTCTGGGGGAAAAATAAACAAAACTCTGCCTGGATTTACTTTGGTGGAAGTTCAGGTGCAGGTTGGACCAACAGGAGGCTTCGCCACATCACTGCAGTGGCTCTCAGAATCCTTAGCTGACCTGCTTCTCCATGGAATACCTGGGCCTTTTATCAAAGGTCACCCACGGATAATAATAGCCAGTCTTTGTTGAGCATTGAATGTGTCAGACACTGTGCTCCCTAAGGGCATTAGCTGCACTTTATCCTTCAACCCTCATGACAGAGAGGATGGTTCTAGTCTTACCCCCCTGACTCCAAGGACTTCCATGAAGCTCAGAGAGGTTAAGGGGCATGCCCAGGATGCCACAGCTCGAGTGTCAGAGGCAGAGTTCAATGCCAGGTGTGTATGGCTTTTGACCCCGTGTGTTTGAATATATTGTATTTTTCTGTGTATAAGATGCTATTTTTCCCCCTAAAATTGTTAGACTGAAAATAGAGGGGTATCTTATAGTTGGAAGTCAGCCAAGGAGGAGGAGGAGAAAGAGGAGGAGGAGAAGGAGAAGGAAGAGGAGGAGGAGGAGGAGGAGGAGGAGGAGGAGGAGGAGGAGGAGGAGGAGGAAGTTGAGTGGGTGCGTAGCTGCCCATACCTTGTCGAACAGGCTTCCTCCAATCATGGGCCTTATTATTACTGATGTCAGCTGATGCTGTAATTGGAGGTGGAGGTGTAGAGTGCACAGATACAACGGGCACCGGAGCCTTCTGAGCCCATAAAAATGTCAAAAAATAAAAAGATAGATACTGGTAAGTGATTGTCTTACTTTGCAAAATTCAAACTGAATGTGATCAGCTATGCAAAAGAGCATGGAAATAGAGCTGCAGAGAGACAATTTGGACCTCCTCCCACTGAATGTTTGATCCGACAGTGGAGAAAACAGGAAGATCAACTCCTTAAGATGCCTAAAAAGAAGTCCTTAAGAGGAAAATCAGCAAAATGGGCAAACGTGGAGCAGAAGCTTAAGACTTGGATTATGGAGCAATGCCAGAGTGGCTTATGTATGTCAACAAAGCTTATTCAATGTCAGGCAAGAATGTTTGCAAGGGAAATGAACATCGTTTATTTTACAGGAAAGGCAAAATGGTGCTTCAATTTCATAAGGAGAGAAGGGTTGGCCATGAGAACACAAAGTTAGCTCAGAAAATGCCACTCATTTATGAAAAAGATCTCACATATATAGACAGTGACTCAGAAGACAGCAATGATACAGTAGAAGTTGAAGAAATTGTTATGTCTAGAACTAATAGTGATGAAGAAGAGAGCAGTGAAGCAACAGAGGCTGAATAAAGTGATATGCTGCATAATATCATAGTACTGGTATGTGAATATGACCTGTGGTAATCTACACTAATAAAAGAGTAAGATGCAAGTTGATCGTACCTTTGCAATGTCCACCAGCCAATCAGGAGTGTTATCCAAATTAACCAAACAAAGATGGCAGGTTAATTTGCATACTCAGGCTCCAAGAAGCCAGGAGTGGGGTGGGACACTTGCATTCTGCACTGCCCCAGCCACTCCGGGCCTCTGGGCAGCGTGAGAAGGTGAAAAGGTGGCTCTGAGCCAGAGTGAAAAGGTAGCTCTGGCCGAGTGAAGGCAGTGCTGGCAGCCAGGGGAAGGAAGGCCCATTCTTGCATGAATCTTCATGCATTGGACCACTAGTTAATAAATAAAAATGTGTTCTGTTTTATGTTTAAAATACTGATTTCTTAATTTGGGTTGGGAAAGTGGGGGGGTGTCTTATAAATGGAAAAATATGATATATGACAGTGTTCTGCCTCAAGCATAAGCCGAGTGAATCCAACCTCTGGGTTTCCTGCTAAACTCTTGGTGAGGGGATGCTGTCTGTCACCCTACAGCAGGGGTCTTCAAACTACGGCCCGCGGGCCACATGCGGCCCGCAGAGGAGTCTGATCCGGCCCGCCAGGTTTTTTGGGCAGTGAGCGCAGCCGAGGTGTTACAGTAGGAATTAGTAGTTCATATAGTCCGGCCCTCCAGCTCTCTGAGGGACCGTGATCTGGTCCCCACTTTAAAAAGTTTGAGGACCCCTGCCCTACAGAATAGTCCTATAGAATGCCCCTTTCAGAAAATTCTCTCAACAGGTACTGCTAGGAAAAATGTTCTCTGGAGGGGAGGGTTTGTTGTCATTGGCTTTTATACTTTGGGTGGAGGTGCGTTTTCACTTTCTGCTAATGAAAAGGTGTGTCATGGTGGAAATTAACAGAGTTAAGGATTAGAAATTTCTGGCTTAGAATGCCAGCTGGGAGTCAGACTCGATAAATTTAGTTGCAGCTCTGCCAGGGACTTGCTTGTGTGACTTCACACAAGTCACTTTTACTTCTTTGAGCTTTGGTTAATTGCATATCTAAAATGGGGATAATAATAATGGGGAGATCATTGTGAGTGTTGAGAGTACTGCCGTTGTTGTTGTTGTTGTCGTCGTCGTCGTCCTTCTTCTTCTTCTTCTTCTTCTTCTTCTTCTTCTTCTTCTTCTTCTTCTTCTTCTTCTTCTTCTTCTCCTCCTCCTCCTCCTCCTCCTTCTCTTCTTCTCCTTTTCCTCTCTCTCTCTCTCTCTCCTCTCTCTCTCTCTCTCTCTCTCAGAAGCACTGTACTCACTAGAAGACCAGTTTGTTCTAAAGGATGTGACTCAGGAACACCCAGATGGAGGAGATGCACAGGGCAAGGGTTGGGAAAGGGCCCAGAGCTCCCATGCCTCTCCAGGGCACTGCCCTCCCAGCACCTCCATGAGCTCAATAACCTGGAAAACCCCCGAACCCCACCCTTTCATGGAGGATTCAATGAGAAATCAAACACCCAATGGGCCCGGGCTGCCTGTCACTACTTGAGCCAATTAATCAGAGACAGGGTTGAATCATACCCTGTTTCCCCAAAAATAAGACAGTGTCTTATATTAATTTTTGCTCCCAAAGATGCGCTAGGTCTTATTTTCAGGGGATGTCTTATTTTTCCATGAAGAGGAATAGGGTACACATTTATTGTTAAATGAAAATAAAGGAAATTTATTACCTGTATATGGTACGGTAGTACGGTAGTTGTCAACACAAACCAGACAAACTGTGAATCCTACAGTATCAAGAATTTACTCATTTATTCAATGACAATCATGTCATCATCTTCTGGAACATCATCATAACAATCCAATTCCTAAATTTCCTGGTGAATTTCTTGTGACTCCATTTCTTTCAGAATCAGTGGACCAAATCTCTCATGTTTAGCAATAGCATTCTGAGACAGAGCCTAGGGGGGCCTTATTTTCGGGGGATGCCTTATATTTCACTCAGAAGGAAACCTGTAAGTAGGTCTTATTTTCAGAGGATGTCTTATTTTCAGGGAAACACGGTATATGAGCATTGATTCCATTGATGCCAGCAGTAGGAGAGAGCAGCAGGTCACCCACAAAAATCTGCTCTGCACCCCACTGTAAACCAGCTGCTTACATTGGGTAGGACAAGGATTACTTGAGGAAGCAGTAAATTACAGGTATGGGGAAGTAGGCTATGTGGGCTGGGGTGGGACTCCATTGTTTGGGCAACAAGGATATTAATCTTTCCATGATAATAGGCAGTTCTTGAATGAGAATGGAACAGAATTCCCAAGATTGACTCCCAGGTCCTGGGGTCATACAACTCCCAGCATGGTTAGAATGTTCTTTTTAAAAATGAGATCAAGGCAATCATGGTTAATATTTCTTACTAGAGGACTGGTGCATTCATGCACTGGTGGGGTACCTCGGCCTGGCCTGCAGAGATAAGGCCAAAAAGTGCCCAGTGCATGGATTTGTCCAGTGTGTGTCTGGCCCATCTTACCCAGTCTCAATTAGGGCTGACCAGGCGGTCAGGGCTGTCTCCCTCAGTCCTGATCAACCGGACGCCAGCAGCGAGCTAACCTACTGGTGGGAACATGTGTCCCCTGGTGATCAGTGCACATCATAGTGACTGGTCAAACGATGGAACCAGTGGTTGGACACTTAGCATATTAAGCTCTTATTATATAGGATAACTATAGCTAGTCCCCAATATTCTGTTTTTGCCCCTAACACTTACATGGGCATGGCTGATTAAATAAGGGACCATAAGCAATTAAACTCAAATCTCCAGCCTGTCTCCCCTCCCATGAGGTCAAAGAGGAACTGAAAATTCCAGCCTAATCAGAGGGTTCAGTCTTCTGGCAACCAGCCCCCTAACGTAACAGAAGAGAGCTTATTGGCTGACATCCTAACTCCAAGGGTTTTTTAATCTCTGTGCCAGAAACAAGGACAAAGAGCAAATATTTACTTCTTCTTATAAGTCACAATATCACAGGTAGTCATACAGTCAGTGTACTAGCTCATGTCAAATGCAATACCCATTGAAGGTAGAGTGAGGGTTCGCTGCCATAGAACAGGGAATGACAGGGTGCTATGGAAGTTCTCAGGGGTACTTTGTTTAAATGAAAGCAACAGAATCAGAAGTTTTATTTGCTTGTTTGTTTTAACTTCCATGCATGTAGGATAAAGGGGGAAGTGCCAATAAAAACCTGGTTTGTCAAAGAACCTGCAAGTATTTGTAGCCTGTACAAAAGTGAAGATGTTACTGTATATATCATACAAAGGCCACAGCTAATTAAAATAACAAAGACAATTGCAGCTCCTTTGGAAGTGAAAAGTGAGTTACCCAGGTGGCTGAAGCCATCCCCAGTCAGTATTTTAAAGACTCTTCTTAAGACAATATATTTGCATGTACAGCACCGTTACACAAAACCATAGCTTTTCTTTTTGAGATTTCTTTCATCAGAGGTTAGAAGGGTCTGCATTTGAGCTAAGCAACGAAATCACATCAGTTGGTAGCAAAGGGAGGAAAAAAATAGACCGAGAAGCTTAAAGCTTACAATATGGAAAAGAAAAGGGCCAGAAGAAAACGTTACACAATTACTGTACCAACATGTCTTATGAGAAATTCACGGACGAGGGGTGGTGTTGGAAAGAAATAGAATGACATCCTCAGATCTCTAAAATTTTGGTTCAAAACTAAAAAACCAGGGACTTTCAGCAACTGCCATTGCAGCTGAAAACCAAAAGCAAATCTTGATCCTATGGATGGCCAACGCAATGTTTGTTGAATTTACAGTGTCACCAAATGTCCTTTGTATAAGCTAGGCTACTGTTAAGGAAACAGTGGGCCTTCAGGAGTTGCTACGAGGATATGTGGGGAGATTTGGAGCACGGGGACTCCCAAGGCTCAGTAATTCTCCTACTGATCCCCAGGAAAGCAACCCGCCTTCCCCATGGTTGACTCTTGAAGGTAATGTTCATGTCTAAAGAAATTACCTTTGAAGGAGAAGCTAGTTCCATGCATGGATTCCATTCCTATAAATAGACTCATCCCCCAGTATTCCTTGAGCTGGGAGTCCAATTAAAAACTGAAGCCTTGGTGGAAAAAGATTGGTCACAAAATAATTATTTTGTATGGGTTTTTGTGCTGGAAACTCGAAATTAACTCAGACAACTGGAATTAGTTCTAATGATGGCTTGCTTGGTTGACTGAAATGGCGAGAAAGAGAGAGAGAGATAGACAGAGAGAGAGAGGAAGAGAGAGGGGGAGGAGAGAGAGAGAGACACCCCCAGATAGTCTTAAAGTCACAAATAAATTACATTAACACCTGCCCAAATTCCAAGTGTACTTCCTCCTTTCACTTTGCTGCTCTTTTCTCTTTCCACATCTATGACATCATAGGTTTTCCAAAAATGGAGGGAAAACAATTTGTTTGGCCCATGGTGGGTCTGCACCGTGTGCGTCAGCCAGGACTGTCCCTGTGGGTGGCACTCATGGGTGATGGTATAGGCAGGTGGAGCAGGACAATGCTACCAGGGCTGTGACCAGGACATTCATAGACCATTCTCAGTTGTGTAAGGGAAACTTGAATTGGTACTGTTAGTGGGAAGCACTCTTATTTTTTTAATATAAGAAGAGAATTATGAGGCTTTTGGGAGCCCAAAGGGGTAGTTGAATTTAATTTATCTATCTTATTTTTTGGGGGGTGGGTGGGCTACCTAGAACATGAACATCCTTTCTATTTGGTGAAATTTCCCATTATAAGGGCCTTGCTGGGATACATTCCCCACCCCAATAAGCAAACTGTTAGGAGATGTTGCCTCTCTGGCAGCTGAGACGTGGCCACGTGACCCAGGTTGACCAATAGAAGCTGCAGAGCCTAGGGAGACAGGTGCAGTTGTTCAGAAGTTCAACTGTCCTAATCAGACTCATCCTGAAACATGTCCCTGCCAGTGCTCTCAGTCTCCTAGGCCTCCTTTAGCTCGCCAGTTTTCACCGGAAGCTCAGCAGCACTCTCAACCACATGATACACCACCGTGTTTTCTTCCCAGATATTCTTTTTTGCTCCTCTCCACCAGAAATGGTTTCTTTTGTTTACAACTCAAAGCCTGCATGACATAAGTATTCACAGCACGAGGATTGTATGGGACTGCTGTTTTTCTTAACCTTTATGATTTTATTAACATCAAAAGCCCTTACATCTCTTTCTATCGAGTGCAATTATGTGTAGTCTGTTCTGGAATAGCCCTGGCATCTCTTAAAGTCATCTCTCTCCGGAAGTTTTCTTGTTCCTCTCCGTCAGTCTGTGATATTAACAACATTGAGTGACCCTTCTTTTCTGTGAAACCTGAGGTTCCAGGGCTATCCGGAAACAGCTAGTGCGAGCACGGGCATGTGGGCTGCAGGCTTTTGGCTTGGATTTATACACAGGCCTACCTTCAGCTCTAACATCCAGGAATTCTACTTAACATTTCAAAAATCATTTTGCTTAAGACTTTAAAGCAAAATATATTTGTAAACATATATTTTTACAAATCACATTGCATTTTATTTTTTCCGTTAAGGATGTATGCTTAGTTATTTAATTAGTTAACTTATGCAGATGGACTCAGAAAAGTCATGGTTGATTTGAAGGTAAAAAAAGTCATTAAGGAGGATAAATAGCTTAAGTTGTGTGAAAAAGACCCTGATTTAGGGATCATAATAGAAAAACAACTGTTAAGCCAAGTGTCTATTCTGGTGATAAGCTCCCTGAACAGCTATAGTCCAGCCGCCAACTGACAAGGTGCTCTTGTGCAGCTGCCCTGAACAGGAGATGCCTGATTACCTGGGTTTCTAGAAGGGTGAGGGATAGAGAGTTAGAAACATTGATGAGAGAGAAACATCGATCAGCTGCCTCCTGCACACCCCCTACTAGAAACGTACCCACAACCGAGCTACGTGCCCTTGACGGGAATTGAACCTGGGACCTTTCAGTCTGCAGGCTGACACTCTATCCACTGAGCCAAACCAGTTAGGTCTAATATGGTACTTTTTATATGAAATCTGAGGCTTTGGAGAAAGCTCAATATTCACAGTTCATACAGACTAACACAGCACTTGGCCTTGAGGTTCCCAAGGAACAGACAAATTCATGAGTTCCCCATGATGCTGATGAGTCAGGAATTTAGAAGTTTAAGGGTGCTATCCATGGGTTGTGGCTAGGCCTGCCTGATTATTTGGTAGAACCAGAGAAAGTGAGAGGGGATTAGAGAGGTAAAGTGATTTCATTTTGGAGGGATGGAGCATCTCCTAGTGGTAAAGGAAGGATGAGTCCTTATAACCAAGTTCCCCATTCTGCTGTGACCACCTCAGGACTCAGGTTTCCCAATCAATAGGTGGAGTGCAGCTTCAGCAATCTTAGACACAGTGATACCCAGGCGTCCTAGTGGACAATTGCTTTCAGAGAGGTCCATGAGCAGGTAGTCAGCCCCCAAACAAGGTGGGGCTCAAGAGTAGGATTTTTAGTTCTTCCAGGACAGGCCTGGCTTGATTAACCTCAGTACCCCCAGGGAATATCTGCGAAGGGACCAGTGGCTGAATGGCAGGGAGATGGTATCTAACAGGCCAAGCCCCAGTCACAGGCTGGGAATGCAATACGAGGCATAGTATTGGAACAGAAGTGGGTACAAGGGACACAGGATGGCTGTGGTTTCTCAATAAGCATCACTCTGTGGAGATTATAGCTTAAGAATAGGACTGGAATCCAACTACTCAACAGGGCCAATTCATCTGATTCAGACATACAGCAAAAGGGTTTTATGCCAAGTCCCAGGCTAGAGGTCCCAGGCTGATCCTGAAAGCCCCAGAGGCTGCGGCTGTGGGAGAGAGGGCAGAGACCCTCACCTGGCATGAGGAGAAAGCTTCTGGTTTCTATCTGTACCTTTTCTTTCATAACTCCTTCACATATCCTATCTCATAAAAGGGTAATATGCAAATTAATCGTTACTCCTTCACAAAGATGGCGGCACCCATAGCCACAAGATGGTGGCGCCCAGTCCTCTCAGCCTGGCCAGAGTCCCCCAGTCCCAGGAGTGCGGCTGCTGAGAGCGGGCAGCATGAACGGCCTGGTGGAATGCTTGCTTTGTGGCAAGTGTTCCGCACCTGGTCGCGAATGGGCTTCTGGGCTACGGAGACCTTCTGGGCAGTGGGTGTGGAGTAGCCTGGCCTGGCAGAGAGCTACTGGCACACACAGATTCATGCTCAGAGTTACGTGTTTGTGTGTGTGTGTGTGTGTGTGTGTGTGTGATATATATATATATATATATATATATATATATATATATATATATAAAATTTCAGAGAAGACAGAAACTTCAATGATGAGAAAGAAGCACTGATTGGCTGCCTCCTGCATGCTCCCTACTGGGGATCAAGCCTGCAACCCAGGCATGCACCTAGACCAGGAATCGAACAGTGACCTCCTGGTTCATGAGTTGACGCTCAACCACTGAGCCACACCAGCCAGACCTTAACTCCTTTTAAAATCTCCTTTATTTTTCTCTCCCCAATCAAAATTTCCAATCTCAAGGATTGCTCTTAGGTGTTTTCTGTTTAAAGAACCCAAAGACCCATCAGCTGAAGTCTTCCAGATGCTACATACAGGTCTGAAATTAGAAACACCAGCATAGCCATTCAGGCTGTTAAAACAGTGGAATATGCGGAGCTGGGCCTTGAGATCCCTGGGTGGCTCTGCCAACATCCTGGCTGCCCGCTTCTCCCCTAAAGCCCGTGCGTCTCTCAGGATCCAGCGGTCATTCCTGGCACAGGAGGGTCTGAATCTGTTCTGGGGGGAAAGGGGTGCTGTGCCCTGTAGATTATTGCAGGTTTTGAATATCATCGTTGGAATTCCACATTCCTAGGGGGAAGCTGACCGTGGGATCACCCGTAGATTGAGATGTGAGAGAGATTTGAAAGTAAGGAGTCTCACGGGAATGTTTGGTAAACAGAGACCAGCTGCCCAGTCATTATTCTCCCAACACAGTCTCCAGACCAGTCCAGCAAGGAGCACATCCACAGACTCATCATTGTCTAAACCAGTGTTTCCCAAACTTTTGACATATGTGTACCCCTTCTATAATTTTTCTAACGCTGAGTACCCCTCGTACTCATGAGAACATAGAATTAGGCGCAGCTAAGTACGGTGCAGTGCATATCCCCACCAAACTCCGGTGCAACGCGTACCCCCACCAAACTCTTCCCGTATCCCTGGGGGTACGCGTACCACACTTTGGGAAACACTGGAACAGCCACATGAACCAGCCACCGCTTGCTCGTCTTTTCTTAGAGCTGCTTGTCACTCAAGAACCCCAAGGGAAACAGGTTTGTGTCTTGAGCCCGGTGTGTGTTGGTACTGGGACTGAAGTCTGGGAGGCTGAGGGTTTCTTGTATGGAGCACAAAGTCAAACACAGTGTGGGAGCCACATTTTTGGAGGTCTTGTTCTTCTTTTCCCTTGTGCTCGCTATGAGCTCACTTTTCACAGTATCCTGCCCGCCCACCCTTGCATTTGAACATGTGGCTCTATCAACATCCATCAGATCTTCCTTCAAAGGCTAAAATGACGGATTTCGTTCCCTGAGAAAGTACTGAGTCCCTGTTCCCGACATGCTCCTGCTGAGAGGGGCCCGGGCTTCCTGTCTGGTTCTTCATGTCTGTCTCCGATGTGCTGAGTGACCTCATGGTCTGTCTAACAAAACTGCCTTCCTTGTTTCTGTTGCTTACATCCTGAGAATCCTGGCCAATCCATCCGATAGAAAGAAAAAAAATGTCACAGGGAAAAGACATAAGTGTATGCTCATTAGAAGCCACATAGACAATTATTTTTCCCTCCTGTAGACACAGACTCAGAACCTCGGAACCAGTCAATCGCTTTGTTGGATTTGAACTTCAGAGACGGAACCTAAGTGTTTCTGCATCCAACATCCTGCCGGCTGAACATTCCTTAAATACAGTTACTTATGCCTTTTAAACACATGTAACATGAGCTTGACATCGACGCCGTGTCACCATTGTCTTTCTGTCACTTCAGCAGAACCTCCGGAAAAGAACAAAAAGGGGGTTTCATTGAAAGGCTGGATGATGATGGACGGAGCCACAATAAGCCAGCCCATGTCTGACATCCTTCCAGGGAACTGTAGCTATTTAGTAATTCATCTCCTGCAGGAACCATTTACTGCAAGCTTTTCTCTAATGCTCAGAAGAATTTAGGGGCGATAGCACCTTCTGAGTGAATGGCAGGGGCTCAAATGGGGGGGGGTGAGGGAGAAGTCTGGGGAGCAGCAGTGGGAGAAATTAGCAAGGGTGAATAACTCGAGTTTACAAAACAGTGCGCGGAGAACCCAGCGATTTAGGAGGCTGATCATTTATTTTGACAGGTGTAGTTTATCTCCGCTCATTTATAATAATTATACATTGTGCAGACTCATTATCCTGCCCCCCTTCGGTCTTGGTGCTGAGAGCGGTTAAAAGTAAATTTGGCCAGTGTGTGTGTGTAGGGGGGTGGGGGAGATAATGGGTGTTTATGACCAAATGGGAAATCTATACTCCAGCCACTGACTGCGAGGGTGGCACCCGGATCGGATCATTGAAAGGGGGCTGTCAGGCTTTGAAAGAACATTTCTGAACTCCTGTTTTTTTTCCCTCCCATAGACGCTTCGTTAGGAGTAAACACATTCAAAGACTCGCTTTCCCACTTCTTGCTACACTCCCCTCCCTTAAGAGCATAGAATCTTTCAGATTCAGAGCTCAGAATGATATTGGTTTGGGGATGAGATCAATATAGATGTTCTAAAAGGTCTGAAATGTTGATAATTTTGGCCAGAGAATCTGGAGAGATAAAATAATTTATTAATTACATCAGCCCTGGAACCAGAGAAGTTCCAAGCTCTGCTACTTACTAAATGTGTTACCTACAACTTCGTTTTGCTGTCACTAACATGGGATGATAGTGCCCACCTCAAAGGTTTGTTAGGAGTCAGTTAATACAATGAAAAGTGATTAGAACAGTTCGTGTCACATTGCAAATACTACTGTGTATATATATCATTCCTATAATTTGAAAAAGGGAGGTATTAATATTATCTACCTTATAGACAATGCTGTGAGGATTCAATAATATAATTCAGACAGCACTCCCAATAAAAAGTAGTTATTTTTAGTATGCACTCTGACCCTGTGTTATTTAAAAATCTGAGCTCAGAATTTTGAATTGAAACGTCACATTATTTGCATATGTAATGTTGTTCAGTTAGATCAATGCACATATTCTGAGTGGCCACGCAGGCCGCTCTGATTGCAACTGTTGGGTGGCGAAGGACTGGTGAGGGGGCACTATGGGCTCTCACCACTTCCCTCCCCGAGATGGGATGGTCCTGCTCCTCTGGGTGCCTTCCTGCTTCCACCCTGTCTCCAGAGCAATGCCCTGCCACACATGCACAGGCATCCCCCTGTGATTGGTAGTGATGTTACAGAGTAACGGACAATTTGCATATTCCTGTATTATTATATAGGATAGTTCATTCATTCGCCATCACATGACGATGATAGGATCCAAAACAGTTTGGATTTTACTCAAAGCCTCACACGATTTCTCATGAAAACAGTCCCATCTGTCTTATTCCTCTAGCCAGAGGGAGCAAAACTGGCTCCAGTGGCCAGTCAGATGGAGAATATCCCTTTCATAGACTTCATCAAATTTTCTATCTCTGACTCTCAGACAGAACACTAGTCTCCACCACTAGTCTCTGACCAGAAGCTCCCAGAGTAAATGGAGTGCAAGACTCTTTGCCAGCCCAAAGTCTTTATTAGAGCAGGCACGACCTGTCAAGAGTAGAGAACAATAGATTTAGATCTAGCAGCAGGATTGGGCAGGGCTGGACAGTCACCCTAAAAACACAAGGAGTCTGGCCATCAAGAGGGAAGTTAAACTTTTAATGGTTCCCAATGGCACAGTGGAGTCTAAAGCTGAAGGAGAAAGCCAGAGAAAATAATCAGAAGCTGGATAGACCTTGATATGGAGTAAGGAGGAAAAACATAGGATAGTTGTTAGGACCTGGCTTGTCCCTCTCACGGGGAGCAGAGGTTGGTTCATTTATAAAGGACTGGAATCCCAAAGGATTTGAAGTCATATACGGGTTTAAATCCCAGTTGAATGCATGGGAAAAGTTCTTTCTTTCCCCAAGACCCTCTTTCTTTTTATAAAATAGGAATTTCAATACCTGTCATGCCTATCTTGTAGGGTTATTGTGACAATCAAATGAGATAAGTGCCATGGAGAGGCTATTGTTATTTATCAGCTAAGACTTATCATTATTAAAGTTGTAAAGAGTGCTCCAGGCTAAGTCTTCATTGTTCATTATTTAATTTGAAGTGAATCCTCATAATATAGTATCCTTCCATATTCACATATAAATATAAAAATCCTATTTGCTGCTACATGTATGATTGTAGGGAAGACAACTCATGCCTTTGGTCACCTACAATAATGTTCAAAACTGGATCTTCTCATATACTTGAAAAACATTCCTCCCACACTTGGTCTTGTTTCCAGCTACACAATTCCTTGCAGAGGCTCTTTTAGAAATAAATATAAGATTCTAACAAAGAAGCACCCGAAGCCTGGAATAAAGGGAATTAACTAAAAATAATTACACAGTCTCCCATTTAAAAACTTCAACATCAGGTTTACACGAAGCCACAATATTAAGTAGTTGGATCATGTTCAGCTTGTTATTGTAATGAAATCTTCTTGATACATTCAATTATGAGAGAGAGAGAAAGAGAGAGAGAGAGAGGAAGAGAGAGAGAGAGGGAGATCCTCTTGGCTTATATGATAATGCACATAAAATAAGCATCATTGCAATTAACTATACACTGTATAGAAATAGAATTTTCAGTGCTTTGCCATTTACTACATAGAAGAGCTGTAAGTAGGTCAAGTCAATGACACGAAATGTCACATCACTCCAAAGCTTCACAGATAGGCATGCGTGTTTCATGACGTTGCTTATCTTCTGCCTTGAACTTTTGCTTCTCCTCATTGTTTTCTCCTCAGTGAATTTACCTGACTGTAGGTTGCTCTGTGCCTTATCTACAAGTGTAAAAGACAAGCCACCAATATGGCTTTTCAGTAACTGGCAAAATCTAAACCATTGTTTCCATGGAGCTTATAAGGGAGACTTAGACATATGAGCGAAAGGAAGAACATGATTCTGGCTTGTCTAGATTCTAAATGATACTGAAGGCTAGGCCATATGGCCGAGGCCTCAAAGCTAGGAAGTGGCCAAACTGGGGTGTTAGCTCGAGTCTGGCTAAACATTGTTCTTTGCAGAAACTGTACTGTCTCTTGTGGAAAGAACCACATAATGCTTCTAAAGGATTTGGATGGAAACTGGTGACAATCAGAAAAGTGACAAAAAAGCCACTTCACACAATGGTTTGAAATGTTCCGTCCCCATTTGATAGAGGGATTTGTGTTGGTCTTCATGACCTATCATATCCGTGACAAAAATAGCCTTTGGCCCAATTGCTGAGAGCTTGAAATAAATCAGAGAAAGGCAATCGATCAGTCAAATAGTTTTCAAGTGTCTTCTGTTTGCTCAACACTATACTGGACTCGGTGGGAAATGATAGCTCACACAGCAAAGCTCTTTGGCGGGTACGAAGTGAATGTGGAACAGTATTATTATTAGAGGAAAAACTACACAAGGTGGTCCAGCTTCAAAGAACTGAACATCTTAGTGTGGGGGAGGGGGTTTTCAAATAGCAAAAGATCCTCATTATCATAAACAGCATATAAATGTATATAATTGGTGATTCCACCAGGGGCAGGCAAACTTATTCTATAAAGGACCAGATGGTAAATATTTTGGGCTTTGTGAGCCATGCTTTCTTGAAGTGTAGCTACCAACTCAGCTGTTGTAGCATGAAAGCAATCCTAGAGGATAAAGTGAAGGAATGAGCATTGCTGTGTCCCAATAAAACTTTATTTACAGTCCAGCTGGCATGGTTTGGTGGTTGAACATCAACTGTGAACCAGGAGGTCACGATTCAATTCCTGGTCAGAGCACATGCCCAGGATGTGGACTCATCCCCAGTGTGGGACTTGCAGGAGGCAATCAATGATCCTCTCTCATCATTGATGTTTCTATCTCTCTCTCCCACTCCTTTCCTCTTTGAAATCAATAAACATATATTAAAACAAAAACAAAAAATTTCATTTACAAACACAGGTGGCCCTCTGTTTTTGATCCATTGGTTGTAGCCTGCTAACCCCTCATTTAGGTTGAATGTGAGAGAAGGCTGCAGAAGAAATGATCACTGTTGAATAGTCAGAGAATCCTCCATTATAATATTCTATTGAGGGCGGACCCTTCTGCCAGACACTCTCTCTTTTGAAATGGGAGGCCCCCAATGTAAGTTGCCTAAGGTTACACAGTTCAGTAATTGGCTGGCTTAGACTTAAACCCAGGTCTATCTGACCTCCATTTTCTACTCTCTCACCATAGTAAACCACCATGTTGGTAGACCTGACCTTTTTCCCCACGCACTTTACATCTTTTTAAAAATATATTTTATTGATTTTTTTACAGAGAGGGATGGAGCGGGATAGAGAGAAACATCGATGAGAGAGAAAGATGGATCAGCTCCCTCCTGCACAACCCCTACTGGGGATGTGCCCGCAACCAAGGTACATGCACTTGACTGGAATCGAACCTGGTACCCTTCTAACCACTGAGCCAAACCAGGTAGGGTACACTTTACATTTTATTTTATTTTATTTATTATTTTTTTTAAACTCAGATTTAAAAATATATATATTTTATTGATTTTACACAGAGAGGAGTTGAGTGGGACAGAGAGTTAGAAACGTCGATGAGAGAGAAACACCGACCAGCTGCCTCCTGCACACCCCCCACTGGGGATGTGCTCATAACCAAGGTACATGCCCTTGACCGGAATCGAACACGGGACCTTTCAGTCCGCAGGCCGACGCTCTATCCACTGAGCCAAACTGGTCCCGGCATGCACTTTACATTTTAGAGAACATGGGTCTTGAGCTTTCAATAACAGGACCACCCTGTTGCACCATCCAGGGATGAAAAGTCACACAGAATACAGTGGCCCCTGGGAGACCTGGTTCTCACATTTTGTAGCATGTCATACTCAGGAGTTTTAGAAAATTCTGATGCTCAGATCACACCCTCTATTATCTAAATCAGACTCTCTATGAGGGACTCAGGCATCAGTATTTTTTGAAGGGTTCCCGGTTGATTCCAGAATCCAGCCAAGTTTGAGAACTGCTGCTCTGAAGCAGGATGTTGTCATCTGCATCTGTCCCATGGCAGTGGTATCTCCTGGAGTTGTGCAAAGCGATGGTCCTGCGCTCAGCCTCACTGGTGAATTAAACACACCATGAATGGAATAGTGCACTCACCGTTCACAGAGCATCCTCTTGGTGCCAGCCACTCTGGTAGGTCCTGAACAGGCCGTGGAATGGAATAGGCTAGCAATGGAAAATCACAAGCACGTCCTTAATTATGTCACACTACTGCATTTCCTTTGTTGTTTTGTTTTTAAAGGTGTTTAGAGAAATGGCTACATGTGCTTTATTAATATTCTACTTTTTTCATTTTATTTGTTTCAAATGGGAATTTTTTATTTCAAGGAAAATGATTTTAATTATAAGGATGTTATAATATTATCTTAAAATTAAAAAGAATTTAAATTGTAGTTGACATACAACATACTACATTAGTTTCAGGTATATAACATAGTGATTAGATATTTAACTTGCGAAGTGATCACCCTGATAAGGCTAGAATTTTTTTAAAATGTCCTTCCTGCTGGCTAGGGAAACACCAGCCTGTCTTCTCTTTGCTAATGGAAAGCATGTCTCACACATTTCACTTACAGTAATAATCAGCTAGCATTTACTGAACTAGCCTCCTGCAGAGGTATTCGTGTATAATGAATGTCACAGCTCTGAGAATCGAGTTCACTGTCTTCCCAGGGTTAACCAGTGAATTGCTGAAGGTCACCTGGAGAGTAAGGGAAGAGGTACAATCTCTATCCAGATCTGCTTGATTTCATAGTTCCAGTGCTTAATTAGTACTAAGAAGTACTACCTATATCACCTCCTCAATACACATTGGCCATCTATGGAAATCAAGAATGAGCCAATGAGACAAAAGATTTTAATTTGAGTCAGACCATTAGTTAAGGGGAGAAAGTGTCCTCCTGGGCATGATATCAGGGTGCCAAGTGGCAAATAATAGAAAGAAGAAGAAAAAAGAAAAGAAGGTGAGAACACCTCTGACTAACGATGATTTGCCTACCTGGAAGGCTTCATGCCAGAACTTTATCTTAGTCACACCTTGCAATCTGCACTTTGGATTCAGTAGCGAGGCTGTTCCATTAGAAGTGGCATCTTGAAGAATCAGGGTACATAGAAGGAGAATACCTTTGAGGCTCAGATGCCACCATTTCAGTGGAAATTCCTTTTTCTTTCCAGTTTCCCCAGCCAACTAAGACAGAGTTGCTGGTTCCTCCTTTGAGAAGCCAGAATACTGTACTCTCACCCAGAGCAGGCGGTCCTTGTCATGGCTGTCTCAAATCACTGTTACCATGTTTGATTTCTCTGCCTTCCCCATTACTCTGTAATTTTATTATGAACAGAGGCAAAACTGTATTAACCCATGTTAGCACTAGTCTCTCCTCAGCCTAGCACAGGACCAGCCACAGAGTAAGTGGGAAATTTAAATTTGTTTTATTCCAGAGGCTGTACTTGGGTTCTCTAATAGCAATTGCTTCCAGTTATTAAGTACCAGCTACTACATGCTGGGCATTGTGATGTGCATTTTATTTATTTATTTATTTATTTATTTATTTATTTATTTATTTATTAATTATATATTTTTTGTAATTTATAATAAAATTTATAATAAAATTTAAATAAATTTTATAATAAAATTTTATAATAAAATTTATTTATTATAAATTTATTTATTATATTTTTATTGATTTCAGAGAGGGAATTAGAGGGAGAAAGAGATAAAAACATCAATGATGAGAGAATCATCATCGGCTGCCTCCTGCACACCCCCTACTGGGGATCAAGCCCACAACCTGAGTATGTGCTCTGACTGTTAATCCAGCCGTGACCTCTTGGTTCATAGGTTTATGCTCAACCCCTTGAGCCATGCTGACCTGGTGTGACGTGCATTTTAAAGACTTTAGTTCCTTCATCCTCACAACAAGTTTGCAATATTTTGTGTCCTTATTCTGAGGAGGGCATTTACTGTTTTGGTGCCCAAATTGCTCTTTTTTGCAATAGTTCAATATGGATAGTCATGTGATGAAGGCTGAAGAATCCTCTCTTATCCTGGCAGAGCCACAGCCATATGTGAGTGATGCAGCAGCTACAACCGAAGACTTTGAATATTGAGCCGATGATCCAATGGCATGGGCCGATGGAAAGTCCTATTCATGCCAGCAGCATTGATGACCTTTAGCCAGACCACTGGTCTCTCATGGTCCTCTCTGCCTAGCAGTTTACCATTCTCCAAACTGGTCTCCCAGTCTCTAATTGATTCTATATCCCAAGTACTTCAATGAATTTCTCTTTTCGGTAGGATTGCTGGGTCCTCTGGTGTTAATTGCAACTAGGAGCTCTGACGGTCTTACCCATTTTGAATATGAGAAAGGAGGTTGTTGTTCTGTGGACTCACAGCTGATGGGGGAGAAAAAGGATTTGAACATGCCTCTGTCTGCTTTTAAAGCCCACGTTCTCTCCGTCCACTACTCTGTTTTGCACATAGAAGGTGCTCAATACATGTTTGCTGTCTGTGATGAGGCTGATGGTATCTAAGTGAATGGTTTTCTTTCTGTCAACTCAAGAGCCATCTAATTCTTTATTGCTCCGTTGTTTCTGTTTGTTAAATACCTTAACCGGGTGCTTGATACTCAAAAAGCCTTTACATAGAAAAGATGATTTATTTATTTCTAACCTTTATTAATGGATAGGTGTTATCTGATGTGAGCATCCAAATAATGCAATAAAACACAATTTATTTCCAATACCCTCATTTTACAAATGAATAAATAGGGGCTCAGGAAGATGATGTACCCTTTCCAAAGGTCATGCGTTGAAGGTCATACTCTGCTAGCCATGGGATCCAGGTTTCACTGAGGACCGACTCCCAAGTGGGTACTCTAACCTTTAAGCTTCCTCAAATTACTAAATTTAATCCAATGTCCACATTCCCCCCAAAAGTCAGTTTATGATATTTTCAGGTTAAGAGGAAACTTTGAGGTCATTACTGCTGCACTATTTTGCTCATGCCAATTTGTAGCTCATCTAGCTCAACAAGATCTGGCCAGATAGCTTTGACTTCATTTCCCAGGTTGGAAGCAATGCTTTTTAGGATGAGTAAAGCCGTGAGTAAATGGTCCTTCCTCCTCCGAGGGAATCGATTCAGGTTGACAAGCACACTTTACATATCTTCTTATCTATGGATTAGAGTCTTGATGGTGTTTTTAATTATTTAAACATATTGAGAAGAAAAGTATCAAACGGCAGGTTTCTCCTTTCTCTTGCTGGTTCCCGTCTGTGATGGGCTGCCCATTACAGTCACTTGGGGTTGGTTACCTAGGAAATAGCTGGCAGACGGGGGCTTTTAGATTGATCACCAGATGGATGGCAGGAAGGTGAGTCATGTGATGTGAATTTAGTTGCTTCTAAGTGGAAGAGTAGAAATTGCTGAGCATTAAAAAGGAATCGCCGGAACCTTCCCCGACTACTCCTTAATTTTAAAGATGAAACAAATGATCCTCTTCCAGGAAGGCACGGAGATCTAAATTTACCTCCAGGGAAAGGGGGTCTAATTGAGGAGCCTAAAAAGGCTAATTCCAATGTAACCCTCATATTTGGAGGCTAGTGATCTGAACCCATGCCAGCAAGCACAGTGTACATTCCTGATAGCCTATAATTAAGTCACTACCTCTTCCCAGATACTGGTCTTGCAGAACCGGTTACAGAGGCCATTGGACTGTGGGCATTGCAGTGTCCCAGAGGGAGGGTTATTAATGCTGGTGCCAGGTCAGGCCCTCAGATATGGCCTGGAGACCCCCAACACCTGGGGCCCTTCTTGCAAGGCCCAGGAAAAGGACCAGAAGCATGATCCATGTTTGTGGGACAAAGATCACAGGGAGGGAGATATAAGGGAGAACCCCATGCGTGTTCCTTCACTCAGATTTGGAAGGCTGTTCCCTGAGTCCGCTGGCGTACTAAACAGTGTCCCTCCTACTTTTTCAGAAGCGTTCTTGGTCTTCTTGATCTTCTGCAACAAAATGAGTCCTTGGCCATCTCAGACTTCATGGTTATAAAGAGACACTGTATTCAAAGTATGTGTGTGTGTGTGTGTGTGTGTGTGTGTCCATGATACAAGCAAACTCAGCTCTCTTTTAAGTCATTGCAAAGGGATGTTTCCTACTGTTTTCACAAGGAGGAAGGGTAAAATACGTGCAGCTTGCTAAGTTTCTCCGAGAAGCAGCATTACTTTATCCACACATGGCTAGAGCATCTCTAGAACAGAATAGTGAGTATATTCGGTAAAACCAGTTCTGTAGCTGAGAGACTGTTATCTATGTAATCAAAAGAGCCATTGAAATTCATCAAAAAAGAGCCATTGAAATTCATCAGAATGAACTGATCAAATTTAGCATTTCTCAGGAAAAAAAAAAAAAGCCAGAACTTAAAAAAAATAATGAGGATAAAGAAAACAAATGTTTGCTAACTGGCAACTATGAGATAGGGAGTTTCATTCTATATTGAATTCAATCCTAAAAAAGAAAAAAATTTAAAATTTTGTTTCACAAATATTTATTGAGCACATAATACATGTCTGCACCAAGGTTCAGAGATCGGTAACTAATCCAGGATTAGAACCCATTTTTGTTCTACTCTAAAGGATTTTCTTGCTTCAGTGTATTATTTTTCTCTAGGGATTTCTATATCAGAAAAGAAGAATGAAAAATTAAACAACAAATCTGGAAATTTTATTATAAGAAGTTATCTAGTTTGCAAAACTCAACATGTGTGCATGTACACACAAGACTTACCTTTTTTCTAAGACTTTCTCTGGCAGGTTAAAATGCCTCAGAATTGCTTTCTGTTTTGTATTTGCCTGCAATGATATAGGGATGGTTTATTAATAAAGGTAGCAAGCTTTTATTAACTATTTATATGTTTGAGGCACTGTACCTAATGCATTATTCCTTTAATCCCAACACAACCCTAAGAGAGGAATCTATAGTTTCCCCTACGTTATAAGTGATAAGATTAAGCATTTATTTTATTTTTATTTTTTTATTGATTTCAGAGAGGAAGAAAGAGATAGAAACATTAATGATAAGAGAGAATACTAGTAATTGATTGGCTGCCTCCTGTATGCCCGCTACTGGAGATCAAGCCTGCAACCTGGACATGTGCCCTGTTTGGGAATTGAACTCAGGACTTCTTGGTCCATGGGATGATGCTCAGTCCACTGAGTCACCACAGCCAGGCCAAGATTAAGCATCTAGAACAGTGACATGCCCAAAATAGCAAAAAGTGGCTGGTCAATGTTATCTATTTTTTGAACCCAGGTCTAACTCTAGAGCCCATGCTCAAAATTGCTCCAATGTTTTCCTCTCCTTTGAGCTAGGACTGATTTTTCTAGCCAGCAAATGGTAGTGAATGTCAAAGTTCTAAAAAGAAAATGAAAAATCCTCTTCATTAGCATATTATCATGCAAATGGAGGAATTAACATATTCAATTTTATCAGCAGAACACCTTGATTCAGAGTCTAAAATGTAAATGCTTCACTGCCACCAGATTGCAAACCTCTGAGCTGGAGAGAGCAGCCGTTAGTGTAGAGTTCTCAGGTGTGCTCATCTCCCATGTGACAGATTTCTGTGTGTTCTCTAACGTGGTGTCAGACAGGTTCACTTCATGAGAGGGTGGGAGGACTTCCTGCTGTTGGGTTAAACAGGGTAATGCATGCCCTATGCCTAGAAGAATGCTCAGGACAAGGTGAGCCCCATCACATGATACACTCCATGTATAACTCCATGTATTGTGTAACTCATTTGTATAATGATGATACACAAACACTATAAACTTTTCAAAGCTTAAGATAACTCCTCCTCTCTCATCCCCTAAAAAACAACCTCCCAAAAACTACTGGCTCCAAAATTCCACCATCAAAGCTTTATTCCTTTCCCTTTCGGCTTTGATGCTGTCTAAAATGTAACCTCTGTGGGGAAGCTGTCAGTCATGAATCCCTCAGAGAAACTGAAAGATTTGAGGTTGGACTTTAATGGAAGGGGCGGGAGGAAGATCACAGAAACAGAATCTTGGATCTGGGAGGGCCTTGGGGAGCACCCAGACTCACCTCCCTATCACCTGACAGGTGGGGAAAGTGGGGCATTCGTAGAGAAAATTAATAAGTTGGCCTTTCTTCTTTAACATTCACCCCACTTCCTACCATAGATGAGCATGCCTGTGCATATGTGTGCCCTTACCTGTTATAAGCATGAGGAGTGTTCCAGTTGCTAATGCTATGTAACAAACCACCCTACACTGAGTGGTACAAAACGATGACCCTTTTATAGGTCAGGAATTCAGACAGTGAGCAAAAGGAATGTCATGTCTCTGCTCTGGGCTGGGTTGACTCATCCGAGTAGCTGTAGATGGCCTCTCCTGGGAGCATGGCCTTCTCATAGCATGGCATCTGATTTCACAGAGGAGATTAGAGACCCACATGGTAGATCTTCCTTTGGACCCCAAGTGGCAGCCCTGGAAGGATTTGGGGAACCCAGGGATTCCATGGGGTTGAAAGCCCAGTTAGCAATATCTTCACTAGCTATCAAACAAGACATGTAAGGTCTTATTTTATATACTTGAACCTGCCTAGGGGCATTTCTATCTCTTCATCTATCCAAATCTTATTGATCCTTCAGTGCCCTTTGTCCAGAAGGCCTTCCACTAGATTTGTTACTTTTCCGTCTCTACACTCTTTTCCTGGATAATCTATAGTGATTCCATGATTTTACTAACCTTTGTGTAATAATGCTTCCTCAATTTAGAACACCAGTGCACTATTTCAGACATCTCCTTTGAGTTCCTGATTTGTATATCTAACATTCTCCTTGACATCTCAATGTGAGTACTGAGTAGCAATGAAAACTTATGTCCAAAATGGAGTTCTTGACTCCCCATTCTCCCACTCTTCCCAAACAAGCAAACCTTTTCCTTTCTTACTCTTCCTTGTATGACTGACCATTCTTGACCATTTCGAGATGGTTTCCAAGAACCATGTCTCAAGAAAGTGGCCAAACTCTATTCTGATTCTGAACATCCTTCAATATCTAGTGCTGTAATAGAGAGCAGACAATATCTCCACTTGAGGTGGGCTATGGAGGCAATGAGACTGTCAGCAGTTACAGCAAGGCTGTATCATCTTCTCCTTCTCAAGATGGCAAGATTTCTAGTTGGCCATAAGACTTCTCTGGGTAAGATGTTCTCTGGTATATTTCAGCAGAAGTTGGGTACCAGTGTGAATGCATGACATCCTTACAGTCTGGGTTCCCCTTAACCCTAAGAGACATTAGTCCCATTGTCATGACTAGGTTTGTCCTCAGACTGAATGGGGACTTCCCAACTAGATTTAACTATCTTGATGTTGGAGGTCATGACATGGTCCTCTTCCCATCCACTCTCATGACCTGAGTATTCCTTCTCCACAAACATACAAAATTGATGGTCAAGTAGATGCCATACCAGAGGTCTTCAAACTACGGCCCTCGGGCCACATGCGGCCCGCAGAGGAGTCTGATCCGGCCCGCCAGGTTTTTTGGGCAGTGAGTGCAGCCAAGGTGTTACAGTAGGAATTAGTAGTTCATATAGTCCGGCCCTCCAGCTCTCTGAGGGACCGTGATCTGGCCCCCACTTTAAAAAGTTTGAGGACCCCTGCCATAAACCATGATGAAGCAAGCTTGTACATTAATATGGTTTCACATTTAGGTATAAATTTATCTTTAGAGGAGGTTATATAAAAAAGAACTGACCAATTTGCTCATCCAGATCTTACATTTTTATGCTCTGGTGCATTGCTTGTACATTTCCAATATAACATATCACGGAGAAGGGGAAAGAAGCTACACTTCGTGGGCATGCCTTTCATGCTGTGATATTGACATACATCATTTCCTTTTGCTCTCACAAAAGTCCATTGAAGAAAGCAAGGATAAGAGAGGTTCTAGTGACATGTATAAGTTTACCTACCTAGTAAGCAAGTTGAAGGGAAAGTATGTTAATGTAGATCTAGTTGATTCCAAGTTATAGGTGAGAAATCTAAGGTTTTGAGAGAGTCAGCAATGTGTTCAAGTTCAAGGACAAGCTTCATGCCCAGATCTATCTGCTTGCTACATGTATGCTCTCAGTCTGTATTTTTTCTGTAGCACACCTCCCACCAATGCCAACTCCATCTCCCACACCACTGACCCTGGTCAGATGAACAGAAAGATCAATCTTGGATCCAGTTCTCCTGACCCAAGGCAGAAATCTGAGAGCAAATGTCTTGCAGGGAAGTTGTCAAGCAAACTTGACATCTCCTAGGGATATTGAAAATGGAGTATAGTTGAAAGGACTGGTAAGCACCTACTATAATTTGTCTAACATTTATACCTCCTCTTGGTTACCTCCTTGCTGGAATAAATAGTATTGTTCTGAGGTACTGAAATAAATGTTTTATAATGGAAATATCTATTTATTTCCATAATACACAATTGACTATGTTATTGATCAATATGTCTCATCTGCCAACTCTTCCTAATTATACATTGGAAAGGTACACCCAGTAGCATAGTAACTGTCAAACAGTTATTGATGGAGAGCTGCTGTTGTAAGTCTTGATATGGGTTCCTTTAATGACTGACACGGAATCAGACACCAAATTAAATGTTTCACTTACTAAGTAAAATGTTTTTGTCCAATTGTGTCTCCTAAGAGTTAATTAACAAAATAATCTTTAAGAGACAACCAGTAGCACTCCTGAACCACGATTACAAAATCGATATCTCACATCCCAGATTAATGCTGTTTTAATTTTTAAAATTGATTGGTTTATGTAGGTCTTTATTTTTATCTTGTCAGAGATTCTTATAATCCCCAGTCCCCTCCACTTGATAAACAATCATTTTCTCCCTTAAATGTCAACATCTCCAATATGTACATTTAAATATTGTCCAAATAGATTGTTACATGAGATTTTTTTTAGTATTTTACACATTTAATATGCAATAAAGGATCTCAGAGATGGTTGCTTATCTTGATTTCCTCTCTAATTTGGCAGGGATTAAAGCATTAGTCTGTCACAGGCCAAGACTGTGTCACACTGCGTGAACTTCTGAGGAACACACACTATCGAGACTAATAAACTCTAATTACACCATAGGCCTCTTTTGAAATGGGCATTTCCTATTCCATGAACCACGAATATTGGCCCAGAATCCAGCATGAATTCTGAATGGATGCTTTTTAAAAAAAAATTGCATTTCAGATCATGGAGATGTTGCATTGAAAATGAGAGAGAGAAAGAAGATTGCCACCACATAGTGATATCTTTGTATAAGCATTGGGAGTAATGGTGGGGAACCCAGTGAATTATCTCTCAGCACCTCATGTGCTAGATACCCATATTTGTAACATCAAAATATTGTCTCTTTTTTCATTCAAACTACTTAGTATTCTTGGGCCTGTTGAGATTGAAATCTTGTGTCATTAATGTTGGGAATTATCTTCTCATTTGTTTTATTAACTTCCCCCTACATTTTCTCCATTCTCTCTTTTAGAATGCATTGAAGATGTTACTATCTTAATTTCTTCTCTTACTTTCTACCTTTTTACTCTTTTGGACAACATTCTAGGAGAATTTCTGGGCTTGGTCTTCCAATTTTCCATGCTGCTCTCCATGTCTGTCTACTCTGCTCTTCAGGCTACCAGATTTGTTTTGACATTTAGGATTGTATAGTCTATGATGGCTGATTGGCCTTATTTCATAAGAGCCTATTTTTATTTCATGAATACCTTCCCTTGTTCCTGTGACAATTTGTACTTTTCTTTCTTTTAAACATTTTACCCCCCCCCCCCCTCACGTTTCCTTGGGCATTCATTTTCCATTTGTTGAGTTTGCTGTTTCTGTCTCTTTTTTTTTAAAAAAAATGTATTTTTATTAATTTCAGAGAGGAAGGGAGGGGGAGAGAGAGATAGAAACATCAATGATGAGAAAGAATCATTGATGGGCTGCCTCCTCCATGCCCCATACTGGGGATTGACCCCACAACCCGGACATGTGCCCTGACCGAGAATCAAACCATGACCTCCTGGTTCATAGCTTGAGCCATGAAAGCTGGGCACTGTTTCTGTCTTATATTCATTTTTTTATGTCAGCTGTTACAAATGGCTACAAACTGGGTGCTTTACAGCAACAGAAATGTATTCTCTCGAATTCTGGAGGTTTGATGTCGGAAATCAAGGGTTTGGTAGGGCCATTCTCCCTCTGAAGGCTCTAGAGAAGAATCGGTGGCAAAACATAACATGACATGAGACCTACTCTCAACCAATTTTAAGTGTACAGTTCACTGTCATTACCTGTATGTACATTGTTTTACAGCAGATGTACAGGACTCTTTCATCTCACATGACTGAAACTCTGTGCATGGAGCCATTTCCCCTTCCCCTAGCTTCTGGCAACCATCGTTCTACATCCTGCTTCTATGAGTCTGACTACCATCTGCACCTCCTGTAAACAGAGTTATGCAGCCTCTGTCCTTCTGAGGCTGGCTTATTTTATTTACCAAAACATGTTCAAGTTTCCTCTGGGTTGTAGCATATGACGTTGCTTTTCCCCAGATGGTCAGTAGTTCTAGGTTCTACGCTGGTTTTGTATTTGAGACTCCCTACCTTCCCATCTGTGGCTTCTCTCTGTTTGTTACCACCTGTCTTTAATAGCTGTGGGAAAGCAACAGGGCATGATTCCAATAATGGCCTGTCAATATTTTCCCCCTAATATATGGGGGCTCCCCATTCTTTCTACATTTACCAAACATCTTTGGGCATCATCTTGGTTCTTTAGCCAAAACACCCACTCACAACTCCAGCTTGGTTGGGGTGGGACAGGAATCTCCACTGCCCACTTTTTGCCATAACAGGATACAGAAGGGGCTAAAGTGCCTGGATGCTTAAACTATGGGCTCTCCAATCAATCCCCTACTGGGATCAAGCTTGCAACCTGAGCATGTGCCCTTGACTGGAATCGAACCCGGGACTCTGCAGTCCACAGGCCAACACTCTGTCCACTGAGCCAAACTGGCTAGGGCCAAGAGTCAGTTTTCATATCTGTAAAATGAAGCGTTGTCCTAACTTACTTCTAAGCCTCTGCCAGCTTGGCCATTTCAGGATGTAAATAGATGCATAATGGCCAGGACGCAAGGGTTCCTAAACCTGGCTGTGCATCAGGAGCAGCCGATGAGTGTGTTAAAAATAAAGATTTTCTGAGCTGGCCCTGGAGATTCTGATTCCATAGTTCTAGGGGAGGGCCAAGAAGTATGTATTTTTAATAAGCTTGAGCAATTCTGCAAAGCCCATCCTTCACCTGCCTGGCAATTGAGAGCCACCAGGAGATGTGAAAGCCCTTTCAGGCATCCCAGGTCAGGGGCATTATTGATAATTTAAAAGGTCTCTTGCCTGGCTGGAGTGGCTCAGTGCTTGAGCATTGACCTATGAACCAGGAGGTCAGGGGTCGATCCCTGGTCAGGGCACATGCCCAGGTTGAGGACTCGATCCTCCATGTGGGGCATGCAGGAGGCAGCCAATCAATGATTCCCTCTCATCATTGATGTTTCTATCTTTCTCTCCCTCTCCCTTCCTCTCTTGTATAAATAATAATAATAATAGTAATAATAATAATAATAATAATAAATTTAAAAAAGATCTCATTGGATAAAAACACTAACTTCTTCTTTTAAAAATATATTTTATTGATTTTAGAGAGGAAGGGAGAGGGAGAGATAGAAACATCAATGATGAGAGAGAATCATTGACTGGCTGCCCCCTGCACATCCCCTATTGGGGATCCAGCCTGAAACCCAGGCATGTGTTCTTGGCTGGAATCAAACCTGGGGACCCTTCAGTCTAGAGGTCGACGCTCTAACCATTGAGCAAAACCAGCTAGAGCACTAACTTCTCCCACTAGCTCCCATCCTGGGTCCTGAGCCTTGAAACCAGCCTACATTCAGGCGGTCCAGGAAGGAGTCCTTGTATCAATATTTTGTAACTTTAAAAAAAAATCTATTTTATTGTCTTTTTGTGTGTGTGTGTGTGTTTTTTTACAGAGAGAAAGAGAGAGCAATGGAGAGTTAGAAATACCGATGAGAGAGAATCATTGATCAGCTGCATCTTGCACACCCCCCACTGGGGATTTGCCCACAGCCAAGGTACATGCCCTTGACCGGAATCGAACCTGGGACCTTTCAGTCCGCAGGCCGACGCTCTATCCACTGAGCCAAACCGGTTTCAGCTATTTTGTAACTTTTGATTCCCTTTGGATAGAATACCTATGGTCCCAAAGAGGCAGTGGGTTTTGGAAGGGAATGAAACCCTCTGATTGGGATCCCCTCACAGCATGAGGCTGGGCCAGGAGCCCAGCCACTGTCCTGGTTTTCCTGACCCATCACATGGAGAGTGCCCATCACAGCCTGCCCCGCACCTCACACGCCAGCAGCGCCATCTTTCAAAGCTCACAGGCGCTTTGAGGATTACTAAGGCTCGTGGAAAGGGCAGTTTCTAAAACTGTGGTGTTTGGATTCAGCGCTGACCGAGAGCCAGCGGTGCTGTGTGTGCTGGAAAGAACCCAGAATTAGAGACGCTCTGGCTGGATCCCGGAGGAGTGAAATATCTAAATTCAAAATCCAGGCGAGACCAGCCCTGGGCAAAGGACAGGCATCGTCTCAAAATTCGAAGTGTGGGAGAGAAACTGACACGGGAGAACTTGGTGGTGGGGGTTGGGGGGGGGGGAGGGGGGACCAGATTAAGAGTCTATCTGCGGTCTATGGACATGGATCTGGGAGAATGCTGCCAGCCTGGGTGGGCGTGTGGTTCCCCCTCCCAACTACAGACGCCTCTCGGGGCAGGCGCTGAGCAGGCCGCTTTTGAAGTAAAAGCAGGGTGTGGGCTTTACCAGGTAAGTAGGTATGTGCAATGGGGAAAGGGCAGGCAAGGGACTTGATGGAATGCGTGTGGGAGTGACTTTGGGGCCCCCACAGGGCTGAGTAGCCTATTTAAATGCACCTCACGGGCGGCCTGAGTGAAATCCATTCTCTCCGGGAGATGGATGAGAAAGGGCCTGGGCCATCCATTTACCCAGCGGTGAAGTCACTCTTCCTCCCCAGGAAGGACAGACACGGAAGCTTTGCCCACGTGGAGAGTCCCTTGCCCGAAGCCCGGAAACAGCGGGAGTGGGGACGTTGGTGCGGGACGGCCTGCAGGGCCCAAAGGGACAAGGTTACCTGTGTGTGCGGGAGTCTGAGTCCCCCCGGCTTCAGGACAATGTTCACTTATGAACTGCATACATGTGTGTACTCCTACTCACCCACTGAGCACATCATGGGACACACACAGATATCAGACATGAAGAAAGGAGATGAGATATAAATACCTGGCGGTTCTGCTATTTCTTCCTGCACCCAGGAGGCCCTTCTGTTCATTCCCATGTAACACTTCCCAGCCTGCGCTTCCATGACCATCACCTGCGGATCTTTTTTAATTTTTTATTTAATATATATTTTATTGATTTTTACCCAGAGGAAGGGAGAGGGATAGAGAGTTAGAAACATCCGTCAGCTGCTTCCTGCACGCCCCCCACTGGGGATGTGCCCACAACCAAGGTACATGCCCTTGCCCGGAATCAAACCTGGGACCTTTCAGTCCGCAGGCTGATGCTCTCCACTGAGCCGAACCAACCAGTTACGGCACACCTGCAGATCATAAGACGAAGATTCTGACTCAGTGGGTCTGGGTGGGGCCTGAGTCGAGCACGCTCACCTGGGAAGCAGATGCAGTTGGTCCAGGACCAAGCTCGGGGCTGGAAGACTGGAGTTCGGCCTGCGGCTCCAGCTCTGGCCCTAGTGACAGGTAAAACCATGATGCCTTTTAGGGGTCCAGTGGCGGGGGTTGTGGGGGAGGGGAGTGAGGTGGTTTGACACAGACAGCAGGAGTGAAAAAGCAGAAAGGAAAGGACCTAATAATGTTTGGCACCAAGCATGCGACTGCACTAAGCAACGCATTTAGTATAAACTATCTTAATTCAATCTGACAATAACCCATTTCAAATGAGAACCTTGAACTTCACTGAGATTAAGATCTTTACCCGAATACAGCAAATGAGTACAGAATAACAAATATGAACTCAGGACTATTTTCCCTGGTAAATAAATACATGGTTTTAATGTAGAAAAAATCAGAAGGGCTCACAGGCACAAATCAGACTCCTCCGTATTCCCACACCGCGAAGTAGCCATCAGCATCTTGATTTTATGTGCTTTTGTCTTTACAAGAAGTTGGCCCCTTTCCTAGGTGGCCCACAGGTCTGAGTTTGAATCTTGGCTTGCATCCATGATGACCAAAACTTGGGCAAGTCACCAAACTCCATGCCTCAGTTTCCCCATTTGTAACGTGACGACAGTAACAGGGCCAAAATAAGAGTTTTTGTGAAGATAGAAGTAGTTATATGTGAAGTCCCTGAATCACTCCTGGGCAGCTAGAAATTGCTCAGGGAACATTGTCAATTATTGTTTTTATTATTATTATTATTATTATTATTGACACACCTACTATTATACAAAAACTATGCGGACTGGAGGTAGCAAGATTCTGGCAATTCTCAGATTTGCTCTAGCAGCTTGTGTATTAGTATTACATGCATCTCACAAGCCCTCCCTCTCCGGGTTTGGAATCAATAAATTTGGGGAGATTCGGATAGAAATCTGAATTATAAATAAGCTCCCGGGTGGCTGTGTGGCCAATGGTCTGGGGACCACATGTTTGAGTAAACCTGCTTGTTCCTGTCTCCGTATTCCCGTGTGAGGGCCGGTGTGCGCGTGACTCCTGTTGTCCTGGCCTTCTCGCTACAAGCCTGCCCAGCTGATAAGCAGTGTGGACGCCCGTGTTTAAATATCACATTATCATCACTTTGCTCTTTACTTTAGGCAGGTGTTTTGCATTGACCTGGCCCGGCCGAGCCTCTCTCGTCTCAGAGCAACCAGGCTCTGACTCAGCTTGGCCTGGCCCCCAGTCCTCTCTGCCTCCCCCGACCCAGGCCACGAGGGCAGCGTCCACTCCTGCTGCTGCTAATAAACCCACCCTGTCAGCCAGCAAGAGATGCCGGTGTGCCCAAGTTCGAGAGGGCGGCCCGGTGCCCACCATGCATTTTAAGAGAGTAAACTGGAAGCTGGAGTCCCTGGTGAGTTCATCCTGAGAGGGAAGGTGGATGCCAGAGACATTGTAGACAAGAGTGTGCTCAGGATGACAGAGGCAAGGACACTGCACGCCACCCCCACCACCACCCCCAGGCTCCTCGCAGCGCCTGCACCTGCAGTGAGCTAACAGCGAGTCTCTGGGGCTTCCGTTGCTATCACATTCCTGCCTTATGAAATGTCAAAAGGGAAGTGCCGCTGCTTCAATATAGCAAGAAATTTCTTTTTCTTATCCTCTCTCTCGCTCTTTTTATTTTTTCATGTAATGCCCTCCTGGAGAATTTTTGCAACCTGAATAAATATTTCTCTGTCAGTTCAAATGGAAAAGAGCCTGTGACTTCTCAAGAAGTCACTGTTGTCTCCTTAGGAGGCTGTTCGGCAAAGCAGAGTTGGGCGCCCCGGCTTGTGCCCAGCGCTGAGCATTTGGCACCGAGAGCAGAATCACAGGTGCCTTGGTCCGATGCAGGTATCTGCAGGAGAAAGAGGAGGTGTTGCTCTGATTAAGCAGGCAGTGTGCTCTCTTCTGTGCTTGGTGCCCATCCCCTGGCTGCAGACAAACCAGAGGTGGCTCTAAAGACTTTGAACTCAAAATGGTCTGTGAATCTAACCCATCCTTCCTAAGGCACACCTCCTCCAGGAAGCCCACCAGGACTCCTGTGACAAGTTTCTCTGGATGGTTTTACCATGAATACTACGATCTCCTCCCATAGACTTTAAGCTGGTCAGGGCAGTACCACCGAGTAGCCTGTCAGTGTTCAAACCCCAGTGCCACCGCTGACTGGCGGTGTGATCCAGGTGGCTCATTAACCTTGCTGGGCCTCAGTTTTCTCATTAGTGGAATGGGCATAATGATAGTCCTTACCTCACAGGGTTGTTGTGAGAATCAAATGTGCATTTATCTAGGAAGCTATTGTTGCTGTACAGACATTAGTCTGTATTCCTTAGCACAGTTTGTCACCAGGAGTCTTTGTTGAACAGGATCAGTTGCGATTGGGTGATTATTCAACATAGAACATGAGACATAGCAAAGAGCGATGCCCCTCTATGCAGTGCAAAGACCATGAGTAATAACAGCGATGGCATTGTTATGATTAAGCGTGGTGGTATTAACCAAGGAAGGTGGTTGTGTCTTCTCCCTGGAGAACACGGTGACACAGGGATGTTGGCTTGGGTGCAGCGTGACACAGCTCACGGTGACACTTGCTATTCGGCAATGACGTCAGCAGTGGGAGTGGCATCCAGTTTAGAATTGCAGTGTCTGAATGGCGGTGCCAGGAGCTCTGCCACAGGCTAATTTTGTAACCCTGGGCAAGCCAGCCGCATCTTAACATCGTGATAGTGTGCATTCCGGCATGCATATAAAGATGGAGAAGGCAGTCATCAAGCACCAAGGAGCATTAGCAAGCACTTGTGTGCTACTGCCCACTCTGTCCCCGATAGCTCTGAAGACCCCTCTAAATCCCCTTCCATCTCATATCCCCCCCATCACCTGGTACTCAGTGCCAGTTCTCACCCCCATCACCTCCTGATTTTTAAACGTCATCCCTTGCAAGCAAGCTTCTTCATGTCTAAGCTCCATTTGCTAAGAAGGTGGAATGACCCTTGCGTGTAGACTATGCAATGCAGGCACCACGGCTGCGAATACCTTATAACAATCTGCAGCCATCATGCTGCTACAGCCTGGAGATGGTACACCCACGTGCGGTGACTTTGCAGCAAGATGCCCCCTTTTCCACAGTCAAGTGCGTTTTACTTTCCTGCTCTGTGCTCATTCATGGTCAGGGTGGAAATTCTTGCAAATTTCATCTCTTCTGCTCTCGACTGAGGAACCGGGCACGTCCAGTTCCTTCCAAGTGTGTCTGCAGTGAGCCGGCTCTCAGCTCGGCTGAGGGTGTCCTGCCTCAGGGCACAGCGTGACCCTCACTGCCTGCCTCCAGAGGTATCTGTGTGTGTGTTTCAGAGGACTTTTGTTTGTTCCTCCCCTTGGGGCTGTAGGCTGAGGGCCAGTGGCTCCCAACCTTGAGTCAGCCTTACATTTTGATTCCACTTGGTCCTGCAACAAACCTTGATTTGTGCTAAATAATGTTCTAGTTGGAAATAGTTTCAAGGGAGAACGTTTCCCCAAGAAGCACCTGGTTTTGGGGGGCAAGGGGTACTGTGTGCTGGGATAGTGGTGCCCAGATGCTCGGGGATAAGAGAAAGAGCCCCAGGTGGTCAGGGGACCCTTCCCAGAGGAAGTGGCCCTTGAGCTGGGTTCTGACGGTAGAGTAGGAGCTGGCTTGGCTAAGATGCAGGAAGGTGCGGCGGCCAGAGCGGCAATGCAGAGAGAATAGCGGGCACCTCCCCACCCCCCCAGTCTTCCTCACCTTGGCATGTGATGCTTTTCATCGAGGATGCTGGAAACCCTGGGTCCTCCTTGGCACTGCTGCTCCCTCCAGACCCTCACCATCCATCTCTTGAGCTGCTCTCCGGCCTTCCTCTGCTTTGCACACCTATGGCAACCCTTCTTGCCCAGCTGGTCTCCAACCTGCACTTCTGGAATCACCCCCTCACTGTTCTGCTCAAGCCCCTTCTTGCCCCCACCTGACTGTTTCCATCAGCTGGAGTGTCTTGCTAACAGCAGTCAGCACAGCCCTGCTTGCACCCTCCCGGGCTTCCCAGTGCTCAGCATAAACTCCTGGCATTGAGACCCACATGGACAGCCTCTGCTCACAGTAGCCATGCTGACCTTTTTCTCTGGCTTCTGTCAAGATTTCCCCTTTGCCTTTGGTTTCTATCATGCTGGTGGTTTTCAAGTCCTCAGCGCCTTCCAGCACATTCCTTTCTCAGGACCTTAGCACATGTTATCTTCTCTGCCCCCATTTGCTGGTCAATTCACATCCTTCGGGTCTCAGCTTAATTGAAATTTCCTCCAAGAAGTCTTCTTTGACCCTCCAGTATTTAAAAATTTCTTCTCCTACTGTACCCACTTTTTCCCTTTTGTAGAACTTACCATAGTTTGTAAATTAAGCATCTATATGGTATTTGCTTGTCTTCCACCACACTCCAAGAAGGTAAAGATTGTACTTCATGCCCAACTCTCTACTCATTGTCCATCAGTGTGGCACACAGTGTCTTCATAGGTCTAAGTTGGAAGAATGGATAAAAGGAATGAGTATCCCCAGGTTAGAAAAGTCAGGGAAGGCTTGCATGTTAATTTTTTATCTACCTAATAAAAGAGTAACCTGCTAATTGTACCTTCACAATGCCCACCAGCCAATCAGGAGTGAGTATGCAAATTAACCCAGCAAAGATGGCAGGTTAATTTGCATACACAGATGTGTGCCACACCATACCAGCCACTCTGGGTCTCTGCACAGTGTGGGAAGGTGAAAAGGCAGCTCCTGGCCAGAGCAGAAAGGTGGTGCCCGCAACCAGGGAAGGAAGGCCCATTCTTGCATGAGTCTTTGTGCATTGGGTCTCTAGTTGATGCATAACAGTTTACTACACATGTGGTAACTTAAAACAATGTGAGTTAATTATGTCACAGTTTTTCTGTGTGTCAGGAATCCAGGCACAGCTCAGGTGTACCCTCTACTGTTGGCCACACTATGGTTCTCAGCTGGAGCACCGTTTTGGTTGCTGGCAGAACTCATTACTTGTAGTTGTAGGACTGAGGCTCTGAGACCCTAGATACTGCCCTTCTCCACGGGCAGCTTGGTTTGCTTCCTTCCTTGCCACTAGCAGAATAACCTTTCTCAATATTACTTTTTTCCCCTTTAACTTTAGAATAGTTTCAGATTTATAAAACCATCACAAGATGGTATAGTTTTTTGTATCCCACACCTACTTTCTCCTATCATTAACACCTTACATTAATATGATACATTGATTATAGTTCATGAACCACTAACTAAAACCCATATTTTATTTATACTGTACTCCTCACATTTTTCTAATATTCTTTTGTTTTTTTCTCTTTTTATTATCCTTTTCTGTTCCAATATCCCATTTATAGTTTGCAATATAGATTTGCAAATAACCTAAGTTCATTTTCAAATAATACTACATCAAATGTTGTGTGGGTACTTCCTACCAGAGTAGTCCCAACGCCTCCCTTGCACCCATGTAATATTACCATTATTATCACATATCTATATGATATCACCATTCAAAACAAAACCTTTTCCTCTTCTGCTGCCTGAGTCACTAAGGGCTCTTTCTTGGAGCTTCACCATGTGACCCTGGTAAGGGTCCTGGAGGAACAGTCCCTAAAAGTGTGGGAGTCTTCCTAAGAGTGGCCCAGCCAGTTTCTCACTCTCATGCTAGTTTACCCCGAGCCTCCAGACCTTTACCAAAATTCCCATTTCGCTCTTCTGGAATAAATATCCCAGATATTTATTCGTCAGCAAGCAGATCTCAGCTGTGTGTGTGTCTGGACAGGACTCTCTAGATTTTAGGGTGGCATCTTCAGTTTTCTCACGGCCCCCCAAATGCACTGATTTTTCAGGCTATCTAATTTTTTTCTTGGTGAAAGGAAGGAAATGACAATTCCCAGATTCTTCATATGTTCAAGCTGATTAGGTTGGGCTCCCTTAGCATGAACTCCTTTTTGACTAATCAAATCCCAGGAGAGAAATTGCATTGTATTCATAGGTATCACTTACTCTCAAAGGCAGGGGTTGATAAGGAGTTTATACCAGTGGCACCATCTTGGAATGCTGCCCCCTGCAGCACACTAGAGGAAGTGACGCTTAACCTTCATTCTAAAGGACAAGTGCAATGAATTGACCTAGAAGGTAGGAACAGCATGCAAGGCAGAGGAAACAGCATACGCAAAGAAAGAGCATTGCACAGATGCTCTCAGGATCCATATGTTATGTCCAAACTCATCAAATTGTAGCCGTTAACTATGCGCCGATTTTGTATATTAGTTAACACCTCAACAAAGTTAAAACAAAACAAAAACACTTAAAAAAAAGGACCGAATTGCTGACTTTGTTTCCTTGGGGACTGTATCTTGAAGTATTGATTAGGTACATTTCCTCAGGAGCTACTTTCAGGATACAGGTATTAGCCAGGAAGAATTCAGAAGAAGGAGCTCTCTCCTTAGACCAGGGGTCCTCAAACTTTTTAAAGTGGGGGCCTGATCACGGTCCCTCAGAGAGCTGGAGGGTCGGACTATATGAACTACTAATCCCTACTGTAACACCTTGGCTGCGCTCACTGCCCAAAAAACCTGACGGGCAGGATCAGACTCCCCTGGGGGCTGCATGTGGCCCGCGGGCCGTAGTTTGAAGACCCCTGCCTTAGACCAAGAGAATCTTGGATTATTAGTTGTAAATGTCAGGATGTCTGAGCCACTGGGAGGGATGCAGGGTTAGCACTGGCCTTGTATTTGTGGGATCGGGTGCATGGGTGTGGTGTTGCCTCGGCTCTGATGAACTACAGCTGTCATAACAAGGTGTTTTCAAAGAGGTGTTGCCTCTCGTCAATGAAGTCTCATTAAGCAAACCTTTCCCTTACTCCCCCTCCCACAAACTCAAAAGTTTCCACAAAACAACAAGTCCTGACATCTTTCTTTTTTGAATCTGAGGAAAGAAGTTGGAATAATTCTAAATTGTTCCCCCTTTGTAATTATATAAATGTCACCAGTGGCTTGGGCTGTCACCTTACTGGACATTTTTATCGAAGGTGTTTACATTCCTGCAACACATTTGGAGCAAACGGGACAGCCCTGCTGCAGGGAAATGGCATTGACGGTTGCCATGGGAACGGCGTGAAGTCACAGAAAGATTATCTTATAATGCATTACCCGATGTCAGAGACAGGCAGCCGGACTGGAGAGCAAACTACCAATTAACAAGTGACAATTCAGGGCCAGAGAAGGGGAACAAAATAGAAGGCCTCGCCTGGAAGGTCAGATTCAAGCTAATTTATTGCTTACTTTGCTCTACCCAAACCAATTATTGTGATCACTTTCCACCCATATAAATCTACTTTAACCAGCTCTGGCTCCTATAGGTGGGAAATCCAGAAAAGTAGAATTTGGGGCTTTTATGAAATGTTCAGGATTCGTTTGTTTTTGTTGTTTTGTTTTAGTCCTTTGGCTCAGTTGGTGAAGCTTTAACCTATTTTATCTCTTCATTTCTGAAAGACTTTGGGAGGCAGGGAGCGTAATATCAAACTTCCGGCTTTGCCTCATTCACTGTGTTGGCCTTGCACAAATAGCTTCACTGGTTTCTTCTAAGGCTATTTGGAGGTTAGGGACACTCACTGGGTGTGTTATCCTGCCCCTTCCCACGATCTGGTCAAAGTGAAAATTGAGCTGCGTTGAAGAGAAAACATCCACCAACTCCATGATTTAGGGCAGTGAAGTTACTCTGTATGAGGCTATAATGGTGGAAAAGTCACATTTTCCAACCCCCAGTGTAAGCTGCTGGCTTTGGGTGCAATGTATCAATGTAGGTTCATAGATTCCTGGAAGTGGACCATTCCGGTGAGGGATGTTGATAGTGGGGAAGGCTGTGTGTTTGTGGGGGCAGAGAGTTTTGTAGGAAATCTTAATTTTTCTGTGAGCCTAACACTGCTCTAAGAGAAGTCCATTAAAAAATGCACCAGGAGGTTGGAGGAATGGCCCTCAAAATTAGGGATGGCCCTCAAAATTTCTTTGTCTGATTTGCTTTATCTGATTATGAATCCGCATGTTTGACAACCCTAAGTTTTACTCAGAACATTTACTCATATATCCGTTGTTCAAAAGTTGAAATGCACTTCCCGCAGAGATGATGTGTTGAGTGGTTTCAGGGCAATCCACAGTGGCATATTAAATCCACATGTAATTTCAGCTAAATTCTGAGTTCTAGAGGTTCCCTGAACCTCAAGCTTCCACGAATGTTGGGTACACAGGGGATACTTAGCTGAGATTTAAGAATCATGGGTGGAGGCCCCAACTGCAGTTGCCAGAAACGGTAGCACCAGTAAACTGGTTATCAGCATAAACCAGTAAACTGGTTTAAAGCAGATCCTTTTCTTTCCTTTCTTTGCTTAGTCACCAGCCAGCTGGCTGGATCTGCAGAAGTAGAGGAATTCCAAGTAGAGGGTGGGGACAGGGAGAAGAAAGAAGCATAGGATAGGAAGGGGCATGTGTGTGTGTGTGTGTGTGTGTGTGTGTGTGTGTGTGTGTATGTGTGGTGGGAGGGTTATGGGTTATGAAACATTAAGAGGAACATTTTTATTGTTTTTCACATCCTTCATATATACTGAGTGGCCATATTATGATGATTTCTGAACACATAATCATCTGGCCACTCAGTATATATCCTATATCATAAAAGGCTAATATGCAAATTGTCCCCTCAACCAGGAGTTTGACCAGCAGGCAGGCAGGCCAACCACCCATGTCCCCTCCCCCAGGCCAGGAATATATTATTATGCATTCAGAGATCATAATAATCTGGCCACTCAGTGTATAGAAAATGGGGCAGGCAGTAGAATTTTGGCATGCACCTCTTCTTTCTAACACCACGTGTGAAAGAACAGACCTGAGGGCTGTCTGGTCTTTGTCCAGTGGGATCAGCAGATTTTCGGCTGGCTGCGGGCATGCATTCATTTAGACAATCCGAGCATGTAATTCAGAGAAGACCAATGTCTCTAAGCTCCAAAGCCTTTGTTTCCTTATTTACACACGACATACTTAATTCCATGCTGCTCAAGACGTCTTGCAAGCATTAAATTATCTGTTAATCCTCTCTATGTCTCCATAAAGCAGTGGAAGAAGTCTTCTATTATCAAACATTATGAATTCAATCAGAAAAAAATAGTCTTCACAGAAATAAGGATCATCAAGAGAAATGAAAAACAAAAACAAAAACAAAAACAAAAAACAGATGCACTAAGCAAAGGAGCCCTGGATACAAAGAAGTCTTCCACAGCTCCCAGCCATGGAGGGACCTCTGGTCCCTGCAGCTGGGCCCCCGCCAGGTGGCCAGTACTCCATGTGGTGACTCTGTGTGTGTTTCTAAGTTTGCTACTTATTACCATAGAAGATGACTTCTCCAGTTGAAGACTAAATTTTTATATCTGTAAAATGAAGATTACGAGAGTATCCTACTATGTCATTGATTTATTGTGAAGATCACTTGTCATAGTGTTTCTTCTTCTTTTTCTTCTTCTTCTTCATTATCAGCATCTGTATCATATCATTATCAGCATCTGTAATCATCAAGCAAATCTCTCTCTTGATCACTGCTGGTAAAGGTGTTGTTTTGCTTCAGCCAAAGCTGTGTCTGAGAATTCCTAATGGAAGAGTGATGGCAGAAATGCTCCCCAATCCTTCCTCTTCCCCTGTGTCTATGCCCTTAACAGTGTGACTTATCGGCTCCTCCTGGCTCTATCTCCTTAGATGTCAGAGTTGGGCTGGTTTTGTGACTTGCTGTGGCCCATAGAACACAGAAGAAGTGATCCTGTTTCAGTTCTTCTGTTATTCGTTTTGCCACCCTGCCCTCTGGGGGATCTGATATCTCCAAGACCCTCTCTCTGACCCTCTCTAGAGAAATGGACCTTTTGTCTTTTTTTGTGGTGGGGGGCAATCACTCAACTGTGTGGAGTGGGTTCTGTACATCTAAAAACTAAAGCAGGATTTTTACAATAGTTCTTCCTTTGATCCCCTTGTCTCCTATGCATAAAGTATCTATCCGATGCTACCAATTTTGGAGCCTTCCTCTTTCCAAGTCAGGTTGGTCCTCATATTTCCCTACTTCTAGCAGACAAATTGGTGTTTCAGATCTGATAAGTCACTTGTCCCTTATTCATGTGTCCTCCAGCTTTGAAAAAGTTCCCTCCCTTGTCCTCTCCATAGAGTACATTTCTTGAAACAAAACATCTTAATTATAAGTTGTCATGTCTGTATGGAGACTCCGTGCTTGCAATCCTGTCTTCCAGGGTGGTTTATGTTATATGTGTTATATTGTTATATTGTCTATCTCTGCTGCTGTCCCGAGGGTTATCTCAGGCCAGGAACAAATTTGCCGCATTAGCTGGATATGGGCAGATGCCTAAAACTAAACATAGACTTTAAAATGGTTCTTTAAAAGTCTTGTCTCTCCAGATTTTTCTTCTGTCATATCTCTTGGGCTTAACAGCAGTCTCCAAATGTTTTTTCTTATTACATCTAAACATGATTTTGAAAAATATGCTCCCTCAGAAGTTTTTGAATGGACATCTTGAATTGTCATCTGAAGTTTAAATAATGCCATGGATGTCATTTTCAGTAAATTATAAGCATTGACATTTAAAAATAAAATGGCCGCATGGTGATTTCAATGTATCCATTGAGATCTAGCAAATTTAAACTCACCATCAAATGTTAAAATCATAAAGGAATAATTTATTTAAGAATACCTATGTAAATATTGTCAGGCATAAGTCAAAATATTGCATTCTTAACACTAAACTTTGCCTTATCAGAAATGTTTGCAAGACAGACAAATCAAGGCACCGGATTCTGCATTCCTCAGAGACTGGACAGGAGGGCAGTGGTATTAAAGGAAAAAAAAAGAAGGGTGCTTCCAAGTCATTAAGTTTTCAGGGCCACGGACAGAAGTGTGGCTCCGATGTTTGAACCATGCTGCGTGCTCACGCTCGCTCGCGCTCTCTCTCTCTCTCTCTCTCTCTCTCTCTCTCTCTCTCTCTCTCTTTCTCTCTCTCTCTCCCTCCCTCTCTCTCTCCCTCCCTCCCTCCCTCCCTCCCTCCCTCCCTCCCTCCCTCCCTCCCTCCCTCCCTCCCTCCTCTCTTAAATGCTGATTTCAAAGAAGAAGGGAGAGGGAGAGACAAACATCAGTGATGAGAAATAATCATTCATTGGCTGCCTCCTGCACACTCCACACTGGGGATCCAGCCCGCAACCCAGGCATATGCCCTGACAGGGAATCGAACCCTGACCTCCTGATTCATAGGTTGATGCTCAACCACTGAGCCACGACTTCCAGGCGAGCCATACTGCTCTTAAACTTTGGTTGCCAGCCCATTCTGGAGATGAGACTAGGAGGGAGGAAGATGGGCTGAAGTCACTGATGAACCAGGCGGGGAGGAGATGCGGGCACACCTGGAGTGAGCTGGAACCTGGAGGTGTACTAGTGCCTCAACTGTCTATTCCAGGCGAGGGTTCCTAAATGCTGAGAAGCATCTCACTGTCCTGTCGCTGTGCTGAGGCTGCGCCGGGGGGATTGGTCGAAGAGGAGAGAAAGAGAGCAGCACATCAACTTCCCGATTAAGATTTTCTAGGGCTTTGACTTAAATTGGCTTCCCACCCCCTCAGCAAACACCAAGGAACAAAGAGGCAAGAGTGTCCAACAGCTGCTGGTTGGGATATCAGAAGCATTTGCAAATAGATGAGCAAAAGCCAAGTCAAACCCAGTCAACTAAGAGTAGGGAACAAGAGATAAAGTGCAGAAAGATTTTAAGTCTCATATAAGCTGGCTCTGTAGGCTTGCTGATGGGATTTGTGCAGTGCCCGAGACAGAGGGTCAGAGAAAAAACAGAGATATCTCAAGATGATCTTTCCAACGGTTCATTCCCCCCACCTCTTTCTCTGCTCATGTAAACCTGAAGCTTATTTTCAGCCAGCTTGATTTGGGTAACTTAAGTACTTATGGTAGACTGTGTTTAGGGGTTAGAAGCACATATTTAGATGTCAAGCAAACTTGGATTTAAGTAATGGATCTATTACTTGCTTCTCATATAACCTTGGGCAAGTTAATTAATTTTCCTACAGCCCCAGCCTCGTTGAGTCCTTGTGGATGGCAACCCCAGGTGTGGGCAATGCATAGACCTCCCTACATGACCATCCTGCTATCTGAGAAGACAAAACCTCCTCATGGTGATGGGAGAGCTAAGGATGTTACCAAGCATCAATTACTTAGCATGGTAGCTGACATATGATAACCATGCAATAACTATTGGTTATTAATATGGCTTTGTCCTAGGGATTTTATAGGATTATTATTATTATTTAAAATATTTTTTATTGATTTCAGAGAGAGAAAAAAATATCAATGATGAGAGAGAATCATTGATTGGCTGCCTCCTGCACACCCCTATTATGGATCAAGCCGGGGAACAGGACTTGTGCCCTGACCAGAAATTGAACCACAATCTCTTGGCTCATGGGTTGATGCTCAGCCACTGAGCCACACCAGCTGAGCATAGGATTATTGAATTTAATTCCCACAACCATCCTATGAGCAGATCTTGTCCAAATTACCATAGCTAGTAACAGAAACATCTTGGATTTAATTTAGGTAGTCTCACTCCAAAGCCTGTGATCTTACCTAGTACTGGAGGCCCAGTGCATGAAATTCGTGCATGGGTAGGGTCCCTGGTGGCTGCCGCTGGAGGTGCCTCCCTTCCTCCAGCTACCTGCAGTGGCCACCACTTGCTGCCAGCCCCGCCCCTTTGTCAAACTCCTGGTCGAACTCCCGGTTGAGGGCACAATTTGCATATTGGGCTTTTATTATATAGGATTCCTTAAATAATATGTAACTTTTTTCTTTTCCTCTTTCTTGTTCTCCATCTACTTATCTACCATCTATCATCATCTATCATCATCATCATCATCATCGTCATTATCATCATCTCTATTTCTCTGCCAATCTCTGTCAATCATTTCTCTTCCTATTATCTATCTGTCCAAGCCCCCTGCACACACATTTGTGTATATAGTTAGCACAATAATATGGAGAATGAAACGGGCTCAGAGAACCTACAGGACTCAGCTCACAGAGCTGATTTTCTATTCCAGAACTAATTCCAAAACCTGGCTGGGATTTTTTTTTACTACCTCAAGATGATGATTACAAGTAGTCAGCAATTCTCTTGCAGCACAGTTCCTGTAAATTGCACGGTTAAGAAAGAAAAATCTGAAAGTGTCAACTACCTCCCTCAACCATTTGGGCTCCTAGCAAATAAGAAAGGGTACTTTAATGAGAGGTACCGGAGCTGGTGTTTTGGGGATGGAGAATGTGGGCTGTCAGGAGTTAGGATGGCACACACATGACCCTCACCCCATCCAGGGCTTGGTAGCCTTCACGTCTAAGAGACACAACCACAACTGCTACTGTTTTAAAGGCAACAAGCCGGCCTAGGGACAAGTGCCACCCAGGGGACATGTGACTCTCCCTGCACATTTCTCTTCAGGGACACACCATGGAGCTGACACCATTATCTGCAGTAATAGAGGAGAGCTGGCAGCATACAAGAGCCAGAGCAGCAGGCAGCCTTCCATACATAACTCTTGTAGCGTTGGGACGCATGGAATTCATTGGGATAATTTAGCATCTGATTAACTTTCTTAATTAGGCTTCCCATAAACCAGCATGACCCCCTCAGCTTCTCTCCCAGAATGTGTAACCCCTCTGCGGCAGCTCCCAGGAACTTGGGGGATGACTCCTGCTTTGGCACCTGTTCCCGTCTTTGTGGTGGTTGGTCCAAGTCGTGGCCTCTCTCAAAATCCCATGCTTCCCTCTCAACAGACGACCTTATTCTAACCCCACCAAGAAGATGAGATCTGCTGCTCCAGTTTCTCTCAGGTTCCCTCCCATGCATCTGAAAAAAAAAAAAAATAGCCAGGCCATTGTTTTCCCTGATAAACACCTGGAGGTGCCACTATGTTTGAATCCAAAGTAAATCTCCCTAGATTGCCTCTCTTTGACCCCCAAGTGACACAGACTTCTCAGTGTTCAGATATTTGGTTAAAAAAAATAATAATAAGAGCACTTGCCCAAGCGTACTGCTTTCCTTCCTGCTCAGAGGAGGAAGTGGCCCCCACTCCTTCCCCAAACAAGCCCCCCCCCCCGGCGTCCTGCTTTTCATCTGCTTTTAGGGGGCAATGCTATTGCTTTCTCCCCTCCCCACCCCATCTTCAAGTTCCTCTTTTCTATGGAGTTCTCTGGTCACCTTCAAGCTACTTTGGTGGTCTTTATACAAAAATAAAAACAAAGACAATTTCACTTATAGGTGGAATCTAATGAACAAAATAAACTGACACACGAAATGGGTCCAGAGACATACCGTGTTTCTCCGAAAATAAGCCATCCTCCGAAAATAAGACCTAGCGCATGGAAAAATAAGACATCCCCTGAAAATAAGATCTAGTGCATCTTTGGGAGCAAAAATTAATATAAGACACTGTCTTATTTTTGGGGAAACAGGGTAGGTACAGGGAACAGACTGACGGGTCTCAGAGGGAAGGGGGGTGGGTGAGAAGAAATTAACCAAAGAACTTATAGGCATATATGCATTACCCATGGACACAGATAATGGTGTGGTGAAGGCCAGAGGTGGGGTGGGGACTTGGTGGAGGTGGGTAAAGGGAAGAAAAATGGGGGATATCTGTATTACCATCAATAGTAATAATAATAATAATAATAATAATAATAATAATAATAATAAAAGACAAAAAAAAATTCCAGTACTCAGCCTTTTCCTCAGCTGCTCTATGGTTTCCTCTTCTCTTCAATTACTCTTATTCCTTTCTCTTTCGCTCATTATCCAGCCATCTCCCTTTTGCTTTTTCTTCCCACAGAAAGCACAGCCTGTAAGGAGACCAGTAACCTCCATCAAAGCATGTTCCACACTGGATTGTTCTTTCTGATGTCTATTATACCCCACTAGTCTGTTTCTGGAGACCAAGAAGACTTATTCTGTGTCCCAGTCTTCAACAGAGGGTCTAGACTTTTGTACCTTCTTAGCTAATATTTGTAGAAGGAAGGAGCTCTGTCAAATGCAATGGACCCTTCCCATTTTCACTCTAATGGTCTCAGAAGCATTTGCCACTGCTCACCAGCCCTCCTCCTTGAAATTCTCTCATAGGTGGGGTTCTAGAATATAGTCTCTCTTCCTATTTGTACCTCAGTCTGCTGCTAGAAGGAATGGTAGGGTCTTATTCATTCTATATCCCTAGTGTCTTACACAGGGTCACAAAAAAACCTCCTGTGTTAGAATGGGTGAATACCCCTGGCTATGAGGGCATTTCTTTCATTCTGCTTTCATTCCATGGAAAGTATTACCTAAATCGGTTTTTAATTCTCAGAAATCTCAGGTCTCCCCAGTGTGTGGTAGTTTGAACTCTGCCTAATTTATATCCATGAATCGTAAGATGCGTGCTGCTAATCACTGTGGAATACCCTCTTTGTATTTAACCTTAATTTTTTTTTCTTGAAATAAGTAGCCTAAAGAAGTTTAAAATCTGATTTAATCTCAGAAATCTGATTGAAGGTCAAGCATGCCTCTCTTTCGAAAGATGAAGCAATAAATGTGCCCAAAGCGACCTGAGAAATGAGTAATTAATGTGAAATGAAAAGCAAGATTTATTGTTCCAAAGATTGTGGCATAGATTGGTTATAAAATTGCCTCAATTCTTTACTGCTTTGTGTATTCTTGTCTTTAAAAAAATGTATTTTATTTTATTGTGGACAGTATTATGGATGTCCCCCCAATTTCTCCCTCTTGACCCTCCTCTTCCCAGGCCTGCCCCACCCCAGGCCTTCACCACACTATTGTGTGTGTCCATGGTATATCCATATATGTACATGAGTTATTTGGTTAATCTCTTCCCGTCTCCCCTCACTCCCCTCTGAGATATGCCAGTTTGTTCCATGCCTCTGGACCTACTTTGTTCATTAGTTTATTATGTTCATTAGATACCATTTATCAGTGAACTCATGTGATATTTGTCTTTCTCTGACTGGCTTATTTCACTCAGCATAATACTCTCCAAGTCCATTCGTGTTGTCAAAAAGGGTAAGGAATCCTTCTTTTTTTTACAGCTGCGTATTCTTGCCTTTTTGCAATGTGATTTTCCAGTGATCTCCTACCCTCCTAGAATCTCAGCTGGCTTTTATGACCTGATTTGGACAATTAAACGTGTTGGAAGTGTTTGTGTGCCAATGTCAGCCTAGGGCTCAGGAGACCTGGCAGGATTCCATTTATTATCTAAGAACCCCAGTATCTCCATGTGAACAAAGCTGGGCTAGCCTATTGTGCAAGGAGAGATTCTGAGACCATCCCAGACTAGTCAACTCTCAGTTTGATGGCCAACTGGCTGTAACTTTTGAACGAGCCCTGCCAAGATCAGCAAAGTCCAGCTCAGCTCAGCCCAGCAGCACCACCCAGTAGATCCATAGATTTTTTTGAGCTAAACAAATGTTTGCCACTGTAAGATACTGCATTTGGGGATAGTTAGCATATTTAGGCAAAGGAAAAGATTACATCTGTTTAGTGTGTCTATCTTTTTATTTTTAACTCTTTTTGTTTTTTTGTCTATCTTAGTAATGAAGTGACAATTGTCTACCAGCTAGTTCCCTTGATTGACTCAGAAAAATAGTTTCATTGACCTATAATTTAGATACCATATAATTTATCCATTTAAAGTGTATAATACAATGGTTTTTAGTGTATTCAAAGTTGTATAACCACTACCAAATCAATTTTAGAATATTTTTGTAGATCCTCAAAAGCCCTAGGTAATCACTAATCTACTTCCTATCTGTATAGAATTGCCTATTATAAAAATACTAGAGGCCCGGTACACAAAATTCATGTACTCATGGGGGGTGGGGAGGAGAGAGGGTCTTTCAGCCTGGCTTGTGCCCTTTTGCAGTCTGGGAGCCCTCAGGGGATGTCCAACTGATGCTTAGGTGGGGAGCGGGCCTAAGCCATCAGTTGGACATCCTTATCGCTGCTGCAGAGGCAGAAGAGGCTTCCACTACCACTGCTGTGCTCGCCAGCCATGAGCCTGGCTTCAGGCTGAGCAGCGCTCCCTCTGTGGGAGCACACTGACCACCAGGGGGCAGCTCCTGTATTTAGCGGGATCAGGCAGAAACCAGCTCTCTGACATCCCATGAGGGGTCCGGGACTGCAAGAGGGTGCAGGCCAGGCCAAGGGACCCCACTGGTGCACTATCAGGGCCAGGAAGGGACATGGGAGATTGGCCAGTTAGGGAAGGATGTCAGGAAGATTCCAGGGTATGTCCAGTACATTTCACTCATTCCCAATTGGCTGGACCCCAGCATCAAGCTAACTTACTGGTAAGAGCATCTGCCCCTTGATGGTCAGTGCACATCATAGCTATTGGTCAACTGGTCAACTTTCTATCCCCTGGTGGTTAGTTCACAAGTCACAGTGAATGGTTGAGTGGCCTTAGCATATCATTATCACATTGCAATTACACTTTGATTGGTTCAATGGATGACCAGACACTTAGCATATTAGGCTTTTGTTATATAGGATCATATCAATGGAATTCTATGTCATCTTTTGTGACTGGCTTTTTTCACTTAGTATAATGTTTTTATTTTATTTTATTTAAAAAATATTTTATTGATTTTTTTTTAGAGAGAGGAAGGGGTAAGGATAGAGAGTGAGAAACATTGATGAGAGAGAAACAATGATCAGCTGCCTTCTGCACACCCCCTACTGGGGATGTGCCCACAACTAAGGTACATACTCTTGACTGGAATCAAACCTGGGACCCTTTAGTCCACAGGCCAATGCTCTATCCACTGAGCCAAACCAGTTAGGGCTAGTATAATGTTTTTAAAGGTTCATCCATGTTTTAGTATCTATCAGTACTTCATTTCTTTTTACTATCAAATAATATTTCAATATATAAATATACCATGTTTTATTTATCCTTTCATCAGATGATAGGCATTTGGATTATTTTCACTTTGGGATAGTATGATAAATCCTGCCATGACCATTTGTAAACAAGTGTTTGTGTGGACAAATGCTTTCATTTTTTGTGTATGTTCCTAAGAGAGGACTTGTTTGCTCATATTATAACTCTGTGTTTAATCTTTGAGAACTGGCACACTGTTTCCTACAATGGCTGCACCATTTTTAATTCCCATTAGCAGTATCTGAGGGCTCTAATTTCTCCAAATTCTCATCAACATTTGTTATTATCTGTCTTTTTACTTACAGTATAGCCATCCAAATGAATATGAAATAGCATCTTATTGCAATTCTAATTTGCAATTATTTGACCCTTAAAAGTGTTGACACTTTTTCATTGTGCCCATTTATATATAGTCTCCATAGAAATGTCCGTTCAGATCCTTTGCCCATTTTTGTTGTTGTTGTTAATTGTCAGGTTATGTTTTTCATTGATTATTTTTAGAGAGAATGGAAGGGAAGGAGGAAGGGAGAGAAAGAAAGAGAGAGAGAGAGAAACATAGGTGTGAGAGAGACACATCAAATGGTTGCCTCTCATCTGTGTTCAGACTGGGGCCAGGACTCTAGCCTGCAACCAAGATATGTTCTCCTTGACTGGGAATTAAACCCTTGACTCTTCTGTGTGAGGGTGATGCTCTAACCATTGAGAAACACAGGCCAGAGCCTTTGCCCATTTTTAATCGGGTAATTTGTCTTTTTATTATTAAGTTGTATCTTGATTAATATACCAGGAGGAAAGCTAAAACTTCAAGTAGTGCCCCGTATTTTTTGAGTTTCCCCTGAGTTCACTGATTCCCAACATGACTGACCATCAGATATATCTGGGAAGCCTTTTAGAAACAGAACATTGTGGGTCCTACCCTCAGAAATTGCAATCTGGCAGGGAAAGGGAAAGTTCACGAATTTGTATTCAAACCAAAGGCCCGTACATTCCTAGGGGAAGTCATGCTGTGAAATAAGGGGGCTGACTTGGATATTGCAGGTCGATATCAAGGGGAAATAAAGGCTTCCAGCTCTCCCACTTGGTATATTCTTTTCAACGTGCGGGAAGGCTGAATAAACGCTGTGTGTGGATAGCAGCAATGGGCAGAGCACTTTGAGGTCCAGGTGTAACACTGTATTAACTGCTGTTGAAAAGCACAGACTCTCCTTTCCATAGATTGTAACTCACAGGCCCCAGAGGAATAAACTAGCAAGAGCTCAAAGGGAACAAAAACCAGTACCTACTGTTCCTTGCTGTGTTTAATAGTCTTTGTCCAAATAGGCTCCTCATTGGGAGGTGTGTGTGTGTCAGAGGAGGCAAGGGGAGAAGATATTGCGCAGATTGTAGAAGGGACAGTCATTCTGGAAATGGGGGCCAGAGGAAGGGGGGGAAGGGGGAGTGGCCTGTTCTTGAGCATAGACAGTCAGGGTCTAGGCGTTAGCATCAACAGTTTCCACACTCCAGATGCAAAATCGGTGAAGAAAGCTCTGTCAGAGTCCCCATGCCCACAGGCAGGAAGGGACTCCATTACTTTTGGATTGGGCACCATTGCTTGCAAGTAATAGATATGTTTTTGATTCTCGCTTTGCAAAATTTTACAAAGCGATTTGTAGCAGAGTTAATTAAGCAACCTGTCCCTTTGAAAAGCAACTTCCCTCCGAAATCGGTTTGGTTCAGTGGATAGAGCGTGGGTCTGCGGACTGAAAGGTCCCAGGTTGGATTCTGGTCAAGGGCATGTACATTGGTTGCGGGCACATCCCCAGTAGGGGGTATGCAAGAGGCAGCTGGTCGATGTTTCTCTCTCATCGATGTTTCTGGCTCTCTATCCCTCTCCCTTCCTCTCTGTAAAAAGTCAATAAATATATTTAAAAAAAGAAAAAGAAAAGAAAAGTAACCCCCCCCCTCCCACCATTAACTTTGTGGGGAAGCTGTGGTCATATCTGCTTAGATAAGGATAGGAAAAAAAGCCTAGAAGGAAGTAAGGCAAAAGATTAATATCCTGTACATTCAAGTTTTCCCATAAGCATGAATTGTTGGGTGTTCTAAGTGAGCAAATTTCTTTTTTGAGGTCGGTGATGCATCGAGGTTTGAGTGCATGGAATCAAAAGCCAGGCTGCCTGGGTTCAAAGTTCAGTTCTGCCTCATGTTAGGTGTGGAATCGGGGAACCCAGTACCCTCTTCGGTATCTTACCTTCATCATCTCTAAGATAAGCATGCTAGCAGGATGTCCCTGGCAGAGCTGTTGTGAGGATTAAATGAGCGAATCTGTTTAAAAGACTGTGCTATGTAGACCTGGCATTTAGTAAACACTGTAGAGATGTCTGATATTATTGTTATTATGATTTAACTCTGTTGCTTTTGAGTTGATTCATTCATGTACTTATTCAAACATTCATTGAGCATCTTCTGTGTGCCAAGGTCTGTGCCACTGGGCATTTATGTGCAGAAATAAGAAGGGGGGGGTTCTTCTTCTGTAGATCATGGAAGACCCAACAGAAAGCCACTCTCATTTTCTTCTTCATGTCGGGTGTTCACAGCTCCAGCCCTGTGCCACATCTAGAGGATCTACAGGGCTGGTGTTCTGCCCACTTTCTGTCCTACTTCCTTCTATTTCTATCCCTCATGGCTCACGTCCAAGAGTAACTTCCACTCAGTGTTTGCTTATCCTATGCGAGAGCTTTCCAGACATCACGGTACCTGAGACTCCCATTTGCCCTCCACGCCAGTATTTTGATTTCCATTCTATAGGTGATGAGAACCAGTTTTGAAAGGTCAAGTCCTTTGGTCAAGGTCATATTGCTGCTGACTATGATCCCTGAAGCAGGTGCATTTAATAATGCCAGGCTTTTTCCTCTTCAGTTTCAGTTTATGCCTATTGGAATAAATCTTTTTACTAGTATCGGTCTCTCCTGATGTACCCCGGTTTCACGTGGAACTGGGCTTGGAGAGGAAGGAGTGAAGGTTGAGGAGATATCAGAGTCAGGGGAAAGCATTCATGAAATGACTTATCAGGGAGCAGTCAGAACCGTAGTCAAAAATCCTCAATAACAAGATCAGATTTTGATAAGTCAGAATCCTCCATCTTCCAAAGCTTCCAATCCCCAAAGAGAGGAACCATGTCAGTCTTCTTTCAGGTATGACACACATTTCTTTCTTTCTTTCTTTCTTTCTTTCTTTCTTTCTTTCTTTCTTTCTTTCTTTCTTTCTTTCTTTCTTTCTTTTTTTTTAAATATGTTTTATTGATTTTTCACAGAGAGGAAGAGAGAGGGATAGAGAATTAGAAACATCGATGAGAGAGAATCATTGATCAGCTGCCTCTTGCACACCCCCTACTGGGGATGTGCCCGCAACCAAGGTACATGCCCTTGACCGGAATCGAACCTGGGACCTTTCAGTCCGTAGTCCGACTCTCTATCCACTGAGCCAAACAGGTCCCGGCCACACATTTCTTTTTGTAGGAAGTATATGCTGGGGGTTCTTGGAAGACAGACGGCCCGCTAGAGCCATCTCAGACTTCATTCACCCCACACTCCCCACACCGGGAGATACTATCATGTCTGATGTTGGAGATTAACCCTGGCCACGCCAGTGTTCCTAGCCAGCCCACCTTCCCTTCAGAAGATCGCTAAGCGCTTCCCTAGCTTCCACAACACAAAGGGTTAATGCCAGTACCTTAGTGGGCTGTTAAAAAACACACAGAAAGCTAACCTTTCTTTTGTGGCCTGTTGATTTGATGATGTTTGGAGATTGTGATAAGGAAGAGCTTCTATTTTCTGCTCCTTTTTAGTGCCTTTGGTACATCTGTTTAACACCTGTAGAGGTGTTTGGCACTATTATGCAATGTTTTGGCTGTCATCATTGCCATGGAATTTATTTGGAAACTGGAAGGTAGTGAACAAACAAAAGAAGGACTTTGATGCACATGGTTGATTTCACATTCTTTTTCTTTGTACCTTTTTATACACTAATTATTGAGTTCATTTGGCCTTATCTTTCTGCATTCATATGAGCTCTGGATGGCAGAACCCCTGATTTTTTGCACTTCTTACCCTAGTCTGAGTCCCTGGGACAATGTGCTATAGGAGCAATGATGTTTTATTCTCTCCCCCCCCCCTTCTCTCTTTCTCTCCCTCTCTCTGACTTGATCCATTCATAAGGTTCATTCTTTTGTCTGCCTACCATTTCTGTAGATTTGGGAAGTGGTCTGGCATTAGTTGGTGAAAACATAAGGACTTGATTAGAATGATGTTTGTGGTGGGCTTTCAGGTGGTTGGAAGAAGGTAATATAGTAACTTGACTTGTAGTTAAAAAAACTGGGTCTGCCCTCCAGGGGGATTGAAAGTTGTGGTGGATCAGGTTTGAAAATGTAAATATGATGTTTGCAAAATTAGTAATGGTTTCAGGTTATGGAAGATGAAAGTCCCATGGTTTCTGGAGTCCAGCTGTGGGTGCGGGAAGGTGGGAAGGGAGAATGCTTGCTAAGTCTTGAGTATCTTCCAAACCAACCCCAAGCTTCCGAGGAGAATGTTGGCGTTAGGAGAATGAAGACCTTCTTTTTATCTTATTTCAAAAACGTCACTGGAGACCAAAGTTCTTCTAGCTCTAAGAACAGGAGAGCAGACTGAAGAGAGAGTTGAAAAGAATTGAAGGCTAGCCCAGGAACCAGGTCCTGTTTTATCACCTTTAAAAGACGTATTTGTTTATTCTATCAAATAACTTCTGAAAAAAACAACAGATTTATGGAGTGAGGCTACATCCAAGCTCCATAGTTAGTAGCTGGCAGGGCTGAGTTTAAATCAAGAGAATTTAGTAACTGAAATAAGGTGTCCAAATTAAGAGAAAAGCTATCCTAATTAGATAACTCACGGGGTAAGTGATGGACACACTCATTATTATAAGTACATTTAATAAGACACAACTTCTGGTGCTCCAGATATTATCATGGAGACATTTAATTCCAAATAGAAAATGTTAGCCCTAACCGGTTTGGCTCAGTGGATAGAGCGTCGGCCTGAGAACTGAAGGGTCCCAGGTTTGATTCCAGTCAAGGGCATGTACCTTGGTTGTGGGCACATCCCCAGTGGGGGGTGTGCAGGAGGCAGCTGGCCCATGTTTCTCTCTCATCAATGTTTCTAATTCTCTATCCCTCACTCTTCCTCTCTGTAAAAAATCAATAAAATATATTTTAAAAAATGTTAGAGCTAGACAGAAACTCCAAGAGCATCTACCTCAATTACTTTACCTTATAGACTAAAAGTAAAAATGGGGAGACAGAGAAAAGTGACCTACAGGGGATACCCTCCACCCGCACTCTACAGGTCTTCCCCATATTCGTGCTGATTTTCACAGCAGTTGGTAAAATTCTCTCATGTAGCAGCTGTGTGACTTTGGGAAAGATGATTAATCTCTTTGAGCCTCACTTTTCTCATTGGAAATTCAGCAGAATTATATTGTTTACACAAAGGTTTGATGTGAAAATTAATTGTGAGAGATTGAAAGAAATAGTAGTTATCATCATTATTTTTTATCAAGGGCTCTGACTACACATGTTACCTCCTTGCCCAGGTTTTGTCCCCCGTGGCTTCTTGTTACCAGTAGGAGGATTGGAAGCTTCGGGAAATGGCCACACCATTTAAGACTCAACACTCCTACATTCTACCCAGCAGCCTGGCGAGGACACCAATCAGACTGGTGTTTCCATCAGCAAAGCTGAGCTGGACTGGCTAACCCAGCATATTCCCTGTGCACCTCCTGCCTGAAAAAGTAAGTGGAAATTCGGCAACCCCCATCTAATGAAAGAAACTCAGTATCAGCCGACTTTCATATTTAAAGGACAAATGTCACTTTGAAAAAGGTTTCTTTGTTCTTTCATTCAGAGCAGCGTGCAAGTCCAATAATCTAGAAAGCCAGGAAAGAGACACTGGTTGGGACAGTGTCCTTAGATTTGGGGGCTAGTCAGCATTGTGCTTTGGAGTTAAGTCATAGTACGCACCTGTAATCAAAGCAACTTTTGGGCTGGAATAGGGGGCTGTGATGATGAGCTGTTCAAGTTGGAAAGCACAGCGGAAGCTCAGACTAGATATGGGTTCGATCCAGATTCCCTACTTCCTGCTGTGTCATGATGAAGAAATCAGTTTCCCCAAGCCTTTGGATCTTCATCTATAAAATGGGGATATGCACAATATCTGTCCGGATTGTTCATTCGTTTCTAGGAAACTACGTAAACCACTTAGTGTCTAAGCTAGGCCTGTGGGCAACATGATTGAATGAAAAAATATGGACAATCAAGTGAGATAAGACAAACTCTTCCCCCACCAAACACTTCGTGCCTGATATGTGGTGCAATGCTCAACAATGACAGTCATTTGTATCACTTTCATTTTCTTATTCACTCAACAGAACCGTGGTGATATGTAACATCTTTGTACATATCAAATATGTACAAACAAAAAAACAAAAAAAACCCAACTCTCATATTTGCCTGATGCATGGAACTAGGATATGGGGTAAGGGGCATGGGGAATCCAGGCGCTAAAATGCTGAGCAGAGGGTCACATGACACAAAGCTTTCAAGGGGATGACAGAAGAATTGTCTCTTAGTCACACTTATTTGAATGAGGGGTGAAGGTCTCCATGGCAGGCTGCTTTTTCCCATCTCTCAATATTTTGTTTTCTATATCTTATAGGCTGTGATGGGGGAAGATTGAAATGGAACCAGAAACAGACAATGTACAGGAAAGGGTTTTTCTCATTCTTATTAACCTTGTTCAAACTGTATGTTCTCTTGTAGGGTAGGAATATAAGTTCTAAAATTTGCTATTTTTCACGATACCCCCATGAACACAAGTTTCTTAAGGTCCCAAGGGCTGTGCTCCTGTGAAGGAAGTTCGGCAATGAGATAGAGATCATAATGCACACCAACCATTTATCCGCAATTACCTTGCAAGATGAGGGAGAGGAGAACTCATACTGACTGAACCAGACAATGAGCTAGAGGCTGGGGATGAAAGGGTGATGAGACAGATAAGGGAAGCCACTCAGGGGCAAGCAGGGCTGGACGGGGAACTGCTGTGGATGGGAATCATGGGAACCTCTCTGAGCAATGAGAGCTGAGGACTCCAGAGAAGCAACATGGAGAACAGAGGAAGAAGCTCTCAGAGGAAAAGATGCACGTGCCAAGCCCCCAAGGTCAGGAGGGACTCTGTTTTCTGAGAACGAAGAGGAAGCCACCGTGAATGGAGCAGGGGGAGCTGGAGAGGGTTACAAGAACTGCCAAGTCAAAAGGAAGTCTCTGGAAGATTAAAAAAATTGTTTTTAATTTTGAAATAATTTTAGATTTAGAGTTGCAGAGATAATACAGAGAGTTCCATTACACCATTTATTCAATCTAAGCAAGGAAATGACTGATATGTTTTAAGAAGACGGTTCAGGCTGCATGTGGGCATGAATCAGAGCGGGGTGAGCCTGGGAATGGGGGGCCAGTTAGAAAACCTTGGCAGTGAGTTAAGTGAGAGGTGGTGGGATGTGTTGCTGGCAGGAAGGATGGAGAACGTGAAAGAATTTGGGATTCAGGGTTGGATGGGAAACAAGGAGGGGCGGAAAGAAAGGAAAACAAAAATGCCTCCAAACCACACGGCCTGAGCAGTAGGGTGGACACGGGTGACATTGAGATGGGGAAGAAGGGCAAAGGGAAGAACCAGGGCTTTCATGTTGAATGTGTCAATGTGAGATGTCTGGAATTTTGTCACATTCTATATAGATATAATTTATTACCACTGGAAAAGAGCCTCAATTAAGGGCATAGTTGGATGTAATAGCTCTCACTCTTACCCTTTTAACTAAAAAGAAGTGAAAATATTAAATAGGAATGAAAAGTGAGGTCTTAGTCTGGATTCCCAAATTCAATTAATGGGATGGGTATTGCTAATGGAAAAGGTACATTAGAGTGGCAAGTATGTGAAGAGGTGAGTTTTCTGGATTGCACCGTGAAAGGGGGAGTGGAACAATAGCTCACAGTCTCAGAGGCAAGCTCCCTGCCAGGCTCTGGTCCCAGGCTCTGTCTCTCCTTGGCTGGATACTGATGGGCTCAGTTTCCCCATCTGCAAAATGGAGACAGTTTTTAGGCTGTTGTGCCAATTACATGATTTGATGATGAAGTGCCCAGTAGGGTGCTTGGCATATCAATGTTGGTTCACTTTCTTCCCTTCCAGGCAGATCTCCTTGCTTAGCAAAATAATATATTGCATTTACAATAAAAAACCTATAATTTAAAATTATATATATGCTTATATGCATCATCTTAAAGCCTAGTCTAATTCTCAGAAATGAGAATAAGCCGAAACTGGTTTGGCTCAGTGGATAGAGTATTGGCCTGCGGACTGAAAGGTCCTGGGTTCGATTCCGGTCAAGGGCATGTACCTTGGTTGCGGGCATATCCCCAGTAGGGGGTGTGCAGGAGGCAGCTGATCGATGATTCTCTCTCATTGATGTTTCTAACTCTCTATCCCTCTCTCTTCCTCTCTGTAAAAAATCAATAAAATATATTTAAAATACACACACACACACACACACACACACAAGAAATGAGAATAAAATGGAAGTGATTTTTTTCCTCTTCAAAGTGAGAAAACTTCAGAAGAGTTAATTAAGTGATCTGAATGGACTTAATTTAATGCAGAACGAAGGGCTCTCAGCATAGGCTGATGTCCTTGCTGGTCTCATTAACCTGTGGGCTTCAGAATCTCAGGATTCCCCGGCAGCAGCCCTTCCTGACCTTGAGCAGTGAAAGCTCCCATTTACTTCATCACCAGTGAGCAGCCTCTCACTTTGGGAAGAACTTTGTGCAGGGAGTGTTACAAGCTTCTACCCGGCTTTTCTCTGGGTGAGCTGGTGTGGGCTCTGACACTGTCCAGGGCTCTGCACCACTTTCCCCTGTGGCTGGGTCCTCCCTGAGCCTCCACCCTTCCTCCTGGGTTGGTAAAGGCCAAAGTTGCAGGCTGGTCTGGTCACACATTCCCACCTTGCTTATTCTGGCCTTAGTCGACCTGTGTGTCTGCTTATCTCTAGAGCACATGTTTCCACACTCGGCCTTGTTCTCAAATACTTGATATTCCTCTTAATTTAACTGAGAAATTGGAGGCCATTTAATCAGACTTTCCACAACCATCTGGTTCCCTTTTACTCATTTATTAGAGACCTAGTGCACAGATTTGTGCACCAGTGGGGTCCCACAGCCTGGCCTGTAGGGATCAGGCCAAAACCAACTCTCCAACATCCTCCAAGGGATCCGGATTATGAGAGGGCTGTTCTCTGGTGAAGCACCCCAGAATCGGGCTCCTTCCTCTCTGGTTCCCATTGCATCACTCAAGAACCGCAGCTGCCAAGTCACTACAGCTCGGCAGCTCCTGCGTTGAACTATGCCCCCTGTTGGTCAATGTGCATCATAGCTGCCATTCAGAGTATCTGCCCCTTGGTGGTCATTGTGAGTCATAGCTACCGGTCAGACGGTTGAATGGTTGGATGGTTGCTTAGGCTTTTATACAGTATGTATAGGTTGACTTATTATTCATGCAACCATTCATTCAGTCATTCACTTATTCACAAATAACTTATTCAATTATTCCCTAACCTGCTTCCTTCTCTTCCCCGAGAAGGACGCAAATAAAGTCTTGAGAGCTGCAGTTATTGAAAGTGACAGGCAGGTGGTTGGTGATGGCTATATCTTGGTTGGGTTCTGATATAAACTGAATATTTGTGTCCTTCCCCCCAGATTCACATGTTGAAACCCTGCCCCCCAATATTAGGAGGTTGAGCCTTTGGGAGGTGATTAGGATTAGATGAGGGTAGAGCACCCATGATGGGATCAGTGCCCTATTCAGATTCACCAGAGAGTTTGCTTCTGCTTGGGCTCTATCTCAGATTATTCCAAAAGAGATACACTATTTGGAGTTCTACTTGATATTTTCTTGCTTTTCTGAGGACCAGTTCACTTAGCTCTGTTCTTTTTATGTGTGGTATCTTACTTCTTGAGTGCCTTCTGTTCTGGCTCAGTTTGTTTTTGTAGTCACCCATGCTGCATTTTTCCTGAAGCAGTTCTCTCCCACTGGGGCCAAACTTCCTTCAAAACACAGTCTCTTCCTCTTTTCTGTATCATGGGTCCCTTTGTCATCTAATGCAGCCTATGGGCCCTCCTCAGAGCAAAGCCCTTAAATCCATAAAATAAAACACAAAGGACTACTAAGGAATGATATTGAAATTCCATTGTCAAAATATTGCTAAAATGAAACAAATAAGCATTGTGATACAGTCATGCATAGACTTCCTTTTTTTTTTTTTTTTTAAATGTTTTTATTGATTTTAGAGAGAGAGGAAGGGAGAGGGGTAGAGAGATAGAAACATCGATCAGCTGACTCCTGCACACCACCTACGGGGCTGGAGCCTGCAACCCTGGCATGTGCCCTGACTGGGATTTGAACCAGTGACATCTCAGTGCATGGGACAACACTCAACCCAGTGAGCCACACTGACCAGAGCTTTTCTTTCCATCTTAGTTACCTCTGTCAGTAGATCCCTTTGTGATACGGAATAACCCTAAGGGCAAAGCTCTGTGGCTCCCAAACACTTTACCAACCATCTGGCTGGTCCCTGGGTAACCAGCACATCCATAATGGGAGGATTTAGAGGTTTACTGAAATCCCAGCCATTAAGCTGCTCTTGAGGACAATTGGATTATGGCCTGTAATTGCCCTGAGATTGAGACCAGGGCAGAATGGGAGTGGGTATGTGTAGGAGGGAGGGGTGAAATGGGAAAGAGAAAAGAGGGACCCCAGGACTGGGGACCCAGCTGGGGGTCAGCAGGACTGGGAGCAGGACCGCCTGGCCGGCCTTTGGGGCACCTCCCTTGCTTTAATTGGCAAGCATCAAGTGAATAAGCCCTTCTACTTGCTGGGAAGTGTGCACTCAGCAAAGAGACTCTGGAAGGGGAGGGTGAATCACATGGTGCAAGGAGCAAGGAAGGACCTCTCATAAATTCTGTGTCTGAAAGAGGCTTTGGAGATTCACCCACGTAGACAAATGCTCCCCCTCTGGCTGCACTGGGAAAGGCACCACGCCTGGGGGAGGAGGAGGATGGTCAGACTCACAGAGCTACTCAGTAACAAGCTTAGATGCAGTCTCCTCAGTTTAACTTAAGGATGTTCCTGCCATTGCTCTCCTGAAGCACAGATCACTGATGTAGTGCCAATGGGATAGGTTGTTAACTTTATTCCAGAAACGGTTCAGATGTTTGGCTTTGGCATGAGCCCTACCCATTCAGGGATGAGTCACAGTACATCTATCCAGTTGCTTTCTTACCGTGTCTTCTTGGCTTCTTCACAGTTTCCTGGAGATATATGTGATAACCTGGCACCTAGAATTCATCCCACATTTCTTGTAGAGCACCTTCCGGAGCTATTGAGGATGGAAAGCTAGCAATTATAGTTCCCAGACTCCCCAGGTTCCACCAATTATATGCATTGGCATGAGATGTGGAAGGTAGAGGCCGTTTCCCACAGCAGCTAGATGTTGGATTTTTCTGCAGTAGTGTTGGTTAAAATACAAGGTTATTTTGTAGTGAGAGATATAAAACCCAACTGAAACATGCTTGAGGAAAAAAATCAGAGCGCATAGTTCGTATAATGCATATGTTATGTAATTGACGCACATTCAGAGGAGGGCCTGTTTCAGGCATGGCTGTATCAAGTGGTCCTCAGGAGGCAGTCATGCTGGCCCCTTCTCATGTTCTTTTCTTTTCACTGTTGGCTCTTTTCACCAGCAGGGACAGACAGCTTTCAGCAGCTCCTTGCCTTCAGTCTGTCCTCTCTCAACTCAGGCAGGAGGAGCAATCCTCTTCCCTAAACTCTTCAACATGAGCCCTCGAATTAATGATGATTGGATTGACCTGCACCATTTGTCCATACATAAACCCACTACCAGGAACAGAAGGACGAGCTATCCTGATTGGCACAGGCTCCACCCATGTGTCTGCCTCTGAATCTGGCGTGGCTGAAGGCTAGCCATAACTCAAATCTCAAGGGGTGATGGGCCCACTAACCTCCAAAATATAGTATGATAACCAGAAGACAGAATGGATGGTAGATAAATGAAAACACAGATTCCCCTAGATTTATTGCCCTTCCTGTGTTGTTCTTATTCACCCCTATTTCCCAGTTTGACACACTTGGAAGAGAAACCTGGGCTTGTTTTTCTCAGTGAAATTGGGGAGCCAGGGCTCCACCCTAGTTTGGAACCAGCCTTTGGTGGGAGGCATCTGAGACAGAGGCAGTCCCGGCAGCGTGAGGAGGCACAGGAAGCAGGCAAGTCCCCGGGAGGCTGTTAGACGGGGGAAGTGGCCCATGGGAAGTCAGCCTCAGAGAAATGTACTTACATCAGCAGACACGGGTCCTGGATCCCGACTGTGCCTCCCCGTCTCTCCCTCCAGCTCCCACTTCCATAACAAAGTGAAGCATGCAGTCAGCGGAGCCTGTCCTGGCCTCAGTCCCTCCTCTTTGCTGGCACCATGGAGCCCCGTGGGCCATCTGCTGAGGACAGCCATCCTTTTTGGCGGCACAGGGCTGGATCTGGTGGTCAGCGTATTAAGCCATGCCCCAGGGGGGCCAGAGCCACTAAAATAGACTCCATTCCCAGGAACTGAGCAAAACACAGAGCAGCCTCTATATCAAAGCAGCAGCAGCCACTAGACTGCAGCCATCGCAGACTCCCTGCTCTCAGCATTTTCCTCATAGAAGACAGATCACTGAGTGCCAGTCCATGTTCTCCCTTCACCTGTGCCCCCAGTGATCGGGGCCCTGGCTAGTCCTGTCGTGGCTTTCTCTGTCTCTGAGCTCATCCACTTTTCTCCTTGGCATGGAAAAAGGCTCAACAAAACTCTCTTATTAGTGTTTCTCCTACTAATGATTCCTGTAAATGGCTAAGTCCCCGAAGAATCCTATTGGCTTCTCTGACCACAGCGCCTTCTCCCAGGCTCTGCCTGTTGGCCTCTCTGACACACAGTGTCTCTTTCCATCCTATCAATCCGGGTGTGGATTGCATCCCTTCCCCTTCCTCAGAAGCTCCCTGTCTGTCCTTCCCGACCGGGAATTGAACCATGACCTCCTTGTTCATAGGTTGACACAACCATTGAGCCATGCCAGCTGCCCTCCTAAAGGCAGCCAGGCTCCCAGTTATTAATAATCCTCTGCTGAACACAGCAAAGAGGTTCCTAACTTGGGACTTTTATTCCCAAAACTTTTATTTCCTTGAAGGAGCAATTGCATCACTTTATCAAGCAGCTGGCCTCGTGCAGAGGTGACCTGTAGATGCAGGTACAGTGAACTGGAATTCTGGAGTGATCATGGTCTCGTGTGAAAGCTTGCTTTATCTTTTGAGCTCTAAGGGCAACTTTCAATGTAGACCAGAGCTTCTCAGCCCAGAGTGAATCCCTGCCCATTGCCCCCAGGGGAATATTGGGCAAGAAATGGAGACAGTGATCACAAGTTGGCATTGGTATGGTTGATATTAGCATCTAGTGGATAGAGAAGGGGTGCCAACATCCTACAATGCACAAGCCAGGCCCCTTTGACAAAGAATTATCCAGCCCCACCCTAGCCGGTTTGGCTCAGTGGATAGAGCGTTGGCCTGTGGACTGAAGGGTACCAGATTCGATTTCAGCTAAGGGCACATGCCTGGGTTGCAGGCTCGATCCCCAGTGGGGGGTGTGCAGGAGGCAGCCAATCAATGATTCTCACTCACCATTGATTTTTCTGTCTCTCTATACCCCTCAGCTTCCTCTGTAAAATCAATAATAATAATAATAATAATAATAATAATAATAATGATAAATTATCCAGCCCCAAATGTCAACAGTGCCCCTGGGGTACACCAAGGACAGTCATGGTTCAATCTTAACTTGGAATTATTCATCCACTTAGTGCTTGACTATGAAGTGTCACTCTGTGCCAGACACCATTCTCTACGAAGGAGCTGGCCTCACGTGGAGGTGACCCGGAGGTGCAGGTACAATGAACTAGAATTCTGGAGTGATTGTGGTCTCGTGTGTAAAAGCTTGTCACCACGACAGTCAGGGTCCCTGTTCCCATGGAGCAATTTTTTAGTGGGAAACTCTCACAGAAAGTACATAAATGAATAAGGTAACTAGAAGGTGATAAGTGCTATATATATATATATATATATATATATATATATATATATATATATATATATATATATATATATATATATATATATATATATATATATATATATATATATATATATTTGAGATAGGACTTGGGTGCTGTTAGATCCTGGAAGGCTTTCCTGAGGAGTCAGCAGTTGATGTCAGACTGTAAAAATCTTGAAGAAAAATGCTTTAGACAGAGAGAATGGCATAGGCCAAGGTCCTGGGGCAGAAACTCCAGGCTTGCCTGGAAAAGAGTGAGTTGGAGGGACTAACCATGAAGAGTGACATCAACAAACCTGATCTGTAAAGGGTCAGATAGAAACCACTTCTAGTTTTGTGGCTCCAACAGTCTCTGAGGCAACCCCTCAACTCTCCACAGCAGGGGGAAAGCGGCCCTAGACAATATGCAGGTGAGTTGCAACTTGCATGGCGATGTTCCAATAAAACTTTATTTACAAACCAGACTGTAGGCTGTGGTAAGCTCATCCCGGGTATAAGACCTTGTTGGACATGCAAAAGGCTTTGAGCTTTCAGCACCCATAACTAACTACCTACAGGTGAAAAATGACTACTTCTAAATCTGTTTCACAATAATAGCCCGGGCACAGGCTCTGTGACCTCACGCCTAACATGCCACCTCTAAGTCTCCTCCTCACTTAGAAATGAAGTCGGCCAGTTGGATGCTGGTGCATGGTGAGGACACAGCGGCATGCACAGGATGGGTGAAGCCTCGTTTGCAGGTGTGAGTCAGGTAACGGTGGGAAGTTCCGTGTGTGGAGGGCCCTGAGGCTCACACTCGTGTTTTTGAGAGCTGGCCCCTCTCAGAGCTGGAGAAGCTTCCTGAGGCTCCAGGAGGTAGCATGACTCATTTGCTGCCGCAGAAGGCGGAGGCAGTGTTTGGGCTCCCGCCCGCCTGTCTGCATGCTTCTCAGCTCAAATATAGACTCAGTGCCCACTGCCTCGTGGGTGCTGCTTCTCCTGGGAACTTGATTTTCTATGTGGAGGAGTCACCCCTCCGTGAAAATCAACCACAAAAAAGCAAAAGCCACTTTCTCAGGCCGCCTTGCTGATCCTTGGCAAATGCACCTGCTGTCTGTCTGGCTACACATGCCCAGGGATCTCAGAGCACCCCAGTGGGCCCTGGGATCTGGGCAGGTCTGCGGGGAAGGGCCAGGTTCTCAGGAAGTAGTAGGCGAAATCCTGTCTGCTGAGGGCTGGGCTGGGTGCTGGGCGGGGTCTGGGGCTGCCTTTTCTTAGAACAGGACTCAGAATCCTCCCCATGGCCCGGCATGCTCTGCCTCCTTGTCATCTCGCTGCCTCACCTCTGGCCACACTGGCCTAGCTGCTCTGCCAAAATTGCCAAGCGAGCACGTTCTCTCTGGGCTCCTGTGTGAGCTGCTGCTCTGTCCAGGTTCCCTTTCCTCCAGCTCTTCCTTCGCTGGCTCAGTCACACACACAGTCTCTGCTTCACCATCCAATCCCCAAGTGGACTTCCTGGACAAACATAAAGAAAATTGCACACGCCCATCTTTTCTATCCTTTTATTCTGCCTTATTTATTTCTTTACGGCACACCATCTATTCCTCACTGATGCTATACTATAGGTGTCACCTGTGTGGTTTCCATCTGCCCATTTGGAATATGAGCTACCCAAAGGCAGGCATCCACTGCACGCGTGGCTGTATTCCCCTCCTGCCCCGTGTACTGCACACACTAGGAGATGATGAATACATTTGGGTTGAATGAACAAAATACCTTCAGTCAGGATGAGACAGGTGGCAGGTGCTGCCAGGCAGGTGCTTTGTAGTGGGTTAGTCTGCTGATCAGAGTTGAGTTCTCTGGCAGGTGGCAGGAACCCAGCAGTTTAAGACCTAAGCACATGTAACATTGCAGACTGTATTAGAGTCACACTGGCTGCTAAAACAAGTATGTCCTCCTTATCCCCATTGACTCCTTCTAGCCCACCCATTCCCCCCACCCCCCACCTGAGGCCCCACACCCTGTTGTCTGTGTCCATGGGTTATGCATATGCATATAAGTTTTTTCGTTGAGAAACTCCCATATTCAGTGACTTAAGAAAATCATTATTTTTCACTCATATAACAGTCTGCTGTGGATTTTCATATGAATTGGAGGCTTTTCTCAGGTGGTTATTCAGGAACCCAGGCTCCTTCAGTTTCGTGCTGCTGCCATTTCTAAGGGCAGTGAAGTCCTCATCCAGTTGGAGATAAGGTGGGGTGGTGGGGGTGGGGGTTGGGGGGAATGAAGCAATATGGAGAAGGAAGAGAAGGTACACCCACCTCTCACCCACCTGGGCTTGGAGGAGACTTAGCATTTCAGCTCTATGCTATTGGTGAGAACTGATCATGTGTCTCTACCTGGTTGCAAGGGAGGCTGGGAAATATTGCCTCTCACTGAGTACTTGCTTCCCAGCAACAGCTCTTTACTAAGAAGTACCCTGTACTCTATTCCCCAAATGTTGATGGACATTTGACTGTATTCATTGGATGGTCCATATATATATCTTCTCGTAATGAAAATGCCTCACATGGCTGACACTCTCCATCTATCTATCTATCTATCTATCTATCTATCTATCATCTATCTATCTTATTGATTTCAGAGAGAATAAGTGAGAGGGAGGGAGAGATACAAACATCAATGATGAGAGAGAATCATTGATTGGATGCCTTATGCATGCCCCCTACTGGGGATTGAGTCTGCAACCTGGGATGTGCCCTGACAGGGGATCAAACATTGACCTCCTGGTTCATGGGTTGATGCTCAACCACTAAAGCACACCGGCTGGCATCTGTGTATTTATGCTTCCATCCTACAGATCCTTTCTCTTGATTCTATACATGACATGGCCACCTTCTTCTCTTCACCTTTGCCAAACTCGGAAAGAATTTTCTACTGGTTTTATTTTTCTCACATATTATTTACTGCTTAGTTTATTGAAACTGCTCCAACTCAGTGTCATCAATGACCTTCTTGCTAAATCTGGAGTTCTATTCTCAGCCTTAATTCTTTAGTCTCCTCTGCAGAATTTGACACCGTGGAGCACAACTTCCTGCCTGCGGCTCACGCCTTTCTGAGCCTTCACTCTCCCAGTCCTTGTCTCCCCCTCCAACTTTCCTTTCTCAGTCACAGTTCTGTCTTCTGCTCAATGTCGGCATCTTCTGACTTCTGACCTTGGGGCCATCTCTCTCTTCCCTCACTATATCCTCGGAATAAAGATGCCTCGCATGGCTGAAGCCCTCTGTGTTAGTGTCCTAGGGCTGCCCTAACGAACTGCCAAGTGGCTTCAGATAACAAATGTGTTCTCTCGCAGTTCTGGGGCTAGAAGTCCGAAGTCAAGGTTGGTTCTGTCAGGAGGCTCCAAGGCAGAATCGCTCTGTGCTTCTCTACTAGTTTCTGGTGGGTCTAGCAGTCCTGGATGTTCCTGGGCTGTCAGAGGCACCACTGGACTCTCTCATTCCATTCGCACATGGCCTCCCCCTTCCTCAGTGTGTCCCGAAGCTCCCTGTCCTTCCTTTAAAAAATTTCCTTTTACTAATTTCAGAGAGGAAGGGAGAGGGGAAAAGAGACAGAAGCATCAACGATGAGAGATTCATTGGTCAGCTGCCACCTGTACTCCCCCCACCCAGTTGGAATTGAGCCCACATCCTAAGCATCTGCCCCGACCAGAAATTGAACCATGACCTCCTTGATCATAGGTTGACACAACCATTGAGTCATGCCAACTGGGCTCCATCTTTTTTCTTCTGTGGACAACAGTCAATGGACTCAGGGCCACTCTAAGTCCAGGATGATCTCATTTCATGATCCCTGTAGATTGATGACATCTGCAAAGACCCAGGTACAAGTATCTTCACATTCATAGCAACTGGGCATTACGCTTTGGACATATCTCTTGGGGGAGGCTATTCCAATCACTATGGCTCCCCAGTCTGTGCCTCTGTCACCAGCTTCTGTCCTGGACCCAGATATGCATTTACAACTCCCCTGCCCCACACTTCTAAGCACAGGCTGTCACAGAACCTCACACACACATGTCCAAACAGGCATTTCTAACTGTTCTCCTTAACTTAAATTGTTCTCAATGTTCTCACCATCTGTCCAGTTTCACAAGCCGGACTCATGAGATTCATCCTGGATTTCCTCCTCTCATGCCTTCCCCTCCAATCAGGCACCTAGTGGTGTTGCTCTGACTTGGAAATACCCTTCTTACCCTAAACCCCTTTCTGACCAGCATTTCCACTTTGGTGCAGTTCTCAGTGTTTTTCACCGCTAGTTGGCCCATAGCTCCTTACTCAGCTTCCTCTCACCTCCCTCCAGCTTCTCGTTAACACGGCCACCAGTTTTCCAGCGACAGGTTACAAATCCGACCAGGTTTGCACCCATCATTCTTTCTCTAAAAATGCTGAGTGCTCTGCAAAGTCAGAGCCTTGCATTTAAGAGTAACAAGATATAGTGTGAGGTAGGCCTAGCCATGTCCTCTGGGCAACACCCCACAATCAAACCCACAGGAGTGAAATGTGTGACTTTGCACAGGAAGAGGGACAGACTATACAGCCTCATGGGCATTCACTCAGTGTTTGCTGCCAGAATGCTTGTGTCAAAATTATAAAAACCAACAACCCTTCCATTGTCAGTTTTTAGAATTTCAAGGTCATGGATAATGGATGGTGAACTTTTACTCTCTTTCTTGAAACTGCTATTGACTTCTGATTGTCCCTTTTAGCAGGATTTGAAAACTGGTGGCTTGCCACCGGCACGTGGCCTGCACATATTCTGTGTTTGGCTATCCCGGTATCTGTAAATATCCCAGATTGAAAATGTCTTAGAAGAACCTCCCTCTAACAGTACATCAGTTTGGCCAGGTTTTTTTTAAAACCTATGGCTTCCCACAGTCACACTTCCTTCCTTATCCTTGTAGGGATTTAACCTGAGTGGTCTGGTCTCTGAGCTACAGTGTGACATGTAAGGGTCTGCCAATCAGGGTCCCAAGTTACTTCTATAGCATCAACCTGAACCCTTCCCTCAGAGCTCCCTCTTCCTCCTTCCTATCCTGGGCACAGCACACTATCCAGGTAGCTGGACATCCTTAGATTATAAACTCCTTGCCTCGGCATATACTCTCACCTCTGCCTCTTTCACCACTCTATTTCTGGAACTCAAAATTTATTCTTTCAACTAGCTAGTGTGGCTCAGTGGTTGAGCATCAGCCTATGAACCAGGAGGTCATGGTTCAAATCTTGGTCAGGGCACATTGCCTGGCTTGCGGGCCAATCAACAGGAGTGGCATGCAAGAGGCAACCGATTGATGATGTTTCTCTTTCATTATTGATGTTTCTATCTCTCTCTCCGTATCCCTTCTCCTCTCTGAAGTCAATAAAAACATATTTAAAATTTGTTCATTCAACAACAAAAATCTAGGGAAGACTTTCTCACCAGTCCTTAGTAGGTTTCTGGGAATATAGTTGAGAATCAAACAAATCCCTACCTTCATAGAGCTTGTGTAATTTACCAACTTAGACTGGCCAATTAATCTTACAATTACTGTGTGCTACTAATATCCTCTGATTCCTGTGACTTTGTTCCTAACTTTACCATGGCATTTGTTACACGATGTATGTGCCCGTTTACTTGGCTGTGCTGTCTACAGAGCATGAGCTAGAATTGACTTCTATCGGTTCCCACGAGCCAATCATCATACCCCAGCTCCCAGCAATCACAGACTTGCCATGCCCTGGGTTCCTGTGGCTTGCTCTGCCTTGGCTTGATTTTGGATACCCTGAGTCATTCACTGTCCAACTGTTAGGTCAACATAACATATTTTTGATTTTTGTTGCTGTAACCTCTTATTTGTAAGTACTGATTTCTGCGTTAGAAACAGGGCTTGCCACCTGTTTCTGCAAATAAAGTTTTATTCTTCATTCCTTTACATATTGTCTGTGCTGCTCTCATCCCACAGCAGGTAGGTTGAGTGGTTGTGACAGAGACCATATGGCCCTCAGAGCCAAAAATATTTACTTTCTGGTTCTTTTCCCATTTTTAAAAGCATTAGTGTTATTTTATTTATTGATTTCAAAGAGGAAGGGAGAAGGAGAGAGAGGTAGAAACATCAATGATGAGAAAGAATCATCAATCGAGAAAGAATCATCAATCAGCTGCCTCCTGCATGCCCCACCCTGGGGATCGAGCCCACAAGCCAGGCATCTGCCCTGGCTGGGAATCAAACTGTGACCTCCTGGTTCATAGGTTGATGTTCAGCCACTGAGCCATACTCTCTTGTTCTTCACAGAAAATGTTTTTCAGACCCTGCCCTGATGTCATCCTTAGTAGCCGCCCTGAGCCGTCATCCTGTCATTTCAGTCTCAGCGTCTCCACCGCAATGCGAATTCCATGAGTAGAGACCTCACCTCTCTAGTTGATGGCCTCAGCCCCAGAGTACTTGGAGCCACTCAATAAATAGACTGGGTTAGAATGCCTCCAGACACTCTGTGGGGGAGGGTGGGGCACCTTTTTCATCTTTGGAGTTTGGTCCACTAGCCATCATTCCCCACCCCCTATCTGCTATTTAAACTGTGAAAACAAAGTGTAAAGAATCAGCTTCATAGCCCCGCTGACGGATCTGGTGTGTGGTCCACACTAGGCTTGTGTAGTCATGAGGCTCTCAGCCTCCTCACAGGACTCGCACAACCAGGAGGCAAAGGCCACTTCCCTCCAAAGCACAAAATCCCCTCCGAGATCAATGCTTCATTAAAACGTCACAGTCCCCGGGTCCCCGGCACTGTTGACTCCCCAAGAACTTTACCATTCCGAGATGGGACTGCTTTCCATGGGAGCCATCATCCCCCAGGTAGTGCTTTCCCACGTACAAATGATGCTTGGGAGGCAAAGTAAGCAAGCTTTGCCAGTTACATCTTGCTGGGGAAATCAATAGCAGTGACTTGGAGGCTCAGCGCTGCTTTGAAGGGGAAAAGATGCCAGAGGCTGGCACAGGCAGGTTGGGGGACTGGAGGAAGGCAGCTGGGGTGCTGGGTAGATTTCAGCCTGGAGCGCCTTCCTCTGGATGGGGAGGGGCAAAGCGAGAGGGGTCGTCTCTAGAGGAGTCAGAGGAATGGTGTTATTATTCCTTTAGAAATAAATGTGAGCAAACAACCATGCTCTCGACTCCTGTCTCTCCCTTGCCCCTGCACCTGCTTCCCCAGCTGGTTCTGTAGCAACCCCTGAAAATATCTCCTGAATCTCCACCTCTCCATCGCCACTAGCACATCCTGGACTGGCAGCTGTTGATGCTCACTTGGACGAATGCAATGGCCTCCCTTCAGTGTCCTGTGTCTACTCCTGCTATTGCTCTAAAAGCCCATTCTTCTCACCCCAGTCAGAGTGATCTCCTCCAAACCAAGGGCAGGTCTAGTCACTGCTCTGTTTATGACCCTCTGGTGTCTCAACCGTGATCCATGAGGCTCAAATAATTGACTCTTGATTCATCTCCAAGTTCATCTCCTCTCCCCTCCCCCTAGTCCCACCCTGCAGACACCCAGGTCCCCTTGCCCAACCTCCAGGATGATAAGTCTGATCTCTCTTTGCCCTTTAGCTTTATGTTCATTCTGCCTGGCATAGCTGGGCCTGCTGATCTGTCCTGCCATCTCTTTCTCATCCTGGTATCAGCTCAAATGTCACTTCTTCAGAGAGACCCCCCAACCCTATGCCTGTGAGATACCCCAGAGATTCTCTCTCTTGTATGCCCCTGCATTGTTTTCTAAGTAGCACTCATCACTATGACATATCTTACTTATTTCTGCACTTGCTTCTCATCTTTCTCGCTGCCTTCAGTGCTTTCGCTCCAGGGCCTGGAACTGAACCCAGCACAGAGCAGGTCCTTCTGAATGAGTAACTGACTGTCTGAATGCTGCTTATGCACCATGATGAATCTTCTGTTCAAGAACGGGACCCATTCTGGTCATTCACGCATTCATTCATTCAGTAAACTTCCTGAGCACCTGCTAACTGCCAGCCTCTGCTTGATGCTGTAGGTACAGCAGGAAGACCCAGGTAAGTCCCTGTCCTTAAGTGCCTGTGGGGTGGGGGGGCGCGCACAGTTAGAGCCCTGTGGCAGGCACAAGAGCAGGGCTGTGAGCAGCAAGCATCCTGCAGGAGCAGGGGTGTGGGTTTGTATGCTCACTGGCTGGGTGAAGACTCTGCAGCAGAAGTAACATTTCAGTTGTGTTTTGAAGGGTGATTAGGAGATTGTTAGCCATAGAAAAGGCATGATTTCTAGTCAAAAAAGCAACATTCTAAAAGAAGATATGACTTCTGGTTAAGGAGGAACAATAGGTCCAAGGCTTTGATTTTGTGATCTTCCCAGTAAGTGAAGGAAGGAGATGGGGAGAGAGAAGTCTTGGGAAGAGAGGAGAACTGATATGAATGGCCTTCCCTCACCTTCATTCTCCTCCTCCCAGGGACTTGGTCTGCGATGCTGTTGTTCTTTCAATTAATTTCTCAAAAAACACTGAGTGTCAGGGGTGGGCAATGAACACACAGCTCATAGTCAGCAGAGGACAGATGTGAGGACAGGAAGCCCAGTGAGTGTGGCCACTTGGCTATTTTATCTGGAAGGTGCACCCTCTCAATGCCAGCCGACGTGGTGTAGTGGTTAATGCTCAGGCTCTGGAATCTGACTAGACCTAGGTTCACGTCTGCCTTGAGTGAGGCTCAGTTTTTGTGTGGCGAAATAGGTTAAAAATGAATAAAGGGGCTCAGCTGGTGTGACTCAGTGCTTGAACAATCGATTTATGAATCAGGAGGTCATTGTTTGATTCCTGGTCATGGCACATGCCTGGGTTGGGGGCTCAATCGCCAGTAAGGAGGCATGCAGGAGGCAGCTGATCAATAATTCTCTCTCATCATTGATACTTCTATCTCTCCCTCTCCCTTCCTCTCTGAAATCAATAAAAATACATTTTAAAAAAATGAATGTAGGGGATGAATGAAAATAATGCTCACTATAGCTGCTCAGTACAAGGCAGGATTCCCACCAGTGGAGCCCCAGTTGGCTGAGCCCTCATGGGCCACACTGTGTGCTAAAGGCTTTATGCAGAGTATCCCAGTTAATTCTCACAACTCAGTGACAGAGGTAAGACACTGCCATCATTATCTGCATTTTACAGATGAGGATGCTGAACAGAGTAGTCAAGTAACTTTGTCAAGGTCACACAGCTTGTGGGTCACTCCAGAGCACTCTGGCCAGCGCTTCCTCCCTGACAGCTACAAAAACCCTGCTACTCCTCTGGACCGGGTCTGGCATCTAGTTAGCACTTGATTGGTCAGTCATCAGCCAAGCAATGTTTGAAACTTTCTTCATGACCCACTGACCCCTTCTCCTGGCTCTTCCACCTGCTGGCTGTTACCCAAGGCCTGCAGCTTGCTGTCTTCTTAGCCTTAGTTGGCCTATCTGTAAAATGTTGAGCTAGCTTAGGGCTCCCTGAGATTTGAGTCCCTGCACTGCAGTCTACATTGTTTGAATGAAATGAGCAAAGTAACTGGCCTTCTGGGCCCTCCCTGAGTATCTTGATGAGTGGTTCTCACTGTCAACTTGGTGGCCCCTTGCTGTCTCAGGGGCGGTGCTCTCTTTCTGCTCTCCCCTCCACCCTTTGGCATTCTTGTTTAAGAGTCCTTCCTAATCTTTACCTTCTTCTTCCTCTTCTTAAAGAATACCCCCCTGAATTTCATATAATATTGGTTTGGCAGTGATAAACTCCTTTAGCTTTTTCTTGTCTATGAAGCTCTTTATCTGACCTTCAATTCTAAATGATAGCTTTGCTGGGTACAGTAATCTTGGTTGTAGGTCCTTGCTATTCATCACTTTGAATATTTCTTGCTGCTCCCTCTGGCCTGCATAGTTTCTGTTGAGAAAATAAATTGGTGAATCTAATAGAATCAGGGGGCATAGAAAGGGAGCGGATTGACAATTCTAGGTGTGGGAATTGTCAATTTGGGCGTGTGGGAAGAGATTAGACAGAAATATTAGACCTGTGGACAAGGACAGTGGGAGGGGGGCAAGGGCATTGGGTAGGGTGGGAGCCAGGTGGAGGGGAGCAATGGGAAGAAAAAAAAGAAACATCTGTAATAATCTGAACAATAAAAATTTTAAAAAAAAGAGTCCTTCCTAATGAGGATAAGACTTTCTGGCAAAGTGTGGGTCTGCAGGCTTCAAGGGAACCTTGGGGATAAGTCTTGGGCAGAGCGAGAGGATGGCTCTGCAATTTTGGGCAACAGCCAGCCATCCTGCCAGGAGGCAAGGAGGCAGGGCACTGTCCTCTCTGGGGCTCCTTTAGAAGCAGGTGTTCTGAGGGAAGATTGTTCTTTGCCCCTGCTTGACTCAGTCACCGTCAGCTGCGGTCAGCTTCTTTCAGCCCAAGAATCCCTCTCAAGGAAGAAGCTAACTCTCTTCTTTGTCTAGATAGGTCCCAGCGAGAATGTCCTGGGCTGTTTTTGACCAGTGGGTCTGATCTCAGCTGGGAGGACCTGTTTCTAGTTTTAGCTCATCCATGGCCAAGTGAGTGGCTCTGGCCCAGTCACATAGTCTCACTATGGCCCCGCTCCATCTGGGAGATGGGAATACATCATATAATATTTTCCTTGCAGAGTCATTATGAGGAATATGAAATGATGAGTATGTAATAGTTGCAAGATAAATGCCCTGGGCCTGTGTAGGTGCTCAATGCACGTGCCAGGAATGAGCAAGAGAAATACAGAAAGGAGTATGTTGTTTCAGTGAAGGGAAGAGCCTTGTAGAAATTAAACCTGTCCCAGGTAGGGCTGTTCTGGCTCCAGATCTCATTCACTTATGCAAACGAAGGTAGGACAACCACTTGGCACTTGAGTGTGGGCTCCATGAAGGCAATGGTATTTGCCTGTTTGGTTCACTATCTGCTCTCAGTATCTGGCACACAGTAGGTGCTCAAGAAATGTTTGTTGAATAAATGAATGACTTGGCAGAGTGGACTGAAGCATAGGATGGGGAAGAGGCGTGCATGGGATGGGGTTTAAGTTCACTTCCAGTTCTGAAATTCTGTGAGTCTTTGAACTTTCTGTGGGACCATAATTACAGCATTTTCTGTGAGCTAACTAATGAACCACTGACCAACCTCCATCACATCAGGCCCATCCTGGTCCAAGGATGAGAGGCAAAATACATCACTTCATTTGGGTAAATGAAAAAGGGCGTTTAGAGAAGGAAATAGACCTCTTTTGGAAGAAATTCTCTTCTGACCTTTGTACCACCTGCCCACTCCCCACTTCTGAGCATAAGGACTTAGAAACAGCAAGAGAGGGGATTCTTAAGATGGTATAACCAGCTTCAACCTTTCCCCACAGCTGCCTTTAGGGTCTGCGTAGAAGGAGTTTGCGGAGGAGACCAGTGGGAGGAAACACAAACAGACGACGAAGATACAACTGACTGCTCATCTGCAGAGTGATTTCCAGCCAGTTTCTTCTTCTCAGATGCCCCAATCTCTCTCAGTTTTCTACCGAGCCATTTACACCGCTCATCTACTTATTCTCAGGGTTGGGGAGTATCTGAGAAGGAAGAACTGTAAATTACGCTGTCAAGTTGGACAGTACAGTATGAGAAGTGGCAAGGAGGTGAGAGCCAGGGCCTTCCCGCAGAGCAGCCAGATGAAAATGGTTATAAATAAAGCACAGAGGCCGCCACTTGAACCCTCCGTCCTTGATGTCGCACATGCGCTCCATGTTCTTGGCAGCTGGCCAAAGGCCTGTCTTCAGATCAGCTTCTTCACCTGTCAGGTGTGAGATTGTCCTCTGGCTGCCTCCTGTAAGCAGTCCTTTTGTGTGGCCTGCTCTTGTAAGCCAGTTCTCTTTTTCCTTTTGGTCCATGAGGATGAGAAGCAAATGCCAACTGGATGGTGAATGATGTGAGGTTGGGTCTGATTTATCCTCAAAACCCAGGGCTTGGCAAAGTGTGGTTATATGATAAACATTTGCAAAATGACTGAGGGAGCCAATTGAAATCTTTGAGGCAATTGCTTGTCCCCATCATGACCTTTCTCTCCAGATGGTTGCTGATCTTCTTTTACTTGGGGTCTCTGTAAGGATGAATTTGGCTGCAAGTAAAAGAAAATCTCCCAGAGAGTAATTAAAATCATTAAACAATTAAAAAAATATTTGTTACCTATGTTTCCTCCCACATTTCACTATTTCACATTTTAATGGGTTCCCTGTTTTCAGGTGATGCAATGGAACCAGGGAATTTTTTTTTTTTTTTCTAGAGGGGAGAATGGTCCAGGCAAAATGTAATGGACCAGATGTCCCGGGTTTAGAACTGACATCCCACTGAAGGCATTTTACTTTATTTTCAGGTCCCTCTGTTTAGACTCTCATTTTTTTTTTTCATTTCAGCTTATTTACTGCCTTGGTTTATTTTTTATTATTTTATTTTTTTATTATATTAATAGTTGACATTAAATGTTATTTTACATTAGCATCTAGTGTCCAGCACAGTGATTAGACATGTATATAACTTACAAAGTGTCCCCCAATGATTTTAGTCCCCACTGGCACCATACCGTTATGACAACATTATTGACTCTGTCCCTTAGGCTGTACTTCACATTCCCTGTGACTGTTTTGCACCACCAATCTTTACTTCTCAAACCCTTCACCTTTTTTCACTCAGTCCCCTCAAACCCATTTCCATCTGGAAACCATCATCTGTTCTCTGTATCTATGAGTTTTTCAACATTTTTTGCTAATAAGATGGGAAGATAGGTAGTGCCAAAATTGGTTTATTGTCTCAAAAATGTTGGCAGGATTCCACGTCCTTCTGTTCTGTTCCTTCTATTTGCCATCATCTGGGCATCCAGTAGGAGTTTTCTTTGCTTCTTCTACAGATTTTTTTTAGGTTGAATGTGAATCTTTTTTAAAGGAATCTATTTTTACTGATTTCAGAGAGGAAGGGAGGGAGAGTTAGAAACATTAATGATGAGAGAGAATCATTGATTGGCTGCTTCCTGCATACCCCACTCTGTGGATCGAGCCCATAATCCAGGCATGTGCCCTGACTAGGAATCAAACCATGGCATCCAGGTTCAATAGGTTGACACTCAACTATAATACTTTGGTTGGGCATAATGGAGATGAGCCTTTACAGCACATGTGTCAAACACAAGGCCCGCGGGCCAAATCCAGCCCGCCAGGCCTTGCAATGTGGCCCGCACCGCGCTGTCATCACTGCACTCCGCTGTCAGTTTATGACATTGTCAGTTTATGACTGTTCAGTAAACCATTCGGCCCACGATTTAGGCTGGATTTTAGATTTTGGCCCCTTCTCTGATTGAGTTCGACACCCCTACTTTACAGCATTGGTTGTAAACTGATGATGTCATAACATGTTTGGTTAGCTTTCAATATTTAAAAAAAAAAAAAATCAGTTTCCAATATTTAAAACATAAAACACAGACTTTGAGTTCTCTTTCAAAATCATGGGACCAGGAAACACTGCATGATCACAACAAGCAGGAGCCTGTGGCAGCTGCGCTCTTTCAATGAGGCATGTGCTGTCCAAGTCTCCAGCGTCCCCCAGGTCTCCAACGATTGCACCTGCTCGCCGCCATTCATTCAGATCGCTCCCAAGGGAACCCCTGCAGTAGAGTCTGTACCCCACATGAAAGATTTCACATTCCCATGGCCAACAGTTACAGGTCATCTATCACAAAGCTTTTGCAGCTACTTTTCCCCCTAGAAATTGCTCTAGACTTCCTCACCCAATCTTCCGCTGTTGGCCCTTCCTGGATTCCACCCACTGGCTCCATACAAGTCTCCAACCTTCTCCAGCCCTATGAATGGAAGGATGCTCAATTAAAAAAAAAATCTCTCAAAAAAACCCCATAGAAGTAAGGTTTTGGCTGTGTATGAGAGAATAAGTTAATATCCTAACATTGTCAAAGTTTCATAAAGTACAGAATAAAAGAAAGCAGTGGGAAGGAACCATCATTCCACTCTTCAAATAACACTGTTCCTACTTGGGTGAATATGATTTCTTGGCAAGTCCAACAGGGCAAACACTGTTCGAACTTCATTCACTCCTCCAAACAGCCCCAAAAGGTAGGTGTTCTTCCCAGCTCCCTTTGACAAATGACAAAGCGGAGGCATAAAGAAGTTAGACATGTTTCCTAAGGACACACAACCGATACGTGTTGAAGTCTCGGTTTTAATTTAGGCAGGCTGGCTCTAGAATGCACTTTCTTGGATCTCTTGCCAGACTCCTGAGTATGTGCCTATATACACATCGAATATATAATTTGCTGGAGATTGCATTACTCAACCCTGGAAACAGTACAGTGGGAATTCCCTTTGTTGAGTTTATAATAAACTCGTAAAACACCTCTGAAAGCCCAGTATTTGGGGCAGTCCCTCCTATTGCTATATTTCAGTTGCTTGTCCATCATAGTTTTCTCCTTGGGTTAACCAAACTCCTTGTGGGGTTGACTCAAGGGGTCAAGACATTGGCAACTCAAATATTTTCTAGTGTAGGGATTTCTGAGTAGTAATATGGAGCTGGTCATTTCTTTTTGAATGCAGAGGGACATGGGAAAGAAGTAAAGGGAATAATATTTTATGTTTGAGCTAGCATGTGCCTGGTACCTGATCTATGTTATCTCACAGGGCCCCATGCAGATGGACATTATTATTTTCCTCCCTCCTTCCTTCCTTCCTTCCCTCCCTTCCTTCTTTCCTTCCCTCCCTCCCTTCCTTCCTTTTTCCTTCCTTTTCCCTTTCTTTCTTTCTTTCTTTCTTTCTTTCTTTCTTTCTTTCTTTCTTTCTTCCTTCCTTCCTTCCTTCCTTCCTTCCTTCCTTCCTTCCTTCCTTCCTTCCTTCCTTCCTTTCTTTCTTTCTTTCTTTCTTTCTTTCTTTCTTTCTTTCTTTCTTTCTTTCTTTCTTTCTTTTCAGGTGAGGAAAGAAAGGTGGACTCCAGGGCACAGAGCAGGAAGTGACAGACTGGAATTTGAATCCTGTGAGTCCAACTTTAAAATTATTTTTTTCCTCCACTATTCTATACCATACTCCATTGGATAATGTCACTAATTATAATGGAAAGGGTAACCATCACATAATTTTGTCAGGAGGATGATGGACTCTCTAATAAGAATGCTCCCTGCTCTTTTTTATGGGTATGAGGGTGAGATATATGCCCATAATGTGAGTTGATTGATAGATGGGTACACTCACTTCATATCACAGAGCTGTCCTTGACAAGGTGAGTGTAAGTTCAAGTTTTGAGAACAGGATAACTGTGAAGTACATTTCAAGGGGATCAATGTAAATGAAGAAGCCTATTGTATTTCTCTGTAACACATGTAATGTGGCAGCTCTGTCTACTTCTCTTTTGTGAAGATCTGGTGTCCCCAAAACCAGTCAGCCCTGCTTTGATGGTGACTGTAACAAGTATAGACCAGGATTGATGCGCTAATCACCGCTGATTCAGAGCAATCCCTCCCAAAGTCTTACGGCATCATGATAGGACCATTTATGAGTCTTTTTTTATTATGTGATACCTAGTTTTAAAGCACTAAATAAGTGTCTTTTCAATGAATGAATTCATTGAGCAAATTCTATGAGACAGGAATTAGCTGGACATGATACTATTCTGAGATGAATAAAGTCCAGCTCTTGCATTTAAGAATCTCATTCTAGTGGGAACGGTGGGGCCAGTGGTTGAGGGTCGACCTATAAACCAAGAGGTCATGGTTCAATTCCCTGTCAGGACACAAGCCTGGATTGCAGGCTCAATCCCAGTGTGGGGCATGCAGGAGGTAGCTTATCAATGATTCTCTCTCATCATTGATGTTTCTATCTCTTTCTCCCTCTCATTTCCTCTCTGTAAATTAATAAACATATATTTAAAATATTTTTTAAAAGTATCTCATTCTAGGCAGAGGGAACAGCATGGTAACAAAGGCATATATGTTTGGTTAACTGTTGACATTTTGACAGTATCTGAATGCTGTAGGTCAACTGAAGAGTTTCAATGGAAGAAGGTATACAAGGAAGTAGGGGCTGGTCATTAAATCTTCCAGGGTCCCAGGGCACACCTGGATGTCATTAGAGGTTGAAAAAGAATGAAAAATTCCACATGCTCACCCTGTACTGCTGAGTGCATTCTAAAACAAATTTCCTCAAATAGAATAGTTTTCCCCCCCGTACTTCTGCAATAACCAGTCTGAAGAATCTGGCATTTAAAGACACAAATGTTTCTAAAATACCCCACCACAGCGAAATATCTGAAAATGTTTCTTAATTGTTAGGAAAACTATTTCGGTATGTGCTTGGAACAAGTTTCTTCTTCTATTTTTTTTTTTTCACCACACTTCAAACACACCATCTTTTCCTTCCCAAGTGTCTGGGAGGCTGGTGCTGAGTGGTTTAATAGAGAAGCTGTCGTCTCCTGTGAATCACACCTCCACCCCAATGCACTTTAATTTCTTTTCTGCTGGGTAAGTGCCCTGAAAGGTCGCCGTAGATATACAGCCCAGTGTGTGGAAGGCTGTCAGAGGATCCCATTACCAGCCTGGTGAGGGCTTTTGCAAATCCTTTGGCCAAAATGTACTTGAATCTGTTCAATTTGAATGCGCTCCATGTTCATGTACCAAAGCCATGGCCTCTCCAATCTGCCTCAAGCAAACACAAGTCCCTAAACAGCTTCTCTCCGCAAAGCAGACTCCTGCAAAAGGGGATAAGAGAGAGGCGGGCCATGCTCATTTTACAATTGGATGCCACATGGGGAGGCTTTGGATTGCATCCTGGGCCTTGGGCAGTGCCTGTCCCCTCTGCTGCCACACCCCCTCCAAGAAATCCTCCCTGCCCCCAACCTCAGTGTTCACTGAATTTGCCCTTCCTCGAGTGCATGTGCCAATTAGCATTGCTAGAATGCAATTTAGCTCTAGGTTACCTTGAACTTCTAGTTGTTACTGCCTCCTCTGCAGCACCAGTGGTGTGAGAACCCTGTACCTCAGGCATTAAGAAGTGTTCAGAGCTCCCAGAATACGGCAGGCTCTCATCACCCTGGGAGTCCACTTGAGCTGCTCTGTGACTTGGAATGCTTGTGCCTCCCTTTGTTATTAGTTTGCATTAGTCAGCTTGGACTGCTATAACGAAGAAGTATCCCAGACGGAGTGGGCCAAACACCAGGCATTTGTTTCTCACCGTTCTGGAGGCTGGGAAGTCCAAGATCAAGGTGCCTGCCAGTTCAGTTCCTGGTGAGAGCCCTCTGCTTGGTTTGCAGATGGCCATCTTCTCTCTGTGTCCTCACATGGTTGAGAGAGTGATCTCTTTCTCTTCCTCTTTTGAAAAAGCCACTAATCCCATTATGAGGACTCCACCCTCAGGACCTCATCTAATCCTGTTACCGTTAAAGGCCCACCTCCACATACCATCGAATTGGGGGTTAAAGCTTCACCATAAGAATTGGGCAGGGAGGAGGGGGCAATAATTCAGCTCATAACATAGAGCAACTCTTATTCTTTAAATCTTGACCCAAATGTCAATTCCTCCAGAAAGCCTTTCCCAATTCTCCCAACATGGGTTGAGTTCTCTCTGCAAATATATCTTATCCCAACACAGGTCAAACGGAACCACCACAGACCATTCATTGGTCTTCCTTCCTCATTGGATGGAAGTTGAGGTTGGACCTTGCCCTTTGTCTCCACTCCCAGTGTACACAGTGTTCGGAGTAAGTGTTAAATAAATGATTTAAGAAGAGCAGGAGACAAGTAATTACTTTGAAAAGAAATGCATGATAGATGAGATTGTGGTGCGCTCCTTAAGCAGGTGTTATGAATGTCAATTTATACTCCAGGCACCACCAGAGCAACTTTTGTGTGGGCATGTGTGCTTGCCAACCTCCTGACCAGGGGAGGGGAGGAAACCAACTCACACATCTGTTTGGAGGGACCATGACTTTTCAACCAATGTGTTCAAGTCAGTCCTTATTTGATCTCTTCCTTCCTTCCTTCCTTCCTTCCTTCCTTCCTTCCTTCCTTCCTTCCTTTTTTTCTTATTTTTTTAATTCAGTAATTTAAGTCAAGCTTATTTATGAACTCAGGAAGGCAGATCCTTGGGGCAGAGCCTTGAGGACTTACTACCCTGTTTCCCCAAAAATAAGACAGTGTCTTATATTAATTTTTGCTCCCAAAGATGCGCTAGGTCTTATTTTCACGGGATGTCTTATTTTTCCATGAAGAAGAATACAGTACACATTTATTGTTAAATGAAAATAAAGGAAATTTATTACCTGTATATGGTACGGTAGTATGATAGTTGTCAACACAAACCAGACAAACTGTGAATCCTACAGTATCAAGAATTTACTCATTTATTCAATCACAATCATGTCATCATCTTCTGGAACATCATCATAACAATCCAATTCCTGAATTTCCTGGTGAATTTCTTGTGACTCCATTTCTTTCAGAATCAGTGGACCAAATCTCTCATGTTTAGCCTGGGGGTGGGGCTTATTTTCAGGGGAATGCCTTATATTTCACTCAGAAGGAAACCTGTAAGTAGGTCTTATTTTTGGAGGATGTCTTATTTTCAGGGAAACATGGTATTTACGACTCTCCCACAGCTTACAATATTTTGTTCTTTTCATTTTTTCTCACTCTTACACCTTTAGGCAACGTGACTGCTTCTGGCAGGTTGGGAGGAATGTTCATACACTGAGATGGGAGCAGAAGAGCCTGAGGATAAATGCTGTGCTGGGGTTCCTGCCTTATCCGGGCACCACTGATAGCCACTTGGTCAATATCTACTGAGGGAATGAATGACTGAACATTTTCTCCTTGGGTTTCTTTCCTTAGCAGAATTTTGCATTTTCCCTTTCCCAAGAATAAAAGGTTTGTCTAAGAATTCCCCTTCCTTCCTATCAAATAGGGGTGGGGCTTGGGGGGTTCAGGGAGCTGAACCCATATCTTTTAGATCTGGAACCCTTACCTTTTGTGGATGGAACATTCACCAAGTATGGTCCATAAGTGAGCCTAGACTCCTTTATTTGGGATTACTAGTACATACTTGTATATCCCCCCCATCCTATAATGGAGCCCATGGTCCTAACTAACTCTTTGGGGCCCATATACTTCTAAATTACTCCTGATGTCTTCACTCTCTATCCTTGTACAATGAAAGGTCCCAAAGGGTCTGTTGAAGAGCTGAACTTCAGGAACCCCACAATTCCGGTCAACCACACAACCCCATCTCTGCACTTTGACTCCCTGTTTTACTGTTTGTTCTCTTGGTGTCCTAGGGGGTTAGGGATAGAAATGCTCAAGAAAATCCACATGCGGAAGTAGCACATCTTGGGGACCCCTGCTCTGAACCCCTTCAAAGACAGAGCTGGAACCAGTGAGGCAGGCAACAGTATTTGCAGTTGATGTCATAAGTAGGCCAGTCCTATGGAAGGTTTTGAAGTGGTGAAGCAATACACCCTGTGCCTGTTTTAGAGAGATGGATGCTAATAGTGTGCAGGTTCAATTGGAAGGTACAGGATGGAGATTAGAAGCAGGAGGATTCGCAGCGGGGATGGGTATTGGAATTGCTTAGATAAACAATGATGAGAAACTCACAGGCACCATGGAGATGGAGAGGTGAGATGGGTAGGAGAGATATGTAAGAGATCAGCTTGGTTGAAGGTGGAGTGTGAGATAGAGGAAGGGGTCAAACACAGTTGGGAATCTGAGCAGGTCCTGTTGACCTTACCCAGAACAGAGAACACAGGAGAAAGGATTGGACTGGAGGGAGGGAGATGATGAATTCCATTCCAGATCTCTTTCATTTGAAGTGTTTATCAAGGTGAAGTGACAATTAGACCTTTATTTATTTTTATTTATTTTATTTTTAAAATATATTTTTATTGAATTTTTACAGAGAGGAAGGGAGAGAGATAGAGAGCCAGAAATGTCAATGAGAGAGAAACATCAACCAGCTGCCTCCTACACACCCCCCACCGGGGATGTGCCCGCAACCAATGTACATGCCCTCGACTGGAATCGAACCTGGGACCTTTCAGTCCGCAGACCGACACCCTACCACTGAGCCAAACTGGTTTCGGCAACAATTAGACCTTTAAAGTTAAGTGCAGACCAGGAGAGAGTCTGGTGATGAGCACCTGGGATTGGTTGGCATTCAGGTAACCACTGAAATCATAGGTGTGATTGAGACTGTTAAGAGGAAGTGTAAGAGAAGAAAAAGAAAAGAGGACACTAAGAACCTAACTTGATGGTTCCTTATCTCCATGATCAGAAGCATTACCTGGGTCCACTGGTTCCAAACAAACGGATATACTTAAATGTGACCAAAGGTGCGTTATGCCTTTTTAGAAAGTCATAGATCCGAGATCACCATCTGCTCCAGTGCATAGTACCATGCTTGGCACATTGAACTTCATCCTATCTATGTCATGAATGAATGAAAAGACATTTTCATTGCAGAACTGGAGGCAAAGGGGATATCTGACAGTTGTCTCCAAAGGTTTGAAGGGCTGAGTTGATATAGTGAGAGGCTTACTGGTTTGAAAGCTTAAAATCATGGTCTGGATCATACAAAGAAGCACATTTCAGCTGTTACTCAAAGAAGACCCCTCTCAATAATAAAAATCAAGGAATGAATAGTAGTACATGAGCTGGATGTCCCTGGAGGTGATTAAGCCTGAGGCTGAGTGGTCATCTGATCATCCTTCAGAATTCCCATTGTTTGTAAGTTTGAGTTAGTCTTCTGAGATCCCTTCTCTCTGACTTGAGAAATCACTCCGCAGATTCATGGAAAAGACATACCGTGTTTCCCTGAAAATAAAACATCCTCTGAAAATAAGACCTAGCGCAACTTTGGGAGAAAAAATTATTATAAGACACTGAATAATATAAGACACTGTAAAAATTAGTATAAAACACTTTTCGGGGAAACGGTATATCAGAATAAAGTTTATCTGCATTCATTCAAATACCAGGTTGCTGACCTTCTAACGGTATGATTTTGAAAAAAAATCATTCTTTTTGAGGTTCAGGTTCTTAATCAATAACATGGGCTTATTGTGCCCATTATGAAAGCCAAAATCTATTCTGTCAATCCTCGCCCAAGGATATTATTCCATTGATTTTTAGAGAGAGTGGAAGGGAGTGGGAGCACACAGAGAGAAATATTGATGTAAGAGAGACACACCAACTGGTGGCCTCTGAATGCGCTCCTGACCAGGGCCAATGATTTAACCTATAACCAAAGTACATGCCCTTGATTGGAATCAAACCCAGGACCTTTCAGTCTGTGGACTGATGCTGCATCCTCTGAGCCAGACTTGAAAGGGCTGAAACCCAATCTTATATTGTACAGGAAATGGCAGCACATGGCTACTCCAGCATGTGAAACTCGAGTGCTGGGCTAAGGAGGTGGAGGCATTTGTGGTCAAGGTTTTGCTTAGCACACTGGATTAGATAGTTGGTGTGCCCCCAGGATCCAGAGCCCAAGACCAGGGTGCGTGGTGGCAGAGGCGATGTATCCCAGTACTGTCCTCAGCAGACCTGCCTCCAGCCTGGTTCTGCTGAGTTTTGTGCATTTTGGATCATGATGGTAGAAAGGTTGCAAGAGAGGATGAGAAGAAAAAAAAAAAGCAAGACTTGGGGATGTGGAGAGCATCAGTCTTGGATGCCAGAAGGGGTGATGGGGCAGACGTAAGCTTGTAGGGAAGAGGAGCTGGCTTTGGAAATGTTGAATCGGGGCACCATTGGAGCACCCCATGGCTTTATGAGATTTGGAAAAGAGGCAGGGGTTAGAAATGGGTGGGAATTTTAGGTCACAGTAAAGACTTGTGGTCTAGGATGTCACAGGATATACAATTAAGTCAGGCCCCTACGGTGATGTCTTACTATCCCACATCTCAGGCCTCCACTGAGAACTGTCTGAACAGGGCTAGGCTCAGGCCTTGGGAGCTCCTGCTTTGGGGTTGGGAACACCAGGGCTGGGGAAGGCTGGGCTCTCCGCAGTGATGCAGGGAAGTCACTGGCTCCTCCCGGTACCCTCCTTGGCTGCTGACCCCTTGACCCTTTCCTAGCCCATTTTTCTTGAGAGCTAAATGGTGGAAGGCAGACAATTAAGCCAGAACCAGAGTTCTTCTACTGTTGGTTTCCTTAATTGAATCTCCTACACATTCTTTATAAATAGATTTAAGCAAGACACTATGTTCTTTAAATTGTGCATTTTGTTGCTATAGAAACAGTTGCTTTTACTCTCCATTCCTCCTTCCCCCAAGCTTAGCCATAAAGCAGAAGTTAGCACCTGTTTTTCCAGGCAGGTGAATTATCTACGAATCTTTGTATTCCAGGCTGGTCTCTATGAGAGCGGGTCAGAGTAACCTCTTTAGGAGAAGCATCGGGTGAGAGTCTGTGATTTCGGGTGATATTATCCATCCTTGCTAACCCTTCAATTGGTAAGTGACTCATCCCATAGGTTCATAGACAGTCGGAACTGGAAGGGATCTCTAAAGAGAGAATTCTCATAATAACAATCAAAAGCTGCCTTAGGTTGTATATTCAATGCATTCATTAGTTTCTGAAGGAATTCTTTAATGAAATCATTTGTTTGAAAACATGTACTGAACACTAGTACTGGCCCCAGAACATTGTAAATGCCCATCACACGGAAGCAACAGGTCAAATATTTCTCCGTGATAAATACAGCCGTCCACTCCTCCAGCCAGTGGGGGATCTGGACATTTAAGGGGTGTAATGTTCTACTCCAGGTGCTGGATAGAAGGGTGTGTGCAAGGCATCATGGGAGCTATGGCACATCACAGATCTACTTCCTCCTCTTTTTTTTTTTTTTTTTTTTTTTTTTTGCAAGAGGTGTGACAATTCAAAGCCAAAGATTAGAAGGCAAGATATTTGGCAACATCACATGACTGTTAGTGAAAGAGCAGAGTCTAGGACCCAGGTGTCCTGAATTCCAGTCTGATAGCTTCTTCTACATCATGTTGACCTTCCAACCGTGTTCCTCCAGCTTCAGTGGGCACTGGAGTTACGTGGGGATTTGGTGAACGTGCAGACTCTGATTTAGTAGATCTGCGGCAGGGTCCACATTTCTGACCAGCCCCTGGGTGAAGCTGAGGCTGGCCCGAAGTCTGCACATTGATGAACAAGGCTCTAAAACTCTAGTCTTAACCTGTGTAGATATTGCATCCCCTTGAGCATCTAATTAGGGCCATGAGTGCTGTGTTGCCTAGGTCAGTGGTTGGCAAACTGCGGCTCGTGAGCCGAGGTTTGCCTCTCTGTTGACTAATGAGTTTGCACACCACTGACCTAGACTCTCGATTTCAATAATTACAGGCTGTTGTTGTTCCTTGTGATTAAGCCCCTATCCCAGTGGTCAGCAAACTCATTAGTCAACAGAGCGGCAAACCATGGTTCACGTGCCGCAGTTTGCTGATCACTGGCCTAGGTCACTTGGTTGATGACAACAAAAACTTTGGCTAAGGCAATCAATTACTAATATATGTATCATTGTCTCTATATGAATTTATATAGGTACATATATTTATATATGTAGATTTATATATCATATACATACATGAATATATACATATATATCACACATATTCATATACAAAGAAGGGGACCAAATCTACCCCCAGGTCTGGCCAGTAGCACCCCTGGCAGTGCCTGCAGGGGACCACTGTCATGGTGAATATGTTCCAGTTTCAGACTTTGTCACTCTACTGAAGATGCAGTTTTTCAGGGAAGGGAGCCTGGTTGACTTCTCGGAGTCTGTCCAGGGCTGGCTCCCAACCAGGGGAAGTGTGGGAGCTTTGAGGACAGTTCCCTGCCTGTTGTGTCCATCGGGATAGGGTAGTTGACCCAATAGGAGATGCTTTCATCAGAGAAGCAGCAATGCATGCTGGGAAGTCAGGAGAAATAGTTGTCAATGAAGACCTTCTCTCCAGAACAACACCCATCCATCCCCAAGCAACTAGGCAGCAAGTCCAATTCTCACCTTGCTCATTGCTACCTGCTTGGTCTAGGCCATCCACTCTCACGTGATCACTACATTCGCTTCTGAAATCACCTCCCTACTCTATGTTTCCCTCCTTGCTGGAATCCCATTACCCTCACAGCTAAATCAAACAAAGTCCTCACACTGCTCTGCAAGATGCTAGGTACCTGCCCCCTTAATATCTCTGTCCTCCTCTCCTGCCATCCTCTCCAATGCTCAGCACACTTGAACCACATCGGCTTCCTTCCCGCCTGAACGTGGCAAGATTATCTCATTCCAGGGTCCTTGCACTTGCTGTTCCCTCTGCCTGGACCGCTGTCCCAGATGATTGTAGTCTTCATTCCCTTCCTCTAGTCCGGCCTCTGCTCCAATTCACTTTCTCAAAGAGAGCTTCCAGCTCCTGTTACCTGAAAAGGCCATCTGCCTGGCTGGCCATTCTCTGGCCTCTAAGCTTTATTATTTCCAGAAATATATATTTGTTGAGTGTTTCCTCTATCACTAGAATGCAAGCTGTTTGAGGGCAGGAAATTTTTTTTGGGGGGTAACACTAGACCCCAGAAAGGTGTTGGCACTTGTAGGTATTATGATGAGGATGAATGAGCCCAGCTGGTGTGGCTCAGTGGATTGAGCATTGCCCCGTGAATCAAGAGGTCTCAGGTTTACTTCCCAGTCAGGGCCTGGCCCAGGTTTGATCCCTAGTAGGGGGTGCACAGGAGGCAGCTGATCAGTGTGTCTCTCTCATTGTTGATATTTCTATCTCTCTCTCCTTCGACCTTTTTCTCTTATCTAAAAATAAATAAAACCATATATATTTTAAAAGAAAAATGAATGAGCTTATATATCTATGACACAAGCATATTTTTACTTGTGATTTCAGGGGATTTGCATGTCTTCTGACACCTGGGGGTCCATACATTTTGGGTTGGAAACCTCTGCAGTGGCCCAGGTGTCTTTAATTCTGGTGAAAGAGGTCCTAGGGATTCAGCAACTCCCAGCACTCTCTTCTCCTGCTCCCCAGGCTGGCTGTGCAGAAAGGACAATGCTATTCCACTTTGCAACTTTGAGTGACACATTTGGAATTATAGAAGAGTTATCATTTAAAATATGAACAATAACTGATACTTTTCCTGAGTACATAATAAAACAATTTAACTATAATGGGCCTCTAATATCATTTGGTAAATACAAGGGCAGAATAAATTCAAGGGAAGAATAAAATTTCAGTTCAGTCCAAGAAGTATTTATCGAGCCTTCACCATGTGCCGGTCAATCCCCTAGAGGCCAGGGAAAGCAGCAAAGGACCTGTCCTCCTGGAGCTTATATTCAGGAAGGGCTGGGTAGACGATGAAATAAAGCTAGGTATGCTAGCCAGAGTATGCTAGAAGGAGAAAAAAGCTGCAGAGAAGAAATAAAGTTGGAGGAAGGGGACAGGCTGTGCCATTGATGAGGGGAGTTGCAATAATAAATGGGATTTTCAGGGAAGACTTCTCTATTGGAACCAAGAATTGAAGGAAGAGTGGGAGGCTGTGCCATGCCAGCACATCCAAGAGTGAACACGAGTGAGGTGATGAAAGGATTGAGAAAAGACAGACAAGAGATAGAAAGCTTGGTATCGATAGGATGCTACTTAAGCCAGCAGCACCACGGACTACAAGTTGTGTCTTTATGTTATAGCCAGATGCCACGAGGCAAGGTAAGGGCGTGGTTAAAATGTTTACAACATTCTCCTGAGTTTTGATCCTGCTCAATTACATGCACCTGACCAAGCTTTGTTTACTTGCAGCCTATATTACTTAGGCACGTGGGGCCACGAGTTCAGACCATAGGTTCAAGCTTATAACTATAGCTGTTGGCTATAATTGTGGTGGGAGGGCTCTGCCCTCCAGGCTGGGACTTGCACGTGTCCATGAGAGGACTGTGTCCTCTTGTCAGTCCAAGGCTTGAACCTGTCCAAACACTGTAGCTGCGCCCCACAGGAGGCTATAAAGATACTTTGGGAAGAGAGTTCTGTGAAGAGGAAACAGGAAATGCAAAGGCACTGAGGCAGGAGTCTGCTGAGCTTTGTCTCAGCAAGAAGATGTGTGTGGCTGGGATAGGGGAAACAATGAGAGATGGGATGAAATGTAGTCAGACTGGACAATGTAGGGCCTCATTAGCTTTTGTAAGAACTTTGGCTTTTATTTTGTGCAAGGTAGAATTTTTTTTTGAATTCTGGGAGCAGAGAAGTGACAGGACCCAGCTTGCATTTTAACAGGATCCTGCTGGCTGCTGCCATGCAAGTAAACTCTGGTTAGGGTGCAGAGACACAGTGGGACATTAGGAAGATCAATGAGCGTCATCAAACCAGCCAAACCAACCTTTATGCTCTCCTCTGCCTTGCAGGTCTCGCCCACAGTCAGTGTCATGGGAACTTGGAAAGAGGTCATTTCTGTCAGTGACTAATTAGCCTGGGGAGAGAGCTGCCATTCCCTGCAGCTATGCCCCACACTGCCCAGGCAGAGGACGCCAGGAGGTGTGTTTGCTCCATCCAGTGGACTGTGCCCTGGGGGACTCTCCCAGCTGCAAGATGCAGGATCCTCCTCCTCGGTGGGGTGCAGCTGGCCAAGGCCAGGATGATAGGAAAACCTAACAAAGGCATTCAAGCCAGGACCTACCCTGCAAATTGGTGTCCGTTCCATGCTGTTCAGGGCCGACTGAGTTTGTTATGGGATTCAGATGCTCTGAGGCCCAGTCAATCAAAACCGTGTTTCAGGAATGAGCCAGGGAAGGAAGAATTGGCTGTTCTGTTCTTAAAAAAAAAAAAAAAAAAAAAAAAAAAGGATCTTGCCGAAACTGGTTTGGCTCAGTGGATAGAGCGTCAGCCTGTGTACTGAAGGGTCCCAGGTTCAATTCTGGTCAAGGGCATGTACTTTGGTTGTGGGCACATCCCCAGTAGGGTGTGTGCAAGAGGCAGCTGATCAATGTTTCTCTCTCATTGACATTTCTAACTCTCTATCCCTCTCTTCCTCTCTGTAAAAAATCAATAAAATATATTTAAAAAAAAAAAAAAAAGAAATGGATCTGTTCGGAGCATGTATACATAGCACTCAGAGCCTACCTGGTAGATAAATGCCCTTGTGTTTTTTAATCACCAAAGACCTGGAAAGTCGAAAATCTGCAGAGTCTTAATGACAAGTCATCGTAGCAAACACACGATCACCTTCTGATACTGATCTGGAAGCTGAGACTCAAAGAGGGCTAGTGAATGGCCCAAGCGAGGCTAATCAATCACTCTAGTGAAGGATACACCTCCACCCCGAAACTTCAGTGGCTTACATCACAGTCCAGCTCTCAGGGGCAGACAGGCATCTCTGCCAGGTTCCTTCTGCCACGTAAGGCAACACATCCACAGGCTCTGGGGACTAGGACGAGGCCATCTTTAGCGATAGGAGGTGTCCCCCTGGGGAATCTGTGTTTGGTGGAGTTCTCACTCTGTGAGATGCCTTGTGCTGACCCGGATAGGCCAGTGCATCTTGTGTTTTGTTTGCTATCTGCAGGATCTCTGCTGGGTACCCACAATGCCCTGCAAGACGACTTTGCTTCTCTAACCTTCATCTGGCACGGGAAGGGTGGACTGAGGTGCACAGCAGGTGTTCCTACCTGCCAATCACCCTCCTGCCTTAGCTAATCCTGGAAATTCCATATAGTGGAACTTGCGTCTTTGAATTTAAGGCTTTGGCTCTTTTAAAAGATGTGTGATAAAAAGAAATGGGGAAGGGAGGAGTGAAATGATTGGTTTTTATCAGCTGTTTGGACTTCAGAATGAATCTATTTTTGATGAGAAAAAAAATGGATGGAGATAAGGGGAGCAAAGAGGCTTTGTATGGAAGGGAGGGAATCCACCAGGCAGTGTGTGTATATGTGTGTGGGGGGGTGAGGTTGGAGGGGTGGTAGTCGCTAGAGAAAGGGCGCTTAGAATATGATGCTGGGAGGCAGAAGGTGAAACCTTGTTTTCAAATATGGTCTCTGCTCACCAGCCCATGTCTCCAGCTTTTCTGGACTTCGTTTTTCTTGGCATTTCTCTCTACGCTCACAAAGAAGTAGTGTATGACTATCCAAAGACTAACATTTGAATGGATCAGGTGGCTCGCTCAGGTGCTAAGCCTGTCTCCATTGAAAGCCCCACAGTGAGAGGATGCCAACAGCTCCACACACATATCCTCTTCTCTGGAATCCTATTCAGAGTGGAAGGGATGGACCTTCTGGTGGAGGACTCTTGGGTTTTCCCCCACCAATATGATTTCCCAGGAAGAGGATCCATAGCCACCTCTCCTGCACTCCCCGGGATCTTGACGTATCTGCAGTGCTTTGTGCTACAACCCCAGGGCTCATTGATGGGAACAGGGCGCTTGGTACCAATCTGCTGTGAGGGGCTGGAGTTATGGAGAGCTGCAGGCTGGGGAATGAGCTGGAGGGAGGACAGCATATTCTTTTATCAGCACAAAAGGGAGCCATAGGCCATGCAGGCTTCAGCTTCTGTTGCATCAGACCTTCGTGTTCACTTGGGGTGAGCAAGGGATGCCTTTGAGGGACCAGCAGAAAGTGGCCTAAAGGAGAGAGCTCATGGCTGCTTCAGCTCTAGCCAGAAAAATATGAAGTGCTCTGGGCTGTAGTCGGCTGCCGTAGCAAAATACCAGACTGGGTGGCTTAAAAAAACAGAAAATTATTTGTCACAGTGCTGGGAGCTGGAAGCCCAAGATAATATAGGGTGTCCCCCTAAAATGTATATACACACTTTGAATAATTAATTATAAAGGCAATGGTTACTAAAACATTTCATTATCAAAATTGAGCTATCAGCTGTTAAAGTGTGTATATATTTTTAAAGGACATCCTGTAGTATCAGCAGGGTTGGTTTTTCCTGAGGCCTCTCTCCATGGCTTGCAGATGGCCACCTTCCTGCTGTGTCCTCACATGGCCTTTCCTCCGTGCATACACACCTGGTCTCCAGCTCTTCTAATATAAGGGTACTGATCCTATTTGACCAGGGCCCCACCCTATGATTTCAGTTAGCCTTAATTACCTTCTTAAAGGTCCTATCTCCAAACACAGCCACAATGGGGGTTAGGATTTCAGTATATGACTTTTGAGGGGTACACAATTCAATCCATAATGAGGATCATACTTCTTGGGGGTAAACACTGAAGGAGAAATCAGTAACTTCTAGGGAAAAGTGCCTATTTGGAAAAAATAACTATTTGAGACACACTTCATTCTGAAAAATATCCCAGGGACATGTATACTCTTGAGCAAAAGTACCCACCATGAAAAGTTCTCACTAAAAATGTTCTTTAGGAAAAATAGCCCCTGGGAAAACTGTTCATTACAAAAATGCTGACCAAGATAATATTCATTAGAAAAAGTATCCATTGCAAAAAACAGGGAGGGGAGTCTATTGAGAAAAATGACTACCAGAAAAATTTCCTCTAGGACAGTGTTTAAACTCATTAGTCAACAGAGCCAAATATTAACAGTGCAACGATTGAAATTTCTTTTGAGAGCCAAATTTTTAAACTTAAACTTCTTCTAACACCACTTCTTCAAAATAGACTCGCCCAGGCTGTGGTATTTTGTGTAAGAGCCACACTCAAGGGGCCAAAGAGCCACAGTTGCCGACCACGGCTCTAGGAGAAATGACCACTTAAAAATAGGCACAGGAAAAATACCAACTGGAGGAAAATCACACCAACAGAAGCATATCCTGAATTGGACAAATACTCACTGGGAAAATATGCATGAAAAAATGATACTCATCAGAAAAATCTTTATAGAGCCTTTATAGAGCTTTTGACTATCATTCATTTTGTGCACATCCTGTGTCATGCATTCTTCTAATAGTTTCATGTCTATTAACTCATTCATCAGCTCATCTTTGAGAGACAGATACTAATCTATCCCCTATTTTTCATATAGGGAAACTGAGGTACAGAGCATTACATAACTTGCCCAAAGTTGCACGGGAAGTTAATGAGAGCCCATGCAGGCTTCAGCTTCTGTTGCATCAGACAAATAAAGGCTTTGAGCTCAAGCATTCATTCATCCATTTGTTTATTGAATACCTATTAGCACTGTGTTAAGCAATGGATTCTTACACTGAATGAAGCATAAACCCCAGTTTTAAGAAATCAACATGGGAGATATATTCATAAGTAGACAATGACGTTATAGTGAAATAAGCCTTTATATATTCATCTTTGCCTTGGAAACCGAAAAAAAAAACGTTTCCACCAGCCCAAAGTTTCTTCCTGTGCTTATGAAAGAAGCTACAGTAAACCACAGACCCCCTGGGAGCTACAATCCCTGGGGCAGCATCTACACCCAGGAGAACGCTCATCGGTGCATTGGGAAAACCCATCCCCAGGGGTAGCTCATCAAGACACGTACCTCGGGGGCGGGGGGGGGGGGGGGGGAATTGTTTGGAAGCTAGTCTGGAAGGGAGTCCTCTTTCTACTGTTCAGTGGGGTTTCACAATTGATCATGTGAGATGAGATGGCCAAGTCATGCCTGACTTGACCTGGCTCCTAAAATGGGCTGCAGGAGTCTTGTTACTAGAGGGGAATTGGTAGGAGTTCTGAGTTCTCTTGATTTTTAAAAGCCTTTATTTGTATACTAGAGGCCCGATGCACAAAATTCATGCATTGAGGGAGGGGGGTCCCCTCAGCCCAGCCTGCACCCTCTCCAGTCTGGGACCCCTCTCACAACCCTGCACTGCTGGCTCCTAATTGCTCACCTGCCTGCCTGTCTGGTCGCTCCTAACTGCTCCTCTCCCCCGCTCCCCCACTGGCCTGGTCACCCTATACTGTCCCCCTGAGGCCTGGTTGCCCTTAACTGCCCCCTGCCAGCCTAATTGCCCCCAACTGCTCCCCTGCTGGCCTAGTCACCCCCAACTGCACCCCTCCCACCAGCCTGATCACTCCTTACTGCTCCCCCCCGCTGACCTGGTCACCCCCAACTGCCCTCCCTGCTGGCCTGGTCGCCCCCCCCCCCAAAAAAAAGGGGAGGGGAGTCTATTTATCATAACATAAATATCTGTGCTTTCCAATGGTCTTAGGCTCTACAGAAGATATTTACATTATGATAAATAGATGAATATATAAAAGCTCTATAAAGGCTTGTTTCACTGCAACTTCATTATCTACTTATGAATATATCCCCCATGTTAACTTCTTAAAATTGGGGTTTATGCTTCATTCAGTGTTAGAATCCATTGCTTAACACAGTGCTAGTAGGTGTTCAATAAACGAATGAATAAATGAATGAATAAATGAATGAATGCTTGAGCTCAAAGCCAGGGTCTCTCATTAACTTCCTGTGCAATCTCCCCTTCCCCACGCATGAATTTTGTGCACTGGTTTCAAAAAAAGTTGAGAAACCAGTGGTGACCGACGGGTAGAGAACCGCTAGCAGGGTCGCCTAAGACCATCAGAAAGCACAGATATTTACATTACAGCTCATTAACAGTAGCAAAATTACAGTTATGAAGTAGCAATGAAAGTAATTTTATGGTTGGGGGTCACCACAACATGAGAAACTGTATTAAAGGGTCTCGGCATTAGAAAGGTTGAGAACCACTGGTCTAAACCCACCAATGTGCTAGCTCCATGAGTTCAGGTCCCTGCCTATATATATAGTTCATCTTAGCATCCCCAAAACTTAGAGAACTCAGTGATCAATATGTAAATATTTTCCAAAGAAGGCATATGGACCATTGTATGGCAGAGATGTTAACAGCATGGATGCTGGAGTCAGATGACCTCATTCCAATCCCCACATCACCATTGCCTGGTTGGGCAGCATTGGTTAACTTACTTGCTAACTCTGAGCCTCAGTGTCTTCATCTGTGCAGTGGGGACAATGATACTTTTCTCCTACGGTTATTGTTGGGAGTAGATGAAGTCATGTCTATTGAGTATCCAGCAGTGTGCCTGGCACATAGTAGGTTGATGGTCAAGAAGTAATCAGAGCCAAATCCAGTTTTACTCAGTGGATAGAGCATCAGCCTGCGGACTGAAAGGTCCCAGGTTCGATTCCGGTCAAGGGCATATACCTTGGTTGCGGGCACATCCCCGGTAGAGGGTGTGCAAGAGGCAGCTTATCAATGTTTCTCTCTCATTGATGTTTCTAGCTCTCTATCCCTCTTCCTTCCTCTCTGTAAAAAATCAATAAAATGTATTAAAAAAAAGAGAGATAATCAGAAATGGTGCCTACCTTCACAAAGCTTATAGACAGGTGGGTCATCCCATAGCCACCATCCCTCCACCCAAAATTCCAAACTGGAGATGGGGTCCCAGAAAGGCTGATTTTTCCCAAAGTCCAGCATCTGCAACTCCAGTGTTCTTATTCTCCTGCCGTCTCTAGAGAACATGTGTGCTGCAGGGTTCCATCTGCCTCTGTAAGAAAACATAAATTATTAAAATCATGAAATATTGATGAACTGTTTTATTAAACAGAGAGACTTTAATGTATTGATTATGAATTGAGAAAGTCTTAATGAGCTTCAGGAGGAGAAGCATGTGGGAAACGATGGTGAGCTGATGCCCTGTGGACGAGAGGCAGTTATGTCACCGTCATCTTGCATTTTTGCCACCGGGTTCTTAAACACCTACGTTTCCAGACATTAAATGTCACCCAAAGAGGAAGAGAAGGAGGGGAAAACATCCTTGTTAAAAAAAACAACAACAAAGTGCCCGCTGGCCTGGCTCAGTGGCTGAGCGTGGACCTGTGAACCAGTCAAAGCACATGTCCAGGTAGCAGGCTGGATCCTCCAGTGTGGAGTGTGCAAGAAGCAGCCAATCAATGACTTTCTCTCATCATTGATGTTTCTGTCTCTCTCTCCCCTTTCCTCTCTGAAATCAATAAAAATATATTCAAAACAAAAACAAAAATCACAAAACACTGTATTTCCATTGGAAAGTTACTTATGGTTCCCATAGGCTCTGGAACCCTGGCGTTAGGGTTGCAGCTGTTTTCAGTCTTAGTTGATTCATCCAACACGTTTCTCCTGTTGAAGTTCAGGAAGGATCTTAGGAGGAAGGATCTTAGAAGGAAGCATCTTAGGAGGAAGCATCTTAGGAGGTGTATCTTCAGGGGAGCATCTTAGGAGGAAGAATCTTAGAAAACTTGGTGTAGGCCAGGCCAATACTCTTACAAATGAGAAAGCCGAGCCCACAGAGAGGAAGTAGAGCTGATCGTGAGCAATGTGGGGATTAAGGGTGCGGACCTCCTGCAGTTGAAAATGCTCATATAACTTTTGACTCTACGGTCGGCCCTTGGCATTGGCAATTCAACCAACCTCGTATTGAAAACAATATATTTGATTCCCGATTGGGAATCTGCGGCCGGGAATGCAGAGATGCTGTTTCCAGGAGCAGTTGGTTCAACCTGCACATGAGAAACCTGGGCCTGGGAAACAAGCGGATGCGAAACAGCTGATGGGAAGGGCGGGCTGTATTTATTCGAAAAATCTGCTTATCCCTGGACCTGCGCTATTCAAACCTGAGTTCAAGAGTCAACCGTCTCCTGTCCGGGAGCTCAGAGGTCATTAGGTGAGGACTTGGCCTGTCCCCTGTCCCCTGACCCCTGACTCCCAGGCTGGGACTCTTCAGCGTCCATCCTCAGGGGAGCTTTTGGGTGGTGGGAGCTGTTCAAATGTGGAGCTGGCTCTTGGGATTTTCAGTGGTCTGCAAAGTCATTAGTCAACAGAGCCAAATATCAACAGTACAATGATTGGAATTTCTTTGGAGAGCCAAATATTTTAAACTTAAACTACTTCTAATGCCATTTTTTCAAAATAGACTCTCCCAGGCTGTGGTATTTTGTGGAAGAGCCACACTTAAGGGGCCAAAGAGCCGCAGTTTGCCGACCACGCGTCTTGGTGAATTGTGATGCTTCCTTCATGGGCAGTAGGGAACAGAGATTGAATAACCTCTTGGCAGGGGATTTAAAATTCTATGGCCAGTGCCATTGCCCCATCTGTCACCCATACTGGCCTGCGCCGCTGCAAAATCTCCAGGGACGGCTCAGGCTGGCAGCATTAGCCACAGCCTCACCCGGGAAAGTGGGGATGTGGAGGGAAGGAGAGAGAGTCCACTATCAGGCCGTGTCAGCACGGATGAGGGGCTGGAGCACAGGGAGGACAGTGGAATGGCCTACGGTCACCCAGCCCCTGGGTGGCAGAACCAAGGGCCAGAGCCTGTCTGTTTGGAGAGCTGGGCTCCCCTTCCTGTATAAATACCACACTGCCTTTTAATTCCATGTGGAAGATCGGGCTTATTCACCTGGACAATCAGAAAATAAGGTCACACCCACTCTCTGTGCTCCCTGAACATTTTCAGACAAGGGCTGAGGTTTTCTGGGCATGCGTTTCCGGCGAGGTCGAGGTGAGAGTTTGCAAGGAGACCTGCAGAGGCGAGGGGCCGGTGGCAGGTTTCATTTTGCCTCCACATTTGTGAGGTCTGGTTCTTACAAGGAAAGTTGGCAGTAAGAGTCCGGGAATAAACACTACTAATATTTACTGAGCACTTTCTATGTGCCAGGCAACTAATGGATGCCAAGGGCTTTGCTCCCATTAGTTTGTTCTGTTTCACAGCTACTGTGTTTTACAGTTATTTTTCAGAATTGACATACAAGACCACATTAGTTTCAAGTATACAACATAGTAATTAGATATTTATATCCTGTGCACAGGGATCACCTGTGATAAGGCTGGTACCCATCAGACATCCACATAGTTAGTGCAGTATTATTGCTTATTCCTTATGCTGTGCACGGTAAACTATGAAGCAGGGACTATGATAAGCCTATTTTTCAGAGGAAGGCACTGAGCCACAGGAGGTGTAGTAAGTCATCTGAGTTCATCGTGAAGTTAGGGTTTGAGCCCAGAAAGATGGACTGTGAGTCCTTTATTTTCAATTGAGATTTAATTGACATATAACACTGTGCTTAAGGGGTCCAACATATTGATTTGATACACTTATATTGTAGCATGACTGCCATGGTAGCATTAGCTAACACCTCTGTCCCATCACTCAATTATCATTTTTTTTTCTAGTTCTGGCAACAATTAAGATCTATTGTCTTAGCAAGTTTAATGTTCATACTATCTTTCTTGACTGTATTCATATTCATTGCACTGTGTATTAGATCTCCAGGACTGGAAGTTTGTACCTTTTGAGTCCCTTGTGTGTCATTTCGATCACCCCCAACCCACCTCTGGCAACCACCAATCTGTTTTCTGTATCTATTTGTAGATTTCACATACAAGTGTAATCTTATGGTATTTGTCTTCCTCTGTCTAACTTATTTCACTTAATATAATGTTATTCAAATGTGTCTTTGTTGTCACACATGACAAGATTTTATTTCTTTGTGGCTGAAGAATATTCCATTGGATATACATACCACATTTTCTTTATCCATTTATCCATTGATGTACACTTCGATTTTTATATTTTGGCTATTATGAATAATGCTATAATGGATATAGGGGTGCATATTTCTTTTCAAGTTAGTGTTTTTATTTTCTTCAGATAAATACCCAGAAATGGAATTGCTGTATCATATGGTAGTTTTAGTTTTAAATTTTTTTTGAGGAAATTCCATAATCATTTCCATAGTGGCTGCACCAATTTGCATTCTCACCAAGAGTGTACAAAGGTTCCCTTTTCTCCACATCCTCACCATCACTTGCTATTTCTTGTCTTTTTATAATAGCTTTTCTAACAGGTGTGAGATAATATCTCATTATGGTTTTGATTTCCATTTCCCTGATGATTACTGATGCTGTCAGTTTACACCCTCTGTCCACTCTGAAATCAGAGTGTTTGTTTTTGTTGAGTGATGTGAATTTTTTATATATTTTGGATATTAATCCCTTCTCAGATATGTGGTTTGATAATATTTCCCCCATTCAGTAGGTTACTTTTTCATCTTGTTGTTTCTTTTGCTGTACAGAAGTATTTTAGTTTGATGTAGTCTCACTTTAATACTTTTTGAGTTAATTTTTTTGTATGGTGTAAGATAGTGATGCAGTTTCATTTTTTTTGTATGTAGTTGTCTAGTTTTCCCAACACCATTTATTGGAGAGACTATCTTTTCCCCATTGTTTATTCTTGGAATCTTTGTTGTACCATATATGTGTGGGTTTATTTTTGGATTCTGTGTCTGTTTTTATGCCAATACCGTTCAGTTTTGATTCTATAGCTTTGCAATATTGTTTGAAATTAGGGTGTGTGATGCCTCCAACTTTGTCCATTTTTAAGTTTGCCTTGGCTATTTGGGCTCTTGTTGGTTCCACACAACTTTTAAGAAATGTGTATTCTGATGTTGTTGGGTGGAATGTTCTAGAAATATCAATTAGATCCAATTGACTGATGTTATTATTCAGTTCTTTGATATCCTTACTAATTTCTTGTGTATTCTAGCTATTACTGGAGGAAAATCTTTGATTTATTTATGTCTACTTTTAGTTTTGTCAGTTTTGCTTCAAGTGTTTGGAAACTTGTTAGGCTGCATACACATTTGGATTGTTATGCTTTCTTGTTGATTTGGCCCATTATTTTGCATTGTCTCTCTTTACCCCTGGTTTTATCTGCTTTTGGACTAAAACTTCTTTAAAATAGGTGTGCTTTAAAGGTATTCTGTCAAGAAATCCCCTTTGTTTATCTTCATCTGAGAATACCTTTCTTCTAAATTCATTCCTAATATAGACCACCAGATATAAAATTCTATATTGGTAATTTCTTTCATTGTTAAAAAATATTAATAGTATTTTTCTTGCCTTCATAATATCTCATGAGAAATTCATAGTCATTGATTAATTGTTTCCCTTTAGGTAATGTGTTTTTTTCTCTGGATGCTTTCAGGATTTTTTTAAATTTTAGTTTCAGCAGTTTGAGTGGGTGTCTTTGTATGACTTTTTGGGGGTGTGTTTTGTTTGGGGTTAATTGAAGCATCTTTGGCCAAGCTTGAGAAGTTTTCAGCCTTTTTTTTCTACACATATTTTTTCACCATCCCACTTTATTTTTCCCCATTTTGGACTCTGATGACACAAATATTAAACCATTTTTTATATTGCCACCAGCCTATGAAGGTCTGCTTATTTTTTTCTCCAATCTTTATTTCCCCCTCTGTGTTTCAGGCTGAGTCATTTTGTCACTACACCTCGAAGTTCACTGAATATCTCCAATCTGCAAGTGAGCCCAACCGGTGAGTTTTGTTTACTTTTAAATTTCAGTTACCATATTTTTACATTTCTACTTGATTTTTTTTTTGTCATTTCACCTATATCTTTAATAAGTTGTTCTATTTTTCCATTTGCTTAAAGATAGTTTATGATTGCTTGTTGGAGCATTTGTATAAAGACTGCTTTGAAACCTCCATCAAGTCATTTCAGCGTTTATGTGATCTGGGCATTGGCATTTGTCAACTGGTTTTCCCCAAGGGAATTAAGAACACTCTGGCTCTTGGTATGCTGTGTGATCTTGGATTTGATTTTGAATGTTTTGAACAGTATATTAAATAAGGCCCAGAGTTGTGGAACTCCGGTGGAACATTTTTGTTTTGGCAGTAAATCAATCTGGTTACATTCTCGTGGCAGGTTCCTACCTCCCTTCTGTGGACTCTGGTTCTACTCTCAGTTCAGTGTCTAAACCACTGTGTCTGCACCGCCCAGGGGGACAGTCTAAGTCCATGAGTTGTGGTGTACCCACTGGTCTATTTCTCAGCGCGAGGTCTGTGATTAGGATCAGACCCAGGCAGGCACAGCTGGGGTGTGAGCACAGGAACCACAGCAGTCACTTTTCTGAGGCCCCACCTCTGTTATGTCTCTGGCACTTTGTATTTGCCTGGGGCTCCCCTTTCTCTCCCTTTGTCTAGAAAGTTGGGGCTGTGGTTATCTCGCTGTGCCAAGCACTTAGCTGAATCCAGGGCTAAGCCTTGGGAGGACAGAGAAGAACTGATTAATGGGATGCCAACTGTAGGAGAAACGGGGCTGTGGGGTATATGGGCATTCTCTGTGCTCTCTTCACAACTTTCTGCCAATCTAATACTGTTCTAAAATATAATAGTGTATGTTCTTCAAACTCAATTAATGTGTGCCTCGCCTTCTTGGAATCCCAGCTGCACTGAGCAGATAACCAGGGCCCCTCTCTCAGCATTTTGGCCTCCTGTAGGGGCTCCTGCCACTGACACTATAGGATGGCTGGGGACTGGGTGTGAGAGGACCAAGAGGAGGAGACATGGTGTGCCCACATTTCCTCCAAGCATTGGCTATTCCCTTTCCTGTGCCTGAGCTGCTTCTGCAACTCGCTGTTCGTGTTGATTCTCATGTGCTGGTCTCAGAGGTACTGGGGGAAAAGCCAAAGTTAACTCCCTTCTCATATGATGGTTCAAACTCTCATGGCCCTTAAATGACCTACTGCTGTTTACTTCCCACAGTTCTTAAGTGGCTGCTCTATTCTGGGAGAGAAGGGCGAGTCTGTTTTCTCCATTTTCCCCTTTTCATTTACCTCTTTTTAAATCTTTTAATTATAAAATGTAAGAAGGGAGCCATAAGCCCTAAGAAAAGAGCACAAGAGGAAACAACTCCATAACTATATTCATATTTAAATGAGTTTAAAGGGACACCTATGAAGCAACCACCTAGGTTACGAAATAAAACACTGGGAACCCCTAGACATCAATCCCGACCCCCTCCCTCTCCTGCTGTAAGGAACCATTATCTCTGATGTTGTGGTAGCCATCCCCGGACTTACCTTTGACCTACCACCTGTGTCACAGTGTTTGAACTCCGTACAAACGACATCACACTTCATATCTAGCCTCTTTCGTTCAGCATTGTCTATGACAGAGTCATCCATCTCGTTGCCAATTAATTTTTATTTCTGCATTTTATTGTACTAATACAGAGCAATATGTCTTTCCACTCCAATGCTGATGAGCATTTGAGTGGCTCCTCGTTTGCGGCTGTGATGAACAGGCTCTGTGACATTTTTATATACTTCCTCGGGGGCCCCTGCATGTGGCCCCTAAGGTATGTACCTAGGGGTGGAATTGCTGGGTCAGCGAGTAGATCTTCAGCTTTTAATAAAATGGCTTTCTCTAGTGTGGCTCCCATTTACACCCTCACCAGTCGTCTGTGAGGGTCTGTGTGGCTCCACCGGGCTGTCCTTCTGTCGTGTTTGTTCTCATGAATGGCACAAATGATGTGCGGTCTACATTTGTCAAGCCATTGAACCGACAGCTGGCTATGGCTGTGCTCTGTGTGACTGAGATGAAATCCTTTTGTTCAAACTTTGAAAAGCCTTGGGTTACGCTCCACTTTCATTAGAAAGGAATTGAGGACATGTCACAACAATTATCTCCAGTGGAAAATGTGCTAAAGAAAGCTAATGATGATTTGTGAAGGGGAGCGAGGAACGCGGGCCTTTGAAGACTGAAATTGCATATCAAAGGCCGCCATCTCTTGCTGGAGAGTGTTGGGGCTGGTAGGAGGCTGTGAGCAGGGGATGGGAGTCACATAAAAGAGGGATTATTTCAAGGACCACAGGACTGGGGAGAAAAGAGAAGCAGAACATTCTATGGTTGAGGAGTAGTGAGTCATTTGTTGTTATGTGTCAAGAATTATAATTTACTCCATCCGAGGGATGGCATTCAAGAATGGAGGGGATGAATGCGACCAGGTGGTGTGAGAAAAAGGATACCACCTCATTTCTGGGCTCCCACTTTGGGTCCTGACTCCTCCCATAAGCTTTATTCAACTATCCGACTTGGGAAACTTGTGAAACCCAGGAGACAGACTGGTAGTTTAATATGTAGGGATGACCTCATGGCTCAATTATAAAATTCATAAAGCCCTTCCGAGCCTTGTGCAGATGAAAAAGTTGCAATGAGAAATAGGATGTTCTCAATGAAGTGAGAATTACTGCACAAACCCCCTGAAGGGATCAGCTTTTGAAGAGCAGAATAAAATCCATCCAATGTAACAATGGGACTAACCATAATAATGAGAGTAAACATCTTACATTGTTGCACTTACTTTATATACCAGACTTTGGGTGCTTTACTTTGGGTACTTTTTCTCCATTAATCTTCACAAAACTCCATGAGATGAAAAATATCATCTCCATTTTACAAACTGGAAAACTGAGATGAAGAGAGGTTGAGTGACTCATAGAAGGTCACACAGCCAGTGAGAGTTGCAGCTGAGAACCAAATAGATAAAGTGACTGCAGAGCCTATCTTCTGTTTTTGTTTTTTATTTAATTTAAAAAAATTGTTTTAAAGTTAATATACAATAAAATGTATTTTATTTTGCTGTACAGCTCTAATGAGTTTTAATACATGCATAGATTTGTGTAACTACCTTTACAATCATGACAGAGAACAGCCCCATTTTTTTTTTTCAAAATTCTCCCTCATGATATTCCTTTGTAGTCTCCCCCTCCCACTAGCCCTTGGCAGCCCCTACAGTTCTGTCTTTTCTAGAATGTCTTATGGGATTATACAGTATGTAGTCTTTGGGACTGGCTTCCTTCACTCAGCCTCTGAGATTCATTTCCGTTGCTGTGACTATGAGAAGCCTCTTCTTTTTATTGATGTAAAGTATCCCATTGTATGGATGTGCAACGGTTTGTGTATCCATTCAGCTGCTGAAGGACATTTTGTTCTTTCCAGTTTTGGGGGATGATTTTGAACAGACTCACTGCAGACATGTGCATACAGAGTTTTGAGCGAATGTGCTTTTATTCCTCTAGGGTAAATATAAATAGTGTGATTTCTCCGTCATGCAGTAAGTGTGCATTTACAACTTTATAAGAAATTGGCAAGATATTTTCCAAGATGTCGGTACCATTTTAACACCATTCTAACAGTGATGCATGGAAGATCTGGTTGCTCTTTGTCCTCACCAGCACTTAGTAGTGTCAGATTTTTTTTAAATAGCATTTTTTTAAAAGCATTTTAGTAGGTACATAGGGATAGTTCATAATTTTAATTTGTGTTTTTCTAATAACTTATGATATTGAATATCTTTTCATGTTCTTATTTTCCTTTCAAATACCTCCTTTGCTGAAGTATCTGTTCAAATCTTTTGCCCATTTTAACAATTGGGTTGCTGGTTTTCATATTGTTGAGTTTATGACATTCTCTATATATTCTAAATATAAGATTTTATTGTTGTTGAACGTGTGATTTGCCAAAAATTTCTTCTGGTCTCTGGCTTTCTGCAAAGGGTGTTTAAATGAAGCATAATGTATCAATTTATTATGTTTTTGCTCTCAGTTTAAGAACTTTTGCCTAACCAAAGACCACAATGGTTTTCTTTGATGTTTTCTTGTAAAAGTTGCATTTGGTTTTCTGTTTATATTCGTTGCCTGTAATGAGTTAATTTTTACATAAGATGTAATTGTTCTAATACCATTTGCTAAAAAGAGAATCATTTAAATTGCCTTTACCACTTTGTCAAAATCGATTGATCATATTTGGGTGTGTAAATTTCTGGAGTCTTAGACATTGGCAAAACTTTCCTTGAAGGGTTAAATAGTAAATATTGTAGGCTTGTAGGCCAGGTCGTCTTTTTTGTATGAAAGTAGTCACATGGTAGACAATGAGGATTGAAAACAGTAGGGCTGTGTGGAACATGGAAGTTGAGGAAAAGGGAAGTGTTGGAGGTGACCTGCAGATTCCTACTTTGGAATCTGTATTTGAACTTGCAGTTGCTGGGGTTACGCATAGGAACAGTTAATTGTATTAGACCCCTTGTATATCCTGTCCGATGATTCTATAGACCAGTGGTTCTCAAACTTGCATTTACAGTAGAACCATTTGGGAGGCTTGATCGTTGGATGCAGGTTGATAAGCCCATACCCAGAGTCTGACCCAGTAGGTCTGGGGTGGGCCATGAGAATTTGTATTTTTAGTGACTTCTTAGGTAATGCTGATGTTGCTGGTCCTCCCTTTTCCCAGTCATTACAGAAGCGGGTGAATGCACTTGCAAGGTTCTCTTCCCTGGGCATCTCTGGATTTTCAGCAGAGGATGCTGGTGGGAACCGCCTGGCTCTCAAGTACACGTTATTAGAAACTGCCAGGCAATCAACAGCTCATGGTGAAGCCCTGACCCACAGAGGATAAGAACTAGTGGATAAAGGCTGGGAGACGATTCTGAGAAGCATTTAGGAGGGTTCCTCTGAAGGTTCCAGGGAAATAGTGCCCCCGTTGCCCACTGTGGTGACCAGTTTGATATTGGGCATCACACCCTTAAATGGGCCTTCCCTCCTCCTGTGTCTCCCCATCCTGTTCCCAGGCTCACTTTCCCAAACTACCCGCATTCAAGCCTTTGACTTAGGCTCTGCTCTCGGGGATCTCAGTCTGAGACATTTACTGTGGCTATCTCTCTCTTCCTCTGTCTCATCAATGAAATGGTCTGATTGGTACTTACCTCCCATGAGAAGCACAGAGTTCCCTGGACTCCGTGGTCAGGGCGAGGGATTACTCATTCCTGTACCCACAGCACACATGCTGGTGACTGGCACATGGTGGGTGTTCAGAAAATCGTGAATAAATGAATCAGTGGAAGTATTTTTACACTTGTTAAATGGGAGTGGGTGGAGGGGATGGAGTAGAGAGAAATGGCAGGTGCTGAGTCTGATTGGAGAGACAGCTATCGCACATAATGGCTGGAGCTCAGAGTGAGACAAGTTGGCAAAGAGCTCATGAAGGGTCTAGGGAATGGAGATCTCCGCTGGGATCCAAACACCATCATTTTCTATCTGTGGGAACACAGGCATCTTTCCCATTGAACTTCAAACACCCACCCCCCCATCTGCAAAATGGGGGAATAATAATATCTGCCTCACCGAATTTTACTGTGATGAAAAGCTGACAATACGTACTAAACCTAGCACTTGACCTAGCACGTAGTAGGTGTTTGGAAAGTGTTAATTGCCTCTGTGTTTGGCTTATTACCCATTAGAGGTGCAGTGGCAGGAGGTTGGAATGCAGTAACCTCTAAGGTGCATTTCACTTCTAAGGAGACCATGGTAGTGGTCAGATACAAGCTATTAACGTTAGTAATGAAAATAACAATGCTTATTAACATCAGCCAGTGGTCATGTAGTGCATGCTGTGTGCCAGGCACTGTCCCAGAAATGGTATATGTTGGCTTATTTGATTCCTAGGCCACTCTATGAAGAAGATTCCTTTAGACTCCCAATTTTACCAATGATGAAGTTAAAGTACACAGAACGTAAGTGATTTTGGTCAGCATCACACAGCTAGCGACAGGTTGAGCTGGGATCTGAACTGAGGCTGTTTTGCTTTTTGCCGTTGTGCCATAATTCTGGAATTTGAAATGGTGTGATCATGGAGCCCCTTGTCTGGCCTGCCACGCCTCTCCACCTTAAGACTATAGGTTGTTACAGGTATCACAGCTCATACAGCAAGTTCACCCGTATTGTTTGTTGAGCATTTCACATGGAGAAGGGGAGAGTATTAACAATGGTCTCCATAGTCAGTGTGTGCTATCCTAGTCTGTGCTATTAAGTACAGAATGAGCCAGGCACTGAGCTGTGTAGAGGGGAGAGAGACGTAGCCTTTTCCCTTACACAGGGTGGGTGGTGGACCTCATGAACAAAGAAATGCCACGTATGACTCACGTGTCAGGGAGCGAAAAAAGAGGTGGTCAGCCATGCTGGGGGGTTGGGGTGGGTGCCCACAAGATGCCCCCTTACCCCCATCTCCCATGCCACCCTTCCTCCTCTTCTCCTCCCTTCGCTGAGGTTGCCTTCAGAACCTCTTCACCTGCTCCCTGAGGAGCCCAGGTGAGGAGAGGGGATTACAGTTAGGACATGTCAATATGTAAGGGGATAGAATGGGAATCAGTGGTGTTTGCACAGAGCATTTGCCTCTTATCCATTCCTGGTTGCTTGTTTGAAAGTTGCCCTGAAGAATGTCAGGTTCTGTTAGGATCTGGAAGGAGCATGATTGAGATGCTCAGCCCTGCTTATCTCCTCTCGTGTTATTTGTGTACGTAGGAGATGCAGGCATCCAATGAAGAGCCTTTGTTTTAAACATATATTTTTATTGATTTCAGAGAGGAAGGAAGAGAGAGAGAGAGAGAGAGAGAGAGAGAGAGAGAGAGAGAGAGAGAGAGAGAGAGAGAGATTAATGATGGGAGAGAATCATTGATCGGCTGCCTCCTGCATACCCCACACTGGGGATCCAGCCTGCAACCTGGGCACGTGTCCTGACTGGGAATCAAACCATGACCACCTGGTTCATAGGTTGACACTCGACCACTGAGCCATGTTAGTCAGGCAAGCCTTTCATTTTCAATGGGTCTGTTTGATGTACCTGATGGATTATGCATAGACAAAAAACCTGTCTCTGCTCTCCACTCACAGGGCCCTGGTGGCATCGTTTCCTTTTCAATGGAAGCTAGGGAACTGGTGAACACGGAGGAGGATGGCTGGACCCTGTTATGGGGACTCTCCCCTTCAGCCCATGGACTTTCCCTTTTAAGAACACAGTCCTCCTCCACCCCTTCCCACTTCTCCCCTCTAGCAGATTGGAGTGACTTGTCAGGTGGTGATCCAGGCACGTTTCTGTTTGGACGAATGTAGCAAAGGGGACTTTGGGGTTCCTTTCACCTTCCTCCTCTGTACAGCCAATAGAAGGCAGTGGCCTGGGTAGATGTCACTGCTCTGCAGATGCAAACTTCCTACAATGGGCTGGTCCTTGTTTGCAATTGGGAGGCTGGATGGTAGTGGGTCCATTTAGCAGTCCCACCTAAACCCAGATATTCCCACACGGATGTGCTACGTTCTACCCTTCTATGCTCTCGGCTGCACCCCCAGCGCATCCTGCATCCACAGCCTCCCCTGCCTCTCTGCTGTCAGACTGGGGGTGTGGGGGAAGGGCTGGGAGGAGAGCAATATGGAGGAGGAGCATGAGGTTGGGGTGTTCATTCCCTCGGCTCTCTCCCTGCAGATTGCTGTAGGTTAGCTGTGTTGCTTCATGAAGCCAGGAGGGCACTCCTTCCCCATGTTCCTTCAGGCCCAGGCTCAGTAACAGCTTCCACTGAAACAGGTCCAGATGCTTTTCCTAAACCCTTCCCACACCCTTGTAAGTAGATGCTTTATTAAAACCTGTTAACCGGGGAGTTCCCTTTTTAATTATGCAACGTACAATGGGCCCATACTCTTTCACTAGGATGTGTCAGTATGTCATGCCCAGTGGACGTAATTTTATATTATTATTTTTTTATTTATACTTAATTAAAATAAATGAAATATATTTCTTTTCGTTTATTTATATATAAAGCACAAAGGAAAATACAAAATTACAAACAAATAGAAAAGAATACCAACAAAAATATGGAAACATCGAATTAAAAAATTATAAATTTTACAAACAATTATAAAGATTACAATAAATATATACCGTCCCTCTCAGGGCGCAACATATATTTCAAGGACGCATTCATATGTCCTACCCGTTCCCAATAGTGTTTATGTTTGACGTATTTATAGGTCCTGCTCTGTTAACAGGTTAACTCCTTATAACTCAGCCTCACTGGTTAGCCTTTATTGGTGGGACACAGTGTATTTTCCAAAGATGGTTGCATCACCCCACGTGTGTGTGTGTCCTTAAAACAAGATCTTCGTGCTCCTCCATCAAGAGGTGGGAATCCATGGCCACCCTGCCCTCCCCACCTTAAATCCGGGCAGGACTGTGACAACAATGGCAGAAATGATGCCAGGTGAATTCCAAGGCTAAGTCGGGAAAGGCAATGCACTACCACCTGGTCCACTGGGGATGCTCACGTGTGGCACCCCGCCAGCGTGTGGAGAGGATACGTATCGGAGTCTCTATCTTGTTCTGACCCCACCTTTCCCTTTTCCCGTCTGCCTGGTGAGCTCCTCTGCTTAAATATTCCCTCCCTGCAATTCTGTTTCTATTCCACCAGACAAATAAGCCCCTCTTGCCCTTTAAATGTCTCGGCATTTGCCTGGGACTCTTTTCCGGGACTTATTGTACCGTTCAGTCACTTATGTATTTGCATGTCTGCCTCTCCCATCAATCTGAGAGCTGTGTGGGGCTTCCTGCTTCTGCTGCAACCATGCCATCACAGTCATCAACACCTGAGACTTTGAAATCAGATCACCTGCACTTGCAGCTGGTTCTAGCCCATACTCACTGGCTCTGAGACCAAGGAGAGTAACATACCTTCTTTAAGGTTAAATGTTCTCCTCATCCCATGGTTATCATTGTTGTTGACCTGTTACCATGCACCACACACCAGGTCCTTCACTCTCACAGCAGTTGTATTATGTGGGCGTTATGACTCCCAGGGCACAGGTCGGGCCACAGGCCAAGGCAGAGGGCACTTTCCCAGGCTGTGTGGTTGGGGTGTAGGAGGCACCCTCATCAGGGTAGTTGCTAGGGGCTCAGTCCAAGCTAATGGGTCTATTCCAGCAGCCTGGTTTGCTGTTGACTCTGCTGGTCCACATCCCTTTGCCACTGGAGCCAGAATTCAGGGGAGTTCCCATCGGGCTGCACGTGGACTGGCGTGTTTGTGTTTGACTCTGCCAAAAAGATGTATTCAGGCCCACTCCCAGGTCAGTGCACAAACTCATTCCACCCGCCTTACGATGAAGCCTCGAAAGCAGACGGCAAGCAATCCCTCCCTGTGCACCAACTCCAATCAGCGATTCGGCTCCTAATGATCCGCTAATAAAGAATTCACCAAAGCAAACCACACCATGAAATATAGAAGCGTTTTGATGCCGACCTGTTGGGAGCCCCTTCTGTTCCTTTTCCAGAAAACATTGTCTGAGAACAGACTGCAATCTCCCTCCTTGAACAGTTCCTGCCCTTCAAAGCAGGGCTGCCTCTAAAACAAAGATCTGCAAGAAGGTGTCCATTCCCTAGGAGCCCCTAGAGGCTGTTTGAGAACCAGTCCGGGGCCACATCATGGAGCCTGTGAATTCTCAGAGCCTCGTGATGAGGCTCTGAGTTTGCCCATCCCCAAACCCGCTGGCTTGTGATAAAAACTTGGAGCTCTGCAATAAGTACAGGTGAGTTCTGCCCATACTAGTGCGTCATGGGGCCTGGGAGGAAGAAATACTAGAAAACAGACGTTCTCATAACCTTGTTGAAGAACATCGGGACAAGCCCGCTTGTGCCGAGAGCTCCACGGGGTCTTGCTGGGCCTTGAGAACAGTCCTGGTAGGAGCCACAGTGATTGCTCCCGTGTACCAGATGCACAGAGCTCAGCGAGCCTTTGACTGAACAAAGGTCCCCTCCCGATGGTCTCAGGTTGGATGCTCGAACCCTGATTCCCAAACCCTGACTTAAAGCCATGATTGCAAGAACAGAGTCCTGAGCCCCCAGTTGTGGCAATGGGATGCTGTTTCCATTTCTGACAATATCTCAGGCCTGGTTGGTGCCTTCACAAACATCACACCATTTAGCCAACCAGCACCTGGTCAGGCGGCATTGCCCACTCTTCTCCTTTTAGTGGTGGGGGACTGAGTATCTGAGAGGGGCGTTGTAGAGGGAAGTTAGAAACGTTTATGTGCCATACTTTGCAAATAGCAATTTGTTTGGTATGACCCGATACCCCACCATTGTGTGTGTGTGTGTGTGTGTGTGTGTGTGTGTGTTTTCTTCCTGCCTCTCTTCCCGTCACTCTCCTTTGATGAGACAGTGATTTACCTCTGACTCCACCATGCTTACCTTTCCACAGCCATGGTCATCTTGCTCAGCCAACAGAAGGTCCTATAGTCACCACCAGAACTGGCCTTTCTCAGTAAGTCATGCCCATGCTTCCTCTCACTATTTTTAGAAATTCATACAGTTGGTGTGAGGACCACTTGAAGGAATAAGGTTATGTGTATAAAGTCCTTTGCACAATAGCTGCATACAAGTTAGAATTTTTATTATTGCTGTTTTATTGTTTTATGGCTACCAGTAAGAGATTGCTACCGCAGGAAGCTACCCAATAGAGAGGTATCACTTAGATCTCTCTCAGCTTGTCTTACTTTTGATAAGAAAAGAGATTTCTGGAAAGACACCTTTCCCAGGTTGAAGCTCAGAAAGACTCCGGAAGTCCTGGCACCCTCCCTCCAAAGCCAAGTCTTGAAAGTCCTGATAGAAGTGACTATTGATTAACACTCCATGGTCTGCCCGCCCCAGGGGTGATGCTGGCTGCTCGCTGAGGGGAAAGCCTGCGGATCGTGGGCGTAGCAGGCACTGCTGGGCTCTGGGAAAAGTGCCTTTCCTGACGAATTTTGTAAAGGAGGAACATTCAAAATTGTCAGGGATTTTGTAAGTCCAGCTCAACTTGGAGGCAGGGGCAGGTACGTGACCTTGAGAAGGGCCTTTACTGACACCTCCACTCTGACGCTTGCAGTGGGTGATGAGATTCTGCTTTGCTTACTGGGCAGGTCGGCTGTACAGTGTCTTTTTCTTCTTGCTGGATCCCATTTAAGTTAAAACCAAAGTCATTACCATCTTCTTCCCCTTCAACACAGCCTTCCCCTCATTTCCCAGTTCCCGAATGGTAGCACCATGTACACAGGCATCCCTGTGCTCCTGGCATCTGACTCTCTCTCCCTGATGCTCTCTGTTCCTTCTCCCCATCCTGCAGATTCTGCCATGCAGCATCTCTCAAGTATTACCTCCCGCTACACTCTCATCGACTCTTCTCTGAGCTTCTGCACATCCAGCGGTGACTCTTCTTGTTTCTGCTTAAATAAAACAAAGCAAGGAGCTCCCTCTTTCAGGTTATGCTACGTAATAACAAACAACTCTGAAATCCCGGTGGAGTTTTAGAGGGTGTGTGTGTGCGTGTGTGTGTTCATATTCTACATGCTCATCCCTGGACTGCTGAATCTCTGCTCCACAAAGCTCAGGACCCATGCCCTGGATTGGAGCCGAGTTCAGAGGAGATCTGATTGTGTTGCAGACATTGGCTGTGGAATTTCGGTTTTGCTCTCCTAATTGCGCTGTATGCTTCTATGGGAAGGGGTTGGAAAACTACTATATTTCAGCAGCCATCTTCCCATGAGTCCAAAATGTGTCAAATGGTCATAGGCACAGGATGCCCCAGAAGTGCAGAGGGAAGTGTGTGTGTGTGTGTGTGTGGGGGGGGGGGGGGGGGCGGGAGGGCAGTTTGGCGTTCAGAGAAGGTTACCTAGAGGAGGTAAGCTCTGTCTGAATTGCATCCCAGAAGGAGTCAGTTGGGTAAATAAGGGAGAGCAAGCGACCAGCCTGTGTAAGTGGCCGGGCCCTGAGCGCGTGCTGCACATGGGGACGTGAGTGGCCCTGTACTTGCCACGTGCTGGCGGCCTCTGGGGGATGGCCATGTGTGGGCCTATCATCTGGCTGTCAGCCTCTGTGCCGCCGCTCTGGCAGCCTTGCTTGCCAGGATGGATAGGTTTTGATAGATTGCTAGCTTTCACCTCTCCGGTCCCTCTGTAATTTCTCATTACTCATTGTTATTTACAGTCCTCTCAATTTAGAGCCATCTGTGAAGTTAATTTCAGCGCTGTTTACTCTTTCCTAAGAAATCGGTAATGCAGATAACACAGCCAATGGAATTGAGTTTTGCAGCCTTTTTTGGCATTCCACAGAGCCTCCTTCTTGTTCCAGGTTCAGTAGCCCCACTTGATTCACGGGGGATTCATTCCCAGACCCCAGTGGAGGCCTGAAACCACAGATAATACCAAACCCTATATATGATATGTTTTTTTCCTCTATGTACATACTTATGATAAAATTTAATCTATAAATTAGGCACAATAAGAGATGAGCAATGACTAATAACAAAATAGAACAAATATATACAAGATACTGCAATAAAAGTTATGTAAATATGTAAAATCTATTTCTCAAAATATGTTATGGTGCTGTTCTCACCTTTTCACTACTCTTGAACAGTTCCTGCCCTTTAAATCTGATGGGCCAGTGTCACTCCTCTTGCACTTTGGGACCGTGATTAAGTAAGATAAGAATGACTTGAATGCAAGCACTGCCAATACGGAGGCAGTTGCTCTCATAACCAAGCAGGCTACTAAGTGACTAGCTGGTGGGCAGTGTGCATGGCGACACTCCAAGTGGGACTGAGTGATGGTGCAGGATTTCATCATGCTACTCAGAACGGTGTGCAATGTAAGACGTATGAACTGTTTACTTCTGGAATTTTCCATGAATGGCAGTTGGCCGCAAGTAACTGAAACTGTGGAAAGTGAAATGGTGGATAAGGGGGGGACTCGTGTAATGATGTCACTTCAAAGATGTTAACATCCTTTGGGTCAGCTGTGCATGGGAATATTGGGCTAACATTTTGTTCACTTAAATTCAATTTTTCACAAAGACTCCATGAGGTAACCCATCTTTAATCTTCCAAAAACCGTAAAGAAGGTTTAATCTCACTGGTAGTCAAATGTATTTAAATGAAGGCATTAGTGAGGAATTTGTATTTTTCGCTGATAAAATTTATAAAATTTGCTGAAATTATTTTCAAAAGCTTTTATAAATCAATGGCAATTAAGCATTGAGGCCCCTAAGAGGGCTTATCATTTTTACCAGTATTGTGAATTTATCTTGAGAAAATACTTCTAGAGGAAAGAAAATAGAGCATAAACATGGTTGTTGAAGTATGAACTTTCATGGTATAAAAGCAGAACAGCCCAAATCCACCAGCAACAGGAGAACCCTTAGATGAAGTAGGTGTGTCAGCTGAATGAATGGAAAGTGGTGGAGTCTCAACCATCAATAGCTGTTGTGCCTATTATTAGTATCTTTTGTGCGGTTACTGTGCCCTAACTCTACTGGACAAGCTGCTTTCCCCGTGACACTAACTCCAGTTCACCAAGGAGAACACATTTTTGTCTCCCAAAATAGTTACTGAGGAATTAAATTAGGACCAATTGTAACATAGGGAGTGCTAGAATGTGGTTTACTCTGAATAAGAATTTTGTGATAGTCAGAACTCTTCAAAGATAAAATAACTGAAGAATACTCATGGCAGCATTAATCATCAGCATTCCAAACTGGAATCAACTCAAATGTCCATCCACAGATAGTTGGATAAGTAAAATGTGGTCTATCCATACAGTGGACTATTATTCGGCAATAAAAGGAAGTGCCAATTCATTTATGCTGCAACGCAGAGGAACCTCAAAAGCACTGTGCTAAGTGAAAGAAGCCAGATACAAAAGTACAAATCACAAGATTCCATCGATATGAAATGCCCAGAATAGACAAATCCATCGGGATAGGAAGTAGATTAGTGGTCGCTCAGGACTAAGGAGGGATAGGGGTGTGGGGAGTGACTGCTAAAGGGCTTGGATTTTTTTTTTTTTTTTTGAGGATGATGAAAATGCACTCTAATTATGGCAATAGTTGCAAAAACTCTGCATATAAAAATTATTGAATTGTGCTCTTTAAATGGGTGAATTGAACCACATGTGAATTATATCTCAATAAAGTTGGTGCCAAAAAAAGGGTGAAATAAGCTGACTACACAAAACCCAATTATTTAATCAATCTCTTAAGTAGGCAATCATTCAACCTGTTAGAAGACCTAAGAGAAACAGAATGTCTCAGTTTCGACGTAAATAATTCTTGCTTAACAAAATCCCAATTCCTCTTAACTATTCTACAGCTTAGTAAAATTCTGATTTTTAACTTCTATTTTCACAGTTTCAAACAGTAAAAGCAGTTTTAGGAAATGTACAAACCATCTAAACCTTTAAAACTAAGATATTACAAACCATTTGGTATCCTTGTAAGTTTAGAAACCAGATCATTTAAAATTACGTCTGGCTGAAAACAGCAGAAACCTCAGCTAGTAATGAATGAAACAAAATGGGTAGAAATTCGTTTCTCCCCCATGTAGATGCAGGTAAATATAGATATGTCAGGATGGACAAGGCAGTTCCTTGACCCCTGGGTCCCAAATTCTTTCGAACCCACCATTTCCAAACAGCATTGACCTCGTAGTCCATAATGGCAGCTCAGGTCTGGCCGCCACATCAGCATTCCAGCTGGGCGTCGGGGTCACAGAGAGGAGAGAAGGGCACCGATCTTCCAGGTGTGGATTTATTCTGTGAACTGGACACAACTTTCTGCCTGAGTCTCTTGGGTAGAACTTAGTCACATGCCAAAACTAGCTGCCAGGGATGCTAGGAAATGCTATTATTTTGGGTGGCAACATCCCCAGCTAAACTTTGAAGGGCAGAATGAATATGGGGGTGGGGGACAGGCATTCCCTGATACAAAGTGTCTCTGCCCCTAATTTTTCACGTGCAGGTATAGGGAACTGTCTATTCAGACTTCTCGTGTTTGGATGTCCGACCTGGATATCAGTATCCATGAAAATATTTCCTCTCCTACTAAGCAAGAAAAATATTCATATCCAATTATACTGTAAAAAGAGATAAACATGTTAACACATGATGAAAGGATTTTATAAAGCCGTACACAAATGATAGCTTTAGCTTGAAAAGAGTACACATGGGTAAGATGTAATAGCCTTTTTATTTTATTTATTATTTATTTTAAATATGTTTTTATTGATTTTAGAGAGGAAGGGAGAGGGAGAGATAGATAGAAACATCAGTCATGAGAGATAATCATTGATCAGCTGCCTCCTGCATGCCCCCTACTGGGGATCGAGCCTGCAACCTCGCATGTGCCCTTGGCTGGAATAGAACCTGAGACCCTTCAGTCCTCAGGCCGATGCTCTATCCACTGAGCCAAACCAGCAAGGGCTATAATAGCCTTTAATTTTTTTTTATTGATTTCAGAGAAGAAAGAAGAGGAGGAGAGAGTGATAGAAACATCAATGATGAGAGAATCATTGATTGGCTGCCTCCTATACTCCCACCTCCCACTCCCCACTGAGGATGAGCCTGCAACCCAGTAATGTGCCCTGACTAGGAATTGAACCATGACCTCCTGGCTCATAGGTAGATGCTCAACCACTTAACCATGCCAGCCGGGCATAATAGCTGTTTTTGAATGTCTGAAGAAAATACTAGGGAAGACAGAGCGAGTATTTTTTTTAAAACCTCTGTTGCTCCAGAGGGCAAAACTGGCAGCCAGCTGAGTATCAGGTAAGCTGTGTCCTTTGTCACAGAACTGCGTGCTTGTTAGCCCTGGTAGACCATTCAGAGGGTCTGCTGATATACAGGAGATCCAGGTTGGAAGGTGAAGTGTGGAGAAATAATTGACATACACATAGGGTTGAGCTTCTGGGTTTCTTTTCACAGTACATACAGAGAAGAGAACATGGGCTTTGGGACACAGTAGTGGTACATTCCCTAAAAGTTCCCCAAAGTTAGGTCTAATGTCTTACATAAGTCTGTACCCAGAGGGCCTCACCGGAGCTGGGACCAAAAGCCTGTCTCAGGAAGATCCGCTGAAAGGTCGTTTAAGATGAGCCTTGTTTTAATCTCAGCTCTGTTACTGACTAGCTGAGACCAGCATCACTCATCTGCAGAAATGAAAATACTCCGAGGCGATAGGAAACAGTGGGATAAAAACTCAAGGGAAATGCTGTATTTGTTTCCTGAGGCTGCTATAAGAAATAGGCACAAAGCCGGCCAGTGGGACTCAGTCCGTTGAGTGTCATCCATGCACCAAGAGGTCACTGGTTCGATTTCCAGTCATGGCACCTGCGCAGTTGTGGGCTTAATCCCCAGTGGGGATCTCTCTCATCCATGTTTCTCTCTCATCCATGTTTCTATCTCTCTTTCTCTCTCTCCCTTCCTCTGTCTCTGAAAAATCAATAAAAAATGTATTAAAAGAAAAAGAGATTACCACAGTCATAGTGGTTTAAAGCAATAGGAGTGTCTTCCCTCTCAGCTACGGAGGCCAGAGAGCTGTGTTTCTCTGGAGGTGCTAGGCGAGAATCCTTCCTTCTTCATCTCTTCTAGCTCCTGATGTTGTCTGGCATCCCTTCTTTGTAGCCATGTCACTCCAATCTCTGCTTCCCATCTCTGCTGTGTATTTTTTCTCTCCTGTCTCTTTTAAGTACATTTGTCATTGAATTTAAGCCCACCAGGCAATCCAGGCTGATTTCATCTCAAGATCCTTAACATCTTCAGACTCTTCCAAATAAGGTCCCATTCATGGCTTCCATGGACTTGAACTTGGACTTATCTTTGGGGCGAGTGGGGCCCCATTCAACCCAGAAAGTGCCTTTCACCCAGGTTCTCTTCCCAGCAGGAAGAGCCTAGCATTCCATGGAACCTAAGGAGCTTCATGTGCAAACTTTCTACTTGAGTAAAAATACAATTTAAAGTAGTTCTGTTGTTCTCTTACTTAACAAACCTTTCCTCCTCTGTCATGAGCTGTGCTGGTTCATAAATGGGGATACAGAGATGAGAGACACTTGGTCTCTCAGAAGCTTAGTCCATTGGAGTTGGTTTGCTCATGTTGAGTCTAAAACAGCGGTCGCCAACCTTTTGGACCTCACAGACCGCTGGTTGGTGACCGCTGTTCTAGAAAATCTGTAGAAGAGTAACATATATGCCCCTGTGGAAATCTTAGCAATTCTCCTACTTAGCATTCTACAAATACTTAATGAATGCTTCATAGGCTCCAAGCTCTTCCCTAAGCCCCAGGGGAGACTCAAAGGTGGCTGAAATACAGTATCTACCTTTAAGTAGCTTACAATAGAAAAATAGGTTTGAAATATGTAGAAATAATGATTACCCATAGAAGACAGAGTGAGAATGGACTTTAGTGCAGCGAAAAGAACATGTGAACACTAAAGACTCCCTAAGCTTGTGCCTTCTTATATACACCAGGCACTTTTAACACATTCAGTGAAGGTCAAATACCTTCAGCTCAGAAACAGTTGAGGGAGGGTTCATTCTTGAGAATGCTGTGCTGTTTGTTTGTTGTTTTTTCAGAATGTTCTGAGAAAGAGCGAGGGCTTTTAAGAGGAGGTTAAAGTTGAAATGTAGTTAAGGGTTGAGGGAGGGGAGTGGTGTGGAAAGATACCAATTGTATTATTAATAAAATTGATCCAAGGGAGGCCTGTGGAACTTGAAGGAGGAATTACATCAATAAGACAAATGATACCTCCTGTAACCTTGAACTCAGTATTGATAGAAAGGTGGATGGGGAATTGGGGAGATCAATGAAGCTATCTCTAAAAACTCAAGGCGATTGATTGAAAGAGAGTAAAGAAAACAGTGGAAAACAACTTCAGCCTTTCATCACTGCAAATGAGCCCACACTGTTGATCACCTGCTTTTAAAATCAGACTTAATACAAGCTTCAGGAGGAAGAAAAGGTGTCACGGAATCTGAAAATAGTTCAGGCTGCTCTGTTGTATTTATAGGAGGAAAATGATCTAGTTCATGCATTCTAAGTAGTTCAACTGTTATGTGTGAACTCAAGTCAGCCCATTCAGAATGATGGAATATTCCCCTTTACCTTATTAAATACCCATTTTTATAGTGCTTCTTGTGTAAAAAAGATAAACTATTCAGGCAACATGTTCTGGTGCTAAAATGAAATGCATGGTGGAGGAGGGTGCCCTGAGAGTTGACTCTGGCAGATAGATCCTCTTCTACTATCTACTCCAAAGTAGATCCTCCTCTACTACCTACTTCATTCACTTTTGAGCCTCTTAACCACGAGCTTCTATTGCCCCAAAATGTAGTCTTATAATCAATCTCAGTGGTAGTTTTTTTTTTTTTTGAACAAAATATATTTAATAAATCTAGTGTCTTGGAGGAGTTAGGTAAAGGGTAGACTCCTATGTGTTGTACCTTTTAGTTACTGGGAATTATCAGAAAATGGGTTAATCTGATTATCAGATATTTTTATGTCAGGGTAAACTTGGCCTGCACCTGCCTGACATTTATTTTTTTCCTATTTCAATAAAATCACCCTAATTTTTTGAGATAGTTACCCATCTTCCACTATCAGTTTATTCATTCCTCCAAGAATTATTTCCTGAGCTCATACCCTACACGTGGTATTATTACAGATATTAGGGATATTGCAGTGGGCTGCGTGGACAAGATTCCTGCCCATTGAAATCTACATGCCAATAGCAAAGACATAAAATAAATGAATACACAACTCATGGAATATAATAGATAAATGTTATCAAGAAAATTAAAATCAGTAGAATGTAGAATTTGATCGGGAAAGACTGGAAAAGAAGATATGTGGCAAGGGAGTTTAGAGGAAGTCAGGCAGAAGTAGAAAGTAGTTAAGTGAAGAGGAAAGCCACGTGATAGTTTTCAAGGGCAGGAGTTTAGGTCAGGTGCCTGTGGTGGCAACTGGTGTGGCATTTTCAAGAAATAGAAGAACAACCCTGACTGGATTGGCTCAGTAGATAGAGTGTCAGCCTGCAGACCAAAAGGTCCCAGGTTCAATTTCAGTCAAGGGCATGTACCTTGGTTGTGGGTACATTCCCAGTAGGGGGTGTGCAGAAGGCAGCTGATTGATGTTCTCTCTCATCAATGTTTCTAACTATCCCTCTCCCTTCCTCTCTGTAAAAAATCAATAAAATATTAAAATATATTAAAAATTAAAACAATTTTTTAAAAAAGAAATAGAAGACTGTGGTAGACTGAGCAAGGGTGAAAATATATAAATATATATATAGATATAAAAAGCCAGAAACTGGAATGCTGTAATGACTGTAAGGACCGTAAAGACTGGTAGCTATGTGCCGCCCACTGTGGCCAGCTAAGCAGCCTGATCAGGGTGTGGGGCTGGCTAACCAACCTCCCATGGACCCACCTCCAACTTGCCCTGCTCCCAATCAACCTCTCCCACCCTGATCAAGGCAAGGTGGCAAGCCAACCTCCTGCAGCCCCTCGCCCCACCCAGTCCAACTCCAGATTGGCCCTCCCACCCTTATTAGAGGTGAGGCCAACCTGCCAACTGCCTGTAGCCCCTCCTTCCAGCTGGCCCTGCCCCCAATGGACCCCACACACACCAATTAGGGGCAGGGCCAGCCAGCCAACCACTCACAGCTCCTCCCCATGGCTAACCCAGCCCCCAGTCACCCTCCCACCCCATTCAAGGGTGGGGCCCACTGCCCAATTGCCTATGGTCCCCTCTCTTCCCACCCCCAGCAAACCTAGCTCTGATTTGGACCCTGATTGGGGCAGGCTGGCAGGTCAACCTCCTTCTATCTCCTCCTCTTTACAGGCCTGGCCTCAATCCACCCCAATTGGGGCCAAGCCTGCCAGACCCCAACCATGCACAAATTCCTGCACTGGGTCTCTAATAGGATGATATGAGAGCAGAGAGCTAAAGGGGGCACAGTATCTGGAGGACCTTGTGGACCATAGAAAATAATTTGGATCTTACCCTGAATGAATAGGAGAGGGATTTCTATCTTTTAAAGATGATTCAAGCTGCCATTTGGAAAATAAACTATGGGCAGCAAAAGAGAAAGCCAAGAATTCAGTTAGGAATATTCTAAAAATGTGAAAAGTGGTTCAATGTGGAATGTATTTTGAAGGAGGAGCTAAAAGGATTTGCTGGTGGGTTAGACTTGGAGTGTAGAGGTGGAGAGGAATCAAATATGATCCCTAAGTTTCTGTTTGGAGCAACATGATAGATAGTGGTGCCCTTTAATGAAATGGGCGAGACTAGGGGAAGAAAATAAATGAATATACAACTCACGGAAGAGATGAACATTATCAAGAAAAATAAAGTCAATAGAGTATAGAATGATTTATCGGGATAGAAAATAAAAAACTTTTTTTTGAAGACTGACATTTGAGATCAATAATAGACATGTAAGCAAACATGGGTGAAGGAGGTGGTTTTGATCTATGAGTCTGGAGTTCTAGAGAGAGGCCAGAGCTATAGTTGAATATTAGGAGCCCTCATTTCTGGAGGAATTATAAGATGGGAAAAAAAAGGACCAAGGGCAAAGACCAGAGGTCCTCCATGAAGTCTAAGGTGAGCTGACTTGCCCTGCAGCTCCAGGTGTGCTCATCATGCAACCCAAAACCTCCATCAGAGCTGGTCTCATGGCTTCTGAGGTCATTAGGAGGGAGATGCTCTCTTGTGGGCTGGACTTAAGCCCAGGAATACCAAGCCTGGAATTGGGAGGGCCACCCATTGAAGAGAAAGCACCTCTGGGAATGAAGCCAACACAACGGAAGCGGAGGCAAAGGATGGAGAAAAACAGTCCAATGGCATCACCCAGAGACCTGGATTCACCAGTGTTTGAAGCTCTATTTACTCCTGTTTTCTGTTATTTAAGTCAATAATACCCCCTTTTAATTTTAGCCAATTTAGGTTGGAATGCGTGTCTCCTGCAGCTCTCCCCCAGCATCCCACCATGCACCCTTCATAGGGTGATTGACGTGCCCAAGTTTACACTCAATCCCAAGCTCCCCAATGGTCCAGGGTTCTTTGTCACCAAACTTCCCCGCTGGTTGCTCTTTCTTAGGGCTGTTTCACTCACTGCCATGTCTGTCTTCCAACATTTTTTTATTAGTCTGACTTTTAGATGATTTTTTTTATTATTCTAGAGTGGGGTTTGTATGTGTGTGTGTGTGTGTGTGTGTGGTGTCTGTGGTGTGTGTGTGGCATGTGTGGCATTTGTGGCGTGGTGTGTGTGTGTGTGGTATGTGTAGTGTGTGTGTGGTATGTGGGGTGTGGGGTGAGTAGGTAGTCATTCCAGGATTACATAAGTTGAGCACCGTCAACCGTACTCCCTTAGAAAGAGGAAGCTGGGACTGGAGAAGGTTCTGGACTGGCCCCCACCAGCTGGTATGCTACTGGGAGTGGCTCCCGCTCTGAGCATCAGTAGCATCTTGAGGGCAGGAGAACAGCCATTTCAGACCCCAACTCTTTAAAAAAAAAAAGTATATATATATATATATATATATATATATATATATATATATATATATTATTGCTTTTTTACAGAGAGGAAGGGAGAGGGATAGAGAGTTAGCAACATTGATGAGAGAAACATCGATCAGCTGCCTTCTGCACACCTTTCACTGGGCATGTGCTCGGAATCGAACCTGAGACCCTTCAGTGTGCAGGCCGACGCTCTATCCACTGAGCCAAAGCAGCTAGGGCCAGGCCCCAGCTCTTGGACTCTGGGCTGAAAGCTGCACTGGCTCTGAGATTTCTATGAGGACAGCCAATGAGGTAACCCTCCACTGTCATCCTGTCCTGGGCCTCGCATTTTGCACTTTGGCCGGGAAGTTACTCCAAGGCCCAGATATCCACTCATCCACTTACCATTTATTGAGCTGCTTCTGTGGTCCACACAGTGTGCTGAGGATTGAGAAATGAGCCAGATTGGGAGCCTGTCATATAGGGACTAGCAGTCTAATGTGAGGAAAAACATATGAGCATAGTGGTTATGTGTTAAAAGCATAATGGTTATGTGATAAATTCTGTAGCAGAGTCAGATGCAAGGTGCTAGGGAAGTGGAGGAAGGTTCTGACTGAGTCAATCACAGCCATCTTCATGGAGGTGGCAACACCTTGAACTGGGCTTACAAACTCAGATCTTTCCAGTGACCAAGCAAGCAAAATAAACATGTTGCATCACTTAATATAAAGCACTTGCATCACTCTGAGGACTTGAGTGAGCACTGAAATAGAACCTACCTTTCTACTCCTAACTTTGCCTCCATCACCAGATGCCAGATTTGCTCTGGATTTTCCCTTTCCTCTGCCGATTTTTCACTCTTCTAGCCTCCTAGACAGCCTTAGCGCTCCAGGTCTGGCATCTCTCCTCGAATGTGCCTGGACCTGCTCTCCCTGGTCCTGATGCTGACATGCAAATGAGATGTTAAATCCATCCATCGGGGACTGTGTTGCGTGTGCCCAGCACTGCACGGAAGAGCTCTGGCTCCTTCTGTTCAGACAGAAAAATCCTGCTTTTGCCTAGGACCACCCTCGTGCTCTTGCCACCAGTGTTCACCCTTGTTTTCACTGACAAATATTGCTCCCTACTGGCGACAGGACATCCTGGGCTCTGAGTTTCGGGGGAATTGGGGAGCTTCCGAAGCCACTCAGCCTGCAGCCGGCTACTTTAGGCACCCCCCATGGTGCTCCGTAATTGCCTGGAAACGCATGGTGTCTCCTGCCTTGCTGCTTAACTAAACTTCAGTTCTGTTCAGCAGAGTCACAATTAAGAGGTGTTTTTCTCTTTCCTTTCTCCTGCTGTATCATGTTAGGGCCCCGGATGCCTCCCTGCTTAATTGTCTGAACTATTTCCCTGGGCAGTGGGACTCCCCAAATTAAAAAAAAAAAAAAAAAAGGAGGAGCATATTAAGGGGTACTTTTTGCCAGTTACTTTATTTGATCTCCATGTGGCAGCCCCTATTATCCTCATTTATCATGAGAAGGAACTGAGCTCAGAGAGGTTAGGTAGCTTGCCTAAGGCTGCACAGCTTGTCACAGCAGGAGCAAGATTTGCAAGCACAGAGTGGGCTGTCTTTGTCATGTCCTGGGAAGCAGACTAACAGGAGGGGCAGGTGAATAAAATGGCCCTCATAAAGGATGCATTCTCCACGATCCCCAGGCTTTTAGGAGCAATTAGCAATGAGGGCTGGATGCCGGCCTCCGGAGGCCAGACCTCCACCTCTAGATGTTTTGGGAAGCAGTGAAAGAATCGGTGTGAATTAGTAATTCCACTGCCCTCACCACGCCAGTAAGTCAGCACACTGTGCTCCGGAAGTTCTGCCACCCAAGCATGACTAGGCGCCTGATCGGTGCTTGATCCATTAAAAAACAGTTTGCATGTTGACTTAAAAAAAAAATCACCGACTGGAACGCTCTCAAGAAAAATGCGTGCCTCTGAAGCACTCCCAGTGACCCCATTCTCTCCTCAGCAGGACTCCGTGGGAGCTGGATTCTAACTCCGAGTAGCATTCAAAAATTACAAAATGATTCCTTTGAACTCTGCACTCTCTCTGTCATTCCAGTGCTGAGTGAGGCTGACCCTGGCTGGGCAGCCCCGTCTCCTCCCAGCATAATTATCTCTTCAATTAAAGAGCAACTGAGGGACAACGGAACCGGAGTTTCTGCTGAATTACCACTAATCATGCTCCCGAGGAGCCCTCCTCGGCTTTGATCTCTTATCACCCCTCACACGCACCCTTTCCACGTAAGGCCGGCTGCTCTTGGCATCGCTGTGTCTAATCAAACCTGTCACACCTCCGCGGAGGTAAATTGGGTTTATCGGAGAGGGGAAATTAAATTTAATCTGTTTAGGAATTAATCGTGACTGTCTAGGCTTGGTCTATCATATTATCCCATTGTGGTGTATCGGGATCAAAATTTGCTGACCTCATTAAAAAAGAAACACCACAACTTTCATAGCTGGAATATAGGCATCGTGGTTTGGACAGCAAAGATAGCAAAGGGAAAGGAACATTTAGGAATTAAAAGGTCCATAGGTTATCAGCTGATTTATTGTAGCAGAACGTGTAAAACAAAGTTACCGAGACCACTGATGAAGGTATGGTGGCTGGTGTGTAATAGGTGCTCAGTAAATATCTATTTATATTAATGGAAAAATGAATGGATGGGTGAGTTGTCATCATCTCTCTCCCTTGATCCAAAGGTCTTTATTGGGCCACCAGGAACCCAGGTTACATGGTAGATACTCTCCATTCCAGTGCAAAACATTTATTATGGGCCAACTGTATACTAGGAACTATGCTACATCCTAGGGACTCAGGTGAGACCCGTTTCCTGCCATCATCTAGGATGTAGTCAAGAGGAAACACCATGACATGAGCCCTCAGGATAAAGTAAGTAAGCCTCTGTGTGTGAGGAAGCTGCCGGAAGCATAGCCTGGGGTCATAGTGCAAACTGAGTCACGTGTCGGGGGCGTGATCACAAAGCCCAGTGGGACTTGGCAAACATGGACAGAGGTTAGGGAAGGCATGAAAAATGCTCATGTCAGTTATTGATAGGGTCATTGATCAAGACAGTCCTAGTTTGCACTCGTTTCCTGGTGTAATTATAATAAGGCCCACTTCCATTTCCAAAAGTGCCCTAATTTGGATGATAAATTATACAGTCACTCCAGTTATTGAAAATTTCTGGGAGCTGCTGACGTGTTCAGGAGCGTGGCGGTTGGTAGTAACCGGCTAGAGGTTTCTTCCAGTGAAATCCAGAGCTCTGCTGCTGGGCCAGGATGGACCGATGGAGAAATTGTATGTAAATACACCGTAGGATCTGAGAATCCTACTTCTGCACCTGGAGCTCATTGATTCTATAAAAGGCCTGTGTTTGGTGGTACTCTTACACTATGTGATATGGATGTTTGTTCTTAATTTCCTAAAAGGCTGAGAGAGAGGGTAAGCATATTATTGGTATTAGGTCAGTGGCCAGTGGAGATCAGTCAGTTGTAAGCATTCACTGGCCACCTGCAGGTAAGGATGCCTACAAATAAAGGCAATTAGAAAAACTCCTTATAATGTATCACCCAGCTGGAAACTAATGAGTGATGGAGACCCAGTGAAGAAGAGAGAGAACCTAATTAGGCTAAATGGGAATTCCTTTTGGAACAGGAACAGTGCAGCTGGCATGGTTCAGTGGTTGAGCATTGACCTATGAACCAGGAGGTCATGTTTGATTCGAGGTCAAGGCACATGCCCAGTTTGCAGGCTCGATCCCCAGTGTAGGTCATGCAGGAGGCAGTCGATCAATCCTTCTCTCTCATCATTGATGTTTCTATCTCTCTCCCCTTCTCCCTTTCTCTCTCTGAAATAAGTAAAAATTTATTTTAAAAATAATGGAGAACTGATTTTCCCCCAGCAACATTTGAAACTAGATAAATTCATTTATCTTTTTATAGCAGAATCATATCTTTTTTTTTTTTACCAAAATTATGTGTCAATATTTTCTTTGTAAAAAGGAAAAAGTCTTTCTCTCATCTCTAATAAACACAATTTAAGCAATATTTAAAGAGTAAAATCAATAAAGAAACCTGGACAGAGATTTATATCTCATAACTTAAAATAAATTTGCAGAGAGGCTGCAGATGCTAAAGAACTATTATGTATTGATGAATCAGTCTAGACTTCTCCTCCCAGGTTTTCTCCTCTCCTTCTTATTGATATAATTATCAACAATGAGTCACAGAATTATTAGTATTCTTAAGACATTAGAGCAAGCATGTCAAACTCGTGGCCCACAGACCACATGCCTTATTTATTTGGTTTGTATTAGCCTTTGAGTTTGACATGCTTGCATTAGAGGGTGGTGGTGAAGAATATATATTTTCCCATGATTTTGGAACCCAATGGATGCCTGTCTATTCTTCCATTCATCCATTATCCATTCATTCATCATCCATCCATCTATTCACCCATTATTCATCCATCTATCCATCCATTCATCCATCTATCTATTCATCTGCTCATCATCCACCTGTCATTCATCCACACATCCACTCACCTATCTATCCATCTATCCACCTATCCACCTATCCATCCATCTACTCATCATCCATCCACACATCCACTCACCCATCAATCCATCCATCCATTTGTCTATTTATCCCCTGAGACACTATCTAGTGTGACAGACAGGCCTAGCTTTGAGTTTTGGCTCAGCTACTTGGGAGCAATATGACCTTGGAGAAGTTACCTAACATTTAGAAGATTCCATTTATTCATCTGCAAAATAGGTATGACAATAGCACCTACCTCATAGAATTGTCGTGAAAGTTAAATAATTACTTAATATATGGTATTATAGTAATAAACAATTCACTTGTTTATTGTTAGAAAATATTAAACGTTTACTATCTGTACTATGATTTTTGTTTTTTATTCCAAAGACAGATCAACCACAATTCCTGCCTTTAGGGGCTCAAGTTATAGCCAGTGTGTCTAATGTTTACATTGATGTATAAAATTAGAATTTACTTTATGCTGAAATGAAGATTTCAGTGGTTGAGCATTGACCTATGAATCAGGAGGTCATGGTTTGAATTAGGTGTTAAAAGAGTCCTGAGCAAGAACAATGACTCCATATGATCCAGAAGAGACAGGAACTGAGTAAGTTTTCACTGAGGAGAAGATTAGTTAGCAAAGGTGTAGATAGGCTATTAGTATAACCTATTTTAAATTTCAAATTAACTTGATTCAGTCCTTTAAAATAAATTTGCTGAAGAGCAGGACTGAATCTTGTATAAGATAGGTACTTCTATTATATACATTCATTGATTGTTTTCAACAAAGATTTGTGGGCTCTCTAATACATATTCAGATGGAAAAATTTAGAGATAAGTAGGATGTGATTCTTACCCTGCAGGAGCTCCTATCTGGGAGAATGGAGGAACAAATACAGATTTATAATATTATAGCAAAATGTGGTAAATGTCAGGATATGCAGAAGGGGGTAAAATGGAGGGCTAAAGAGTTAGCCAGGCAGAAAGCTATGGATAGGGCATGGTGAAGCAGCATGAGCAGGGGAATAAAGGTCAGAAAGAGGGAGAACTCAACTGCGTTGGTGTTAGCTGCATAGTAAGTGGGGGTCAGTAAGTGGGGTAGAGGTCTGAACTCTAAGGATATTTTCAGGACCTTGGATTTTATTCAAAGGTAAAAGGACTCATTGAGGAGTTTTACCAGGAGTAATATGGTCTAGTGCCATGGTCAGCAAACTGTGGCTCTCAAGCCACATGTGGCTCTTTGGCTCCTTGAGGGTGGCTCTTCCACAAAATACCACAGCCTGGGCGAGTCTATTTTGAAGAAGTGGCATTAGAAAAAGTTTAAGTTTAAAAATTTGGCTCTCAAAATAAATTTCGAACATTGTACTGTTGATATTTGGCTCTGTTAGCTAATGAGTTTGCTGACCACTGGTCTAGTGTAAGTTTTGAGAAGACCAGTCTGGCTGCAGTAGTGGGGATAGATAAGCAGCAGGTCAAGATAAAAGATGAGAGGAGATAAGCCTGATGGTGTGGGTCAGTGGTTGAGCTTCGACCTGTGAACCAGGAGGTCATGGTTCAATTCCTGGTCAGGGCACATGCCCAGATTTCAAGCTTCATCCCCAGTAGGGGGTGTGCAGGAGGTAGCCAATGAATGACTCTCTCATCATTGATGTTTCTATCTCTTTCCCTCTCCCTTCCTCTCTGAAATCAATTAAAAAATATATATTTTTTCAAAAGAGAGATCAAAGACATTAATAGGAGTACAAATTGGTTGTTACAGACTAGTTGTGGGAATGTAAAAGTACAGCATAGGGAATATATATAGTCAGTAATATTCTAGTAACTATATATGGTGCCATATGGGCATGAGATTTATCAGGATAATCCCTTAGTAGATACAGTCTAATCACTGGTTTGTACACCTGAAACTAATCTATAATAATAAAAGCATAATATGCTAATTAGATCAGATGTCCTTCTGAAAGAAGCCAGGGCTGCGAGGGCCAAGGCAAGCCACCGAAGCTACAAGGGCAAAGCCCCTTGCACAAATTTCATGCACTGGGCCTCTAGTATAATAATAAATGTCAACTGTAATTGAAAAATAAAAATGATTTAAAAATGGGAAAGAAAACCATCTCAGTAGGAGTCAAGGTGAAAGATGGCCAGGACCACATCCAGGGCAGCAGGGGGAGAGTCTGAAAGAAATGAGCAGATTTCTAAAAGATTGAGCATCTAAAATCAGTTTCTAAACACCCTCCTCCCTCCCCATAACATCTCATTATGGAGCTGCCTCTGCAGTCAGGCCTAGGGCTAGACCTCAAGGGCCGCCTTCTACTCACCCCCAGGCTGGGTGATTCTGTTCCCAAGGTTCCCCTCACTGAACGCTACGGGTCTGCACTTGCCGACAATCCTATCCCTTCACAGATTTCAGTTCCCGGAGGACAGACGCCCTGTACTGCACAACGCTGAACCACCAAGCTCCAGCTTTCGCTGTTTCTGAGCACACGCCGAGGTTATTTCATCCTCCCAGCCTAAGCTGCCATATTTCTCTGGGAGTGAGCAGCGTGCATGCGGCTTGCAGCTCGGTGCCTGCGTTCTCCCGGAAAGCACAAGCACAGCAAAGGCCCTTCAATAATTTAGACCCGTCCTAAATTTTTCCAGCTGTCTCCCTGCTTGCAGCCCTCCAAGGCACACAAAGAGCAGTCCCTAGCACTCTTAAGATGTTCATATTTCTAGAAGCTCTGGGAGAAGAAAAGAAAAACCCACTAATGTGCCTTCTTTAAACATTTCCACTGTCATATTTTTCCCCTCACACCCAACGATGGCAGGTAATTGTCACAATTTTTAGAGAAAAATGACTCCGAGTGGAAAGATCGTGCATTTTTGCCACTGTTGCACTGAATTATAGCATGTTAGCGCTGAAGTTTGGATGTAGAAACAGCCTGCTTGGGAGAGGGGGGATTCTGCGCATGTGTGCTGGAACTCTCACCTCCATCCATGGCAGCCATTGCTAATCCATCACCGTGGTCTGCCTGGGAGCCCAGGTGCAACCCACATCCCTGTCACGATAGTGCTTAAGTGACTGACGATGGATCAGGGTTGGCACGCAAAATGAAACTCATTTGTCATCCCTGATCTGGGCCCAGCTGTGTGCACAGTGGAACACCTACATGGTGGAAATGACACAGGGCCGCCCATCAGTAGGTTTTGTCGCTCACAAAGACCTGCCTCCCAGTTCTTTCCTCCCAGATGGGTGGAATGAAGGTCCTTCTGCTACTGACTCGGAATCTTCCTCTTCTGGGTCTCCATGCTGCTCTGTCCTCTGGAATCTGTATGTCTCTTTGTGTTTGAACCTCGAGCTACTGTCTGTCTCTGACCACATCGGTGTCACAGTGTGTCTCAGTTTTCCCATGGAGCAGCTTTGAGCCACAGGTGTTCTCTCGACCTCTCCATATGTAAGTTGGGAGCTGTAGTTTCTGCTTTGCACCAGAGAATTTTCTGAGTGTTGTTGCTAACTATAAGAAAGAGAGGGTGGGACACACAGAACCAAGGAAAGATAAAGAATTGTGATCATGGGGGAGAGAGGTTTTCCTGAGACAACAGAAATGTTGGAGCACATCTGTGCATAAATCACCACCATTTAATTAACCTCAGGAGGAATTTCCATTGTGGAGGTGGAAAAAGGACCCATGGGAAGGATGAGTGGGAGTTCATTGCTGAGAGGCCGGTGGAGCTAACATCAATGTGTTTGCTCCTTAAAAAAAAAAAAAAGTTTTTTGTTAAATATATATATTTAGAGAGAGGAAAGAAGAAGGATCAAGAGATGGAAACATCAATGAGGGAGGATCAATGATTGGCTGCCTCCTGCATGCCCCCTGCCTGGAAATCAAACCAGGGACCTCTTGGTTCATGGGTCAACCACTGAGCAACACCAGCTTGGCTATTTGCCCTTTTTTATTTTGGTTTGTTGGATGGGGGTAGGACAGTACCCTCTTCTGGTTTCACTCAGCTTCTAGGAAACCTTCCCTTAGAAGGATGTGGCAAGATCTGCGAGTTTAAGGGTCTCTCATAGCATCACCCCGCTCCATGAGGAGGGCTTCTGGGTCCTGCCTGCTTCCACGCTTGTAACTAGTTCACGGGCCCAAGAGCGATTCTATGTAAGAAGCACAGGCTTCTTCTCCCAGCTACCACGTGGTTCCCAAGCCCAGCTCCTGCCCTCCTCTTCAGACAATGAGCTGACTTTTCCAGCAGGGGAGTTTACCCAAAGGCAGATTGGAACAACGGCAATACCTGTCACCTAATCCAGTGGGGACACTTACTTCTAAATCAGAGGAATCTTTGAGTTGAGGCATGTGGTGAAGATGCTTCCCAGCGTGGGCTTGCTGGTCCCACCAGATCACCACACCCTTCTGGATTTTCCTTTTGTCTCTCCCTCCTGGAGCCTTCCTGGGTCCCTGTGCCCAGGGTTTCCTTCCCAAGGCAGGGAATCAGTGGTATGATTCTGTAGCATAGTTCTCAGACCGGGTTGCACATCGGAGTCACAGGGGAGTTAAAATATACCGATCTATAAGTCCCAGCCCTGAAGATCCTGAGTGAGTTGGTATTGAGTGTGGCCTGACATGTAGGGTTTTTAAAATAAATCTTCCCCGTGGTCTTCATATGTAGCTTCAAAACCACTGCTCCCTGGTTCCCATCAGTATCCTCCTATGGATTTATTTTATAATTCCTACCAAAATGGGAGCTCTAAGTGTCCCTTTACCACTGTATCATCTGTCCATTCAGGCGTGCGGTGCAATTATCCCTGCAATTGCTAACAAGCAGGAAGCAGGTGGTGCAGCCAGTTACCAGGCGATTTCAAGCGTTGGGAACATCTGTACTTCCCGCTACAGTTGCCACACTGAGGGCGCTCTGAGGGCGGGAGGCAGGCCACTCTCAGGGAGTTGAGGTTGTATGTATCATCAAAAGAGTAGGAAACATACCTAGCTGCCAAGTGCATCCTTCTCCTTTTCTAACACGAAGTATCTTTTGTTGCACGGAGGACCAGGCAATTATGCAGCTGCAAAGGCTCACCTGCAGGAGAGAGCACAGAGCCCGAGTGACAGCTGCTCCACTTCAGATGGCAAATGGCAAGTGGGCGTGTGTGCACGTGCACCTGTGCTCAGACTTGAACCACACCTTGATGACCACATTGACTGTAAGGTACTTAACTTCTCTCCAAGCCTGTGCTTCTTCCTGGGTTGAATCAAACTCACCTAACAAAATCATTTTGAAGATTAAAGTAAATTATGAATTGAGAGTTTATTGAACATATTCGTTCTAGAGCTTTTACGAGTCTGCAGGGAAACATAAAAACCTGTTTAGAAAAATTAGGAAGAACATGAATGGGCATTTGGTTGGAGAAAAGTCGGTGGCCAGTAAACAAAGGGAAATATAGCATCACTAGCACTCCAACCATTTCAATTAAGATGAGAACGCTAGCCTTTTACCTTAATAAATTGCCTGTAACTTATTTTGCTAAGAGAAAGTTTCTGTCACACTAATGGGAGGATAAATTGAGTTAGTCTTTTTAGAAAGCACTTTGGCAATATAAAAAAACCTTCAAAAGTTCTGTTTCTTTAAGCCAGAAATTGTACTTCTCTAATTTATCTTAAGGAACTAAATAGGATTGTTTATAGATGTTGACCTCAATGTCTTTTTTAATAGTGAGAAATGGAAATAATAAAATTATCCCCCAATATTTGAATGGTTAAGTAAATTATAATGCATTTTCAAAGTATAATCAGATCCCTACAAGATTAAATTTATAAAGATTATCTACTGACATAGGAAAGTTCTCTGGATGAGAGAAAAAGCAAGATAAAATTTATTTTCAATATTGTAATTAAAACAAAGATGATACTTTATTTATTGAAGTGCTTTTATTTTTCTAGTATCTGCCATTGGCTTAAATAATAACGACCTATAAGCTCATATAATAGAAGATATTAAAAAAACATGTCAGGCTTCTGAATTGGTTGACTTAGCAGTTCACTATTTTGGTCCAGGATAGAGACTTGATTAGTAATATCTAGAGAAAAAAAGAGATGACATCCCTCTCTCCTCTCCGTCCTCTCCTCTCTCCTCTCCCCTCTCCCCTTTCCCCCTCTTTGGTTGAGTGAAGAAATTTTTCTATCTTACCTGCAGAATTCCCATCACACTGTATGGTCCTGAATTGAGTAGTGCTCATTCTTGAACTAACCCTGATCTCAGGGGGGTGGGCTCCCTGAGGCTCATGGAGGAGGAAGAGAGGAAAATGCTCAAATGGACGCTGGGTAGGCAACCAATTATGTTTATTACAAGTATGCATCAGTCCACAGAGATACTTACTTTCACTGATATGACCTTCCAGTTGATATGACCACCAGGAGCAAGTTTGATGGAAAGTACTCTAGGACATGGAGGAAGTTTTAAGTCCTAGACTTTGTATTAAGATTTCATCTCAAGTCTGATTCCAAATGGAACCCGTGGAGAGCACAGGGGAGAGAGAATCCAAACAGAAAATAAGCTAGTTAGGATGTGACCCCTGATAACAAGCCTTCTGAGATGGGGACAGAGGCCGCACTGCCGGGCTGGCTTGTCCCACCATTCTATGTGATATGCTTGTCATGGACTAAGGCTTATAATGGTAATGGGAATTGGGGTGAAACTGTGAGAAGTAGGAGGCATCAAGAAGGAACAGGCTTCTTGTGTGGCTTCTATGAGCCTCAGTTAAAATGCACCTGGTGAACAGGCTGGAGGTATCCAAGGGCTTGTTTCCACAGTGTCATAAAAAGAATGATTTCAGTAAAATCGCTGAAGATCCTGCAAAGCAGGTTGCGCTCTGAATTCTTTTCACTGCTCCAGGATCCCAAAGGCCCCAGAAACACAAAGAGGGGTCCAAAGTGCATGCATTCATTGTTATATTCAATAAGAGTTAAACCACGTAATAATAGTGTTAGCTGACTATACTCATTTCTGTGGGTTGCTATAACAAGGTACCGTAGGTGGGATGGCTGAAAACAACAGAAATGTTTTGTCTCACAGTCCTGGAGAGTGGAAGTTCAAAATCAGGGTGTCCGGAGGGCAATACTGTTTATCTCTCAGGCTCTAAGGGAGGCCCTGGCCTCTGGTCTTTACTGCCAGTCATTGGCATTCATTGGCTTAACTCCAGTCTCTCCTCTTCTTTCCTATGGTGTTCTCCCTGTGTCTCTACATCATCTTCCCCCTGGGCATGTTTGTGTCTAGGTCCCAATTTCTCTTTCTTATAAGAACATCAGTTGTATTAGATTAGAGCTCACCCTAATGGCTTTGTAACTTGATCACATCAGCAAAGACTCTATTTCTAAATAAATCCACATTCACAGACATCAGGGATTAGGGCTTCAGCATATCTTTTGGGGGAGACGAGTCAGCCCATAACACTAATAATGTTATGTGCAGATACTGTCCGAAGTGCTTTGAATATATTTACCAATATAAGTCTCACAGAAGCTCTATGAAACAATTGCTATTATTTCCTACTTTATAGGTGAGAAGACTCCTCCTTGGAGATGTTTATTCACCAGTGCAAGGCCACACAATTAGTGTGGAATTTAAACCTAGGTGGTCTTGTTTCAAAGCCTGCTAATCATAGCAACTGCACCATACTGCCTCTTGATCTGTGTTCTGTATTACCCCCTTCCTTGCTGTGTGATATGTGCTATGAATGAGACCTAGGAAAGCAGTCAACACAAATTAAGTAGTCAATGTCTGTTAAAAAAGAAGGCAGAGAGAAGATAAAAGGATGAAGGAAAGAAAGATAAATTTGTGATGATTCATTTATTTAATTATTCACCTGGAAAATACTTACGGGATAGCTACTAGACATAGGGATGCAGAAGTGCATTGGAAAAATTATTCACCAAAGGGTGAATGCAATAAATTAAAATACATTGTAGAAGAGAATCTCTGTTGACCCATCTTCTCTGTGCTAGAACTTGAGGGGTTCTCAAATGACATGATTCAATGATGTCATTGACCATGCCAGTGAGGAGGGAATCATAACAGTCTGAGAAAGTAACATTATATGGGGTTTTGGTTCCCAAACTCAAAATTTAAAATCTAGTAAGGTGGGCTGGGTCATATAGATGAGGGGACAGCAACTTCTCCAGTCAATGAAAAGATGTGGTCTTTGTCACAAGTACACAACTCTGTCAAGGTAGTACAAAAGCATCTATAGATAATATATAAATGAATGGGCAAAACTGTTTTTCCCCCCTCTCATGTAAAGAGAGTTTAGCAACCATACCTGCTCCAGCAAAATTCTATATCCCTTTAAGCTTAGACCAGAGTTTCAGAACATGCCACACTGCAAGGAGGTGAAGCTCCCCTCCAGCCCTGAAAGACAGGGAGTTGGAGAGACAGAGAGAAAAGAGAGCATGGGCAGCAAAGCCTGGAACTGCTTGCCTATCTTCCTAAATCTGGAGCCATGGGAGGGGAAAGGAAGGGGAAGAGAAAATGGGGAGTGAGGAAGGGGTGGGGGGGGGGAGAAGGGCAGGAGGGGAGAGGAGAGGGAAGGAGAGAGAAGGGGCTGGGTCCCTCACATTCTGAGCCACCCTGAAGAGATGGAGAAAGAGGAGAAGGAACCTGGGTCATCTACCCTGGCCTGTTCACCCATTTGACAGAACTACCTTTAGAATACCAGTTCAATTTGTGTCTTGGGATTTAATTCACTAGCTTAGCACCCCTCCAACTAAGGAGATGAAGATATTTCTCCTATATCCTGACTTACCCTGAAAGAGCTGGAGTGGAGGGGCCGGTGAGGTGGGGACCAAAGAGGGATGAGCAACCCCTCTTAGAGATCAAGACATGCATTGTCTCATTTTATGCTTATATCACCCCAGGAAGGTACATATTCTTGCTCCTGTTTTACAGATTAGCATACCAAGACTCCTGAGAACCTAGGTCATTGGCTACTTACTAACTGACCTATCTGATATATTCATTGCCTCCAAAGCATATGCCCCCTTTACAGGGCCGCAAGCCTCTGAATAAGCAAGCAGGCAGCCCGCTTGCTGTTGAAATGCTACAGCCAGTGGGAGAGGCTAACTCTACCTTTCCCCTGTGGTGTTCAAAGCCATGCTGGCTCTCAGCAAATCTGCCCCCCACCGTTTCTTCTTTAGAGGATCCAGCTACTGAGGGACGAGGCCAGTGCTAGAGCCAACACTCCCTAACCCAGGAGGGGTCCGAGGTGCTAAAGAAAAGAGAAGTAGGTCACCCTCTTGGCTGAGTCTCCAGATCTGCTTTAAAGGTAACTGTGCTTATAGGTTACACATTTCTATGCTTGATGCAAGGAGTTGTACTCAGTAGCTGGAGCTCAGGTTTGGGACTGGCGATCTTTCAGAAATCTACACAGGATTTTTAGAACCTTTTCAGGGGTCCTCAAACTTTTTAAAGTGGGGGCCAGATCACGGTCCCTCAGAGAGCTGGAGGGCCGGACTATATGAACTACTAATTCCTACTGTAACACCTTGGCTGCGCTCACTGCCCAAAAAACCTGGCGGGCAGGATCAGACTCCCCTGGGGGCTGCATGTGGCCCGCGGGCCGTAGTTTGAAGACCCCTGCTAAGTCCTCACAAGGAGCTGGGAACAGAATGAAAATATGGACAGAATGGAGAAGGTCAGAAGGTCAGAGAAGTGATCCAATGATATCTTTGGGGTCCTTTCATAATGGAGAAGAGTGGGAAGCAGGATGGGAGGGGGGGTGGCGGGGGAGGAGAGGGGATTCTGATGCTGCTTGCGTTTGCCAACACATGTCCATTCTCTCTTCTTCCTGTATCAGCTCTCTGTCCTATGCTCTGTCCAGAAATGAGCACACAAGCCAGGCCTGGCTAACCCCTAAAGTGTCTGTGGCTGGAGCGATTGGTTCAGGCTTGAACACCTGACTTTAATAGACTCGGTCAGCATGAATTTTAGAACTTTAGCAGGAATAATTTGGAAATCATAGCTCTTTTTTTCCCCTGCAGGGATTATTACACATAAAAATAATTTCAGCCTGGAGGTGCAAGAATCTTCATGTGAGAAGGACTTATTTAAGGATGAAGCCGACCCAGCAGGAAATAAGACCAAGAGTGTGGGAGATCTCTCTCTCTCTCTCTCTCTCTCTCTCTCTCTCTCTCTCGCTCTCGCTCTCTCTTTCTCTTTCTCTCACCTTCTTCATAATTATACTTTAAAGTCCCAATAACAAATATCCTATATAATAAAAGCCTAATATGCTAAGTGTCTGGTTGTCTATTCAACCAATCAAAGCGTAATATGCTAAGGATACACTAAGGCAGCTCAACCAGTCCCTCTGACATGCATTGACCTCTAGGGGCAGATGCTTAATGCAGAAGCTGCCTTCTGGTGGTCAGTGCGCTTCCACTGGGAGTGCTGCTCAGCCAGAAGCCATTCTCACAGCTGGCAAGCGCAGCAGCAGTGGCAGAAGCCTCTCCCACCTCCACAGCAGCACTAAGGATGTCAGTTGGACATCCCCAAGGGCTCCCGGACTGTAAGAGGGCACAGGCCGAGCTGAGTGATCTCCCCAATCCCTGCCCAGTGCATGAATTTTATGTACCAAGCCTCTCGTAGAAATATATTTTTAAATACAACAAAAATCATAGACCTCTTCCTTATTTCCCCTCTTCTTTTACCTATCTCGCTCTTACTCCTTCCCACCTGCAATTACTTTCTTGAACTTCTGTTGTGTGGATGAATGTACTACAACAAGCCTCTGCAGCCAGACAGCCTGGATTTGAACCCCATCTCCATCAATCCTTCATTCTGTGACTTTAGAGAACTTATCAAATCTTGCTGGCCTCAGCCTTTTCATAGGATGCATTGTAAGCATCATACAGTGTCTAGATGTTTTTGTTACAAAGCTGTACAAAGAGTAAGGTGGAAGCTCGCCTTCTAGTCATGCATGATCTAGGAGAGGACATGAAATTGCACTGTGGATGTTTTTGTCTGTAAATGCTGTGTAAAAGCATCAGGAGAACAAGCATGCATTTTTCACTCATGTGTGTAGTAGATTGTCTGGGATTTGGTTGATCCAGGTTAGGCTGGGCCTGGTTTTGTGCTGCAGTTTGGGTGCAGATCTGTTCCATGTGCTTTTCATCCTTTTTGGACCAAAATTCCTCAGGATATTCTCCTTCTGGCAAAAGGTAGACAGGCTCAGCTATTCCAGTACATTTAAAGCCTTTCCTTGTATCATATTATCTAACAATTCCATTAGCCAATGCAAGGCACAGGTCAAAATTCAAAGCCAAGTACTCCTGTCCATGCCAAGAGTGCTGATCTATAATATTACCCACAGGGGAATAAAGGTTTTCTGCTGTTAATTCAACCTACATCGTGTTTATTTAATACCAAGTAGAAAGTCAGGGATGTGATAGGAAAGATATAGATAGAAAGTGCCAAAATAGCTCAAAAGTAGAAGAACTTACTTCTAAGTGGTTGAAAACTCAAGGGAAACATTGTGGGAAAGCAAGTGATTGGGAGTAATCTTGCACACTGGGTTGGGAAAGAGAAGGAAAATCCAAGCTGAGAGGATAGAATAGGAAAAGGCATGAAGCAGAGGTACGTCCAAAAATAGAGAGAAGTTTAAGTTGGCCATGTTTGAGGGAGGGACATTATGCTTACCAAGGAAAGTTGGGGCTAGGGGCCCATATCATTTATGGACTGAACAAAGCCTATAAGCTTGGAGAGACCAGTACCCAAAAGCAAGTGACCATCGATAACTTTCACCAGTGGGAGAAAACTTGATTGATGCTCCATACTGGCCAAACCCAGCAAGTGGCAAGGTGGTGGTTCCTTGAGACAGAGTCAGGTCGAGTCTAGCTCTCGGCTGGGCTGGCAACAGCATCAACCATCTGGGCATATAGCAGTGAGGGTACAGGTCAACAGGCTCAGAAAGAAACAGTGATGAAGAAATCAATTTAACCCTGGCCGGTTTGGCTCAGTGTATAGAACACTGGCCTGCAGACTGAAGGGTCCCAGGTTCAATTCCAGTCAAGGGCACATGCCTGGGTTTCAGGCTCAATCACCAGCAAAGGGCATGCAGGAGGCGGCTGATCAGTGATTCTCTCTCATCATTGATGTTACCATCTCTCTCTTCTTCTCCATTCCTCTCTGAAATCAATTAAAATATACTTTAAAAAATCATTTTACCTGGCCAGAAGTGGCTGGTATCTTTCTCAGTTTAAAAAAAGACCTAGTCAAAATAGTCTATGGATTTAATAGGCAGAGGAAAGACAAAGGGATTTAGAGTTGAATCTTGAGGTTAAGTCCCCAGTCCATCATATATTGATTAGGAGACCTTGGATATAGTATCTCATCTTTTAGAGTTCTTGTTTCTAAATCGGGGCTTGATCAGACCTAGGGCTGCCATAAAAAGCAAATGTGATCTATGTGATATAGAGAAACAAAGATAATAAGATTATATTAACTAATTTAACATTGGTTAATATACTCTTATTAACCAAATGCAACCCCAATAAATTTAATGGAAATTAGAAAAGAAAGAAAGGAGCTTGAGGGGATTGCTGCTAACAGCAGCTGAAGCGTCAATAAAGTGAGCACAGGAAAAGGAGAGAAAGTTGGGCCAAATTGGGGAGGTTTGCTCAGAATCTGCTCCAGTTTTTTCCTTCTGTGTTTTTCTATGTTGGACAGTTTGGGGATCTAAAAACAACCTTCTCAGTTGAACGTACAGTGTTTGATGTAAGATTTTGCCAGCCAGACTCAAGGGAGACTTGGATTCCAAAGTAATATTGTGTGGGAAGAGGCGGCACACAGGGAGCGTCGGTATTGCCAGTGTCAGGACCTCTCTGGCTCCTGGAAAGTCAGCCTTCCTGACCCCCATGTCACTGTCCAGGTGAATTGTTCTGGGCCCAACAGCAGCGGTCCTGAGCTCCTGAGTCTGGCCTGTGGCTACATGATGTGGTCCTGGAAGCAGCTGGGACACTGGCTTAGATTCCCTCACAGCCATGTTGGTGCAGAGCTTCCCTTGATGAGCCAGTCAGTTGTGGGGGAGCCGCACCTACACATTCCCTCCCTAAGACTCACTTCTGCAGGCCTTCTAATGATTGTATAAGCACGTGGTTCCCTTCCTCAAATAGAAACTACAGCCTGGCTGGTGCGGCTCGGTGGTTGAACATTGCCCTATGAACCAGGAGGTCGTTGTTCAGTTCCCTGTCTGGGCACATGCTCAGGTTGCAGGTTCAAGGGGGTGTGGAGGAGGCAGCCGATCAATGATTTTCTCACATCTTGGATGTTTCTATCTCTTTCCCCCTCTCCATTCCTCTCTGAAATCAATCAAAATATATTTAAAGAAAAAAAACAACTACAGCAGCATGTTTGTTATCTATAGCTAAGCCCTGACTGTCCCGCTGACCCAGGGGTGGCTGCAAGTCTAAAGGCACCAAAAGTCAGTCCTCCTCTGACCTTCCCAGGCAACTGGATACCTCCCTTTGGATCAGCTGCCATTTTACCTGTTGTTTTCCTTTTCCCAATCCATCCTAAATACTAGGGTCTCTTCTTCAAAGCAAATGGTAAGTCACATACCTTGGGATTCCCAGTTTTAAAGTGGTGGAGAGAGAGAGTGCTTTTTCTTCCTCCTCTTGTAAATTACCCTCAAAGCAACAAAGGTTATGTGAAAAGAAATGAAAGCTAAATCTCTGATGAAACCAGGGGACATCCGGGATCCTGACCCACGATAGAGAGGGAAGAGCTGCCAAATGCAGTGAAGCTCAAACAAGGTGAGGGAAGGTGCCGAGAAAGGATGCTCACAGCTGCAGATCCCAGGAGAAGCACAGGGCACATTCAAAGGGCAAACCCAGAGAGCCTTTTTTTTGGGGGGGGGGGGGAGAAGGGGGGTAAGGGGAACAGGGATGTGAATTGATGGCAGGAGCTTCCCTGACCCAGTTTGCCTGAAGGAAAAGCAGAGCAGATGGGACTAACTGAGGATTTCATGCAGATAAATCATCATTTCAGGAAGTAGTCTGCAGGGGAGGCAGTTTTGCCTGAGCAAGCAGAAGCTAGAATGACATTTGCTGGGTGTGGAAGGGTGGGGTTAAAACCCCAATGGATAAGGTCAAGAACTAATGGGAGGCGAGCAAGTGCAATATGAATTTTGCCAGAAAGAGGAGCGTGGGAGCTGTAGGAAGGTGGGGTTGAGGACTGTGGTGGTTAATTCTATGTGCCAATTTGACTGGGTCACGGGGTGCCTGGTTCTCTGATTAAACGTTATTTCGGGGTATGTCTGTGCTTGTGTTTCTGGATGAGGTTAGCCTTTGAATTCATAGACTGAGTAATGCAGATGATCTCATCAGTTGAGGGCCTGAATAAAACAAAAAGGTGGAGGCAGGGAGGACTTGCTTTCTCAGCCTTACTGTGTGAGCGGAGACCCTGGTCTTTTCCTGCCCCTGGACTGGGACCTCTATCACCAGTGACCCAGTTCTCAGGCCTTCACACTTGGACTAGAACTCACACTGCTGGTTCTCCTAGCCCTCGGGCCTTTGGGGTCGGATTAGAATAATAACACCTGCTTTCCCTGCTGGCAGGGTCTCCAGTTGCAGATGGCAGATTGTGGGACTTCTCAGTCTCCCGTATCTGCGTGAGCCAGTGGGTCATAATCCCTTGATATATAAATCTGTTTTTCTGGAGCACTCTGACTAATGTAAGGAGCATCGGCAAGTGAGAGAGACTGGTAAAATAGGAGAAAGAGGAGGCACATGTGGAAGCAATATTTGCATAGAGGTGAGACTGCATGGGATCCATTAGACTTCTAATAGGAGCATGTGTAATTCATCCCTGGCAACAGATGGGAACACAGTATCTGGGAGTGAATCTGGCGGGTTCATGCATGTGGCAGAGGGAGCATGCTGGAGTTCTCTTCTCACTGCTTCTATTTTTTTTCAAAGTAACAAAAGGCATTGTTGCCAGCTGAGAATAAAGTGAGGAAGGAGGTGTTGGAGATTTGAGGAGAAAATGCAAAATGATTGCCTAGGACAGAGGCAGAGCTTGGCTGGAGGGAAATTATTATGATTGTCGAAAGTGCCTAAAAGAGCTCCTGTGAATTTGGTGGCCATGGTGTAAATTAAGCCCAGACAAAATGTGTGCTACGTGTGGGTGTCTGCATGTCTTATGAGCACGTTCACTTGTTTAAAGAAGTATTTAACCAAGGTTCTGTTCCACCCCCTTCCTCCAGGTCAGTACCTTAAAGGGAGGAACAAAGCAAGATTTTTGTAAAGGACCATGACATCTGAGCTGCTAGGTAAATGGGGAGAGCAGGATTTGAGGTGGAGGCAGTAAAAGGGTGGTCCCGCAGTATGTCGAAGCTCCTCATTAGATTAAATAATGATTGGTGTTGGGAAAATGGAAAGGCTGGGCTGGAAGGTTCAAAGGAGGTGGGACTTTGGATGCCTGAATCAGCCCAGGAGGGAATGCAATCAGCAGTAATGATAAGATCTATATGTGATTATAAGAATGAGAGACTATTAGGTAGAGAATGAGATCACTACAATACAAGAGACAAAGAAACTTAGAGAAAGGACATAGTATTGGAAGGGTCCTACATAAAGGCATTGAAATAACTAAAAATAGCATTGGAGGGAGTTGCAGTGACCCAGGGGCTAAACTCCTTGAGGAGTGAGGGAGATCGATCAGGTTTCTGTAGACAGCAGCTCCAGGTCCTAAGATGCAGAGGACAGGGGAGGACGGGGTGCAGCTGGGGCTGGGGGGTGGGGTGGAGGGCAGAGACCAGCCAGCTCTGCAAAGCTCTGTAGGAGAGAATTGTCCTTGGTTAGGGCCAGGCTTCATTTAGAGGAGGAAGATGAAGAGATACTTCAGAGATGTCAGACTGTAAGGGATTTTGCTGATAATGGACTATAATTTCCACAGAGTAGAGAAGGAAGTTTTCCAGAACTGAAGCAAGGTAGGTGAGTGGTTAGATGGAAGACTATACTTTGATATGTGGGAGCGAAAATGTAAATCAGTAGAATCCAGAGAGTCTTTGAATTCTGGTGGCTGATTAGCAGGAATATAGGCACAATGAGGTTCATCTCCCGCATTCCCAAAGCGGATTTTGGTGATGTGGATGAAAAAGAGGTCCTGTGGAAAGTAACCTCCAGGGTGATGCGATCATATAATAAATTCCTAACTGGGCAGGTCGAGGAGAGTAGCCATGCCCCAGGCATGGAACTTCTCTAGTAAAGGGTTTATCTTTGCCTTAAACAAGCCCTGCCCATTGTTTCTGTGCATCTAGGTTAATGCAGTTTTGAAATGCGTCCTTTCAAACCCCTCCTTTAAAGCAGGAGCCTAACTTTCTTGTAGTCCAATAATCCCTGCCTTGCTTCCTCCCACCTTCACATAATGTTCCTTCAGTTCCCTCCTTAATCACAAATTCATAAAAGAAACTGCAAAACTGTCATTCTCTGGAGCATATGTGATCTTGCTCCCCAACATATGTCATCATTTTGGCTCAAACAAACTCTTATAGAAAAAATTCTCTAGAGGCCCTAGCCCAGTGATCAGCAAACTCATTAGTCAACAGAGTGGCAAACCGTGGCTTGTGAGCCGACACTGCCCTAGCCGACTGGCTCAGCAGAGAGAGCATCGACCCATGGACTTGAAGGTTCTAGGTTTGATTCTGGTCAAGGGCATATACCTCGGATGCAGGCTGGATCCCTGGCCCTGGCCAGGGCAGGTGCGGAATGCAACCAATCGATGTGTCTCTCTTACATCCATGTATGTGTCTCTCTCTCTGCCTCTCCCCCTCCCTTCCACTCTCTAAAAATCAATGGAAAAATATCCTCAGATGAGGATTAACAACAACAACAAAAATTCTCTACAGGTTTGGACATTTCTTACATGGACATTTAGAAACATGGACAGTGATGAGGTTGACAGGGTCTTTTTTGTGTTTGAGTGAAGGCTGGTTGAAGGTTGGGTACATTTAAAGATCAAGCCAAGCTCTGGAACTTTATCATTTTTTCTATGAAGTCTACTACTGTAAAGCAGATTTTAAAAAACACATTTTATCGCTATGTTTTTAAAAAATCAATGAAATAATCACCTCCGTAAAATTAGTCTACAGTGGACATATAATAGGTCAGGGGACATGTAGAAAAATGACAAAAGGAGTCTAAATGTGAGCTAGTGGAGCTTAGGAAAAAGAAGAGAAAGATAAAAATAAGCCCTTACAAGAAGGAAGAGTTTATTTATGACACATGGCTGAAAACATAATAAGGGATGTGGTAGAAGAGAGATTAATAAAAGTGAAATAATTATAATGGCATGGACAGAGGGTTAAAATGGAGAGCTGTAAAATGTTCACACCAGAAGGATAAAGGTGATACAACACACACTTAATGGATGGTCTAGCTTTTAAAGTTTCTTTTTAACAAAATGATAGAATATGTCTTTTTAAACAGAATAGGACAATAATTAAAACATAGTTCATAAAATGTTTCCAGAAATTATATAAATGCACACACACTTTAAAAGGGACAGGCATTGCTAGGCCAATGTAGTTCAGTGGTTGAGCATTGACTTATAAACCAAGAGGTCAACAATTTGATTCATGGATAGGGCACATGCCTAGGTTTGTGGCTCTGTCCCTAGGGACTGGGGGAGGCATGCAGGAGACAGCTGATAGATGTTCTCTCTCATCAATGTTCTCTCTCCCTCCCTCTCCCATCCTCTCTTTCTAAAATCACTAAGAACATATAAAAATTATTTAGAAAAAAGGGACAGGCATGACCCCTGAGACATATAATAATTAGGCCACCAGGATTCAGAGGTAAAAAATCAAGACTTTAGGCAACCAGGAAAAATACCAAGTCACTTGCGTGGTCTCAGTCTTCTGCCTGGCAATTTTCAAAGGAAGAATGCGTGGAGCGATATGTACAGAATCCATAAGAAAAAAATGTGATAAAATATTTTACATAGATGAATTGCTATTTGTGTGTAAATGCAAAAGGCTGATCTTCTTGGGCCTGTAATGTCCCAGAATGCATTTCCCGAGAACCCAACATGAAGACATACCTCAAGGGTGGACTTCAGGTTGACCCGAGAAATCACAGACACAGGCTTCCCTGTGGGTGTGGAATCCATCCAACTGTTGGAACCACAACTAAAGTTACACCCAGCATGAGGATTGAGCACAGAACCTTGCGAACTTTCTCAGTGTAGACATGACTTAACTACTAAGAACAGTTGGGACAAGAGAGGAAAATGGTGGAAGGCGATGTGTTATGAGCTGCCTTCCTAATCTTTTATAGCTGGAAGTCAAAAGATATTATTTAAAGCTGATACATCCTGTAACAAAAATATATTTTAAAATATAATAATAAACTAAAATTGGGAGAAAATTTTAAACACAAGAAATATCTTTTTTAAAGAAATTTAGAGAGTTTTTAATTTTATTAAGATAATGTTTTGCAACCCAGAAATATAATCCTTGCTATAAATGGAAAATTTGGTCCAAAACGGAGGGTGTAGGGCATGGTTTGTAAAGGCAAATGTTGCAAGGAGCTGATGACCGAAGAGATGGGTTGCTAAGGGCAACAAGACCATAAACGGGCATCGTTTGTTTTCTGGTTGGTTGGGGCTACTGGACTTCCAGTGGGTGGCTGATTCGGTGATCCAGCAAATGGGGTTGTGAGGTGAGAACAATGGGTAAGAGATGGGAAGCATTTATCCAGTCCTAGCTTCAGCCCAGGCCTGCGCAGCAAAAAAAAGGCTGTCTTTGATTGCACAATCTTAGTACAGGGGGGTATTATTTCACCACCAGGCAAGGAGTACAATTTAGCCAATAGTACAATCAGCTGGCTCTGCGGGCAGTTCCGGAGCTGCAAAGAGCAAAGTTATGTTCTGCAAGCAGCTTCGGAGCTCCAGCTGCAGGAATCCAAATATTGGACCACAGATTATGAAATTAAAGTTCTTAATAAATCCTCATAATGAAGAAGAAGAGGATGTGGGAGGAGGAGAAAATATACTTTTGTTATAGTTTGTATTAGGAAGTTGATAGACAATGGCTAGTGAATAGATAATTAAGTATCATATATTGATATCTATAAAGGCAATCGCTAGGGGAAAAAAAAAATCAGACTTTTCAAAATAGCAGCAGAAAAACATGTCCACATATGTTTTTAAATCCTCATCTGAGGACATTTTTTATTGACAGAGAGAGAGAGAGAGAGAGAGAGAGAGAGAGAGAGAGAGAGAGAAACATCGAGAAGAGAAACATCAATTGTTGCCTCATGTTCATGTCCCAACTGGTGATTGAACCCTCAACCCTTTGGTGCACAGGACAAACTTCTAACCAATTGAGCCTACACATTAAAAAAAATAACAATAAAAAAAAAAAAAAAAAGGAAAAGAAAACCAGACTCTTTGATAAAAGATTTAAAATAAATAAAAAATAATATGAAATATAATTGCTTTGGGAGAGACAGTGCTTTTCCTATTCTTTAAGTTTATTTTTTTATTGTTGCTATTACTACTGATGTCCCCTATTTCCCCACCACCACCACTTCCCCACCCCACTCAGTCCCCATTCCCCCACCAGTGTTTCCTATTCTTCATGTTTTTATCCCTGTGGAAAGTTTGTTCTGTTACTCCTGACCTCTCTCTGACTCCTCAGCCTCTCTTCTGCCTGGGAGGTGAAGTGATTTATCTGCCTGATAAGTGTGAAGAATAAACAGATTACAGTCCCCTCAGCTCTTCCTGGCTTCTCCTGGGGAGGGAACCCTGAGGGTTAATGGGTTCTCAGCTGCTCCCAGCATGGATCTTGTCTCTGGGTAGGGCTCCTGGCCGAGCCTGGAAGGTTTGCTTGTGTCTGAGGGCGAGTCTGTTACATTCTAGGGTTCAGTTTTAGAGAATTCGTATAAGCCAGCCTGGTCTTTGTCAATAATGAACACAGTGTTTTGGCTTGATCTTGTCTTTCAGATTACTCGGTACACTGGTGTGGGAGGGGATGATGTTTATTGGACTCTCACGAAAGACCCTATCTACCATGGTTTGGGGTCTCCAGGGCCCAGCTCCAGGAGTAAGTCTGTTTGTAGAGTACATAGAACAGAGTCTGGCATGTAGGAGGTGGGACTTCATAAGCGTTGTTAAATGAGTAAGGGGCTGAATTTGGAACTTGGGAGGAAGATGACAGCCAGCTGGCCTCTGGTGTGGCTGAAAGCAGGACAGGGAGAGGTGGGAACTGGAGAGCAGCTGTGTCCCCACCTGTGCACAGAGGACAAGAGTGACCTAGGTAAGCAGTGGCAGCAGGCACGAGAGACCTCGGGGGCAAGGACCTTGCTTGCTGCTGACTTCCTAGTTTCTTGTTCTAGATCCTTATGGAGCCCAGTGTCAATCACCTGAGGATCCTCCTAGGAAATCCCACCCCCTTTTTGTTTTGCTGCTTAAATTCATTTGAGGTGCATTGTTTTCACTCTCATTTGAAAGGCAACTAAGCCGTGTGATGCCGTGGTCCAGAACAGCTGGAAGATGCTTTCTAAGTTACCAGAAGGTCTGAGAGTTTCGCATCTGGGCAGCCAGCCAACGTGCTCTGTGGGAAGAGCCAGGAAACAGCGACTGGGCTCTCACAGCCACCTGTGGTGGGTGGGTCTGAAGTCTATCCATCATAGGGACCATCAGACTTCGAGAGAGGCCGTAGGCAGCCACATTACCTTTTCCATTTGTTTTTTTTAAATGGAATAGCTAATGTGTACCAGTTAAAATCCCACACTGCCCACCTCATGAATCATCAGCGGAGGGCAGAGCTCCCGAGTGCCGACTAGTTGAGTAGTACATTAATTCCACTTGGTAATTCTCTCCATCTTACCAGCCTCACAGGGGGCATCCGAAACCCAAATAGCAGCCTGCTCCATCCTGACTCGGGTTCTCATTTGCCGGTGCCTTGCTTCCCCAAGAGCCCAGGGTGACTGATGGCAGACCTGGACCTCTGTGGGCTTAAACAAATAGGTGCCGTCCGTGTATATTATGGGACAAAGGTAACCAGGAAGCCAGCAATGGGGTAGGAGGCACATTCCCTTCCACAAGCTGGGAATGAAATGAGCTTTTGCACTGGGGGGTAAATAATGTTAGTTAATAAAAAGATCCAAACCACTGTAGCTTAGCCCCCACACCAGCAACAGAGGCGGAACAAATATTTATTGAATATTGAATGAAGTCTGTTGAACCTCTCGCATTCTCATATTACATGTTTCTCTCTCTGGTAGCATTTAGCACAATAATGTTTTCATTTACTTAAATATTTATTCGATCGATGCCCATCTTCCTAACCAGAGAAGCGAGGGTGCAGGGACCACGCTTAACATTTGCTCACTGTTGTTTCCCAAGTGTTTGTATATTGCTTGATCTCAGTAAATATTTGCTGGATGAATACACGGCATCTTGATTTACAAAGCATGCGCTTGGCAAATGCTGGGCTCGGAAGGCTGAGTGTTTCATTTGGATGGAGGTCTGCTTCGCTGCCTGTGGCCATTTGAATGATCTCTTGGCAAAGCCATGAGATTTCCCTCTTCTCTCCACCGCCGCCCCCCCCCCCCCCCACCAACACCATACTCAGGGACTGGCACCTTAGTGTTTGGCATAGTTCTTGTCTCCTGCCTGGAATGAAAGGGTCCATCTTTATCAGGTCAGGATCTGCCAAAACTAAACATCGCGATTCCAGCTGTCTGTCATTTCAACAAGATTTATGTAGAACCAGAGGGATCCGGTTCCCAGCAGGAATGCTGCACGAACCAGCAGTAGCTGATGCCAGCCGGGGGTGCGCTTGCCTCTGTGGGCCTCACCCTGTGCTGTTGCTCTCTCATGGTAACTGGATCTTCTCCCTGCCCTCTGCGGGGAGGCTGGAGAAGGGAAAGAAGGGCCAGGGGTCTGCGCTCAGGGAGTCGTCACCACCCAGACCCAGCAATGGCACCTGTCTCTTTGGAGGCTCAACTGCAGTTTTTGCTGCAGCAGGATTGGGTCCTCTGCCTTCGTCTTCACCTTTTTTGTCTCTCTCATTCATCACTCCTGACTCACATGCTATGACATATTGAATTTATGCTGTGACAAGCGATCTATATCAGCATGAGAGAGGTTTCTGTCTCGTCAGGGCTCGTCCTGCATCTTGATGAGACCTGATGATCCAGACCCAGGGTGACAGCTGCGCTGTCTGGGCCGAGCACAGAGGACCACAATCAGGGTAGGATAGAGGTCCTGGGGAAAGTCTTAGATACACAAGGAGGGAAACCAAGAAGATTGTGGACTTTCAGGTATTCATGCGTGAAGATACCAGTTGGCACTGACTGGTAGGTGACTTTCATTCTCCAGAGTGGAAAGTCTTTATCAGCCAGTGGAAAGACTTAATTCAAAAGGTTTAGAAAAGAGAAAAAGAAGATTTTATTGACTCAGATTTCTGGGAAGTCGCAGCGGTGAAGGAAAACATCCAGGCATGGCTGGGTGCAGGCATTGGAAATACCGCCAGGAATCAGCCTGACCTCTGGCTCTGCTTTTCTCTGGGAAGATGTCAGCCTCAGGCAGCCTCTCTCCACGGGGTGGGCAGCATGGCTGCTGGCAGGTTGAGGCTGACATCAGAAGGTCCCGGACTTATCAAATAAAAATAGAGAACATCCAGGGAGACTTGCATTTCAGATAGACAACTAATAGATCTTTCAGTAGAAGTTACCATGTGATACTTGGGACATACCTATACTAGAGATGTATTTTATGGCAACCCTATGGTATCATCTTCATATCCAGCAACTTCAGAAGACAGAGCATGACTCCATCTTTCATACAGTTGATCCTTAAAATAGTTCTGATGGCCAGCCTAGCTTGGATACTCATGCTGTGCTTAGTGAGTCCGGTTCATGTAATTAAAGACCCCAGTGGAGAGAGGCAGTGCTGTCATCTTGTGAATATTGTTAAGCACTACTTTGGGCCAGGTCCCTTTCTAGGTATTAGAGATACAGCTGTGGATGAGACAGACTGGTGCTTTGGCTTATTTTGTAGTTGATGGTGAAAGTGGGTAGACAATGAGGAAATATACAAGAACTAAGATAACTCCATGAACTGATCAGCACTATAAAAAAGATAAAATAGGTTACTGTGGTGGGAAGTGTCTGGCACCATTGTGGGTTAAAGTTCTAACTAATATCAATGAATCTGATCTTATTTGGAAATAAGGTCTTTGCCAATGTAATCAAGTTAAGGTGAGGTCATACTATGTTAAAATGGGCTCTATTCCAGGGAGTGGTGTTCTTACAAGGGAAATGTGCACACAGACATGGAGAGGACGGTGTCATATGATGATGGAGGTAGACTAGAGGGATACTCCTACAAGCCAAGGACTGCTGGTAACCACCAGAAGAAGGAGAAGGCATGGGGCAGACTGTCCCGCACAGCCTTCAGAGAGACATGGTCCTGCTGACACTTGGACTTCAGACCTTTAATCCTCAGTACTGAGAGGGAATACATTTCTGTTGTTTTAAGCCATCTACCTGTGGTCATTAATGTTGGCAGCCCCAAGAAACTAATGAGGGCAGAAAGTGGGCCAAGTGGTCAGGGGGGAGATCAGGGAAAGATGAGGAGAGGCAGCTGTGGGAACATCTAGGAGAAGTATTAAGTATATTCCTTGGATCATGCCTGGAGGTGGGGGCTCTGATAAGAGGATGTTGGCTCCTGATTCTTCATTCCATTGGTCTGGATCCCCCCCACCCCCAATTTCTTTCTATCCTGCCTCATTCCTGTCCTTTTCCTTCCCCTCATCCTTTCTATGTCCGTGTCCACATTCCCCTTGTAAGGACACCACTCATGTATGCCTTTGCTCTAAGGTATATATCCTGTTCCCTCATTTTGGGAGAAGTATTGTTCATTATATCTTATTTAATCAAGGAGGTTATTTTGTTGGTTCATTCCATTCCAAACACTGTGACTGAATTAGGAAGCAGCAGGATGAGAGGAGAGATTGTAGGGCAGAGAGCCAGAAAAGGAGCATTAGAATCCCTGTCCTACCATTTAATTATGTAAGACCTTGAGAAATTCACTTCCCCTCTCCACAGTTCCTCAGTTCTGCGTCTAAAAAGCAAGAGACTTTGGTTAAAACTGTGTTGTTTCCAGATCACTTGGAGTACTTAAAAGAAATACAGAACCTGTCTTTCCTTTCCCCACCTCCCAGGTATTTGGTTTCAGTCAGTCAAAGGTGGGCCCTGGGCATTGGGATTTTGTAAAAACCTTCCAAGATAAATCTAATCTATAGCCAAGGTGGGGATCAGTACATCAGATGATCTCTAAGTTTTCATTGCTCTCTAGTCAGCAAGCACTAACTATATAACTGGCATTATATACTAGGATTGGGCTGTATTCAAAACCAAATGTATAGATCTTGTCCACAATATGTTTTTTGTACAAAAACATTAAAGATGAAAATAAAGTTTGGAAATCACAATTTCTGGAGGTGGTTCAGATAAAATGTGTGATTTTCCAGGTGTATAGTCCTTTTCTATGTGTCTTTGGGCAATCCATCCAATATTTCTGGGCTTTTCCCCTCTTCAAAGTGGAAATTATAGACCTTGGGTTAGTGAGAATAATAAGCAGCAGCCACCACACTGGCTTGGGGGATTTTAAATGTGATCATCAGCTGGGTTGTACTGACAAACACTTTAAGACACTGAACAAGCCACATGAGTTATTTAAGAAGCCTTTATGTGCTAACATCCTCTGATGTTGTCCTCGTTTGGGCACTGAGATTATGCACCACACTGGCATCTTGCAGGAGGTAATGTAACCAAACCCAGATTCGGCTGCCTGCCGCAAGGAAAGCCAAACTCATGAGACAGGTGGTGTTGGGAAAGAAAGAGGTTTATTCAAGTGCCAGCCACCCGAGAAGATGGGGGACTGTTGTCCCAAAGGTCATCTTAACATCTTAGTGCAGGCAGGGGTTTAGGGAAAGCAGAAAAAAGAAACCAGGGGGAGCTGTTTGTAAGTTTTCTGCATCTAAGTCAGCACAGTTCATTCTAATGATTATTTCAAAATTGGTCAAGCAGAGGTTTGGTTTTTATGGCTGAGAGTCAGCAAAGGCTCCGGTACCAGAGTATCAGGTTGCTGGAGTCAGCATCCTTCCCTGCAGCTAGTTCCTATAATATGCTCAAAAGGCTGTTAGTGATTTATGACAGGCATGACAAAGCAGGACTTTGTTTTAAGGCATACATCCTGTTCCCTGATTTTGGGAGAAGCATTGTTTATTATATATTATTTAATAAAGAAGATTATTTTATTGGTTAGTGTAAGATTTCATATATCTTCTGTAACAGCATGGTTTCTATCGTATCTCCATTTTGCTTGGTTGGGCTGAAGACAGGATCATTTTCTGCTGGGCCATCTTACAATAGCTAATGTGATAGACATGGTGTACAGCTTGCAGGGCTTCAGTTATAAGAACAGTTTATTACAATCCTCAACAACGTGTCCACATGGACCAGTTCATATAAGTGTTTTTATACTCATGCTCTTAAGATGACGCTTATTTATTAGAGGAGTCATAAGTAGCTGATCACCCCCATTTGCAATCCTTGATTCCAGGGCATGATGTTCACACGGACTAGAATGTCTCTTCAGGTAGGAGTGTAAGCTGGAGCATTATGTGACCATAATGTGGGCTCTAGGACAGGGGCTTATGTAAGAGGAACAATAAAGTCAAGTCCAGCTCTTTTTGCATACAAGCAGTATATGCGTCATGAGTCCCACCTATGACCGTGTTTAACCATATATCTTCTTCTGCATCTCTCATCAGGTGCAGTGGGGACTTGCTTCTCCCTGCCCAGCTGTCCCAAGTTTGCCCTAGCAGAAATGAGGGCTTATTTGTTTTGTCCCTTCTTTTTAAACTTCTATTTTGAAATAATTTCAAACATACATAACATTTGCAAGAATAGTACAAACAAATCTTTTATACCTTGTACTCAGATTCTCCAATTGTCAATAGGCTTTATCATTTTATATCTATACCTGTATCTCTATTTCTGTATCTATATGCCTGTTGGCTTTATCATTCTATAACATTATGTATGTATGTTTCTACCTATCTATCTATATCTGAATAATTTCAGAGAAAATTGCAAGCTTGATGCCTCTTTGCCTCAAAATATTTTGGTGTGTTATTTCCTAAGAACAAAGACATTCTTTCATATAACAAGAGTAAAGAGGTCATTGACTTAATAATATTATTTAATCCATAGGCCTTATTCAAATTTCACCAGTAGTCCTTTATAATAATAAATTTTTGTTCTGGTTTATAATCCTATCTAGAAGAATGTTGTAAATTAAGTTGCTGCCATCTTTTTAGTATCTTTTAATCTGGAATAGTTGCTCATTTTTTTTTTTTTTTTTGTAGTTCATGATCTCCTTATGATTGAAGAGTACAGGCCTGTTGTTACCGTGTTTCCCCAAAAATAAGACATCCTCCGAAAATAAGACCTACCTACAGGTTTCCTTCTGAGTGAAATATAAGGCATTCCCCCGAAAATAAGGCCCCCCCTAGGCTAAACATGAGAGATTTGGTCCACTGATTCTGAAAGAAATGGAGTCACAAGAAATTCAGGAATTGGATTGTCATGATGATGTTCCAGAAAATGATGACATGATTGTCATTGAATAAATGAGTAAATTCTTGATACTGTAGGATTCACAGTTTGTCTGGTTTGTATTGACAACTACCGTACTACCATACCATATACAGATAATAAATTTCCTTTATTTTCATTTAACAATAAAATGAAAAATAAGACATCCCCTGAAAATAAGACCTAGCGCATCTTTGGGAGCAAAAATTAATATAAGACACTGTCTTTTTTGGGGGGAAACAGGGTAGTAAAAAATCCCTCAGTTTGAGTATATCTGATGTGTTTTTTTTTGTGATCTGCTTCAGGTTTGAAGTTCGGGCAGTAATACCACAGAAGTGAGTCATGTTGGGAGGCATATGATGTTGGTTTGTACCATTAAAGGAGGGAGGCATATTTCTTAAGGGTGCCATTCCTCTTTATTTGTTGTTTGTTTACTTAGTCTCAGCACAACATACAACAACAGCAGAAATGCACCATTTTTCAATTAGCTATTGCTTAGAACCTCAAGCTCCTTTTGGCTTTCATAAAGGACTTTGCCCAGCCCATAACACAGTTGAAACACTGTTTTCTTTATCTTTCAGCGTGAGATGATCACAACCAGATTTGTAAGAGACTTGGTTCTTTTGCTCTGCCTACCTATTGGGGAGATGGTGAGAATGAAATGAGCCTATCAATGAGACAGTGGTTTATAAAATGCGATGAGTGACAGAGAGCTGAGGCCCCCTGATTATGATGAGGATTATTTTCTTTGATTTCACCAAGAAAAAGAGCTCCCATGGAGGGTTAATTGTCCAGGGCCCTGCATCCCAGGGGAAGAGTCCCTTTTCTTTCTTTTCTCCAGGACTGCTGCTAACCTGGTCTGGCCTGAGTCCCAGGGGCTCTGGTCTCCCAGTCTGTCCTTGCTTCTTCTCCAGACACCCTGAAAGTGTGGCTGATCCCACAGGTTTTCCAACCTTGTTATGTGAGCCCATGTCCAGGCTGTTAATCTATATGCCTGACTGTGTTCTCCTGGCCCGTGAATGCCGGAGGGCATAAATCCATTCACTTCTGTTCATGCAGAGATTTTGTTATTAACTCCAATGCTTCATTTTTTAAAAATTACTTATAGAAACCTGACAAGATTTTTATGGCTTTTCCAGTTTATCAATCTGGTTCAAATATTATAGAGGTTATATTATCTTTTCTCTTCCTGTATTTTAAGGGTTGTTTAAAAATGATTTTCCCCTCATTAAAAATAAGTTATTCTCATGGTAGAAACTTTAGAAAGATCAGAAAAGTATAAAGAGAAAAATATGCCTTAAGTCTAGGACAGCTCGGGCTGATGGCTTAGAATAATAAAAGTTAATGAAGATCAATATGCAATTTGACTTCTTTTCTCATTAGTTATTCCTAATTAGTATTGAAGTAGCCTTTTTACCTATCAAGTATCCTTCCTCCTCCCAATTTTTCTCTCTCCTTCAGGAAACCTTGCTACACTTCTTCTAGAACCAATTTTTAAAAAAATATATTTTATTGATTTTTTACAGAGAGGAAGGGAGAGAGTTAGAGAGCTAGAAACGTCAATGAGAGAGAATCATCGGCCAGCTGCCTCTTGCACACCCCCTACCAGGGATGTGCCTGCAACCAAGGTACATGCCCCTGACTAGAATTGAACCTGGGACCTTTCAGTCTGCAGACCGATGCTCCCCGCTGAGCCAAACTGGTTTTGGCTGGAACCAAATTTTCAAGTCATTCAGTCCCTTCTCATTTGAGGTTGACAAATTATACCTAAGTTACTTTTCATAGTTATAGTAGAATCTATATATATAAAAGGCTAATATGCAAAGGGTCCCCACCGGAGTTCAACTGAGAGCCAGGGAGTTCTATCGCTCGCTATGTGTGCTGACCACCAGGGGGTGGCACAGAATGAAGGAAGGCCTCAGCCAACAGCCAATGAAGGGAGAGGCCCTGGCCGGCAGCTGGAAGACCCCATTGGCCCTGATTGCCAGCCAGGCCTAGGGACCCTACCTGTACACAAATTTCATGCACCAGCCTCTAGTATTTACATATTCTTCTTCTTAAGAACTCATTTCAAGTCTCTAAATCTTATTTTGTTTCTCAGTATACAATTGGTACAATTGTGTCACTGATCTAATACACTTAAAGATGCAACTGAACAAAATAAAAGGGATTTGAAATCTAGATATATGGTAGTTTAGGTATTAGTCTACTTGGGGTAGGTACTGTAAACAGCTTAAAACCTAATCTATGATTAAACAACACCCACCTTTCTCCCCATTAAGCAGTTTGTTGTCGTTACAGGTTTACTTATTGAGTACTGCCACCAAAGGCTATGGATCTTTTTGTCCTTCTGCTCCACTATCCTTACTTAACAGGTTGGCTTTTCATACTCATACTTATTACCCAATAAATGTAAAATGACTGCTGCAGCTCCAGACACTGCATACACATCCAAGGAGAAAGATGGGTGAAGGAGGAGCTTCAGCAATCTGTGTCTTTCTTCAGTCAGGAGGGCAAGCCTTCTGGCAGACTTTCCTTCTTACCTCCTTTGAAGAAACAGAGGCATATACCAAGGAGAAAAGGACAATAACTCTCAGGATTCACCAGTTGGGGTGGGTATGTTGCTAGCTAGAATAAAGTCGGGTCCCCTTAGAAAGAAAGAAGGGAGAAGGATGGCTGGTGGGTAAGCAACTAACAGTGTCTGCCACAGGGACCTATTTCTGAATAAGTTCCACTTATATGGGGTAAATACATAATATATCTATGTATATTCTTGATGCCAGTTCTTGATGATACCCCCAGTCTTTCTTGGTGATGCCCTCTGAGCCCCCTTTCATGTCTCGGAGAGAGGAGTGACCCTCTCTTCTGCTATAGGGAGGAAGTGACAAAGCCATACTCACACCCACGTGGACCCTGCTGATGTCTCAGATTCCATCTCTCCCCCAGTCCTCTGCTTATATAGAATAGAGGTTTGGGGGTCCAGCCTTCCCTTGACACCTCATGGGGGTGTGTGGCCTCAGTTCCTTTAAAATATGAGCCACTAGATACCACTGCCTTTTGCTTTGCATTCATAGCTAATTCTGGGTCAACAGTAAAAGTTCCATTTGACCTCCTGCTACTCTTGCTACTTTAACCTAATTAGAAATTATATAAGTGATAACATGTGCATGCAAAATGAAGTGGAGCAGCCTTTCCATAAAAACTAAGCTCAATAACTTGAAAGACTTGCAGAGCCAAGTCATTTTAAAACGCTGCTCAACCAGGTATGGAGGTAACAGCAAGCAGCGGAGAAACAATAGCGGGATGCAGAAGGGTTCTTCCCTCACATCCATCGCTTCCCGGGCATCTCTCTGTTCTCATTTTGTTTTAAAGGATTTGGAACTAGAAATTGAGATGTAAAAGAGGTTGATACAAGAAGATTGGGCAATCCGTTTTGCAGGCTCATCTTAAAAGAAAGATGTGGGGCCCCGTGGCAAAAGGCAAACCCGTCTGCATTAATGTGTGTTAGCTTGAAACAAAATCTTCAAGTGTACATCTTTCTGTTTGAAAGGTCTGACTTCTTTCAGTGTCTTTTCAGCTGCCTGGCTGCCGCAATCATTCTGGATAACAGAGCTTTTACGGCAGCTCATAGACCAGCTGCCAGCCTGCAGGTGCCCTGCTCTCCCAGCCAGTGAGGGATGGGAAGCAGTTCCTGCCTCTCTCACAGGGCCCTCCCCTCCTCCCTCAGACTCCCAATCTTCCCTAGCAACACCAAGTTTCCAGCCTCCTTTTGTATCTCAAGATGTTGCATCTGTTTCTGTAGCTGAGGAGGGGAAGACAGAAACCCATGGAGATGATGTGGGGTCAGAGAAAGTCTTGGGGGCCATCTGCCCTGGGTTCCTTTTAGACTTTTGATCCCCCATAGTAATCAGACACCCTGTCCTGTAAGGGTTAAAGCAGTAGTAGCCAATAGCCTTCACTCAGGCTACATCTAAGATTCCGGTTTGCACACTAGCAAACTTCTTTGAATCCGATGAGAATGCCTCTTGTCTCTTTCCTGCTATGCCCACACCTTTTATATTAACTTTCAAAGTACTTTGCCCAATTATGGCTTTGAAGTCATTAGGTTTTATATCTTTATCAGAGGGAATAAGGAGACACACAGTCCTGCTAACTACCTACTTACCTAGCCATCCAATTATATTCGTGTATATATCTGTCTCTCCGTCTTCTATAAAGTGTTGTTGCCTCAGCCCTGGCTGGATGGCTCAGTTGGTTGTGCACCAAAGGGTTCTCAGTTGCGTTCTATATTCCTAGGTATGTTCTAAGGACACATACCTAGGTTGCATGTTCAATCCCCGATCAGGGCATGTACAGGAGGCAACAGATCCATATTTATCACACTGATGTTTCTCTCTCTCTCCCTCCCTCTCTCTCTCTCTCTCTCTCTCTCTCTCTCTCTCTCTCTCTCTCTCTCTCTCTCTCTCCCTCCCTCCCTCCCTCTCCCCCTGCCACCTCCACTTCTGTCTCACTAAAAGTCAATAAACATATCCTTGGGTGAGGATAAAACAAAAAAATGTTGTGCCCTTTACATAGTAAGTGCCTCAAAGATCCTTATTGTTATTATGAAGGATGATCACTGGTCACGTTATCAAGTGGTAACAGTAGTTATCATTGTTGTCAAGTAACAGTGGAAATGTTATCAAATAGCATTGATGATGATGTTATCAACAGATTGATAATTGGTTGGTACTGTTCAGTAGCTGATCCAATCTGTTATGGAGTTTTGTGATTTTGTCCTTTGGCCAATCAACCTCCACTTCTGATGTCTTTGAGAGTCTGTGTTTGCTATCTGGTCCCCAGCCCCAGGCCTGCTCTGCTCCTGATCTTGCCAGATTCCCCTTTCCCCCCAGCCCTGGCTCCTCCGGGAGCACTCTTTTTCCTTGGCTGTGCCCAGAATCTGCACAAAGACTAGCCAGCAGGACAGCCCTCTCTGCCAGTTCCTCTGCCTCCAGCCCAACAAGAAGGTCTTGAGACAAACTCTGAAATTTCAACACTTCAAAAAATGAAAAAGGCAGCCCCGGGGTCTGTGACAGGTACTGCTAATTGAGTCCACATGGGGCGGCTCTTGGGTCGCGCTTGGATGTAGCGAGGGCCTTGCTGACAACAGGAAGTAAAAGGCAGCTTTTGCCCATCCCTCTGGCTTTTCCTGCAAGGGCCCAGAACACCCAGCTTCTGCTTCACCCAGGCTGTTTCTGCCATCGGCCTGTCTGCTGGACCCGTTTGTGTCTCCTCAAGGCTGCTTTCTTTGTCAGAAGGTTTGCAGACGAGCAGAGCGGTATGTGTTTTTGGTTTTCATGGCGCCTGCTGCCAGGCCAAGCCTTAGCGAAAGTATGACTCTCAGGGCTCTCCCAGTTCCGGGAGCACATGCTCCAGGTCCTGAGCGCCCCACTGTCAGTGATGTGAAAGGGGAGGCACACTCCACTCCTACCAGATGTAGAGCGAGCGACTCAGCACAGTTCACTGGTTCTGCTTGCCTTGGTCCCTGCCTACTGTGCCATCTTCAGCTCTTAACACTCCTTACCAAAGCCCCCTTCCCCTGCACCCCCCTTCCCACCCTGTTGCTTGCCTGTTTCATTATACCTCAGCAACAATTAATTACTGCAGGCCTCAGGACAAGCCCTGGAGTCCTCCTTTTGCCTAGAATATTCTCCTTTTTTCTACCAGGCCTTCTCATCCCATTCCTGGCCTCCTTGGCCTGAAACTCCTGCTTACCCTCCAAGTCTCAATTTAGATGTTGCTTTCCCCAGAAATCCGTCTCTATTCCCCAAATTCTGGTTAAACACCCACCCAGGCCCAGGTAGGTGCCCACTTTGTTCAAAGCACTGTTCCCAGCATCACAGGGGGCTGTCTTTTCACTTGCTGGTCTCTCCCATTAGGTGATAATGTCCATGTTTATCACTCTATCTCCAGTGCACATAGTAGGAGGCTAATAAAAATCATAGGTTTATGAATGGATGAGAGAAGCTATAACAACACCTGTGCTGGGCTTCTCTTGGTCACTGCAAATTAGACCCAACCCCGCGGGGCCATTGCCAGCCTGCAGCACCCAGATCAGGGTGGGGGCACCCTCCAGCGAAGGTGCTCACCCCAGAGGCTCCATCCATCCGCAGGGCCAGCCTGTCTGCCCGGGGAAGGCAAGCTGAAGTCAGGGAAAGTGCACCTTCCCAGGGATGGGCAGCGGGATTTAGCACAATAAAGAGAGGACAGGGAGAGACTCAGAACTCATCACTGCAGGGTATTAGGCTTGGAGACAGCACATTTTAGGGAATTAAGAAATCTAATCAGCCTGGCGCACCGAGGGGGAGGCTGCGGGTTTCTGGGGGTGGAAGAAAGCCGGGGTATCCTGGGGGAGATCCTAATTAAAGCGCAGCCGATCACAATTCCTCTGAAACTGGGAAATGAAAGGACTAAGAAACATCTGCTATGGCTTCGGGAAGGACTGCTCAAGGATGCAGGCGGGAGAAAGGGATTTGTGACAGCAGTGGAGAGTAGGGGGCAAGCCTGTGCCCTGGGCAGTTCTGATGGGGGAGAAGGAGAGGGTTCAGGATGGTTTGGGCCAATGGGCAGAAAGGAGAGGCAAAACAGGAGAGACCTGGTTTGGTAGAAAGGAAGGGGAAAGGGTGCAGGTTCCCTGTGCCAGCAAAAAGGGCTGAATGACCCCTCCAGTTCCCTTCCAGTTGCCTGGCAACCATTGACCTGGCTCTAAGCCCCACCCCCAGTGGGTGGGGCTTAGCTTGCAACCCACTTCCTGAGGTGAGGTGTCCAGGCCCCTGGGCACCTGGTCATGCCAGGGCTCCTCTGGATATCTGGCACATAGACTCAGCCTGCTTGGTATCCAAGTCCGAAATGTTTATTCCGCTCTTCAAGGCCACTTTCATATTCACCCCATCAAAAGGCAGAGCAACAGGTGGGGGCATCCCTGGAGCCAGACCCATAGGTTGCCAAGGCCACTCCAGGAGGCCCGCACACCTGGGACTTTCTGCTTGGGCATCCAGTGCCCCGGCTAGAGACATGCCATTTTTTAAAAAATATATATTTTATTGATTTTTTTACAGAGAGAGGAATAGAGCGTTTGAAACATTGATGAGAGAGAAACATCGACCAGCTGCCTCTTGCACACCCCTCACTGGGAATGTACCCGCAACCAAAGTACATGCCCTTGACCAGAATTGTACCTGGGACCCTTCAGTCTGCAGGCCAACTCACTATCCACTGAGCCAAACGAGTTTCAGAGCCATGTCATTTTTTGAATTGAGATCCTTCATATTATATTTTTCTTTCTACTAGGTTAGATTTAGTTACTTCTGTATTTAATTAAAAAAATCTGAACTTTATTATCTTCCTGAACAATAAGTGGATCATAGATATTTTTAGTCTACATACTCTTCAATAATAAAATGTCTATTTTTAGTTCTCTTTTAACCTCACCCACAAGACATCATTTTATTGCTTTCTACATTCCTAGATTGTTTAGATTCACCAATATTTCCTTTTTTAAAATTTTCTTTTTGCTTTACCATCCCTTCTTGAATCTCAAGTCTTTTTTTTTTTGTAGTTATTTTTCTTCTTTCCAGTGTATGTGCTTTAAGAACTTCTCTTTGGCCCAAACCAGTTTGGCTCAGTGGGTAGAGCGTCAGCCTGTGGACTGAAGGGTCTCAGGTTCGATTCTTGTCAAAGGCATGTACATTAGTTGCAGGCACAACCCCAGAAGAGGATGTGCAGAAGGCAGCTGATTGATGTCTCAAGCTCTCTCTATAAAAAAAAAAAAATCTTCCTCTCTGTAAAAAAAAAAAAAAATCAATAAAAAATATTAAAGAAGTTCTCTGTAGTAAATGCAGGTATTTTGGAGGGGGGATGTGTTGGAAAATTTCTTTTTTCACTATTGTTCTTGAAAGATGAATATATATATTAATATATATATATTAATGATGTTTTTTTATGAATATATATATTAATGATGTGTTTTTTTTCTTCACTAATGTTAAGTGTTATTTCATTGTCTTCTGGCTTTCATTTTTGTGGATGAGAAGTAACTTGTCAGCCTACAGCCCTTTGGATTGTACTGTGCATTTTTGTTCTCTGGGATTCATTAGATTTCTTGAATCTATGGAGTCATGGATTTAACTTATTCTGAAAAATGTTAAGAATCTTCTTAAATGTGCCCAGCCACTTCCCTAGGCTTTCTAGGAACCACTTTTAGCTGTGTTTTTGATTTGGGGTGTTTTTTGGACTATACATCACGTGTGAATTCTTGACACAAACTCAATTGTAGATAGGGAGAGATTCTTGGGGACACTTTATTTTGGGGTAAAAATAAGAAAACATTCCAGCCTTTCTTTCTGGAGAGCAAGTTTTATGACTTATTTTTTGCTAAATCATTTTTAAATGTCTTATCTTTACGTAGGGGTTTCAGATTCAACTTCCACTCTGAGCAAGTTTTGATTTTGTCTATTGTCCCTTAGTCGCCAGGAACCGACAGATTGCCAAGCACTGTCCTAGGAAAAACAAGAATTCTCTTTCTGGACCATCTTTTTTTATTTTCTCATTAAAAGCCCAGTGCATGTAATTTGTGTACTGGCGGCGGGGGCGGGGAGGGGGATCCCTCAGCATGGCCTGTTCCCTCTAGCAGTCCAGGAGCCCTCAAGGAATGTTTGGGACCCCTCGCTCCTTACCGCCCACCTGCTCACTGCTTCTTACTGCCCAGCTTACTGCTCCTTAGACCTGCTACAGAGGCAGGAGAGGCTCCCTCCACCATTGCTGCACTTGCCAGCCATGAGCCTGGCTTCTGGATGAGTGACACTCTCCCTGTGGGAATGCACTGACCACCAGGGGGCAGCTCCTGCGTTGAGGATCTGTCCCCTGGTGGTCAGTGTGCATAATAGCAACCAGTCGTTCTGCCGTTTAGTCAATTTGCATATTAGGCTTTTATTATATAGGATCATATCTACCCTCTGGATAATTTCCTTGTTTTTAGAGTTTTTGTGAATCTGTGACAGGAAGGTTTCTCTGGTCACCTAGGAACTGAAGTCTTAGTTTCTGTTGCTGGGTGGATCTCAAAACCCAGTCACAGCTCTCAAGTCCCATACTTTATTGTAATACCAATTTGGATTACAATAAAGCTCCTGCTCAGCTCTTGAATGTAAAGTCACTCTTTGTGATCCTGGGAATCATTTCTGTTGCCTTTAAATGAAACTGAAGCCCTGGCCAGTGTGGCTCACTTGGTTGAGCGTTAGTTACCCCATTCACTGAAAGGTTGCCAATTTCATTCCCAGTGAGGGCACATACCCAGATTGTGGGCTAGATCCCCAGCAGGGGGTGTGCAGGAGGAAGCTGATCAATGTTTCTCTCTCCCTTCTTCTGTTTCTAAAATCAATAAAAACATTTAAAAAAATAAATACAAATTCATCTTATTTTTATTGCCATTACTTTTATCCAAGAATTCTCTATGAGAAGCAGTGACACCTGGTAGCTAAGAGCACAGTCTCTCACTCTAGACGGCAGGGCTGCCCTGGCTTCGCTGCTCTCTCGCTATGCAAACTTGGACAAGTAATTTGATGTCTCTGTGCCTTAGAGCTCCTCCTTGATAAAGTACACAGAGTCTTTGTGCCTACCTTATAGTTCCTGAGGACTCTGAGAGTCCGTCTGTACAAAGCACTCAGAACAGTCCCTGGCCTTGATCTGTGTTTTAGAAGCATTAACTGTTTCCAACAGGGTTATACAGGCCAAGAGGACTCTCCCTGCATCAGCTCAGGTTTTCCTACACAAACCTAACTCGTTCCAAAGCCCATGTTCTTGCTATTCCACCATTGGCCCCTTCAGGGATCTGAAAGGGGCTGTGTGAGCCTGGTGGGATAAGACAGATCCCTGCTTCATAAATTGGGCCTATGAGGTAGATAGAGGCTTGGCTGTTTAATAATAAAGCAAAATGCCACTTCACATAATCAGGGGAATAAATGCTAGGGGCTGAGTAGATTTGGAGGCCTTTTATTCATATCCCTTACTTGCATAATAAAAATGTGTTGCCCTGTGTAAGACAGGTAGACCAATGGATAGGTGGTAATTGGACTGTGAATTTGGGTCAGAGGGAAGGCAGATCCTCAGCAGCTCAGCACACAGGTCCTTGTGTCCTTGACAGAGACTTCCCGATCTCACACAGCACAACAGCTGAGGGAGTAACTGCCAATCAAATAGCAAACACCATTGGAGCCTTTTCTTCTTTTCTAGGGACAGATGGATTTTTTCCTATACCGAGATTCCTGTAATTAACCAGAGCAGTGGTAGGCAAACTCATTAGTCAGCAGAGCCAAATATCAACAGTACAATGATTGAAATTTCTTTTGAGAGCCAAACTTTTTAAACTTAAACTTCTTCTAACGCCACTTCTTCAAAATAGACTCTCCAGGCCATGGTAGTTTGTGGAAGAGCCACACTCAAGAGGCCAAAGAGGCCCATGTGGCTTGCGAGCCGCAGTTTGCCAACCATGGAACTGGAGGAGCACAGGCACTGTTAAAAAAAACAAAACAAAACAAAACAAAACAAAACAAAACACAAAACTGTCTTGTGCAATTCACCTGGGTGTGGGAAAGAAGTCTGCTCCTCAGTGTGCTCGATGGCTACCTGTAGAAAATCTAGAGTAGGAGGTGGCAAGTGACAAGGTGTCCAGGCTCGGGGTGGGGACACAATCTCTTGTTGAACGACACCAGGGAGCTCTATTGTAGATTTGTGATGAAGTATCTGGAAGAGGGGTTGAGGGGTGCAATAGGGACTTGTAGGTATGTTCCCCGCAGAGGGATGGAAAATGCTACAGAGGAAAAACAGCACAAAAGAGGCTAGAGCCATGGGTGGGACTCACAGCAAACCAGGAGGGGAAGTGAGGCAGCGGCCTTCTTCCAGCTGTGGTCAACACTTGGCCCTTGATGGCTGAGCACTCATGGGGTGCAGTACCATTTTGTCCCAATGTCTGGTTTCCCAGCTGGCCCCATCTCTTTTAAGAAAACTCCACTCTGTTTCCAGAGTACCTGCATCCCTCATACTCCAAGCTCAATCACCAGTGTTTCAGGGTGAGTTCTCTGGAGACAGGTAGACTGGGTTTAAATTACGGCTCTGTCAAGGTTCAGGATTGCTGTTTTGGATAAGTCACAAGTTTCGGGTCATGTCATTAATATAGCGGTGATATCAGGGCTAGGATGAAGCTGTGGGGAATGAGGAGTCTGGGGTACAAAGTTTCAGGAGGCACTCTGTAGGTTATGTCAATGAGGGGAGGCCACTGGCTCCGCCCTGAGAATGAGTGCCTCCTTAAATTTTAGCCCTGGGACCCTCTTCCTCACCTTACCTGGCCCTGGGTATGATCATATCTGTCTCATAGAGTCGTGATGAAAATTGAATAAAATCAAGCACAGAGTATAATTAGCAGGGTGCCTGAGTCCTGGGAGCTGTCACTATGCAGGCACCATATTTCCTTAGCTCCAATGCGCCAGCCAGTCTCACCAGACTCTGGGACAGAGTGACCCAAAGAATTTGTTAGAAATTTCAAGCCATTTGAAGGGAGAAAAAAAAAGCATCTTAGAAAAAAAAAAAAAAAAATAGATCCCTTTCCTTATGAAAGCAGGCTCACAGCATGGGCCCTCGGAGTAGCTGACATTTGAGAACAATCGTATGCATTGTTGTGCAAAGATCTGGAATGTCTTATGTTTTTAAACAGTAGTCACTGGTGAACACTGATTGTTCCTGTCCATAGCCCAGTCCCCTCCCCCTTCTTCCACTGAAAGAGACCACTTCTCACAGCAAAAACTAAACATGACTGGTGCTCATTTCCTCAGACGCCTTTGCAGGCATGGCAAGACCATCCAATCCTATTTCAGGCATTTCTGGGAAGCATCCCTAATGAGGAACAATGCCCGAGGGTCACGCAGCCGAACTCACAATGTTAAGTTCTGAGCTACAAGGGGTCCTGAGTTATATTTGTTAAACGCCATACCTGTTAGTATCTTAGCATTGCTCTGTGGAACAATGGGACTTCTGACTTGGAAGCTAACAAGGAAATTAAGCGTTAGTATCAGGAAGAAAAATTGACTCAGAACATCTTTTTCTCCACACTTCGGCGTCTGTCTCCTCCTCCCCCCCCTCAAGATTTAGAATTCTTCTAGAGAACTTTGTCCTTGCATCACTGACTAAGCTAGGGGGCAGTTTTGTCAGCCGGTGAGAGACACAGTGATGCCTACAGGAGACCCGCCAGGTCTGGAGCCACCAGGAGAGACAGAGGGGAAACCAAGATGGGAGGTTGGTCACAGCTGTGGGCCTGTCCCGGTCGGTCTTTCCTTTCGTTCTCTCTGAATGTGAGGCTGGTGTTTCTGCAGCCTGGCGGGGGGCGCCGTGAGAGAGTGTTTGAGGGCAGCCTTTGGCAACAATGTTGGACAAGACCTGGGAGTTTGTCTGCACAAGTACGCGCTGGAAGTGATTGTGGAAACCTGTGACTCCACGGCACGCATGATGGTGAAATGAAGAGCATTGTCCTCTGTCTGAGGAGGTGGGGTCGGGAGGGGAGGGGATCCCCTGTGGAGGTGTTTCTCTCTTTTCCGCATCCAGCATGGAAAAGGAACAGGTCTGGTTGCTGAGTGGAGGAGCTGGGGATTAAGAAATAAAAGAAAGAAAGAGAGCAAGACACAGAAATAGAAGCAAGCTGGGAGCCGGGTGGGACGCCATTCTCTCTTATGGAGAGGCAGCAAGGATTCAGCCCAAGCAGCACATTTATTTTATACCCCCAAATATCAGGAAGTAACACCAAAACTTAGGATCAAAGGAGCTTATTTGCATTCTTGAGTAGGCCCTAGTAGGATTCCTGGTGCTTGACTGGATTTACATATCTAGACCCGCCCCTGCCGACACCTGGGCTGATAGGAAGGCCAAGCTGATTACACTCTCCGCCATCTTGGGGAGTGTGTATCCAAGATGTGGCTTTGCCAGTCGTCTTGGACTCAGCTGACAACAATTTAAAGAAATGCCCGTGTGCCTTCCCAGGTGGCCCTCCACAATCCCCAACAAAGGTGGGGCTGGATGAAATCAGTCACATGACATAATGTGGCAGAGGTGAGGATTCAGAGAATCACAGAGCAGGTTTGAGCCAAGGAAGGAAGCTAGAGATCTTCACAGCTGGTGTTTTCCAACTCCAATTACACATTCCAGGCAGTCACTGAATTTCTGTGAAAGGCCCAATAGCAACTGTTTGCAGCTTGTGGGCCATCAGTCTCCGTTGCACCCACTCAACCTGCCCTTGGAGCGTGGAAGCAGCCATGGACCATGAGTGAGTGAATGGGCATGACTGTGTCCAATAAAACTTTATTAACAATAGTAGAGAGTAAGCTGCATGGGGCTGTGAGGGATCATTTGCCAGCACCTGCTCTGGGCTACCGGAAGCCAGAGATGCAGCATTTGGTGTCAGCCAGGCCCTGGCTGGATCCTGGGAAAAGACAGACAGCAAAGTCACCGACCTTTTTCTCAAGGATTTTATAGTCTCTCCTGCTTTTGAAACCTTTCTTTTTAAACCCCTACACCACTGCTATCAGCCTCTTCATTTCCAGTCTTCTATGGGCCAGACCCTATTCCAGCAGCTTTCTGTGTATTTAGTTTAAACTTCAAACAGTCCCACGACAAAGGCATTATCTCTATTTTTAAAAAAATATATATTTTATTGATTTTTCACAGAGAAGAAAGAAGAGGGATAGAGAGCTAGAAACGTCGATGAGAGAGAATCATCGACCAGCTGCCTCCTGCACACCCCCTACTGGGGATGTACCCACAACCAATGTACATGCCCTTGACCAGAATCGAACCTGGGACCTTTCAGTCCGCAGACCAACGCTCTATCCACTGAGCTAAACCGGTTTCGGCGCATTATCTCTATTTTGCTGAATAAGGAAATCACTTTGCCCAAAGCTCTGGTGCTCACAGGTGCGAGAACTGGCATGTGAACCTAGATGGTTCTGATTTCAGAGGGCCTGTGTATTCTAAGAGGCATTGTGGATTCCGCAGCGGGAAACCGGAGACAGGCTGCTGGAAGTGAGTGCTGACTGTTGGCTTTGGGTCCATTCTTCAGCGTGGCTGTCTCCTTTTCTTCGTCTGCAAAATGGGGACAAGAAACCTGGTGGAGGAGAGCAATGGATGGGGGGTAAAAAAGAGAAACATTTGTAATAATATGAACAATAAAGATTTATTAAAAAAAAAAAAAAGAAAAGTACTTACTTTTGGGGGAAGATGATGATAAATTAGTTAACTAAATCTCTTAAAACGATGCTAGGGCGTGTAGCAAGTGCTGCATAAGCATTAGCTAATTGTTTTGTGTGTTTTTTCTTAAAGGGGAACGGGATGTGTGAGGAGGAAAATTACAGGACCCTGGATAGAATATTCCAGAGGTCCTTACAGTCATGCAACGCAGCACTTCTTCGCTGCAGGCGGTTTTGCTCCCCAGGAGACATTTGAAATGATCTGAATACAGTTTTTGATGGTCATGCTGGGCAGGAGGGGTCAGCTACTGACATCCCTGGCAGATGCTCCTACACATCCTGCAACCCACAGGGGAGGCCCTTCCGCACCCCACCAGCAAAGAACTACCTGACCCTAAATGCCAGTAGTACCAAGGTGAAAAACACTGCTGCCATACTCTGCACAGCGAGGCAGCACAGGGGGGTCATGGAGTGATAGGCTTGTGCTCAAAGAATTATCAACGGGCAGAGATGGGATAAGAACCCCCATCCGAAGAGTCCCAAGTTCTTTGTCATCGGCAACATTGCCATGGGGACACCCATTGCAGTTGGGTGCAAAGCTCAGAAGCAGGAGAACTGAGCCCAGGTGTTCAGTCTGGGGCAGGACATCCTGCTTCCCTTGATGCAGACAGTCACTCTGTGCGGGGGAGCCGTGAGGAGCTAGTGGGTAGGAGAGGCCCCTGGGGAAAAGCTCAGAATTGGCGGCAGAGGACCACGGGGATCGGTGCTGGGTGTTCAAGCCGAGGAATGGTGCCCAGCTGTCAGGACCCTGGAGAACCTGCACAGGAGGAGACTGGGAGGCCCGAGGCCCCAGATGAGATGGACAAGGTATGGTGCAGGAGGGCCAGGTGGAGATGACTCTGTGGAGCCTATACACGGCACATGCTCTGCCTCCCATCAGAGGTGAACGGGAGCTCCGGCCATGCATGCAAGCCTTCGCCTGCACAGCCCAGGCCATTCACTACCTGCTAATGAGCTTTTCCGGAGGGCCATTAAAGAGCATTAAAACACAGTATTTGCAAGACCAATATTAGTTTTTAAGTAGTTAGCCAGGGTGAGCCCTCACCGCTCAGTGCTAACCAAAGCAAGTGATGAGTTGCCAGTCGGGAAGCAGAGGGAGGCCACAGTGAGCCCTTAGAGCCATGGGCAGTAGGTGTGCTTCGAATCCATCCTGTCCCATTTGAGTCACAAAATGCTTTTTGAACTCTCCCCCTTGCTAAGCCTGTGCTAACTATTAGCAAATAACAATAATAGTGATAATAATAACAACAATAATAACTGTAACATAGAAATTCATTGAGCACCTACTATAGACTAGAAACTGTGCTATGTACTTTACACAAACAAACCATCCTATCTGAAATTCAGCTTCAAAGTAAGTTCTATTGGCCCCATTTTACACATGAGGATTTTAAGATGAAAAGACAACAACAAAAAAAGATTTTAGAATCTCATGATCCAAAGGGACACATGCTTAACAAATGAATGTTGTATTACTTAAGACTGGAAGTGTGTAATAATAATTGCTAGCATTAATGAAATATTCTCAAGGTGCCACTTTCAATGAAACATTCTCAGTGTGGTACTGTTCTGTTTTCTTTCCAGGGAAGGGCTTACTAATTTTTCACAAAACACTCTGAGGCAGTTACTATAATCCCCATTTTCCAGATAGGGAAACCGAGGCAGAGAGACCATATAAGAAGCTTGTCTAACGTTAGACAGCTAGTCAGAGGAAGAGCTGGGTACAAGCTCAGGTATAAAGTTCGATAATTTAACCAACACTCATTTTATTCCCCTATATAAGAGATGAAACAAAGATATTCATCTCAGAGGCTTCCTGCAAGGATCCAAACATCGGATAGAGGTAACGCACTTAGCAGATGCCTGGCATGTACCGGCTGCTTCATAACAGTTCATCCGGTGTCTTGTGCACTCCTCTATCCTCAGGGCCTAGGACTTAGCCCAGCACAAAATAAGAGATCAGTAAATTGCCAAAACCGGTTTGGCTCAGTGGATAGAGTGTTGGTCTGCGGACTGAAGGGTTTGATTCTGGTCAAGGGCGTTTACCTTGGTTGCAGGCACATCCCCAGTAGGGGGTGTGCAAGAGGCAGCTGATAGATGTTTCTCTTGCATCGATGTTTCTAACTCTCTAGCCCTCTCTCTTCCTCTCTGTAAAAAATCAATAAAATATATTTAAAAAAAATATGAGAGGTCAGTAAATTATTTTTGAATACGTTTTTTTAAAATTTATTTTTATTGAGTTTATTGAGACATATATAATATAGAAATATGCTAATTAACCAGGAGGCCGTATTGGGTTGACTGGACAGGAGGAGGTTGTGTGCGCAGCTTCCAGGGCGAAGCAGCAGGGGCCTCCGAGTGCTTGCACTGGGGGAGGGCCTGATCAGCAGCAGCCTTGGCTACTTCAAGGGCCAGAGACGGAGGCAGGGCCGGATTGGCGACTCGAGGGTATGAGGCGCCACATGATTTCAAATCACGTGCTGGGCTCCTAGTTGGTTAATAAAAGCATATAGGTTTCAGGTGTACAATTCTGCAGCACTTCATTTGTACATTGACTTGTGTGTTCACCAGAATACATGTTCAATGCCAGCCGCCAAGCTATCATCATCCTTATTGAGGAGAGATGAAGGATAAGGTTATATCATCATGTCTGAAGGAATCTATGTGGCAACAAAGAGTGGGGTGCACTGGGGTAGGGAAAGAATAGCTGGGGGAATCCTCAGACTTATGTAACCACAGTATGGCTGAGATGCTGCAGGTACAGATCCACTTCCAAGCTGGGGAACGTTCTTTTGAGGTGTCTGGGGGAAAAAGCATGTGGAGAGAAGAGGTGATTGCCATTGAAGCCAACATGTCTTCAAGCCGAGGAGGCAGACACCTGGGAAAGCTGCTCTGTACTCAGAACAAAGGCCAGTTTCCTCTGGGGCGGTTATATGTCCGTGTCCTTAGGAGGCAGCAGCCCGTGGGAGGGGAGGCGATGAGATGAGGGAACTTGTCTCGGAAAACGGAGGGGCCACCTCTGAAGTCCGAGTGAAGTTAGAAGGAGGCCATCGACAGTGTCAGACACTGAGAATCCTATTTCACGGCTCAGCTGGACAAGGATGACTCACCATCCCTGGCCCAGTGTGAGCGGAGAGGCATGTTGAGTGAACTTGCTGAAGGTCAGAGCGTGACTGGCTATCCAATAATCGGACTCCGGCATCTGACTTCCAAGCCTTAATCATTGTCCATCCGTATGTCACCTTTCAGCATGCCCCTTGGGCCAGCCTGAGCATCACCTTGCACACTCAGCATACCTGTGCTCGTGCCCATCCGCCGCCATCTATGCTGGTCAGAATGTTTACACTTTTTTAAAGAACCCAATCTCCTCCCATCATGAAGTCATAGTTGATGTATTCCTCGATGTCAGTCATTGCCTGTTTTTCTTTTCCCCCTTTATCTTCTCATCTGTAAGTCTCCTGTAATACTTGTCTTATTCTGCCTGTTGTTACACAGTTCGTTGCCTGTCCTTGTGTGTGTGTGTGTGTGTGTGTGTGTGTGTGTGTGTGTGTTTTCCACGTGGGGTCGGGCAGGATGGTTCTCTTTATCCCACTGTCCCCTGAGACACTCAGCGCAGTGTTTTCAGCCCGGCTCAGGAGCAATAACACGTGTGAAGTTGAAATAAGACTTAAACAGGCTGTATTGCTCTCCATCTATCACCTCCAAACTGGTCTTTGGAGATTCCTGTTGTCTACAGAGCCCACGTTTTGATAAAATTTAAAGGAGAACATAAAAATACTTTTGGGCAAAAAGAAGGTGCATGAAAGAGTGGGCAAACCTAAATGCTCGTCAACAGAGCTCGTGAGCTGTACGATTCCCTGTATGTGAACTGCAAATGTAATCTGCAGTGACAGGAGCAGGTTGCTCACGGCCTGGGGGTGGGGATGGGGGTCACTGACTGTCAACCCTGTTGGCATTATCTTTAAATGTACTCAGACCCTCACCCTTCCTCACCACCCACCCTGCCACGTCCTGACGCAGGTCGCCATTCTTTCTCTCCGGGGTTGTTGGCACAGCCTCCCAACCTTCCTGCTCCATCCTGACTCCACTTTAGCTTCTTCTCTTCACAGACAATACAGTGGCCCTAATAGAACAGAAGTCAGATCAAACACCTCCTCTATTCAAAACCCGCAGTGGCCCCCCTGTCACTGAGAGTACAGGCCGCACTTTTTTTAAAAAAAATATATATATATTTTATTGAGTTTTTACAGAGAGGAAGAGAGAGGGATAGAGAGTTAGAAACATTGATGAGAGAGAAACATCGAACAGCTGCCTCTTGCACACCCCCTACTGGGGATCTGCCTGCAACCAAGGTACATGCCCTTGACTGGAATTAAACCTGGGACCTTTCAGTCCGCAGGTCGACGCTCTATCCACTGAGCCAAACCGGTTTCGGCAGGCCGCACTTTTTATAAACCTGCAAGGCCCAGCGAGGACTGGCTCCCACTGAGCCCCTCAGCTCTTCATGACCCTCCTCGCTCACTCTGCTCTAGCCACACTGGTCTTGAGGCTCATCCCTGAATATGCCAGGCCCATCTTGGCATGGAGCCTTCACACTGGCTGTTCCCACCAGGTGTCCACCTGCACACTCGCACCTGTTCCAGAGATTTCTCAGGTGTCCTTGCCGCAGCGAAGGACTGCAAAGCAGGTGGCCCGAGACCACAGATATGTTCTCTCGCATTTCTGGGCTCTGCAAATCCACCAGCAAGAGGTCAGAGAGCTGTCCTCTCTCCAAAGGTCCCAGAGGGTGGAGAGGGGGCCTTCTGTCTTGCCTCTTCCCAGCTCCTAGTGGTGGCTGTTCATCCTTCTCATCCCTCAGCTCACATTGGCGTCACTCCAGCCTGCCTCTGTCGCCACGTGGCTGTCTTTCCTCACTGTCCCTCTGTCTTCACACAGCACTCTCCCCTGTGTGTATGTCCAAAATGTCCCTCTGTATAAGGACACAGTCATTGAATGAGGCCTCCTAACCCAGTTCAAGTTCATCTTAGTTTGGTTACGTCTGCCAGAAACCCATTTTCAAATTAGGCCACATGAATAGGCACCAGAATCTAGGACTTAGAGATATCTTTTGTGGGGGGACATAGTTCTACCCACTGCAGTCACTTTTAATTCTGCCTTCTTCCACTGAAATGTTTTGTTTGTATATATATATTATTAATTTTATTTTATTTATTTTTTTACAGAGAGGAAGGGAGAGAGCTAGAGATCTAGAAACATCAATGAGAGAGAAACATCAATCAGTTGCCTCTTGCACACTCCCCACTGGGGATGTGCCTGCAACCAAGTTACATGCCCTTGACTGGAATTGAACCTGGGACCCTTGAGTCCACAGGCTGATGCTCTATCCATTGAGCCAAACTGGTTTCAGCTGTGTGTTTGTTTTTAAAGTATATTTTTTATTGATTTCAGAGAGGAAGGGTGAGGAAGAGAGAGATAGAAACACCAATGATGAGAGACAATCATTAGCTGGCTGCCTCCTGCACGCCCCTTATTGGGGATTGAGCCCACAAGCTGGGCATGTGCCCAGACAGGGAATTGAACTGTGACCTCTTGGTTCATAGGTTGATGCTCAACCAGTAAGCCACGCCAGCCAGGCGGGAATTTTGTCGTTTTATTTTTATTGATATTGAATGCTGTATTGCTAGTTCTACTATGCACTCAATAAATGTATGTTGGATGAAGAAAAGGATGCTGTGGAAAGTAGGTATTATGGCCACAATGCACAACCTAATTTCTTTGGACTCTTAGGTTTATATTGACCTAAAAATTACCTTGTTTGATACAAACTTAAGAGTCTCCACAGTAGCAAAAATGATGGTCTCTTCTCCCAGTTCCTGTCCAACCACCATTCTTGTTCTCAGTTAATTTCCCCCAAGATTTTCAGTTCTTTTCGGGGACTGATGCCATCCGGCTTATGAAAGGGGAGGAGAGGGAACTCATTCTATCCTCTTTCTGATCAATAACAGCCGCCCGCTCTCATCGAGGAAGCCCAGGAGCTTATTGATTCTCATCTTCCTTCATTTCCCCACCATCACCCTTGATTCCTCGGCAGCAGGGCTCTTGGCAATCCATTAGTGGGTGGAAAAAACAACTTATTCGAATGTGACCAGGATTCTTATAAAACAGAACAGAAAGGGGTGAAGATAGTCAAACTGTGGCAGGAAGTTTCAGTGAAGATTGTTTCCTGTAACTTTTATTTCAATGAGGTGTGTGTTTGTGGGTATGTTGTCAGGTCTTGATGTAAAAAGTGTGTTCTGTACAGACATGCATTAATTCATCTTCTCCCTCTCCCTCCATTTTCCCCTCCCCCTCCCTCTCCCCCTCTTTCTCTCTCTCTACTTAATCACTGGAGGAACTTCCTGAGAATGGACACTTGATGTACTCTGATTCTTCACATTTTTGATCCCTTTAAAGTGCTTCTTGTCCTTATTGCACAAGCCAGCACCTGACTACACATCAGCTAACTGCTCAGGGTGCTTTGGGGAGACCACTGAGTGGAGCTTTCCAATCCCCTTCTCCCCTCCCCCCAACAGGGCCCTGACTTGATATATCTTCATTGAGGTTCAACGTCAGACTTTGTAGCTGGCTTCCTGAGATTCTGATGCAGAGTCAAGGATCATATTTTACAAATATACACAATGTTATAAGGACAGATTAAATCAATGCCTGTGTTTATTGATACCAACAACCTTTATCTGACTTAGTCAATGAGACCCATTCTTCCTGGGACCACAGGTGACTTGCGGCTGGCAAACTCATGTCTGAGGACATGAAAGATTCTTTGCATCAAGTTAGCTTCTTTAAAAAAAGTGTTTTTATTGATTTCAGAGAGGAGGGGAGAGAGAAACATCAGTGATGAGAGAGAATCACTGATCAGCTGCCTCCTGGCTGGCCCCGGGCATGTGCCCTGACCTGGAATCGAACCGTGACCTCCTAGTTTATGGATTGACACTCAACCACCGAACCAACACCTGCTGGGGTCCTCTTTGTTTGCTTTTCTGAAAACAACACACAGTCATTATCTCAGCTTCTGTAGGCAGGAGTCCAGGCACAGCGTAGCAGGGCTCCCTGCTCAGGGGCTCACCAGGGCGTAATCAAGGTGCCCCCCAGATATGTCCCATCTCAGCTTCCTCTCTTCGTGGAATTAATAATTCATCCTTTCTTCTTCCTCCTTCAGGGAACTCCCACCGTGCTGGGTTATGGAGGACTCACCCCAGCTTTTGTCTCACTGTGGCTGTCTTCACAGATGTTGCGCTACTTGGTTTGATAAAGGTCTTGTGAAGAGCAGAGTCCCAGACCGCATGGCAGCTGCTGCAGGAAGGGTGGGGGAGGGGTGCAAACACCTGGGGCTGCTCCTCTCAGCCTGGGCCAGCCTTGAGGTGGTTACACAGGTGTTTCCTCTGTGCAGGAAGGTTCATTCTAATAAAGCACAGCTCTAACGTGGAAGAAGTCATTTTTAGGCTTAGGGTTTAGCAGGGCAGGTGGCAGAGTTGGTTGAGATAATGGCTGAGGAACACTCCCATTTTCTCAGAAGAGAAGTGTTGCCCAAATACATGATACTGATCATGTTATGGCCTCACAGTCTATTTAACCCGGGGGTTCCCCATATCTTTGATTAATGCTTATTTCTTTATAGACTAGAGGCCCAGGGCACAAATTCATGCACAGGTGTGGTCTCTTGGCCTGGCTAATGATTGGGGCCTGGGGCCTATGGCCTATGGGGGGGACCAGCCAGCAGGGGGGATGGACCACGGGAGTTTGGCTGTGGGAGTGCACTGACCTCCAGGGGGCAGCTCCTGCATTGAGCATTTGCCTCCTGGTGGTCAGTGCATGCCATAGTTGCTATGTTTCTGTTGATTGGTTGTTCAGTCATTAATGGTCGCTTAGGCTTTTGTATATACGTGTGTGTGTGTGTGTGTGTGTGTGTGTGTGTGTGTGTGTTACCACTCAAAACACCAGTATGTGCTAAGGATGTGAAGAGAGACGGGGAGACCTACCCTGTTTCCCCGAAAATAAGACAGTGTCTTATATTAATTTTTTCTCCTAAAATTGCACTAGGTCTTATTTTCAGGGGATGTCTTATCTTTCCATGCGCTAGGTCTTATTTTCGGAGGATGTTTTATTTTCGGGGAAACACAGTAGCATCAGCAAAAACTCACCTTGGGCCTCCAATAGTAGAAATATATGTCACTCACTACTTATGTGCCAAACACCATTGTAAGCAAATAACACATGTTGATTAGTGTAATTCTTCCGTAGCCCAAGAGGTAGATACCAGTTTTATCTCTATTTTAGGGCCAAGATAATTAGGTGCAGATAGGTCACATGACTTATAGTCACAGAACTTATGGCCATGGAGTGGATAGTTGAACCCAGGTAGTCTAACTCCCTAGCCTGTGCTATTAACTACGATGCCATATCTTCTTATAAAGGAGTTTGCCGTCTAGTTAGGGAAGAGGGGAGACTTTTCTCCACAGTAAACAAAGTGGGAAACATTGTTTTGAGTGGAGGAAGAGTGGTAAGTACATAGTATGGGTGGAGCATGTAATGAACCAATCTTCAGGTTTGCAAATTAGAGTGTGTATAATTTATTCCAATGGCTCTATGGTACCATTCTGGGCAAGGTGCTTAATAGTAGATCATGGGTGTTTAGTGGTGTGTCAGCTTTGCTCAGATTTCTGGGGGTGGACCTTCTGGACTGGCTGGGTTCATTGACTCTCAACTGAGCTTGCTGGTAAGTTTGCATTCACTAGGAAGGCTGTTTGGAACTGGCAGCTGGGTGGGCCCAGATGGCTTTCCTCACACGCCTGGTGGTTTGCTGGCTCGGACCAGCAGGGGTAACTTGCCACCTGTCTATCACCATCCAGCAGGCTAGCCCAGGCTAGCCCAGGCTCATTTAAATTATGGCAGGTTTTGAGAAGCAAGAGAGGGAAAACCCAGTGTCCAAGCTTTTTAAAGAAGAATCTGTGGGTTTTGCTGCCATCCACCACAGTTTGCCCTCTGCAAAATTGTTTCTATTCCAACAACACGAAAAATGTGCTTGTCCGGTCTCTGAATCCTCTAAAATAGCATCCATCCACTTTCAGCATCAGGAACAAGGTCTAGGATCTCCTGATCTACATCAGGCCTAGATATGGATGAGACTTCTTGGGTGTGGTTCTTTGAATGTGGGCCCCCTTGGTCTAGAGACCTTGAACTAGAAAAGAGGCCTCAGACCCCCTCCCACCCACAAAGTACCATATAGTGAGACAGGAAAGCACAACCATAAAAGTGAAAGTGTGGGAAGCTCTATGCAGCCATGACCCATAGCAGTTCTGAAACCCTCCACACAGATGTTTCCCGGTCCACATAGTACTGTAGAAGAAAGTGTTCCATGATCAGCATGCAGTTTCACTCCTCGAGAGGGACTCCAAATTTTTTCTTGGCTCTTGAATCTATTGAGATATCCTTCCTTTTCCACAATAAATGACCTGTGTTGGCAGCTGAGTAGCTTTTTCTGTTTTATGTACACATTAAATTAGGAGCCCTTTATCGATACAAGTTCTTTAACACTCTGTAGGTTTTCTATGTATCAAATTGTAATCCACTCTATTTGTAAAAAACCTGTCTCTACTCTGGAACACTTGCCCTAAGATTCTTTAAAAATATATTTTTATTGAGATGAGAGAGGACGGGAGAGGGAGAGAGAGATAGAAACATCAATGATGAGAAAGTCATTGATCGACTGCCTCCTGCATGCCCCCTACTGGGGTGGAGCCTGCAGCCTGGGCATGTGCCCTGACTGGGAATTAAACCGTGACCTCCTGGTTCCTAGATCGACAACTCAACCACTGAGCCATGCCGACCTGGCAACCCTATGATTCTTATAAGCCCTTTACTCTAGCTATGAATGTCTGGCAGCCAGGTCATTAAATCTTCCAGAAGTTTTTAAACAGTTTCTTTGAGCTGTGTCCTTAACTTATATTTATGAAGCTGTAACTTACATTGAGAATCTTGACTAGCTCAAGAGACTAGGTTTGAAAAACAGATTTATGCTAAAATTCTTCAAATCCTGACCCTTTTCTGACTTTTAAATTCTGCTTGCAAACAGAACAACTCTTCCTTTAACTAGCCTCTCATTTCCTATATTTTTACACAGGCTCTTAAATAAGCCAATTAATTTTTTCAATATTATGTCTGGAAATAATTTTGCCAAAGTCCAAAAAGTGTAACTACATTTGCTAACATAAATTACCACAGATGACACCCCTATATATCACAGGTCAACATTTTTTTCTTATTTATACTGTGGTTTCCTCACGACTTTCCAGTTTCCACTAACAGTTTGCTCACCATTTCCCTAGTCTTCACTATCATGTTCCTTGCCTCTTCTCTGGGCTTCGTCCATTGGTTCCAAGGTCAATGTTGCACATTTTAGATTTAGTCATGACAGCTAAATCTAGGTATCGGTGCCAGTACCCGTTAGTTTTTGCTGTGGCGTAATCCAAGACCTACTGGCTTAAAACAACAACCATGTGTTCAACTTATGATTTTGTGGATCAGCTACTTCTTTTTGGGTTGGGCCAGCTTGGCTGATCTCCACTGGCCTTGCTCATGAGCCTGTGGTCCGCTGGCAGGTTGCCTGGTGACTGAGAGGGCAGTCTGTGACCCCCCTCATCACCTGAAGTTGACAGACTTCCAGTTGGGGCAACAGGGTGACTTGACCACGTGTCTCTCATCATTTATCACGTTAGACCAGGCTTCCTCACCTAAGGGCAGAGCTTTAAGTGTAGATGGAGTGAGGCCCAATACATAGCTCTTTTCACTTTTCTGCCCAAATTGCACTTTCTGTTTCCTAGTGGTCAATCACATTTATGGTCATCCCCCGAGTTAGCATGGAAGGGGGTACCAAAGGGTGTAGTCACAGAGAAGGTAACTAAGGCAGCCAGTTCTGCAAAATAGTCTACCAGATATGAAAATGGAGAGGAGGAAGTATGGAAGGACTTTTAAAGTTCTATCTGAAGTTGATGTCTCTGTCAGATTTATCTCCATTCCTAGATGGGGGCAACCAGCTTGTAGAGAGTGCATGCTTTGAAATCTTGTCCCACTGGCTTAGCTGATGGTACCACTGACTGTCACATACTCTTAGGAGACAACACACACAAAGCAATGGAACTCTAGTAACCTGAGACTTAACATTGACCTCTGGAAACAAAATACTTGAACAGTGCTCCTTCAGGTCACCCCAAGGAGTGAATGGTCTAGAACCATGGTCGGCAAACTTCTGTTTTCGAGCCACATGTGGCTCTTTGGCCCCTTGAGTGTGGCTCTTCCACAAAATACTAAGGCCAGGGAGAGTCTTTTTTGAAGAAGTGGCATTAGAAGAAGTTTAAGTTTAAAAAATTTGGCTCTCAAAAGAAATTTCAATCTTTGTACTGTTAAAATTTGGCTCTGTTGACTAATGAGTTTGCTGACCACGGTCTGGACGGCTATATGATTTTATGCAAATGTGCAAAACTGATTTCAGCATATGTGGATTGGTTAAGACTTATGGGGGATATCGGGTCTGTCTACCTGTGAAGGACTGCAGTTGACAGGGACAACAAAGGCAGAGGTCACATGTGGGTGGTGAAAGTGGGAAATGCATGTGCTTAGGGTCCAGAACTGGGTTGGGGGATGCATGTCCTCACTGAGGCACTATCAGAAGGATGATATGGTGTAAATTGAGCCAGCTCTCTACTTCAAATATGATAGAACGCTAGTTGATATTGATGGGGGTGTAGGTACTACTCTGAAAACCTACAAATCATTCCAAACATTGTTTCTCTGGGTCAGAGTGTTCTCTGTTGCAAACAAATAAATGACTTGGAAACTGACAGTTAGGAAGAATCGGGCCCTCAGCTGGTGACAGCCTGTCCTGCCAAGGTCTTCTCCCAAGGAGTGGTGTATTAAGTTGTTCCTCTCCAAAACAATGGATCGCCTAATTATTTCTCTTCCAAACAGCGCACGCTCCATTGCTCCTCTCTGAAACAATGGGACATTCAGTCAGTCCTCTCCCAGACAATGGGGTGCCAGCAATTGTTCCTCTCCCAACAGTTGAATACTCAATTGTTCCCCTCCCAAGCAATGAACCATTCAATTACTTAGGCAGACACAGTTGAAAAGCTCCCATTTCTAGCAGTATAAAGCAGAGCTGTGACTAGGGAAATACTTTGGGCTCAGCTTGCTTCATTGGAGTCAGGCAAGTTCATGATGATTATCACGATCCTCTGGGATAATTGTGAAACTTCCTGAATAAGAGATTTTCAATAGTCTATTAGATTTTCACGTCCGCTCACCAGCCATGCAAAGTAGACAAGTGCAGTCTCTCCAGTGAACACATATATGGGCTTGTGGATGCCAACAGGGAGCTGTCACCACCAGGGTGAAGCTGAACAAGATACGTCAACATCTGATCTGTATTCATTGATCTCCTGCCACCCACTCCTTCCCTCAGGAGTGGTACCACTCCTTCCCTCAGGAAGCCCATATTCTGGTTGTCTCAGGAGATGATACATCAAGAGAGAATCCTGGCCCGGCTGAGGTGGCTCAGTTGTTTGAGCATCATCTTGGTACACCAGGAAGTCACTGTTTGGAAGAGAAATAATTAGGCGATCCATTGTTTAAGGAAGGAACAACGTAATGCCCCACTCCTTGGGAGAAGACCACTGCAGGACAGGCTTTCACCAGCTGAGGGCCTGATTCTTCCTAATAGTTTCCAAGTCATTTATTTGTTTGCAACAGAGAACACATTTATGCAGGGAAGCCATGTTCGTAACGATTTGTAGGTTTCCAGAGCAGTTTTCAGCATGCACTCAGTCTCTCGATCTCTTTGTTTTGCCATCTTCCCCTCTAAGACAGAAGTCACTAGCCAGCTTCTGTAAGAGGGAAACTGAGGCTCCAAGGACCTGGGATGATGTCAGTTCCATCACTTACAAGCTGTTTGCTTTGGAACAAATCATTTAACTCCTTAGGTGAAGTTTCCACATCTGAAAAAATGAGGATAATGATTAATAATAATAATAATAATAATAGTTTTTATCTTATAAGGTTACTCTGAAGATTAAATGACAAAGCATCTAAATATTGTATCTCAAGGCTTGGCACAGAGTTAACCTTCAATAAATGTTAGGACAACTGATTGAGTTTCTTGTTGTCCAGATGTTGTAGGGGTTTGCTTTGGCCCAGACCCTCCTATTGTGAGATTGCTGTGGTGTTGGGATAGTTATACCGCTACTCATATGATTGGACATCCTCTGAAGGTGGCTGAGAATTCAACCACTGCTTACATCCAACAATGTTAAATTTCAAGTCCAGATTCATAGGTTACCTCTTTGGCAGACGCCTCTGTTTCTATGGGCTAATGTCTGCAGTTCCCTTCCCTTTTCCTAGTTCAGTCTCATCAGAGATTTGCTGTCAGTGTTTGTTTCTGGGACAAATCAAAATAGCCACTGAATTAGATGGGCTAACATTTTGTTTTGGATTGTTGCTTCTGTGTTTGCAAGGGATGTCAATCTTAATTTTTGTTTCTTAGAATGTTTTTGTTGGTTTTAGGAGAAGATTATACTTGACTCAATAGAAATTTAGCAAGTGTTTTCTGTGTTTTTTATTTATTTAATATCTTATTTTCTCGAAGAGTTTCAAAAAGGTTTGTGTCATTTATTCTCCAAGTGTCTGATAGTATCTGCGGGGAAGTCATTTAGTTATAGGATTGTTCACATTTTCTATCTCTACTAAAAGTTTTAGTAAATTGTGACTTTCAAGGAATTTGTCTATTTCATCTGTTTTAAAAATTTATTTGCATAAGGTCATTCATGATAAAATTTTCTTTAAATGTCAGCAAATGCTATGATAGTATACATCATTATTCCTGATGTTTGTAATTTGTTATTAATAAGTTAATTGTTCTCATATTTACCTAATACAAGAGTAACATGCTGATTGACCATACCTTTGCAACACCCACCAGCCAATCAGGAGTAAGTATGCAAATTAACCCAACAAAGGTGGTAGGTTAATTTGCATATGCAGATGCTAAGTGGCCGGGGTGAGGTGGGGCAGGATGCTTGCATCGTTGCCTTGGTGACAACGCAGGCTTTCCACACACCCTGGCTGCTCTGAGCCTCTGGGCAGCCTGGGAAAGCAGGAAGGCAGCTCCTGGGCGGAGCGAAGGCAGTGCCAACTGTCTGGGGAAGGAAGCCCCATTCTTGCACGAATTTTTGTGCATCGAGCCTCTAGTTTAAGTATAGTTGGCATGCAGTATTATATTAGTTTCAGGAGTACAGTATAGTGACTTGATATTTATGTACCTTATGATGTGATCAACACACTGAGTCCAATATACCTGTCACCATGCTAAGTCATCACAGTGTTATTGATCATATTCCCCTTCACCTTTTCACCCACATATAAGTGAAATCATATAGTATTTTGTCTTTCTCCATTTGACTTATTTCACGTAGTGTAATGCCCTCTAGGTCTATCTATGTTGTCACAGGTGACAATATTCCATTCTTTTTTTATTGCCGAGTAATAGTCCATTGTTTACATGCACCATATCTTACCCACTCATCTATCAATGGACACCTGACTGCTTCCATATCTAAGCTATTGTGAATAATGCTGCAATGAACATGGAGGTGTGTATATCTTCAAGTTATTGTTTTTGTTTTCTTCAGAAGTGGAAGTGCTGCTCAGATGGTAGTTGTATTTTTAATTCTTTGAGGAACCTCCACACTGGGTTCCACAGTGGCTGCACTAATTTACAACCCCACCAACAGTGCACGAGGGCTCCCTTTTCTCCTCATCCTCGACAGTATTTCCTTTTAGTTGACCTTTGGAGAATAGCCATTCTGACAGGTGTGCGGTGGTACCGCATTGTGGTTTTTGATTTCCATTTCCCTGTTGATGAGGGAATTTGTATTTGCTCTTTGTTCTACTGACTGTACTGACTGATTCTTTTCAAGAATCAATTTTTGGCTGTTAATGTCTCTATTTTGTGTCTATAACTTGTAATTTTTTTCCTGCTTCTGTTTGTGTTATGTTCTTTAACTTAATTTGGGCTTAGTGTGGTGTTTTTTTTTTGTTTGTTTGTTTGTTTTAAGTGTTTGAGTTAGAAGCTTAGATAATTGATTTTCCACTTTTTTCCTTTTCTAATATATGCACATAAACACATACTTTCCCTCCAGGACCCACTTTAGCTTCAGTTCACAGATTTAGATACTTAGTATTTGAGATATTTAGTAATCAGATAAAAAAAATACTCCTAAGTTCCATTTTGATTTCCATTTTCCACATGGGTTATTTAGAGGTATGTTATCTAATATTTAATTATTTGGAGATGTTCTACTGATCTTTCTGTTACTGAGTTTTAATTTAATTTCACTGTCCTCAGAGTATACACATTAAATCATTTCCTCACTTGGAAATTCTTTGAGACTTGATTGTAGCCAACAGCATAGTCTGTCTCCATAAATGGTACATTTGCACTGGTAACAGATGTATATTCCGCATTGTTAGATGTATCCAATTTAGTCAGACTGATGAGATTTGATCATATTGTTGCAATCTTCTGTAGCCTCACTAATTTTTCTGATTTTTCTATGATTTACTGAGATATGTGTGTTGCAATTTCTAACCCTTGTTTTGGTTTGTTTGTATTTCTCATTGGCTTTGTCTGCTTAGTTTCATACATTAGAGTTATTTCCATTAAGTACTTTCAACTTGTGGATAGCTGTATGTTCCTGTTGAATTGCTTCTTTCATTATTATATTACTAGAGGCCCAATGCACAAAGTTCGTACACAGCGGGGGGGGGGGGGGGGAATAAGGGGGGAGGGAAGGAATGGGGCACCCAGCCCAGCCTGCACCCTCTCCAATCTGGTGCCCATCGGGATGGGGCACAAATGGGCAGCTGGACATCCCTCTCACAATCTAGGACTGCTAGCTCCCAACTGCTCACCTGCCTGCCTGCCTGATTGCCTCCAAACCACTCCCCTGCCAGACTGATTGACCCCTAACTGCTCCCTTGCCAGCCCAATTGACCTAACCGCCCTCCCCTGCAGGCCTGGTTGCCCCCAACTGCCCTCTCCTGCTGGCCCGTCACCCCTAATTGTCCTCCCCTGCAGGCCTGATCCCTCCCAACTGTCCTCACCTGCTAACCTAATTGCCCACAACTGCCCTCCCCTGTCAGCAATCTTGTGTCCACGTGGGGGCAGCCATCTTTGACCACATGGGGGCGGCCATCTTGTGTGTTGGAGTGATGGTCAATTTGCATATTAACTATTATATAGGATTATAATGTAGGATAGGTTCCTGTTTTTCACTCTAATAAGTTTTTCCTTAAAGTTTTCTTTTTCTGATATTGCTACAACCACACCTGCTTTCTTTTGCTTCATGTTTGTGTATTATATGATGTATATTTTGCATTGTTTTAGTTCCAACCAGTCCTTTGTGTTTAAAATGTGTTTATGGTAATCAGCACAAAGGAAGGACTTGTTTGCCCTTATTCCAGTCTGACAATCTTTAAATTGCAGAATTTATTTATTTTAATTTCATGCAGCTATAGATATAATTGAGGTTACATTTATTAGTTTGCCATCTTGATTTTTTTTTAATGTCTCCTTTCTTTTTGCTCTATTAATTTCTACTTACACATTTTGGGAGTATTTATATCCTATAATTTTTTTGTTTGATCATTTTTTGTGGTTATCCCAGAAATTACAAAGTGCATTTTAAACCTATTGTAGCCTGTCTAAAATTAATACTTTTATCATATCCAGAATACTGCTACACTTTTACTATAATTGAAGTCCATTTTTATCTTCTATCTTTTGGCTATTATTATCATATAGTTTCCTGAATATATGTTGCAATTTTTTACAAGGCATTGTTACTATTGTTGCTTAAACCATCAATATGTTTTTAAAGTGACCTGTGTATTTCCCCTCTCAAATGCTGTCTATTCTCTCTTGAACTTTTGTGCATCTATCTATCTGGAATAATTTCCCTTCATTTTAAAAGCTTTATTTCTTGTAGTGTAAGTCTGCTGGTCACAGATTCTCAGCTTGTACTTGTATGGGGATATCTTTATTTTAGCTTTATTGTTGAAGCACAATAAAGTAGAGTAGGATTTAAAACTAGCTGTTTAATTTTGGAGTAGGATTTAAAACTGGCTGTTTAATTTTTTTTGAGCTTTGAAGAGGCCATTCTTTTGTTTACTGGCATGCCTGATATCTGTTGATGGATGAGTTATCTTTCTAATTTTTGTTTCTCTGAACGCATTTTCTCCTTTGGATTTAGAATTTTGAGATTTTCACTTTGCCATTGGTGTTCTGTGTGAAGTTTCTAAAGAGGCTGGACCCTGGACTGATCAGGTCCTCTCAGCATGGATTTTATTGCCTTGATGCTGGAGCTGAGAAAACCGAGGACTGAACAAGTTAGTGGCTTTGCATAGGTTCACAAACTTGTGGGTAGTAGAGGTATCAGCTGAGCATAGACTCCTGACTCGGAGCCCAGGGGTTTGTTGGCCACATGGTGACTAACTGAGCAAAGAGAAATCATCACCTTCCCATGGCTCGCTTCACCTGCGAGAACACGAGAAAGGCTTCTAGAAGGTGTGAAATGTCCTACAAAACCGTGTCCTTATGGCTGCAAGTTCAAAAGCAGGTCCTTCTCCTCTCTGTGCTTGTGCCTGTCCAAGCCCCTTCGTTAATGAGCTGTCCATGGTGCTGCTGACGGGAATGATGAGGGCGGGTAGCCTATCCTCTCCCTCTGGTGGTGGCTCAGCTGCTTGTGCCCTGACATCCCCAGGGCCCCCGTGTGGGCAGACATGACAAGTTAATTCTGCAGCAGGCAGGCTGGAGCAGGCCTGGCATCCATGGAATGCGAGGCCCTTGTCACTGCTGCCAGAGAGGGGGGGCGTCAGATATGACAAGTGGATTATGAGAGACAAACTAACTGTATTACAAAGGAAGGAAAGTGGTATCCCCTGGCTTCTCCAGAGAACTGTTCTGCCCCCCTGTAATGGCTGGGTAGCAGAAGAGGTGACCAGGGAGGTACCAGGCAGGCTGGTGACTGTTTTATCAGAGAAAGAATTCAGAATGACATTTGAGGTTGAAAACTGCACAAAATAAATATCAGAAATGGTTGTCCTTATTTGGGAGAGGGGAGGTGTCACAGAACTGCATAACCCACAGGGGCTTTGCAGGAACTGATATTGAGTTCTCAATAGTGCTGTCCACCCTGACCCTCATTCTTTAATTCGGCCACCACCCTCCTCCCCAACCCTGTGACCCCACAACTGGCAGCGAGTGAGGTGGACTGCAAACATGCCACCTCCTTTGGTAGCAGTAGTGCCTGAGGAGGCACCTCAGTTCGCTGAAGAGCACATGGGGGTCAGCAGTGTCCTGGACCTCTGTTCTGAGTTGGACCTGCATGGTGACCCAGCTCTTCATCTTCACATTCGTTGGTGGACTTTGGTTTGCCTGGGTTGGCCAACCATGACCACTCAGGGCTTTGCTTTGAACTTACCTGCTCAGCTGTTTTCTCTCCAAGTTCCTCTGATAAGATACCTCTGTCTGGCTGTACCCCTTGTCACCCAGATCTCAACACACTCCACTATACTGACACTTGGCTGGGTCACCCCTCCTAGGCCCTTTTTAGATCCAAGGCTCTTCCTCAGACAAAGGGGATGTTAGGTGTGAAGGCAGCTGATTTTACCCCAGGCCACAGAGCGAGGCAGACAATGAAGGAATCGTCCAGAATTAGAGTTAAGGACAATAATGGCAATACAGATGCTTCTACTACCTCTGCTATTACTGCTACTTACAACAATGTCAGCCACCCGTGTAGAGTGAGCATTCATGTGCGGGCCTTAGCACATACTATTTGGTGGGTCTGTTATTATCCCATTTCACTGATAAGGAGCCCGGGATGCAGATCTTAAAATAATTTCCCAAGGTCAAAGGGCAGTCGGCCTCCAGGTAGCTTGCAGAGCAGAGTGTGAAGCACAGACTTCTTTTTTAAGAGCTTGTGTTGGTCCAGAGTGGGAGGAGAATCTCTAAGTGGTGAATGAGGAAGGAACTCTGACCTTTCAGCTGATGGAACATCTAATTCAAAGTGACTTACTGGGCCCTAGCCAGTTTTGCTCAGTGGATAGGGTATTGTCCTGAAAACTGAAGGTTCCCATATTCTACTCTGGTCAAGGGCACTTACCTCAGTTTCAGGCTCAAACCCTAGCCCTGGTTGGGGCACCTGTGGGAGGCAACCAATTGATGTGTCCCTCTCACATCGATGTTTCTCTTTGTATCTCCTCCTCCCTTCCATTCTCTCTAAAAATCAATGGAAAAAATATCCTTGGGTGAGGATTAACAACTACAACAACAAATAGTGGCTTGCCTGTGTTGATCCAGAAAGCCAGAAAACCACCTCTTGGTCCTGCTCTCCTCTGTGACCACAGCCTTGATCTCATGTTAATGATACAGGTGCTGACAGCTCCCAGGGGTACTTGTTCCTCACCCACATCCAGGATCAGGGAGCTGACTTTTCCTCCATGAACCACTGAATCAAAGTCTTGAACCTCATTCTCTTTTGACAACATAGGTCCTGTGCCCATGGGAGAATGCCACGTGCTGGTTGGCATACCCTCAATGAGTGACCGCTCTGGTCCAGGGGAGCATGGGATTGAGATGACTGTTTTTGAGTTAGCAACCTTGGATTTTGTGATCTCAATGAACCCTTTCAGCTCTGGCATTATGCATATCCGTAGAGAAAGAATGAACCCCTGCCAGGTCTACCTACTTCCGGGCATCTTGTCATCTCAGCAGCTGTGGTTCCTGGGAAGTGATTGTAATCCATCCACCTCCTCCCACAGGAGGAGGGCCGAGTGGAGACAACTGTAAGGGGAAGGAAATGGGCTGAAGCCAGAAGTTGCTCTCTCTGTGGTTGCTCACCTCCATCTTTGAAAGGTGAGGACAGAGCTGGACCTTATCCTGCTTGGTTTCTAAGAGACTGAGGGAAGGCATGGATGGAGAAGATAGACAGAGCTTGAGGGCTGCACCCAGAGCCATGGCTGTGAGTCGGGCTCAGTGTCAGTGGGTCAGTGGAGCACCTCAACATCCCAGGAAGAATGTCAAAATGCCCATTTGTGTCCCAGCTGCCTGATCCCTCTTGCTTCCAGGCCAGCCTCAGGCTCCAGGGGAACTGTTCCCAGGGCAGGCCTCCATCTCAGCAGGAAAAATATAAGAAGGCAAGGGTACAGCACGGCTCATATGGGCATCTTTCAGAGATGGGGGCCTCTCATCTCCTCTTTGTTCTGTGCTCTGCTTCCTGCAGTCGCTGGGTTTGAATCCATTGCCTGGCTTTGATGCCAGAGTTGACCCAATTTTGCCTTTTTGTCCACTTGATTAAGCTTATTTAGGCTCATCTTTGATTTCTGAATGCTAATGCTCAGCTCTTTTCACTGCTAATGGTTTTCACCACGGGGATAATAAGGACAGCAGGCACCATTTACCGAGTTCCTGCTTTATGCCTTGAGTTTTACAGACATGATTCTAACAACGGGACAAGGTTGGTTATTACTGTTTCAATTTTGCCTATGAGAAGACAGAGGCACAGAGTGGTTAACTTGGCCAGGGTCTCTCAACTTGTTAAGAAGTGGTAGTGTTAGGGATCAACATCATTTCTATGTGACTCCAATGTCCCTTTCTGTCCATAACACTCTATCTCACAGAGCAAGTGAGAGCAGAGAACCAGGTCCAAAGACCGTCTTCAGGTACAAATGACCCCCAACTCGTCCCCCAAGGTTATACCTTCCATTTGCATCATTTCCACTGGTTCTACCTAAAACAGCGTGTCACACCCCCCAGGGCCACCCTTTCAACAGTTGGGTCCGAGGTTTCGGAGACCCCCCTTTCCTTTATTCCTTTAAGGTAACAGAGGCCACCTGCTGTGTTCGGAAAGGTTTGTACAAAGCACTAAGGGAAATTGGAAGGCAGCAACTGCAGCAAATACAGACAGTGTAAAAATAGCCAACTTTCTAAATACACATTTTTGGTTTAAGAATCACAGTGGAAACAGCAGAAAGCATTTCTGTTGCCCAAACCTGATGTTAAGGAAGCTGTCTTCTTTCTCCAAAAAGCTGCTACCATGTCCATTTTATTGGGCTCAGCCATGTCCGTACCTCTGGCTGAGCTAGTGTCAGGGTCTGGCCGGGGGAGGAGGGGTGAGTAGGACAGGGCATAGCTGTAGGATCCCTGTCTCCTGCATAAGCCCAGCTGGCCCCATGGCTTTGTGACCATCCATATGCTGCTGCCTCTCACCCTCGAAACCTAGCAGATGCTCCCCTTGGATGTATGGATAACTGAAATCCTCTGCATTTATTTATCATTTATTTTTAAAATATATTTTTATTGATTTCAGAGAGGAAGGGAGAAAGAGAGAGAGAGAGAGAGAGAGAGAGAGAGAGAGAGAGAGAGAGAGAGAGAGAGAGAAACATCAGTGATGAGAGAGAATCACTGATCAGTTGCCTCCTGCACGTCCCCTACTGGGGATTGAGCCCACAACCTGGGCATGCGCCCTGACTTGGAATTGAACTGGGACTTCCTGGTTTATATAATAGGTCTACACTCAACTACTGAGCCATGCGAGCTGGGCTGAACTCCTCTACACCTCCCATCACCTGTGTTCCCTCCAAACTCCTTCCTGCTCTCCCAGTAAATGGCATCACCATCAGCTTCGTTGGGCAAGACAGACACTAGGAGAGTCATTCCTGACTGTTCTTCATGTCCAGTTGGCCATCAAGTTCTGCCAGGTTCTTTTCCAGGTACTTCTTCCCATCACCTCCATTTCTAGCCACATCAGCCACCTTTCTCTCTCGCCTGGGCTTTGTCTCAGATGCCCTGCTGCCCAGTTTCATTGCCTTCAGCTTGGCTGTCTTTAGTCTACTCTTCACGTGAGAAGCACAATTTTAAACGCAAATCAGATGATGCCATCTGTCCTGCCTAAAGCCCTCCGCCATCTCTCCATTGCTTCAGGACAAAAGCCGGCTGTGACCATCTCTGCTTTTCTCTCCAGGCTTTTATCTGAGACCCCCTGTGCTTCCTGCACTTGGTACCTTGTGCTAAGCCCTGCCCTGTCCTCTGAACCATGTTGATGTCCTCTGACGTGCTGCTCTGACACTGGGCCTTGAACATGCTCTTTTCTGTAAAGCAGGGGTGGGGAACCTTTTTTCTACCAAAGGCCATTTGGATATTTATAACCTCATCCATGGGCTATACAAAATCATCAGCTTAAAAATTAGCCTGCAATAGTTGGTCAAACATTTAACTCACCCCGTATGCCTTGGCAGGGCCAGATCCAATGATTTTGAGGGCCTTTATACAGCCTGCAGGCCGGACATTCCCCACCCTAAATTTAGATGTAACTAACTCTAGAATATTTTTTACATCCTGTAAAACTGGGGATACGTGTCTCTCTTATGATTCCTAGCTGAATACTTATTACTCGCAACATCTATCTTTTATGAATTTTTGCCCAAGAGTAAAGTCTGAGGCAGAGTGACCCTGTCGTCGGGTTCTCTGTTATATCACCATTGTTCACTGTGGTGCCTGGCACAGATTGGGCAGCACTCAATAGCCATCTGATAAACAGGTGATCTGATTTAATCTGATGAATGAAAATACGTTGACCGGGACCATGGAGATGGGTGGCATGATTAAACATGGGTGTAGACTACAAAAGACCAACGCATTTATACATTTTCAGAATATCTCCTCTGTGCCAGGCTGTGCGCTGGGCAGTGTGGCCCCAAGAGACAAGGGCCTGACTTCTCTCACTTGCGGGACCCTGATGCTGGGCAACTGGGTTCCTGTTACATGCTCATGACTGTGAATTTCGCCTTTTAGCTGGCCTGGCTCTGCACTCTGGGCAGGTTCCCGGGGGCCTCGAATGTCCCAGTTTACAGCAGCAGAAGTAAATTTTAAATGAAAAATCGGTACCTTTCTCTCTCATCTTTCTCTCCTTCCTTTCTCTTTATTTATTTTTCATTTTTATCTCCTTTCCCATTTAAATAAAACTCCCACACACCTGCATCTACCCAATGTTTATCTTCACTTTTAAATTCATTTGCGATGCTCCAGATCTCACTTTTATGTGACTTATTTGAGAATGTGTTGGTGGGACCAGGGCTAATGCATTTGCAAAGGTGGTGTGTTAGCATCTTAATTGATTACCCAGGATCCTCTGTGACTGGCATGTTCCCAGTGGAGCATCCAGGCATGAGAGGGTTGGTGAGCAAAGCCACTGAAGAGCTGGGAAGGGATTAGTGCTAATTCCTCCCAGACACCTCCTTGTGATGTTTCTCAGTCAATAAGAGATTAGATGGGGAAGAAGGTTTAAACACAGCCATGCCTCCTCTCTTCACCTGCTAATCCTCGCTCTTCATTCTCACAGTAGGACCCGATGGAGGGCCTCAGGCTGATGCACACAGAACCCTCGGAGGCCCCATTTCCTGCTCTGGGGCCTGTCAGGAGAGCCCTGAGCAGCGAAGGCTTCTCATGCTATTTCCAGGCACATGGTGCCCTTAGAGACTCGATCAGAAGCTGCAGCATACTCTGTGAGGCTGGTGGGAGGGCAAGGAGAGGAGAGAGTGGGTGATGGTACAAGGTGGGGAGAGAGGAGGCAGGGTGGTTCTGCAGCCTCTGTGGTTGTGGCTGACAGGTTTATCTTACCACAGGTGGTCCCTGTGATCCTTGCCTCTGGCTTCCAGATTCCCTCTCCTTCAGTGTGGATGGGACTTGTCACTTGCTTTTCACCAACAGATATATCAAAAGTCATGAGCTATCACCCCTGTGAGCATGGTATGTGAGGCTCATCTTGCTAGTTGACTTGCTCTGGGCTCTCTCTCTCTCTGTGGCTTTGAAAAAGTCACTATGAATCTTCTACAACGACAGGCAATGCGATGCTGCCAGCGACCCGAATGAGCTGGGAAGAGAATCTATAGCCTCACATGAGACCCCAGCTCTCTTGGGCACTTGGGTTGCTGCCTTGTGCCCACCCCCAAGCCTAAGCAGAGGATCTTAAGCCATGCTGGGATTCCTGTGCCCAGAAATGGAGAGAGAATATGTGTGTGTTATCCCTACTTCTGTTGTCATTTGTTCTGTCATGATAGACACCAACAGTATAGAGAACAGTATGGAGTGGCCCCTTTTCCTTCCCGCCTTAAGGACTAGGGTAGGATGCTGTTATCTTCTTCCATCATCCAGATGGTTTTTTATGAAAGTAGAGTAAACCCATCCATACTAATATGAGCTTGCTGACCACTGCTCAGGTTGCTTGTCTCCAACAGAGGAGCCTATACCCAGGTGAACATGAACTGCTTTGTTCCAAGCAAAGACAATCCATTGGGTATTGACCCCTTATCAAATATATAAGGAAATCATTCAACTCTATAGCAAAATCAAAACAAAACAACAACAAAAACCATCTAGCAATCCAATTAGAAAACGAGCAAAGGACTTGAATAAACATTTTCCAGAAGATATACAAATGGCCGACATGACAAAGTGTTCCACATCAGTAATCAGGGAAATGCAAACCAAACCACAGTGAGAGTTCTCCTCACACCCGTGAAAACGGCTGTAATAAAAAAGACTGGGGATAACAAGTGTTGATAAAGGTGTGGGGAAAAGGGGACCCTGGTGAACTGTTGGTGGGAATGTACATTGGTGCAGCCATTGTAGAAAACGGTATGAAGATCCTTAAAATGTTAAGAAAACTACCATATGATCCAGAAATCCCATGTCTGGTTGTATAGCCAAAGGAAATGCCATCAGCCTCTCAAAAGATATCTGCTCTCCCATGTTCACTGCAGTGTTATACACCATGACCAAGATATGGAAACAGACTTAGCATCCATTGACAGGTAAATGGATAATTAAAATGTAATATACATGTCCTGGCTGATAGGTTGAGCAGCATCCTGTACACCGAAAGGTTGCCCATTCCATTCCCCATTGGGACACATGCTTACGTTGTGGTCCCAGGTATGGGGCAGGCAGCCAGTTGATGTTTCCTTCTCACATTGATGTTTCTTTTCTCTCTCTCTCTCTCCCTTCTCCCTTCCCCCTCTCTTTAAAAAAATCAATAAAATATTTTTTAAAAATCTAAAAAATTCTATAAAATGTGATATATATGACTATTATTCCGCCATAAAAAAAAAGAAAGAAACCATGCCTTTCATGACAATTTGGATGAGTCTTGATGGCACTTGCTAAGTAAAATAAGTCAGATGGAGGAGAAATACTATATGTCCTCATCTCTAAAAGCTGAACTCATAGAAATAGAGAGTAGAATGGTGGTTGCCAGGGCCTGGGGGTGGAGGGAGGGTGAATAGATGTCAGTCAAAGAATACAAACTTCCTGCTATTAGATGAATAAGTTCAGCATGGAGACTATAGTTAATGACACTGTACTATGTACTTGGGAAATTGCTAAGAGAGTCATTCTTAAATGGTATTGCCACAGAAAATGGTAAATCATGTGAGGAAATGGATGTTAACATTGTTATTCCAGTCATTTCACAATATATACGTGTATCAAATTATCTCATTGTACACCTTCCACTAATGTGGTATGTCAGGAATATTCAATAAAGTTAAGGGAAACAGGTTTACTAGTGTTTTCTGACTATTCAATGTAGATAGTTCTTTGTCTTGAATTAGTTTCCCTTTTTGTGGGGGGAGGGAAATGGGTTTTGGCAACACTTTTAAATTTTCCTTCTTTCTGTTAAACTATTATTTGCTTGACAGCCTTTCTTGATCTACCATTTCAGTTCCATTGAGGGGGAAATTGTTTTTATTAACTTCAAAACCCCTTTCTCAAAGCCAGTCCCCTCTGGCCAGAGAGGCTCGCCCAGGCAGAGAACCCTGACTCACTCGGGAATGCCCAGCTAACAGGCAGTGGGCGTGGAGGCTGTGTCCCCAGCAGCAGCATTCTGAGAGGGAGCAGGGCGAGCAGGCATCTGGCATCTGCATGAGAACAGCCTGGGCTCTTTCACTTCTTCTGAAGGAGCCTGGGATCCCACACCAGGCAGAACTGATTTCACTGCCTGTGAGATATTTAACCTCACATAGCCTGTTTCCTTTAACATACAATAATTGTGAAAATTGAATAAGGTAGCATGGGAATGATCTTTCAGCACAGTGCCTAGCCCCTTGCTGTCATGCAATGAATGTCCACTCCTTATTTAACCGTGTATAGAGGAGGGATGTGAGCAAGAGCAAGGACAGAATCAAGGTTCTTGGGGGGAAATGCTAAATCTCAGAGCAGTAGGGCTGTTTCTCTCCACTCTCTTTCCCTCTGCCTCCTCTTCTTTCCTTCCTTCTCCCTCCTGAACAAATACCTACAAGGTGCAAAGTGCTTAGAACAGTGCCTGGCCCTGTTGTTTGTAGTTATTGCCGTTGTAATTATCATCCCACCACCATCATCATCATCATCATCATCACCACCACCATCATCACCACCACCATCATCATCACCATCGTCATCATCCCACCATCATCATCATCACCATCAATCTTGTCATCATCACCACCATTGGCATCATCCCCACACCGTCATCATTGTCATCATCACCAGCATCATCGCCATAATTTTCTTCCTCCCAGCCCATTTCCTCCCTCCAGAGGCAGTACTTTACCTGTACCTGTTTCTGTAACACTGAGACTGGGAGCTAGTAAATTACATTTCCCGAATGCCCCTGCCATCTGCTCCTTGTTCTGTTCTGCCAGTGAGGAGATACTGTCTGAGGAATACACCTTATATCTGCTTCCCCTTTTCCTGCCTTTGGCAGTGTCTCCAGAAGATGCTTTGTCCCTTTGGGATGACCTCGCTTTTGCCACAGCAGCCCCCTCTATGGTGGTCATGGCACCAGCAGATGGCTCTTTTGGGCCTTCCAGCAGCAGCCCCTCCTTGGTGTGACTGGGGTCATCTCTCCAGCACTGAGCAGGGGGCATCCCAGAGGGGCATGCACTCCTGGCACTGTTCCCCCCACCCTACAATGGTCCCTGGGGATGGTCCCTGCTTCCTGCAGTCTCTCATCTCCAGGTTATCACACTTTCCCCTTTTTGTGTTCTCAGCCTTCGCAACATCTTTAGAACTATAGTTCCTTGTATTGCATCGTCTCTTTGAACTTGCTAGTGTGGTTCTACTTTCCTACAGGAGCACTGGCCCTTTAAAACAGTGACTCCTGTCTGTCCACAACATGGGAAGAGGAATTATAAGTAATTTAGAATCAGAGCCTTTAGGATTAACCACTTTCTCTTGGCTTCCCAGATTAGAACATCAGCAGATGGAACGGAGCTCATTCCAAACTTCTCAAAGTTACCAAAGAAGAAAGTGGGGTATATGTATCCACTTCCCCCTCTAAACCCATTCTGGATGTCCACAAAGGTCTCCAAAATGATTCTTCCATCCACTTCCATCAGTGTACCTCTTCAGAAGGCCAACACACACTTTGCCTGTGCTTGAATTCTTAGGATCTTCTATGGGTGTCCTCCTCTCTCCTCACCTCAGCATTCACCTCCTCCTTTCCCATCATTGCCAAATGCATCCTGAAGGAGGGGCCTTCCCTACCCAATACACTAGCTTCTGTAATGATTTTTGAAAAGCTGATATTTTCTGAGTATTCCACTCCACCATGTAAGTCTTATTTCTCAGCTGAGAAAACTGTGGTGCAGAAAATATTATCCTCTCTCCATGATCACTGAGACACTAAGTGCTGAACCAGGGATGCCAAGCCATTCTGCCAGATTCCAAAGCTCATAAACTTAACTGTGCTATTCGACCATCCATCTGTCCGTCCATCCGTCCAACAGTTAATGAGAGTTTAGCATGTGCCAAGCACAGGGATAAGCACAGAGATTGGGAGTCAGAAGACCTCACATGGACATACAGAGAGCGTTCCATCCAGCGGCAGCCCTGAGAGAGTGGGGGCTGAGACCCGGGTGGAGTGATGGAGAGGAGGTGGTGAAGGGCTGAGCAGGCTCTGAGTGGGGAGCAAGAACAGGATGCAGAGGAACTGGGAGGTGAGAGAGGAGTCAAGCAGGCTGCAGGCAAGCTGGAGGGGAAGCTGGTCTTTGCTGCCCGCTCCCTGGGGATCATAGGCAGCAGCCTCCAGGGACAGTATAGGCGACTGAAATGGGCAGCATGTTCTATTGATGTGGGACCCACCTGCCCTCAGCTTCTCATTTTCCTCTTTCCTCAGGCTCCTTCGTTACCTTAAGGACAGCAATGAAATAAACTAAATAAATTATGTAACTAGAACATCTTTAACCAGATTTTAAATTTCTGGAGAAATTCTCAAGTCAGCCATCTCGCTTCAGTGTAGAGTCATGTAAAGGAACCCTAAATGTCACTCTGTTGGGTAACAGATGGAATTAGGGAGCCTCATGCATCTTCGTGAATCTCCACGAATGCCTGGCCCCTGATGAGTACTTGGAGGGGGGGGGGGGGGGGGGGACACGGGACGGGGATTTTAACTTCAATCTGTCTGACTCCATAGCCCTGAAGTCCCTTTTCCTGAATTGCTATTTTCCTGGGTCTGTCCTAACTTTTGACAAATAACAATGGACCCCACATCTCAGTGGTTCGGAGCGGTGATTCATTGTGGCCTTGAAGAGGCCCCATTGGTGTCACCTGAGAGCTTGTTAGGAAGGCAGATTCCTGGTCTCTCTTCAGACCTCCTGAACCAGGAGCCCCATGGAAGAGCCCCTGGGTCTTTGCTTTCTGGGCCTCTGGGTTTTTTTGGTCACACTGGCATTTAAGAACCACTGGCCAGAATGATAAAGGTTTGCTTCTCATTCTCCTCCCAGGAACACTAGGTGTCCGTGGCTATATCCTGCATCATTGTACATTGCCAGCATGTGGAGCAGCCCCTGTGGGGACCACAAAGAGAGCAATGGGGAACCCAAAGCTGGCTCTGAAACCCGCTCTGAGGTCACAGGTCTCAATCACTTCCAGCCCAGCCGCTGTGCTCAGCAACACTAGGGGCCATGGGCAGAAAGAGAACCCTGTCCCAGCGGGGCCAGAGGAAGGGTTGTCTTATTTTATTTCTTCACTTTTCTATACATTTACAAGTGATGGGAATAGTAATGTTTTTAATTTAATTTTCTTTCAATAATATCCATGATAACTTTATTTTATGATTTTTTTTGAGTTTTTCTTTTTTTAATTGTTTGCTCAATCCCCCTACCACCCCAGCCTCTTACTCTCTAGGAATGTTTTGACAAACATTTTCAGGGTCAAGGAGCAACCACAGTGTCATAATGTTTCCCATAGTTTGTGCTGCATGACAGTTTTTATGATCCCGCACTACGGCGCGCTGCGGGGTCTGCCTGTATTGGAAGGACAGTGGTGCCTACCACATACATTTCCCTTCCTCTGCTCAGGGTGCCTCCTTAGAAACCTCGTCCTGAACTTCCTTATTTACTGTTGTCCTGCCCCACCCCCCTCACCCCATACCCCATTTCCTTTTCTTCATGGCGCTCACAGCAAGCTGAAACTACTCCGCTGGTTTAATTGTTTTAAAATTTATTATCACACAAGCTTCATCAAAACAGGAACTTTGTCTATTATTCGTCACAGCTTTCTCCCCAGAACTCAGAGCAGAACCATGCATGCAAATGTTCATTAAACATCTTGGGATATGAATGTGTTGCTCTCCCCTGAGAGAGAACAACCAAACTGCTATTAAAAAGTAGCTGTTTAAATATAGCTGCCTTTGAAAGCACAGCCGGGCCTGTCCTGAGTCTGAGCCAGGAGCTGGGGAAGGAAGTGAGAAGGCTCCCAGTCTGATGGGCAGACACCATGCAGCGTGCATTCAGGTCTGCTGGGCAGGGACTGGCCATTTAGAGCTGTTGGTTTGCACTTATGATTCCACGTGGTGTCCAGCTTCGTTCTCCCCTGCTGGGAGTGTACCCACATTTGGAAGGAGGGTCCCTAACTCTTCTTATTTTTTAAATCATTACCTGAGGATATGTTGTTGTTGTTGTTTTAGGGAGAAGGAGAGAGAAAGAGAAAGAGAGAAACATTGATGTGTGAGAGAGAAACATTGATGTGTGAGAGAGAAACATTACCCCCCCCCCCCCACTGGGGATGAAACCCAGACCTAGGTATGGGCCCTGATCAGGAATCAAACCCATAACCTTCAGTGTACAAATGATGCTCCAATCTACTGACCCCACTGGGGTCACCTACCTCTTCTTAATGAGATGGATCAGATATCCTGGGGAATGCTTTATTCCAATCGCTAGAAAGGTTAATATTTGGTGAGATTTGACTCCTTAGGGCAAAGAATTTCACATGGAAGTGATAAAGAGAAACTAGAAGTTAACCAGCTCTTTTTCTCCTTCAAAGGGTTATAATATATTGGGGTGTTGTGTGCATTGAAGATTAATTGAATTATTATTATTGTTAATTATATTCATATATTCATTAATATATTCATATTCACATATTCATATTGTTAATTATATTCTTATTTAACAATCCTGGCAATCTTATGAGATAGTTATAAATATCTCAACTTTGCAGACAAAACTCCTAGATTCAGAGAGTTTAAATTATTTACCCAAAGCCACCCAGCAAGAATTGGGATCCAAACTGAAATATCCAGACTTCAAGTCCGGGAATTTTATACTTTTATATACTTTACAGATGTTCAAGAAAGACAATGGCTCAGGCACAGGGGTAGTGTCTAAAGAATGAGAAAGCTCTGCCTGACAAAATTCTTTCTCTAACAAGTCAGAATCGTAGAGTAATTCTAAGATTTTAAATTGTATCTTAGTCCTTCCTGCTTTAAAGTCTCTACATTATCCTGAATAGCCAGTGGCATCCCCCTTTTAAAACTTGAGGAAGCTGCCCAGCCAGCATGGCTCAGTGGTTAAGCATCAACCTATGAACCAGGAGGTCTCAGTTCAATTCCATGTCAGGGCACGTGCCTGGGTTGCAGGCTCGATTCCAAGTGTGGGTCATGCAGGAGGCAGCCAATCAATGATTCTCTCTCATAACCGATGTTATTACATCTCTCTCCCTCTCCCTTCCTCTCAGAAATCAATAAAAATATATTTTAAAAAATTAAAACTTAAGGAAGCTAAAATTGATAGACACAAAGTGATTAAGGTCACAAAGTGTATAAAGACAGATGTTGAAAAAGAACAACCTCAGAATTACAGATTCACTCCTTGCTGGCCGTATGGTTTTGGAAAAGTCACCTGACCTTTCTTAGCGGCCTCGGCCTCCACACCACATGCTCCTTGGAGCAGAGGCCTCACTTCTCACTTTGAGCATGTCTGGTGATTGAGAAGTTCTTGTGGATGTCCTGCTGGTTACCTGCTAACTGCCTCCCCCCTGTCCCCACAGTGCTTCCTGGTTAGCAGCACCCAGTTTTGTTCAGGCACCAGGTGGACAGCTCATCCCCCACACCCTCCAAGGGAGTCAGGGTTGGTCCAAGCCAGTTATCACAATAGAATGCCTCTTTGACCAAGATCGCTCCGGAAGATGTCCTAGGACCCATTTCTGGACGATGGGATGAAAAAGGGAATTTGCTGGCTGCTTCCCTGCCAAAAGACAATGTGTGATGGGCAGAGGATCTTTTCTATAGCTGTCTCTCTCAGCCCCACTACCCCCCCGCCTCCCACCTCTGGCTCCTTTCTGTTTGGGTTGTGCAATTCATTCATATGAAAGGTATCTGAGTCCTTACTATGTGCCAGGAATGAAACTACTAAGATGTCTAGAGACAATAGTGGACAGGGCAGAGAAATCACAGTCTGATGGAACTTATACTGGAGGAAGGCAGACAATAAACCAGTTAAGAATTAATCTACAGTATGTCAAGTGATGAGAAGTGTAGTGAAAAAAAAATTAAGTAGGGCAGATAGAGATGCGGTGCTATTTTATATGATGTGATTAGAGAAGGTGTCTTCTCTCCAATCAGGTGACCCTTGAGGTTGAAAAGAGGTGAGGGAACAGATAACTGGTGCAAGAGAAAGCCGGGCAGAGGCCAGCGTCTTTCAGGTGGTGGTATGATTGGCATGTCGGAGAAATTAAGAAGGGCCTGAGTGATTGGAGCAGAGTGAGCTAGGGCTTGAACTTTTGAACCATGACCCACAGGGAGACATAAATTTTATATTGGGACACACACACACATAGTCTGAATTCAAAGTTTTGCAAAAAAAAAACCTTACCTTTACTATGTGCAATGCACTCTGATATCACCTATTCTCCTTTATTCTATTTCATTAAACAATTCTGGTCATGTCTATGAAAATTGATTAATAACCTATAAGTGAGACAGAACCCACAGTTATGCTGATGTGGGGTGAGAGTCTTAGGAGTCAAGATTATAGAGACAGTAGGAGGGCCAGGAGATGGGCTTTGGGTTCTGGAAGGGAGAGGAGTAAGAGGAAGGATGTTAGAACATTTAGAGTTAAGGAGTGACTTGTGTTTTAAAGCATAACTCTGGCTGCTCTTTGGAGACTCTTCCTATATAATAAAAGGCTAATATGCACAGTGACCAAACAGCGGAACGACCAGTCACTATTATACACACTGACCACCAGGGGGCAGATGCTCACCGCAGGAACTACCCCTGGTGATCAGTGTGCTCCCACAGGGGGAGCAGAGCACTGTGCAGCCAGAAGCTGGGCTGACAGCTTGTGAGCACAGCGGCAGGAGCCTCTTCTGCCTCCACAGCAGGACTAAGGATGTCCGACTGCTTGCTTAGGCCAACTCCTCATAACTGTCAGAGAGCGCAGGGCAGGCTGAGGGATACCCCCTCCCCACTCCCAGTGCACAAATCTCATGCACCAGGCCTCTAGTGTAATATAATAGGCCAAAGGTAAAGCACAGAAAACAGTAAGAGGCTGCTATGATAACCCATGTTAGAGATGATGGTGGCTTAGAGGAGATGGTGAGAAATGATCTTTCTGTTAATCTATTTCAAAGATAGACCAAATGGGATTTTCTAATAGATTGGATGTAGGATAATAATAAGAAAGGTAGAAGCTGGGTGATTCACCAAAAGGTTTTGTGTTCGATCCGCAGTTGGGGCAGGTAAGGGAGGCAACTAATCAATGTGTCTCTCTCTCATCGATATTCTTCTCTCTCCCTCCTTCCTTCTCTCCCTCTCCCTCTAAAATCAATGAGCATATCCTCAAGTGAGGATTTACAAAAAAGGTATGTGCTGAGGATGATTTCAATGATTGGGACCTGAGCAACTGGAAGAATAGAGTTGCCATTTACTGAGAAGGGCCAAAGGAGGAAGAATTGGGTTTGGGGGTGGAAGTGAGATCAGTTTGGGGTGTATACACTTTGGAGACATCTCATTGGAGATGCCAAAAAGTCAGTTTTATGTTTAGGTCTGGAATTTAGTGCTGGAGACATCCATTCGAGGGAGAAATTTACAAATGGGGCTTAAAGCCCTACATGATAATATTTCTTAGGGATGGCCTAGGAGCTATAGAACAATGAGGTCTAATTCCTGAGCCCGAGGCACACCAACATTAGGAGGTTGGAAGGGATGAGGAGAAGCCAGCAGTGGGTACTGACAGGAAGTGAAAGGGGGACCAGGGCTGAGTAGTGTCCTGGAGGCAACGTAGGGGTGTGTCTCACAAAGGGGGGCTGGGGTTGGCATGTGCATCGGATGCCACTGGCGGATGGGTTAAGTAAGAGACCTGAGGACTGGCTGTTGAATTGAGCAAAGTGGAGGTCATTGGTGACCTTTGAAGGAGCAGTGCCAAGGGACTGGGTTCGAGAGAGAACAGCGGGAGGTGAAGGAGAAGCAGAGAGTATGGGAAGTTATGTTGAGTTTCATTGTAAAGGGGAACAGAGAAATGGGATGGTGATGACCAGGTAAGGATGTGGTACTTACAGCTGTGACAGACTCTGTCGGCCACAAAGGAAAGGCCAAAAACACTTGGAGACCTTGGACAGAGACCTTCTTGCATTGATGAGGTGCTGCCTTTATGAAGCAAACAGTAATTCTTCCTGTGCTTTAAGTTGCTCTCAGTCAAGCACCCTATTACTTGCAGCCAAGTGCATTCCAGAAGAAATGACCCCAAATAGCTGCTTTCCTCTGGCTCTTAGGGTCTTGGCCCCATGGAGTGTAGTTTGGGGGTTGGGCATTGGAGTGAGTTTCTCATGGGCTGCTGACCAGCTGTGTGTTTGGGCAAGTGAACCTACATGAGCTTCGATTTCTTGATCAAAACAATGGGTTTTATAATTGTTCTGAGTCTATAGGATTACTTAGAAGATTAAGTTAGAAAGCACATATGCAGCACTTTGAAAATTGTAAATGTCCAATAATGTAAGCAATTATCATTACTTTATAAAGCCTGCACTTAACAGCTCTGCTCGGGGAAACCCCTCACTCAGCCCACTCTTTGGAAGATCTACAAAAGCCTACCAGTCCCTGGACTCCCTGATAGGGCAGAGAATGCTGAACACAATGACCTTGAATGAATTTATAGGTGAGGGCCCAGAAACCAGAAAGGGACCTGCTGAGCTCTGTGTCCTGGAAATGTCCCTGCCAGGAGCAAAGGGCCCCCCAGTGCCCTGCACAGGTGTGACCATCCCTCCCTGCCCTGTGCCCCCTCTGATAGACTCACTCACAGCGGCCAATAGAATATCCAGGTCCTCTGAGAGCTCCTAAGTGTATTATTGCTGAGCAATGCTGCCTCAGAACAATTAAATCAAATGACAATTGTCAAGAATGTTGGCAGCTCTTTGGCGATTGCCAGGCTCCACTTCCTCTGTGGGTTGGCACCTGGAATTCAGAATAGCCTGCCTGGCTGCTGGCCCCACTATGTCCCCAGTCTCCGGAGGGACGGGCCATATAGTCCCCAAAGCACACCTGGCTTGCCTCAGGCTCTGGAACTAACAAGCTGCTTCATCAGTGGGGGAAAAAGTCTTCAAATACAGAGCTTCGCTGAGGATGTCACGTGACCTGCGTTCCAGCCCAGAGTGAGGCTGTTGCTTCTGACCCAGCAATTCCAGTTCTTGTCCCAGGTCTTGCTTTGTCCTCCCAGCTAGACCAGCGCCCTCTCACCTCGCCACCCTTCTTTCCCCAGCTGACGCCTCAGTTCAGACTCCCCCTGAGCCACTAGGGCCTGTTTTGTCCTGAGCTGTGGAAGGCACTCCATCTATTGAGTCCTGGCATTGCTTTAGGAGCTTTCTACATTTTATTCCTTGTTTGGCCCATGTCAATCATCTGAGGAACGTCAAGGCAGAGGGACCAATGACATTCCTGAAGGCATACACATGGTGAGAGGGAGGGTTGGGTTTTGAGGTAAGGCAGATGTTTTTGTGTGCGTGAGATGCATCCAAACAATTGACTTCTCCCCCATGCCCATTGCTTTCCTTTCTCCTTGCCTTCTGACAGGTAGATTCTGGAAACCTGATCAGGCATGGTGATCATACATACAGCAGCAACACTGGAATGAGAACAGTCTCTCTCTTTATCTCTGTCTCTCTTTTTGTCTTCTCTCTCTGTCCTCTCCCTCTCCCCGCCCCTTTCTTACATGTTGCCATGTGTTAAGTGTGGGGGTTGGTCTCTGGGATTGGGGTAGATTCCCCCCTCCCAGGTTTCAGCTGAATACCTCTTCATTCTTCAGTTTAATTGATGAAAGAGCTCTGCTCGTGGCTTTGGGCACAAGCCCAACTAATAATACAATTTTACTGAGTTTTCCCATTTGTCATCATGCCCTGTGAATGTCTCTCCCTTGGGAGGAAGCCAGGGCAGCTGGATCAGAGTTTGTTTTGGGTTTCAAAGATCAAAACCTTGTGATGAATTCCTGAACATCACATCTGTCAGGCTTCAAACCCATGGCTGGGAATGAACAAAACTCAGAATAACAGAGGACATTGAATGCAGCCATCAAGACCTGTCCACCACCTAACACAGCCCAGCTCCGATGGGATCTCCTAGGCATCATAAAACGCTAAGCATTTGCTCAAACATGCCTTCGGTCTCAGAAAACTCCACCAGTGAACTTCCTCTGGATATTCTACAGTGGCTTGCAATTTCTTAACGTTTCACTGAATAAAATACCTCCACTTCAATAATGGGAACATACAAAGGCTTTTCAAAGGAATACATTTAACCAAGAAGCGTTCTTTTTATGTTATTTTGTTTTTTAACTCCAACTGTTGGCTTTTAATATCTGAGATTTGGATTTGTAGTTAGGGATTTCTTTATGTGAGGCCCATAAATATCTGTGTCAGGGAAAAGCTTGGGTTTATTAGAAGAATAAACTGGAGATTTGCTCTCTGTTGGGTTGGTTGTATGGAAAATGAGGAAAGCCATAAACCTGAAAGAAGTCTCTCGATGTCCCAAAGACACACACTCCCCCTTCCCCTTTGCAGAATCTGAGGACTTGCTCATCCAAGGAGAGATTTCCCTCCAAATTCGGCCCTGAGCTCACCCCCATCTGCCTTTCCAATATTATTTGCTTTTCTGCACAGCATTCATCAAAGTCAGTTTTCTGAGAGATTTAGGACTGCTCTATTCCAGCCAAATACTTATCTTGATTCTGGGATGGATATTCTGGCCTGATTCCAGAGCCTGTTCCCTTTCATAGCTTAGCACAAAAAAGTGTGTGTGGGGGGAAAATGAGGATTGAAGTTAGATTCCAGTTGTATTTCCGCCCTCCCATTCCATGACGTTGGGTAGGGCATCACATAGATGAGAGGATGTGTTTAACAAATAAGGCCCCAAGTCCAAGTGACATTGTTCCAGATATTTATTTCTTGTTAACTTAAGAGTCTAAAGTTTGTGTTCCTTATTATCGGGGATCGTCCATGTGGTGATCCAAGGACTCAGGCTATGCCCATGTTGGGGCTCCACACTCTCTTAAGTTTCCAGGGCCCCCTTCAATCAATCTGCACATGGGGGAATAAGGGTAGAGAAGGTATAACCACTTCTGAACCAACTCAGCCTGGAGGTGACACATTCCGTGAGCATTGTTGTCACTGGTCCCCAGCAAGGTGAAAGGAGAACTTGAAATGTAATCTTTGGCTGGTGAGCTACTTTTAAGCAATAACCTATACTATTGAAGAGATAACAAAAATCTTTGGTGGATGGTTAGTTATTTCTAAACCTCTCTAAGTCTCCACTTATCTGAGAAATGAAGCTCTGAGAGAAGTTAAATAAATTATCCAAGGTCACACACACAGTTGGGAAGTGAAGAGGTTAATACTAAAAGCAATATCTCACAGCAAATATTCTACACCGAGTGGCCAGATTATTATGATCTCTGAACACATAATAATCGGGCCACTCTGTGTGTGTGTGTGTGTGTGTGTGTGTGTGTGTGTGCATTTTAGAGGCCCAGTGCATGAATTCGTGCATGTGTGGGTCCAGCTAGCCTGGCCAGGAGGAGGGGTCATAGGTGGTTGGCTGTCCTGCCTGCTAGTTGAACCCCTGGTAGAGGGGACAATTTGCATATTAGCCTTTTATATAGGATATACATTGAGTGGCCAGATTATTAAGCGTTCAGAGATCATAATAATCTGGCCATTCAGTGTATATTTTTACAAGCAGACTTCACAACATCAAAAAATATTTCAGGCCAGTGTAGACCAGGTCCTCTCTCTTTTATTCTCACCCTTTAATATAAATTTAGAAGGAATATTTTGAGTTGCTCAACATCTAGCTGTCTTTATAAAACAAAGTAGATGGTAGTGTGTAGTAGTATATTGAATAGTACCTGCCAAATATTCATGTCCACTCAGAACAGCAGAATGTGACTTTTTTGGAAATATGGTCTATGCAGATACAGGTAGTTCATGATAGCAAGGTGAGATCATCCCTGAATTAGGGTTGTCCCTATATCCAGTGACTGGTGTCCTTTTAACAAAAAGAGAGGACATTGAGGCTCAGGGAAGGAGGCTGGGGCAGGGGCTGGAGTTATGCTGCCACAGTCCAGGGAATGCCAGAAGCCACCATAAGTTGGAAGTGCCAAGTTTCTCTTCTAGAAACTTCAGAGGGAGTGTGGCCCCACTGACACCGTGATCTTGGACTTTTGGCCCCTGGAAATAGGAGATAATACATTTCTATTGTTATGAGTCACCAAGCTTGTGATTATTTGTTGTGGCTGTCCTGGCAAACGAACTTTGGCATCACCAGGAACAAAAGGCGTGAGGGTGAGGGAATCTTCCTTTCACTCAGAAGGAGCTATAAGCAGGAGTTCTAAGCAAGAGGCTTTGGCCAGAGGCAAGGGAAGAGCAGTATATGTTCCCATCCATTTCAGTGAGCCCCGGTAACAAATGAGGGGTTTTGCTTCACACATTTGGGGGCCAGCCACCTCTATGGGCTCTGGAGCTGGCATCTTGGGCATGTCTTCCCAGTGTAGCATTTCTACTGCAGCTGAGAGAACACACTTGGCATTAGACCTGGGCTAAGTCTCTGTTGTCACTGTACTCTTTATGGGATCCTGGGCCCGTGAGTGACATTCCTCACAAATGGGCACAATCACTACCCTTCCTTGAAGAATTCAGTGACAGAGTATGAGCAAAGCATTCTTCTTAAAGCTAGCCCATAGCAGGCACTCCAATCAGTGAAAGTTTTGAGCTTCTTTCCTCTCCCCATCACTTATCTGGGCCCCAGATTTGCTCATTATCTATTTTCAACAGCTTTTTAGATTTTAACCAAATCTAAGTATTGGTGAGGAGCAAGTCTGTCTGGATCACTCTTACACCTGACAGTAGTGGTGGGACAGCTCGTTGAATTTGCTCTGGTCCCAGATCCAAGTTCTGTGAGCATAGGGGCCCTGTGCTCTTGTTCACCTTGTATTCCTATGGGGAGTTCCTAGGACTGGACAGGAAGGTATGCGTAGGGAACACTGTTTGGACTGAATTATTATGAGGTTGAGTGAGAATGAGGGTAAAGGTCTTTGGGTCCAAAAAGAGAAGAGTTTGAGATGAATGCATTTGGGGGTCTTTAAATTGTCGAGAAGTGCTGGTTTTCAGAATCGAAGCACTCCATTATCTCTTAAACTTGTACAGATAGAGATTTATGAGAGTCTGTTTCAAGGAATGTCTTCAGGATCATTGACTCCAAGAAATTGTGCAGCACAAACCATTTTCTTTTTGGAAAGATGGATTAAAAGGTCAGTGCTTCTCAAGTCAGTAAGATAATTCTCTCTCCCTCTTTCTCATTCTCTCTCTCTCTCTCTCTCTCTCTCTCTCTCTCTCTCTCTCTCTCAAAACTTTCTGGGGAGAAGACTCTGGATGTGGCTGGGGCAGAGTGACAGGCACTGCTCCCAGTGTCTTGGTTCTGACTTCCTGTCTCCCGCAGACCTCTGCCAGTCCCCCATGTTTGTCCTGCCTCCTGGGCCACATACTCCTCACTGTCTGTGGCCCCAACCACTAGGGCCACTTCCACCTCAAGCCTGACAGCTACAAAGAGGATTCAAAGAGTGGAAGTTGAAATTTTAGGGTGGTCAGCATCCTCTTACCCCCTCTCGCATATCCACTCAGAGTCCATGTTCCAGGACCAGCTTCTGATTTAGTCTGGAGAATGGGCTTCTAGAGCAGTTGCCCATAAAATGATCTAAACAGTTCTGGGATGGACCATCAAGCAACTGATCTTGACCTTCTTCACGGATATGTCTCTACCTGGGTCCAAGCTCCTCCCTGGCCAAATTCTAGTCTCTCTGCACGTGTCAGTTCTATTGGCTGTAATCTGGAATGCAAACTATGGACTCTGCCCCTCTTGAGGGAGCAGACTTTCCTTCATGCCTGTGAAATCCGAGATACAGCTTTGATATAAAGATAGAGCTGGCCTCATCTTCTTGGGGTGAGAAGTATTTAAGTTTATCTCAGGGGAACGGCTGCTGAGTGTTGCCATGTTGATCTTGCCAGAGTTCTATACATCGGATTTTCAGCCCAAGTTTCACCTATTTAAGTCCAAGGTTATTTTGCCTGTGATTAACTGGGCTTTGTCCTGTGTAAATTTTTCTGGAAATCAACTAGGACTTATGTTCATGTCTATGGTAAAGTAGTTAGGAGCAATTTCCATGAAGCCAGGGACCATATTTATTTCATCCATTGCTATGTCCCCAGTCCCGAGAAGAGTACCTGGCACAATCCGTGTTTTCCCAGATGCCTCTTCTCCCTCTTAGCCAGCTGTTCATTCTTATTCTACAATATTCAGGATAGGTCTTCTCTATTTCTGGAAGCTTGCCCACACTCCCCTAGGCCAGTTAAGACACTTCTTCTCCGAACCCTCCCAGTGATGTGCTTGCTGGTGGCATGGCACTTTGCTCAAAGATCATCATAGTTTATTTACATGTCTGTTTCATGCAAACTCCTTACAGTCTGGGACAATCTTTGATGTATCATGTTTGATACATGAAAAATAATAAGGATGACTTGCTGTGTGGCCTTGGTCCTGATCACACCACATGTTTCGTCCTTGGCCCTCTCTCTGCTCTTTGGACTCTCATATAACTCGGCTGTGATGGTCTGGAAGCAGCTGAAGATGCAGAGGGATCCTAGCTCGGCTGGGATCCTGAGCCTCCACACATCCCATCCTCTAGGAAGCAGGGGCATGGCTTGTTCTGAATCCAGATGGTACCAGGTCTCTATTTTGTGGGTTCAGGGCAGATACCAGACCTAGAGCTCCCAAAGATGGAAACACCCTTGCCCTCTACTTACACAAGCAGCCTGGTCAGTCCTGAACTTGACCAGTTGCTAGTGAGATGTCCAGTGACTCTGCATCAGAGAAATGTGGCTCTTCCTAGACTCACTCTGACCCTCTGCCTCCAGCTGAGTTGATGTGACTAAGAACTTTCTTGTAGCCAAGTTCCTGACCAAAGCATGATACTTGGCCTATGGAAAGGGTACCCATCATTTTGTACACAAAAATGATAAAAATGGGTTCTATCTATAAAACTTATTCTGTGAAGCGGATCCTTTGCTTAGGTTGCCCAGGTGCTGACCATAAGCTGTGGACCTGGATTTCGGCCCAGGCTCCCCTCAGGTCCCCCGTGCTATCCCTGCTGGGAAGCCTGCCTCTGGTTGACCTGCCAGAAAGCTGACCCAGGCTCATCTCAGGAGCCAGTCCCTTTCAGGCCGACCTGAGCCTATAGGTCTAGTCCTCATATTCTGCTTTGACACATTTGAGCTCCATGGAGAGGAGACATGAACACTGCACTTACTAAGAGGGAAAGAGGATAATGGCTCACCCTGACTCATCTGGCATCAGCATGGCCAGGTCAGGACATGCTGACTGGGAGGGATGCCTTGTCATTGTCCTGTTCCTGTGAGTATGTGAGCAGTCCTTTATGTTTGTAGGAGCTCTGTTTCTTCATCAACATAGTCTAGGATTTATTTGTCCCTCATTTCATTCTCACAATAGCGTTGAACAAAAGGAAGGACAAGTGGCTTTCTTGCAGAAATGTGGTCCAGTGGTCAAGTTGTCCTGTTCCTCTTTGATTCTCGGATCTGATAATGCCATGTTCTACTGCACACATTGTTCCTTCTGCCCTCCGCTACTTCATCTCTCCAGTCCCTTTTTGTATCACCCCTCCGCTCTGCTCCTCTCTGCTCCATTCACTTGGTCCAGCCTGTCTCACTCCTACTGAAATAACAGTAGTGTCAGGCTTGGGCTCAAACCCCAGTTCTGCCTCTTATGAACTAGGTGGCTTCACTTCTCTTGGCCTCTGCCCCTTTATTGTAAGGTGCAGAGAGGATGAGAACAGAATGATGGGTGCAAATGAAAGATGGTTACAAAGTGGGAATCCATATGCACATGACTGGGTTCTTATTGTTATTATGCAAAAGGTGCTATGCTCACCATGGGGCAATTTCAAACACTAAAATATAAGGTGTTTGTAGTCTAGCATCTTGCAATTCATAAAAGGGGATAATGTCTATATACTTATGAAATGTATATGGCAAATGTGTTGAATCTTATGAGAAGTACAAAATTAAATGAAAATCAGACAACTAACCAGGAGGGTGTGAATGTGTGTGCATGTGGGTGAGAATGTGCATATGCACATGTGTCTTTACACGTGTGCATAAGTGTATACATGTGAGAGACCTTCATGAAGAAGGGAATGATTGAGCTGGGCCAGGAAGTAGGATGAAATTTTGTCAGACAGATAGAAAGTGGCAACAGAAACTTTTCATACGTTATCTCACTTCTTTGAGCCTCAGTCCCCAAATGTAAAATGGGAAAATAATGTCCACTTCATAAATTAAGTAATAATAATAACGGTGAATGCCTATATAGAACATATACTTATTTGAGCCCTTTTAAAATGAACTATATACATTATTTCTAATTATTAGGACAACTTTATGAATTAGGCATTATTTTCATCGTAATGTTACAGTCCAGGCAACAATAACACTGGATGGCTAAGTGTCTATGGCTGCAGAGTGTTGTGGAGAATGGAGATAGATGTGAAATGCTTCTCTAGGCCTGGGGCTCTAAGCCATGAAGCCACCTCCTATGGGGAGGAGTGCAGGTGGGCTGGGAGTCCCTTTGCATCTCAGCGTGTGCTTGTTCTTACTCTGCTAAACAAATGTTTAGCCTCTCCCCGCCAGTTCTGAGTCCCTACTCCAGAGCCTGGGTGGTATCTTAGCAGAATTAATGGCTATCAAACATGTTTGCTAAGCCCTTGTATATGTGCAAGGGCTTCCTAAGTGCTAATTTGAAATTAGAGTGCATCTAAGAAAGGAGATTCATCACTGGGTGCCTATAATAAGTATGCTCTGTGAGCATTTCTGCTGCAAAATGGAACAAGGAGGAAGTAGCCACACCCCCAAACCTATTTCAGTCATAGCTGTCCCAGGGATAGAAAATGAAACCAGTGGGAAAGGAATTGAAAATCACCCCCAGGGAGGAGGTCCACTTTGGGCTCAGATACTCACTTTCCTCCCATTTCTGAGAAAGTGGAAGATGTTAGGCAAGTGAGACTTGATCAGGAATCAGCCGCAGGTTAGCAGAGACTATGGTGGGTGAGTTGTGCAGGAAGTACCTTCAATAGAGCAGCAGGGTTTTCCAAATCTTTGGGAGGGTTGGAGCAGTGGCCATCCATCTGAGGTTCCAAGAACACTGTAGGATAACCCCGCAGAACCAACCTGCCCATGTTGCTGTTGTTTCTGCCACAAACAAGAATTTGAGGAACCAAGAAGATCCAACACTAGGACTATTGGCTCCAAGAAACAAAGACTCTGAGCTGATCTTTGGGGGTCTGGAAACTGGCATGGTGGCTGCTCCAGACTGCTTGCAGCACAGTGCCTGGTGCTGGTATGTGTGCCTTAAATTCAGAAGTGCTGCCCTCCAATCTTGACTATCCTGGGTGAACTTGTGAAAGTTTATCAGGTCTTTGTGAGACTTCATGAGAAAACTCATGGAGAGAGCCCAGTAAGGCATTGCCACTGCCTAGCCCTTCCTTCCTCCCTTGGCCAGACAGTCAGTATGGTTTTAGGTTTGCTGAACTATGCTTCCAAATCCTTTCATCCACCCCTTTGTCTGCCAGGAGGCTTACAATTTTCATGATACTCATAGAATATTAGAGCCAAAGGGAATTAGGATCTTTTCATTTTACCACCCAAGGTTCCTGTAGCTGTTTTCCCCAAGGAACCTACTGTGTTGGAAGACTATGTCTAAAAGCATGCATCTGGCCCTAGCTGGTTTGGCTCAGTGGATAGAGAGTCTGCCTGCAGACTAAAGGGTTCAGGGTTTGATTCTGTTGAAGGGATCATGCCCAGGTAATAGGCTCAATCCCCAGTAAAGGGCGTGCAGGAGGCAGCCAAATATTTATTCTCTCTCATTACTGATGCTTCTATCTCTCTCTCCTTCCCCCTTCCTCTCTGAAGTCAATAAAAATGTTTTTAAAAAGTAAAATTGTGCATCTGCTAGGCCAGTGGTTAGCAAACCACGGCTCATGAGCCACATGGGGCTCTTTGGCCCCTTGAGTGTGGCTCTTCCACAAAATACCACGGCCTGGGTGAGTCTATGTTGAAGAAGTGGCGTTAGAAGTTTAAGTTTAAAAAATTTGGCTCTCAAAAGAGATTTCAATCATTATACTGTTGATATTTGGCTCTGTTAACTAATGAGTTTGCCGACCACTGTGCTTGGCAGTAATTAATTTGTATTCATGCTTTATAAAGTCAAAGGCATCCCACAAGAGACATTCTGAGGAGCATGAATTACCCAACTGCTTCAACAGAGGCAGTGTTCCACATGGAATGACTATGCACTGTGTTTTAAGTAAAATATCAATAACTACTTGATATTTCAGTTGCTTGAGTGGCCTCACCTTGGGTACACCCGTGATTTCCATTTGGTTTTTGTAGCTGAATGTGCACACACACATACATTCTTCCTGTGAGAACCGAGGCCTTGGAGCTGGCTGCATTGATGAGCTCGAGCCAGGCGTGTATGCGACCGAGGCATGTGGACAGGGTAGGAGTGGGGAGATTCTTCAGATGGAAGTTAAAAGGTAGTTGTCCAAGGAAGGCAGGGAGAGTCCTAGGAGGCCCAAACCCAACACAAGCCTTCTCTTCTAGAACTTTCCATTCAGCCTTCACAAGAAGTCTGTGAGGTTTGCACTGGATGTGGAAATCAAGGCTTACTGAAGTCTGCATTTGCACAGCAAAGGCCTTACAGGTTCACATTTCCACATTTGCACAGCGCGTGGGCAGTGGGACTGGGCTTCTTGGCACTGAGGTTGATGTTCGTTCCACAGGCTGATGCTCCAATGCTAAGGCCCCAGCCACCAGCCTGGTCCCCGTGCTGTTTGGCTCCTACCTTAATTCCTCTTCCCCTCCTCCCCCTCACTTCTAATCTCAGCATTTCTTACCAGAGAGCCCACTGGATTCCAGACTGCTTCCAGCAGAGACCCTGGGAATCACCATGGCCACAATCCCACAGCTTCCCACTGTGGCCAGGACATAATTATTGGCGTAATTAGAGCTAAATTACTCTTGTCAAAACACACAAAATTGCTGAGCCAGCGCTGCGGTATCTTCAATCCCTTTGTCCCAGTTGTCTCTCTCTCTCTCTCTTCCTGGCTTAACTGAGACCCCTGTGGCCCCAAGAAATCCACTCGGGATTGCAGTTTCCAGGTGAGGCGGGAGGCAAGCTGGTGATTATAATAGTGGCCGCTCACTTCCTGGCAGTTAGACAGGAGGGAACAGGAATGGGGCCTGAGGGCAGAGGGAATGCAGGGGCTGGTTTAAGGTGAAGGCAGAGAAGGCAGCTCTACAGCCTGCAGTTCCAGAGCTTGCAGTTCTGGAATCTGAATACAACAGAGAAGAGGGTGGGAATGGAGAGAGGCAGAGAGAAGGATTGAGAGAGGGGGGTGGAGAGGATCCAGGGAGGGAGGAGGGAAGGAAGGAACTTCTGTTTCCCTTCTGATTATGGTAGTAATGCATGTCAATTTTAGAAAATAGAGAAAAGTATAAAGAAAAATAAAACAAAACAAAACAAAAAACAAGATTCATCCCAAATACCAGTATGCTGAGGCAACTAGTATTTAGAACATTTTCTTCTAGTTATTCTCATTCTCTCTCTCTCTCTCTCTCTCTCTCTCTCTCTCTCTCTCTCTCTCTCTCCCTCTCTCTCTCTCTCTCTCTCTCTCTTTCACACACGCGTGCACACACACACACACACACACACACACGCCTCCTCTAGGCTCATTAGGACGCACTCAGTGTTGTATTATGTTCTCTGCCACCTCCCACACAGAGGGCTGAATTTCACTCCCCTATAGGGAAGGAGGGAATATTTGAGTCCTGTGAAGGAGGGAGACCCTGCTTCTGTGGAGGGAGCAGGAAGAGGGGCTGGAGGGAAGAAAGAACAGCACCACCACAATCTTGTCTGTACCCAATCTGTCGCTCTGAGCTCTTGGGTGACCTTAGGGAGATGGTCTGAGCAGCCAGATTCCATTTGATTCAGAAAAAGATCATTTTCTGGAATGTTTTTTACCTTGAAGTTTGTGGAGTAGATTCGTGCTTGCTGCGTGGATGTGACATCTCACGGGGCTACATCATGCTGAATGAATGCCCAGGGCTGTGCATGCTTGCCAATGAATGCTGGGGGTCTTGATCCAGCATCTAGAAGGGTTCAGGAATCTGGAGAAGGCGCTGTGTGTAAATTAATCAAGAGTCCAGAGACGAAAGATAATTTTGGAAGGCATTTGGAGGGGCCAGAGGAGCTTGGCTAAAGAAACCAAGTTCTCCTGTCTCTCTGGACCCTTTGCTTTTTATTAACACAAATTGTCCTACAGCAAAGGGTAAGGTTTGGTATACAGAATCCATTGTCAAAAGGGGGAAAAAACTGCCTTAGGTTGTTTAGGTGTTTGGCCAGTAGGAGGCAATAATATGTAAATTGAAATGCCCTGGCTGGCCTTCTGGCAGCAAGCAATCATTTATGCATCCTTTTCAGGTTTGGGGAAATGCCCTCAGCCATCTCCAGATGATTCAGTCCTGCTGACATGCTGGAATTGGCTTCCAGCATGTGCTGACTTCCTCTGATGCAGCACACGTGTCGTCATACCGTTCCTGGCTGGGCTCTGCAGGGTCCGAGGGTGGACATGTCTCAGATGGTTAGCTGAGGAAGGTCAGGATCTACAACCATGGCCTCGGGAAAGAAGGGGCCCCTGGGAACCTCTAGGCTTCACAGGGTCCAGTGAGAACAGTAGATTTGCTTCCAGCAGGAAGGTCCCAGGCTGATGCTCCCGTAGGACACGGGAATCCTTTGTAAACTGGGCATCCCACCTGCGGCTGAGTGACCTTGTGCAGTTGACTCAACTGCTCTGTGCCCCAGTTTCCACTTTGTGTAACAGGGATGATCAGAGGGCCAACCTCAAAAGATGAGTGTAAGAATTAAATGAGAATAATGCTATAGGCCCTGGCCAGGTAGCTCAGTTGGTTAGAGCATCGTCCCAATACACCAAGGTTGCAGCTTATACAAGAATCAACCAATGAATGCATAAATAAATGAAAAACTAATCTCTCTCTCTCTCTCTCTCTCTCTCTCTCTCTCTCTCTCTCTCTCTCTCTCTCTCCCTTTCTCTCCCTCTCCCTCCCTCTCCCCCTCTATCTCCCTCCCTCTCTCTCATTCCTTCCTTCTCTCTCATTCTCTCTCTCTCAAAAAAAAAATACCTTTAGTGCATGAGACATACTAAATTCTCAAAAAGTAATAAATAATAACTACTAGACCCTGGTTCTGTTTTTTCTGCCCTAACAGCTGAAACCTTCACATGCCTTTGAAATGCTGATGGGGGTGACCAGGGAGAGTGGTTACTTCTAATCATAACCTGGCCCTTTCTCTCCCCAAACAACAGCAGCCTCATTCTAGGCCATCAGGTCAATCACACCCCCTCGCCCCCCATGCCCATCATGCTGTAGACCACAACTGTCACTCCCAAAGTGATGCCTTCCTAACCCTCTTGCCCCTCAGGACCCTTCAATTTGCTCTCCTGCCTCCTTCATACTCTCTTCATCCCTTCCCAACACACAACAGTTGCTGAGTGAATAGCAGAGTGATCCCTTGATTCATACATGGCTAGGCTGCACCCATCACAATAAGCACCACCTGTAATTCACTCACCATTGAATCCCCACTGCCTGGCATGCAGCAGCTTCCAGGAGAGTTGAATACATGAATGTTGAATCGAACATGAGAGGAATGTTACTGTGGGGGAAGAGGTCATCTTCTTTCCACTGGACGAGGGAGTCGCTTGGAGACTTGGGTCTTTCAATCATTAGGAACCAACTGACTTTGCAACACACCTCAGAGTTCTTACGTTTAAGAACCTGTGCTCCACGCCACATTTCTCCCCGTTTTCCCATTTCAATAATGAATGCTGGACAGAGATCTAGTTCCAGAGGCAGAAAGGAAGTCATCTCCCCTGGGCAAGAGAGACAGGCAGCAGGGGGAGCTGAGTTGTGCCAGGGAGTAACGGGTGGCCTGCTTCATGGGAGTCCCTGCTGGCTCCTGCTGCACATTCCGGGTCGGAGGACCTTGGGCGAGGCTCTCTCATTGCTCCTAATACAGATGTTCTTGCCCTTCTGCTAACAGGAAACTGGATGTGATCACTGGCCCCCCGCACAGCTCCATGAGCACATTGGGCTGGTGCAGACCTCACGGGGCTACAAACGGTGCTTCTAATTAGGCAGCTGCTGATACAAGGCACTCAGAACCTAGCTCCCAGGCTTGCTCACGCCAGCAGCATCTCCCAGCTGCCAGTGGTCTGAAAAGGAACCTGGGAAGAGGAGGGGAGGGGCTGGAGCTGGAGCTAGTGCGAGGTTATAGGTTGGGAAGACGGGATGAGAGGGAGAGATATAGAAAGGAATGAAGAGGAAAGAAGGAAGGAAGGAAGGAAGGAAGGAAGGAAGGAAGGAAGGAAGGAAGGAAGGAAGGAAGGAAGGGTAGAAGGAAGGAATTCTATCTTCACTTTCTCTGACTAGAAAGAGCAATGGATTTCATTTCAGAAGGCTTGAGCCCCCATTCTTGATATAATAACCTTGAAAAACAGTTTGGCATGATCTACTAAAGCCACTATATGCCCAATCTGTGACCTATACAACCACTCTAAGGTTCATATCTAAAACAGATGAATATACATGCCCACCAAAAACATGTACAGGTATGTTCATAGCGGAACTTTCATACCAGGGCTACACTGGAATGGGCCTAATGTCCATCCACAGGTGCATGGAAAACACACAGCTAGTTAAAAAAAAAAAACCACAAAAAAACAGCAGGAGACACTGTTAATGGCAATTACATGGTATTTTGTTGAGCAAAACAAGACAGGTACAGAAGAGATACCATTATGTAAATTTCAATTTAAAATATATATATATATTTTAAATTGAAATTTATATATATATATATATATATATATATATATATATATATATATATATATATATATATATATAAATCTCCATCAATGATGAGAGAGAATCATTGACTGGCTACCTCCTGCATGATCCTTGTTGGGGATCAAACCCACAACTGTGACCTCCTGGTTCATAGGTCGATGCACAACCACTGAGCCACACAGGCCAGGCATAAAATTCTATTGTTTAAATCAAGTTCAAGAACCGGCAAAACTAAACTATGGAGGTGGATGACAGAATGATGGTTACTTCCTCAGGGCGGGAGATGTTAGTCACTAGGAAGGGGCCTAGGGATGCTCTGGGGACAATAAATGTTTTGTATGTTGATCTAAGTGATTACCAGTACATGGATGAAAAACTATGTAAGAAGTTAGCAAGCTGTATGATGAACTTTAACCTACTTTGTGTAAATTATAACTCAATCAAAAAATTTTTAAAGGGAAAAATGTATTTACCAAGGTGATGGGTGAAAAATGCTGTCTGGTAGTTCAAATTTTTATGTTTTTGATGAAGAAAGGAAGAGAATCTTTTGCCTGTATATCTACTTTAAGCATTGATTTGGTGAATTGCTTGGGCACATTTCATACCCAGATCCCAATTAGAATTTTGCTCCTATTTCATAATTTGTAAAGCGCTGTTAAGTAGCTATGCACTCAAATCCTTGTCTAGTTGCTTGTTGCAAATCCTTCTCCCCTGGTTCATCACCTTCATCATCTCATTCGTGATGATTTTTTTGCAATGATGATTTTTATGTAGAGAGGACTTAACGTTTGAGATAATCAAATCTGTCTCCATTTTTCTCTTAGCTCTTTCTTTCATTGACTATTTTGTCGTGTCTCCCCCCCCCCCCCCACACACACACACACTAAGTGTTCTTACTTTTGAGAAACTGACAGAAGACACTGTAGCTGGAAGAGCAGAGAGTGAGGGGAGATGAGCAAACTGGGACTGGAGAGACAGCAAGGGATCGGGTAACATGAGTTTTTAGATTCTAGAACACATTCTAAGTGCAACTGATAGTCAGGAAGAGAAGTAAGCAGATCAGTAATGTGAATCAATGTCTGTGTGATAAAGGTCACTTTGGCCTCTGGGTGGGGGAAGGATGGGAGGGATACATGGAGAAGACCCACGGAGACAACTTTAGTGGCCCAGAGGAGAGTGGCCTGGGCTGATGAGGGGGCACTGAGAGGAAGAGATAGGGAAGCATTGGAGACCTGATTTAGCACGTGGGTCCCTGGGACTGATGGGCTGGATGTGAGGGTGAGGAGAGAGGCGGGACTTGGTGAAGAAGTCCCAGCTGGCTGAAGACAGTTGAATGCTCATTAGTGTATGTCCCCCTAGATCTCCGATTCCGGGTTTATATATTTGTTTATTTTTACTTTTATCAGCACAATTTGTTTTTGGTGGTGCAGTTGAGGCTGTAGTTTTATTCCCCTTAACCAATAGTGGATCCCTCCATAAACAGAGTTGGAATAACCTCTCACTTCCTCGTTGATTTATGAGGCCTCTCTTCTCAATTAGGAACTGGTCCTATTTCTCAAACACTCTCCTCTATAATCTTTCTCCTTTGGCTTTTATCACACAATTTTCATGGCTGTATGTTTTGATTCATTAATTCTTTTTTGTAGGGAAATTCTCTTCTAATCACTCTAAAACAATTCTCTGCAGTTTTCTTATTAACCTGTTTTGTTTGTATTATTGCTTTTTTCCCCCACATGAACTTAAGAATTTAATAAAGTCCAAAAATATCCCACTAGGAATGTAATTGGAATTTAATTAAGCCCATAAATTAATTTCAGAAGAATTCATGTACAAATTTCTCATACATGAATATTTTGTCTATATATTGAAATATAGTTGAAAGTTGTTATTTTTTCAGATTTTTGGCTGTATACATAGATTCTATTTATTCTTTAAAAAGTCTATTCTTGAGAATTTATGTTTTGGCTACCATTGAAAAATGCCTTTTTCTTGTGGATTATTATTGGTACATATGAAAATACCTTCTATGATGTTACTTTGCAAAACTCACTTAAAAGATGTGTTTCAAAAATTGACTCTGTTGAGTTTTACAGGAATATAATTGCATTATTGTGCAAAGTGATAATTTTGTTATCTTTTCAATAATTGTTTTCCTTCTTCATGTTTCATCTAATTGTGTTGCTGAGCTTTTTCAGAACAATGCTAAGTGATAATGATGACAATGAACTTGCTTTTGCCTTTGGTTTTAATAGAAATTCTCTTCTGTGTTTCATTTTCAGGATAATGTTATTAGTTAGTTTAAGATATGAAATCTTACTATGATAAAACATTTTTGATTTTTAATTCCCTCCCCAAACACAAATTTGGGAATTATAGAATGTACTTTGAATGTTGTTGACTGCTTTTTCTTCCACTATTAAAGTTGTTATTTCTATTTGTTTTCTTAAATATAGTTACAAGACATGTTAATATCAATAGATCTCCTTATAATGATCTTTGCTTTCTTGAGTAAGTCCTAGTTGGTCATTATGAATACATTTTTATTTAATTTTGCTGTTGGATTTGGTAGATTTGCAGTAAGTTTTGAAACCAGGAAGTGTAAGTCCTCCAATTTTTTTTTTTTCTGTTTCAATATTATTTTGGCTATTTAGAGTCCCTTAACATTTCATACGAATGATTTTTCTATTTTTGCCAGAAAAAAAAAAAAGTGTGTGTGGGGGGGGGCATTGTAATTTTGATAGAGATTGCATTGAACTGGATGGAAATCACTTTGATTCCTTTGGTTTCAAGTAAATTACATATCCAACTCTATGTTATCTATCTGATATCTTCAGTCATTGTGAGAATGGTTAATTGTATCTGTTTTTTTTGGATTATGGCGGCCTAAATCCTTAGAAAAAGTCATGTGATTGATGATTATGAGATGATGTTTTGTGAAATATTAACTGTGGGAATTTTGAGGTGTAAATTTAAGGTGCATTTCTTCAGAGAAGAATACAGTTGTACTGCCAGTGACTTATGAAGGATTGCCATGCCATTCCAACTATATATATATTTTATTTTGAGGGCAATGGTCAAGGTACTTAAAACTCAAGCAGGTGTAAAGTTTATGGTGTTAAGCCTTTTGTTATTTATTTATTTATTTATTTATTTATTTATTTATTATTTTACATGAGCCTGAACTAAGTCCAAGAGAGGCCACAACCTATATCATCTATCTCTGATGGTGTGTTTGTTTCATTTCAGTTCACCAAGGATGGCATTGCCCTTAGAGGGTTTTGGCTTTATTCAAGGGTCTCCCATCTGTGTTTCCCAGGTTTTGTCTTCTGACTTTGTGTCTTGCCCCCTTCATACCTGGAATCTTTTAACACTCACACTCTAGGTCACCAGGCAATGGCATAAGTCCTGGGGCAAATGGCGCTACCAGGCTCACTTAGCTCTCTGCATTTGCCCTTAATATTTTGTTTTTGGCCTTTAAAGAATTGTAGGACTTCTGAGCCAGCTGAATCATGCATTTAAACACTCAAGCTCCATATTTTTATCTAGCATTTTATAAGCTATTCTGAAAAGTCTCTGTAGATGTCTAATGTCATTTCTCATCATTAGAATCCAGGAATTACTTTCAAAGTTTAATTAAGAATTCTATTTTATTTACTTGTAATTCACAAATATCTACTTTTAACATAATCATTTCCTCCTTTCTTCTTCTCCTCCTCCTTCTTCTTCTTCTTCTTCTTCTTCTTCTTCTTCTTCTTCTTCTTCTTCTTCTTCTTTTTGTTTTGTTAATCCTCACCCAAGCATATTTTTCCATTGATTTTTATTTTTTTATTTTATTTTTTTCCCATTGATTTTTAGAGAGAGCGGAAGGGAGGGGAAGAGAGAGAGAAACATCAATGTGAGAGAGGTACATTGAATAGTTGCTTCCTGCATACGCCCCTGACTGGGGCAGAGATTGAGCCTGCAATTGAGGTAAGTGCCCTTGACCAGGAATCAAACCTGCAACTCTTCAATCCTTTGGTCCACAGGCTGACACTCTATCCACTGAGCCAAGCCAGCCAGGGCTATTTGCTCCTTTCTTGATGTTGATTTTGTGTTACTATGGTAGTTTTTTAAATTAAATGCTTAGTTACTCTAATTACAATATTTTCTATTGAATAATGGAGGCTTTTAAGGGATTTGACTTTAGGTCAATGTTAACCTTTTCCCATTGATTTTGATAAATATTGTTCTCATTTTTGCTATTTTCTAAATAGCATGTAATTATAATTTTTATTTCTCCTTTGAAGCAATCCTGATTTAATAGAATGTTGTTTAATTTTCAAGTGGCTTTCTCACATTGTTTTGATTACACTTTGTGGTTAATTCCTAGCTCTAACTCATGCTGCCCGAGGATGTGGCCTCAACAATGTCTACGGTGTAATTAAATTCTATAAACACCACAAGGATGCTTACAAAGGTGTATTTTCTGTTTTATGTCAATATAATTGTATATATACTTTCTTAATTTTGTTAAACTGTTTAAATGATTAAATCTTCTCTGTCATTCTCTTCTTTGTACATCCTGTCCCCTCAAAGGCTGAGAAAGGTGTATTGAAGTCTGCCACAAAAAGTGTGCTTTTATAAATTTCTCATCTAATATTTAAAAGCTTTTTCATATCTTGTCATATTTTTAGACCTTTATGATTCTTTCATCTTAACTCTGGAATTACTATTTTATCAATTTAAAATTACCCTGTGAAATGATTTTTGCCTTGAATCCTTGAATTATTTTCCTGCTATTCTTATTAGTCATTCTTGAGGCACTTTTGTTTAAATTTGCTCAAACTTTTTTCTTTTCTTGAGATGTAATTTACGTACCATAAAATTTACCTATTTAAAGCGTACAATTCAGTAGTTTTGGTATATTCTCAGAGTGCAAGCATTACCACAATCTAGAATATGTTCAATCCCCCCCCAAAAAAAACAAACAAACAAACAAAAAAAACACACCGATCACCTGGCAATTTATGAAAAGTGAAAATTAAGTGAAAATTAATGGGCCCCACTCAGATCTATAAAATCAGAAGCCCAGGGTGTGGGGCTCAGCATTCTGTTTGGAACAGATCTCCAGGTATTTCTGCTGGGTAACAAAGCTTGGTGGTGGTGGGGGCGGGGGGACAACTCTTCTAGTCCCTCAGTTCTCAATCTAGCCACACATTGGAACCCCTTGGGGAACATTTAGAAGATGTGTGGGGCTGAAACCGGTTTGGCTCAGTGGATAGAACTACGGCCTGCGAACTGAAAGGTCCCAGGTTTGATTCTGATCAAGGGCATGTACCTTGGTTGCAGGCACATCCCCAGTAGGGGGTGTGCAGGAGGCAGCTGATCGATGTTTCTCTCTCATCGATGTTTCTAGCTCTCTATCACTCTTCATTCCTCTCTGTGAAAAATCAATAAAATATATTTTTTTAAAAAAAGAAGAAGAAGATGCTTGGGTGCAGCCTGGTACTTGGCCCTTTGCAGGCATCCAGCTTCTCTGTTCTCCATACGGCAGGCAGGCCATCATTGCTGGTGTCCTTCAGTCCTTAGCGTCCTTCAGTCCAGTGAGGGCGGGGATGGTGGGCAGAGAGGACTCTGGCTTTGGAATCAGAAGACCTGTGTTCTGGCCCCAGCATTGCTCTCGCTGCCAACGCGACCTCGTGCAATTCACCTAACCTCAGTGCTTTGATTTCCTATCCCGTCAAATCCGAACGGCCTGCTTCCTAGGATACTTGAGAGAATCAAACATGAGGCAACATAAGGAAAGTGCTTTGCCAACTAAAAAGTGTTGAGCCACGTGTAAGCAGTTACTCTCTTATGCAACAGATCTGATGAGTCAGCAGCTTCTTGCTTGGGCAGGACGCTGGGCCACCGAGGAGCCAACGTCGCTAAGGGTTCCCCCGAGATCGTCTGTTTCTTCTCCTAATTTGAAAGTGGCCCCGGGATAGTTCTGCCCACCATGCCACTATTCACCTTTCCCCTTATCACGGAACCCTCACCCGCCTTTTAATTACTCGGCCTCCTCCCGTTCCTGCGGGCTGCCTTGGCTTTGTCTCTATCCGGTGGAGCCCAGCTGTGGGTCAGGCTTTCTCTGGCCATTTGTTGGCTACGCTGTGTTGTCTCCTGGGCATTCTGGGACCTTGCCTGTTGCAGGAGGAGCTACAGGGGCGCTGAGACTTATCCTCTAGGACAGGGTAGGGACATATAAGGTACGTGAAATCATTTGGCCGGGCCCTGGCAAGGCGTGAGGGGTGAGTTAATTAAATATCTGGCCAAATATAGCAGGCTAATTTTTAAGTGATAATTTTGTATGGCCTGCGAATGATTTCATACTTATCCAATGGCCCTTGGCAGGAAAAAGGTTCCCCATCCTGCCCTAGGACCACCCTAGCCTCTGCAGGGATGTCCCCACTGCACACAGCTCAGACCGTTTCAGGATGAGGGCGGATCTAGAGCACCTTCTCACAGCAAGAGGGACATTTCAGGGAATGAATACTAAGTGACTAGACAAAGCCCGCAGCTAAGGAGTGTGCAGCCAGGAACTGAACTCGGGTGTTTGGGCCACAGAAGTCCTTGTATTTCACATCCTTCCCTTGAGGTGACTGTCCAGCCTGCGATCAGGTGTAGAGGCAGGGACTATGCATGCCCATCAGCGTGCCCCTACAGTGGGTGGCCCAGGAGGACCAGCTGTCCTGCCCGTGGCTTGGTGGTTACTGCCCTTGTAGGACCATTGTGCAGACAAGGTGATACAGTGCAGTGGTCGCCAATCTTTCGGACCTCACGGACCACCAATGCCGACAGACCACCCATTGGCAACCGCTGATACAGTGGGTGCTGGATCATCAGGATTTGCTTAAGGAGGCGAGACAATCAGCATCCTTTCATTCAGCAAACATTTATTTACTAATATTAAATCAGGTGCTGGTGAGGAAAGAGGTCAAGAATGTATAAGAAATTGCCCCTCTCCTCCAAAGGATTGTTGGAAAGTAGTTATGATAAATCAGTCTCTCTCTCTCTCTCTCTCTCTGTCTCACACACAAACTTGCACGTATGTATACACATATGTACATGTGCTCACATGGTACATTCTATATATACATACATATATACATGCACATATATGCATGTGAATAATGAGAATTGATGAATATGTAAACACAATAGATTGTCATTTTTACAGTAGTTATGTTATATATATACACATACATGCATATGTATATATACTCTACATGTCATATACACACACACAGGTGATATACATGTCTGTGTGTATGTATATGTATGTTCCCTAGGGTGGATGGGTAGATTTTCTATTAGGATTTTATAGTTACCAGTCACTGAACTTAGGAAGGAGGAAGGAGAATTGCTGCCGGGGCCATGGGACCAGCTGAGCTGCAGGAAGGCAGGAAGTGGAGCAGCAGCCGGGCTGGACCCGGCATGAATAGCACCGAGTCTCCTTTGCCTTGGTCTGTGCCTCAGCTCGTCTCTACGCACCTGCTTTCTCACTTGGCACATCATGGCCACCAGTGGGTCTACATGCTAAGCCCTGATGCTCCCACATTCAGAGCCTCCCTTTTGCTTGCTTCACCCCTGCACCAGCCCCCTGCGAAGGAGAAAGGATGGGAAACATGGTGTCATGGTTTTGTTTTTTGTTTGTTTATTTTTTTTTAATATATTTTATTGATTTTACACAGAGAGGAATTGAGAGGGACAGAGAGTTAGAAATGTCAATGAGAGAGAAACACCGACCAGCTGCCTCTTGCACACCCCCCCACTGGGGATGTGCCCGCAACCAAGGTACATGCCCTTGACCGAAATCGAACCCGAGACCTTTCAGTCCGCAGGCTGACGCTCTATCCACTGAGCCAAACCGGTCCCGGCGATGGTGTCATGGTTAACTGCCTTGAACTTGATGTAGTCGGGGAGATGGGTTGGCAGGAGGATCACAGAACCTGTGTGAACCCCACAGATGGCATTACAGGAAAGAAGCTGCAGGAACACAAGGCACTGTTTTCTGTGGAAGTGGAGGATTATGGGAAGACCTAATAATGATGACCATCATAGGCACAAACAACATGCTTTAAAGGATGTATTTTTATTTTATATTATTTTATATTTGAGGCAGAGGAGATGACAAGATCCTTGTAATTGACCATTACCCTGGCATGTTAAAGGGTAAGGCGCTGTTGCGTCTAGCTGAGGTCAGGGTAGCATTGCCAAGGAGGGGCATGGGCTCCTGCTGAGTTGACCAGACTGGGATCAGAGGTGGTCATCTCGCAGTGTGGAGACACAGTGTCCTGCAGTGCCACCAGCCAGCCTCCAGGGTGAGTCCCATATTTGCAGTCCCCTAGCTGAGTACCCTCCAGGAAATATTTCCTAGTCTGAGCTTCCTTTTCACTTTTTATAAACGGGGCAAATAGTGTCTCCCTCATGGTGATGTTAAAGAGGTGAAGGAAAATCACATCCTTAGGGGTCTGGCAGAGTAATCACTCAGTATTCTTCCTTTCCTTCTGCTGTCTGGATTCATCCAGCTAGCTAGTGGCAGGTGGGACCCAAGCTCCTGACTTACAGGCCGATACCCTTCTTCTTCTTCTTTTTTTTTTTTTTTTTAAAAACATTTTTAGAGAGAGGAGGAGAGATAGAAACATCATTGAACAGCTGCTTCCTGCATGCCCCCTACTGGGGATCGAGCTCACAACCTAGGCATGTGCCCTGACTAGGAATTGAACCCAGGGCCTCTTGGTTCCTGGGTCAGTACTCACCTGCTGAGCCACACCTGCTGGGTCCTAGCCCCTTCCACTGCAGCGCCTGCTCTCTGAACTACCCTGTCCCCGAAAATAAGACAGTGTCTTATATTAATTTTTTCTCCCAAAGTTGTGCTAGGTCTTATTTTCAGAGGATGTCTTATTTTTGGGGAAACACGGTAGCTTGCTCCTAAACCACTGCTTCCTCCTAGCCTCACTGCTCTCACCACACGCAATGGCTCCCGTTGCTCATAGGAGTGTAACTGCCTGGAAGAGCATAGTAGGCCCTTCCCTCACACACTTGAGATGCATCAGGGATGGAGCTGGAGAGAGCAAAAGTGCTGACCTCTGAGGACAGCGAGGTTCATTCTCGGCTGGTGCCATTAACACCTTCACCAATCAGTGAAGGCTGAGCCAGGTGGACGGAGTGCGGACTCTTGGCACATGGAGCTGCTGTCTCTCTTGATTAAAGACGATCACCTTGAAAAAAGGATTAGGACTCAAGCAACATTCACGTAAGAGGCAGACCTGTCCACTTAGGCTAATTCTGGCCTTCCACGAACCAGCAGATGAAAGATGGGCGAGATGCCACATTGTGAAATGCCTGTTTGCACAAGACGCACAAACTCACTGAGCCTCGTTGTCGTTATCACAATAAAAATAACAACCTGAAATAAAATAAGCCTAGACATAGCAAATCATAGAACAACTTTATGAGACCTTTCCAGTGCCAGAAACGAAATACTTTCCATCTGTTATCTCATTTTATCCTCCAATAGCCCTATCATTGGGGACCACTGTTGGCATTATTCCATTGCATAGCCCAGAGGTGCCTAATCTGTAAAATGGGTCCATAGAGGACAATTATGCTCATGAGGGTGTGGGGGAAGGTCTTATTCCTGTTTGGTGGTCGCATGCTGGTGCTGGATGCTGGGCTGAGTGCAGAGAGTATTCCTGCCACCAGCAGTGAAGGGAGGGCTCGCTGATAGCTGGTGCCTAGGAAGGCCCTTCGTGTTCTGCCAACATAGCCTGCATTCGCTCCCTTCCCTCAGCCAGTGACTGCTCACAGGTGAGGAAGTGCAAGTAGTTATTAAGTGTTTCTCTCTTTATCATGACCAGTGCGGCTAGAGAGTGGACAGGAGTCCTGAGTAGGGGCAACAGAGGATTGATAAAATGAAAGAGATAGATGCAGAAACAGTAGGGAAAGCTGGGACAGGGTGAGACAGCTGTCCTTTGATGGAGAGACAGTGACCCAGAGCCAGTGCAGCACATTTATTATAACAGTATAATTCCAGGAAGTTTTACTAGAGTTTACAACCAAGGAAATTATGTGAAATCATGGTGAAAGATCAAGCTATACTTTTTCATTCTTATGGCTTCTTTGTAATAGTCATTTCTGGCTAAGCCCAGATAATTGCGTCCGTTCCTTGCGCCTGGTTGAATTTAGATAATGAAACCCACCCCTGGCACCTGAGCTAAGGGTCAGGCTGACAACGTACCTGCCTCTGGCATGGTACATCTCCAGGATGTGGCTCTGCCAACGCCACCGGATTCAGCTGACAATAATTAAGGAAATGCTCATATGCCTTCCCATGCTCTCTCTACAAGTAGTTGTAATTGTTGAGGGTTGTTGGTATAAACAATCTTCCTCTCCTCTCTGCCTGTGTCCTGAGCCAGCTGAGAGGGGAAAGGAACCCAGTGAACAGTGGGTGAGGTATTGGCATTCCTAAGGAAGATCAGTGATGTGCCCTGAGTGAGTTGCAGGCAGGGTTGGGAAAGATCTCACCAGCAGGAGGGGGACTTTATGAATAATCTACAATGTGGTTGAGAGCATGTCAGTTTCAAAAGACAGAGCTGGATTGGGAGGGGCTGATCTACATACACCTGGTTCTTCTTTCAAACTCGCTCTCAGAATAGGCACTGCCCCCACATCCCAGGAAGGAGGGCGGGCGGTGTCAGCAGGGCAGGGGAGTCCCACTAGTGGAGCGTCATTCTTGTGCAAGGACACATCCTGTTATAGGAATAAACAGTCCTCTCTCACAATTCTGAAGTGGGAAGGGGTAGAGAGCTGCTGTGTGTGTGTGTGTGTGTGTGAGTGTGTGCACATGGGTACATGTGAATGTGGAAAGAGGTAGAACTGCTCTCTGTGTGTGTATTTGCACATGTGAATGTGGAAAAAGGTAGAGCTGCTCTGTGTGTGTATGTGTGTTTGTGTGTGTGTTTTTGCACATGGGCATATATGAATGTAGAAAGCAGTGGGGGAAGAAAGCTTGTGTGTGTGCGTGTGTGTGTGTGTGTATTTGCACATGGGTACATATGAATGTGTACCTACATCAATTTTTTTTTTTATTTTAAACATTTTTTAGATATATTTTTTATTTTCCAATTGCAGTTGACACAGTGTTATAATACTTTCAGGTGTACAACAGAGTGATTAGATGTTTGTATAACTTAAGAAGTGATCAGTGGACCATGGAAGCAACCATCTGGCAAAATTAAGTGATAAATCCTGACACTATCCAAGCAGTGGTTTTACCAATATTTTACCTTGACGAGAAGATACAGAAATTGAAACATCATCACAAAAGTTACCCTTAAAGAACAGAAACTCTTCAAACTACAAGCATATGGGTCAGTCATTTGGAAGCCCAAAGCCTTGGCAGTACATAAACATCCCCTCTTTCCCCCAAGATTTAGCCTGCATTCAGCTGAGCTGATGTCCCGATAGGCTGGCTGAGGTTGGTAACTCTGAGAGTTTGGCTCGGGCCTTCCTGGTTTTGACAGAGGTCTTTTGGAAAGACCAGTGGACTCTATAAAAACCAACAGGGGCGTGAAATATGAGTTAAACCACAAGTGGAATAGAGTGGGTTCTAGTGACAGATGGGGAAGAGAGGAAAACACTACCATCCTCTCCTCCTACCCCCACACCCTTGGAAAGAAGGCTGTCTGGTTCCTATTCTTCCATGAATTAAAGAGAATATGAAGATACACCTGGTAGCACTTCTAGCATCTTCAGAGAGGTTCTTAGGAGGAGGGAGTCTAGCTGGAAAACTCATTAATTTCAATTAAGTAAAAAAAAAAAAAAATCCATAGTAATGCAATGTTAGCCTTGCAGGAAAGCCATCATGTCTAGAAATGGGAAAGGGATACTCTTTAAAGTAACACGACCTCCCTCTTGACATGGCTTCTGAGAGGCAGATATTGACCAGCCCAACAGGAAAGCAAAGTTCAGTCTTTTTCAGCAAGCTGGAGGATAGGAGGAAGAGAATACTTAAACCGATTTGTCTTGACTTTTGTTCCCATTTCTCCTTATCAATGCAAAAAAAAAAAAAAAAAAAAAAAAAAAAAGTACCAGCTTGGAGGTTAGTAGAACTGGGTGTGAATCCTAGCTCCCCTTACAACCTTGCTACCTGACTCAGTACTCAGTACTTGGACTCTCTGAACCTCAGTTTCCTCACCAATAAAACAGATGTAACAATAATAGTGTGTTTTAAGTAACTAAATGGTATGTTTTAAATTTCTAAAACAAAACAAAGCAAAATTAACCAGGATTCAAAGGCTAAGTGGTTGGGAAAGAAGGAAAGAAGGGAGACAGGGAGGGAGGGATAAAGGGAGGGGGGTAGGTCTCATGTTACTTGATCAAATACATGTGGTAGTTTAAAGTGGATTTTGCTATTAAAATATTGTTGGGAGGAACATTATGATGGTAATATACTCACTCTTCACTTGACAGATACTGATTGTGCACCTATTGTTTATTTGGCAGATGGTACAACGGGACACCATTTAATTTCTAAGAGGAGCTTAAGGTTTCCTCTGCCTCATTTTACTCCAAAGGAGTTTCCTGTTTGTTGAACATAGTATTGAGCTGTGATCTTGGGGGGAAAAGGGACGTAGCATTTGGGGGATGGAAAAATCAACTTCTGATTGCATTTGGGTATCATTTTATTTGGGGATTTTTATTATTATTTTTTGTTTGTTTCAAATTTGAATAATTTCTGGTGTTCCTTTCCTTATTCTGTCTTGGACTTTTCTCTCTCACACATCTGGACTTTTCTCCTTTTCCTTCCCACGTGGCTGGCTTGATAAGACAGATCAGATGCTACCTCTTCTAGGGAGAAGCTGAGTCTGAGGGGCCCAGGCAGGAATCAGTGTGATTCGTAGAAAAGGGAGCTGAGTGCAGGGCATTTAGAGCTGCCTGTGCTCTAGGACAGAGGGCCCTGTGTACTAACCTTGATGACTAGGGTGGAGGCCTGACATATCCAGTGAGGCCATCATCTGGACTTCCAATCGCGCAGGGAGCAGAGTTCTCAAGGACATCAAGCTCTCCTTGGCTTTGGAACTTATGAAGGATGGGAAGAGGATTCATTAAAACTCATTGTGGCTCCAATGGGATCTATTGCTAATTGTTAAGCCTGGAAGCGACTGGACAGAAAGCAAAGAATGAGAGAATGCTTGATGTAAAAGAGACCTTAGGATAATTTAGCCCATCAACATCTTTTCTTTCCTGTTTCTCTTGCCATTTTATAGAAGGGAAAGTTGAGAAGGATGAACTCACTTTGCAGCAGATAGTGATGGGCAAATCTGAGACACTGAGCTCCTTGAATCGTTCCTGCATGAGATCTCCATGGACTGGCTTGAATGACATGTGGTGCTGTGACTAAGAGCACAGCCTCTTGTTCTCCACTGTGGCTGCACCGACCTGCGTCCCCACCAACAGTGCACTAGGGTTCCCTTTTCTTCTAAAGGGTATTGTTCTAAGAGAAACCAGTCAGTCAGAGAAAGACAAACACTATATGATTTCACTTATATGTGCAATCTACAGAACAAAATCAACAACAGTAATAGAAACAGACTCAAAGACACAGAGTGGACTGTTGGTTGCCATATTGGGCTGGGTGAAAGAGGTGCAGGGATTAGGAGTACAGATGGGTAGCTACAGAATAGTCGCAGAGATGTAAAGTTCAGCATAGAGAATAGAGTCAACAATATTGAAGTAACTAAGTATGGTGCTAGGTGGGTACCAGAAATATTGGGGGGAATGCTTGGTGAAGTATATGGCTGTCCAGCCACTAGGCTGTGCACCTGAAACCAATACAAAATGATACTGAAAGTAAACTGTAATTGAGAGAAAAATTAAAAATATTTCAAGGAGAGGAGGGGGGAAAGAACGCACAGCCCTTTGGGCCAAACTGCTTGGGCCCTACCAGTATTTCTGACTTTGAGTGACTTATTTAACCCTTCAGTGCCTCAGCCTTCTCACCTGTAAAAGGGGATGATAATTATAGTATTTGACCACGTGGGTTATTGTGATGCTTAAATAAACATACAGGTTATTGTAGATTTCTTAGACCAGCATGTGACACAGCATATGTAGGTGGTGGTGGGGTGTAGGGGGATAGAGTGTGTGTGTGTGTGTGGGGGGGGGGACGGGGCCTGGACGACAGATTTCCTTCTTTTCTTGTTTCTCTGATGTCTCGTCCTCTCTGGTCTCGATGCTGTATCGCCCCAAGTTAAGTGCCTCAATTCAAAATCATTTCTTTTTTTCTCTGGCTCAGCGAGCACCCAGGGCACTCAACCAGGATTCCCCAGAGGCAGTGTTTGACGTTTGAAATTTTAAACAATTCCAAGGAGTGGAAATTCTGTTTGAAGAAGGTAGCAGTTAAGGAGCAGGGGTGAGAGTGGGACAACATGTCCTCCTCACTGACTTGAGAAAGCCACGGGAACTCAGATTGTCTTTGGAAAACAATGGCTGAAAAGTATCCTTTTTAAAAGTCCGCCCCTGCCAATTCTGGCTGACTGAGTTCGGGCTAAAACAGAAAGGGTTTTGAACCGTAACTGGCATGTCTGTAGCTGCAAATTCAACAGTAATACACTTGTTACCCTGAAGGAGAGGTGTGAGGTGGCAGCTTAAAATATATTTCCTGTTTACTCTCATCTGCTGCCAGGAACACTGCACACCTGTCTTCCGTGCCCTATTTCCCGGTGGGGTTCAAGGCCAATGGCAGTCCACACCATCCGCACTTACTATTCCAACCCAGAAGCCAACTGTCTTAAACCCTCTAAGGCACATGTGTCAAACACAAGGCCCGCGGGCCAAATCCAGCCCACCAGGCCTTGCAATGTGGCCCGCACCGCGCTGTCATCACTGCACTCCGCTGTCAGTTTATGACATTGTCAGTTTATGACTGTTCAGTAAACCATTTGGCCCGCGATTTAGTCTGGATTTTAGATTTTGGCCCCTTCTCTGATTGAGTTCGACACCCCTACTCTAAGGCCACTGGGAGTGTTAGTGGGGTCTTCAGTCCTTGGTGTGGAGATCAGGAACCAGCTGGCTGGCTTTCTCCCGGCACTGGCATGTTATTAACATGGAGTCAGGAGGTGCAAAGTCTGTGTCATTCTTGATGTGGAAGAGGCGGAGCAGAGAGCTGACGATCACTGACGTTCGAAGCCAGGCCTGGACTGGCACATTTGCTCTGCTATCTCTAGCGAGTGACTAGCTTCTCTTTGTCTTCATTGTCCTTTGTAATGGGACATTATGGTTGTAACTATGGTGGGTTGTGTAAGAAAGGTTAGAACACACATCCATGTCATTGGCTGGCACTGGGATGTGCTCTATAATGAGTTCTGTGAAACCTTGCAGAGAAGATGGGGAGCAACTGCTAGTTACCATAGTACTTTGTGGAATTTTTTTTTTAACTGCAACCTGCAGGTGGATACACCTGTGCCAGGGTCTTTGGTTTGAGGAGACACAGAGGCTGGGTGCCACCCCCCCCCCCCCAACTGAAATCTGCAGCTTGGTGCCTGGGCCCAGTGCACACTTCACCTGTTGTGTGGGGACTCTGGAGACCCAGAGCCGGTCTGTGGTTTAGCAGCACTGAGGTCAAGAAAACAGAATCCAGTCCAGACCTACATGGCATTGAAAGGCTTTTACAAGTGAGACCAAAAAAGCTAACATTTCAGCCTTATATTACACTTCTTTTCCATAGGAATGTTCATTCTGAATTCTCCTTAGCCTGAATTATCCTAAGGTCTCTTTTAGGTCAAGCACTCTTTCATTCTTTGCTTTCTGTCCAGTCACTTTCAGGCTTAATGTTTATGTCTGAATTCTTGTAAGCGTGAACTTGAACGTGATCATGCTTGTGCACATGGCCGGTGTCAGCAGCGTTGTATCATTAGCCATCAGGGGGCAGTGTAGCATCGTGGCTAAGAGAAGAGCCCCTCTGCCTGTGTTGGTAGTTAGGTTTTGGCCATTACTCAGTTCCTTCCTGCCTCAGTCTTATCTGTGAAATGGGGAGAATAATAGTACCTTCCTCATAGGGTTACTGTAAGGAGTTAAATGGTTAATACGTGCAAGACAGTCAGAACAGTGCCAGGCACAGAGTGATTACTGAGGTACCATGAGCTATCATCCGTCTTTCCATCCACGGCTGCCTCCCATGATACTGCTCTTTCTGCCCTCTGTAAAGCCTTCATAGGTGACCCCATGTGGAAGAGCGCTGGTCCCTGACACTTCATGTTGGTAACATTCACAGAATAATCCTTTCTAGCATATGTCTTTACTTCTCTGTGCCCCACTTAATGAACTTCTAAGGATAGTCTCTTTTTTAACGCATTCGCTCTTATCTTCATGCCTCACTCTAAGCCTGGTGAAGATTTGTTGACTCTCTTTAGATCAGAGATCTAATGACAGAGACCTAATTTGTACAAGCTGAGCCTACAGAAACTTTCCCAGCCTGGGAAAGAACAGGAATGGCTACAACAATGGACACAAATGCTGATAGCATTTCTCTCTCCCTCTTTCTCATCTTGCTTGCTCTCTTCATATGCTTATTACCTTCTCAGCTCTGCTTTATCCGTGAGAGAGGAAGCCTCGTATCAAATCACATGTCTTTCCAAATGTAAGAGACCCACTTATTTCAGGTCTAGGCATGAAATTCCCAGGGAAGCATTCTCATTGGCTCATCCGGAGTCAAGTGTTTATCCATTAACCAGTCTTTTTGGTTACAGATATAAAGCGAACAGACAGCAATATGCAGTAGCACCATGTGGTATGGGAAATGTTTATGGAAACAGCTAAGGTGGCTGGAGAGATGCAGGAAGTATGAGGGGGTTGAGCTGGAATGGGAAGAGGTTCATGATGGGTTCAATGTTAAATACTCTGTGTTAGAACTTTAAGTAGGACATCTCAGGTGGATGGGTCTCAGGGCAATTGAATATATGAATTCAAGGCTCAAGGGAGAGCTTAGAACTAGAGATATAAATCTGTGAGTCACAAGGATATAAAAAATAGTTTTAAAATATCCAAATATAACGTTTATCTCTGAGCAATATGTAGTAGGTTGTAGCAAGTTCTCAGCCATTGCATCAACTAGAAAATTTTTTTTTAGTAACTTGTAAAACTCACATTTTTAAAGACATCTGAGAGCTGTGAAGTCAAAGAGGAGTAGATGAAAGATATTTCCAGCGAGAAAAGAGCCTTTTCTTGGTGAGATGACAACTACCAGTCACTCTTCCCCAAGGGCCTGCCACTCTGGATACACGCTGAGGATCAGGCACGGTATACACGGTGGACTCGCTTCAGGGAGGAGACCCACGGAACATGTGCCAGGCATGCAGGGCTAGTACAATACACTGGAAACTAGAGAAGCCTGAAAAGAAAGGCTGATTTTTTTTCCCTATGGGACAAACTATTAAAGACAAATTACCAATAAAAATATAGGAGTATATCCTAAGAATTCTTAACTACAAGCTTACACTCATGTGAACTAAAACTCAAGTATTACAAAGGGGAAGGATAGCTTTTAAGGCTCATTGTCCAGAAAGGATGGAAATAAAGGAAAGGAGCATCCAACTAAAGACATTGCAAATAAAGTACAAAACCCCAAAGAAAGTAGAAGGAAGAAAATAAAAAGAATAGGAAGACTTTAAATAGAACCCAAATGTATAAAAAGGAAGATATACTCTCTCTAAACAATATAGTAATTGCCATTCTCTAGCAAGGTCGACACATCTCTCTCCCAAAAAATAGAAGGCAGAGATAAACTATAATAATAAAAGCATAATATGCAAATCGACCAAACAGTAGAGCAGCGGGATGACCATCTGGATAACCATCCAGATGACCATCCAGACAACCACGCAATGACATCCACTGGCGCCAGGCCAGCCAAAGTGGGTGCGATGCTATTGTTTGGTTGTCCGGCCATCACTCTATGATCGCCCTGCAGAGGGAGGCCCAAACCACTGGCCAATGGGGCGATTAGTCAATTGGGGGACTCCACAATCTTCCCAGTGAGGGAGGCCCAGGCCACCTACTGGCAGGCTCTGATGAAAGGGGGAAGGTTCCCTCTGGAGATCCATTGTGGAGCCCTGGCTGGATGGGCGGGGCTTACCTCTTGGAGCCCTGGCTGGGTGGGCAGGGCTTACCTCTTGGAGCCCTGGCTAGGTGGGCGGGGCTTACCTCTTGGAGCCCTAGCTGGGTGGGCGGGGCTTACCTCTTGGAGCCCTGGCTGGGTGGGCAGGGCTTACCTCTTGGAGCCCTGGCTAGGTGGGCGGGGCTTACCTCTTGATCGCAGGGCTCCGGGACTATGAGAAGGCACAGGATGGGCTGAGGACCTCCCCCTCCTGAGTGCACAAATTTCATGCACCGAGCCTCTAGTGTTATAATGAAAGAGAGCCATGACTAGAAATAAAAGAATTATTAAAAAGATTATGAATAGCTGTATGCTAATACATTTAAAAACTTAAGTGAAGCCACAAATTCCCACTAAAATATGCATTATCAAACTGACTAAAGGTGAAACAAAGTAACCGAATGATCTTATGACTCTTCCAAAATAGGTGGGCAGTTAGCATCGACCCAAAGAGATTCCAATGGTCTTACATGAGAATTCTACACAACTAAAGGGACTGAGTTTTCCAATAGTTCCTAAAAATTTTTGGAGAATAAAAAATGGCTTTCTTTTGGTACAGGCTGAACTGGAATTTGTTCTTTATAGCCTATCTTACCAACTGATTACAATAAAAACTATACAAAAAAATAACTACATGAGGATCCTGAAAAATAATAACAGATGAGTTGGGGCAGAAAGTCAAAACTTGAAAAATGACCAGTATTGTAAAGGGGAGAGAAAAGTTGTAAATCATACTTCAGTAAGGGATTTAAATCAAGAATATACATGGTAAAGAGGGTGAAATATATGGTGACAGAAGAAGACTTGACTTTGGGCAGTAAATACACAATGTAATATACAGATGATGTGTTATAGAATTATACACTTGAAACCTATAAGATTGTATTAACCAGTGTTACCCCAATATATTTAATTTTAAAAAATAATGTACAAAGAGTTTTAAAATCTCAATGATAAGAAAACAATCCAATTTTTAAAAATGAGCAAAGGATCTGAACAGACACTTCACCGAAGAAGATATATGGATGGCACATGGATAGATATTCAGCACCATTAGTTGCTGATTGAAATGCCACTGTACATCCATTCTTATGGCAGCTGAAATAGAAAGAGATAAACCGTGCACATGTATATTGCAATAATTAATTTTACTGTATATAAATTTTAAATAAATTTTTAAAAATCATAAAATGAAATAATTATAATTTTCCAACTCTTTATGTCTTTCATAACATAGACATAAAAACTGTACTATGTTATTATAATAACATAAAATTATGGAGCAATTTCACTCCAAATCTAACAGTAAATAAAATAACAACATAACATGATCAAGTTGAGTTTTCTTCCAGGATGCCTGGCTGAATCAAAATTATATAAGCATTACCTTCCAAGTTAAAAGAACATTGTTAATAAATAATCACCTCAGTGGATAAAAAATGAATTTATCACAATTTCATAGCCATTCATGATAACATTAAATTCTTCTCAGACCTGGAATTGAAAAATATTATTCTTATACATGTACAAAACCCTGCAGCAAACATCATAGTCATAAAATATTTAATGCATTCCCTTTACAATCAGGCAAAAGACGAGAATGATAGCTATCACCAGTTATTTTTAGTATTTTATTGGAAATTTCTAGTCAGCAAAATAAGACAAGACAAGAAAATAAAAGAAAAATTCATTGAAAACTAAAAATCAAAGTGTCAATACTTGAAGATGAGATTTTCTATATTAAAATGTTCAAAGAATCTATAGAAAATTATTATAATGCATTAGAGAGTTCAGCAAATCAGTTTTACCAAGAGAGTTTTTCAAATAAAGGATCAATGTGCAAAAGTCAATTGCACTTCTGTACATTAGCAGCAGTCAACTTGAATCTGCAATAACAAATAACATTTACAAAATATTAAAATCACCAAAATACATCTACAAGAAGATTCACCAAAAATTTATGGTGGAAAGTATAAAATATTACATGAAAGACATAAAAAATAGCTATACATTAAGAATAATATTATGCAAATGAAAAGGAAAGCTTGATGTCATAAATATATCAGTTTCTTCCAAATTCATCTCTGCATTTGCCAATATATCAATCACTGTTTCCAAAAGAATTTTCATGGAAGTTGATAGGTTGATTTGAATAATCATAAAGGAGAACCAAGACAATTAATAGTCAAGGCACTCCCAAAGAAGGTTAGCTCAAGCGACTCACCCTGCCAGATATCAAGACTCTCTAGTTATGAAGACATAATAATTAGCAAGCTGTTCTCCTGCTACAAACAGAGACTGCTATTCTAAGAGAACATATGAACATGCCCTCTCCTATCCTCAGTCATGATATATGGTGTAGCTGATGTTTCAGATCAATGGAAGTGATGGCCTATTTTTCAATAGATGTTGGTAAGTGGTTATTCATAGGAAAAAATAGTAATGGATCTTTCCCCCACATCACTCATAAAAAATGCTTCCAGGTGAATCTAAGATTTAAATGTGAAAGAAAACTTTAAACATTGTTAGAAGACGGCATAAGAGAATATCTTTCAATCTCAGAAAGGGCAGGATTTTTTTTTTTTTAAACAGGATACTAAAATGTGTAACCCATAAGGAAAAGTTTGATCATTTTGACTGCATTACATTTAGGAATTTCTGATCATCAAAAGACACCTCAAATACATGCCACAAAGTTGGAGTAGATATTTTCAGTACATATAATCAGGGAAGGATTAGTATTCAGAATAAAAAATGAATACCTATGAAACATATGAAAAGACAAACCACAAAATAGAAAATGAGCAAAAGACAAAATCAGGAATTTCAAAGAATAGGAAACAGATTGGCCAACAAATATATGACAAAAAAAAAAATTCTTAACCTCATTATTAATCAGAGAAAGGCAAAATAAATATATTAAATTGAAAAAAATTAGAAGTCTAACAGTACTAAGGATGTGAAACAATAGGAAGCATTTATTCTCAGAGAAGGTAGCAATGAGAACGGCTGTTTTGAAAAAAACCACGTGGAACTATTTGTTGACCACACAGGTGTCTATTCACCAGTAGTCTGCAACCATGGGCATCCTGTACAGAAATGCACACTTATGAGCACTAAGAGGCATGTAAAGAATGCTCATTCCAGCATTGTCTTTTTGAAAATACATTTTTTATTGATTTCAGAGAGGAAGAGAGAGGGCAAGAGAGATAGAAACATTAATGATGGCCGAAACCGGTTTGGCTCAATGGATAGAGCGTCGGCTTGGGGAGTGAAGGGACCCGGGTTCGATTCCGGTCAAGGGCATGTACCTTAGTTGCGGGCATATCCCCAGTTGGGGGTATGCAAGAGGCAGCTGATCGATGACTCTCTCTCATCGATGTTTCTAGCTCTCTATCTCTCTCCCTTCCTCTCTGTACAAAAACAATAAAATATATTTAAAAAAAAAAAGAAACATTAATGATGAGAGAGAATCATGATCAGCTGCCTCCTGCACACCCCCTACTGGGAATCGAGCCGGAAACCCAGGCATGTGCCCTTGACCAGAATCAAACCTGGGACCTTTCAGTACATAGGCTGATGCTCTATTCACTGTGCCAAACCAGCTAGGGCCCAGCATTGTCTTTTAAAACTGCAAAAACAATAGCTAAAATGTCTACTATGAAATGGATAAATAAACTGTGCTTCACTCATGCAACATACATCAGTAAGCAGTGAGGATAACTACAGCTTCAAGGATCAACATGAATAAATCTCAAACACCATAATGCCAAGATGGAGAAAAACAAACGGCAGAATAAATATGTTCAGTTTGATGTCATTTATTCAGCTTCCAAAAAACAGATAGAACTAAATAAATGTGGCTTGAGAACACATGCATTTCTAGTAAAAATTATCAAGGAAAGCAGTCAAATGGACCACCTCGCAGGGAAGTGAGCAAATAGCAAGAAAGACACATTGGCGTGAGAATCTAGTCAAGAAAACCTTAGTTGACACAGTGTTCTGGCATGGCCAGCTTCCCTTTTAGGCCTTCTCATTTGTAACTAAGGTATAGGTCATCAGCTCTCCATCCTACCTCTTTCTCCCTGTGCAACAGCCATCTGTTTGGGGTGGCATTCCCTCTCTCCACTCCACACAGACAGCTATAGGGATGGCCCCTGATTGGTCCAAGGCAATCAGGTTAATTCCACCTTGCTTCCCACCATGGTTGGTTGAGCATATCATAGGTCTAGGCCAGTGGGCACATGGGATTTCCCTGGTCACCCAGGTTGGTTCAGAGGTGGCCCAGTCATCACAGAGTTCAAGATGTTGTTTGATGACTGTGGCATAGGGCTCTCTGCTTTCCACTGGACATGAGATTGCTGTTCGTCACCACTGTGTGATCATGATGGGGCCACCCCCAGAATGCAGCTAACACTGGGAAGCAGAGCTGAGACATAAACAAATAAGGCCCTTCAGCCATTGGATTAGACCATACTGAAGACTAATGTATTTTACTCTTTCCTATCAAATGAATCAACAGTCTCCTCAATGGTTTAATCTACTTTAATGTTGAGTCATTTATTCCTTATAATTTAAAGAACTCTTACCACTTTGTGGAGGTAATAATATTTGACATACCTTTTCAATGGATACTGAAAGACTCACCAGTAATGCACATAGAAAAGCATGTGAAATTGTTTGACTTTGAATCAGCATAGCATCTGTTTCTTTTGTCTGAATATTGGCTGGGAGTGAGAGGTAAAGAAAAGCACTGGAAGCAACAGTAAGACCAGGGAATACTTATCTAGTCTTAGTGTGTCACTTATTAAATCCATCTTGAGCAAATCTCTCTATATCTCTGAATGTATGTCTCCCCATCAGTAAAAAGATCACTTACATGGTATCGATAGTCATTTAGATCTATCAATATATAAATTGAGGACAAGACACATATTTATATATTATTACCATATCTATAATAATAAAAGCATAATATGCTAATTATACCAGACAGCTGAACATCCTTCTGGACGTCCTTCCAGACAAAGCTACCACGGGGGGGAGGGGCGGCGCCAAGGCTGAGATGGTTAAGGGCAATCAGGAAGGCAGGCAGAGGTGGTTAGGGGTAATCAGGCAGGCAGGGGAGTGGTTAGGGGTGATCAGGCAGGCAGGTGAGCTGTTAGGAGCCAGTGTCCCAAGTTGTGAGAGGGATGTCCTACTGAGGTTTAGGGCTGATTGGGCCTAAACTGGCAGTTGGACATCCCTTGAGGGTCCCTGATTGTGAGAGGGTACAGGCCAGGCTGAGGGATACTTCTCTTCCCATGCACAAATTTCATGCACCGGGCCTCTAGTATTTATAATAACAATAACAACAACTAACATTTATTGAGCACATGAATTGTACCAGGGACTGTGCTAATGTTTAGCACACATTATCTTATTTAATCATCACAACAACAGCTGTCATTCCAATTTCACACATACCGTAAGGAATCGGGAGCTAGTGGCATTTAGAACATGTCTCAGGCTATAGTTGTGGTAGACCAGGGATTCACACTTGGCTCTTTCTGGGTCTATAACATGAGCTTTTATCTGCAGATCATGTAAGTTGTAGTGTCCTACATTCATTCAATGGGCTTTATGGAGCCTGTTATGTGCCAGGCCATGACTTAAACCATAAAGAGAAAGAGATGGGTATTTGACTTAAATGATTTCAAAATCCAGAGATAGAGAGCTAGCATAGAAAATAAATAGATATTAATAAATATTCATGCCTTGTATTCTCTACTTAGACATAGCAGCCACTTTAATATATACTTAATGAAAAATAAATAAAGGTGAAGATATAACAATGACAAGTTTCTGAAAATACAATTAAATGTCTAAGACAAAGCTCAATCTTGAAAGAGGAGCAGAATATTTAAGAGTCAGGGGCTCGACAGGAGTCTTTTCATGCTTTCTCATGGCTCCTCTGACTCTCCACTCAAGATCATCCATTCTGTTGCCAAGGATGCTCCCTGGGGAAGCAGGATGTGGGGTGGGTAATTTGGGTCCCAACAGCCCTGCAGACTCCATCTTGCCCTTCAAAAATCCAAAGGACCGGTGGAGAGAAACAAGTAGACAGTAGAGTGTCTGCCTCCTCACATTTCATTGACATGAATTTGTTCCTGTTTTCTGTTAAGAGTACATGATGTCCATGGAAAACATCATGTCCTCTTAAAAGCGTTTCCCAGCACATTTCTTTTAAAAAACAGAAGTTCATCCACAGTGTTTCCCAGCACATCAGAGCGCTGATGTGATCAGGAGCAAGTTTCCCAGTAACCAAACAAGACCCTGCGGCAGAAGACAAAGTCACTTCCTCTAGTGCATCCAATGGCTGATTTGGTGGCTTCCAAAATACTGTTTTCCAGATGCTAAGCTTCTAGAGAATCAGGGAAGACCCTTCTTCCACATTAAAGCAGAGGATTCAGGAAGAGGAATACACCCAGGATAATTTTAATGAAATTGTTGGGCAGAGAAGCCATAAGGCCCCGTGTAATGCTGCTGTTGGTGGGGCCATGGTCTGGGTGCATTTGCAGGTGCAGCGTTAACTCTGCTGGTATTTGAACAAAGGATATTACTGTTCTCTGAGCGCTCGGGTTGCCCACGGTTTTGAATGACTTCCCCAGCCCATGCTTCCCATGATGCTTTTATTTTTAGCATATGGCAGTTACAACCGCAAGGCATTAGAGCTGAAATGTTTTCATGGGTGTTTAATTTATAGGTGCCCCAGATTCCAGCCAAAGTTCTTCCTGCTTCTTGTAATTCAAATGAGATGTGTTCTGGCCTCCATCCTACTTTCCAAAAGTTTTGAGCATTGTCCTGTGTTTGTAACAACTCCCAGGGCCTTCACATTTCCCTAGCTGTCTTTAGCACTGGTCTTTGGCTTTTTTTTTCCTTATAAGCTGCCTCATTCTCTAGGGCATGGTGTCTCAGACCCACACATAGTTAACCTTCTATACACACACATACACTCACACACAGTAGGCTCTTTTAAGCTGTTCATGTGTTGGTTGATTTAATGAAGAAATGTATGTAAGAGAAGAAAGTTGGGGCACATTTAATATCTCATAATTCTCTTAGCTAACTTTCTCTTCCTAGGAACAAAAGAGATTTCTTCTCCTTTATATTTTTCTCTTCGTCTCATGATAAGCAGAATGGCTTATTTTTGTTGATGGAACACTGCACCATCCGTGTTCCCAAAGACCTACCTTCTGCCCCATGAAATTCACTAAGGTATTTCTTTAAAAAAAAAAAAAAAAAAAAGGAGAGACAGTTTTCTCCTTTTAAAAAAATCTGGTGCCAGCTGTTAATATAATGCATTTTCACTTCCACTCTGTTTCAATGACTTTGCCTTCCAGGAATCGCACAAAAGATTCAGATCCACTGGCAGTGACTCAGCTCAGAGCCCACGGCTCTGTCTCTCTCCCTGAGGGGCTGGGGTGTATGATTCTCCCCGTCCTTCTTGCTGCTACAGACCCCCAAGTCATGTGTTGAGATGGCAATGCAGTAAGATGGTCCAGCCTCTGTTTGCCTGGTGCCTGGGGGATTAGAGGGCTGAGCTTCCCTGCAGCCCAGCACTGATAGACAGAAGAGCAGAAATAACACTTCGTTCATCTAAGTAGTAAGGTTCTGGCTTCTCCACACACACAACCTGGCTTATCCTGCCTGAAACCTATTTTCTTGGCAGCCACACTGTCCTTCTCTTCTGTGTTTCCTTGCTTTGCAACCCAGCAAGCCCATTTATCACAGGCATCTCTCATTGGATGTCACATGTTTGCAAGAACAAACATCTCCTGGTATTTTTGCACATGCTTGACATTGCATTTGGTGTTTCTACCCCCCCCCCCCAAAGCATCATGTGCTCATCCAAAGGCTGTTTATTTCTTATCTATTAGAACCCCCAAATTGTGCTAGGCCCTGGGGTTTTAAAAGGAAGCATAATAGACATTCTCAGAGGGGTTTGGTGTCACTTCAGTGTTTGAATTCATTGACCAATTCACTCATTATTCAAAATCTATTCAGTCTTTGATGTGCCATGCTAAGCAGCCCTCATTTATCAGTAACTGAGACAGACACACTGACTGAACCTCTTGGATCTTGAAGTCTAGGGGCAAATGCAAATATTGAACAAATACCTCCCAGTGTCAGGAGTGTAGTAAGGAAAATCATAAAAACATGACAACGGACAGTTATGGAATTCTTATTATATGGCAGAGACTGTTCCGCACGAGTTATATGCCATACGGTAGTTAATGTTCACCATTTGATGTTCCAAATGTAACATTAAAAGGGGACAGTGATGCACAAAGAGGCGAGTAACTTGACCAAAACTCACAGCCAGGAAGTGGTAGCTGTGGATACAACTCCAGGTCCAAGGATGCCAATGCCCACACCCTCAACCACTCCTGTATTCTGACAGAAATCTCAGGGTCAGGGAGACTTCCTGGAGGAAGTGGTATTTTGGCTGGGACCATAGGTTTGGGTTGGAATGGCTTAAGGCAGTGGTCGGCAAACTCACTAGTCAACAGCCAAATGTCAACAATACGACAATTGAAATTTCTTTTAAGAGCCAAATTTTTTTAACTTCTTCTAATGCCACTTCTTCAAAATAGACTTGCACAGGCCATGGTATTTTGTAGAAGAGCCACACTCAAGGGGCCAAAGAGCCGCATGTGGCTTGCGAGCCGCAGTTTGCTGACCATGGGCTTAGGGGAAAGGATCAGAGAAGCACATTTTGAAGACAGCAGCAAACATGAACGCTCCTGAGACCGGAGAGAGGGTAGCATGTGGAGCCTCTGTGAGAAGTCCATCATCCTGGAGGCAGAGAGCACAGCTCCCAGCTTCCCACCTCACACAGCCCAGCTCCCTCCATGCCCAATGCCAGCTCTTTGGGGGCACTCCATGGTGTGGTCCGCAAGAAGCTCAGCACTTCTTTCAGCCCTAGTTTTGACAGTACCAGCAATACTCACTGATGGAAGAGAACTCTGGGCCCCACTCCCCTGCATCAATAAGCTGATGCTCTTGAGGTCCCAGGTCACCCCTCCCAGTGACAGTGAAGTCTGCTGGAGGCAGTGGGGAGTTTGTGGAAGACAGTGTAATTACTGAGGTGACAGAGCAAGCCTTCTCATCAAAAGAGCGGTCCCCAGAGGGCCCCCAAGCTTACAGCGTGAACTAGAGAGAACCTCTTGTTTTTTCTTCTTCAGTGGATATTTGATAGTTTTGTGGTCCTGTGGGAAAGAGCTTGAGAGTTTCAGAAGAGCAGAGGGAGGCAGGAAAGGTCTGTTTTATTTCCTTTTGGATTGGGGAGAAATGTGGATCAAACCAAAATGAGATGAACAGAGCAGAGCAAGACTGTCAGTGTCCTTCCCCTTTTCCCCTTCCCCTAATTTCTCAGTCTTCTCCATCAGCCAAGCAACAATTTGAAGAGTGAAAGTTCCCTGAGCTCTGCCTCTCAGACCCTGGGCACCTGCAGCTCTTAGGGCTGTGCTGTGTTTTGGCATTTGTGGATGGAATATGATCATGTACACATATACCTTTAGCCTGAACCTATTCATTAATTCACTTCCAATGCAAACATTCACATAGTCAAGTCTTTAATCATATTTCACATTTGAGCCACTTCTAAACTGTCTGACTTTGGGCAAGTTGCACACTCTTTCTGAGGCTTGTTTTGGGAAATGGAAAAAGTGATATGACCACTTAGGATTTGGGGGAGAATTAAATGACATAATTGGTGCTCAATACATTGTAGGGATCATCTATATATATAAAAGCCAAGCGACCAGAACAACCAATGAAGAATGATATGCAGTTTCACGCTTTGGGAAGGTGCCCAAGGCTCAATTCAGCCTCTCGCATGGCAATCCTGACTCAGAGAGGGAACCCTCAGCGCTGTGGGGGCCAAGAAGTAGCATCTTCACCAGCACTGGTTCTGGGCTGGGAGGACAAAGGTGCAGGGCTTGTCAGGCAGTGGTAGGGATGTTAAGCTTATAGCCTCAGTGTGTGGGAACCAAGAGAATGTGGGCATGTGGGGGGAGTAGGCTTCCTTGGGACAGTTCAGGGAAATTCTTCCATTGTTTTAAGCCTTATGTGCATTCTTTCATTCACACACATACACACACACACACACACACACACACACACATACACACTCTCTCTCTCTCTCTCTTTCTCTCTCTCTCTCTCTCTCTCTCTCTCTCTCTCTCTCTCTCACACACACACACACACACACAGGCACACACACACACCCATTCAGCAGGTAACGTACTGTGTAAAGGTCAGAGAGAGGCATATAGATAGGGTCCATCTGTAGAACAGACATGGGCCAAGCAGGAGAATAATGTGTGTTGTTGGGCTGGACCCCTGAGGTCAGTCTCTGCTCTTGAGCTGATTGTAACTCCCAAATCAAACCTCTGAAACATTCAAAAGTAGAGATTTTATGAAAGGTGTTGTGGGTTGCACATGGCACAAAAACTTAAACTTTTCCATAGCCATTTCCCCCACAATTACTGTCTATAAATATAAGACCTTTATAAAATGGGGAAAATTTATATCTTCGTGGTTAAATCTTCTCTTCCCTAGTAATACCTCCAGGGAGCATGTTAGAGTAACTGTGTAGGGTAGGTGAACTGCTTTTTAAGGAGAACAGTTCAAATTCAGATAGTACCTACTAACCAAAAGTGAACTCAGAAAGGATGGGGAAATTCCACATCTCAGTATCCTGGGGTTGCTCATTCTCAAGTCATCTTAGTGCAAGAGGCACTTTCTTTTATTCTAGATAACTCTTTCCTCAGTAACTTTAGAGAGAACAAATTTGACGGGCTGTGTTCACAGAAAGGGACCTCTCTCCTTGTCCAACGTGCATGGTTTCAATCCTTATGAAGCTCATAGTCTGGTGGGAGATACAGATAAGCAAACAGATGAGTTCCATATGTCATATAATAGGACAAGAGCTGGGTGCCATGGAAACACATCTTAGGAACAGTTCACACAGTCTCAGGATTGGCAGAAAGCTCCTAGTCGGATTTTTATCTGATGCTGAAGGATGACCAGTAATTGGTCATATGAAGCAGAGGAGGGGTCGGGGGGGGGTGGGAGGGGTGAAAGAAGGAGTCCAAGGCTGGGGAGATAGCCTGGACAAAGAGATGGGGATACAGGTAAACTTAGAGAAGGAGGGAAATGTAATCAGTTTAGGAAGTCTAGTTCATAGGATCGGGTTGGACTGAGGCACATACGAGGCTGTAAGGAAGAGATTTGGTTGGGGAGGGGAAAGCTAGCTAGAGATAAAACTAGAGAGGTAAGCATGGTCCCAAATCATGCAAGGCTTTATAACATGTCCTTTCCACATTGACTCTGGGCATGGCCATGTGACTTGCTTTGTTTGGGCCAATGGAATGGTAGTAAAGGTAGGAGAGTCACATTCACATTAGGGCTTGCTCTCTATTTCTTCCTGCTCTTGTGAATTAGTCACCATAGGAAGATGTTCCGACCAACTAGCTAGGTGGAGAGAAGTATGTGGCCCAGTTGCCTGCATCACTGCCACCAATCACCTGGCATCCAGGGCCAGCCAGCCCTAGGCTGACCTATCAACTGAACACAAACACATGAATGAACCCAGATGACACCACATGGACACAAATAAACCATCCCAGTTGAGCTTGTCCAAATTGCAAACCCACAGAAGAACGAGCAAATACATGGTCATTGTTTTAAGACACTAGGTTTTGGGGTGGATTGTTATGCAGTAATAGAAAATAATACAATGCCCACCACCACCAAGTTCTTAAGGAAGCAAAACATGCAAAAACCAATAGGAAGATAACATCACAGTCCCACATGATCATTAACCAACCGAGCACCCAATAATCCCAATGTATAGACCAATGATAAAGGTTCTATTGAGCTACTACTGGGTTTAGCCCTGAGACTCCTATTTTCCTCACATTCAAAATCTTAGCATTAGCATGTTTTCAATAATCTGTGAGGGAAAGAGAGATGGCTAGATCCCAGAAAGTGTCTGAATCAATACAGAGTAGAAGGGGAGATGCAGAAGAATGCATGGCTCCTGGCAACCCTGACCACTTGGGATGCAAAGCCAGTGTTTTTGGTGCTAGCCAATCAGATCAACCCCTGTCCCTTTAGGGAAACTGGGTCAGAGTAAGGAAGGGGTGATCAGCAGTGATAGAGGGCAGCATTACTTTCTTCTACAAAGGAAGCCTTCCAAAGATTGGTTGAATGCTTAATAATGACCTCTTCATGAGCTCCCTCTAGTGGGACAGATGCAAACCAATGCCTGTCAATCAAGGTCCAGTCAGGAAACAGATGACCCTAGATAGTGCAACCAAGAGACCTGGATCAAAGTGCTTGGTGAAACAGATGTTGGCGAAGTGAGAAAACCCAAAGGATGCTGATATACTACAGAGATAGTAACTGTAGGAAGCAGCCACCACCATTGGGTGCAGGAACAAAGGGGGAGGTTGGGGTCACTGGAACCTAAGAATTTGGAAGAGGGGCCCTGAGGAGCTGGGCTCAGACCTCTAAGGAGAGAGCACTGCCAGTGGATGGTGGTGGTTTCACAAGGTCAGAGGACCCCATGGAGATGGGATGCAGATGTATGGCCCGATGAGAAGACGCCAGCAAGCTGCCAAGGGCATCCTTGAGGGCTGCGATGAGGCTGATCCTGAGAGTGCATAAAAAAATCTAGAGTGGAGCCAATGCCTGTGGCAGGCCCGGGCTGGGGCAAAATGATAGAAGCTGCAGGCAAACGCGGAAAAGCAGATCTTTTTTCCTCCTGCCATGCAGGATCCCCTGAATGCCTCTGACTGGCAGAATCTAAGAACCCCTTTTCCAAGGGAGGCATATGGTTTGCTGGGACACAGGGACCTCTCCATTGGCTCACAGACTAGGCATATATGCTCTGGAGGAGGCATATGCAGAGCTTGTCTCCTAGAGCCGGGGCTTCGCAGAGCCTACTGGGCAGGCCTGCTCCCTAGAAATGGCTTTCCCAAATGGGGGCACTGGGTACTGACGGGGCTTGGATGATGTGCATGAGATACATGCAGGTGTGGTCAGGCATAGCATCAAATAACATTGAGCAACATACCAAGACAATCCTTTTCCACTTGCCATGTTTCTGATCAAGGCAACCAGAAAGGCCCAGTTTAGTATCAGCATATCTACAGCAGTGCTCTAACCCTGGCTCTAGCACATTTTAACAAATGGAGAGAGCAGTTCAAGGAACATATTTTTTAAAGGCTTTTTGGGGGCAGTTTTATGTTCAGGCTCAGAATTCTTAGCGGGAAGCACTTTAAAGTTTAATAACATTATTTCCGCTATGTAGTATTTATTCCCTATTTATACCTTCCAGTTTGTGGGAAGTGGTTCCAGGTTTTTATGTACTAGATAGTCCTGTTGAAGTAAATTTATTTGAGTAAAATGTGAATAGATTTAAACCTACATATGGAGTACCTAATAAAAAAAAGGTGCATATATATGGATATGGCAAAAATGAGGGAAAAAAATCTTGAAAGTGGTATGGAAATGACCCAAACTTAGGGAAAACTGCCCTAAGACAATCCACGAACAGACTTTGAATGAAGATTAAGCACTGATACAACTAAAGAGTGGGCATCGGGGAAGTTTGCAAATTTCAAAGAGAATGTTTGTCAAGTAACCTGGTGCCCAGCTGGGGGAAAGATGCCGGAACCAGTTTGCTGGCGCCTGGCTTGCATTTGGCAATCCTCTTCCCCAAAGTAAATGTGCATTTGACCAGATGGGCACAACTTCTTGAGAAACCTGACATAGAGATTTGGCTTCCACACATGGATTTTACATGCTCTCCAAATAGCAGCCAGACTTATTGGTTTTCTTAGAGCCAATTCTCTAGTAAAATAATCATCACTTTTCCTTCTATTTCCTTCACCATCTTGTGAGCATTATACCATCAGAATGTGGCCCCATGACTGCCAGGACTTTGTCCAACTCGCTGTTATATCCCTAGGGTCTAGCAAAGCACCTGGCATATCAAGGCATAGTAAACATGAGTATGAGAATGAATAAGTGAAAGAGATCAAACTTTTTTAAATATTTGAGTTCTTTCTTGAAAAGAAATTCTAAGCCAATACAAAGCTACTTTGGACACTGTAGAGTAAGAAGCCCAGGTTTTGTCTACATGGTTTCTTTACACCTCTTTCGTTGGCAGAACTAGAGCAATTCAAGGAACATATATTTTTAAAGGCTTTGGGGGGGGGGCAGTTTTATGTTCGTACCAAAATTAAGAGGAAGGAACAGATATTTCGTATTTATTCCATGCCTAACACATGCATAGCTTCCCTATGGTAAATATCCCCACCAGAGGGGTACATTTGTGGCAACTGATGAACCTACATTAACATCATAATTACTCAAAGACCATAATTTGCTTTTTGGTTCACTCTTGGTGTTGTAGACTCTATGGGTGTGGACAAATGTATAATGACATGTGTCCATCATTATAGTATCATACAGAGTATTTTCACCACCCTAAAAATCCTCTGTGCTTACTCTATTCAAACCTCCCACCCCTCCCAACCCTTGGCTACCACAAATCTTTTTACTGTCTCCATAGTTTTGTCTTTTCCAGGATGTCATATAGTTGGAATCATACAGGATTGGCTTCTTTCCCTTAGTAATGTGCATTTAAGGTTCCTCCGTGTCTTTTCGCGGCTGGATAGCTCATTTCTTTTTTGTACTCACCAATATTTTATTTTCTGGATGTCCCATACTTTATTTGTCCATTCATCGATGGAAGGACACTTTGGTTGCTTCCAGGTTTTGGCCATGATGAATGAATCTGCTTTAAATACTCCCGTTTGAGAGGTTTCTGTATAGATGCAAGTTTCCTACTCCTTTGGGTAAATACCAAGGAGTGCAACTGCTGGATCAGATGGTACAAGTATGTTTAGTTTTCTAAGAAACCACAAACATTCGTTCACGGTGGCTGTGCCATTTTGCAAGGAAAGGCATTTGAAAATCAGATCTCAATTACAACAGCTCTCCCAAGTGTTTAAAAGTTCATCTGTACTTTGGAGATAAGGAAATTAAAATCTCAGGGACATTTCGTGATTAGCCCATGATATATAGCTGTAAAAGGCAGGGATGGGATCAAGCTTAGGATTTCATTGTGAAGCCTTGCTTTCTTTCTAAGTAAGAGATGCAACAGCAACCCTAGCACTCCGAATTATTCTCCCTTCCTCTAATAAATACTGATGTTCGTTCAAGTCCATCGACCGAGAACAAGAAGTCAAACCCACTGTTTTGGAGTCATGGACATGTGCGGTGGGCATTTTCTCTGTTTCCCGTGTCTATCACGGAAACGACAGGTTCCTGAGAGGAGGAGCTGGGGATTAAGAAATTAGAGAAAGAGACAAGAGGCAGAAATAGATTCATCAAGCTGGGCGCTAAGTGGGCGCCACCTCTCTGATGGAGAAGCAGCAAAGGCGACCCCCCAAGCCAAGCAGGTTTATTTATAGGGTCAAAGGAGCTTATTTGCATTCTTAACTAGGCCCTAGCATTACTGGATTTGCATATCTAGACCCACCCCTGCTGACACCTGGACAAAGGTATTCTACCAGTGCCTCCCGCCCAACTAACAATTTAAAGAATGTCCATGTGCATTCTCAGGCGGCCCTCTACAGACACCAGAAACCATTTTTTTTAAATGTTTTTTTCTGTTGAGAGTGATGACACTCTATAACTTCCATCTTACACATTAAAGCAACTAATTCGATGGCACCTCAAGGAGGCGGATGCCCTTGAGGTTAAGTGATGTCAGTAGAACTTTCTCCCCATCTTCCTCTTTCTCTGGGTCACAAGGGTTTCTCACTGTACACTCCTGTGATGTCTTCAGCGGCATCTAGTTTATCCATTGAGGCATTTTAAAAATCACAAGTGACTGTTCATGTATTTGAATTTAAATGGCATTTAATCCAAATTTCTTTCTCAAGTTCATTTAAAATGGCCATAAAAGGAGAGTATTCAGTCTAGGTTGGAATATTTCCCAGGAACGGCAGGAAACAACAGGAGTTGGGGGAGAGGGGACTCAGGATCCTATGAAGTAGTTCATTCCATTGCTGCGAAACCCCGATATCAGGTACCCCTTCCTAACATGGAGTGAAATATGCAAGGTTGTAATTTCTACTCATTGAATCATAGGTTTTAGGATGTTAAAGAAACAGAATCTAATATTTTGAGCACTTTATTTGGTGTTATTATGCTCATGATTGACATTCAATCTCCCACTTACTCTTCTGTAACACAGTTATTCATTCCCATTTTATGGATGGAGAAATCAAGGCTAAGCCAACTCGAACAACCTTTAACTCTCAATAAAATAAGATAGATTTGGAGCTCTAACTGGTTTGGCTCAGTAAATAGAGTGTTGGCCTGTGGACTCGAGGGTCCCAGGTTTGATTCCAGTCAAGGGCATGTACCTTGGTTGTGGGCACATACCCAGTAGAGAGTGTGCAGGAGGTAGCTGATTGATGTTTTTCTCTCATAGATGTTTCTAACTCTATCCCTCTCCTTTCCTCTCTGTAAAAAATCAATATATATATATATATATATATATATATATATATATATATATATATATATATTTGATTTTATAGATATATATCTTTTAAAAAATAGATTTGGAGTGTGAATATTACCTGTCAAGCATGTAAACTTGTGTTTGTCAATTGCCTTAATTCTGTGAGTGTACCAGAGCTGCAACTCAATCATTCTCAACATTTTCCCCTAAGCTATGTTGTTCAGATGCCTATAAAGAGAGCTCTCTTTGCATGTTGCTGTGCTCCTCACTAATGGTGGTGATTGGCAGGGGGTGGTGGGAGAAGGTAGGAGTATACTATTTTCCTCTTCTCTCTCACCTGTAGGAAAGTAACTGTCAGGTTCCCCAGGAGGCCTTATAGTTGGAAGAAAGCTTTCCTATCCTGAAAATATTGGCAACTCCACATTCTTCCTTCATCTCATATATATTTCATTAAGAATCTCTAATAATCTAAACTCTGCATTTTCCAATGAGAAATTGGTTTCCCAGATGGGTAAATTTCAAAAAAAGTGTTTGTAAATGGATGTTTGCATAAGGTGAGTCAGTAAGGGGATAGTATGGGTGTCTTGAAAGGGCAGCCAGAGGAATTTCAAAGTCATCTTCAAACTGCCACCTCCTCAGGTCAGATGCATAGACACTTTGGGGCTTCAAAAGCATCTTGTACAGGAATCCAAAGGCCACAGTCAAGGTGAGTTGTCACAGTTAGTGCAACATCAGCACCATTTATCTACATGAAAGGGTTCTGGCTTAGGCAAATTAGTGTCTGGAAAAATCATGACTAAATCTAGTCACTGGGCTTTAAAGACAAGTTCAAAGTCAGTTGTCATTCAGTTTTTCACCTCTAAAACCTCTGACAAAATTCCCCCAAGTGTTCTTTCTTGTTGGGTTCACATTTTTACTCAGGACATAGGGGGAAAAAATACGTGAGCTGATTCATAATAGAAGAAAAAGAAAATCATTGTATCTCTTCTGTGTGATGTTAAGATTTACAAAATAATCATGTTAAACCCCAACAATAACCCTTTGACGTGCATATTATTGCTTTTATATCATAGATGAGGATATTGAGGCTAACAAAGTTTTATTACTTCCCTGAAATTAAATGGATGATGAGGGCCAGAGCTAGGATTAGAATCTCAGCATTTGAATCTCCTTTCTTACCAATAGATGAAATTCCCCCTGAGTCTAGAGAAATCCCTTCTCTCTCTCTCTTTCTCTCTCTCTCTCTCTCTCTCTCTCTCTCTCTCTCTCTCTCTCTCTCTCTTATATATAATCTTTATTATATATATAATCTTTATTATATATATAATCTTTATTATATAATATATATATATATATATGTAATCTTTATTCACTTAACCCAATAACACTTTAAGGTTGGCAGTTATATTATCCTTCATTTTACAAATGAGGAAACTGAGGTATAAAGGCTTAACCCCACAATTTAGATTCCACAACTTGTCAATGGAGAAGCCAGGATTCACACACTGGCCACTGGGCTGTGTGTTCTTAACCACTAAGCTACCTTGTAATTGGATTAGAAAAAAGATTTTGTAAAGGGAAACAGGATGTAAATAAATACAACATATTGAATTTTATCGCCAATTAACCAGGAGACTTGTTAAACATATATCAGCACCTACATTACATATCAGGTCTCTTGTAAATTTGGGCAATGTTAATATAATCCCTTGAGTTATATCATGTCTAGGTAATGAGACAAAATTTTCTAGAAAAGAGTGATCCAGACAAGGCACTGCTGTACTCAGAGCAGCCAACCCGACTCCTGCTCTGGTATTTCTTCTCTGTAAACAAAAAGGGAATCTTCCCAGAGGGACAACAGTATACTAACTGTCCTATCTAATTGTCCTAAATTGTCATCCTTAGACCCTTTTATAGAAGAGCATTGTTGCCAGTAAATGGATTTGGGATCAATAAGCATCTCTTGAGCACCTGAGTGATGTGCTGAGGTCTCATTTCCATTCTCCTATTGACATTAACCTAATCTGATCTGATCTCATTGGACTTGATCTTAGAAACCACTCTACGAGAGATGGCCAGGCATTTCCATTTAGGAGATGGGAGATCTGAGACTCAGTAGTGGAAGATGGACTCGAGGTGATATAGGAAGTGAAGGAGCTGGTGTTGGGGTCAGGATAATCTGACTCCAAGCTCAGTGCTCTTCCGGCCACCATAGAACACAGTGTTTGAGGCAGAAGGGACCACCTTTGTCAATTCAGCTCGGTTGGGACAATGCAACCTCCCTCTGGTACTAGGGGGTATTGCTTAATGAAATCCAGGCATCAGCCTTGAGGCAGAGCCCACCAGGAAGACAGCATCAAAGGGTCTGGTGGGGAAGACATCCATGAGACTCAGTCATTCCAATCCCTCTCCAGGCTCTCCCCTGCCCTTCCCAGCGGGTCCCCAGAAAGAGCCATCTGCATTAGTAGCTTCTTCGTTTCTCCTCTCATTTTATCTTTCCTTCTCAGGATGGAGTTTTACTGAAAAGCAACTTCACAGTTCTCTCCACCGCTCTATGGATGGGTAAACTCATCTGCCTGATGACGTTAGGGAAAGACGAAGCTGCTTGCTCAGCCCTTTCTCCCCTTCTTTTAGGCTTATCTGTCCAGCCCTGCAGTTAGCTTCCTCAGCATATTCAATGCAGCAACCAAGAAAACTACACGGGGGAGAGGAGGTCAGCTTCAGGGAGAGGGGGAAGTAGCAAGCCATTTGACACTGTTCTAAGCCACATTTTGCTTTCCACCGGTTTTTTAGCATCTTAATGTCTCAGTTTGGTTCTGTCCACATGCTGGGAACATAGAGATGCTATTAATTGGCTCTCCCCGCAACCCCCCAAATGGATCATGCTCAATTACAATCACTCTTCTCATCTGTGGCTTCCTCATTACTGCACCCAGAGGATCTGCTGAGTCCTTCCCTCACGTGATGCCTCACTTCCTTCCATCTTGAAACTCCTGTCTCTTTCCTTTCCTGACCATTCTTTCCTTGGAATCTTTTATCTGCTCTATCTTCTCCTTCTCCCTCTCAGATTATTGGCATACACAGCTAACTCCTTCATCAGTTTTTAAATTATCCTTTGTGGTTTTTAACTACCGCCTCTTGTCTGATGACACTCGTCTTTATATCTTCCCCAACCACTTCACAGATCTCTCCATTTTGATGTTCCATGAACACCACTATTTCAGACATGTCCCAAATCAAACTTACCCTGGTCCCCATTAAACCTTCCCCTCCCATGTTCACTAACTCATGGAATGGAACCACTAGTCCCTGGCATCAGAAGCCTAGGAGCTGGTTTTGATTCTGTCATCTCCCTCGCCCTACATTCAATCAGTTGCACATCTGGCCAGTTTCACCTTACATGTATCCTTTAATTAATTCTCTTCTCCCTTTCCTACCAGGGCTCTGTCTTGATTCAAAACCTCATTATCTTTCACCTGAATTATGGCTCTAGCTTTCTATCTTCTTATACCCAGGCTCACCTCCAATAGATCCTCCATGCAGGCACCATAAAAGATATTTCTGAAATAAAAATAAGATCCTGACACTCTGTTTAAATCCTTCAGCGGCTCCCTAACAACCACAGGATAAGGTCCATGCCCCTTAGCACGCACAGAATGCCCTCAAGATATTGCCTCCTCAACAACCGCATTTCTACTTCATACTCTGCCCTCTGGCAAAACAAATCTTTTCATAATCTCTACACATATTCTGCTGCTTCTCCTCTGCCTTTGCCACACCGTGGCCTTCTCAGAAGGCTTTGCCTGGGTAATTCCAGCTCTGTTCAGTGGTGATCGTCTCAGTTAGGGAACATCCTTGAAATGCCTCCCTGAGCTGGGTTTGCCACCATGCCCATGTTCCCCCACTTTTGCTGAGCTTCCCCTGCTGAGGCTTCCTCTCGCTGTATTACACTCACCTCTTTGGCTCCTGGGGAGGTGAGGAACCTCATGTTACTCCTCTTCACACCCCTGGTCCTAGCACAGGACCTGACACAGAATAGGGGCTCCATGGCTTTTAGTAGCATAGCACTGAGCAGCACTATTGATGTTCAGAGAATAAGAATAAAGTGTTTTAATGGAATCAATGAGCTAAGTGGGGTGTGGCCAAAAGCAGGGATGCTCTTTCTCTCGATTTGGCAGGGCCCACCAGATGAGATTAAACCCAAGAGTCTGGTAAAGAAGACATCAAATCATCCTAATTCCCCTCTCTGACCTCTCTCTCCATGCCAGTCCCTGCTGCCCTAAAGGCAGGTCTGCTAGACCAGGGCTACCCAGGGTGCCTTGACCATTGGATAATGAGATGCTAACAGCAAGTTCTGTTTTCCAGAGAGCCTTTGTTTTGTAGGAGTCTTCTCATTCTTGCACTCTTCCCAAGGGGAGCGAAGTGAAGGCTGAGACCAAGTGATGTAGGATGGAGGAGAGAAGCTGGCATGGCTGAGAAGTCTCCACTAAAAGCATCCACTAACACACCTGGCATCAGTGACTGTCCTAGGCTGCCCTGCTTCTGTGACTGAGAGTAAATCTATAATCTATAAATGTGGCTCAGAGAGCTCTGTCTCTCTGACCTTCCCACCTCAGGCCTCAAGGCTATGCTGCTTCCCATCTGGGGAGAATTTCAGCTCCTAGCTGTTTGCATCTGCCCATTCCTCCTTAGACTGTAACCTAGGTTCACAACTCTCACTGTTTCTTCATATGTTTGTGCACAGTTCTCTGGTTGCAGAGTACTCCCATATGCTATGTGTCCTTCCCTCTTCCTAAAATCCTGTGAGTTAATAGTCTGTGTCCTAGATCATATATCTGGTAACACAGAGGAACCCAGATTTGAACTCAGGTCTTCTTATTCCAGAAACTATCTTTCTACAACTCAAGGTGGGAAGAAAATTCAAGAAAAGATCTCATTCAGCTCTTAGCTATTTGTAAACACCAGCAAATAAAATATTAACATTTACTACCCACAAGTTCAGTGCCAGACATCTTTGAATTTTTGTAAGAATTTTTACTTTCCAACTCAGTGCCATAGTGGTTATCTCATCGAGTTCTGACAACATAGAAAGGGAAGTAAGTGCAGACGTCTGATCCTTTGATCTATAAAGCACCCATTTTACCACTGTACCTCCTTTCTTTTCTCTCTCTTTATAAGAATATCCTATTCTCCTTGCCATAGTGATTTACTTAGAGATATAGAAATATAGTCCAGCTTGGCCAATGTGGCTTAGAGGTTGAGTATCAACCTATGAACTAGGAGGTCATGGTTCCATTCCCAGTCAGGACACATGCTTGGGTTGCAGGCTCCATCCCCTGTAGGGGGTGTTCAGGAGGCAGCCGATCCATGATTCTCTCTCATCATTGATGTTTTTATCTCTCTCTTCCTCTCGAATATAAATGAAAATATATTGGGAGAGGGGGAGAATATGGTCCAAGCTGGACTTATTAGCTTTTCCATGGGGACTTCTGTTGGAATTTTTGGAAAGACTTATTTTCATTGTAAGTAACCCTGGTTCTGGGGCTCCCAGTCAACTCTGTCCTTCACACAGTCTGACCCTATGTATCTGAGAACTAGAGAGAGTAACAGAATCTCAGAAATTTAAACCGAATGCCAGCATCTGGCCTTACCTAACTTCTGTAATTTTGTAGACTTTTTAATTATATGAGTCAGTGAGTCAACAAATTCTTTTCTTCCGTAGGCTTTTAAGATGGTTTTCTTTCGCTTGCACCCAAAGCACTTTAATTTCTATTTAACAGAGAGGTTATGTAAATCTATAATGGTGTCATAGCTTATAGCAGTATAAATTATATTGAAAAAGCAATTCTTTTAGAAGTTATCTTCTTTTGACTAATGCATAAATATCTCTGAAAGAGTATGTATGTTCATGAGATCAACCCAGGCTACTGAGCCTAATGTATTACGTGTAACCTTTCTCGATTGGAGCAGGTGACCTTGAAACTGAATAATTCTGCTCTGGCTCCACCAGCCCACTTGGCCCAGGCCCAGCATTGATCCTCTAGTCTGTCCTTTATCATGTGGGTGCCTTGTGTGATTGATTCAAGATTGGGCTGCTACTCTGTTGAGGCTCCACATACCCTTTTGAGGCAAGGCTGAGTCTGTTTATATCTGGTTCCTCCAGGACACTCAGGAGCCAGATCAGAGCCCGATCAGATCCTCCCTTCAGGTCGAGCAGTCCACTCACATTCCTCTGCATCTCTGCTATCTATGGACAGGTTTCCCAGGGACCTCGATGAGCCCAGGATGAGTGATACATGAGTCTGGGAGAGCCCAGTGTCAAATCTGCAAACCCATTACACTAGACAATGGGCTGCAGAGGAGAGCGTTTTTTTTTTTTTCCTCTACTCCACAGACCAAGGTGAGTTAATTGAAAAGGGCAAGGGCTTTGGTTGAAGTTTGAGGACAGGGTGTAAGGGCGGGGGGATAAGCTTCAGAGGGTGGATTTCAGGGCGAGCTGTAGCCTGAAGCTGTGTTGGAAGCACTGGTTTCTAACTTAAGTCCAGGGCTTCTCCTGCACAGGTTTCTAGAGAGAGATGCTTTTTAAGTGGATTCTTAGTTTTAAATATTTTTAAACATTAAGAAAGAAATGCAAAGACTTTTCTTTTCTTTTTTTTTTTTTTAAATCTTTATTGGTGAGAATATTACAGATGTCTCCCCTTTTTCCCCCCTCATTGGCCCTCTACATTGGATTCCTACCTCACCCTAGGCCTTCACCACACTATTGCCTGTGTCCATGGGCTATGCATATCTATATATATAAAAGCCAAATATGCAAATTGTCCCCTCAGGAGTTTGACTGGGAGTTTGATCTCTCCCATGTGCTGACCACCAGGGGGAGGTGCAGAACAAAGAAAGGCCCCAGCAGCAGTTGGCAGGGAAGGCCCCAGCTGGCAGCCAGAAGGCCACAATGGGCTCTGATTGCCAGCCATGCCTAGGAACCCTACTTGTGCATCAATTTTGTACCCTGGGCATCTAGAATGCATATAAGTTTTTTGGTTGATCTCTTCCCTCCCCCTTCTCCCCTTCTGAGATTCCTTAGAGTCTTTAGTTTGTCTGACTTCTTTTTTAAAATCTCTCTTTTGATAAAGATTTTATTGTGGATAATTTCAAAATACTGACACAGCAAGAAGAGGACAGTGTACTCACCCCTTAGCTGCAGCAGTCATGAACTCCTGGTTACCCTTCTGTCATCTGTATTTCCAGTCACTCCCATGATTCCATTATTTTAACTTCTGGATATCACATACTTTAGGATCTATCTTTCAGATAAAATTTTTATAAGCATAATCATTATCCTTTGAACAAGTAATGTCCTTTTTTTATTGATCTTATTGGGATGACATTGGTTCACAAAACCATAAATTCAAAAAATATATATACATCTTTATGTTTATTGAAGCATTATTTACACTAGCCAAGATATGGAAACAGCCCAAGGGCCCATTAGTAGATGAGTGGATAAAAAAGCTGTAGTAGCCGAAACTGGTTTGTCTCAGTGAATAGAGCGTCAGCCTGCAGACTGAAAGGTCCCGGGTTCAATTCTGGTCAAGAGCACGTACTTTGGTTGTGGGCACATCCCCAGTAGGGTGTGTGCAAGAGGCAGCTGATCGGTGATTCTCTCTCATAGATGTTTCTAACTCTCTATCCCTCTCTCTTCCTCTCTGTAAAAAAATCAATAAAATATATTTTTTAAAAAGCTGTAGTACATTTACCCCATAGAATACTATGCAGCTTTAAAGAAGAAGCAATCTTATCTTTTGCAACAGCATGGGTGGACTTGGAGATTATGATGCTAAGTGAAATAAGCCAGTCAGAGAAAAACAAGTACTATATGATTTCACTTGCATGTGGAATCTATTGAACAAAATACACCACCTGACTTCTTTAAGACATTTCATTCCTCCTGCTGTCAATCCAAGCAGGACCTACCACTTAAAAACAGGCCGACCTTTCTCATCATTTTTGGGGTCAATCACTTGCCCAAACTCATCCTGCATCTCTGGACCTTTTCCTGATTTTCCTGGAATACTTGGGATGCCCAAGTCCTGTGCCACGACCAGCTGTTTCATTGTTCACTCCTCGTTCACTGATGTTTCCTGAAATAATCTGAGTGTGTCCTGATACATTGCAACAAAAAGCATCAAACTCTCAGATGGTGGCTGCGGTTGATCTTTGCATGCTTGGCTGTGCCTCATTCCTATAGCTGGTCTCCCAGAGTTGCCCTGGTTTTGGGGAGAGTTCAGAGGTTTCTTGCTCAGTAGAAATTTGGATTGTGCTTCTGGTCTTACTGTTCTCCTTCCCTGTCCCCCATGCACCTGTCCATTCCAGTGCCCATACCTTGCATCTGCCCAGGTTCCCCAGAATAGTTTCTTAGCCTGTTCACCACAGCCTGGGTTAAGTGGGAGCTTCCCAGGAGAAAAGAATTCCTGAATGTGGGTCTTAGGAACAGCCACATTGTGTCGGTCAGGGTTCTTTAAAGAAATAGACGCCATAGGAATTGGCTCATATGATTGTGGAGGCTGATGCATCCCAAGATATGAGGCTGACAAACAGGGACTTGGGAGATCTGCTGGTGGAGTTCTAGTCTGCAAGTGGCAAGCTCAAGACCCCAGAAGAGTTGCTCTATTCATTGAAGTCTAAAGGCAAGAAAAGTACCAGTGTCCCAGCCCTAAGGCAGCCAGGCAGAAGTTCTCTTCCACTTGTGGGAGGGAGGATCAGCCTTTTGGATCTAGTCAGACCTTCAGCTGATGGGCTGGGGCCCACTCACACTGGGCAGGGCCATCTGCTTGACTCAACCTACTGATTCAGATGTTAATCTCCTCACAAACACCCTCACAGACACACCCATGGTAATGTTTGACCTAATGTCCGGAATATCCATGACCTAGTCAAGTTGACATGTAAAGTTAACCATGATACATGGTAATGAGGACAATACTATTTCCTTCCATGCACATTGCACAAGTCAACCTACAGGGCACCTTTGCCTTAAATTATATTTTGTCCTCAAGACTCTGTGCTGAGATAGGACTTCCCTTCCCTGTGGTGTATTTGAGGAAACATAAACTGACAAAACTCAGGAAAAGAATTCATTTTCTTTTTATATGACAGATACTGTGGCAGGAATGGGAAGTTCAAGGTCAAATAAACATCAATTCACCATCACACCATCACTCTCTGAACAGTGCCACGGAGTTCAGAAGGAATCTACTCTGCATTGGGCTGTGTGGACTGGAAGTGGCAGAGTATGAGCTGTGTCCAGAAGAATGGTTGGTGAGGAACTGGGAAGGTGGTTGGCAAATCAAAGGTGATGAGAGGCGTGAGAGCAAGCAGTTAAATCATCTCAGGGTCTGCAGTAGTGACAGAGGAAGGCTGGGAAGCAGTGGGTGTCCTAGCATCTTACAGGATTGGTGTGTGGATTCAAGTTTGAAAACAATGTATAACACAGTAATATGTACTAGGGGCCATAGTAAATGTTCAATATGAGCTATGATGCTATATTCAAGATGTATGTCGATACCCATCACAGGCAAGGAATAACTTAGGAAATAATCATTTTTTTAAAAATCAAGATTCACAATTTTATACACAGAATAATAGAAACTATGCAAACATTGAGAATGAAAATGGCTGCGTAGCGGAAGTCTGGAGGGAAATGTGTCAACATTGTTTTAGAGGTGGCCTTTAGTGGGGATATTTCTTTTCAGTCCTTGGTATTTTCTAAATCTCTGATCAGAGTGTAATATTTTATTAATGGGAAATTTTAATTTTGCATATGCTTTTAAACTGTGTGCTTATGTTACCTTAATCCTTGAAGGAAATGAATAGAAGAGTTGGAAACTTTTTTTTTTGCCAGTAAAATGTCAGCTTTACTAATTGTCAGCAAATTTGCCTGGTAGATGGTCCCCTGCACGTTGCAGGTTTCTGAAGGTACCTCTGTATGAGGTGGGGAAAGGACTGGAGCCGGTACCCCAGCATGTACTTCCCCAGAGTCCCTGAAAGCTGGGAAATTCTAATTCATTTTCATACTCAGTCCCCCGTGATTGAACTAAGAATTCCAAAGGCTCTGAGGGAGGTTGGGTGGTGCCACCTCCTTGTTCAACCTGGTTGAGTCTGGAGGAAGCAGAGCTACCTGAGCAGGAAGGATCCTGCTCTATCATCACCGATGGCTCCAGCAGCCATCAGTCAGGCTGAGATTAGCCCAAGTACAGTAGTTAGTTAATTGTGAGTGTGACACAGACCCCCTGGGTCGCAGCATGTGGCTTGGAAGCTGAGCCAGAACAGTGGGAAGCTTTCCAGGAACATTGAAAGAGCACCAAGTGGAAATGAATATCAGCAAGGGTGTGCAGGAAAGGGGGGTAGGGTGGGGGGGAGACATCCTGGTTTGGAGTCCTGCTTTAGCTTAGCTTGAATCCTGAATGGCTCTCTTAAAGAGACTGGGTTGATTTTACAAGAAGATTTGCTGGAGGGGTTGGAGGGAATTCTAGACACGAATTCTGAAGGCTGAGTAAGAAAGAGGCAATATACAATATATCATAGAAAACTTTTGAGATCATAGGGATCAGTCAGAAACTCAGATGCAAAAAGGCATTTGGGAAACAACACATAGGTCAGAAGACTAAATATATATGACTTAGTCATATATATATAATTAAGCAACCAGACAACGGGACAACTGTCTGACTGGCAGACCAACCAGTAGCTATGATGCACACTGACCACCAGGGGGCAGATGCTCAGTGCAGGAGCTGCCGAGCTGCATTCACTTGGCAACTGTGGTTCTCGGGTGATGTGCTGGAACAGAGATGAGGGAGCCCAATTCTAGGGTGTGTCACTGAGAACTGCCTTCTCGCAATCTGAGACCCCTCAGGGGATGTCGGATGTCGGAGAGCCAGTTTCAGCCCATTCCCCACAGTCAGGCCGAGGGACCCCTCAGGTGCACGAATCTGTGCACAAGGCCTCTAGTAGAGTATAGTAGGGAAGGGCTTGAGAGTGGTGAGAAAGATATAAGAAAGTAAGTAAAGAGTAGGCAAGATAGTAAAGGATGAAAAGTTGAGAAGGGTAAGAGAGTGATTCGTCCAAGGACAGCAACAGTCAAAGGATAGTGAACTCTCTGTGGGAAGAGAAGGGAGGAGAATGGGAAGGAAGAAGAGAGAAATCAGGAGTCCATCCAGAAACTGAAAATATTCACTCATTCATTCTTCATTCCATCCATCCATTATTTTGTTCATTTATTTTTACAAATAAAATTAAGCATCCACTTTGTGCTTAACACTGTCTTAAGTAGAGAAAGGGGGAGACAGACTCAAAAATGGGTTATACAACATTGTTATCAGAGCAATCATGAGCGTTTATACAAGATACTCTGAAGTAAGGAGGGAAGAGGCAGTGGGGAGAGTTAGAAAAGAATTCACAGGTGATGCAGCATTTAAATTGTGTTTGAAGGATGAGTTGGAGATTAGTAGAGACAGCAAAAAGAACATCTTTAAAAGACAGAAGTGAGGAGCAAAGCAGCTTTTGTTTGTGGAATGAGAAGCCCTCACAAGTAGGTGGAAATGAGTGAAGGACTAGAGAAAGGAAAAGGAGATGGAGTTTGGATGGGAACAGTTTTGATTCCTGAATGAGAATTGGGAAAGAATTCTGTAGTCCAATGGTCTCTATGTTCTTTAGATTGCATATTATCAGTTAACAATTTTGAATAATATCTGCAATTCTTATTCATTTATTCAACATCTAAATATCTCACTGCTTCCATATCTATACTCTAGGTTAACTTTCCTAGATATTACAAGTAGAGAATCTTTTATCTCTTTGCTACATTTTATATTTACATATTCAATATCTATGTATGCAAACATACAATAAATATATAAATGTAATATGTAAAAATTATATATTATAATTATAGGTTATGCACATACATTTTATATATTACTAGTATATATGTTATATTTATTATGTATCGATATATAAATTTTCAAGGAACTGTTCTGTGTTATAGACAAAATTGTTTGTCTGATTTTCTCCTTTCTTAGAAACTACCATCTGACCTCATTTCCTGCCCAATCAATAACCCCGGCCTATTTTTAATCCTTCTCCTAGGTGTTTACTGGTGTTTGATTATCATTTCTGCTTCATGTCTCTGATGGAATGAGTCTTGTGTTTATATGCAGTGATCTCATGATAAAATGCTCCTTGCCCTCACAGTAGATACATTTTTTTAGAGATTAAGACAATGTAATGGCTATGAGTCCTCATTGAGTCCTTATTTACATTCTCCTGAGTGTTTTGCATGTACCTACTCATTCATCTTCACAGCAACCTCCCTGAGGAAGATTTCATTGTTATCACAGTGCCACAGGTGGGCAAGCTGACTGAGCTACTGCCAAAGGTTGATTACTACACAATGGTAGCTGGCAGAGCCAGGTTTTCAGCTAATTAAGTTTGGTTCTGGAGCCTGCACCTTTGATCATTGCATCTTACATAACACACCATTGATAATCATAAGTCATATGCATAAAGAGTTCACTGTGTGCCAGGGACAGTGTCCAGGGGGGTGATGTGCCTTAGCTCATTGAGCTCTCATAACTCTCCAGGGTTATTATCACCCATTTCACAGATGAGGAAACTAAGGCTTGAACACATTAACTAGCTTGCTGCAAGCCATTTAGCATGAAGAGTGGTTGGGTTAGACTTAGAATCCAGGTGACTTATGCCAAAGTCCTTGTGCATAGCCCATTGGCTATACCACCTACAACACCCGTGGGAGGCCTTTCCTTTCAACTAAGTTTCTTGTAGATGGTGCAGCAAGTGGATTACCTATAAGTAGACTGCAAGTCTAGTTATAGGTAATCCACTTGCTGCCATTATTAGTGATATCACCATCTTAAGGAAAGAAAGGGCATGTCTTCAAGAAGTATTGAACACTACCAGATGCTGAGCACTGAGCTAGTATCTTAAAAAACTTTCTCTTACTGAATATTCCTGATACTTTCCAAGGGAGATATTATCACCACCCAGTTTTGAGATGGGGCATCACTCATATCAGTGGCTCAGCTGAGAGACAGTCAATGATTTCCTTGATACCACATAGCTGATAAACGAAAGACCCCAGATTGAGTCTGACTGGGGTTTCTCTAATTCTCCAAAACCCATAAGCCCTTGAAGCTTCTGGCACCAGTCCCTGGGTTGTCTCCACCCCTTCTCCCCCTGAGAAGAGAACACAGAATTGCTCTTGTCACACATGCTTTATTCTGTCCCCCACTGCCAGGGCTAACCGTGAAGGTGCCTGTCAGTCATGTCCTCAGCTCAAGAGACAGTGTCCCTCCCTCTGCTGTCACCAGGAGGAGCCTGGGATCCTGGAAGGAGGATTGATGGCTGCAGCTTCATCAACCTGGCGCCAAGATGCAGTACCAACCTCTTCCCTACCCATCCATCTTCCCCAGGATGAGAAAGGCTTGTAAATTCACAGCACCTATGATCAAGCTTTAGGAGCCCGCCCCTTCCCTCATCTCCACAAGGCACACAGGCACTGACATAGACACACACATGATCCTACTCATACTTTTTAATCATGGCTATCTAACACAGGGGATTTTTCCACCACTGTAGTGGTCAAACCTGTAAACTCTGCAACCAGACTGTTTGGGTTTAAATGCTGCCTGTGACACTGACTAGCGATGTAATATTGTTTCACCTCTTTTGGCCTCATTTTTTTTTTTACTAGTAAAATAGATATATCAGTACCAAACTCATAGGATTGTTCTGAGGCTCAAATTATCAAGGTAAAGATCTTAAAACTGTGCCTGTAGCATATTAAATACTCAATAAATGCTATTTATCATCTCCTCCTCCTCATGTTCACATTATAATGCATTACTTCTCAATAGGTCTACTCAGGTATGTTATTTTCAACTGGAATCAAGGGACACCGTCCTGTCAGGGACTTTTTCAAAATAATTTTTTTTTTCATTGAACATCCTATTTTATGCCAGGCACTACAATGCTGCAATAAGCTTTAATGAATCTGTGCCATTTTCCACTCCCCTATCCCATGTCCTGACCCATTCTTTGCTCTTCCCTTGCTCATCTCTGTGCCACAGGGAGGTGGTATTTCCCAAGGTCCTGCTCATATGGCTTCTAGCAGGGTGTGTCCAATGGGAGGCATGGCTGGAACACTGAAGGGCTGGAGGGAGGAGAGCTTAGGTATCCATCAACTATTGCTATGTAATAGCCAAAGTCTGGCATACCACAGCAAGCACTCCTTTCAGGCTCCCACACCAGTGCACCTGTTGTGATATCTCTGCTTTGAGCTGTCATAGCTGGGGGAACTATGCTCCATGCTTCGATTTATCTGGGGGCTCTCAGCTCTCTATATCTCTTATTCTTAGGGGACTAGTTGGCTACCAGGGCATATTCTTCCCATTACAACTCCAGAAGAGCAAGTGAGCAAGTCTACTATGTAGGCACACTTTAAGTCTCTGCTTATGTCATGTCTGCTAATGTCCCAGCACTGATGGAATGGGCAAGTTTCCTTTTCCTGTTGATGGTTGGGGCAGGGTACATATTTTTTAGTATTAAGTTTTCTATCATACTTAGTAAGTCTTCCTTCATTCTCCACCTTGTCTCTGCGTGGGGCCCAACCTCCTTAATGGCTCCAGCTTCCCATGACAGGCATGTGTTGGTTCCAGCGTCAGCTGACGACTTCAATGTTCGGGCCCTGGGATGCCACCTCTTCTCTTTGTCCCTCCAGCTGGTGGCAGCTCTTTGCTTGTTTCACTTTCTACTTTGCTTCACTCTCTTCTGTGTTTAATTTTTACTTTATTTATTGACGATGAAAGCTCATACAAATTTCAGAAAGTACTAAATAATCTACAAGGGATGTATATGCAGTATTAGTACTAAATAATACACAAGGACTGTGCAATCCCATCTCATCCCAGCTCCCAGAGTTGGCACCAGCAGTTGTGTGTGTGTGTGTGTGTGTGTGTGTGTGTGTGTGTATGCATTTCATCCAGAAAATTTCTTAGTAACTCATAATTTAAAACTCATCACAGCCCAGCCCTGCAAGAAAGGTAATATTATTCTCAGTTGGCGCATAAGGGAAGTGGTTATTGTGCAAATTTGGGAAAGTTGCTGACTATTTCTGAACCTGCATGTCCTCATGAAATATAGAAATCACAAAAGTAACTAGGTCTAAGGTCAATCAATGCACTAAGACAGTGTGCACAGAATGTTTAACTCTCAGAAATATTCCAAATGTTTGCTGAATAGTAATAATGATGATGATAAAACTATGGCTAGAGTAGTAATTATAATGAATAGAAGTGGCCTCAGAATACTCACCTTCTGCATTTTCACATAAGCAATAGCCATATTCATAAGGATGGATTGGGACTTCTGAGAAAAATTTCGAAAGGCTCTTCACCCTCCCAGACCACTGAAGGGGACATGAAATAGTAGTTGTCAACCCTTTTGTTGTCCAGGTATCTTGGCCTTTCCTGGGTTCCATCAGATTCAAAATGTCAGATAACTCCTCTTTCCAGATGCCTCCTCTGATCCCTCCATTTGGCCCAACTCTTCTTGGTGGTACTGTATGAGTCAGCATGCACATGGGTAGCAAACTTGAAAGTACATAAGAATTCCTGAGTGTCTCACAAAAATGCACATTCTTGGGCCCCAATCTATTGAACCTTAAGACATCCAGGTAGGACACAGGGTTGAATAATAATAATGATGAAGATAAAACTATGGCTAGAGTAGTAATTATAATGAATAGAAGTGGCCTCAGAATACTCACCTTCTGCATTTTCACATAAACAGTAGCCATATTCATGAGGATGGATTGGGACTTCTGAGAAAAATTTCTTATCAAGTGCATTGGGTGATCTCCTGCAGGCATTTATGGACACAGTTTAGGTGAAGCTGCCCAGTCTGACTCACATCTACTCAGTCACTTAAGAAGCAATGGTGGAGTGCCAACTCCTTCCTGGGCACTAAGAGAGGCAGTGAAGATAGAGGTAAAAGTAAGATAAAAATCCATGTTCTCAAAGACTGGAGCATGGGGGAAGGAAGAATGGGACAGAATAGAAACAAGAGTTTACTGTAGGGGGCAATAAATGCCACACAGAGGCAAGCGCAGGCCTGTGGAAGCGCAGACTTGGGAGCTGAGAGAGGGCTTGGTTGTTGCTTATGTAAAAGGCTGACAAGTGACTCATCCTGCGCTTTGTGGAGCAGCTCTGGGGACACACCAAGGAGTTAGAACAGGGAGGAGATGACAGCCGAGACAGAATGCCTTCTGTGAGACTCTTATTGCTCTCTCACCTACCACAGTCGTCCAGTATATTAACAGCTTTTTCTACTGGCTTAATTTCAGATTACATTTGGGAAATGGGGCTCATGGAAGCCCTTAAATCACGGAAGGTACAGAATAAAGCATGAATTCACAAACATGAAGATATCATAAATTGACATTGGAGATACTCTACATTTGGTAAAAACAGGTTGCCTTAAAAAAAAAATAGAACACTATAAGGTTAAAGCCAAAAAAGGAAAAGAAAACTGTGTACAAATACTGTATTCTCATTGGGTGTGCTACTGTATATGAATACTTGTTGCACAAACATGCAAATTTATTGTATATCATGAAAGCCAGGTGTCTTGTCAGAGAAAGAAGTTACAAACAAGGAAAGGAGAAAGGCAAGAATGAACTTAGTGGCACTGGCTGGGAATTGGAGGTCTCAGTATGAATTTATGGTTCTGCCATAATAATTATTCACTGGGTACCTATATATAGATAGATATATAGAGAAGTAAATTAGATATGCATGTACTTCCTACTGAGAGAACTTAAGCCATGTCACTGACCTCACACTGATTATGAGAAAACAGCTGACAAACCCAAATTGAGAGACATTCTACTGAGTAACTGATGGGTACCATTCAGAAATATCAAAGTCATGAAAAAACAGGAAAGAATGATGGACTCTCACAGCATCAAGAACCCTGATGAAATAAGGCTAATCACTGCACATGGAATGAGGGATTCTGGACTAGACTCTGGGACAGAAAAAGGAAATCTGGTCGGACTTAACCCTCTATCTTGTTAATTTCCTGATGTGGTCATTGAACTTCAGTTAAGTTGTTAGTATTAGAAATATAAACACTGTGCTGTTTTATATTTTTTGTAAGTCTAAAATTATTACAAAATAAAAAGTTTTAATGAAGGAGGGAAAGGCACTGAATCTGGTTGCTTCCTCTACAGTGTCAGGCAGGCAGTAAAAATTTAATATACCCCAGTGAAATTGTTTTGCCACCATATTCTTAATCATTTCCCCCACTTGGGACGCTGTTCTCTCATCATCACATTTCCTGGTTCATTTTATGGCATATGTGTGGCCATGAATAGTTTCATGTCGGTGAGAACTTTTGCTCAGTGCCATGAGCATTCATGAACAGGAAGTGCTAAAGAAGACACATGGGCAGATTCTGGGATCGAGAGGCCACTACAGTGTCCTCCAGGCCCAGTGCAGGCACCTCTTACCAACAGGTGTACTGCTCTGCAGTCCCTAGGTAGGTGGCAGCAGACAACAGGGAATCATGCCTTGGAGGCTCTGAGAAGTTGGGCAGCTTGTAGGTTCCCAGGAGCTGTCCATGGTTCTGATATATCTCCTGTACCCAGCCTGGCCAAGGCAATGCTGTGGTTGAGTTCAGATTCTGCTGTGACTATGACCCTCAGGGTACCAAGCACTGTGGGGAGTGTGTGTGTGTGTGTGTGTGTGTGTGTGTGTGTGTGTGTGTGTGTGTGTTCCTACTTAAAAGCCAGGCTCCAAAGAACTGAATTATTGTGAAAGGCAGAACTGCCTCACTTCAGGGACTAGGGCCTGGAATGACTTATGCCCCACTTCATGGACACTTTCTCCACAACAGGTTTCAAAGAGCATAGATTCAACTGCATATACAGTATAATTTTCCAGAGCTTGTTAAAAATGCAATTTTTAAACTTTGCCTAACCAGACCTATTAAATCTGAATGTAATGTACAGAAAAGGTTGAGGAGAAGAAAGAGGATGGAAAATATTCTTCTTTTTTTTTTTTTCTTTTTTTTAGTTTCCCTGGTGATTCATATTCACCCTGAAATTTAAAAATAATTTTATATCCAGTCTAAAGAAAGTAATATTTAGGGGGAGTGGCGGGGATTCACTAGAACTGCTCTGCATATTTGTTTGTATCTCTTTCTTTTCGATTTTCCTTCATCCAATATGCATTAAAATCTGCATAATATTTCATTACATGAATAAACATTAGTTTGAATACATGAATATAATTTACAGACAAATATACATGTATTTATTGATGTGTTTATTATTTCACTCAACAAGTATTTCTTAGCACTCGCTAGGCCAGAGGCTCTATTCTAGGCACCTCACATACAGTGTTGATAAGACAAAGTATTTGTCCTCATGGAGCATACTTTCTCCTCATAGAAAAGTGAGGGAGGCACAGCGGCAGAGATACTGATGATCATGTATACATTTTTTATGTTTACTGGATAATTGATTTTTAAATGTTTAGAAATCATTCATTTAGGCTTCCTAAGTATCACAATCAAGTTCACCTCGGTTTTTGTTTTTGTTTTTGTTTTTGTTTTTTTTTATGAACTCAGCATAGGTCTTAGAGTCCGATGGCCATCCTTTCGCCCTTTTGGACGGTGCTGTCTCCCAGAACTCTACGGGTCCTAGGAGGGCCGGCCCATTTCCACACTCTGCCCCAGCTCCATTACAGAACTCTTGCCTCCCCTTTCCTTCCTCACAAAAGCAGACAGTGCGGAGTCCCTGCTGCTCTGCCGCTGTGACAATAAATGAGTGTGTTTTTCTGGAAGGAGCTGAAAAATGCAAAGTGATTCTTCTCCCAACATGCATATTTTTCCCCTTTCAAATAAAAAAAAATGCTGCTTTGTACTTATCCGGTGCCCTCTTCCCAGGAAGAAGAATTTATTATTAGATCGGCAACTCCCTCAAACACTGAAGAAAAGAATAAAGGGAAACTCGTCTTGCTGCCTAGCCTTGTCGGAGGCCTCTCGGCAGAATGTGTCAGCTCCAGCGCATCACCATATTTCACAGTAACACTGGTGTTTTCACCAGGTGCTTTTGAGTCAGGCAAACAGAACCCATATTTCAACCCAAACTCAATTTGCATAGCACAGATGATAACATCTCATCTTTCAAAGCTGCCCGCCCTCTTGGGATGCCTCACACTCAGTTCAAATCCTCCTGCTCCCCATGCAAAAGGATGTTTGTGTAATTAGTGGAAACAGGTCCTAAAGCCCGTTGGAACTGCTGACTATTGTAGGCTCGCAGGCAGAGCAATGTCACATCCAAGTCCCAACATAGTAGATCGGTCATGTATTGTCGCCTCATCACCACTTAGGCAGCGAAGATATTCCCACGTCAGGGGGGTACAGATGGTTCAACAATTTGGCTGCAAATAGGACATTCTGCTGCTAAGGAATGATGTTGGAATAGTAAAGCTGCTGTTTTAGGATACGGGGCAAAGAAGATAGATTATTCATGTGCTAAGAGAGCTCTAGACAGGAATGATCATCAGCCACTGTTTGTTGAGCACCCATCGTGCACCAGCCATTAGGCCTAGAGCAAAAGAGTTTCAGAGCCCTACCTCATGGAGTTTACTGCCTGTAGGCGGCACAGACAACTCAGTCAGCAAGTGTGGCAGAAAATGTGATAAGCACTAGGGTAGAAAAGACATGGTACTCCTATATACAGATTTTGTAAACTAGTAATCCACACATGTAACCTATATGTTCATATAGACCAATGTTACCCCAATAAAATCCTATATAATAATAATAATTTAAAAAGCATGGTACTATTGGGAAAATAACTGAGGGCCCGATACCTCAACCATGGGCCTCAGAAAAGGCTTCCTGAAGGGGAATTTTTATACTAAGAGTCAAGGGTGAGGACTATGATTAAGGTCCTAACAGACACCTTGAGCCCATAAATTTATCTCAATCACTCTAGCATTTTAAAAATGCGACTGTGTTCCAAGTTCTGTACTATTAGACGTCCAGTATATAGAGCTGAACATGACCTATTACTGACCTTACAAACATGTAATGGAGCGTGGGGATGGAGACAGAAAGGGGTGTGAGCTAAAAGCTGTGGAGAGCAGCACAGGGAAGTGAAGAGCCTCCTGCTCAAGATTCTGTGGAGAGAGTTGAGTCTGGAAAGAAGGGTAGGAATTGTGAAGGTTTAAGTAGATGCTTTCAGAGCTAGCATTGTGCAGCGGTATGAAGCTGTGGGACATCCAGGAGTGTCCAGGGAATGGTGAGAAGTGAAGGGCTGCATGCGTGGGACACAGATGTGTCTGGTGGAGATGAGGATAGAGCGCTAGGTGACACGTGCCAAATGTAAGAGCAGAGATGTACTCTTTCAAAGTAGAGTTTACAAAGGATTTTATTCAAAATAATGCCACAATCAGAGGTGCAGTTCAGGAAAACCATTAGAGCTGGTTTCCTAGGGGAAGGAAGTACAAGAGATGGAGCCAAGTAGCCTGAAGTCTGTTTTGTTTGTTTGTTTGTTTGTTTGTTTGTTTGTTTTTCTCAGATGATGGGTAATAAAGGTCAGAATTAAGGCCCCAATGTTCTTGAGAGAAGGGAAATGTTTAAAAGTTTTCTGTGAGTATACCGATTTCTAGGTTTTGGTGTCTGATTAAATGTAAGATAAAAGAAGATAAAAATGATGGACATTCTATGTACAAGTGATCAATCTGAGTGTACACCAGAATCACCTGGGAGCCTTGGGGAAAACATGCTTGCCTGGGCTCCAGACCAAACAAATCAAAATCTCTGGGGTATAACCCAGCCACCTTGAGTTTGAGGACTCCCCGGGCGATTTTTTATGTGTTTCCAGAATCGAGAATGTTCTGGATCAGGGGTCAACAAACAATGGCTCACAGACCAACTGCAGCCATCCCACCACTTGAGATTTTCTTCTCTTTAAAAAAATTTTTTGTAATGTTTTTTTGGCTAGTTTGTAAATTCACATGCAGTTGTAAAAAATAACACAACAAACCTTGTATGGTTTGCCATTTTGCTTCATGATCCCATTTTGCAAAATTATAGTAGAATTTCCTAACCAGGACTTGACATCACGACAATGCACTGATCTTATTCAGATTTGTTTCAGCCCCGCTTATGATCACTTTGTGTGTTTATTAGGTGTTATACAAATTCATCTTCTCTGTAGGTTTGTGTTTCGACCACCAAAGTTGTCAACATAATGAATAGCTCCAACACAAGAATCCCTCATATGTCCCTTCTATGACCATATCCATCTGCCTTCCTATCTTGTGGCCCTCACCAATGCAAACCATTACTAATCTTGCCTTTATTTTTAAAATATTGCCATGTCAAAATGTTATAAAATGGAATCATATTAAATGTAAGCTTTTGGAATTGGCTTTAATTTTTTTTTTCTCCAGGATGAATTGCTTGGAAAGGTATTCAAGTTATTTCATAAATCAATAGTTTATTGTTTTTTTTCTAAGTAGTAATATTCCATGGTATGTACACTGAGTGGCCAGATTATTATAATCTCTGAATGCGTAACAATCTGGTCACTCAGTGTGTGTGTGTGTGTGTGTGTGTGTGTGTGTGTGTGTGTGTGTATTAGAGGCCCTGTACATGAATTCGTGCACAGGTGGGGTCCAGCAACCCTGGCCGGGCAATTGGCCGGCCTGCCTGCTGGTCGAACTCCTGGTTGAGGGGACAATTTGCATATTAGCCTTTTATTATATAGGATATACACTAAGTGGCCAGATTGTTATGCATTCAGAGATCATAATAATCTGGTCACTTAGTGTATATACCACAATTGTTTACCTATTTGAAGGACATATGGAATGATTTCAGATTTTTGCTATTACAAATAAAGTTTCTGTAAATCATGTACAGGTTTTAATGTGAGCAGAAATTTTTTTTTTCTGTTATGAACGTGCAAGAATAAAATTGCTGGATAGTATGGTAATTGATATTTTAACTTTACAAGAAAGTGTAAATTTGTTTTTCTGAGTGGCTGTATCATTGTACATTCCCACTGGCAATGTAGCAGTGATCCAGTTTTTCTACACAGCTTTTGGTCTTATCACTACTTTTTATTTTAGCTGTTCTGATAGGTGGGCTGTGATAAGCCCATTGTGGCTTTACATTTCTGGCTGAGTAATGATAGTGAAGATCAATTCATATGTTTATTTCCCATCTGCATGTTCTCTTCAGTAAAGTCTCTGTTCATGAACTTGCCATTTTCTAATTAGATTGACTTTACTGTCTGGTTTTGGGAGTCCTTTCTATATTCTACTACTTGTACTTTGTCAATATGGCTTACAAATATTTTCTCCAACTCTGTTAAAGAGATTTTTTAAAAATGTTTTTATTGATTTTGAGAGAGAGAAGGAGGGAGAAAACGAGAGACAAACATCAATGTGAGAGTGAAACATTGATTGGCTGCCTTCTATACACCCACTACTGGGGATTGAGCCTGCAACCTGTGCATATGCCCTGATCCGGGAATTGAACTGAATCACACCTGCTAGGGCATTTTCTCCCACTGTGCATCCTGTCTTTTTATCCTCCTCACATGGGATATCACACAGCAAAAGTGTGTTGTTTTTTCATTCAACCCAATTTACCAATTTTTCCACTTATGGGTTGTGTGTTTGGTATCAAAACTAAGAACTCTTTGCCTCTCCTTGTATAAGAAAGATGCTCCTATGTTTTCTCCAAAAGTTGTATAGGTTTACATTTTATATTTAAGTCCATGATTCATTTTGAGTTATTTTTATTTTTTTTTATTTTTTTTCTTTTTTTCTTTTTTTTTTTTAAATCAATCTTTATTGTTCATATTATTACAAAGGTTCCTCATTTCTTCCTCCCTCCACCAGGTTCCCACCCCACCCTCTGCCCCCTCCCCATCCCCCATTGTCCTCATCCATAGGTGCACAGTTTATGTTCAGTCTCTTCCTCCCTCCCTTTCCCCGATAGTAAATCCCTTTTCAGATAGTAAATCTGTTACTTAGCATTTTCTCATATCAATAATACCTCCACATGCCCAATGATACACTTCACACAAAAGACATTTTCAAATAGGTCAACCAGCCTCATCCAGGCCCCACCCAAGGCACTCACAGATCAACACCCCAGCGCTATACTAACTCAACACATCCAGATCTAAGCCTTCATCACTTGATTCAGCAGACCCTCAAGTTCCCGCAAAAGTTTCCAGCCATGTCTGAGAGGCAGCCGTGGGCAGGTACAGGCGAGGAGCAAGCTGTTTCGGGCCTGGCTGCTCCGGGCCTGGCCTCTGTTGCTCTGGTTCGTTCCACAACCAGCTGCTCCGGGTCCGGAGCAACCGGTCCCAGAGCAGCCGGGTCGGGTGCGGCCAGGCCTGTAGCAGCAACAGCCAAGTCCAGAGCAACTAGGTCGGGAGCGGCAGTGACCATTTTGAGTTATTTTTATATATGGTGTGAGACAGGTCAAGATTCACTTGGCCGCTGCTTCCGATTTTTGTGTTTGTGTTCATGAGAGACGTTGGCCTGGGATCTTTTTTTACTCTATTTGTGTATAGATTTAGGGTCAGGGTGATACTGGCCTTATAAAATGAATTGGGAAACATTTTCTTCTCTTCTGGTTTTTTTTTTTTTTTGTGAAAGCATTATGCAAAATTAATGTGATAGTTAATTCATATTTAAAGGTTTGGTAGACTTCTTCAATGAAACCATCTGGTTATGCATATTTGTTTTCCAGAAGTTTTTAATTATAAATTCTACTTCTTTAATGGTTGTAGGGCTGTTCCAATTGTTAGATTCATTTTGGATGTATCTTGGTAGTTTTTGAGAAATTGGTTCACTTCTTCTAAGTTGTCAAATTTATGAGCATAAAGTTGTTTGCAGCATTCCTTTATTATCTTTTTCATGGCTTTAGGGCCTGTAACAATATCCCATTTAATTACTGAAATTGGTGATCTGTGTCTTCTCTCATTCTCTCTCTCCATCTCTCTCTCTCTCTCTTTTTGTTAGTCACCCTAAAGGTTTATGAATTTTATGGATTTTTTTTTGGATACAACTTTTTGTTTCATTGATTTTCTATTATTTTCTTATTTTTAATTTTATTAAGTTCTGCTTTTATCTTTATTAATCTTTTACTTTCACTTGCGTGGGGCTTATTTTATTCTTTTTTTTCTAGGTTTTTGAGTTAAAAATTTAGGTTATTGATTAGAGATCTTTCCCATTTCTAATGTAAGCATTTAATTATATTAATTTTCCTCTAATAACATTTCAGCTGTATCCCACATATATTGATATGTTGTATTTTTGTTTTCATCCAGTTATGTATTTTTTAATTGACTTTGAGACATCTTCATTGAACCATGATTATTTAGATGTATGTTGTTTAATTTCCACATGTTTAGAGATTTTCCTATTGCCCTTGTACAACTGATTTCTAGTTAGGTATTCTTATGGTCAGAGAACACATGTTGTATGGCTCAAATTCTTTTAAATTTGTTAAGTTTTGGTTTATGATCTAGGTATGGCATCTTGGTGAATGTTCCATTGTCTCTTGGGGGAAAAAAATGTGTATCCTTCTGTGGTTGGTTGAAGTGTTCTACTTATGTCAGTTAGGTCCCACTGGTTGATTGTGTTGTTTAAATCTTTCATATTCTTGCTGATTTTCAACCTAGTCGTTCTACTAGGTGCTAAGGAAGGGATGTTGGAGTGTCCTGCTATAACTATATATTTGACTATTTCTCTCTTCAGCTTTATATCAATTTTTGCTTTAGGCATTTAGGAACTCTGTTCTTTGATGTGTATATAGTAAGAATCATTATGCCTCAATATCACTATTGGTCTCTAGTAATTTTTTTTCTCTGAAATCTATTTTATCAAACATTAATATAACCACTCCTGCTTTTAAAAATGTGTCTTTTCTGTTCTTTTACTTTCAACTTACCCATGTTATTGAATAGAAGTTCATTTCTTGTAAACAACATATAGCTTAAGTCTGTCATTTGTTAGTTTGTTTTGTCTGTTTACTCTGATTTTATTTTCTTATCTTCTTGAGAGTTACTTGAAATGTTTTAGGATTTCTTCATGTCTTATTTATAGTGTTTTTTGAGTGTATCTTTTTGTATAGTTTTCACATTGATTGCTCTGGGTATTAAAATACACATACTGGTATGTGACTTAAAATGGCCAATAAGTTATCATGATTTTACTACTTCCATTGAAATATGGAAAGCCTAATTAGATTTAATTGCTCACTTTCAAATTTCTTTGTCCTAAGTATCAGATGGAGTTAAAATGTTTGTTCATTCTGTAAATATGATTTATAAAACTCATGAAGAAAAGTATCCCTATTTATGTATCTCAACTTCTGATCTTTCTTTCCTTTCTTCTTCTTTCCTGCTGCTCCGACATTTCTTCTTTACTCTTTTTCTTTCTGTTTGAAGAACTACCTTTAGGATAAGTCTACCAGAGACAAATTATTTTAATTTAGAATGTTTTTATTTCCCTTTAATTATTGGAGGGCAGTTTCACTGGATATGGAATTTGCTATATTCTTCATCTCACCTGGTTTTAAATGAGAAATTATCTTTTATTTGAATTCCACTAAAGGTGATGTGTCATTTCTATCTGGCTGCTTTTAAAAATTTTTTCTTTGACTTTAGTTTTCAAATTTTTAATTTTGATGTATTTTGGTATGGATTTCTTTATGTTTCTTCTACTTGGAGTAACCTGTTGATTCATAGTTTGTGTCTTTGCCAAATTTATGAAGTTTTTAGGCATTATATTTTTTAAAAAATATTGTTTTAACCCCATTCTTTCCTTCCTTTCTAAAACTCTGATATATGAATGTTATATCTTTGTTATGATACCACAAATCTTTCCTTTTGTTTTCTAGTCCATTATATCTCTGTCATGCAGATTGGGTAAATTCTGTTGTCTATCTTTAAGTTTATTAATTCTGTCCTCTGGTATTTCTATTATTGAGTCCATCCTGTAAGGTTTTAAAATTTTTTCTGTTGTTTCATTCTTCAGTTTTATAATTTCAATTTGGTTCTTTTAAAATAGCTTCTATTTCTATGCTAAAATTTAATTTTTTTCTAGGCATTTATAGTTGACCGTTGAAGTATTTTTGTGATAGCTGCTTTAAAAATCTTTGTCCAATATTATACTCAAATCAGTGTTGGCATGAATTGGTTGTCATTTTTCAGTCATGTGATTGTTTTCTTGGTTCTTGGTATGGTGGGTAATTTTAGAATTGTATCCATTATATCGATTAATTGTGGCATATTGGGTTTTATTTCAATCATTTATTTTAGCAAGCAATCACCTTGTTTTGTTTTTGTATGTGGGTATTGGCCTATTCTTATGGACTATGGTTGCAAAGTTTAATTTTTAGAAACTTTGCAGTGTTGTTTTTGGTCTTCCTGGATTATCTGGTGCTACTAGTGGTCCCATTGGGTTCCTGCTGATGCTGCAGATGGGGTGGCAGGTGTTTCCTCAGCACTGGGGAGGGGCTGCTGGGTATCTCCTTGTGAGGGAGATCTGTGATAAGATTTTCCTACTGGTGCCCCTGGTTGCCCTGGTGTCTCTGGGCAGGTGAGTAGAATCTCAAACCTGTGGGTGCAAAGAGGCTTTCTAGACAACTTCCTGGAACTGAGTTCTCTCTGTCAGTTCCGCCTGTTTTTTTGTTATCTTTCATTAGAAACGGGGAGTCCCTGCCCCCCCCCCAAAAAAGGAGAGTATTTTGCCCATGGGAGCATTAGTCCTACTTGACATTGTCAGAGCCCCTGCTGGTTGATCTGGTGGAGGAGTGAATGTATGTGAGATGCCTTCTGCTATTAGGCCAACAGTCAAAACACATTATGTCTGGGTGGTCTTCTTCCATTGAGAGGGGTTACAAGATGCCCAACCACAGTTCTGTTCCTATAATCCTGAGGTCCCAAACCTACTTGCCTCCCTCTCGCTACCTGTCAGAGTTCTCCTTTGCTTGTCTCATGTCATTTTCGAGGTTTATAGTTGAGCTTAGTGGGAATGAGCAGTGAAAATCAGGCCTATATTATTTCACCTTGGCCAAAAGTAATACCTCCTACTTTGTAAGTGATGTTATGTTGGCACACAGCTACTCCCATTCATTTCCTACATCGTCTATGGCTTCTTTCATGCTACCACAGCAGGATTGAGTAATCATGACAACAGCCACGTCCCCCTTTCCACTGAGAGGTATTGAGGTGAGTGAGTGTACAATATTTATTATCTGGCATTTTACAGGAAAAGCTTGCCAACCCCTAGTCTAAATGATCCATTGACCAAGAGGTCATGGTTGAGAGATTTCAAACAACTAGCCAAATCTCTTGGCCAAGTATCTACTTAGGCAATATCTGCTGATCCAGACAAAGACCTGATTAATAACTGAATACTTTTCAAAGTGCTTTCACATAGGTTATCCCACTTGATCCTCACAATTGCCTGATGAAGTGGAACATTAATGGATTAATAGTGCCAATATTGCATAAATTAGAAAAATGAGAACCTGGAAGTCCTAATGATGACTCCCTGGAATTATCCAGCTTGTAACTGCCAAGCCAGGACTATATCTCTGACCTCATGACCCCTAGTTTAGTATATTGCACTGGTTTGCAATAAAAAGCCTAGTTCTTGCAACCCAATGCCCTTAGAGAGCTTATTATTTATATGCAGATATATATATATATATATATATATATATATATATATATATATATATATATATATATATATGACTGCTGCAAAAGATGAAGAGGTCATAAGCATGCCATGTGTGTGGCATTAGCTTTACAGCAAGACCCCAATCTTGCTGTAATAGAATTCATATAATTAAGCACTTTTTTTCTGTGCCACATACTGCACTTGCATATGCTGATTTCCCATAATTTTCAAATGTAAAAAATTATTCACCAGGCCCTGTTGCTGTGGCTCAGAAGGTTAAAGCATCATCCCATATACCAGGAGTGGGGAACCTTTTTCTGCCAAGGGCCATTTGAATATTTATATCATCATTCAAGGGTCATACAAAATTATCAACTTAAAAATTAGCATGCTGCATTTGGTCAAATATGTAATTAATCCATCCCTAATGCCTTGGCAAGGCCAGACCAAATGATTTTGCTGGCCTTTCATGGCCTGTGGGCCCGATGTTCCCCACCCTGCCATATACCAGAGTTACAGGTTTGATTCCAGGTCAGGCACATAACTAAGTTGCTGATTCAGTCCCAGGTTGAGGCACATGTGGAAGGCAGCCAATCAATGTTTCTCTCTCTCTTTCTCCCTCTCTTTTCACCTCTCTTTCTCCCAATCCCGCTCCCTCTCCCCCACCCTCCTTTCTTCAACCTTTTTACTTTTCCTCTCCCTTCACCTCCATCTCCTCTTCCTCTCTCTCTCTCTCTCTCTCTCTCTCTCTCTCTCTCTCTCTCTCTCTCTCTCTCTCTCTCATCAGTAAAGCATGTCCTTGGGTGAGGATTAAAAAAAAGATTTGCCTAGATACTTCTCTAAGTCAACCAACAACTAATAATTTTAGATTCCTGATGTTTCACAATCATTATATACTTGATTTTTTCAATAATCCTATGAGGTGGGTGTTAGTTCTTCTTTTACAGAAGAAAAATCTGGAATTCAGTTAAATAAGCCATAGCTAGAATTTGAATTCAGGTCAGTCTGGTATTTGTTGTGAAATGAAACAGGCTTGCATAAATATTAGACATAGAATGGAGCCAAGAGATGTATACTATGGAGTCCCTTTTAATCTGTGTGTGGGGAAACTAAGTCTTGAGGGCAAGGGAAAACCTTGTCTTAAGGCTGCAATCTCTGGGGCTACAATTTCATTTCCCTTTGCATGAGCTTTTAGACTGGTTTAATATTCCATTAACAGTTGCTGTGGAATGAAAAAGTAAAAAACAGAAAGAAAAAGACATTGTTCTTATGAAAGAAAGGAGAGATTAGTAGCCTTTCATTTGCTCCTTATCTCCCACTTTCTGCTAAAGGGTATTTGAAGACAGAGTTCATTTTCTTCAAGGCGAAGGGGAGGCCTTTTCAGGCTTTCCCAGCTGGCACAGATCACCTGGTTTCCAATTTGGGAGATGTGAGTAATTGTTTATCTAGAGATTACCAACCCATGCTCCTAACTAATCCTCAGTCCTGAGGGACTGGGGAATGTGATGTTGCATTTATTTATAGATGGGGTTGTGTGAAAGCCGGGAGCACATTTCTTCTGATAGGCACAGGCAGTTTTCCCATCTGCTCCCAGGTGTGAGGGGGTTAGGGAAGGAGGTTCTTTCTGTCTCTAAATCTAAAGAAAAATCAGCCAGTCTGGGCTAGCTCTCTAATGGTAGTACTGGGCAGTAGAAGTTGTGTGTGTACACTTATGAACATGCCTGTCCCATGTGTGTGCATGCACTTGTATACATTTGTGTGTGTGTGGATTTGGATATTTGGGGTTGTGCAGGAGATGGGAGATTTGAGGTGTGCAGAAACGTGCACATGTGTGTGTCATGTGCTATGATTTTATGTATGTGTTTGCTCATGTGTGAAATGTAAGTTGTATAGATGCATTTGCTAATTCAATATGCATGTGAACACAAGTAATATAGCACACTTGCATGAGTTATGATCATGCTTATGTCAATCTATGCATGGGGATTTTCCTCCTAAGATGATACATTGTTCAAGAAGAAAGGAAAATTCCACTCTCTTGACCTCTCTCCTCATATGGAACTTAGGTCTAAAGGGATATCAGTTTCATATCGAGGACAGATGGATCTGTGAAATGGATTTGAGTTTAGTCTGAAGAAGGGCTTTTGCAATATCCCTGAGCCAGCATCTTGAGATAGGACTCTTTGTTCAAGAGGGAAACAGAGCCAGGAGTCAAATCAGAGCTCGTGGACTTGTTCCACGTTGCCTTAGATAACCTTGGACAGAGCTAAGAGGGATGAGGCTATGGGAGGTTCATTCCACACAGCAAGCCAGAGAGAAGGGAGGGAATTCTATCATGCATTCCCTATCTTTGGCACCCTTGTCAAAAAGCAATAGACAATAGACATATAGGCTTATTTCTAGACTATTGATCCTATTCCATTGCTCTATATGCCTCTATTAGTATTTTGAGTAGTTCTGCATAGATGGAAACTCTTCTGGGGATACAAGCAGAGAATTATGTGAATGCTGAAAGGGCCTTCAGAGTCCAAGGCCATCCTTCTCACCACAGCTTCCTCTACAAAATATCCCCAGCCTTTGGTCAAATCCCTCCTACGATGATCCATTATTGGACAGTACACAAGCTTCTAGGAAGTACTCCTTTCTCCAGAGACCAGTTCTGCCTCTATAACTTCTACCTCTTTCTGTCCTTTGAGCTCATGAAGAATAAATGACTCTTTCACTTGCAGACAATGTGATATAATGGAAAGAACACCAGCTTGGTCCTGAGTTTAAATTCCACCTTGTCACTGATGAGTTATGAAATCCTAGGTAAACAGCCTTCCTAAGAGCTAGTTTTCTTTATGTGAAAAATAAGTGAGGACCATGCTCATGCCTCACAAGGGTTGTTGGACAGATTCAATGTGATAACGACTTCAAAGTGCAACCCATTTCCTAGCTCATCTCAAACCTCCTTCCCTCCAGTTTCAGCAATTGCATTGTCCTCAGTGATTCTGCACTTCATGTTATTACAGACCCCTAGGATTCTGTTTTCCATCTTCTAGATGTGCTTCAGTTTGTTGATACTGCTTTGAAAATGTGATGCTCAGGTCTGAACACAGGGCCACAGCTGTGCTCTGAGTATCCCAGAGCACTGGGATGCTCACCTCCTTAGTAAGGAACAGCACAGCTCTGTGGATACAATGCCAGTCTGCCTCAGCTCTCCATAGACGTAGCCTGCTGTCACTATGCTGACTCATGGCACAATTCCATCATTAAGTCATTAAGGAAATTTGTGATCTCTCCCAGTCTCCCTCATCCAGTATTTGAGCAGGTAATTTTTGAGCCTGAGGGGATTAGTACACATTTAGTCACAAGAAATAAAATACATTTTCCTTGCCAAGGCCCTATGCAATTTCGCCCCTGCTCACATCTCATTTCCTGTCCCTCTTCTCTTCACTTTTCACTCCAGTCCCTCTGGTCTCTAGTTCTTGAAACTCACCAAGGCCATTCCCATCTTAGAACCCTCGTACAAGGGACTGCCTTGGCCAGGAAAGCTCTCCCCACTTTCACAGTTTCCCATGACTGCCTCCTCACCATGCAGGTCCATCCCAAACCCCAAATCCAAAATCTCTAAAGAGCCCTCTCCACCTGTCTCCACTCCATTTCATCCTACTGCATAGCACTTGTCAGAGTTGGTTCTCATCTTAATGATGTTTTTGTTTATGTTTGGTCTTCTGAACCAGGCTGTGTGCTCAGCAGAGCAACTGGAGATGCCCCTCTCCCTTGTTCATCTCTGAATGTCAAGCAGCTAACACAGTGCCTGGCATAGGGTAGACAACTAATGAATAATTTTTTGAGTGAAAGAACATATACATGCATGAGAAAGTTTAATCCCCATTGAATACATCTGATTGGGTAACGGCATTATGATGGAACCTCTAAATTGGATCTTTTGGATCACTCTTATTTAGTGTGATGTACTGATGAAAATATTGATGGGTGGGTCCCAGGATGAGCACACAGCAAGCAACTGAAGACCCCTCCCCAATGTTTTGAAATGTGCTCCAATGCACAAGGAGGATCACATAGGACAGGTAGGATGACCCAGTGCAAATTCAGCTCCATTAAAAGAAGTACCACTGTCCCAGTATTCCCTTGGATGGACTTCTGTGAGTTCAGAATGGACAGTGTACATTGACAACAACAACAATAATAAAAAGCAATATTATTTTTTATTCTCTAATTAGGGATCTTGCTAGATTCAGCAGTAAAATACTGGCAAATTTCTTAGGCCCCTAATAATCTGACTGCCGCTGGGGTTATAGTGAAGATGAAGTGAACATGCGCACAGAAAGTGCCTAGCATCGTATCTGGAACACGCTGCATGTTCGGCAGTGTTTATGATTCTCATTGCTACTATTTTTACTGTTATTATTATCATCAGGTGCCTGCTATCTGGCAAACACTCTGCTGTGTGTTCACAAGGGGCCTCTCATGTATTTGTGGGGATGGAACATCTCTCTCCTGGTCCTGCTACTCGCCTCCATGTGGAGGGACAACATTAGCATGACACTCACTGCCTCTCACCTTCTGCATTTTGTCTCTGCAAAGTTGAATGGTTTTCCTTTGGCGACTTGGGAGGAAGGTACTATTCATGAGTAACTTGGTCCTTTCACTCTCCTTGAGAGGAGACCACCTTCAGGGGCATGTGTGGTCTCTGCTCCCCCAGGCTGTGGTCCTCCGTGTGGCTCTCTTTCCATGGCCACTCTATTTAAGATATCATGTCGCCATTGCCTTTGTTTTGTTTGATTTTCCTCCAGAGCACTCATTTTATGTGGTTGTTATTTTTTAAAATTCTCTAGAGGACTTCCAGATCAGTATATGATTTGTGTGTGTGTGTGTGTGTGTGTTATGGCGGCATTATTCTCTATTTTCAGACCCTAGAATGGACTCTGAAAAATAATAGGCACTTTATAAATAAACGTTGAATAAAGATGGGTCTCCTCATCTCTCATTTATCTCTATTCAAACGAAGAAGTGAATAGAACAAGAACAAATAACTGAGCATCCTAAATCCAATCTTCACGATGCTCACCCACGTTGTGGCCACCCTGCTCTGACACCCTCACCGCAGCAGTCCCACCAGCCCTCATGCTGCTTTTGAGCCCAAACCAGGGAAGCTACCACCACAGTCTCAGACACAGACACAGGCTACGGACATTGGTAGGAGGTGGTGTTAGGAACTGCGGACAGATGCCATATGGCACAGTCCCTGCTTAGTGAGAAGGAGAGACACACAGCTGGAAGAAGAGGCCCTATTTCCTCTTCTTTTGCAGAAATGTTGTAGCCAGCTTGTTTATAGAATTGGTCAAGGGGGGGAGGGGATAGCCATTCAAAGTGTATTGTGGAGGTGGGGTTTTTTTGTTTGTTTGTTTTTTATATCAGAGAGGTATGGAACTGTGACCTCCTGGTTCATAGGTTGATGATCAACCACTGAGCCGGGTTAAAGTGTATTGTTTTCATTTATATTCCACTGTAGTTGGGATGTCACCTGATTAGTGATCTACTTCTTCATTTACTTTTCATTTATTCATTTAGAAAAATTTAATTGAGAACATATTATGTGCCAACATTTTGCAAGGCACTCAGGAGATGGGGGTAAGAGGGAAAAAAGAAAACATCCAATTATCCATGGAATTCATGCTTCTCTCCATCGCTCCTAATGAAGACTTTGGCCTCCTCACTTCTTTTCACTCACTTCTGTGACAACTATTTGGGACCATTTTTACTGCCTTCCACCTCCCCTTTCCCTGCCCCCTGTTCCTCACACCTCTTCCTACCTAGCCCTTCAAGCTTCATTGCTCACAAAATTTGCTCAAGGACCCATGTGTAGTCCAATCAGATGCTGCCATATGTGGGCTAATGGTACAGATACTGACACACAAACATCCTGACTTCAATGACAAAGGCATTGTAAATGGTTCTTAGTTATACTTGTTGTATTTGCTGATTTTATGTTTTAAAATGAGGTTATCCTTGCCGAAACCGGTTTGGCTCAATGGGTAGAGCATCGGCTTGGGGACTGAAGGGTCCCGGGTTTGATTCCGGTCAAGGGCATGTACCTTGGTTGCGGGCATATCCCCAGTAGGGGGTGTGCAAGAGGCAGCTGACCGATGACTCTCTCTCATTGATGTTTCTAACTCTCTATCTCTCTCCCTTCCTCTCTGTACAAAATCAATAGAATATATTTATTTAAAAAAATTAGGTTATCCATTTAATGTGGATGATATTTACTTTTGTTTTTATCACATTGGTTTGAATCGGGATGTTTGTTGGCCCTTACTTAGTGCTGCCTCTATCCATGGCACCTCTTTCAAGGTTTCTATGATGGGGAGGGAGCACTGGAGACATGAGGAAGCTGGGGTGGCAGGTGCAGTGGTCCCACATTAGCCCAAGCCTGACCTAAGTTGCCACATATACTGAATAATTATGTTGGGGTGGGGGATGGCTCTGGAATTACTGATGGAACAACATCAATAAGTGAGTTCTTTTTCCTTAAATTTCTGATTAGAGAAGTTTTATTTGGAACTATGGGATGGGATTGGGGATTTTTATAGCTCAGGTAATAAATTTTTTAAAATATATTTTTAATTTCATAGAGGAAGGGATATATATATATATATATATATATATATATATATATATATATATATATATATATATATATCATCAACGGTGAGAGAGAATCATTGATAAGCTGCCTCCTGCTGCCTCCTGCCTCCTGCATGCCCCAACCTGGGGATCGAGCCCACAACCTGGGCATTTCCCTTGACAGGGAATCGAACTGTGACTGCTGGTTCATATGTTGATGATCAATCACTGAGCCAAACCAGACACTCAAGGAAGAAATTTTATTATTAATTCTACATCTTGCTTCTGACTTAGGGAGCTCAACTCCCTCAAAACAGCAAACAATGATGCCTCATGTTTAAACTTTTCACATTTCTACAAGCTTATCTCATTGAATCACGAGGCAGGTATTATTATCTTTACTGTGCAGGTGTGGGGTGGGAACTGTGGATCAGAGACAAAATGGCCCAAGGTCACCGAGCACAGAGAGCGGCAGAAGGAACTTTTCCCCAACATGGTTTTCTGTTGCCAAGCCACCCGCTGTCTCCAGGGCTCCATCCTCAATCTTCTCTGTCCACCCACTTCCTTTGGCAGTTCCTGCTGCATCGGCCCCAGGCAGAAGTCCTTGCTCAGCTTCTACCTTGCCTGTTAGGGACCACGCTGGCTACTCTCGGAGACTGGGAGCACTCCCACTGGCGATCACACAGCTGGAGCCAGAGGAGCCATTTCTCCAGCTTAACTAGATGCAGTGATCATAACACAATTGCTAATTCACCTCCAGAGCCCTCTAACAGCCCCTTTAGTGGAACGCAGGGGCTGCCTTCCTTTTATCTTTTTAATTTTTATAAAGCAAAATGCCTAAACAAAAGGGAGAACCACACTTAGATCTGCTTCAGAAATGCCTCCAGTGTTCTCTGGCTCCTTCTTGCCCTGGCTATTCAAGGCCGAGGCAGGGACCGATGTTTCACTGCAGAGAGCCAACCAAAATGGATACTGCATGAAAATCAAAGATTCGAGGTTGGAACTGAGTGCCGTGAAGTCGAGGCCACTTCATGATGTCCTCCAACCTCCATCATGAAGTTCCCAGACAGATGATGACTGATGCCTGAACTTGACCTGCTGACCCTCATATCCTACCAGACTACCCATCCCTGAAATTCCAGGCCACTGTTTCGATTTTAGTCCTTCTGATTCCTCCTTCCTCTCCTCGTGGTGAACCTCTCACTTCCTTCTGTTTCCTCTACTTCTCTCCTCCTATGATAGACAGTTTTCAAACATGGCCACAATTCCTCCCTCTTCCCTGTACTTCCCAGCCTTTCCCATTGAAAGCTGGAATCTATTCTCTGCCCCCTAGAATCTGGACTGTCCTGTGCCTTTCTTTGATGAATAGAATATGGCAAAGGTCACCTTGTGCCAATTCTGAGCCCAGTACAAGAAGTCTTGTACGTGTTTGTTCATTCCCTTGGAGCCATGCTCAGCCACGATGTCAGCACCACAGGCTCTACAGCTGGATGATGAGGGACACAGAGCCCCACCTCCCTGGCTCCCTTGCTGAGCCAATCCACCTCTGAATGCAGCTGGTTGCACATTCAGGAATAGACCCAGCCAAGACCACAAAAACCATCCAGCTGGGTCAAGACCAGTTGTCAACCTGCAGGATTTTGAGTGAACTAAATTATGCTATCTTAAGCTCCTGCATATTGTTTATATGCAGCAATAGCTAATTTGATATGCCTCCTTTTCATACCTTTCCAAACCCTCTGCTAGAGCCATTGTTCATTGATGCAGGTTGGCTTACCTTTTGAGCTTCACTCATGCCCCTAGCACCCCTGGCCGTGACAGCCAAGGGAATTGCTCACCTGCCTGGTCTTTCTCTGGCCATATGATTCAAAGAAAGAGCTGCCATTCTTACCAATGCCCCCTCCCTTTCAGGCCAGAGATGAGTGTCTGGTCCAAAGTGGCCAAAATCACAGCACTTTACTCCCTAACAGCAGTGACTTTTCCAATGTGGGGAATGCACACAAGCCAACCCAGGGCAGTCAAAGTCCCTCCTGGAACTTCCTGAATGGAGAACTAAAGGAGAGTGATAAAATTTTCTCTCCAAACTAGAAAGCGGACTGTAAAGATGTTGGCTGGAAGCTACCATTGCTCAATGTCCTTGTCAAATGGAGAAGCCAACTTAGGAGAATGAAGCTGTAAGACAGAAGTTGAATCACAGGAGGGTCACTCTGCAGATGACCCTGGCTGTGCACTGGGTGTGTGACCAACAATATTCTCTATCTGGCTAATTTAGTCTCAGTTGAGCCTTTGGGACTTGCAGCCATAGAGTCCTGCAAGCAACCCCACCCCGAGGTCAGCAACCTTTCCTGAGCAGTGCAACCTGGGAAAACGACTTGCTTGTTGAGTTGCTTCTGGCTTCAGCTCAGGCTGGCTCAATGTGAATGAAGTTGGCACCTGGAAGCACTTATAATTTCCCACATTTCTTTCAGTGCCTCTTTCCTTTTTACTCATTCAAAAAGAATAGTGGCTGTGGTGGGCAAGAGCTGTCCTGGGTGTTTGACATGTGAAGACAAACCACCTGGACTCCACCCTTGGCAAGTTCAAGATGGAGTGGGATGAGAAGGGAGTAGCTCTCCAGTTCTTTCCGGCATGATAAATACTGGGACACGGGGATTTATAAAGTGCTGTGATAACACAGGAAAGTGTGATCCAGCCACAAAGGTAGAGAGAGGGGCCCCTTACGGAAGGCCTCCTGGTGGAATCATGTGTGTTGGGCATGACAGCGAACAGGAACTAGCCAGTTGAAGGCAGAGGTAAGAGTGATACTCTTTCCTGAGCAGGGAGTGCTGGGTGGAAATGTGTGCAGGGAGTTTGAGGAAAGGCAGCAGATCAAGGTGATGGTGGCAGGTCAGAAGGGGAGGATCTGAAGGAGAAGGAAGCCAGAGGTTTGTGGGAACAGAGCACAAACAGATTTGTGATCATGCTAAAGAGGTCGATCTTTTTTTTTTTTTTTTTTCTGAGAAGAGTGGGGAGTTGTGGAGCATTTTCAATCAAGGAATCAGTTGGCTGGATATGTGCTTTAGGAAGATAGGTTTAGCATCTGTGCAAAGGACAGATTAGAGCAGGGAGAGCCCAGGGCAGGGAGATTGGTTAGTAATCCAGGGGCGAGCTGATGAAGATCTGAGCAATTCCAGCAGCAGCTTTGGGCTTTGGGGATGGATAAGAGGGCGGATTAGAGAGATGTTAAAGAGGCAACAAAAATTGGAGATTGATGGGATGTGGGAGGGGAGGAGAGAGGCAGGGAGAATGAAGATGAGGGAAGGGGAAGAAAATCTCTTCCTCAAGTTGCTTTTATCAATGACAAGTTGGCCCTGAGCTAGAGCACAGTGGGCAATGCTGAGGTCTTTGGGTCCAAATGCAACCAAACCCCTAATATAAGAAATCACTGAACAATAATCATTGGTTAGCCGAAACCGGTTTGGCTCAGTGGATAGAGTGTCGGCCTGCAGACTGAAGGGTCCCAGGTTCGATTCCATCAAGGACATGTACCTTGGTTGTGGGCACATCCCCAGTAGGGGGTGTGCAAGAGGCAGCTGATCGATGTTCCTTTCTCATTGATGTTTCTAGTTTTCTATCCCTCTCTCTTCCTCTCATTAAAAACTCAATAAAATATATTTTAAAAAAGAAAAGAATCATTGGTCAAAGAATCTTGGCCCCTCAAGTCCTGGCTGGTTTAGCAGCTGTGAACCCTAGTATTTGTCTCCCCAGTTGCTGTGGGCTGCTGAAGGTATTACCCATCTTGACCCTGGCAAAGAGATATACAAGCTCCTTGTCTCATGCCTTCTCTTCTGTCCCGACTGCCTTGGCGGCTCTCCAGTGCCTCAGACAGCTGTTCTGTGGTCGTTGTTGTTGCTGTTGTGGACTCAGCTTTTGTAGTTGTTCTTGGCAAGAGGGTTGGGCTGGTTTGAGCTCCTCCAACTTGGATGAAAACGGGAGCTCTGACCTCAATTGCACTTAATTCAGCAACACGTCAAATGTCCACTTCAGTGCTACTGGCATTTCTGTGGGGAATGTAAGTGCAAATATCAAATGAGCACCTAACGTTGCCAGGCAGTTTGCTAGGTGCTTTATAGAAAATGTAAGTGGTGTTCTTCAGAAGTTGAGTCCAGTGGCTCTCAAGAGAGCCTGCCTGGGTTTAAATTCAGAATCTATTACCTAAACTTGGGCAACATATTTAACCACTCTATGCCTCCAGGTCCTCATCTATAAAAGAAAAGTGAAAGATCCCTCTCTTCTGGGGCCATTGTGAGAGACAGATGGCGCCATACTGTAAACTCTCCCTGATGCTAACACCTAATAAATAACTGTGCTTGTTAATGTTTTCTCGTTTACAAGGCACCGTAATCTGAAGACATAGTTATCACTGAACCTGTTTCACATGTGGTGAAGCCAAGGCCCAGAGAACACAATGTGAGTGTATGTGGGCATATATGTGAGTGTGTGTGAACATGCTTGAGAGCATGTGTGAACATATACATGTGAGTGTGTGAGAGGATGTGTATGTGTCTGAGAAGGGTATGACCAGAAAAAAAACAACAACCCACTTTAGTGCTAGACTGAACAAATCAAGGTAAGAGAAAGAGGCAAAGGAATGGCATTGTCATTGTGATGGGCGAGGAGAAAGGGAGTGAAGGCTTGAAATAGGTTCATGGTACCAGAGACAGGAAAGAGGGAATGCATAGAGATGCTGTGGAGGGAGAAGCAAGTGGAGTGAATGACAGCTCGACTGTTGACTTTAAGATGAGGCAAAGGCAACCCTAAGATTTCACAGCCAGACAACAGAAAAGAGAAATGCATTGATGGTTATCTGGTTTCTCTTTTTGGGAGCTGAATTAATGAAGAAATGAGAGAATGAGATGTAGGACAGATAAGTGTTGACGAGTAGTAAGTGCTCATCAAAGATGCAGAATGTAGGCAGCAGATGATGAGAATAGGCCCCAGTGGTATCGTATAGGGGGAGGTTTCCTAAAATCTGTAGTGGTAGGAGAATATAAGTTCTGTGAGAGATGTCTACAGACCAGGGAAAAAGGTGTCAAAAGAAATTCATTAAATTTTACACTTTTATTGACTTCAACTCTAAATACTGCTTAATACCTTGGAAAACACTAGAGTAATCCCAAAGGCAAATCACATTTGAGAAAGAGATAAGATGGAAAACACTTATGCCTGAATTCACCCATCCATTTATAGGTTCATCCATCTATGGATGTATTGATTCATCCATCCATCCATCCATCCATCCATTCCTCTATCCACTCCTTTATTGCTCACTCAGTTCCCATTACATGCCAACTATTAAAATAAGGGGATTAAAGGGATTTCTCTGACCTCTAGAAATTCTCATCCTAAAAGGAGGACACATATATGATTTAAAATTTAAATATATTTTATAATTCTACAATATGGATAAGCATCACCACTTCATATATGTAGATATTCTGTGGTAGAGATTAGTGCTTCTACTCAGGATTTAAGAGTTGGCTCTCACCCTATCTTGCCAGGTGACCTTGAGCAAATCACTCCCTCCACATACTGAAAGGTGTTAGGAAAATCTCTTCTCATCGAACCTTCCACATCTGTAAATGCAGGGTTGGGAGTAGTTGACTTGGAGGCCTTTTCCAGCCATTTGACTGAGACTTGCCCTATGGAAGGCCCTCCAGTCGCACTTCATGGAGCCTGACCAGCGATTCCACTCCCCCCTCCCTTTGCTCCCTGCACCAAACACTCTCTGAGCTCTCTGTCCCAGGATCACAAGAAGACATTTAGGGGAGCAGTGCTGTGAATAAATCTCAGAAAGTGGCTGACATGTCAGCACAAACATACCCTGTAGTAGGCCCCGGGTAGAAGCTCTCTGGCAGCTCAAATGGCTTGAGTTTTGTGATTTATTAGAGTGGAAGGATGGCTGTTCAGCTTCCTGACTCAACCTCTGCAGCCCAATAAATCTCCTGGCTCTTTTCTTAAACACACAGAATGAGGAAAGGAAGAAATGGAGAAAAAAGAGATCTCATCCAGAAAGAGGAGGGTGTTAACTGCTGTCCCTGTCGTCCTTTCCTGGATCTCCATTCACTCCCACCTTTTCTAGCATCCCGACTTGCCTTCAAATCTTTTATGGAAGCAGTCAAAGTATAACCTAGTGAGATGTCCTGGGAATGGCCTTTCCAACTACTTTCAGTATGTGAGCAGCCACCACAGTCTTCACTCTAGGCAACTGGCCTCTTCATGGCATGAATATGCCATCCCTCTGCCATGTGTGTGTGTGTGTGTGTGTGTGTGTGTGTGTGTATATATATATATATATATATATATATATATATATATATATATATATATATATTTCAGAGAATAAGGGAGAGAAAGAGATAGAAACATCAATGATGAGAGAGAATCATTGATTGGCTGCCCCCAGGATGTCCCACAGTGGGAATCAAGCCCACAACCTGGGCATGTGCCTTTGACCAGAATTGAACCTGGAACCCTTTATAGTCTGCAGGCTGACGCTCTATGTCCTCTGAGCCAAAGAGGCTAGTCCTCTGCCACTTTTTTAGACACATATTCCTTCTCCTTCATGGGATGTCCTCTCATATGCTCTCCTGCTACCTGAATCCCATCCACCCTTCAATGCAGGCTTTCTGGATTCTATCAATTCATCTCTATCTTTCCAGGCATCTCACTTGTGCTGATGCATATGAAGGTGAACTCTGGGGCCAGACTCCATGCATTCAAACCTCAGTTTCTACCACTCACAATGAACAAGGCACTGTGAAGTTAGTTCATCTCTTGTGTCCTAGTTTCCTCAGCAGTAAAATGAGGATGATAAGGGTACCTGGCACCTAAGGTTGTTGTGAGGATTAAATGAGATAATATATGTAACCTGTTCAGAATGGAGTAACCTGCTTAGTCAGGGTCAACCCTCATCTCTTCCCTGGGCTCTGCCTCCTGAATAGCTTTGTGTATCTACCTTTGACCCCCACCTGTTGTTCTCCAGACTCCCCATCTGCCCTGATGAGACTCTCCAATCACTTATAGTGGCTCTTTGGATAAAAGTCATGGTCCTTACAAGCATAGGAGATGAACTTGCAGGTGGCCCAGGCTCTTGCTATTTCTCCTTTATGCTCCGCTTTCAGCCTCACTGGCCTTCTTTCAATTCCAGCCATTGGATGTAGAGCCCACCCTAAGTCTCTGAATGACCCTGAGAAAAGACCAAAATGAGTGCCCTTCAGAAAAGTCGAATGGATCAATGGGGCTAACATACAGGGATTGGCAAAAGTAGGTTTATAGTTCATAATAAGTAATCCAATAATTAATAACTAAAACACAAGAACAAACTCTGTTTCATGGACTCACATCTGTAAACCTATTGTTGCCCACCCTTGTATATGCAGAAATGTGCTTGCTTGTCACTAGGCAAATTTAGACCAAATGATCCTTTTATTTGATTCACTCACACTTTAGGATACATGATCTGAAGAAAACCAGTGTTGATTAAAATGAAATAAAAGACAGAAGGAGAAGCTGACATTGTCTTATCTACCTAGTCCTTACTACATGGCCTTGGGAGGGCCAAGTCTATGGTTGATGGGTGGACTTAAGGAGGTGGGGTCTGAGGTTCTTTCAGGTTCAGGACAGAGAAGGTAGGCAGTAGGTTCCATCTCTGCAGATTGTCTAGCTGCCCCCAGGGCCAGTTTTGGAGCTGTGCTGGCCAGGAGCCATTTCTGGGAGGGAGGAGAGAGGAGGTCTGTAGGAGAACTTGGTGGTGCCATGAGACACAGAGAGACTGTTCATGAGCACACCCAAGATAACACTGAAGAAAGCTCTGAGCCTTTCAGTGTGGAAAGGCAAAGACAAGCAGCCTACGCAACAAAGGTGATTAGTCTGGTGTGATCATGGGGACACACAAACTGGGGACAGTAGCCTTCAGCTCAAAGTGGGAACTCTCTGACCTGGCACTGTTGACCTTTTTATGTGACTCACACTTTAGGATACATCCCATGAAGAAAACAAATGTTGATTAAAACGAAGTAAAAGAGAGAGAAGGAGAAGCTGAAATTGTCTTAGCTACTTATTCCATAATTTTCTGTTGCGGGCATTGTCCTGTGCAGAGTAGAATATTAGAAGCATCTCTACCCACTAAAGGCTAGTGGCACCCCTCATTCCTTTTTGTGACAACAGAACATCTCTCCAGACATTGCCAAATGTCCTATGGGGGCACAACTGCCCGCTTTAGAAGGGACATTGACTCAAAGACTTAGTGTGAGAAGTTAAGAGCTTGTATGTGAAATGCTCACCCAGAGTCTTGCACATGCCATGGGCTCTGTGAATGTTCATTTACATCTTCCTCCCTATCACTGGCACCAGAGCTCCTTCTCTGGTCTGTTGGGTGGGAAGACTCGTGTGTGGTGTGTGTGAGAATGTGTGTGTGTGTCCAGGGGGCATGGATAAGAAGTAGCTAGGGCTTCTGTAGTTCTAACAGCCCTTTGATGTGTGACTTTGGGCAATCTCTCTGGTAACCCGAGCTTCCCTAACAGCAAAATAAGAGACTTGGACTTGGTGACTTTTAAGTGCCATTTCAGGGATGACATTTCACAATTATTAGAGTGCACAGGGCAGGTTTGGGAGAAGGAAGGCTGTCAAGAGAACCTTATGAGGAGAAATGAAAGGTCCTGGCTTTGTGAGAGGAAGCAAAATGATGACTGAGAGGGGTGTGCTGATCATTGCCAAATACTTGAAGGCTGCAAGTATAAAGGAAAGTGCACTCTTGGGCTCAGCACAGTGACAGTTAAGAATGGAATGAAGCCAGGAGCTCATGTCAAAGTGGAAAGGGAGGCATTTAGCTTTGTGAGGGCCACAGGAAGCAGTGGAGACATGAACTGTGTGTACAGGAGAGATACCAACCCCCTGGGTGTGGTAGTCAGAATTCCCTGACTGCCCCACGATTCCAAGCCCATCGTTACATACACCTTTTCCCAGTCACACACATGCTAATCTAGGTACTGCTAGGAAGGTAATTAAGTTGAACTTAAGATAAATTATCCTGGTAGATCTGATCTAATTACCTGAGCCCTGTAGGCCTGGGTCTGGAGGTCAGAGATGCCACATGGGAGAGGAATTTGATGGAGGAGCCTAGATGGCATGGAATGTGGGGCTCCTAGGATCTGAAAGCAGCTCCTGGCTGACGGCCAACCAAGACTTGGGGGCCTCAGGTCCATAAATGCAAGGACCTGAACTCCAAGCTTCAAATAAGCAAATGAGCTGGGCAGATTCTTCTGCAGAGCCTCCATGTGAGGACCAGGCTTAGCTCATGCGCTGATTTCAGCCTTTGAGACCCTAAGCAGAAGACCATGTTGGGGCCTCTGGTCTGCAGACCTGTGCGAGGACATGTGGGCGTTATTTGAAGCCACTAAGCAATAGAAAGCGGACACGTGTAATGACCTCTGATGTGTCCTTTTGGCCTTCCACCCCCTATCCCTCTAGTGTGGTAGGCAGAAGTGCCACTGAGTGTTCCACTTCTTGTAGAATCAGCCACATCCCCAGGCTGTTGGCTCCAGTAGATCTCTCTTCGGAGTAATCTTTGTTTCCATCAGTGAGTGGCCAGTGGCAGCTAAGAAACTTCAGAAGCAGAGAGTGGGAGGAAGGAACAGGCAGATTCCCCATGGCTTAGACTTCGGGGGAAAGGCAAAAACGTTTCCAACTCGGGTCTCAACCAAATAAATTGTTTTGTTTGCTTTTCTATCACTGTTTATAGATGTCGCCTAGTCTGATATCAGAGTAACTATTTTTTCCAAACAGAACTGCACACTGAACGATCCTTGGGGCTTGCGGGGAGGGGGGTTATGGTATCTCTTCAAATAGGTTGGTAGATGCAATCCTTGTGAAGCAAAGTGAAGCTCCCATGCAAGGTCTGCTCTGTGTGTTTGTGTGAACAGAATGATCCGGGGGTACCAGAGAGTCATGACGTGTGGTCCTTCTAGAATCGTGTTGCAATTGGCAAAGTTGAACTGTGTTTGTGGGGAATTATATGTGGCATTATCCATGTTTAACAGTGTGTGATGGGTGGCAAAGTAGGTCATTGTGATGGGGAGAAAGTGTGTGTGAAACTGTGACTCTGGTATAAAGAACAGGTAAGCGGGTGCAGTAGAGCATGTAGCACAGTTCTGTTTGTAGTTAATTGTCTGTAGGAGTGATGGGTGTGGGTGGTGAGTAAATGGTGATATGGGGGCAAAAGTAAATGTAATTGTCCACAAGTGTGTAGGGTGTATATGTGGGGTAATTTCAATAGAAGGGGACGGGGATGTAATGCATTTGAGGGTAGGAGTGCAAATTCATGGATCCTGCTCAATGATTCTCTGTCCCTATGACATTACCTTCCTTAATTTTCCCTTTGCACTGTTGACTGTCTAAATCTTTTAAATATAATTACTTATTAGTGTACCTATCCACCGGAATGTAAGGCCTTAAGAGCACAGCCCAAGTCTATCTTATTCACTGATGGAACATCCATATTTTAGAACAGTGCATGGCATACAGATAAGTAAATGAATGTGGGGATGACATGAGAGTGGGGTATTTATGCATAGGAGTGCATCTAAGAGGCTGGAAGGAAATTTGCTGTAATGGAGGAGATGAGGTTAGATACCCCATTTTCTGTGATTTAGTGCAGGGGTGGGGTCCAGTTGGGTGAAAGTGATAGACTGTGTGTGTGTGTGTGTGTGTTTGTGTGTGTGTGGTTATTGTATGAGTGTATACCTGAAGGGTCTCTGGTCAGTGGCAATGGGGTGGAGGGAGAAAGAGGTGGGGGTGTATATATGTTTCAGCAAATGTCATTTGTACTCTCCATGGATTCACTAGAGTGCATAGTTCCAGGTGCCAACTTTCCCAGCTTCCAGGGGCCTGAAGCTATATTGGGTCTGCCTGATGAGGAGTCCCTCCTAACAGCTGGGTCTCAGGAGCCATCATTGTGTGAGAAGGCTCACATGGAGTCTAGGGAAGAGAGAATTCTGTCTTTTTAAGTGGTCCCTCAAATGAGAAGCAGATCTTCTTGGATGCCTGTAAGGTGTGCTATAAAACATCAGAGCCTGAAGTCCAGGTGGCCTGGTTTGTTTGTTAGACACTACACACATGTGTTGTGCTAGTGTGTGTGTGTGTGTGTGTGTGTGTGTGTGTGTGTGTGCGCGCGTGCTTTTAAAGAGGCAAGGCTTTACCAAGTTCAGTTCTTGTTTCTTCAACTGGAGAAGCTAAGCTTTCCTCATTGAAAGAATTAACTCTTCTGCTTATCTTTCTAGTTTTACTGATTAGCTGAAGGCCTGCTAGTTGCCTGCCTAGCTCTGGAATCAGAACAGCTTGGGCACCTTCCTCCTTGTCTAAATGGCCTCCAAACCCTCCATCCCAACTTATCTTGAATTCTGTGTATTTTCGCTGTTGGAAAAGTGCTCTGGGCACTTCTGAGCTTCCAGGTTGAATATCCACCTTTGTTTTCCTCTCCCCCATTTCTCAGATGTAGCCATAGGTGCTTGATTAGCCACAGAGAACTACTGAATTTCAACGGTAGTATAACACAGAAATGTGATTTGGGGAAAAACGTTTTCCTGGAAATCTTCCTAGATGGTTTGACCTAAAATTTCTAAGTGGCAGACACTGAAAAAGGCACCTTCCCTGTCCTCATTTTTAAACCTCTTATGCAAATGGCATTGACTTATAACCTGAAGTGGGATAGGAAGCAATGGAGAGAAGTTCTAAGGAAAACTAAATATATTCCTAGATTAGGGGAAAGGGTTCTTGGAAGAGAAGCACCCAAAAGACAAAATTGAACCATTAGCATCACGATGACCATCATCCTCATCCTTACCAATAGCATTGGAAGATGTGAATCATCAGTCTCTCTGCTTCTGGTCTCAAATCCATACTAAAAGGGCAAAAGATGATTGACTCACCCTAAGCCTTGATCCCTTCAATGTGAGTTTTATAGAAGAGAAACTTGATGCCCGAGATCATTCAAATCCCCGGTCTAACTTCAGATCAAACCCAACCCTTCTGCTTGCTATCCCATCAGTGCTCACCATGCCCACTATCTCAAGTGCAACTTCATCCTCTAGGGCACGCCCATGGTGCCAGACTCTGTGAACTTGGGATACAGAGATGGGTAGGAGATACAGAGCTTGTCTCTGACCACAGATAGCTCACAGTCCAGCAGGAGAAGCAAGGTGTGACAGAGATGAGTCCGGTGCAAGGTGAACGGTGGCCGTGGGAGGGTTGATAAGAGAAGCTGCGCCTTGGAAGGCAGTGCAGGAGGGTACCAAGAGAATAGAGGGTTACAAACAGGGATGCTGTTCTCAGCTGTGCTCTGTGGCTTAGACACTACACACATTCTAACCTCCAGATCTTCACAGATGCATTTCTGTTAGAAATGCCTGCCTCCTCTTTCCCCACTTACCCAAGTCCTGCCTCCCCTGCAGGGACCAGACCTGATCTCAGCTTTGCCCTGAGTCTTCCCAGACCACTAGAACCCAACTCCTCTCTCTCTTTCCCAAACTCTGCAGTCTGTTTCAGACCAGGGTGCCCATTGTTATAATACTTTTGGGGTCTTGTTTTTCTACTGAAGAATAAAACGCTGAGGGCAGGAGATCCAGTTCACCCCTCAGAACTAAAACCTGGCAAAGCTAGGCTTTCAGGAGGTCAGCACAGTGCAGTGTTTAAGAAAGATCACATTCGCCAAAACCAGTTTGGCTCAGTGGATAGAGCATCAGCCTGCGGACTGAAGGGTCCCGGGTTCGATTCCAGTCAAGGGCACATACCTTGGTTGCAGGCAAATCCCCAGTAGGGGGTGTGCAGGAGGCAGCTGATCGATGACTCTCTCTCAATGATGTTTCTAACTCTCTGTCCCTCTCCCTTCCTCTCTGTAAAAAAAAAAAAAAAAAAAAAAAAAAAAAAAAAAAAAAAAAATCAATAAAATATATTATAAAAAAATAAATAAATAAAATAAAAAAGAAAGAAAGATCACATTCTAAAAGCTGGACTCCCAGAGTCTAAAAGCTGGACTCCCAGAGTCTAAACTATGAAGACTCTTGTGCTTACCCCGTGTGTAACTTTCAGAAAGTTATTTGAGTTTTCTGTGTGCTTGCTCATCTGTAAAATGGGAGTGATGAAGTAGGTTTATTACCAGCATTAAGTAAGTTCATACATATAAGGCCTTTGAAATAGTACCTGAGTAGTGATAAGAACTAAATAAATGGTGGCCATTATGATGATCTGATTCAACCAACCCCTCCGCTCTTGTACAGATGAAGAAGCACAGAAAGGGGAAGTGACCTTTCTAAAGTCACACAGAGAGAGATTGCTCTCCTGCTGCCTGGTTGCAGGCTCTCACTGATGAGTGGCAGATCTGGAACCAGAACTCAAGGGTCCTAACTCCCAGCCAGGGCACTTGGTGCGACCACACCACTTCTTGGTCTTCCCACAGACCCGAGCCCACACCTTGGCTGGCAGCTCCATATATGTTTGCCAAGTAACTGCTGGTCATTGAACCCAGCCAACAGCCTCCAGAAGAGCTGGCTGGGTGTGAACAAAGGAAGAGCTAAACTGATCCAACTAGAAATGTTCACCTGTAGAACAGGCAATCCACACTTCAGAGAAGACATGGCCTCTGGGCTGGGAGAAAGGAGAGGCAAGGTGATTGAAAATGCATGCTCTTGGGTCGGGCTTACAAGCTCCACCTTCCTCTCCCCATCTCCTGTTATGACCTCGAGGCAGCTTGGCGTATGCCAGCCTAAGAAGCAGCTCCATTTAAAAACCATTAGCTTTTTAATTGCAGAGAGATTGCTCTCCTGCTGCCTGGCTGCAGGCTCTCACTTAGTCCCAGGTACCTGGGAATGGATGTTGCAGGCAGGCAGCCAGCCATGCCCCATGCCCCACAGAGTGGAGCTGGCCTGCTGCTCTCCCTCACCCTGCCCGGGTCCTCTCTTTACCCAAAGGATCTTCACCTGATTCAGTTACACAGACTGGAGGCTAGGGAGGCAGGAGCTACCCTGTATTCTGTTCCTTCCTCTACCACACACTTGCTGTATGACCTTGGGCAAGTTCATGGGATGCCCTGGCTGATGTTTCTTCATACCAGTAAATACCGTTGACTGAATGTCTTTCATGCATTCCACTCAGGCCCCTCCTAACTCATCTAACAACTCAGTAGAGAAGTTTTATTATCCATTTCCTCTGCAAGCAGGCTCAGAGAGACCCAGTGACTTGCTCAAGGCCACATACTTCCTATGCAGTGGAGCCCAGCTCAGAGCAATGTTGCAGAGTGGAACGAGCCAGAAATACCCTCCTCTGGGTCCAGATTCCGCCAGTACCTATGGGGCAACCTTGAGAAAGTTCTTTCTGCCAAGTAACAAAGCTGTTTACATGAAAAAACGGTTTTATGTTTGCTATTCTGGGATGTCGTTATTTCCAAACATGCCTACACATCTGACGTGCCACCAGAAGCTCGATTGAAAACAGATTCCTAAACCTTCCTCCAAGCATAGGGTGTTTCTGATCTCTGTGGAGCGGGCCTGGGAGTCTGGAGTTGAGCAAACTCATGTCTGACACTTGGAAAAACATGCCAGTTCTCTAGCTCTCACATTCCAGGAGATGGTGCCTGTGCTAGTCAAGTGTGGCAGCGTAAAGAAGTAACATAACAAACAAATCCCAAATTGTGCTGTGTGACCTCATATCACATGAGTGTGTTTTCTGTTCCTGTAACATCTTTTGTCAGTGTAGGTGTCTCTCCAGAGCAGCTGTCCTCCACACGGTGGCTCCCATCTAGGCCTTGACCTATGGTTCCTTCATGGTCGACTCATTTTTCCTTATGTGCTTCTATGATGCTCCCTGGCCAAGGATGAAGTTATTGTTCATCATCCCTCTGAACTCTTTTTCTCCTGAAAATGTCCCTCATCTTTCTCCATTTCCATTGTATACCACGCTCCTTTCTTCTTGAAGGTCATACATTTCACACATGGCCAGAAGAAGCTGGGTTTTGGTGAAGGGCTTGGCTTGCACCAATCTATGTACCTTCTTACTACACAGACTCTGTGAAACTATAAAATGTGTCTCTAAAATTGGTTTGGACTTGTAGTCTGGGCAGGGTCTCTTCAAACATCAAGATACATGAAATATACACTTCCACTGTGCCAAACTGGGACCTGGGGAAAACGACATGGAGGGGATATGGTTCAGTGTTAGAGTAGGTTAGTCAAAGGGAAGAGCTTGGGGATTACTGTTAGCATTGGCCCCCTTTCTGTTCTTCACATCTGCCTGGCGCCTTTGCATTTGCTCTTTCATCTCCCTGAAATAATCCAACGATTAGCCATTGAATGGTTAACCCCTTTTTCCTTCACATCTCCGTGTATATATCCTCTCCTAGACAGACCTTTTCTGGTCACCAAACCCCAGATAATTTCAGTCAGGCCAGTCTATTTGTTTTCTCCATAACACTTATTAGAAACCTTGGAAAGATCTTATGGGTTTATATTTTTGCTCCATAGCAGTCCCCATCCCACTAATAGAATATAAGCTCCTTGAGGACAAGGATCCTGTCTGTCTTGCTCAGCTCAATATATATGTTTGAAACCTAAAACAATACTAGTATCTTGATAAATATTTGAGTGACTCAATTGATTAAAGAATTACTATTTGCCAAGCACATTCACTCATAAACAGCAATATCATTTTTTATAGCGGGATAATATAGTATATATATATATTCCTATTATACTAGTATGAGGTGAGCTGACCTGATGGGTGCAAATGGAATACAGCTCAGTTCTTTCTCCCACTGGCCTACGTGCTTTTCTGTGGGTTAGCTTTGACCCTGAGCTTGGAGGGAATCTTATGAAAGCTGCTGGAGTTCCTTTCATTCTCAAGAATAATTTCATTTTGACAATGAAGCTATCTAATGCAATGTAATATTTTAGGTTGAACCATGAGAAATTGCCAATATGTATTATGTTTGATCTATGTAAATGGCAATTTTACCTGGTTCAAACTAGTAATGCAATGTAAAGCCAAAGATAATTCCAATTGAAGCTCACCCCCTCTCTCAACTTGGGAACTGGCCTCTAGTGGGCACATAGAGTGTGACTGACTTCTGGTCTTTCTCTTAACCACTTTCTGCTCCACTGGCAACCTGCTGCTTCTGACACATTTAGGATCCACACAGATGAAGAGGGGACCAGGGTCAAGGGACATGGTTTTATGTGGCTGATGCTTTTGGAAGCTGGTGTAGGGCTTCAGGCTTGGTGAACAATTAAAACTGACTTTTTATTCTTGGTCTGGTTTTGTGTGTTTTCCTTGTGATCTTCAAGCAGGGCAATTCCTTACTGAAATCAATGCATCTCTATCAGACACCCTGGGGTTCTGGCACTCCATACTCTCACTGGGTGCCTCCCAGAGTCCTGGTGCACAAATCTTTCCACAATGCTCCAGGGAAGTCCCCTTTGTTGTGGTTGATATTTACCCAAGAAAGTACACACCTCTGTTCACTGGATAGAACTCTACTCACAGTCAAATCACAGTCTCTCTGACCAGCCCTAATGCTTCCTCAATTCTTAGGGACACAGATGAAGTCTTATGTGTGATCCCATTAATTTTCAGTCATCTCATTTAATGTCAACAGGTATAACCCCTCCCCTCCACCTTGAGAAATAGGAAAGTAGACCTACCACACTGCAGCAGCTCTCTCTGTAAGACTCTGCTCTACAAATACTTTCAAGTCAACATTTTTAAAGGCTGGAGGTAAGTGATTTTGCTGGCAGAACCATCTTTACCACCTCCTTTTCATATCTTGTAAGGGGGACCTGATACCTCCTTTTAGGATATAGGGGTACCTATCACCTGTTATACTTTGGGACCTCTGTTGAAATGAGACAACCAGAAGAGCTACCTTTGATAACCGGTTTCATGTATATATTTTGATCATGCCCTGCCTCGATTACTCACAGCTGTTGATCAAACCCCACCTTCCTACCTATTGTATTTCAGAAATGCAGGCAGGCATAGAACAGGCAATTCTGAAAAGCACAACTTCTTCTGAGGCCATTAGATGAAGATTCAGGAAGTAGCTTGGCAGCTTGTTAGAAGGTGTTGGTCAGCCTGGCCTTTGGAAAAGACAGATTGAAAGAGCAATGCATGATCAGGACTTCAAAGGGGACTGTCAGAGTCAGCGTGCTGCTAGGAAAGGTGACCCAAAAGTGTATTGACTGGCCAGCCACTCACAGCAAAGGATTATTTAAACATGGCAGCTGCTGACAGAGTCTGATAATGATCAAACCTCATATCTACTTTTAAAATGATAATGCATAGAGAATCCAGACCTGGTGAGGATCAGTGAATGGCACAGGGAAGTTCTAGGATTCCTGAGTTTTTCACTAGCAGGTGGATGATGTAGTATATTTGCTTAGAGTCCAGGTTTGGAGGTCAAACAGATCCATGTCTGAATTTCAGCTCCTCCCTTTACAAACTGGGTGTCATTGGTAAAGTTTTCCTCATCTGCAAACCATAATTTATAGAGTTTATGTGAACATTGAACAAAGCATGGTATTGCCACTATTCCTTGGATACATTCAATCCTTCATATGTATTAATTATTATCACAATATAGTTATAATTGCTAATGCTGCTGGTGGAAATGGTGTTCTTTCATGGGATAATGAGGAAAGCAATTCCTGGACCCACACATAGGAGACTGTGGTGTGGCAATAGAAGGCTGTCCCTGGGTTTCCAATTTCCATCTCTTCCATCCCACCATGAAAAAAAACAAAGAAAAAAAAAAAGCAAAGGCCAATCTTGTCCTTAGCCAGGCCAAAACAAAGGAGTTTCTGTTTCACATTAGAGCTTAGTCCTTTGGAGCCCATGTGGTCTGCTGTGGGCCTACATGGTTGTACGTGTTCCTGGGTGAGAGAAAAAGAAAGAGAGAAAAAACAAACAAACAAACAAAAAAAAAAAAAAAAAAAAAACAAGCACTCTTCTTTGTTTCTCTGTGGTGATATTATCTTAGACTTGGGAAAGACCAAGAGCTTTTTCAAAATAGCCAATCAGCTTTCCAAGCTTCCTTGGGTTTCCAATGGGCCCACCCTCTGATCAATGATCCCTTTTCCAGGATAGACTGACAAGCTTCTATGGTCAGGCACCTCCCCCTGTGCCATTTGACTTCCATTGCACATGTGCTTATCTCCCCTGCTCCTCCCTCAATCCAGTACAGAAGGGAAAAGGTAGGGGTGTGAATCCTTGGTGGGGCAATGCTTCAATCCCCTGGAGTGTGTGAAGTAATAGCTTCCTGGTAGGGCAAACAGGCTCATGGTCCCCAGTCTAATTCCCTTTACTTCTTTCTTTATTAATTACTAGAGGCCCAGTGCACAAAATTAGTGCATGGGAGGGGAGTGTCCCTCAGCCCGGTCTGCACCCTCTCCAATCCAGGACCTCTGGCTCCTAACTACTCACTTGCCTGTCTGCCTGATTACCCCTTACCACTTCTGCCTGCCAGCCCGATCACCCCCAACTGCCCTCCCCTGACGTGACCTGCCTCCTCTGCCAGGACCTGCCTCATTCGTGAGCGGTGGGACTCCTCAGGCCTCACCACGCAGAGTGGCCACCGAGCCCTGCCTTCGCTGTGTGCAGCCATCTTGTGGTGGCCATCTTGTGGTAGCCTTCTTATGGTGGCCATCTTGTGGGAGCCATCTTGTGATGATGTAACCTAGGCTTTTATTAGTATAGATTAGTTAACTGCCTACACTGACACTAACATTGTGATTGTGAGCCAAAATACCTGAGTTTGAATCCTACTCTGCAACTTACTAGCTATGTGGCCTTGTCCATAAAATGTGGTATAATAACACCTGTCCTATAGGGTTGTGGAAGTATTAACCTGAGTTAATGATTGTAAAGCACATAGAACAATACCTAGAATATAGAAGATTTCAGCAGTTGTTAGCTGTTATTATTACCTGATGCCTTCTTTCCCCAGGAATTCCATAGATTGGAAAATGTGGTCTATTCAATCATGTAAGAAATGCTTAACTTCTTCTCTCTCCCACCATCTCCTTAAAACAGATCAAAGACATTCAATTTCCCTTATGGCAAGTTGGAATTTCTGAATAGAAAGGGGTTTGGGGGGGTGGGGGGGCTGCGGGGTAGGAGCCAGCAGTGTTATCAGACTAGTTCCAGTAAAAGCAAAAACTTTGGGCACTCTGTTAACTAATGAAGTATTATTCTTCTCATTGCCTTTTGAAAATGTTTGAAACAACCCTAAACTTAGGGTGGGGGGGGGGGGGGGGAATGACAAATCCAGTACAGATACCTTTTTTCCTAAACCATTTCAGAATAAGTAACCTGATGTTCAATTACCCCAGAATACTTTAATGTTTATTTCCCACAAGCAATGACATTCTCCTTCATAACCATAACCCAGCCCTCGAATCAGGGAGTTAGCATTAATACATCATCACCATCCACTCCACTGTCCCATATGTATTTCTCCAGTCATCCCATAATTTCCCTTATGGCTAAAGGACTCAGTTATAAATTATGCAATGGACCTAGTTTTATGAGATTTTTGTCTCTTGCAGTCATTTCTTAGTTTTTCTTTGACTTTCATGACCTTGGCTCTCTTAAAGAATACAGGCCATTTATTTTGTAGAATGTCTCTCAATTTGGTTTTATATTTCCTTATGATTAGATTCAAGTTCTGCATCCTTGGCAGATGTATTGCTGAAGTGATGCTATGTTCTCCCCATAGTGTTCCATCGGGTGGTGAGCACTCCTATTCCTTTACTTTGATCTTTTGATAAAGGTGGTGTCTGCCAGGCTTCTCCACTGTAAAATCATTTCTCTTCATCTTGTAATACTTTGGATGCTATGTAAATATGCCACTGTCATCATACTTCTAAGTTATTTCTATCAGTATGGGTTAGTGGTTTCCTATTTTATTCAGTGTTTTCAAACCTATTCCTATCATTTCTTTGGTTGCTCAAGTTGCCCCCAGTTTGGCCAGTGGGATTCCATTCCAGCTGGATTTTGTGTCTCTTTAACATGCTCCTATTATTTTTCTCTGTCACAAAATGTTCCAGTGTCATCTTCTACTTTCCCTACCCCACCCCTGAACCTGGCAATGTCCAAGGATTTCTGATTTCTTTTAGTGGAAAACAGTATTAAGAAACCAAGTCATGATTCCTGGCCAGTGTTGCTCAGTGGCTGAGTGTTGACCTATGAATCAGGAGGTCATGGTTCAATTCCCAGTCAGGGAATATACCTGGGTTGCAGGCTCAATCCCCAGTGTAGGGCATTCAGGAGGCAGCCGATCAATGATTCTCTATGATCAATGATGTTTCTATCTCTCCCTCTCCCTTCCTTTCTGAAATCAGTAAAATATATTTTAAAAAAGAAAAAAAGAGGAAAAAAAAACAAGACATGAGTTCTAGGTGTGCTCATTGATATTGGAATATCACCACTCTTGAAATTCTCTGTTAGCAGGGCCAGGGAATGTATGTGTATACAGTGATATATATACATTTAGTTCTGTCTATATAGAAAACCATGCATCCGTTCCAATTGTATTGCAATGCTACAGTTTTCCTTTTTATTTTCTGACTTTCCATAGTTGTACCTCCTAGTCCCAAATGGTTCCCACCATCCCCACTTTATTTACTTATTCCAGGGTGGGGAACCTTTATTCTGCCATGGTCCATTTGGATATTTATGACATCATTCAAGGGCCATACAAAATTATTAATTTTAAAATGAGCCTGCTATATTTGGTCAAACACTTGATTAAGTCACCTCTTATGCCTTGGCAGGGCCAGACCAAACAATTTTGAGGACTTTATATGGCCCACAGACCAGACATTTTCTTCCCATGATTATTCTATCAAAACCTTGTATATAACCAGTATCCCATCTCCACTGCCCACCCCCGCTCCCAGAGCAGATGCTCACTTCTCCATTTGAATTCTCCAACACCCCAGGATCTGAGGGAAGCATACCATATGGACATCCTCCTTGCCCTGCTGGGTCTTCAGTACCTCTTCACTGGGCTGCCCCTCCTCCCACATATGGATATACACTTGGGGATCCCCCCTATCAGCAACACCCTCTCTTTGTTCCTGCTCTGACTCTCCACTATAAGCCCATTCCACAACCATGACCCTCCCCACACGCTGCCCTTCCTGAGAGTCATGCTCTTCACTCTGCTCAGGTGTTGACCTCCCCACCTGAATAGACACCCTTCCACTCCACTTGAGCCTTAGGGCTGCTCCTCTTTGTGATGTTCCCATACCACCCTTGGGATGACTCTTCCCTGAGATGGACAAACTGCCTGCACACTACCATTGCCTACATTCCTTAGCTCTTGCCCCACTTCCATCTTTAAGGCCAATACCAGCAAGCTGAGTCTCCCTCATGGTGTATCACTCTGTTCTTTCTCTGCCTCCCTCTTCTGTGTTACAAAACCATTGTGGTTACATCATCAGGTCCACCTGGATAACCCAGGATAATTGACCCATCTCAAGGTTAGCTGATTGGCAAACTTAACTCTATTTGCAACCTTAATTCTTTGGCATATATAACATCACAGGTATTTGGATGTAGACATCTTTGGAGTGGGGGGCGGTATTATTCTGCCTACCACAGACATCCTTCCTCTACCTCCCTTGGCACCTGTTGATTGTAATGAACATATAACGTCTTTCTTTACCAAATATATGTGCCCTTCCCTCTCTGCCTTTGAGTTACACCTTCAACCTGCGTCTTCAGGATCCATTAACCTGTGGATAAGCCATTGACCTAGTGTAAAACTAGGTTTTCACTATGACTATTTCTAGTTTCAAGTACTGAGTCTATAGGTGGTAAAAGGCACAATGGGACTTTATGAAGACTGAGGGCAGCACTTGGACACTTAAGAGGATGATGGCATGCGCATCAGCTAGACTCTCTGTGGGCAATGGCTGATGCCTCATGTGTGGGGATGGCCACATGTCCGGTCATCCCAAGGTCACACCGGGTCTTTATTTCCTGTGGCATCTTCGTTACTGGCTGAAGCTCCCTGGGCTTGTGAGATAAAGTATGAGATAAGAGAGGTAGAAGAAAATTTTCTTGTTCAGGTTCATAATTCATGAAGACTGGACATTAATATTAATGATCCTGTCCACCAGAGTCAGGCAAATGAAATATGCAAAGGAAGATAAACTTGGAAGCTCAGAAACTGTAGGTCTTTCAGGGTTTAGTTCCCCTGAGGGTGTATCTATAAAAGTGTTGCCAGCTTTGTAGCGCAAATTATAGCTTGCTAAGAACCTTGACATTTATTCATTTGTGTTTTGCTCCCAATAACCCCATGACATGAGAAGACAGGGAGAAACTTCCATTTTATGGATGGGGAACGTGAGGCCTCACCAAAGACCGATGAAGAGCTCAAGACAGCAGGCAGGTGACCTGTTTCCAAATTTCACATTCCCTCCTCGACCAAACTCTGCTATGTTAGTAGTGACATGATATAATTAGAACGACATACAGAGCCCTCTTACTGTTAAATAAAGTAACAAGTCAGAGCCACTGTGCCAAGAACATTTTATAGCCTCTCTGTCTTATAAAATTTCTGTGTCTAGAAAATGAGGTATAAGTAGGGCTCATTACATAAGTTTCTTGGGTGATTAAATGAAATAATGTACAAAGAAAAGTCAACACAGTGCCTGAAAATAGAAAGCAATCAGTGAATGGCAGTTATTACAAGAACTAAATAGCTATAGAAGATAGGGTTTCAGGAAAAATAACCTTCATTTGCTTATTCATTTATTTGTTCCACATGTATTTATTGAACTTTTAAATAGCTCTACTGAGATAAAATTGATATACAAATACTGCACATATTTAATATAAACAATTTGATGAGTTTGGACATATGTGTACACCCGTGAAGCCATCACCACAATCCAGGTAATAGAATTATCCATGACCTCTAAAATTTCCATGACTTACCCCAGCCCCTTTCTTGTGATGAGAACATTTAACATGAGTATTAATTGCAGAGCTTCTGCCATATACCACATTCCTGCTCTGAACACTGGGGTTACAACAGTGAACAAAAGGGACAAAGACCCTCCTCTTCCACCTTTCCGTGAGGGGATTGACAACAGTAAGAATGGTAGTCAACTAGTAATCTAATGGAGATGAACAAGGCTGGTTAGGGGGTAAACCCAGAGTACAAGAGGGTCCTAAGGTTCTCTGAGGACCTGACTTTGACCCACATGAAGTAAGAGGGACCATAAGGATCTCTTAGAGAAGAGCAGTCTAGACATGGACAACAGCACACTACCCGTTTCTGAGATGAGAGGTGTATAGGAGGTTTTCAGTAAGCTCAAATTCAAGGTACCACATGCTTCCATTCTCCACCTGATCTGTGAGTCTGCTGAAATTCATTTCCCAAGTTTCTGCAAAAAGGTTCCCAGTGGCAGGTAGAATTGCACCTTTCACACCATGTTCTAGTGCCATGGTCGGCAAACTGCGGCTCGCAAGCCACATGCAGCTCTTTGGCCCCTTGAGTGTGGCTCTTCCACAAAATACCACAGCTCAGGCGAGTCTATTTTGAAGAAGTGGCATTAGAAGAAGTTTAAGTTTAAAAAATGTGGCTCTCAAAAGAAATTTCAATCGTTGTCCTGTTGGTATTTGGCTCTGTTGACTAATGAGTTTGCCGACCACTGTTCTAGGGCATTGCCTTTTTACCATGAAGCTGGAGTTCTCAACCAAACTCACATTCTGTCTCTGCTTCAGCTCTGCTGAAAAAGCCCTCCTACATCTTTATCATGGTGTCACCTGTTTATTTACTTGAAACAAATATTTAGTGAGCATCTACTATGTACTGGCACAGTTCCAAGCATGCATATACAATTGTTTATCCATCTCTGTTTAGTTTCTGGAAGGCACAGATTGTGACTTCTTATGATATTCCCAGAATTTAGGATTTTATTATGAAAAGCATGAGTTTTTTTAATAAAAAACTCACGCTTTTAAAAAAAAAAAGATATTTGGTGAATTAAACTAAAACTTAATGCATTTCTTATACTTCATCTCTCCCTCCTTTTTCATACAAATAATGTTCAGTCTCTTATATTTTACCTCACTGATGTTCATAAGGCTCTTTTGTATAAATTATCCCATTGCAAATTAAAAGGCTTAAAAATATTTACTTATGCCCTGGCCAGGTAGCTCAACTGGTTGGAGCATCATTCTGTGCACCAAAAAGGTTGCAGGTTCAATTCCCAGCCAGGGCACATGCCTAGGTTGTGAGTTCAATCCCCAGTCAGGATGTGTACAGGAGGCAACTGATCAATGTTGCTCTCTCTCTCTCCCTTTCTCTGACTCTAAAATCAATAATCATAGTCTTGGTGATAAATCAACAAATACACACACACACACACACACTCACACACTTCAATTCCGTAATTGTAATTTGGGGAAATTATTCCAGGTAAATAAAAAGAATTTAGACAATTGTTTGCGTGTAAACGTACTCTTTTCAGCATTATTAATATTAATTGGATTGATCAGAGTCTGTATGCCCAGAAAAATAGGAGCAGTCATGTAAATGATATTTCTTTCTGTACATTTGCATCTTCCTCCTCCTCTTTGTTCTCATTCCCATTCTTATTCTTATCCTTTGTTCTATTTCCTTCTTTCAACTAAAGGTATATCACCTAGGACTCAACTTGAGAGCTTGCCATTTGAAAGTGACAATCATAGGGTTGAGGGAGAAAGTTAGGTCTAACCTATAAAAAAAAAAAACTATATAAAGTTACTGTTTTACTTTCCTGTGACAATGCATATCTTCCTTGAAACTTTATCTGTTGAAATAACTTGAGATGGGTTATTCCAGAGAGAAGACTTACCTATAATTTCTGCCTACTGCCTGGGGACAGGGTCTGCCAGACTCAAACCATTTTGAGTTAGGTTGTCAACTAGACATTTAAAGGACAAAGTGGATTTTGATTGCAACCTGTGTGATGTCTGGCTTGTATTTATAACTTCTCATGGGACATTTTCCTTTCATTACCAAGGTTTCCTGGGCAAACTTTTACTATTGCAGATTTCTTTACAGTTCCCCAGGATGTGTATTTCTAATTCTTCTGTCCGCTAAAGTGTACTAAAGCTCTGTAGAGTCTGCCTTTATTGGGGAAATTTTATGCTAGACATCCCCTTGTCTTAGGTGATTCTGGGTTTGGTCTTCTGTCTCTAAGTTATGTAAGGCTGTGAAAACTTAAACCGAAATTTCACAAAGATCAGAAAATGCCCTCCCAGGCATAAGGCTGCTTCAGCACTATGCTTTGCATCTGTAGATCGTATCATGAGCATCACTCAACTTCTTGCTGGCTCATAGAAGCATTTACAAAGATTTTTTTTCAAGTTTTATCTGGCATTGACAGTTGTTTTCAGCAGGAGGATTGGGGGCTGCTGGGAGCAAACACCCAGTTTGCCCCGTGGTCAGAAACAGAAGTCCCTCGCTCAATAAGAGAAAGAATTTGCACACCAACCTAAATTGCCTCCTCTAAGGACCCTTCACTGTTCTATTGCATAGCTTCTTAGCCAAATTACATCTAATATTGATAGTCATGGTTTTGTGTATTCCAGTGCTGTCAGACTGAATGGGGGCCTCATTTGCTTCTAACTACTTGCGTGACTTTTCTCTATGACTTATCTACAGAATATAACCTTGCTCTGCTCATTCCAGAGCAGAGAAATCTGGGCCTGGCAGCAGGAGAGCAGATAGAGTGGGTTAGAGAGAGCAGGCAGGATTTGTTGTTTGGAGTTGTTTTGCCCTGTGAGCAATAGATAATAAGTGACTAACGAGTCCATCTTCCTGCTCCATTCACCGCCAGCCTTTCTTCTCTCCCTGTCAATGTGGGTGGCATTACTCTCAGAATCCATGAGGGAGTCCAGTCAAGATAAATGGACTGTCACATATTTATATAAAATCTGATTTTCCTTTGCCTCTTCAGTGAGCTACTCTGACACATTCTGATGTGTAATACACATACCACAGCAGGTCGACATTTCCTCAGACTCCACGTAGAGAAGGTAGCAACCTTGTGCCGATGTCTTCTAAGAGAAATACCCTGGGAGAAACACAACTAAGGGAAGTTGTTCCAGCTGCACATTTTACTTATACAAGAGGGAGCTACAATGCTATACATACCTGAGATAAAAAGGTGTTCTTTAAATGCATAAGATTAGTCATTCATCCACCTATCTCATTACTTATCAATCAACCTATATAGCCACTGATTCAGTAAATTGATGGATGCATGCATCAATCTATCTATCTATCACCCATCCTTCATCCATTCATCCAACCACAATTCTGTCAATATATTTTTATCCGTCCATTTTTTCCTATCCACCCATTTACTCATCCATCTGTCAATCTCTTGGTTCATCTATATGTTTATTTTACCTCTACTGATTTATCTATGTACCTCTCCATCTATCAAACTATAAAAAAGAAGGAACTCTTACCTTTTGTGACTGCATGGATGGATCTATGGATTATTATGCTAAATGAAGTTAGCCAAACTGAGAAAGACAAATACCATATGATCTCACTAATATGTGGAATCTAATTAACAAAATAAACTGACAAATAAAATAAAACCAGAGGAATGGACACATGGAACAGACTGACAGAGTTCAGCAGGGAGATAGGAGGGGGATAGTGGATGAAAGAAGGCAAGGAGATTAACCAAAGAAAATATATGCATAACTCATGGACACAGACAACCATGGGGTGTGAGGACTGGGTGGAGGCGAGTAAAGAGGTAGTAGTGAATGGGGATATCTGTAATAGTGTCAACAATAAATTAAAAAACAAATAAACACATTTTAAAGCACCCAATATGTACAAGATGCTGAATGGATCTATAAATGAATTCAGAGATAGGTACCACTAGAGTATATAGCAAAATGTAGCAAGTACTTTTATATGAACAAATTATTCAGGGGAATCTGAGAATGGAGCAATCAGTGTTTCATGGAAAGAAGGATAAAGAGTAATGGCATTTGATTTGGCACCTAAATAATATGCAAATTTAACAGTTCGACATTGGGTGGGTAGAGTTGGGGTTCCTGGAGAACATAGTTTTGTGAGTCGTTTTGATTCTTAGAGAGATCCTACCTTCTTCCCAGCTGTAGGCACCACAAATTCCCCTTTGGGACTATCAGTGTCTTGATTCTCAAAAAACCTGATTCCCCCATCTGATGAGTGGCAACCTACCATGGAGTATTGAGGAGCTTGAATTCTAACCCAGACAGAGCTTTGTTGAGGATAATAATTACTGTCTCATAAGGTTATCAGGTGCTATTTAAAATATTTATATATAGGAGCTACTCACTAAATGGCATTATTATTATTACTTGATTTCCATGTAAGATCGTATAGACTTTGAATAAGCCCAAATTAACTCTGATCCCATCTGTTGTGTATCCCTATCCCTGACCACCTATTACCCCCATTTACTAGTTTATTAACTGATTCAACAAACATTTAAAGAATAGCTCCTAGATGTCTCATTTTTTGTGTGGTCTGCATTTTACAGATTCCCCTACCCCTCATCAAACAAGCAGAGGGCTGGCCAGGGATAAGAGGTACATTTTCACACCCTTGATCCCTCCCTTAATCCCAGGCTCTGTCAGAGAAGGATGGCTATGCCTGTTCTAAACATAGAGCAGCTAAGTCTCAGGGACACATTTAAAGTCGAATAACTAGTAGGAGATGGATCTGGGATGCAAATCATGTTTATTTGACAACAACGGTAATAATACCCTCCCTTGGGTGCTAGACATGGTGTTAAAGTTTTTCCAACTCCCATCTGATGTTAGTGCCCCCCAACACCTGCTATGTAGAAGCAGTGCCTCCACGTTAGGGATGGAGAAGCTGAGTGGCAGAGAGTTTATAGAGCTCGCAGAGCTAGTAATATAAGTGGCAGAACAAGCATATTCGCATCTCAAGTCCAAGTAATTACCAAGGTGCTTATATCTCCTTCAAAACCCTGTAGGGGAGGTGAGAACATGTGGTGGCATTGTAATGCAAGGTTGAAAATGGCTCACTAGGCAATGAAGGCGGGTATAGGGAGAGGTCACTTCTGGCTATGCAGAATCAGGGAAGACTTCCCACAGGAGGAAGCATTTAAGTCGGGCCTTAGAGATAAAGTGGACTAGGATATACCAGGGGAGGTGGCATTAGGTCCCCAGACCTTGGGACCAACCATAAAGGGTCAAACCAGCAAGGACGCACCATACAGGACACGGTGAGTGGGGAATCCAGGATGAGATTAGCCAGAGAATATGAGGTTAGCAGCAGCCCAGCCTCTGCTCAGGCATTTCACAGATAGCTCTGCACAGGAGACAAAATCCCAAGTATAGAGGTGGGATATCAACTAGTAATAATACATCTATTACAAAAGGTGAAACAAAGCTGCTTCCCTCCTAACCTGGTACTTTTCCTTCCTGTGAAGCATGGAGCCCAGAGAATCTTGGATTATGTGGGGTAAATGAACAGCCAGCGATGGCTTTAACAAAATGGGAAATAAAGTGGTGGCATTTGCAATATAATTGGCACAGGTACTGGATTCGGACTGCCAGGACTTGGAGTCAGTTTTGCTGCCTATGGGCTGTGTGACTTCAGGCAAATGCCCTCAGCATTCTGAGCCTCGGTGTCCTCATCTTTCAAACGGGGACAATAGTACCCACCTCACAGGAATGTTGTGATGATCATAGACATGTGCCTGGCACATGGTAGCTATTCAATAAATACTAGCTTTGCTCCTTTGACATTGGGGGAAACAAAAGGCAAAGAAAAGGGACGGGGTGCTAGAATGGGAGGGAGGAACAATAGACTCTGATGTGGCCCGGATGTGGTTCTTATGTGGCCCCAACATGAATGGCAAAGGCTGCAGGCTCCTTCCCAGGGATGGCGGCGACCTCTGTGCTGCCTGCAGCGTTTCCCCAATCCTGCCCACACCATTCCCTGGAGTTCTGATTATGTTTGGAGTTGGAATATCATGTATTTGGAGCCTTTATTGCAGCTATTAAGGGCTCATAAAGCCTTTCTTATGAGTATATAATAAACAGCTACTTTTGGAGCTGCTCAATCAGAGTGTCACATGGGGAACTCGGTGCTAAGCACTGGAAAGGTGACATTGAAGGCAGCAGACATGAGAAATGCTTTGGCCATAACTCTCTCCAACGGGGGCAAGGGGCACAGACAGATTCCTGGTTGGGGCGGCTGTCCGGAGGCCCCTGGGGGTGTAGGAGGTATGGCTCAGCCCCTCGGCTCCAGCAATGAGTGCTTTATTTCTCCAGCTCACCTCTTCTCCCATAAAATGGTCATTGCTGTTCTTACATTGTGTGGCCTGATCTATAAATTCAGCCAAAACTTAGGGATTCTTCCACCACCCTGCATGCTGCCCATCTGTCAAGGTGGCATGAAAACATGCTGGCTTCTTCCCTTATCCCAATTCAGTACAGGCACCCCAACAAGACACTTGTTCTGGGCTGGGTCCACTTTCAGCTTCCACTACTATTCTCCTTCCCTCTCTTCATTCACCCACATAACTTTATTTCTGCTGGATACTCAGTAAATGTGAGAAAGAACGGATGAAGAGTGGGACGATCAAAGTAAGAAAGAAAGGAAAAAAGGAGGGATGGAAGGGGGAAGGGAGAGATGGAGGAAGGAGGGGGAAAGGAACAAAAAGAGAGAAGGAGGGAAGAAAATGGATGGTCCTTCTCTTTAGATATGATAAACACACTCTCTCATGTCCACGTGGCTGAAAGTGTGGGATGCTGAGATAGTGGAGCCATATGATTCATGGAAGCAGGAGTCCCAAGTAAACCCTGGGTGAAGAGCTACCCACTTGATCCATCTGATATTTACGGATTGTGATGGAGTGAGAAATAAACTTCCATCATGTTGAACCACAGATTTATTTTGGGGTTTGTTGTTTCAGCAACTGGTGTTAAATATCCTGACTAATTAAAGCACTTACAATATGCTAGTTTGTGCCTATTATATTTCAGAGAATCACAAGGTTGAAAGGGTCATTTCTATAGTCAGTAATGAGCTATAAATAGTCTCCTTCCCCGTCCTCTTCCTCCTCCTTTCCTCTTCTTTAAGGATGTAGACTTTGTTGAATCATCTAACTCAATAGTCTTGAAGCTGGGGTTGCCAAGAATACTTTCCCTCTGCAGCCCTGGTATAGTATACCTAGTGGTCATTTGATTATAATGATATGTTTGCCTCCCCGTTAGTTCTCATGCTTCTCAAGTGCAGGGTGGGTAGCTTGAAAATCAGAGCCTCATAGCAATTTCTCATAGGTTGCTGGGTATAGTCTGGGTACCTGAGAGCACCTGTCATAGCATTGAAGTACCAACCTTCTCACTCAGCCAGTCCGTGCTCTGGTCTTACATCTGTATGGGTTTTATAATTCATACATTCCTCACTCACATCTCCCAACACCCTAGTGAGAGAGGCCTGGCAAAGTATTGTCTTCATGTTACAGAGGGGGAAATTGAGGCAAAATGAGAGGAGAAACTTTTCCCGGACCACTCACAGTGCCAGAGCAGGTGTCACCATTCGGGTTCTCTCCCTGTAGTCACCTCCCCTCTTACGTATACAAGCTGACCCCAGTCAACCATCCATTGTAGGTTCTTCATTGGGTGAGAGATGAAATTGGGTAATCTCAACAGTCCCAACTGCTGTTAGGACACATTAATGAGGCATAGCAGATACCCTGAGGGCAAAGAACATATGATAGAAGTCCTGGCTGTTCAACCTCCTTCCTAAACAATTCTTACCATTTGTCCATGTCATTTTGAGCCAAAGGACAAACTTGTCAGCCATCTGTGGTCCTTTGGAGACCTCTGCTCACATCTTGGAATGACAACCCGACTCAACCATCATCAAAAGCATTCTGCTCTGGGAAACCAGTACCAAGAGACTGGAGTCGGACCATGGCAGAGACCATTCTCACCAAATGCCATGTACCTCCCTTTGTTGCCCACCCTCCATCTCTACTGTCCTGGAGCCATGCAATGGGTTCTGGCTACTGACTGAGCACACCTGACTCTTTAGTTGAGTTGCTATGCAACTCCCAGTACTGCCTGTGGAGCAGTTGATTTCTCGACCCTAATGATACCAGTGGCATGGGAGCAGAAGAGATTAATGTGTGGTCATCAAGCAGGAAGCCTTCATGTCATCCAGCCACTGCTCTCTGCCCTCTGTAGGGACAACGGCATGCCCCCCTCTGAGGGCTGCCCCTTTAGCCTGAATCCTAAAATGAAAGAAATCTGTGGAGCAGAGCCCCAGTCCACCTGCAACCTGGACCGAAGCCTGTGGTGATGGCGAGAAAGATGCCTCTGTTCTTAGGTGTCTGGACCCTAGGTTATAAGCCAGGCAAGTACCCATGATGCACAGGCCAAACTGTAGCGCTCAATGTGATGTCTCCCCAGGAGGCCTTCCTGATTCCACCTTCACATGATCTTCCACCTCATACATCAATGACTGGTGTGTAGAGTTTTATGGAGGAAACCCCAGATGGGGCTATTCCACGTGCTGGATGATGGTCGGGGGTCGAGTAAACCAGGGCCTGGGAGACACCCTGGGCCAGAAGAACAAAGTTCCTACCTCCACCACCTATAGCAGGAATTGGATCATGGATTGGAAGACATGAAGGCAACATTCATTTAAGTCTCAGCAACTAGGGAGAGGCCTTGCTAATACCTGGCCACCTGAGGAATTTGCTCTTCATTAAACAACTAAATGCTTTGTGTTTATTTCATTCATTTTTCTGAAATATTAGATTAATTTCAGGGTAATTCCTATGACCATGTAACTCTCATCCTCTTGAGTTTCATTGGCTTCCTCAAGGGGGTGAGGCAGGCAGATTCTAGTCAGTGAAGTTGTGCATTATCACCTGGTGTGTGTGTATGTGTGTGTGGATTTCAGAGAGGAAAGGAGAAGGAGAGAAACATAGAAACATCAATGATGAGAGAGAATCATTGATTGGCTACCTCTTACATGATCAGGGATAGAGCCTGAAACCTAGGCATGTGCCCTGACCGGGCATCAAACCATGACCTACTGGTTCATAGGTCACCGCTCAACCACTGAGCCACCATGGCCAGGCTGGGAAAATCTTTAGACCAGCACTACCCAATCAATAATGTGAGTTATATTATTACTTTCATATTTTCCAGTAGTCGCAGGAGTAAAATGCAAACGGGTGAAATTAATTTTAGTAATATGTTATTTAACCCAGTCTATCCAAAATATTGTCATTTCAATGTGGAATCAATGGAAAATATTATTAGCGAAGTATTTCACATTATTTTATCACATTGAGCCTGTGAAGTCCGGTGTGTGTTTTCACACTTGCAGCGCGCACATCTCCATTCAGCTGCATTGCAAATGCCCAGCAGCTCTGCGTGGTCACTGCTTCTGACCTGGACATCACCACTCTGAGGTCTGCCTCTGAGAACCAGCCAGGACAAGGCAGCCTGAACCACTCCAGTGGGCAATTAGTGTCTAACCTCTGACCTCTTGCTGCCTCGCCCAGCAATTGCTGATTGGAGGAGAAGTTCAGGAGGTACCTGATGCATGCTGCACCTGTCACCTGCTGAAAATTCAGGTCTCCTGAGGGCAGCTCCATAGCACCACTTCCCCATCTGCCCACTCTCCTCTACACATGATCGCTCACAGTCCCGCTCCAGCAAGTTCTCTTGGAGGCTGACCTTCCCTTCCCTTCCCCTTCGCTTTCATCCCCGCTTTGAGCAGAAGCCAGAGGAAGGAGGATCCCAGTTATTTCCACTGGGCTTGGCGCAGCTTCCCAAAGAGCATCAGATCAAACCATTTTCACAGGCAATCTCACCCGGGCAGTTAAAATGGACTGAGAACTCAATTACAGCCCATTACTGTCAGGTTTGCTGCTCCCCTAGCTCCACATCCCTTGGCTCCTGGAAAAGGGGTGGGAATGGCCAAAGGGCACCCACGTTTGTAGTCTATTAAGATGCTGGGCCCCCTGAAAAGGCCTTCATTTTGCCCATCAATCCTGGTGGGAAAGACCGGGAGCAATTCTGCTGCTACTTAAACAGCTGAAAAGCAAATTATGCTGTTGACAAGCTCAAAGCAAAGATCCTTCTGACACTTGATTAGCAGGATGAACCCAACATTGTATCTGCAGTGTGTGTATGTATATACATGTGCATGCATGCACATCTGTACACATGTGTATCTGTGTTCTCTTCCTTACACCCAGGTATACAAATACCAAACTGAATGGTAGCAAGAGTCATAGCAAATCAAGAATTCAATTTCACATGTGTACTGTGGACATATCAAATTAGTGCCCCTTCTGTAAGATGGAGATAGTAATACCATCTTCAAATAGTTTGCTATAAAGATCAAATTTAGCAAGCCTTATCTAAGTTGCTCTCTAGTTATTTATTTATTTGCTTATAAATGGAAGGAGTGAGGTGTATAGCAGAAGGGCCTGGTTAAAATAATGGTAGAAGAAGCAATGAAATGCTAATTGGTAGTTCAAAATAGTAACAGGATATAAGGTAGAGCATAAAGAATATAGTCAACAATATTGTAATAACTATCTATGGTGCCAAATGATAGTTGAATTATTGGGGGGAACACTTGGTAAAGTGTATGTCTGTCTGCTGTGCTATACCTGAAATCAATACAAAAATTGTGTTGAATGTAAACTGCAATTGAAAATAATAATAATAATAATAATAATAAAAAGAATAATAGGTACTTAAACAAATACATGTACATACCGTACATGTTCAAAGCAACTAATTCACAAGATGGAAACAACCCAAATATCCATTAATGGCGAATGGATAAACAAATGGTCAGTAATATATAAGCATATATGTTACTATAAATATATATTACTATATATGTTACTATAAATATATATTACTATAAAAGTAATATATAAGCATATATGTTACTATAAATATATATTACTATTTGTTTATCCATTCAGCCATGAAAAGGAATGCAATCTTATTTATGCATATATCTAAGAAAGAGTGAATATACTAATTGACTGTCATACCCTCACAAGATGGAAGTGCCCACAGCCACAAGATGGTGGCACCCAGTCCTCAGCCCTGCCTCCTCCAGATGGAGTCCCCCAGTCCCCACAGGCTCTCCTCATTCAGCCTCAGTCCTCCAGTTGCTCAGCCTTGCGTCATCCAGCTAGCATCCTCCAGTCCCCTAGCCCCACAGGGGAAGGCAGTTGGGGGCAATCAGGCTGGCAGGAAAGAATAGTTGGGGATGATCATGCTGGCAGGGGAGCAGTTAGGCATTAATTAGGCTAGCAGGGGAGTGATTAGGGGGCTATCAGGCTGGCAGGCAGAGTGATTAGGGGCAATCAGGCAGGCAGGCAGGCGAGTGGTTAGGAGCCAGCAAGTCCCAGATTGTGAGAAGGATGTCCGACTGTCAGTTGGACATCCCCCAAGGGGTTCCAGATTGGAGAGGGTACAGGCTGGACTGAGGGACACCCCTCCCTGTGTGCTAATTTTGTGCACTAGGCCTCTAGTATATATATAATGGTTATGAATGAACCTCAGAGACATTATGCTAAATGAAAGGAGCCAGAAACAAAAGGTTACATATGACATGATTTTTTTATATGAACTACCCAGACTCAAAAGATCCATAAGGACAGAGAGCAGATGGGTAGTTGCCAGGGGCTTTGGGAAGGGGAAATGGGGAGTAACTGATTAATGGATAGCGACTTCCTTTTTGAGTGATGAAAATGTTTTGAAACTGGATAGAGGTGGTGGTTGCTCAACATTGTGAATATACTAAATGTTACTGAATTGTTCACATTAAAATTGTTAATTTTCTGTCATATGAATTTCACGTCAATAAAGAAGGAAAAAGAACAAGAAAACCTCAACCACTCTGGCCCCAAAGCTTGCCATCATTTCGTTTGGCCATGATCATGATCCTTCTCTCATTTGGTTCTGATGATGGAACCAGCTTGAAAATTAGGCTGTCCTGCCAAAAAGAATGGGAGTTACCTCCAAATGACCCCAACAGTGACCATAAAACAATCAAAGCAACAGCATTCTTTAAAAAAGTATTTTAAGATACTTAACAAGTTCCCAAACCCTTCCTGCCACTTGGGTTCAGAGTTTAAGTTAGGATGAGAAGGGTATGAGTGATTTAGGAAGAAGAGGCAGAGTGGAGGAGACACAGGTGAGAAGAAATGGGTCAGAAGACACCAGGGAGCGAAGCGGAAACAAATGTGTACACAGCCGCACTCCCTGATGGAAAGTAAACTTCTCTCAGGTCAAGGAGCATGTCTTATTCATCACCAACAAAACCTATATAGAATCTCATTTATAGCCGGCTCTCAGTAAATATGCGTTTAATAAATAAACCATAAAGGAAAACACATTTGTGTTTTGCCCTGCTGGCCTAACTCATGAATCATCACACTTAGGAAAAGGCAATGCTTTTTAATTCATAACTAATTGAATTCTTTTGTTCACTTAATTTATTCGTCCATCCATCCATTTCTCTTCAAAAGTTCTGCAAGCTTGTATTGACTGCTTTCTCTAAGCCAGCGAATATTCCTGAAGTGATGGCTCCAGATAAGAGTCAGACACTGTTCCTGCCCTCCAGAGGGGTTAAGAGCAAATAAGACAGAGGTGGAGAGATAGGCTGGGCAGCAAAGGCCTTGAAGAGAAGTAGGAGGAGGGAACAGGCAGGTGAAGAGGATTACTGCACCCGCGAACCACAGAAAGGACTTTGTCATGTAGGTAATATTGGTTAAAGCTAGAGAAATCCATTCTTCATTAAGCCCAAGGGACAAGGATAGAATTAGAAAGGGGAGATTTAAAACAAGATCAAAATTCAAGAAAGAAGTAGGGAGCAAATACTAAGAGAGAAAGAGCTGAAATAAAGGCAAATTTTGAATTGTGGCATCCCTCCCTCAGCATTTTTGGGTGTCATTTCTCCGATGAGTCTGCCTGTGATGTGGGTACACTTCATGAACTGTCATTGCGATGACAGTCCCGGAATGCCTGTTGCCCTAAACTGCCCATGAAAGACAATTGTCCCATCCCCTAAACGCAACTGCACCCTCATCCTTAGATCCTGGGGGTGAATATGTTATATTATGGACCAAAAGGGAACTTGTTAGTGTAATTAAGTTTATGAACCTTAAAATGGGGAGGTTATCTCAGATTGTTGGGTGGACCCAATCTAATCACATGAGCCCTTAAAAGCCTAGAAAAGGCTGGGATAAGAAACATGTGACAGAAGAAGTCAGGGAAAATTGGGGCAGGAGGGGGACTCCGCCTGCTGACACTGGAGGAGGGACCAGGGAAAGCATGAGGAGGAACCGGGCAGCCCCGGGATCAAAGACGACAGCCAGCTCGGGAATCGAACCTCAATCTTACATCCATCAGGAACCAAACTGGACCAGCAATCTGAATGAGCTTGAAAGTAGTTGGATCCCCAGAGCCTGCAGAATGGAACCCCAGAAAGGAAGCTTTTCTGATACTTTGATTCCAGTTTGTGAAATCTGAGCACAAGACCCAGGAAAGCCACACTGCTGACCTACAGAACTCTGGGATGAGAAGCAGGCATTCTTTTAAGATGCTAAATCTGTGGTCATTTGTTCGGGCAGCAATATAAATCTTACCACTGCCTTGAACAAGAACTTGTCTCATATTTGATGAAACAGATTTCCTCCAGAATATGGAGTCTCTTCTATTATCGTTGAGGTGAAAAACATAGACTTGGGAATTAAAGAACTGGGTTCAAATCCTGCCTCTGACATGTGATATTAGGTCAACTTTTTAATGATTTCGAGAGTTTTCCTAAATAAAACTTCCTAAAGGGCTGCTTTAAGTTAATATCTGTAACCTGAAACTGTGCCTAAAACAAAGCAAACGTTGAAAATATTTGATTTTACACTAACGATGTATCTGGAACACAGTGGAAGCATTTGATGGACAACAGATTTTCTTCTTATAGTGGATGCGGTGGTTCCATCTACATCGCACTTTTGGACCAATGCTCTCATGTTCTGGATGCTAGGAGTGTTGACTGAGGGAGCTACCTAATCCAGATGCCACCTCCCGGGGCCAGCCTGTACCCAGTGACTAGTCATTGCTAGGAGGAGGGCTTGGTGCCCGTGCTGAGGCTTAAGACAACTCTAAGGGCCATCTCAACTGTGTCCCCTGAGGACTGGCCAAGTCCCTGCTACAGCTCCAGGGCAGTTCATCCCCCTCTGTCCTCCTCCTGCCTCCCTCACTCTCTCAGAGGTGTGGGTCCTGAGATCACTACGCAATAACCCTCCCATATACAATCTCTGTCTCAGGGTATGATTCTCTAGGTGAAACTGATGAATTACATGTCTAGAAGAGCAAGATGGGCTAGATTGTGAGAATATCTGAATGTCATATTAAGGAATTTTTATTTTAGTTTTTGAAGGAAATGGGAAACATTGGATAATTCCAGTAGAAGTATATAGTACATCAATGGGGTTAGATGATTCGGCAATTCAACATAAATCCACCAATTCTAACAGCTGGATGAACTGAATTGGTAGAAATACCCTAATGAGTCACAGTACAATTATTTAATTCTTTATTTAGCATTATTATATGCTATGTGCTTGGCCCCATTTTAGTCACTATAAATATGTAAAATTTTTAATCATTTTTTCTATTAAGTACATTTGCAGCTTGCCAAATATAGGCCATAGGATAAGAATAATGATACTTTAAAAATAAATGTTAATGAGAAATAAGACCAGAATACATGACTCCGTATTAAAGAACTGGAAGTCTTAAGATCCTTCCACAGTGTCAGTACAATTCATAACATGGTCACGTGTGTGGACTCATTTCCAGTAGTGAGGACGAGGCAGGACAGATCGCCCGGTGAATGTGGAGGGAGGGGTGGTCCAGTGACCCCTGAAAAATCACTCTGTAAGTTTCCAGAGCTGGAGCAAGTCCTTCTGTTAACCTTTGTGGGGTCAGGTAACCAATGTAAAGGAATGTTCCTACAAAGTGACTTGCTTTACCTTTAACGGGAGAGAAAATAAGTGATGTGAGTGTATGTGTGGAAATGATTAAAATAAGACCCTGCAATCAGACTGCCTAAGCTCAAACCCAAGCTTTGCCCCACATACCAGTTCTGCAACCTTTGCAAGTTCAGTCAGCTCTCTGTTCCTCCTTTTTTTTATTTTTTTATTGTTGACACTGTTACAGATGTTCCCCATCCCCTGCCCCCTTCGCCCACCTCCACCAGCACCCCCCCTCCCCTGGCCTTCACCACACTGGTATCTGTGTGCATGAGCTATCCATGTATGCTCTTCAGCTGATCTCTTCAACTTCTTTTATGTACCTCCTCTTCTTTGTAAAGTACAGATGGCAGTAGATTCGACCTCATAGGCTTGTCATGAGGGTTTGCTATAAAGCTCTTAGCATGGTGCCAGGCACCTGGGAAACATTGCTGAGTATCAGTGTTCTTGTTACTAAGGTCCATGATTATTGGCTAATGAGCCGGGGACTCACAAGGAAGAGGCTTAAGGCAACGCTGGGAGGGAAAGGTAAATGTCAGAGAAACACTGGGAGGGAAAGGTCAAAGGCCAGGGCCTGAAAATCATCCTTCCCTTCCTTCCTCCTTTCCTTCTTCCTTCTTTCCACCATTGTTTGTTGAGTGCCTACTCTGTGCCAGAAACTCTTCTAGATGCTGTTCAAATTAGAGTGAACAAAACTGTTACAGGTCTGCCTTCAGGGTCCTTACATTCTAGTTAGTGAAGAAGATAGAAAAACACACCAATTGAATGTCAGGTAGTGTTGGCTGCTATGAAGAAATTGAATGAATTGGATGTGGGATTTGTTTCCTGGAAATGACCTTAATAGTGGTAACTATAAAGAAAGTGCTAGGCCCAAAGGGGGACCATTATGCTGTGAGAGGCAACATAAGGGTGTCCAGGAGCTGTCCTGGATTGGAAAGCCACCCTTTGCTCTATTGCCCCTGAAACATCTGGGAACCTCAGGAGTGCACCATCACCCTGGGTATCTAGACCTTATATGAATGAGTGTCATCAGTGCTAAAAGAGATCACATACCAGAGGACCAACCACCATGTGAGGAGGCCTCCCATCAGCACTAGGGCTGATGAGCCGAATGAGAAAATGAATGAATGAATGAATGAATAATGAACACGCACGAGGCTTCCAGCACTATCAAACCCGTCTTCCCCGTCCTAGTGACTCTCCCGGGCTCCGCCACTATGTTCAGCTCCAGACCCATCCCTTCGAGCTGTTAGTTATTCTTTACAGGTGCCCCGATTCATTAGTGGTTTCCATTAAAGCCATGGTTGGAAAGACACTTTCATTTGAAACCCTCCGGCGTGGAGTTCTGTTGACTGGCTTCTCCCGCTCTGAAATAATTACTTTTTTTTTGAGGTGCTGAACTTTCTCATGTTCGTCTCTCCTCCCTGACAGCCTGTTTTTGATCCTTTCTGGAAGGCCTTGCCCAGGCCCATTTAGGGATGCCAGAGGATCTGAAAGCAAAATGAATCACTGACTCCTGAGGCTGAAACAGGCCTGGGGAGGTGTTTTTGTCCAAACCCTTCACTTCCCCATGAGATCACAGCTATATAAATAAGCTGTGTGAATGGCAGTAGTAGCCTTAATAAAAGTAATAATAAAGGCATTGGTCAGATGCCTTACCCTTCACATATTCTCATTGGTGAGATTTCATTGCTCACAGTTCCTTACACAGAGTGGGGAGACTCGGAAAGTGAAATGACCATTGGCCCTAGTGTCCACGCCCCAGTTAGAATCCTGGCTTTGCCCCTTCTGCTCTGTCAGGACCCTGGCAAGTCACTTCACCTGCAGCAGCCTCTGTTTCCCCAACTGGAAAATGGGGACAAGCAAGGTTCCTCACTCAGTAAAGCTGCCAAGAGACCAAGGATGTAAAAGAGCTTTGAAAACTATCAAGTTCTACAAAAACATAAATTGTAGTGATTTTTTTCACTCCAGCTTTGCTTAGTTGACTTTTAAAAAAATCATTATCAGCAAAACAGGGACAGTTTCTTAAAGAAATTTTATTATCTAATCTCATTATTAGCACAACTCAGATCTCCCTGACTACCATTCCAGATAATCTCAATTTCTCCCATCAGTAAAAGTACATCCATGCCTCTGGAAGATTAATTTTATGGTTTAACTATTACAAGAGTTCACACTAGTCCTGCCCCCTCTTAAAATACCCCAATAAGCCTCAAACTCCAAGACTGAGACTTTTAGATGTGGGTGACTTAGACCTTCGTAGTGTAATGACCAATTTCATGCAAGAACTCCTCAAGCTTCGATATGGCCTCCTGGCCTTTGCGGCAATGTGCTCAGCCCAAATTCAGCAAACAATTCCTCAGCTCCCACTCCACAATCAGCCCTGCAGTAGACAGATGCCCCAAAGTAGGTGGAGATGAGAGAAACAGTGCTCCTTCTCTAAGAGAACTTGAGCTGTGATCAGCAGCCTGTTCCATGTTTGAGCAGCTCCATTAGAAACTCCTTCCTCAAACAGATTCAGAAACTCAGTTGACTGCAGCTTCTGTTTATGGGCCTTTCCATCGTCTAATGCCTCCATCAAGTGCCAGACTGAGGAGGTCCAGGCAAGAGGGAAAGTTTCTCCCCGTCCCTGCCAATCCTCTAGGATGGGGGAGTTAGAGTCTGATGGGTCACAGACCAGGCTACACACCATACCATCAGAACAGGCGCATACATGCACGGGTCTTCCCTCTGTGTTTCCTCCATGCAGCTAAGCCAGGCTAGTGCATCATGCCCAGCTATGGCGACCCCTTTCCTTCTGGCCTTGCATACATAGCTGACAAGCATGGCATCATTTAGTTTTCATGGCCAGTGCAGCGAGCCAGAGCACTTGTGGTTTTAAGATCCACTGGGGCTTGAGAGAAGGTGGGGATTCTAATAGGTGTGGAGGGTGAGGCTTTTGCTGAAATCTAGTGATAGCAGAGGTTTTTGGTTGGGGTTGAATAAGAAAATATTTTTGACCCAATCAATCTTAAAGCATTCCTTTGTCTCTCACTTGCCATTGTTCCTCTTAAGTGATCTCCTCAAGAACTTCAGAGGGGCGGGGTCATGGGAGAGGATGAGGTTAGGATTTGGGTCTTCCCAGCTTTGTTGCCAAGGAACAATGTTCTGTGGGAACCTTGTGCCAGTTGTAAAGGAAGGAATTTATAATATTACAATGATTTACCTGTTGTCTTCAACCTCTCCTGGAAACATTCAGGCAAGCTCTAGGTACACACTTCCAGTGACAGAGACCTCTACCTTACAAAGTTGCTCTTCCCATCTTTACTCACTTCTGGTGAATAAAAAATCCCTTTGTGTGGCAAGCAAAGTCCAACCCCCAGAAACTTCCATCTCATGGCCCTCTCTCTACTCCTCGGGATTAGAAGGGAATGAATGGATCAAGCCTATTCCTATTTAGTGTAGCAGCTCTTCAACGTGACTATGGTTCCCTCTAGTTTTGTTTAGGTCGGATAACCTGTGGGAAGGAAATGTTCCCAATTGTTGGCTGTTTCTCTGGAATTGACTTTTCTGCTTAGTGCTCAGCTCAGAGGAGCTGCTGTTGATTTGCTGACTGGGATCCTCTCTGTGTACACAGCCAAATAGACAATGGCTGTGGCTGGAAGTCATGGCCTGGTACATTTCCATGTCATTTGTCATGAAATAGCCCTTTCTCAGGGTCCTAAAGGAGACCTCTGCCTGTGATACCCAGGGAGCCTAACATTTGCTGAGTGTGGCGTTTTTAAGCACATGTTACCCTTGTTTAGTTGCCAGATGAGTAATGGTACTTGGTGTAACTGGGGCATTGTTATATACACCCAAAGGCAGAAGCCTTGATACTCATCTACAGGTGAGAGAATGGTGAACACACAGGAGCAGGATCTATGGAACCAGATAGACCTGGTTCAAATCCTGCCTCTACCACTTACTATCTTTTGGGGCCTTGGGTCAACTACTCTATCTCTGAGACTTCATTTTCCTCCTCTAAAGGGTTGTTGTTAGAATAAAACAAGTAAAGAGTCTAATGTAGTGTGGGATACATACAAGTGCAAAGAAATGTATTATCTTCAATTTTTCCATTTACAGAAAAAAAAAAAAAAAAATATATATATATATATATATATATATATATATATATATATATATATATATATATATATATATTTGGTCTAATGATACCTGGGGTCCATTTGATCTGATGCTCAGCCTTCAGACAGGGCCATTGCATATATAAATACACTCTATTCAGAAGGAATTGTGCAACTTTATCCTTAAAAAGTTCTCTGTTGGACCCAACTTTCATTATTCATGCTTCTGTCTCTCCATCTACAAAATGCTTAGGTTGAACCGGGTGATCTCCAAAGTCTCACACTTTCTTCCGACTCTCATCTATTATTCTCATCGCTGTCTGCAGCTATTTTTATCCTTTCTTGAGGGTTAGGGGAGGGGAAAACTAGCAGTCTTTGAAATCCTCCTCACTTCCAGCGGCTCTGTTGTATCCTCTTTTTTCGTAGCCTTTTATGCTTACTGCCACTCTAAGAGAGAGCTAGTGCTCCTTTCTCATAAATGGAAAAGGTCATGGAGATTAAGGAATTGGCCAAATCACTCATAGTAAGTGGCAGAGCTTCTTAATGTAGATGAAAACATAGACTTGGGGAAGGGGGTATTTCTACAACTCAGAGATACAAGCATCCCTTACTCAGGGCCCTCAGCCCCAAGAGAGAGCATCATGGAGCAAGAAAGTGTACATTGTCCCAAGAGTTAGCTTTTATTCTACCTCTGACTTGCATTCTTTCCTGGAGTAATTTTTTTAAATTACCTGTTATGCCTACTTTACCTTTACTGTCACCCTGAAATGTGCCTGAGCAGAATAGAGAGAAATTAAAGACAGGGTCCAAGGACCTGCAGGTAGGTCTGGGCTGCAAGGTTCAATTACTCTGAACCTAAGTGTCTTCACCTGTTAAATAAAAAAGTTGGACCAGGTTCTTAAGCTGCAGCTTCTGCATTACCGGGGAACTTTTTAGGAATTCAAATCTCAGTCCTTGCCCCAGACCTACTGAATCATGTGCCATGACGAGGGAGCCCAATAGTCCACGTGTAATAAGCCATCGAGGAGGCTCTTACCACAGTGAGGCTGGAGAACCACTGGACCAGGCATATGCTAAGGACTCTGCACCTGGCAGAAACTCTGGCAGGTGTGACTGTGGCTGACACTGAGGCTGACATACTTCATTTCATTCATTCATACCTTCATCTCTCTTAAACTCTTTCACTCTCAGTTTCTCATCAGCAAAAGGCAGGGGTAATAATGGTATTAACCTCCTCTGTTTTCTGATAATTGAATGATGCAATCTTTGGGAAGTATCTGGCACACAGTAGGCCCTCAGTAAGTGGTTACTTATCCTCTCTGGGTCTCCATTCTTATGGTAAAATGTAAAAAAAAAAAAAAAATTAATTCATTAAAGTGCTCTACCAGTGAGGCTCAGTGGTTGAGCATGAACCCATGAACCAGGAGGGCACATGCCTAGGTTGTGGGCTTGATCCCCCAGTAGAGGATGTGCAAGAGGCAGATGACCAATGATTTTCTCAATCACTGATGTTTCTATTTCTTTCCCCCTCTCCCTTCCTTTCTCTGAAATCAATAAAAATGTATAAATTTTTTAAAGAAAAAGGAAGACTCATGGATATAGACATCAGATGGTGATTGCCAGAGGAAAGGGGGGAGATGGGGAGGTAGGAGAGTGTAAAGTGGGGATAAATAGCAAAGGAAGGAGACTTGACTTGGGGTGGTGAACACAATACAGTATACAGACAATTGTTATACAGTTGTACACCTGAAACCTATGTAATTTGATTAACACCAATGTCACCCCCATAAATTCACTAAAAAGTGAAAAAAGAAAGAGAGAAAGCTCTCCCTTCATCTGGATGACATGGGTTCTCTGAGTGAACTCATGAGGTCAGACTTGAGGAAGCCTAGGAATCACATGCGCCAGGCCCACCGGACAGATTCAAGGTTTGCCATGTCTGAGTTTGCTCTGGAGGAAGCTCTGTGTCTCTGTCTGGACCTTCTTCAGGATGCGTGACCAGGAAGGGCATTACAGTGGTGCCTCGCATAAAGAACGCCTCGCACAGCGAACGCTGCACACAACGAAATACTCTTGTCCGTTATTTCTGGCAGATGTTGGAGAAAAGAGAAAAACAAACGACTTTGGACAGGTTTTTCATGAAACCATCGGCCAAAAAGCAGAAAATGGATGAAGATGTGCAAGATTTGGTAGACTCTACTTAGTCTGTCTTAAAATTAAAAAAATGTGTGTTTTTTTTTAAAAAAAATATGTTTTTAGATGTATCTAAATAAAAATAACAAAAAATTTATCTTTTTTTATGTCATCTTAGCATATTTTATGCTACAGAACGAATTATTTTTTTTAACATGTATTGTTATGGGAAAACGCGTTTCACATAATGAACTTTTCGCATAACAAACTTGCTCCTGGAACGAATTAAGTTCGTTGTGTGAGGCACCACTGTACTTCAATAGCAAAAAACAACTCACCTCTAAGCTAACTGAGAGCAGAAAGTATTCCACTAAAGTCATGGTCCAGGATCCCAGGGCAGGAAGGTGGCCACGTCCTGGGGGCCCCTGTTGGTAGCAGAGACCATCTAACTACTCTGGCTTTGTGGGCCTGAATCTCTGCTCCCCAGTCCCCATGGTGGTTAATGGTCATAGTTTGTGGCCACCTGTACCCTCTGCCTCTCTCTGGCCTCTTACTTCAGCAGTCTCCTCCTCTCCTGTTCACAAATCTCTGGGGAAGAGAATCTGGTTGGGTGACTCTAGTCTGGTACTTCCCATCCGAGTCCAATCATCTGTGGCTGGAGGCGGGATCACCCCTGAGGGCAAGAGGGTAGTTTGAACGCTCTGGGACACTGAGCCGACCATGAGAGATGTTGTTTCAACAAAGATGGGGGAGAAATCTGTTGAGTCCCTCCTCAAGCACGAGGGCTTCTGATTGCTGACAGGTGCAGGAGATGATAAAAACCCTCCCGTTTTGTGTCCCCAGTAAATGGTTGCAGTTTATAAAGCTCTTTTAAATTGCACCGACAAGAAAGGCTGACTCAACAAGCATGGGGTATGGAAAGGGGATGTTTGATTCTATAAACACACCGAACTTCCGTGTAAACAAGGCGATCCGGCATCACATAGATTACTGCTATCTTCCGTGCGGGTTATGCATAATAGCAGCTTATTGAATCTCCGTGTTATGTAAGGTGGTTCTGCTGTGATGACACAATTTTTGCTTTGGGGTTTACAAGAGGTAATGGAATACAGGGGGGAAATTATCTTTACTGACGGCAAACAAACGGGCATAATGTTGTGGAAAGCACTCCGGGATAAGAGTCTTTCCTCATCCGGCTGCAGCGCAGTGGCCATGTGGGTTGCAGGCCCCTGAACTGCAGAACCACATTAGACCCAGCAATGCCCCAGGCCCTGATCATCAAGGACACCATCCAGGTTTTCTCTGCTCTCCTGTTGGTGGAGATTCTGTGCAATGTCCTCGGGATGGGACAGTGAATGAGAAGATTGTTTACAGAGGGCTGGGAAGAGTTGAGGGGATGGACCATGTGGTGGAGGAGCCAGGGTCTTGGAACTGTGGGAAGCTATTGCCCTGTCACCTCAGGCAGGGAAGCCACCTGATGCTGGCAGGAAGGGAGCAGGAGACATGTGTGTGCATGTGTCTCTCCTGTGCCCTGGGACTCCAGCAGGTACCACCCACTGGCAGAACCCAGAGAAGCCAGGTCAGAAGGTTGCCCAGGGGGACAGAGAAGGGCAGATCCTAACCTGGAAGGACAGACACGGACCACAGGAAATAGGAAGAACTGCTGTGGCTCTCTCCCTAGCCCTGTGCTGTGGGCCCCAGACAAATGTATATTTTATCTCTCATAGAATCGATGTCACCTCTCCAGCATTAAAGGGCAAACGGAAACCCTTGTTGTCTGTAACATGACCCCCACTGGATACACTTGAACCCCCCAAACTGCATGGAGAGCTCTATGCAGACACCCAGTACCTGGAGGAAAAACGGGCACTAGGTGTTCATAGCCCGGGATGGTCTTCTCATGGTTTTCCCAGCCTTTACATTCCCAGCTACCATGAGCATAAGGAGGTCCAGCCTGCACCATCGAAGACAGCAGTCTTGAAAATGGTCTTCTTCCCAGGCCCAACCTGCTCTGCCTTTCTCAACCCCTGCAGTGAGTTCAGGTACATGAAAATGGGATAAAAATGGCCTGTCACGTGGCAGATACTCAATAACCCATTTCTCAGCATCAACAAGAACTAGATTCATCTCTTTTCCTGGCCTGCGTTTCGACTTGCTGGGACTTCAGCTACTTATAGATAAGCCCGCCAGCCTTTGTAGTAATCGATGACTTACAAATGGAGGGAAGAAAACCAAAGGCAGGCAGAGGAGAAAAAACACTTCAATTGCTCCGTTAAATATATCTACTGATTTAGCCTCCTCTAGAGGAGAAGATTGTCAGAGAGGAAACTGAATCTCTGAGAGTCCGGAGCTTGACTTGTCTGAAGTCACACAACTAAGGCAGTGGCTAGAATCCAGAACTTGCTATCCCTGGCATCCAAAGTCGCCATCACGATGAAGGTGGGCAAATACGTTAACGTTCCTTAAAAAGGAAAGAAGAGACCTAAATGCCACATCAGGTCTTAAGACAGAAAACTCCCTTCCTTTTATTCTTGCAAAGCAAACCCGAGAGATGTGGACCAGGGAGGAAAAAGAATGAAATTAAGAGAAATGCGAGGAGTTGGAGAGCTGGAAGAGGCAGGGAGTGATAAGAAAGGAGTGGCTTGGCGGAGGTGGCGGCAGCCCTGACAGCGTGGAGATAACGAGCCGCATCTCGCTGATAGAGATTCTTCCTCAGCGCTGAGAAAATGCCATCCCCGGACCTGTCAGGGAAAACATAACCTGCTTCCGAGGGACAGATGGGAAGGATAAAAGAGATGGAGGTGGGGAGGCAGGCAGAAGGGCGCTGGTGCCTCAAGGACATTCTCAGCTTTGGCAGTAGCCATGCTTCTGACCTTCCTAAGGCCTCGTTTGCACAGGCACTGTTCAAAGTGGGCAATTAGGTAGCAGGTTCATTTCTGTACCCTTCAAGGAAAGTATTTCTGTATCCTGCAAAGAAGATAGTCATGGGGAGAATCCAAGATGGCTGCTCGGGTAGGCAACTAGCCGCAGCCGCACACAACAATTTTAATAAAATACAACTAAAATATAAAATGGACATTACCCAGAACTACAGGAAAGTCGACTGACTGGAAATCCTACAACAAGAAGCAAGGAGAAAACCAGAAGGAAGCACGGAGGAGCTGTAAAAGCCTAAGGTACGGAGACACGCGGCGCACGCGAAGAGGCCAGAGCCGGAGAGGAGGGAGGCCGAGTGCCTGGCGGGCGTTCCCTAGCGGAAAGGAGATAAACACTCCGACTGTGCTGGGCCCCCAACTGCTCTGAACCCCAGTTCTGGGCCAGACCCCGGGGACCCAGGCTCAGCCATAGGGAGCCGGGCTGTAAGGCGGGACCCGGGGAAGCAGAGAAAGGAGGTCCCGGAGGCGAGCACAGTGCCCCCAGAGAAGGGACGGTCGGCTGTGCCGCGGGATTGCCCTGACGGGAAGGAGACTGGGGCTCCAGACTGCTGTGAACGCCACCTCTAACTCCACTTCCAACTGAACTGAACCCCAATACCGGGATCATTGTGGGAGAGCATAGACTGTTTGGCAGCAGGCGAAAATCGAGGGCACCTTTCTCTCAGAGGCTCCGGCAGCGAGCACTGAAGGACCCGCATAGGGCGGGGCTGACGGAAGCCAAAGCTGCAGGCTCCACCCTGAAACCCCATCCCATCTGTAACTGCGAAATGCGACAACAAAATAGATCACAAACGAAAGAAATGGAGGACAAAAAGCGTCTGGATATAGAGTTCAAATCTACGCTTATAAGGTTTTTCAAGAATTTCCTAGAAAAGATGGATAAGGCCTATGAGGATATGAAAAGAGATCAACTAGAATTAATAAGGAGTCAACAAGAAATGATAAGGGATCAACAAGAAATAAAGAATACATTGTCTGAAATAAAAAATATTCTACAGAGTCCTAAAAACAGAAGGGAAGATCGCAAGAATCAAGTCAAAGATTTGGAACATAAAGAGCCAGAAGACACTCCTCCACAGAAGCTAGAAGGCAAGAGAATCCAGAAAATTGAAGATAATGTAAGAAACCTCTGGGACAACTTCAAGCGAACCAACATCAGAATTATGGGGGTTCCAGAAGATGAGAGAGAGCAAGATATCGAAAACATACTGAAAGAAATAGTGACAGAAAACTTCCCCCACCTGGTGAAAGAATTTGACTTACAAGTCCAGGAAGCGCACAGAACTCCAAACAAAAGGAATCCAAAGAGGACCACACCGAGACACATCATTATTAAAATTCCAAGAGCAAAAGATAAAGAGAGAATATTAAAAGAAGCAAGAGCAAAGAAGGTAGTAACTTATAAAGGAGCACCTATACGATTGTCAGCTGACTTCTCAACAGAAACCATGCAGGCCAGAAGGGAATGGCAAGAAATATTCAAGCTGATGAATAGCAAGAACCTACAGCCAAAAATAAGCTACCCAGCGAAGCTATCACTCAGAATCGAAGGCCAGATAAAGAGCTTCACTAATAAAAAAAAGCTAAAGGAGTTCATCACCACCAAACCAGAATTATATGAATTGCTGAAGGGGGTTCTTTCAGAAGAGAAAGTAAACAAAGATAAAAATTATGAACAACAAATACGTAATTATCAACAAGTGAATCTAAAAACCAAGGAAATTAAAAAAATCTGATGAACAATATTAACTGTTGAATATAATAGAATCAGAGGTATGGAAGGGGAGTGAACTGACGATTCTTGGGGAAAAGGGGAGAGGGGGGCGTGGGAAGAGACTGAACATAAACTGTGCACCTATGGATGAGGACAATGGGGAGAGGGGAAAGGGCAGAGGGTGGGGTGGGAACCTGGTGGAGGAGAGCAATGGTGGGGGGGGGGGAGGAACATTTGTAATAATATGAAAAATAAAAACTTATTTAAAAAAAAAAAAAGAAGATAGTCATGGACCATTGGTTTCTAGCACTGCTACTTCCTCTCCGAAGGCCCTCAAATGAAGAAGCTTCACCCCCCTTCTCAGAGGTTAACAAAGACAGCATCTGTCTTTTGGGAGTTTCAGGCTCACATGTATCCAGGCCCAGGGGCCAGGCCTGGTGCTTTTCTATCTCACCGATCTTCTCAACCACACCGGAAGTGGGACTTGCTCTCTTTATTTAATAGAGGAGGAAACAGAGTTCCAGAGTAAAGAAATGAGGGGCCAGGGTCAAACAGCCAGTGACTGCATCTGAGTCTGCTGGTTCAAGGTCAGTCATGAGCTCCTGAAGTGGGGGTGGGGGTCTGTGCATTGTTGATATACAAAATGATTGTAGGTGTCCCATGTATGAAACTCTAAAATAATGTAGGACTTCTGTGTTTATTTTATTACAAATTAGAATAAACTACAAACAATTATATATATAAGCAGCACACTAAACCTCACATACCATACTACCAACACATAGATAGTATCACCTTTCAAGAAGTTAGATACATGTTTTATTTCATTAAAAAACAATGAGTTTGTAACAGTAAGGGTATACCTGTACACGATAGCAACCATGGGTATAACGCTCATTATAGACTGAGCCAAGTCTGAGCCAAAACCTGAATGGTGTCCTTGAGTTGTAGGGTATAACGCTCAAGGGTATAACGCTCATTATAGACTGAGCCAAGTCAGGATACAGAAATACTTTCCTTGAAGGGTACAGAAATGAACCTGCTACCTGCTGAGGAGAAAGGCCAGAGAGGAGGAGGGAGGCACTCAGCACATGGCCTGCCAGGAAATTCCTCCTCTTCCTGTTAGTGTTCATGTCCAACCGACTGGAATGCCCTTGTCCCCATGGTCCCTCCATGGTTTCACCCGACCTGTGGTCATCTGTTCATCTTTCAAGACTCAACACTGTCTGCCTCCTTGAGGCCACTAAACTGACCGCTGTCAGCACTCTTTCTTCTGTTTCTTTACTTGATTTTACAGGCTTCTGCCGCTGTAACGTGTACGTCCCAGGAGTGCAGGTCTGTCTCCTCAGCAGCTAGTAGCTTTGAGGGAGCACAGCACATGCAGTGTTTGTAAGAAAACAGGGTTAATCCCTAATTCACCGTAGGCCTACCACTGCTTCCATTTCATCTCACACCTTCACGCATTTGTGTTACCTGCTTGGTTCCTGAATGCATTGAATTCATTAGCCCTAATTTAGACAAAGACACGATTTAGGGCATGTAAAGAGCATACAAGAGCCCTTCTCTATTGTACAGGTTAGAAGGGAGATATTTTATGGCCTGTTGAGGATCCTGTTAGGACAGTAGGGGTGACCCAGGAGAGGGACAATTGTGGTAACAATAAAGAAGGGGAAAGAGTAGGAGAGCAAGTAGCTGTATTAAACAGGTTAGCTGGTGTAGGGTGGGTGGGAGAGAGAGAGAGAGAGAGAGAGAGAGAGAGAGAGAGGAAGATAAATATAACCTGCAGCCTTTTTGGTGTAGGGGTTGATGGTCCAACCACCTGAGCCACCCAGCCGGGACATGAAGGAGGTAAAGAGCTAGCTGACCAGGAAATATGGGAAGATCATGCTAGGCAGAGAGCTGCCAAAGCAAAGGGCCTGAGACAGGAGCATGTCTGGTGAATTTGGGCAGCAGCATGGAGGCCTGGGGGGTTGGAGTGGAGCAAGAGATGGGAGAGTGATAGGAAGACTGAAAGGTAAGAGGGTCTGGACTGCAGAGGGACTAGAGGTCATCATAAAGACGTCAGCTGTCACTCTGGAGAAATGAGGACTCGTTGCAGGGTCTTGAGCCAAGAAGTGGGTGGTCTAATTTCTTCTTTAAAAGGATCCTCCAGACTCTGTGTTGAAACTGGGATGGTGAGAGGCAAGAGTGAAAGCAGAGTCTTATTAAGAGGCAGGTGCAAGAGGAAGATGGTACAACTTAAGAACAATTTTTAGGATTTTGGAGCCAAAAAAATAAAGTTAGGTGATCACTCATTTATGAAGGTGAACAAGTCCAATCAGGTGTGGAAAATTCCACTAGGTCTCTGGTCTCACACAATCCTGATTGTCCTCCACCCTTCTCTCCTGTTATGATCCTGTAATAATAAAAGGCTAATATGCAAATCTACTGAATGGGGGAATGACTGGTCGCTATAATGCACACTGACCACCAGGGAGGCAGATGCTCAATGCAGAAGCTGCCCCCTGGTGGTCAGTGCACTTCCACGCGGGGAGTGCCACTCAGCCAGAAGCTGGGCTCATGGCTGGTGAGCACAGCAGCAGTGGAGCACAAACCTCTCCAGCCTTCACAGAAGCACTAAGTATGTCCAACTGCTGCCTTAGGCCCGCTTCCAATGGGCTCACAAATATCTGAGGGCTCCTGGACTGTGAGAGGGTGAAAGCTGCGCTGAGCCCCCCCACTCCCCCAGTAAGTGCACAAATATCATGCACCAGGCCTCTAGTAGAAAATAATGATGATATCTATAACAACAGTAATCCAACAGCACCTGACCCTTACATAGCATCCAGTACAAACTGAGCAGTGTTCTAGGGGCTGCACGTCTGTGAACCCTTCCATAGTATGAGGCGGCTGACTTCTTACCCCATGACAGAGGTGGACACCAAGACACAGATAGGCGAATGACTTGTACAAAGTCATTTAGTTAAAAAGTAGTGAACCAAGATTTGACCCTGGGCTGCAGATTTCCAAGGCCTTCCCTCTTTGCCACTATTCCATGCTGTTACCCAAGTCGTGGAAATATAAATTCAGGGACTTCTGTCTAGTCTTCATTTCCTTGCTGTCACCACCTCCTATAAAGTGGGTTGGGCTTAGGAGTAGAGAATTGAGAGTTTGGGACAATTTTTGAATCAGCCATTAACATATAGTCATTATGCATGACTGTCAGTAGTGCATATCTTTAGGTTTTTGCAACCATTCCATTCTTACTTGTGTCAATACTTTATGAGTTAGGCTATCTTTGCAATTTTTTTTCTTAGGAGCTATCCTCAGTTTGGGGGATGTGGGAGTTAGGTTGATTTGTTGTTCTTTTTATTATATTTTATAAAATAAGCCAAATAGTTTTGCTCCTTAGTCCCATGAACAAGAGTGTCCTGGCATCTTCTTGGATTTCTACAGGGAAAAATTTTATTTCAAATTTCAAGCCAAAACACCTCAGAGAATCCTAAGATCTTGCTATTTATTTACCCATTTTCTGAAATGATTGCAGTCTTTTGCTTTTTAACATAATTATCAAGGGCATAGAAAATTACTTCAAAGACCTGTAACAAGTTAAATTAACAAAACCAATTTGATCTTATACATTCCAGCTTTTAGCTGCCCCTAATGTGTTCACTCAATCATAACATGCATCTAGGCAGTGCCCCGATCTAGATGGTTTCAATAAAAATGGATTTTCTGAATTGGAATAAACATTCTTCAGCTTTGAAGGATTTAGAAAGAAATGGTGGGAAAGAGGGTTAGGGGTGAGATGCTGATGGAGGTAATGCTGTGGGTGTATCTGTGGGTGTCTGTGCGCATGTGTGAGTATTGGGATTTGAAGCCTCAACACTCTTGGCCATTGGAGCCAGATAATTCTTTGTGTTTGGGGGGTGGGGGGGAGACAACCATCAATCCGGGGGTGTGGGGGGAAGACCACTGCGCCATCTTATGACCCTGTTGGGCAATGACTACTGCTTGATTTTGCTATGCGTCCAGTCACGTGGCTTGTCTTCTGGACACATGCTGCGAGTTCTGTAAGTCCATGAGTTCCATCCCACCAGAATGAAGCTCTGTGCATTCTGGGTGCTGCTGTGTCCCAAGCACCTGGCACAACGTTGAAAGCCAATCGGTATTTGTTGCATCCAGGAAAACAGTCCTTCAAGATAGGCACCTCTGAGGTGTCACTTAGCAGAGAGGCTTTCTGTGCCTCCGGTGGAGTGATGGACCCTCCCTCCTCAGTTTCCTTCCCAGAATAGACATCATAATAGTACCTACCTCATGGGTTGTTATTGGGATTACAGGTAAGGTGACCATATATTCTAACTTGCTTAAAACAGTTCTGCCTGTTGTCCCAGTATAGTTACTAATAATGCCATTTCCACACTCAGAAGTGTCCTGGTTTGGCTGATAAATTACGAGACAACTGTTCGCTGCTGGTTCTCGGGCTACTGATACCCACTGTTGTGATTGGACTGTCCCTATGCACTTATGATTGCACATGCCCTAGCAATGACCATCTGGAAACTAGGGGGGTCGGGGAGGTGTGTTGCTGACAGGTCCTGGAAATTAGACAATACACCAGGACCACGTAGAGAGGGCAGGAGAGGGCACAGAGAGATTTTGCTTTTATTTGGGGTCCAGGATGAGGCCCTAGGTTGCTCTCTCTGCCTCTGTATTGGTGAGTTGGAAACATAAGAGCAAGAATTTAAAGCATGGGAAGAGACCCGGCAAGTGGCCCAAAAGGTTCATTGTGGAAACCAGCCATGATCTCTGAGACAAAGGAGCCCAGCAGGCAGGGCTGGCTCTCTCTCTGTCCTGGCTGGCAGCAGTTTGAGAGAACCCTCTCCAAGATGGGTGCCTCTTTGAAGTGGCGACCAAAGCTTAAATCGGACCCTCACATTGCAAAAAGGGAAACCAGCTGGCGGGGCTCACACTCCAGCCACCAGAACGGAAGCATCAGCACCTGGACACCACTTAGAATGGGCCTGGCACGTGGCAAGCAGGCCACAGTCCTCCGTCACTCTCCAGGCTGTTTTCTTTTGTTGTTGTTTGTATTTTGTTAATCCTCATCTTAGAATATTTTCCCATTGATTGATTGATTGAGAGAGAGAGAGAGAGAGAGAGAGAGAGAGAGAGAGAGAGAGAGAGAGAGATTAATGTGAGAGCAACCAAGGCCAAGGATCAAGCCCAAGCCCACAATGGAGTTGACTGGGAATTGAACGCACAACCCTTTGATCCCTGGACTGATGCTCTAACTAACCACTGATCTCAGGACTAGGGCCATGCTGTGTTCTTGATGGAAACATCTCAGTGGCTTTCCATGTGATTAGCATGATATACACATGTTTCCAGTAGCTGACAAGTTTCTTAACTCTAAAAACCGCTCTCAACTCTCCCTGCCATTTTGAAAGCATCTGTTTCTCCAAAGTTATGACCTCTGGGATATTGAACTGTTCTTTGTCTGAAAAATTTCTTCCCTAACTCTCATCTGTCTAATCCTGTGGTCAGCAAACTGGCTCTCAAGCCACATGTGGCTCTTTGACCCCTTGAGTGTGGTTCTTCCACAAAATACCACAGCCTGGGCAAGTCTATTTTGAAGAAGAGACAGTAGAAGTGTAAGTTTAAAAAATTTGGCTCTCAAAAGAAAATTTCAATTGTTGTACTGTTAATATTTTGCACTGTTGACTAATGAGTTTGCCAACCACTGGTTTAACCCAACTTGCTCTTTAGACCTTGGCTTATGTGTCACCTCTTCCAAGAAGCCAGCCCTGAATCCACAAACTAGCTTCCTTGATTCTGTGTTGCCAGAAAATCTAGTACCTCAGTTTATTATAATAAACTAGAGGCCTAGTGCATGAAATTCATGCACTGGGGGCGGGGGGGTTGTCCCTCAGCCCAGCCTGCACCATCTCCAGTCTGGGACCGCTTGGACATCCCTCTCACAATCCAGGACTGCTGGCTCCTAACCATTCACCTGTCTAGCTGCCCGATCACCCCTAACTGCTTCTGCCTGCCAGCCTGATCATCCCTTAACCACTCCCCTCCTGGCCTGATTGACACCTAACTGCTCCCCTGCCAGCCCAATCACCCCCAGCTGCTCTCCCCTACAGGCCTGGTCACCCCCAATTGCCCTCCCCTACCAGCCATCTTGTGACAACGTGGGGGTGGCCATGTTGGTGTAACCATCTTGTGATGTGGGGGCAGCCATCTTGTGATGTGAGGGTCAATTTGCATATTACCTCTTCATTATAGAGGATGCTTTCTGTATTGGGCTGGAGGTTGTGAAATTATGTGGCTTTTGACAATGTTTTTTTCACCATTGCCTCCCTGGGATAGAATTTACATTAGGCTGTCAACAATTATGTATTTATTAGATGAATTAACTGATTAGTGTCAGATCCTGGCTCTCATTCTGCCTGTGAGTTTCTTCCATTTACTTATGCTCTTTGAGACTCAGTTCCCTCATTCTAATAGCAACTACCTCATCATGTTCAAAACAAATGTGATAATGTATGTGAAGTTTCATGATGCACATAGTAGGAGCTCAATGTACATACATAGATAAGAGCCACACCTCTTTGAAACCAAATCCCCGTCCCCACTCAGAACCGTCATTTTATTCCTCCTGGCCAAACTCAAGGAGTGGGCCACAACCTCAAATCCTTCCTCATCACACTTGAAGGATGAGGTTCTGGTCTCAGATGGATGGGGATGTTGTCATAAAGGAGTTTCATTTTCATAATGCTGGATCTGAAGGCAATTTAAAGTGAAAAGAGTGCCGTGTGTCCCAAATGGTTAATGATCCTCGGCGAGCAATCTGTCCAGCACAGGCGAGATTTCTTCCACAATCTGACAGCTGGTCTATAATCAGGCTTTGCTTGGCTGCTACCCTGGCCCCTCCCCCAGCTCTCCATGGGCCCCCTGAGCACCCTGTGGAAGGAAGAAGCCCAGACCTTTTATTACATGCCTTTCTGATTTCCCAGAAGCTTCTCAACGGACGGGGACAGGCCGATGCCCGCCAGATGTTGCTTTGCCTTGCGGGAGAGGAATGCCTCCTCCCAGTGCTTTGTGGTTTGAGCTTGATAAAAGTCTAAAGCTGGTGTAGTCTTTCCCGTCTTCTTTTCTTCTATTCATTCAATGAACATTAATGTAGCCACCACTACCTCAGGGACGGTGGTTTCAGAGACAAGCCACATAGTTTCTGCCACTTAAACTCTCAATTAAATAAGGCATATAGAGCAGTTAAGGAGACTGTTACATAAAGAGCCATGGCTGCTCTGGAAGGAGGTGTACGGGGTGGCGTGAAGACAGAGGATGGGTGCCTGGTGCATTCTGTGCTGGGGTCTGGGAGGGCTTCCTGGCAGAGGTGACAGGAAGGGTAACCACAAATCAAACAGAGAGGGTATGAAAGGGTATTTTCAGAAGAAGGAAGTACATGTAAGAAGACGCAGGGAGGGAAGCAGCCGAGCATGCAAGGAAATGGCAGGTTATCCAGGAAAGGAGTTTTCTGGGAAGCAGAAGGTAAAGTGAGGACAAAGAGGGAAACAGGATTAGGTCATGAAAGCTTTAGATGTCATACTCAAGAGACTCAGCTTGCCAAAACTGGTTTGGCTAAGTGGATAGAGCGTCGGTCTGTGGACTGAAAGGTCCCAGGTTCGATTCTGGTCAAGGGCATGTATGTTGGTTGCGGGCACATCCCCGGAAGGGGGTGTGCAGGAGGCAGCTGGTCGATGTTTCTCTCTCATTGATGTTTCTAGCTTTCTATCCCTCTCTCTTCCTCTCTGTAAAAAAATCAATAAAATATATTGAGAGAGAGAGAGAGAGAGAGAGAGAGAGAGAGAGAGAGAGAGAGAGAGTGAGTCAGCTTCTTTTAGGCTATGGGACCATAGGAAGTTTTAAGCAAGGATGAACTTCAGTCAAAAAGACCAGATAAGGGATCAAGCATCCCAACTAGATCTGATATTCAGTGCCCCGGCAGACTGCTGGTTAGCCACACAATCCCACCCAGAATTTCCATCTCCTTGGTTACCAGGCAGCCAGGTGTGGCTGAGTGACAGCTCTGACCAAAGGGATACACGCTCAAGTCATAGGAGGAGCTCCAGAAAGGGGTTTAAAAGGGAGAGCATGTACACCTGAGACCCTTTGTCTTTCTCTCTTCCTCCTCCCTGGCTATTGGACATGAAGCCCAAAGGTACAGCATCTTGGGACCCTGAGAAACAAGCAGATGCTGAAAGACATGAGAATCTTTTTCACTCATTGTGTTGCTATATGAATGTTAGAATCCGCCACAAAAAATATTGGGGTGAATTTTTGTTGGACTTGTGTTGCATCTATAGATCAATTTGAGGGGAAGCTAACATTTTTTGACCTACTGGGATTTTTCATCTTGGACACATATCTTCAGTTATTTAGATCCTCTCTACATGCTTCTTGAAAGGTTTTATAGTTTTCCATGCACATGTCTTAAACACATTTTGCCAGATCTACCCTTAATTAGTTAATATTTTTATGCCATTGACAATGGTATTGTTTCCATAATTTCCCTTTTGATTATTTATTGCTGGTGTATATAAATACAGTTGATTTTGTATATTGATGTTGTATCCTGCAACATTGCTAAATTGACATATTTGTTCTGGGTTTGTTTTGTTTTTGTATAGTTCATGTGATTTTAATGTAGATGATGGTGTCAACTGTGGATTCAGAAAGTTTTCCTTCTTTCTCTTTGGGGTTCCTTTTATTTCCTTTTCTCACCCTATTACACTGACTAGAATTATCAATACCATGTTGAGGAGAAGTGTTGAGAGAAGACACTTTCATCTTGTTTTAGATCTTAGAGGAGAATCATTTAGTCTTTCACTATTAACTGCTCTTTATAGGTTTCCCAAAGATAACCTTTATCAGGTTCAGAAAGTTCCTTTTTATTCCTATTTTGCTGAGATTATTATTTTAAATCAGGAATGAATGTTGAAATGCTTTTTGTTCTTATATATTTTTTTGAGATGATCATATGACTTGAAAATTTCTTAGTCTGTTCCTCTGATGAATGGCATTGATTTTCAGATGTTTAAGGCCAGCTGATTAGCAGTTTTGATTTCTCCTGTAACCTTAACTCCCCTTTTGCCAAATGTATTAGCTTCCTATTATTATTGCAACAAGTTACCCAAATGTAGGGGCCTAAAACAACCACATTTGTTCTCTTGCAGTTCTGGGTGTCAAAAGCCCTAAATAAATCAGAAAGGACTCAAAGGAAGGTGTCAGGAGGGCTGGTTCCATGGGGCATTCGTTCTGTGCTTCTCTTGGCTTCTGGAGGCTGCGGGCACTCCTGGGCTCCTGGCTACATTATTCCAGCCTCTGCTCTAATGCCACGTCCCTTCCTCCTTTGCGTCTGCTCCCCCATCCCACCACACACCATCCCTCATAGAAGGATTGCTGTAGGTATAGTAGGCCCACCTGAACGATCCAGGATAATCTTCCCATCTTGAGATCCCGATCTTAATCACATCTGCAAAGTCCCTTTTGCCTATAAGTTAACATTTGCAGGTTTGGAGAATTAGAATGTGGACATATTTGGGGGGTCATTATTTCACCTACCATATCATGTCACATACTATATTCACCAATGTTGGAGATCAGGATATAACATCTTTAGGGGACCATTATGCTTCTACAACATTCCTTTCACCTATGGTTGTTTCTTCTGAGTATATTAACACACAAATATTGGACATTTTGCATCTGTTCTTCATACTTCATCTCTCCTGCTTTTTCATCTATTTGTCTTATTGTACTCTATTCCTAGGCTAATAATTACTTGGTTCTTCAGTCTTTTAGTGCGTTAATTGACTCTTTAGCTATTTACATTGTGTCATTTATCTATTCATATATTTTTGCTAATTATATTATTTTTAAGTTCCAGAACTATGGTTCTGTTTCATAGCAGACAGTTTTTAATCTCCCTGAGGATAGTAACTATATTTTCCTAAAGTATTTCTGTGTGTCCTCAATTTCCTTGGGAGGGGATAATTTTTCTGGTTATTCATTCCGATGCCTTTTCCAAGGTACATGTTGGTTCAGATATTTGATGGTTCTTGGCTCTTCAGTTTGTAGTAAAAGGCTAGATAGACTGAACAATAGTGGAAGCTGAAACTCAGTGTATGAGATCAAGTACATATCTCTATTTGATCTCAGCAAAATATAGAGTGTCCCCAAAATGTGTATGCACGCTTTGAATAATTACAAAGGTAATGTTTATTAAAATACATTTCATTTTTAAAACTGAGCTATTGGCCCTTAAAGCACATATACATTTTTGAGGGGACATCCTGTATATGGCATAGATCTCTGCTTACCTGCCCATGAATCGAACTTCTGGACATTAACCAGAGCACTTCATTGCTGATAGTATTTGTGCTTTATCATCTGGGACTCAAACTCTGGGCAGGGAATATAGTAAGTCTCCCAAGGCAAATCTGTACTTACAACTACTTTGTTGGACACTTTAATTAAAACTAACTCTTTCAAAATAAAACTTTCTATATGTACATATGTATATTCTCACAGACTTACTTCAGACAGTGCTGTGTTTATTTCTCCAGAGCCAATACTCATGCTAAGAGCCCTTCCAAGAAAGTCGTTCTGTTGGTTTATATGTTGGTTCTCAGGGCTTTCCCCCAAGTCAGAGCCATTGCCACCAGATGTTCAGTGAGGATCAGGGAGAGAAGTGTGAGCAGCGGCTCCACTTCGAGTGCCTGAGTTCCCTCCTGGTCTTGGTGTTTGTTGACTCTCCATGAGGCAGTGTTCAGGACAGTCTATGAGGACACTGGCTTTCAGTAGCTTCTCCCCAAGTTTCTCTGGCCAGGTTTCTGTTATAGAGCAATGCAATGTGCTTCATTTTTCTTTCCCTTTGATGTTTTGTTCTTCTGTGCGTTCTCACCATGAGTGGAACTGCTGAGTCATCGAGTGTACCCATCCTCCACTGTGGTAGGTAGTCACACACTGCTCACCAAAGGCTCAAAACCATCTCCATTCCCACCACAGCAGGCACGCGCTCCCATTTGTCCACAGCGTCACACTATGTAGGATCGGCAGGCTTCCTAAGCATTGCTTAACTGGGAGGGCTGAAATGGTACCTTATAGTTTTAATTTTCATTTTTCCTGGACCTTGGGGAGGTAGAGTATCTTTTCATATTGCATTAGGTTTCTGTAATCTCTTCTGTGAATGAACATTTTATTGGTTAATGTACCTTGCTATTTTATTTTTTAAATCCTCGCCCGAGGATATGTTTATTGATTTTATAGAGAGAGATAAAGAGAAAGAGAAACATCTAGTATGTGAGCGAGAAACACTGATCAGTTGCCTCCTGTATGTTCCCTGACTGGTGATTGAACCCACAGTCTTCTTGGTGTATGGTAGGACACTCCTACCAATTGAGCCACCCAGCCAGGGCACTGTACCTTATTATTAATTATTATTTTCTTCCATATTCTAGTTAGTAATTCTTATTGATCACATTGAATTGCAGATATTTTCTGTCAATTTATGATCTGACTTTGTACTTTATATTACCTTTGATTTGTAAAATTTATTGATTTTAAAGTAGTATTTAAATGTAACTTTTTTATGTTCTGGGCTTTTGTATTTTATTAAAATAAAACTTTGCTATCAGGAGTTTGTTTACATAGCTGTCTCAGTTTTTTAAAATAAAAAAAAATTGTCTTTTATATTTAGGTCTTGAGTTTACCTGGAATATATTTTTACTTACATAAGAGTTAGAGATTCATTTTTTCCTCTATGCACAATCGAATACCCCCCCACACACACACTTTTCATTCAATAAACAATCCTTTCCCCACAGACCTGCAAAGATGAGGATTATTTAATTGTTAAGTTTCTAATGTATCGATAATTTTGTTTCTGGGCTCTTTATTCTGTTCAATTGCTTGATTTGTTGATTCCTTTTAAAATACCATATTTTGTTAAATACTCTGTATTTATAGAAATTATGCTTAATATCTAATAGAGCATGTTCTTTCACCATGTATTTTAAGCGGAATTGTCCAAATAAGTTTTAGGATCAGCTTGTTAACATTCACATGTAAGCCTGTTGGGATTTTAACTAGCATTATATGAATATTTAGATGTATTTGGGAATAAGTGATGGTTTACAATCTTCAATCAATATACATAGGCTGTGTCCCCATTTATTACATGTCATTCATAGTAATGTTTTATGATATTCACTGAAACAGTCTTGCACATCTTTCTGTAGAATATTTTTCTTTTATGAACCAAAATACTTTTTGGCCTTCATCAATAATCATTATCAAATTAATTTCCATTGCTGGTGTAGAGGAGAGCAACCATTTTTTGTATGATTATCTTATGTTCAAACTCCTTGGCACATGCTCTTATTAATTTTAATAATTTATTTATAAGATGCTCTTGGATTTTCTAAATAATCCATCACAGCCTCAAGGAATCAGGACAGTGGTCAGTCCTAGCATTTTTTGTATCTTGTCCGGTTTTGTTAAGAAAGTCTCTACATAGTGCCATCCATGCTGAGTTCTGCACAAGTCTAGGGAATGTCATTGACATAGTGATGCCTGCTGTGCACCAGCGGGGACCTCCGGGAGAACCAGTGCTGGCCAGCAGCTGTTCACTCAATCTTAGCCAAAAGGCTGGGAAGTGCTAAGGACTGGGATTCTAATGCTTTGTCCATTAATTATTATTTCCTGCAGAATTGTTTTTATGGTTTTTTGTTTGTTTGTTTTTGTAGATACACTTCATGCAGTTAAGTACGTTCTCTCTTAATTAAACTGCTAAGAATTGTAGTCCTTATGGGTATTAATCTTTGTCAAATTATTTTTTTCATTCTCTATTAAGACAATCACATGCTATTTTTCTGTATCTCTCAAGATGGTGAATTGCACCAACAGATTTTCTAATGATATACTTTTGTCTTTCTTGGGAAAGACCGACTTTATCATAATTATGTGTACGTGGAAGGTGTGAGGCTAGGGCCATGTTAGATCTGCTAAATTATTTTGATCATTTCTGGGGTCTCGGCTCATTTTCTTCCCACAGTGTCGTGTGGTATTGGTATAAATGTCTTACTGGTTTCATACAGTGAGATCATAATGTTTACCTAATACTCTTTTACTTCTTTATGGGAATGTCTATAATATTGGAATTCTCTGTTTCTTGGATTTTTTTTAAATTGACTCAACTGTAAATCTATGGGGATATATTTATAAGTCACATTCAGTTTCTTTAATGGTATTGGTATATTCTGGTATTTTTCTTTGTTAAGGTTTTAGTAAGCGATGTTGTCCATTTAATATGTTTTAAATCTATTTAGCCAACTTTTTATTGAATAGAAATAGCATTCTTTCCCTGGCCTTCTGAGACTTCATTCCATCTATAAATGTGTTCCTCTTTCCCATCTGTCTTCGTATTATGTACTTAGATCTTATCCCTTTTATTCTTAACAAATCATACCAGCCTGTTTTATTACTTTTTTAAAAAGCTGTTAGCTTTAGTTTGTGTCTATTTTAAGTTCGTTTTCTGTTTTATTGTTCTATGTTCTTATCTTTGCCGTTTTCCTGCTTTCCTGCTCAATTTTCTGTTTTTAACTCCATTTTATCTCACTGTATATTTTAAGTGGATATTTATCTCATGAATTTTCAGATTTTAGCACAATTTTTTAAAAACATTAGCTTTGGCCCGGCCAATGTAGCTCAGCAATTGAGCATCAACCTATGAACCAGGCAGTTATGGTTCTATTCCCAGTCAGGACACATGCCTGGGTTGCAGCCTTAAACCCCAGTAGAGAGGCATACAGGAGGCCGCCAATCAGTGATTCTCTGTCATCATTGATGTTTCTGTCTCTCTCCCTCACCCTTCCTCTCTGAAACCAATCAAATAGTTTTTAAAGAGTATTAGTTTAGTTCTAAGTATGCCTTCAGCAGTAGCTAATAAATTGTGATATGTATTATTTACATTATTCTATTCCTTGTTCTTCCTTGGAATATTTAAATTTTAGTTTTTAAATTTTTTCATTTAAATTGTATTGTGCTATGAAATGTGGTACATGTGCTAATACTTTTTGGAAATTTGTTGAGACCAGCTTTATGACCTGGTTGTCATTCTTTTTTTTACAAATGTTTATTATATGCTCAGAAAGAATGTATATTCTTCAAGTTGAGAATAGGATTCTATTAGGACTTTTACTAGTAGATCAAGCTTGTTGATTATGTTGCTCAAATCATTTGTCAGTGTGTTGCCTTATTCTTTTATATACTCAGTTATTTGTCTGCTTTTCCCATTGAATACAGAGCAGTGTATTAAAATATCCTGCTGCTATCCACTATAATATTGATCCTTTTCTATTTAATTTTGTAATTATGTTTATTCTCTATCATAAATTATGTATGTATGTGTGAAATATCTGTGAATGTATGTATATAAATACACATAATTATAGGTATAGGTTAATCTAAAAGTGAGACAGGTTCAGGTGATATTAAAAAGGGGCTTACCTGATAAATTAAGGAGTCTGAGTTCTACCATGTAATTCAGCAAAACCAGTTGCCATTGATTTATAACTTACCAAGTGGGAGGCACCTGTACTGGAGTTTTTACACAGAGTATGACCATTATCTGCACCTTATAAATAGAATGGGCAAAGACAGATTTGTTTTCCAAGGTCACACACATTCAACAGAGCTATTGAATTAAGTCCTTTTGTGCAGTTTCGCCCATCAATGAAGTTGGTAAGCATGGTTGAGACAAAGGTGAATAGTAAGACTGGTTACTAGGAAGATTATGCTATTGGCCTGGTGGCACAGGGAGCGAGAGCATCACTACCACTCTTGGCTGCTGTCAGCTCTGAGGAGAAACGGGGAAAACAGAGGAAAGAACAAAGGAGGACGTTGTGGGTGATGGCAAAGGCCTCTACGTTTTCTCTTCATGAGATGGGAGGTCACTGGAGAGTTTTAGCGGAGGAGTGAGATCCCACGGAGTTTAAAAGGAGCACTATTGTGGCTGTGGAGAATGGATTGTGGGAGGACCAGGTTTAAAGCAAAGAACTGTGCATTTTTCTATTGCCTTTATTTACGGGGATAGGATATTTCGGCCTCCCTGGTTGGAAAGCAGAGATGAGGACTACAAGACTATTGAAGTGGCCAGTTTTTGGAGGGCCCACTGAGCAGAGTTGTGCATGGGTTACTATACTGTCCCTCTGAAGAGGAAAGGAAGTGAGAGGAGATCTCAGAGATGTACAGAAATGCGAGCAATAAGAAGGCCAGGGACAGGGAAGTGATAAGAATGCAAATCATTTTCCTTTTGGTTAACATTTATTCCCTACTTCAGAAATTCCCCAGAGAATTGGAGAAGAGACAGGAGCTTTGCCACTCGCAAATATTCTGTCCGTGAGAAATGATTGACAGCTGCAGATTCGGGGGACACCAATGCATTCTCCTTGAACACTTTAAACAACTCTGAGAGATGAGGGTTATTAGCCCCGATTTACAGATAAAAAACCGAGACTCAGCAATGTTAGCTAGTTTTTCTAAAGCCAACCACTAACCAGTAATGGGCAGAAATGGCATTCATACAGAGTTTTATGGCCCTAAAATACTTGCTTTTTGAGGACACCATGCTGGAAAGAAAACATGGTGAGAATTACTCTGTGGTGGATTGGAACTCAGAAGGGAGCCCAGGAAACTGCAGCAGCAGCTCAGACAGAGATGTCCTGGAGGTGTCACTGTGTCACCAGGGGTAGCTCTCACTGGTCCTATAGACAGTTCCTCCTCCTAGAAGTCAAGTTCAGTTCCAATTCTTGCTTCCAAGGGTCAGAAGCCAGAGCTCCTGAAGGTGCCACAGGCTGTTTTTCACCAACTGCCCTGGGGACCCATGCTATTCTGAACCCTCACCTGCTCTTGCTGCCGCCTGATGATGGGACATGCTGATACCACACTGGGAGGGATGCATTTCTATTGAGGGGGGGGGCACTTCTTTAGATAAAAATATCCAACCATCTTCTCTTTTGCTTTTGTTTGTTCTAAAACTCAGTGTTCACTACCTATGCATAAGGAGAGGAATCAGATCGTCACAAGAATGTAATGGTTCTAGAGAATAAGACAAGAGAACACTCAAGGAAGAAAAGAGTCTAAATGAGAGATAAAACAGCCCTGGCCAGTGTTTCTCAGTGGTTAGAGCATCGACCCGTGTACTTGAAGGGTTGCAGGTTAGATCACCAGCCACATTCCGGGCATGTGCGGGAGGCAACCAATCCATGTGTCTCTCTCACATCGGTGTTTTTCTCTTTCCCTCCCTCCCTTCACTCTCTCTAAAAATCAATGGGGGGAAAAATACCCTTGGGTGAGGATTAACAAAAAATAAATAAGTAAAAATAGAGACGAATGGACATGACATTTTCCATCAGCTGAGGAGAACAAGAAAGATGTGAGGTCACATACAAAATCTGTCCATCCCTACTGACAGCACAGGCTCCATTACACTGAGTTCCTGCTCTGTGTTGGGTATGGGATGTTAAGCTTTTCTCCTACCTTTCTCATTACATTTTCATGCAAATCTAGAGAGGTGTTCATTGTTAGTGCCTTTTACAGATAAGAAAAGTGACATGCCCAAATATTAAATAATGTGTTTGTTCAGTTCTAATATCAGATGCAGGATTCTTTTTTATTATTGTTTACTAAATTCTTTATTGTTTAAAGTATTACATAAGTCTCCTTTTTTCCCCATTGACCTCTTCCCAGGCACTCCCACCCTCCAGCACATGCCCTCACTCCCCTACTGTCTGTGTTCATTGGTTATGCTCATATGCATGCATACAAGTCCTTTGGTTGATCTCTTATTCCCCACTCCCCTGCCTTCCCTCTGAGGTTGGATGGTCTGTTCAGTGCTTCTGTGACGCTGGCTCTATTTTTGTTAATCAATTCATGTTGTTCATTATATTCTACAAATGAGCGTAGAATCATGTAATATTGATCTTTCTCCGACTGGCTTATTTCACTTAGCATAATGGCCTCCAGGTCCATCCATGTTGTTGCAAATGGTAAGAGTTCCTTCTTTTTTTACAGCAGCATAGTATTCCACTGTGTAGATGTAACACAGATTTTTAATCTGCTCATCTGCTGATGGGTACTTAGGCTATTTCCAAATCTTAGCTACTGTAAATTGTGCTGCTATGAACATAGGGGTGCTGATTGATGTTTCTGATTTCTTGAGATATATTCCTAGAAGTGGGATTACTGGGTCAAATGGGAGTGTTCTTTTTTTGTTTTGTTTTTTGTTTTTTGAGGAAATGCCATACTGTTCTCCATTGTGGCTGCACCAGTCTGCATTCCCACCAGCAGTGCACAAGGGTTCCTTTCCTCCACATCCTCACCAGCACTTGTTTATTGATTTGTTGATGACAGCCATTCTGACAAGTGTGAGATGATACCTAATTCTTATTTTTATTTTCATCTCTCAGATTATTAGTGACTTTGAGCATGTTTTTATATGTCTCTTTGCCTTCTGTATGTCCTCTTTTGAAAACTGTCTAATTAGGTCCTTTTCCCATTTTATGATTGGATTGTTTATCTTCTTTTTGTTAAGTTGTACAAGTTTCCTGTTCATTTTGGAGATTAAACCCTTATTGGAGATAACATTGGTAAATATGTCCTCCCATGCCATTCTTTGTTAAATTGTATGAGTTCCCTGTAAATTTTGGAGATTAAACCCTTATCGGAGATAACATTGATAAATATGTTGTATTTTGCTGGGCAGAAGCTTTTTATTTTGATATAGTCCCATTTGTTTATTTTCTCCTTAGTTTCCATTGTCCTGGGAGCTTTATTGATAAAGATATTGCTATAACAAATGTCTGATATTTTACTGCCTATGGCTACTTCTAAGATTTTTATGTTTTCCTGTCTTACATTTAAGTCCTTTATCATTTTGAGTTTATTTTTGTGTATGGTGTAAGTTGGTAGTCTAGTTTTTTGGGTTTTTTTTTTTCCATGTATCTGTCCAATTTTCCCAAAACCATTTATTGAAGAGACTATCTTGACCCATTGTATGCTCTTGCAGAGGCAGGATTCTAACCCAAGTCTTTCTGATGTCTGAGTCCAGGACTCTTTCCACCACATGAACTTGCTGCCTTTTCTAAGAGTGGCTGGGAAATGAAAATGAATAAAAGGAAACTGAAATACTATCGACGGAAAAGCAGAAACATGATTGAATCTGGTTTATTTGTCTCAACAGCCTTGACACTGGATCAGGCACAGTGCCCTTATTAGCCATCTCTACTTGGTGTTTTTGTTTATTCTCCCCAGGGTCATCCTGTGGACTTGCTTTCAGACTCTGTTCTGCTCTTTCTGGGCCCCTCTCCACTTTGCCAAGGCCCTCCTCATTCATTAAGTAGTAAGTGCCTCCTCCAATGTGCTGGCCACTGAGACACTAAGGGACACAATTATGGTTACAGTTCACAAGGAAAAGGGGGCAAAAAATGAGATCAGATCTAGAGTTTGGTGTCTTCCTCTGGTTTGGTTTCCAGATATACAATGGCTATATTCACTTATTCAACAAATATTTGTTGCATATATACTAAGTCCTCAGCATTATTTGTTGGTGTTGGTTCCTCCCCCCCGCCCCCCCCCCCCCGCTTCCCCAACCAGGGATACAGCCAAGAATATAGTAAAATATAGAACAGATTCTACATGGAGTTTATATTCTAGTGGGTAGGAGTTATACAATAAACAAATAAACATCCATAGTATGTCACTTGGCAAGAGGCACAATGGTAGAGAATAAGCAGGTGGCAGGATGGCAGAGTGCAGGTGGAGTTGTTACTTCAGGCGGTTTGCAGGAGACCTTTGCGGGGAACTGTCACACTCACAGAGTGCTGAATGACTTGAGAGTGAGCCATGATCTGGAGGAATGGTATTGTGGTGAAGGAATAGTCGGGAGTGGCAAAGAGCCTCCTGTGTGATGTGCTCAGAGAGAGAGAGCTGGGGAGGATTGGTGATGATGTCAGAGAGGTAGCAGGGAACCAGAATAATTCAGGGCCTGGGGTCAATTGTAAAAGGTTTAGGGTTTTTAGTGAGTAATATGGAAAGCCATTTGAGGGTCTTGATCAGAGAAGTGAAGTTTTCTGACATGTTTTAGGATCTCAGTGGTGGTTGTATAGAGAGCAGATGATTAGAGACAAGGTCTGAAGTCAGAGGACCAATTAGGAGGCTAATGCAGTATTCCAGATCAGAGATGATGGAGCTTTGGAGTAGGGTCATATCAGTACGAGTGTTGGAAAATTTTTGCATATGGACATATTTTGAAGTTAGAGCTAACAGAATTTCCAAACAGATTGGATATAGGGTATGAGATGGAGTGTGGGGGAAAAAATGCTTCCAAAATTTGGCATAATGGCATTACCAGTCACTGGAATTCTGAAGACTGGCAATGAAAGCAGAAGATGTCTATTTAATTAACAAGTAAAAGCGATGGGTTGGTTCAGATAGATGAGTCTGGAAAGAAAAAAGTCTAGGGTGGAATTATAGCTGGGGATATGGAATGCTGGGAAGCTTTAGTTATAAAATGAAATGGAATCACCCCAAAAATGATTGCTACTAGTACAGAAGTCAGGAACTGAGACCTGTAGAATAAGTCTAATATTTCATCATCAGGAGGTTGGAAGAAGTCAGTAAAGGATATTGAGAATAACTGATGAGTGGCCAGAGATGTACAGGAACCAAATGAAAACTGTAACCCAAAATGGAAGGCATTTCTGCCATTGCACTGAGCCAACCTGTTCTGACATCTCAGGGTTGGGAACCTGAGTGTTGGTGTCTCCTCAGTTGACACAGGCATCTGTTTCCACGTGGCTTTTAAAAAAACAAATGACATGTCAGAGGAAGGACAAGAGCAAAGCTCAGAAGGAATCTGAGCTGACAGTAGACTGTGAATGCATGTGAGACACCTAAAATAACTGGGGACTAGCTTAAAGAGACCCATTTATAGTAATCAAGCCACTGTATAGTCATTGGGGTTGACCAGTTATCCCAGTCATTGGGGTTGACTAGTTGTCCAAATCATTAGAGATTAACCAGTTGTCCAAGTAATCAGTACTTCAAGAGAGCTTTCTAAAGAGAGAGCAGATGACATCAATCACCTCTAGAGCAAGTTAGAGTATCTGACCTCCTGATTGTAGGTTAGAAACCCCATTTGCACACTCTAAGACAATTGTGGTTCAATGTCTTCCTTTGTCATTTTTTGGTATTGTTATATTGTGATTATAATTACTTATTCTGCATGGTAAAAGAAAAAAATCAACAACAGACAAACAACAGCAATAAAACACATAGAGAATATCAAAAGAAAGCAGTCTGTTAAAAAATGTGCAAACCTATGAATGGAAAAGGTTAATTTTTTTTTTTTTACCATAACAAATGCTCTACATTGAAAAATGAGCAAGGATAGCAACATACAGCTATAGAAAGAGAAATACAAATGGCCAGTCAATGAGAGGAATGTCAAATCTCATTTGTCACTTAAAAATGCAAATTTAAACAATGAGATATCATTTGTTACCTTTCAAATTTACAAATAGTAAAAAGATGGATAACATCCATTTTTGTCATGGGTACACAGAAACAGAAACTGTCACACATAGTTGGTGGAAGCGTATATTGATGCATTTTAATGGATTAATTTGTCAATATCAATCAAAATATTAAATAAACTTAATTTTAGAATTGCTTTCAGTTTACAGAAAATTTGAGAAAATAGTACAGAGGGTTCCTATGCATCCCTCATCCAGTTTCTACCATCATTAACATCTTACATTAACATGGAACATTTGTCTTAATTAATGAACCAATAACGATCCTTTATTGTTCACCAAAGTCATTACTTCACTCAGATGATGGCCTCCTTAGTTTTTACCTAGTGGGCCTCTTCTGGTCCAGGATTCATACAGGACACCATTATATATTTAGTCATCATGCCTCCCAGGCGTTGCTTACCTTTGAAGTTTCTCAGATGTCTTGTTTTGATGACCTTGACAGTTTTGAAGAGTGCTGGTCAGGTAGACTTCCCCTCAGTTGGGATTTTCTGATATTTTCCTCATGTTTCTATTGGGATTGTGTGCTCTTAAAAGGAAGACCAAAATGGTAAAATGCCATTCTCATCCATCCTGTCAAGGGTGCATGCTATCATAAATTCTCACTGTTGATGTTGACCTTGATCACCTGGTAAAGGAAGTGTTCATCAGGGGTCTCCTCTGTATTCTCTTTTCCCTCTTTTCTTGGAATAAAATGGCTATGTACAACCCCTACTTAAGGAGTAAAGAGATAGATCCAACTTCTCAACAGTGGATTATCTACATAAATTGGAGATTTTCTGCAAGGGAGATTAGTCTCTTCTCTATTTGTTGATTCAATAATATATTTACTACATCAGTATGGATGGATTCATAAATTTTAATTTTGTAGTTCAAGTCATAATCCAATACTACTTTATTTTGTTGCTTAAATTGTTTCATCTTTTCCTTTGGGAGCTCTTTTAATTGGTTCCTGTGTCCCTTTGACATACCTTGTCATTGTACTTAAAACACACACACACACACACACACACACAAAAAAAAAAAAAAAAAAAAAAAAAAAAAAAAACCACCACTTTCTCATTTCTCAAATTCACTGCCCCAGTCCTTGAATCAACCCTTTCTCCAAGGAGCCCTGGTTCCTTTTATTAGAAAGTGTAATTAGAGATCAAGATGCAGGTACAAGATGCTTGTTGCTACTAAGGTGTCCTTGCTTCCAGGTCATTTCAGGTGACAGAATGAGGAACTCTTGTGTGTGCATATTAATCACTTATGTAAACAGCTGTATCTATAGCAAGGAAAACATTCATCCATGCTGATATCTCCCGTTCTACTCTATGCCCCAGGGAGCTTTCTAGCCTTGGACTCTTGCTGGTTTGTAACCTACCACTGCAATAAATCCAGCATTTATTTATGTCATTGTTAGGTTTCAGTTTATACATATAGTCATTTCAGAATTGCTAACCCTTATCTTCTGAGAAAACAACTTTAACAACTTGAATAAAGGATTTAATTGCAATTTATTTTGCGTTTAGTCTTACAGACCCGATTCATTTCCAAAGTGACTTCCTTCAGGGAGGTTGTTTCAGACACTTGTAATGTAGTTTGATTCTTTCTGTCACATTCTGCATTCTGTCTTGGATATCCCAATTTCCTAAATGATTATTTAAAAATCTTGGCTACATTTGACAAATGCATAGTGTCATATATCCACAAGTATCTATAACAATAAAAGTGTAATATGATAAGTAGACCGGACATCCTTCTAGATGACCTTCCGGACGAAACCACGGCAGTAGGGGTGGGAGCCAAGGCCCTTGCATAAATTTCAGACCTCTAGTATTATCATACAAACCAATTTCACCACCCTTATTAATTCTGTTTCTCACCTAATGGGCCATTCCCCTGACCAAATGCCTGATAACCAGTGATCTGTCTACCATAACTATAGTTTTGCCTTTTTTAGAATGTCATATACTAGTAAATACCATACAGTCTGTAGTGCTTTGAGACTGGTTTCTTTCACCTAGCAATAGGGATTACTTACAGCTATCCACATATTATGTGACTTAATAGCCCATTCCTTGTTACTGCTGAATAGTATTCCATGTATGGATACATCAGAGTTTGTTTACCCAGTCACCTATTGAAGAACATCTGGTTGCTTCCAGTTTGGGACTATTATGAATACAACTGCAATAAGCATTTACATTCCAGGTTTTGGGTACATGTGATCTTTTAAATCAGTTTTGTAAATGCCTAAAAATGTGGTAGTTGGATTGTTGGTAAGATTATGATTGGTTTTGTAAGAAACTAATGAACTGTCTTCCAAAATGAGTGTACCAGTTTGCATTCCCACCAGCAATTGGAGTTCACATTGCTCTAGGTCTTTTGCAACAATTTATATTGTTAGTTTTGGAATTTTAGCCTTTCTACATGTCATGGTGTTTAATTATTGTTTTAATTTGCATTTCCCTAATGGCAAGTGATACTGAGCATCTTTCTTTATGTTTATTTATCATCTACAGATCTTTTTTTAGTGATATGTTCATATATTTTGCCTATTTTAAAATTGGATTATTTTCTTATTATTGAGCTTTAAGAATTCTTTAAATATTTTGTGCATAAATCCTTTATCAGATATGCATTTTGCAAATATTTTCTAATTTTTGGATTGTCTTTGCATTCTCTTAATAGAGGCTTCATAGAGCAGAAGTTTTTAACTTTAATGCAGTCCAACTTATCAACGTTTTCTTTCATGGACTGTTCTTTTGATGTATCTAAAATCTCATCACCAAGCACAAGATCATGTTAATTTCCTACTGTATTTCTTCTTGAAGTTTTTATAGTTTTGTATTTCACTTTAAGGTCTATGGTTGATTTTGAGCTAATTTTTATTTAAGGTTAAAATCTGTCTCTAGATTCATTTGCTTGCATATGGAGGTCCAGTTATTCTGGCAACATTCGTTGAAAAGACTGTCCATTCTCACTTGAAATTCCTTTGCTCCTTTACCAACCATCAGTTGACTGTATTTGGTAGAGGTATGTGATTGTTCTTCTTTAGCTTAATGTGCCTCTTCTAATTGATATGGTGCATTACACTGATTGATTTTCAACTATTGAACCAACCAATTGGTCCTTTTGTGTCATTCTTTTTATACAGTGTTGAATTCAATTTTCTAATATTTTATTGAGGATTTTAAAAATTTTATGTTTATGAGTGATATGTTCTATAATTTTATTTAATGCTAGAGGCCCAATGCACAAAATTTGTACGAGAGTAGGCCTGCCTTTCCCTGGCTGCCGGCACTGGCTTCCCTCTGACACCCAGGACCCAGCCTTCCCTCGCAGCCTTGGCTTCATCTGGAAGGTCTCCAGAAAGATGTCTGGAAGGACGTCCAGTCTAATTAGCATATTATGCTTTTATTATTAGAGATGTCTCTCTGGTTTTAGAGTTGTTATGCTTCATAGAAGCTTTCCCTCTGCTTATGTTTTTTGAAAGAGATTATTAAGAAGTAGTATTACTTCTTTCTTATATAGTTTCTGGTGAGTACTCCCCAGGTTGGCAGTACTCCACAATGTACTGGGAGGGTCCACATCCTTGGGGATAACAGAGATTTCACATCTGGAGCATCCCATACCTAACCTTATGCTTCTCTCCTTTTGTATCTTTTTGCTATAATAACACTGTCCTTATAAGTACAGCATTTTCCAGAGTTGTTAGTCATTCTGGTGAATTATTAAATCTGAGGATGCTGTGGGGACCCATGAGTTTGCAGAGAGCTGGTCAGGGGTAGATATGGCCTGGGAATTTTCTTTTTCTTTTTTTTTAAACTGTTAGTTATTTTCTTTTTCTTTTTTTAAAATATATTTTATTGATTTTTTACGGAGAGGAAGGGAAAGATATAGAGAGCTAGAAACGTCGGTGAGAGAGAAACATCGACCAGCTGCCTCTTGCACACCCCCTACCGGGGATGTGCCCACAACCAAGGTACATGCCCTTGACCGGAATGAACCTGGGACCTTTCAGTCCCCAGACCGACGCTCTATCACTGAGCCAAACCAGTTTCGGCTGGCCTGGGAATTTTCAAATGTGTATGCATTAAGTGTCTTGGGTGAAGTAGTCTCATGGAGGATTGTAGCTTTAGCATGTGAGGTTTGTCCTAACTCCAGGTAGTTGGTATCAGAAGTCACGGCACTCATGTTTCGAAGAGTCTAAGGTTTAGGGGTGGGCACAGAGATGAGTTTGAAAAGCAATCAGAAGAAAAGCCCTAGCCAGTTTTGCTCAGTGAATAGAGCATCAGCCTGCAGACTGAAGGGCCTGGGGTTTGATTCTGGTCAAGGGCATGTATCTGGGGTGCAGGAGATAACTAATCTATGTGTTTCTCTCACATCGATATTTCTCTGGGTCTTTCCATCTCTCTTCCACTCTCTCTAAAAGTCAATGGAAAAATACCTTCGGGTGAGGATTAAAAAAATAAATAAATAAGCCCTGCTTTATTTTCAGAAATATCCATTTCCCTCAAACTCCAGTCCTCACCACCATACACCAGCATCTCTCACTACAGTTTCCTAGGTTCCTAGCCAATGACCCATCGGTTGAAAAATCCTGGAAATATTCTCAGTGCAAGACAGAACACAGCAGTGCCTTTTCCTGCTGGGTCAAGGCTGGCTATTTTGAGAGCAAGATAAAAATCTCTCATGCATCACTCACATGTAGGCAAAAGAAGCAGGCAAGAATGAAAACCACTCCACACCTTGTCTTGGGTAATTGCTGGTTTACTTGCTGCCAATTAGTAAATTTGGGGATTGCTTGCAGGCCGGAATGAGCTGGCAGCCATGATGGCCTCCTCTCCTCTCCAGTTCAGGAAATTAGGCTCTTTCTGCTTTATTTTTCCTCTTTGGAATAGCAGGTGCTTTTTAGAAGCCTTGTCCTGAATCTGGTTGGTTCCCAGGCCTGGTTTCTGAAGGACGCAGGATGGAATATCTAAAGGAAAGGTGGGCTCTGATGCTGAAGGACAGAAGAGTAGAGCTGTGTAGCGGGAACCACGTTTTGCATTCAGGAAGCCAGGGGTTCCTTTTTTCTCTGTTTTGTTGTTGTTGTTGTTGTTGTTGTTGTTGTTGTAGTAGTTTGTTGGCTTGTTTGTGTTTGAAGATGTTTGTACATCTTGTGGCCACAAGGTTTAGAAAAGGCAGGAAGAAAATGGGGGAAGATTCTGGAAAGAGGAAAGCATCTGATGTCCTTGACCTTGTGCATGTGGACTCACTGAGTATTTCCTGACTGACCAATCCCCTTGCTGAGTATTTCCTGACTGACCAATCCCCTCGCACGCAGCAGAACCTGGGAGTTTCCTCCCCAGGTCAGTGGGCATGGAGGTAGTTTTGCTGCTCTGATCTCATAGTGGGAATGCTGGGATAGAATCCTGGGCATTAGGGGGAGAAGAGGGAGGACTAGATCAGTTTGTTCTTACAGAAAATAATGGGCTGATAAGGGAGATTTTCTTCCTCACAATTAATGTGAGATGTAACCTTCTGCTCTATGAAAGATAACATGTTTGATCACTAGACATGTAGGAATTTAATTAGTTTCCAGAAGTATTTATGGAGCAGGTGTTATGTAGAGCTGACACTGAGCTGAGCATGGGGAGAGTAAAAAACTTCCTGGCAAGTGATAGGTGAGCAGACGAATAATCACTCTCTCCTATGGTAAGAGCTGCCATAGAGATGCTCAAGTTGCATGGGAGCAGGCGTGAGTGCCCACTTCCAGTCTGGAGACAGTCGGGAAGGGAGACAAGGAACCATCTGAACTAGAGGAAATCTGACAGTTGGGAAAGGGCAGGGGTTTAAAAGTCTATCAGAGAAAGTGCGCATTCTCTTGTTCAGCTCTGTAACCTTGAGAAAGTCATTTCACCTTTCTGAGCCAGTATTTATTCACTCTAACAGAAAGATTGCACCACTTCACTGGGCTCCTGTGGGGGGGTAGAGGAGGTCTAGTCATCTTTAGAGCAGCACCTAGCCCATGGTTCCTCCCAACAAATGGTAGCTCAGTGGTTGTAATTAAGGTCAAATTGACATCTCCATTTCAGTGGAGTGGCTGTAGGGGAGCAGGTGACTCAGATCTCTCACTTGGACAATGAGACAGATATTGAGGACAAGCACAGTTAGGTTTGGAGAAAGAAGCACCAAATGAGTGTGATTTGGAATAAGTTGCAGCTGACATGCCTGTGGGATCTGGGGAGAGAGGACCAGTAGGGAGGGAGGTGGAGAAGGAGGCAGGAGTCACTGATGGCCCCATGGGGACTGGGACCATCAAGGCATCTTGGCACCTCCTCCGTCTCCATGTTTGCAATTCCTATTCATCCTGTGGAGGACCCAGTCTCTTTATGACTCAGACTTCATTTGCCTCATTTCCCTGAACCCTTTGAGGGCAACTGCAGGCAGACATGGGCCCTTATTTGAATCATTACCTCAATCATTCATTTTTGGGATTCTATAAATATATCGAGGGAGCTACTATATGCCAAAAGCCGATGCAAAACCTAGAGAAGCTACATCAAATGAAATAGTTAATTAATTTGCTCACTAAGATTACATGTATGTGTGTATTTAAACTTGTGCATCTCCATGCCCCTCCTCACTCAGTGGTGGTTTAATATTAATAGAGGAGGACATTTTTTACATCCACTCTGGATGACATTGTGATAGATAGATAGAAAGAAAGAAAGGAAGGAAGGAAGGAAGGAAGGAAGGAAGGAAGGAAAGAAGGAAGGAAGGAAGGAAGGAAGGAAGGAAGGAAGGAAGGAAGGAAGGAAGGAAGGAAAGAAACCATCTTAGAAGGATTCTTAGAAAGTATATAATCCAGTTTTCTTGCATCAACAAATATTTATTGAATGTGTTCTATGTACCAAGCAGCCTTGTTTTTCAAAATAAGCTTAGAGAGGTTGACTAGACTGAATGTTTGTGTCTCCCTAAAGTCCTTGTGTTGAAACCCTAACTCTAGCATGGCTATATTTGGAGATGGAGACCTCTCGGGTAGTAATTAAGGTTATATGAGTGCATAAAAGTGGGTCCCTGATCTGATAGAATTCAGTCCTTATAAGAAAAGACACCTTTGAGCTCACTCACTACACCCGCCCCTCCTTTACTCCTGCCCATCCTCACCCCAGCCTTGCACACACATTGAGAAAAGGCAATATGAGCACATAGGGGCAAGGCAGCTATCTATCTGCAATTCATAACTCAGAAGAGTGCTCTCACCACAAACCAATCTTGATCTTGGATTTCCTAGCCTCCAGAACGATGAGAAATAAATTTTTTGCCATCTAAGCCACACAGTGTTTGGTGTTTTATTGTGGCAGCCCTAGCTAAGACATTTGGGTCAAACGCTTTGCCTAAAGTCAGTAATGAATATATGAAAAGGCCAATGCATTAGTCAGCTATTGCTGTATAATAAACCACTCCACAACTCAGCAACCTCAACATCAATCATTTATGATATATAATGTATCTGCACATTGGTTGGCCAATCTAGGCTGGCTTCTGCTATGGATAAATTGTTCCATGCGTCTCTAATTATCCTTCTGGGATTAGCCGACTCTTCTGGGAAGGTCTCTCTCATGGCTGTGGCATAAGTAATGGAGACAAGTATAAAATTGAAGCTATGGAACTGGAACATGGTTGCTTCTATTCCATTCTATTGGTCAATGTAGTTGAAAGAGATGACCCCAGAATCATAATAGCGAGGAGGATGCAAAGTTTCATAACAAGGGTATAAATACAGGAAGGGGTACAAAATCTGGATTATCATGGCAACCTAACACATCGAGGATTCAAATCCAGGTCTCTATTGGCCCTGTTTGGGGTTATTTTTACCATCACTAATACTTTTATTTATCTACACTAATAAAAGAGAAAGATACAAATTGATGTACCTTCACGACACCCATCAGCCAATCAGGAGTACATATGCAAATTAACCCAACAAAGATGGAAGGTTAATTTGCATATGCAGGCGCCAAGTGACCAGGGGTGGGGCGGAAAAGAGGGGCCAGAGTGGAAAGAGGCAGTTCCAGGGCCAGAGCAGAAAGGCAGTGCTGGCAGCAAGGGAGAGGAAGACCCATTCTTGCAGGAATCTTTGTGCATCGGGCTTCTAATTTTTAATAAGAAACACACACATGACATCTTTACTCTTTGCTCTCTACAGGACAAAACAACAAAGCCAGAGTTTAGCAGACCACAGCCAACCCTTCCAATGTAAATCCCTCACAGCTCCATGTTGTCTCATGCTACCACTTCTGTACCATAATGGGGGTCTTCTCACACTCTCAAACCTTGTCTTCCCTTCTGCACATTTCATTAAAATCTACTCTTAGGCAGCTTAGCTGTGAGAAGAAAGCTGATCACTAAATTCTGATAACTTTGTTCTCTAAAACAAATAGTTACTGAGTATTTAATCTATATGTGGCTCTGTGCCTGGCGCTTGGGTGTTGGTCTGAGAGATGAATCATAGATCCAGTTCTTGATGAGAGAACACTTTGGTGGGAAAAAATAATACATGCACATAATTGTTTTTATCCTTGTGCAGAAGGTTATTGAATTTGGTGCCAGGCATTGTCTAGAAAGCTAGAGTACAATGGTGAATGAGAAATACCCACAATCTCTCCCCTGAAGTGGATCAAAGTGTGTAGAGACCCAAGAGGAAAGTTGCATTTCTGTGATTTGAGGGGAGTGAGATGAGAAATCCAGGAAGGTTTTGGTGGGAAGAAAAAGTTAAATGGGCCTGTGCAGATGAACTGGGGTCTTTATAAACAATGCTGTTTATCTGGGAGTGTGGTTAACAGTGTGGACTCTGGAAGTAATGGCCAGGATCTGAATCTTTGTCTTCATGCTTAGAGGTTGGCCATGGACAAGTTACTTAACCCCTCAGTCTAATGTTGTGCTAGTAAATGTTTAACTACAAACTTTCCAAAAAGAAAGAAGGGAGGGAGGGAAGGAGGAATGGAAGAAAGAAGAGAGGAAGGAAGGAGAGGAGGAAGAAAGGAAAGAAAAACTGCTTTGTAGATCTGCCATTTTCTATGGTGTAGATCATCACTTCATGCCCTCCTTCAAGTGACTAACATGATGTTGTATAGTTCTTTGACCATGCTGACACAATGGACATAAATAGCCTCAAAAGCATGCACAGTCATAAAATAACTAGGAAGCAATGAGTTTTTAATATTTAGCATCTTTGTTTGAAATATAATTGACGCAGGTGTCAGGTTACGAAATTTAATTGGTAGCAATGGCTATACTTAACCATCAGGCAGAAGGAGTGAGAAGGAAAAGGAAAGGTATGTCACACAGAGAGAACATGTGTAGAGGACATAGCCAAGTAATGTGAGGGAAGCATTTCATTTTTTTTAAGAAGAAGTCCCACAGTGGAAAAGTGAAATGTCTCACAGAAAGGTGGCTTCATCGTCAGGATAGAGGATAGGGTAAGTATAGAACATGGGCTCCATTAAAGAGTGCCCTTGAGGATGCTGTGGTTATAGGAAGAAATTAGGGATGTGAGGTATGGGGCATCTGGTCCACCCCTCTCGGTTTACAGATGGTGGGAGAAGGATAGAGGAGTCAGTGATTCCTTGCTCCTCGTGGAGCAGATATTTGAACCCCATTTTTTGGATTTTCATTCTAATGTACTTTTTGCTGTCCCAAACTTAGAAAAAAAGTGGCTCAGATCCATGAATGATAGGAAATCTGCAAGGCATGTGAGATGGAAAGTCTATTAGTGATGACAAAGTTATAACTGAATGAATGATTACTGAGATTGTTTAGGAAATCAAATTGATTTCCAACTGTGTATATAGGAAAGACATTGAAAGAGGAGGGGACAGATGGTGAGAAGGTCAGGGAGGATCTGCTGATGGGAACATAGCCAGTCACTGGTAGGGCTGGGATTAGAACTGGTCCCCAGCCCTTCAGTCCAGCTCTTTTCATCAGAAACAAAGGTCCTGAGAATATGTTTGTAGCAGATGTAGACCTGGGAACTGTCCTCCCATGAGCTGTCCTTAAAGAAGAAAAAATGATCCACAAGAGGAGTTAGGGCTCAACAAAATCCTCTGCATGATAAAGTGAGAACCATCAAGAGTCCAGCTCTGCAGTTATAAATGGAGAACCAATGGGCAGTGAAGTTTGCACACAGGTTATGATCATGCATATCCCCAAGTCTTACTCCTATAGACTTGCTCTTATTCTACGGCAGTAAGCCCTCCCGGCTTTACCCAACTGTGGCAGTTACAACATTAGAGTCTCATCATCACTCTGCTAAATGGTTGAAGCAGTTCTCCCCATTTTACAGATGGGAAAACTGAGGTTCAGAGAGGTAAATCACCTTCCCAGTGTTAGATGGCCACTCAGCAAATGAAAGGGATGGCATCCAGGATCCTGACTCAGTGGCTAGGAATACACAGCTCACGCATCACCTACTTTTCGTTCCTCCCCACATTTCTGTCCCTTTCCCTGTGTCACCTTCCCCTTCAGATTTCAGTGAGCATTTGTAACACTCATTTGTGTAGAAGCCTCTCTACTTGTAATCAGGTATGGTATTCCTCGGGTCTCATGCAGTGTCTGGCATATAGTAGGTACTTTGTCTGGTCACTGTGTATCATAATAGTTAAAGATACAGAAATCACAGAAAGCTGGGTTGAAATCACAACTGCACTGTCTATTAGCTGGGGGGCATTAGATTAGATAATTTAGCCACCCCATGCCTCTGTTTCATCATCTATAAAATCATCATGCACATTGGAGTCCAGTGCATAGTGTTTAATAATTATTATCTATTATTACTCTTAATAACTATTGGACATCATCTTTAAATAAACATGATAATACCCAAAAGACAGGCATTTAGTGATCCTGACTTGCCTGCCCAGAGTCCCCGCTGGACCTACGTGCCAATGAAGTTGGAAGGAAAGAAAGAACTTACTGGACTTTTGCTAACATGTGGGGGGGTGGGGGTAGAGATAATTCAGCCTTCTGCAAGTGAAAATTAATCACCTTGGCTTCACTCAGCAGGCAGGTGGTGAGAATGCCAACTTGCCCCCTTTCCTGTCTCTGGAGGGACCGTTCAAGAAATGAAGAAAGAAATGGGATTGTGGGAGAAGGCGGCCCCATGGTCCACATGCTCCACATCAGATATGGGCGTTATCAGCTTCCACTCCCTCTTCTCCATGGCCACTTAGCCACTCAAGGTGATGGGCTCCCAGACAACAGCCTCGTACTCTCAGCATTGTTACTCCTTTGATTAATCTGGCTTCAATATGTTCTAACAATACACACTTTATGATTGCTGAAATTGCAATTGAGTCTACAGTAGTAGATGCATGCACTGGAATGTCCCTGCTGCATACACACACAGGGATTACATCTCCTTAGGACCTGGATCATTTTCCTGAATGGCTGGTGGTCAGTTCCCTGAGCCCGCTTATCACAGTGATGAACAGGACACTTGCTGTGTTTCTTTCCCCATAGGCAGAGTTTTTATGTACTTTTTGTCCCAACCGCTCAACGATGTCCCTTCTACACTGATGCTAATGACAATTGTGTGACATGGTTTGGGTTCGTATCACGATGTCTATTTTGCACATAAGGCAGCATGAAGATGCAGAGATTTTATCTGTCCTCTCTTCCAGACTCCCAATCTTTCCACAGCAATACATTAGACACCTGTTACCTAGACAACACCCATTTTCCTTTTTTCTCACTAAGAAAGAACAATGTGCCTAGCTAATAATACCCACCTCTCTGTGTTTTCCTACCGCTAAATGTGGCCATGTAGGCTTGCACTGGTCACGTGATGTGTGGGAACCTGCTCTAAAGGGTACCAACTGAGCATGCCCCTTTGGCCTTGTGGTCCTTCCTTTCCATTTCACCTGTAATGTAAACATAGGAGTGCGGCAGCCTGAGGGACAAGCATTGGGACAAAATGTTAAGGCTGGAAAAGGGAAATGATGACAACAGCCTGGTATGCTCGTGGCACTGTGGAGCCGCTGCAGCCACGTGACACAGCCCACTTCAGCCTGCCTCTCGCCGCAGTGAGCCATGGTTTGTTGGGTTAGTTTTGCCGACAAACCTGATCCAGAACTTAACATTTCCCTTCTGACCACAATGCCCTTTAATTTCCTTTTCAATCAAATAAAACCCTGCTCAAGGAGTTTACTATTAAATCTCATATTATTAAATCTGCTCAAGTGCTCCCATGTCTGCTCACTCTTCCCAGAACTTCCCAGAGTAATTTAGGGGCTCCCTCCTCTGGGCATCCGTAGAATCCTGTAGACACCTCCTCCACCACAGCATTCGATGGGGTGTTTGTATGTCTGTTCTCCCCCAACGGACACCTGGAAAGCACCAGGTCTATCGCATATTGGTACCCAATCCCATTTCCTACAATTAATTGCATTACCTGTGTGGGATCATCCGCTGGTATCTCCACATCTTTGTTTCTTTTTAAAGATCTCCTGGCCCATCTTAAGGAATGTTTCCCAGAGTTCGAATTTCCTTCCTTGAATGGTCTCATTGCTCTCATAGTTCATCACTCTGAGAGGGCACAAATGCCTCCCATCCCAGAGGTTTTTTTTCTTTTTTTTTAAATATATTTTATTGATTTTTTACAGAGAGGAATGGAGAGAGATAGAGAGCTAGAAACATTGATGAGAGAGAAACATCTACCAGCTGCCTCTTGCACACCCCCTACCGGGGATGTGCCCGCAACCAATGTACATACCCTTGACCGGAATCGAACCTGGGACCTTTCAGTCCACAAACCGACGCTCTACCACTGAGCCAAACCGGCTTCGGCCCATCCCAGAGTTCTGCAGCAAAATCATGGGTCCACCATCATCTTATAGCTCACTTTTTTAAGTCTAGCAGGGAGGAGCACTGCTTTAGAGTCTATCTGCCAGGGTTCAAGTCCCAGCTCTTCCATTTATTAAATGTGACTTTGGGATGCTTCCTTCACTCTCTGTGCCTTCTCCGCACTTGGGAGAGTAATTGTAACTATGTAGGGTGTTGTGAGTGTTAAGGGCCCTACTATCCATGTAAAAATACTTAGAGCAGTGCCATACTCCTAGTCAGTGTTGGTTATTATGACTGTTGTCACCAGACAGGACCATGTGGATTGTCCCACAAACACTTCCCCTCAATATGTCCATTCTCAGTTCATTTCTTTCCCCCCAAACATAGGGACCTGCTCACCTTCTGACCTTGCCTGTCTCAGTTAATGCCACTATAACCTCTCCAGTCCCACCTCCAGCCCAAAACCTATATTAGGCATTGCTTTATCCTTAATCCCTCATCCAGGTATTGGGAAAGATCTGTCAGCTATATCCTCTGAATATTCTTGACTCCATCTTCTTATCATATAACTCCCTGCGATGAAGAATCTTCCTAAACTATTGGAATTGTCTATAACCTGTGCTCCTGCTATATTTTTATACCCACTAAATTCTTCCACCACCTTTTGGCCATAATCATTTTTCCCTTGTGCCAATATGACAATGCCACTTCCTAATTAAAACTCTCCAACAGCTCCTCATCATCCCCCAGGACAAGGATAATAGCCCCTAGTCAAGCAGTGTTTCTTGCTTGCCTGTTCTTTGCTCATCTGTGGTAGCCTCACATCCTACCAGCCCCTCCACCCTGACAGTACTGGCGCCATCTTGAATTGCCTTCCCATCCTCAGATCTATCACCTTAGTTTAATCCTCTGTGTCTTTCCTACATTAGTCTTTTCACCTGCTATGCCCCTTTTCTTTTTTTTAAAAAAAATATATATTTTTTAATTTATTTTTAGAGAGGACAGGAGAGATAAACATCAATGTGAGAGTGAAACATCAATTAGCTACTTCATTCACAGTGCCCCCTATCAGGGATTGAGCCCTCAATCCAGATATGTGGCCTGACCAGGAATCGAACTAGCAACCTTTAGGTGCATTGGATGATGCCCAATCAACTGAGCCACACTTGCCAGGGCTGGTGTGCCACCTTCCCCCTCTCCTAATAGAAGTCTTTCTGCTCATTCTTCACCTTTTAGTTTGGATGTCACCACTTCTGGGTATCTTTCCCAGATTTCCCAGACAGATCTGTGGAGCTCTTTTTATGCCCCTGTTACATGTTCAGATATGTCTATCAAATTGCAAATCTCATTGGATTATGACTATTTTCTTGCATGACTATCTTCTCTAGATTATAAACTTCTTGTGAACCAAGACAAGGCTGTTATTGTTCATCTTGTATTGCCCTAGTACATAGCCCAGTGCCTGAAATAGTTGATACTTTATAGTTATGGAACAAATAATTTTCTATCACAAGTAATACTATTTGATTTACACATGACTGAGACTGGAGTGAGCATTATTATATCTCATTCTACCCCTTTTACTTCACAAGGAAAGACCTGAGTTTCAGAAAGGGAGGGTAACTTGCTCAAGGTCACGCAGTAAGTTAGTGACAAAGCTAGGATAAGTTACAGGTTATTCCTGCTTCCTAGTTACAGGTTATTCATGCTGCACTTCTCTTTTACAGAAATGATATTTTGGTAAGGATACATTTTAACAAAGACACAGGTTCAGCTGTACATATCAAAAATCTAAAATAATGAACTGGAAAAGATAGATTTTCTTTTCCTCTGGCAACAGTTTGCCAGGAGCAAGTCCAAGGCTGTACAGCTCCTCATGGTGACTGAGGCTCAGGCCTTCCTGTCCTGTGGCTCCATCCAGCCTTTTTGTGCTGCTCTCAGCCTCATGGTCCAAACTAGCTCCCCACCCACTGCTTTCCAGAGGGTAGGGAATGGGATGAAAGGAAGTGTGAGAATTGTACACCACACTTTTCTTATGTAGAACTTAGTCATGTGGCTGCACTTAGCTTTAAGGGAGACTGGGAAAAGATTGTTAATTCCAGGTGGCTGTGTGCCCAGCTAAAAATTAAGGCTACTTTTATTTGATACAAACAAGAAGCCTGCTAAAAAGGGAGAGTCATTGAATTGTCCCTGTTTCAGAGATCATAAAACTGAGGCCCTGAGATGTGTTAAGAATACTGGCTTTGCCAAGCTGGCATGGCTCAGTGGTTGAGCATCGACCTATAAACCAGGAGGTCATGGTTTGATTCCCAGTCATGCTCAATCCCCAGTACAGGCTGTACAGGAGGCAGCCAATCAATGATTCTCTCTCATCATCGATGTTTCTATGTACAGTCATCACTGCTATTACTATGGGGAAAGGTCAAGGCCTTCCCTGAGAGCAGTGGCTTCACCTGTGTGGTTGGGCTCAGCATTGTGTCCTCACATTGAGTACAGTCCCTGATGTAGAGTAAGTGCCGAGTAAATATTTGTTGAAAGAATAAATTAAGTTAATGAGCCAGAACTGGAACCCAGATGGCTTCAGCTCCATGCCCTGCGCTATTTCTATGCCACCAGAATGCCAGTCTCCCCATGATCCCTCCTTCTGAACATAAGCCACAAAATCCACATGAATCTGAGGATCCAGGAATGATACCAGCTACAGCTCCCAGAACTGGAGCAAGTAGGAGGCTGCATGGCAGACTTGAAGCCTTTCACCTGAGCCCCAATTGAGGCAAAGAGTCTTTGAGCAATCTCCTTTGCATTCTGAAGAGTTTGGTGCCCCTACTTATCTCGCATCACCCACAAAGGCCACTGCAAACCCAGTTCCAAATCTGGTTGGTTATCCACCGCAAACTCATTTGCATTTCCTCTTCCAATGGAGAATCCTTCTATGTATTGGTCTCCATGAAGACCCTCCCCTTCCTCCTCTGAAGTTTGTGCCAGTCTTAGAATGGGCACATAGTACCATTCAGTTACAGCCAAGCCTTGCCTCCAAAATTAATCAGCAGCTGGCAACTGATCATAAAATCAAAATGCTTGAGGGAAAGATCTTAGGAGAAGAAAAGATTATTTATATCCTGCAAAACGATTACCACACTCTTTAGTTAAAGTACATCACTTTATATAGTTATACACTTTTTTCATGTGATGAAAATTTTTAAGATCTTACTTTCTTAGCAACTTTCAAATATACAATATGGTATTGTTAACTATACTCATTACGCTGTATATTATGTCCCCAAACTTTTTTATTGAGAATGTAAATTGGTACAGCTGCTATGGAAAACAGTATGGAGGTTCCTCCAAAAATTAAAAATAGAACTACTATATGATCCAACAATCCCACTACAGGTGTATATCCAAAGAAAATGAAAACAGGATCTTGACGAGATACCTGCATTCCTACGTTCATTGCAGCATTATTTACAATAGCCAAGGCATGGAAACCTAAGTGTCCATCAACAGATTAACAGGTAAAGAAATGGTGGCATAACTATACAATGAGATAGTATTCAGCCATAAAAAGAAGGAAATCCTGCCATTTGTGATGACATGGATGGACCTTGAGAGCATACGTTAAGTGAAATAAATCAGAGAAAGACAAATATTCTTTTATTTCACTTATATGTGGGATCTAAAAAAAAAAACAGCAAACTCATAGAAATAGAGAACAGATTGGTGGTTCCCAGAGGTGGGGTATAGGGAAAAGGTGGTGGAAAAGGTACAACACCCAGGAGTTAACCATTGGTGGCTTGATGTCAAACATGGTGAGAGCATTTACACCACAGAAATTGGCATATACTACATATCCTATTAGGGTTGTCATAGTTGTTTTTAAGAACTATATCACAGTTCTCCCTGGCTGCATGGGAGATTGGAAATAGGAATTATTTGTTGAGCACATTGCCTTTCTTAACAAACAGGAGTTCCGTTTGCAAGGAGAAAGTCAATGAACATTTGAAAGGGATAAAGTTAGGTCTACTATCAAAGACTCTAAGATATTTTTGCTTTCTTTTGTCATGGCTTGCTTAGGTAGAATCTCTTCAGTGCACATGGTTTTCTTTGCCCAGGTGTCCAAGTCATAAAGTAGGAGGAAGGAATCCTGCATCTGTGAGGTGGTGAAGCACAGGGTGAGGGAGAGAGTTGGGCATGTGTGGCTATAACACACCCACCTCTGATTATCTTGATACTATTTAGGGAAACCACCCTCTTTCTGCCTGCAGCCTTTCTGAAACACGGTACAGTGAACTGGGCTAAACAATGAAACGCTAGTGGGTCTCTTCAACATTGGTTTTACTCAGGGACAGTTCTCACCAAGGATTCAGGTCTTAAAACAAACCCAAAAGGAAGCTGTCAAACAACCATCCTATTTTGCAAATGCACAGATCCACAGGCAGGATTTTTAACAGACTGACAGAAGGAATGCCAAATAAATTCCTGATCTAACAAAGCTGATCTAAACATCTCTTTATATCCAAGGAGCCTCCAAGTGCAAACCCTTCTCTGGTGATGGTCTCTGTAAAAATGAATCCATCTCACTTATGCCAATGAATGTAAGTACTCCCTAAAAAGGCTGTGAGATTGAGTGCCGATGAGTGTTTTGATTTAATGGATGTAGGTAAAATCCCCCAGGCATACAGACTAGTGAAGATGTAGCTAGACAGAAACAAGGAATTACACCAGGGCCAAAGGATGCTTGGCCAGCTGGAGTCCCGCTAGTCCACCTACCTCCACATTCTTCAGACCATGCTGTGTCTGCACATCTAGGAGAAGAAGTTTTTTTGTTTGTTTATTTGTTGTTTATTTGTTTTTGCTTGCTGTTTCCTTTGTTTTTTGCTCTGTTTCTCTGCTGTGATCTGCATTGCTCTAGAAGAGCCTTCATTCACATTTCTCTCTGAACTGAGCTATAGGACACTTTGCTCAGTGACCGTCCCTTGCCTGACATTTTTTCTCCCCTATAACAAGAAATCAGTGGCAAGAGAAACCAATCTTACCAACCAGCTTGCTTGGACCTGAAGTGGTGGGTAGAGGCGCCAGGATTGAGCTCAGACTTTCTGAAGCCAACCCCAATAGTCTTTCTCTTACATAGTGATGTCTCCCAATGGACAGTCTGTGACTTGTAGTGTGGTTTAGGATACACATTTTTGCTCTGACTTGATTTTATTTAATTGAAATTTAGCTTTTATAGTTGGATGTGTCTAGTGGCACAGCTATAGAGTGTCTCACCCTTAACCTTCCACATTCTCACCCACATGGGTTGCCCTGTTTTTGCTGTCCGCCAGCCAGCTCTTCATCATGTGGATTGCTTTAACTCCCAAGTTTCTCCTTGCTTCACACATTTTTCACAAAAAAGGAGCACCTGGGAATTGAACTTGACGGCAAATTCTCCTTTTCCCCCTCCATCTAGTCCTCTCCTTCATTTTCCCCAGGTCCCTCATGCCTCTAAGTGAACATAGGGCTCTCTTCGAGGTGTGGGGGAGGAGGAAGAAGTTGAGTGAGAAGACATTCTCCTAAGAAAAGGGCGAGGGGGAGAAGGAGGAAGGAAATACTAGGAATTCTCAGAAAGGAATCACCAACACCTTATTACATGGCAAGGATAACAACACTGAGAAATCGCCCAGCATCTACTGATTCCATTGGCCATAGAGCACTCACTTTTTATTTTCACTGTGGTGGCTGTGGTTTCAAAAAAAAACAAAACAAACAAACAAAAAAAAAACTGGGAGCAAAGTGTGTCAGAGTTGAGAGTGGACATAGGGTTCCTCCACAGTCAAGAAGCCATGTGTCCTCGAAAGTAAAGGCGGGTGAGATTGTGATCAGTCCATTCTGCTAAGGCCTAGTCCCTTTTGAAAGCTGGGCTCTTCCATCTGCCCCCATTAGCCAGAATGGGCCCAGCCTCTGAGACTGGCACACCTGCTCTGGGCCAGGTGCGGATGGGGAGTGAATGGTAGGCTAGCGACCACAGGGGAGATGGCAGTGGTCATCTGGAGGTGACGGGGCTGTAAACGCTCATCCTGGCAGAGCTGCACACAGCGGGAGCCAAATCAAAGCCCAGCAACCTGCTGGGAGAGCCAAAGGGAAGAGCGGGCACATTTTGAAGGAAGGTGCAGTTGTTAATATTAATGATGCAACAGATGTGTTTTTCTTCTTTTGCTTTGTAGTTTAACCTCAACCACCTTCTAAGATCCTTTGTTTCTGACTCTCTCCAGGTAGGGAATTTGCTCTGTACTTGGTAATAAAAGAAGAATTTTGGTCCAGGGGTATTTTGGGAGGGAGGAGTTGAGGGGCCAAGAAAGAAGGAGGGGGAAAGAGAATTTTGCAAGACAGTGGGAGGGTCAGCAGCATGAGAGGACAGGGGAGGTGGAGGCCCTGGGGTGTTAGGACAATGTCTAATACTATGAGGTTTAGAGCTGATGGCTCTGTGACACCTGCCCGTTATTCCAAAGTCTCCGGTGAAACCGACATACGAGTATTTTTTCTATTTTATCTCTTTTGGGGAAGAAGATAAATTTCATGACAAGAGAAGGTGAGTTCTGGGAATAGAGGAAAAACTAAAAGAAAAGTTGCAAAACTGCAAGAACTCAGAGGGGTGACAAAAGAGGTGACAGGGGAGGAATAAGAGATGAAGGGGCCAGTGTACATAGACAGCTAGAGCAGAGCATGGCCAGGATGGCGCAGACGCCAGGCAAAATAGGCTGAGCACCCACCAGTGTGCATCTGGCCTGGCTTGTGCTGGCCACTCCCAGTTGTCACACACAGATGCTCTGCTGTCACTTGGCTGGAACCTCCCTGTTTATTATTTCTGGGTCTCCAGGCAGCAACACTGCTGTCAAATGGGAATAGGGTGTCAGGTCCGATCACTCCTCGTGTGATGTGAAGAGACTCATGCAGATGGAAGGTGCCACTTCCTCGGTGCAGATGGGCACATGCATCACTAGCAATTGCTGCGGCTCCAGGGGCCCTGCCTTCTGAGTGGAATGGGCCAAATGTGCTTCCAAGGCAGACAGGAAGCAATCTACAGGACTTTAAATTACAGCCCGGGAGTCCCTGTGCTGGCTACGGTAATGATCAAAGAGCAAGAGGTGGGGGATTTATCATCCTCCTGTGGGCAGGGGACCATGCTGGCTGGTTCACATCGCTTGTCTCAGGTCAGCAGAGGGCCCAAGGGCCTGGCCTTCAGGTTGCAGACCTCGTTTTGAATTCTGAGTCTGCTACTCATTCATGGTGCTGAGTAAGTTACTTCAATTCTGTTAGCATCGATCTCCTAATCTGTAAAACTGGGATGGGAATAGCTACCTTGCAGTTTCATTTAGGACTAAATAAAATGATTGCATTTATTCATACAACAAATAAGCTGTATTTCAAAATATATGTAAAATGTAATTACACACATACACACACACACACACACACACACACACACACATACACACACATACAATTTTTCTATACCACCCTGAGATATTGCAGTAAAAAAACAAAGGATACAATTCTTACCTTCACAAACCTTATATTCTATTGAAGGGAGTCAGAAAGTAAGGCAAACAAATTATTATAATGTATAGAGAAGACGTAGCAGAATTCTTGCACATAGTGGACTTAGATGCATGGAATAATTTAAATTTCATATCATTCTTATGAAGCAATGTCTCTCCCAGCGGAGAATCAGAAGCTGTTTCAATAACTGGCTCAAGATCCTGTAGCAAGATCTTTGTTCCGTTAGGCCCACTAAGGTGATGACAAATAAGAGGAATCTACATGACACAGTGTCCCCTGCTTCTTGAGTCAGCTGGTCATGCATGACCTGCAAATTCAAACCAAGTGGAAACTCCCAGAGAACCATTCCCAAGTCACTGACTCATCTTTGAGTATGTGGGTGGAACTAACTCATATTCATGGAGATAGCTAAGAAATGCCTCCCCTGTGTCGACCAGCTGTCCCATTTTGCCTAAGACTGAGCAGTGTCTCAGGATGGGGTATTTCCTGTGTTAAAACCTGGGAAGTCCCAGGCAAACTGGGACCAGGTGGTTACTCCAACTAAGCCCAAAGCCAGACTTTATTTCTTAAGCTACATAGTGAGGCCGGAGTGTTTAAAGGCAGAAAGAAGTAGGGAGCACTACCAAGCTGAAAATAGGCAGTAAACTAGGCAGCGGAGACAGGACGAGTGAGGAAACTCCACTCTGAGGCAAAGCTGCCAATGCCTGAGTCACCTTGTTTTACCAATTTCTCTGTGGGATTTGGTTCTGGAACACGTGAGCCATGAACAGTGATGACCAGGTCGAGTACCACGTAACCATGCAAATGCATGTGGATGGCTAGTCAATAACTGTTTATATAACTGTAACTTCTCGGGTGTTTGCTATCTGCACCAATATCCATCCTCAAACTCAGGCTCAGTTCTTTAGAGAAACAGGCGCCACGAAACTGGAAAAGTGCTGAACCTAGCATTATATCCCAGCTCTGCTCCACCACTAGGGTGCCCTCACCAAGTCACTCAATCTCTGTGCTTTTGAGTCCCCGTTTGTAAAATGGAGGTAAACTTTTATCATCTGTATAATGACAGTGGATTCACATGAAAATCAAATTAAACAATGTGTGTGTTTGACTGTGTACTTTTGACTTCAAGGTGCTAGGGTATGCTGAATTTGGGCCACTTCATACCCAAACCAATCTTTTGATCCCATACAGATGTAACTTAGCTCTTATGGGTTTATTCCATAAGATCATTCCCTCCCCTAATTCTTTGTCCTGCTATTTCTTATCAAATGCAGTGAGAATGACCTGCACATCGCCTACCCTCTGCCTACAGGTGTTTTTAATGTAACTTTACTTTCCATTGAGGATATACCTGACTCTTAGAAGCCAGTTAGCTCTATAAAATGTATTATGACAACCAACAGTCCCTGCCCTGCCCCTGCTCCCAATCTCATCTTTCCCATTCCCCAGAGGCAACTACTTTCAACTCCTCTAGTTGTGTTTTTGTAGGGTTTTTTAGGATTAACCTTAGTATCTCAAAATAATCTATAATAATAAAAGCATAATATGCTAATTAGACCGGACAGCTAAATGAACTTCCAGATGACCTTCTGGATGAAGCCAGGGCTGTGAGGGCCAAACTCCTTGCACAAGTTTCATGCATCAGGCCTCTAGTATACCTATATTGCAAAATCTTAATCTTCTTATTTTGGTCATTATATACTGACTTCCAACTATTAGATGATAACTTATCTCATGAAGTATTACCATGATTGTAACCACAATCACAGCTGAGCCAGGTACTACACTCTGATGTCATTGCCTTTCTTGTTTCAGGCCTTACCCACCTTACCTTGAAGTTAACAACTGATTTTTTCATTAAATTACCTAATTCCCTATGTTCCTGTCACAAATCTCTAAAATCATGTCCCTGTGTAAATCTCCCTTCAATACACTCAGACACCTTGGGGGTTTTTTTGTGGTGTTTTTTTTTTTGTTTTTTTGTTTTTTTGTTTTTTTTTATCAGATTGCTTGGAGCTGTTTCCTGGAACTGCTGTTCTCTTGCACCAGTCTCAGAGACCATCACAGTTACCTTGGGAATCTGTTCTCCTCATTCCTGCACTGGTTCATCTGTTTCTTAGCTCTCATTCTTTCTGTTTCTTTCTTATTTTGGTAGAGCTCTCCTTCAGTGGCTTCTTGAGAAAGGCTGAAGAGGAGATGAACTTTAGAAGGTTGCATGTCTAATAGTTTATTATATACTCATAATGAATTCTTTCATCTGAGTATAGAACTGAAGGCTGTTCAACATTTTCATAATCCCATCAGAATTGGAAAGGGCTTCTTATTTTGTCTTTTATGTTCCTTTGCTATTGTTGTGCAGTCTGATGCTCTTATGATACTAGGTCTTTTGATCATGACTTATATTTTTTCTCTAGAGAGACTTTAGGGATCTTCTTTTTGTCTCCGGAGTTCAGAAATTCCATACTGATTTGCCTCTGTGTTCATCTATTTTCATCCATCAGTCTTGATATTCATCCTTTAGTTTTTGGTTACATTTGATCTAAACTTATAGGCTTGCATTTCAAGTCTACAACTCACTAGCCACTCACCTCAGAAGAACTAGTTTGGAATCTCTGAGTCTTAGTTTCCTCACTTTGAAAATGGGAATAAAACATACAGATCTGCAGGCCACTACACTGGTTGAATGACTTATAATCTAACAGTGTCAATAAATGGGCAGTACATCTGATTCACAAGTTAATTTTCACAATTTTCCTTTCCAGTGGCTCCTCTGATGGCCCAGCCCCTGTAGGGGTGTCGAACTCAATCAGAGAAGGTGCCAAAATCTAAAATCCAGCCTAAATCACGGGCCGAATGGTTTACTGAACAGTCATAAACTGACAATGTCATAAACTGACAGCGGAGTGCAGTGATGACAGCGCGGTGCGGGCCACATTGCAAGTCCTGGCGGGCTGGATTCGGCCCGCGGGCCTTGTGTTTGACACATGTGCCCTACAGGAATGCTGCTCACTCCTCACACATTTCTCACTTTTGCAATCATACGTTACTTATTACAATGGTAAGGAAAGCCACTTAATCTTTGTGGGTTTGAGTACTCATTTGCAAAATAGAGGTAAATTATTATCTTCTCTATAGTTTTCAATACAGCTGAGGTGAAGGTCTATTTATTTTTTCCAATATGACATTTTTCATAGAAATAATTTTTAAAGGGATGGATGCAGACTTCCTTGCTTTCTTAAACAGCATGTTGAGATTACAATTTCACTCCTCCTGGATATACTGACTTTCTTTGTTCTATTCCTATGTATTCTGTTTGATTTTAAAATGATTTCTTTTGCAAACCGAAAAAAGAACACAAGGGTTTTCTTATTACAAATTCAATATAGTCCCACTGAACAGAAATAAAAATTGCCACTTAGGAAAGAAGAAAAAAGAACTCCCACCAACACAGAAATAATAAGAGCTTTCACACACACACACACACACACACACACACACACACACGTGCACATATCCACACAGGTCCCCCAAGAGGCTGAAAGAAAATGATTGATAGATTTGACTACCTACAAATTAAAAGTTTCTCCATGTCAAAACCCACATAAACAAAATTAGGAGTAAACAGCAACCTGACAAAATATTTGCACTAACATGACAGATAATACCAAAATTCATATCTGAAATATATAATTACTTCTTGTTTCTTAATCTTGTCCCTCCAGCCAGACTTTCTGCCCCTTGAAGGCAAATGGGGACTTCTTTGGTTTCCCAGTGACCCCATTTCAGGGCTACCTCCTCCATTCTTTCCAATCAGAGTGGGGTTGAGTTGAAGAAGGCTGGATGTGGAGTTCATTTCTTGCTCAGCCTCATAACATCTCATGCAGAATTGATGTTTAATAAATATTGGTTGAGTGAATGACTATGTAGAGAATGAAAAAGTCATTTTTCCCCTACGAAGTTCTGTTGTGATATATTGGATTTTTGTAATGATTAGAACTATGGGTCTCTCTTGACCTCATTGCCAAGCCATCAGCTATTGAATCTCCTGCCATCATTGTGTCTCTGCCATCATCTAGGGGGCTGTTTCTAATCTCTTGGCCACAGGAAATTAGAACGCTTAATATATACCAGGCACTTCGCTTGGTGATAGGGACACAGAAACAAACCCTGTCTGTGGCTCCTTAAATAACTCTCCATCTTGGGAGGGAAGTCGGATGCAGCTCAAACAATCATCATTGACTTTGATGAGCCCTGTGCCAGAGGGACACACCAAGGGAGGAGCACATGTCAGAAGGTGGGCTGGCTGGATTTGTCCTGTGGGAAACAGCAGAGCTTCCTACCTTCCCCCAAACACCTAGATGGAAAAATATGGAGTTGAGGGGCTGGGTGTGCTAAAATAATTGTATATTCAGAGGTGACCATCTAGGTTGAAAGTGATGATCTGAATTATAGACAAAAGGAAAATAAATATAATTTATTGATTGCCTACAATAGCACCAGCATGTTGTCAGGAACCCTGTTATCTAATGATTCTCCCAATGGCTCCTTTGACAAAAGAGGAAACTAAGTAGTTAAGCAAAGTGATCAATGTCCTGTAGCCAATAAATAAAGGGCTCAGGCCCGGCCAGCATGGCTCAGTGGTTGAACGTCAACCTATGAACCAGGAGGTCATAGTTCAATTCCCAGTCAGGGAACATGATTGGGTTGAGGGTTCGATCCACAGTGTAGAATGTACAGGAGGCAGCTGATCAATGATTCTCTCTCATCATTGATGTTCTCTCTCTCTCTCTCTCTCTCTCTCTCTCTCTCTCTCTCTCTCTCTCTCTCTCTCTCTTCTCTCTCTTCATTTCTGAAATCAATAAAAATATTTTTTAAGAAATTAGAAAAAAAGAAAGGGCTCAAGATTTTAATTGAGTGCTGTCTGTCCTCATAGCCCTTATATAACACTGTTGGTTTTGTTGTGTGGGGGCTGGGGGTCCTTCTCAGTTGGTTCAGATGCACCTTGAAAAGATGTGAACATTGACATTAAGACAATTAAATTTCATTCTAATGTCTTTTGTTCCAATAGAAGGGCCCTAGCTGGGGTGGGTGGGATGCTGATTGAACCATAATTCATAATCATAATTTGCTTTACAACTTCACATTCAGACAAACTGTAGAGAGAAGAACCAGGCTCAGGTTGCCTGCTCGGGTTAGGTTCAACTTGCTGTTGGAAGATCTTTTCCTGTAAGCGCTCGGGGAACCCTATAGTTAATGACTCCTCTGATCTGAAGGTGCTGCTAACCTATTATCACCCTCAACACGACACTGGGGCTGTTTGTTTGTTTTTCTGAAATTGGCTGCATTGATTCCTGCCCAATGTTAAATGTTGCCCAGCTATCTAGAGGCACGGAGGAAAGAGAAGAACTGATCAAAAACAGAATGGAGTGTTTATACACAAGAGTCAGCCTTTTAGGAGATGCAGAAAGTCCACCCCACATATTCCTTCTCTCCTCTCGTCTAACACAATGCCTGGAGGTCAGCCAGGAGCATCAGAGCACTGTCAGAGCTGGAAGAGCTTGTAGAGACCATCTAAGCACCAGATGAGCTGAGACCCACTGGGGGGAAGTGGCTTCCTAAAGTCATCAGAGAGGAACTAGCATCTTTTTCAGCCTTTCTGCCCCAGTGCCAGGCACCTGCAAGTCTCTCACTACATATTTCTGTATATACTGATTGAGTCTTAGACACAGCACTTTCAAAAATTATGATACCACACTGGGAAGGTATGAACTCTTAGTAGAGAAAACGGTTCAGGAAAGGTCTTAGAGGCAAGGAAAATGAGGGTGTGGTTTAGGAATAGCAAGTGTTAAGCACAGGACAGGGTAATTACTAGTATTAGGGACTAATGAGAGAGGAAGCCAATAAGATAGGTTAAGGCTACAGATAGGTTAAGATTAAGGAGAGTCCTGAACACCACAGTGGGCATTGCACCTCTGTTTCTGGCCGGTATCTAGTGGCCCCAGACCATTTGCTCAGGATGGTCTGCATGATATTTGCCTTCTTCTTTGAATATGGCAATGGTCATTCATTTATTCATTTGGCAACTGTTCATTGGGTGCCAACAACATGTCAGACACTGGGCTAGGTTCTGGATATCCGGTTGTGATTGACACAAACAAGACTTCTGACTTCATAAAGCTTGCATTCCCACTGCACCACAAATGAATGGACAATGGCATAATTGTAGGTTGTGCTACAGGCTCTGAAGAAAAGCAGAATGATGTGATAGGTACAAGTTGTGGGAGGTATTGTAAATATGGTGGTTGTAGAAGGCACCTTAAGAAGGTGACATTTGAACTGATACCTGAAAAAATGAGATGGAGCTGACCATGCACAGGAATGAGAAAAGCCTGGCTCAGCTGCACAAAATCACCTGTATAAGACTCTAGTGATAAAAGAATAAGATAAAAAATCAGCCTGGCCGGTGTAGCTCAGTGTTTGAGCATCGACCTATGAACCAGGAGGTCATGGTTCAATTCCCTGTCAGGGCACATGCCCAGGTTATGAGCTTGCTTGATCCCCAGTGTGGGGCATGCAGGAAGCAGCTGATCAATGATTCTCTCTCATCATTGATGTTTCTATCTCTCTCTCCCTCTCCTTTACTCTCTGAAATCAATATATATATATATATATATATATATATATATATATATATATATATATATATATATTTTTAAAGAATCAGAAATCACTCAGGTAGTCTTCGTTGTGGATAACAAGAAATGGAAGATCATAGGAAGGAGTCTTGGGCAGTGGACAAATAAAAAACAGGACTGATCCAATTCAAACTACAATGAAAGAATAAAATCCTTTCAATATCTACATTAAGCTTAATGGTTCTCAAACTTTAATAAGCATAGAAATCATCCAGAGAATCTGTTAACCAAAGTATGTAATCCAAAGCACATACTTGGACTTCATCCTAAGAGATGAGGAGCATTTTTAACCAAACACCTTCATTGACTTTGATGCAGGCCAACACATTTGGAAAACCACTGAATTAAAGAGATGAGGAGTTGGGTTCAAGAGGGACGTGGCAGGTGTGGGTTTCAGGGGACAGTGAATCAGAGGATGTGAGGTGTACCACTAGCATCTGCTTCCATACTTTACCAGAAGCTGCTTGTACCTGGATTCTTTGTGATCAGATTGGCCATCTGAGTCATAATGACAGCAGAGAATGCTAAAGAACTTGGTTCTTGGAACCCTAGAATCCCTGAGGATATCAGGTGGGAGAATTATTACAGAATGGAGGAAAATTATTGCTAAAGGGACCCTAGTAATAGTCATCACACCCACATTTCCCTCCACTACCTCCTCTCACATTCAGGTTAAATGATAATTCTAGGCTTTTCTGGGAAGATAAGGAGTTCAAGGTAATGCATTTCAACAGGCTTGCAGTCCCACTGGCCCAGCTGGATGTCAGTGTTAGCATGGCGTGGGCTGCTGAAGAGTGCTTCAAAATAGGGCAGAGGCAGTGGCAAAACAACTGGCTGTGTTATTCCAAAGCCATCTGAGCAAATTACATGGAAAGTAAGCAGGAGTCATTATGATTTATATAAATATATGTTGCAGATTTCATTAAGATTAGGCCAGCTTTGCAGTTATCACTTGCTGGGCTGTTTGCCTGGTCCTTAATCTTCATTTGCAAATGCTGATTAGCCTCATAAAGGACTCCTGGTGGCCAGAAGTAAACCCAACCCTCACCTAGCTTTCTTCTCTCCAGGACCTCAGCCAAGGAGATGCCCACCTGGAAACTCAAAACACATCTTCAGGTAAGGTCCCTGAAGACAAAAGGGGTACAGACACACCAGTACAAAATCCCCCTCAAATCAGAGTCCTTTCTAGGGCACCAGGGAGGACAAAGGATCAGTGTCCCCTCTCTCATGCCCAGGTGCAGTTGGGCATTCAGACATGGGGACACTCAGAGGGGCAAATGGGATGATGATGGTCCCTCATGTCGGTGGGGCAGTAATGCTCTATTCATTTAAATTCTGCTATTAAGCCAACAATGGCATGAAATGAGAGAGACATCAAGGATACAGAGACAAAAATATTAAAATGCTAAAAGTCTTTGCCCTAGAGGAATTTGCTCTGACCTAGAGACCGGTACACAAACTTGATCTTGGGTTGGGGGGCCCAGGTGAAGACCTCATAATGATGTGTATCACACAGGAATCAGAGGGTTTTCAAGTCTTGTAGAAACTCCATCTTCTGTCTTTTTCCAAATGAGGTCTGAGGCAGAACCTCCTACAATTGCTAGAGTAATCTTTCTAAAATGTCAACCTGACCGTGTCACTCCTTTATTCGGGGCAAGGGACTGCGGACTCCTTCTATAAAGACTAGATAGCATATATTTTAGATTTTGCAGGTGACACAATCTTTGTTCAAACTACTCAACTCTACCCTCACAGAGCTAATGAAGTGAGACACAAGTAAATGCATGGCCATGGCCTTGTTCAGTAAGACTGCATTTACAAAATCAGGCAGGCTGCCAGATTTGGCCAGTAGGCCAGAGTTGGCTCAACCTTGCCTGAGAGTCACATGTTCCCATCTCCTTAGCAGGAGACCCCAGGCCTTCACGGTCTGAACTCTAACACCTGGTGGACCCTCTGTGCCTACCCCCCCAACCAAGTCCCCTGCTGCAGCCCAGTGGAACTTTTCCATGTAACTGGTAAATACTGTGACCTTTCACAGTGTTACCTCTTCATAAATATTCACCTCATCTGAATTGTCTTTCTTTGAAATCATCAGGGAAATACCTCTTTGTTCCTCGTGTTCTAGCTTGAATGTCCCCTTGCTGTATCAGAATGTTTGTGTCCCCATCAAATTCAAAAGATGACCCTCATGCCCCATGTGATAGTGTTAGGAGGTGGGGCCTTTGGGAGGTGATTGGGCCATGAATGAGATTAATGCATTTATAAGCAATGCCCAAGAGAGCTTCCTTGACCCTTCCACCATGTGAGGAAATAATGAAAAGTCTACACCCCAAAAGATGGCCCTTACCCAACCATCCTGGCATTCTGATCCCAGATGTATAAGAAATAACTTCCTGTTGTTTATAAGCCCCCAGTCTAAGTTTTACTATGTCAACTAAGTTAAACACGTCAACTAAGACATCCTCATCTCATTTTTTTGTAACACATGCTTGTTTTGAAATACTGATTACTTGTGTGCTCATCAATTCCAGCAGAGTCTGAGTTCCTCAAAAGTGGGGACCATGTCTTTATTCCTCTCTGGATCCCAGCTCCCAAGATTAAGAAATGTTTGTGGATGAAACATACCCCAGGAAGTGGGAGGCAGGCAAACACGTCTCTCTTCCCCTGTATCTGCTGGACCAGAAGTGTCATGGTCCATTGTAAGGAGATGTCACCCTCATAGATAAAACCCACAACCTCTCCTTTTCAGCCCAGGGGTAGAGGCAGCTCTACCAAATGCCTTTGTCCTGTAACTCAGAGAGTCAGCCATCCTGATGCTCTGCCTCTGTGGCTCCTGCCACCCACTCTATTTCTTATTTTCGGGCCATAAATCTGCTGCCCAGCTGCCAAGCCTGCAATATCCTCTCAAGGGAGCCGCTCTCTTTCCAAATTCCTCTTTCCTGTCTTTCTCCTCCAGCTCCTCCTTCACTTTTATTTTCACTGCCATACCTCAGACCCAGAATGCATTCAGAATTGTGGAGGCCCATTTAGTGCTTTGTATGTAGTAGCTGAAGTTTGGCTTAAAATTGCATTTTCAACACATATTTTTGAGATGTTTCCATATATTTAGGACACACCAGTAAACCAGATAGAAATATTCCAACCTTTCAAGAAGCTCAAAGTTCATTGGGAGAGAAAGAAAAGACATGGGTTGGTAAGTGTTACACGTAAAGGCAGGGGTGGTGAAAGGAGCTTCTAAACCACATCTGGGGTGGTGGGAGGTAGAAAGTCAGATCTGTCTTCCTTGATTCAGTGACATCGAGACAAAGCCTGAAATAAGCAGACTGAAGAGGAATAGGCAGTTAAGCAGGGACAAAGAAAGAACTAAGCAGGGGGTAGTAAAAGCAAATGAAGACCTGAGAGTAAGAAAGAGCATGAACCCCAAGGTCAATTCTGATGAGTGGAGGCCCCCCAACCGAAATCTTAGAAAGGGACAATACTTGGAGTCTTTTAAGTGGAAACCATATCATTCCAATGAGCCTGGCTGCAAGCAGGCTGGGCTACGACCCAGCTCCTAAGCAGAGAGCCAGCAGTGTGTGCGTTCAATAACTATGAATGAGCCACTGTAATGGGGAGGCAGGTCAATGGTGAGACAGACAGTCATGGACAGGCAGCTGTTCAGAAGCCCATCAAGCCCATGCGGGGAGTGGGGGAGCTCAGAGTCAAGTTCTCAGAGCAGCAGGGACATGGAGACTCATCAGAAAGTAAGACAGGGTGAGGAAAATAGAGTAAAGACCCCAGCTGTGGGAATCAGGGCAGCAAGTCAGTCCAATTCCAGATGCAGCTCGCTTGCATTGGAGCCCATTACTATTCTCTCCTGCCCACATTGGATCCCATCAGTTCTTGAGGTCAGGGTTGCTCAGCAGCATCACTGGTGTTATCTGGATCCTTAGTCAAATGGCCCTGAAGACCAAGATCAGGTCAGTTGGCCCAGTCGAGGGCCATTGTAGAAGTAAGGTTCCCTTTGAGTTGATGTTGCCAGTGATGTGCCCGTCCCTTCTTTCAACATGTGGCTACCATTTTATCCTTTGAAGTAAAAAAGAAAAAACAACCCATCCACAATCATCAGCTTCTTCTCAGCAAGATTCATTTTAGCTTTCTTCTTTAACCTCCCATGTTCTCTCCATGAACACCTTGGTGGGTCTCCTTCTGAGCCTTTGGGGCTCTGGGGTTAGAGTTCAGCCCTTAATTGGGCCTCCCCACACCAAGAACAGACAACAAAGGCTGTCTTCTAAGGAGGATTTACATATTCAGCAGCCTGGCTTCTCTTTCCTTTTCTCCATTCAAGTCAGAGGAGGCTGCAGAAGCCTTGATCTCCACATGGTCTATGGCCAGGAGGTGGAAAGATAAAACTGCTCTGTGGAGGACCCAAGGGAAGACTGAGCCGTGACTACCTGAGTCTTATCAAAAGAAAAACAGTTGCAGCACTTTTTATTTTAATAAGTAATTCAGGAGGAGATGTGTAAGTAAGAATCTGAAATTAAATTTACCAAATATGCTGAGATGGTCCTTGGAGAAACTTTATCTCTACCGCATAGGCAAGCACGTCAACTTTGGGGGTGCCAGGCAATTCCTGCATGGCAGAGATTGGATTTGTTTTTGTGTAGACAGTATTATTTGGCACAAGGAACAGGAAACCTCAGTACATATTTTAGCAAACACAACTCTACATTGTGAGGGAGGGTTTCTGGGGGCTCCTTAGGGATGTTGGCTATAGGACTAGTCCATGTCTCCCAACTGATGCAACTTGTGAGGTGGGGAGAGCAGGCATCCTCAGGTGCCTTCGGCAGACTGGAAAGTCTCACAGTTTGGGCTGGACAGCTTTTGGAAAAAACTGAAGTATATTAGCCTGACATATCCCTAGAGACCATAAAGCCCGTTTTATTTACCTAAAATGAATTTTAGTCACTTTGGGGAATAATTTTCATTCACATGTATGTATGAACACATACATGCTCCAAAAGTATAATTCCATTTGGAAGAATGATAGGCAGCCTCTGCTAATTACAGGTAACTGTCCAATGCCATTAAAGGGGGAATAATGTGGGTGTGCAAATAAGTGGCTCTATAAGGAGAAGGTGAGACTCAGGATGGGAAACTACTATTCCTTTAACTACCTTACCGTAGTTCACTATACCTTGGCCAGTTGACAGATGCTGGGTGTTGGGAGAACAAAAGCAGCCACTACGCCATTTGCCGAAGCTATGCCTTGGATTAGTGTTTCATTCCAAATGTGCACACATTTAGGTACTGTTTTCCACTGGGCACATTAGGCTACTTGTTACCTGTTTTTAATGGTAACCAGGGCCTCACTACTTTCAAACCAGCCAGGTCACATAACCTATCTCGGAATTCCATCCTTAGTAGTCCAGTGCCTATCGCTGTTGTAGGTACCAAATATTATATTCATCAGAGTGTAGTGACAGATGGCAGAACTCCTTTAACAGTTCCTAAGAGCTTTAATACAGGGAATTATTGGAGGATCTAGAGAATCAGGCTGGGGAATTGGCTTTCAAGATTGATTTCTGGATAACACTGTAGGATTGGCTGCCAGAGGAACTATCACCTTTATCAGAGGAAGGAGGCTGGAGAGCAGGAAGGCACTGTAGGGACTCTTGTTCCAAGGTCATGTTGAAGCTTCAAGGTTGATACCAGCAGCACAATGCCTCCTAAGTGTTAACCTTTCCTGTCTAACTTAGGTCTGATTCAAGTCTCGCCAGATATTGTCTGAATGCAAAACCAAAATTGTATCCAAAATCTTAGCTGCAAGGGAGTCCAGGAAATGTCATTTTTAGTTTTCCAGCTTTTGTAGCACAGAAGAAAGAATACTTCAAAGAGGCGGCCAGCAAATGTGGAGGAAGCAACCTACCATACCATCATGAATTCCATTCAAGTGCCCAAATTATGAATCAATTGGCCAAGCACTTGTTGAGATATTTTTGTGCACAAAGCACCTTTGGAGGGTACAGAGATGTATGAGGTGTGCCTAAGGAATATGTTCACTGATTTTACAATCTAGCTGGGTTAATGCACTCGAATGAAAGCTGCCCTTTAAAGGGGACCCTTTGCAAATATTATGTGATACAGTCTTGACTCAGAACTTCTCTGGACTTCCTATTAGAAGTGGCCTGTACTTCATGAGCACACACTGATATGTGCACCTCAAAATCGGTATCATAGTTTTAAAGTCACACCTGTCAGAGTACTAGTGCCTGCCAGGCATGGTACTCTGTGCTCCACATATATTATCTTATTTCAGTTACACAGTAAATGGTACTGTGAAAAAGGTACTGTTCCCATTTCCATTTTACCACAAGAAATGGAAACTCAGAAAAGTTAGGTGACTTCCTCAAAATCACATGTTTTCTAAATGTCAGGTGAGCTATGGGAATGGAGGACTCTGTGAGGTCAAAGACTATTCTCCTCCCATAACATTCCATTTCCTTCCTTAACTAAGAGAACGGAGTTGTTCTCCTTGCTCCATACCCACCACATCTCCCAAGCTTGGATCCCGGTGACTTTCGACTCTTCCCAAATAAGGCAAACTCTCTTCATGCACAAAGATGCCTTTGACTTGGTCACTCTTACTGCAGAAATGCAGGTGATATGACCTGGGGTCTGCAGCCAGTTTCAGAGGGGAGAGGGTCAAAAAAGCAGGAAAGTTCCAAATCATGGCTTTATGACTTCCGTATGCCCAACGCTTCCCCAGGAGAAAGGGGCAATAGTCAGCTATGCACAATAATCAGAGGGTGTATTCGTAATTACCAAGATCTATAAGATTCTTGTTTAAAATTTAGACATGTGACTTCATTAGTACACCTTAGTAATATTTGGCTCCATTCACATGTGACTGAAAATTCTTCCTTCTACTTTCTTCCTTCCTGATGCACTTCCACTTTCTTCCTTCCTGAAGCAAATAATATTGAGGTCGAATGTGTAAGCTCAGTTCCGTTTTGATAAGTAGCTCAAATCCTCACTAATTACATGTTTCCTCTTAATCCTCATCCTTCTCATAAGTAAAATGGTAATAATCATAGAATTTATACAGTTTGAACAGATTAAATCTGATAATCCACTGAAAGCATTGGCATGCTCTCTGGCAAATCGTAAACACTGGAGGTGTGAAATATTAATTACTAATCATGTACAAAACTCTGCACTTCAAGCCCTGAAAGTTCTCATCTCTGATAATTCAACAAACATCCACAGGGGGGAGGGAATTAAAAATGGATCTGGGAGGGTCTCTGCCCGCCAGTTGCTCACCATGTTGTGGAGGAGACAGATCGATAAACAAATCAGTGGAGGTGAAAGTCTATAGCACTCAGCCATAGTATATACCTATCCTGACTACAGTACAGGCAATGAAGTGAGTGTATAGAGTTTTTTTGTTTGTTTTGTTTTGTTTTTAAATATATTTTTATTGATTTCAGAGAAGAAGGGAGAGGGGAGAGAGGGAAAAAAAACAAAACAATCAATCAATGATGAGAGAAATCATTGACCAGCTGTCCCCTGCACGCCCCCTACTGGGGATCGAGCTGCAACTCAGGCATATGCCCTTGACCAGAATTAAACCCAGGACTCTTCAGTCCTCAAATTGACACTCTAGCCAAACTGGCTAGGGCTGAGTGTATAGTTTTGCTTGGCTATACTGTCTGGGGAAGTTTCAAAGAGATGATGCTTGAGATAAATCTAGAAATATGGCTTCCAGTAGGTGGAAAGAAAGGGAATTCCAGGCAGAAAGGAAAGTAAGAACAAAAGCAAGCTGACATGAAGGGCATAGTGGGTAATGGGGCATATCTCAAGCATGGGAAGCAGGCTTGAAAGTCTGATTGGAAATCACCACAATCAGTCACATACAGTGTAATCTAGCATTGCTGTAAACCATGCAGACCCGGTGCTCCCCATGGCCCAGTCCCTGCAAAGCAAGAGTCTACTTGCCGCTAGGTAATTAAAGACAATCAAATCTTTCCCAGCTGTTTGGATGGGAAATGGCCAAGGGATAAGAATACAGTTGATTCCAAGAATTCCCAATACTCTTTTTTAGGTTTATTTCCTGCTCCCCAAACTCTCACACCCAGAATCTACAAAAACATCTTGGCCACCCCCCTCTCCTTCCCCACCCCCAAGTCCCTATCTACAATACTTTCATCCCATGATCTTGCCTCCACCCCATCCACAGCCACAGCCCACACACCTGCTTTGCTCACACCTGCTGGCCAGTCCACCTGGGATTCTAGGCAGGTGTGTATTTGTGTCTTCCTTTGAAAGGGACTGAATTCCTGGAATATGGGGCTTCAGGATCCACTTTACCAAGGATGGGATTGGAGGAAAGGCAGCTTGGAAGGCGAGCTCTTGGGGTTGGGACTAATTCTAACTCTACCTGGGCTCCGCCGCCAACAAGCATTGTGGCATTGGTCAACTTAAGACTCTCCAAGCCTCGGTTCCCCAATCTACAATGGGATGTGCAATTGTACCTTCCTGCCTGTGTGGCTGTAGGAATCCATCGAGATAATGTGCTGGGGACAGGGGGGGAGGGGGGGGACCGGCACTGAGTCCCGCTCAGTCCGTAGTAGCTAATATTATTAGTTCTGTTGAACAAACACATTCTGCCGGCGCCTTGCAGCACAGACTTTAATATGCTTAGCGTCCACTTCAATTTTATTTACTGTGCTTCTCTTGTCGTCTGGGCCATGGTCAGTATTTACAGGCTAAAGGTTCTGTTGGCAGCATCAGCAATGACTGAGGGAACACTCGGCTGTCTCTTCCCCACGATGGCCATGCCACACAGCCCTCAGGGGACAGCCGGGCCCTGCCAAGTATGCCTGCATGGACCATGTGGGCAGAGGGCTGGCACAGCCTCCCTCCTGGCCGGGCAAGGTACGCTGGCAGATGTTGGCTCCAGTGTAGATGTTGCCTGGGAGAGAAGCAGCCACCGGTGCCGGCTTTGTTAATTGCATTGCCTCCTGGCACAGCAGCCTCACGCGGCCCTGGAATAGCTCCTGCTGCTAGAAAAGGGCCCTTCCTGCCTCTCATTTTGTGGCAATTTCTTTCCCAGGGACAAAGCCTGGCTCAGTCACCAGATCTGATTTTCAGTAAAAGGCCCTTATGCTGTGCCCAGCTTTCCAGCTGGGCTGCTCTCTAGACTAGAAAGAAAATTAACTTGGCCAAGCTCACCTGGAGAGCCCATAAGCTCATTAGGGCTGTACCTTCCATTTGGACATCAGCTTCTGCCACAAAACCTTCTCTCTTAAAGGCACAACACACTGCTGATTTGGTTCAGTCCCTGCCAGAGAACCCACAAAAGCACATAAGCATCCCTCCATCTATCGGGTTTCCCAGGATGCTCCTCCCTCTGTGTTTCAGGCGTTGCTGTGTTTAACGGCCAGAAAGGGTGGCCTTTGTCCTCACAAATCTTGATTCTGATACTGGCTTCGTCGCAACATAGTTTCATGACCTTGGACAAGTGATTTCCCTTCTCGGGGCTCAGTCGCCTTGTGTATAAAATCTGAATAATACAGCCTAGCCCGTCCTGTTGCAGAGATGAAATGAGTTAAGTCATTTATTTAATACTGTGCCTGCAGAAGCATCATAAGTTCTCATTAAATGTTCCTGCATGTAACTGGTTGCAGAATAAATGAACATACATCTCTTTTAATAGCACAGTTAATTTCTCAAACGTCCCTTAGGTCCAGATGACCGAGAGGCCCAGGGTTTCCTATGAGGGCCTCTCCATTGGTCCAAATCATCTGAGGATGCTCCATCTACACTAAGGAGGCAGCTCTGCTAACAGATGCTCACAGGGTGCTGGGGAGTCGGTCAGCAGGTGGGTCACATGAAAGCCTGGGTCCGCATCGGTCAGTGAGCCTGTGCTTTGCTGAGGTGATACCAATGCCAGTCTGTTCCAGGATGGTTGTTCGAGGATGTGGGGGTGGAGGGCAAGGCAGTATCCACCCCAGTGGAAGGCAGATCTGTGGTTCAGGAGGCCACCGTAGGCCTAGTCTTCAAATACAGCAACACTTGAACTGCAGGTCCTGATGCAGATCCTTGTGTGGGCCAGAGCTGTTAGCCATGGTGCCCAAGGGGGGGAAATAGTAGGGTTGGGTGGAGAGACTCAAAAGAATGTGGTTGGGAAGAGTGCAGGTGCAGAAGCCAGACCTCTGTGTTCTAATGCAGTGCTTCCTGTGCACCGATATGAGCTCTCTCTCTGCCTCATCCCCACAGCTGAGAAATGGGGGCCTGTTAGTTGTTGCTAAGGTGGTAGAGTGGATTACATGGTTTGACACACACAAAACACTAAGAAGAATGCTTGGTACATACAGAGCATGCCATGAACATGCTCTATAAATATGAGTCCTGGGCTGGCTGCTCCGGGCACACATGAGCTCGGGCAGTTTGTTCAATCATGCTCTGGCTCTCTCCTCTGGGAGATGCTGCAGATGGAAGCATGACCGTGTTCTGAGTCAGGAGTTCTGGTTTCCATCCCCACTGGCCCATAATGAACTCTGGCCATTGGCAAGGAGTTTGGTTCCATTATTCCTCTGTATTCCCACCTACACACAAGAGGGTGGGGTCAGGTCATCTCTAAAATCCTGTGAGTCCAGAGATAGCTGTTCCCATTCTCTTGGGATATTTTGCTGAGTACAGCTCGATTTCAATGATCTGTAAGTCTATGCTGTAATTTTTAATGTTCATATATAATTCCAATTACTTAATAGGGTTGCGTCAAATGCGAATGTACATGAAGTCTCCTTGGCTGATTTGAACAATCCTGGGAGAGAATAATATTGATGAAAACTACTAACCTTGTTTCAGGGCTAACCATTGGCCAGATCTCTGCTAAATACTTTGCAGCTCTACTTCATTGAGTCCCCACATGGCCCTTTAAGTTAGGTGTTGAAACCAAGGCTCAGAGGCATAAGGAACATGCTCAGTGCTCCACACCTGGCCAATGGTGGAGCTTGGGTTCAAGAATGGGCCTGTTTGACCCATAGAACATGATTAAACTCATCTTATGGATAGAGACACTGAGACTCAATCAGCAATTCACACGTCCAAGTTCACTTATAAGTCAGTGTCATGGTCAAGACAATAATCCAAGCTTTTTCTCCCCTGACTGGAGTGTGCTGCACCCTGCAGCCTCTCTGACCTGCTTGCCTGAGCAGCAGATGAATACAAATGAGGGCTGATTTGCATTCATTCCCAGCAAACACACAGATTTCCATGCTCTCTGCTGCATACCTCTAACATTCACAGCCTTGTGCATCTACTCTCTGGGCTTTGTGGACCAGTCCTTTCTCTCTGACTCATTCCGTGGCCCTGAAACGAAGGCAATATCCTGCCTGTGAGCCTATCAGAGCCCGACTTCAGTGAGGGCCAATGCGAGCCCAGGCAGGACACTGACACATGTCACTGCTTTACCTGATAGGAAAACCAGAGACAGAGGCACCTAAGTGCGAGGGACACTACCACCCAAGATGAACAAACCACGATAAATCCCAGGGCCGGCCGCAGTTACGCAAGGCTCTGAAGGGAATTATCTAGGCTAATTAAATGTGGAATAATACATAAAGTGGGTGGCACCCCAAGGGAGTGAGAGGGGACACAACGTTCCCTCTGTTAATGGAGCTGCATTCACAGGACATCTGTCATTTTGGTACCAAGTCTCAGGCAATATCCTTGAAGGAAAAATCCAGGGAAGACACTTCTGCTGTGTTTGAAATAGAGGATTAAAATGTATTGGAAAATTGATGAATTCATTAATGAAGGATAAGTAGTAGAGCTGAAGGGCCAACTGCAAGGCTTAGCACAAAGTCGGAGGTCAATGGATGTTTGTTGAATTAATGCAGCTATTCCTTGAGCATGCAGTCCTACATTGCTGCAGTAATGCCGGGTCAAGCCATAGGATTTACAGTGAGAGAACTGTGAGGCCTCACCTCAGGCTGCTTGCCCACAAGTTCTCTCAACCTGGAAGGGTTGCTATCTGCTCTGATCCAGCTTCCTTGTGTGTACATTTATTTGAGGCATTTCTTAGAAAATTAAGTGAAATATCTATAAAATAACTTAGTAATTGCCACACCCATGTTGATAGATTGACGCATTTTGACCATCTGAATACAACTCAGAATATCTATGTTCATGCTTTCAAGTCTGAATTTTGAAGGAGCAGGTCTGTTCTTCCTCACAGACGGAAGGGACCATATAACCAGCTAGGGAAAACAAAGTTCCCCTGAATATAGAGGGAGGGGGACTGGAAGGGGGTATTATTTGAGACCAAGCACTAATGGCCTTGGTCAAGTTAAGCCTCTCTGAGCCTTGGTTCCCCAATCTTTAAAGTGGGGAACTTTCCTGAGGTGGAAATTGTTGATGTTGTTCTCTTGGGGCCAGAGGTAAAGTCGTACCTCTCTGCATGGGCAGGTGACAATCAGACTACCAAACTGATGAGAAGAGCAGGTCTGGGCAGGAAAGTAAGGATGCAGAGAGTGGGCCTTGAACTGAGTAGGAAGGGAACATCTTCTTTCCTCTGAACCACCAGGCACTTGTGGCCTCAGGGCTGAGAATGGGGACACCCTCAAGAACACGCTCCAGTGTCCATGGCTCTTTGGAGGTTGTCTGGAAGCCAGTCCAGGAGGGTGGGTCTGGGCCTGCAGAGCCACATCTCACAGACATAATGTCCACAACACGCTAACGTAAATTGGATGTCCTGATATATAATGTAAATATATTATATCATGTCTCCCCAGCTGGGAAACCCAAGGAAGCTGCCACAGAGAGCTTACATTTATTTTTATTTCATGAGACTCGAAAACCGTGTAACAGACATAATTTCTGTAACCACGTTGGCTTCTTAAAAGCTCAGAGGATAATTTTTGATCAACTCTAACAGTCATTGGAAAAAAAAAATGTTTACTTGAAAGCCTACTTTGTTCTTTTCCTTAAAAAAAAAAAAATGTTTCTAATGTATGCTCTCTTGTTGTTTTTTTTTTTACATTCTCTTGTAAAACTCCTGAAATTCTCTCTGAAACAAGGCAGAGTATAATTAAACCGTGTGATACAACTGTCGAAGGAAGCTGACACCATCTTGAGATGCATTAATCATCATTTGTTGCACTCCCATCGTTTTACAATTTACAAAGAACTTTTACATCCATTATTTCATGTGATTTGCATAGCGACGCTTTGAAGTAAACAGGGAGTATTTTCCCCATTTTATCCAAAAGAAAGCTGAGGATCAGTCTGGTTAAGAGATTTCCTTAGAGTCTGGCTGTCATGGCTCAGTGGTTGGGCATCAACCTAAGAACCAGGAGGTCATGGTTCAAGTCTCAGTCAGGGTACATGACCAGGTTATGGGTCCAATCCCCAGTGGGGGGCATGCAGGAGGCAGCTGATCAATTACTCTTTCTCAACATTATGATTCTCTCTTTCTCCCTCTCTCTTCCTCTCTAAAATAAATTTTAAAATATTTTTAAAAAGAGACTTGTTTAGAGTGGTTAGGTCCTGGATTTGAATCCATTACAATCACATTACCTCATTTCCTTCCATCACATAAAGCTGAATACACATATGGAACATAACATTCTCATTATACCTAGGAAGACCAGATCACATTTGAAATATAGTTTAATCCTATAAGCCTTGTCATATTACCAACATCATGAAAAGCCTTGTCATATTACCAACACCATGTCATATGAAGAATGATCAAATGGTCTAGTAATAATAGCCTAAAGGATACTAGTGAAATGATACAGGAATAATAGCCTGAATTCTAACATTGGCATGTTAGCTGACTTCAAGTACTGCACCATGTCAGTGGGCACCCATTCTTCAAAGTTGAGTGGTATAGATTGAACCAATGGACAGATGACAGAGGAGTCCCATGAAGTTGCACCCGTCTGTTGATAGATAACCTCTCCATCATCCATAAAGTTATCCATGTCAGTAAGGATAATTTTGGCTTTAACAAATAGAAATCCCAGCTTAAAGAGGATTAAACAATGGGATATTGTCAACTCACAGAACAGGACATTGGGAGCTGTGGGTGGAAGGGTCCAGGCATGGAACTGTTAGGAGCTCAATGATATCATGAATGACTGGGTCCTTTCCATCCCATTCTGCTGCCAGAAGCAGTAGCTTCATTCTAAGTCTGGCCAGCATTATTGTCACAAGCAGCTGCTCGTGGCAATCAGGACTCTATACTTTACTATTCATCTCCACCAAGGAAGGAGGCAAAGCTCTTCTCCAAGCATAGAATATAATCTTTCCTCTCTATCTGATTGCTTCAACTCTGGTGATGGCCCAGCCCCAGCCAGTAACAGTCACCAAGGGAGTTCCACACACTGATTGTATTAGGCTAATCAGGAGTTAAGCATGAACTTTACTCAGGGCTAGAGTGGCTCCCCTGAGTCACGTGGACTGCATGGGTGATAAGGAGACACACAGATAAAATCTGGATTCTTTTGGAAGAGAGGAAGGATCATAGGGCAGTCAACAGTGTTCATTACAATCCCCTTCCCACATCATACCAGCCTTGACTTAGACTCAGTCAGTCATTGTATTTCATCATCCTGACCCAACGGAATGTTAGGTTTAATCCTGTCTGGTGTGAGTAAGCCTCTTGACTATTGCGTGATTGGCTGGGATAAAAGCTCTCTTTCTCTTCCTCCTTGTAATGGAGTGCAAAGATAGAAGGCCCTAGAACTGCTCTTGCCATTATTTTTAAATATTTTTTTCTATTTCACATTCAACATTCAACCACTGACCCACACTGGCTGGGTCACTCTTGCCATTTTTAATTATTACAACAGAAAAGCAGCTTAAGGAGAATGCTGACACTGGAAGATGTCAGGGCACAGAGTATTTCCAAGAAATGGGTCAGAACCCTGAGGACACTTCAGATCTTTGACCAAACAACACCTGGAACTCACCCTAACACTGAACTTCTCATGTGCTGAGTTAATCAATTCTCATTGTTTAAAAATACAGCTTTAGCTGTGCTCTCTGTTTCTTGCAACATGAAGAAGCCTCGCCGACACAGCAGAATCCAGTTCAATCCATTGGAAATGTTTCTAAACATGAGAACCATTTCCAAATTAAACAGGCTGCCTCCTGCTTCCTGTCTTCCGTCCTGGAGGGGATTATGCAGAGACTGGCCAACAATCTGTCCAGGATGGTATTAAAAAGGAATGTCTACATTGGTGGGAGGATGAAAAACCACTTGCTAAGTACACTTTTAATTTGGAGATGCTAATAAAACCCCTATTAAACCAAGATTCAGGTAAAAGTGCACGAAAACTTGTGTAGGAGAATCCAAATCAAAGTCAAAGGCACTTGGGTGAAAGATGAATGTGTTTCCCTCTGAGGCAGAGCTAGAGTAGAGGCATGATTCATTCATTTCTTCTTTGGTTCATACATTTCTTCTTTGATTTACTCATTTATTCAGCAGATGTGTTCTGTTGCTCAAATATGTGGGAAGCATTAAAGAAACAGGAATAAACAGTAGCCAGGAGCCTGTTTTCATTAAGCTCACATTCTAGTGGTCCTGGTCTAGTGGAAAGACATGGCCTTTGGATTCTGAGTGGCAGTCATGGCCTCTAGTAGACATGTGACCTTGGGATGGCTTCTTTGATCTTCAATCTTTTCATTGGTTAAATAGGAGCTATGCCTCAGACAGTAGCAGAAAGGTGGAATGAAATAATGCACATATATAAAATACCTAATAAAGGTCAGGAACAAAGTGGTTAAGCAAAAATGATATTTCCCTTGCACACTTAGAGCATTAATAGCCACGAGTTAAAGGGAACACTCCAACATGGCACTTCCTGCATGACCTCCACAAAGCTCACACGTAGTAGAAAGTAGAAGATCATGTAGAACTTTGGAAGAAATTGATCTAAAATGGATCAGATCAACATAATTTGAATGAGAGAGGCACAGAGTGCCTAAGTCATTTGTTTATTCATTCTTTCAACAAAAATATGTAGAGCATCTCTCCACTGAATGAGCAGCTGTTCTAGATGCTTGGGACCTAAGAGTGACCAAAACAGAAAAGTTCCTTCCCTCATTGGACTTATATGCTAACTAGAGGCCAGATGCACGAAGATTCGTGCAAGAATGGGTCTTCCTTCCCCTGGTTGCCGGCACTGCCTTCCCTCAGGCCAGAGCTGCATTTCCACCTTCCTATGCTGCCCAGAGACCAGGAGAAGCTGGGACAGTGCCAAATGTTTGGCGCCTGTGTATGCAAATTAACCTGCCATCTTTGTTGGGTTAATTTGCATACTCAATTCTGATTGGCTGGTGGGCATTGCATACATACAGTCAATTTGCATATTTCCCTTTTATTAGTGTAGATGGAGGTAGAAATACAAGAAACAAAATATAGAGGACTTGTCAAAATGCTGCATTGCACTAAGTACTAAATAAATGGTGCTAAGAACTTGCAGTGAGGAAATGGGGAAAAAGTAGAGGGACCAAGGGTTTGAGTTGCCAAAGAAGCCTTGAGGAGAATACAGGCAAGCTGGAACTAAAGAGGAATATGTTAAAGCCCTGGGGTGCCCTTAGTGAAAGGGGAACTGGGATGTGACATGTGGAGTTCGACATCTGTATTTAAAAACTCTGCACAGTGATTGCAAGCCAAGGGGATGTTGATAAAGCAGTGCATGAAAGTATGGGGAGAAGAGTCATTTTATAATTGAATGGAAAGGTTCTGCTCAGTTCAAATCATGGCCTTACTACTTAGTAGGTCACTTTGAGCAATCTGTAACCTAGGTCATAGAGTTGAGATGAGCATTAATTGAGAGAAATCCGGTAAAGTACTCAACATATAGGAAGCTTGAAATAAATTATTGTTATTATTATTACCACCATGATATCAAGGCACATTAAATGAAGTGTATTCATTTTCTGATTTCTAAAACAAATTACCAAGAACTTAGCAACTTATAAGAATACCCAAATTTATTAACTCACAGTTCTATGATTAATCTGTGTATGCTTAGCTGGGCTCTGCTCAGGATATTGAAAGGCTGAAATTCTGGTGACAGCTAGGCTGAGCTCTTATCTAGAGGCTCTGGGAAATAACCCACTTTCAAGCTCACCTAGATTATTGGAAGAATTCAGTTCCTTGTGGTTGTAAGACTGATATCCCCATTTCTTTGCTGCCAGGGTCATTATTTGCTCCAGAAACTGCTCATATTCCTTCTCACATAGCCCCTCCATCTCCAAACCAGCCACATTGCATCTGGTCCTTCTCATACTTTTAATCTCTCTGATTTCTTCTTATGTCACCAGCCAGAGAAAACTCTCTCTTGAAAGACTTATATGATTATGTTAGCCCACCATGAACAATCTCCCTATCTCAGTCAACTGATTAGTAACCTTAATTACACCTACAAAATTCTTTTTTGTCTTTTAACTTCACATAGTGTGATAGCTCATCATATTCACAGGGAAGGGGATCACACGTTGGAGAAAATAATTGGGGAAACTAATCAAACTGGAAGAGCTAAGATTTGTGTGGCCATGTTGAAGTCATATTCAAATAACACCTCACTTTTCTCAAATATTTATCTGGACAGTCGCCCTAATCCAGTACTTGAGTAGCCTATAATATTGCAAGTCAGTGATATGGGCCCAATGACCAATCTGCTGAGATTGATTTGGGTTCCTACTATATCACCTATATACTTGTTATGCTTCTCATGTTAATGTCACACATGATGAATGCATCTTTTTTGTCATCATCCAAGTCATTAAAGAAAAGATTAAGTAGAACAGAGATACAAAGGGGGCTGGCCATCTAGCCCCTGGTAATCAACCCCTTAGGTTATAGTTATACAACTCCATAATTGTCTTGCTGACTTTTTTAGAATCAGAACCTATGCTTTGTATTACCCCTTTGGTATCCTGAGTGATGCAATCAACTTCTTGATGCAATCTAGTTATCCTCTTTCCACTGCAGGTCCCTCATTTCCACTCCCCCAGTCTTGGCTCCATGTGCCTCAACATTAGTCATCAGCAGCCTTGGGCTGGATATTGGCAAGTTTCAGCAGTATTGATGGTATCTTTGTAGAGCATGATTACAGATTGCTTGAGAAGAACAGGGGGTAAAATTATAAGATGTCACCTAGTGATAAGAGGGCTAATTAGAGACCACATCATATTCACTCTAGGTTCCAATGGCTTATTTGTAAAGAAGGTAAAAAGCATTGTGTGTTCTTCTAAATTGCAATAGAGGATGAGGCCAGAGAAATATTGTTTTCCTGTTATTCAGGATCTGTTTTGAATCCTGGTTGGGTTGCTGAGGCCTAAGAAATTCTGGAAACATGACAAATAGGAATAACAATATGTGTCCCACAAATTTACCTAAGGATAAAATAAGATGATGTACATAATTTTGGTCAGAATTCATGGACCCTGAAACCAGTAACTTATTTGGGCCAGGATCCGCATGCTCCTTTAAAAAAGGTAAATGATGATTTTTATTTTTTTAATAACTTTTTATTCATTTTAGCTTTTAATAACCTTTTAACTAATAATTGCATTATTTAAATGAGATATTTCCTTGGGGGGAAAAAGAGAACAAGGAGGAAAAATTAGAGAGTGTAATTTTCTCATTGTTACATCACAATTTTACACTTGGCCTCAACAAGACAGGCAAGCTACCTCTTCCTTGCATTTCTTCTTATTCCAAAAATATCTAAAGAAGTCCCTTTTGGTTAGTGTGATGTTAGCACATGAATAGACAGACAGATAAATGGAACAAAATAGATAACCCAGAAATATATTCCAGGATGTATGTGAATTTAATATGGGATAAAGGAGACATCACACATCAACGAGAAAAGAAAGGATGATTTAACAAACGGTGCTGGGACATCTGGGTAGCAATTCAGGAGGAAAAAAATCAATTTTAGGCCTGTACTTCCCATCATGCACAAATCAATTCCAGATGGGTTAAAGAATTAAATATAAAAAATATAAAATCTTAGAAAAACCAGAGTAAAACAGAGAAGTGAATGAAAGTTCAGTCTCTTGAGGAATAAGAACTTCCACAGCTCAGAGCAAGAAAAAGAAAAACACACAGGAGATTGAGAGATTTAATGTCTTATATATAATTGTTTAAATCCCAACATAGAGACACATAAAGGCCAAAATCAGACTTAAATAATAGTTGCAGCAAATATTACTGGTATCAAAGTGTTAACTTTTCTGTTGAAATAGCTCATATCAATCAATATAAAAGAATATTAGGACTTAGAGCAATAAATGGGCAAAGCCACTCACAGAAAATTCATCTATGAGGAATATATATCTGATTTAAAATGTGGGAAAAGGTATACACTCACTAGTACTTAAGAGAATGCTATATTTTAACATTAAAGTCTGAATTTTAAAACTGTAGAATTGGCACAATTATTTTTGAAATAAGAGTATCCAATCCCAGTGAAAGTGTAGAGAAATTATCCCACTTACCTACTGCATTGAGTGGTATGAATTGGTGTCACACTTTTACAAAATATGTTCATACTTTGCACTAAGATACTTGCAAAGATTTCAGACAATACTAAGCTACATTTAGAATCTAAGCTAACAATAGTTTTAGATGTTCAGGTGAGAAGAGGAATAGAAAGAGGGGGATTCGTGAACAAGAGTATCTCTGCAGCATAATTTAAAATAATAAAAACTTACAAGTCATATTAATAACAAGAAGAAAATCGGTTTAATTATAATATATTCACCCATGCTGTATATGGTGTTAATAGGCCTATCAGTCCATGTCTCCAAAGGAAACAGATGATGGATTCAAACTAGAATAATGTGAGGCAGGTTCAGGAAAGAGACTGTTTACAAAGGCATGGGCAGGGTGTAGGACAGCTTGTGACACAGACTTAGTAAAGAAGAACCCTGATAACTGTAAGCCTAAGGAGGTAAGAGAAATGCAATAACCAGATCTTTGGAAGGATGGAACACTCCACCTTGATAAAAGCTGTGACTTCTTTAAGCCAAGCACCGACACAGCCATCCTGAAGCCATCCCATAGGGTGGGGTCCAGGATAATAAAGATTCTAATAGCATTCCCCTTTTTCTCCTCAATGATGTCCCAGGGTCCTCAATTGGCTAATGCCAGTGTGAGCTGGGGGACAAGCAAGCCTTTTGATGGCATGCACACAGACTAGCCTTTCAAGAGGCAGACCTTGGGGAAAGGGCATAGACAGGTCAGGAGGGATAGAAGGCAGATGTCCAAACCAGTGGAGAAAAAGTGTATAGTCAAACTAAATGTTAAAATTTTTAGAAACAGTAAGTAATACACTCAAATACTAAGTTTTGTGTTCTAGTTATAAGATAAGTAGTAAACTAGAGGCCTGGTGCACAAAATTCATTCATGGGGTGTGGGGTGTCCCCCTCTTCTGATCTAGTTCTTTTCCTCAAGCAGCCACTCAGCCATTAGACCTCAGTCATGTGTCAGTCCATCTGCCCTTCCTCGTGATGGACAACCAGATGGAGTGCCTGAGACTCTTCCCCCTGGTATACTTTCCTCCATGACTCTCTGTGGGACATCCCAGAGTGAGGCTGAGATGCAGCAGCCATCCACTGCCTTCATACGCTCTCATCCTCCTCAGGTCCATCATTAAACCAGGCCTACACAGTTCCCTCCACCCTTCCCTGATCATCGGGACTCTCCATAAACTTAAAGGAGTGAGTTAAGGGACAAGAAGCAAAGCAGGCGACAAAGTTCCAAAGGAGTCTCCCCACCGGAAAGGGCACTTTACTAGTATCTTCCAGAACAGCCCAGACATGCTCCATATATCCATTTCTACTTTATAACAAAATGCTACTGTACATGCCAATTTCATGTTTCAGTGTATTAGATAACATCAAAGCCACAAGGAGCCGCAGCCCAGCCCTCATCATTACATGGCGTCTCATGGTGTCCCCTGGGGTCCAGTAGCTGCTTTTCAAACAGAGAATAACTGTCACAGAAGAGTCCTCATTACAAACCCTAGGAGTTAAGCACCTCACAGGGCTGGCTAGAGGCTTCCTACAGAATCACTGTTGTTATAGACGTCTTCACTCCCATTAGGCCTATAGCATCCAAAGGCTTTGTAACGCTCGGGATGTGCTATCGAGCCTTATTTTGCTTTAAGCCCCATTCAAACCTGTCGTTATTATGAGTTACTCAATAAATGGGTCAAAGGAGCATGACCAGATAGGATGCATGTTGGCTGCTGTGGACAAAAAGTGCTGCAGCTTTCTTTGTGGTGGGTGATGAAAGCACTCAGCTGGGCTCTGACTTCAGGGGCATAATACAGATAAGCATAGGCCATCGGACCTTCGAAACCCCATCCAGAGGATAGGCATTGGACATTTAACAGCATTGACTTTCTACCTTCTGACATTGATGTGTCTTGTTAGGGTAGGTGGGGCCAGGCCAGCATGACTCAGTGGTTGAGCATTGACCTGTGAACCAGGAGGTCATGGTTCAATTTCCAGTCATGGCACATGCCCAGGTTGTGGGCTCAGTCCCTAGTATGGGGCATGCAGGATGATTCTCTCTCATCATTGATGTTTCTGTCCTTCCCTCCCTCTCTCCCTCTCTCTTCCACTCCCAAATCAAACATATATATATATATTATACATATATATACATAATATATATACATATATTAAAGGTATGTGGGGTGTTTGATATTCCCTGCTATCCATTGCCAATTAGCATAGTGTTATTATGTAACAGTCCAGGGTGATAGGAAGGTTATGAGAATAATCATGCACCCCTACCCACTCTCAACTACAGTGACAAAGACCCAGAGAGTGAACATAGCCCAGGGTCAAAACAATAAAGGCATACTGCTTTACCAGGTTAGTATACACAGGCTGATTTGGATTTTGCTTGATGATTGGGATGGGACAGAAACTACTTGTTAGTTCCTATCTGTGTGTGCCAGGAACTGTGCTGGTTTGTTCCAGTGAAGAGGCAGCGTCCAGAGCCATAGCTGAGAGTAGCAGCATGGCTTGATTAAGTCTGTGATAACCTACTGCATCCTTCGTGGTCAAATGCCCTTGCAGCAGCAGAACAGATGAGTTAAATGGGAATCGAATAGGCCTCATTACTCCTGCAATCTCTCAAAGCTTTGCTGGAAGCACTAATTTCTGCTTTCTGTGATATTGCTCTGGCTTACCACTTTGCTCTGGAGGTAGGTGTTAGTTCATGTCAGTTACAAAGCTTGTCACTTGGCCGGGACCCTTCCAACTGCCATAACCCTTACTCCAGTGACTCTGCCACTATGGATATATATTCTAATTATAGTGTGTGGTATATACGTTTATATACTGTATATACTAGAGACACAGTGCATGAAATTTCTGCATTGGTAGGGTCCCTAACACCTGCCTCCACTGACTGAGCCTCCGTCCCTTCCCCCAGCCAGCCCCACCCACTGGTTGAACTCCCAGCTGAACTCCTGGTCTAGCACAGTGGTCGGCAAAATCATTAGTCTACAGAGCCAAATATCAACAGTACAACGGTTGAAATTTCTTTTGAGAGCCAAATTTTTTAAACTTAAACTTCTTCTAATGCCACTTCTTCAAAATAGATTCACCCAGGCCATGGTATTTTGTGGAAGAGCCACATTCAAGGGGCCAATGAGCCGCATGTGACTCACGAGCCACAGTTTGCCAACCACGGGTCTAGGGGACAATTTGCATGCTATGCTTTTATTATATAGGATATCCTATATATAGAATATACATTCATATTACATATATATATTCTAAAGATATCATGTAAATTTGGCCTTAAATTATATGATTAAGATTAGTAATAGATGTTTATGGGGGAAGTAGTATAAATAAAACATTTGTTTTTGTTAGATTACAAATAGTTTTATTATCTTCATAAATCTATTTTCCAAAGTGGAATGGGAACTAGATTGTAAGCACTTTAAGAATAGGAACTATGGCCTGGGCCAGTGTTGCTCAGTTGGTTGGAATTCCTCCTGCACACCAAAAGGTTGCTGGTTTGATTCCTGGTCAGAGCACATACCCGAGTTGCAGGCTTGATCCCCAGAAGGGGGTGTACAAGAAGTAGCGAATCAATGTCTCACTATCATATTGATGCTTCTCTCTTTCTTCCTCTCCCTGCTTCTCTCCCTAAAAATCAATTTTTTTTAATCTTTAAAAAAATAAAATAGTAAGTATGGCTTTTAAATAAAGCTCTTAATCCCCAGCATCCGTTATAGTATCTTCAAAATAACAAGTATTTATTTAATTTTAGATAATAATAAAAAATATAAAACATGCATTAAGAAAATGCATTCTTTTTCAAGGATGTGCAGAAGAAAATTTTCTAAAAATGATAATATGCTGGCCCATAAAGAAAATCTCAGCAAATTTAATGAGCAGGGTCTCTGGCCACAGAGGAGATAAGCTTGATATTAGTAATAATAAGACAACTGAAAAACCCCAATATGATGGGAAATGAAGCAGTGTGCTCCTGCATAACCTGTGTCAAAGAAAAAAATCTTTATCTGAATGATAATGAAAATAATTTCCATAGAGAGAAATGTATAGATTTGAAAAAAACCTGAAAACCAATTATCTACATACCTTTCTCAAAAGATTTACCAAAGAAGAGATTGAACCTAAGAAAATATAAAGAAGAAAGTAATAACATATACATTGATGAAATATATTTAATGTATACATTATTGTGATTTGGTATATATTCTGAAAGGATTTCCACCATCTAGTTTATACATCAATCACCTCACAAATTTATCTTTTTTGGGGGTGAGGGCGATGAGAACATTCAGGTTCTCTCTTAGCAAATTTTAATTATATAATACAGTGTTATTAAATACTAGAGGATTGATGCACGAATTCCGTGCAAGGGGCTTGGTCCTCACAGCCCCAGCTTCATCTGGACTGTCGTTCAGAATGTGGACCCCTGAAGGTCATTCGGCCGTCCGGTCTAATTAGCATATTATGCTTCATTATTATAGATAGTCACCATGTTTTACATTAGAGCTTCAGACCTAATTCATCTTATAATTCATCTTTTACAAACCTCTTTCTATTTTTCTCCACCCCCAGGCCCTAGCAACCACTTTTCTACTCTCTGTTTCTATGAAGCAAAGCAGGCAACTTTTTTTTTTTTTTTTCTGATTCCACATTTAAGAGATATCATGCAGTATTTGTCTTTTTCTGTCTGGCTTATTTCACTTAGCATAATGCCCTCAAGGTCCATCCATGTTGTCCAAATGGCAGGATTGCTTTCTTTCTTGTGGCTTAATAATACCGTTTCCCCGAAAATAAGACAGTGTCTTATATTAATTTTTGCTCCAAAAGATGCGCTAGGTCTTATTTTCAGGGGGTGTCTTATTTTTACATGAAGAAGAATACGGTACACATTTATTGTTAAATGAAAATAAAGGAAATTTATTACCTGTTTACAGTACGGTAGTACGGTAATTGTCAACACAAACCAGACTAATTGAATCCTACAGTATCAAGAATTTACTCATTTATTCAATGACAATCATGTCATCATCTTCTGGAACATCATCATAACAATCCAATTCTTAAATTTCCTGGTGAATTTCTTGTGACTCCATTTCTTTCAGAATCAGTGGACCAAATCTCTCATGTTTAGCCTAGAGGGGGCCTTATTTTCGGGGGGATACCTTATATTTCACTCAGAAGGAAACCTGTAAGTAGGTCTTATTTTTGGAGGATGTCTTATTTTTGGGGAAACACGGTATTCATGTGTGTATGTGTGTGTGTGTGTGTGTGTGTGTGTGTGTGTGTGTGTGTGTGTGTGAAGACGTAATATATACATCTTCTTTTCACCCATTAATGGATGCTTAGGGGTTTTTTATGGCCTAACATGTGATCTACCCTAGAGAATTTCCCATGTGCACCTGAGAAGTTGTGTTCTGCTATTATTGAACTAGAGGTTCTGTAAATATCTGTCCTAATTATAGTTTAAATCCAATGTGTCTTACTGATTTTCTCTCTAAATGACCTTTCCATTGTTGAAAGTGGGTATTAGAGTTCCTTACTGTTATTGTATTGCTATCTGTTTCTCCCTTCTGGTTTGTTAATATTTGCTTTATATTTTTAGGTGCTCTCATATCGGGTGCATAAAAATTTACAAATGTTATAGCCTCCTGCTGGATTGATCTCCTTATTGTCTTATAGTGACCTTCTTTTTCTCTTACGATATCTTGGCTTAAAGTCTATTTTGTCTGGTGTAAGTATAGCTACCTAACCTTTCATTGGTTACAATTTTTTCATGGAATACCTTTTCCATCCCTTCACTTTCAGTCGGTTTGTGTCCTTAAAGCTACAGTTGAGTCTATTGTAGGCAGCTATATTTGAGTCCTGATTTTTATCCATTCAGCCACTCTATGTCTTTTGATTGGAGAATTGAATCCATTTACATTTAAAATAATTATTGATAAATCAGTACAGATTTACAGTTATAATTTTGTTAGTTATAATCAGGCTATTTTGTAATTGTCTTGGTCCTTTCTTCTTCTCTTACCTTTTCTTTTGGGAGTATCTGATTTTCTATTGTAGTATGATTAGTTTCCTTTCTTTTTTATCTTTTCTGTAGTTGCTACAGGTTTTTGCTTTGTGATTACCACAAGACTTACATAAAACATCTTAGATTTACAACAGTTTATTTTAAGCCGGTAATAGCTTACCTTCAAATGCATATAAAAACTACATTTTTACTCTTCTCCCCACATTTGGTTTTCAGTGTTATAATTTACATTTTTTACCTCATGTATACATTAACAAAGTATAGTTATTTGTAATACTTTTGCTTTTAGCTTCATAGTACATTTATAAGTGATTCATCTATCACTGTTTCAACATTAGACTATTCTGAATTTAACTATATATTTACCAATACCAGTGAGATTTATACTTTTATGTTTTCCTGTTACTAATTAATATTCTTTCATTGCAGCTTGAAGAAGTCCCTTTAACATTTCTTATATGGCTAGTAGAATGTGATGAATATCTTTCGTTTTTGCTTATCTGGAAAACTCCGCTTCAATTCTGAAGGACAACTTTGATTTGTAGAGTATTCTTGGTTGGCAGAGGTTGGTTTTTTTTTTTTTCTTTCAACCCTTTTAATAATATATCATACCACTCCCTTCTGGCCTGCAGAGTTTCTGTTGAAAAATGTGCTAATAGTCTCAGAAGAATTCCCTTCTACATAAAACGTTGTTTTTCTCTTGCCACTTTTCAGATTCCTTATTTTTAAGTTTGACAATTTAATTATATTATGTTTCAGTGTGGGTCTCTTTGGATTCATAATGTTTTGAATCTCAGGATGTTTTTGAGAGGGCGACACAATGCTAATATGTATGCCAAAATAATAGACAATAATAATATTGTGGCAAACAAATTAGTGGTCACTTCTAAACTCCAAATAATATACTATCTTTATGTTTTTATTTCCACCAAGTAGTATATATCCTTCTTCAATCATTCCTCTTCTCCTCTTACCTGCCAACATTTACATTTTTTTCTACTCTTATATTGTCAAAATTAATAGTATTAAAAAATTTAAATTTTATATTTATGTCTTCAATGCTTTTCCTATAACTTGATCCTAAAGTATAAAAATCAATAAATAATTTTAATATTTCTAGGGCTTTGCAGATATTGTTCACTATAAAGCTAGAAATTATTGTGATTACATTTCTTTTTCATGGTGCTCTTACTTTATTACCCGGGAGTTTTTAATTGCCAGTGCTTTTTGTTCTTCCAGATTTGGAAGTTGTAAGTTCTCAATTTTGTTTAACATCTCCTTCCAATTATGTGTTCTTTCAAGTCCTTTATCCTCTTTTATTAGTTGCCACCTCTTCTTTCCAAGTTTTTTCTTTTTTTTTTTTTTTCACGAGCTAATGAACTTTCTCTCATTCTGTACATAGTTGTAGGACACTTTTCCATTCATGGAACATTGAAAAGAGGAGATAAACATATTTTTAAATTCAAATCCCTTGTACATTAAGTATATTTAAAATTGTCCTTTTCTTATTATCAATTTTGAAAATGATACCATGGTTACTCCCTTAATAATGAAGACATAAGCACACTTCTCTCTGCCTAAGTGTTTGCGTATAGAAATTGGAGTTGAGTCCTGGATTATTACCATTAAATACTTCACTTATTTTTAAGCTGCTTAAATTTACTCTTTCACAAATAGATTTACATTTAAATTATATTTTTCAAGTACATTAACAAAAATCACTGAGTCCTTTTGATTTTTAATTAGTTTTAATCTCACAAGACCTTCTCAGGAGAGGGGCTGTTCCCCATCGTTGCTGAAGATCCTACAGAATCACTGCCCCATTCATTAGAGTGAGAAGAAGGAAAAGTGCATCTCCCAACAAAGTCCAGTAGAGCCTCCCACCTTGAATACATCCCTTACCATTTCTATTGTTTTCCACCTCAGGCGGTACCATTTCTAGTCACAGCAAGGCCAAGTGATGAGCGCGTGAGCTTTGGAGTCAGAAACTCCTAGATCCAAAGTCACCTTTAATGTAACTAGCTGTGTGACCCAATTAAAATTTCCCCTTAAGCCTCCATTTCTTTATCTGTAAAATGGCTACCACAGTGCCTGCCTCAGAGGGTTATTGTGAAGAAAAATTACATAATGCCTAAAATACATTTCCTACTATGCTTGGCACATAATAAGTCCTTTGCAAGTGCTGGCTCTTACTGTTATTAATTGCAGTTGGAAAGTGTCTGCTCAGTGAACAGATACACTGTATCATTGCACAGGCTACAATCACCCTGCTCATTGCATCAAGATCTCTATAATCTACCTATTAAAAGAGTCACATCTAATTGACCATACCTTCTCAGTGCCCACCAGACAATCAGGAGTTGGTATGCAAATTAACCCAACAAAAATGGCGGGTTAATTTGCATATGCAGGTGCAAACTGTCAGGGGCAAAACACTTGCATCATTGCCATGCTATGGCAGTGATGCAGGCATTCCTTACCACCCCAGCTGCTCCGGGCCTCTGGGCAGCATGGGAAGGCAGAAAGGAGGCTCCAGGCCAGAACAGAAAGGTTGCTCTGGCCAGAACAAAGGCAGTGCCAGCAGCCAGGGAAAGGAAGGCCCTTTCTTGCACAAATCTTCAGTGCATTGGGACACTAGTATTATTACAATGGAGAGAATGTAAGAGACAGAACAGTAGGTGCCTTGTCTCTCTAATTCACTGACGTTTCCTAAGCACTGAGTATACATAGTCTTACATATGGCAAACCTTAAATAAATATCTGTTGAGTAAAGAAAAAGGAAAAACAAAACTTCTAGGAAGAAATAACTCTGCTTGACTCCTAGCTCAACCATTTCCTAGTTGTATCACTTTGGGCAAGTCACCTAACTGTTCTGTGTCTTCATTTTCTCTCTTATAAAATGAGGGAATGTAATCATTTCTAATCATTGGAGCAGAATTAGTCTCATATAATAGCACATGTTAAAATTCTCCATAAACTCTGCATCAAGATTCAAATGTCAGTGTGATGTTGTGGTTACAAAATAATGTAAAAAGTCCTTCCAACCAAGTAATCATTCTTCCTCCTTTGGGCATGCCTTTCTCTCTTTGTGAGCCTTCTGGCCCCCAAACACTGTGATCACGAGGCATCCCATTCTGAGCCTTTTTTCCATTCTGTCCAAGCCAAGCTGTCATTCTGGGCTTTGAGACCCTCTCCTCTTCTCTGTGTTGGTAACCCTGGTAATGGATTGACTTGGTGTGCCTGGTGTTTGAACGTATGAAGCCCCAGAAAGTCTCTGACTGTATATAACTCTACTGTTATCCTTACCCTTGATTGAGTCAGTTAAGACTCCTTACTCTCTGGTTCCTGTCCTGTGACACCAGCACCCATTTCTAACCCTCTTCTCTCCCCACTACCCCTGCCACCAATACACACACCCTCCTCTGCACACATGGCTACAGTAAATTTAGAAGGTATATGTTTCTAAACCCACAGCTAACATCATACTCAATGGGCAAAAACTAAAACCATTCCCTCTAAGAACAGGAACAAGACAGGGATGCCCACTCTCACCACTCCTGTTTGACATAGTACTGGAAGTACTAGCCATTGCAATTAGACAAGAAGAAGAAATAAAAGGCATCCAAATTGGAAAAGAAGAAGTAAAATTATCCTTATTTGCAGATGACATGATATTGTACATAAAAAAAAAAAACCAAAAGACTCCATTAAAAACTAATTGACTTAATAAGTGAATTTGGCAATGTAACAGGATACAAAATTAACGCCAAGAAATCTATGGCATTTCTATACACCAACAGTGAACTTATAGAAACAGAGACTAAAAAAGTAATTCCATTTACCATTGCATCAAAAAAATTAAGATACCTAGGAATAAATTTAACTAAGGAAGTAAAGGACCTATATGTGGAAACTACATGACACTGAAAAAAGAGATAGAGGAAGATGTAAACAGATGGAAGAACATACCATGTTCATGGATTGGTAGAATCAACATCATTAAAATGTCCATACTTCCTAAAGCAATCTATAGGTTCAATGCACTCCCCATTAAAATACCAATGGCATATTTCACCGACCTAGAAAGAACTCTCCAAAAGTTCATTTGGAACAATAAAAGACCCCGAATAGCCACAGCAATCCTGAGAAAGAAGAGTCAAGTAGGAGGGATCTCAATACCAGACTTCAAGCTGTATTACAAAGCCACTGTTCTCAAAACAGCCTGGTACTGGCACAAGAACAGACATATAGATCAATGGAATAGAATTGAGAACCCAGATATCAACCCAAATCACTATGCTCAATTAATATTTGACAAAGGGGGCACAAATATACAATGGAGTCAAGACAGTCTCTTCAATAAATGGTGTTGGGAAAAATGGACAAATACATGCAAACGAATGAAACTAGATCACCAACTTACACCATACACAAAAATAAACTCAAAATGGATACAGGACTTAAACATAAGATGGGAAACCATAAAAATACTAGAGGCATTCACAGGCAGCAAAATCTCAGACATATGCCAAAAGAACTTCTTCACTGATACTGCCCCTAGGGCAATGGAAGCTAAAGAAAAAATAAACAAATGGGACTACCGTATATTCTGGCGTATAAGACGACTTTGAAACGAAAAAAAGTCAACCAAAAATCAGGGCAAAAGACCAAAATTGCACAAAAATTACCTGCAGATCTTGACGGCAAAGTAAGTCTTTTCTTTGAAGTGGGGGGTAGTCTTATACAGCGAATATAGGCCTAAACCTGTTTTAACTGTAAAATTAGGGGGTCGTCTTATATGCCGGAAAATACAATAAAAAGCTTTTTTACAGCAAAAGAAACCATCAACAAAACAACAAGAAAGCCCACTGTATGGGAGAACATATTTACAAATGTTATCACTGATAAAGGTTTAATCTCCAACATCTATAGACAGCTTATATAACTAAGTAAAAGGAAAATCAACGATCCAATTAAAAAATGGGCAATGGACCTAAATAGAATATTTTCAAAAGAAGACAGAAGGAAGGCCAAGAGGCACATGAAAACATGCTCAAAGACACTAATTATCTGAGAGATGCAAATCAAAACAACAATGCGGTACCATCTCACACCTGTCAGAATAGCCAACATCAACAAATCAACAAACGACAAGTGTTGGCGAGGTTGCGGAGAAAAAGGAACCCTCGTGCACTGCTGGTGGGAATGCAGACTGGTACAACCACTGTGGAGGACAGTATGGAGTTTCCTCAAAAAACTGAAAATGGAACTCCCATTTGACCCAGTAATCCCACTCCTAGGAATATATCCCAAGAAACTAGAAACACCAATCAGAAAGGATATATGCACCCCTATGTTCATAGCAGCACAATCTACAATAGCTAGAATTTGGACACAGCCTAGGTGCCCGTCAGCAGAGGATTGGATTAAAAAACTATGGTACATCTACACAATGGAATACTATGCTGCCATAAAAAAAGAAGGAATTCTCATCATTTGCAGCAACCTGGATAGAATTAGAGAACATCATGCTGAGTGAAATAAGCCAGTCAATGAAAGAGAAATATCACATGACCTCACCCATTTACGGATATTAAAGAACATTATAAACTCATGATCCAAAAGACAGATATAAAGACAGTAAAGCAACAAGCAGGCTGTCAAATTACAGCCGGGAGGGTAGAGATATCTGGGGGAGATAAGAGATCAACCGAAGGACTTGTATACATGCATATAAGTACAACCAATGGACACAAAACTCTGGGGAGGGAGGGTATGTATGGGGGGGCAATGTTAAAATATGTACACAGATAATAATTTAATAAAAATATTTTTTTTTAAAAAGGTGTATGTTTCTAAAATCCAGACTTATGGAAAGCTGAAAGTTTGCTATTTGGGTCAAAAATGACATGGGGCAAAGGAAGGCTATGAGGACTTTTAGGATTTTTTTAAATTGGTAATTACCCAATACATCAGACAACAAAATAGGACAAGAGCTTTGTGGTGTGTGCACGTAGCCATGGGTTGAATTAGTGAGTCTTCTGAGGGAGGGTTCAGAGCCGACCCAGAAAGTTCAGCAGAGACATCTGTTCCAATGAAGACATCTGCTCCATGAAGGCAGTGCAGTGGGAGTGCAGGAGAAGAGAGAGTTTGGGAATGAATTAAAACGAAAAGCAGCTGAGTATCAAATATCTTATGAAATGCTCCTGGCACCCCTTATTCTGTACGTTCCTTGTAGATGTTGAATATACACTAGTCAGCTGAAAAGCAAAGGTTCTGTAGAGACCTATCTATCCACAAACATCACTGTGTCCTCAATGCATGCCCAGCTCTGTGCTGGCTCCTCTAACAATCTTCTGATAATAATTTCTGTCACTGAATCAAAATGACTTGGGAAGTTCTAGAAATAAAATGTAGAAATGATAGCAATGAATCTCATCCATATCAAGCATTTGATCCTCATCACCAAAGTAATCACTGAAATGAATTTTGGACAAATTTCCTGAACACCTATGGCTTGCCAGGCACTGTTATAGGCGCTGGAGACACGGAGGTGAGCAAGAGACCCACCCTCCCTTATGGGAGGAAGATCATTAGTTCCTTTGGGAATCTGTTGAGATCAAGGTGCCTCCAAGACTCTCTAGAAGAGACATTGATTGGGTAGGTAGGTAGGGAGGTCAGAGCTCAGCTGAGGGGCCTGGACCCAGATATGAAGGCCCTGGGGACTTTAACGCACAACGTTCTTTAGGGCCTAAACTAATATTAATGGCAGCTACGCTTTCAAAGCTCTTGGTATGCACCTAACATTATGAAGGATACTCTATACTAACTTCCCTATTCAATCTTTAATCCAACAATCTATGATGTAGACACCATTAGTAGCACCACTTTACAGATAATAAAACTGAGGCTCAGAACATGTAAATAGCCTCACACATCTGGTAAGTGACAAAGGTACAACTTAAAACCTACTCCATGTTCTCTAGTCTTCATGCTTTTAAATGCTATGTTTTTCAAGTATCAATAGTTCAAATATGCATGTTTTCAAATTTAACTTAAGCAGCTTGGATGGGTGCACAAACCTTCCTCACCTTCCCACCCACCCAGAGATCTCAGCCTTCACCAAGATTTTCTTCAGGGAGAAACACCCAATACTGCTTTGCTACTCCAACCGTGGCGTGTTTCTTTAATTTCTATATTGCAGTAAAACTGGAAAATGTGATCAGATAGTTTTCAAGTCTCATTAGTCAAATTAATATTTGTACTGCAAGCAACCTGAAATTTTGGCAACTGCAATGAAAAAAGGTTTAGAGGAATTAGGTACAAAGATTGCTATTGGAAGAGAAATTAAATAGGTTGTTTCATTTGGAAGAAGAAAAACAACTTCAATTTATGCAATAGTATTTTTTTAAGATTCCCTGGGATGAAGTCAGTCTAAGGATAGGAAGCCCAAATGCAGCTCCTCAGAGGCTCTGGGTCCATAAAGTCACTTCTCCCCTCAGACCTCAGTTTCTCCATCTGTTCAAAGGAGAATAAGAATGGCTGCCCTGGTCCTATGGGGCTTTGATGGGTGCAGATTAGATAATAGACAGGGAAGTGTGATGACGTGCAGAAAGTGCTAGACAAAGACAAGAGCTCATCTGAGTAGTGATAATGTGTGTATTGAAACCCACAGGGTGCAAGGGAAGATGGGTCTTGGCGACTATCAGGATGGACCAAGACCCTCACTTGACAGATGGAGAAATGGGACAAGATGGGACTGTTGGCTCATGCAAGGTCAGGGACAGAGCTGTGGTTAGTGCCTATATTTCTCCCTCTGGTCTTTTGGTCTCTCTTTCCTTTAGCTAAGATGCTTTTTGGTGAGGGCGGGGGGAGGTCATTACTACCTCCTGCCAGAAAAGGATCTGGAACAATGCAAAGAACATAGGCTGGCTGCCAGTTTGGGTCTTAGTAAGATAAATGGTTTAGCCCTGGGAGAAAAATATGCCAACGTGAAGCTTACAGAGGCTTAGTGGTTCCACATTTCCAGGAGTATAGGTGATATAACACATGTATTAGAAACCACAATACCTGCTCACATTCACTAACTGCTCAGCATGCGTCCAAACTGTGCAATAAGCATTTTACCTGCACGTATGTCTCACTTTACCCTCCCAACAATCCCATGAGTTGGGGGCCATCATTGTCTCCATTTTAGAGATAGGAAAACTGAGTCTTAGAGATGGTAAAGAAGTTGCACCAGGCCACAAGCTATCAGGTAAAACAGAGATTTACCCCAGCTGGTTCTTCTTGTTTCCAGTTTCTAACCACCAGACACATTACAACATTCCACCGAATCCTAAAGGGCTTGGAGTGGCAGTGCTAGGCTCCTCACTATCCAGTCGGCCCAGTTTACTGCAGTTTTCCCTCTCACTTTAAACCTGGAGAAAACTTCGGTTCTGACCTTTCACTTTCTCACACAGCAGGGAGAATTTGGAAGGGCAAAAGGCACAGGCTCCCTGCTTTCGTGTCCCAGCATTTTGCTTCCACTCTCCCTGTGCTCTCCTCTTCTCTGCCTGTTCAAGTCTTACTCTTCCATTAAGGCTCCCCTGCGATGTCACCACCTGCAGGTCTTCCCGGCTGCTTGGCCCGCAGTGGATTCTTTCTCCTCCAAGTCCCTCTGCCACTTACATTGTGTACCTTCTATGTGGATCCCACCGGGCTCAGTCCTCTGATAACTCTGATTTTTTCATTTGCTGTGACAGCTACCTATCTGTCTCTATAATATCACATTTTTAAACACATCCACAGCTCCTCCAGGGCGATGTCAATGGCTGTTTTTCTTGGATTCCATAGTGTCTAGTACATGGCCAGCCGGTCAGCAATAGTCAACGTTTTAAATGAATAAGAACAGTAGGAGAAGGCAACTTCCCACTAAATAGAAAGATAACTTTCTCCATTGATGACTTTTTTGACAATGGGAAGACCATCCTTGAGAGGTCAGAATTTAGCTATCGTTGGAGTTGTGGGCACAAAGGGTTACTCAGGATGTTCTGGGGGGGGATTCCTGCTTCAGGGGAATTTGATGGAATAAGCCCCCGAGAGTCCTTGTAGCTGTGATAGGAGTCTATGATCCCACAGCTGAGAGAGCACGTGAGTGACTGAGTGCGTGAGTGATGTGCAGGTATCATTCACACATCTTGGGCTCTCTCCCACAGCCCCTGAGTCACAGCATTTCACATAACTCAGTCTTTTATATTTAAAAAAAAAAAAACTGATGTGAAGCAAGTGGAGAGCAGACTGTATTTCCTCCATTTTCCAGATGAGGAAACAGACTTATCCACGTAAAAGTAATCTGCCTGAAGTTAGCAGTTGGTTGCACACGAGTGCCAGCCTTCCCAGTCCCAGGCCATTCAGTCTTTGCTTCAGGAGCTCAGGGCAGCTCACCGTGGCCCCTTGTCCACCCTCCTTTCTGAAGCATAGAGGGGAAGCTGAGAGAAATCCTGGAGAAACCTCAGCTGCTCCCTGTTCTGAGCCCTCAGCCACAAAGCCTGTTTTCTGTTGGGTCCCCTTCTCTCCATAAACTCTGCACTTTGTGTTTTTCAGTGCAAAGGCAGGCTCTGGAGTTAGGTGGGCTGGATTCAGTTCTCAACACTGGCTCCTTGGCCTTGTCACTTGACCTCTCTCAATTTTGGGATAGTGGCCATGGTTAGAGCCCACCACAGCAGACTGGTGAGGACAAAATGAAGTTACCTGGAAATAGGTGAGTAGATGGAGCCTAGAACAGTACCTCGCACATAGTACAGATCCAATATATTTGTGGAGGGGGGGATACTTTTTTTTTTAACTATGTAGTCTTGGGTAAGTTATTTGCCCACTCTATGACTCAGTTTCTACATCTTTAAAATTGAGATAATTATTATAGTGACTCCCACTACCCAAGGGTTTGTTGTTGTTTTGTTTTGTTTTGTTTTGTTTTTTAGAAATAAGCATGTTAATGCATAGACAAAGCAGAGCACTTAGAAAGTGCCTGACAAATTGCAGGGGTTTAAATAGTGTCACTGTTATTGTTTTTCCTTCCTGATGAGTGATCATTGCACACACATCCTCCTGCACTTGCTTCATGGTGTACATTCTGCCTCTCAATCAGGTCCTCCCACATAGACCAAAGCATCTATCATTTTATCACCACTATTTGTTTAATGATTTCTACTTTTATTCCTTCCATAATCAAGCTTGTATACTTTTTTTTTTTTTGCTAGAAACTTCCACACACTCTGCTTCCCGCCCCGCCCCCCCCCAACCAGATATAATGGCATTAAAACACTTCAGGACTAAGCACCAACACTGAAAACGCTTGTAGATACTAAGGAACCATTCAATGGTAGAATCTCATCAACAATGATCACCAGAGAAGGCAGATTAGGGTGCTGACCTTGGTCCTGAAACAGAGATTTGGGTGTGTCTGGGAAACCCAGAACTTATTAAACAGATGGCTTTCTGAATAGCAATCACACTTCACATTGTGAGGCCTTTGGGGGTTGCTGACTAAAAGATCCCATCCATTTCATCTTTTTAAAAAATATATTTTATTGATTTTTACAGAGAGGAAGGGAGAGAGAGAATTCGGAACATCCATGAGAGAGAAACATCGATCAGCTGCCTCCTGCACACTACCTACTGGGGATGTGCCTGCAACCAAGGTATATGCCCTTGACAGGAATCCAACCTGGGACCTTTCAGTATGCAGGCTGATGCTCTATCCACTGAGCCAAACTGGTTTCAGCCAGTCCATTCCACCTTTATCCCCACTGTCTATCTCAGCCCTGCCTCACAGAAGGTGCTCACTAAAAGTTGACCAATGTGGGCACCTAGAGGAAAGCTTCTCCATTTTTCAGATGTGATCAGAAACTGTAATGGAAAGGATAAGTAACATGTTCTAAGTCAAGATTTCCTCAGCCCCTTTCCATTCTTAAAAGCCTAGTTCAAATGCTAACTCTTCCATTAAGACATTCTTGAAGTATTTCAAACTGAAATATAGATTTATTTCCCTTGAATTTTTTAATTCCTTTAATTGGATAAATGAAGGTACTAAAATAAGTCCATGTGACTTTTATATTATTATTATTATAGGACTTCAAGTATCCTTGAGAGCACAGTCTATGTCTGGCACTTAGGAAATCTAGGGAAAACATTTTCACATGAATAACTAGATGAGAAGTGGCAGAATTAAAACCAGAATCTGGAGTCCTGTCTCTTTCTGGGAGATCACTCTGTCTCCCATCCAAATGAACCCTCCTGATCTCCTGCCCCCTTGGGGCCCTGAGCTAGGTGGAACTCCTTCCAATGACAGGCACCAGAAAGCCATCTATGCTCATGTGCTCTTTAGCTAATGGAGCTTACTCCAGACAGGTGATAATTGTTCTGTAACAACTGAGGGTGGAGACAATTTGGGGGACAGAATGGGAAGAATGGTCCAGACCCAGTAAATCACTGGGCCTTTCCCATGGTTCAGATTTAAATGAGGAGGCAGAATTTAGATGTCTATTAAGCACCCTTGGAGAATAGAGAGGCATGACTATAATGAGATAAATTAGCAGGTTCCTGCAAGAGAAAATTCCCATCATAATGACCTTGGCAGGCTCTTAGCTAGGGAGACTCTAAATGCAATTGCACTAAAAATAAGGAAGTGGGCCTTCTTGTTAATACATCTTACATAACTGAAGAGCATAATCTTTTTACTTGCTTAGAAAGGGGCTGAGCAAGTCTTGATGTATCACCTGAGACTGATTACTTCAATATCTCTCTCTTTCCCTGTCCCCCTCCCCTTCCACAGCTTCTCAAAGATAGGGCCAAGCCTAGGTCCTTCAGGATACCCCCTGATTTCAAGCCCTAAACTCTGTGTGGCCCATCATGAAGCCCTTTAATCCCAGGTAGGTGTCACCTGCAGACTCAGTTGTGCTAGTCTAGGCAAAGGCCATAGTTGATCTCCCCAGGAATTCCCAGGAGGGTGTGGTTCCCAGACTTTCTACTCAGCCACAATCTCAGGAAGGATGCCCTTGCTGATTTTCTTGCTAACTGGTGTCCCAGTTTTAGAAATCAGGTTCTGCCTGCTTCCTGTGTTCCAGACACCACCTCATGCCTGTTACCTGGTGCCCAAGCCTTACCTGGGTGACCTTCCATGCCCCAGCTCCTCTGGCTCATCCTGTTTTCTAGCCTTCCATTAAACTTAAGCCCCCATCCCTCTCCCTACCCTTGCTTGAAACCTGCCATTTGGCTTTCTTGTTCTCTTGGACACTAAACTTTTGCACAAAATGTTTAAGGTCATACAAGATCTGGCCCTTGCTCACCACTACATCTCAAGACTCATCCTTCCAGGTCCAGTGACTCTGACCTTCTCCTGGTTCCCAGAAAGTGACTCTGACTTTCTCCTGGTTCCCAGAAAGTGCCTCCACTACAGGACTTTTGCATACAATGGCTCTTTTGATTACCTTACCTTAGAAATGCTGGGCCAGGGGCTAGGGGTGAAGTGAGATGTTTTAAAGCCAAGTGCTTATAAAAGGGCAGTGCCAACTTTTCTCCCAGTGCCAACATGTGTCTTGTTGTATAAATTTAGAAAATGGAGGCAAAGTAATGGACCACTGAGCGGACTCCCAAAAAGGCCAAGGGACAGGATATGCAGAGAGCCGTCCCCCGAGGTCTGATTATCCTTCTGCAACACAGCCATGAGCCCCGCCTCTGTTTTCAGGTGAGTCTATATGAGGGTGGCCTCCTTTAGGCTTTTGATGTGTGAGGCAGGGCTGGTGCCAGTATGCTGTGATTCATCTTATGCTGGCACCGGGCAGGAGTGCCCAGGACCATCTGTGTTTTTTGTCTGTTGTGTCCCTGTTTGTGGAAACATGTCCCCATCTCTCTGTGAGAACCAAGGTGACTTTTCATCTCCCTTTGGGGGAGGGAGGGAAGGAAAGACTAAGAGGATAAATCACCCTGTTCGAGGAGGAAGCATTCACATTGGAAGAGCCATTTCCATTTCTCTGAGAAATGATGCCCTGATGATGGGCCTGCTGGTTGCACCCACTGATCCTGCTAAGTCTGCAACTCATTAGCCCAGTGACCAATTGACCATCAGCCCCTGTAATTAAAGAATCACATTATTTGCAAGGGGGCTGGTGTAGATGCCTATGAACTTGAAGAACAAATGCAGCAAGCATCAGCAGATCGGCAGAAGCTATCACAAGATGCTATCACATCTCCTGGGTGTCAGGGTGTCTGCATGCTGCAATCCCATTCTTCAAGCTGGCTTCTGAGTACTGAGTACAGAGCGTGATTCTGAGAGAAATAGAAGCAAATTTGACAGGGAGTCCTTGAGCCCAATGGCATAGACCACCTGCATGTTTTTAAAACCTTTTGGAAAAAATATGTTTTCTTTTGAGAACAGGAATTTGGAGAGGTGTATAAGGCCATTCCCATCCCCACCTTCCCCAGACATGAACAAGCAGGATAGAGCATCCTCAGGGACACTGGGCACTGAAAGGGACAGCAATAATACTTCCTGGTCCTACTATGTGCATTTCTCATCCTCAGAACATTGTATTAAACCTCACAGAATTCCACAAAATTCTGCTTCCTCCTATGATAGCAACTTAGGTGCATTTGTTGAAATACTGAAATATCAAATCATTTGGGAGAACACGTTTTGATCACTGCCCCTTCCTGCCGTTGCCCTGTGTGGGGTTCAGGTCCTGGACTCAGTGCTCAAACCCCAGAAACAAGGCACCTGCCGGGAACCTTAGCATTCACTCCGTCTGTTTCACTAACCCTGTTTCTCCGTGGAGAACAAGACTCAGAGAAAAATGACCTGGCCACGATCACACAGTAAGCTGGCAGCAAACGCAGTGCAAGTACTGAGCCAGGGCTCGAACTGCCTTATTTGTCTGTCCGCTTTGCCAGAAACTTACAGTTCCTTCCGAAGAGCTGGCTGCCCCCACAGCCTTCTGGACAAGGCCTGGGTCTTCCCAGCGGCAAAGAGCCCCTTGGCCTTCTGCCATAAGCTTAATGCCTCGCCCACTCCAGACACCTGGTTACGTGTTCGCTTCCTGAGACTTGGCTCCCAGCTCTGGTGGAATTAGGAAACACACGTTTACCTGCTCCCATCCCAGACTGCCTAAGTGCATCGTTGAGTTCTCAGCAGGAGCACCAGGCTGATGCACATCAAGCAAGGATGGCTGGGACCTGGAGACCTGTGGCAGCTGCAGTGAGGGGGGCAGGCACCGGGTGGTGACGTCAGGCAGGTCACAGTGGGCAACCTCCCCAATGTCCCTGGGCTTAGTCTCCTTTGAAAGAATCGCCAGCTCAGCCCCCTCTTGACCCATATATCTAACCAGGAGACCAAAGGTATTTTTGTTGCTTTTATTTCTCCTTTACTCTTTTTTTTTTTTTTAAGATATAAATGTGGACATTTATTGAGAGAATATAACAAAATTCTAAAAGTTGATAAGATCACAAACTTCATGAAATCTTGAAAATATAATATGTGTCTGAATTCAATGCCTGGCAATACTTCTCTGCTCGTGTGTGTGTGTGTGTGTGTGTGTGTGTGTGTGTGTGTGTAGTTTGGAAACTGTTGATGTCAGAAGAGCTGCCTTTTATTGAATTTATTGGGGTGATATTGGTTAATTATATAAATTTCAGGCATGCAATTCTATAACATATCATCTATACATTATATTGTGTGTTCATCACCCCAATATATATCTCCTTCCATCACTACTTATCCCTCCTCCACCTCCCCCACTCCCCTTCCCCTCTGATAATTACCATACTATTGTCTTTGTCTGTGAGGTTTTGGTGTGGTTTTTTTTTTTGGTTTTGGTTTTGGTTTTGCTTAATCCCTTCACCTGTTCCACCAAGCCCTCTATCACCTCCCCTCTAGCAGACAGCTGTCAGTCTGTTCCCTGTAATCTAAGAGTGTTTCTATTGTGTTTGTTTATTTTGTTCATTAGATCCCACATTATCAGTGAAATCATATGGTTATTTGTCTTCTCTCCTTTACTTTAATGGTCCAGTGGAGCCGTTAGATTCTCCTGCTCGGATCATTTCATAACCAAGTCCTTCCCACTATTCAGATTTCGTTTAACTATCACTCCTGAGCAAGGCCTCCCAGAAGCATCTGTTAGAGTGGCTTCTTAAGGGCAGGGACCGTGTTCCTCCCGCTCTGTGTTTCCCAGGCCTAGCAGCTGGTGGGCACATGGAGGCTTCTAGGTAGAGGATGGAACGCTGCCACTAGAGACACAGCAACAATTCAATTAAAGAGGAAGCTGAGACATGCATCTGGCCACCCTCAGTGATCAGTAGACAAAGAGGGCTCCTGATCTTGGCTACCAGGCCAGAACTGGGATATTATTACACTGGCAGGGTAAAAAGGGGCGTGTGTCTGGGAGGAGAGATGCCCTGAGGTGCCTCACATGTCCTGAGATGAAGGTCAAATGGAAAACTACAACCCAGCACAGGCGGGCCTGCCGGTGACCCATCCCCTTCAGGAGTAAGCGTTTGAGTCACCTGCCACCAGGCACAGAACCGTATGGAGCCGACTGCCTGTTGAGGGCAGAGGGGATGTGCACTGCATCTGGTAAAAGGACGTTATAAATATCAGCTGCCACTACACAGCCAGTTACAGAACCAAGAGCTGTAACAGTTATGAGTGTTTCTTATTGTGAAGCGAATGCATTTGCATATATATTAACTATTTTTCTTTCCCTCCCTCATTTCCCTACCATGTAACATAAAATGTGCTTAATGGTATTTAATCTTACAGCTCCATATTCAAGTTATAGGATAGCAAAGGAGGAATGCAACTTAGAAAAAGAATGGACATCACTCTAAGATGGATAAAGGACTTTGCCTCCTTTTGGGGAGGAGACCGTCAGTATGTGTTTAGTTACATATAAAATCATGTTCGGTGGAAGCAGTGTTCTGCTATTGTCCTTACTGAGAAGTCAAATATGGCTAACAGCTATAGAAATGTATGCCAAGTGGACAAAGAATAAGGGGTGTGTTGATCCAGCAGTCTGGACTAGCCTCCCAGAATTCACTGCAGCTCCAGGGCACATTAGCCACAGGAGTAATTTCCATGGGATTTGGAAGCAGAAGGGAAAAAATGGAAGCTCTTACCACACACACACACACACACACACACACACACACACACACACACACCATGGAGGTTTGTACAGAGTCAAGTACTGTGACTCCTCCCACCTGCTGCGCCACCTTGCTGACATGGCTGCAGCGACTCTAGCTCCTGCCCCATCTGGTCCCTTAACCATTCACATCCTGGGCCAGTGAGGGCAGCTCCTGCCAGTCACATAGGTCACTGCTGGCCCCACTTCATGTCCTTCACACCTGCCCATCACCAGGTCTAGAAGTAGCAGCCTCACCTAAACTCGATCTCTAATTCCCACCATCGCACAAGGTCTAATCCCCATCATAAATGCCTTATCCGTATAATTGGTGGTGTTCTGCTTATCTGATGTTTGATCAAACCTTAGGTGAAGAGATAGGGGGGTTTCAGGGGCCCCTTATTCATGCAGCTCCAGCCACTGGGCCCTCTTCCTGCCCCTTGAATGGGACAAGCGCATGCCCACCGAGGACGTGGTACCTTTCAGTCTCCACCTGAGAGACTCCTCCCAGAGACCTCCCACCCGGCTCCTTCTCATCAGGCATCTCAGCTCAAATGTCACATCCATGGTGAGGCTTCCCCTGACCACAGCCGCTAAAACAGGCCCATCATTCCTATTACCCGGCACCATCGCTGTTCCCACAGCCCTGACCTCTCTCTAAAAGTTTGTATTTTCTAGTCAGATACCAGTGGTCTATCTCTGGAAGCTGTCGGACAGTAGGAATTTTGACTATCTTGTCAATCACTGTATCCCCCTGCCCGGTGCAGAGCCGAGCACAGAGAGCGATGCTGATGGAATGAACGAGCAACCTTGTTTGAGTTATTTTCCTCCGGGAGCCTCAGGGCCCTGAGCTGTCATGGACTGACCCAGCCTTTCTCCAGCACTGTCGGGAGGACTGGCCGAACCCTCAGAGGAAGAGTGACCTGCATGGTGTCTGGCAGGGCATTGGCTCTCAGAGCCCCAGTCCTCTTGCCTGAAGCACGCCTGCTAAGAGTCTTCCAGGGCCCTGGGAGCTGAGTTGCAATCATTAGCAACGAGTCAGATCTCTGAGATTCCTGGATTCAAGAGGATACTTTTACTTCATTTTCTTATTATTTGTGCTATCTTCACAAGGTGCCAGGGTCCCCTTGTGCTAATAGCTCTGATGGGCTCTTAGAAAACACTCTCACAGCTTCCACGCCTGGTCATTCTTATGACCTGGCCTTTGCCTCCCTGTCCACCCACAGAGCCAGTGACAGCCCCACAGCATCTGTCCAGTCAGTGCCCACCAATCACAATGACTTTGGCATCCAACTGACTTCCTTGCCACCACCAAGAAACCCATGAAGTTGGCATCAAAAGAGTGAAAAAAGAGGTGCCAGGAGCAAGAGAGAGCTTGGTGGTGTAGAGCCCGCAGAGAAGGCACAGGGACCTGGACTTGAGTCGCCTCAGGAAGGGACTTCAGCAGGAACAGGCATAAAGCCAGCAGCTTTCCGTATTCTTGAGTGTGATCCACAGTGAGATGTGCATCTCACATCACAGCCCAGTGCCTGTTGTGCCATCGTGGGGGCCACAGGAGGAAGGGTTTAATGGAGCACGTCTGACTTCCACTGTGTGGGATGTACCCTGACAGCTTCTGTTCTACTCCATTCTGTGCCTTGTTGTTTATTCCTCCTCCCCCTCTTCCTCCTCCTCATTCTTCTAGACAGAACCCATTGCATTGATTTCACAGCTGTGACCGTGTCCCCTAACAGGGATGGGGAAACTTCTTTCTGCCAAGTGCCATTTAGATATTTATAACATCATTCAAGGGCCATCAACATTATCAACTTAAACACTAGTCTGCTATATTCGGTCAAACACTTAATTAACTCACCCCTACTGCCCTGGCAGGGCCAGACCAAATGATTTCAAGGGCCTTATACAGCCCCGCGGGCCAGACGTTCCCCACCTGCAGACTCTAAGCTCCCCAAGGGCAGGGGGCAGGGCCATCTTGTTCACAGCTCTATCCCCAGACCTAGAACAATCCCTGGCATACATTTGTGACTTCAAAAAGCTTTATAGAATAAATGAATCAGTACGTATATCAAGAGTTACATATTGTAGCATCTCCTAACAAGTTCTCTCTTTGCACAGTCGAAGCTCTAAGACCATCCCTGTCTTTTTGCTGACCCTTTCAAACTCCACAATCCTCAAAGCTAAGTCAGGTGGGTTGTGTTTTGTTATCTGCATTCACTGGTCCTTCGCATGCCATGAACCGCTCAGTCAGTCCTAAGCTCAAATGTAAATCTAATCATGTAACTCCTCCATTTGAAACCTCCTGTCTGTTCGCTGTTATAACTCACATTCATCTAATACGTACAACATGTGGGAAGGCAGACATGGCTTACCAATTCACATTCCCAGCCTGACCTTAGGGCCCTTCTTTTATTTCTCTCAATTCAGCTACCCCTTAAGTTCAACATAACCTAAGTACGCCAGGGCACCCTTTCATGCCCATGCTTCCGACTCTACTTGGAATTCTTGAAAAACCCCTTGCATATCTCACTGGATTGAAGTAGAAATTTGTAGGCAGTCTAGTAGGGCAAAAGCACAATGGAACCACCCCCCTCACCAGTGCCACCCTGGGCACCTCACTCTGTATATAGTCTCACCATTTGCACCAGAGACATCACTTCTTACATTACTTTTGAGTTAAGTTTTGCTAGCGATTTTCTCCCCAGGCTGTGAGCCCCTTGCGGACAGAAATGAATGGAATGTTATTAATCTTCATCTTGTATCTCTGACACCACACACACAGTGAGCATTGAAGGAAAATGAGAAAATGGGAGGGAGGGAGAGAGAGGAGGACTCAAATCAAGCTCCTCCACTTCCTTATCGCTGCCCTGTGTTGTGTCCATCACTGTCAAGCTCACAGCGTCCGTCTCCGTTATTGCTTCTACCAACCAATGAAAAGAAATGATTATGAGGCTTTTACAACAGTTTATCAGTTGATGTGTTCTCACGGAGTTGGACTGCCAGCAGATGTCGGCTTCGCTGATATCCCCACTGGTACACAATCTTAATTCTTTGCAGATCTCTCATCATCCGTTATTTTGAGTCTGAAAATCTCTAACCTCCTAACCTTTTTCCATGAAAAGGATACTTTAATAACTTGAAATGTTATCATATCAAGTGTTCTGAGAACATCACATTCCTGATCTAACAGAATGGGTTTGGGTTGTGTCTTTGCTTTTCTTGGGTTCTAAATACTGTTCCCTCCACAGGGACCTCGTCTTACTGTCTCCTCCTCTCCTTTCTATCCTGCTCCACTTCAACTCACTTGTTCCTGTTCATTCCTTGCGTCTTGGTTTGGCCAAATGAGCTCTTCCAGATTCTTACAAGACCTCAATGTCCCTTTAATCTCAACAAAATTTTATCTTTTGTCATGTCACTTATTCAATCGATATTTATTGAAGGTCAATATTGTGGTTGGTGTGCCATAAACAATAGACAAGACATAGTCCCTGCCCTCCAGGAAGGTGAAATCTGGTACAGGGGGGTGGGTGCCATGGAAATACACAATAGTAACCCCTGTGATAGGTCCAACCTGGGATGGAGATGGGGAGGATTTCCAAGAAAAGTGACATCCGAGGTAAGAAGCTGAATAGAAAAGAAGCAGCATGTCACACCACAAGTCCTCTGAGCACTCCTCATCCTCCCACAGAACATAGAAGTGGTGTTTCTGAGAAAACACAACCTTTGTCAGGAAATTGTGGTACAGGAACAATGGTTTCTTTGGGAGAGAAAGAATTTGAAGGAGAGAATTTCAGGCTCAAAGTAGCAAAGTTGTGTTTCTTCCAAAGCTTTCAGAACTAAAGGTGTTTTTAATAGCTCAAAGTTTCCCTTGTTATTGCAAGCTAAAAATAATAAATTGCTTTTAAAATGTTTCAAAACCATACTTCAATGCAGCTCTGTTTGTCCTTCACTGCATAGGTCATCTCTCTTAAAACCCTTGACCATGATCTTGCAGTTCTACGTATAGCATATACCTGAGTAAACTAAAAAACCAAAGATCAGGAGGTTTTAAAAATAAAAGCCCAACAACAACAAAGGAACCCTCAGCAAATATTACTTTTTACTCTGCATTCCCAATTCTCAACTGTTATCACCAATATAGATCTACGTAATGCACACTGTGCATCTAAAGAATTAGTGTGTGGCTTTATAGCCAGTGGGCCCCTTGAAATGCCTGTTGCATGAGAAGACCTGGAGTCCATTATGATAAGCCTTTGTTTCACCTTTCAGGTTTGAACTGCTTCACTTTAGGTTCAGTATCTGGATGCAATGGCTATTCCACAAGCCCAACATTTTAGACCTGTTTTATTAAAACAAGTTGCAATCTTATATTTCATCTTTAGGCACCTGTCCCACTCCTGTGTAACCCCAAAATCCTGTGACTGCTAAAGGTTCAAGGGCCCCTCCTCTGGCCCACACTAACTTGGGCACTGCACTCCTGTCACTAATCCCATGCTCACTCTATCCAATGGTGTCCATCTCCCAAAGCCTGGCTAACCCTCTATCCTGGTCTCCTTCTGGATGCTTCCAAAGATAAACTCAAAGGACTTTGCCTTTTATGAATTTTACAATTAACCAAAAATGGCAGTGGAGGGAAATCAAGGAAGAATTCATGATGGAAAAAATATTGCAAAGGTCCCGGATTTTCCCAAGTCTCAGAGCCATGGCCCCCAGTGCCCACCCCTAACTCTTTGCCTAGAGTCCTTAGAATTCACACTGAACTTCTGACCTCTGTTTTAGCTCCTGAGAACACACATAGCTCACTGAGTCTTTTCTTTTCCCTGCATGTAGACCTAGATATGCAATCAAGGTGGGTCCATAGATATAAACAAAATAGACATTGAAGCATTTCTTCATCTTAATGAACTCATTGGAATTTCCATGAGTAGACAGGGAGACACAGATTTCCCCATTAGGCAAATACTCACTGAGCACACACTGTGTACCATGCACCATGCCAGGTCTTACACACCTATGAGATCACTCTCACTTCATTCCATTTGGTTTCATTTCATGGTCACCCAAGACATAAATATCATTCCAAATTCTTCCTCGTTAGTTTAACTTCTTCACTGAGTAGGAAGTTGTGAAGAAAGAACACACTTTTGTGTATTCCTAATTGCTCCTCCCATCCCTTTTCCTCTCCTCCCTGAAGTAGAAGGCATGACCCATTCAGTTGGTGAGTCTAGGAGAACACACTTGCCTACATGATAGAGTTACACACCAGCCACAATTTTGGCCCATTTTAACCAAGCGGTAAACTTCCTCATGTCAGGGGACCACATTTTCCCTGAGTTCCTCAGCACTTTGTGGGCTGAGTTCACTTTAGGAAGTCTTAGCTTAGACTGCCATAACAAGATGCCAGGGATGGGGTGGCTCAAACAACATTACACTTGTTGGAAGCTGCAAGTCCAAGATCAGGGTGGGTTTTGGTGAAAGTTGTCTTCCTGGCTTGCAGATGGCTGCCTTCTCCCTGTGTCCTCACATGGCAGAGAGAGAGAGAGGAAGAGGAAGAGAGAGACAAAGAGAGCTCTCTAGTCTCTTTTCTTAATCAGGCACTAACCCCATCATGAGGACCCAACCCTCATGATATCAACTAAACCTAATTACCTCCCAAAGGCCCTAGCTCCAAACACCATCACATTGGGTGGTGAGGGCTTCCACAGGTGAACTCTGGAGAGAGACGGTTAAGTCCATATGACCATATAACTGAAGGACCTTATGCCACATTCTCCACCCAACTTTGATTAGAAATAAAAGCACTCCTTGATGTCTTTCTTTCTGACTTAGCTGCTCATCTCTAATTCAGTTCCTAACTCTGGCAGAGAATGGAACTCTATTGAGCTCTCTCCAAATGCTAATTGTCCTGCTCAACAATTTGCAAAATTTCGGAAGGGATTCTACAAAACTGTTACATTCCCCTAGATCCGTGTTTCCCAAATGGGGAGGCTCAGATCACTCACTTTATCATGATACATTAAGATGTGACCATGGGGGAAAAAAGATTCTGTGGTCAAAGAAATAATGGAACACTTTGTTCTCTACTCTCCTGTGAAATTGTTGAGGTCCTTTCCTACGGAAGCCTGATGAGGTCGGTGGAAGCTGGAGTTTCCCACTCGTCCTTCATCAAAGAACCTTCCTCAGTTAAACAATTGGCCTCATGGGGAACAGATGCTCCTGGGCTTGAGAACACCAGTTCCAGGTCAAGCCTTTCATGCTCTACAGTCTCCTGACTGGTGGTTCATCTGAGTCCGTTTTACATCCTCTCAAATTTCAGCTTCCAGCCCTCTTAATCAAGGGAGCAAGTTTGCTTCTCACAAAGCCCTTTATTTCCAGTAGCCTCTAGCGGTAGCAAACTCATTATTCTAGCATCTCAAAGCACAGTCCAGAAGGCCATGACCCATTTCTTTGAAATTTTCTACAAGGTTCACTCCACACACCTTCCTTTCTCTTCTAACTTATCATCCTGTGTGGTGTGAGTCAAAATCCCGTGTCTTGAAGGTCTTCAGTCTTCTTCCTCACACATCAGACTATTAATACCAGAGACAAGTTTTAAGCTGCTGCTGTTGGATCCGTGTTGCCCACACATCCTGTAGAAGTGGGTAGTGATTGCTAGGTCCCATACCTCTTGGCGGACGCTCAGTCACTGCAGGAAGTCAGCTCCCTGCCAGATCAGACAGATCCTGTCTGCATGCAGACACCCCGACACAGCTCAGCAGACTTCCAGGCCACGCTGGAGTCTTTCCTCCTAGACCAGTAGTCACAAGACTCCATGAACCTGCTCCTTTACTGCTGGCCAACCCTGCGCTGCAGCAACTCTCCCAGAAGGGCCAGCTCTGCCTTCTCAGAAAGGCAGGGCCCCGACCTGCCACCACTCCAGCTTCCAAGCCTTCCCCTTCCCTTGTTCTTCTACACTACATCCTCCCCCTGGCCAGCCTCGTGTCACTGGTTTTAATTCCTTCTCTGCCTCCCCTGGATCTTTTTTTTTTTTTTTTTTTTTTTTTTTTTTAACTGTCTCATTGTATTATGTGTCACACCCAGACAGGGACTGTTTCATCCTCACTAATAAGAAGGAGCAGAGAGAGCAAAGCCCTTCCACCTTCTCCCCAGCAGGGCGCCCAGTTTACATTTATAGAACCCCGTAATTGACAAGAGCCTTCAGGCAGAAAGACAAATGTAACTCCTTCCCTGCAGGTCACTGGAGCTCTGTCCACACCTCCTGGGCAGCAAGATCAATGGCAGTCTTTGTGGCTCCTCCTGACACTCCCACACTCCTAAGTGCTAAGCAAACTCTGATTGTTCATCCTGTCTGCCACAGGGATCCTTGTGGGGACCCATGACACATGATTTTTGAGACAATCTGACCAGCTCCCGTCTACTCCCTACTTACCATCCCTCACCCATCTGATAATGCAGTATTCCCAAACTTACTCAACCACGTGACACTCTGAACAAGGTCACAACTTTTAGGAACTGGGGGATTGCAAACAGGCCCGTGCGTTAGACAGTGCCATCGCTTGCCTTCCTTGGGAATTGCATCCTAGGGTTTTGTGTGTTGGATTCGGGGTCCACACTTGGCTCTCCGGAAACACACATGCTTTCTGTGTCACAAACTGCAAGTCGGGACCCTACCCAGAGCAGCTCTCCTGCTCCCTGCCAGCCAGAAGCGAAGAGTCAGCCTCAGCTCCCATTCTCAGATGTTTTCAAACGTGAGTGAGATACCAAGCCCCGCCCTCCCTCCCCTCTCCTCCTTCCCTGGATCCAAGGACCGCATGTCAAGTTCTTACAAGGTCTTCCTGAAGTTTTTCTTGCTTGGCTAAAGCTGTGGGGGAGGCACTCCTGCTCTGTGTTGGAGAGGGGACTCCCGGCTCCCCAAAAAACCTTCACTTTTCCACCTCTCTAACGTTTTTTCACTGCACCCGCCTCCCCTAACACTGAGGCTGAAGGGGTGCTGGGCTGGTGCAGCAGAGATGGGTCCCTTCAGCAAGTGGGAGTGAATGAGAGACTGTCGTCCTTGACCTTTGAGGCCTCTGTGGCAACAGGAAGCAGCTCATTTAATATTCTCTTATGTAAACTTCAGAACAAATCATCCTCCCATCGCTGGTGTGCGCATATGGGGATGTGTGGCTATGAACCACATTAACATCCTGCAGAACTCAATTTGCGAAACCTGGGGTAGGAAATTTCTCATTAGCTTGCACCAAACAGCGACAGCCCAGCTTCCTTCTGAGAAAACACTTGCTGAGCGTCTCGGGCCGAGTGAGCCAGAACACCTACCATGTTTTGCTGAAATCGCAGCCGAGGCTGCGAAGCTGCCAATGCGCTTGGCGTGCGTACGGAGCGGAGGGGCTCGGGTTTGAGTCATGGGCTCCATTTGGGACCAGCAAAGCTCAATTACACAACAGTTGATCCAGGATTCTCGGTGATGGCGGAGGCTGCGGAACATGCAAAACACAAGGGTCCCGCGTAGAGAAATTCCCTAGGACCCCGAGCTCCGCGTTATGAGGCTGATGGGCTCACTCGCCAGCTCCATATCTGAGATTCCACTGGCCTTTGCAAAGCCTCCGCGGGGGCATGAGGAAAGACACCCCGCTCTGGGCAGATGAATTAGAAAGAGGAAGGAGCCTGGGCTGGTGCACCTCCATGCCACAGCCGAGCTTGGTCTACATCCCGCCCCAGTTGACCTTCCAGCCTGTGCCCGAGCCATGGATAAGCTCTGCAGGTGCGAATGGTGACCTTAAACCTATTGAAAATAATGTTACTATTTCTACTCTACATGCCATGCATACTCTTTATAAAAAATTACTTCTAAGATATAAAAGGTTAGCTCCTCTTCCCACACTGCAAAGGAGTGTCTGCTGTTTCCTGAGTATATTTTAAACGTTTGTGAGCCTACTATATAAGTGGCTTTCTTGCTTAATATAACATTAGCATGTAAGCTCTCTTCATGTTCTATAAATTCTTTATCAGTGTCACTTAAAGTGGTTCATCCATAGATATCAATCAGAAAGACATTGCCAAATCTTAGGGGACTCAGAAAAAAGGCCAAAGATAGCTCCAAATGAACAAAGAACTCCAGGGACTAACTTTCTGAAAAAGATGAAAAGAAAGCGATCTATAGACAGGTAGGAACTTAGAAACCCAGATTTTGGCAGGGCCTTTCCCAGCGTCAGAGTGCAAGTCTCGGAGGAACTTAGGATTGAAGCTCAAAAAGCCTGGTACCCACGGTGGCCCAGAGCTCTGCATTGGAGGACAGTGAGGGCCAGCAGTGCCTCGCCAGGCACATCTTGCCAGCTTCTCAAGGACAGCACTGTGGCCAGATATGTAAACATCAGCCCTTAGAAGCAGTCCGAGGCTTTTTGCAAACCTAACTAGCCCCCTCTGAGACGTTCTGATGTCCATGGAGCACCATCCACCTGCATCTGGCTGGTGGGAAGCAGCAGGAGGGTTTCCAGTCACTCCAGGGGCCAAGCTCTGCTGGACCACAGGGGGACATGCAGGTAGTCACCCCCTCACTCAGCGGCTTGAGGGAGACCAGAGATGAAGCTCGGTGAGTGCCTTTAGCCAGTGTTACTTGTGCTGAGCATTCTCAGGGTGCTCCCATCCCTTTCTGAAAGCAGCTGACCCAACAAGGTCCCCACAGCCCCTCTCTGTCCCCCTCCTCCTCTATCTGAGTCTGTTCTGTAGAGACCAGCTTTAGTCCGTTCCCCTTTGGAGGAAAATTCAAAACTGCACATCCCATGACTTGAGTTCCCTGAGTCATTGAACAAACTGGGCCACCCTACAATGAACTAGAACTATAGGCTGGGTCCTATTGGAGTAGGCCTTGTACTTACTGCCTGGCCACAAGGCTGTCCTTGTGGAGGCCCTGGGACAGCAAAGGTGGGTCCTGAGACCCGGGCAGCAAGGGATGTTCAGGGCAGTTCTCAGTTGCAGCCATGTCCACCCAAAGTCCCCGTCCCCCACCTCAGGGTCTCATTCTGTCCCCTAGCCCCTGGCTTTAGCAGCTTTGGGCTCTACACTGCCACAACCTTTACAATCAGGCTGTGAGCTCAGCCCTCAGCAGCTATTATGGACATAAGAGACTCATTCCGAAGGACCGCAGGGGCTCTCTGATTTCACTCCTGTGCCCTCTCAAGGACATCACGCCTCGCAATTTGTCCTTTTCTCTGTGAATTCTCTCATGCAGCCAGATGCGATCTGCCCACATGAAGTCTCTGAAATCTCTATTGTTGCCATAGTGACTAAGTAGCTCAGTCCTTTGATCTCCCCAAATCCTGGCCTCCGCCAGCATGCTCTCCCATGCTACCACCAGCCACACTTTAAGTAACTGGCACCAGCACATGCCACAGATGACGAGTGTCTCGAATTCCCCATCAGAGCATTCATTAGAGAGGTGAGCAACCAATACCCTAATTCCATTTGACTAGTTCTGGTGTGATCATTGTATCAACCAGGGTCCTGGCTAGAAGTTTAAAGAAGGAACTATTGCCCTGGTGCATTTTCTCAGTGGTTAGAGCACCAGCTCACTGATCCCAGGGTCTTGGGTTCAATTCCATCAAGGGCACATACCTGGGTTGCAGGTTCGATTCCCATCCCTGGTCAGGGATATGTGGGAGACAACCAATCAATGTGTCTCTCTCAACATCAGTGTTTTTCTCTTGCTCTTCCTCCCTATCTCTGTCTCTCCTGTCCACTCTAAGAATCAATGGAAAAAATATCCTCAAGGAAGGATTTAAAAATAAATAAAGGAACTATTTATATGAATGCATGGGCAAAGATAAGGAGCAACAAGAAGGGAAGACCAAGCCCTTGGGGTGATCCCCAGCAGGAGCTATAACCAGCTCTAGGTCTAGAAGAGATGAGGGGTAGGAGTACGTATCAGAGCTGGCAAAAGCTGGAGCTAAAGAAGAGCCCAATCAATTAGAGTAGTGACTTTAAGGGGAGGAGCACAGGCTCTGCTAAACAGAGGCCTGATGGGGAGGGGTCCAGAGAAACCAATACACTACCACTATCTGCTCCAGCCCACTCATCTCGGCTGCCAGCTTCTCCATTGGCCGGAACCATCAGGAAGCTGGGACAAGGAGACCAGGCAGGTGCTGTTCATAGAGGCCAGCCTTCTGGGCTCATAGCAGCTGGAGAAGAGCAGGAGCAGATCTGAAGAGGCACAGAAAGTTCCCATGATTCAGGTCTAAATCTCGTCTCTACCTCGATGTTCTCCACACAAAACCTGAGTTGGCCACCACTTTGTTCTTCCGAAGGCCCTCATTAGAACCCGTTTCTCTTCCCTCCATAGATTCAGAATTTCACCAGAATGCAGCTAGTACAACCTCACGGGAGGGAAGTGAGTGAGGGTCACTGGATATTTGGGCAAGACACTCAGATTTTAAAATAAATCCTATCTAATGAAAGAGTAACATGAAAATTGACCATCTCTCCAACACACAAGATTGCTTCTCCTATGTGGTCAAAGATGGCTGCCCCCATGTGGTCACAAGATGGCTGCCACAAGATGGCCAGCAGGGGAGGACAGTTGGGAGAGACCAGGCCTGCAAGGGAGGGCAGTTGGGGGCAATCAAGCCTACAGGGGAAGGCAGTTAGGGGTGACCAGGCCTACAGGGGAAGGCATTTAGGGACAAACAGGCTGGCAGGGGAGCAGTTAGGCATCAATCAGGCAGGCAGGGGAGTGGTTAGGGGGTAATCAGAAGGCAAAAGCAGTTAGGGGCACTCAGGAAGGCAGGCAGCAGAGCAGTTTGGAGCCAGCAGACCTGGACTGTGAGAGGCATGTTTGACTGCCTATTTATATGGGCATCCCTCCAGGAGACCCAGATGGGAGAGGATTCAGGCTGGGCTGAGGGACACACACCCCCGTGCACGAATATCGTGCACCAGTCCTCTAGTAATAAATAAAGGCTTCACTTTATTTTTGTTGTTCTTACTATATGTCCTCCCCCCCCCTTTTTTTTTAATTGTTTATCCTTTTTGAAAATATTTTCAACCCCACCTCACTTTGTTCACCCCTCTGAGCAGCCACTCTGGTGTGTTTGTTTGCTATTCTTGAATGTGTAATTTTGTTTGATGAGCACAAAAGTCTTTAACCTATAAGAATGGCTTTACATTCTAGAGTTCATCCTGTCTCTTACTTTTTTAACTCAGCTTAAAGATCAATTCATGTTGCTGTATATATAATTGGTGGGCTGTTTCTAGCTAGTACTCTACAGTTAGTACCCAATCATTTCATTCAGTCTTTCCTTCAAGCATTGCATGTCTGAGTGGCTTTTATCTCCCAGATACCATAAACAACACTTTGATGAACATGCTTTTACGCGCATTCTTATGGGCCAGCGTGAGAATTGCTCAGAGTCGTATGTTCAAGGCTGGCTTCCTTGGACAGAAGGACTCTTATTTGGGGGTTTTCTAAATATGAGTTCTAGTGCTCTTTTTATTTATTTTGGGTTTGTTTGTTTATTTGTTTGTTTGTTTTGTTAAGCCTGACCCGAGGATAGAAAGTAGAAGGGAGGGGGAGAAACAGAGAGAGAGAGAAACATCAATGTGAGAGAGACACATCATTGGCTGCCTCCGGCACATGCCCTGATTAGGCCCGGGGATCAAGTCTGCAACTGAGTTACTTGCCTTTGACCAGAATCAAACCCGGGACCCTTCAATTTGTGGGCTGATGCTTTCTCCATTGAGCCAAACAGACTAGGCCTAGTTCTCTTTTTAAGTGTTGCTCAATTGTTCATGAAACTTTCAAATGATCAAGATTGTTTTATTATGAGCTATAAAACTCTACCGCTATTGTAGCATCTCAATGCTTTCCCCTGGACTTTTTCATTTTACAATCGTAACATAGGAATACAGGATGACAGAAATGAAAGGGGCCACAGCTGGCCAACCTCATTTGGACAATGAGGAGAGCAGAGGCTAGAAAGGAGACTTCTCATTCAGTTGAAACTTCTCTTCAGTTGAGCTGCAAGTAACTTTATGGAATACCCTACATGTGCTGGGCCAAGCATCAGGGAGAGGGCTGTGTAACCCTGGTCACAATCTGGGGAAGCCAGTATGTACTCATTTCACAGATTTGACAACTGAAGCACAATGTGCCTGGCATGGCAGCGCCGATGAGCACAAAAGCTGTACCTCCTGACGCCACGTCTCTCGTGTTTGCCTGCGACACAGCACTCTGAGCGCTCAAAGGGTGACTTGAGATGCCTCAGCTGAAGTTAAAGCAACAGAAGCACAGACCAGCCGGGCTGCATCAGGAACCAGGTGTGCCTGCCTGCGCCTCAGCAGGAATGCCAAAATAAATTGAGTCTCCCAGACCTCTTGCCCTCCTCTAATGGCTACAATTACACTGCTGGCCACTGGCTGCATGGAGGACTTCACCTCTGCTTTTCGAAAGCACATTTTTTAAAGTTAAATTTAGTTGGAAATAATGAAGAGGTTCTCAATATGAAAGTAGATTTAGGAAAGCATTCACCTTCTCTAGGAGAGCACGCTCTAAATCAAATTACCAATCACAGTGGTTAATAGCTCCTATAAATGGAGCCTTTTACCCTATCCTGGGCACTAATGATGTCAAATGTGTCGCCCTTCCCCACGTAACTGCTAATGGGCACAGACACCCTCTATCCCTACTGTCCCCAAGACTCAGCTTGTGGAGGCACAGTAGGATGCCTCCTCGGGCCTGGGGTTGTCTTCCTTCTCCAATGCCGCCCTCTCCTGGGTGTGCGAGCTCACGGTAAAACAGTTCCTGGTTCTCATTTGGTTCTTTCTCTCCAGGAGAGAGGAGAGACCATTGTGGAATAGTCTGAATCCCACCCTGAATCTGATGCTTATGTCATTGGCATGTGAGAGATAAGGTAGCTTGCTGGAGATGTTAGGGGACACTCCCGAGGGGTGGACAGGAGTGTGGGCTGTCCTGCCCTCCACTGGGACCTGCATTAGCATTGGTCTTTCTGGAAATGCAAGCGATAGGTTTCTAAGAGACAAAACCACAGAACCTGACCACCATTGGGAGGAGCTGTTGGTGGGGAGTTTTGACTGCTAGGCTATAGGTTTGCTAGCACTGATGCTTGCGTGTAGACAAAGTAGAACCCTGCTGCAATTTCTGGGGATCCTCTCCATGCTCTCCTGATTATACCCAGCACACCACCCCTTCGCCTCTGATCCTGTCTGCATCAGCGATGGGAGAACCTGAGATTGAATTCCCAGCCACTCTGTCCACAGAGGGCACACTCTCCCCACAGCAGGTGAAGTGAGCCTCGAGCCCAGAACCTGCACCCCCACTTCTGTCCTCCTGGTCTACCCATCTCTCTGCAGAATCTCAGGACTCTGCAAGTCTCTCCCCACCAGTCTCAGGTCAGCTAGCTCTCAGGTGGGCATCAGTGGTTCTTGTCAAATCTTAGACCAAATAGGATGTTAGAGATGAGCTTTGCAAACTGCCCATCTGGAGCAGGGATGCTGTCCCCAGCACGCAGGCAGCTGGGCCCCAGCTTGGACTGGAGAATGTCTGGCTCCTCTGTTGTCCCTTGTGTGACTCCCACCTTGGGGAAGAGCAGCCTGGCTCTGGCCTGACATCCCCTTTCTGCACGTCGGACACTTTGGGCGACCCAGCTCCCGGGGCTGCCAGACCCAGACCAGCGCACCTATCTCCTGACAGCCCTTTGGGGTATTTGGGGCCATCCTGAAGCTTGTCTTCTCTGCATAAACAGCCCCTCTCTTCCTCTGGACTCCCCCCAAGTAAACACGGGCTGAAGGGGCTTCTCCCCAGGGACCTTTCCTGCTTCACTCTTGAGCCTCCTGGGGAATGAAGGATTCAGACTCCTGCAAGGCACCCCGAGAATTTACACAAGTGTTTAGGGGGAGGTCAGGGCTGAGAGGGCCTTTCATTGTCCCCCAAGGAGACCAGGTGAGTTGTCTCACAGTCTCCTCAGCCTCTGTGTGCTGCAGAGTTGAGTGGCAGTCACAGAATGATGATAAGATGGAAAGACCTCCCCCCACCACCTCCCACCCCTCCCACACACAACAGCACAGACAGGAGGACCTTAGGGCTGTGCCTGGGTAGGGGGCTGAGAACCCTGCAAGATGATATTAAAGCAAAATTAAGTCTATGATGCCAAAGAAGCCAATCAAGGCAAAAACCCAGCAAAGCGCAGAGAGGAGCAAAAATAAAAGTGATGGGACTGAGGGGCAGAGAATGACACTGAGGTATGCTGGATCTCTGACCATGCAGAGAGAGGCTGCTTGGCTAGAAAGCAGGTGGCTTCATTCTTCTTGACCAGGTTCAGCCAAGGAAGTTATTCAGGTCTGTGGCCCTGCGCTTTCAGAAAGGAACCTTGGCAGCCACATCCTGGCAGCCAAGCCCATGCCCTCCCCTCTCCCCAACTAGCTAGGGGAGCCACATGGCATTGAGGGGAGCAGAGCTTGATTTGTTTGGGAGCTTCCATCGTGGGTCATTGCAAGGCAGGATTATTGTCCCAAAGGAGAATGAGCAGGAACAATTGTGAGTGTGTGTGTGTGTGTGTGTGATCATGTGTATAAATGATTGCATTAACTCAAGGAAGCATATGAATGGATGGCACTGAACCATGACTGGAGAAGGTCAAGCACTGCCTTGGCATCCAAGAGGCCGCACCTCCTGCTGCTTAGGGCTGGGCTGACCTTTCCAGATTGGATATTACAAGGCCCCCTGAGGCCACGGTTGAACTGTGCAAGTCTGATTTCATTTAAAATTGTATTAAATGAGTGTATTTATGAAACAACCACTAGTTCTATAATTCCTTGGAAAAAAGGAAATGCTTATGAGACTATAGGATATCAAACCCTCTGGAAGCAGGCTGAGGATAAATATTATGGCAGCGTTTTCAACCCCCAGAGTCAGTAGCCGAAATGGCACCTCCCCTTCGCACACCTCCAGCTCACTTCTGCCAAGCCATCCAGCCATCTTGTCGACTGGCTTGATGTAATCCAGTTTTCAGAGTCCAGCACCCTTTTGTGCTGACTCTAGACTGACTGAAGTTGGGCCCTCCCCAGATAACCTTTTCTCAAGCTGTCAGTAGAATCTCTAAATGAATTCAAACTTTAATAGAATTGATTCCCAGCTGGATGCTACTATCGCATGCCTTTCCCTTCTCCAGAGCTCATGGGAGTCCCTTAGAGGGCAGACACAACCAATGGTGTCACTGCACCTGCGCACACCATCCCTCGCCGCCTTCACTCCTAGAACCAGCCCCCGCCTCACCCCTGCACCAGCCAGGCCCATTCTCAGGAGGCTTCAGAGAAGTCAAAAATAGCTCCTCATCCGAAAAAGCTCAGGCCCCTGCTTTAACATGAAAGCCTCTGAGAGTGGGCTTTTTTTTTTTTCTTCTTTGAATCCAGCATGATGGCCAAAGCTTCAAAGATAAGTCAGTGCTAGCCTTTGATGGGCTAGTGTCTTCAAAGCAGCAGTCTTAACCTTCATCTAGGTCACAGACCCCTCCAGACACCTAATGAGAGGCAGGGAGCCACATGTCATGAAACACACAAGCTCAATAAAAAAAGGTGCCTGCAGCTACAGTGGGCTTGTGGACACCCTGAAATTATCCATAGACCCCAGAGTAAGAATTTCTACTCTGATATCAGAGCCACATCAAGAAGTCTTCCCTAAGTCTTCTATGAGGATGACCTCTCTGATCTCACTTTTCAATGTCTTCACTTTTCCCTCTTTCTCAGAGCTATGCTCCATCCATCCAGGGCTGACATTAAGTACATATGATTTTTGTTGTATTTTCAAATATCCAGCATCCATTTTGATTGGTAGGTACCTATGTCTGATCAGTTTATTTTGAAGATTACTCCTGCACTCATCATTCATCCATCCAACTGTATAGATATTTCCATCTAACCATTCATTCATCCCCAGTCTGCCATTTTTTTAGAACCTTCTATGTTCCAGGAACTGTTTCAGGCACTGGAAAGACAGTGACACAAGACACAGACCTCTGCCTTCATGACATTTGCAGTTACGTGAATAAAACAGCCATTACAACGTAATGAGATAATTGCACTGGGCAGAAGAAAGGATGCTCTGAGCATACAGAGGAGGAATTAGCCCAGGTTTGGGAGCAGATGATAAGAAATACTTTGTGAATAAAAGTATATGTAGTTGAGAAGAAAGGATAAGCAAGCGTTACCCAAACATAATGCACAGAAGAGCAGATGAAAGCATACAATCATCTAGACTGAAGGGGTGGGGAACCATTTTCTGCCAAGGGCCATTTGTATATTTATTACATCATTCACTGGCCATACAAAATTATCAACTTGAAATTAGCCTGCTAGAGTTTGTCAAACATTTAATTAACTCACCCCTAAAGCCGTGGCAGGGCCAGACCAAATGATTTCATGGGCCTTATATGGCCTGTGGGCCAGACGTTCCCCACCTCTGATCCAGGGGTTTGAGTTTTCTCCTGAAAGCCATGGAAAATAACTGCAGAATTTTGCGCAGGATAACAATGATCAGATTTGAGTTTCCCAAAGATCACTCCAGCCCTAAGTTAGAAAGCCATTGCAATATTCCAAAAAGTGGCTGAACTTGATCATGGCAGCAGGGTTGGGGAAAAGTAAATGCTTTGGTGAGATACGAAAGGCAGCCATGGAAAGATTTGGTCACTGGCTAACTTCGGGGGTGGGACTGAGGGAGATGGAATTGCCAAGGATAATGCATGGTTTCAGTGTTGGTAACCAGATGGCTGGGTGCACCACTTATACAAATGATAGAAAATAATCCAATTTGTTAGGGAGGCAGGGTGGTAAGATAAATGCAGCTTTAAAGAATTTGAACTTAATTTGTCTGCAAGGTATTCAAGCAGAGGACCAGTAGCCAATAGGATCTAAAATACAAGGAAGCTCCAGCCTGGCGATACAAATTCAGGGGACACTCATGCACACGTGTTCCCTAAGGCCTGGAGTATAGAGAGCAGGGAAGAGAATCTCAGCAAGGGAAATTCTGCAGCCTCACTCAGGGGACATACTGGAGATGTGTCCCAGCTTTGCTTAGCTGTCACTATGATTGGGGACACTGGTCAGCTTTTATTGAGCAGGGGCTAGGCATGCTAGATGTCCTACACATTGGAGACTTTCCCACACAGACTCCTTCATTTTGCATGACTGTCTCCCTAGTTATAATGATATGAGCTTAGACTCTAGTTCCAAATAAACACAAAACACTTCTTGACATTAGACTGTCACTACAAGGTAAGGTGAAGGAAAATTTTCTATAAAGACGACTCCCATATTTCTATTCCAAGCCCAGATTCTCTCCTGAAGTTCTGACATCCATCTGCACGGTCAGCATCACCACTTGGATGTCTAACAAGCAGATCAAACCTAAATTGTCCAAAATTGTCCAGCAAATCTCTCCCCTCCCTCACCATCTGCTCCACTCTTACCCACCTCCATGGAAAGAGGACTTCAAGTTGCTTATGCCAACACCCTCGACTCCTCTCTTTTTCTCACTTGTAAGCAATTCATCAGGAAATCCTGGTGGCTCTATTATCCAAATACCTGCAGAATCTCACCTCATATTCCCTTCATCATACCATCATCTCACTCCTGCCTGGCTTGTTGCAATTGTACCTAACCAACCTCATGACTGTCATTCCTGCTCTTCTAGTTTATACTCAACAGCAGTGAGAGTGAGCCTAGTAAAACCTGGATCACATCATTCCTCAGCTCTAAGCCCTCTGACAACTTTCCATTCATTTCACTTAGAGAAAAAGCCGAAGCCCTGACAATCACCTACATGACCCTGCAAAATTCCTCCCCTGGGCCCCACTTACCCTCTCATCTCATCTCCTTTACTCCCCTTCCAGCCTCAGGGTACTCCTTACTCTTCCTTAACACAAATATGGCAAGCACAACCTTGAATTGCAGCCTTGGCATTGGCTGTTCCCTCTGCCCGAAATGCTATTCCCTCAATTATCCAAATGGCTAACTCCCACATTTCCGAGGTTTGGCTCAGATCTCAACTTCTCAATAAGGCCTACCCTGACCACCATTTTTACAATGGCAATTCTCTTCCAGCTAGCCTCCCCGATCTCCCTTATCTTTTCTTCCACAGTTCTCACCTTCTCACATAGTATGTCATTTATTTCTTATTCATGGGTTGTTGGTTCTTTTTGCTGTCTTTCCATCCCACTAAATGTAAATTCCATGAGGGCAGGGATCTTGTTCACTTCTATTTACCAAGTGTCTAGAATAAAATCTGGCAAGTAATAAACACTCAATATTTATGGAATGAATGAATGATAGTGAAATCAGCTCTTACACCTTCCTCCCAAGGCACCTATTCTGGTTTAAACTTCATGGGAGGTTTTCTTCTTGATAGTCAAGGGTTAGCATTCAAAATCAAAAAACAAAAACGTATTCACTTTCTCAGAATAGCCACTGAGCAGCAGCAATAACAAAAATCAGAACTTTGCTTCTCACGACTACTGTTCCTTCTAGGAGCTCAGACCCACTGGAAACCTCAGCTATGTCCTTGGTTTAGGACATGAATGTGGAAAGGTTGGACAATGAGTCTGAGGTAGTTCAAGGTACCCAGAGGCTGTCAGAGTAAATAACACTCAGTTGATAATTCAAAATACCACCTTCTATATATCTTTGAGCAGCTCTGATCTTTGGGACATTCTTTAATTAAGCCATAGTCTTTGTCCCTCTAATCTTCATCACATAGCCTTGGTTCTGCTTTCTAGAAAGAAAAAGGACAGGGCTCTACCTTCTTCCACATGGAAGTCTTTCAAGGGGTTGAAGACTGAGGTTAAGTCCCAAGCCTTTTCATTCTCTCTCTTTCTGTCCCATCTCTTAGTCTTCTCACTTAACCATCTCCTTGTCTTTCAGTTCTTTCTGCTAGAACACAAGTTTCAGTATCTTCGCAGTATCCTCTGTGTGGGCTCAGATTTGTCTCTTTCCCTCCTACAGTTCAGGACCCACGAATGGACACAGATTCTCAATGGGAAGTAGCAGGTCCATGGAATAGAGCTCCACCCGACATGTTAGTTATTTGGGCAGCCGATTCACATTTGTCCAGAGGTTTGAATTTATCTGAAAGGCAATGGAAGGTAACTACAGGGCTGTGAGCAGGAGAGTAATGATCACACGTGGGTATCTCTAGCATCACCCCAGCTCTCCAGAGAAGAGAATGGATTGGAGGAAGAACACTAAAGTCAGGGAACCAGTTAGAAAGCTGTGGCTTCGTTCCAGATGGTGGCTAGTTCATCTGAAACCTTTGGCCCCTAAATTCTTCTAATACATGCTCTGTGCTGCTAGACTACCTCTGCCTTCTGCTTTTGAACTTGGATTTCTGTTTCCTTCACTCAGGGGTTTGATGACAAGGACCTTCATTTTTTGTTTGTTTGTTTGTTTGTTTGTTTTAATCTTTTAGTCAATTGCTTACCTCTTTGCATTCCTATAGCAAGCTTTAAAATTTTATATCATTTTTCTGTGTATCCAGGTTAGTTGTTCATACCTCCCTTCCCCTACCCCCACCACTCTGCCACTGCCCAAAAGCCTGAAGCTCCTTTAAGAGAGAGACTGGGCCGTTTTTGCTTTCTATCTCCCACAGTCCAGTCCCTTGTACACAGCTAACCTCATGGCTGTTGAATTAAACTGCAGCAAAAGGGACTGAATTAAAAGCTACTTTTAAAATGCAAATATGCTATCTGGGCCCCACAAGACATTAAGGTACCCATTAAAACCTTGGCACGGAGTAAACTATTGGATCAGCTAATAACCACTCGGTGGTGGATAAGGGCTGAAACAGGGGAGGATACAGTTTGGATCCGAGAGAACCCAAAAATGAGACAGGGCCTGGAGCAGGGATTTGGCTGGAGGGCAAACAAGTTGGAACCTATAATATAATAACAGTAAAGGGAGCGTGAACTTGGGATCCAGACGATACTGAGTCCCAGTTCCACTGCTGCTGCTTTCTCTCTCTGAGACCTAAGGAAAGTTAATGAACCCCTCTGGGCCATTGTCTTGCATAGTTTGATGGCAGAAGTTTGTCCAGCTCACCTCTCTTTCCGATCAGTAGCAGGTGTCTCCTAGCTGTGTGGTAGACTGCTGCCTGGCACGTAGTAGGTGCTCAAAGAGTGTTGGCTTAATGACTGAGAGGGACTGTGGGACATCAGTCTGACACAAGTGAGAGAGCAACGCCCTCCTTGTTCACCATCTCGCTCTAGGTAAGCCCTTCCACTCTCAGTGCTTCATTTTGAAAATATATGACTTGGGAAGTTCAATGCCTTCCTCTCGGTCTATCACAAAGACTACTGAGAAGGTATGCCAAGCACGCTGCACACAGGAGTTAAATAAGTATCAATTCTCTCCATTCCCCATTGCTCACACACCTAATGTGTCTCCACACACTCAGGGTCAGAGAAGACATTGCTTAGTGAAAGGTTCGGAGTGGGCCAGGGTCACACACCAATGACATGAGGCCATGATCCACCAAAAGAACTTCTATTCCAGGCACCTGGGTGCAGGTGGGCTGAGTCCAAAAAAGGAATCAGTGGTGAGTGAAGGAGGAGGCAGGGTTTTATTGACTTCTGTGGCTGCAAACAGTTCTGCTGACGTAAAGGTCCTTTCCTCCATTCCTCCCGTAGCCAGATGTCTAGTGGTTATCTAGGCCAGTGGTCAGCAAGCCGCGGTTCGCGAGCCACATGAGTGTGGCTCTTCCACAAAATACCATGGGTGGGCGTACACGTACAGTGCGATTGAAACTTTGTGGCCCATGCACAGAAGTCGGTTTTTGGCCTGGGTGAATCTATTTTTAAAAAGTGACATTAGAACACTCGAGGAGCCAAAGAGCCGCATGTGGCTTGCGAGCTGAGGTTTAACGACCACTGATCTAGGCTATGCAGTGCTAAAGGCTGCAAGCTTTCTGCAAGATAGCTGCTAAGCGATCTCTCTGCCCTGTTTTATTCTCTTTAACCTTTTCACTTGGCTGGCTCTGCCTGAAATGTTCCCTTCCAAATGGATTTCCGACCAAATGAGACATGGATTGTTTTTGGTGGACTCTCCTGAACTCTCCGCGTGAGAACTTGGACAAAGGCTCTGTGCACTCAGCTGCTTTCCGCCAGAGAAAGGGACAAAAATGTGCACGTGTTCACACCCCTCTGAGCAATAGCAGTAACAACCCGGCTGCAGCAGCCAAGCGCTGGCCCGCGTGCCTGTGAGCTTCCAGCAGCCCTCAAATACAGGGATGTGAGCCCTATGGAAGTGGAGTTTACAACTCACAGGTGCAAGAGTGATTTTTCAATTAGCCGTAATGTGTTCTTCCCCGTGGCCTTCTGGAGCCCTGTGGGCGGAGGGGCTGGGGCCCAGTGGAGACTCAGCACAGCTGTTACAGCTTGGCCCCGGGATGTGGATCCCAAAGGCTCCTGATCTCTCAGAGTCACCCTGTGAAAGTCCACTTAAAAGAAGGGGCAGGCTCAGGGGCAATCTTCGTAAATTCTCGCCAATGTCTGGACCTACTCAGAGGCCCCTTTCTATCTGATCAAGCTGAATGCTCCTCTTGGCCCAATTGTGCCTGCAAATCTCAACTTTCTCTTTCCACGTCTCTTCTATCCGTCTGCGCCTGCCGCCCTCACTCCTCCTGGTTAGGATGGATGAACAGAGCAGCATAACTTGCACTCCCTTTTAAAGGGAGAGGGGTCCGATTCCCGGTGGCCAGGGACCCGACTTGGAGGGAGGACCACCCAGAAGCCAGTGCCTGAAGAGTGGAGGATCATGGGGATGCAGGGAGATGAGGCTGGAAACAGATTGGAATCAAGTTGGTGAGAAACACGATGGCCTTATGAATGTCTTTTTACATTGTGGGACCCATGGGGAACTATGGGAGGTTTTAGGGAAAAGGGATTTTGTCACTGGCCCTGTGCCTGTGCTGAGGACAGACCGAAGCAGAGACTAGAAGCTGAGAGATGAGTGAGGTGTATTCAGATTTCTTATTCAGGGGGACAGAGGGGATGTAACGCAACCCAACATGTTCTGAGCCCAGTGGTGTAGCAGGCACGCACTTCCCCAAGGCTGTAGGGAGCCGAGATATGAATTTTACCCTCAAGATGCGTCGCAACACAAATGCACACTCAGTGAACACTGACTGGGTACCTACATTTGACCACAGATAACAGAATACCCAAGTAAGAGTGGCTTATGCAGTAGAACCCTGAGTTAGCTCACATGACAAGAAGTGTAAAGGTTGTCATGAGTGTGTTAGCTGGTAAGTAGCTAGATGGTCCCTTCTCCCAGTTCTCTCTCTGGATTCGGATGGTCAGTCACCCTCCGGCATGCAGTCCCCATGTGGTTGGAGGCCCTGGCTCTGAGCCAGCCGCGAACCTGCTATTGGCTAGTCTGGTGTTGCTTTCCCAGATTTGCTGCCTTTGCAGCTCCCTGAATTCGGGTCCATAAATCTGGCCAGTCTCCCCTGGGGGACCTCCTTTGTCCTCCCAGCACTCCCCAGGCCAGAATGCTCAGGCACCCTACTCCTTTCCCAGCTGAAACTGCTCCCTGTAGGTCTCAAGTGCAAAGGCTCTTTTGTAATCTAAAGACATAAAATGTCGCCAACCCCCTCTCCCAGAAACACTCCCTACTCCAGAAGGTGCATAAAGGCTAAAGTCTAGGGTGAATGTAGAGTTGCTTGTAGAAAAGTTTCAGTTTTATTAATCAAAACAGAATTTTAGCTTGGCAGCAATGACTCTTTATACATTTTCTTAAAAAGAGAGATGGGTGAGAGTGTGAAATAGTCTTCTCTATCTACTTTATAGACAATTCTAGAACATTCGCGGGTGTGAGAATCCTAAACAATAATTTCATCATTTCTGGGTGTCTGACCTCTGGTCTAAAATATTTGGTGTTCACAACAATTCTAAGGAGATTTTTTAAATGAGAAAGGCAGAGCCCTGGCCAGTGTGGCTCAGTTGGTTGAGCATCTTCCTGTGCACTGAGAGGTTGCTAGTTCAATTCCCAGTCAGTGCACATGCCCAGCTTGCAGGTTCCATCCACAGTAGGGGGCGTGCAGGAGGTGACCAACTGATGATTCTCTCTCATCACTAATGTTTCTATATCTCTCTCCCTCTCTCTCTAAGATAAATTGTTTTTACAAAATAGCCTAGCTGGTATAGCTCAGTGGTTGAGCATCAACCCATAAAGCAGGAGGTAACGGTTTGATTCCAGGTCAGAGCACATGCCCGGGTTGTGGGTTTGATCACCTCAGGGAGCATGCAGGAGGCAGCTGATCAAGGATTCTCTATCATCATTGATGTTTCTATCTCCCTCTCCCTCTCCCTTCCTCTCTCTGAAATAAATAAAATAAAAGATAAAATAAAACAAACATATTTAAAATGAGGAAACCAAGACCGTAAGATTTAAAAAAAAAAAAAAAAAAAAAAAAAAAAAGGCATAGCTGGAAAAGCAGAACTTGAGTGTCAAGCAAACATGTATTCAAACCCATGCCCAGACCCATGTAGTGTGGGAATTCTTCCTTCCCCCTCTACCCCGGCACCCCTCACCCCACTGAAGTGAAGCTAACCTCTGCTTCTTCACTCCCGACCCCTCCATGCCCGCACCCCGCTCAGCGCCAGGCTCTGGCCCAGAATGTGCAGGGCGATTTGTCATTTTACAAAACAAATACAGTTTGGGTGAGAAGAGAGCCAAGTGATAAATAATCTCAGAACAGAAAGCTACTGTGGAAGTTTTAGAGCAAAAGAGAAAAACAAAAACAAACCCCAAGAAAACATAAAAGCTCAGGATGATTTATTTCATAATTTAAAAATCAAAATTGCCTTCGGGCGGTAGGACTTGTTTGCCCAGCTTTACCCTGGAGTGAGTCATAATGGCTAAGTTATATACCCTCGGAAAACCAGGCCTTCTCTGGTGGGAACGCCGAGATGTCATTAAGCCCAGGACCGCGTGCGGCTATGCCAGACTCAAATGGCCTTTGAAATCGAGACCAACCGAGCGGCAGCCTCAGGGCCAGTGCGTGTTCCTGCACGTCCGTCCCCACAGTCCCATCCAGAGCGTGGCGAGAAAGAATTGTGCGGAGCAGAAAATCACTTTGGCCTTAGGGACAGGGCCCAAGAGAGAGGTGAGGACTCGTATAAATTCAGTGGTTAGTGGGACAAGGGGAAGGAGGCTACTGATGACACAGGGCAAATTGAATTCCGTCTGCTGTGGGGCACAGTCTGGATGCAGCCACAGAAGTCCGGGCCTGGACCAGTTATCCACTGCCAGGAAAATGCCGCAGAACAAGCAGTCCCAGACCGCAGAGGCACACAGGTTCAAGCACTGATTTTCCTTTTCTAACAAGCCCATGAGCCAGGTTTAGCTGTCTGGCTAGTCTTGCTGTTGCATCTCTGGTCACCTGGGGGATGACTGATCAAGAACAGTTTCATTCACATCTGGCCAGCTGGCTATTGGCTGAAGCCACAGAGGTGCAGGGGAGAAAAACATTTTGCCTTGACCCTCTTAGGGCCCTGGCTGGGTCCAGAGATGAAAGTGACAAAGACAGGGTAATAGGAGAAAAGCATATAAATCTAGTGACTGTAAGTTTTAAATGGCATAGGTGCCTTCAGAAGGAAGCGAAGTAGTTAAGCCTGAGTAGTTTAGGCTGAGTTTGATGAGGTGGGGGCAGTGACAGAGGAATATGACAGAACAAAGAGGAAGAGGTGCGTGCAGTAGCCAGAGGGAAATTTTTAAGGCCTGTTCATTTGGATTCTTCTCTCAGTCCCTTTCTCTTCAAAGGATGCTCCTTTGTCCAGGTGTGGGGCGGGCGCCTCTGGTGGGAGGGCTTTATGAGCTGCTGTGAGGGACAGTTTCTCAGATCCCCTCAGCTTCAAGCTTCCAGTATGCAGGGTGCCATATTTGGGGTAGCAAGTCCTGAACCCCATCAGAGATAACTGGCCCACACATCTGCTGTCATAGTATTTGTTAACATTAACATCAACAGAGTTAAAAACACAGCTTCAGAGCCAGTCTGCTTGGGGTCTACACCTCAGTCCACCATTTAATAATTGCATGCTTAGTTAGCCTCTGCATGCTTCCGTTTCTTTTTTTTTTTTTTTTTAATATATTTTATTGAGTTTTTACAGAGAAGAAGAGAGAGGGATAGAGAATTAGAAACATCGATGAGAGAGAATCATCAATCAGCTGCCTCCTGCACACCCCCTACTGGGGATGTGCCACCAACCAAGGTACATGCCCTTGACCGGAATCGAACCTGGGACCCTTCAGTCCTCAGGCCAATGCTCTATCCACTGAGCCAAACCGGTTTTGGCTGCTTCTGTTTCTTTATCTGTACCCTGGGGATCATAAAACTGCCTACCTACTAAGGTTTCGTGAGGATTCAATGAAACAATTATACTAGAGTGCGCAGCACAGCACCTGGCACCCAGTAGGAGCTTAGTCGTGTGACAGAATACTTTGTGAATGTGGGAGGAGGGAGGAGGTCTCTCAGGACATCCTCCGGACATGGATTTCCCATTGACATGCGTGGGCAGAGTGTGAAGAAGTTTCATGGTAGGAAGGGTGACATTTGCCCTTTTCACTTCCAAAGATGACCCCCTCCTCTGGGCTGGCCGTCTTGCTTACCCACCCCGAGAGAAAGAGCGGCTTTAGCACGTTTCCTTTCCGTCCACCCTCCCACGTGCTCTGGGGAAGGAGAGCAGCTAGAAAAACTGCCAGCTGCCACCCCTGGCAGCTCCATAAGGTAATTAGGTTCTAAGCAGATACACGCACCCACCTGCCGATGGGTCTTAGGAAGAAGGGTAGAAACCTCATCGCAAAGAACAAACGCCGGCCCACAAATAAACCAATAAAAATGTCACCGGTCTCCGAGCCAGCTTGCCTCAGCAGACAGGGAAGCGGGGTTCTCAAACGAAAACATACTTTTGCCATCTCATTTGGGTTTTTAGGATGGATTTTGCATGACGCCTGAGGCTGCCTAGCAGGGGCCCTGGGAAGGCCTTCTCTGATTAGTGGGGCTGATGATCCCCTCTGAGAGGGGAAGGCTGCTTGAAAATTCACCCCACTAATTAGCAAGAGCCCGGGCTGCCTGGGGTGGTCTAGGCCCGGGGGGCAATTGTGGAGTTGGCAGCGTGGGAAGACTCATGTGGTACCTTTGGCAGGGGAGAGGGGTGGGAGTGGAACAAACAAATTGGGGGAGGTGGAGGGGAGGAGGCGAGATCTAATGTTTTGAGCATCTCCCTGCGATAAGCATTCTAAATAGAATTGCATTTAATCCCCACAACAAACCACGAGGGGCGTGTTTAACTCCTATTTTCATGGACAAGCACACCGAGCTCCAGACGGGTTAAGTACTTGCCCAAGTTACACACCTAGGAAGGGAGTGAAACCTGGAGTCTGATTCACCTCTGCCATCCTCCTCCTCCAGAAAGCCACCTTTTCCGAATACTGATGGAAAGTCAGGGCCTTGCCCTATAGAAGCTCTCCCCTCCATGGGTGACGTCTGTCATCTGTGTGCTGAATGACCCAGTAGCACGTTTCCCACATGTCATGAGGGACTTGCATAGCTAGGAAGTGGCAAACTCAGGGCCATAACCACAATGTATGGGATTCCAAAGCGCAGGGTTGACAGTTTGTGGGATGGGTGGGGCTGTGGCTGAGCTTCAAGGGAGAGGTGGTGTTTGGAATGGAGGAGGAGGCAGGAGAGGTGGATGGATGGGGACTCAACACAATCACAGGCTGAAGCGACACATCCTGGCAGGCACCTGTCCCCATCCTGGCTACCAGCACCCATTCCTTCCTCTTTCCAGTACCCTCATCCTCCATCTGACCTCATCTTTCCCTTCCCCACTACGAACCCCTGCCTTTGTATCCCTCTCCTTCCCATACACGCACATATACCACTTTTATCTGGGAGAAGGCATTACCCTTAATCCCTTATTGCTACCAAAACTCATGGGCAGGGGCCAGGGCTGGATGGACAGACACCTCTCCCTACCCAAACCCCTCCTGTGTGTGGTTGGAAAATCTTTTCTGAATAAAAGACCTACTGAAGATGTCTCCTGAACTTCTTTGCCTCCGTGCTTCTGCCTACACTCCTGCTTCCTCCTGGAATGCCCACCCAACTCAGTCTGACCCAGCCTTCAAGGTCAGCCCAAGGTGCACTACCTCCTGGGAACCTTTGTATCGTTCACCCATCCATTTAACAAGCACTAGCCCCATGACCTTGAGGGGCTGGAGAGTCAGCAGTGGACAACATGAATGAAATACGTGCCCTGATGGAGCTTCTCATTTAGGAGACGGAAAATACACAAATGCAGCTGACCCTTGAACAGTAGAAACCCCCATGCAGTAGAAAATCTGTATATAACTCTGACTCCCCCAAAAATGTAACCACTAATAATCCACTGTTCAACGGAAGCCTTACCAATCACATAAATAGCCAATTAACACATATTTTGTATGTAACACGCATTACACACTATACTGTTAGAATAAAATAAGCGAAAGGAAAGAATGTGGTAAGGAAGTCATTAAAAAGAGAAAAGGCATTTGCTAGCTTGATTGGGAAAAAAAAATCCACTTACAAGTGGACACACAGTATAAACCCATGTTGTTCAAGGGTCAACTGAATACAAATGAATGCCCAGGTCATGCCACGTGGCAATCCATGCTGGAAAGAAGAGGGGCCGTGTGTGGTGATGGGGTGGAGGGGAGGGCTGAGCTACTGCAGGCAGCGGGTGAAGGGAGGAGATGGCCCTGGAGTGGGCCCCTGGGTGAAATGGAGCAGATCTGGCCAGACCTGGTCAGGAAACAGCAAGGGGGCAGTTAACCTGGAGCCAGGAACAGGGAAAGAAGGCTGGTGGGAGATGGTGGCCCAGCAGGAGCAGGGCCTTGCTGCCCTGCCCAGAACAGACTGCTCTCCGCTTGCCCTTCTCCACACAACCCCAGGCCACGTCCTTCATCTTTGTCCACTGTGAACGTATCAGTCCTCTGTGGGGCTGGGACCCACCGGGGCTGAGGATGCTGTTCTCTGCATCATTGTGGTCCTAGTGCCTAACACAGAATGGCTCTCCTGTCTCTGACTGGCACCAGGCCCAGGTTAGGAGGACTCACTGGAAGGTCTAGGACAGTGATTCCCAAAGTGGTCTATATCGACCCCCAGGGGTCTATGACAACCTGCAAGGGGTCTACGTCAGCGAAAAAAAAAATTGGGGGGTCCATGAAATGAAAATGGGGGTCCACGATAGTGGATCTCAACATACACTGATAGTACCTATTTACTTACATCATATTATCTTATAATATAAAAACATATAAATTATTTATAAAAGTACCTATGAAGTAAAAAATTTATTATATATGTTTATAAAATTGTGTAAGTTGTAGGATAAAAACCTGCACATAATGATATACCAGTATCATCTTGTTACAAGCATACGCGCAGTAAACATTCTTGCCAATTTTTGTCTCAAAGCTTCGTGAACTTGCACCGACTTGTTCAATTCGTCACTCTATAAATATGAATGTGAGAAAAATACATTCATTCGTTTCCTGAATCTTGAATAGGAAAGTGCTGAGAAAATATTTTTAAAAATATAAACTGGTAGTTTATCATACAAATTATAGTGAATCAGTGTTATTTTGTTTGATAATGCCAGAGAAAAGTAGGTACATTATTTTTTATTAAATTTTATGTTACATATATTTTATATAACAGATACAAAATTTTATTTTGAGTAGTTTTAATTTAAATTCAATAAATAAATGTATAAAACTTAACATGTGTTTTTATTTCAAGTTTTTAACACTAAACTTCACTACAGTTAGAAATTTACAAAAAAAACAATATCAGGTAAGTAGGGGGTCTACCCAAAACCGAAAAACATGGCAAGGGGTCTACGGCACAAACAAGTTTGGGAACCTCTGGTCTAGAACCATGGTTGGCAAACCGCGGCTCTCAAGCCACATGCAGCTCTTTGGCCCCTTGAATGTGGCTACTTCCACAAAATACCACAGCCTGGGTGAGTTTATTTTGAAGAAGTGGCGTTAGAAGAAGTTTAAGTTTTAAAAATTTGGCTCTCAAAAGAAATTTTAATTGTTGTACTGTCGATATTTGGCTCTGTTGACTAATGAGTTTGCCGACTACTGGTCTAGTAGGCAGTGGTGTGTGGAGTCGACCATCGAGGTCCAATATACTGTGTCCATGGAGCTCAGCAATCTAGTCTAACAGGTCTGATCCCACACACGTGTGGTGCTCAAAGCCAGGAAATGTCACATATGTGATCTGTGTGCTGGTCATCAGCTGGGTTCCAGCCACAGGGACAGGACTTCATGGGAATGATAAGTGGTAGATAAAGGAGCCGGGAAGCTGAGACTCAGGACAGAACTCTAACTGAAGCTGTGAAGTGCTACCTTCAATATGAAACCGAGGCAGGAAACCTGGGTATGAGCCCAGCCAGGTGAGGTTGGGACTCAGTGCCAGGCTACCCCCAGGTCTGTCCAACTTGTAGCTGCTACCAGAGTGCAGACAGCACTCCTGCTGGAGGAGGATCTGGAGGGACCCTCAATCCAGAGAGTGAGGATGCATTATTTCTGGCCTCTGCAGAGACACAGAGACCACTTGTAGCCAGGGATGCACAGAGGGTTCCAGTGATGCCAACTTCTGCTCTCCTGGCTGCACACATCCTGTGCACCATCCCTTCCCCCTCCTTCTCCCTCCGTGAGCTCCTTGGAGAGCCTCACGTGGCTATCTGGGAGGTGATTGGGGGGAGCACTTCAGAGCTCATTCTGAGCCCGAAAAGCAATTTGTAGCTGCAAATGCATAACAACTCCTGGGCCCACCCCCACTTCTCCTCCTCCCTCCAGTAATCAATCAGAGCTTTTAATTAGCTCCCATGGCTTTCCTGTTCTCCTCCTGACTCACTACCCCACCTCTGGTGAAGCCCCCGGAGTGCTGGATGTAAAGAGGGCTTTTCCTGCGAACAGTCTACCTCCATCTCTGCCGGCACCACACACTCCTAACCCACGTGAAGCAGCCTGGTGCCTCAGACACCAGTCACAAGATGGGCAGAGCTCAGAAAAGAAGAAGGCTCCCCAGGACCTCCTCGTGAATAGCTCGTTTTACAGACAAAAAAAAAAAAAAAAAAAGAAATTGCCTGCCTCTCTAATTTACTACCTCTTGGTTTATTTTAATCTCTATTATTAGTCTTCTCTTTTTGGTGACTCTATATGAAATAATAGGGGCCCAGTGCACGAATTTGTGCACCTTGAAGGGAATTGTGAGCTGAGAGGCTGCAGTGGGCACAAGGGTGGGTCTGGGCCCATTCTCTGCATCCTGCCAAGCCCCTCCCGTCATGACCCCAGTCCCCTGTCTGTGCCCAGCCCATTCCCTCCACCTCCAATCCCATGCACTGACAATGCCAGCCCCACTCACACCCACTGACAGCACGAAGAGATTGGAGCCAATGCCAGCAGTGGGTGAAAGCAGGGCCAACACCATCAGCAGGTGCCAGCAGCAGCTGCTGCCCCAATCACCCCTCAAGAGAAGGGGAGGTAGAGAAGCCCTCAGGGTTGATTGGGGCCAGCAGCTGCAGCTTGCACCCACTGATGGTGCTGGCAGCAGGTGTGAGTGACAGCCCTGGTGCCAGCAGCAGGTGCAAGCGGGGCTGTCACTAGCAGTGGGTGTGAGAGGCAACTGCTGACCCAAATCATCCCCCAGGAGCAGAGGGAGGTTGAGAAACCCTGAGGGGCTATCAGAGCTGGCACCAGGCACCAGCAGTGGGTGCAAGTGCCGGCAGGACCATGGCGCATGGGAGCAAAGAATTTTTAGGAACCATCAATGGTTCACCTTGATGACAGCGACTGGTGCCCCACCTTGGTCAGGCACCCCCGCTCATCTGCTCCACCATCCTGCCACAGTCAATGCCACCATGTTCTGTACACCCCACCTCGGTGGTCAACAAATGTCATAGCAACTGGTTGTTCAGTTGTTCAATTGTTTGGTTGTTTTGCCATACAGTCTATTGCATATTAGGGTTTTATATATATAGATGGGGATTCTACAGCACTGCTATGGAGACAGCACCTCACAATTTGAAATGAGCGGGAGCTTGGAAAAGAGCTTAGGAAGTGGGTGTTCCTATTAGCATTCCTCCCCTTTCTGAAAAGACCTACTCTGTTCCCAGACTCAGGGATACCCAGGTCCCTATTTGGGCATCTCATTAAATGAAAACTGCAGTAACCACTAGATTTAGATATAGCAGGAAGCCTCACAGAGCACATGACATTTGAGCTGAGTTATGAATGACAAGGATGAGCAGCCACAGGGAGATCTAAGGGAAAAGGCTCCCAGGGACTTCATGTGCAAAGGTCCTGAGGTAGAAATTAATCTTATATTTAGAAAGAGAAGAAAAGCCAAGAGTGTCACCCACTTAGTCCAATACCAACTACTTCCTTTGGTTATCGTTCTATGTAATTATCTTTTTTAAGTGTATTTTTCATTGATTTCAGAGAGAGGCAGGGAGAAGGAGAGGGAGTGATAGAAACATCAATGGTAAGAGAATCATTGATCAGCTGCTTCTGAACGCCCCGCACTGAGAGGTTGAGCCTACAACCCAGGCATGTGCCCTAACTGGGAATAGAACCTTGACCTCCTGGTTCATACGTTAATGCTCAACCACTGTGCCAGGCTGGCTGGGCTACTTAATTATCTTTAAAAATACTGATCACTACCTGCAAATGTCTTATGCGTAACTATTTTTTGTCCTCACCCCTAAAATGCAAACTCTATGAGAACAGGGACCTCATCTACCTAGTTTATAGTTATATCCACATTGCCTGAAAAGTAGTAAGTACAGCACAAATATTTGTAGACTGAAATGAAGGAATCATTACCGAATGGACTATAAGACAGGATTAGAGGAGGCAGAAGACAGAACATGTTGGGAATTCAACTTCACTCAGTCGGATGGGGAAGTAAAGAGGGGAGTCATAGGATCACACATATATTTTAAAAGCATGCTCTGCTGTGTGGAGAATGCCAGTATATTATATGGAGCAAACCGAAGATGCAAGTGGACCACTTAGGTGGTTGTGCCAAGGTCCAGGAGAGAGGACAGTGGGCTGCCCTAGAATTGCAGCTGTGCACATGAAGAGATACAAATGGCTTCAGGATGTGTTTTGGAGGCAGAGCGTTAAGGACTTACTCCTGACTTCAATGTAGTGACTGAAAGAAAGCAAGTCATCATGTCAACAGTTCCCAAATCCAAATCTCCAGGACAGAACCTTTCTCCAAGCTCACATACTCAACATCCTAGTTGACATTCCTATGATAAGTCTAAAAGTAGAATCTTTATCTTCTTTCTATTGAAATAAACATTCCTTTTCCTTATCTTTATCTATCACTTCAGAGAAGAACCCTGATTGGCCCATTTGAACTCCTGGGATGAAGTGATTGGGGAAGTATGATTGGTCAGGCCTGGGTCATGTGGGTGGAAGAAGGCTATGATTGGCTAGTTCCCCAGAACCACATAGAATTGGGAGAGGCAGTCGGCCAAAGGATGGGAGTGGGGAGCAATATCAGAATGCTTGGCAGACAAAAACAACAGATGCCAACCACCAATGGCACACTGTTGGCCTCAAGATGGAAGATAAGCCCTTTAGCATGGCATACAAGGAACTTCGCCATCTGGCCCTGTCTGCCTTCCCTGCCTCATCTCTCAGGCCTCTAACTGTGCCCTGGCGGCACCAGGCCGCCTGCCATTCCTGGAGGAGACCCTGCTTTCTGTTGTACCTCCAGGTCTCTGCTGGGAATGCCCTGCCTGCATCTTTGCCCAAACCCTGTTTTTTGTTCATGTGCGTTGTTTTAAAGAAAGCCCTTCCCGAGACTCAGGCTGCCAGGAACTCTGCTTCCATCATTCATCCCCTGCAGCCTTGGAAGTGTCTGCTTAGCCCTGTGTGTGTGCTGGGCTGGGAGCTTCTTGAGAAAACAGCTGTGCCTTTTATCTCTATTTCCACCCACATTTGCAAAGCCTCTGTGAGTGTTTGCTGCCCTCATGAATAGGAAGAGAAAGTCAGGGAGAACGGAAAGGAAGGAGGGAGAAAGAGAGGAAGGGAGGGGGGAGGGAGGAATTTTAGCAATGAATAAGTGAGTATGTCATAATATAACAGAAGAATGAAGACTTGGGAAGATCCAGATGTTACCTTCTACTTCACATGCAAAAGTTGGACCAAGTTTGCTGCTGGGACAGGAAGCAGTGTGAGGGCAGAACACAGGTGCATATCCCGAGGCAGATATGTGGAAGTGGCCAGGTAGCACATTTCTTTCTGGAAACTCCCAGGTGTTGAGCAAGAGTGACCATCACACACAGCTGGTAGAGTGTACATTGGGACAAGCCTTTGGGAGAGCAATTATGGCACCATCTTGCAAAGTTTAAAATGAACATGCACAATGGCCCAGCTAGTTCTGTTTGTCAATGTGAAAAATTCAAATCAGCCTCCATGTCCATTGGCAGGAAAATATGTAAATAAATCCTGGTGTGTTCATATATATGAATATAATACAGGAGGGAAAGGATAAACCAGCACAACCTACATCAAAATGGGTGCATCTCAAAAGAATATAGGAAAAGAAGTTATAGAAATATATGTAAAGTATAATATAAATAAAGTTTTGAAATGTGAAAAACACACCAATAACTTGCTTATAGCTAGATATGTAGTACAAGTATAAAGTTTGTATGGAAATACTAAACTGGACAGCCCTGGTCTATGCACAAGCCTGCAAGAGCTGAGCAGGCCTGCTGAAGATAGGACATAGTAGGCATCTATAGGGTCACCAGAAGACAGCTGACTCAATGGCATGTATCACACACACACACACACACACACACACACACACACGTGCATGCATACACATACACATGCAAACAGACAATCTTGTATAATTAAATAGTTCATAGTTACAATTTTTAGATTGATCTGACTAAAGCATCCTGCTGTCAGCCATCACAATAACACAGGATCACAGTAATCCTATGTAATAAAAACCTAATATGTTAGATGTCCAGTTGTCTGGTTGGTTGTTCAACCAATCAAAGCACAATATGCTAATGATATGCTAAAGCTGCTCAACCACTTGCTATGACATGCACTGACCACCAGGTGGTAGACCTCCTACCAATAGGTTAGCTTGCTGTTGGGGTCTGGCAGATCAGGACTGAGTGAGATGGGCCAGACATGCCCTGGAGCCCTCTCGCAGTCCCTCCCTGGCTAGCCAACATCCCACATCCCTCCCAGACTCCAATCATGCAATCATGCAGTGGTGTCCCTCAGCCTGTCCTGAACCTTCTTGTAACCTGGGACCTCTCGGGGAATGTCAGAGTGCCAGTTTTGGCCCAATCCCAACAGGCCAGACTGAGGGACCCCACTGGTGCATGAATTCACCATTTGGTGCATTAATTCACCATTCCGGGCATCTAGTTAATTATATAAAGACCATTGCATTTTTCAGCCAGCAAAAGGAGTCTTGGTTGAGAGAGTTGCTGACCTCATAGCAGCTACCATGAAGTGGGAAACTAAGCTCTCAGTCAGGGAACACACAATAAAAGACATGAAGGTGTCAGAGCTAGACTTGCTGTGAAATTTTCAACTCCAACTATGTGGAGCATGTCAAGGAATTCCCAGTCTCTGACAGTTGGAGCCAGGGTCTCAAACCAGACCAGTTTCAATGGTTCCCTATGTGTACCACCTCCCATAGGCAGAGGAGAAGGAGGAGATGTTTGTGAGGACACACACAGAGAATAGAAATACTGAAGAAGAAAACTGCTTGATTAGATCCATTCTTATCCCTATGTTACATACAGGTGAAGAAAACAAAACTGTAAAAAAAGGTCTTTTCCAAGGATCACATTTAGGAATAATGATAATAATGACCATTTACCAAATACTTGCTTAGTGTAAGGTACTCTATGAGGCATTTTGAATTTCTATCTCATTTGATTCTTGTAACCACACCTTATAATTGGCAGTTAAGATTTGAACTTGAGTGTCTATAATTTCAAAGTCCATACTCTTCCCCAAAATCATATTGACTCTCCACGAGTCATCTTTCCTGAATAAGATGAAGAATCTCTGGTTTTAAAGACTTTTTACCTATAGGGGGCACCTGTCATGTAATAAGACTGTTATAAAATAATATAATCAGTATTGTAGTAGAAGAAAGCACAGGATGTCATGGGAGCCACAGCAGGGACCTATATCCTAGCTCTATTGGTACTCTTCCTTTAAGGAAGGCTTCTTGAAAAGGGACACATGAGCTGAGGGTTGGGGAACAGTGGAATTAACCAGAGGAAAGAAGGTATTGGGGAAGTCTAAGTTTTCAGATAACATGATTTTATATATAGAAAACCATAAAGACTACACACACTCACACACACACTGTTTGAACTGATAAACAAATTCAGTAATGTTGCAGGAGGCAAAAACAACATACACAAATAAGGTGAGTTTTTATACACTAACAATGAACTGAAAAGAAAATTTAAAGAACAACCCCATTTCCAATACATTCCAAAAGAATAAAATATTTTAGTAAACTTAACCAAGGAGGTGAAAAACTTGTACACCAAAAGCAGCATAACCTTGATGAAAGAATTTAAAGACAAAAATATATATGGAAGATAGTCCATGTTCACGAATTAGAATATTTAATATTGTTCAAATGTCCATACTACCCATAGCAACCTCCAGATTCAATACAATGCCCATAAAAATCCCAATGGCTGTATTCACAGAAACAGAAGGAAAAAAAATCTACAATTTATATGGAACTACAAAAAGAACCTGAGTACCCAAAGCAATTTTGAGAAAGAAAATAAATGGCTTAAGGCATCATACTTACTGATTTTTAAATGTATTACAAAGCTACAATCATTAAAACAGTATGGTTTTGGCATAAAAACAAACATATAGACCAATGGAACAGAATTAAACCCAGATATATACACTCTACTTATTTTTGACATGAGGGCCAATAATGCACAATGGGGTGAGGACAGTCTCTTCAACAAATGGTGCTGGGAAAACTGGAGGTCCACATGCAAGCGAATGAAATTGAACCCTTATACCCCTCACAAAAGTCAACTCAAAATGGATTAAACAGTTAAACATTAAGACCTGAAACTATAAAAATCATAAAAGGAAACATAGGGGGAAAGCTTAATGACATTAGTCTCTAAGGCAATAATTTCGTGGGTATGACACCAAGAACACAAGCAACACAAAAGCAAAACTAGACAATTAGGACCATACTAGACATATCCTGGATTTTGACAGCACCAAAAATCTGCTCTACCTGTAGTACCAAACTCTATCTTTCTTAATCTCACTCCCTCACTGAGGTCTCTACTTTCTTGAATACTTGATTTCTACCCCCACCCTCCAAATCTATCTCTCTTCCTATCTGCCCTGGAATCAATGGTTTGGTTGCTCTTGTGACATTACCCTCAAACTCATTTCTGCCTGTTGATTTCTCACACCTGCCTGACAAGATTCCATATCTGGATTAAGCCACCACTGGAGCCAGGTGCTACAAGGTATAACAGCATGATAATTTGATTGAGGATCTGAGGAGGAACAGGACCTCAGTTGTACTCTCAGAGGAGCCCAGCAATCCTATATAATAAAAGCCTGATATGCAAATTGTTCAATCAGAAGATCGATGAGGAGTTTGACTGCTCACTATGATGTGAGCTGACCACCAGGGGGCGATGCAGAACATGGTGGAGGCACTGCCAGCCCCAATGGGCCCCCGATGAGAATGGGACCATGGCGGGATGGTGGAGCAGGTGAGTGGGCGAGACCAGGCCAACTAGGGTGCAAGCAGGTTCTAATCACCCCACCAATAGCCTGCAGACAGCAACTATCTGTGGCAGTGGATTGTGGGGCTGCCACCAGGCTCCCAGGCACTGAGGGAGCTGGGCAGAAGGCCCAGCCCCTGATGGATCACCCCACAGGCAGGATAGTGGAGCAGGTGAGAAGCACCAGATCACAGTGGGGTGCCAGGCAGGACTATGGGGCTAGGAGACTGGGGGGACAAGAACTGGGGCCCAATTCCCACAGACCACCCTGAGGAACCCCACCCATGCATGAATTCATGCACAGGCTTCTAGTTCTTAATGTTCATAATAAGGCACTCTTCCCCCCTGGAGCAATTTGACTCCTTTATTTTTGCCAAACTTTCTACCTTCCCACTTCCAGCCACCAAGTCCCTCCCCAACCCAACTGCAGCCTAAGATCTCCTTTATACTTCACAGAAGAAATACAAGCCAAGGGCAAAGGACCATCCAAATGCCCTGCTCTGACAATGATCCCAATTTCTATCCGATATCATCTAAAACTCATTTACCTTTTTTAATAGTTGGAAGAAATATTCCTCTCCTCCTTAAAACTAAACTCGCCATTTTTTTTTCTAATTCCTCTCTGCTTCTACCTCCTCAAAGACCTTATTCCTTGACATTGGTCTTGATAATGACTTTTTGGATTTACACCACAAGCAAAAATATACTAAATCACACTAAAAATGTTCTGTACCACAAAGAAAACAATCACCAAAATGAGAAAGAAGAGTGGGAGAACAAATTTGCAAACCAGATATCCAATAAGAAATAAATATTCAAAATATACAAGGAAGTTTTACAACTCCATAGTAAAAAGACAAATAGCCCAATTTAAACACGGACAAAGGACCTGAATAGACTTTGTTCCAATGAAGACATACAACTGGCCAACAGGTACACGAAAAGGTGCTCAGCATCACTAATTATCAGAAAAATGCAAATAAAACCACAATGAGGTATCATCTTATATCTTTTAGAATATCAGTTATCAAAAAAATAAGAGACATATTGGCAAGAATATGGAATACCTGGAATCCCTATACATTGTTGATGCCATTGTAAATTAGTACAGCCAATATGGAAAATAGTATGAAAGTTCCTCAAAAAAAAATTTTTTTTTAACTACCATATAATCCAACAATATATCCAATAGAAGCAAAATCACTATCTCAAAGAGATACCTGAGTTACCATATTTATTGATTGTATCATTGTTTACAGTAGCCAACATAAGGAAGCAACCTAGGTAGTTTATCTGTGGATGAATGGATAACAGAAAACATATGCATATGAAACTAGAGAGCATTATGCTAAATGAAATAAGCCAGACAGAGAAAGACAAATATTTTATGATATCACTTTCTTTTTAAGTTGAACTCATAGAAATAGAGAATTGATTGGTGGTTGCCAGGGGTTGGAAGGAAGAATGGCAATGGGGAGATGTTGGTCAATGAGTACAATCTTTCAATGATAAGGTGAATAATAAGTTCTCAGGATCTAGTGTTCGGCATACTGACTGCAGTGAATAAAACTGTATTGTGTCCATGAAGCATGCTGAGAGTAGATCTGAAGCATTCTCACATTTTTTTTTAAAGTAACTACATGAGGTGACAGATGTGTTAATTAACTTCATTATAGGAATCACTTCCATGTCATCACATTGTGCACTGTAAACATATTACAGTTTTGTCAGTTATACCTCAGGAAAGCCGGAAAACATTAGTTTCCAAGACTACTGTTAATATAAACACGTTAATACAAATAAATAAAATGTTTCCCCAGAATGGGCTAAAAGCGAGTAAAAATTTTAAATTAAAAATAATATTAAAAGAAGGTACCGGGGAAACGTTCCAGGCTCAGGAGGTTGCATATTGAAAAGCTCTCAGGAAGGGGACTTGGCCTTCATGGAGGTGCCACGTGTGAGGCACATGACGTGACTGGTGGCGTCTAAAGTGAGGTCCAAGGAGGGCTCAGAAAGAGATGGGGGTGGGGGGGAGTGTCAGGCAGGAGGGGAGGGTCAGGGAAGGGCACTGTTGGTCATGCTCAACAATCAGGGCAAAGGCGGGGGGCGGGACCTTAAGATGTTTACATAAGGCATTGGGGAGATTTGATTTGCATTTAAGGAATATCCCTCTGGCTATTATGTGGATGATTAACTGGAGGAAAATCGATTAGAACAGGGGTCGGCACGGCTCGAGAGCCACATGAGGCTCTCTGACCCCTTGAGTGTGGCTCTTCCACAAAATACCACGTACCCTAATTAAGTTAATACCATAGCAATGGACCTACCTATATAGTTTAAGTTTAAAAACTTTGGCTCTCGAAAGAAAAATGGTAAGATGTGTACACAGATAATAATTTAATTTTTAAAAAGAATTAAAAAATTAAAGCCTTAAAAAAAAATTTCAATCGTTGTCCTGTTGATATTTGGCTCTGTTGACTGGAGTTTGCCGACCGCTGGGTTAGCAGTGATTGTAATCATCTCGCCAAGAAGTGATGAGAGCCTGACTGGGTAGAGATAGAGAGGACGGAACTGAAAGAGTGCAGAGGGAGAGTTCGTGGCACGTGGTGACCAATGGCACGTGAAGGTGAAGGGAGGAGAGGTGAAGAACGATGGTGACGCATCGCGCTCTGAGACAGCGGAATGGATGTTATGGCTGAAATGCAGAACAGAGGAAAAGAGGCCCAGTCTGGAGAGAAAGACACAAGTCAATGTCAGGTTGCATTTCTGCGGCCCGTAGACTCCCAGGCCCAGCGTGTTAATCAGCAGTGGATTTTTCAGGCCTGAAGCTCATGAGAGGGTTTTTGTGAAAATCAGAGACCTGTGCGTCATCAGTAGGGAGACGGTGGTTAGACAGGGGGCAGGGATGTCTTCACCCAGGAGGGTGCACCAGGGAGAGGTGAAAGGACCTGGAAGGGCCCATCAGAAAGGGGAAGATGGAGTAAGATGGCTGCTCGGGTAGGCACCTAGCCGCAGCCGCACGCAACAATTTCAATAAAATACAACTAAAATATAAAATGGACATTACCCAGAACTACAGGAAAGTCAACTGACTGGAAATTCTACAACGAGAAGCAAGGAGAAAACCAGAAGGAAGCGCGGAGGAGCTGTAAAAGCCCAAGGTACGAAGACACGCGGCGCGCGCGTGGAGAGGACGGAGCCGGAGAGGAGGGAGGCCGAGTGCCTGGCTGGCGTTCCCTAGCGGGAAGGAGATAAACACTCGGACTGTGCTGGGCCCCCAACTGCTCTGAACCCCCGTTCTAGGCCAGACCCCGGGGACCCAGGCTCATCCAGAGGGAGCTGGGCTGTAAGGCGGTACTCAGGGAAGCAGCGAAAGGAGGTCCCAGAGGCGCGCACACAGCGCGCAGAGAAGGGCCGGCCGGCTGTGCCGTAGGACTGCCCTGGCGGGAAGGAGACAGGCTCCAGACTGCTCTGAACGCCACCTCCAACTCCACTTCCAACTGAACTGAACCCCAGTTTCGGGCCCATTGCGGGAGAGCCTACACTGTTTGGTAGCAGGCGAAAATCGAGGGCACCTTTCTCTCAGAGGCGCTTGCAACAAGTACTGAAGGACCCTGAGTCTCAGGAGTCGCATAGGGCGGGGCTGACGGAAGCCAAGGCTGTAGGCTCCACCCTGAAACTCCGCCCCCATCAGGAAAGCTGCCTGCGAAAATGCCTAAACCAAATAGATCACAAACGAAAGAAATGGAGGACAAAAAGCGACTGGATATAGAGTTCAAAACCACACTTATAGGGTTTTTCAAGAGACTCCTAGAAAAGGCCGATAAAATAAATGAGACCTATGAGGATATGAAAAGGGATCAACAAGAAATGCTAAGGGATCAACAAGAAATAAAGAATACATTGTCTGAAATAAAAAATATTCTACAGAGTCCTAAAAACAGAATAGAAGATCGCAAGAATCAAGTCAAAGATTTGGAACATAAAGAGCCAGAAGACACTCCTCTGCAGAAGCTAGAAGGCAAGAGAATCCAGAAAATTGAAGATAATGTAAGAAACCTCTGGGACAACTTCAAACGATCCAACATCAGAATCATGGGGGTCCCAGAAGATGAGAGAGAGCAAGATATCGAAAACATACTGAAAGAAATAGTGACAGAAAACTTCCCCCACCTGGGGAAAGAATTGGACTTACAAGTCCAGGAAGCACACAGAACTCCAAATAAGAGGAATCCAAAGAGGACCACACCAAGACAAATCATAATTAAGATTCCAAGAGCAAAGGACAAAGAGAGAATATTAAAAGCAGCAAGAGCTAAGCAGGTGGTTACCTATAAAGGAGCACCTATACGATTGTCAGCTGATTTCTCAACAGAAACCATGCAGGCCAGACGGGAATGGCAAGAAATATTCAAGGTGATGAATAGCAAGAACCTTCAGCCAAAAATACTCTACCCAGCAAAGCTATCACTCAGAATCGAAGGTCAGATAAAGAGCTTCACTAATAAAAAAAAGCTAAAGGAGTTCATCACCACCAAACCAGAATTATATGAATTGCTGAAGGGGGTTCTTTCAGAAGAGAAAGTAAATAAAGATAAAAATTATGAACAACAAATACGTAACTATCAACAAGTGAATCTAAAAACCAAGGAAATTAAAAAAAAAAATCTGATGAACAATATTAACTGTTGAATATAATAGAATCAGAGGTATGGAAGGGGAGTGAACTGATGATTCTTGGGGAAAAGGGAAGAGGGGAATGTGGGAAGAGACTGAACATAAACTGTGCACCTATGGATGAGGACAATGGGGAGTGGGGAAAGGGCAGAGGGTGGGGTGGGAAGGGGGGGGAAAGGAACACTTGTAATAATATGAACAATAAAAATTTATTTAAAAAAAAAAAAAGAAAGGGGAAGATGGAGGGAACACTTCCCTGGTCCTGCCCGCTTCTCTGCCCACCCCTTCCTCACTTCTCTCAGGGTGAAGAGATGGTCAGAGAAGCAATCCCGGGCCCATATACTGTGCTTGCTTTGTGAGAAAAAAAGGAAAAGAAAGAGACAGAGACAAGGAAGCCTTCCCACACGAAGAACAACATTTTATTCCCTTCGTTTATCACATGACCTTTCTTTGGACTCTTTCTCCCAAAACGTTGACCTTGAATTGGACTCACCTGTGCCAGCTCTTCTTTCCTTTGGAGAGAGGATGGGGAGAGACATGAGAAACACACGGGAGACTTCAGCTCTCTCATCGAACCCACAACACGGCACTGGTACCCAGCCTTGAAATGCCCCCTGCTTTCCACAGCAGCTCATCACAGTCTGCGCAGAGACAAAGCAGGGATTGAAACAAACCCACTGTGTCCAATGACACCGCAAAGGGACAGCCATGGGCATTCTGGGGCAGAGCCGGGACCGGAACCGGTGGCTTCACAAGCACTTTCAACACAAAATGGACGCGTCCCTCCCCACCAGCAAGCAGGCCTCTCGTTTCACCTGAGAGACGCTGGGATTGGGTCACAGGAGCCCACCTGCTCTGCAGCACGCGGCCTGGGAGTTAATGATTTGATGGGCAGCGCGCAGCCACCGGTTAATTGAAGGGCTAGCACGGTGGGGTGGTGGGGTAATTGCCAGATTGATGGTCGAAGCTTTTGTTTCCAGTCCAGACAGCAATTAAATGCCCTGGCACGGCTCTTATTCACCAGACATCCGGGTGGCTACGGAACTGTCCGCACCTAGTAATTTGCTGAAGACCCTCCCGGACCCCAAGCTGGCTCTGCAAACAGTTCCCCAGAGTGAGGGCTCGCCCCTCTCTGCCAGAGGCCAGGGCTTGTCCAGTCCGTTCCACTCTGCAGTGGAGAGCTGCAGGGTTTGTTTTCCTCCTAACAAAGACCTAAACGTCTAATTGAAGAAGACAATGGCCTGATCCGCTTCTAGTTTTCCCGCCGTGCACAGGAGCAGGCCTGGGGAAGTGAGAGACGTGTTCGGTCGGGAGCCTTTCCCCATCTCATCATGGGCAGCATTCCTCCTCCCCCTGTTTGCAGACCTTGCCTTCCTTCTAGCTTCCCCAGATTACAAGAGGCAGCTGTTTGTGTAGCCGATTCCCAGGGGGGAGTCAGGTCTTATCTGTTAGTTCAGAACGTTTTCCACTTGTTTTTAAGGGAGAAAAGTCAACAACTCAGAAACCATTAAAAAGCGTGAACGGCGAAATGGCAGGTAGCACTTGAGTTTTCTTTCATAGGCTTCCTGGCCAGGCGGTTGGGGGGGGAGGGGGGTACAGAGGGGGTGGGAGAAGGGGAGTGGAGGGCTGACATTGAGCATTTCTGTGCGCAGCTGATTATACAGGGCACTGCTTGTTCCCCAGAACCAGCCAGCTCCCGGCTGCCAGAGTGGTATTTTTTCTCTACATCCATGCATCTACTTTTACTTTGGTAAATGTGGGGTTTTTTTAAAACTGTGTTAAGGGCAAGAAGAATTTCTTCTTTTGTGCCTAAATGGAATGCACAGGAAATTGAATCTGGGTAGAGACCCAGAGGGTGCTGGGGTGAGCCAGCGCAGCCGGCAGAGCAGGGAGCAGGCAGGGCTCTGCGTCTCCAGGCACGATTGGCCCTTCTCCCCCCCAAAACACACACACGCACACACACACACACAGAGAGAGAGGTTGTCTAGCCCTAGGGCAGTGGTCGGCAAACTCATTCGTCAACAGAGCCAAATATCAACAGTACAATGATTGAAACTTCTTTTGAGAGCCAAACTTCCAAACTTCTAAACCTCTAAAGCCACTTCTTCAAAATAGACTCACCCAGGGCATGGTATTTTGTGGAAGAGCCACACCAAAGGGGCCAAAGAGCCGCATGTGGCTCGAGAGCCACAGTTTGCCCACCAAGGCTAGGGCATTGTCTGAAGAACCGGACAAGAGAAGCCATTGCTAAGTGAAATAAGCCAATCGAAGAAAGATTAGTATCACATGTGGAATCTAATGAACAAAATAAACTGATGAACAAACTAGACCCAGAGACATAGAAGCATGGAACAGAGGGAAGGTGGTTGGGTAGTTTTCAGGGGGTATTGGGAGGGAAGAGATCAACCAAAGACCTTATATGCATATATGCATGATCCATAGACACAGACAATAGTGTGGTGAAGGCTGGGGCGGTGGGTAGGGGCGGGCTGAAGAGGTGGGGAAAAAGGGGACATATGTACAGTAGGTCCTCGGGTTACTTCAGAGACTGGTTCCTACGATGTGACGTAATGCGATTTTCACGACAAGTCGGAACCCACTACATAAGCACTTATGTCACTCACATGGAGCACATACACAGCAGTAACGAAGAGAAACAGTAAAAAAAAAAAAAAAAAAAAAATGAATTAAAAAAAAATAAAAGATAACAATTCCTGACCTTTACTTGTGGTAAATACAGTAAATAATAAAAAAAAAACATAAAGCCCATGTGTACATATGTTGAAATGACAGAACTTTTTTTTTATATATAAATAAATGGAAGATGGCTATGTAACCACAAAACAACGTACATTGAGTTCAATGTAACCCAAGGGCTGTCTGTAATATTATCCTTTCAACAATAAAGATTTTTTTAAAAAAAGAGAGAGAGAGAGAAGCCATTGCCCCTGTGCGTTAACCCAGACACGTCCAAGGGCGTGCACCCCTCTCCTGAGTGCCTGTTCTCCTTCCTTTCCCCTCTACTTCCCCAACCTCCAGGGCCCTCCACTGGCCAAGTTCCCAGGGAGGAGGGAGAGGCAGCATAACATTGGTGCACAATAGTACAGCCTTGCCGAAACCGGTTTGGCTCAGTGAATAGAGCGTCGGTCTGCGGACTGAAAGGTCCCAGGTTCGATTCCGGTCAAAGGCATGTACACTGGTTGCGGGCACATCCCCAGTAGGGGGTATGCAGGAGGTAGCGGGTCGATGTTTCTAGCTCTCTATCCCTCTCCCTTCCTCTCTATAAAAAATAAATAAAATATTTTTTTAAAAAAAATAGTACAGCCTTCCATGGTATTACAGTGAAAAGTAGATTCTTTACCATGAAAAACATCATCACGCAACCCTTCCTTCTGGGTGTCGTGGTGAGGCTCCTACAGTTGGACCATTTTGTGCCCATTGTCTTGCTGCCCAGTGATGTTCAACCTTGTTCATCTCATGGCACACGTGAACTAATTACCAAAATTCTGTGCCGCACCAAAAAAAATTATTTTTTGCCGATCTGACACCAAAATAAAAAAATAGGTATAATTTTGACTCATTCACCCCGGCGGCTATTGCTGTGTTTGCTGATGTCATTTTCTTTATTTGACAATCTAAGGCAGAGGTTCCCAAACTTGTTTGTGCCGTAGACCCCTTGCCATGTTTTTCGGTTTTGGGTAGACCCCCTACTTACCTGATATTGATTTTTTTGTAAATTTCTAACTGTAGTGAAGTTTAGTGTTAAAAACTTGAAATAAAAACACATGTTAAGTTTTCTACATTTATTTATTGAATTTAAATTAAAACTACTCAAAATAAAATTTTGTATCTGTTATATAAAATATACGTAACATAAAATTTAATAAAAAATAATGTACCTACTTTTCTCCGGCATTATCAAACAAAATAACACTGATTCACTATAATTTGTATGATAAACTACCAGTTTATATTTTTTTAAATGTTTTCTCAGCACTTTCCTATTCAAGATTCAGGAAACGAATGAATGTATTTTTCTCACCTTCATATTTATAGAGTGACGAATTGAACAAGTCGGTGCAAGTTCGCGAAGCTTTGAGACAAAAATTGGCAAGAATGTTTACTGCGCGTATGCTTGTAACAAGATGATACTGGTATATCATTATGTGCAGGTTTTTATCCTACAACTTACACAATTTTATAAACATATATAATAAATTTTTTACTTCATAGGTACTTTTATAAATAATTTATATGTTTTTATATTATAAGATAATATGATGTAAGTAAATAGGTACTATCAGTGTATGTTGAGATCCACTATCGTGGACCCCCATTTTCATTTCATGGACCCCCAAATTTTTTTTTCACTGACGTAGACCCCTTGCAGGTTGTCATAGACCCCTGGGGGTCGATATAGACCACTTTGGGAATCACTGATCTAAGGGAAAAGAGGGCTTTGCCCTGACTGAATAGTCAAGTACTGCATGTTTTAAGAGTTCCTTCGGCATACCAGTTGAAAACTGCTGGGACAGACCATGAGAGCCCTAAAGAACTGCAGGCAACTCTAAGCAGAATGACCGCATGCTAAAGGACCAACGCAGTGGGCAATAGAAAGAGTAGAATTAGGCGACAACGTTGAAAATCAAGTTGGGAATAAACATGCAGTGGAGTAGCCACCCCTGGGCAGTAAAAATACACAAGCTGTGTTTTTTAATCCCATTTTACTGATGCTGAAACAGAGAATGAAATCATTTGCTCAAGTTTTCTCTACCAGTAAGTTGTTAAGATTTACCATGTGTCTAATTCCAAGCTTATTCACGAAACACTATATAATATTGCCTTTCATGACACCCATCTGTATTTTTAATATTAAGATTTTTTAAAAAGAAAATATATTATTTTATAAACACATTAGAAGCCCAGTGCATGAAATTCATGCACGGGTAGGGTCCCTAGCGGCTGCCAGCCAGGGCCTTCCTTCATTCCTTGGTAGTCAGCACACGTCATAGCAAGGGATCAAATTCCAGTTGGTCAAACTCTAGAGGGACACTTTGCATACTAGGCATATAAATATGTGTGTGTGTATGTATATATGTGTGGATGTGTGTGTGTGTGTGTATATATATATATATATATATATATATATACAGAGAGAGAGAGAGAGAGAGAGAGAGAAACATATACAATGATCTTTTTGCAAAGATTCTCATTTCGAGTCATCTTGTCTAGTTTGAAATTTGCATTTACATGTCTGCTTTGTGATCACAGATCCAGTTTCAGCCCGTCTTCTTCTTCATACTACACTGCGCACATTTTTATTGTTTGATGGTCTTTCTAGTCACTTTTTAATAACTGTGTAATATTTCAGTGAGTGACTATGCAATGAATGCATAACTTATATAATGATTCTCCCACTGTTGGAGGTCATTTCCAATTTCACATAATATAGCAAACACTGCCTGCAAGAGTCTGGGACATGGCAGGTAGTTTTTCTCTTTTATTGAATTATTTCTTCATTTTCTGTACCAAGAGAATATGCTACAGGCCAAAAGGTCTGAAGCGTCTTCTAGTCCTGGGTGTGTGGTGCCAAATTGCCCTGCAAACATGTTTGACTAATTTGCACTCTCTAAGTGTACTGTTAGTACAGCTACCCTGCCGGCCCCAGGCAGGGCAGCTTCTGTTTTTCATTATACAATAGAGACAAACAGAACCTCCGTGTTTTCTCTCATAACCAGTGCAGTGAACATTGTTCTGTATTTAACTCCCACTTGTGTTTCCTCATGTGTGAGTGATCTGTTTATACCCTCCACCCATCTGCTTTAGGAGTTTTCCGTGGTGTGCTGCCTCAGAGGGCGAGGGGTGGGGGAGGGGGGGGTCCAGTTAAGGGGGCTTGTGTGAAATCAAAGTGTTTCCATGAAGCGGGCTTGTGTGAAATCAAAGTGTTTCCATGAAGCGTAGGCTCCTTAAGGCCTGAGCCCATTTCGAGCGCACGACAGCGAGGCATGGATGGGAGGCCCCTAATGGGGCTGTTAGGGGAGATGTTGTTACCGAGAATTATTGGGCTCATTCCAGGCTTTAAATTCATTTCCTAGCTCAGTTTCACCACGTGCCATAAATAACCCGAGCTCTGCAAACAAATGTCACCCAGGCACAGGAGCCAGCTGAAATTAGATTTAAAAAAAATAAGAATAACCTGGAGCAGTTACTTGATTGTTGCGTATGTCATACTGTATGCCAAGGTCACCACTGACCCCCTCCCTCCGAACCTGCACACACACACATACACATGTGTACATATATACACACATGTAGAGACACATGCACAAATAGATACATATAAACACACATACCGAGGCACACATATACACACACACACACACACACAAAGAGACACATATTAATACACACATACAGGTATACACACACACATGCCCATACACACAGAGACACACATACACATGTACACATACAGGTATACACACACACATGCCCATACTCACAGAGACACACATGCACATGTACACATGTACACACACATGAACACACACACCTATACACCATGGTTCCTGAGAGAAAAACAGCCTCATAGAGTCATTCTAGCCAAGTGCAAGGGAATGGAGCAAGATGCTGACAGATAAGTAATTGCTAGAAAAAGTAACATTTTTGCTTATCCAATTCTCCGGGTCTAAGAGAAGGTAGTTACTGGGAAGAGTGTGAGAAGATGAAAAGGGGAGTCAGAAACAGAGGCATGTCGCCAGCTTGGCTCTCACGCATGTCCTCCCAGGTGAGAAACTATGGGGGTTTAATTGGGTAACTCAGTGGGAAGTGAAAACGAATAGAAGTACACAGCCCAAGTCTATGGGAAACCCAATGGGGGGGGGGGGGTGTGATTTAGTGACTCCGGTTGGCAGCCACTGGCTTCAGCGGCAGCCTCAGCCTCACTCAGATCTGAGGGATCCTTAATGGTCCAGGGACCCAGAGTTTCCAAGCAAATCAGAGAGATGTATGCCACTCTGGGGACCTCTCAGGCCGAGTGCAAGCAACCATGTGGAATTATCTGTTCGCACCGGAAGGAATCCCTCCCATGTGCCCAGAACTGAGGTTTCACCCTCAGAGCAACCCTGGCTGCAGCCTCGAGGGGCGGGCTGGGGCTCTTGGTCTCAGGTCAGCCTGACTAAAGCCCGGTCTCCTCCTGCCCTGTGCTGAGGAGGCACTGGCCACCGGCTCAGCATCAGGATTTAGGAGATTGCCCTATGCCTTATCTCATTAGAGGGACGAGGGAGGAAGGGGAACCACTGTGGCACCCAAGTCTTCAACCTTTCTTCCTTTTTTTTTTTAATATGTTTTTATTGAGTTCAGAGAGAAAAACATCAATGATCAGAGAGAATCACTGATTTGCTGCCTCCTGCACACCCCACACTGGGGATTGAGCCCACAACCCCAGACCACAGTGGTAGGCCCTCATCTTTGTCTTGCCAGTGCCCTGAGCGGAAATTGAACTGTGACCTCCTGGTTCATAGCTCGACACTCAACCACTGAGCCACGCTGGCTGGGCTATGACCTTTCTTAAATGATGCATACATGATGAGGATGAAGGGGAGGGCTGATGTTCAAAGGGTACCACTGCATGAACCAGCCACTCCTGTGTGACAAGGTCTCGGGTAAGTGACTTCCCCATGACCTCTTTTGCTGCATGAGGTCATTGGTTACTACGGACTTGAAAATCCTTCCTGGCTCTGTATTTCTGACATGGATCCTATAACTTAGAGAGTTTCCATAACCAAAGACTACAACTGGAAAGCATTTTAGTCTCTGTTACCTTGGAATCCAGAAATGAGTTTTGGGGGGACAATTCAGGAACAGAATGTGTTGGGAGCAGTAGAATGGTGCCATGGATCAGACACTGATGTCCCCCAGATCGCAGCTGTAGGCCCCCGTCTTGGCCTTGCCAGTGCCCAGCCCAGAATTGGCATCTAAAGTCTGTAGAGAGAAAGAGAAATCCCTGCCCAGGTGGCTCAGCTTCATCCCATACACCAAAAGTTTGTGGGTTCGATTCCCAGTCCGGTCACATATCTAGGTTGCAGGTTCAATCCCCAGTTGGAGCATATAACAGGAGACAACTGATCGATTTTCTCTCTCACATCAATGTCTCTCTCTCTCTCTCTCTCTCTCTCTCTCTCTCTCTCTCTCTCTCTCTCTCTTTCTCTTTCTCTTTCTTTCTCTCTCTCTCTCACATCAACAAACAAATCCTTAGGTGAGGATTAAAAAACAAAGAAAAGAAAGAGAGGGAAAGAAGAAAAGGGAGATAGAGAAGGACAGAGCAAGGCAGTTAGACCAGTCTGGAGGAAGTGCTATGGTACTTCCTTTATTTTGATTTAAAAATTCCTTAACCTTAGGCAGCAACGAGGATGCTTCTAAACTTGTGCAGATGAGCCTGCAAGAATGGACAGAGGAAGAAGCACCCAGCGAGGGAGGAGAAAGAGCAAGCGAGACCTCTGTCCCAGGGCCCATTGGAGGGGGTGTGGTCAGCAGCGCCACACCTGCCAGGAAGTCATGCAGGAAAGGATAGAAGATTCTTGACTTTGTCAACAAGGAGGTGACTGGCAGCTCTCTGGGCAGGTGCAGCCCCTGATTCCATGAACTTTCATTTACTCCCGAGACAGAGCTCTCTCTCGGGAGCCTGGCAGGGGCTGGGGGGTGGAGGATGGGAAGGGGAGAGGGAGGCAGAGGCAGCCCAGGGAGAAGGGACTCGGGGACCATGCATCCCCACGCGGGTAATGAAATCCTGCTTAAATGGCCCCCCAAGCTTACCCCCTCCCAAGCCAGGAATTGGAGCGAACGGTAAAAGCTTTCCATATGTTCTGATTAGCTACAACCTCATTACCATGCTTCGCCTCGCCGTGCAGCCTTTCAGTTAATGAAATCTGGTGCCGGAGCGAGGAGTGCGTGGCGGAGAGGGGGCTGGAGGGAGGCCGCCGAGCTGTGGCTTTCTTCACTTGTGAGGCCTCCTCCCCCACCCTCATCCCAGAAAGAGAGAGAGCTAAAAAAAAAAGGGGGGGGGGGTTGAAGGGGGGAGACAGAACTTGAAACAATCTCCAAATCCAAACAACAAAAACAGCGATTGCTATATTTCAAAGCCAGTGCAAATTAGACTAAGCGGCCGCAGAAGCCAAATGGAAATCGTAATTCTTCCAGTCCCTTGCTGCTCTGACACGTGTAATAGGTTTGGCAGGGAGTCAAGGAACGCGGGGGCCAAGCGGCGGTTTGTTTCAAAGAATCCACAGGCTGCACGCTGTGGGGAAGCCAGACTCCTGCCCAGCTGGAGGCAGAGGTGGCGGGATCGGGCTGGACTGGTCAGATCCCCGTTGGAGGAGCATTCTGGAGCCTCCGAGAAACCAGAAGCCTGCAGGAGGCAGGTGTGTGACCAGGAGACTTGCCCGGCCAGGGGAGGCCTGCAGACCACCCAGGACCCAGAGCCACGAAGCCGCTTCCTTCCAGGAAGGCCGGAGGCTGTGGAGGAGGCTGCCAGGAAATGGTCCTGCTTAGGTTCCTCACAGAGGCCAGGAGAGGAGCAGGAGGGGACTGGAGGCCTTCTGATTTCACCCTTAGGGGTTTGGGGGAGGGAAGGGGGGAGTAGCTGTCAGCCTGCCTGCTTCCCAGAGCAGGAAAGTGAGCGCCAGGGAGCTCAAGGGGCAGGTCCAGGGTCACAGAGCTGGGAAACAGCCAGGGTCAGGATTGCAACCCAGTTCTACTGAGCTGCAAAGCTCATGCTCTCTCCCCCACCCCAGGGGCAGCCCTCTGCTTTCCTGTCAAGCACCAGCTAGCAAATATTTTCAGATTTGCAGACCAGATGGTCTCTGCTGCAACCACTCACCTCTGCTATTTTAGTGCAAAGACAGCCGTAGTGCCACAGACCCTGTAAATGTGTAGGCATGGCTGTGTTCCAATAAAACTTTATTTATAAAAACAGGTGGTGGGCCAAATTTGGCATGTGGGCTACAATTTGCCAACCCTGCCTTACACTAATACAAAAAGGGGGAGAGGGGGAGGATATTACAGAGACTCATGGGCTAGAGGAAGAGTAATCTTAAGACTAACAAACGCAATCACAGGATATAAGGGTTCAGGCAGAACTCAGTCCTGTGTAGGAGTCCAGCTTTGCTCCAACACAAGTTAAATAATCTACTAAGGTTTCAGTCTTTGTTTCCTATGGTATTAAATGGAGATAATAGCCATGCTTAACTCCGAACAGTCATAAGAATTAAAATAGTTGCCCTAATTGGTTTGGCTCAGTGGATAGAGCATCAGCCTGCGGACTGAAGGGTCCCAGGTTCAATTCCAGTCAAGGGCATGTACCTTGGTTACAGGCACATCCCCAGTAGGGGCTATGCAGAAGGCAGCTAATTGATGTTTCTCTCTCATCAATGTTTCTAACTCTCTGTCCCTCTCCCTTCCTCTCTGTAAAAATTCAATAAAATATATTTTTAAAAGAAAAAAAGAATTAAAATAGTTGATACTTGTACTTAGCATAGTCCCTGATACATAGCAAATATCCAGTAAATATTAGGTGCGATTATTTCAGCAGATACGCAATCATCATGGCTGAGGACACAAAGTCCCTGTCAGAGTAAGGATGGTGCCCATGGTCACCCAGCTGGGAAGGGTCAGCGCTGGCAGAGGAGCTGGTCTCTTCCTGAGTCAGGGGCTTCTTCTCACTTCCCCCCGCTGTGGCAGGAAGGACAAGACTTTGAAAGGACAGAAACATCAGCAAGACACACCCACCAGCACCAACATGTGGGCATTCTCTCACAGGGTTGCCTTCACAGTGTCCAGGGATCATTGTCCGGAGCTTCGGCTGGACAGGGACCAGTCCTGCCACACAGCGCCACATGGCCAGCCTTGAAAATAGTACAGTACGTGGATGTGGAAAGCCACTCCCCCGGTTGCTGGGCAGAGCTGCAGGAGCCTGTCGCTGCAGACCAGTCAGCAGGCTGTCTTCACACTGGTCGGCCCTGCTCCGGACCATGCTGGAAGGGGTACTGGCATTGCATCCTTGCGTAGGAGGCGGGCAGGGAAGGCCCAGGTGTTCCCGGAGCTGAGTTATTAAGTGCTCCTGCTCCAAGTGGACTGGACAGAAAGCTCCGGCGAAGAAGCTGAAGGGTCTTAATTCAGAAAAATTGGGTGGACTTTGAAAAATCGCTGCTTTGTGTGATTCCTGGCTCGGGTCCCTCATTCTGTGTGCCTTTGGGGTATATATTAGTTTCCTGGAGCTGCTCTAGCAAATTACCACAAACGAGGTGGCTTCAAAAACCAGAAATGTATCCTCTCACCGTTCTGGAGACTCGAAGTCTGAAATCCAGGTGTGGCCAGGCCCGGGCTCCATCTGGGCTTCTTCCCTCCCCCAGCTCCTGTGGGAACCTGGCATGCCTGGGCTGTGGCCCCTCCCTACAGCGTCTGCCTCCATCTTCAGAGTGTCTTTCCCACTGTGTCCCTCTCTTAAAGGGACACTCGTGCTGGGCCAGTGTGGCTCAGTGGTTAAGTGTCGACCTATGAACCTGGAGGTCACGTTTCAATTCCCGGTCAGGGCACATGCCTGGCTTGTGGGTTTGACCCCCTCAGGTGGGGCATGCAGGAGGCAGCCAATCAATGATTCTCTCTTATCATTGATATTTCCATCTATCTCTCTCTCCCTCTTCCTTTTTCTCTGAAATCAATTAAAATGTATTTAAAAAAAAAAAAAAAAAAAAAAAAAAGATACTCGGCATTGGATTCAGGGCTCACCCAAATCATTGGTTGACCTCCCCATCTGGAGACCCTTACCTTCAGTACATCTGCAGAGATAAATCCACATTCACAGGTACTGGGCATTGGGACATGGCTGTATCTTTTGAGATAACCCTGTTCAATTCTCTCAGGGTATCTCATTGTCTGGTGCAGAAGCAATGTTTCCTGATTCCATTGCACCCCTGAAAGTCCCTGTGACAGGACCTTAAGGAATATCGAATGCACCCTCTCCACTGCTCCTTCCATTTTTCCTAAGAGAAGTTACGCAATTTGCCCATGTCGCTCTACTCGGAGCAGCAGAGCTGAGCCTAGACTCTGGCTCCTAGTCCTGCTCTCTCTCTCCTTGTATTTTTCCAAAGTCAACTGAGGCCACTCCATGGGATTTTGCTTTTAGAAAATGCACCCTGCCGCCGCTCCAGGTGAAGGGCGTCTTTTTCCTTGAACTTGGCGTTGCAGTGGATTTCAGCTCAGTTCTGAAAACAGCTTTTGGGTGCAGAATCTTGGTGGACAATATTGATGCTTCTTACTCTGCCCTCTCTGCTCAAGGGCCACTTTACGGCCATCAAATGGACACGGGAAATGGTCGGCTTGAATGTAGGCATGATGGTTGGAGACGGGCAAGAAAGGGCTCCTCCTACTGCTCCTCGGTGAGCACATTATTATTGGGTACAGGCTGCTGAAATCAACAAGAGAGGGTGGGGAGGAAGGCCGCTGGCTGTCATGCCCTGGAGTTTGACAGAAAATTAATGCCGAGTGCCTATTGTGTGACAAACACTGTGTGAGCACATTTTTATGGAAAAACAAATGATCGCTCAATAAATATCTATTAAGTGCCTATCATGTGTTCTGGACCATATAAATGGAGCGGATAATTTAAAAGAGTTTACTTAAGGCAAGCAGTTCTGTGTTTATCTACCCGGCTGTGATGGGAATTTGGCCTGGCACGGGCTCAAGTCATGCCACGAAGACAAGAAATTTCATCGGGAGATGGGGCTGTGGGAAGAGCGGGAAGTTGTGGGCACTGAAGGCTCTGAACGCCGGGGGCCTGGTCTGGTTAGAAGCGAGAATGTGTCCATTGTCTGAGGGGTCCAGAGAGAGCATGCCTAGTGGGGTGCCAAGCTATGAAAACACGGAGAAGCCTGGAGGCCTGGACTCTTGAAATAGCTACCCTTTCCCCGTGTAGTGGAGGCAAGTGGGTTTTTGCTGACTGAAGGTCGCCCAGAAATTCCCACTGCCTGTCAGCAGCGAGATACTTAATGAAGCAGCACACTTAATGGAGGATGTGCGTGTGCCATGGTGTGTTCTCTTAATTAAAATTTTAATATGTTTGTGGTGAGAGGGCTCGAGGTCATTTGAGGAAAGAGAATTAGAGGCACTTGAAGTGTTTATTACAATGGCAGGGATGTGGGAGACACCCCCAAAGTGGCAGCCATCATTATTAGGTGGGTCCTGTAGATGGACTCACGCCTGTCTAACACTCACTCCCTGGGGGCATTCACTGAAGGCAGCCCAGAGGGAGCCCTAGGAGGTGTGTCTGACTTCCCATCTCCACTCAACTTAGAGCGAAGGCTGGGTTCCCTCCCTTCTGGGTCTCCATCTCCTAGTGGCAAATAATTGAATGACGGGGGCCCCTGAAGTCGCATGGCCCCCAACAGTGCGGAATGAGACCACTAGCCAACACACGTGGAGGCCCGGTTCTAAAGAGTTGTGTGATGGTGAGAAAGGCATGGCTGCTGCCTGGGCTTCAGAGTTTCCACCTGAGGAATGGGGTTTCTGATCCTTCTGGCAAGCGTAAATATCAGTGATTCCATGACTCTTGGTTCAAAGCCGTAAATCTCAGTTCAATTGCATTGGGGTTGGAGTCACCATGCACAATTTCCGAGGCCACTTAAATATGAACACGAGCCTTTACCCTGAAGTGTTTTCCAAGCTCATAAAGGAAATAGAGCCCACACATTGTGGGCCAATATTAAAGAGACACACAATGCGTTGCTTTATGGCTTAAGGTAACGCTACACAGGATGTTACTTTTCACAAAATAAATGGTCTAGATCAGGGATGGGTAAACAGCTGCCCAGGCACAAGCTCCACCCCTCCGTTGCCTGCCAGGGCAACACCCTGATTTTATAGACAGTTTTATTGGAATACACCTGCCCTGTTTATTTAATTATCGTCTATGGTGACTATTGTGCTATTCAACTCATGGCAGAGTCGAGTAGTTCCAACAAAAACCATTGGGTTCATGAAGCCTAAAATATTTACTATCTGTCCTTTTAAGACCAAACTGACCAGGCCCTGGTAGAAATGAAAAAGGATATACGTATTTTCCAACAAGGTTCCATTGTGGTGAGCTGCAGTGGTCTGGGAAGGCTATCCAGAAGAAATGGTTTTGGGAGAGAGCCCTAAGAAGTGGGTGGGTAGTGGGGAGGCAACGAGAATAGGGGAAAGGCTTAAAATAGGATCCTAGAGTGGAAGGAACCTTGGGGCACCTGTGCAGCTTGTCCTCAGGATGGAATCCTTTCTGGATCCCACCTGACAGTTACCTGTTCAGACAACCTGTGTGGGAACCTTATGGCTAAGGCAAGCATGTCCTGCATGAAGACAATGGCCACCACAGTCTCCACCCCAGGGGTGCTGGGGAGCCATGACACCCAGTGAGCGCTTCCTTCTGGAAGACTGAAATCTGTTTTCCTGTAACTTTGCCTGGCTGTCGTTTCCTGTGTCAACCCTCGGGTATTTGGGGATGATAAATGGGTTGCTTCCAGAGTTCTCTCTATACCAGACTTCAGTATAGGACAGCTCCCTATACAAGGAGGCCTGTGGTGTGCGGGCTGTTGACCATCATAACTGGCTTCCTCTGAACACACTCTTGTTTTGTGCCCATTTCCAGGACAGCACCACACACTGGCCTCCTTGCTCCGGGGATCTTGTTTTCGATGGATCTTTGGCTCTGTTCCTCTCCCCCCAACTACTTCCCTCGAGTACAATGTGGTTTAAAGAACCCTGACATTAGCATCAATTCAGACCTTCATAGAATCCTGGCTCCTCTTTTTATATCTCTCCAAGCCTCTGTACCCCATCTTTTAAATACAGGCTGTAGGGTTGCTATGAGGGCCCGCGATGATGGTTATAAAGAGCCCAGGACATACTGAACACGCACTAAGTAGTATTATCTTTATTGTTCTAGGTCTACTAACAAAGTCTGATATCACAGGGCAGGCAGTCTGCAAGGCCAGCTTTACTCTTTGCCAAAAGTCGCTGCATCTGTTCCCATAAAAAATTTATAATTCCTTTTTTTCTGGGAAAAGCTACCTCCTAATTTGCCCCAACAGAGGCTTGAATCCAATTATGAGCTGGCCTTCTAGGTTGCATGGCTCTCCCTGCGCTCATTCTCTTTGGGTTCGTGAGAGCAGCTCCGTCTGCCTGCGCAGTTCCACAAACCTGGCTTCCTCGCTTTGACCTCCTCCCTCCCTTCTGGCTCATCGAAGCAGCACAATGGGCTCTGACTGTAACTCATCCCGTGGACTCCATTCTGCTCCCTTGAGTGGCTGGACCATAAACCTGATAATGCTCCATAGCCAGCACAACATGGGGGCTCCACGATGCTGGAGACCAACTTTGTGCCTCGCCAGCATGGCCAAGGGTGAACCTGAGAGGGGGCAGTGAAGGATTGAGAAAAGTCAGACAAGAGAATGAAAGCTAGGTCTCGGTGGGGTGCTGTCCTCTCTGATGAAGAGCCTCTGTGATGGAGAGCTAGTGCCATGTACTAAAAGCCACGTCTTTATTTTATAACCAGATGCCACGAGGCAAAGTAAGGGCATGGTCAAGATGTTTACAACATTCTCCTGAGTTTTGATCCCACTCAATTACATGCACCTGAGCTCTATCATGCCCACATCACTCAGACACGTGGAGCCATGTGTTCGAACCACAGGTTCAAGCTTACAACTACAGCTGTTGGCTATAATTGTGCTGGGAGGGCTCTGCCCTCCAAGCTGGGACTTGCACGTGGCCAAGAGAGGACTGTGCCCTTTCATCAGTCCGAGCTTGAACCTGTCCAAATACTGTATCCGCTCTCCCCACAACTTCATTTCCATTTCCTTTTATTCTCAGTAACTCCACATGGTTTGGTTAAAACTTTTCCCTACATCCTCATTCCAGTGGAGGAAGGTCAGATGATTCAGGTCCAGCCAATCAAAGTGTTCCATCACTATAGCCAATGTGACTGGTTGAAGAATGGACATGTGACCCAAGTCAGGCCCAAGAGACTCATCTCCAGCATAATACTCTTCCCCACCCCACCAAGATCACTGAGAGGCTATAAGCTGACAGCCACTCTGTCACTATAAGCAGAGATCTTTTATGAGCATGGTGTCAAAACAGAAGTTCTAAAGTTATAAGAAAGAAAGAGACAAAGGCCCGATGATATCCTCTGAGCTCCTAATACGGCCCGTACAAACTCAGTAGTAGCCCTGGACTTTGTAGTTTAATGAGCCACTTTAATCCCTTTTATTTCAGCAAGTTGGAGTTGGGGTTGCAATCAATTGCCACCACAGAGTCTTGCCCAATACACAGGGTCTGAAGATAACAGTCTAAACCCAGAATCTACAAGAGACATTAGGAGTCACCCTTCTTCCCAGCCCTTGTGTTTCTATATCCATGGTGGAGCCATATGTAAGTAACTTCCACCTCTCCTTCCTGGTATAGTGATGATCTACCTGAGAGGTGACATCAGGAAACGGAAATAAGTACATGTGGCCTCCTGTCCCACCTGGACCTCCCTTTCTGACCAATCTGTCTTCTAACTGGGTCCACGCACACTCACATCAGGGTCAGGGTCCACGCCTGCCTTCTAATGGAGGGTCTTCAGGATCATCCTTGTCTGACCTCACTCTCAGGCCTTCTTTGCAGGTTTAAGGCAGCTATTCTGGGTAAGAGGACATCTCCACAGGCCCCGCCCACTCCCCTTTGATGCTTTATCCCAAGGTCTTCATTCAGAGGTGAAAACTAGGGTGCCTGATTCTCACTGAAGAGCCAAGACACACTCCCCACTTAAGCACTATCTACAGAAGAAGTGGCATTCGTCCCAATCTGGACTCCATGTTGAGAGAAAGGATGCAATGAATTCTCACTTCTCAGATCCAGGCGGCAGAATGGGTAGGAGGACGGAGCGTGGAGAACCACATTTGGGGACCTACCATGACAGAAGTCATTTATGTTCCTCATCTAATGCCTCGCCTGCATGTGAGGACTGAGAAGTGTGCCAGGACAGTGTGTCTTTTTAAAACTATAAGAGGGCTCAAGAACTGGCTCCTGAAGGAATAAACTCTTGCCTCTGAGTAGCAAGGCAAGTGCCTATATAAGACTAGCAGAAAATTCCTTGATGTCTTTCCTGCTGCCCAGAACAAAACTAAATTAAAATAAAAGGCATGTTTCCATAATGCAATAAATAAGCTATAGGGTGAAGTGAGCTGACCCTCCAGGGATTTCTTTAGCCACGGGTCTTGAAAAGGCATCCTCGGGAGACTTTTCTACCCCTTTATCTCTTTACGCCAGGGGAGCATGAACTTCTCCCATGTTTATGAGACAGTGGCTGCAAAAACCAACTTGGTTGATGTCTCTGAAGTGCTGGGAAAGGACTAGCAATTGCAATAAGTGGGGGTCAGAAGGCAGGAGTGAGGTCAGAGAAAGCTTACTATCCTTTTGCATAAACGTCTTGTACCATTATCTCGGTTTCTACTCAGACTTTCTTCTGTAAATAATTCACAGTAATGGGCAGCGAGCTCACTGCGAGGGGGTGGTGAATTATTTACAGCAGTGGTGGAATGTGAAACCTGACAAAATCTGGGTGGAAAATTGGGGAGTGAGTTAGAGATAAACAAGATCAGGCTCCGTTGGAGGAGCAGGTGATCACAGGCAAGCTGAATAATGTCAGTGCGCTTCTCAGAGAGCTGGGACCTGCTGAGTGTAGCCGCTGGGGTGGAGCAGAATCCGAAGAGCAGAGTTCAAACAGTCATTTCAGGAAGCCCTTGCCTGCATGACTTGAACCCCAAGCAAGGCCTAGGTAAGGAATATATGTACAGGGTGTCTCCTCCACTGGGCGAGGTGGGAAGCAGTGGGAGACTGAGCAGGGCTATGTCAGAATTCGTTCAGCAGCCAGGAGCAGGGAGAACGTCTGAGAGCTCTCAAGCCCTAATAACTTTCATCGTTATTGCATAAAGGCACCACCTGTACCTATGGCCCTGACCTTGGCTTAACCAGCTCTGTATCGTTTCACTCTCATCACAACCACCTGGTGACCGTCAACACCCTCATTTTGTGGTTAACAAAGCTAAGTGTCAGAGCAGTTAGGTAAGGGCTGTGGCACACAGCTGGGACCTAGACTGAGGTCTGGCTTTGCCACTGTCTTCTTGCCCCAATGAAAACACATGCCAGCCCTGTGAGAGTTTCTTCCAGTTTGCATATGTACAACCTTTCGTCCTTCTTTATTTTAGCCCTCAGAAATACAGACCCAGCATCGCACAGGGTGTAGCATTGACTCCAGGCTGAGACAAACCTGAGTTAGAACCCGTGTCCCTTCGTTCCATGGCTGTGTGACTCTGGCCAAGGTATCCAACCACTCTGAGGCTGTGCCCTCACTAGTTCATCCCACAGAGACCTGTGGAACACCAGGTCAAGGTAAAGGAAACACACGCAAGCATGCCTGCCCCATGGTGTCATCATGCTACTGGTACGTTGAGGAGACAGTGGTGGGGAGAGGGAAAGAGTCACAGCAATTAGAGTAAGCAGACTCCATAGGGGTGGAAAGAAGTAGGTTTACAGTTGTAATACAAATAAATAATACAATAATTAATAAATAATAATACAAAGATAAACTGTGTTTTGCATACTCACACATGTAAACCTACTTTTGCCCACCCCAAGTTAGAAGGCATTGCCTGCTTAGGAGATCGAAAAAGCAAGAGGAAAGAGGAGTGGAGGCAATGTACTTGTGCTGTGTAGGGTCCAGATTTAAAGGCCCTGGTCTAGGGCTCATTCAGATGGAGATACTCAACACAGACTCAAAGGAATGACGCACAAACCATGCAGGTATCTGGCGGGAGGATTCCAGGCAGAGGGAAGACCAAGGGCAAAGACCCTGAGATGGTGTCTGGTGAGGCGATGAGAGCTCGCCTGGCAGGTTGGGGGAGCAGTAAGGAGGCCAGAAAGGCTGGTGTGGGAAGAGTAAGTGGGCGGCAATGAGACCTGAAGGGCAGGTCCTACTGAGCCTGCATGCGCTGAGGGAGCCCTTCTCCTGGTGTCAGGCAGGGAACACAGGTGTTTTTCAGTGGAGGAGCCATCTGATCAGACTTTGGCTTGAAAAGGCCCTTGTTAACTATTATGAGGTGAATACTGTTTGAGAGATAAGTGTTTGCTTTCCACCAGACACAAGGCAATAGTGGAGGGTGACAATACCAGCAGGGGCTGGCTGGTCAGCACTCAGTGCAGTGATGTTGGGAAAGCACCCAGCACACAGTAGGGCTCAATCAATGACAGCTATTATACATAGACCCCTTTTCACAGGAAAATCACTTTCATCCTTATTCCCATTCCCATCTTCCCCAGGGGGATTTATCATGTGAAGGGCACATTGAGTGTATGACTTTGGAGTTTTCTTTGCATAGCTCCACATATTACTAAGAAAAACCAAATCCTAGACCAGATTCTCTTTCTGGAGGATAATGTAGAATTGAACAATGAGCTTCTCCTGTAAGAAAGGAGTCAGCTTTAATCAGTAAAGGCTTTGCTATCTGGAATTGTTCTGCTAAGAATAGCAGTCCCAAACATGACTGTGTTTCTACTTCATGCTATTCTTTCTCTCTAAACTTCTAGACATCCAGGGAGGGAAACAGCAATAACCACACAAACAACAAGTCCTTTTGGCCTCGACCATGTTTTTCTCTAAGAGAGAATTCACAGTAGGATCCTTTTGCCTATTAGGTTCAAGTTTATGAAACATTTTTAAGTAAATACATAAGTCCTAAAGCAATGACAGTGTGAAAATGTGTGAATATTCATAAATGCTATCAGCAATAGGACTATGTTTTGTTTCTATACTTTATTAATAGCCCTCCACATAAATCTGTGTACCAGTAGTTCTCTGTGGGGCCTGGTCACTCTGCGCCCACTGCCCAGAGGCTCTCTGCGGCCCAGAGGCCCATCCGTGGCTGGGCACGAAACGCTTGCCTCATCGCTGGGGCAATGATGGAAGTGTTCTGCGCCCCGGCCTGGCCAGAGGTCCATCCACAGCCGGTGGAATGCTTGCCTCATCACCTCGGTGAGGAAGCAAGCATTCTGCCAGGACACTCATGCCACCTGCTCTCAGCAGCTGCCCTCCCCACCGCCTCCCCCCACCCACACCCCTCCCCCCGGGACTGGGGACTCTGGCGGAGCTGAGAGGACTGGGCACCACCTCTTGTGGCTATGGGTGCCGCCATCTTTGTGATGGAATGATGGCTAGTTTGCATATTACCCTTTTATTATATAGGATTTTTATTGCTGACACTATTGCAGATGTCCACAACCTTTCGCCATTGCTCATCTCCACCCAGTCCCCACATTCCTTCCCTCTGGCCATCGCCACATGACTGTGTCCACGGGCTTTGCATACATGTTCTTTAGCTAATCCTTTCACCTCCTTTCATCCATTCCCCATTTGCCCCGTCCCCCCATGCTTCTTTCTATGGAAGCATTGTCTTTGGAACCTTAGAAAGCTTATCGATCTCTTTCTGGTGGACATGGAGGATTTTCCTGGTTCCTGCTCAGAATCATTTAGTAAGTGAGTTCTGTTTTCCTGAAATTTAAACAAAATGCTAAGCTTTGGGCTTTATTTTTTTTTTTTTTCTGACACTGGGAACTTACTGGAGTTGGAAGTCATTGGTATTGTTGCTCTTGGATTTTGTATCAATTCAAAGATATGTTTATTCATTCCACAGAAAATCACTGACCACCTGCCATGTTGGATGCTTAATATACAAAGAAGAAACACAGCCCCTGCCCTCAAAAGGCTCCCAGCCTAGTGACAGAGTTAGCCAATTGACAATTCGATAAAGCAAAGCAAACAGTAGCTTGGTGGTCTGTGCAAAGCAATGTGGAAATGAGAGGGTAGGGACTTTAAAACAGAGAGTCGGGGAAACCTTCACAGAGGAGATGACATTTGACATGAAGAGTAAGAGATGAAAGGGTATTCATTTCCAACCAAAAATAAAATAAAGACAGGAAAAGGAAAAGGAACCACTTATACAAGAAGGAACAACGAGGGTCCTAGGGAGCTGGTTCTATGGAGGGAGCTACACATATTTCAGAGCAGGGACAATGAGACCATCCATTTGGAATGTCTGTTCCCACCCCGAAAATATGATGACTAGCCAATCACCCAACATGTGTTGAGTCTTTCTTTAGCATGTGCCAGAGGCCTCAGTCTGTGGAAATATCTGGGTGTGTGTGCTTCATGTACCAAGTCCTAGGAACATATTCTACATGATTCTGGGTGGTCTCTTTTCCTGGGGAAATTTAAAAGAAGTGTATTAGTCAGCTTAGGCTACCATAACAAAATACCATAGACCAAGTGACTTAAACAGCAGACATGTATTTCTCACATTCTGGAGCAAGCCAGTCAAACTCACATCCATTTGGCCACATGCCTTGTTTATTTGGCCCGTGATAGCCTTTGAGTTTGACATGTTTGTTCTGGAGGCTAGGAAGTCCAAGGTCAAGGTGCCAGAAAGGTGAGAGGCATCCTGAGACCTTTCTTTCTTGGCTGGTGAGTGGCCACCATGTCACTATGTGCACACATGACCTCTTCCTTGTGCATGTTCTGGGGTGGAGGAGAGAGAGAGAGAGAGAGAGAGAGAGAGAGAGAGAGAGAGAGGAAGAGTTCATGATCTGGTGTCTCTTCTTATGAGGGCACTAATATCATCAGACCAGGGCCCTGCCCTTATGACTTCCTCTCACCCTAATTACCTCCAAAAGGCCCCATCTCCAAATATTATCAACTTGGGATTTAGGACTTCAATATATGAATGTGGGTGACCCACAAACATTCAATAAATAATATTCAATCTGTCTTAGGTTTCTCCAGAGAAACAGAGCCAATAAAGGGTGTGTGTATGTGTGTGTGTGTGTGTGTGTGTGTGTGTGTATGTTTATAAAATCACTCTCTAAAAAACACAAAGAGATTTATTAGCATCAACTCATGTGATTACAGAGGCTGAGAAGTCCCAAGATCTGCAGTCAGCAAGCCGGAGACCCAGGAGAGCTGATGGTGTAAGTTCTAGTCAGAAGGTCAACAGGCCCAAGACCAGCAAAGGCCAGTATTTAGGTCCAAATGCAAAGGCCAGAAAAGACCAATGTCCCAGCTCAAGTACACAGAGAGGCAGAGTCCCCAATTACTCAGCTTTTCTGTTGCATTCAGGTCTTCAACTGATTAGATAAGGCTCGCCCACAGGAGGGAGGGCAATCTGCTTTACTCAGTCTGCCTATGTACACATTACACTCACCCAGAAACACCTTCACACACACACCCAGAATAATGCTTGGCCAAATTTCTGAGAGTCCCATGGCCCAGTCAAGCTGACACATGAAATTAACCATGACAAGAAAATTGGGAAAATGGCAATCTGAGTGTCACACCTAGGTATCCCGTAGATTCTCCTGTGGGAAGGGTATGATGTCTCTACTGTAGTGACGTGGAAACTTCAGGAAAGGGGTCTAGATGGGAAGAGCCTGCTCAATGCATCCATATGTGTTCAGGGGGGTGGGAGGGGGGCACTGAGCATGCTCTTCCCATCTAGTGTTCGTGTTTGAGTGAAAACCTCCCATCACTCTCAAAGCCCTGTGTTCCCGGAAACATACCCCCTCCTCCATTCAGGGATCTCTATTTACCTAATTTTTGTTGTAAACCAGAAAGCTATTCAACTTCCTGCTGTGGTACAAGACACTGTGACAGATGGCAGTGTCCGGGCTGAGGAGTACGTTGTATGTTTCTGCCAATAAAGCCAGCCAGGAAAACAGAGGGGTCATCACTGGTGGGCAAATTGGGCCTGGGTTTGTTTTAGATGCAGAGTGGTGTGAAATAAAGGCAGCAGCTACCTCTCCCAGCAGCGGGGCTGGGAGGTCCCTAACCTTGTGTGAGTATGAGAACTCCAAAGAGTCCCACTGACAGTCACAGTGGTGCACAGCGGAAGCCTACGCCGGGATTTAATTAGATCACATATATCCCAATGACTGAGCTTGGGATATAAATAAATGAAGGATGCCCTAGCCAGTTTGGTTCAGTGGATAGAGCGTCGGCCTGCAGACTGAAAGGTCCCAGGTTTGATTCCAGCCAAGGGCACATGCTGGGGTTGTGGGCTCGATCCCCAGTAGGGGGCATGTAGGAGGCAGCCGATCAGTGGTTCTCTCTCATCATTGATGTTTCTATCTCTCTCTCCTTCTTTCTTCCTTTCTGACATCAATAAAGAAATATTTTTTAAAATAAATGAAAGAAAGGTGAAGATGATCAGACAGCCTTGTGGAAAGACAGAGGACTGTTCTCACCGACTCAGCTGTTAGACCTACAAAGGAACCAGGCAAAGGCCTTGCCCTTGCAGGGGCAGGGAAGACCAGGCTCTGTAGCTGCCTTTCACTTCCGACTGTTTCATTCTCTTCCAAGGATTTAAATTCCTCTGCTCTTTTGGCTCATCTCACACCTCTCCCAGCTTACCCGCCAGTCACATGCACCCACATCTCACATTCATATAATTTATGTTATATTAATACGATGTTGTACATTAATATACTTTACTATTACTCTGATATAGTAAATCACTGTCATTTACTATATCTGAGTCAAGTTGCAAGGGACAAGTTGACCTACTATCAAATTCCTTAAGTAACCAAACGGATATTGATTTGGGTTATTCGGTGTTCTCTGACAATGTTTGAGAGCGTCATCTCTTCTCGGGTCTCAAATCTTTTGAAAGCTTAGCTGCTCCAGGCCCTTCTCTCAGCCCACCCAGTGGAGAGATGGGCTCCGTCACTTTGTAACTGGGTGATTTCAGCACGTGGCACAGCTGAGCCCCGCTTCTGTCATCGATGGCACTGAGCGAGCAATGCCTGCTTCATGCGCCCCCTCTGTGAAGGGCCCCACCGTGGGAACGTGCTGAGTGCAGAAGTGATGGTGCTGGGACTGGAACTCAGGACTGCACTTCAACTTCTACGTTGGTCTCACTCTAGAGAACGACCTCCCCAATTGCCCTGACACCCATATAATGAAGCATCATTTGAAGTCAGGATGCGGGGTGGGTGACCAGCGAGATAGAAACGCAGGAGCTTCTGGGGAAAGCAGTGAGGGAGGGTGGTTCCCCACTGACATGAGCGCCTTTCTGGGCTCCCACTTTCCAGAGCTCCTTGAGATGTTCCGCTGCCCTCCATGCTGATCGCGTAAATGAGCTGCACCAACACACACTGCACACAGGAGAAGGCGGCACTGAGCCGTGACTTCCAGGCTTAATGACGAAGCTGTAATTGTGTCCCTGGGCCAGACAGCTGCCAACTTCCTGAGGACAGAGCTTGGATCCTTGACATTCTAAGGAGGCTCTGTTTAAAAAGGAACACAGGGAGAGTCCTGGTTTTGCTCGCTCTCCTCCACCTTGTCCAAGGTGGAAGGACGGGCGACAGGATTGTAATTGGCCCAGGTGCCTGCTGAGTAAAGCAACACAGACATGGGGCTTCTGCAGCCATGCAGGGTGAGGCTGGGAATGTGATATCAGTTGGTGAAAATGCGACAACATAGACTCCACCATCCCGAACACAGGTCATAAATAAGGCAGCAAGCCCATGTTAACGGGCGTGGCATTGGATGTGAACCTCGATCCGAACCCTAATGGGCAGAAGCGGGCAAGCAGCGCCTCTTGACTCGCTGTGAGTGATGTCTTGGAAATGCTTCCTAACAACCATGAATTTCAATTCGGCTTTAATCATTCTGTCCAAAGCAGAACCTAATAAGGAAATAATCAGGAAATCAGATGGCAGCAAACTTTAGGAGATTGTGTGGAGGATAATCAATAAGTGGGTAATCAGGGATGTTCGGGTCCTGCCCGGTGCTCCACCCCTGAGATGAGCAGGGACTGGCAGTAAGGAGCGTGTCTGATCTGGGAACAAACCCAGTGAAGCTAAACAAAAAAACAAAAACAAAAAATCGAAAGGGAATGGGATGAGAAGCAATGCAGGGGAAGAGGGGAAGATATTTTCTCTGTTATTATTATTACTATTGCTGTTATTTTACAATCCCATGGGCAGATGTGCTCTAATAAGCATCTTGGTAAGTGGCTGAGGAAACACTGAGGCTCCATGGTCCCTGTCAGTCTCAGGCTTGGTACCTGATGGCCTCTAGGGGGTTTGGCTATGTTCCTTCTACTCTAAAATTGCTCAGTGTGGCTCAGTGGTTGAGCGTCAGTCAACGTATGAACCAGGAGGTCGTGGTTTGATTCCAGGTCAGGGTGCATGCCCAGGTTGCGGGCTCGATCCCCAATAGGGGGTGTGCAGAAGGCAGCCAAGCAATGATTCTCTCATCATTAATGTCTCCATCTCTCTCTCCCTCCCTCTTCCTCTCTCTCAATTCAATAAAAACATATAAAACATAAAATAAAGTTGCTGTCCCCTACTCATCCCCCAGGGGAAGGGCTCTCCGAAGTCTGGTTTCAGAGAGGGACCAGGCTCCCAGCATGCTTCCTCCAGGTTGTCTCTTGGGCAATCCCACAGGCACTTTGGTTTTCAGCCTTTTGCTGATGACCACCCAAGAGAAAATCAGGGGTAAGACAAACTCGGGAAACTGCAATGAATAAATATCATCATGTCCCAGGCAGTGCTGACCATTGGAGCTGGATGTAGCTGGGAGTCGGCATGTTAGCAGTTCCAGCTGTGGGCCAGTTACATGGGGTTTAAATGCCAACCTCGGCATCTGTTAATGGCAAGTCATTTAGGGCTTTGGAACCTTTTTGTGCTGAATCTTCTTTTTCTAAACCACTTTTGGGAGTTTTGTTTGTTTTCTCTTTTGTATGATTAAAAAAATAAAATCTACCAGAATGAGTTATTTGTAGGATTTAAGATACTATATACAGACACACGCACATACATATATGTGGGTGCATGTTTGTACACAGACATTGCAATACAAATGTATAGACATAGATCTAAACACAGACGCAGATGTAGACACCGCTCACACACATACCCCAGTTGGTGTTCATTTGGTAGCAATGACTATTTTTGTCCTGGAAGAGTCTCTGGTGACAGCCCTGTGTTATTACCCTGGGGGTGAAATTCAGCCAGCCTTTCCCTTCCTGCCTTGCCTTCCTCAGAGGGAACAGCTAACTAGCTGTTGCTGATGACCAGCCTTTCCCTTCCTGCCTTGCCTTCCTCAGAGGGAACAGCTAACTAGCACATTCCATCCTGATGATTCCTTGTCTGGTCTTACAATGTAACTCAAGGAGACATATGTAATACTACATGTAATACTTCGAACAATAAAAAAAAAATTTAAAGAAACTCTACCCAGTCATACCATGAGAAGAACAGTAGATGGTCCCAAACTGAGGGGCATTCTAAAAAATGCCTGACCGGTACTCCTCAAAACCATCAAGGTCATCAGAACCAAGGTCTGTCACTGAGCGATGGTCACAGACAGAGACGCCTAGTGAAACACGACAATTCCATGTGCTGTGGTATCTTGAATGGGATCCTGGTACAGAAATAAAGGCATTCAGTAAAAACTAGTCAAGACCAAATAGAGCACATGTGTCAAACGCAAGGCCCGCGGGCCAAATCCAGCCCGCCAGGCCTTGCAATGTGGCCCGCACCGCGCTGTCATCACTGCACTTCGCTGTCAGTTTATGACATTGTCAGTTTATGACTGTTCAGTAAACCATTCAGCCCGCGATTTAGGCTGGATTTTAGATTTTGGCCCCTTCTCTGATTGAGTTCGACACCCCTAAAATAGAGGGTGGAGTTCAGTTTCCAGAAATATGCCAGTGGGGCTCCTTGGTTGTGACAGGTGTACGATGGAAATGTGAGATGTTGCTGGTGGCAGGAACTGGTGATGCGTATTTGAAAAATCTGTATTATCTTTGCAACTTTTATGTAAATCTCAAATGTTTACCTAAATATAAAAAGTTACCCTAATAGAGTAGTAGGTGTCTCCAGATAGTGTGGCTAATTTGAATATTTGTAATAATAACAATTACTGAGTATTGCCATGGCCCAGAAACAGGAGTAAACTTATCACCTGGAATTATTTCACTCAATCATTCCAATTGCCCAGGAGGTGGGCACTAACATCCCAAAGATGCAACTGGCTGGTAGGGATTCACTTTATATTCACATTATATTTTCTTATGAGATGACAGCCATTTGGAAATCTAAAAGCATTTCTTCCTGGAAAAATATTATTAGAAATAATATTTTTAGAAATATTTAGAAACATGGGAGATTGAGCTGGCTTAACTCTCTCTCCAACCTCCCAATTATAGAAATGATAGATTAAATATAACAATAAAAAATAATTTAATATATACTCAGCCTGGGAGGGGTGGGGAAGAGACTAGAAAATTCCTGATTCTAGAAACAAAGAGGAAGTTCAGAGTTCAAGCACTAAGCATTTGAGTTGATGTCACAGTGGCCCAGCAGCATTCAGTCCAGAAACAGAACTAAGAGAAAATACATATCCAAGGCTTAGGAGAATATAGCTTAGGGTCTTGAAAGGGTTGACCCTCTGAAAAATACAAGCACAGAAAAGCAGCAAGGAAAATTGTCTTCTGCCTGTGGATCTGAGCAGAGAAATAATTTTCTAAGAACAGTCAAAAGTACAAGTTTACTCCCACAGTGGATATGGGGTCACTATTTACATTCCTTCCATGGTATGACAAACCCAAAGCAAAAATTAAAGTGTAAACTAATCAAGAAATAGTAAAACCTGTGAGTCTCAGAAGAAGCAAACCTATAACTATCCTATCAGGATATGTTCATATCCCAGGACACAAGGTTTTCCCATCAAACTATTAAACACAACAAAACACAACCAAATCTATCCATCTATTTTGCCACAGTAACAAATTCATGCAAAGTACAAGTTGATCATAACAATGGGGTGGTTTTTTTAAAAACATTACTACATTCAACACCAATTTATGAAGAAGAAAAAAAAGTCTTGGTAAACTAGGAATAGAAGATGACTGCTTTAAACACAAAATCCTATAGCAAGCTTCAAATTCTTGGAACATTATAAAAATATCTTTAAATTCTGGAATAAGATTTATATTATCCTAGAGGGCTTAACTAACACAGAAAGAATAGAAAAAATAAGATTAAGACACAAGAATTAGAAAGGAATAAACAAAAGATAATAATTCAAAGAAATAATTTTCTATATAAAAAAGCCAAGATAAACTATAGACATATTATTAGAGCTAATTAGAGTTCACCAACATTGATAGTTATAAAGTCGGCATGTAAAAAAATGGAACCCCCATGTTTAGCTTTATAAGAAACTCCAAGACATTTTTCAGAGTCACTGCATCATTTTACATCAGCAATGCATAGTAATATCTGATCCAGTTTTTCTGTATCCTCACCAGCATTTGATGTTGTCACTATTGTTTATTTTAGCCATTCTGGTAGCTAGGTAGTGACATCTTATCGCAGTTTGGATTTGCATTCCCCTAAATAGCTAATAATGCTGAATTTCCTTTCATGAGTCTCTTTGCCATCCACACATCCTCTTTGGTGAAGTGTCTGTTCATATATTTGGCCCATTTTCTCATTAAATTGTTTCTTTTAATGTTTGCATTTTGAGACTTCTTCATATATTCTAGATACTAGCCCTTTCTTGGATATGCAGTTCGCAATTATTTTCCCCTATTCTGTCACTTGTCTTTTAATCCTCTTAACAGGTCTGTCACAGAGCAGAAGTTCTGCATTTTAATGAGGTTCAATTTATAATTTTTTATGGGTCATGCTTTTGGCATCAAGTTTAAAAATTCTTTGCCAAGCCTAGGCTCTGAAGATTTTCTCCTATGTTTTCTGGTCAAAGTTTTATATTTTTGTTTTGTATTTTTATGTTTTGGGACTCATTTTGAAATAACTTTTTTATATAGTGTGAGTGTTTATGTCTAGGTTATTTTTTAAATCTCTGGCTATCCAATTATTCTACCACTATTTATTGAAAAGACTGTATCATTCTTCCATTGACTTGGAAAGACAAAGGAGCCAAAATAGCTCAGATAATTTTTAAAAGAGCAAATAAAGTGGGAGGATACACTTTACCCAATTTCTAGATGTAGTATATTGCTATAGCAATCGAGGCTATGTAGTCCTGGCAGAAAGATAGACAGACAGATAGATCAATGAAATATATTAGAGAGTCCAGAGATAGCCTCACACAAGTATGATAGACTGACTTTTGGTAAAGGTGCAAAAGCAATTCAATGACAACAAAATCAAATGAACCTCAATCTAAGCCTCATACCTTATACAAAAATTAACTCAAAATAGATCATAGATTTAAATGTAAACTCTAAAACTCGGAGAAGAAAACAGAAGAGAAAATCTTTAGGATCTATGACTTGATTGAAAGTTCTTAAACACGACACCAAATCACAACCCATGAAAGGAAAAATTGATCACCGACATCCCTTGTTTAGTATTTGAACTGCCTTTATCAATAAGTGCTGTGTTATTATAATGGCGAGGTTATTATCATCCAATACCTAATCAGCAATGTAAATGGCAAAGTGACTTTTCTACTTTCCTAAACTAGTAGGAAACAAATACTAAAAGCAGCAAGGTTTGGTGGTCTCTAAACTGATGATAGAGCCTAACAAACCAGAGTATGCATCCATTATTTCTTCATTTCTTCCATTGAAAAATTATTCGTTTCTTCCTGTTATCTGCTTATCTGTAGCTCCTAATAAATTGGCATTTTCCAAAGCCACATTAACATGTGAAATTGACATATTTAACATATTTACTGGTCTATTGTACAAAAGAATTATAATCACAATACCAAAAAATGGCAAAGGAAGATCTTTAACCACAGCTCTCCTGGAGTGTGCAAATGGGGTTTCCACCTACAATGAAGAAAGAAGTCAGATACTCTAACTTGCTCTGGAGATGACTGATGTCATCCACTCCTTCCTGAGAAAACTCTCTAGGAATACCAATGACATAGACAACTGGTCAACCCAAATGGGTGGACAACTGGCCATCCCAAATGACTCAAAAGAATAAAAAACAGAATGGTTGTAGACTTTTCCACAGAATATTCAATATACAAAAAAATAGAATCATATCTATAAAATCTTGAGTAAAGAAAATCATGGTGTGGGCTCTGACTTGAATTCTTTTTCACTCTTCTTTCTTCTGCTCTCTCCTATTTTTTTTTCTTCTGTGAAAATAACTATCCCTACCCTTACAACAAATTCTTCCTCCCCGACCCAGACTGGCTGGCCCACTGCCATCCCTGCACGTGGGTCCTGGTCTCCTGGTCTCCTCTGTTGGCCGTCAGCACCCATGGTCACTGTCACTTTCTAAAGAATGCCAACCAGAGAGGTCTTTCCCCAGTGCGGGTGCCTTGCAAGTCCTACCAGCTCTTCCCCAAGACTTGGCAGGTGATCTGAGAAGTGGGCCCTGATGCCACCTGCGGACCCAAGCCTAGTGCTGCCTCACTGGACCCTGCCCTGTGCTGTGTCCTCCACCTGGTGGTGCCCACCGTCCTTGCTCTCTTTTGCCTGGCTCACCATTAATTACCTTTTAAAAAAAAAAAAAAGTATTTTTATTGATTTTAGAGAGGAAGCGAGAGGGAGAAATAGAAACATCAATGATGAGAGAGAACCATTGATCAGCTGCCACCTTCATGCCCCCCCTCCCGAACTGGGGATCGAACCCACAACCTGGGTATGTGCCATGAACGGGAATCAAACCATGACCTGCTAGTTCACAGGTGGATGCTCAACCACTGAACCACGCCAGCAGGGCTCCATTACTTACCTTTTAAGCCAAATCTCAGGGGAGCCTTCTGTGACCCCAACCCTTACCCTGAGCCCAGGTTGGGCCTCTTTCCTTTGCACTAAACTGGGCCCACAGGCCAGATCTTGCCTGTGCTGTTTTTATACATAGAGCTTTCCGGGGACACGGCACACCCATTCATGACTGTACTGAGCGGCTTCCAGGCTGCAATGGCAGGTCCAGTGGTTGCCACAGAGAACACAGTGGGGCGTTGCAGGGGCATCTGGCAAAGCCTGGGCCTTGGCAGGAAAGGTATGCCCATCCGACCTGAAGCCCTGTGCCCTGACGCATACCACATTGTACTGAAACCCCTACCCGTCCCTGCAGCAGATGGTAACATTCTCAAGCTGATGTTCTCGGTCGGTGGGTAACGGTCTGATTCTGAAGTCCGATGGCTGAGTTGGCATACTGGCTCCTAGCTATGTGGCACTGAGCAAGTTCCTTAGCCTCTCCCTTCCTCTCTCCCCACCAATACAATAGAGCAGTGTTTCCCAAACTTTTGACATATGTGTACCCCTTCCATAATTTTCATAACGCTGAGTACCCCTCATACTCATGAGAACGTAGAATTAGACGCAGCTAAGCACGGTGCAGTGCATATCCCCACCAAACTCTGGTGCAACGCGTACCCCCACCAAACTCTTCCCATACCCCTGGGGGTACGTGTACCACACTTGGGGAAACACTGCAATAGAGACAATAAGAGTACCCACCTCACAGGCTTGTGGAGAATATTAACAGAGTTCGATGTAAATTTCTTATTACACCGCCTCACATAGGGAATGTACTATGTCAGCATTGACCTTTGATAGCAATAATAATGACAAAGGAACAGAATATCTAAAGTTGGGGCTCTCCAGCAGAACCTGTGCCCTCACCCTCCTATGGCATCTGGCCAGGATGGGTGCTGTGTCCATCCTGTGTCCTGCTGGTCTAGTTTCCCATCTCTTGTCCTCCCACCCACTCTCAAAAGATGCTTTGATGAGATTAGTCTTCTAAGGGAGAGGAACTTTGTCATGCTCAGCTTTGCTCCTGGAGCACTGCCTGACAGGCATGGAGTGCTCCAAACAGGGTTTCTCAGAAGCCCTGGTTGACTGGTACCTCCACAGTTCACTAGAAAAGATCCCGGCTGTCGTCACAGACTTAGCAACGGGGCTGTGTGATGCCTTCTAGGACAGAGATGAATTCCCTGGAAAAGGGTCTTTGCTACATCCTTGAGGGAGCATAACAGGACAGTACTTCGAGTCTGGCATAGAAGTCTACAGACAGGAACTCCATGAGCACCCCATAGCATTTCCATTACACACTGTGCATTCAGTCCTTCCATATACGCCCTTTTATTTTGTGTTCATAGAAATCTGGCTTTAAAAAGACCACCTCTGGCCCTAGCCAGTTTGGCTCAGTGGATAGAGCCTGCAGACTGAAGCGTCCCAGTTTGGATTCAAGGGCACATGCCTCTGTTGCAGGTTTCCCAGCCCTGATCAGGGTGTGTGCAGGAGGCAACCAATCAATGAGGCAAACATCTCATCTCAATGTTTCTCTCTGTCCTCCTTTCTGCTCTCTCTAAAAATCAATGGAAAAATATCCTCGGCTGGGATTAACAGCAACAAAAGACCACCTTTGGGAGAATTTGTAGATAGGTCTTTCAACAGGGTGGGACCTACCTCCCCAAGGCAAGATTTAGGCTGCCAGAATGGACCACAAGAATCAAGCTTTCCAGCAGGTAAGTCGAAAACCATGCTTACAGAAACATTAAACTGTGAACGCCATAAACCAACCCAAACCTCTCCCTCTCGCTGACACCACTCACTTCTCGCTCGCCTCCTCTGCCCCTGCCTTGCCAATCTCTATACACTGTGCAGTCATTCTCCTACTGTGAGTGGAAACTGCACGGCCGAAGAGTTCCATCTGTGGCAGCGGAGGTGTTTCCTTTGGTGTGTTATTCTGTCCCTTCCCGCCACCCAGCCACCTGCCACTTGTCTTCTGAAGTCCATGAGGCCTTCAGAGCAGCCGGTTCTGCACGTGTTATTTATCAGAGCCAAGTTCACAGCCACTGGCTGAAGGAACCATGTTGGTCTCCTCCAAAGTCCCATTAATGGGCACCCAAAAGAAGTTCATTAAAGCTACGCAATGCCCTTAATGCAGCTAATGTGCTTCCTCCTGTTCTAACAAGCTCATGAATAATAGATGAAGGGAGCTTCATCTGTTTTAATTAATGTGGTCCCGAAATTAATTCAATCCAGTACAAAATTAGCAGGCAATTAAGTCGCGCTGGCCCAACTGGACAAAAATATGCCATTCGTTGGCTAGAGAAGCAACCTGGAAGGGGACAAGGGCCGTGGTCCACTCTCCCAAACCTGAACACCAAAAGGAGAACCACCAGCTCCCACAAGGCCACAGCTTGGTCTGCTTTCTGGATCTCATCAAAAACCTCATCACTGGAAATTTCAGCATTGATGTGTTAGAAAATAGGGGGGTTGGGGCAAGGTCAGTTTGGCTCAGTGGTAGAGCGTCAGTCTGCGGACTGAAGGGTCCCAGGTTCGATTCCGGTCAAGGGCATGTACATCAGTTGCGCGCACATCCCCGGTAGGGGGTGTGCAAGAGGCAGCTGGTTGATGTTTCTCTCTCATCAACGTTTCTAGCTCTCTATCTCTCTCCCTTCCTCTCTGTAAGAAATCAATAAAATATATTTTTTTAAAAAGAAAAGAAAAGAAAATAGGGGGGAAGGGAGGCTCCAAATGCATAAGAAGATGGCTTTTGTTTTGGTTTTATTTTGTTGTTGAAACCTCCAAATAATTTATAAGATTTACTGTTCACAATGGCATAGAATATAAGAGCAACTATCTACTGCGATACTTGGGCACATGCAATAGACATGTTTGATTCTCAGAAATTATCACAGTTTGTTATGTGCATGAATATAGCAGACCCTGGTACCATTATCCACTTGGCAATTACATATAGTCCTATCTAATAAAAGGGTAATACACAAATTAACTGCCACTCCATCACAAAGATGGCAGCACCCATAGCCACAAGATGGTGGCTCCCAGTCCTCTCAGCCCCACCAGAGTCTCCCAGTCCCATGGGGGGGGTGGAGGGGAGCACTGAGAGCTGGCAGCGTGAGTGGCCAGGCAGAATGCTTGCTTTGTCAGCACAGCAACGAGGCAAGCATTTCACCACAGCCACAGAGGGCCTCTGGCCAGGCTGGGGCATGGAACACTTGTGTTGTTGCCCCAGCAATGAGGAAAGTAGTTCTTGCCCAGTCACGGATGGGCCTCTGGGATGCAAAGAGCCTCTGGGCAGTGGGCGGGGAGCAGCCAGACCCCACAGAGAGCTACTGGCGCACAGATTCGTGCGCAGGGCTACTAATGTTATAATAATAGTCTATCTTAAAATAGTGCATTTCTTCTCTGGATCTTGGCATGCATAATGAGCACTCTTTCCTTAACCTTCATGATGCCCTTTAAAATTAGGAAGATATAAATATCATTAAAATTATTTTGGAAACAAAGATATCAGGGTGCCGAGATGGGGATAGACAGTGACAGCACTACAGGTAACTTTAAAGGACATGGACTTCAACCAGGAATCTTGTGCTCGATTTCTACCTGCCTTTTCTTGAACACCTCCAGGGATGGGGAACTCATTACTACATGAAACTGTACATTCTATCTCTAAAGAATGTGATTATTAAGTTGATCTGAATTTTATCTCCAGCAGATAAAGGCTATTTCTATCACCAGACAAGTCTGGTTCCTCTTACATCTGGCATCAGTTCTCTAGAATGAGTCACCAGCACCTCCAACCCAACTCCTTCAGTCAAACTTCATGACATGACGCTTCACCCTTCACCATTCTAGTCAGTCTCCTTGGAATCAGCTTCAAGGGAAGGTGAAAAGTAGAGGAGAGTATCAGCTTGAAAGACCTGGAGTTAAGTTCTAGGGTCTCACTTCAAGGGTAACTGAATTGGTGTCATGATTAACCCTTTTCACTTCAACATCTTCATCTACAGAATATGGATAAACTGCCTATCATGTAATATTAATATGCATATTCAATGAGATAATGTATAAAAAATATTTATCATGAGTCCAGTACAACTCAATAAATGGGTAACCAAATAACAATTATAACCATTTCCTACATAGCATAATACTAAGCACTTTGTACATTTAACTCATTTGAACTTCACAACAAGTCTTGGCATTGTTATTATAGTTGAGGCATCTGGGGTACAGAGAAATTAGGTAACTTGCCCAAGATCACACAGCCAACAGGAGACAGAGACGGAATGTGGACTTAGATAGCCTAATTCCATAGTCCAAACTTGGTAATCATATTTGTCTTAAATAGTGGGGCCCAAAAATGATTGCTTTTCAGGGTGTTTTCTGATCTAAGCAGAAGAAAAACCAGGACCTTGATATTCTCCCTATGCAGCTCAAGGCTATACTATTTTCTTCATGTGGGCTTTTTCCATTCACACAGTCCACCCCTAGGATGTACTCATTGCAACTTGTGTAGTCTTGACTCCCCTGCTTTGTCTAGCTGCTTGGTGAATCCAAGGGTCCAGCTTTACCTCGGGCCTTTATAATGCTTCTCATTAAATTTGGTCCAGAATTCTAAGCTTCTGGAATCTTCTGGGATCCTGACTTTGTCATTCAACACATTTTCTCTGCTCCCAGCTTCTGGTCTTTCACACATTTGATGAGGGTGCCTTCCCTAACTTCATCCTACAGCTGGATAAAAAAAAAAAATTCAGATCAGAGCAGGCACCATGCCATTAGAGTTCTTGCTCCAAGAGCACGTCGATCTATTCATGGGCACCTTCTAGGCAGGGTCAGTCCTGGACAAAAATAGAACGTGGTTCACCTTCTCTTTAAGACCATGGCTTTGTTGTTGCTCAGTCTTTTCCTTTTTCCCAAAGTAATTCTGGTTAATAAAATACATGAAGGTAGAATAGTAATCAAACTCTAAAACTAAGTGATAATCCTTAAGGGGTTTTCATGTGCCCGAATGTAAAATAGGGAGGAAATTAAACTGTAATCTCCAAGAACACTCTCGGTTCTAACAGTCCGGGGAAATGCCAGGTGTGCGGGGCTCTCCAAGGTCCGGACTTTGCCTCCCTTGAAAGCCTAACATCCCATCACTCTCTCACACATTGCTCTTCCAACCAACCACAAAGCTCACACTTTCCCACGATCACATTCTCCACCACTTCTCATCTGCAGAACAGGCACAGTGTATTGTGATGAAGAGTGGAGGTGATGTTTTCTGAGCAATAAGCACCGTGCCTGGTATCATGGCAGCTATGATTAAGGGAAAGAGAAGGCACTTCAGGTTCAAGATGATGAGGATAGAGCATCATCTAAGGCACAAACAGGGGTGATTGGAAACAGCAATGAGGCCCAGGCAGGACCCCCTGATGGAGACAGTTCCCAGAGCGTGTGATATCTGTCCCAGGCCCTCTCAGCTACTGAGTGCAGACGTGAAATGGCTCAACATAATACATATGAGATCCTATGACCTAATATGCAGCCGAAGCAGGCAATATTTAGCACGTGCAAATGTATTGATGTTTGGAGACTTATACTCAGATATCAGATTCCTCTTGAGGAAAATAAATTAAAGCTATGTATATTTTTTCACCCTCTTACAGAAAGTGTGGTGGCCAAAGAAGAGGGTTTTCCCCCAGGACTTTCAGGCCTTTCCAGAAAAGAGCAACTGAAATCCAGCCCAGGTTTTCATCAAGCCCTCCAGGCCTAGGAAATGTGACCAGTGATGTGGCTTCTAGAGAGAATGGATGTTTGCAATAAAGGGGTGACCTCTTTCCCTCTGCAGAAAGTTTAAATATATGTATTAACAGCTTTGAAGTTAAGAGAGAGTCAGCAAAGATGGTATTTTTATAAGCAAGGGAAGTTCATTAGAGACTGGAAACCCTGTTTCTCCTTATGCCTGAGTAGCACACACTGGTGTCAGCTTATCTTCGGGTCCCCACAGAGTAAGTCAGACTCTTTCTCTGCTCCCACTTCTAGAGCAAGCCTGACATACCATCCTCCCACTGGGGGATTTGATGGAAGTTTCCCCTAAGTAAAAAGTTCTCTCGCCCTAACTGGTTTGGCTCAGTGGATAGAGCATGGGCCTGTGGACTCAAGGGTCCCAGATTCGATTCTGGTCAAGGGCATGTACCTTGGTTTCGGGCACGTCCGTGGGCAGCTGATCGATGTTTCTCATGGATGTTTCTAACTATCCCTCTCCCTTCCTCTCTGTAAAAAATCAATAAACTATATATATTTTTAAAAAGTTCTCTCTCCTCCCTGTTAGGTCTGATCAAATAATTGAATCTATACCCCCTCCCTTGGGAGCTGACCTTTAGGCCACTTCACAATGAACATTCCACTTCCTTACACCACATTCCACTTGCTAAGTCCATTGTTTCTCCCCTCCGGACTTTCCCAGAATCCAGACCTGCACAGAGATTTCTCCGCCCAGAAAAAGCCTGCCTAAAGTCCTTTAAAAACCTCTGACTCTCTGTCTTTGGGTGCTAGTGCCATTTTGGGACTCAGCTCATCTGGGTATCCACATGACCTAATACATTCATAATTCTTCACCCATTTTGGCTTCATATGTTCCTCCTTTGACGACCCTAACACTCCTCATTTACTAGTTTACTATTAACCACTCCCTAGGTAAGTACACACACACACACACACACACACACACACACACACACACACCAGAAGCTCCTACAATTCCACCATTAGGGATTAATCCTCTCCTGTTATGCTTGGCTGTCTTCCAGCTATTGTCATTTCAGATGCAAGTATTCCAGAAGGGGTGATAATCATGTAATTTACATTTAGTTATAGACTTGGAGTTTGTAAAGCACTTTCACTTCTATTATGTCTTTGGTCTTGCACATCTTCTGCAGCTCCCCATATCCAACACTAGCATGCAGCAAAGGCTAGCTACTTAGGAATAAATTTAAAAAATGAATGAAGGAACTGACACTATGACATTTGTAAAATAGGAATTATTGTCTCCACTAAAACCAAGAGCCAACAAGGTAGATGAATCATTTCAAGTGGTAAAGCTTGAACCCCTAGACACAAAACAAATAAAAGTAGGTATCAAATCCAAACACCCATCATCTTTCTTTGAACCAAAGTGTCTGAAGCCAAATGAAAGGAACCAAGAGTGATATTGTGATTTATAAGCAATATGTATTTGATCATTTAGATGACCAAAAATCTATTCTTTGTCCTGGCTGGTGTGGCTTAGTTTGTTAGGTATCTTCCTGTGCACCCAAAGATTGCTCATTCAATTCCAGGTCAGGGTACATGCCCAGGTTGCAGGTTCAATCCCTGGTAGGGGACTGGCAGGAGGCAACCCATCTATGTTTTGCTCTCACATTGATGTTTCTCTCTCTTCCTCTCCCTTCCTCTCTCTCTAAAAAAAGTTAATATAAACTATTCTTTATATACATTATATACTGCATATACATATATACACTGAGTGGCCAGATTATTATGACCACCCCATCAGTACTTTGTTGGGCCACCTTTTGCCTTCAATGCTGTGGCGATACTTCTTGGTATTGGCTCCATGAGATGTTGAAAGATGATGCAAGGAATCTGACACCATGCCTGATGAATAGCACTGTCCAGTTCTGTGAGATATGATGGTTGTGGAACCAGCTGCCTAATGGCTCTTTTAATTTCGTCCCACAAATGCTCAATTGGATTGAGATCCGGTGATTGTGGGGGCCACCTAAGCAAGGTAAAGTCTCCCTCATGTTTTTGAAACCACTCCTGCATAATACGAGCACCATAGCATGGCGCATTTTCTTGTCAGATGCTGTTCTACATGAATTAAAGAGCCCAAATTATGCAAGAAAAACATGCCCCAAATCATAACACTGCCCCCACCAGCTTGAAGGGTTGTGCTCACACATGTGGGGTGCATGCTTTCATGCTATTTCCGCGAAATTCCCACTCCGCCATCTGCAACTGGAAACGTGATTCATTGGACCACGTGACTTTTTTCCAATGCTCGACTATCCAATCCTGTGTTCCTGTGTGAATTGGAGATGTTTTATCTTGGTAACTGCAGACAGCAAAGGTGTTCGAACAGGCCTTCAGCTTCCATATCCCATACGATGCAGTGTACAGCTAATTTGCCTACAAACGTCAGGTGGTCATAATAATCTGGCCACTCAGTGTGTGTGTGTGTGTGTGTGTGTGTGTGTGTGTGTGTGTGTGTGTGTGTGTTTCTCTTTTTTGTTTTATTTTTCAATTACAATTATATATAATTAGTCTTAGTTCAGGATTCCTGGCTCATATCTCCCTAAACCCTTGGAATTGCCTAGGTGTTGAGAGTGATCAGAGTGTTTTGTTATAGAAATGAAGTAACATTTAGAAAGCACCTAGGGATGGGGGCTGGTTGCCAGGAGAACCAACCTGTGACTAGAGGGTTGGAACCTTAGTCCCACCCCTTGATCTCTGGGGAGGGCGGGGCGGGAGGGGGTCTGGCAATAGATTTCAGTCCCCAATGATCAATGATTTAATTAATCGTACCTACATAATGACGCCTCCATGAACACCCAAAGAACACATAGAGATTTAGGAGAATGGTGTGTTCAGAGAACATGGAAGCTTCATGCCCTGTCCCCATACCTTGCCCAATGCAGCTCTTCCATCTGACTGTTCTGAAATATATCCTTTTACCGGTGATCTGGCAAGTAAAATGTTTCTCTGAGTTCTGTGAGCCACTCTAGCAAATTAACCAAACTCATGGGAACCTCTGACTAATAACCAGTCTGCCAGAAGTACAGGTAACAACCTGGACCTGTGATTGGCATGCTGAGTTAGAGGAGTTCATTGGAGCATCCAATCTGTAACGGCTTGGTCAGAAGGACAAGCAGCAGCACGCTGCACTTGAAACTGGTGTCTAAAGGGAAGTAGGTGGACAGTCTTGCAGGACTGAGCCCTTAACCTGTGGCACTGATGCTACCTCCAGGTAGACAGTGTCAGAATTGAATTATATGGTGGGATGCCCAGCTAGTGTCAGAGAATTGCTTATTGTTGCTGTGTGAGAAAGCCCCTCCCCACCCACCCCACACACACATTGGGATTGGGTCCAAGGACATCAGAAGAGTTGGTGGCAGTGATGGATGTCACGGGGTGGGATATTGGGCTGGGGTATGCTGGACTTGCAGCTCGAAGGTCCAGGGTGATCAAGCAGCCATGAGCTTAACCCTTCTCTTAGCTTCATTTTCCTAATTTGCAAAACGGATATAGTCATGTCTTCGTGTGCCAGGTTCTTACAAAGATTTAAATAAATGACAGCTATAACGATACTTCGTAAAAATGCTGAAGAGCCATGCAGATGATGATAAATAATTAGGAGGTGATCAGAACCTGAGCAAGCCATAGTTTAGTTACCTTTAGTCTCATTAAAGACCCATCTTAATAAATCTCTACATAAGTTTAAAAGAACCTCTTTACCCACTTTTTCCATCCCAACTCTCCCGCCCATGACCAGGCCCCCATAGGCATATCTGCAGGTCTGTTTGAGGGTGGTTTTCCCTAGCACTGCTCTACCCATGATTTTGTACCCAGTGCTTTTTTTCTTGCCACCTTGCTCATGCATAATTCCAAACTTCATTTTCGTTGAAAATTAATTATTAGAAAAAAGAAAATTCTACAAAATGAGCTACATAAATGAGAAAGCAGCATGAGGCCATCACATGTTTATTGCAAACAGATCATTAGAAAAGAACCTAGGGCAGTATAAGGCTGGTCCCTGAACCCCAGTTTGAGGAATAGCCCTGGTCTTGGGTTTATGTTCAGACATCCAAACCCTGTGTGTGCCACGAGCTATCCTACTTTGGTGTTCCTTAGCGTGCAGGCCTGTCACTCCAGTCTCTGCTCCAAAACCCATGATGAGTGTTGCCAAATGTCCCTCTGTCTAGGAAATCTTAACTTGATTTCCACTTGCAAAGACCCCATTTGCAAATAAGGTCACATTCACAGGAACCAGGGAATTGAAAAAAATCTATTTGGGGGACACAATTCATCCCACAACAGACACCTTAACTAAAAGGGAGATGTTATCCTTTTTAAAACACCTGTTTGAGACAAGCGCTGTTCTGGATCCAAGAGACACCAAGACAAAAACAAACAAGAGACCTGCCTTCATGGAGCTTACATTCTAGAGGTGGCGGGGGAGGGCACCCAGGACTGAGCGCTAGCTAGCAAATGCAGTATGTAAACAAGAAAACCCGGTCAGTGTCTGCAAAGCAATGAATGTCACTGAGGGTGGTGAGGAATGGCTATGTTAGATGGGGCCATCAGGAAAGAGTTCTCTGAAGAGCTGACATTTAAGAGGAGCCGTGAATGAGAAGCAGGAGTCAAGCAGGGGGTGTGTCTCACATTAGGGGCTCTCTGGGAGCAGAGAGAAGGCCAGCACCAGAACTCTGCTTCTCTGAGTGCTCATGGCTGCATCCTCTTGTTAACTGCCTAATGGTCACTCTTCCCCATTCAGAAGGCAGCCAGTCAGATTGGTTCGGCTGATTACAACTGCCTGTGCCTGGCTGGACATCTCTAGGGGCTGGAAGATGAGCTGTCCCCGGTCCACTCTATCATAGAGCAGCCATCTCTGTCTTGGGATCAGGATGTGCAGCAAGATCAGTTTCCCCTAAAGACAGACAAGGGCACTACACAGACACAGATATTGACACCACTGTGCCATATACAAATGCTGCAGACAGAGGGCGCTACCAGCACCGTGTCCTCCTGGAGGATCATAGCAGCCATTCTGGATATGGTTGTGAGAAATCCTCAGCCATGCTGGTTTCAGTGAAAACGAATGTTTGACAGAGCACAGGGTGGCTCACAGAATCAAGTGCAAAGCTGCGGAAATGGGTCTTGGGGAAAATGAGAACTGGGATAGCCCGGGAGTCAGGAACAAGCCGATGGTCTCTTTGGGCAATGGGATGAAATGAGTGGTTGCCACCATGTCCTTTTGTGCACGTTACAATTCAGATGTCAGGGAAAGAGCATTTGATTGGCTGAGCTTGAGTGGGCATCCTGATGGACAGCCCCACCAAAGCTGCATCCAATGGACAAGGAGACATTTCCCAGAATAAAAATCTGCGTCCTGAAACCAAAAGAAGAGATCATGTTAATAAGGCAGGCAAACACACACCACCACCACCCCCTACCCCCCACCCCCACCCTCCCATCCCCGGCTGTCCTTCACAATTATCAGCAAACACACTTCACAGGGCTGGGTCCGGTTTAAATAGAAGCACCCACAAAGCTCTGTGGAAGTTTCTGGATTCACTGATGAGTGCCGTGGCTTTTTGCCTGTTTGTTTAAACTTTTTAAGTTTCCAGTAGCCATGCCGTTCACTTTCCTCCAGGAAGGCTCATGCCATAGAGCCAGCGCGTCTCCTTGCAGTCAAACAATCTGATAAGCAAACACACTGGCATTTGAAAGGCCAGGCCTTCGAATGGGCTCTCTTTCCCCAGGAAGTAATTCCTATTAGGGACCTGAGGAAGGATGGGGAGAGATAACATGCCCTGCTGCTGAATGAGTTTGAACCTTATGCTGTCAGCTGGCTCTGGATGTGGCAGGAGCTGATTACAGATTAAGCAGCTGCTCCAAGGTGGGAGGATGGGGGGGGGGGGGGCACTGTCCCGGGAGTATCTGGTCCTCGGAATATCTGGAGAAATGGATTGCCAGGAGTGGATTGATTCCCTTTTCTCTGCTCAGGGAAATACCAAAATGGCTCGAATGCTGGCCCCTCCTGTGGAAATCAGCACAGTGGGAGAGACAGGTTTCTAGGTGGAGGTCAAACCTGGGTGGTCCCTCTAGACTCTAGAGCAGTGGTTCTCAACCTATCTAATGCCGTGACCCTTTAATACAGTTCCTCCTGTTGTGGTGACCCCCAACCATAACATTATTTTTGTTGCTACTTCATAACCGTAATTTTGCTACTGTTAATGAATTGTAATGTAAATATCTGTGTCTTCCAATGGTGTTAGGCTCTACAGCAGCAGTTCTCAATTTGTGGGTCGAGACCAGAGGGAGGGTATCACCTCCTCTGATGACGGCAGAGCCTAGGAGGGGCTCAGGTCTTACTTTTCCGCCCCTCTCAGGACTTGGGATTGCTTCATTCGGTAGACACATGCCTTGGGTCCCAAGGAAAATCCGGGGGGCCCACATTCCCAAGAATGGAGAGCTGTCTGCTTTGTACTCAGGAAGCTCCCAGCAGTGATGGAGAGTGGCTCAGGGATGACAGAACTGGATGGGCTTCTGCCTTAGCCACCTACCAACTGGGCAATCTCTCCATTTGCCACTCTACAATGAGCATAACAGCAGGCCACGCTCTTAGGGGTGTTAGGAGAAATATAAATTAGTTAATGGGATCAAAGTGCTTGAAACAATGCTTGATGTGTAGTTAGTGTTGAATAAATGGCACAATTGTCATCATTGTCACCGGAGGGAGATGAGCCGCTTGTCATGCCCTCTCCAACCCCAAGCTTTTATTTACTGAACCGAATCCATCTCCCCTGCTGAAGGAGAAATAGGAGCTCACTAGCTGTTTACAAATAGGTCCCTAATCTCGGTCCCACGCTGAGTATCATTTTTTGCACCCTGTCCCCAGTTTTACTAGCCATGCCCTCTGACCTTCAAGAAGGAGGTTTCTCCACCCCAAGAAGACTGAGATTTGACCAGATTTAGCCTGGAGACCAATGTCATCTCTCTTCACCCAGCCCCTGATGGGCAGCCGACATCAAATAGGTGATCTAAGAGATGGCTTGTCAGGACGAAGAACACAGGTGAATAGACTAGATACCCTGGTTGAAGTCCCTGCTGTCTGTGGATCAAACATTTCGCTTCTTGGGCCTGAACTTGACTTTCAAAGGTGTTGTAGGTGTAGAAATAGTGCGTGCAGTTGTGGCTGGGGGAGAGCAGAGGGCGCTTCTTTCCCATGCCACATGTTTCCTTCCACCTGGAGAGAACCTCCTGGCCTCTCTCCTCCACACTTATCCTTCCCAGGGAAGGAGAGTATCTTATCTCATGATGTATCAAAATGTATGTGCATATGTGCGTGCATGTGTATATATTTGGAGAGAGAGAGAGACTGCCTCTTAACTCTTCTGCTCTTCTTCCTGCCTGAGAAAGCTCCCATTTCCTCTCTCCCAGTGCTGTAGGTTTTACAGGAGGCATAGCCCTACAGACCACACTCTGACCTATAAGGGTATTAGGTCTGCTGTTGGTTGAAATTCCCAACATCTTATACATCCAACCATAAATTGTGGGAAAGAGACAAGAAGAGAAATGTGAAAGGAGCAAATAATGTGTGGAGAAAGAGCCTTCTGGTTGACCCAGGTTGTGACTACGCCTTGTGGTACTTGGTGAAGTGCAGGCTGTGAGTTGAATCTTGTTCTGGGTCAAAGCATTTTTCCCACTGAAATGCTCCCCTGGGCATGGCTTTGGGGATTGTTTGACCCTCTTGGAACTGTTCCCCAGGATGCTGAGGGGGCCAAGGAGAAACACCACCTTCACCTCCCAGCAATGCCCATACTAGAAAGACTGAGCCATAGAGCAAAGGGGCACAGTCAAGCCCTCCCTCCCTCCACCTTCACTCCCCTACCAATACCCTGCTAGTCCAGGCAAAGCAGTTACCAGGACCTCACCACTCACACTTGACCCTGCCTGGCTCACCCCAGTAGGAAAACCTCACAGAAATCTGAGCTGACACCCAGCAAAAAGTCAAGGGCAGCCATTGCCTCAGTGATCCTCCACCCCCTTGAGATGGTCACAGATTTTAGGGGATCCTGGCCACATCTCTCTCCATCAAAGAGCAGGTGACAGGAAAGACACAGGCAGGTTGGTGATCACTTAAAAACATATGAGCCCTATCCAGTGGATAGAGCCTCACCTGCAGACTGAAAATTCACAGGTTCAATTCCTGTAAAGGGCATGTACCTTGGTTGCGGGCACATCCCCAGTAGGAGGTGTGCAGGAGGTAGCTGATCGATGTTTCTCTCTCATGGATGTTTCTAACTCTCTATCCCTCTCCCTTTCTCTCTGTAAAAAATCAATAAAATGTATTTTTTAAAATAAAACAAAAATATATGAAAACATTAGCAAAATCATATATCACAAGCTGCCCAGAGTGAGGCACTCCAGTGCTTTATAGACCTTATCTGGTTGGAACCCCATCCCTCCACACGTGCCTATTATAACTTCTCTTTTACAGGTGAGGAAGCCTGTCAGAGAGGGCAGGTGATTTGCCTGATATCACACAGCTGGCATGGAGCAGAATCAGATCTTTCTAGTTAGCCGCCTCTGACTCCTAGGCAGTCACAGGGTTGGGGGTTGGGCAGCAACCCCAGTGAGGAAGAGGCTGCCCTGAGGCTGGTGAGAAGAACGTCTCTGTTGGAATCTCTACACCCACCACCCTGGAGCCAGGCTCTGCAGGTCGGGGTCTCATCATATCAATGGTCACCATGCCATCCCATGGGGCTGCTCGGAGCAATTTCCACCTGTCCGGCAAGCCCAGGGAAGGCCTTTGCTTGCTTGTTACTGGGAAGATTTGGGAGGGTTAAGCCTTCCTTTTCATCAGAGAAATTCCCTCAACTAGATGGTGAGTCACAGTATAAGTCAAAGCAGCAGGCAGCCCTGCTGAGTTGGGAGCCAGGACTTGATTCACACTCGGGGGCTGAGGGGAGGGCACTGGAGGTGGCAAAGGGGGAGGTGAGGGAACTGGCTCGGGCCCTGCTTCCTAGGAGCTGCTCCCAGACAGGGTTAGAAGGGCACCCCCGGGCTAACAGCGTCTACCCATGAATTTGGGTCACATGGTGACCTTTCCCCTGCCTGGTGGCGTCCCAGGCACGCGCTGTATTTGTGGGCAGTAAAAATGGCGCGCCAGGGATTTTCTCAGCTGCTCTCGGTCTCCTGGCCTCGGCCTGTTCCCAGCAGGCCCTAATTGCACAGCACAGCAAGTCACACAGATGGCCCTTAGTCTCCGCTCGGCCAAGGTCAGCGGTGGTCTGGGAACAGCCGGCCCTGGTCCGAGCTCTGCTAGGGAGGTCTGAAATAGCTGCTCTGAGTCAGCAGGGAATGACTCTCTAGTTGGAGAAGCCGGCACCTCACCCAGGAAGGATTTTTTGTGTTTTTGGTTTTGTTTTGTTTTTATCACTAGTGGCCTAAAATCGTCTGCTTATCAAGGAGAAAGAGAAGGGAGTTCCATTTTTCTCCCACCGCACCTGCTTCTCCCAGCTGCTCGTCCAGGGGCCAGGGAGAGTCGCCCAGGACGGTCTGGGTTCTCAGATACAGGCCAGTGGCTCTGTCTCGCTCAGCATTGCCTGACTCACCCCTGACTCCTACTCCTTCTCAAACTCTCCCCCTTCCCCCTCCCCCCCCCCCCCCCCCCCCCCCCCGCTCTCCCACCTCAACTTCACTCTCCTACCTGATGCACAGGCTGCAGCTTCCCAGTGTCCCAGCTTTGGCTCTGTGTTCTGAGCTCTCTCATTTCTTCCTTCTGGCCCAGACTGGTAATTCTGTAATAGACCTTCAGTTTGGCATGTCCACGACAGTCACCCTGTTAGCAGATCTCAAGGGGGAACCTTGGAAGCGTGGGTTCCATTGCTTCTCGTTTGCCATCACAATCCAACAACTTTGGTCCTGAAGACTTTGCAATTCAACTGAATGAGTGCCTACTGCACACCTACCTACACCTGGTACACACCTGCTGTGTGTACAGCCTGGCTGGGTGATCTAGCGGACAGACAGATAGCTCAGGCTGCTGGCATTTAAAGAGACCAGCAAAAGGAATTCTTTTTTATTTTTTTAAATATATATTTGTATTGATTTTGGAGAGGAAGGGAGAAGGGAGTTAGAGAAACATCAATGATGAGAGAGGAAGCATCAATTGGCTGCCTCCTGCACACCCACCACTGGGGATCAAACCTGGAACCCGGGCATGTGCCCTTGACTGGAATCAAACCAGGGACCCTTCAGTCCACAGACCGATGCTCTATCCACTGAACAACACTGGCGAGGGCAGTGGATGGCAAACTCATTAGCCAACAGAGCCAACTATCAACAGTACAATGATTGACATTTCTTTTGAGAGCCAAATTTTTTAAACTTAAACTTCTTCTAATGCCATTTCTTCAAACTGGACTCACCTAGGCCGTGTTATTTTGTGGAAGAACCAAACTCAAGGAGCCAAAGAGCCACATGTGGCTCTCGAGCCACAGTTTGCTGACCAGAGGCTAGGGCAATTCTTACTATATAACCTGTGGCCTAGCCAGTGTTGCTCAGTGGTTGAGCATCAACCCATGAACCAGAGGTCACTGGATTGATTCCCAGTCAGGGCACATGCCTGGGTTGTGGGCTCCATCCCCAGTGGGGGGCATGCAAGAGACAACAGATCAATGTTTCTATCTCTCTATCCCTTTCCCTTCCTCTCTCTGAAAATCAATTTAAAAAAACACTTTTAAAAATGTAGACCCTGGGATTACATAGCTATTATGTGAAAACAAGGCATTATTGTTCTATAATACATTGTAAATTACCTATCTGGGAAAGCATTTTTATGTCAAATAATATTGTTAGGGTACTATTTCACTCCTAACAAGTGCTATCATCATGGTCACCATTTGGTGATGCCTGGAGTAGGTGCTCCATGGTAGGAAAGAAGAAAATTCAACTGCCATTCCCGTCCCAGCATGGCTGGTCTATGGTAGTCCCAGCTTGAACTTGGAAATGTCAACAGAACTGCTCACCAATTCTTTGCTCAGACTCTCATCACCAAACATGGCGGGGCTCCAATGTGGCTGTCCTTCTGTGTGACCATGATCTTGCCAAGGAACACTTACAATCAACCTCACTGAGGTGGCTCCTGACCCTTGCCATCTTGGTCTAACCCTGGGCAGTGTCCATCACCAGCAAAAGATCAAAACAAAAACCTCCCCTGAATCACAACAGCAACAGCTAAAACTTTAAAAAGACACAAGAATAATGGCCAGCCCTTATGGAGCACTTATTAAGTACCAGGCATTCTGCCAGGGACTTGGCGTACCGTGGTTTATGTAATTCTCTTAACAAACACAGGTGTGAGATATTATATCATCTTGGCATTTTTCAGATCAAAAATCCCAGACCTGGAGAGAGTGAGTAACTTGCCCAAGACCATGCGGCTGAGAAGGGGTAAACCAAGATGCAAGCTCATTTTCACTGACCTCAGAACACGGCAGCACAGAGCTGGGGTACCTCGCCACCCCTCTCTGAATCCTTTAGAGGGGAGGGGCTTTGTGTTCCATTATTGATGAGAGAAACTGGCTTGATGGATAGCATGTCAGTACTTTAAGTCTCCTGGAACAGGGCTCACGTGGATGCTCAAGGCTGCTGTCTAGCTGAGACCAGCCTCTCTACCCCCTCCCACCACCCAACCCCCCATCCCCCGCGCTCTTCCATCCAATGGTGGAGGCATCAGCTTCATGCCCATGTCCACATCAGCTCTTCTGTCCTCTTTGGTGACCTGCCTGCCAGCCTCAGCACTTGTAGCCTCTCCCGTGCCCAAAAGCGATGGTAGTGACTACTGACTGCCTCTCGGTGGGATCTTTTGTGAAAATGATGCTTAATTTGAAAACTCTGCACTATTAATAAAAATTGGAAGCCTTATCTGAAAGATGTGGAAGGTTCTATGGGAGAATAAAATTATGTGACATCCACTGAGATCCCTTCCCGCTATGCTCTCAATTCTGCCCTCTGTCCTCCTCCTCCAATGTCAACTAGTAAAAGCTTTATATATGCCCACCTTCGGTGGGGAAGAACAATATAACCTAAAACAGAAACGTGGGTGGTTTTCTTCTTTTTTAAATATGTTTTTATTGATTTCAGAGAGAGAGGGAGAGAGAGAAAGAGAAACATCGATCTGTTGCCTCCTGCACACCCCCTACTGGGGAACAACAAGGACACAGCCTGGGCCAACCAAGGATCAACTAGTGACCTCCTGGTGCATGCTCAACCAACTGGCCAGGCCGAAACCCAGGTAAGTTTTAGAATGCCATCATAATGACAGCGGTCTTAAAAGCCTGAAAAAATCAAGAGCTAGGCGCTGAACAAAACCAGTCATAGGCAATAAAGAAAAGATGAGGAAGATTCAGAGAGGAAGTACCTGGGCTTAGAGGAGGAGATAATTTACCAAAAATTGGGGAGAGGGGACTGAGTGAGAGAGCTCGTTATTTGGGATAAATCCCAGAGGAAGGGACTGAACTTTCCGCCCTGGCTGGAGGTTGGAAATGGGGAGAAGGGCTATGCTTTGGGCCTTGGAGCACGAGGAGCAAACAGAAGCTGACCCTCCCTCCAAGGCCATCACTCCCAAAGCATTGGATGTCCTCTCGCATTTAGAAGCAGGTCATGGAACGGCCACTATCTCCCTTGTACTTGCAACTGAACGTAACCACTGATGTCTTTCAATGCAGCCGACTCTTGGTTTTCGTCTTTCCCTTACTCCAGTGGTCGGCAAGCTCATTAGTCCACAAACCCAAATATCAACAGTACAACGATTGAAATTTCTTTTGAGAGCCAGATTTTTTAAACTTAAACTTCTTCTAACACCACTTCTTCAAAATAGACTCAGCCAGGCCGTGGTATTTTGTGGAAGAGCCACACTCAAGGAGCCAAAGAGCCTCATGTGGCTCTCAAGCTGCAGTTTGCCGACCACTGACTTACTCCATCAAAGACATGCTATTTTGCAAATCCTACTGCAAAACTTCACTGGTCATCCACATCTCCAAAATAATGAATAGTTTGTTTGTCAAGCAAATTTTCAGTTAGGGGGGCGGAAATGGTAGTCTGTGAAAAAGGACACCTTTGTTGCTTGGAAACACATTCATGTTAAGGGAGACCATCTCTCTTCCTCTCACAGCGTTCCCCCTGGAGCCCATAAAGTAGTCACTGCTGCCTCTTCCTCCCACATTTCTCTTTGTCTCCTTGACAGCAGGAAAAGTGTTGAGCATCCATTAATCCACTTTTTTTTTTCTACAGAGCACAGGATAAAGTATCTCCATCCAGTCTCTTCCTTCTGTTTCTTCCACTCTGCCATCCACCTCCCCAAAACACACACATTTTTCAAGCTCCTGTGGGGGGGACATCTCAATTCCAGATGGTAACTGCAATTCCAGGGGAGAGGGGTGGTAGCATGTCTGTTCTGACTACGAATGCAGACCTGCCTTCATTCCAACTTCACTGGTAATAAAACTGATGCTTGATCTGCCCCATTTGAGTCCCAAGTATTTCACTCAATGGGTTCTAAACTCAAAAGTGGGAGAAAGGGTAAAATTTATTGGGCCTTTTAAGCCCTATAAGAGCTTGTTTCGTGCTTGATGAAAGTGGTAGATTGGAAAAAGTGGCCATAAATTCTTCTCCTCCACAGCCTTGTGAGATAGCTCCTCTTACACATATTGGAAACTGGGCCCATGCCTTGAATCTGGGCTGACCATGTGACCTACTTTGACCAGTAGGATGGGAACAAAGGACACACACACACACACACACACACACACACACACACACACGAGAAGCCCCTGGGGATTGCTCTTACAGACTTGCTGTCTGGCTTTTTCCTTGTTCACTTGAACAAGCCCAGACTAGCCTGCTGGAGAATAAGAGTCCATGTGGACAAAGGGCTCAGCATCCCAACCACAGAGACCAGAGTGGCCATGAAAAAACCAGCTGGCCTTACCAACCCACCAGCATGAATGCGGACACATGAGCCAGCCCAAGAGAGATGCACTGAGCCCGGTCCAGGCCAGAAGAACCGCCAGCAGAGCCCCACCCTAGCTGTCAACCTACAAAATCATGAGCCCAATAAATGACTACTATTGAAGCTACTAAATTGTGGAATGGTTTGTCACAGCAATGGAGAACTGAGACCATGAGGAAAGAAGACATATATCAGTGTGCCTGAGTGTCAGACCCAGAAAGATGGCCTCAAAGAAAACTCCCCACTGTCTTCCCCTTGAACCCCCTTCTCACTACATTTTATTGAGACACAGGAGGGACCCTGAAAACCTTCTACAGAAAGATGTAATGGCTTTAGGGGACAAGTGGGACACGTCTGGAAGCCCCTGGTTGAGCCTCCGGCAGACAGTTGTACTTTCTGCAGAACCTAAAGAACACCCCTTCTCAGGAAAACCTGCCTGGGGAAAGGCTTGGTGGGCATTTTTGGCAAGGTGGATAAGGCAACACCTTTACCATTGTGTACACTGCCAAACATCCCGAGCTGTTCAGCCAATCTCACTGCTCTGGAAGAGCTGGGAGGTGGCAAGTTACCCAGTTTCCCAGTCCAGAAGAAATGCTTTTGTGGAGTGAAGTCCTCGGGGACAAAGCCGTGTACGTGTCCGTGTCTCTGTAGACACTAGGGAAGGGCAGGATTCTTTTGATGTTTACTATTGTATAGACAGCCTTACAGTGGAAGGGTGTCATCACCCGCCTTGCTGACAACCTGAACGCGCAGGACCTGCCAAAACTGACCTCATTAACTCAGGGACAGTTATACACCACAAATTAAACTCAGAGCGTCTTTGGGAATTCTGGGCCTCCCTGACACACATCTGACCTTGTCTGGCAATGTGAGCCCTGGGAGCAATGATGTGCTTTACTTACCTTTGCGAGTCACGGTGTGAGGGACTTATTGCCAACAAAACAATGTGGAAAGTGATTAGATAGCAAAAATGGCATTGTCCTACAAAGACAGCTTTGAAATTTATTTCTATTTTTTATTTAGTCAAATAACAGCAGGCTTCCCACTGAAATTCACTTTCAGCAGAACTCACATTTACATTTTTTGTTCATTTGCAAAATTGGGATTTATTGCCTTTTTTAAGAAAATGGCCATAAATGTTTTACAAGGAGGGGGGTAGGGATGAGAGATGAGAGAGAAATAATTCTTCGTAAAAACTGTTTGTATATTCTGTTCCCATGAAGGAAATCAAACTCCCACGTGAAATAAATCACAAGCAAAATTTTGTTTACGTGGCCCTGTATATCAGAACTGACAGCTTTCATCGGATGATCAGAAATCAAGAGATCAAAACTAATAGATGAAAACTAATTGATATTTAAAAAAAAAAAAAAAGAAGAAGAATGGGGCCCTGGCAGTAGTTACAGTGTTGGCCCAAGCACTGAAGTGTCTCTGGTTCAATTCCCTGTCAAGAGCACGTACCTGAGTTGCAGGTTCGATCCCTGCCAAGTGGGGGCACGTGCAGGAGGTAACCAATCTATGTGTCTCTCTCACATGGATGTCTCTCTCTCTCTCTCTCTCTCTCTCTCTCTCTCTCTTTCTCTCTCTCTCTCCCTCTCTCTCTCTTTTCCTCCCTCCCTTCCTCCTTCCCTTCCACTCTCTCTACAAATCAATAGAAAAATATCCTCAAGTGAGGATTAACAAACAAATTAAAAAAAAGAGTGGGGAGGAGTATAGTAGAGAAAGGGGTCAGGGTTTGGTGAGGGCTTTGGGGGTTTTTTTGTTTGTTTGTTTTTTGTTTTTGTTTTTTGCCACTTACTAGCATACTTTAGGGAAAATAAAAATACCTCTGAGTTCTGTTAGTAAGAATGTGGCTAATAATTTTCATCAAATATGGCAACTGTAAAGATTAGACGAGATCAGATATCTGCCTGGCATACAGTAGGCACTCAATAAATGCACCCCTTCTGCATGCTAATTATTTCCTTTGCATTCTATTCAAAGCCATTCACAATCTGGATCTGACTCAAATTTGCAAATTTTATCTACCATCACTCCATACATTCTGCCTTCTATCCCTGCAGCCCTGGCCTGATATACAGCTTCTGGCAAGTTCCTTACCTTTCTTCCCTGTAAAATAGGTACCTGCCCCGTGGAATTATTGTGAGGACTCAATGAGGTTGTGTATTTAAAGTACTTGGAATCATGTCCTGGGTATAATAAGCACTCAAAATGTTAATTAGCCATAAAATTTCTATTCATCACCATTAGGAATACAGTAGAGGCCCTATGCACAAAGATTCATGCAAAGAATGGGCCTTCCCCTGGCTGCAGGCACTGCCTTCACTCAAGCCCTGGAGCCGCCTTTCTGCTCTGGCCCCAGAGCTGCCTTTCCATCTTCCCATGCTTCCCAGAGGCCCGGAGTGGCTTGGGTGGTGTCCAAGCATCCCAACCCACCCCCGGCAGCTTGGCACCTGTGTATGCAAATTAACCCGCCATCTTTGTTGGGTTAATTTGCATACTCACTCCTGATAGGCTGGTGGGCATTGCAAAGGTATGGTAAATTTGCATCTTACTCTTTTATTAGTGTAGATGCTCCCTCCTATCTAACCCTGACCTCTCCTTCTCCATGTTGGTATAGATACCATGTCATTCTCTGCTTTTTTAAATCTTGCTCATCCTCAGTCTCAGCTCATTGCTCCCTCTCCGGCATGGCTGCCTCTCCTGGGCTGCCATGCCCTCTCCATGTGCCTCTCCTGTCTCACGACTGCATCACATTGATTATTACTTATTCATCTGTCTGTCTCCCCTGAAGGTGGTCTTTATTCACCTGTGTGTCACAAGGAAGGACCCAGCAAAGAACCTGGATCATGGCACCTGCTCAGGGAATGTTTACAAAAGCGAGAGAAAGAACATATGCTTGGCTTCCATCTCTTGTCAAACAAACCATTACCCTTTTTATATTTTTTTATTCATTGTTACTTTAGTTTCAGTGGAGAAGAGAATAGAGTTAGACAGGTAAAAGCAAAAAGGGAAAGTCTCTGTCGATGAAGAAGTCCAGGTGGCCAGCTTCAGCATAGCTGGGCACAGGTGCCCAAACCCCCTCTTCCTCTGCTCTCCTCTGCTGGTTTCACATGGACCTGCATGAGCCATACCCCCCACGGGGGGCGAGATGACCTCAGACATGCATCTGTCTGGCCCAAGAGTCTCTGAGCAGAAATTCTCCTTCCCACTCGTCCCATAAATGTCCCCAAATTGGGATTCATCAGCCTGATGCCCACACTTGGAGAGAGGCAGGAGGAGACCCACAGCTTCCCAATGGGTTGAGTGCAGTTGCCAGAAGAAGAGGAAATGGATGCTAAACAGGCAAAAACGTACACGTCCGTTACAGGCTCCCACCTGGCTTTCCAGCCCTGCTCGCTTCCAGGCCCCCAAACCCTCACCTGGAGACGCGGGCTCCCAGCAACACCCACCCCCTGCTCTCTGCAGTGGCAGTTCGCCAGTGGCTTCTCCCTAGCGTGAGTGGCACTGTGAGAAGACCCACAGCCACCCTCCTGTGACCTGTTCTCTTATGTGGGCCTTTGCCCGGGCCTGCTGCCCTGTGTCATCAATGTGCAGCTCCCTGCCCACAGCCAGCGTTGGTGTTTTAGGGGCCCAAATATAGGGCACCCCTTCCCTCCTCCGGTACAAGACCGAGGAAGGAACAAGCCACGGAGTCAGGCCGTGGGGATCTGAAATGTTACCTTCACTCTATACAGCTGTTGGAGACTGAGGCTTAAGTGGGTGGCAGCCGGTGGCTCCCAGAGGCTGCGGCCCAGAATTGGGCAGATTTTCCCGCCTAGTCCCAAACCGCCCAAGCTGTAAACACCCACAGCCTGGAGGAGGAGAGGGGTGTGCTTTCTGCGGGCAGGTAGAATGAGGAGGAAAACAGAACTGGGTCCTGGTTAGAAATACCCCGTTCCTTTTCCAAACTAACCAATCAAGTAAGTCCCTGCTCACCTAGAGGAGGAGCGATGGAGGTGAGAGAGAGGGGTGTCACTCCAAGGAGATCCTTCCTCACTGAGTGGGAGGCATGCGTCTCCCTGACCACCAGCTTGGTCCCATCTGTGTGTGCACTTCCGGTGCTGGGATTCTGAGAAGGAAACCTCCTTTTGAGCAACGATATCTTTTTTTTTTAATTGATTTTTCACAGAGAGGGATAGATAGCTAGAAACATTGATGAGAGAGAAACATTGACCAGCTGCCTCCTGCACACCCCCCGCAGGGAATGTGCCTGCAACCAATGTACATGCCCTTGACTGGAATCGAACTGGGACACCCCCAGTCCGCAGACGGACGCTCTATCCACTGAGCCAAACCGGTTTCGGCTCTGCCCAAGCTCTCTTTGCCAGCAGCGGGAAGGAGAGCATGGGAATGGCATCCCTCTTGGACATGAGCCACCTCTCCACGCTGGACACCCCCAGGAAGATCCCACCTCACACTCCGCCCACGTCCGAATGGGGGGGGGGGGAACAGGAGGGGAGGGAAGGGCCTTGTCGCTGACCCAGAAAAACCAACGCGATGGCAGTTCCTTCATCTCCCAGAAAACAAAGTGTGCGGCAGCCAGCGGTTTCTGCTGACTCCGGCTTCTCTGCTCTTCCATCGGAGCTATTGCCTGCCCTTGGGATTTATGGTCATTCTTGCTCCCTAAAGACATTCTGTAAGAATGCCCGTGCATCCAGGACGCATCGTTCCGGCTCTCCTCACTAATATTTCCCCCCTCGGCTACCCATCAGCAATTTTTAAAGGCAGAGGATGTTTCTTAGAGACAGTGGAGTAGGAGACACAGTGCTGGGATTCTGTAGACACTTAATTAAGTGTGAACCAAGCGAGAGCTTTCACAGGGGAAGTTCACAGGACACACACACACACAGTATCACGGGAGACCCAGGGGAAACAGAGAAGGGGAGCCGAGCCTTGAACAGACAGCCATTCCCAGGCTACTTCCTATGAATGGGAAATGACTTAGCAAAAGCAAGCACATCTTAGTACAGCGATTTGTGTTAAGGAGATGGCCTGCTACCCGGACAGGGTCCTCTTGGTGAGAACATGGAGGCTTTCTGTCTGTGCTCTGTCCAAGGAAAATCTAGGCTTCAACTGACAAATTATGTTGTGTTCAACCCACGGGCCATGAAAATCCTATAAACTAGTCATGTTTCCCTTGTTACGTTGGCTGCTGGGAAGCTCAAAGCCAATATTCAACCCACTGACAACAATGTTATAGGACCTTGTAGCAGGCAATTTACATGCTAATCTTAGTTTTACCTGGTTTTCCTGTTCCTTAGCCTGGTTTTTTGGTCCAAGTTAGTCTGCTCACTGGGTTCAAGACTCCCTGCCTTCCATTGACCCACAATTTCAGAAATAGGTCTCAACTGCCCTGCTCTGCTTCTCTGCTCCGGGTTCCAGAAGATGCTCATCATTACATACAGCTGGTCGCTATCCCCACAGAGGAACAGAAAGAGGGGCCCGAGATGCGGTGGTTGTAAGGTAACCAGACGTCCCGCTTTTGGCGGGACAGTCCCGATTTTTAACAATTTGTCCCGCGTCCCAACACTGTAGGACACACGTGTCAAACACAAGGCCCGCGGGCCAAATCCAGCCCGCCAGGCCTTGCAATGTGGCCCGCACCGTGCTGTCATCACTGCACTCCGCTGTCAGTTTATGACATTGTCAGTTTATGACTGTTCAGTAAACCATTCGGCCCGCGATTTAGGCTGGATTTTAGATTTTGGCCCCTTCTCTGATTGAGTTCGACACCCCTACTGTAGGATGTGGGGCAAATTGTTAGAAATCGGGACTGTCCCGCCAAAAGCAGGACGTCTGGTCACCTTAGTTTAGTGCCTTTGGGGAGAAGGGACTGGCCTAGAGAGAAATCCCTAGAAATAGGTTTGAGAGCAGAGCAGACCATGCACCACCTGGAGGATAGTTAGCCTTGCAGAATGGGGCTGGTGTCCCAGACAAGAACTTGCCAGAGTGAGGCAGGGGGCTTCCTACGAGTGGGGACACTTGCATAGGCTGTGGAAGTTGGAGTCACAGGGCCTTCACCCGTCTTGCCCACAACCGCTCCCCCAGCGTCTGGGACAAATGCCCAGCATACAGCTGTGTTCAGCAAATGTGTATTAAGTGAGCGACTCAATCAATCAGGAGGCGGCCCAGGGCCTGGGCTGGTCCTGAGCCCACAGGTGAGTGTGGGGAGAGGAAGGACACAGAGAGCTGGAGCTGGTAAATTGCAAGAGGGAATGCCCGTTAGATATTGCAAAGTCACTGCCCCGGGGGTTGGGAAATCTACAAGCCCAGCTGATCTAATCATCCCATCAACAGGCCTCTAGTGACCCTAATGATAAGCAAGGCACACGGGATAGCACAGAAATGAGTATAATGTAGTCCCTGCCGGACGTAAGCTCCTGGGCTAGTGGGAACACAGGCAGAGTGGTGGTCTGCGTGGGAAGTACCATGATACAGGGAATATCCTTCCCTCGACTTTACCTCAGAGTCCAGGAAGGCTTCCCAGAGGAGGGGACATGGAGCGGGTTCTGATGGCGGAGAAGGAGTTCTCAGGAAGCATGCTGGACCCGGCGGGGGAAAACCTGAGATCCCATGGCATCCACACGATCCATTCCTCTGCTGATCGGCATTCCGTTTCCCCAGCTAAACCTCCTCACCACCGGGTCTCCCTCTCTCCTTGCTAATGCCTTTCAAATCAGGCCTTTCATCTGGCATCCCTTTGAAGCCCGCTGGCCGGCTCTCTTCCTCTGTTCAAAGAGCCTCCTGCACCCGCTGCCTCTCGGCAGTGCACTGAGCCGTCGCCTGTGGGAGGTTTAATCGCTGCGCCCTTTGGGAGAGTAATTTGGAAAACGGTTCCAGAAGTCTCTTCTACATGACCACGCCTGCACTATTCTCAACAGCCCTTCTTCTGGAGGTCCAGCCCAAGAAAGAGGTCCCAACGTTGCAAGGAAAAAAGGAAAAGGCTTGGTGCATAGACATGCACTACACCAGTGGTCGGCAAACTCATTATTCCACAGAGCCAACTAGCAACAGGACAACGACTGAAATTTCTTTGGAGAGCCACATTTTTTAAACTTCAACTTCTTCTAACGCCACTTCTTCAACATAGACTCGCCCAGGCTGTGGTGTTTTGTGGAAGAGCCACACTCAAGGGGCCAAAGAACCGCATGTGGCTCGCGAGCCGCAGTTTGCTAACCGCTGAACTGCACCCTGCCCCGACGCACGAGCACATCTAACGATGGTGGCTGTTTCCCCGCTGCCTTGAATCTGGGCTGGTGTGTGACGTGCCTTCAATATGCAGGAGTAGCAGAATGTGGCAGATGTCACAGGGTACTGGGTTTGAGCCTAGGCCTCAAGAAGCTTTGTTATTTTTGTTCTCTCTCTCTCTCTCTCTCTCTCTCTCTCTCTCTCTCTCTCTCTCTCTTTCTCTCCCTCTCTCTCCCTCTCTCTCTCCCTCTCCCTCTCCCTCTTATAGTACTGCCCTACCGCATGGTCAGGGTAGCTGGAGACAAAGCTAGTCTGCTACAGCATGAGAAGCCATGGCCATGGGATCCACAGACTGAGCCACAGCTGACTATAGACACCATATAAGCCCATCCAAGCCCAGAAGAACCACCACCCGACCAGCAGGTGAGGTGCATGGGTGATAATGAATGCTCTTGCTTAAGCCACAGAGTTTGGAGGTGGTGTGACCCAGCATTACGGTGGCAACAGATGCTGATACAGATGTGATGCTCTACCTGTCTCTAAGGATCCCTTGGGTCCTTTTGTGACCCAGGCTCTCCGGTGGGTCCCTGGGAACGTTCACACAGTCCGATCAGTCCAGCAGGGCAAAGAGCAGCCCATCCATGTCCCGGCTGGAGGGGAGGGAGCAGGTGCTCTTGGGTCTCATGGAAGCCGAGGGGCCTTGGGGAGGTGAGGGATGGAGCAGGGTGACCAACTTCATTCTTAGCAAGCTCCCTTCTTTCGTTCGTCCTCCAGTTACAGCCATCTGCAAAAAGAGTGCCATTTCCCTTCCATCTATCTTCCCAGGTTGTTAAATATTTCTAGTCTAAGCTGAGTTGGCAGAGATTCCTCCCTCAGCATCTGCACTGTTTAGTATCTGAGACCCTGCTGTGAGAAACTATTACATTCCCTGTTGAAAAGTAACAGAATTATAATAATCTATAATGATAAAAGGGTAATATGCTAATTAGACCGGATGTCCTTCCTGACGAGGGAAGCAGCCCAGGTCCTGGGTACCGGAGGGAAGCTGGTGCTGACAGCCAGGGCAAGGAAGGCCTACTCTTGCATGAATTTTCATGCATCGGGCCTCTAGTGATGATGATGATGATGATGGTGGTGATGATGATGATGATGATGATAAAAGCTACATATATTGAGTCCTACTATATGGCAGGCACCATTATAAGCATCTTTACATGTGTGAAGACAGTGAACCTTCTTAACTATTCTATGACCCATTTTACTGATGAAGAAACTAAGACACAGAAAGGCATCCATCTTTCCCAGTAAATAATTCTGACAGAGCAAATGGCCCAGACTTCAGACTAATTTGGATAACATCCAAAATCACTATTGTGAATCACAAAGATAATTATTTTTTAATATATATTTTATTGATTTTTCACAGAGAGGAAGAGAGAGGGATAGAGAGTTAGAAACATCAATGAGAGAGAAACATCGATCAGCTGCCTCTTGCACACCCCATACTGGGGATGTGCTCGCAACCAATGCACATGCCCCTGGCCGGATTCAAACCCAGGATCCTTCAGTCCGCAGGCCTTCGCTCTATCCACTGAGCCAAACCGGTCTCGGCAAGATAATTATTTATTAAAGCTCTACTGGAGGTCAATGCATTTAATTGAATTCCCACAAGAGCCCTTTTAGGTGTACATTACCCTCATTTTCACCATGGGAAATTAACACCCAGAGATTTTAAAAGATTTCACCCCCCTTGTATGGCTAGTACATGGGAAAAGAGGGATTGAACTCGGGGCTCCCTGCCTCCGCTGGAGGGCAGACCCTTTGATTCAGGAATGAGACTCCTGAGTTCTTACTTGTCTTCCCTCCCGGACCCTCGCTAGGGCCTAGCACTTGCAAGCAACCAGGAAATGCTATTGCCATCAAAGCAATGCTCACTGGCTACTCTTCCTCTCTCCTTCCCTGGACTCTCTGAGGTGGCACTGTATGGATGTAGGTCAGCAATGGAAACCGCTGTGGGCAGACACGGAGCCCACCACCCACGGTGCCTGGAAGCTGCTAATGCTCAGCGTGTAGGCTGTCCCGGAAGTCCGGAGAACAAACCCATTTTTCCCCTTGGCACCCAAGCACAGCAGAAGTGATGGCAGGGCCAGAAAAGCTGGAGCCCGCAGCCATGGAAAGGGGACGGGCTATTGCTGCAAGGGTGGCGGCCACAGGAAAGTGACCCAGAGCCAGAGGGAACCTGGGGTCCCCCCGGGAAGAGATGGATGGGGAATAATGACTCCCTTTGAAACACTGGGTCCGGAAGATGGTGTTTGGAAAGGGAGAGCTGAGTCTGTATCGACGTGGGAAAGGAGGCCCTAGAGAGAAAGGACGCGGACAGAGGGGAGGAAGAGAACTAACAGTGAGCGTCATCCTGCTGAGGGCCAGTGCCGTTCCTCCGGTTCCTATGACAACCAAGGGAGCCAACATGGTGGGATGGGTACAGGGGAAATTGGCCAGAACAGTCAGAGAAAACCCAGCACTGCCTCCCAGCTCAGCCGTTTCCCATTAAACCCTGTGCTTCCATGTTGACAACGCCTGGCCACACTAGCACTCAGCAGCTGTGCGTCGATGCAGGTTGCCCAGGACCAAACCAGAGAGGGTCAGACCTGCATTGCCACCATCTGTCCATCATCCAGATATCATTGCTGACATGTACACATAAGGAACTATTTGACATTGAAACTGGGTCTCCGAAGTGTTGGACATTGGAATTGGGTCTCAAACGTTTTTGTTATTATATGTTTATTTCTAGTCTGCAGAGGCAAGATTTTTTTAAAGAAAAGAAATGGGGGGAAATAGTTATAGAGATAAAGAACCATTGAACAGACTATCAAACTACAGCTGAAAGGCAAGGGAGGTTGGGGGGGGGGGGGGGCGGGATGGCTATAAGAGATCAACCGAAGGACTTGTATGCATGCATATAAACATAACCAATGGATTCAAGACACTGGGGAGGGGCGGGGGGGTTGAAGGCATATGCTGTAGTGTAGGGGAGGCTGGGGGGAGGTCAAGGGAGGAAAAAAGGAGACATATGTACTACTATTTGTAATGCTTCAAACAAAAAGTAAATAAATAATTAAATAATTAAATAAAATAATAAAAATAAGAATAAATCCTGTGCTTCCTCTGGCAAATGCTTTGACCTCTCTGAGCTGGTTTCCTTGTTGGTTAAGGTGAGAGGGGCACTGCCCAGCACATGATGAATGAGAAGTACCGGGGCACACACTCCATAAAGAGCAGCTGCTGCTCTTGTTCCTTTTTATTCTTCCCACTGCTGCCTTCGCACTCACAATCTACTCTGGCCCTACCTGGTTACACACTCCAGCCTCTGGGTGGCCTGCGTGACATCCCACAGCCTCCGGAATCCTGGGACTCACCACTCCCAGGCCCTTCACAGGATCCTCCTGTGCCTCCTCCTTTGGTCCCAGCCTGCCCCTCTGTGCCTCCGGCTGCTGAGTCCATCTCAACCCCAAGGACCCCTTCCCACTAAGGTCCCCCACACCCACATCTCCCTCATGAGGTCAGCCCCAGCCTGGTACCCTCTGCCCCTGGCTACCCGCCTGCTTGGCTCCTTCCGCCAGCCCCACTGCCCAAACAGGGTCTGAGATGCATGAAGCTCCTCAAAGCCTAGGTCTGGGCACCCAGCTGTCCTTCTCGGAGCCAGCCTCTGCGTCCAGGCCAGTTTCTGCAGCTCCCGCCTCCCTGGTCCCTGCTCCCTGCTCCCGATTATGAAGCCTGCACTGCCCACACCCCGGCACACTGATCCCCGAGCTCACCCAAGCACAGATAAGCCCTTCCCTCCCAGAATATGCCCTCCTCATGCCCCGCAGCAAGCGCAGAAATCCAGGACAGAGACAGCGAATGCAAACAGGAGCTGCACCAGTTCTCAGCTGCGGATTTCACGGGCCTCCTCCCGTGAATAAATATAAATTTATTCATATTTAACAAACATTTATTGATCGCACTGTGTATGCCACATACCAGGACGTTGCAGTCCACAAGAGGGGATGTGCCTTCATCACACTGAGACTCTAGCAGGAGGACAGACTTGAAATCGTTGCACAGTGCGTGGAGGATGTTCAGCCTGGTCCTCAGAACGCAGGGGCGCCTGTAACCAGCCCTTCCTGTTTCCCAGCTGACAACAAGGAAGCTTAAACTGACCTGCTCTTGCCCAGCCGGGCGCGGCTCGGTGGTTGAGCATCGATCTACCCATGAGCCAGGAGGTCACAGTTCCATTCCTAGTCAGGACACATGCCTGGATTACGGTCTCCACCCCCAGTAGGGAGTGCATGGGAGGTAGCCTATGGATGATTCTCTCTCGTCATTGTTTCTATCTCTCTCTCTCTCTCCCTTGACGGGCTCTGTGATTCAAGGTTCGTTGGCATCATTTCTCATTGTCCTAAACTTGGATACTGGCCATAATTTTAGAATCGAAATACCTATAAAAATAAAAAGTAAACTACAGCCCTCTGGATTGCCACCATGGGCGGGATGACCAGCTTTCAGCTCCTTGAAAGGGGTGGGAGAGAACGCTCTGGGTAGATAAATGCCTGGACGGTGTGATGCCTGTCCTAGCCACTAGGAGGCGAAGGAGCCGGGAGGAAGAAGCAGGAGCCTCTGGGATTTCACTGGCTGAAGACCCCTTGCATTTTTCTAACTCAAATACGATAAGCCTCAGAGGCCCTCAATGCAAGATGGTCTGCACGCGCTTCCAGGCTTCCTTAGAATGACAAAGGTGCCTTCCTCCTGGGAATTACGCACCTGTGGCCTTGCTGCTTCGCGCAGGGATGGGGCGTGCATGAACTTCTCCCCACGCCCCCTCACCCGCCTGACGGACCCCCTTTTCTCCCGGAATGACCTGCTGATGGCTGAGGCCACGCTGAGCTCCCTCCCCTTATTTTCCTGGCCTCTCCGCATCCTGCCTTCCCCAGGCCCCGAACCCCACGCCACCTGCCTCCCCTCAACCCTCGCTCCCGAGTCGCCCCATGCTGTGAGTACCTCAGTTTCCTCCGAATGTGGGTAACAGTAGCCTACTACCCAGGATGCTGTTCTCCTTGCAGTGGTGGCATTAGCGAAAAATAGAGGGAGAGAAACACACCATGCTCAGACCTGGGTCCCTGGCCAACACAAGGGCAGAACTGGCTGGCTGGAGCATAGGATTACACTCTCCCTCTCACGGGAGGGGCTGCAGTGTCACTGGCAAAGGGCACGGAGACAGGAGGAATGGTCCTCCGGGAACAGTCATGTACCAGCCACCACAACTCTGCCACCCACACAGAGGGAGCCTGGGCCGACCTGTCTCTGAAGTCACCCTCACGGTGCTTTGTGCCGGGCTCATGCAGGGTCTCTGTGTCACTCTCCCACAGAAAACACAGGGCAGGCTTCTCAACCCTCCCGGGGAGACAAGTGCCCCCACCCCCCCTTCCCCTCGTGAAGAGGGAAGGAAGGGTTCTATGCCCAGCCGGTGTTGCTCAGTGGTTGAGCATCGACCTATGAACCAAGAGGTCACGGTTCAATTCCCTGTCCGGGCACATGCCCAGGTTGCGGCCTGATCCCCAGGAGGGGACATGCAGCCAATTGATGAGTCTCATTCATCATTGATGTTTCTATCTCTCTCTCTCCCTCCCTCTCCCTTCCTCTCTGAAATCAATAAAAATATATTTTTTAAAAAAGAGGGAGGGGTTAGAATGGTCTCTCTCCAGCAGGGCTCCCTGTCACCTTCACAGCGGCCTTCCTCGTCCCCTGGGAGGGTGGGACTCAGAGCCACACTCACACCTCACAGGTCTCCTCTGAGGTTACCTTGTGGAGGACGGCATCTCCGTTCTCGGAGACCTGGGTGGAAACAGAGAAAAAAGCACACCTCCGGCTCCTCTGGCTGCCACAGGCATTAGATATTCCACTGCTTTGCCCCGGGAGCGGGGGCTTCGGAGCCGGCGGGAGGGGAGACGGCACAGGAGGCAGTGGGGGAGGAAAGCACAGAGGAAACAATGCTCTCTCACGGGCCCTGAGGAGGCTTACGCTAGAAAACATGGGCGTTCGATAAATATTTGTTTGATTTTGTTAAACTTTCAATTTGCTCCACCTCCACTAAAGAGCTCCGGCCAGAAGCACTACTGGGTGACGCCGCAGAAAATTAGCAGCGGCACAGAATGTGAGCGGGAAAGATAATGGGGGAAATTTAGACCCAAGAAAAAAAGCATTATTTATCTTAAATTTCTAGGAGTGCCAACCTGGCCCAGGCACAGTTTTTTAAGTGGTATGCATGCATACACATACACACACACACACACACACACACACACCATATTATTATCCAAAGCAAATAAATGCACTGGGCCTATTTCTCACTGAAGGGAAATGGCATGAAACAAAGGAAAAGTGCTAATGCCTAGAAACTGTGGTTAATAAAAGCACAAAGCCGGCCGGCTTCTATTCTTTAATTTCTGCATTAATGTTATTACCAGGCATTTGCGTTCGGTGGGCCGTGGGCGGAAACGGCACTTTACCCTCCGTGTAAAACACAGCGTCTTTGCTTAACCCACAGGCAGCATTTCCTGGCCCTCCAGCCCAAGGCCGCCCTGTTGGGCACAGACAGTCCAAGGAAGAGACAACCTGAAGGGACTGGAATGGGGCCTGCCTCTTGCTTGCAGCAAAGGGACTGAGGTAGCAACGACACAGAGTATTCAGGGAACCGAAGCCCAGTGTGGCTGGGACACTTGGTGGCAGAAGGATGATGCCAGTGGGTGAAACTGGGGACAGATCAATGGCCAAAGCGTGCTGGGCCTCGGAGGTCACAGTAGTTCCTGTTTGATTGATGGCACCAGTGTTTGGCTTATTTCAGCACGTCTGTTGAGCAGACAGGATTGGTTGGCACGTACAGAGTCCAATAAATAATCAGATCTTTCCCAACTCCTGTTATAAGACCTCCCCTATTGTAGATTTTTTGTTTTACATGCATCTTAAATGTCTTCTGAAGCAATGTTCTGGAAGAAAGAAAAACAACACCACCAATTGGCCATGAAGATAATTGATCTAAAAAGCACAGGTCTCTTCCTTCATCCTATCAGGCAGCTGAGAGTTTGAGGTCCATAGCAAAACTGACTATTCCTGTCACTCTGGGACCACAGCGAGACAGTGTTTCCCAGCCTCCTGTGGTTGGTTGGGACCTACAGCTGAGTCCTGCCAACGGGTTGTGGGCAGAAGCGACGTATGCCGCTCCCATGCTTGCCCCATAAACACTTCCAGGTGAGTGTGCGTTCTCTCCACTGCTGATGTCTTATTGGACCTCAGTGCCCAGAGCAGCCATGGAAGCCACCTGTGGAAGACGGGGAAGCCACCATCAGCCTGGATCCCTGAAGGACTGTGTGGAGCAGAGCCCAATGCCATCTTCATGCACCCTTTCGTTGGACTTCCTGTGAGGGTGAAATACACTTCTATACGTGTCGGTGGATTTTGGAATATACATATAAACAATTAAGGTTGCATTAATTAAGGCAGAGCCCAACCTGGCATCTGGCTTATTTCCTCAAAGTCAGTTGGGGTTGACTTTCTCATCATTTGGAATTGCAGAAAGCAAGATTTGACTTGTAATCCTGGAATTCCTCTCTCAAAAGAGGAGATGCTGAATTTGTTGGAACAGGATATAGGCCCAGCAGGAGCCCATCAAGAGGACTGGAATCTTGGCAAGAGGGCCGTCCATCCTGGAATCCCCCGTTATGTTTTATCACTCACTACTGCACATCATCCCCTCCTTCTGGGCCAGCTGAGAGCAGAGCAGAGACACAGCCTGAGTTGCTGAGAGAACACCTAAGCCTTGGGCCTCTTCATAAAGGTTTCTCTGTAGGGTTTGCTTGTGGATCCTGCAGACCCGGGAGCTGCCGCCCGTCGATCTCTGGTATTCTGGGCAGGTCCTGTGAACCCCCTCCCAATCGCTGGCATTCGGGGACAGCAGGCTCCCTATGGTGGGCATTGGTCCATGTTCCATGTCAGCAGAGGTTTGAGATTGGTCGTTTTCTGGTCCTAGTCAATTTCACATTTTGGAAACTTCCAGTAACAGGGAGGAACCTGAATAAAGGGCAATATTCAGGAGATCTATGCCTCTTCCAGACCATTGGCCACTGATTTCTCTTTGGTGCTGAGTATTGATCTTTCCCCCTTATGATGGGAGTCCTCTCCCTGGGGAAAAAGGCCTGGTGTAATTTCTACCTCGGGCAGTTGAAGGGGAAAAGCTGAGCTGTATATAAATGCGTGTGTGTGTGTGTGTGTGTGTGTGTGTGTACTGAAACAAACCTCTGTGGCAATGACAATTCATTTGGGTTTGACAATAGCAAAGCCTTAGGTGTTCGGTAAAAGGTGCATGTTACTGTCACCCAGCAGAGAGAAGGGCAGTGAACAAGTGAGGTGTTGCACACCCCGTGTGAAGATGCATGGGTTGTTGAAAGCTCTATGAAAAAAAGTCTGAACAATGCAAAAAAGCATGCGTGGACTTCGAGTCAGCCAGCCCTGAGCCAATCTGGACTGCACGGTGCAACTTGGCCAAGTTCCCTCAGCCCTCGAAGGTGGAAGTGTCTCACCTGTGAAATGGGGATAGCAGCAGCTACTGCAAGGCTCTCAGGAAGATCACCTCCCCCAAAGAGTAAATATTCAACAAATGGTCACTCATGTGGCCTTCCAACCAATGAACTTCTTTCCCTATGCATTGTCCAGTCTGTTCATGTGTGTTTGTTTGGTTTAGGTTTGGGTTCAGCCAACAACCTCAGAGATTTCCTACTTGTACACCTAGACCCTAGGTGCTAGCTTCTCCCAACCACTTATTTTTAAATTTAAACTAAATAAAACTACGTAAAAATACAAATTTAGCCGAAACCGGTTTGGCTCAGTGGATAGAGCATCAGCCTGCAGACTGAAAGGTCCCAGGTTCGATTCCAGTCAAGGGCATGTACCTTGGTTACAGGCACATCCCCAGTAGAGGGTGTGCAAGAGGCAGCTTATTGATGTCTCTCTCATCTATGTTTCTAACTCTCTATCCTTCTCCCTTCCTCTCTGTGAAAAATCAATAAAATATATTTTTTTTTTGAAAAAGAAAAACAGATTTAGTTCCTCGCTTGCACCAGACACATCGTAGGCTCACTTGCACGCAGCTAGTGGCTACTGTGCAAGGCAGAGTGGGCGTGTAACATCCCCGCCATCACAGAAAGCACCATGGACAGCGCTGGGCTAGGAAACAGTATGAGACTCACAGCTCCTCTTTCCAGTCACTCCAAAGGCCTGATGAAGACCCTTCCGTTCCCCGCAGTGAGACTACCTGGGGTTAGCTAATGCTCCCGGGACAGATGTGAGTCCCATCCCAGCTTTGACACATCAGCTGTGTGACAATGGGCAGGCCTCAATTTCCCACCCCGAAAGCTGACATCGACTAGCATCTCCTTCTCTGTACTGACTGTGAGAATGAAATGGGATCCTGACCATACCCTACATATGCCTGGCACAAAGCAATGCTAGCTCTTCTTACTCCTGCTACTTCTTTTGCTCACTATTGCTGTTGTTACTGCTACTGCTGACATAGAGCTGGAAGGACCTACAAGCTCCCACAACATCACAGATGGGGACACTGAGCCACAGAGAAGGAATTCTGCCTGGAGATGGGACCAGACCCGGCTCTCTTCATCCCATTGATGGCCTCTTTCCACCGGTCTGTGCTCTAAAACAATTCCATGGCCATTTTAGCTCTTTGACTTCAAGCTTTGTCTATTGGGTTTGAATATTCCATCTCTGACCAACCATGAAACCATGGAAACTGAATTGCAAATTGAAAAGGCAGCAAACAAATTAGCTTGCAAAGCCCCACAAATGATATAATCGCTCCAGTATTTAAGCTGCAGATATTCTCTGCTTTCAGCCAAGGCCTTTCTGAATCGCTTTTGTAAACCTGCACTTGTGTGTCCCACGTTCAGCCTCAGCCCACACAGCATTGTGCCAGATCCCACATCCATCCTCAACCCCGTGGACTCAGAGCCTTCTCCCTCCCATCCTCTGTGGGAAGGCCCAACCCCAGGAACAGGTCTGCAGTCTCCTTCCTCCTCCGGAGCTCGGAGCATAAGCAAATAGGAGTGGTGACCTGTGGGTGAGGAGGGAGAAGAATTGTTTGGAGTGGACCAAGGGGAAAATTAAAATGAAAACTAGTCAGAAGCGTGACAGGCACTTGTGGTAGATTGCATGAACAGTCCAATTCTTCACCCCTCGTGGAATCCACACCTTTTTACCATGTAACTAGGCAACAGAGCTTTCCCATTGTTAGGGCATCATTCCATGGACCTGTGGGATATTCTTTGGCCAAAGGAATGGAGCTTGCTGCCTCTGTCATCACCATAAGAAGAATATGCCTGCTCACCCAGGAGGAAACAGAAGAGTAGATTGAGTCAGAGATGCCTCAATTCAGCTAACCTAGACAATTCTAGATTAAAGCAGACTGCATATTACTCCCACCCCTGCTGAGCCACAAAACATGGACAAGTCCAGCTGAAATTAATAGGGAACTCACCTTGGACCAGCCAATCCATTTCCAATCCACAGAAACATACACTGTAATAATAAATGATTGTTGTTACAAGCCACTGACTATGGGGGCTGTTTTGTTACACAGCAATAGCTACCTAATACAGTATCCTTGATGCCTCTCCCCCTCACTTGCTGTAGCTAATCCATCAGCAAGCCCCAAATAAATCTACTCACTTCTTTTCCAATTCCAAAGCCACCAACTTAGTCCATTTCAACATCATTTCTCAGGTAGGCCGCTGCAGTTGCCTGAGTTCTCTTACCTGCACTCTTGCCCGACTCCAATCCATTCTCTACAGTGTAGAGTCTACACAAAGGTTATGATTCTTTTCTCAAAGCAAAATTGAATTACATCTTCCTGGATATAGAGAGTGGGTCAATCTTAGACTAAAACCCTAACTCCTAATGATACCTGTTGACTCTCCCACTCTCCCTCCAGTTTTTGGAACATGTCACACTCCTTCCCCATGAGGTCTTCCCACATGCTGGTTCCTCCACCTGAAAGGCATTTCCCTTTGAAAGAAGGGAACACAGCAGTGAAGAAAGCAGACCCAATCCCTACCCTCATGGACTTTCCTTCTAGTGGGGGAGACAGGAAACAGGTACTACCTTGGGGCCCACAAACCTTGCTCTCCTTGAGTGTGTGGTCAGCAGGTTAACCAAGAAAGACTACATAAGCTTGAGATTACACTGGACTTATTAGAATTGGCTGCCAGTGGCATAGAGGAATAGATAACAAATATATACAGACTCAGCTCAAGGCCAGTTCCTTCAATACATCATTCGGTGCCACCCCTTTCAGATGGCATGCTCATCCAGCTCCTCTCCATCCCTCCCCAAGCCTTGAGTTGTCTGTCTTCATTGTTGTTGACTTCCACTGCAGAGGGTTTTCCTCATGATCATTTGAATGGGCCCCAATACCTGAGCAACTGAGTGTGGGAGATGAACTCCCAGTGGCCATTGTACCCCTGAACCTATCCTACCGAACCCCAACTTGTTCCTGGCTCACCTCACCCCTGTGCTCATCAGCGAGCTGGCCTCTGCCGAGCTGCACACCCCTCATATTTTCTGTCTGTTTCTCCACGCAGGCATGATGATTTATACCCGTTCTCACGAAGTCACTAACTTCCCACTTTATATTTCTTCTTGCAAAACTTGATAAGTTTCCCTTCTCCGATGCCATAAATTTAGCTTCTGGTCAATACTACTCCACTCAAGATAGATAATATAATTTCAGAGAGTGATCGTGAGATGAAGAAAACAGTGCAGGGGGGCAGATAGAAGGGAGTGGATGCTCCACTGCCTGCTCAATAAATATTTGTTGAATTACCAAATTAGCAAAATTATTAATTTGCTGTGAATAAATTACTAGTAAGCCTCCTCCTCTCTGAATCCAGCTTCCCTCTCCCTCTCCATTTCCTTTCTGCTTCTGAGAGTGGGACTGCATAGCTGGCTGATTCTTCCTCCAGATATGGTCCAGGTGGAGATCCAGTACATTAGTGCAGACTGAGCTATTGTAATAAAGAAGCTGATTAAACAAGATAACAGCTGATCTCTTTTACCTGATGACCAAAGATGTGGTCCAAGCTGACAGGGGCCCAGGTTTCCTCCATCCCTCCCTGTGTATGATTCTGCTCCTGCCTGACCACAGCCGCAAAGGACCGGAAGGTGTTCTTTCAATCCCCATTCTATAGACAGAGAAACAGAAGACACTGCCCAAGGCCTCACAGTCAGCCAGTGTGGAAGCTCGGACTCACGCTGAGATCCCTCTGGTTCTGATCCATGTCCTTGGCCACCGAAAGAATTCTGCCAACCCAGAGGTGGTGCTTTATGAGCTCAGGAAACCAGTGGCTTTCTCCAGCCCTTGTGGGATTCAAATAAGGTAGTTCTGCCATATTTCACACACACCAATATTAATCTTCTCACACTTAAGCTTATTCCCCATAATCTTTCTTAAAATATCAGCTATCTCTGCTCTGTGGGAGCAAAACAAAAACAAATGAAGAGACAGAAACACGTTTTTAAGAGGAAAAAAACTAACTCTGAGATTTTTTTCATATATTATTTTTTTAGATTTAAAACTCAACATGCACATAATACAGTCGGATTTTAATCTATTATCTGCAAAATCGCTCCTCATTTGGTTTGTAGAGCATATATCTGTTTGTCATAGTATTCCATGCAGAAGCAAATGTTTCTAAGTGCTCCGACCCTGAATACATTAGAGTTCAGAGAATTCTGCATTCAAATCCCAGCTCCCCTGTGTCAAGTGTAAAACCAATCTGGGTTTAGGATGAGAGAGACTTCATTCAAAAAGACAATTGCAGTTGGGAGAACATTTGGACTTCAGAATCTTCACGCATCTCAAAATCCAGGCAAAAAAGGCTTTTTTCTTTCATAGGGAGGGGTTTCTGGCTTGAAAGGACTCGGGGGAAGGTGGGCCAGCGGTGAGGCTGACCAGACAGCATGACCGAGGCGGTTCAGCAGGATTTCTCCTTGTGGCCGGCCTCATGGAACAAGCTAGCCTATACCGTGGCGCTGGCTTAAGCTGAGGGGTGAGCCATACCAAGCAAAATAGAGACTGACTAGACTCACTGATAGAGAGCAGGCAGGCAGGTCTGGTAGTGAGAGGGGGTGTTGGGGGAAGCTGAGGGATTGAGCAAGAAAAGAAGAGAGAGAATTCGTGGACATGGAAAACAATGTGGTGATTGCAGGGGAAGGGGTGGGTGGAGAGGGAAGAGGGCATAGAGGGGATACACAGTGATGGGAAAACATGGGATTTCATTTAATTTTAACAAAATGTTTAGGAGCCTATAGGAAGGAGGGAAGTTTGCCTGAAGGTTGGTCAAGCTAAGCCTGTGGGTAACAGTGAGCACATGACCACCCACCTCTGAGCTGGATGACCTTGGGGGGAGTCACTTCACTGCTCTGAGGTTGAGCTTTCTTTCTCTCTTTCTTCCTTTATTCCTTCCTTCCTTCCTCCAGGATCTGATATTTGAAGTCCCACTTGCCAAGATCAAATGCATTGAGATTGTCTGACATCCTTTTAGAATTATTTCTTTTAAGCAGCTGACAATGGACACACTTGTAAAGATGATGCCCACCTTAATAGCATCTTAAAGAAACATGCAGTGGGAGCAATGGACCACGTATTACCTGATTTTGGCTAAATAGCAACTCAAATAGCCAAAGCACTACTGAATGGGCACTCCCTATTCAAAGTCAAGGTGTAGGTGAAATGAGGAAGAGCCGTTGGCTGTGCCAGGGCCTGGCTAGACCCCTGAAGCCCCAAGGAGGCAGCATGGAGGCTGGCAAAGAACTCAGCTTTAAGAGTTCATGAGAACTCTTTAAGAGTTTAAGAGAACATGAGAGCTTCCCTTCCACTGGCTACCTGCACACACAATGGGAAGAGGGATGTGCAGAACCTCTCTGAGCCTCATTTTTAACATGTGCCAAATGGGGGCTGGGAGACATAGCGGTGGTACCGGAGTCCATGGGTTCCTGTGAAGAATAGCAATCGTGTGCCTACAAAGAGCTTGTCTGGCTGACTGGCACACCGCGAGGGTTTAACGCACGGTAGTTGACACATTTCCCTTTAATGCGCCTGTTTTCCTGAAACCAGTTGCCCCCGAAGTGGGGTCTTTATTCACTTTTTAATAAAGACGATATGTGATTACCTCCAGGCCAGAGGAAACGTGCTCATTCTTTGAAAAGCATTCGTTGATCACAGCTGCCTTGTGCCGGGCTGTGTGCTCAGCTCTAAATGAGACAGAGATGAAGAAGACATGAACCTCCAAGAATAAGTCCCTGGTGGATACATCTATGCAGGTAATATTGTAGTTTGCCTTCTAAATTAACTTTCTGTCCTTGTGCTTAATTGGCATCATTTCTTCTACGTGCTCGGCAATTGGTTCCATGAATTGTTAAGACCGTGAATAACTATGGAGATAATAGTACTTTTTGGGTTTGCACTTTATTACATCCTTACCTGTTTGATTCCTTCAATGGGTATTTACTGGCCCTTCCCCACATTCCGGGCACTGTGTCAGGTGTCAGGGATATAAGAGTAAACAAAGCGAAGACTCTGCCTCCAGGGAGCTCTATCTAGTTGGGAGTTGTGGTAGTTTTCAGACATGTCTGCAAATTCTTCGATCATCCTATGTAATAAAAGGTCAATATGCAAATAGACCAAACAGCGGAACAACCAGTCACTATGATACGCACTGAACACCAGGGGTTCAGCCAGAAGCCCTGAGCCAGGCTCACACTGACAAGCACAGCGGTGGTGGTGGGCCTAAGCCATCAGTCAAACATCTCCCTAGGGCTCCTGGACTGAGGGACCCCTCCCCCCCTGAGTGCATAAATTTCATGCTCCAGGCCTCTAGTCTTCTCATAAAGAGATGGGATCTATACCCCTCACCTTGACCCTGGTCCAGCTTTAATGATTGGTTGGTCAATAAAGCTAAGAGGAAGTGATACAATGTGGCTTCCAGGCTGGGTCATAAAAGCCAACACAGCTTCTTCCTGGCCAAAGGAACGCTTGTGCTGAAGCTGCCAGGTGAGAAGTCTGACCATCCTGAGGCTTCCATGCTGTGAGGAAGCCCAACTAGCCCACATGGGGAAGTCCTGAACCTACAAGAAAGGACAGAGATGCCAGACCAGGTCCCACTTGCTCCGAGTCCCCAGCTGATCCAGCCACCATCTGGCTTCAATCTCAGGAGAGATCCCAAGTCAGAACCACCCAGTTGAGACTTTCCTGCATTCCTGACCCACAGAAACCAGGAGAGGTCATGAAATGATTCATGTTGCTCTAAGGCAGCAAGACCATCTGAGGGTGGTCTGTATGGACAGACAATTAGAATAGAGAGAAAACCATAAACAAACAAACACTTTTAACACTGCTAAGAAAAGGAAAGCAGGGCAAGAAAATAAATTGACAGGGGTGTCCCTAGGGGAGGCCTCCATGGGCGGCAGGGCCGGGGGGAGGGAGGGGGAGAAAGACAATTATACAGAGACCTAAGAGAAGGAGTCTCATGACTATTTACAGGAAGAACATTCCCAGAGAAGAAAGCAGCAAGTGCAAAGGCCCTGAGGAGGGTGTGTGCTTAGCATGCTCAAGGTCAAAGAGGGAGGAACATATAGCTGGGACATGGAAAGGAAGGAAGGAAGAGAGGAAGGTGAGAGGGAGAGGCAGGAGGGGCCTGATCGTGCAGTGCCTTACAGGCCAGCATCATCAGGATAGGCCTTAAATATCCTCAAGCCAAGAAAGAGCTCTCACCAGGAAGAGAGTCAGCCGGCATCTTGATCTTGGACCTGCCAGTGTCCAAGAACTGGGAGAAAATAAATCCCTGTTGTTTATGCCACCCACCTGTGTCTCCCCTCACGCTGCCCAGCCTTTCCTGACTCCTGGGGCCTCTTCCTCTGGACACATACACGTATGCACTCGGGTCCTAGCACATGCAAAGCAGACAGCTTTGGAATTCTAAACAGTCTGCAGATGAAGCCTCTTGTTTTAATGATTCTAATTTATCTCCAGCATTATCAATAATAAATCAAACTAAGTGGAATTAAAACAACTTCCCCTGCAGCTGTGTCATGTTCTGTTGGCAAAGACAACCCCCTTCAAAAGGCCTTGCTGATCCCCAGCCACCTTGGCCAGCCGGCCACGGGGCACAGGCTCCTCTGGAATGTGCTCAGCAGCTTCCCTCCACGGCGAAAGATGTTTTCCACTTGCGCTTAGTGCTTACTGCCTGCCTGGTACGTGCCACACACAGTGCTAGGGACACCACACACATTACCTCATTTAATTTAAGCCTACGGAGTAGGAATGAGTATGGTCCCATTTTACCGATGAGGAAACTGAGGCACGAAGGGGTTCCGTGACCTCCTCACAGTCACTGAGCTGGGATCCAAACCCAGACCTCCCCAGCCCCAGTCCCACATCCTCTCCCAAGAAGTCATCTGGTCTGCAGAGGGCAGCTTGCTGTTCTAGCAAAGGCTCGGGGTGTAGAGGTAGAAGTCTGGGTATGAGTCCCTCCTCTGCCTTCAATGATAATAGGCGCTCAGGGATTGCCCAGTATTGCTGCGCTTCTTTTTCCATCCGTAGATGGGCAGCTTATAACTCTTACAGAGCCACCATCTAAGCAACTCCAGAGGGGATCGTGTACAAAGCACATGGGAACAGCGCCCCCTGGAGAGGAGCCTTGGGATGAATACAACCCTCACGGAGTTGCAGGGAGATTTTGGATTAATAGCTGTGTAGCTAGCTGTGTGTGCATGTGGGGAGGGGAGGGCAGGGTAGGAAAACAGCCCATTCGGCAATGCTCGATGCTGCCTTGGTGTGCAGGGAGACAGCGGGCGTGGATATGCATGCATGCACAGTTCTGCCCAGGGTACACATTTCCTGATGATCATGGAACCTGTGAGTGAGGTTTGTCAATGACGAGAGTCTGGAAACCGTCTTGAGTTAAGGTTGGCCTCTCAGACTTCTCTCTGGTGGGTTGAGAAATGGCCACACGGCTCTCCAGCTTCTCCCATGAAGATGAGGCATCTGTCTCTCACTTCGGGGCCTGGAGTGGCCTCGTGGCTTGGTCTAGCTCACAGAAGGTGGCAGGCGTGGCCCGTGTGAGTCCTGAGCCCAGGTCTCCATCAGCCTCCCAGCCTCTGCTCAGGTGGCTTAGCCTTGATACTCACATGAGCAAGTCGTCCAGGTGAGGCTCCTGGGTGAGGAGAGGCAGTGGTCCAGTCACTCCCACTGCCCATACCACAGCCAGCCCACCCCCAACACAAAGCCACTCGGCTGACCAACAGTTGGCCACAGGCACGTGCATGAGACCAGCCAGGATCGGGAGAAAGTAACCAAGCCCTGGAGCCCAGCCCCTACGTCACCCGCGGAATCGTGAGCTAATAATGGCTCCATCCTTAAGTCATTAAGGATTGGCGTAGCCTGTTACATAGCAAACACTAAATGGTAAGACGTGGTGCCCCCAAACTAACAGGCTTCTGGTTGTCAAGGGAGGGTCTGCCCAAATATCACGTGATCGCACTCATATGTGGAATCTAAGTAACAAAATAAACTGATGAACGGAGTGGATCCAGAGGCACGGAAGCATGGAGCAGAGCTTGGAATCTGAGAGGGAAGGCAGGGGAGGGTAGGTGGGTGGGAGGTAATCAACCAAACACCTTGTATGCAGAGATGCATAAGCCATGGGCAAGACAATAGGGTGCTGAAGGCCTGGGGTGAGGGATTTGGAGGGAGGCAGCCTGAAGGGAACCAAAGCGGGGCGGGGGGGGGGGGGGGGGGGAGGATGGGATATATGTAATACTTTCAACAGTAATAATTTCTAAAAAATAAAATAAAATAAAAATAAAGGGAGGGTCTGCCTGCATGGGAAAGCCTCCCTGGCATCTGTGGATATGGGGTACCCCTTCCCCCAGCTGGCCTGTCTGAGCCCCGGAAGTGGCAGGAATGTTCTGTTTGTTGCTTCTACAACCCAGCACAACCCAGGTCAGCTTTGCCTCACCCCTCCTTGCTGTTTCCCAGTATCGCACAAACATATCAGAAAGGAAACCTGGTTGTCTCTGCCCGTCCGCTAAGCCCTAGCTTGGCGATCGGTGCAGTGGCTCTGCAGCAAAGGCGGCCCCTGGGACCCCGGCTTTAATGGGGTGCACTCTGCAGGAAGCCTTCCAGACAGAGCCGCAGCCTGGGACCTGCTGCGGGGAGCAGCCCCGTCCTCACTTCCAGATGTCGGGGGGTTCCAGAGTCGAGGAGATTTTATAGGACTGGCTAGTGGCATGATGGGGTTGGGGGGGCCTTCAAGGAAGGCTCCAGCCTCAGAAAGTGCACCCTCTTTCCTCCAGAACCTGCCAAGCTGACGCCTGAAATTCTGCCCTTCATTCCCATCATCCCGAGGAATAGAAAGAGCTCTGGCATTAATATGTACACGGTCTGCGTAGCAAAGCCAGCGTAACCAAAGCGAAAAGGTGATTTCCTAGGGGGGTGTTTGCACAGCACACGACGGTCAAAAGATGAGTGTCCAGAATATATAAAGAATTTCTGCAAGCCAATCACGGAAAGGCAAACCACTCCGCACAATGATGGATAAAAGCCATCAAAACACGATGCACGGATGAGTTCACCTGAATGGCCCGTCGATGTGCGACAAGGCGCTCAGCCTCCCTGGGCGGCAGGGAGAGAAAGACAAGAAGCAATCTGAAGATGCTGACTCATGCCCCTACCAGGCAGGCAAAGATCTTCCCCGGGGGAGCAGGAATTCATGCGGCCACTTTGGTGAGAAAGTGGCACAGCCCCTAAGACCCAGCCATGCCACATCCCAGATCGAAGGCATGTCAGACATGCTCAGACAGCGTGCCCAGGGTGGCATCACTGTAATAGCAAAAAATTAGAAACAACCCAGGTATCCATTTTAGAGAGGAAGTGATAAATAAATCATGGCATAGTCATACTGTGGGATTCCATACCGATCTTAAAAATGAGTGAATTAAATTTGCATGCATTGTCATGAATAAAATATGTTGGTATAAAAAGCAAATGGTAGAAGGTTAGGCAAAATATTCAGTTTATGCAAAATTTTAAAACTCTAGAACAATCCTGGTTATTTGTGTTGGCAGAAGGGGCGGGGGGATGAGAGAGAGTATAAAGTCCCATGCCCTGGCTGGTGTAGCTCTGTTGGTTAGGCATTATCCCACACACCAAAAGGTTACCCCATTTGATTCCTGGTCAGGGCACACGCCGGGGTTATCTGCTCGATCCCCAGTAGGGGGTGTACAGGAAGCAACAGATCAATGTTTTGCTATCACATCAGTGTTTCTCTCTCTCCCTCTCCCTTCTCTCTCTCAAAAAAAAATATTTTTTAAAAAGTGTAAAGTTACAGATTATCCACCAACATTAGGGTAGGGCTACCTCTTGGGAGGTAGAAAGGGGTCAGGGAGTGAAGAGGTCAGCAAGGGGGCCTCCAAGAGAATCTAGAGCATTTCATTTAATTAAAAAGGAAGAACCAAGATAAATTAGGCAAAGTGCCAACACTTACTAAACTGGGTGATGGATACACCATTGTTTGTGATTTTATTCTCAATACATTTCATTCATGCATGTATTCTTTCTTTCCAAGGACTGGCTCTTGGTTGCTCTGTGGCTTGGGAAGACTTTCTAGACCTCTCTGTGCCTCCATCTTCTTATCTATAAATCAGGTAATAACAGTACCTTTCACATGGTAGAAAGGATGAAAAAAAATTAGCATATGCAAAGTTCCTAGGCCGTGCCCAGCAGTAAGCACTAAATACATCTTGGATATCAGTGTGGCGTTATGGTTAAAAACTGGCCAGCCTGAATCCTTAGACTCAGAACACAGACTCCTGGTTGCCAGGGGCTGGTGGGACCGGGGAGGATGGGAGTAACTGCTTAATGGGCACAGGGTTTCCTTTTGAGATGATAAAATGTTTTGGAACTAAATAGAGAAGGCAATTTTACAACGCTGTGAATGCATTAAATGTCACTGAAATGTTCTCTATAAAATGGCTAATTTTATGTTATGTGAATTTCACCTCAATTAAAACATGAGAGAGACTGGCCAACATGCATTCCCAACCCAGTTCACCGTGTCTTTGCCAAATCGCTACTGCCTCTTCTGTCAGAAGGAATGATCACGCCTTGCCCGTAGGTCACATGTGAGAGCTAAATTAGGTCGTTATGCAAATCAGGCCGTGCACAGAAAGCACTTGGCGCCTGGTACATGAAGAAATGACACCGATTATTCTTTGAGTTTACGGGCTGAGTCGGGAGCACGTTGGGAGTGACCACGCCTGCCTTTTCCTGGACTCCATGGACGCATGCCTCCCCAGAGGACGGCACTGTCAAGCACACGCAGGTGAGATCACATGTGGAGGGTTCCTTCTCCGGAGCACCTTGCTAAGATTCATCTGGGAAAGCCCTTCTCTGCAAGTCAAAAGCTCTTTGCCTTTCACTCTTTCAAAACAGTATGTTACTGCTGGGCACGGCCTAGGAACTTTGCATATTTAAAATAACCTGCCCTATATAATCAAGCATATCCTCCTATATAATAAAGCGGCAATATGCAAATTGACCCTCACACCATCACAAGATGGCTGTCTATGACCAGGCCGGCAGGGGTGTTAGTGAGGGACTACCAAATGACTGAACAGCCGGCTGCGTGGGGCAACCAGGCCAACTGGGGGGTTAGTGAGGGATGCCACTAGCAGAAAAGACTATCTATGCGTACTGTGTTCCGTTTTGTTTGAAAAGGAGTCCCCCCGGAATTATTATAGCACCTGCTCTGGCCTAGGGGAGTGGGGTAGCTGTAATTTAAGGGAAAAACGTCTGCACCACCCTTCTATCATCTGGTCAAATTGCAACAGAAGGAGGGGAAGGAAAAAACACAGAGAGACTTGTGAGATATAAATCATAAAAACCAGCCCAAAGAAAGACAGATATTACAAATGGAAGACCAGGTACGCTCTTTCCAAATGATGCTGAATTAAGCCCAAATACCCGATGTCGCGTTTTGTGCCGGCTATCCAAACAGATCCCTTAGCCTTCGGGAAAGTACTAAAAGGGGAAGTGCAGACCCTCACGGGCCCACTGCTAGACCTCCTGCCACAGTGTTGATGCTGGTGGTGGAAGAAGCGAGGAGAAGACCAGAATGCGTCCTGAAACATTTCTTGTTCACCTACTATGATACTAGGAATCATGCTGGGAAAGTGGGTATTTATCAGTTCCTTACTCTCTATGTTACCTCTGTGAGGTGGAACTCATTAGCCAGGTGTTGTTGTTTATCATAGAGCGGTGGGCCTCAATTTCCTCATATGGAAAATGGGGGCAGTACACACACTTCAACCCATAAGGTTGCTATGCAAATTAAAGGAGTTAAAACCTGTGAAACAGCTGAAACCAGTTTGCTCAATGGATAGAGCATCAACCTGCGGACTGGAAGGTCCCAGGTTCGATTCCGGTCAAGGGCATGTACCTTGGTTGCAGGCACATCCCTGGTGGGGGGTGTGCAAGAGGCAGCTGGTCGATGTTTCTCTCTCATCGACATTTCTAGCTCTCTATCTCTCTCCCTTTCTCTCTGTTAAAAATCAATAAAATATATTTTAAAAAATAAATAAATAAAATAAAATACATTAAGAAAAAAACAAAAGAAAAAAAACCTGTGAAACACCCAGAAGTGGGCACATAGTATGTGCTCAATAAAGTCCAGCCACGAGAATGATTCTAGTTTACCCCTGAACACCAGCCTCACAATCCACGTCTTAAGGTTCGACACACTGCCTCAGGAAAAGTCAGCACATTGCCCAGATGGTACAACAAAGCCAGGAGCAATGAAACTCTGACCCCTCCTGCTCCGTTCTGTCCATCAGACCCCACGTGGCTCCTCCAACAGCTCTTGCCTGCCCTCTCCCATCTCACCCCTGCATCCTTGACCCAGTAATTCAGCCTCACATTCCCAAGCTACCCAGAGTCACCCTCGAGGTCACAGCCACTTCTGAAAGGGGCCTTCCTCCTGGTGAGCAGAGTGGACGCCAAAAGGTGCGGCCCCAGAGGAAGGGGAAAGCTAGCAGGAGACAAAAGAAAAGCAGCAGCGAGAGGGTTTCCAGCCGGGCCCAGCCGGTCTTCTACCACTAAGCCCACCCACGTCCCCAGCCGAAGACGGATCCGTGGCAGAACAGAGCGGGGAGCCCACAGTAACGAGTCTTTAATTACGAAACTCCTTCCCCCTTATTGCGTCTGTGTGGCCCCGGTGAAAATGAGAAGTGGCAGTTCTTATTAGAAATGTTAATTACTTTCCCGGGTAATTAGACTCACTGGGTGCTGCAAGCACCTGACCTAGCTTCATCACAGCAGAGACGGGAGGAAGGGAAAGAAATTGGTTGAGGGGTGGGGGGAGGTGCAGGAGAAAAGGGAGGTGTTTATAAATGCTGAGAAAAGCAAAATCACCGGAATTAGCTGAATGGAAAAGGAATCTAGATGCCCTGGGAGAGGGCGGGGGAGACCGCGAGGGCTCCCCGGAGGAGGCTTCTGAACACCAGGGACCTTCACATCATGATGGTGATGATGAAAACAGTGACAAATTCCTCCGGAGCCTAAATTGGTTTGACTCAGTGGATAGAGCTTCTGCCTGTGGACTAGAAGGTCCCAGGTTCAATTTAGGTCAAGGGCATGTATCTTGGTTGCGGGCACATCCCTGGTACGGGATGTGCAAGAGGCAGTTGATTGATAATTCTCTCTCATCGATGTTTCTAACTCTCTATCCCTCTCTCTTCCTCTCTGTAAAAAAATTAATAAAATATATATTTAAAAAATAAAATAAAATAAAAAATTTTTTAAATTCCCCTGGAAATGATGGGCCCTCTGACAATGAGGCAACTGAGATGCCAAGCTGCTCAGAGACTTCCCGGGGTCACAGGGCAGGCGGGGCGGGGCTGGGACGGAGCCCTGCCAGCATTTCCTCCTCCGTCCAGTCCCTTCGGGAGCATCCGTGGCCCCTGAAGGACAGAAGTGACACAGTTCCAGTTCTCGGAGGTCTGGGTTCGGCCTGATAATGGAGCTGCTGCTGGGAAGGAAGCCCACAGAAGGCTTGGTGAAGAGTAACTGAGCCCTCGATGTGGATGGAAGAGTCAGGGCAGGCTTTTCTGGGGAGGTGTTTTGTGTTTTTTTTTTCCAAGAGCCCTACTATTTGGAGAGTTTGGGTGAAAGAGTATGTTACCTGGTGCGGTGAGCTGAATCGTGTGCCACCAGTATCCATGTCCACCCAGGACCTCAGCATGTGACTTTACTTTGAAGTAAAGAGCTTTTCAGATGGAATTCTGATGTTGAGGTCATACAGCAGCAGCGTGAGCCCTACTACAGCCAACATGACCAGCGTCCTTATAAGAAGAGAAGAGCCCAAACCGGTTTGGCTCAGTGGATAGAGCATCAGCCTGCGGACTGAAGGGTCCCAGGTTCGATTCCAGTCAAGGGTATGTACCTTGGGTTGCGGGCACATCCCCAGCAGGGGGTGTGCAGGAGTCGTTGTTTCTCTCTCATCCATGTTTCTGACTCTGTCCCTCTCTTCCTCTCTGTAAAAAATCAATAAAATATATTTTTTTTAAAAGAGAGGGAGAGAGAGAAGAGATGTGGACACACAGGGAAGCAGGACATGTGACAGCAGAGGCAGAGCTTGGCGCGATGCTGCCACCAGCCAAGGAGAGCTGAGGGCTGCTGGAGCCACCGGAAGGTGGAAAGGCGGGAAGGATGCTCCCTAGAGGCTCCCGAGGAATTGTAGTCCTGCTGACACCTTGATTTTGAACGTCCAGCCTCTAGAAGTGAGAGAAGAGACTTCTGTTGGTTAAGCCACCCCGTGTGTGAACTTTGTTACAGCAGCTGCAGGAAACTAATACACCTACCTCACCTCTGGCACCAGAGACTAAATTCCCAAAACCAGGCCTTGGGGAGGCCGGTGTGGTGTGCAGACTCCTGGGCACCTCCCCCAGACTGACAGAACCAGCATCTCTGGGGACAGCTCCCCAGAAGAGGGACCCTGACGGGCCACCCAGTTTTTAGAATCTCTGGGTCTAAACACTCACCCTAAAGGCCCTTCTAGAGCAACGTGTGTGAGTTACTCTAAGGCAGTGGTCGGCAAACTCATTAGTCCACAGAGCCAAATATCAACAGTACAACAACTGAGATTTCTTTGGAGAGCCACTTAAACTTCTCCTAACGCCACTTCTTCAAAATAGATTCACCCAGGCCATGGTATTTTGTGGAAGAGCCACACTTAAGGGGCCAAAGAGCTGCATGTGGCTCAAGAGCCGCGGTTTGCTTATTACTGCTCTAAGGACTGTCCACTCCGGCCTTGGCCTTGAGCCCTTCCACACTGACCGAACACACTGCAGGTGTCTCTCCAAAAGCCCAAACATCGCGATGCGGGGAGATGCTCGCACCCAGGGGAGAGGCAGGCTTGGTCCTCGAAGTCATTAAAGAAGCTGTTTACAGAGCCGGGCTCTTCTTTTAATTTGTTTGTCTTTTCGATTGTGTAATTGAATCCCAGCCACGGGGCTCGGTGGAGCCCTGCCAGGGAAGACAGAAAGCCGTCAACACCCAGGAGTGAGCGACCGTCATTTCCAAGGCCACAGGCTGTGCGGGCGGCAGACAGGCCTGCACCCTGCCAGGCTCCTGAGGTCCAGCGGCCTGGGGCCGGGGAGGGTGCCTGGACTTGGCCAATCAGACAAGCCAGGGGTCGGATCCCAGGTCTGTCCTGAGCCAGCTGTGTGACCCAAATTTAGGCAAATTTCTAAACCTCTCTGTTCTTCCAGTTCTTCAACTGTGAGCCCAAGAGTAACACACCCACCTTATAGGGTTGCTGGGAAAGATCCAAGACCAGTGCCCATGGAGGGCCCGGTGCATGGCGGTGCCTCATAAACCGTAAGTCATTATTCACGTGGCTTGGAGCAAGTGACTGACTCTCTCAGAGGCTGTCCCTCATCTGTGACCCAGGAATAATCATATCTCACCCGTGGACACAGACAATGGGTGGAGAGAGCTTGGGGTGGAGGGAGGACAGGAAGAGGCTAATGGGGGAAAAGGAGGACCTATGCAATACTTTAAAACCATAAAGATTTTTTTTAAAAGAATAATCATATCCATTTCTGGTAACGGGGATGAGAATTAAACAACGTACTGTACATGAGCAGGCCTTGAGCAGGCCTTGTCCGCAGCCGAGTCTGAAAGAGCAACATCTCCCCAGCCCCCGGCCCTCCCCGTCTCCGTCACAGGCTCCCAGTGGTCCCCAGGTTACCCTGGAGATGCGCTCATTAAGCAGTTTAGGGCACAAAACCAGCCGTCGCTCCCGTCCTTGCACACCAGGATTAAATGCTGGCTGCAGCATCTCTCCCCATTAAGCGCCTGCCTCCTAGAGCCCGGACTATTTCCCAGGGAGGGAGGGCTTAATAGCCATGCCTGAAGGGAAGCTGCTATTGAGAGGAGGGAAAAAACAAAAACTAGGACTAAAGGACCGTGAAGAGGCAGGCCCGGTGTTTGAGCTGAAAATCCACTTCCCTTAGCTGAAAATCCACTTCCCTGAGGGTCTGCATCGCTCAGAGGAAGGCTAAGTCGCCCCGGTGGGAGCAGAAGGCCCAGCACTCTATCCCGGCGCTGTCTCCTCGCTGCCTCCCCGGGCCCTTCCTCAAGGTGGGAGGTGAGCATCCGTCTGCCGGGCCAAGGCCAGCCTGGCCCAGAGTGAACCACACTGGCCTGCCTCCCTGGTGGGACCCCAGGACACACCAACCTTGGTTCCAAAAGCATCTTTCCTATTCCTTCACCAGCCTCGCTTGGAACTTGGGACTTTTCCATTTTCAAAGTGCCTTTACTTCTGTTTCCTAAAGCTGTGTATCCCCTACCCAGAGGACAATAAAGCCAAAATGCTGAAAATTATTTCCTGCCATTAAGGATTCCTAGTCGGCTTGGCAATGGCCTCTAGGTTAACCCAGCTGCCCTGAGGAGCTGGGGATAAACTTCCTCCCTGGAAACTGAGAAGAAAATCCATCAAATGACCAGAAGCCCTTTCCTCCATGCCTTCCCATCTATCTCTCTCTCTCTCTCACACACACACACACACACACACACACACACAAACACACACACACACACACACACACACACACACACACACACACGTATGTCACCAGGACCCATCTGGGAGCTTTAAAAGCCCAGTCAGCCCATTCATTCAAGGTGATGGGAACCAGCACTCCCATTTCACATGTAAGGGAGGGTCACTGGCCAGCAGCCAGGTCCTCTACCACCTGACACATACACACTCCACAGGTGCTTCAAATGTCAGAGACCTCTGTGACCAGCCAGCACCCAAGAACAAAGCGTTCCTCGGATGGATCAAATAAGGGAGGGTGAAGGGAGGGTGAATTGGCTATCACCACACCCATTTTACTGGTGAGGAGGCTGAGATGATCAGAAGTGACTTGCTCCTTACCACAGCCAATGGGTGTCAGAGCTGGCTTCCAACCGGAGTCAGCAGAGCACAGAGAGGTGTATGATTCTCGTCACGTCAAGTTCGTCCTCACCCAGGAGCCGTCTTTGCTGGCTCCAGGGTGTTGAGAGAGTTGGCCTGGACCCTTTGAAGACGAGGCAGCTCCCTGAGGCCCATGGCTGTCAACGTATAATATAAGGGGCATACGAATCCCCGGGGAGCTCGTTAGCCAGGCAAGCACACGCTCCTGTGTGGTCTAGACCGGTTCTGCCCACACGTTCCTGTGTGCACACATCTTCTGGGCATCTCATTCAAGAGCAGGGGAGGCGAGGGCGAGAGTCTGCCCTTGCCACGGGCTCCCGGTGGCATGCATGCTGCTGGCCCTGGACCGCACTTCAGAGTTGTAGGGTCTGGAGTTAAGCTGCCAAGGCTCAAACCCCAGCGTCGCCACTACTCGCCGCATAATACCTGCACATTTCTGAACCTCCCGTGCCTCAGTTTCTCTGTATGTACACATGTGTATCAGTACCCTGCCACCCCATGGAGCTGCTTTTTTAGGATTAAAGGAAACGATCCACCTAAGTCATTCTGCACAATGCCTGATGCATAAAAAAAAAATAAAAATAAAAAAAATTAAAAAAAAAACCTCAATAAATTATGGTGATTGTTGGAGCTATGATTATTGTTATTGGTGAGCTTTCAGGCACATGACAAGCTTCTACATTCCCCGCTAGCTTACATGTATTCATAGCTTCCTGTCTCTTCCCCCAGAAATGAATTCAGAGCCGGCAATAGCAGAGCGGTTTACATCGGTGTAAAACACATTATCATGTAGATTTCTGTTCACTGGGTGATTAAACCGACCCTGATTTATGTGCTGTGGTTGGCTGAGCCCGGGCCCTCCAGCGAAGGTCTCTCCACTCTGACTCGGGAGCTTAGCTGGGAGCATGGTGGGGGCTGGCACATCCCGAGCTCTGTCCGCGTGGCCTCTGCATCCGGCAGTCTACCCAGGGGCCCAGCCTCCCCTCCAGCAGAGTGAGGGCTCCAAGAGAAGCCCAACGCACAAGAGTGTGTCATCCTTCACTTGCATTGTGCTTGCCAATGTCCCATGTCCCGTGGGCACCAGGAATGTGGCCCGTGGGAAAAGCCACCAATGAGAAGTCTATCTCAGTTAACTCCTTCCACAGTTAGCCCCTTGAACACCAGCTGCAGCCTGCCCCATAGCCTGCTGGGCCTGGACGCTTGTTGAATACCTCTGTCCCTGCAGCCACCCATCTGAGATGTGGTGAAGGAAAAGGGTGATCCCCTTTCGCCGACGGCGGTGAAAGTTGGATGCCATGCAGCTAGTGAGTGTCAGCGCCCGGGTCTCGGGAACCTGAGCCCTCTCCTCTCCGCTGTCCTGGGAACCGTTAGCTGAAAGTCTTTCTGCCAGCGCCTCCCCGCTCTGTGTGTTTCCTTCCTATGAGCTTCCTGGTGAATGGTTATTTATAAATGAACATTTAAATGCATCAGAATAAGTGCTATTTAAAGGAACCCTGCGGTGACTCACTGAGTAATTAAAATAATCATTTATTCCATAAGCACTTACCAGCTACTCGTTTTGCGCCAGGCACTGCAGGGGTGAAGGTGGGGCACAAGGGAGGGGTGCACAGAGTTAGGAGCTGTGGCTCTTGCCCTCAGGGAGCTAAATCGCTTATTCTTTCTCCACAGATCATTGTCAGGTACCTACTGTGTGTCTGACTAAGTGGTGGGCGTCAGAGGTGGACCCAGCACCGTTTCTGCCCTCAAGATGCTCACAGATTGACTGTGACATCAAAAAGCAAAGGATCCCACACCATGGGGTCCTTAGGTGCTAGCTGTGTTGGGGAAGGGCCCTCTGCAAGCAGAGGTGGCCAGGACTCTGCCTGCTGTGGAGACAGGGCTCAAAGGAAGCTTCCCAGGTACGGTGACCCACCAACTATCCCTTGACACAGAAGTTATCCCAGTAGTCAAGACCCTGTGAGGGCCAGGCAGGCCAAGATAAGAAGACACAAGAGACAGTACAAGTTACTGGGTGGAGGACAGAGGGTCCCCTGCATCCCGTGTGCACTCACAAATGTCCTCACAGGATTTCACAACCATTGACATTGGACCACGGATCTACCCCCAGGTCTGGGGACTCCTGAGGGTCCGTGTTATCTGCAAGACTACCAGTCAAGCCTCGCTTTGGTTGGCCAGGCCATCTACCTTGTGGAGTTTTAAATCCAGGCCCTAGCTGGCTCAGGGGATAGAGCATTGACCCACAGACTGAAGGGACCCGGGTTGGATTCCAGTCAAGGGCATGTACCTTGGTTGTAGGCTCGATCCCAGACCCTGATCAGAGCACAGACAGGAGGCAATCAATTGATGTGTCTCTCTCACATTGATGTTTCTTTCTCTTTGTCTCTCCCCCTCCCTTCTACCCTCTCTAATATATATATAATATTTGGGGTGGAAGGAGGACCTATATATACATGGAAACATTTAAAAGCCAGGAGTCTCCAAGTCTTGGAATGATGTCAGGGCTCCTCAGCAAGCCCTGAGAATGCAGACAGCAGCCCCATTGTGAGGGGAACCATTCACAGCCAGGAGTCCGAGCAGACACAACCTGCCCCACGACCACCAAGGCAGGTGCCCACCTTTCCAGCCCTCTCTGCTCCCGTCTGGCTCTCTGAGGCCTCAGCAGGAGGGAAAGCCCTTCCCTTCTGGACAGGCCTGAGCAGCTGGCCCCACCCAGAGCTGGTTATGTAAGTCACTGCCTGAGCACATTTAGCACCTGGAGGCCATCACTGTCGGACTCCTCTGAGCCGCGCTGCCTTTCTCAGTAAAATTGGGACTCAGATAAGGTGGGTCCTGATAACTGGGTCAGCTTTGGCCCTGCCAGACCCTCTGCACCAACACTGTTCACAGAGCCCTCTGAAGTGGTGGGAAGGCACTAAACCTGTGCTGTCCAGCAGGGCAGCCACGGGCCACGTGTGGCTGCTGACACTTGAGATGTAGCCTAAGGCTGTGGTCAGCAAACTGCAGCTCGAGAGCCACATGCAGCTCTTTGGCCCTCTTGAGTGTGGCTCTTCCACAAAATACCACGACCTGGATGAGTTTATTTTGAAGAAGTGGCGTTAGAAAAGTTTAAGTTTAAAAAATGTGGCTCTCAAAAGAAATTTCAATCGTTGTACTGTTGATAGTTGGCTCTGTTGACTAATGAGTTTGCCCACCACTGGCCTAAGGAATTGTTCGTTTTCTATAAACGTAAATGGTTTCCATTTAAATAGCCACAAGTGTGTATTAACCAATGTATTGGACACTGCAATTCTAGAATGACTTCAAGAGACCCTCTGGGTCCTATGAGACATGGAAGCCCATTGGGCATTCCCAATAATATACCTATCGTAACCACCATGGGGCAGCTTGAGGGACCATTAACTCCCCCACAACCTCTGTCATCCACCCGGCAAAGCCACCAAGGGGGAGAAATGAAAATTTCCCTTTCAAAATGTTTCCTATACAAACAAGTTTTAAAACTGTTTGTCTGGCCGCCCTACATAACTGCACCGTGTCCCCAGCTCTTCCTACGTAGGCATGGCACTGCCTCCACAGCCTCCCACCCTGACTGGATGTTTCTTAAAGGAGTCAGTCTTTTAAACGTTTCAACATCAAGTTTATTTTCATATGGGGTTCTGTGGGGTTGGCATAGCCTGGGCTTTTAGGGTTGTATGTTAGTCCTAAACGTGTTAGAAGACTCATCTCTCTACCTCTCGTTTGCCCACCGCAACGTTAATGCACACCTTATTAGCATCCGGAGCTTTTAGCATCCCTGGGAGACTGTCACCAAAGGCAACTGTTGACCCAGGAAAGCATTTAGTCTTAACACGCCTTTACCTCCTGGACTCTTACTCCGGCTCTCTGAAGCAAGTGTCAGTGTTCCCATTTCATAGACCCCAAATCTGAAGCTCAGAAGATGTAAATGTCTTCTGCACCAAAGAAAGATTCCAGTTCATGCAAGGAAACTCAGCCACCAGCCTCCCCTCCCGCACGCAGAGGTCCCATGCCTTCGCAGGTCAATGGGAAGGCAGGGACATGGCCGCCTGCCTCACAGGTTGTGACAAGGACCTCACGAGACAATGCCAAGCAGTGCCCATCTACACTTCCCTCCCTCCCTTTTCTCTGCCAACTGAGCAAGAGCACCCACTGTCTGCCAAGCTCCCACCGCTGGTCTGATTCACCGCAGCTCCCCGCCCACCCCACTCTCCATCCCTATCCTGCGCTTCCAAGCCCTGCTGGATGCCCAATATGTCCAGCCCACCCAGGGAGGCTGGACACAGACACAAGGAGAGAAACGCAGGTCACCATGATGGGGAGCCAGGGCTCCCTCCCCCGGGATCCCGGCCAAATCTCCCCCGTCTTGGCCCAGACAGGCTGGGAAGCTGTCCTGGACGCTCTGCCCAACGATCCGCTCACGCATCCTCCTCCAGGCAGGAGCAGCCCCGGGCCACGAGGAAGAGACAGCTGCCCGCTCCTTCCCACCAACACCCAGCAGGCGCCTAATTAGGCTCATCTTCTTTCACCGGATCGGCGCCATGGACCAGCGGCCGCAGGGTGGCTCCATGCACAGATGCTGGGCGTGCTGACCCGGACCACACACTTGGCTGGCGTCGGGAGCCTGGAGTCCAAGCACAGAGGCCTGCAGACGGCAAGACGAGATGCGGCCAGTGTGGAAGCTGTTTTTCTGGAAGGAAGTGAACATTTTGTCAAAACGGGCTCCAAGCCAAGCGAGCTTTTGAAATCTTATTCCCGAATTTTGGATCTCTGATGAGAAATTATATCAGCCAGGGTCTTGGCAGGAAACAGACGCTCACTCAGATGGTATTTTTGAAGATGTTTTTAATGAAGGGACTCTGGTGGCCACACAGGGGTGGGCAGGATTCAGAGGGCCCTCCACGGGATGTGGAGGCACCCAGGGACTAGCAACGGCAGGAACCGGGACATCCCCTCCCTCAGGGCCTGAGGGACAAGGTGGGGGGAAGTTATTCTCAGAGTCTATTTGAGGACTGGAGCCTGCTAAAGAGGCCACCAACATCCACTGCCAAATCCATAGGGAAGCAGGGAATGCAGTGCTCTCCGACCCCAACCTCCTCCCCTCCCAGCCTCTGGCTTCCCCGCTGGCTATTCCCAACCAGGAGTCCAAGGTCAAGAGCCCTGCAGGTTCCATGGAGCAGGGCTGGGCAAGAGTGAGAGTGGATATGGCCCAACCAGAAGCTCTGGGTTTTGGCGATACTGACCTAGGATCAGATTTCAACTCTTGCACATATAAGTGACACTGAGCAAAATCCCTTATGTTTCTGAACCTCAGTATCCTTGTCAATAAAGGCATATTGTCCAACTTGAAAAGTCAGTATCAATGATTGTAAAGGACTTTTCGAGTGGCTGGCACAGAGGAGGCAACAACCAATGACGTGGAGGTGGCTGGAAAACCACAGATCCGACACCTGGGTTTCCCATCCTGACTCCGTCACTCCCCAGTGTGTGGCTGGTGGCAAGCAACTTAACCTATCTGAACCCAAGCATGTCACCTGCAAAAGAGGTGTTTATAAGATCACGTTCGCTAAACTGTATATGTGACGTGTTCGGCACAGTACCTGGAACAGAGAGGGTCCATACATTGCTCCCTTTGCTCTTCCGGCTGCTGATAAAGATTGAGTAGAAAGTAACTCACAGGTGTGCCTGGAGGTGTGCTTCCCTCTTGTAGATTTCTTTCCCCTATCAGGGGCTGTTGAACTTGAATTTCAGGTCTCCATTCAGCAGAGCCTCTTCCATGCTTGCAATTCTCTCCAACCTCAGACTCACAAGTCCGGAGCAGCCAGACCATTGATATTGAGACAGACTTGGCTCCCATCCCTCCACACACACACACAATCCAACTGTTCCTACACCCAGAGAGGAGAGCAGCACTCGGCTGACAGACCACATGCGGAGGCCTGGCTTGAGGAAAAGAAGCTGGGCCCCTCCATGTCCTCAGACAAAGGTGATGATTTCCCTAAATCACGATGAACCTGGAGACATAGTCCAGACCATCTGAGCATTGACGATCCTTTCCCTGTTGAAGAAATAGATGTGCCTTGACCCAGGCTCATCTGGGCAACCACAATGTGCCAGGACCTGGGTGTACTTCACTGAACAAGGCAGACATGCGATGCCCTCATCATGTTTACAGCCTGGACGAGGAGTCTGGTGTGTTAGAGCGAATTACAAATATTATAGCTGCTATGAAGGTAACATACGGGATCACTGCTGGTAGATGCACGAGGTTGCAAAAGACCACTGTTCCATCATTAGCAGAAGAAAATACCAGATAAACTTAATGTCACACGTTTCTTTAAAATCATCATGGAGTAGTGGATGCAAAGAAGTTTAAATGAGCCAAATTCCAGGGAGGAACCAGCTCTGCACCAGTGAGGACAGAGCACCCACCATCCCACACCTGAGGGTGGTGGCCTGATCTGGGCAGAGAAGTAGGCAGAGGAACTTTGCTGAGACAAGGGTACACCAGCGAACTTTTAGTGACAACATGGGCTGGCGTGACAGATTGGAATCTAGAAGTGTCCAAAAGCAATAATGAATCTCTTGGCCAACCAGTTCCCCAGAGGAATCGTGCTGTGTAGGCAGCTGTGGAGGTGGAGCTGGGAAGCAGAAATGGATCTCGTAGTTTTATGATTAGGTTGAATCTAGAGATGAACTGAAAGTAACCAAAGCTGTATGCCAAGACCCTCCTGACCCAAATTCTGATAAGATCAAAGAAACGGTCTCTCGGCAGTGGTAGCAGGGAAAGTGAAATGTTGGGATAAAGTTTAACAGATCTCTGTTATCTCATTTGAAACCAAAAGTCAACTAAATTAATTAAGTTTTAACTCAGCCCAAATCAGCTTGATCATGGTAGGATCTGAAGGATTACCCACTCATACTGGATTCCTGACAAGGAAAAGGGTGTACCTCTCTCTGGGGCGGGGGGGAGGGGGGGAGGTTTTATATCTATGTTATATATATATATATGTAATCTAGTTCAGTCTCTACTTTTTGTTTAATTAAAATTTCCAACATACAATATATATATAGTAGGTCCTTGGGTTACATCGGAGATCCGTTCCTACAGCGTGATGTAACGTGATTTTCACCAAAAGTCAGAACCCACCTACATAAGCACCTACATCACTCACATGGAGCACATACACAGCAGTAATGAAGTGAAACAGTAAAAAAAATTAAAAGAAAGATAACAATCCCTGACCTTTACTTATAGTAAATAAATATTTAAAAAAAACATAAAGCACATATGTACATACGTCGAAATGACAGAAATTTTTTTAATAAATAAATGGGAGATGGAGGTGTAACCACAAAATGACGTACAACGAGCCCGAGGTTACCCTAAGTGACCATTATGACCAAACAACCGGAACAACTAGTAGACCAGTTGCTATGATGCACACTGACCACCAGGGGGCAGACACTCAATGCAGTAGCTTTCCCCTGGTGGTCAATGTGCTCCCTCAGCCAACTTTCCACAGTCCCTCCCCTCAACTGGCCCCCCTCATGGCCCCTCCTCCCATTCTGCCAAACTCCATGGTCTCTCCCTTGGACCAGGCCACCCCACAACCTGCCTGCCAACCTCCCAGGGTTCCTCCCCCTGGCTCCGATGGTCTTAGGCGACCCTGCTAAAGGTTCTCAAACTGTGTGTCGCTGCTGTAGAGCCTAAAATCATCGGAAAACACAGATATTTACATTACAATTCATATCAGTAGCAAAATTACTGTTATGAAGTAGCAACGAAAATAATTTTATGGTTAGGAATCACCACAACATGAGGAACTGTATTAAAGGGTCAAGGCATTGGGAAGATTGAGAAACACTGCCCTAGAGTCATACAGAGCCTGACTTTTGGCACTTATTGTCTGTGTGGCCTTGAGCAAGTCACTTAACTTCTCTGAACTTCAGCTTCCTTGTTTGAAAAATGAATACATTCCATCAGCTCACAGAGCGCTTATGACATTTAAGTGACATTGTGCATCCGAAGGTGGGGAACAGTGCCGGGCACACAGAGTGAGCCCAAGGGAGATGGGCTCCATTTCCTGCCCAATCCTCCCTCCTTGGTGCCTAGGGACCTATTTACACCTAGTTTCCTACTTGGCAGCAACCCTTCATGGTGTCCCAGTTTTGTGATATAATTTTGATAAATTAAATGCAAATAGTCAAGAGTCATCTAATTCATTACGTTCAGCTTCAGTGGCAATTCCTAGTGGCTCCAGGCCTCTGGCAGGTCACGGCAGCTGCTGGGTAGCCCCAAGCTATTGCTTAGGCCCTATTGGACCATGAGTTCATATGTCTGGGCTAATAAGAAGGAAACAGCGTCTGTCAGAGAGAAGCTTAGATATACCTCTTTATCTCTTGGGGCCTTGGTGAGACCCCTGGACATGAGGAAGTTACTCTCATTCCCAGAAATGACATCCCTACTGCCCATTTACACTCACACGCAAGACTTCCTCAGTGCTAGTCACTCCTGCAACAGCTACAAGGAAGGGGGCAAGTAAGGAAAAAAATAGCTCGAAACCCTGGAGTGTGGGTGTGGCCTGTGACTTGGCTCTAGCCAATAGAATACAGCAAGCATGATGGGATATAGGAGATTTAAAATTTGAATTTGTGACGAGGTTACATTAGCTAATGGTACCCATCTTGGTGGACTCTCTCTATCTCTCCCTCTTGCTGGTTTTGAGTAACCAAACAGCCACCCTGGGTGTTGAGGAACCACAGACAGATTCTGGGAGCTCAGGGTGGCCTCCACAAACAGCCATCAAGAAACGGAACTCCCGCCAAAACCGGTTTGGCTCAGTGGATAGAACGTCAGCCTGCGGACTGAAAGGTCCCAGGTTCGATTCCAGTCAAGGGCATGTACTTTGGTTGCGGGCACATCCCCAGTGGGGGGTGTGCAAGAGGCAGCTGTCGATGATTCTCTCTCATCAATGTTTCTAACTCTCTATCCCTCTCTCTTTCTCTCTGTAAAAAATCAATAAAATACATTTATAAAAAAAGAAAGAAGAGGAACTCCCCAGTCCCAGAACTTAAAAAACTAAAACTTCCAAGAGACCTGTGACTTTGAAAGTGGATCCATCTTCTATCCAGCATCCAGATGAGAGCCCCACCCTTGCCATCACCTTTAATTATGATCTTGCCAAGGAGCCCCCTAAGTCACAACCAGATTCCTAACTCACAGAAACTGTGAGATAATAAACGTGAGTTGTTTTAAGCCACAGTTTATAGTGATATTGTTACAAGGCAGTAGATAGCTGATGTATATGGTGAGCGCTAAGTGAATGAATTAATGGCTCAATGAATCAAAATTAGAAAAAATTTCTAATCGGCAAAGAGGCAGACCAAGACAATTTGAGTCAACACACATATATCTATTTTAAGCCCTTTGTATGCAGAGGATTAGCTAATTGGGCTGAGAACTCGTAAGGAGGGTTCATTCATCAGGTAGGCCAACCACCATAGCAAACAACTCCAAGACCTTAATGAGGTTTAACGCAATAGAAGTTTATTTTTCACTCACATCAGAATCTAGCCCGAGGGATAGAGGAGGAAGAAGGGAGCTGACCTCTGCTCCATCTAGTCATGAGGGGACCCGGCTCCTGCCATCTCTGCTTCCCCATCCCCTAGACCAGTGGTCGGCAAACTGCAGCTCACGAGCCACATGTGGCTCTCGAGCCAAGGTTTGCTGCTCTGTTGACTAATGAGTTTGCTGACCAATGCCCTAGGCCAGTCTTTCACTGGGTCCTCTGTATCCGGCTGGCAGACAGGGAAAGAGAGGCATATGAAGAACCATGAGTGGCTGTGCCATTTGGGGGTTGGGGGGGGCGAGAAAGTCAGGAAGTGGACAAGTCACTTCTGTCCTCTTTCCTTGACCACAACTCTGTCACATTTGTTCACTTGATGACAAGGGATCCTGGCAATGTAGTCTAGCTCAAGCCCACAAAGAACAGGAAAGGGATCGGTGAACTCAGACTTGTCTCTGCTCCAGAAATGGAATTTGTAATGATAAAAAAAAAAAAAAAATCAAGAACAGCTTTGCCGACCAGTGTGACTCAATGGTTGAGTGTCGACCTATGCACCAGGAGGTCATGGTTCAATTCCTGGTCAAGGCACATATACAGGTTACAGGCTCCATCCCTGGTGTGGAGTGTGCAGGAGGCAGCCAATCAATGATTCTCTCATCGCTGATGTTTCTACCTCTCTCTCCCTCCCTCTCCCTTCCTCTCTGAAATCAATAAAAAATAAATTTAAAAAAAAGAACAGCCTTGACCTCAAGTAATTGCTAATGTACTGAAACCGCTATCCTTCATCTCGCCCCAGATTCACGATATAATTTTGATAAATTAACTGCAAGCAGGCAAGTAGCAACTAATTATAACACATGATGCAATATGAAGTATTCTTGAGAGGGATGGAGGGACAGGGAGGCAGAGAGAGAGGGAGAGAGGCCACCTGATGCAGTGGCACTTGGCACTGAGCCTCAGCTCCATCTTTTGCTGCCTATGCCACCCTGGTTAATGTCTCTCCCTTCTGCAAACTTCTGTTTTCTCACATTCAAATGGCAGGACATAACTCCGACTCTCAGTGCCTCCATTTCCAAATCTAGTAAATGGAAATAATATCGCTTCCCTCACAAGTTTTCTGTGCAGGTGAGATAGTCCATGTAAAAATTAGTATCTGACACATAGCAAATATATATATATACTATTATTGTCCATAATTATTTCATCACTATTATAAGTTGTTGGGGCCGTAAGGACTTGGAAGTGCTTCATAAAGAATAATGACTTTTAGCTGAAACCGGTTTGGCTCAGTGGATAGAGCATTGGCCTGTGGACTGAAAGGTCCCAAGTTCGATTCTGGTCAAGGGCACGTACCTTGGTTGCGGGCACATCCCCAGTAGGAGGTGTGCAAGAGGCAGCTGATTGATGATTCTCTCTCATCAATGTTTCTGACTCTCTATCCCTCTCTCTTCCTCTCTGTGAAAAATCAATAAAATATATATATTTTTTTAAAAAAAAAGAATAATGACTTTTCTCCATGTGGCAGATGGCTGTTACACAGCCCAGTGCTTGGGAAGCTCGGAATAAACACAGATTCATTCTTACCCTCGGAGATTAGAACAGGTTTCCTAGAGAAGGTGGCATTTAATCCACGCTTTGAAGGACCAGAGCTATCGTCACTCCGTGGGCTGTTGCCTGACAACCAGGCCATCCTTCTCATCCATGAGAGGTACAGACTGAGGAGGGCGGAGGTGAGCTCCACGGAAAGGTGGCAGTGGCCACACCTGTCCGCTCCTGGGTAGAGGCAGGGACTCCCCCCTCCCTGTCTGCTTCTCTGTAGCTGGGATAACTTAACCAGAAACCGAAAGAGAAATCCCAGGTTCCTGATGCAGCCACTAATAAACTTCCAGGATTCATTTCCTCCTTGAGCTACTGAGGTGGAAATTTTAAGTAATTTCCCCAAAAAGCTTAGTTAAATTCACAAGTAATTGGCTCCTAAAGAATTAACAAAGCCTGTTAGGAAGGAAATGACTAAAGTTGAAGGAGCAAGTCCTGGAAAACACGTGTGTTCTCTGTGGTACTTGTCTCAGCACCTCTGTCACGGACAAAATATTGGGCTGCGTATATCTCTGGGTTGACTCACTGTGACCCTTCAGCTAGAGAAGCACTGCAGGGAGGCACCTGACCAGCACTGTGGACCAGGAGGGCCAGTATGGGGCACCTGTGCCACCAACTGACAAGTTCATGGCAGACATCACTAGTCCATCACAGCCCCATTGTCCTCTGAGTCCCATTAGGGCCCCAGACGGTTTCCTAGTGTAGGCACAGCTTGGCTATCCCCATAGACCCCACCCCTTTATGTAAGATGAAAATGAGGCCCCCCAGCCGAAACCGGTTTGGCTCAGTGGTAAAGCGTCAGTCTGCGGACTGAAAGGTCCCAGGTTCGATTCCGGTCAAGGGCATGTACGTTGGTTGCGGGCACATCCCCAGTAAGGGGTGTGCAAGAGGCAGCTGGTCGATGTTTCTCTCTCATCGATGTTTCTATCTCTCTATCTCTATCCCTTCCTCTCTGTAAAAAATCAATAAAATATATTTAAAAAAGAAAAAGAAAATGAGCCCCCCCCCCCCCAGAGTAGAAGCGATTAGTCCAAAATGTTTCTTCCAGGACTATCCCTTTAAAATCTCTAGACAGTCGATCTAGTGTGGGACTCAAAACAAAATGTAGGTGTTCAGTCTAGTGTCCGTGCTTCTATGCCATGTGATTGAGAGACCGGCGACCTGCAGCCCTTCCCTTTGTCGTATTCTTAAACCTGCTATTTGCTGTATGTAGTGGAAGTCTGGACTTAGGAGGTAATAGCACATGCGAGTCAGGAAGAGGGAAAGAAAGAGGAGGAGACGAGGGGAGAATGAGAGGAAAAAGAAGGTGGGAAAGGAGAAAATCCCTCATGCATGCTTTGCATTTGGAATCTGACAAATACCTTCATGGCCATTAGTATTATATCTAACTCACTCTATCCCAGCTTCATAAGGAAGGGGAAATGAGGCTCAGGGAAGTGACATTACCGCCCAGGTCACACAGCTCCTACATGGCAGAAGAACTAAGGCTCAAGCCTGGCCTCCTACACCAGGTGAGCTCATTTTGCACAAATGAATTCTCTCGGGAGCAAACCTCTCTCCTTGTCTAGATATCAGACACCCAGTCTTCCATGTGGATTGAGAGGGAAATCAGCTGGACCAGAATCCAATGCGGGTGTCCTGATAACATGACTTCCTTTCTATCCCTGATCCTCCTGCCGCCCAGAGAATGAAGATGCCCTAACAGAGAAAATCATTCGGTGGCTGAGAGCGCTCGGGAACCAGATGTCCACCATCTCCCCAGCCAGATCTCTGTCCCTCTCTAATGATGATATCGGTGCTGCTAGAAATAACTTAATTTACTGGCTGCCTATATTGATCCACCCAACAAATATTTATTGAGTGTTTCCTTTGTTCTGGGCACTGGGCCAAGTCCTGGGGACACAGCGGGGGCGGGGGAGGGGGTGAAGGGGTGAGGTAAACACAGTTCGGGAAGCTTGTATTGTAGGGGAGAGAATAAATAATGAACATGTTTATAAATAAATGAAGAGAAAGAGAATCATTTCAGAAGTGATATGATCATCAGAGTCACCTGATGAAGCGTAACTGGGGGATTAAGTAGAGGGAGTCCACTTTAGACCTGCCTTGCACCTTGGGCAATCCCGCTGACGCCACGCGGGCTGCCATGGGGAGTGAAATATAATGGCTGGCGTCGTTTGTTTTCTACCAGGCAGAAATCAATCATGTCTCTACCAGATGCAATTCACCTTCATTGCCGAGAGTCATTTGCATTGCCCCGGCTTCCCACAGCGGCCCCTCCATAGGGCTCTAAAACAGCCTGGGTGATGACCTCTGTCCAAGGTACTCATCCTCTCCGAGCTCATTTCCGAGTCTTTGTGAATTTCCCTGACAGCAGGGAGCCTGCCTCTGGTCTCCCTGGTGACGGGACGGTCTGGTTCTCTCTGTTCCTTTTCTGGCCTGCTGCTGCGGTATAGGCTGCACGTGGTGCTTCCCTTGAGTCTGTCCCTTTGGTTCTCAAAAGCTCACGGAGGAAACAGAAAGAACTAGAGTAAGAACAGTGTCATAATCCTCACGATCCTCATGGCAGTGCTGAGGAGAGGAGGCACGGGTAGAGATATGGTGATGGCCCCTCTGAAGCCCGCCATTCCAGGAGCTGTGGCGTTTTCACGTGGCAGATGGAGCCGCCGGGACGCTGGGACCTGAAACAGCATCAGACGAAACCACAGCGGCCACATCGGTATGAAAGCATTCTAGGGAGTCTGTTAGGTCAAATCCACTTGCATGGTCATCGTAAGGGATTGTTTGCCTATTTTGCTCTCACTTACTTACAAGCATATAGTGGCGTTTCCAGAGACTAAATGACCTGGGATGTTGCCACCATCCCTCTGACAGCTAATAGAACCTGCACTTGGCTGTGCTTGAGTTGTGCAATGGTCTCTGTTTTAATTTCTCACGTGGCGAATATTGGAAGATCTAAACCACAAAACAAGAGCTCTTGGAGGTCCTCAGTGATTTTTGAGTATGTAAAGGCATCCTGAGACCCAAAAGTTCAAGAACGGCTGCCCTATAGAATATTAATTTTTTGCATCTATTAGCCAATTTATTTTAGCAACCCTAATTGGGGTGTGTGTGTGTGTGTGTGTGTGTGTGTGTGTGTGTGTGTTTTCTGATTTTACTATCACACTCGTCCCTCCATTAATTCGTGAGTTAAATAAAATCTTTGTTCACTTCATATCTGTACAAGTGTCATGTTTTTAACTTTTTAAAATCATAGGTCAGCCAAAACCGGCTTGGCTCAGTGGATAGAGCGTTGCCTGCGACTCAAGGGTCCCAGGTTCGATTCCGGTCAAGGGCATGTGCCTTGGTTACAGGCACATCCCCAGTGGGGGGGGGGGGGGGGGTGGTGCAGGAGGCAGCTGATGGATGATTCTCTCTCATCGATGTTTCTAACTCTCTATCTCTCTCTCTTCCTCTCTGTAAAACATCAATAAAAATATATTTAAAAAATAAAATAAAATCATAGGTCAAAACTGAACTTAGAATAGAAGAGAGGGAGGTGAGGCGTGGCCAAAGAGAAGGACAAGGATCTGGGACCAGGTTGAGGACACCCACTGAGGTGACTGCTGAGCTCTCCCTGTGCCACGTGGGGGCCCAGAGCCAACTGGGAGCCAAATGAACCCCCAGAGTTCTTTCTTTCTTGATGCTACAAAAATAACGGTTTATCTTGTAACTTACAATCGTCAGTATCTTCGATCCTCTTTCACAGGGACAAATACATGAAGTGAGTTCTCTTCCTTGGCATCCCACAGAGAGGCCAAGGGGTAAAGGAAGTGCTGGTCCTTTCCTTTGAGTGGTGTTAAATGATAAACTGAGGCACACTTAACAAGTTTAAGAGTTTATCTGAGCAAAATTTGAGCAACAACAAACAGGAAGTGATTAGGCGCTAAGGGAGGGCCTTTTATAGAGAAAAGGAGGAAGCAAAGCAAGGAAATGATTGATTGGCTTTGGCCAATGTTCTCGATTGGTTGTCCCGAGGTTTGGATTTTGTAATCTCGAGGCATTTGCAGACTTAGATTTTGGGCTGCTGACACAGGCCCCCCGTGGCACTAATGGCCTCCTCATTTAATTAGCTTAACCATTGACTGAGGGTGTCTCAGGTGAGGCCCGGCGCTGAGCCTGGGCCACACGGAGCCCCGGGATTTATGTGTAACTATCCGATCAGGAGGAAGCGAGCGGGAGCGCTCAGGTCTCACACATTGTTTATGGCTTTCCCTTCTGGGGAAAGGGAGGAAGTGAAACCCACACTGGGCGCCTTTGATTTAGGAGCTGTGATGAATCAGAGGAAACTTAGCGCTGGTCAGCAGAACCTGACCTAGAAAAAAGTGCCCTCATTCCTACGTGTTATTAAACTTTGTCTCCCAAAGTGAAATAAAGGACAGAGCCAGTAGAAATCAAGCCCTCTTCCCTCTGCGTTGGTCTTAGAAGTAAGGGGTTTTATAGGACTCAAAGCCCTGCTCGTTGACGGAACTGCCTCATGGGAGACAGGCAGAGAGAGCAAAGCTCTGCTGAACGGAGCTGGGGTGGGGAGGTGAAGGATCTGAGCTTCTGACTTAAGCCCAGGACTGTGGACGGTCAGCATGCAAACCCATCCTGGTCCGGCAAAACCCTGAGACTCAACCAGCTCTTCCGTTGTCCTCCCCACCACGCAGGAAACAGGAGCCAACGGGAGGCAGGCAGCCCCTGAGTCAGACAAAGAGATGCCATTCCCTTCATTGAAGTGCTTGGTGTAAGAATGGTGAATTTAGTAACCCCGAGTGGGTAATTTACCGTCTTTCATCCAACAGACATTTTTCTCAGCAGGTGCTTGGCACTGTTCTAGGTATACACGCGAGAGCCCTCACTCGTGGCCTGCATAAATTATCTCCCTTAATTCTCTCAAGAGCTGTGTGAGAGCGGCACTGTTATGGTCCCATTGTGACAGATGAAAGCGAAGCGCACAGAGGTTACGTAACAGGCGCAAGGCCACCCAACTAGGGAACCATAGAGCTGGGATTTGAGCCCGCAGCACCAAGGCTCAGAGTCTGTGCCCTTAGTCACCGGACTGCATCCCTCTTCTGGATAGAAGCGCTCTGTCCTCTTAGAAGTCATTCTGAAACAGGGGAGGAAAAGCTTGGGACGTCAGACAGCAGCCAGAATGCCTTCCCTGCTGCTGCCCTATATCTCCGTGAAAGCAGGGGCCGTGCCTAGCTTGCACTGGTGGGTACCCTAGCCTACCATCAAGCCTGAATGTTTGCTGACTGAATGAATGAGTGAACTTATTTACCAGTGGAGGGATCCTGGCAGGATCCCCGGATCTGTCACCCTCTGGCTCCTCCCTGCCAAGCGTCACTTGTCTGGGGCTCAGGCAGGTGCTCTTAAGGAACATGGATCCAACACATAGGTGAGACCTTTGCTATTTAGGGGTGGACCCGGGGACTCGTGAGGATGGTCTGGAATCCAACCTCCATAATAGCACCCTTCTTCCTTGCAGGTGGGACTATGGGTGGACGGTGTTGGTGGGCATCAGTGCCCACCTGCCCAGGGGAAGGCTGAAGGACCTACCCTCTCTCCCAGCCCCTTAATCTTTAGGTGCCTGGACATGTGACTCAGGTTCAGTGAGTCAGGGGCTCCTTCAGGAGGGGAGGGGTCGGCCAGGGATCCAGACCACCAGGGTCAGAACTGCAAGCTTTCCAGGCTGTGCCTTTGGCCTGGCTGCTGCTGCTACGGGTCCCACTGATGCGAGGTGTCTAGCCACCTACTGCTTGTCTCATGCACCCCCAATATCTTTCTAACAGTTCCCTTGGTACTAGAGGCAGCTATTGAGGGCTTCACTGTGTCTCCCCCAGTTCACATGTTGAAATCCTAACCCCTAGTACCTCAGTGGAGCATGGTATGGAGCGATCATTTCTGGTCTAACCCACCCCTTTTACACAGGAGGAAACGGAGGCTCAGGGATGGACTGTGCTGCCCATAAGACCCTCCACCAGCTCACGGGTGGGAGCAGGAGTCTGGCATCTGCTCCTGATGCTGGGAATAAAAGCACGTATGGTCCGGCCAGCGTGCTCAGTGTTGAGTGCCAACCTATCAACCAGGGGGTCATAGTTTAATTCCTGGTCAAGGCACATGCGCTGGTTATAGGTTTAATCCCCAGGAGGGGGCATGCAGGAGGCAGCAGATCAATGATTCTCTCTCATCATTGATGTTTCTATCTCTCTCTCCCTCTCCCTTCCTCTCTCAAATCAATGAAAATATATATTTTTAAATAGTAATAAACAAATAGCACTTATGATCTCTATAAGCCGGGGCAGGAAACGGTGTGAAGAGGAGAGGAAGTAGAATGTGCTGCTGCCTGGAGCAGCCCTGGGACCTTGGTCCTTGGAGGAAATGGAACAAAGGATGGTTGGACTTGACAATGAGTTGCCTGCCCTCAGGTAGCACCCTCATCCCTTCCCTCCCCGGAGACGGCCTGGCCCCGGGATTGTCAGCCCATACTGTGCTCCCCGGAGCTGGCTTACCCTCCCTTACCTTCCAGCTAATACCTTTCATTACCCCTGCTCCCCTCTCACCATGCTTTGGTTATAGTGTGACTTCCTAAAAGGGTCACCATAGAACCGAAGGAGCTAGTTGCCGGGGGACCTTGAAACTCTTCCAGAATGGGCATCCTACTGATGGGCCCCAGAACTAAACTAGTTAATAAATCAGTGCTTTACTTGACTCCAACCGAATCCAAAAATCTATGACCTGGGCTTCGGAGGTGCAGGGGGAGGTGCCCCCCTATTCACAGCCAGCCAATGAGATGATTATGGGGCATGGAATGTTAGGGTTTGGGGGGTGGGGGCAGGAGAGGGAGAGGCAGATAAACTGGGGGAGGCTTGTGAATGGGGTGGCGCTATAGGAAGGGTTTTAACTTTGAGTAAACGTAGATTCCCTACAACAATGGGAAAATAATTGATTTGCTATTTACCTCTCCCTACGTCCCCCAAGGAGGTGACTCCTGGTGACTCCGGGGTCTCGTGTCCCTGAGGAGGGAAGGGTGTGCCTCCCGGGAGGAGCCCAGGCTGAGCTGAACTGCTTTGCCAAGGAAAAGGAGAGAGATGGCTAGCCCCCTCCTCTTCTCCCCAAGCCCCCCCCCCCCCGCCCCGTCCGGGGGGAGGAAATCTGGGTGAGGACAGCTGACTGCAGACACCGGGTCTGGAGCCAGACTTGGCTAACCCAGGAGCAGTCTCTTAATGTCTCTGTGCCTCAGTTTCCTCCTCAGGACACGGGCATGCTAACGGTCCCTCGCCTTCTTGGGCTGTGGTGGGTACCAGACACAGAGCCTCGTCCATGACAAGGACCTCAAGGGCTGGTGTTCCCCAGGGGCAGCGTCTCCCCGGAATGCCCCTCTTCCAAAGGCTGCTTGGTGATAACAGCAATCCCCACGGAGATCCCCAGCGCGGTGGCTTTCCTCTCTGCATGGCTGTGGTGCCAGAAACATGGGGTGACAGCGAGGAGAGCAATGTCCCCGAGAGAGGCCCCGGCAAGGAACGCAGCCCCCTCCCTCGCAGCCCGTTGGCACGCCGGAGCCTCCTTTCCGGCCGGGGACCATGGGCCCGCACAGAACCGGGAGGAAAATTAAATGAAACAAAACGGTCCATAATTAGAACGGCAATAAAAGCAGGGGGGAGGAGGCAGGCGCTGAACTCTATTAATAGTGCTAATAAATGCTCCGGGATAATACCGCTGTGTTCTGAACCTGCCCGTGGGAGGTGTTGCTTACCCTCATTTGCATATTAATTTGGAAGGAAAATGCCGGGCTCTTTCTGCTGGGATAAATCAATTCCAGTGGAAGTTCTCAGGTGGGAAGCTGCTAATTCCTCTTCCCCTCTCCTCCCAGCAGGAAGACACCCAGGGGCTGCCAGGAAAATGTTTTTTAAGAGCCACCACGGTGTGAAAAAATGTAGGCCAGAAAGCCACAGGCCACAGGCAGGCCTTTCAGATGGCCGGAGCCCCAATGGGCAAGGGAAGGCCCAGCTGAGTGGGGGGAGGGGGGGGGCGGGGGGGGGGGCTGAGGAGCCAGGGCGGGTCTGACAGGCCCTGGCATCTCTCGGAAACAGCGCTGGAGCGAGAGCAGCAGGTAGGTTCACCTCGAAGGCCTGTGTGCCTCGATTGGTACCAGCTGTTACTGGAACACAGAGTTGGGGAGGATTGGAGATCCTGGACTAGACTCGGAGGACAGAGTGCGGTGATCACTTAGTGATGTCTGCCACCAGCGCAGGCAAGGTGGGCTTCATGCTGCCTGCCATGCTGCCCTAAGCAGAGTCATGCTTCCTATTCCTTAGTGCTTTGTGTTCAGTGTCACTGGGTGGACAATGTCCGTGGACACTGGGCATCCATGATCTTGTACCTCCCAGAGGAGCCCAGGCTGAGCTGAACTGCTTTGCCAAGTGTTTATGTTCAACCACCTCAGCCTTGTCCGAGTGGACACTCCCTGCAGAGAGGGGAGACCTGGTCCAAGATCACCCCCTGGAGAGGTCTTCCCTGATGCCCCCCCCCTCCAGTCCATCATAATAGTTCCATCCCGCCCAGTGCCAACCTGCTCCACTGATTGTAAGAAGAGGTGATGTGGGGGCCAAGGTCAGGGGTTCCAGTCCCAGCTGATTCCTACTGGCTGGGTGGCCATGGGCTGCTTACCTCCCTCCTCCCTAACAGGGAGAAAACTAGAGCCCCTGCCTGTAGGGTTGTCATGAGGGACCACGTGAGCTGGTCCTCCTTAGCCTCTGATTTGCCACTTTCCGCCTCCCCACCCAGCGTGGGAACCGCCAGGGCTGGGTTTGGTTTTGTTCGCCATGGCATCCTGGCACTGAACTTGGGTCAGTTTCCAGAATCTGAGCACCAAACGTGGCAGCGGGGTGAGGTCTCACAGGAAGAAATGTGGAGAAACTGTCCACAGGTGAGGCGCAGAGGCCCAGGACTCAAAAACCAGGCTTTGGAGTTAACGAATCCGACCCCTCATGGGGACATTGTCTCGCGGTGGGCCTCTGAGCTGGCCTTCAGCCCGGGAGCCTGCGTCCTCGCCTGAGAAAGGGCTTCAGCCCGCACTGCAGGATGCAGGGAGGTGAGACAGGTCACCTGCTCCGTGTGTCTCGGGTGCTCCTTCCCAGCAGGGCCCCCACAGAGCCCTCTCTGGCCGTGAGTCTCCCCCCCCCTCCTGACCCCGTGATGCTGCCGGTTCCCTCAGGGGCCCAGCGTTGTCTGCCGGCCCCGTCTCCGCTGTAGGAGGGACAGAGGGACTCGCTATCTCAGTTACACTCTTCACGGCAGGAAGGAGGGGGCAGCTCCTGTTTTTGTTTTCGCAATGCAAGATTTGTCAACTTGGCGCAGTTGACAGACTGCCTCTGTGTCACCGCGCTGGTTCCTTTAATTGCCTTCCCTGCGTGTGAGCATCTCTGTGTGTGCGTGTGTATGTGTGTGTGTGTGTGTGTGTGTGGCTGGCTTGAGCAGGAAAGCAGCTAATTTCAAATGATGGGCCTGTCCACCGGGACATCTGACATGACCCTGAACTTGAGAGACTGTGTTTGGGGGAGGAGACCCCTCTGGGAATCCGGAAATAGGACTCTGGGCCACACTCTGCCTCTCGCGTTATAGCAACAGCGACAAAATCAGTAAGACTAACGTGGTAGGTGCTAAAATGGGGGTCTCTTTCTAGGTTCTTTTTTAAGTCCCAAGAGGCTCCATGTTTCCAGCTGGCCTCCTCTCAGGATGTTGAGGAGGTAACTGAACCCCGGTTTTGCAATCCTTGGCTGACCAGCACCCCCTCTGACCTCAGTAAACGCTGGAGCTGCCTCAGGAGGGCTGAATGTTGAGGGAGTTGTCAGGGTGCTGGGAGCTGACGCTGGCCCATGGCGATGGAATGGGGGTGAGGGTGCCTCCTTCTCTCCTCTAGCCCCGCGAGGTGGGCTTCACCGGGGCCCGTGGAGACCTGCCTGTGGACTTGGGTGGTTTGCTGTGTGACAGGTGCCTGGAGAAAGTACCGCAGTGGTTCTCAACCTTCCTAATGCCGCGACCCTTTAATACAGTTCCTCATGTTGTGGTGACCCCCAACCATAAAATTATTTTCATTGCTACTTCATAACTGTAATTTTGCTACTGTTAATAAATTAATCTTAATGCAAGTATCTGTGTTTTCCGATGGTCTTAGGCGATCCTGCTAGCAGTTCTCAACCTGTGGGTAACGATGTAAATATCTGTTTTCCTTGGCCTCTGGGTTTGGTTTTGTTCGCCATGGCATCCTGGCACAGAACCGAGGTCAATCTCCAAACTCTTTGTTCAGCATGAGCTCTGCTGGGCACCAAACGTGGCAGCGGGGTGAGGTCTCGCAGGAAGAAATATGGAGAAACCGTCGGAAAACACAGATATTTACATTACAATCCATAACAGTAGCAAAATTACAGTTATGAGGTAGCAATGAAAATAATTTTATGGTTGGGGTCACCACAACATGAGGAGTTGTATTAAAGGGTCGCGGCATTAGGAAGGTTGAGAACCACTGATCTACGGTGAAGAGGCTGCAGCTACCTACCAGTCTGAGGCAGAGAGAGAAGGAGGAAGGGGCCACATCAGGATCTAGCATCCCAGTCACGAGGCCCAGGCAAAGCTGGGCCAGATGTGGGCCACGGGGAGAGAGCCAGCATGGACCCTCCCACAGTGACCTCAAAGGAGGACGGCCCGCCCATCTCCAGGTGCGGGGGGAGGAGAGCTAAGCAGGCAGCAGGTCGTCTTGTGACCCTGGAGGGTCTGCGACAAGATGAAGGTGGAAGAGCGATGAGACAGAGAGAACCTTCGTCCTCGGGGAGCTCCCAGGCCACTGACGGAACCAGCCTTGGCCCCTCCAACCTCGGGATTCCTATCATGAAGTGACCTGGTTTTCCTTACTGCTTAAGCCTTTTGAGTTTCCTGTCTCTGGAATCTAAGCTGAGGTGAGTCATGTGCCCTGAAGTATCTTCTGGCAAGTGGGAGGGTTAAAACGAAGTGACAGAATGTGAATCCACTGCTTGTCATGAGTCACCATGCTGAGATGTCCAGGTGAAAAGTGCCCTGTGAGCCCCAGTCCTCCTGAGACATGGGCAGCTGGGAAACTGGGGGAGGAAACCATGAAGAGGCGCTAAGACAGGAAAAGCGGGAGCTGCAGGCACACGTCAGGGTATAGTAGCTACTCAGTAAAAGGGTGTTCTTAGAAACTGCCGTGACCAGAAGCGTCTGGGGAGCCGGGACCACCAACTGCAATGTGGTTGCGGGATGGGATCCTGGAGCAGAAAAAGGACATTTGTAGAAAATTGATGAGCCCCAAATGAAGTCCAGACTTGGATCAATGGTAAGGTACCAACATCAGTTTCTTAGTTTTGGTAAATGAACCAACAGCAATGGCAACAATGGGAGAAACTGGGTGAGTGGGGGGACAGAGGACACACTACTATCTCTGTAAACCTATTCTCAAATAAAAAGTTTGCTCTTAAAAAGTAGAGGGCATGAATGATCCTATCTAATAAAAGGGTGATATGCAAATTAACCATCACTCTGTAACAAAGATGGCTGCCCCCCTAGTCACAAGATGGCAGTGCCCAGTCCTCTCAGCTCCACCAGAGTCCCCCAGTCCTGGAGGGGTGGCCACTGAGAGCGGGCAGCATGAATGACCTGGCCGAATGTTTGCTTCATTGCTCCGACGACAAGGCAAGCATTCTGCTCCTGGCGATGGATGGGCCTCTGGACAGTGGATAGCCAGGCCCCACAGAGAGCTACTGGCACACCAATTCGTGCACAGGGATACTAGTGTGTGTATAAAAAGTAACACCTCTTCGTTAGAGTTACTTCAGTAATGACCTACACCTGGCCCTTCTCACATATCTCTCGGTCCCCTCAGGAGCCTGTGAGGTGTGTTTCACACAGTAGGTGCTTGCACACAGTAGGTTCTCAGTGAACAGTCACGGACTGGGTGAGTGGATCCTCTCTGCACAGAAGGAAGCCGACACCTAGCGACGCCGAGTCCCTGCACCAGAGTCGATTTGATTCCAAGGTCCAAGCTCCTGGACTCCACCACCCACCTGCGTCAGGGTCAGAGCCTCTTGGGGACCTGGGAGGCCCCTGGCTTCTCTCTGCTGCCACTTCCGGCTCCAGTCATCCAACTTCACCGTTTATGCTTGAAAACCTGAAAGCGAGACACTCCAGCCTCTCCGTGCCCCGGAAATCAGCATCATAAATCTCAATTCTAAAAGTTAATAGTATTTGCTTTTGCATTTATGGCATCATTATTACCGAGCAGTCTGTTCGGGCTCAAGGTGGCTGAGAGCAAATGGCTCATTGGATGGATTCCCTCGGCCCACCCCACCACACTGGGATCTGGCCTCCCCCAGCGGAGAAAGCCACGCCTGGCTGCGGGGCATGGATAGGGTAGAGGATCAATCCATCCCCTCACATCAATGCAACCCACAGCTCCGTATCATCGCGATTTCATTGCAACTACCCATTCCAGCGATAGAGCACCCTCCTCCTATTTGCCTCACTGCCCACCTGTCCCTCCTGCCCTCCACCTTCCCACCCCTAATCCCCCACTCCCCACCTCACAACCCTGACCTCTGTCTGTGGCTGCAAAACGGTTAGAGCAAGATGAGCAACAGGCAAACAGGGAGGGAATAACTCCAGAGGTTTGTGAGGCATGGAGACTGCCTATAGGGCTGACCTGGAGCCCACGAAGATGGGCATGAGGGCAGTCACGATCGGTCTTAAATGCCCCAAGCTAAGAGCTTCTCTCCCCCCACCTCCCTATGTTTATCCCATAAACCATCAGCTGCTGGCTCCCCTGGATCCTCTCCTTCCTGCATTCCAAGCCCGTGCCCCACCCAGGTCGGGAGGGGCTTCTAATTTGGACCTTCGACCCATGCTTGGGATCCAAAGAGACGTTGGCTGATAATGATGATGCAACTTGGATGGGAGCATTTGCTCCTGGAATAAATGGAAACGGGAGAGAGGCCCTGGCTCACGGGATCTTAGGAGAATCTCTGGTATCTGTTGGGCCCGTAGGACCCTGCTCAGACACGCCTGGGGACGGAACTGTTCTGCCTCATCCCGTCCTCCAGGAAGTGCACTAGAGCTTGGAAGGTTCTGGCTTATCTTGGGTGGAAGCCCGCCTCTCCGGGCAAGATCCCCTCGTGGGTCCTTGCTCTGGCCCCTCTGGTCACAGTGACCGAGTCCACCTGTCCAGGTGATGATGGCTCCCTTCCCTCAGCACCCCCTCCTGACCTCGGTGGGGACTTCAGGCCCCTCCCCCTCGCACCCCCCCCCCCAGGGGTGAAGCCTGGGACGCCAGCATCCCTTCCAATCGGGTGGCTCCTCAGGTGCCACTTCCCAGGGCACAGGGCTTCCAAAGGGGCGCCCAGGCTGCTCAGCGTCTTCTAAACACACACCCCGATTTTCTGCAGAACGACTGCCAGCTCTCTGATAGATAGGCCAGGCACATGAGGCGAAAGCTTGCTTTCCTGGCTCCTCCAAGAATACCCCCGGGCATATGCGGCCGCGCTCTTGCCAGACCTCGTAAGATGTAATATTTACCCAGGTGCCAGGGCAGCGTGGCCCAGCTGCGCCTCGCCTCCCGGCTGGCCGGCCAGCGTCCAGGCTCCAGACCCGGTGCCTGCCCATCTGGGCCAGGCCTGGCGCCCCTGTCCCCGCGGAGCTGTCCTGGTGGCAGAGCTGGCCCCACGACCTCATCACAAGGATCCCCGACTCTTCTGATCAGAATCTTTGCCCACAGATGGGTGGGCTGGAACAGAGCAGCGATTGTGAGCGTGAGCCTGCAGGAGGGCATGGTGGATGGGGTGGCGGGAGAGGGAGAGGTTCCAGGGTCGAGAAGATTGAGAAACCCTGGGTAAGACCAAGTGGCACTGGTTTCTTTGCTGTCGGACTTCTTAGAGCTGTGTGTGTGTGTGTGTGTGTGTGTGTGTGTGTGTGTCTGTATCCATGTGTCTGTGTGTGAGAGAGACATGCCATGGGTCAGCCCTGACGCCTGACCACCCTGTGAGTGAGTGACGTCCGCCGTGTCCGGTCCTCAGCAGCACCGCTCAGCGCCTGTGCCCTCGTGCTGATGGCTTCTCTTCTGGACTCCGTCATCTCATCTCTGGTCTCCCTCCGGTCCTGCTGCCTTCTGTTTTCCCCGCATTATTTCCCTCCCCTAAGGACCTGCCTCCTCAGGAGGCGGCCGACAGAGGGCCGCTTCAGTCCTGTCCTGCTTCAGGCTCAGTGTTCCTTAGGGCCCACTTGCTGACGGTCCAGAGTATCCATAGCGCTCTCCTCCACCACCACATCCAAATGAGCCCGTTTCTCTCCTGTCAGCCTTCTTCACTCGAGTGCCTAAGAAATCAGCTCAGGGGCCAGCATTTGATTCAGTGAGTATTTATTGAGCATCTATTATGTGCCGAGTATTATTGAGGCACCAAGAATAGACTAGCCAAACCCTGGGCTGGTTGGCTCCGTTGGTTAGGGTGTCGTCCCATACAACAAAAAAGTTGCGGTTCAATTCCTGGTCAGGCACATACCTAGGTTGTGGGTTCAAGGGCTGGTTGGGGCACATATGAGAACTTCCTCTCTCACATCAATGTTTCTCCCCCCTCCCATTCCCCTTCTTTCCTCTCTAAAAATCAAGAAAAGCATTTCTTCGATGAGGATTAAAAAAAGAAGAAGAAGAAGAAGAATATAAGCCGAAACCAGTTTGGCTCAGTGGTAGAGCGTCGGTCTGCGGACTGAAAGGTCCCAGGTTCGATTCCGGTCAGGGGCATGTATGTTGGTTGCGGGCACATCCCCAGTAGGGGGTGTGCAAGAAGCAGCTGGTTGATGTTTCTCTCTCATCGACGTTTCTAGCTCTCTATCTCTCTCCCTTCCTCTCTGTAAAAAATCAATAAAATATATATTTTTTTTTTAAAAGAAGAAGAATATACTAGCCAATAAGATAAGCCCAAAAATTAAAAAAGAATTCCTCATTGGGAACAGGTAATAAATAAGGAACAAAATAAATAAATAACATACATAGGAGGCTATGGAATTATTTTAGAACGCAAGGTGGGAGGAATTAGGAGGCCACAGAGGAGGGGCGGGGCTGCAATTTTAAATACGATGCTCAAAACAGGTCTCCCCGAGAAGGGAATGTCTGAGCAAAGACATGAAAGGTGTGGGGTGATGGGTCAGGCAGGTGTCTGCGGGACCAAAACACCAATGCGCTCGCCTGGAATGCCGGAGGAGCGTTTGGGTCATTCTCTGTCTCGGGGCTGTCCCCTGCATGGTGGGATTTAGCAGCACCCCTGGCCTCCGCTCACTAGAAGCCAGTAGCCCCCTCTCACCCAGGTGTGACCACCAAAAATGTCCCCAGACATCACCAAATGTCCCCTGGAGGCAAAATCGCCCCTGGTTGCAGCTGAGGCACAGAGGGGGGAAGTCACTTGCCCGAGGTCTCTTTGCCTCACATGATACTAATGTCAGCCCACGCTGATCCGTAAGCAGGCAGCTGGCCCGAGCACTGAGTCCTGCGGTTCTGTGTGTGGGACCAGCCCACACCCAGCTGTGCTGCCTCCACAGAGCAAGTCCAGACAGCAGGCGGCCTCCTGCCATCCCTGGACCCACCCCCAGGCTGATCCTCTGGAGAGGATCCTGAGCCCTTGCCCCCGGCCCACCAGCCAACTTCTATTGTAAGTCCTGGGTCTTGTTGCCCTCTAGGTGAGATCCTGGGAGATGGCAGGGCTGTGAGGCACATGGGCTGGGAAACTGCTAGGTGGCCAGATGTGGGTTCCGGCTGCCCGGGGCCGGGACTTGGCTCTGCCACTTCCTGGCTGTGTGGCCCAGCAGAGTGGGGGTGTCGATATTATTAACCTGCCTTGTCTGGCTACGGTGAGGCTTAACTGGGAAAACATTGGTGAACACATCAGCAAAGCGGCTGGCACACAGTAGGCTCTTCTATGCTGGTTACTGTCTCAACACTTAGTATCCATTCCTTTCCTGTGGCTGCTGTAAGAAAGCCACAACCCTGGTTGGCTTCACAGCGGGCAGAATCCTTTCCTGCCTTTCCCAGTTTCTGGCCAGTCCAGGTTTCCTTGGCTTGTGGCGGCATCACTCCAGGCTTCACACAGCTTCCTTCCCTCTGTGTGTGAGTCTGCGTCCTCTCCTCTGACAAGGACGCCGGTCCTGGGGTGTAGGGCCACTCTGAGATCGGAATGGTTGTAACCTGAGATCCTTGATGGACCCCCATCTGCAAATACCCTGTTTACCCTGGGGTTTCGAGTAGACATGAATTTTGGAAATGCTACTCAAACCTGGTGGAGGGACCCAGGTTAGGGCCTTTGTCCTGAACTTCTGCACCCACATCCCCCCACCCCTCCACACACACACACACACACACACACACACACAAAAGGCCACCTCTTTTTTCTTTTTTTAAATTTTTTATAGAGAGGAGAGAGAGAGATAAAGAGTTAGAAACATCGATGAGAGAGAATCATCCATCAGCTGCCTCTTGCACACCCCCCACTGGGGATGTGCCCACAACCAAGGTATATGCCCTTGACCAGAATCGAACCTGGGACCTTTCAGTCTGCAGGCTGATGCTCTATCCACTGAGCCAAACCGGTTTCGGCGAAAGGCCACCTCTTGCACATCTTTCACTCACACAGTCAGCCTCTGCTTCCCCTCCTGCAAGCAAGACCTTCCTAGTGTCTGGGTCCAGTGTGGGCAGGTACTATCCGGAGCTGACCTGGAGCGGGAGACAGGAGTTCGTCTCCCTGGCATTTCTTATTCTGGGTCAGCCAAGGGGTGCTCTGGGGACTGCCAGGACCCGGCGGGAACCCACTCAGGAGAAGGCAAGATGGGTGTGCCGGTCCTAACGCGTTCCTTCCCTTGTGCGGGAATTAGCCCAGAGACAAGACGCTGTGTCTCCGTTAAAACTTAGACCACAACGCCCCCTGGCGGTCGATCCGAGCCCGCGCCGCTGCTCCCCTGTGCTCGCGCAGCCATGCGCGGCGGAGGTGGCTGTAAATGAATTTAGCATCAGCACAGTTATTTAAATTGTTTTAATTAATCACAGATTGAGCAGTAAATGAACCACTAAGTGGAGAGAGAGCACACAGAGTGAGCGGGAGAGAGGTAAAGGGAGGAAGGCAGCGCCGAGGTGATGGTTTAAAGAAGCACAAATAGCTGAGGAGGGGGCACGAAGGGGGGGAAGGGGGCTGGAGGGTAAGAGCCGAGCTTTACTGCCACTCTGGACCCGTCTCCTCTCGGCTCCTGGAGCGGTGCCTGGGGGCAGGTGCGGGCAGGGTTTGAAGGGGCTCACAGCCTTGGGGTGGGGGTACCCCCTACAAAAAGGGGGGGGCGGGCCTGTAACCATTGGTAAGGATTGAATCCCTTCCTTGCACTGTGCTCACACGTTTACACCCATTATTGTGTCTGAAACCCACCCTATAACACCAAGCACCCTGACCCAGGACACCAGGGGCTGGCCGCAGGCGCTTAAGGGTGCATACCCTGCCTGGATCCGGCTTCCCGTCTGCAGGATGAAGGAAGGGGCTTGAGGAATTCAGGAGGAGAGTGCCTCAAAGCACCCAGATCTATGAGTCTCTCCCCCGACCCCCCATCCCCAGGGAGACATTTCAATGATGCTCTGGGCTTACTTCCCCAGCTGCAAACCATATTTACCGCCTTTCACCCACGTGGCCACGGATCCCACAGACAGAGCCTGCAGGCTGTTCCCTACAGCCCAGGAGCAAAGAGAGGGGGGGGTCCCATTTTTATATGGTTGAACTATCAAAAGAATACTATTTCATGGCACATGGAGATTATAGGAAATCTAAATTCCATAAATAAAGTTTTATTGGAACACTGCCACACTCGGATTGTCTGTGGCCACCGAAGCAACACCACAGCTGTGAACCCTGAAATATCGACTTCCTGACCGGTGAGGTAGTAACGTTGGCCAGCCCTTAATTTACGCACCATCACTCGTGAGGCGCACGATTTTCTCTGTGGCACTGACAGGGGAGAGGCTGCCGAATTAAACTATGCCCCCGTGCTTTCGTATCACCTAGCCGTTTTTGGTTTACTTGTTTTGAAGGTTATTTTAAACCCGTGGTCGGCAAACTGCGGCTCGCGAGCCACATGCGGCTCTTTGGCCCCTTGAGTGTGGCTCTTCCACAAAATACTACGTACAGTGCAATTGAAACTTCATGGCCCATGTGCAGAAGTTGGTTTTCGGCCTGGGAGAGTCTATTTTGAAGAAGTGGCGTTAGAAATTTAAGTTTAAAAATGTTGGCTCTCAAAAGAAATGTCAAGCGTTGTACTGTTGCTATTTGGCTCTGTTGACGAATGTGTTTGCCGACCACTGTTTTAGACTATTTAGACACAGCTTTGCATGATCCTTGTGAATACAGAGAAAGGAAAATGGATGCAAAATAAATAGGCTGAGGTGCTCCCAACGCATCCTCATGCCCAGAGAGAGACCAGCTCTTCTGAATCACTTTTGACTCAAAATCCCCTTTGTCTTGGGCCCACGGAGGCAGCCTCTATGTAACGGAGGCAGCATTTCTTAAAAGGATGCTCCTCCATCCCCCGGGGATCTCCTTCCCAGCTCTGTAACTAGCCCCAGCTTACAGAAGGGGAAACTGAGACCCTGGGAGGTGTGTGACATGCCGTAGGGGCCGCAGCTTCCCAGTGGGGGGACTGAGGCTCCCGCCGAGGCTGCTATATCAAAGTTTGTGCCGTGGCCGCTGGGTAGCCAGCCTTGTGCTGGGTCTCACTGGGTTCAGCCGGGGCCTGGGGTCGTGGGGTGTTTCCTGGGCACCTGAATGGCTGTGGTCCCTCCTTCGTCACTCCCATGGCCGTGGCCTTGAGAGAGGGCCTCAGTGGGCAGCCTTGGCAGCTCCCCTCTCGAATGGGGATGGAGATAGACAGGTTCCCACAGGCGGCGGTGGCTGCTGGGGGGCAGGTGGACGCAGGACGCCACTCCTGTCCCTGGAGAGATAAAATCCCCTGGGTGAGGCAGGTGGAGCTGGGGTTCCCTCACTTACAGCCGGAAGCGTCGTAACTGAGCTACAGAGAGAGTGTGCCCAGCACCAGGGCCAGAGCCTGGGAAAGCCAAGGGGTGGGGAGTGGAGCATCCAAAAGGTCTGGCCGCCGGGCTGTACCCACCGAGAAGACTTTCACAAGCCGGCACAGGGCGTGTCTGGTGAAGGGGGGGGCGGGGGGGAGAGAACTGGCGGGAGAGCAAGGACTCGGATGTAGCATCAGGCCACTTCCTGTTGTGCAGGTGACAGAAGAGAGAGGGAAGTATTCAAGCCAAGAGGGACACACCCCTGCTGGCGCCTGATCTCAGCCCCGTGTGAGCTGTGTTCCCTCCCACACCCGAACCTCTCTCTCCGCATCAGTTCCCTTCTCCGCCACACGGGGATGGTACAGCACCTGCCTCCAGGGTTGTCTGGTGGACAGATGAGATCATCCCTGCCAGGTGCTCAGTACAGCGCATGGCAGTGCTGAAAAGTGCCATCCGTGGGTGTTATTCTGCTTCCCTAGACTACCGCCTGGTGGCCACTACTTCCCACACGCCATTCACCTCCATTCCAACCTGTCCGACTTGTGCACATCCTTGAAGATGCAAGCTGAGGCGTCGCCTCCTCCAGGAAGCCCTCCCTGATTTCCTCCACTCCAGGTCTGGGTCGATGCCTCTCTGTGCTCGTCCCTGTTGAGCTTTTGAAATCTGCCTCTTCCTCACCTGTGAGAGCACGTGGCACATGGCGGGCGCTCCGTGGTTGTGGGATGAATGAGGAAGTGAGAGAGCAAGCTTAGGAAGTAGGGACTGGGTTTCAGGAACAAGGCAGAGGTTTACTGGTCCAAACTGGGGACCCAGAGGTGAATGGTGAGAAGGGCTGCCTTCAGCCTGTTGGTCACAGAGTTGTTTTTCATCCATGCACCACATCTTCCTGAGCTCTGATTGCATTCTATACCCTGTTTTGGCACCAAAGATACAGAAGGAAGCATAGTCATAATTTCTCATCTCTCTAAAGACAGAGACAGACACACAGGAAATACATAAAATACAAGGTCGTTTCAAATCCGGGTATTAGGAAGAAAATGGAAAAGTGCCTCGGTCGGGGTCGGGGGTCGGGCAGGGAGTTCCTTTCCCTGGGAAGCTATTGGAAGAGAGACAGGCATGCGTGGTGAGAGGGAGGAAGCCAGAGCGAGGCCTGAGGGAGGGCTTTCCACCCAGAGGAAGCAGCAAGTGCCAAGGTCCTGGGGCAGGCCCCGGCTTGGTGTGTTGGAGAAACGGAAAGAAAAAGGGGGGGGGGGTTTCTTAGGGGAGCCAGGGGGAGGATGGTGGGGATACCGGTCAGGAAGGAGCATGTGGGCCAAGGCAATCTAAGTGCAATGAGAAGCCTTGACATGTTGTAAGTATGACCTGACTCATGTTCATTAAAAGAGCAATATGGCCGAAACCGGTTTGGCTCAGTGGATACAGCGTCAGCCTGCAGACTGAAAGGTCCCAGGTTCGATTCCGGTCAAGGGCATGTTCCTTTGTTGCGGGCACATCCCCAGTAGGGGGTGTGCAGGAGGCAGCTGATCGATGTTTCTCTCTCATCGATGTTTCTAACTCTCTATCCCTCTCTTCCTCTCTGTAAAAAAATCAATAAAATATATATTTTTTTAAATTTTTTTTAAAAGAGCGATCTGGCAGAAGGATGAAGCTGGGAGGCGGGTGTGCAGGCTTTCACGGTTGTCCCCTAAGAGGCAATGGTGGATTGAAGAAGAGCGGCAGCAGCGGAGGTGGAAGCGGGTGTGGCTGGGGGTCCATTTGGGAAGTAGAGGTGACAGGACTCTGGGAGGCACATTTGCCCAGGGGGTCCCGGCGAGGAGAACTCGGGCCCGAGAGGTGGCTATTTTCTTTCTAACGTGGCTGCCCGTGCTCTGAGCCTCTCCTTGGGTACCTGCCATTGGTCCCACAGGCGGCCACCAACTGCGGGGGGGGGGGGGGGGGGTGCCCTCCACCCCTCCTGGCCTTCGCTAACCAGGGGTAGTCATCTGCCCGTCTACCTCTTAGCCTGAGGCTGTCTGCAGCGCCTGCCTGTTGTAAGGCACTTCCCGTGAATATGAATGGAGAAAATAGCCCGCCGTCACTCTGCCCGGCGTGTTAGCGTTTGCCAAGAGACTGTGTACTTTGTCTCTTTGAGCCTCAGATCATAACAGCAGCTACTATTTATTGAAAGCTGAGGAGATGCAGCACGCTAAGTGCTTCATTGGCTGTTGTGGGCCGAACTGCTGCCCCATGAACAAATGACATGTGGAAGCCCCAGCCTGCGCCTGAGAGCCTGTTTGGCAATGGGGTGTGATCAGGGGAAGATGAGGCCATGGGGGCAAGCTACCGCACCTCACATGCCTCGGTTCCCTTATAACGCATGCATAGTGTGCCCACCGAGAGCTAAGGGGGAAAATAAACCCATTAACATATACGCAGAGCCTGGCCCATGGCAGGCACTCAAAAATGCTGGTTATTAGTTCTAGGCTGAGAACTTTAATAATTAACAAAGAGGAAATCAATGAGGATAATGAATAAGTACCTCAAAAGAGAGTCATTTAAATATCAAAGTGCTAAGAGAGGCCCTTAGGAAAACCAGGAAGTCCTCAATCATTTTTGCAAAAATGACCCTCTTCCTAGCTGTGCCATGAAAATCTAGTAAGAACTGGAGGTTGTCCTAAAATGCCATTATATCATCACGTCAGAAAAATTCCACCCGAAAGGGGACAAGGGGACGCATTCTTAGTTCCTTTTAAAAATGGGTGCATTGTTTTAATTATTGCAAAATGGTGTGAAGCATAAGCTACAAATGACGAAGGTCCGTTATTTAGCTTTACGTTTCTGTGACAGGCTGGTCTCACCCAGGTGGATGGTGCATGGGGCTGGCGCTGGGCAGAGAGAGAAGGATGTCCGAATGGACCTTTCGGGGTTTGCCCGTGCATAGCACAATGCTGTGCAGCTGGAGAGGGACCCAGGCAGGAGACAATGGGAGGAGGAGGCTTTCTCTCTCTCCTTTGATTAAGAGTTATTGGCCAGATGCTATTCTAGATGGTAGGGATACAGCCATGAACAAATGGACAAAGAAGCCCAACTCTCGTGGGCTTTCAATCCCATTGGCAGGAGAGATAGGTGATAAACTCTCAGCCATAGACATGCCAAATAAGAATATTATGTACATGAAGGAAGGGGCTAAGGGTCTAGGGGTCTCCTAGTTCTACCCAAGTGCCACCTCCTCCAGGAAGTCCTCTCTGATTGTCTGGGATCAGAGTGTCAGCAAAGAGGTGAGCAGGGAAGGCCTGGTTGGGAAAGTGGTGTTCGAGCAGGCTAGAAGGAATACAATCGTGAGCCATGAGATTGTGTAGGGAAAAGCATTTCAGGCAGAGGGAACAGCACATGCAAAGATGCAAGTGTGTCTGGTGCAATCCAGGAGGTCGTGTGGCTGGAGCACAGAGAGGCTGTGGGGTCAGATTTCACAGGGCTTCCCAGGCTGTTGGCTCTCCTCTGGATTCACTGGAGATGGGGGTTGGGGGGGTGGGGGGGGTCAGGGCAGGTTCCTGAGCAGGGAGACCTGATATGGCAGCTGTGTGGAGCTAGACTGGAGGGGGAACGATAAAAACCAGAGACCTCCTGCGGTTGTCCCAGGAGGGAACACTGTCACCCAGGGGCCGGTGATGGGGAGGGATGAGGTTCCAGGCACAGCTGAAAGATCTACCCCTCAGGACTGCTGATGGTTTAGATGTGGGCTGCGAGGGGAAGGAATTGGATAATTCCCTGGTGTTTGATTTTGGCCAGTCTGGGCCCAGGCCTGGAGCTGAGGTCAGTTCCCCAAACTGGAATGCCGCCACCCAACAGGGCAAAGATGCAGTGAGTGGTAGAGAACCGGCCACAGGAGATACCACCGCACGGACACCCACTCTGGGAGGCCTTGGAAATAACAGCACACATCAGGTGGAGACTGACAGGGCGCCCAGCACTGTGCTCTGCTCCCGTAGTCTCACTTAATACTTCCAACAAGCCTGGGACATAGACGTCACTAGTCCCAATTAAGAGATGAGAGACTACGAGCCCAGAGATGTCACTCAAGAAAGTTCACACCGCCGGGACCGGTTTGGCTCAATAGATAGAGCGTCGGCTTGGGGACTGAAAGGTCCCGGGTTCGATTCCGGTCAAGGGCATGTACCTTGGCTGCGGGCATATCCCCAGTAGGGGGTGTGCAAGAGGCAGCTGATCGATGACTCTCTCTCATCGATGTTTCTGACTCTCTATCTCTCTCCCTTCCTCTCTGTACAAAATCAATAAAATATATTTAAAAAAAAAAAAAAAAAAGAAAAAGAAAGTTCACACCGCTCATAAGCAGCAGAATTAAAAAGTGAACCTGTGTGGCACTCTCCCCACCACTTGCCAGGCAGGTCATTTCCCCTCTCTAGCCATCTGTCATGTTGTCTCCCAGTTCTACCCAAGTGCCACCTCCTCCAGGAAGTCCTCCCTGATTTTCTGGGTGGGTGAATAATCTCACCTTCCACTGAAACCACATAAGGTGATTTCATCTTCTTTTAAATTTTATTTAATAAAAATTGTAAATATTTAGGTGTACAATATGATGATTTGATATACAATACATACATAGTGAAATGATGTTTAGTTAAGCTAACTAATGTGTGTGTGTGTGTGTGTGTGTGTGTGTGTGTGTGTGTGGGAGAGAGAGAGAGAGAGAGAGAGAGAGAGAGAGAGAGAGAGAGAGAGAGAGAGAAACATCAATGTGAAGAGACACATCGATTGGTTGCCTCCCGCACACACCTTGACCTGGGTTGGGGATCGAACCTGCAACCCAGGTACATGCCCTTGACCGGGAATCAAACCTTCGAAACTATATCCACTGAACCACACAGGCCAGAGTTGTGAGGCACATTTAGGTGACCCGCCTGTGAAGAGATGGGGCCCGTGGGTGCAGAAGAAACAAGGACCCGCATCACTGTGGCTACACAACCTCCACCTCTTGGTTCATGTCTCCCTTCAACCCTCAGAGCTCCAAGATAAGAACTGATTGTCCCCTGATGGATGGCGATACGGTTGGAAAGGTCAATTGATCATAATTGGTACATAAATGGACCCCATCACACAAGTTACCCGTTTAAGACCCGGCAACACACTATTAATACTCCTAATTTATGGGCTCATTTGAGAAGTCATCGGGGACAACAAACCTAATAAATGGTGGGTGAAAGGGACTCCAGACGGCAGCAAGCAGGGCCGTCCGCGCAATGGGTGGTAGCCGCGGAACTTCTGAGACAGTCATAGCAACTGTCACCAGGGAGACGGGCTGCAAGAGGGAACCTGGAGTCAGCGGCAGCGACAGCGGGGAGCAGATTGCCAAGAAAGGACAGAGTGCCCTGGTCCAGCCGTGCACCTGCTTTAAGCAGGCACCTCATTTTCACTGCCTCAGTCAGGCCACCCCCAGACACGCCTTTGTGGTAGCTGCCCCATCCCCATTTTACAGATCAGACCACCAAGATCCAGGGAGATTAAGTCACTTGTTCAGTGAACAGTCGAGAGGGGATTCAAAGGTGAGAGTCCATGTAACATAACAGTCCCTGCTCCTAATCACTGCACCCTCTGGCCCCATTCTACAGATGTGGACACTGAGACCAGTGATGTAGCCACACACGGCAAGGCAAGGCGGAGCTAGGTGGGGACTCCAGCATCTGATGCCTATTCTCTTCTTCTTCTTTTTTTCTTTTTTTTTTTTTATATAATGTATTTTATTGATTTTTTTTTACAGAGAGGAAGAAGGAGGGATAGAGAGTTTGAAACATCGATGAGAGTCATCGATCAGCTGCCTCTTGCACACCCCCTACTTGGGATGTGCCCGCAACCAAGGTACATGCCCTGGACCGGAATCGAACCCGGGACCTTTCAGTCCACAAGCCGATGCTCTATCGACTGAGCCAAACCGGTTTTGGCCCTATTCTCTTCTTTCTCAGATGCCTCCCTGACTCTCATACCTGCCCTCCCATTCTCATCGTCCTAATCTGCTTTTGTCCCTTTATAGCAGTGTTTCCCAAACTTCTCTCATGATGAGAATCACCTGGTGGAGTTGTTAAAACACAGATTCCTGAATCCCAACTAAGAAGTGCTAAACTAGAATTTTTGGGAACATATAGGTAAAATTGTATACTTAACTAGTGCTCTAAGACAGATTTTATATACAGAGCACTAAGTTAGGTATGCAATTTTACCTATATGTTCTCAAAAATTCTAGTTTAGCACTTCTTAGTTGGGATTCAGGAATCTGTGTTTTAACAACTCCACCAGGTGATTCTCATCATGAGAGAAGTTTGGGAAACACTGCTTTATAGCATTGATTGCCTGCCACGTTGCGTCTTTATCTGTCTAACTCAAACCACCGCCTGGAACCCCAGCAGCCGGCGTGGGCTGTGAGGCAACCCTGAGGATGGAGCTCGTAGGAAGGTAGGTAGATCCTGGTGACCGTGAATCTGCCGACTCAGCGTTAGCCTGGCCATCTGGGCTCCATTTACAAGACTGAAAAATACATTTCTATTTCTAAGACTTTTATTTCCATACTAGAGCCTCGGTGTACAAAATTCGTACACGGATGGGGGGGAGGGGTGAAGGGAGGACTCAGCCCAACCTGCATCCTCTCCAATCCGGGATCCCTCTCACAGTCTGGAACCACTGGCTTCTAACTGTTCACCTGATGCCCTAACTGCGCCCCTGCCAGACTGATGGCTCTAACTGCTCTCCCCTGACAGCCTGATTGCTGTGGAAATACTTGTGGGAATGCCTGTAGGAATAACTATGGGAATACTTGTGGGAATGCTGTGGGAATGCCTGTGGGAATGCTGTGGGAATGCTGTGGGAATACCTGTGGGAATGCTGTGGGAATGCTGTGGGAATGCCTGTGGGAATACCTGTGGGAATGCCTGTGGGAATGCCTGTGGGAATGCTGTGGGAATGCCGTGAGAATACCTGTGGGAATACTTGTGTGAATACCTGTGGGAATGCCTATGGGAATGCCTGTGGGAATACCTGTGGGAATGCCTGTGGGAATGCTGAGGGAATACCTGTGGGAATGCCTGTGGGAATGCTGTAGGAATGCTGAGGGAATACCTGTGGGAATGCCTGTGGGAATGCCTGTGGGAATGCTGAGGGAATACCTGTGGGAATGCCTGTGGGAATGCTGTAGGAATGCTGAGGGAATACCTGTGGGAATGCCTGTGGGAATGCCTGTGGGAATGCTGTGGGAATGCTGTGGGAATGCTGAGGGAATACCTGTGGGAATGCCTGTGGGAATGCTGTGGAAATGCTATGGGAATGCCTGTGGGAATGCCTGTGGGAATGCCTGTGGGAATGCTGTGGAAATGCCTGTGGGAATGCCTGTGGGAATGCCTGTGGGAATACCTGTGGGAATGCTGTGGGAATACCTGTGGGAATGCTGTGGGAATACCTGTGGGAATGCCTGTGGGAATGCTGTGGGAATGCCTGTGGGAATGCTGTGGGAATGCCTGTGGGAATACCTGTGGGAATGCTGTGGGAATACCTGTGGGAATGCCTGTGGGAATGCTGTGGGAATGCTGTGGGAATGCTGTGGGAATACCTGTGGGAATGCCTGTGGGAATGCCTGTGGGAATGCTGTGGGAATGCTGTGGGAATGCCTGTGGGAATGCTGTGGGAATGCCTGTGGGAATGCTGTGGGAATACCTGTGGGAATGCTGTGGGAATGCCTGTGGGAATGCCTGTGGGAATGCTGTGGGAATGCTGTGGGAATGCCTGTGGGAATGCTGTGGGAATGCCTGTGGGAATGCTGTGGGAATGCCTGTGGGAATGCTGTGGGAATGCTGTGGGAATGCTGTGGGAATGCTGAGGGAATACCTGTGGGAATGCCTGTGGGAATGCTGTGGAAATGCTATGGGAATGCCTGTGGGAATGCCTGTGGGAATGCCTGTGGGAATGCCTGTGGGAATGCTGTGGAAATGCCTGTGGGAATGCCTGTGGGAATGCCTGTGGGAATACCTGTGGGAATGCTGTGGGAATACCTGTGGGAATGCTGTGGGAATACCTGTGGGAATGCCTGTGGGAATGCTGTGGGAATGCCTGTGGGAATGCTGTGGGAATGCCTGTGGGAATACCTGTGGGAATGCTGTGGGAATACCTGTGGGAATGCCTGTGGGAATGCTGTGGGAATGCTGTGGGAATGCTGTGGGAATGCCTGTGGGAATGCCTGTGGGAATGCCTGTGGGAATGCTGTGGGAATGCTGTGGGAATGCCTGTGGGAATGCTGTGGGAATGCCTGTGGGAATGCTGTGGGAATACCTGTGGGAATGCTGTGGGAATGCCTGTGGGAATGCCTGTGGGAATGCTGTGGGAATGCTGTGGGAATGCTGTGGGAATGCCTGTGGGAATGCTGTGGGAATGCCTGTGGGAATGCTGTGGGAATACCTGTGGGAATGCTGTGGGAATGCCTGTGGGAATGCCTGTGGGAATGCCTGTGGGAATGCTGTATAATACCTGTAGATGACTGCCTGGGAAGGCACATGGGCAATTTTCCTTAATTATCTTCAGCTGAACTCAAGGCGTAGGCAGAGCCATACCTTGGGAACATGTTTCCCCAAGATGGTGGACATGTTGTCGGCTTGGCCTTCATATCAGCCCAGGTGTCAGCAGGGGCGGGACCAGGCACGCAATGGCCTACTTAAGAATGCAAATAAGTTGGTGTTACTTCCTGGTATTGGGGGTATAAAATAAATGCACTGGGAATGGTCATCATCTTCTTCCTGCCTCTCCAACAAACAGTATGGCAACTCACCCAACTTCCAGCTTAAAATCTATCTCTGTGTCTTCTCTATTTCTAATATTTCTCAATCCCTGGCCGCCTTCACTTAGAACTGGTTCGTTCATCTCTCTTTCCGTGCGGGACTCAGAAAAGGGAGATCCCCACCATGTCTGGCCCCTGCCGCACCAGGCCTCCGCAAATACCTGTGGGAATGCTGTGGGAATACCTGTGGGAATGCTGTGGGAATACCTGTGGGAATGCTGTGGGAATGCTGTGGGAATGCCTGTGGGAATACCTGTGGGAATGCTGTGGGAATGCTGTGGGAATGCTGTGGGAATACATGTGGGAATGCTGTGGGAATGCTGTGGGAATGCTGTGGGAATACCTGTGGGAATGCTGTGGGAATGCCTGTGGGAATACCTGTGGGAATTCCTATGGGAATGCCTGTGGGAATGCCTGTGGGAATGCCTGTGGAAATTCCTATGAGAATCCCTGTGAGAAGCTGTTTTTTCCTTAGAGAACACCTCCGAACACCTTAGAGAACAGTGAAAAGTAATATCCTAGACCATCAAGCTAAGTCTTGACTATTTTAGCTTAATATTTTCTTCAATGTACATTTTACAAATCTCCTAAGAAGGCCTTAGGAAAATCCTAATACTGCACCCACAGACACCTACTATTCAGCAAGTATCACCTCCTGGCGAGTCCCCCAGATGACTGAGTAGGAAAGTGGTGCCCTGTGAGGAGCAGTGCGAGCCTCACGTTGTTGAATAAAAGCCAACTCCACGTTGGAGAGCATCTGCCAAAAATGACAACTGGGGGTTGGAGCCGTTCATCCTGAGCCATTTCTTCTGACAGTAATGAGGCCATTCCTGGTTGGTGACAATAAAACCATGTCATCTGCATAGAAAAGACTCTTAACTTTCCCTTGCTCGTAACAAAGGCCATTCATCCAACTCATCCAAAAATCCTTCCAAGTCATAAAGTGCTGTTAAAGGGAGCAGGGACCAAAGCTCTGGTTCCTGTGCTCTGCTTGAAATCATGGTTGGCTTCCCCAAGACACACTTCCTTCTGACTTCTGTCCTCAGTGCTAAGGGGCATGTTCTGTCCCTGTGCCTGGGGCAGGTGAGGATTAGTACTGAGCGCCCATTTAGCCCTCAATTGGTTTCTCTCCACATAATTAGTTTCCCGCCACTGAGTTAAAGGCTGAAATCAGTCATTGCAGTTGCAATTCTTGTATTGTTCCTGACAAGTTTTTGCACAAGTGATATGAAAAGATCAATAGTATAAAATAAATATGCTGAAAACCCAAGGGTTTCTTCATACAAACTGTCAGCCAAACACCCTCAGCCTTGCACTCTATAAAGGAAGGAAATTGACAGGTTGTTTTTTTGGAATATCAAGGAAAACAATGGGTCCATCATTTGGGGGGGAGGGGTACTAGAGAATGAGCCTTTAGAATAGGGGTGTCGAACTCAATCAGAGAAGGGGCCAAAATCTAAAATCCAGCCTAAATCGCGGGCCGAATGGTTTACTGAACAGTCATAAACTGACAATGTCATAAACTGACAATGTCATAAACTGACAGCGGAGTGCAGTGATGACAGCGCGGTGCGGGCCACATTGCAAGGCCTGGCGGGCTGGATTTGGCCCACGGGCCTTGTGTTTGACATATGTGCTTTAGAAAGTGGGATAATCCACCCTTTTGGTCCATCCAGACAAGACTTTATGTGTAGAATTATCTGGAAAGTTTTTAAATTTCTTGCTTACACACCACGGAAGTCATCGCCAAGATGACTCCCATTGATTTCCATACCCTTGTGTAGTCCCCTCCCATGTTGTGTCAGGTTGGTCTATGAGGCCAATGCAATATGTCAGAAGTAATGGTATGTCACTCCAAGCTTAAGTGTCAAAAGACACTGCAGCGTCTGCCTTGGTTTCTTTCTTAATAACTCTCTCTCTCTCTCTTTCTCTCTCTCTCTCTCTCTCTCTCTCTCTCTCTCTCTCTCTCTCTCTTTCTCCCTCCCTCCCTCCCTCTCTTATCACTAGTCCAGGGGGATTCTGCTTCTATGTTGTAATCAGCTCTATGGAGAGCTCTATATAGTGAGGACTAAGGCCTCCAGCCAACACCCATGTAGGTGAATCTTCTTGGAGGCAGGTCCTCCGGCCACAGTCCAACCTTCAGATAACCAAAGCCCAATTGACATCTTGACAACAACTTCATGAGAGACCCTGAGTCTCTACCACCCAGCTAAGTCACTCCAAAATTCCAGACCCTCGGAAACCATGTGACATAATTTTATTTTGCTTACTGGCGGTCTTTATCAAACCAAGAACTACAATGACAAAATCCACATTTACCCAAATCAAAATGAGCCAACAAAGCCAGTTTTAATTGGCTGACAAGGCCCTTGGTAATGGGTAAGGAGGTAAGCCTGAGGCATCTCGTGGCATTTCAAGAGATCTCAAAAAAAAAAAAAAAAAAAAAAAAAGCAATTCACTCCTCTCTTTGCAATACCCCCATTCTCTGAGGTGCAACCATGAGTTCTAATAGCCTTGCACATGGCCATACGTATGGTCAAGGTAGAAGGGATGTTATCCCTTCGTCCCTACCTAAAAAGCATCTTCATGAACATAGCAATAAATAAGACAGACTTACTGTAAGACGATTTACAGCACTGTGTCCTTCAAACTGCTTACCATAATTTGTAATTATTTTATCCACTTGTCTGCTTGTTTATTGTGCCTCCTTTCTGATCTGTAACAGGGCAGAAGCCATGTTGGTCTTACTCAGTACTTAGCCTGGCGTCAGACACATAGTAGCTCCAAAGGAATGTTTGCTGAATAAAGGTCTTGGCCATGCACCAGCACCCAGAAATACTAGACTCGATAAACCCCCTATTGAGGAATGGTCCTCTCAGCTTGATACAGCTGTCCATAAGGAGGTACGATCTATATATTACATATGATATTGCATATGTAACAGTTCTCCCACTATTTCCAGAGCAGTTCACGTAACAAGCCCTTCACCAACCTGATATTCTGATCTTTGGAGGCTATTCTGACTGACTGCAAATAAGTGATATAAATGGAGGCTTTTAACCCAGAACCCCAGATCCAAGCAGACTGAACTATGAATCGACTTTAAGCCAGGTCCAGCCTCTGGAACCAAATGAGAGAGAGAGAGAGAGAGAGAGAGAGAGAGAGAGAGAGAGAGGGCTCCCTGTTCTGTCCTGTGTGCTAGGAATTGCCACCCGCTGTTCAGGGTGCCTCTCTGCCCCTAGTGGAAGGAAACTAGCCTCCAAAGGCAACAGCATCGTTAGCCAGCCAGTGGGGGGCGGGGAAGAAGGAGGGGGGACTTCTGCAGGACTCTGCCTCCTGGCATTAAAGGGTATACAGCAGGCACTTCGCTGTGCATCCACCCCATGGGTAGTTTCCTCCCGGCCCAGAGGGGAACTCCGTTTCCCAGCCCCCGTGCATGGGGCAGGGTCATGTGACTCACCCTGGACTCAGGACGTGAGCAGCGGTTCCAGGAACCACTTCCGAATACAGAACTCCCTCCTCGCCCCCTCCTGTCCCTGGGAAACTTGGAGCCCAGGACCGGAGGACCGGAGCATCCCACCTGGGAAGGAGCCTGGGTCCCTGAACGAATGTCCAACTCCCCTGACTGTGGCATGGGCTCCCAATAGTTTAGGGCTTATGGGTGCCCAGAGTCCCCTAGCTGGACCCAATAGCCTGACACCTCCATGGGGAACAGCTCCTAAAACTGACCCCCTCACTTTCCCGGTTCCTCCTCTCAGGTGAGTCCCGACCTCTCCCGACTCACCCTCCTCGGGGTGTGAGGATCAGCCTTCCCCATCCCCACCTGCCACCCCCACCCTCTGACCAAGGTCTAGATTCTAATGTCCTCATTCCTGTGCACACTCGCTCCCATGACATCTGTCACTCTCCTGTACATTGGCTCCTGTGCCCAGCGTGGCATTCTGAAACTCCCCAACAAGGCACTGACTTGGGTCACACCATCATGGCATCCACTGCAGCCCCTTGGCCTGGGCCTCTGTGCTCCCACATATTTGCAAACACACCTGATGGAGACTTCTTGTGCCAACACCCAGCAGACTGCACCCTGGCCCAGCCTCCAACCCCATAAACCCTCCAGGCTGAGTAAACACATTTTATTGGGCCAGCGGACACTTCCTGGCGATCCTGCCCCACCTTCCCTTGTCCTGCACCAGCCGGGCCAGTTCCCCTGCACAGCCCCAGGCCCCCCAAACCCATCCTCTAGCCCCCTTTTGCCCCCCGCCCCCTTCCCCCGACACCTGCATCCCAGCCCTAAGGAAGGTGGAGAGTTTCTTCCTTATCAGCCGTTTTACTGCCCCCTCCTCCCTGGTTACACAGTTGCTGGGAACAGAGCTCCTGGCCAGGGCAGGCCGTGCCTGTCAGCTCCCAGCCCACGGCTCCGGGGCACAGAGAAAGGCCCTTCGGTGCTGCCTCGGGGGCAGGGAAGGGCCTGCAAGCCAGAAAGAAGCAGAAAAGGCGCCAAAGGCAAGCAGAAACATCCTGTCCCGATGCCCACAGAGAGGTTTCTGAAGTGAGGTCGGGGAGCGAAGACAGTCAGGGCGGGACCAGCACTCAGCCCATCGGCCCATCATCCATCGGCCCATCACGGAGAGCACCTGGCAGTGCCCCGTGACCCCTCCCTGGGCCGCCACCTGCAGGCCATCGGAAGCACGGGTGCTCGGAAGGTGCATTCTGGAGTCTAGACCCCGCGGAGCTGAGAGACAGTCCCGGGGGTCTCTGGGAACACCCTCAGCTGTGGTGCGGCCCCTGACGGAGTTGGCCACCTGGGACCCAAGGGGCCTGGCCGGAGCCAGCGGGAAAGGCCACAAGCCAGAGAAAGGGCAAGAAGGTGGACCCACACCCCAGCTCTCCCCTGGGGGCAGGCTTCTCCTCCGTCCAGCCCTGTGCCCTGCTGTCCGCTGGCCGTGACCTCAGGGAGGCCGCCCGCCGGAGAAGACCCTTTGCAGTAAGACCGAAGCCAATTTGGGTCCAGCCCAGCCAGCTCTTCCCATGGGACCCGCACCTTGATCCCAGGCGTGAGCGGCAGCGGCCCATGGAAGTCCCTGGGGAGGCGGCGGCGGTGTGCCTGGATACCCCGACATGAGGCTCGCCCTCAGCCCTCCGTCTTGATCCCAGGAGTCTCGGGGGAGGAAGCAGCCACCCACCACCAGCGTCACCCTGGGCATCCACAAGCCCCCTCTGCCCTCCTCCCAGCCGCCCACGGAGAGTGCCCAGGCGGGGGATGGAGAGGAAGGACTCAGGGTGCTATGAGGCCCCCAGGAAGCTGGGCCTGTCCTTCTCCATCGAGGAGATCTTAAAGAGGCCCGCCGAGAGGAGCGACGGGGACAGGCGGGAAGGGGCAGGTGGACGGAGCACGGGGCAAGCGGCTGCTGCAGGCTCCAGGCTGGAGAGGCCCCCCCAGGACCAGCCCCAGGGTAAGTGCCTTCCGGTCATTTCTTATCCGTTCCTGAGTCTCCACGGCCCAGCTGGGTTGCTCGGTGGTGGCAGAGATAGGGCTCTGAAACCCAGAGATGCCAGGCCTTCAACCTCTATCTCTCTGGCTCAGAAGTGGGGCTGTTCTGATGCGACACTGGGCTCGGTCAGTTGTGGAATGCAGGGACAGGGGGCGGGCGGGGGGGGGGGCTGTCCTGCAAGTGGGCCCCCCTGAGAATGCTGCTGCCAGGTACTTACTCAGCAGTCACTACGTGACGGTCACTGCCTGGAGGCTGTGTGTGCCTCCTATTTAACTTCAGCATGACCATAGCCTGACAGATGTGAACCGAGAGCGGTGGACGGTGTCCCCGAGTTGCCCAGCGAGTAAGCAGAAGACCCGAGGTCCGAGCCTACTCGGACCGCCCCTAAACACTGCTCAGTCCGCACAGTCTTCTCCTTCGTGAGCTCAGCCCAGCCAGCTCAGCCGGAGTGGCTGAAGTTTTGCCCGGATCTGCCCATCCTGACCCCCACTCTCCCAGGCAGTGCCCCCCCCCCCAGGGCATGTCCCCAAAGAGCAATGACCAGATCCAGACCCCTCCCTGTCGGCTGGCTCGGGGAAGGTACCTCAAAGAGCAGGAGTTGGTGACATCTGTCTCAAGGCTACCCTGGCCGGTGTGAGCTCAGGAAAGTCCCTTTCCCACTCGGCTGAGCATCAGCCTCGGTGACACGGTTGAGTGAAGGAAGGGGAAGCCGAGGTGGTGTCTCAAGTGTCCACTGGCGTCTGAGAGTCGATGAGCCCGGGGTTCTCACATGAGGGTCCCAGTTCTCTCCCCTTTCCCACCCCTTTAGTCCAAGGAAAGGCTGGGGAGGAAGCTCAGGGAACCCCACACACAACCCCACAGCCCCCCAGCTGCAGGGGAAAACCATGAAGGACCCCTCCTTCCCGGGGAGGTGGCGGGTTCCCCTGTAGCTGAGCTTATTAATGGGGAAGGATCCTCAGTGCCATTTTCAGAAGCTCATTCATATGTTTCAGTGAATTGGATGAGCATTCACAGAAATTATTCTTCCGGGGGAACAACCTTAGTCTCTCCTGCTGCAGCTTCATAGAATCTATGAATGGAGAGAGAGAGAGAGAGAGAGAGAGAAAGAGAGAGAGAGAGAGAGAGAGAGAGAGAGAGAGAGAGAGAGAGAGCGCTAATATCCCTACCAGAGGATCTGCCCTTCTCCTAGCTGAAATGGCTGGTGGCAGCCAAAACTGGTTTGACTCAGTGGATAGAGTGTCGCCTGTGGACTGAAAGGTCCCAGGTTCGATTCCGGTCAAGGGTATGTATCCTGGTTGCGGGCACATCCCCGGTGGGGGGTGTGCAAGAGGCAGCTGATTGATGTTTCTCTCTCATCGATGTTTCTAACTCTCTATCCCTCTCTCTTCCTCTCTGTAAAAAAATCAATAAAATATAAAAATAAAAGCAATGGCTGGTGGCAAAAGAGACAGGCAGCCACTCATCCTGAGCCTCCATAAAGATGCCACTACGTTCACATCAGCTAGAGCCAGAGCAGACCCCAGGGGGTGGCCACCCAAAGAGCAGCAATGGGTTAGACAGCTCCCCTGGCTCCCAGCACTCCATGGCCATCCTGCCACCCAATTGTCACAGGAGTGACCACCCACCCCAGGCTATTCCTGACGTGGCTTAAACCCATCCACCTTGCGCTCTGCTGGAATCCCGTGTTTCCGAGACCAGTGAAGGTCCCCCGTGGTTTTCAAGATGACTCTGAGGGGCACGCAAAGATGAGATGATTTATGTCAATAGTTCTAATTATCTGTACACGAAGCTTCTGTTTAGGACCCAGGATGCTGGTTCCCTGTTTTTTTGGTCACAATGTGAGGTTTTCCCTTTAAGTAAGTTTACTTATTAAGTAAACAAAAACGTCTATTTGGGAAGCTACTAAGCAAATAATACAGATGGGACGCCACCCTGGCGGAAAGCACAGAGGTCACTGGCAGAAACTGAAGGAGCGGAGTCTGTGAGACGCTGGGCGAGGACGACAGAAAGCTGGGATGGCAGGAATCTGGCCTCTGCGCCCAGCTGGCACCGATTCACAGGAAGCCCTCAGGCGAGCCTTGCGTCTTTGGGCCTCAGTTTCCCCATCTGGAGCATGAAAGAGCATTCGAGAGCATTCCTGGGGTCCCTCCCAGCTCTGACACCATGACCAGCTCCAAGGCAAACTGGGTGCTGAGAAGCCTTGGTAGTTTCACTCATGGCGATTTCCCAGGCAGAAGCTTCCTCCCAGCAGCGGGTGTCTCCCCGCCAGGCAGGGCAGGGCAGGGTGGCACAAGGGGCGGCCTTTCCCACCCTCACAGGAACCCCACCCCCACCCCACCTGTTTCCCTCTTGCCATGCAGGACCTCCATCACCCCAGGAATAACCACAGAGAAGTAAATTCCTCTGGCCTCACGTGCCACATTAAGAGCTCCATGGTGTGGCTGGTGAGGTTGACTGGCACACCCAGGGAGCTCCTGAAATCATGCAGTGTGGCAGGCCTGGCACCCAAGACTCTGACTCTAGGTCTAGGATGGTGCCCAGGAATTCCAGATCTAACCAGCTCTCCCAAAATGGTCCAAGGATGTAAGGGGTCCAGGGGCCACTCTTTGGGGAGGCTGGGGCCCAGGGAGGCACAGTGGCTTGTTCTGAGCTGCAGAACCAACACCTACGAGAGCCGGGGCCCGGCCAGTCATCCAGGCCAAGGCCAGTGCTCCGCTCCCCCTGTCTCCAGTAGCAGCCAAGGTCGTCCATCCTCCCCACATCTTTCCACACTCACAGGGACCCTCGTCATCTAAGGCTTGGACCCTCCCAGGTCTCGAGCCAATGGAAAATTCCAAGAGGATCTCCCAGCTTAAGAGGATGCTGAGCCCAGCTGACAGCTCCCGCCTTCTGAGAGAGGCCACCTCCCTGGAGATCTAGGATGTGTCTCATAGCTCATTAATGACTGTCCTTAGACCAGCTTCCAGGAGAGCAGGGCTAAAGGATGCAGAGCTAAAAGCCTGTACTTCCCCCAGGATAAATGTAGTTTGCTCTCTCTCTCTCTCTCTCTCTCTCTCTCTCTCTCTCTCTCTCTCTTTCTCTCTCTCTCTCTCTCTCTCTCTCTCTCTCTCTCTCTCTCTCTCTCACACACACACACACACACACACACCCCTTATCTCAGTCCCTGCCACCAGTCACAACCAACCGTGGCCATGGGGACATTCCTACAGGTCTGAGGGGCCGAGAGGCTGGTTCCAGAATTGAGAAGCTGACTCCTTCCTAGGCCTTGTTGGCAGTACAAGGCAGTACAATGCTGGACTCTTGCCTGCAAAAAACAAACATTGCATTCTTGCAAGATCCCCAAAAAGCGGACCTGAAGGGAGGATTTATGCCCCAGTGCTGAAGGCAGTGACCACTGTGCAAAGCCGCAGCTTCGATCCTTTGGGAAATGGAGCAAATATACTGCTTGGAATGACATGGGCTCTTCAGCCTAGGAAGCCATGCCCTGGCAGTAGCCAGTGGCTCTGGAGCACACAAAGGTCTGAGGGACGCAAGCAGGGTGCTGACAACATCACTATGGTAACAGGCCCCCGGCGTGTCGGAGCTGGGAGAAGCCCGAGTGGACGGCAGAGGCTTGAGCCCGGGCTGTAATTTAAATTTGATGTATTCATCATATGCTCCATCCAGGCATGCAACGAGCTGCTGCGTGGCTGCCGGGTGGCAGGCTTATCTACTGCTGCACACACACAAATTGTCCCCCAACTCAGTGGCTCCAGATAACCATGAGCACTTACTATGTCACTCAGATTCCATGGGTCGGGAGTCTGGGAATGGCTTCACTGGGTGGCCTGGCTCAGGGTCCCTGTGAGATTGCGGTAAGGGAGTCGTCACCTGAAGGCTGGACTGGAGTAAAGGATCTGTTCCCACGGTGGCTCACGCTCACGGCTGGCGAGTGGCACCAACCGTCGGAGGAGGCCTCAGTTTCTCCCCAGGCAGGGCTCTCCACATGCTGCGTGAGTGTCCTCCCCAAATGGCGGTGGCGTCTCTCGGGGCGAGCAATCCGAGAGGGAGGGAGCCAGGTAGCAGCCGCCACTTCCAATGGCCCGTCTGTTACGGGAGCCACGAAGGTGGGCCTGCATTGAAGGAGACAAGGCTGCAAAGGCTCTTATCTTAAAGCCGCCACAGGTGTCAGCGGGGAGTGGGGACGCTGCAGAGAGCAGAGCACAGAGCCCAGCCCAGCCCTCAGCCAGCAGGGAAGACGAGTGGCCATCCACTAGTCACAAGGGAAGCGCAATGACGGCGGTGCTGAGTGCTGGGAGGGGGTGACACAGCTCTCTGATGCCTGTTCTCAGGGAGGTTTGGTCCATCCAGGCGGCCGGGGAAGGTTTCCCAGAGGAGGTCATGGCTGTTGCTGTGGGCACAAGGGAACCACAGGAAATCCCTGACCCACTGGAGAGCAGAGTCCCTTGTGGGTCTGCACTGGGAGACTCCTGCCCTGCACCCCACCCACCTGCCATGTCCAGGAGGCGTCCCCGGCCTGCGGGAGGGCTCCCAGGGTGCCCTGGACCTCCCCCCTGCTGAGCCCCCTGCCTCAGGAAGACAAGGACAGGCCCTTGCAGAGACTTGGCCCGGTCGAAGCCCCCCCGTCCCCCCGGGCCTGTAGCTGAGCAGCCAGGGCCCATTAGCAGACCCCAGAGAAGGAGCAATCAGGGGAGGGAGCCGAGCGTGGAGAAACATCGGTTTATAATTAGGTGGCCTAATCACCTGTGTAAATTGTGTATTTCTTATGATCGATGTGCTAAACGGCTCAGGTTTAATTAAGTTCTGCTGACTCGCTCTCTGTGAAGACCCACCGGAGTGTGATTCGCAGCTCGCACAATTAATAACGGGGAGAGGAGCAAGCTGGAACGGGGGCAGTTTCCCCGCCACCTTCCTCACCTCTCCCTGCCCCACCCCACCCCACCCCCACTCCCTGACACTCCCACCCCACTCCCCATGCCCTCCAGGGTGCCCTCGGCCAGAGCTGCTGGTGTGCTGCACTGTGGCCACCAGCTCCTGGGCCTGCGATGCTGGGCCTACACAGGAACTCAAGGGTTTTCTCCCTCCCAATCCAGTTCCCCTTCCACGGCTCGAAAAATGGGGCCCACCACCCTCATCATCCTCTCTGACTGGGCCCAGGAGATCCCAGCCCTTCCTGGGGATGGAGAACCTTGTCCGGTGCATGGGCACCCCATGCATGAGCTCGTCTTCCCAACCTCTCGTTCACAGAGGTCCAAAATCCTGCAGGCTGAGCTCTGTGTGCTATCTTTTCTCTGTTCCCTATTCCATTGATGCTCTTCTGCCTTCTCTCCCCGGCTTCCTCGTTTTCACACCCACTGTGGTCTGTAACTAAAGCCAACGGCAAGGTCACTAACACGCCTTGGCCCCGCCCCCTTCCATCCAGAGGGGAGGAAGAGCAAGCGGAGGGTCCGAACCACCTTCACCACGGAGCAGCTGCAGGAGCTGGAGAAACTCTTCCGCTTCACCCACTACCCAGACATCCACGTCCGCAACCAGCTGGCAGCCAGGATCAACCTCCCAGAGGCCCGGGTGCAGGTACAATCCCCCCCCAACACCACCCCCCCCCCCCCCGCTCCCACCCCACCTCCATGCACCGGGGCCGTGGTGAGACATTATGGATCCCGGACCCTCCGGCCCTGCCCCATCTGAAACTTGCCATTGGCTTTGTCCCACAGATACAGTCATTCATATCTGCTAAGCGTTACGCTCCAGGAAAGGAGGTCTCTTAGTTAGAAGATGATTTCTCTCCTTGGGGGTGAAAATGGAGTGAGGTGACATTGCTGATGGCCATCAACAGATGCTCCCATTCCCTTCCTCTCCACCTGGCTACAGCTTCAGAACATCATCCTCTCTGCAGCCTCACTCACAAAATGCCTCTTGACCATCCAGACTGGGGTCAGCACAGTTTTTCTGGAAAGGGCCAGGTGGTGATGATGTTGGGCCTCGGGGGCCATTTGATCACTGTCACACCTATTCAGCCCTGCCATCTTAGCACAAGAGCAGCCACAGGCCATACACAAACAGTTGAGCATGGCAGTGTTTCAATAAAACTTTATCAATAAACACTAACATGTGAATTTTGTGTAATTTGCATGGGTCACCAAATATTCTTCTTGTGTGGACTTTTTGCAGCCATTTAAAAATGTGAAAACTGCCGAAACTGGTTTGGTTCAGTGGATAGAGCATCAGCCTGTGGACTGAAAGGTCCTGGGTTCGATTCCGGTCAAGGGCATGTACCTTGGTTGCGGGCACATCCCCAGTGGGGGTGTGCAAGAGGCAGCTGATCGATGATTCTCTCTCATTGATGTTTCTAACTCTCTATCCCTCTCTTCCTCTCTGTAAAAAGTCAATAAAATATATTTTTTTTAATGTGAAAACTATCCTTTTTTTATCATTTATTTTTTGATTGACATCAACCAGCTGCTTCCTGCACACCTCCTACTGGGGATGTGCCTACAACCAATGTACATGCCCTTGACCAAATCAAACCAGGGACCTTTGAGTCCGCAGGCTGATGCTACACTGAGCCAAACCAGTTAGGACTCACTTTTTTTTTCTTTTTCTTTTTTTTAACAAACATGATGGGCTCATTTGAATTCAAAATCTCAGTGAGGGCCCAATTCAACATTCTACTCTTTACCTTGTTCTTCTGGCTAAGGATGCCCCTGCCTCAGGCTCCTCCCCTTCTTCTTTCCATTAGAAATCTGTCACCAGCTGAGTTGGTAGCCCCAGCTCAGTGGCTCACAAGTTAGCGGTGTCTCAGCAGACTGACCCAGTATAAACGGCCGCGTGTCAGGGACAATCAGGATGCTCGTGAATACAGGGAACGGTCCATGTTCCCGCAGACCCAAGGGGCCCACAGGAGTTGCAAACGGGTGGCCTGCCAGCAGGAAACAGCCCGCGGGTGGGTTTTACTTGGTCTGCACAGTATTGGAAAGCTCCAAACTTTCACATAAAAATCAAGATTTCTGTCTTAGAAGTTGGATGAACTTGTAAGGCTGGGCCCACATTTCCCATGGAGGCTGGTGGCTGAAGCGGAGAGGCTGCCCCTTGGGCTTGGTGGGCCATGCACCCCATCACTCCTGATTACGGGGCTCCCCGCTGCTGCCCTCCAGAATGGTCTGGCCCTGCAAGCAGGCGTTGGAGGCTGTGGTCCCTGTCCCCTCTCAGAAGGCTGACCCCAGAGCCAGAGAGAGCATGGGTGCTGTGAGCTTTCTAAACCGCAAAGTCTCTCGGGAGGTGTGGTTAGGAGGCATGTTGGGGAAGACACTAAATAGAGAGAAAGAAAAACCCTTTGCTTACCTCCATCCTCTCTCTCTCTCTCTCTCTCTCTCTCTCTCTCTCTCTCTCTCTCATCAGATCTGGTTCCAGAATCAGCGAGCCAAATGGCGGAAGCAGGAGAAAATGGGCAACCTGGAGGTCCCGCAGCAGCCAAGTGAGGCCGATGTGGCCCCAGCCACACAGCTGGACGTGGCCGTGAGTGGCTGAGGCACCAAGGGGGCTGGGGACCCGCTGTCTGTGAACTTCCCCTCCAGACCCAAATGGGAGGAAACACCTCAAGGGAATCTTTTTTTTTTGAAAGAGCATGGGCAAGGATGTTCTGGAAGTCGGGGGGACCTGGGACAAGTCACGGCCTCTCTCTGTCCCCGTGCCCTCACCCACGGAGTGGCCATCACAGGCTTCTCCCTCCTCCTTGATTCCTGGTGTAAAACGTCACAGTTTACAGAATAGGGTCATGGAGTAAAGGGCAGCACCCTGGGGGGAACACGGGGCTCCCACTGCCCGGGTTCGAGTCCCAGCTCTGCCTCAGCCGCAGGGTGGCCGGGAAGAGCCACGCGCCCCTCCGAGGACAGGATAGTTTTGATGAGGATGAAAGTATTGGCCACCCATTGAGCCACCTATTTGTGTACCAGATGCTAACCTCTGGGGCGGCAGCTCTACCCGGAATAGACAGTCCTGTGGCGAAAGGTTTGTGAGGCCCGCAGTGACTGGGAGGCAGGGTTTGTTCTAAATATATTTTTATTGATTTCAGAGAAGAAGGGAGAGGGGGAGAGAGAGAGATACATCAATGATGAGAGAGAATCATTCATTGGCTGCCTTCTGCACTCCCCACCCTGGGGATTGAGCCTGCAACCCGAGCATGTGCCCTGACCTGGAATTGAACTATGACCTCCTGGTTCATAGGTCAACGCTCAACCACTGAGCCACGCCAGCTGGGCAGGATTTTTTATTTATCCTTCTTTTCCCGCTAACCCAGAAACTGGGCTCCGAGAAGCAAAGTGACTTCTCCATGTCCAGCAATTGCTGTGAAAGGTGGGATAAGGGCCAGGCTTCCTGGCTCCCGCCCCACCTCTCACCCCCAGCCCCGTGCATACATTTCTCCTCAGGTTGGTCCCCTAGCCGCCCTCCACTGCCCACATTGGGGGGGGGGGGAGGTTGGGGAGCTCCAGGGCCGCCCTGAGTAAAGCTGAGGACTCATGGGCCTGACCTCTCCCGTGACAGGGCCCCCTGCTGCCGCCGCCCGCGCTGTCCAGGCTAATGCCTCCCCCGGGGTGTTATTCGCCGGATCACGGTCAGTTGGCCTCTGCCTGGTTTCCTGCCGGAGTCACTCTCCTTCCACACCACCCATGGGAGACACCACCTCTCCCGGGCCCTGTCATCCTGCAGACCTGCGTCCCTGCCCTCTGCGTCCTTCCGCCTCCACACCCCACGTGGGGCAGCATCTGTGCCACTTCCACATAGGGACCGGGCGGACATTGGCTCCCCAGCGGGGCCCGCTCCTCCCCAGGTGACAACAAGTGGCAGGAGGGTGCCCAGGCATCTGGGAGAGTCAACCTCCTGATCCAGAGACGGCCCACATCCCAGGAAGCCACCCCAGCGTGCCCCTCGGAAGGCTGCAGCAGGCTCCGCAGCAAGGCGGCCCTCCCGGCTCAACGACAGAGGCGTTCGGACCTTAGGGGGAGCGCGGGAACCAGGAGGTCCTTGTCTTGCACCTGTGCTTCCTCCAACATGCTGTGTGATCTCCAGCCAGTCACTGACCCTCTCTGGACCTCATCTGTAACAGGAAGCAGCTGGGCAGGTGACTTCTGAAGGCCTCTGGCCTTTCCTTTGGTGAGGTGAACCTCGGTGACAGCAGAGGCATAGAGGGGGCCAATGAGGGGTTGTTGGCTCTCTCATACATGACACATGTATTGAGTACCTACTGAGCCCTCCATCAATGGAACTGGATATGGACATGAGCGGCCGAGGCTCCGCCCCTATGAGCCCAGTCCAGGTTGGTCGAGGGGACAGTTCTGGCCTTCTCCTGCAGGTCCAACCTTCGCCAGTGACCTTGCAGTTGGCCCATGTCTATCACATTCTGTGTGGCTTTGATGTGAACGTCTTAAAGAAATATAGGGAAACTTTTTTTTTTTTCATTTTAAACAGAACTCAGTGTCATTGGTTATTCTATTGAATTGGGGAGGGATGTTGCCATTTCTGATCCGAATGAAGAGTGAGATAGCAAGATCTTTGTAGAGTTTATTTCCCGGGACTTTGCAAAGGTACCAGCTACAAGACCAGCCTCGCCCTTTCCTGAAAAGCCTAGCACTTCATTGGCCTCCACTGTTTCCTTAGCAGTGTGACCTTGAGCTGGGCACATGCCCTGACTGGGCCTCAGTTTTGACATCTGTAAATTGGCCTGCCCACCTGGCCTGCCACACAGAGCCATCAAGCAGGGTCTGGAAGGAAGGAAGTGAGAGTGCTTTTGCAAAGTGTGAGGCAGGGCCCATTGCGGAGTGATGCTATTGTCCCAGGTCCCAGCAGGAAAGTGGCTGCTTTGGGTTCCGGCCCTGGGATACGTCACACCTGCTCCCAGGGAGGCCGTGCATGGAGCCTCCCTTCTGCATGAGGATTGCTGAGACGTGTCCTTCTCGGGGACGACAGGCCTGCTCCCCTGCGCTGGGCAGGCTGGCCTGACCTCCATAGGCACCCCTAGAAATTCTAGGGTCCTTGTCCAAGCCCCAACCCCTCTGCAGTCTCCCTGGACCCCACCCAGGAGTTGAACTGGGACTCAGCAAGTCTGGGTCTTGGTCCTGTGTGCTGTCTAATCTGCTGGGTACCCTTGCCATTCCATCTCTCCGGCCTCAGCTCTCTCACCTGTCCATGGCGGACAGCAAGGCCAGCTCTGCTTCAGGCGTGCAATGGGCCAGCTCCACAGAGCACAGCCCACGATGCGAATGAGCTTTGCAAACTTGGACTCAAATATCACCCAGAGCCCGAGGTTTAAGACTGCGCCTCACCTCCAGCAAAATCTGGGTGGAAGGGGAAGCCTAGGGATTGGGGAAGCAAACGAATCGATTAACAAACAGAGACGGGTAGCTCCTCACATACTGACTCCGGTATCAGGTGCCCACTTCATGGCCCTGAGCTCAAATGTGCAAATGTCATTTTTATCCTTTTGCTACAACTGGGTTTACTTCCTGCGTTGTTGGCAGAAAATGTATTCTGGTAACCTGTGTTACTGAGTCCTCAAACACTCAGGTTTAAACTCAGTCACGTTTGAATTTAAATGTGCCCTCTGCCCCTCTGGGACCCCCCACCCCCACCCCCCACCTCCCAAGTCTCTGCCAGGTTGAGGGTGGGAGTTGGGAAAGGGTTTATACAAATGTCTCTGTGTTCTCTCCAGGGAGGGGATGTGCACTTCCGGCCTCGGCCTCTGTCAGCCACTGCTGGTGTCCACTCCATGTGTCGCCGCTGGTTGGCCTCAGGTGTGACCCCTCCTCCCACCTCAGCCAGTCCCCTGTTGGGGGCTCACTCTGCATCCTCCGCTCCAGATGTAAACGCCCTCCTGCAGCCTCTCTCTGCCTCCCAGGTTGTCTCTCATGGATAGGATGGAAGCTGACGGCTCCCCCACACCCAGGGGGCCATGGCAGCCCCTAGGGCAGGCAGCAGGCTCTCTTTGAGACCTCTCACAGCCATTGCTGACATCATGTTAGAGGCAGGTCATGGGTGAGAGTGCAGACCTGCAGACTTGGCAGTAGAATGGAGAAGCACAGGGCTGCTCTGCTCAGGGGCCCGATATCAGTCTGGGTTGAGAAAGAGAGAGAGAGAGAGAGAGAGAGAGAGAGAGAGAGAGAGAGAGAGAGAGAGAGAAAGAGAGAGAGAGAGAGAGAGAGATTTAGTATCAGGAATTGGCTCTCATGATCTGTGGAGGCTGAGAAGCCCCACGACCTGCAGTGATCGAGCTGGAGGCCAGGAGGTGGGAGCGCCAGTCTGAATCCAAAGCCAGGAGGTGATGCCCTGGCTCAGACAGGCAGAGAGCAAGTTCTCCCTTCCTCCGCCCTTGGTTCTATTCTGGCTTCATGGTCACCCACGCTGGGAGAGTGGTTGCTTTACTCAGTCTCCCAATTCAAATGTCAGTCAGTCCAGGAACACCCCAGAGGAATGTTAAACCAGTCTCCTGAGCACAGGATTGGGGGGGGGGGGGGGGGGGACGGGACGGGACAAGTTGATGTGTAAAATTAACCATCACAGTCCCCGTCTCCTGTCCCAGTCAATGCCCTCCTTCCCCCAGAATCCTCTGGAGATAGGGTGGGGCCCACCGCCAGACATTCTGTGATCGGAATGTTACCTTCAGTACAGATGTGACAGGTGATTGCGGGGCCACCTCTTCCTCTCCAGGGAGGGATGTCTTTTGCCCCCACACCCTCACCCCCAGGACCTATCTTACTCCCTTACCTTATATCTGCCAGCTGTGTGACCTGGGGCAGCTGGCATGTCCCCTCCGTGTATGTCCTCTGCAGAGCAAGTTTCCTGTGGCTTAGGGTGTCTGTGACAATTAAGTGAGTTGGTCATTTTTGGCACATGGTAAGCACTCCACAGATGTTAAGAAAAAAGTCATTTCCCCAGCTCTTCCTTCTACCTCCTTCTCCTTTTGAACTTGAACAGCTATTCTGATCCCAGACTCCATCCCAGGAATTCTTAAACCATCAGGAGGCAAGGAACGCTCCCAAGAGTACACAAAGGTGTGTGTGTGTGTGTGTGTGTGTGTGTGTGTGTGTGTGTTTCCCAGGGAAAGGGTTCGCTACTTTCATCAGCTTTTCAAAGAGCTCTGGGGCTAAAAATAACCTTAATAAAGGGTCCCTATCAAGCACACCTGAGTCAATTCCTGACAGGTGCACACTCTAGCTGTGTGGACCAAAGACTTGAGGTCATTCTTTTAAGATTAAAATCATACAGAGATAAAGCGAATAAGCGCAAAGTTTTAACTCACTAATTAATGAGGGAAACCACAACAGTTGCATCACAGCAGTTCCGGGGAGAATTGGAAAAACGGATCCATATCGAGGCAATCTGGAACGCTGCTGTGAATCACAATGAGAGCAGAAAGGGTCCTAGGCCAGAGAAACACAATTGCATCTCCCTGGGACGCAATTCATTTGCATTTCTATGGACAGAAATCATTTGTCTTGTTACCAGTTCTGCAGATAAAGAGTTGAAAAACAGCTCAAAGACAATGAAGGGTGCAGAAATCTGGGAAGAGTAGGCTAGGCAGAACACCTAGCAATTTTTGAAAATTTATTCTTTATTGATAAAAGTATTACATATGTCTCCTTCCCCACCCCCCACCCCCGCAGTGACCTCTCCCCAACCACTGCCACCCAGCACATGCCCTCGTGTTCATTGGTTATGCTTATATGTATGATAGAAGTCCTTTGGTTGATCTCTTACCCGTTCCCCACCCTCAGTAATCTTTATACATATGTCCATTTCAGGTTTCACAATTTTTCCAGACCCGAAGTTGCTAATTACTCTGAATCTTACCTTCATCATCAATTGAATAGGGATGACAGGAGTTGCTTCGGAAGTTAGCTGTGAGGTGATATCAAATGACTCAGGGAAATGTTTTATATTTGTCCAACACTATGAATTTAGAAAATCATTCTTTACTGCCTTTCAAACTCTAGAACTCAAGTTAAAAGGTTTATACCTAGGATGTGTTTAGGCAGACAGAAACATTTCTTTAATACCCATTGGCTCTTGACAGTTCAGTTGCTAAGAAGGAGACAAGCCATAGGAAATGGACCAAGAGCAGAAACTAGAGATTCACAGAAAAGCATACAAATGGACACTAAACCCATGGAAATGTCCTCAACCTCATTCGTCATTTTCAAATGTCAGTAAGACGGTATGAAATACATTATTTGATCTGAAAGCGCAGGTTCTCAAGACAGGTCTCCTGACGGTGGCATGAAAGAGCCAGGGATGTTTGGGATGCAAAGGAGGGATTTCTGGAGACCTAGCCTTGTGTTCAAATGTCTGAAGGGCTCGTCTTAGGAAGAGAGAAGACCTGCTCTACGCAGCCCCTGAGGGCAACACTGGGACCAATATGGAAATTATAGGAAGACAAGGTTAAGGGCAATCCAAAGCCCTAACAGGCCTGGTTTCCCAAAGGCCCCTTCTCCCACCCCTTCTCCAACCTCCTCTCCTTCCACAACTTTCCATGTGCCCTGCCTCCACCACGCTGAATAACGTGAAGCTCCCGGAACACTCTGCCTCGGTCCTATTTCATGCCCTTTGCCCTACACTTCCCTTGGCTAGGAATGCCCTCCCTCTTCCCACCTGTTGAAATCCCACTCATGCTTCCAGGCCCAACTCAAAGGCTGCCCTGGCTCTGCCCCATTGCCCTCCACCTCCCCCTTTGTAATGATAACATCTCCCAAGTGCTCAGAATATGCTGGTGGCTGTTACAGGCATGTCTTGGTAGTTTAGAAAGAGCTTATATTTATCTTTACAGATAACTTCTCAGAGATAAATTATATGTTATCTTTTATAATGGTTCCTCCTTTTCACTCCCATCACACTGTGTACCTTTATTATGGACTTGGTGACCCCATAGTGCCACACGCTTTTAATCTCACACCAAATCCTATGACACAGATCCTAAGTGTCAGAGGTGGGTTAACCGACTGAGGGTCACACAGCAGGAGTCTAATGTGAACTCAGCATTCCCGGATGCCAAAGCGTTGAATTGCTATCGACAAAATTTATAATATGACTATATTAATGGTGTGTGTGTGTGTGTGTGTGTGTGTGTGTGTGTGTGTGCGTGCGTGTGTGTGTGTGTGTTCCTCTCCATATTAACTGCATCTGTTTTCATTTCTAGCACACTGTCTAGCATATAGTAAATGGTCAATGAATATCAAGAAGGGGTGGATAGATGAGTGAGTAAATCCTGCATTGGGCATAGTTATGTATATTATATGCTTCCTCTCCCCCAGCCCCAGTACCCTCTACCACAGTAAACTTCTGAACAACTAGCATAAATAATAAGCAGGACTAGGCTCCAGGATTGCATACAGAATGGAAAAGCAGGCCTTGCAGGTAAGTGTGAAGACTCAGAGAGTGGCAGGGACTTGCCAAGGTCCTCAGGAAGACAACTGGTGGCAGAGGAGAGGATGAGCCCACGAGGTCCCAGTGTGTTTGCCTCCACCAGCACAACTGCTCCAGGCGCTGCCAGGGTGTGGGGGTTTGGGAGAAGGCCTATCTCCTCTTCCCTGGCTGCCAGGGCCCTGACCGTTGTGTGACCCCTGGGGGTGGGGCCGGTCCTCCCCAGGGGGGGAAGGTTACAGCCCTGTTATCACCAGGAGGCAATAAAGTCATTTGGCGGTAATTAGACTCCTAACCTATTTAAGTCATTTACAGCTTCCAAACAATTACCTGGAGGCTCTTATCTCCCCAAGAATCCTGAGATGTTATTTGAAGGGGGTCATAAACCTGCCTGGGGGTTGGGAAATGAAGAGGGAAGACAAGGAAGAAAGATGGCTGCCCATGGCGATGGGAAAAGAGAAACATTTAAGCTCCTTCCTGGTGCGTCTGCTCCCTGCATCAGTGGTGGGCCAGGCAGGCCTCTCCTTGAAGACTTAGTAGGAGAATAATGTCCTATCCCTACAAGGTTCCTCTTTAGAATGATGAAATCCTAGAGCTAGAAAGGCTAAGAAACATCTAGAAAAGGATTTCCCAAATCAGAAGCCCTGGACATGGGTGGTTCCAGAGATGTTCAAGGGGTTGGATGAAGAGTGCTCCCAGGGTGAGTCCGTTGGGAAAATGTGTGAGCTGCAGCTCCCAGGTCAAGAACCACCGAGCCCATCGCAACCCAACGTTTCTGGGGAGATCCACGGGAGAGACACCGGGATCCACGGGAGTGTGTAACTCCGTGAAACCCAGTGTGTCTCAGACTTTGACCTTTCCACCCCCACAGGAAATATATCAATAGCACAATAAACTTCTAGAAATATGAATTGTTTGTCCAAGTTTCCTCTTCATTCTTGAGCTGAAAGACAGCGGGTTTCTGTTCCCAGGTACCTGATAGTGAGCAGTCAGCCATCTGGGGATTTCCTTTGAAAGATAAGGTGGGGGCGGGGGATCTCCATTGTATGTCTCACCTGAGAGGCCACGTGAAGGGGAGAAAGGAAGGACAAACGAAAGATGGGGCCACCAACTTGAGCTCACCTGCAAAGGTGATAGGAAGAGTCTTATTCTGCAGGTACCAAAGGGGTGAAGTGATCCAGTTAGAGAGGGGACTTTCGAACGGTCAAAGCCACAGACAGCAGAGCCGATGGCCTCAGGAAGGAAGGAGCTTCCAGAAAGCCCGTGTGTATGAGCCAATGCCGAAGAGCTCCTTAGGAGTGTAGTATTCCGTCAGTTGGCAAATATTTGAGCACCTTTTTGTTCAAAGCACTGTGTGAAGGTAGAAAAACAATCGTGTGCAGAGTAAAAAAATGCCCTTCTGGATCGGAGCTTATATTCTGATGGGGACAGAAGAAAAACAAACAAGAACAGAGTAAACAAGAATAAATGTCATAATTTCAGAGAACTATGAAGGTCTCAAATGGGCGATGTGGTCATAACGGGACAGGGAATAATTAAATTAGGGGAGAAGGCAAGGACTCCGTGGGATCAAGATATGGAAGCTGAGACCTCACCCTGAGAAGACTTGGGGCAGTGGCCCAGGCACCTAGCCCAGCAAGTCCAAAGTCTCTGCAGCGGGAAGGCCAGAGGGCTGGAGCATGGTGAGTGCGCGGGGGAGGACACACGAGGGAGGGCAGAAGGTTCGGCACATTCCAGCATCCTTCCCGTTCTGGGAGTCCGTGGCAGCTTCCCTGGCTGCACAGAACAAGATTGCAGAATCCCCCACCCCCTTGACAAAGAATGTCAAGGATCTTAGGCTCAGTCCTCAGTTTCCTCATCTGACGACGGGAAGCCATCTGCCTCATTTGCAAAGGATAAATGCATGGAAAAATGACTGCATACCTACTTGGTAAGCACAGGTAAAGTACCATGTGCTGTTCTACACACTTAGTAAACATGACTCATTGAGCCCTCCTAACAGCCCTAGGGGGGGACACTTTTCACATTCTTATTTTATCAATGGGAAACAGAGGCACAGAGAGTCTCCTGGCATGTCTAATACGTAGTAGATACTAAGCACATCATAGCTACTGTACGCGTAGGTTAAAAAGTTCCTGGGAGAAATAACTAAAATGCTCTCTGCGGTCTTCTCTAGAGCTAGAAACCCTGGCCATCGGTGGCTCGGGAGATGTTCCTAAGTGTTGGATGAAGAGTATTCCTAGGGTGAGTCACTTTGGGAAATGTGTAAGCTCCCTGGTCAAGAAGCACAGAGCCTATTGCCTCTCAAAATTTTCTAGGAAGATCCACGGGAGAGACACCAGGATCTATGAGAGTGTGTAACTCCATGAAACCCAGTGTGTCTCAGACTTTGACCACTGAACTTTTCACCCCCACAGGAAATCTATTAATAGCACAATAAACTATTATAATGACAGCATATAACCGGTATTGACTAGTGTTTGGAGAAAAGGGAAGCCTTATGCAATGGTGGTGGGAATGCAAATTGATATAACCATTATAGAAAACAATATGGAGGTTCCTAAAAAAGTTAAAAATAGAACTACCATGTGCTCCAGCAATCTTACTTCTGGGTATATATTCAAATGAAGTAAAATGAGCATCTCAAAGAGATATCTGCACTCCCATGTTCATTGCAGCATTATTCACAATAGCCAAGATATGGAAACAATCTAAACATCATCATCATTATTATTGGTGCAGTGTCTACCTCTTAGCATATTTCAAGAGCACAATAAAGTCAACCTCCTAGCATACTACATCGTCACCATGCTGGACATCAGATCCCCAGAGCTTAATTCACTTTTTAATAGAAAGTTTGTACCTTTTGATTAATCTCTCTCCATTTTTTCTATATTCCCGCGCCCCCCCCCTCCCCGCCACTCCAGCCTCTGGTAATCACTATTCTACTGCCATGAAGGCAGGACGTCCAGGGGCCTCTGCCAACAGGGGCAGGAAGTGCAGGGAAGGGTATTTGTGGGTTATTCGAACAGATTTTAGAATTCCATTTCGATTTTGCTATAGTATTTCTAAGTGTACCTCTTTTATTGCTTGCTCTCTGTATCTTATCACTGACATCCGTTTTCTTCCCTGCTGATGAAGTAGCACGAAAATGGGTATAACTAGTATTATCAAAAATACCGATTTTTAGCACTGAATACATACAGAGCAAATTGCTTTATCTTCACTATCTCATTTAGTTCTTCAATGAATGCTAAGAGAGAGAAATCAGACTGAGGAAGACAAATAGTAAATGATCTCGCTTATATGTGGAATATTTACAAAGCCAAGCTCAGAGAAACAGGAATAGCATGGTGGCTGCCAGGAGCTGGGGGCTGTAGAAATGGGGAGGTGCAGGTCAAAGACTATAAACTTCCTGTTTTGAGGTAAGTTCAGGGGTTCTAACGGACAGCAGGCTGACTGTAGTTAGTTCCATATTACATACTTGGAAGTTGCTGGGAGACTAGATCCTAAATGTTTTCACACACACCATGGCAATCAGGTGAGGTGGTGGTGGTCACTAATCTTATTGTGGAAATAATTTTGCAAAATATACATGTTCAGATCATCGCATGCACACCCTACGCTTACACAATATGTCAATTACAAAGCAAAGGGGCGACGGTGGGGGAAGGGGAGTGATGAGATGACGCCTATCTCTCCTGGCACATGTACCCGGCCCGAGGCACTCTGAGTGATGACCTGCCCATGATCGCACAGGCAATGTCGCTGTCCCCATCGCCCATGTTCAGGTGAAGTTTCACACAAGGTTTCTCCTAAACATAACTTGGGTCGATTCACAAACCACCGTGGCATGCTGGCCATGTGCTCAGAATTGGAGATTTGTTTAAATCCCAAAATTTACAAAGATCATAATCAAAATCAGGGAAGGTTGTAGAGATGCTTCAGGCATTAAAAGGTGGGATGGGCCTGACCGGCTTGGCTCAGTGGATAGAGCGTCAGCCTGTGGACTGGAGCGTCCCGGGTTTGATTCCGGTCGGGGGCATGAACCTTGGATTCCAGTGGGGGTTGTGCAGGAGGCAGCTGATCGATGTTTCTCTCTCACTAATGTTTTTAACTCTCTATCCTTCTCCCTACCTCTCTGTAAAAAATCAATAAAATATATTTTTTTTAAAAAGATGGTATGGGAAGGGCATGGCAGGTGTCACATGTTCCTGGGGAGCCAGGCCGTGTGTGCACCGCCTCACACAGAGCCTCTCCTAGTGTCCTCCCCATGGGCTATGGAGTGGCTACTGTTGTCCTCACCCTGCAGAGGAGGACGTATCCGTAGGGAGGAGATACAGCATGCCTGGCATCCAAGGACAGGTGGTCCTGGGTTCCAGAGCTGGCTTCACTGCCCACTCTCCTATCACAAAAGGGATGAGCCCAAGAAATGAGGAAAATAGAGGCCCGGCCTCACCCTGGTTCCCTGTGCGTTTGACACATCCAGGGTGATGCGTTAAGTGCCCAGGCTCTGGAAGTCTTGGGCTTGTGCCCCAAATCTACCACTGCTTCCTGGCTGTGCAAGCTTCTACAAGCCTCAGTGTTCTCGTCTACAAAATGGGATGACAAGGAATCGTTGGCTCCATAAGGCCATGCAGAGGCAATGTGGCGTGATACCCCGCAGAGCAAGTATTCCGTTAACGGTACTGGGAGGCATGTTGACCAGCTCCAGTGTGCCCAGTAGGTACTGTGCCACACTCTAAGCCGAGAAGGTGTGACACACGACCTTCAGGAAATGTGACATCTCATTGGGGAAACAGTCAATGAAACAGTGAAATCCCAAGGTAAGGGCCTAAAAGTGTGGCCAAGTTCATTCTGCCAGAGGAATTCAGTCAAGGGCGAGAGGTGAGTGAGTGCTTTGAGGAGTCTGAAGAGTTTTCACAAAGGTGGGGTAGGTTTCCAACTGCTGGGGTTGGAGCGGGGGGGGGGGGGGAGTGGGGGGGGGAGAGAGAGAGAGAGAGAGAGAGAGAGAGAAGAGGGGAGAGGATGGGAGGGGAGGGGAGGGGAGAGGAGAGGAGGGGAGGGGAGGGGAGGGGAGAGGAGAGGAGGGGAGGGGAGGGGAGGGGAGAGGAGAGGAGAGAAATGGAGGTCTGGCCTTCCAGGAGTGGAACAGCATGAACGAAATTCCCAAGGCCTGGAGAGCAAGGCTGGTGGGAAAGCAGCAGCTGACTCGCTGGAAGAGAGAGTCCAGAGGCAGCCGGGTGTGAAATCCCAGGAACTCTGATTCCCCAGGCTTGGGTCCTTCCTTAAAAATTTCCTAACGGTGCAGTCAAGCCCAGGACAAAGTTGTCTTCTTATCCAGCATGTGATCTCTGCATATAAGGCCCTAAAGCAAAGTTCATTTTCAACTATCAGATGACCCCCGGAAGGACACATTCATTCCTTCCGTGGTGCTCACAGAGCGCCTACTACAGGCCGGAAGCCGCATCAGCGCTAGCCATTCAGCAGCCAAAGACAGGGCCATTCTACTGTGCTCTCATAGCTTGCTTCTCGGAGGGGACTTCTACAATAGTAATTCCTTGCTTGTCACTGAACGGTGTTCACAGAGGTGAATGTGGACTGCAGGCCTGACCTGCCCTGGGGCTCAGGGCAATCCGAGGATGAAGCTTCGCACAAAACCAGGGCGGAAGTCCCAGAGAGAGCCGACTCCTCCAACGCTCTCTTCGGGGGCAAGGAGCGGCCTGCAGACCCTCCTCCATTCCCGAGTCACCATCTCTCACGGGAACCAGTAACAGAAGTCACGTCGGGGATTATTGGAGGCGACAAGCGCAGACCCTCTTGGGAATGACAGGGTGTTGCGGAGGAGAGCTGCCTGGCCCCGGAGCTTCTGACAGGGCCTGGACTTCAGGGTGAAGTGGGCCACAGACATGAGCAGCTCATCTAACCAAGCGCAGCTTGGAAACGCGGGGCCTGCCCAAGAGGTGGTACTCCTCCTAGGTCCACGTTTCCAGAGCCCGTTCTTTGAACATAATTGCCCTGCGATATCTGAGGAGGGGCTATATTTAAAAACAAACGTCCTAGCCAAAACAGGTTTGGCTCAGTGGATAGCGTGTCGCCCTGCGGACTGAAAGGTCCCAGGTTCGATTCCAGTCAGGGGCATGTACCTTGGCGGGCACATCCTCAGCTGATGGATGTTTCTCTCTCATCGATGTTTCTAACTCTTTATCCCTCTCCCTTCCTCTCTGTGAAAAATCAATAAAATATATTTTTTTAAATAAAATAAAATAAAAACAAACGTTCTTTGCTTATATGTTTTCATTGCAGGACTTTTCAGGGCCTTGAGTTTGCTGATATGCACGTGACTTTTTACGATGGACCATAAGATGCAGTGCTTCCCAACCTCTCTCAGATGACTCACTCAAGGAGGTGTCGGTAAAGAGTTCCGTAAAACTCTGCGGTTCAGGGCATGACAGGTGGATAAAGCCGATGTGGGCTGGTGGGCCTGCAGCACACACAGGGCAGAAGCTCAGGCACAGAGCTTGGGGTAAGGGATTAATTATGGGGGGAGGGATTAGATTACAGGCCGGGGTCCAGAGCACCCTCCCAGGTCCGCTCCGTTGGTCCTGGCCTGTGTCTCCAGGACGGTCTCCTCAGACCTCCAGCAGCTCCCAGGGGCAAATAACGTGTCAATAATGCTGAAGGAACAACGCATAAGGGAATCACCATCGTTCGTTCCAGAGGGATCGATGAAGACCCCATGGTCAGCAGATTTGGAACTCGACTCCCTGCCTGCTGCCTCCTGGCTTCCCTATCAGGTCAGAGCCTTCGGGCCCAGGGAGGAAGAGGGACTTGCCCAAGGTCACACCGCAGTGAGTAGGAATCAGGGCGTGAGCAGGCTTGGCGGGCACCACATGGCAGGCTGAGCTGGTTCACTTCGCTGGCCACACGCTGCCCTCCCTTTACATGTTCCAAACAGGACAGAAGCCAGGGAAGACGACCTCCCCGGTGGCATACAGGTGAGTCCGGGAAAGTGGCACCGCACCCCACCCCAGTGCCTGTCTTGGGGGCACCACCCAAGCCCACAGGTTTTTATCAGTCCAGTCTGAGAACCATCAACAGTGGCTCCCTTCCCCCCACCCCTTGTTCAGACCTCGGGAACCTCTGCGTCTGTCACGCCAGTTGGTTTCAGCGCCCCTGGAGGCTTATCAGCTGCCAGGAAATGCCCTGAGGTCGTGAACTTCTGAACTCCTCGCTCACCTCCACCTGAACCCAACGAAATAGCCTCTCTGCTGTTATATTACTTGTTATTACTTTATAGCCTTGATTGTAAATTCTCCGCTGATCCACTTTATGGCTGTAGAATAAAACAGGTACGTGGGGCTTAGGAGGAGACACTGTCCCAGCTGGGAGGAGGGGTGAATGCAGCGGGCCATGCAGGGCATCCCAGGCTCCCTCGGGCAGGGCCCTCCTCCCTGAGGTCCTCAAGGGGGAGCCTCGTGGGATCCTCACCTGTCCTGGGAGAGTGCGGATCACCCCCCTGCCTTGCACACAGACTCGCCTATCACACAGATGTTTACGGAGCCCCGCTCAGTGCTCCGGTAACGGAGGCCACATAAGCCTCACCCCTGCCTCACTCTCCCACATGGAGGGACTCAGCTCGGCGCCCACTCCCAGCCCCGCTGCCCCTCACACCCGTGCACTGAGTTTGGAAGGAGAAGCCAGACCCATTGCACCCCGCCCCTCCCTCTCGCCAGTCTCCTGGAAGCCACGTGCTATCCCAGTTGGCAGCGCCCCCTCGTCCCTCTTCCCCTCTCCTCTGGGACCCTGTCCGTGGAGGGAGGGGGCAGGGAGAGCACCCAGGTGGCCTGTCAGACCAGGGTCTCAGGCTGAAGCCACACTCTCCACGCTCAGCGCCATCAGAGAAAGACAAGTATCACATGATCTCACTCCTATGTGAACCTAATGAGTAAAAGAAACTGATGAATAAACAGCAGAGACATGGACACATGGCACAGACTGCCGAATCTGAGGGAAGCAGGAAAGGCAGGAAGAGATTAACCAACGAGCTTATAAACATGCATGCATTGCCCAAGAACACCGACTGGAGGGTGGTGAAGGCCTGGGCCAGGTTGGGGGGGGGGGGGCGGGGATAGAGAGATCTGTAATACTCTCAACAATAAAGATTTAAAAAATAAAAAAGAAAGAAAGAAAACATCTCCTTCGAGATAGAGCTCCTCTTCCTGTCTGTCTCAGGGTCTAGGGGGAGAAAGAGAATGGCCTTGGACTCAGACCTGCCCAGTGTCCTGGCCCCACCACGTATAAGTCACTCCCTGCTCCTTGCGGGCCTCGGTTTCCCCATCTGTAAGAACAGGTGCCCAGGACGGAGGTTCCGTTTAAGGATGAATGGCAGCACGTCTGTGCAGAACCTTCCAGGCATCCCAAGATACGGGTCTCTCCTTGCTAGGTATGGGACTTCGGGGAAGTCACTTCATCGTGTGCAGCCTCAGTTTCCCAGCCTGTAAAGTGGGTATAATGTGACTTACCTCGTGGGCATTTGTTAAAGTCGAATGAAATAATGTCAGTAAACACTTGGTTCCCTCCCTGGCACTGAGTGCGTGCTCCGTGCACAGCAAGCAGCGTGACTGTCGCTGTGGGGTGTTTCCAGCACCTTCTTACAGTTTGGTGCAGAGGACCCAAGGCCTGGAAGGGGGTCATCGGACTCCCAAGACCCCCTGGGGTGGAGCCCGCAGCCCCCGGGGATGGAGCCATTAGAAAACGAAGGGACCTGTGGCTTAGACGAACTCGTCCAAGCTGGCTGGACATACGCACCTCCTCACAGCTTTGTTGGTTGGTTGGTTTTTTTTCGCCATCTTTCCTCCCAAATCAATAACTGCTCACCTTGGAGGGGTTTTAATTAGTTAACGCCTGCCAAGTGCTCTGCTGATAAGCCAGCCTGCTGGTCATGCTACGTGTCTCCCGTGGTTGCTGTTTGTATTATTATTATCGTGGCTACACAATCCTCTTCTCCCAGGCCACACAGCCCCCTTTAGGAAAAAAGACCTTGGACTTGAGCCCCCTTCCCAGAAACCTAGGGGAGGGGGTCCTTCTGGACAGTCCCGCTCAGCCCTCCATCCCCTGCACCCCGTACCCTGCACACACACTATTGGGGGAGGCTTCCCGCCGTCCCAGAAAACCGCCGGCACCTGGGGCTCCGGCTGCTGAAGGATCTGACCCTGGTGACGAGGATTGCCATTCTCGCATCAGCCTCCCGTGGGGAGAGCAGAAGAGACCACTTATTAAGCACCGACTGCGTGCCAGCAACGATGCCAGGTGCTTACCGCTGAGACCTCATCTGGTCTTCAGAGCACCCCCAGCTACCAGCACGGGCTCAGAGGGGCCCGTGCACTTGCTCCACGCCACAGTGTCACCGAGGAGCCACATGAGCATCTAGATCAGTGTTTCCCAAACTTCTCTCATGATGAGAATCACCTGGTGGAGTTGTTAAAACACAGATTCCTGAATCCCAACTAAGAAGTGCTAAACTAGAATTTTTGGGAACATATAGGTAAAATTGCATACCTAACTTAGTGCTCTGTATATAAAATCTGTCTTAGAGCACTAGTTAAGTATACAATTTTACCTATATGTTCCCAAAAATTCTAGTTTAGCACTTCTTAGTTGGGATTCAGGAATCTGTGTTTTAACAACTCTACCAGGTGATTCTCATCATGAGAGAAGTTTGGGAAACACTGATCTAGATGCTGGCCTGCTCTGCCTCACACTCCGGGAAGCCCCAGTTTCCAGCTTTGGCCAACTTCTTGCTTATGTCCTTTGTCACCGGCTCCAGGATCCCAGCCTGCCCACTTGTCCTGACCTCCCTCAGATTGCCCCGACCTCTCTCAGATTGCCCCCATTGACCCTGACCTTCAAGGTTCTGGCCGGCTGGTGGGTCAAAGTTGGGGGCGTGGGGCATGATCTCGTCATGTCAAAGGCAAACTCCATGGACCTTTCTGAGCAAGAGAAGACAGACACACAGAACAAAACACCTGGAGGAAGAGCCAATACCTGGGCTACGGGGTTCAGAATCTGGGCAGAAGGAACGGGGAGGTCCCTAATGGGATTGGCTCAGTGGATAGAGCGTCGGCCTGCAGACTGAAAGGTCCCAGGTTTGATTCCAATCAAGGGCATGTACCTTAGTTGTGGGCACATCCCCAGTAAGAGGTGTGCAGGAGGCGGCTGATCAATGTTTCTCTCTCATCAATGTTTCTAACTCTCTATCCCTCTCCCTTCCTCTCGGTAAAAAAATCAATATTTAAAAAAAAAAAAAAAAGGGAACAGAGAGGACTAGCTTCAAATCCCGCTGGTGCCTCTTATCCACCATGTGACCTTGGCGACTTGTTGAAGCCTCATTCTCCTCCTCTGGTAAGTGGCCTGCCTGGGCGTGACTAACTCCCAGCCTGGGTAAGGATTAAGTGTGGGAACCTGATTAAAGGGCCAAGGGGCTACCCCGTGCAATGCGATTCTTGTTACCGTTGGCAGGAACTATCGCCAACACATACCGTAGCAAGCAGTTCCCACGTGTCGGATGCCATCCTGGGTCATGGTCTTGCTTTCCTGTGTGTCCTTACCACGGCGGCACCCTGGGTGCTTCCCGTCTGCAGTGGGGGGGTCTTCGTTATCCCCTCCATATCACAGATGGGGAAACCTGAGGCTGAGAGCAGTGACCTGCCCAAGGCCACGCATTCACAACGAAACATTTTTCTTTTGAGCCGACGGGAGTTTCACATGATATCCTGCTGAACAGCACAGAGAAGCCCCCGATCCCCTCCACCCCGTTTCCCCGGGGCAATACTGTCTCACAAAACTCCAGTGTGATTTGTCCAAAAACCAGATCTGAAATATCATGGCTGACATGTACACATAAGGAACTGTTTGACATTGAAATGGGGACTCAAAAGAACTGTTGGCCCAGAAAGGAACTCACTACAGACTGATTCATTTGCCTCTCAGCATAACCATGATGGCTTGTTTCAGTTTCGGTTCTTACAAGGGTATTTCTTAGATCACATGATCTCACACATCTAGAGGAAATAATGAACAACATAAACTGATGAACAAAAACAGACCCAGAGAAAGAGAAGCAGTGATCAGACTTTCAAACCTCAGAGGGAAAGTAGAGGAGGGTGGGGTTAAGGGGGAGAGATCAACCAAAGGACTTGTGTGCATGCATATGGGCCTAGCCAGTGGCCATGGACAACAGGGGGGTGGGGCATATGTGGGGAGGGGTTTGGGATGGGAATGGGTGGATGAGGACAATTATGTGATACCATAATCAATCAATCAATCAATCAATCAATAAACTCCAGTGTGACGTTCACAATAGGTACAACCAGGATATCAGCGATGACACAGGACCCCGAGCGTGTCCGTGCCACGAGGACCCCCCACGTTGCCCTTTTAAACCACGTCCACTTCTTCCCACTCCCTAACCCTCCTTCAACGCTGTCTAGAGCTCTTCCCCCATCATCCTTCTTATCACTGTGGTGACGAGTCCTCTTCGCCTTCCTTCTCGGGAGAACGTCCCAATGGCCCCTCATGCCTGAGGGGGTTTCCCTGGCACAGAAATCTGGATGGCCCTCCCCCAGGGAGCTCCCTAGCTAGCCTGCCTTCTCTCCGCCTTCCAGAATCTTCTCACACTCGTCTTCTATGTGCTGTCCTGGGTTTTCGGTTGTGCTCAGGAGGAGGGATAGGAAACAGTGCATCTATCTGAGCTTCCCGGAGGCAGACACCCCGCACGCGTTTTAATGTGATCAAACCTGGGTGCAAACTCAGGCCAAGGAGGCTCCGAGCACAGGCCACCTGGGCTTTGCAGGCCTGCTCCTCTGGGCCCTGTCCTCCTCCTGGCTGCCCCGCCGCCGTGAAGTCCGCAGAGGCCACGGGTTAAAACCTCTCCTCAGCCACGACAGTCGGAAGTCCTGTCGGTCCGGCACAGACATCTTGGTGGGACGCGCTCGGGGACCCCGAGGTCACATTCTGTGAGCGTGTGAGCGGAGCTGCTGAAATATGCATGAGGCCCCTCGCCAAAGGCCAGGCACTGGCTCTCTCCTTTCGCTCATCTATTATTCATCTATTATTCCTTGCGTGCCAGTTCCCGGGGCCGCAGGAATCATCACCACCTTCCCCGCCGTGCCCTCACGTTGCACCAGGTGCTTTGCCAAGCGCTTCGCACGTGGGCCGCTTGTGAGCACCATCTCGGGTCTTCTCGGCCTCCTCTCCTCCTGCAGCCGCTGCTGCGGGGAGCGGGCCGTGCAGCCTCCACCAGTGCCCGGAGTGTGCAGCCTGCCGCGGCCTCACCTCCGGCCCCACCATGTAGGGCTCACCTCCTGCCCCAGGAGCCTGGGGGACACCACTCAGCCCTCACCAACCTATGAGCTCCAAGTACAGGGCAGCTAACACCCCATCGCACGGTTCTCGGTCAACCGGGGGCCGGAGCTGGTGACACATTCTCCCATTCTTTCCTTGGGAGACGGCACTGGAACCTCACCCAGAGCTTCTAGAAGGTACGTGGGGAATGATCACCTCATCCTTCGTAGAGGTGGCCAAGCGCTCATCAAAATGAGGACAGCTCCCTGCTGGCTTCCCTTCTTTCTGGGGTTTATGTCCCTCGGTCCTCGCTCTCCTTCCGGGACTGCAGTCCAAAGAAACTGTCTCTACCCACACCTTCGGGGGAACCGGGAGAAGACAAGGGGGTCCTGGAGCGGCCCAGAAAGCAGCCAAGGGTGGCATTTGGGAACGATCCCTAATCCCTGGAATCAACAGCACTCAGCTCCCAGGGCTGCCCCTGTGGGTGACCAGGACGAAGGACGGATGGACAGAGAAACTGAGCGGTGGACTTCACCAGCATGGAGTGATGGTCGTGATGAAGATGGTGCTGTGAGCTGGCTTTTCTTAATGGCTTAAGAAACCCTGCCAACCGCCAATGGCAAGCCTCCATCAGCCAGATATCCACTCAAGGCAGAGCCCGGCCTGCCTGGCTCAGGGATTAAACGTTGACCTATGAACCAGGAGGTCACAGTTTGATTCCCAGTCAGCGCATAAACTCAGGTTGCAGGCTCAATCCCTGGCAGGGGGCATGCAGGAGGCAGCCGATCAATTATTGTCTCTCATCATTAATGTTTTTATTTCTCTTTCCTTCTCCCTTCCTCCCTGAAATCAATTTTTTCAAAAAATTTAAAAAGCATATATTTTTTAAAAGGCAGCATCATGCTGCCTTCATGGCAGCACTAAGCACACCCGTCTCCTGCAGGTGCCAGTGGAATGTTCTGGGAGCCAGGCCTGGGCTCTCATTCAAGGTGAAGGTCTACAGAGAGAATGGCATGCATGGCCACAGCAGGCCTGTGATAAATAATCAGGGAGCAGAGGGAGGAAGAGCGGATCCTGAGACCTGGGATGGGGACAGAGAGGTGACGTGGCTTAAGAACACTGGACCAGATTCCTCTGAGCCCACCTGGCCGATAGATAACCCCTCCCCTCTGTAGGAGGAGGGGCACCCCCTTCCCTAGAGCCTGCAAACCTTTTCCTGAGGCTGATGCCTCACAGCTGATGCCCTGGACTCCTCATGGCCTCCAGGACTGTCAGTATCCTCAGGCCTCCGCTCCGCCCAGCAGGGAGGTCAGGGGGCTGCTCTGGGTGGAGGCAATTAGCACACTGAAGGAGTTGTGAGACCCAGCTGAAAAGTGGAGGCCTGACCCTCGCCAGTTTAGCTCAGTGGGTAGAGTGCTGGCCTGTGGACCAAAGGGTCCTGGGTTCAGTCCTGGTCAAGGGCACGTAACTGGGTTGCAGGCTTCTCCCCAGCCCAGGCCCTGGTCAGGGCATGTGCAGGAGGCAACCAATAGATGTGTTTCTCTCATAGCAATATTTCTCTCTCTCCTCTACTCTCTCTAAAAATCAATGGAGCCCTGGCCAGTTTGGCTCAGTGGATAGAGTGTTGCCCTGCGAATTGAAGGTTATGGGGGGGGTTTCGATTCAGGTCAAGGGCACATGCCCGGGTTGTGAGCTCGATCCCCATGGGGGGCATGCAAGAGGTAGCCAATCAATGATTCTCTCTCATCATTGATGCTTCTCTGTCTCTCTCCCTCTCCCTCCTCTTTGAAATCAACTTTTTTATGTAAAAATAAATAAATAAATAAATACCCTCAGGTGAGGATTAAAAAAAAAAAAAGTAGAGGCCTGAGGGGTTCCACCAGTGACATATAAAGACGGTCGGGGAAGAATGAGCCACCATGGCATTCACTTGCCCCCTGGCACTCGCTGTCCCCGTGGGACGCCTGTAGTCACCATGACGCTGCTGGGCCGGCTCCTGGAGGCTCGAACACAGGGATGGCCCAGAGTCGATCTCAGACTTTGATGTGGCCATTGCCTCATTTCAGCGTCACCGACGCCCACAGAGGTAAGACAGCCCTGCCCCCTTTTCCAGGGGTGGGGACAGGAGTCTGAGACATCTCTTGAGGGAGGAGACAGAAGAGCCCGGGTTGGGTTTTGCAGGACACAGCCAGGGGCCTGGCGGCATCCGCATCCTACCTGCCTGTGTCGCTCCTCCGTGGTTTTAAATTCCACAGCTCGCTGACACCTTGTCACCTGCCAAAGCGCAGAATCCATTATGATTATCAATAGCGGTCATGGGTAATTAAACAAGAAATGCGCTAATCTCATTAAGCCACTTATTTAATTAATTTATTTTAATTCGTGTAATTAGTTAATATGGTAATGCTTCCTTTCATCCAAAGACAGCCTGCGGGCTCTCTCCAAGCCCAGTGTGTTGTTATTATTCATGGATGTGCACGCGTTGAGCGGGAAGAAGTTTGGGAGAGCTGCTCAAAGTCACAGAGCGCCTGTGGGGGGCGCTCAGCCTGTGGGACAGCCGGACGCTGTGGCCCACCCTCGGGCCCTTTTGGTTTGCGCTGGCTGTTCTCACCGCCTGGAAAGTCCTCTACCCCTTTCTCCCAGAAGCCAACGCAGCCCATGCTTTGTGACTCAGCCTACAGCAAGGTCACCTGCAGCAAGAAGCCCCCGAGGGACCCCAGGAGGCTCGGCGCTCTTCAAAGACACCCTGCATAGCACAGGCCAGGCTTGTAGAGTGTCTGCTGGATTAGAATGCAAATCCTTTGAGAAAAGGGACCGGGTTATAACATCTGCAACCACACACACAGCCACTACCACCATCCATTGAGCATCTATTCTGTGCCAGGCATTTTCCCAGGCACGTTGCAAAGATAGTCAACTTTGGTCCTCACCCCTACTTTAACAGGTGGGGAATGGTTTCTCTCTCTCTCTCTCTCTCTCTCTCTCTCTCTCCTCTCTCTCTCTCTCTCTCTCTCTCTCTCTCTCTCTCTCTCTTTCTCTCTCTCCCCAGAATAAAGAAACACAAACTTTGCCAAAACCAGTTTGGCTCAGTGGATAGAGCATCGGCCTGCAGACTGAAAGGTCCCAGGTTCGATTCCGGTCAGGGGCATGTACCTTAGTTGCAGGCACATCCCCAGTAGGGGGTGTGCAAGAGGCAGTTGATTGATGTTTCTCTATCATCGATGTTTCTAACTCTCTATCCCTCCTCTCTCTTCCTCTCTGTAAAAAATAAATAAAATATATTTTAAAAAGAAACACAAACTTCAAGCAGTAAGGAAACTTACCCAGGACCACCCATCAGAACTGAGATTCAAAGTCACGTTCAGGTGGCCCAAAAGCCAGATAGATCCCTTAACTACTATGCCAGGCTGCCCCCCGCGCCCCCCCCCCCCCGTGTCCTTGACGTCCGAACCCCTGGCACTCACCAAAGGCCTGTGCTATGAATGAATGCCCCAAAGGCTCTCCTAACAAATGAGGATCCCCGAGTGAGAGACACAGAGAGGCCCTGGGGCTGAGGAGGAGAGATGAGGATGGGTTTGAGGAACTAATTTCGTTACTATATCGACCATTCACGGATGTTTAAGGACGCCACAGATTTCACTGCTGCTGATGGGATTACATTTCATTCTCAGGCTTAAAACCACAAACAAAAACAATAATTCCATTAGTTGTGGAAAATGGTGATACTCTGGGTGAATATGAGTTTTATTGCTATGGTAACACTGAAGCCCAGAGATGATGATACATAAAAAGGTCCTGCATGTTGTGATGTGTGCATTCCGTCGCCAGTACTCCATCAAGCATCATAATTCCATTAGTAGTTAAGAATTGTAATAATACCCTTGACAATGGTTTTTATTGCTATCCCTGTAAAACTCAAAGATAAGAAATAATTTTGTCAACTGGAAAGTGCTGATGATAACTCAACTGTGTTGGTGAGAGGCCTGTGGTTTGCTTTCAGTGTGACAAGCATCTTGATTCGGGGGGGAGGGGGGGGGCAACACGGGAAATAGTGACTCAAAAGCCTTCTGGATTTTAAGCCATTTCTCTCTTCCTTTTCTAGTGCCTTCCTGCCAAAGAAAGAATGCACTCACAGGAGCTTGATGGTAGTAGCTCTGCCACTATCTTGTAAATTACCCCTGGGGCTCAGTCTTCCAATCTGTTGAATGGGGACAATATGGATTCTATTTCAGTTTAGACCAGTGGTCGACAAATTCATTAGTCAACAGAGCCAAATATCAACAGTATAACAATTGAAATTTCTTTTTTAAGAGCCACATTTTTTAAATGTAAACGTCTTCTAACGCCACTTCTTCAAAATAGACTGCCGTGGTATTTTGTGGAAGAGCCACACTCAAGGGGCCAAAGTGCTGAATGTGGCTCGAGAACCGAAGTTAGCCGACCACGGCTCTAGGGGAACCAGGTGAGCTGAACACGCGAGGAGTGGGAATCAGAGATGGCTCGTGAGTCCCAGACAGACTGGCATCCGGGAGCCAGGAAGACCAGCCGGAGGACCAAGCGGCTTGAGGAGCTGAAAGGGCAGGCTGCTCTCCTGTGACCGTGGCAGCAGGATTCGTGTCCTCAGGTGCGAAATTCAAGCCGCAAGCCGCCCCTTGCAGGTGTGTCATGTAGATGCACCTTGTTCATCGGTGCAGAGTGCCTGCTTGGTAAGCCAGAGGGCCTGCTCTTGGCTATGGCACAGGTTTGTTATTTACTATTTTCATTTTGTGCGTTTGTGTTCTGGCAGGTGGCAGGGATGTGCATCATAGAACGGGCACCGTCTCCTACTTTACACAACAGTGCCCCGTGGGCCTGCAGGAGCGCTGGCGTGAGCCTGGGAGGCGGTGGCGTGTGTGTCGACATTGGCACAGAGGAGGCCTCGGAGAACTGCCCGCCCCGTACTTTCCTCTCCGATGGAACCACCAGGCTGACTCACCGTGACGTCTGAGATCAGATAAGATAATGGGTATAAACGTGTAGTGTCCACGTGGGCACCCCGGGCCACTGTCACATTCAGGGGTTAAAAAGATGACTGAGGAAGCCGAGGGAAAGCACTGGCCCCGAGGCCAGGCCCCGTCTGTCCGTCCAGGAGGGAACACGGTTTGTGCCTCCCTGTCACCCGGGCGGCGGGCTCCGCGGACAGATGTGAAGTTGGGTGGGCAGGGCCCTGTGCTGAGCAGCTGGTGACTTTTGCGAGGAGGGAGGGGGAGGGGAAACTCATGTCCATGCTGAGAGGCAGGGAGAGGAGGTGGGCAGCGTGGGAGGCCCGGGAAGCAGACAAATGCAGGAGGGAAGGTGGGGGAAGGAAGAGGTGGAACAGAGCGGCCAAAACAGACAGAGGACAGAGGAAAGAGCGGAGAAGAGAGAGAAGCAAACCTGAAGCAGAGGAGCAAGAGAAAGACCAGAGAGCAATGCGTGTGCATGTGTGTGTGTGTGTGTGTGTGTGTGTGTGTGTGTGTGACAGAGAGCGAGACAGAGACACAGAGAGAGAGAGAAAGGAGGAGGAGGGGGGAGGGGAGATAAGTGGGGAGACAAAGTGAGAAAGGCATTCAGACCCTGCAGGCCTCCCCCTGGACAGACAGGCCTTTGTTTTCCCAGCTCGGCTCTGCAGCTCGGCCGGGGACAGGACCCCTGACATCCCTCGCCTCGGTTTCCTCATCTGTGAGTCACAGATGGTCTTCCTGGTGTCGCCCTGCCCCGCCCTCCCTGGCCCACTGGCTCCCCGGGCTGCGGCAGGCATCGGGAGATGCCAGGTGGCACCTTTGGAGCCTGGCTGGTGGCGGATGCTGGGACATGGTGACAGGTGGCAGGCTCTGTGCAGCTCCGGCTCTGGCTGGCCCAGGGGGGCCGGGAAGATGGGGGGCTTTGTTTGGCTGCGGGGGCGGGGGGGCACATCTGCCTCCTCTCCCCACATGGAAAAGGCCGGTTCTGGGATGTTCCCTCTCCAAAGCCCTAAAGCTCTGACAGCCCACGAGTGCCCCTGCCAACCCCATGCCGCCAGCCTTTGGGGCAGGGATCCTCAAACTTTTTAAAGTGGGGGCCAGATCACGGTCCCTCAGAGAGCTGGAGGGCCGGACTATATGAACTACTAATTCCTACTGTAACACCTCGGCTGCGCTCACTGCCCAAAAAACCTGGCGGGCCGGATCAGACTCCTCTGCGGGCCGCATGTGGCCCGCGGGCCGTAGTTTGAAGACCCCTGCTTTGGGGCATCGGGAGGACCTAACAGGAGGCAGCTGTGGAGGAGCAGCCCGGAAACAGCCCCTGTGGCTGCCTTTCTCCCCGCTGCTCGAAGGGGAAAAGGCCCATAAAGCAGTGGGAGCGGGGCGGGTGCGCTCTGCGGAGTAATCAGAGCAGAGATAAGGGCCCCTGGCAGCTGTGGGAGGAGATAGGCAGCCCCATAAACCCGGGTCGCCAGCAGGGCAAGGGGTGAAAAGGTAAAGCAGGGCTGGCAGGCACCCGCCCTGCCCCAGCGCGAGTCTCCGCTGGGATTCTGGCTTGGGGGTTGTGAGCAACTCAGCGGGCACCTTCTCTGCTCCCACCATGGGGCAGGCCCAGGCTTGGGACAGGTGTCTGGGGTGGGAATTAGAAGTCCACCCACTTTTTTACCAACAATCAGGGCTGACAGCCACCTGGGCACAGGGACAGGCGGACCATTAGCCAAATAATGAGCCATCTCTGTCCTGCGCCCACAGCTCTGCCCTCCCCCTGGGCCACGCCCCCCTCCCCTCCACCCTACCAGCCTCGGGCAGCCACAGGGTCTCCAGAACCCTCTGTAGCATGTGGTGCCCCAGTTCCGATGTGACAGTGCCCAGGTCCTGCCAGTGGTTACATACTCTGTGTATCTCCCATCAGCACCCCAGTCCCCAGGTGCCTTAGGGGAGATGCCCCCCCTGTTTGAAAGCAGGAGGCCAGGGCCAGGACAGGGGGAGGGAGCAGCCTCTATGCCCCTGGGGGCTGCCATGTCTCAGAGGGACTTTGAAGGCACCAGAAGTGGGTGCCGCTTAGCCGGGCTCCAGGCCTGCTGTCCCAGGGAGCCGTGCGGATCCCCATGATCTGCTCCTGACCTGGGGCAACCAGGGGGGCTTCAGAGGCGGTGAGGCCCAAACAGCGTGGCTCGGTGGTTGAGCATCGATCAATCAGGGGGTCATGGTTTGATTCCCTGTCAGGGCAGTAGGTTGCAAGCTCAGTCCCCAGTTGGAGGCACGCCGGAGGCAGCTGATCAATGATTCTCTCTCGTCATTGATATTTCTTTTTTTTTTTAATATATTTTATTGATTTTTTTATAGAGAGGAAGGGAGAGAGGTAGAGAGTTAGAAACATCGATGAGAGAGAGTCATTGCACACCCCCTACTGGGGGGATATGCCCTCAACGAAGGTACATGCCCTTGACGGGAATCGAACCCGGGACCTTTCAGTTCCCAAGCCAACGCTCTATCCATTGAGCCAAACCGGTTTCGGCATCATTGATATTTCTATCTATCTCTCTCCCTCTCCCTTCCTCTCTGAAATCAATAAAAACATACTTTTTTGGAAAGGTGGTTGGCTTAGGGACGGGGAGAAGTTCTCCAACCACACCCCACTCCAGCCCCTTTGTTTTTCCGCTTTCTCGGACAGAGGAAGAGGTTGCCTCTGGTCACAGGTCAGTCACAGCACTGCAGCGAGAGCTGCGTCCCGGTCCCCCACGACGGCACTCAGCTCCCCGGGACCTAGAGCTGGGAGGCCGCGGGAGATCGCATCCGCTGATGGAGTGGCTGGAAGATGGGAGTTGGATGAGAAGAAGCTGGTCAGCCGCCACGACCCCTTCCCAGTCATCACCGCCTCTCTGTGCATCAAATCGGCTTCTCTCAGGCCTGTGACCAAAGGGGCTGGAACTGGGGGGTCCAGGTCACCGACGTGAATGGGCTCACGCACTCCGTAGGCTGGGTTCACTCGGCCCCGACTCTGAGTTGGAGATGCGCCTTCGGGCGGTTTCTTGGGCCCTCTGGATGTTTCTGTAATACAGAGCAGGTGCAGGACTGGGCGGAGGGGAAAGGAGCTAAGATGCAATTAGAAGCTCCTACTCATTGCGACCGAGCTGGGACGGCCTTCATCATTGTCCCAAATTGCATTCCTGGACCCATCGCCATACAGGTGGCCCCCTCCAAGGGGGGTGTGATCCAGGACAAGGTCACTCCCTCCCTCCGAGCACAAAGCCTAGAAGGGGACTCGGCTGTGAGCCATCAGCAGCCCCAAACCTGGCCGCTGGGAAAGGAATGGGTGCCTGGAGCCTGGCGGGACCTCTGCGTGGCGCTCCCTAGGGGACAGCCCGGTATCCACGGATACGTGTCTCACCATCACGTGACAGAAAACAGTGTCCGAGGACTTGGTAAGAAGCCATGGTCATGCTGAAACCGGTTTGGCTCAGTGGATAGAGCGTCAGCCTGCGGACTGAAGGGTCCCAGGTTCGATTCCGGTCAAGGGCATGTGCCTTGGTTGCAGGCACATCCCCAGTAGGTGGTGTGCAAGAGGCAGCTGATCAGTGTTTCTCTCTCATTGATGTTTCTAACTCTCTATCCCTCTCTCTTCTCTGTAAAAAAAAAATTAAATATATTTAAAAAAAAAAAAAAAAAAAAAAAAAAAGCCAGAAGAAGGTCATGGATGCTCTGACCATTGGGTGAACATCCCCAGGATGTCCTGGGACATCAGAGGTGAAGGGAGTCCTAGAGGTGACAGGTGAGTGGCACTGACACGGCCGCTGTCCCGCCACAGACATGGCTGATGTCACTCATCCTTCACAGCCTCTGTCTGTCAGGAGCCCAGTGTGGCCTCCAGTGCCTCTCAGCATGACCGCCGGCAGCCAGCACCGGCCACACAGGGCCGAGCGGGGCTGAACTCCCCCTCACTTATTCCAGGGGGTCCTGCCTAGAGGAGCGCCCTGGTCCCGGCCCTCGGGGGGCTGCAGGCAGAGTGCCTTCCTCCGGGCCTGTGCCAGGGGCCTGGTGGAGAGCAGACACTGCCCGGCACACGGAAGGCACTCCGCTCCCTCTCCTCGCTGAATCCTGTCTCCGGGGCCAGGCCACAGCCGCAGGGCCCGCTCACCCTGCCGGCTACGAGGCAAGGCAGCCAGCCCCTCCTTAGACAGCCCTGCAGAGGGGCATCTGGCACCACGGATGCTTCTCTCGCCCTCGACCTCGTTAAACATTACAAGGTAATCCGGAGGGTGTCAGGAGCCTTTCCCTAGCATGGGAGAAGAGAAATCCAGGTGCTCAGAACCCCAAACAAGTTCTGTTCGTGGTAGTGCTGCTACTTTTAATCCTGTGTGGCAGCCAGATGTGGCAGTTCCCATCCCCTCTCCCCCACTCCTCATCCACCCCGGAGCTAGAAGTTAGAGAAGTTAGAGGAAAGGGACTACAGCCCTTCCGTGCTACAAATGGGGTCTCCCAGAGCCAAGGGGTCACAAGCCTACACACCCACGGAGCCCCCCACCCAGCCCAGGGCATTGGACATGCAAGCCAGGGCTTCTGCCACCACACTCTGCTGCCTCCCAAATGGGCCCAGCACCCAGGCGATGCAGCCCTGGTTTCCCAGCAGGTCTGGCTGCCTGCGGTGGACCTGGAGCCAAGAGCTCTGTCGCCACCTTGTGGCAGGATCAGGATGCGCCCAGGATGGCGCTGTGCCGTGGCAGAGATGGAGGGGAGGAAGCGAAGGAGGAGCCAAGAGGGGGTGCCCAGCCGGTGTGGCTCAGTGGTTGAGCATCGACCTATGAATCAGGTCACAGTTTGATTCCCTGTCAGGGCACATGCCTGGGTTGTGGGCTCGATCCCCAGTGTGGCCAACAGATTATTCTTTCTCATCACTGATGTGTGTGTGTGTGTCTCTCTCCAAATCCCTTCCTCTCTAAAATCAATTTTAAAATATTTTTTTTAAAAAGAGGGGGAAGGAACACCAAACATCCCTCACCCCCATACAACCTACATCAGTGTCGGTTTCCTCTTTTAGATCCAGTTTTCACCCCAAAATAGTAACAGGGGGGACCTGCAACCCCATTGTGGGCTGAATTGTCTCCCTACAAAATTCATCTGTTGACTTGGTAACCCCCAGGAACTCCGAGTGTGACTGTATCGGGAGAGAGGGTCTTAGAGAGGGGATTGCGTTAGCATGAGATCAGTAGGGTGGGGCCTCACTCAGTATGGCTGGTGTCCGTATAAAAAGAGACACACCCAGAGGGAAGGCCATGTGGAGACACGGGGACAAGACGGCATCTACAAGCCAAGGAGCGAGGCCTCAGAAGAAACCAGCTCTGCTGACACCTTGATCTCAAACATCCAGCCTCCAGGACTGTGAGAAAATAAACGCCCGGTGTTTAGCCCCCAGCCTGTGGCACTCTGTGACAGCAGCCCTAGCAACTTAGCACCGACTCCAGCCCGACTTTCTCCCAGTCCCCGCTTCTCTCCTCCCTCTGCCTCTATCCTGCTCTCTTTCTTTCTCCATCTCTGAAGATAACCCCTTGGCCATTCATTCTACAAATGTTACTGAGCACAACAATGGACCAGTTTCCGGAGACAGAGAAATGAAAAGAGTACTTTTTAAATATATATTTTATTGATTTTTTTTTTACAGAGAAGAAGAGTTAGAAACATCGATGAGAGAGAAACATCAGCTGCCTCTTGCACACCCCCTACTGGGGATATGCCCACAACCAAGGTACATGCCCTTGACTGGAATCGAACCTGGGACTTTGCAGTCTGCAGGCAAACACTCTATCCACTGAGCCAAACCGGTTTCGGCGAAAAGAGAACTTTTATTCATTCAACAAACATCCACTGAGCACCTATGAGGTGCCCAGCCCTGTTCTAGGCTTTCCTTTATGATAATAAACAAGACAGGAGCGAGCCTGTATTCATGTGGACGGCCTGGTGGGGGATTCTGGCATGCAAACACCCAGCAGGTCCAGGTCCAAGTTTTAGGTGGGGCTGGCAGGGGGTGCCTGCCTGCTCAGGAGGAGGTAACACATCCAGGAGAGCCCAGGGAGAAAAGGGGCCTGGGAAGCCCGGAGGGTGGGGGGGAAGACGCTGTTCCTATGCCTGGAGGCCTGAGGAGGCGCCCTCTCCCGCCCTCATTCTCCAGGAAAGTGTCCATCACTAAGCGGTGTGCGGACCACATGAGCCGAGGAATTAAAGGATTTTATATTCAGGTGTCCATGGATGGAGGGAAGAGGGGCCCCGGGCCCGGGGACGGGCAGGCAGTGGCAGGAGGAAGAAAAGGAAAGGAAGCCCAGAGGTGTGAGCCCTCCCCACGGGACACCTGTTCCGATCTGAAAGCTCATTCTGGTGTTTGAATGTTTTCTCTTCCATCTCGCTCCGTAATTACAACAGGACCCAACGCGTGCGATAGCGCTGAGTCACAAAGTGAGAGGTAATTATCCTCCCCACTCACAGGAACTAACGGCTTCGGAGAAAGCACGTGCTTCCTCGTGGCCATTTGGCAAAGCAGGTGTCTCCCTCATTCCTCCAGCCCCCTCCCCCCTGAGGCGGGGGGCCAAGAGCAGAGATGGCGGCTGCTCCCCCGGGAGCAGGAGCGTGGGCACTTGGCTACTGTGTCCAGAAAGCGGTCCGGCTCTTCCAGGTTGGAGACTTCCCAGGGGTCTGGAGTATAGACTCATTCATTCAACATTCCTTCTTCAACAGACGTTGATGCGTGCCTACTTTGTGCCAGGCATTGATCATCCTCGGTCTCAGGGAGACTAGGTGAGCCACACAGGTGAGTTCCCTTCTCGAAACTGATTTTGTCTTAGATGGGAGATGAGACCAGAAACCATCCAGACGTCAGATCGTGACAAGGGCTGTGCAGAGAGTTTAAACAGGGTGTCGGGGCATATGGCTGGATGGCTATTTTAGACCAGGTGGCCAGAGACAGGCTCTCTGACAAGGCTGCATTTAAATATATTTTTATTGCTTTCATAGAGGAATAGGGGTGGGGGGAGAAAGAGAGAGAGAGAGAGAGAGAGAGAGAGAGAGAGAGAGAGAGAGAGAGAGAGAAACATCAATGATGAGAGAGAATCATTGATTGGCTGCCTTCTGCATGCTCCCCACTGGGAATGGAGCCCATAATCTGGGCATGTGCCCTTGACCAGAATTGAACCTGGGACCCTTTATTCGGCAGGTCGATGCTCTATCTACTGAGCCAAACCTTGGCTAAGGTTGCATTTAAATTGAGATTTGAGTAAAAATAAAAGTAGCTGGGCCAAAAAAAAAGGGGGGGGGGGCCTCAGGGAACAGCCAAGGCAAAGATCCTAAGGTAGAGATGAAGGTAAATCAAAAGTGTTGAGATGGGAACGCACCGCAGAAGAATCCTGTAGATCGGGGTGTGGGTTTTCATTTTAAGGACAAAGAGAAACCATGGAAGGGCTTTTAGGGGGCAGGTGGGCTTATAAACTGACTTTTTTATCTTAATTACACTCTGCTGTGTTGAGAATGGATTGTGGGAGAGGAACAGAAACCAGGAAACTGGTGAGGGGACCTCTGCACCCAAGATGATGTGGGTATCAGTAGCTGTCTACCCTGCTCCCAAAAATTACTTTCTCTCCACACCCCAAGTCCCCTGGCATCTCATTCTGTGCAGACCTCTGTACAGCAGCTGAGAAGGTGTTTTCGTTGTGTAAGGACATTTGATGTTGATCCTCTTCGCCAGTGTTGTCAACCCCACACACAAATAAGGAGACTGGAGCTCAGAGAGGCTGAGTGGCCTTCCCGAGGCCACACAGCTGGGCTGTGGCAGAGAAAGGGGATGGAAGCATACCTCTGCCTGGTAAGGTACCAAGGTACATGTACCTTGGTTGTGGGCATATCCCCAGTAGGGGGTGTGCAAGAGGCAGCTGATCCATGATTCTCTCTCATCGATTGTTCTAATTCTCTATCCCTCTCTCTTCCTCTCTGTAAAATATCAATAAAATATTTTTTAAATGGAAAGTGGCTTGACCTACTTCCAAAGGTTTAAAAAGAAAGAAAGAAAGAAAGAAAGAAAGAAAGAAAGAAAGAAAGAAAGAAAGAAAGAAAAGAAAGAAAGAAAGAAAGAAAGAAAGAAAGAAAGAAAGAAAGAAAGAAAGAAAGAAAAACAAAAGCAGTTGGGAGACAGTGATGTTTAGATCTGCAATGCCCAGCGGCTACGTTTTTGGACGAAAGGATTTGTGCAGTCTAATGCCCTCCATGCCCACCCTCTTCCAAAAAGCCCCCGTGTGAGGGGACACGTCCCAGCACTTGGCAACGGGGAATTGCTGCAGCCAGGGCAGAGGGCAGAGGACAGAGGACAGAGGGCAGAGGGCAGAGAGCAAAGGGGCATGCGCTTTGGAGCCAAAGATCCTCCGAGGAGGTTCTAAGTCAGCCGCTTCCCTCTGGGCCACCTAGACCCTCTGTCTCCTCCACTACAAGTGCAATAACCAACTTCCAGGTGGCCCAGGGCCTGGGGCACCTTCTTTGAACCTTCTCCGTGGGGAAATCTCTATCCTTAGGGTCAGTTTGACTTTTTTGAAACACCCCTCAGCTGCTGGGAGTCGGAGACCATGTGGGTGCAGAGAGCAGGGACACTGTTTGATGTTCAAAACATGTGTTCCGTGTGCAGCTCAGAGGCTGGCTGGCTGAGCCGCTCCTCCTCTGCTCCTGGGCATCCCACCGGTCCATGCTGGCCTCGGCCCGGGCAACACCCCCACCTAGCGGCTACTTTCTCCTCCCTCCTGGACGGAAGAGTCGGGTAGACAAGGAGGCAGCTGGTTGAAATGCAGATGCTCACCTAGCAGGTCAGGAGTGGGCCTGAGATGCCACCTTTCTAAGGCCCTCCCAGGAGATGCCGGTACCCATGGTCCTCAGGCCACTCTTGAGCCGGGATGACCTTGAGCCGGGCATCCCTGAGCCGAGCTGACCAGCAGCAGCTGGCAGAGGCTCCTCCACCATGCTTTCGGCGTCAGTGGTGCCAGTGTGCACAGTCTCCTGCTGGTCTGAACTGAAGAAATAGAGTGGATTGAGCTGTACATTTAAGGAATCACTTTCTGTGTTACAAAAAGAAAAAGCGTATATGGAAAAAGTGCCCTCCAGTATCGATACAGAGGCAGGTGCTCGAGATGCGAAGACGGGAGCTGACGGCCAGGGTCATGGGGAGTGAGTGATAAGTGCTGATTTCTTCACAGAGAACACGGACTATCTCCAGAAAGACCAGCAGGGGGCAGGAGAGAGCTGGCAGAGCAGAAAGGGCCCTGGATTTCTGAGGTCAAAGGCCAAGGATCTAACTAATCCTGGTTGTACCATTACTGGGTTATAAATAAATTGCCCACCTTCATTTTTGCCAAGTAAAAGGGGGGAGAGGGATGCTGGTTGATATCTCAAAGAACTTTTATAAGATTTTAAGGTCCACGAGGGGCTGTACATAGCAAGGAGGCACCCAGACAACTGTACCACCAGGCTTTGCAGCTTGCCTCTGCACTCTCTGGCTCTGTGACACTGAACAAGTTACTTAACCTCTCTGTGCCTTGGTTTCCTCATCTTCAAAAAATAAATAAATAAAATAAAATAAGAAGAAAAGCACCGCCGAAACCGGTTTGACTCAGTGGTAGAGCGTCGGCCTGCGGACTGAAAGGTCCCAGGTTCGATTCCGGTCAAGGCCATGTACCTTGGTTGCGGGCACATCCCCAGTAGGGGGTGTGCAAGAGGCAGCTGGTCGATGTTTCTCTTTCATCGACAATGTTTCTAGCTCTCTATCTCTCTCCCTTCCTCTCTGTAAGAAAAGTCAATAAAACATATTTTTTAAAAAAAGAAAGAAGAAGAAGAAGAAGAAGAAGAAGAAGAAGAAGAAGAAGAAGAAGAAGAAGAAGAAGAAGAAGAATGGCACATACTTCCTAAGGTTCTTGGAAAGAATAAGTGAATCGACATGTAAAACACTATCTTGGTATTGTCACCTGAGTATTTACTATTATAACATGACCTGCTCTTGATTCCTTACTGGTCCTTTAAAAACCTCATTAAGCCAGACAGAGTGAAAGGAATTCTGAAATGACAACGGTTCTAAATTATGGGCTACTTTCCAAGTGAGGCAGCTTTAAAGAGCTGGGCATACTCCCCTCCCACCCCCAGCCCATTGGCTTATGATCCAGATTTAGCCTATCAGAGCTCTCCAGCTCGCAGGCTCAATGATTGGTTCAGGAATGAACACATGACCCAAGCCAAGCCAATCAAAGGAATCTCTGGGGCTAGATCTTAGGAAGAGACGCCATTTTTCTCCCCTCTGGGATCTATGTGAAAAATTGGAATTTGGAGCTCCCTGCTTCGGCATCTTAGCTGCCACAGAGCTAGAGCCAGCCTGAGAACGGGGCCAAAAGAGAAGAAATCTGGACCCAAAGATGGAAAGAGAACTCTGAGGACACTATCGGAATTCCTGCCCCAGACACCCAAACTTCTGAGGCCAGTCACTTCTTTTTTATTCCTTAAGCTGGGCTGAGTTGGGTTTACTAAAGAGTCCTGTGGCAGGTATTATGGAAGATAATAACCTCTGTCCTCTGAGGTTCCAATAGAGTTGCCTTCTCTGTGGAGGAAAAGGAAGCACCTTTCACTGAAATGGATGAAGGGGGTGAGTGTGCCCATTGTACAGATGGCAAAGAGAAGGCAGCGGGCATCAAGGTCACAGCGCTGGCAGACCTCAACGAAGCCTGATCTGTGCAGCCCTGAAGGCCATGCTTTCTACCTTAGTCCACGTGGCCGCCCTTGAATCCACCGCTCCCCTCCCCCGCTCCCCAGAGGAATTTATTCCTCCCCTAAAATTCCTCCCCTAAAAACCGTGATGTTGAATGTGGGTTGGTGATTCTCAAAGGGGCGGTTCCTGGGTCGGTGACAGCAGCAGCTCCGCCTGGGAATTGTTAGAAATGCAAACTCGAAGCCCCATCCAGACCTCCTGGATCAGAAACAGGGAGGGTCCAGCCGCCGGGAATGTTTCAACTAGCCCTCCGAGAGATTCCGCTGTATGCTCAAGTGTGAGCACTCCTGCCAGAAGAGAACAAATCAGCTTCATTTTCGTTTAATTAGGTATTTGTGGAGCTGCCGTGTGCCAGGGCTGCAGGATAGAAACAAGCCAGAGGAGGCCCTTGACCTTAAAGAGCTCCCAGCCCGGCCCTGACGGCCAAATTCACTCTCCACACCCGCTGAACCAACATCTCTGCTGGGGAGGCATCTGCAGCCAGCAGCCTGTTTTCTTGGCCACGACAGCACCTGGGATCCTCCAGGCCTTCATATACTCACCCCCCTGCCTCCACCCAATCCACCTGCAGGCCGGCTGCTCTCGCTTCAGTATCCAACTTCAACTCCCCTCCCTGAGGCCTCCCTGCAGAATGGGCTGGCCCTCCCCTGAGAGGGCCTCACAGCAGGGTCTGCAGTCCCCGCTCAGGGCACTAACCATGTTGCATTGCAGCGCGTACTAAAGGTGGCCTCTCCCTCCAGCTGTAAACACTGTGAGGGCAGATGCTGTGGTCTCTTTCCCCTCCATCCCCAGAGCCCAGTGCAGGGCCTGGCTCACAGGGGAAGCAAATAAATATTTGATGAATGGATTCATAAGGGAATTAGAGGCAGCCTTGAAAGACAGAAAAGGCTCAAAAGCACAGCCTGAGAGGGTGGGTGTGGTCCAGAGCCAGCGGCATCAGCATCAGCATCAGCACCAGCACCAGCACCAGCACCAGCATCCCCTAGCAAGCTTCAAGGGATGTCTAATCTCAGGTCCGCCCGGACCCACCGCGTCCCAGTCTGCATTTAACATGATGCCGAGTTTGTGAAACGCTGCAAGGGGCTGTCTCGCCCTCTGTGGTCATGCTGCAAGCATCATCATCGGGTGGCTTGCATGCGCACAGAACACGTTTTTAGACAGCTGATGCTACTACTTTCTCCTCCTGGGAAAACTCCCCAACATGACACCTTCCAGAAAACAGAGGGGCCAGGGACATGGTTCCACACCCAGGACACAGCTGCTGCGACCACCTCTGCTCTCCCCCGGATTCTGGGCGCCCCAAAGACTTCCCAGAAAGATACACAGAGCTTAGCTCCGCTCGCCTGAGAAGGCCATCCATAACGGCGGGGGAGATCAATGGCCTGAAGATCGATCCCGGTGTATTTATGGGGCACGGGTCCCAGCTGCAGGGAGGTTCTGGGGGCGACAGCGTCTCCGAGCTTCCCAGGATCCTGCTTCCCTTCCCGAGAATTATGGGATGTCCTTTGTCTCCGCTCAATCGCGCCCTGGAGTTACAGAGCCATTTAGGAACGAATTGGCTCGTTTTTTTCCGCCTCCCCCTTGCCCGCGGTGACAGGGCGCCCGCCCCAACCCAGGAGTTATGAAAGGGACAGACAGGACACTTCACCAGCTCCCCCTCTCCCCAGCCGGCTCCGAAGCGTTAACTCCTCGCCAGACGTGTGACATTTCAGGAAGAGAAAAAAGGTGAAAATGTGAGGTAGGCATTTTATTGTATTCCAGGTATGTTTACTCCTTGGAGGGAGAACATGGCAATTTTTTAAAATTTTATTTTACTGATTATGGTATCACATAATTATCTTCATCCCCCCCATTCCCATCCCAAGCCCCTCCCCACATATGCCCCCACCACCCTGCTGTCCATGGCCACTGGCTAGGCCCATATGCATGCATACAAGTCCTTTGGTTGATTTCTCCCTCTTACCCCTACCCTACCCTACTTTCCCTCGGAGGTTTGAAAGTCTGATCGCTGCTTCTCTTTCTCTGGGTCTGTTTTTGTTCATCAGTTTATGTTGTTCATTATTTCCTCTAGATGTGTGAGATCATGTGATTTTTTTTCCCCCTGAATATTTTCCCATGGTTCCCGCCTCTCCACATGCCATACCTAGTCATCCCCAGTAGAGACAAGGCACTTTCCCTCGCTGGGCCTCAGTTTCCCCATCTGAGAGGTTGGTGCTCCCAGCTGCACCTGCAGGTTACTCTGGGGGCTGTTGACAAGGTGTAGGTGGAGCTAAGGAAACCTTCAGGGGGCTGGCGAAGGTTCCTGAGCCTGGAAACATCTGGTGCCACTGTGGGCCCCTGAGGTTGCAAGGGAGGGAGCTTGTCAGGAAGAGTTGTAGTCCGGGAAAGGCCAGCGGGAGCTGGGCCTGGGGCTGTAGCAGGGACACCGTGAGGCCCAGGAAGGTAAAGAACATGCTTCTCTGGTGCTTTCTGTGTGTGGTACCCCCAAACCTGCTGCCTCTGCCGGGGAGGCCGTCTCAGTCTGTGTGGGCGGCTATAACAAAAACAACCCAGACTACACGGTTCCTGAACCACGGATATTTACTCCTCTGAGTTCTGGAGGCTGGGTAGCCCACGGTCAAAGAGCCAGCAGATTCCATGTCTGGTGAGAGCCCACTCCTGGCTCCTAGAGAGCCTTCTTCTCAGTGTACCCTCACCCGATGGAGGGAGTGAGGAGTTCTCTGGAGCTTCAGTAAATAAGGGCACCAATCCCATTCGTGAGGGCCCCCTCCTTGTAACCTAATCATCTCCCAAAGGCCCATCTCCTAATACCACAGTCTTGTGGATTAGGTTTCAACATATGAATTGGGGGGTAGGGAGACACAAACATTCAGTCTACACAGAGGGACTATCTATTTCAGTCCTCACTGTGTGGAGTATGATGTCATCATCAAGTGTCTACACGATCCTGAGTGACTCCATGCCCTCGGTGGGCCTTGGTTTTCCCATATTGAAATGACTGGATCTACACCCAGTGGTGGCTGCTGGCCAGGAGCCATGCCCCTTCTAAGATCTGTCATTCTGTCAAAAAGATGCCCTCAACCCAGAATTTCCAAAAGGAGAAGGAGGAGGAAGAAAAGGGTCTCCCTCTTCTGATGGACAAGGAAAGGTCCAGCAAGCACTCAAAAGTATAAAGTGACACACTTTGTGAGAAATGGCAGAGAGAGAGGAAATGGGGAAATGAACAATTTCCAGCCAGCAAAATGGCTTTGCTCCCAGAGGAGCTAAGAAAGGCGCTTAAAGTTCAACTCTCTCCCAGAAGACAGAATGAACGATTCAGAAGCCAGAGGCTGTGAGCACAAGGTGAGAACAAACGTTTACCAGAAATATTACAGGACAGGGGTCCGTGTCCTTCTGTTCAAAGATAGCATACAAATCAGTAAGAAGAAATAGTAACCTCTTGTAGGAAAATGAGCAAAGAACAGTCAATTAATAAGAAGGACGGGAATAAATGGTTACAAAACCAAAAATATATAGAGAAAGAAACTCTAACTAACATGGACATGTACATTAAAATAACTATTAGACACAATTTTTTTTACCCAGGAGAGAAGCAAAGTTCTTTGCTATTAATAAATGTTCGTTGGAACGTGCCAAACAGAGATGATGTATTCCCTTAATGGGTGTAAATTTCCCCAACCTTCTTTGAATGCGTAACAAGAGCCATTGAAAGTTCATATCCTTTGGTCATTTAATTCTGTTCCTCGGAATTTAAGCCAAGGAGATAATTAAAGATATGTACAAAGATTCCTATAATGAAGAAGTAGCAGAAACTACCCAGACATTGACAAGGAAATGGGTTAAGTACATTCATATAATGAGCATAAAGGTACATTCATGTGATGAAATGCAAGCATTTTTTCCAAAAACATTCAATGGCATGAAGAATGTCTCGCGTGCTGAAACCGGTTTGGCTCAGTGGATAGAGTGTCAGCCTGCAAACTGAAGGGTCCCAGGTTCGATTCCGGTCTTGGGCAGGTGTCTTGGTTGAGGGCATGTCCCCAGTGTGGGGTTGGCAGGGGGCAGCTAAATCAATGTTTCTCTCTCATTAATGTTTCTAGCTCTCTAGCTCTCTTTCTTCCTCTCTGTAAGAAATCAATAAAAATATATATTAAAAAAAAAAAAAAGGAGGTGAACCTAGGTTAGACTCTCCAGTTTAAAAAAAAAAGAATCACTCGCAATATAATGTTAAATGAAAATATAAGGCACAAAACTGAATATGTAGTGATACCCCTCGGTAAAAGTATGCAATGTTGGAATATATAAACATGGGCATGGAAAGGAAAAGGGAGGAGGGGCATCAAAATGGTAACAGAGTTTCAACAGAAAATTTTGTTTAAGATATAAAAGGCCTTCGGATAAAACTTGGGATCCTCCAGGAACAATTAGGCTGCAATCAGATTTCCTTTTAAATCATGCTATATAATAAAGAGTTAATATGCTAATTAGACCAGATGGTAGAACGACCTTGCAGAACAACCTTCCAGAATGACCAGTGAGGCAACCCAGGCTGCAAGGTTCAAGCCCCTTGCATGAATTTCATGCATTGGGCCTCTAGTATGAAATAAGCCTTGAATCTCACTCTCTCTAAGTAGAATTACACAACAAGAGAAAAAATTATTAGTCGTTCATTCTACAAACACAGAGTACTTTTATGTCCAACGTTATAATAGGTTTTTAAACTGTACAGACAAATAAGTCAGAGACCCCAATACCAAAGACCTTGTTTGTGACCAGATAGGGAGAAAGTAGCCCACTAGTGTGGTTCAGAAGTTGAGCATTGACCTATGAACCAGGAAGGTCACAGTTCAGTTCCCAGTCATAATATATGCCCAGGTTGTGGACTCAGTCCCCAATGTGAGACGTGCAGGAGGCAGCTGATAATGATTCTCTCTCATCATTGATGTTTCTCTCTCTCTCTCTCTCTCTCTTCCCCCCCCCCTCCCTTCTCTGAAATCAATAAAAATATATATTTTTAAAAATAGGGAGAAAGCACGCACTATTAATTATGGTAGAATGCAAATGGCCCAATTAGAAACCTAAGCAGAGAGACTAACTCCCAGCACCTAAGAAGTGCAGGTAAACTCTTTGGAGGGAACAGGTGGGGGGAGATGGGGAAAACTGATTTAATAAGTCTTGAAAGGTCTGTAATGGTCAGCCAGGTGGATGAAGAGAAGGCAGGAAATGCAAGGTAGAGGGAACTGCGTATGTGTGGGAGGCAAAACAATGCCCACCCCAAAGATGTCCATGTTCTCATCCATGGAACCTGTGAATGTGTTGCTTTACATGGCAAAAGGGTCTGTGCAGGTGTGCTCAAGATTGAGGACCTTCTTATGGAGAGAGGAGCCTCCAGTATCTACTTGGGCCCAACCTAATCACAGGGCCCTTTACACGGAAGGATCTCTCCAGGCTGTGCTCAGAGGGAGATGTGACTACACAAGAATTGTCGGAGAGACGCCGTGTTACTGGCTTTGAAAATGGAGGAAAGGATGCAACAGCCTCCATCCTGAAGCTGGCACACGTAAGGAAACGCGTCTTCCCTGGAGCCCCCAAAAAGGAATGAGGCCTTGTCAACACTCTTGATTCTTAGCCCAGCGAGGCATGCTTCAGACTTCTCACCCACAGAAATGTAGCGGAGTAAACGTTTGTCGTTTCAAACCACAAGGTTTGTGGTCACTTATTACAGCAGCAATAGAAAACCAGTCCATTGTGCAGAGGCGTGGAGGTGGGAGACTGAGCTGCATATGGAAGGAACGATGGCGAGCAATATGTATTGATCACCTGCCAAAGCTTCTGCTTTGTGCAAGACCCTCTCCCAGCTCACAGGCCAGGGATAGAAAAGTGGCCGAGGGCTCAGGGAGGCTCCAAGGAGGGCAAGACCAATGTGTCTGGGGCCTGGGTCAGAGCTCCATTGAAAAGGAAGTCACTGGGCTGGGTCTCGAAGAGTGAACAGCCATGACCAGGGAGAAGGCCCTTCCAGATTGGGGAGCAGCATGAGCAAAATCACTGAAAATAGCTTCTCTGGGGAACGGTATGTGGTCCAGGGCAGCCCAGAGCATGGACAGAGCTGAAGAGTTGGGGGCGCCAGCTGGGCAGGAATGACCAGCTGGTGAAGGGCCTTGAATGGTGGGTTAAGGGGTTTGAACTCTACCCTGTAGGGTACAGGGTGGGGCATTTGATTCTTGGCAGAGAATGAGCCTGCTTCTCTTTGAAGTCCCTGGTGCACTGGGACTCTCTGGAGAAGGACTTCCAGGTTTGGGTCAGCAAAAGACACTCAGACCGCACTGAGCCGGGAGTCTGGGAGGCTGGGAGACTGGGAGGCTGGGAGACTGGGAGGCTGGGAGGCTGAGCCACTGGGAGGCCAGCCTGGAACTGCCTGGCAACAGCTTTCCTCACACCAGTCCCCAGGCCTCTAGCATCATCCTTTTCCATGACACATTCCCCAACACCAGCAGTCAGGGATTGAAGGCCATCCCGCTGGGCCAGCCTCCTTCTCCCCAAGAGAAGACTGGCCCGGACACCGAGGACAGGCCTGGGCCTTCGGGTCAAGGAGCCTTGGCTCTGGGGGAGGAAGGCGAGGGCAGGGAGCAGGCAGGCCATGGGCCCTGGAGTCTCCTTGCCACCAGAGGCGGGGCTCCGATGCCTGTGTCCCCACCGTGCAGGGAGAATCAGCGGCTTTGGCCACTGCCTGGACACCCCTTGCAATGCCTTCAGCACTTTTGGTGAAAGGGACTCCTTTTCCCGTCCTTCCGGGCCGGCAGGGCTTATCCTAAAAGACTCTCTGCTGCCGCGTCTACAGGAGAGGATGCCTTCTACACCCATTAAGTTGCTAACGCCTGCACTCGCAGGCCAGCGAGAAGGGTGCGGGATTGATGGATGTACTTGTCATATTTATGGTTTGTAGCCGTGTGATTAATGGGCTTTGTGGTTTATAATGCAATGCTCATTTCACTCTCCTCTTTAAGCTCCAGGTGATTTATCGAGCCTGGCATTGCGGTGCATTTCAATGGGGTGACAGTGATAACATGTTATCACCCTGGATTGTCAATTAGTCTCCTCTGAGAAGAGGGTGTCCCGGAGCCAGGATGAGAGCAGGATGGGGAGAGGGGATGCTTCTGGACACACCTGCGTCCACCACCTAGAGATCCCAGCCTTTCTCCCGGAGAGCCAGCTCTGTGCCCACCTCTGCTCCAGCAGCATAGTCTCACCAGGGACTGTGGGCGCCTGGAGGGTGCGCCTGGAGGGTGGACTGTTGAGCCCCTGGAGGGTGGGACCATGAGTGCCTGGAGGGTAGACGGTGAAGGCCTGGAGGGTGGACTGTGAGGGCCTGGAGGGGGCACTGTGAGGGCCCGGAGGGTGGGACTGTGAGGACCTGGAGGGCAGACTGTGAGGCCTGGAGGGGGGACTGTGAGGGCCCGGAGGGTGGGACTGTGAGGACCTGGAGGGGAGACTGTGAGGCCTGGAGGGGGGACTGTGAGAGCCCGGAGGGGGGACTGTGAGGGTCTGGAGGGTGGACTGTGAGGGCCCGGAGGGTGGACTGTGAGGGCCCAGAGGGTGGGACTGTGAGGACCTGGAGGGGAGACTGTGAGGCCTGGAGGGGGGACTGTGAGAGCCCGGAGGGGGGACTGTGAGGGCTCGGAGGGGGGACTGTAAGGGCCCAGAGGGTGGACTGTGAGAGCCCGGAGGGGGGACTGTGAGGGCCCAGAGGGGGGACTGTGAGGGCCCGGAGGGGGGACTGTGAGGGCCCGGAGGGGGGACTGTGAGGGCCCAGAGGGGGGACTGTGAGGGCCCTGAGGGGGGACTGTGAGGGCCCGGAGGGTGGGCTATGTGGGCAAATAAACCTCACGTGATTTCTGGTCTACTCTCTACTGGGAAGTACCCACATCCTCCAGAGCTTAAATGATGTCAAAGCACAGAACCTGATCTTCAGGCATCTCACCACTTGCATCTCCGTAGAGTCTGCACGGCTGTGTGTCCTTGTCCCGGCAGCAGGGCCTGCGGGCCCCCTCACAGCTGAATTCCTCGCGGGGCCTTCAGAAAACCCGCTGAGAACGAGTGAGGTTTCTCGTGGCCTCTGAGATGCAGTTGGGATCCAGAAGAGTCATTCTCTGTTTCCCTGGAGACACCTGAGCTTCACCCACTAACCTCTACCTGACAAGCACCTACAAACATTTCTACTGAATTTCACAAGCCACGTGGGCTCAGAAGAACTATGGGGTGTTTGCATTTTCCCAAGGCCTGTGCAGGAAAAGGGGTATCCTTCCTCTGCTATCAGATACCAACATTACTTGGAAAATTCTGTCATTTCTCCTCCCCTTTGTTTTCCCTGGAAAGAAAGAACAAATAGAGCTCTTTCTAGGAACTAAACATCTAAGCTCCAATTTTCACTGGCTGTTGTTTCTCTCTTCCTTATTCCAGAAGATTTGTATCTCCTGGGAGGGGTGGATGTTAAAACATATGTATTCTTTTTTTCTTTTTTTTTTATTGACTTTGTACAGAGAGGAAGAGAGAGAGATAGAGAGTTATTGTAGAAACATCAATGAGAGAGAGTCATCGATCAGCCGCCTCTTGCACACCCCCTACTGGGGACATGCCCGCAACCAAGGTACATGCCCTTGACCAGAATCGAACCCGGGTCCCCTCAGTCCCCAAGCCGACATTCTATCCATTGAGCCAAACCGGTCTCGGCAAAACATATGTATTCTTGAGTAGAGATTTTATGTGGTGAGTTCATCAAAGCTTCAATTTTTTTAAATTTTGTTTTAAACTTCATCTCTATGTGAAATTCATTTTTTTTTTTTATTTTAGAGCCACATACCCAATAAGAACCCCAAGCAGGATAAATACAAATAAATCCTCACCTAAGGCCATCATAGTTAAACTGCTGAAAAGATAAAGAGGGTATCTATAAATTATCAAGAGAAAAATGCCACATCATGTAGGGAAGGGACAATAACAATAAGAAGGACAGCTGATGTCTCAGTGCAAACAAAGGTAGCCAGAAAACAGTGGAACAGCATCTTTGAAGTGATGAGATAAAGATACTTGTTGTAATCTCTAGAAAAATCACTTTACAAAACCACAAAGTACAGCTAATAATAATAAAGGAGATTTGATTAAATACTAAAAATTACTTGACTCACCCAAAAAAAACAGTCAAGAGCCCCAGTAAATTGAAGGGTCCTGGGTTCAATTCTGGTCAAGGCACAAGCCTGGGTTGCGGACTCAATCTCCACTGGGGTAGGGGGACGGTGCAGGAGGCAGCTAATCAATGATTCTCTCTCATCATTAATATTTCTATTGTTTCCTCTCCCTCTCTTCTCTTTCTTTATGAAATCAATAAAAAACATACTTTAAAAAAAAAGTCAAAAAAGGAGAAACAGAGAACAAAGAATAGATGAGACAAATGAAAAACATATATCAAGATGGACGATCAATTTATTTTTATTAAATGGCAAAGGATTAAGAACTGTAATTCTAAACCAGAGAGTTTTGAGTAAATTTTATAAAAGAACTAACTACATGCTATCAGTAACAAAAACTCTTTCCTATCAAAACTGATTAAAAGTAAAAAAGTATTTTTTTAAAAAGCCTGTAAACACTAACCACAAGAAAGCTGGTATGTCTGTATTGGACAAAGCAGGAAAAGGATAAAGTGAACAAATTTCTTGAAAAACACAACTTACCAAAACCAACACAAGAAGACATGAAGAACCGAAACCGGTTTGGCTCAATGGATAGAGCATTGGCTTGGGGACTGAAGGGTCCCGGGTTCGATTCCGGCCAAGGGCATGTACCTTGGTTACGGGCATATTCCCAGTAGGGATTGTGCAAGAGGCAGCTGATCAATGACTCTCTCTCATCGATGTTTCTAACTCTGTATTTCTCTCCCTTCCTCTCTGTAAAAAATCAATAAAATATATTAAAAAAAAAAAAAAAAAGAAGACATGAACAGTCCACATAGCCTTATACCTGTTAAAGAAATTGGATTATTCATCGATAACCTTCCCACAAGGATAATTCCAAGTCAAGATGGCTTAACTAATAAATTATAACAATAAATAAATAAAGCCAACTTCACAGAAACTCTGTCATAAATTGAGCTCCCCAAGAAATCGGCTTTGAGAGAGTTTTAGCGAAGTGGTTCATTGGAGGGTGTTCTTAGGAACACCTGCCATGGAGCTAAGGAAGAAAGATTGAGAAGGAGACACTGAACAATGATGGAGTCACAACAGAGGTTTTAGCCTCTTTTTTTTTTAATATATATTTTATTGATTTTTTTTTACAGAGAGGAAGGGATAAGGATAGAAAGCTTGAAATATCAATGAGAGAGAAACATCGATCAGCTGCCTCTTGCACACCCCCTACTGAGGATATGCCTACAACCAAAGTACATGCCCTTGACTGAAATCGAACCTGGGACCTTTCAGTCTGCAGGCCAACGCTCTATCCACTGAGCCAAACCGGTTTTAGCGAGATTTCAGCCTCTTTAAAGCTGTCCCAGAGGAGGGGCCCAGACCCTTTGTGGTCCCACATCAACCTAGTCATCGTGTGTCGATTAGACAAGAGGGCAGCATTGGTCCAAGGGCAATGCCTGGGCAGGAATCATCAGCAGGCACCATCCTCAGAAGCTGGAAAATGACTCCTTCATTTCTGAAAACGAGTATCTGGAGTGGATGGGGGTACCACATGGTCTATTATAAACTTTTTCAGAAAGTAGGAAAGGAAGAAACGTTTTGCAACTCATTCTGAGGCCATAGCAAAAACTGAGAAATATATGACAAGAAAGAAAATTACGAGCCAATATTCCCCTTGAGTATGAATGCAAAATTCCTTAATAAAATGTTAGCTACTTGAATCTGCAATATAGTAAAAGGATAATACATCATGACTGAGTGCTGTTTATTCCAGGCACTTAAGATTGATTTAATATAAAAGAAGAAAGCAATGCAATTCTCCATACTAGAGGAATAAAAGATGAAAATCACATAATCATCACAAAAGATGCAGAAAAGGCATTTGACGAAACTCAATTCCCATTCATAATTTTTTTAATCCTCAGGAAACTAGGACTAGAAAGGAGCTTTCTCAACCTGATAAAGGGCATCTGTGAAAAATCTACAGCTAGCATCCGATTTAATAGTGAAACATCGAATGTTTTCTCCCTAAGATCGGGAACAAGTCAAGAATATCTGCTCTCACTACTCCCTTTTAGCATTGTACTGGAAGTCCTATCCAGAGCAACAAAGAAAAAAAAGGAAATAAAAAGCACAAAGACTGGAAAGGAAGACATAAAGATACCTTTACACACAAAGTTTTTGTTTACATAGAAAACTCTAAGGAATCTACAAAAATACTAATAAAAGCCAATAGGTGAATATAACAAGTCCACAGGATATAAGACCAGTGCATAAAAATTAATTGTATTTTTATGTACTAGAAAGAAACACTGGCATATTAAAATTTTTTAACAACCTAATTAAAAACAGCATCAAAAATTAATTACCAAAGAATCTAACAAAAGATGTGCAAGACCTCCCTATTAAAAATTAAAGATCTAAATAAATGAGGCGATACCATGTCCATTCTCTCAAATTTATTTATAATTCAATGCAATCTTAATTAAAATCCCAGCAGGCTTTTTGAAGAAACTGCTATGCTGATTCTAAAATATATGGACATGTAAAAGACCTAAGATGGTCAGAAAGTCTTGAAAAAGAACAAAACTGAAGGACTTTCCCTATGATTCTAAGATTTACCATCACACTGAGTAATCAAGACAGTATGGTATCAGTGTAAGGCAAGGATAGAAGGAACTTAAAGTATGACAGAGAAATAAGAGACAATCAAGATTGCCAGGCATCTTTTAAAAATAAAATTACAGAAATAAAATTATAATTAAAATTTTAAATTCAGTGGATAGATTAAATTCAAAACAGCTGAAGAGTTGATCGGCAAAACAGAGAACAGATTTGAAGAAAATGTCCAATATGCCCATGAGATAGAAATGGGATAGAAAAACAAAAAGGAAAAGTAAAGACTAATAGATAATAGAGTGAAAATGTTGAACAAATGTCTAATTAGAATTCAAAGTGAGAGAACAGAGTGATGAGGAAGAGGCTATATTTGAAAAGATAAAAAGAAAAATGTTAAGATGTTAGCAAAACTAATCCTATATAATAAAAGACTAATATGCAAATCAACTGAATGGCAGAACGACCAGTTACTATGACCCACACTGACCACCAGGGGCAGGCACTCAATGCAGGAGCTTCCCCTGGTGGTCAGTGCGCTTTACAGGGGTAGCACTGCTCAGCCAGAACCCAGGCTCACAGTTGGTGAGTGCAGCAGTGGTGGTGGGCCTAAGCTGTCAGACATCCCCTGAGGGTCCTGGACTATGAGAGGAAACAGGGTGGGCTGAGGTACCTCCCCCCCCCACCAGTGCACGAATGTCATGCATTAGGCCTCTAGTGAAAGACATAAAGCTAAAAATTCAAGAAAGCTCCAAGTAAGATAATTAAAAGAAATCCCTATCTTGCTACATCAAAGACAAATTTCAGGATATCAAAGATCTTAGACTGTAGGCTCCATGATGGGAAAAAGCACCACCCACATCATAACCATCAACTAGTACTTGAGCAATGGATGAATTAAACAGGAATGTTAAAAGAAGTCAGAGAAATGGGATCTATTACCTACAAAGAAATATTTAAATTAATAACTGACTTTTTAGCCACCATGGAAGCCACATGAAAGTGAATTAATATTGTCTAAGTGCTGAAAGTGCCAACCTAGAAATGATCTCTTACCCTTTGAGATATAATAATAAAAATAATTCTAAATGGGTTAAACTTTCCAGTTAAAAGATAAAGACTATAGCAATAGATTAACTATCCAATTATATGGGCTGGTGGAAGGTTTGCCTGGCAAGCTGTTGGTGGTTTTTTGTTCTGGTACAGTTTTTGGTTCTGGTTAGTGTGGAACAAGAAGATGGATGAATATTTATTCACTGAAGTCCTACTTGATGATATTAAAAAAGAATTAATATGGCTTACACAGATGCATGTAGCAAAACAGGGTTTTTATGATGAAATCAAAGCTAAAGAAACACAGGGTGAAAGATAACCTCAAATCAGATTACCTCACAATGCATCCATAAGGCCTTGATGGAAGTTGGCTGGTGAGTTAACCCTGAGACTCCTAGCAGCAAAAACAAAGAGGAAAACATGGACATTATTCCATTCCCAATGTTCAAAGCATTCAATACAAACCAATCAAGAGAATGGCAGCTTTTCCTGGTACAGAGACCTGAGAGAAAGTAGTCCTCAATGAAGGGAAAGTATGCAAGGTAATGAACACCACTTTCAACATATCCCTACAACAAATCCAAGGATCTACCCTTTTGTCCTAATTTCTTGTATGTCCTTCAATGAAGGCCAATAGGAAAGCAATTCTACAAGGGCCAAGACAGTAAGGTCCAAATATATAGCTCCCTGGTGTCCCGCTTGACCCAAGGACAAAATTGATAAGAACTAGGTAATGGTTCTTGCCTGTGGGGTGTGGGCCACTCTGAGGATCCAAGAAAGCACAGGGGTGTCAGGAACATCTCCTGGAAGAAGTGACACCTTTAATGAGTTTGTTACTCTTGGACCCCATTAGAGCTGAATAACAACAGCAATAATGATAACAATAATAACAACAGCAGATAGATATATATATATATATATATATATATATATATATATATATATATATATGTGTGTGTGTGTGTGTGTGTGTGTGTGTGTGTGTGTGTGTGTATATATATATATGCCTAATATGCTAATTGTCCTCTGACCATTTGACCATTTGACCAGTCACTATGATCCACACTGACCGCCAGATGCTCTTATCGGTAAGTTAGCTTGCTGCTGGTGTCTGGCCAATCAGGACTGGGTGAGATGGGCAGGAAATACCCTGAAGCCCTCCCATGGTCCCTCCCTGGCCCCAATTGTGCACTGGTGGGAGTTCCTTAGCCTGGTGTGTCCCCTCTCATAATCCAGGACCCTTCGGAGGATGTTGGAGAGCCAATTTCAGCCTGATCTTCCACAGGCCAGGCCAAGGGACCCCACCAATGCACCAATCTGTGCACCAGACTTCTATTAGTATATAACATGCTTACATAGGACCATGGATCGGACACGTTTTTAAACACTTGGACAAATTTTGTAAACCCCTCCCCCATGCACACTCACAATTCTTTAGCAAGCTTGTATACATTTTCTTTCCTAGACAAGGAATGGGCATTAAAAGGCCACACAGTAGGTTTTTTAAGAAGTAGAATAAGACAGAGACACCCCGTTTCCTCTCTCAGAAAGCTAAGCAACCTGAGATGAAAGAGACAAGGAGCAGAAAGACCAGTGTGGAGGGACTGCAGCTATCTTAGTACCAGATGGTAGAGAAAGATTACACATATATATACTAGTGGCCCTTATAGCAGCAGCCCTAGAAGGATGTCTGGAAGTACATCCGGTCTAATTAGCGTATTATGCTTTTATTAGTATAGACTCGTGGCCCGGTGCACAAAATTCATGCACATTAAAAGGGAAGAGACCCAGACCCAGCTGGCCTCACCCCCCACTTGGACGAGATCCAGACCTGGCTGGCCCCACTTCTGTCAAGCTCCGCTGGCAGGGGATGCAGTGTCAAGTCCCCGCCCGCCTGCATGTGCCTCGCCGTGCACACAGCCTCCTGCTGATTGGTCGTTAAGGTGTGAGGGCGTCACAACCATTAGCATATTAGGTCTTTATTATATAGGATAGTAATGGGAGAGTCAAGGATGTCAGGCCAGTGTGATAAAAGGGGCCGTGGAGAGGGAAGGTTAAATCTGGGTGGCCTTGCACAAGTTGTTTTGCTCCTCTATCCCCATCTGTAACACAAGGGCAGTCTCTGATGCTCTGAGCGGGCACGTGGGCACAGCCGCAATGCAAAGGTCGGTGATGCTCATAGTGTATGCTGATAGATTTTACATCGATGGTCTTGAGGTGCTACCGAGCCTTCTGAACTCACAGGCACTGCAGCTTTGTTCTTGGGTGTCTTTTCCTCATTGGTCCAGAGGTTTTAGAAAGGCTATCAGGTGCCACACACTGAGCTGGGGACCCCAAGATAAGACTCAGCTCCTAGCCTGGAAGAACACGCAGGCTGCAGCCCCGACTCAGGGAAGAAGGCTCTCCTCAGATACTCAGAGGCCAGCCTGGGAGACAGACTCAAAGAGCCAAGGGAGCCACGACCGACCAGGCCGTGCTGCTGGGGCTCACAAGGAGGGCCGGGTGGATTCCGGGGCTGCCGCTTAGAAACAGACTGTCAATCACGGGAAAACCCAGGAGGAGGATTTTGTTCCCGAAAACAAGTAAATCTTAAAACCTTATTACATGGGGAGAGAAATGTCAGAAGGATGTGAACTACATTAAAATATAATCAGGGAAACCGGTTTGGCTCAGTGGTAGAGCATCGGTCTGCGGACTGAAAGGTCCCAGGTTCGATTCTGGTCAGGTGCATGTACATTAGTTGCGGGCATATCCCCAGTAGGGGGTGTGCAAGAGGCAGCTGGTCGATGTTTCTCTCTCATCGACGTTTCTAGCTCTCTATCCCTCTCTCCTCCTCTCTGTAAAAAATCAATAAAATATATTTTAAAAAATTTAAAATATATATAATCAGGACTTTTCAGCACAAAGGTTGTTTCCTTGCCTATGAAAACATGAGCTTTTGTCAAAAAAGAAATAACTAGCTAAATGCCACTGTGACCCTTGAGAAGTGGCTTGGTGGGGCAGGACGGACAATGGAGAGGGACTTTGTCTCATCTTTCTTTTCCAAGTCATACCACCTCTGGGGATGTTAACGTCCCCACGTCTGAGACCCTTGCTACTGCATCTGCCCTGCTCTTTCCCATGAATCCACAGCGGCTGGTGACTGCACCTACAATGTGCCAGGCGCCCCCCAGGAAGTCCACCTGCATTTATCATCTCTATTCACAGGGACAGGCTGTTATGATTTCAACTAGAGGCCTGTTGCACAAAGATTCCTGCAATAGGCCTTCCTTCCCCTGGCTGCTGGCGCCGGTTTTCCTCCAGCACTCAGGACCCAGGCCTTTGCTCTGGCCTCCGCCTTCCGTCTTCACTCCAGCAGAGCCTTCAGTCTCCATTCCAGTCGGAGCACCACTCCTGTAGCTCCCTCTACCCCCCACTCTCTCCCTCATAGCAGGCACCCAGCCACTCCATGCCTGCATGTGTGCAGCCTAGAAGCCTGGAGTGGCTGGGGGCGGAGCCACCTTCATCTTTGTTGGGTCAATTTGCATACTCACTCCTGATTGGCTGGTGGGTCATGAAGTGATGGTCAATTTGCATAATTCTCTTTTATTAGTGTAGATGTGGCTGAGACCATGGAGAACTGACATTACTTCCTGAGCTCAGAGGGCTGTGTGGGGTGGACTCAGAGCTGGCTTTCACTTTAAACTGTGTGCAACTGCCCAGCCCATATGGCTCAGTGATTGAGCATCAACCTATGAACTAGGAGGTCATGGTTCCCAGTCAGGGGACATGCCCGGGTTGCGGGCTCCATCCCCAGTGGGAGATGTGCAGGAGGCAGCCAATCAATGATTCTCTCTCATCATTGATGTTTCTACCTCTCTCTCCCTCTCCCTTCCCTTTTAAAAAAATAAAGAATAATTTTTTTTAAAACTGTGCAACTGAAGTCGTCTTTGGGAGTCTGGGACTCCGAGGAAATAACCCTGATAGACATACACCTGACTGTAAAGCCCCGGAGGGATGAGCTGACACCATCCACTCTTTTGCACCGTGTCTTCTCCTGACCTAGGCAGCTCTGCAGCCAAAATGAAGGACCCAGCACTCGCCTCTCCGTGGCAGATGCTCATGAAGAAATAGTCACGAGTGGATGGAGCTGCCCAAAGTAAAGCCGGGCATCCCAGCATCCGTTTTCCTCCTGCCTCAGTCCCTCCCAGAGCTTTCTGCCCCCACCCCCATACCCCATACCCCATCTCCACAGAGCTGAGCCCTCATGCAGCCCCACACAGGAATCCCAAATTAGCTCAACCTGCCTCCCAGCTGCTGGATGAGCCTAATTAGACCAAATTAATAATTTATTCAAGCAAAATGAGACATGCCAAGACTCTCCGGGGAGGCTGGAAAGCGATGATGCCATCTTATTAGAGAAATGTGTCAACACCCCATGCAGACACTTTGATTTTGGGACGGAAGCGGGAGGACGGCAAGTTTGACATAATTCGCCTTCGGAGGCCAGCGCTGGGTCCTCCCTCCTGCACCCTCCCGGCCTGGCACCTCCCGCCCCAGGTGGGGCGCTCCTGGGTTCCCCCTCCTCCTGCTCCTCCTCCCTTCTTCCCCGCCTCTTCCTTCATCTGACATGTCATTAACCTGAACTCTCAGGATCATGGTCCCCTGCAAGAAAGGAAAGCCAATGACAAGCTAATATTTCCATGTCACACACTGAGTGATTCCTACATAAAAATTAACAGGCACTTGACAAAGTCATAATTACTAACTAATGATGCATTATGCAATTTCCATAATTAGTCGTGTTATTGATATTTTCTTCCGGCCACAGAGCCGGTGGGGCCACCTTTGTGTACAGCGAGAGAGAGGGCTAGTCTGTGTGTAGGCGAAGAGAGAACTTTGGGGGAACACTTTCCTTCTAACACCCGAGGGTCACTGGCTCCTGAAGGCCAGTCCCCTCTGGAGCTGCTTCCTCTCTCCAGAGCGATAGGAGCGCCCCCAATCAGCCCAATCCATGGGCACAGTGTCCATTTGAGGACGTTGGGTTTCTCACGTGTCCCAGCTCTTTGAGGCATGTCACATACAATGTGGAAGTTGAAGACTTCTGTGGAACTTTGCAAGCAGCCTCCTTCACTCACCATGCTCACAGCAACCCTCCTGGAAATTGAGTCTGTTAACCCATTTTACAGGTGAGAAGACTGAGGCTTGGAGAAGTGAACTGACATATCATGCCGAGTGAACAGTGAGCACACAACACTGGGATGCAAATGAACACCTTCTGATTAAAATCCTGGGAGGCTGCCCTGGCCAGTGGCTCAGTTGGTTGGAGCCATCGTCCTGTGCACCAAAAGATTGCGGGTTCGTTTTCCTATCAGGGCAAATACCTCTGCTGCAGGTTCAATCAATCCTCAGTCAGGGCTTGTGTAGGAGGCAACTAATCAATCTCTCTCTCTCTCTCTCTCTCATCAATAAAAACATATCTTTGATTGAAGATGGAAAAGAAAACCTGAGAGGCTGAGGCATCTATCGGGGGTCAGACAGCAGGTTCAAGCACTAGCTCATCCTACAAAATGTTGTGAAGATTAACTAAATTCCCACTCTTATATGATGAATTCCATTACCATGTGTTACATTCTATCACCTTACCGTGTCCTTCGAGTGCCCTGCATTTGACCTGTGAGTGACAGGATAGATACTCAGGAGAGAAGCCACATGCCCAGGGAATAGAGCATCATGGGAAGGCCTATTTTAGAGGGACGATCAGGGGAGGCCTCTCCAAGGAGGTCACCTTCGTGGGGACCCAGTGATGGGAGGGAGTGTGCACGCTCCTCACTGGATTGGGGAGGGGGGTTAGGCAGACATCTCGCTCTCATGCGCTTTCTGTTTTTGGGGGGCTGTCTGGACCTGTGAGTAAGGATGACAGGAAGTTGCCCTGGCCACTAGATTACATTTCTGTTAGCTTATCACCTATCTCCTCGTGAGAATGGAGATGAATGGGACTCCCTGGGGGCCAGGCCTTGTTCCTGGGCTCTCCGCTGGAGGCACGGTGCCTGGCCCCGGGCAGCACCCAGTAACCATGGTGAGGGAGCGGACAGTGCAGGCAGGGACCTAGAAGGGATCATGGATGCCCCCAGCTCAGCAAAGCACCTCGTTAAGGGTGAGGGCTCCGTCACTGTTCTGTCTACCTCCACCTCTACTGTGTGTGCTTCCTGGCCATTGATCACACCCAGCGCTGTGCCTGCGCAGTGAGCGACACACGGCCAACACACACGGAGCTGGAGTTGAGAGCTTCACACGGTTATTTCACACAAGCTGTGCTAAGACCCTAGGAGGTCAGAATTATTATTATTATCCCCAGTTTACAGATAAGAAAACTGAGGCACAGAGAGGTTAATTAACCTGCCCAAGGTCACACAGCTAAGCGGCAGAGCCAGGACTGGACCCCAGGAAGTCTGGCACCAGCATCCGTCACTAACTAAACAGCCTCTGCCTTGTGGAGATAAGTGAGGCAGAATCTCTGCTCCCATCAAGTGGACCAGATGCACAAAACAGAGTAAAAGCTCTGCACATAATTACTTACTTAATCAATTAATTACTCATGCATGGCATTGAGGAAGAGGGGAGCCGCTCTGGCCACAGAAGCCACACACACACCACCCCTCCCCATGGTCAGCATGGATTTACCCTCCTTGAAGCTAGGAGGTCATTTAAGTCATCATTTCAACTTCTTACAGCTCTGTGTAAATCAAAAAAGGTCAACCTGTGGCTTGGTGGTTAGAGCATCGGCCTACCCACCAAAGGGTTATAGGTTCAATTCCCAGTCAAGGGCACATACCTGGGTTGCACGTTGCATCCTCACCCCAGCCGGGGCACATATGGGAAGTAACCAATTGATGTGTGGGTCTCTCTCACATCAATGTTTCTCTCTCTCTCTCTCTCTCTCCCTTTTTACTCTCTCCTCTTCCTCCTCCTTCTCCTCCTCCTCCTCCTCATCCTTCCCCTTCAACTCTCTTGTAAAAATCAATAGAAAACATATCTGACTGGCCGGCATGGCTCAGTGGTTGAGCATCGACCTATGAACCAGGAGGTCAAGGCTCGATCCCCAGTGTGGAGCGTGCACAAGGCAGAGATCAATGATTCTCTCTCATCACTGATGTTTCTATCTCTCCTTCTCCCTTCCTCTCTGAAATCAATAAAAATATTTTTTTATTTTTAAAAGAAGAAGAAGAAATACCCTCCAGTGAGGATTAACAAGAACCACAAAAAGGGCAACTTGCCGAAGACGTTTTCCTCTGAAGATCGGTGGGGAAGGAGGCGGGAGTGCAGGGAGGGCGGGAGGCGGAGGGCGCTGTGGGTTATGGCAGTCAAGATTAGATTTAAAATAATTGATGAGGTGTCGCAGGAAAATGGGTCTTTAAGTGGCACCCAATGCTCCTTCCTCGGCCATTTCTCTTCTCCCACCCGCAGAGGTGTTCCCGCTTCCCTCTCCGCCTTCCTCCCACCTCCAAGCAGTGCACCGGCACATTTCGAAGGGGTCGAGAATTCAATCAAAATTACATGTCTCAAGCTGTCTCTTGGACGAAGGAAGCAGTTCCCTCTCGTTGGCGCCTGGAGGCTCGGGGGCCGGGGGCGGGTTAATAACAATAACGCTGTGTATTCACAGGCCACTGTTCAGCAGGAAGCTCCCACAAACATTACGTTGCAGCGCCGCCCGCCGCCCGTATCATTAACAGGTAAGGGAGCTTTCAGCCCGAAGACGTGGCTGGAACGGCCCCGAGGCTAGTGAGGACTGAAAGCAGCTTCAGACAGTCTTGATCAAAGGACTGGTGCTCTGTGGAGCCGCCAGGGCCAGCGGGTCCTTGACCCTCATCCTCCTGCACAGGCCCTCCTGTCTGAGGTCCCAGTGCCTTCGCCAGGAGGTGAAGTTCAGCGAGGGGAAGGCCGAGGGGCTGGGTCAATGAGGTGGAGCTCAGCGAGGGGAAGGCCAAGGGGCTGGGACGGGCAGGCGTGCTTCCTGCTGTCCGTCACAGGACATCAGACTGACATCAACAACCCAGGGGCTGCCAGAGCCAGCGCAGCATCTCAGTGAGGCCAGGCTGGGGCCCTGCAATCCTCTAGTCCTCCCCTCGTGGTGTAAGACGGCTGCTGCTGCTCCAGGCACTGTGCCCACATTCCAGGTAGGGTGAGAGGCAGAGGAGAGTCTAGACAACCTATCCCTTTTGCCAGAACAGCAAAAAAAAAATTTGCCCCACCCATGTGGCTCGGTGGTGGAGTGTCAACCTATGAACCACGGTTTGACTCAAGTTGACCTGGATTGTGAGCTCAATCCCCAGTAGGGGTCATGCAGGAGGCAGCTAATCAAGATTCTCTCTCGTCATTGATGTTTCTATCTCTCTCTCCCTCGCCCTCTCCCTTCCTCTCTGAAATCAATAAAAATAATTTTTTTTTTTTTAAAGGTGTCTCAGGAGCCCTATCCCCACACCCAGCAGATGCCCACTTACATCTCATTGGCTAAAATGGGATCACATACACACACCTAGCTCTACTCTAGATGAATCACCGGCGGAGGAAGTGTTTGGAGGGGCTGCTGGGCTAACCAGCCAGCAGTGCAGGCTGCACTGTGGAGTCGGACAATCGGGTTCTTCTATCATTCAGATCTAGGGTTGCTGGGGTTCTTGTTCCGGCATTAAGAAGGGTTCAGCAATCTGGAGAAAGGCTGTGTGTAACTGAAGTAAGAGTCCAGAGACCAAAGATAATTTTGAAAGGCATTGAGGGGTCAGAGGAGCCTAGCTAAAGAAACTAAGTTCTCTCTGTCTCAGGACCCCTTGCTTTTTATTAACACAAATTGTCCTAAGGCAAGGTGGAGATATACATTTCAAAGGCCAAGGTTAGTTTACAGAGTCCATTGTCAGATTGGGAAATAGCCTACAGCTGTTCAGGTATTTGGCCAGTAGGAGGCAATAACATGTAGATTAAGATGTCCTGAGCTGTCTGGCAGTAAGCAATCATCCTATTCAGGTTTGGGGAAATGCCTTTAGCCATTACCAACAGGCAAGAACATATGTGACTCAGCCCTGTTGAGTCCCCAAGTTCCATCAACCTTTTTTTAAAATATATATTATATATATTTAATTGATTTTTTTTTTTTACAGAGAGGTAGAAGGATAGAGAGCTAGAAACATTGATGAGAGAGAAACATCGACCAGCTGCCTCCTGCACGCCCCCTACTGGGGATGTGCCCACAACCAAGGTACATGCCCTTGACCAGAATCGAACCTGGGACCCCTCAGTCCACAGGCCAACATTCTATCCACTGAGCCAAACCAGTTAAGGCTCCATCAACCTTTTGATGAAACTCTTGCAGTTATGACATGCTGGAATTGGCTTCCGGCACAGGACCTCAGTTTTCTCAACTGTGAAATGGGGAGCATTAACCCAGATGTGCTCTGGCTGACACTGAGTGAATTTGAATGTCTACGGAAATGCCCAGCGCTGACACGGAAAGAGGCTATTTCCGTGACCCTGGGCTGTAACCCCTGGCTCCCTGCCCTGCTCTGAGGTTGTCAGGCCTGAGCAGTGGGGGCCCAACAGCCTAGTATGAGAGGACAAAAAAATTCAGGCTAGCCAATGCTCCAGCCACGGAGCCAAACCGACTCGGGCAACAAGGCCAGATTCTGACACCTACCAACTCATTACATGATGATGCACAGTCCTCTTAAGATACGTACATGTTTTCAGTTGGAAAAAATAAAGTCTTTAAAAATATCAATATCTTGAAAAGGTCTCCGCCCTGGTCGTTGGAGGGCTGTTGTCATCAGAACCTCTCCGGTGGGATTCCGGGGAGCCCGGTGGGGCTGTGGTGTCAACCAGAGAGAGAGACACTTCCTCCTGTCTCCTGCCAGGCCGCGGGGAGACCTGCTGTGCAGGGCAATGTGTGGAAAAGGTCAGACACACTCCCCGCTATTGACGGTCCGTGTTGTTCTGGGCACGTCCCAAAGGTGGCCTGTCACGGTGCCACTCCTCCCCTCCCCTGTCAATAAAACATCCGTTTCCTTCAGGGGACTAAGTGCCCAGCTCAGGAAACAAACCCGGACTGATTGGTCCAAGCTAGTCAAGCTATCTTTATATATATATAGTTGATCTCAGAGAAGGGAGAGGGAGAGAGAGATAGAAACATCAATGATGAAAGAGAATCATCAATCGGCTGCCTCCTGCACGCCCCACACTGGGGATCAAGCCCACAACCTAGGCATGTGTCCTGACTGGGAATTGAACCATGACCTCCTGGTTCATAAATCCATGCTCAACCACTGAGCCACACCAACTGGGCTACTCATGCAATCTTATCCCCCTTTGCTAGGCATCAGGGCCAGGAATAAGCATTCAACCCAGTTCCGGAAGTCCACAGGTATTTCTGGAAAAGCCACTTCTCCCTGACCTGAGAGAGGCACCCTCTCCCTGACTGCTGGGTCCCTGCAGCGGGACATGACGCTCGAGGCTGAAGCAGCCACCTTCCAGTCCTGACAGGAGACATTGCCAACACAATGAGAGTGACAGAGAAGAAAGACAGGAAGATCTGGGCCCCGGTCCGTGATGGCATCGCTGAGTTGTTGAAACAGCCCTGCCACTGCCTCAAGTCCTGCTGCACAAACAATTCGGCTTCTTGGGCTTTAACCCTTTGCGTGCCATATGCATCTACAGACGCTTTAAAAACTCATTTGTCATGAGAATTTTCAACTGAAAATATTCAAGAACACCCGAATGGTGAGTGATATGTTTTTTTTTTATAATATTCATTGCCAATTGATTTTTTTTTTTATTAAATTCAAAATATCATGGCATGAGGGCATGGCTTCCATTTTGGAGGCGTGGCAGTTAACTGGTTAAGCCCCTAGCAGCTGGGTTTTCAATTAGTAAGCAATAAACACATCTGTTTTCGTTATCTACTGCTGCACAGAACTGCCACAGACTTCTCCAGTTTAAAACAATGCACATTTTCTGTTGAGATTACAAGAAATGCTGAGGGGGATTCTTTAAGAAGAGGAAGAAGAAAAAGGTAAAGATAAACATTATGAGCAACAAAAAGACATCAAATACATACCTACCAACAAGTGAATCTAAAAATCAAGTGAATAAATCTGAAGAACAGAATGGACTGGTGAATATAATGGAATCAGGGACATAGAAAGGGAGTGGACTGCCAAAACCGGTTTGGCTCAGTGGATAGAGCATCGGTCTGCGAATTGAAAGGTCCAGAGTTCGATTCCGGTCAAGGGCATGTACTTTGGTTGTGGGCACATCCCCAGTGGGGGTTGTGCAGGAGGCAGCTGGTTGATGATTCTCTCTCATCGATGTTTCTAACTCTCTATCCCTCTTCCTTCTTCTCTGTAAAAAATTAATAAAACATATTAAAAAAAAGAAAAGAAAGAAAGGGAGTGGACTAACAATTCTCAGGGGGGAGGGGGTTTGAGGGGTGCGGGGAGAGATTGGACAAAAACCTTACACCTATGGATGAGGACAGTGTCGGGGGAGGGGGTATGGAGTGGAGGGGGATCAGGTGGAAAGGAGTTATGGGGGGGGGGGGGAAAACACCTGTAATAATCTGAACAATAAAGATCTATTTAAAAAATAAAATAATGCACATTTGTTATCTCATTTGATTCTGGAGGCCAGGAATGTGGGCGGAGCTGAGCTGGGGCCTGGGCTTCGGCGTGTTGAGAGGCTGCAGTCAGAGTGTCTGCAGGGCCTGGGGTCTTATCGGAAAGGACCGGTTGGGACAGGATTTGAGCCTCTCCACAGACAGAAAGAAAAAAAGTTTCACATTCATTTCAGTATCCACAGTAATTAACACAGGGCGTGGCACGCGGTAGGTGCTAAATAAATGTTTGTTGAATGAATAAATGATTGCATGGATAAATGAATGAAAAAAAATCCGGTGCCTTGCAACAACACCTACGCACCCAACTTCGACCTATTGGTTGGCAAGAGGTGAGTCTTGGAAGAGCTTCAGCGGACTCAGTCATTTCTGCAACCCAGCTGTGCTCTGAGCTCCGCAGGGCTGGGCCTGGTCTGACCTGGCCCTCCACCTCCCCAGCTCTGTGTTTCCAATGCCCAGTGCAACACCTGGTGCCTCCTGGGCCTCACGAAGGCTGGGGGAACGAATGAACAAACGAATGAATGAATGAATGAGTGCGTGGCTCCGCCTCACACCGGCAGCCGCCTGTCGCAGGGATGGGGAAATCTGTCGCAGTGACGGCCCCTTTGACTGCGGTTGTTAACAAAGCGTCTCGGAGTGTGGTAATGAACGTGACAGCATGTGCCGTCTGTCCACGCAGCCTCCCTCCGTCTCCGTGCATGCCAGTCTGAGCGAACGGATAGCGCACGCTGAGATTTACTAAAAAGGCATTGAATTCCGCTCACACGTCCCCGACCGATGCGGGGACTGGCAGCTACCTCTTCCTCGCATTACCATTCTGATTCCCGGCGCGGGGAGACGGTTTCTCCTCCTCTCCCCAGTTGAGTTACTGTCTGCTTTTGTGGAATAAATGGCTATAAATTGAGTTACCGACACTCTAAAACGGGGAGATATATTCTCGGTGCTCTCCGGGCAGTTGACAACATTATGGAAATACACAAAGTGTGTGTCCAAGTGTATGCGCGTGGTGATGAGTGGTGATGGATGGCGGGAGGACGGGGGCTGGCGGTGGTGGCCTCGGGCAGAGGGACACGAGCTGCCTGCTTCCCCGCCATGGCACCGGGGCCCAGCCTTGGGAGGGAGCATGAGAGGTGGACCGCAAGGAGGGTTACAGCTCTGAGGAGAAACAAGGAGGGCGATCGCTGGGGAAACCAGCGTGGGAAATAAAGTAAGAGCAGGCCAGAAAGAAGCATTCTGGGGACATTGTTGGTCCCCCCTCACCCTGACTCCCTCACACGGCTCTTGCCTGTCCTGTGACCACCTCCCAGCTTCCAGGGGCTTTGCACCTGCACTCTCTTTGGAAGTCAGGCCCTGGGCTACGGGGGTGGCCCTGCAGCTTTGCAGACCCCTGGACGCAGATCTTGGCCAAAGACTGTGGGGCTTGCTCAGAGTGGTGGTCAGAGAGCCTCTCGGGAGCTGTGGCCCGTGTCAGAGGGCAGGACAGTGGGGACTTCCCCACAGAGCCCTCTGAGGGACCAGGGGCCCCTTTGCTCTCAGTGTTCCCCATCCCCGTGCCAGTGCAGGCCCCTGGGGACACAGTTGAGCCTCAGCTGGAGAGAGGGAGGCAAGCACCAAGGGGAAACACGAATTGAGGTTCTGAGCTGCAAAGAACCAGAGACCTCAGGACCTGCTGCCCTGCAGTGGAGGGACAAGGTAGCACCCATTGCGCCCCCACCTGGTTGAAAAGGTCCAATGCATCCACAGGCACCAGCCCCTGAGAGCCAGCCACTGAGTACTAGCCACTGAGTACCAGCCACTAAGAGCCAGCCACTGAGTACCAGCCTCTGAGTGCCAGCCACTGAGTACCAGCTTCTAAGTACCAACCACTGAGTACCAGCCACTAAGAGCCAGCTGCTAAGTACCAACCATTGAGTACCAGCCACTAAGAGCCAGCTGCTAAGTACCAGCCACTGAGTACCAGCTGCTAAGTGCCAGACACTGAGTACCAGCCGCTGAGAGCCAGCGCCAGCGCTCCTCCTGGGTGAGCTCACTCCATCCTCTCAGCAACCGCAGAAGGAAGGTGGCGCTGCCTAGTGTGCAGCTGAGACGCGGGAGCTGAGACGCGGGAGCTGAGACACCTGAGCCTTAGAGGCAGGTCTGTCTGCTCAGGAGCACACCGGCGACACGGAGCAGAGTCTACATTCACACCCAGGTAGGGCTGTCTGGGCTGTGGATCATTTTGGATGCCTTCTTTGTGGACTGGTAGGGGAATAAATTAATTACTGTACAGCCACACAACAGAATACTATTCGGTAATATACAAAAGGTAATTAAAAGGGAAAGAATTACTGATGCATGACAAAACATGGGTGAATTCTCAAAAATAGTATGCTTAGGGGAAGGAGCCAGGCACAAAACCACCTTCTATAGGATTTCACTTAATGAAACTAGAGGCCCGGTGCACGAAAATTCATGCACTGGGTGAGGGGACGGGTAGAGAGGTCCCTCAGCCCAGCCTGTACCCTCTGGCAGCCTGGGAGCCCTCGAGGGATATCCATCTGCCAGTGTAGGCCCACTCCCCAAGGAACCAGGCCTAAGCTGGCAGTCAGACATCCCTCTGGCAGCCTGGGAGGCCTTGGGGGATGTCTGCCTAACAGCTTAGAGCTTCCACAGAGGCGGGAGAGGCTCCCTCCACAGCTGCTGAGCTGGCCAGCCATGAGCCAGCTTCTGGCTGAGCAGCACTCCCCCTGGGGAAGCACACTGACCACCAGGGGACAGCTCCTGCATTGAGCGTTTGCCCCCTAATGGTTAGTGCTTGTCATAGCAACCAGTCGTTATAATGGTCTGCAGCTCAGAGGTCCCTGTGCTACAGAGATTTGCGACCCATCAGGTGATCTGTGATAGACCAGGAGAGTTGGTGAGGCTACCTAGGGAGAGTGTGCAGAGCAAGGGGCACAAAAGGGGGGTGCAGCCCTGCAGAACCCCAGAACTGACAGGGCCACCTCAGGAATCAGTCTGCAAAAAGACTGGCAGAGCAATGAAAGAAAGCTCTGGCCGGTTTGGCTCCGTGGATAGAGCGTCAGCCCTCAGACTGAAGGGTCCTGGCTTCAATTCCGGTCAACAGCATGTACTTTAGATGCAGGCTTGATCCCTGGTCCTGTCAGGGCATGCGCAGGAGGCAACACAATCTCCTGGAGGGAGAACTGATGTAAGCTGGCCTACCCCCCCTCCCCAACTCCCCCTGCCCACTGTATTCACTCAGGCTATCCTTGGGTCCTCAGAACCTGACTCCACCAGGATTCAAGACCTCCCAAGGAAGCTCTGGCCACATTAAGGTCTGGGCCAAAGGGGGCGACGGGAATAGAGAAATAAGAAGAAATCACAATGGGCAAAGAACTCTGGGAAGTGGGGGCATGTACGGGAGTGGGGGGGGGGGGAAGCGGCAATGGTAAGATATGTACACATATAATACCTTAATAAAAAATGGGGGGAGGAGGGGAAGAAATCAGATGAAAGGTGGCAGAGTAGAAGAACAGACAGGGAGAGGAGCTGGAGTAAATATCTGGCTGGAAGAAGCCTTAGAGAAGAAAGAGACCTTGAAGCTTAAACTCTTTTGGCTTTTATAGCAATTCCTCCTCTGACCACATGGAAGACGGGAAAGTACTTCTAAACTGGGCCAGCAGCACCCTCTAGTGGACACTGGGAGGAAAGCCTCAAAGGGCCCAGAACCTCCCGGACACACCCACCTGCACGCACATCCTGAAGCCTGGCAGGTCCATTGGGCCGTCAGCTTCCAGGAATTTCTCCTCAGCCTGCACCCCACTCTCCCGACCCCAGAGTGCATCATCATGGTGAGAGGGTCAGAGATGAGCATCTTCATGTACAGTTAGTCACAGTTCGATTTGAAGCAAGGAACTACCGTCTGAGCTTCAATTTCCTTTTCTGCAAGTAAGATGTACCTTAGTCAGTGTCACTTCAGAGAGTGGTTCGAATGAGTTCATAAGGTGACACATAGAAGAGCTTTAGACAAAGGGTGTTTTGATATGTAAGTTATTTTTCCAGGAGAAGGTATTGTCAGTGACTTATTTTTCTTTTCTTTTCCTTTTTTTAATATATTTTATTGATTTTCTACAGAGAGGAAGGGAGAGGGATAGAGAGCTAGAAACATTGATGACAGAGAAACATCAACCAGCCGCCTCTTGCACACCTCCTACTGGGGATGTGCCCGCAACCAAGGTACATGCCCTTGACCGGAATCGAACCTGGGACCTTTCAGTCCACAGGCCGACACTCTATCCACTGAGCCAAACCGGTTTTGGCAACAGTGACTTATTTTTCCATGTCTGAATCAGCTCTTCTGGAGAAATCACCTTTCCCGGCACTCGAAGCCCCAGTTCCACTGTGTGGGGTAGAGAGGGTGTGTGTGATGCACCCCACGCCCCTCTCTGCAGCCCCCCAGAGTGAGGAGGGAGTGTAGTCGCCTCCAGAGTCCCCGCATCTCCTTGCCTCGTGGGCCATCCAGGCTTTCTAAACCGTCAGGGCGAGCAAACGAATGACTGAAGGGGGTTGCTACACAGATGCCAGATGAACGAAGCTAAGGGAGCTGTTTTGTTTTCTTTTTTCCTCTGACTATATTTTGGCGTCAAGTTCCAATTGAGAGAAAGTTCCCAAGAATAGCACAGGCTTCTCATGCGCCCTTCACCCAAACCCCTGACCCATGCAGAATCCCTCCTGTGCTTGCCCTTCTCTCTCCAGAGGTGAGTGAGTGCGCGGTGCCTTCTGGGTCTTTGGGGGTACGCTGCAGACACGATGCTCTTTGCTCCCAAATCTTCAATACGTATTTCCTCAAAACAAGGTCATTCTCTTACACAACTGCAGACCTATGACCAGAATCAGACAGTTATACGAAATGCAATACGACTGCCTACTACATGGACCTTAGATTTCACCAATTGTCCCAATGATGTCATATAGACAAAAGAAAATCCGGGACCGTCCATCCAGCTGTTATGTCTTTTTGGTCTTCGTTAATCTGCCAACAGTCCCCCAGTGTGTGTGTGTGTGTGTATGTGTGTGTGTGTGTGTGTCTGTGTGTGTGTACACATGGCACTCACAATGTCCATGCACATGTGGTGACATTTTTTAAGATTTTTTATCCCTGACCGGTTTGGCTCAGTGGATAGAGCATTGGCCTGTGGACTGAAAGGTCCCAGGTTCGATTCCCGGTCAGGGCACATGCCTGAGTTGCAGGTGGGTCCCCAGTGAGGGGCATGCAGGAAGCAGCCGATCAATGATTTTCTCTCGTCGTTGTTGTTTCTATCTCTCTCTCCCTCTCCCTTCCTCTCTGAAATCAATAAAAATATATTTTAATAAAAATTAAAAATAAAGACTTTTTAAAGAGTCATTTTAGGCCCGGCCAGCGTGGCTCAGTGATTGAGCATCAACTCATGAACCAGGAGGTCACAGTTCAATTCCCGGCCAGAGCACATGCCCAGGTTGTAGGCTCAGTCCCCAGTGTGGGGCGTGCAGGAGGCAGCCGATCAAAAATTCTCTCTCATCGTTGATGTTTCTCTCTCTCTCCCTTCCTCTTTGAAATCAATATATATATATATAATTTTTTGAAGAGTCATTTTAAGCTGGCAACAAACTTGAGAGGGAGCTACAGAGATTTCCCAGACACCTACTGGCAGTGACATTTTTTAAGAGTCATATTGTAGAGTGGCCTTCGTTTCGGATTTGTCCGATGTCTTCTCATAATTAGATTTGGGTTATGCATCTTTGGTAAGAATACCAAAAGTGTGCAGTGCTGTCACTTCACTGTGTGACCGTGGATATAACACTTACCCTTTCTGAAAGTCACTCTCCTCATCTGAGAGTCAGTAGGAAGAGACCAACCAGGTACCAAGAAGACAATATAACGTGAATCTCAAAAGCTACCCAGCAAAGAACTTGGTGTCCGTGAGCATGCTCTTCAGGTTGCTGGGGAGCATCGAACAGTACCAAGTGTGTCCACCATATGGATTCCTCTTACTCTAGACTAGAGGTTCCCAAACTTGTTTGTGCCGTAGACCCCTTGCCATGTTTTTTGGTTTTGGGTAGACCCCCTACTTACCTGATATTGATTTTTTTGTAAATTTCTAACTGTAGTGAAGTTTAGTGTTAAAATTTAATAAAAAATAATGTACCTACTTTTCTCCGGCATTCTCAAACAAAATAACACTGATTCACTATAATTTGTATGATAAACTACCAGTTTATATTTTTTTAAATATTTTCTCAGCACTTTCCTATTCAAGATTCAGGAAATGAATGAACGTATTTTTCTCACATTCATATTTATAGAGTGACGAATTGAACAAGTCGGTGCAAGTTCGCGAAGCTTTGAGACAAAAATTGGCAAGAATGTTTACTGCGCGTATGCTTGTAACAAGATGATACTGGTATATCAATATGTGCGGGTTTTTATCCTACAACTTACACAATTTTATAAACATATATAATAAATTTTTTACTTCATAGGTACTTTTATAAATAATTTATATGTTTTTATATTATAAGATAATATGATGTAAGTAAATAGGTACTATCAGTGTATGTTGAGATCCACTATCGTGGACCCCCATTTTCATTTCATGGACCCCCAATTTTTTTTTTCGCTGACGTAGACCCCTTGCAGGTTGTCATAGACCCCTGGGGGTCGATATAGACCACTTTGGGAATCACTGCTCTAGACTTTACCAGGAGATGGCAGCTTTGAGAAGAGTTTGAAAGAGTAAAATCCAGAGGTTATTAAAGTTATTTTGGGAGGCAGGGATGGCGGAGCCGGGAGCAAGTGTGCTGCTGAGACTGGCGAGTGGCTGGTGGTGCCTGCTGTGGGCCGGCGGCCGGGCGACTCTTGGCCTGACCCTGGGGGCCGCCCCCTCGAGCAGCGGGTCCCCATGGCGTCTGTGGGGTGCACTGTGCCTGCAGTGGCCACCTGTGGTCTCCAAGGCGCTGACCCCTTTGCACGAGGAGATGGCGGCTCTGCTCCAGCAGATCGAGATAGAGAGAAGCCAGTATTCAGGCCACGAGCTTCGTGCTTTGGATGAAGCCCAGTGCCTGGCAAAGAAGAAAGCCAACCTCGATGATGATGAAGACGAGCAGAATATATTGCTGGTACAGGATTTGGAAGAAATGTGGAAGCAGAAATTCCTGCAGTTCAAACTTGCAGCTCGCATAACAGAAGCCGATGAAAAGAACACCGGACCTCACTGCACCGGAAGCTAGACAGGAACCTTGTTCTGTTGGTCAAAGAGAAGTTTGGAGACCAGGATGTTTGGGTACTGCCCCAGGCAGATTGGCAGCCAGAGGAGACCCTCCAAGCAACAGCTGAGCGAACCCTGGCCACGCTGGCAGAACACAACATGAAAGCCAAGTTCCTGGGAAATGCACCCTGTGGCCCCTACAAGTTCAAGTTCCCCCAGGCAGTGCGGACAGAAAGTAGCCTCGGGGCCAAAGTATTCTTCAAAGCACTACTCTTAACAGGAGACTTTTCCCAGGCTGAGAAGAAGGGCGGGCACATGTGGGTCAGCAAGGAGGAGCTGGGGGACTATTTGCAACCCAAATACCTGGCCCAGGTGAGGAGGCTCCTGCTGGACCTCTGATGGACTCGCTGCCTATGGACGATGCTCAGACAAGTCTGCAACTGGGGTCTCACGGACGTTTTGTGGCTGCCCCGTCTTTGCAGGGAATCTCAAGAAGCAAACAATTCTGAGAAAGAAATGAGTTGATCATTGTGGAAAAAAAAAAAAAAGTTATTTGGGGAGGTACGGGTGAAAGATAAACCTTAATTAGTCATCTCATAGGTAGGACATATGGAGAGGAGGAAGAGAGATGGAAGCCCCCCCAGATCAGACACAGAATGGAACTCAGGAAGCCGAAGGCACAAAAAAATACACAAGTCCCTTCAACCACTTTGAAAAGCAACTTGGCAATATCCAGTAAAGGTAAAGAAGTGCCCTAAGATATAGTGTTTCCACTTCTACAGGAATTCTCACACAGTTGCACAGGGACTTCAACACAATTGAATACAATGTTAATGCCTATATTGATAAAAATGAATAAATAAAATGTAATACATCTCCACCATAGAACACTATACTGCTGTGAAGATAAATTACCATGGCAATGACACAAGCGTCCTGCCCCTGGCCTCTCAGTGCCTGTGTATGCAAATTAACCTGCCATCTTTGTTGGTTTGGTTTGCATACTCACTCCTGATTGGCTGGTGGGCATCACAAAGGTACAGTCAATTTGCATCTTTCTCTTTCATTAGTGTAGATTTTTTTTTTTATTGATTCAGAGAAGAAAGGAGAGGGAGAGATAGAAATAGCAATGATGAGAGGAAATCATTGATTGCCTCCTGCACGCCCCCTATTGGGAATTGAGCCTGCAACCCAGGCATATGCCTTTGATTGGAATTGAACCCGGGACCCTTCTGTTTGCAGGCCAATGCTCTATCCACTGAGCCAAACCAGCTAGGGCCTGGGTGACTTCTTGAGTTTCTTTTATCTTTCATGTCTCTCCTTAGCAGGCTTAATATTTCCTCTACCTTCCTGGCCATATAGAATGTAATCACTGTTTTGAATAGCCCTGTCTACTAATTCTATCATCTCTATCTTTTTTGGTTCTGCTTCTATTGGTTGATTTTTCTCCTCATTACGGGTCATATATTCTTGATTCTTTGTATGCCTGCTCATTTTTGTTGTTGTTAATCCTCACTGGAGGATATCTTTTCCATTGATTTATTAGAGAGAGTGGAAGGGAGGGAGGGGTCGAGGGGAGAGCAAAAGACATCGATGTGAGAGAGACACATTGATTGGTTGCCTCCCACACATGCCCCAACCTGGGCTGGGGATCAAACCTGCTACCCTTTGGTGCATAGGTTGATGCTCTAACCACTGAGCACACCAGCTAGGCCGTACCTGGTAATTTTTGTTGTCGTTGTTGTTGTTGTTGTCATTTTTATTGAATGCCAGATATTGTGAGTGTCACCATTTTGGGTTCCGGGTATGTTGTATTTCTGTAGATAGTCTTGCACTTTGGTGCAATTAAGCTACTTGGAGATGTTTCAGTCCTTCCAAGGCTTGAGTTTAAGCTGGGAGGCGGACCAGAGCAGCCTTTATCCCAGGGTGAAGGGTCCCCCACCACTGAATGATTTAGCAAATACCCCTGGGTGACCAGGTGTTTCCATTGTGGCTGATGGGAACCCGCACGCTTCTCAGCCCTACAGAGATTATGCCCTCTAATCCTCTGAGCCATTCTTCCAGGGCCTTAGCTAGTTTCCTTGCACACATGCACTGATCTGTCCTCAGCTGAACACTCATGGGGACCCTCTACTGAGGTCCCCAGCTCTCTCTGCCTGTGAGTCCCAGCCACCTGGACCTCCCAAACCCCCAGCTTCCTCTCAACTCAAGGAGACCACGTGGCTCCCCGGGGCTCACCCTTCCCTACACCGTGGTCTGGAAACCCCAGGCAGTGAGCTGAGACCATAATGGGGTTGCTCTCTGGATTTCAGAGGTCACTGTCCCTCTGAGGTCACAGCACTTACTTTGAATAACAGTGCTGCTACAGTGCAATACAACATAGCACCTCATGTTGCTCAGAGATGGCAGATTGCACCTGCCAGGTGCAGGGCACGGCTGGGTAAGTGCTTTTCTTACCTTATTTTCCATTTTGAGGAGAGAGGCGCTGGGGCCAGAGATGTCTAGTAATTTGCTCAAGGCCACACAGCTAGGAAGTTAGCAGAGTTCAACTTTGATCTAGGAAGTCAGGCTCCTGAGTTAATGCCCCTAACCAGTAGGCAACACTGTCTGCCATGAATATATGTCTGGGACAGGAGGGACTAATATACTAATTTCATTTCCTCTGAGACCAGAGAGAGGAGGAAGAGGAACTATGGGTGCTGGGATAGGGATGAGGCCATGCTAAGTAGAATAATGTTAACATTTGTTCAATCTGGTAAGTGGGTACATCGATATTAGTATTTTGAAATACATTACAATTCATAAGTATTTTCCTGTGGTTAGAAAGGAAAAAGAGAAGAAATAGTCACCACCATAGGCAGAGAGAGAGAGAGAGAGAGAGAGAAAGAGAGAGACAAGCAGGTCAGAAGGTGGAGGCAGGCCCCAGGCCTTCCACACTAAGTACAGCCTCCTCCCTTCTCCCCTCCATGTGGCCCAGCTCCCCCGCCACACCCAGGAACTGACCCCCAGGGGAGGTGACCCAGCCCTAAGCCTCCCTTCACCCGGTTTCTCCCACCAGAATGCTCCCCTTCACCCCACCCCGCAGGCAGGGACCAGCTCCAAGGCTTCCTCTTTCCTCTTTCCTGCGGCCCGGGGACCAGGGAGTCCCTCTGGGCCCCAAACAGCAGAGTAGCAACCAGCCAGGTCACCCAGGAGGAAAGGGGGGTCTTGGCTCCAGAGATGAAGCATGGAAGGGTGGGGACAGCTTGACCCAGGCCCTGAGCCTCTGCGGGAGGCACGGCTGTGGGCAGCCCCAGGTTCACAGCTGCCTGGCGTGGGTGAGAGACACAAAGGACCTCTGGCCTCCACCTGAAGTTTTAAAACGGCCCAGGAACGCTGGGGCAGAGGTATGAGAGGCCCACGGCTGCGGCCACGTGCCCACTCCTGAATTTGGGCAGTGGGGTCCGCAAAGGCGCTGCCAGGTGGACTGAGCAAACCAAACCCAATGCCGTCTCTCACCCTCCCAGGCAGTTTTCGCCTCTGACTCCTGAGTCCCAAGAAAAATGATCGGTCCCAGTCTTCCTTCAACAGCACTGTGGACGGAAAAGGGGCCACGTGCTAACCCGACAAGCTCAGGGAAGGCCTGCACCCGGGTCCTGCAAACTCAGAGACCCATAGTAATTAACACTTGAACTAAAAGCAGTTGCTGGCGGGCGGTCTGTTTGAGGCCAGTATCTTCCCTGACAAAGGTCACCCTTCACCTTAATTGAGCCTATCCTCAGTTTGCATCTACATTATCATTGAAATGTCAGGGTAACTTCCCTTTTTCCAGACCCCTCGGGGCACAACCGAAAGCCAGGGCGCCAGGATGGGCACCACACATTCCTTCATTGTTATGTTTATCCTGTTGATTGACTGTTAACTATCCTGTACTCACTTAATAAAAGACGTTTGTGTCAATCATTTTATTTTTTACCCAGAGGCTTCCTCCTCCCCATCCCCATCCCGTTCCCCCACCCCCATCCTCACTCCCGCTTTACTTTCTCCTGCCTCCCAAATCTATCACCAATGGATTTTATGTAACCCCCTTGCGTCTCCTCCTTGGGTTGTAATATAGAAAACAAGATGAAAAGCTGCCATTCTCCAGGGCATTATCCCAATACTTGAGAGATCCTGCTTCCCGGTCCATGTCCACAGTTTGGCTCAAATAAACTCTCAAAAATTCTTTACATTATCATTGAAATGTTTCTATGTTAACAGCATCTAATCAAATGGGGTCACTGAGTACCCACCATGGGCCAGGGGGACCAAGACAGCTTAGATCCCATCTTTGAGGAACAGGGACGTGAGGTACGCAGGAGAATTGTGGCAATGCAACATGGGAAGTCAGGAGCTGAAGCATGTTGTCAAGAGGGGGCATGTGAGCTACATCCTGAGGAATAAATAGGAAGTTTCTGGGTGCGGAGTTGGTAAAAGTGGGGGATGGAATGTGGGGGCCTCTGCCCACAAGGAGATGCGTGACCAGTGGCATGTTTGCATGACGGGGCACTGAATGCTTAGGGGGTGGGGAGGAGGTCACCGTGTCAGGGATGTGAAGAATCAAGGCTGGAGAGGAATTTGAGGCAGGTTAAGAGAGTTCTTGACTTTCCATTGTAAAAGGGTTTGCTCTTTATGGTACAGGCAACAAGAAGCTGCTCAAATTTCATTAGCTGAGCCCTAGCTGGTTTGGCTCAGTGGACAGAGTGTCGGCCTGCAGATTGAAAGGCCCCAGGTTCAATTCCAGTCAAGGGCATGTACCTTGGTTGCGGGCACATCCCCAGTAGGAGGTGTGCAGGAGGCAGCTGACCAATGTTTCTCTCTCATCGAAGTTTCTAACTCTCTATCCCTCTCCCTTCCTCTCTGTAAAAAATCAATAAAATATTAAAAAGAAAAAAGAAACAAAGAAAGCATGATGGGATATTCCATAGAGGCTATTTTTCCACTGAGGCTCAGAGGAAGGTCTTGTATCTCTTCCAGGAGCTATGACCTCCTGACACCCCCCTCCCCCTCCCACACACACACACACACACACACACACACACCCCTTCCCGGCTGAGCTAGCCCACAGCTCTCTTCTCACCAGAGAAGCCTCCCCTGGTCACTGTTTTAAAGAACACCCCTTCCCACCTCCACCGCCTCCTGGCATTTTCCTCCACCTTTGACCCTCACCTAACAGGGTATCTATTTACTTTCTGCCCCCGAAACCAACTAGACTAGAAGCTCCAATGGGACAGAGACTCTCCATTTTGTTCACTCTCTTATTCTCAACGCCTAGGGCAGTGCCTCGTGTACATTGTGTTTTCAACAAATATTTGTTAAATGAATGGATGAGTGCACATGCAGCGATACAAGACCAGGAGCGAATGAATGGAAAGAGCAGGATGAAGAGTGATCTATCTGCCTTCAGGTGCACAGGATGTTAAAATGAGCAGTAGCATGCCAGTTCCGTCCTCAGGTGGGATCAAAGGAAAGATGGGACAAATGGGACTCAGGTGCTCTCAGGTTCGAGCTAGCGATACGGATATTCTTTTTGCCTACCTAGCACCCATGCACCCTTCTGACAATACTCCCTGATTTTCCTTGAGTCGACCCTAGTTTGAGGGCTGAGCATGTGTGACTTGATCTGGCCAATCACCCCTTTGCTTATAGGGACTGCTTTCTGTTTGGATACATGATCCGATTCAACAGGAAGAGTAAGACCATGATGCCCGCCAAAACAAATGGGAAAGAAACCTTCTCTCCAGGGACACTACTAGTAGTAAAATCTGAGGCTCTTAAAAGCCCCCTTCCCCCCCCCCCCCCCCCCCGGGGATCTGGGAAGAAAGCCGATCCAGAAGAAAGCACCCTAGGGAATGTCAAGAGACCCGAGTCCCTCCCTGGGATCGAGCCATGCCTAAAGGTACTGGGCAATCCCATAGTGTCAGCCAAAACAGCTCCTTTTCTGGAGAACTGCTTTGAACTGGGTTTCTGTCACTTACAACCAAAAACATTCTGACCACTGTTTAAGAACAAGAAGGAAATACATTGTTAAGGCTTTTAAATACCTCACAGAGAAACCTAACATCAGGCAGCGTGTCCCAGGAGTGCAGCCCCAGACCTTTTGGTGAAACTCACTGCCTTTCTTTTTAGTGAGGAGGATGGTGATTGAGAAAAAGGATGCTAGTTTGGTTTATTACTAGAGGCCTGGTGCATGAAATTCGTGTGTGTGTTTGGGGAGGAGGGAAGGTCCCTCAGCCCTGCCTGCACCCTCTTGCAGTCCAGGCGCCCTCGCTCCTTACTGCCCACCTGCTCCTTACTGCTTGGCTCATTGCTCCTTTAGCGCTGCCACTGAGGCAAAAGAGGCTCCCACCACCCCTGCTCTGCTCACCAGCCATGAGCCCAGCTTCTGGCTGAGGGATGCTCCCCCTGTGGGAGTGCACTGACCACCAGGGGGCAGCACTTTAGGAATAAATTCAACAACTTGCTTAAGCGTTTTAACATCTCAAGCGTCTCACAGTTATAAGAGTAATAGTTAAATAAAATGCAATATTCTACTCCAGTGCACAGGGAGGGAGACCATGATATGGTAAAAAGTCCAATAATCTGGTTTCTTTCTCATCCTTATTTAATCACTAAGTGGCAGTGTGGTCTGAGACCAATTATTTTGCTTCGCTTGGTCTTAATTTCTAAGTATCCAACAGGAGCAGTATGATTACATCACCTTCAGGCCAATTCTGCAATGACAAGCTCACTAGGACAAGGGTTTCTAATCTTCGATGGAATTCAACCCCCAGAAAAATACCCACGTGCATAAACACATAACTTTGCATAGAGATTCATGATTCACAACTGTAAGAGCCAAACTCTATCTCTAATGTCTCTGCTCTACAGTAACTAGGACACCGCTGCTTGGATTCCCCTTGGTGACAAGGAGCTCACTTCACTACCTTACAGAGTAGCCAAATACAATTAAGCTGCTCTAGAAAAAAATGAATTCATCTTCATATTGAACCCATTGGCCCAAATTCTCCAGAGGAAAACAGAAAAACCCATCTTTCCTGTGTGTATGACATTTCTTCATTTCTCTGAAGACTTTCTAACTTTGAAATGCAAATAATATGTGAGGAGAAATGCAGACGATTGCCATGCAAATTATTCAACAGTGTGCTGCTACAAAAATAAGTTCTTCCGCCCCACCCCAGCTACGCCAAACACCCAAATGTAGATGCTCAAATCCCAATAGGCATCACTGATTATCAATGTGCACGGACCTGGGTTCTGCAAAGAGGGGAATTCCTGCATAAAAACATCTTGAAGGAAACAGTAGAGTCTTTGGGAAAGAACGCTGCATTAAGAATCAGAAACCTTGGAGGTCTATCCTGCCTCCCACTCCAACGACCTGTGTGTATCGTTAGACAAGTCCCTTAACCTCTCGGAGCTCGTTTCTCATCTGTACAATGTGACAAAAACCCCATCAGGGGGATGCAGGGAGGATTAACGCCAACTCCCGGGACACACTGGTTCCCGGGCGCGACCAGCTGCGCGGTGCATTCGATGCGCTCGGCGCTCACCCCAGCGGGATCCCCCGTCGGGTCGGAGCCTGCGCTCTGGGCTCGACTGAGCGTCCCTGGCCGCTCGCGCTTTTCTCTCCGGCTCCAAGATGGCGGCGGGCGGCGGCGCGGAGGCGGGATCCAGGCGAGCCGAGTGAAGGTAGCGGCGAGCGGAGCCCCCACGAGGCCGGGCCGAGCCCCCATCCCGAGGCGGCGGCGGCCCCGGCCCGCCGCCGCCCGCTGCCCGGGGCCCGCGACACGGCTCCGGGGGCGCCCCAGACCCGCTGCGGCCTAGCCCAGGGGCCGAGCCGGGGACTGGAGTAGCGGCCGCAGGCCGCCCCGGGCGAGGGGCTGGAGCGGGCCGGAGGAGGAAGGCGGGCGGGAGCTGTTCAAACGGGGAAGGCGGGAAAGCTGCGGGGCCGGGAGGGGGCGTGCGGCCGCCGCGGGGGCCTGCGGGCCGGGGCCGCCCCTCCCCCTGCCCGGCTGTCTCCGCCTCGGGGGCGCCGGGCTGCCGCCGGGGACGCGAGAACCCGGGTCGGGGCCGCGGCGCCGCGGCTGGGGACCCGGGGTGCGGGGGTCCCCGGGACTGTCAAATCGAACGGGGCCTGGAGCCGGGGCGATGGGAGGGGCTGGGTGCTCGCGGGCAGCGGAGGATGCAAGGAACTTCCTTTCCTCTCCATGGAGCTCGGTTGAACCAGCCGCGGCTGCAAAACTGCCGGGAGGGAGAGCCCCCGTGGGTTTGCGGTGGGGACCGTGCACCTAGCCCCGGGGGCTCTGAGCACCTAGCTCTGTGCACCTAGCCCCGCGTCGCGTGGACTCTTTTTGCGTGTGGCCCAGTTTGATCTTCTCCGCAAGGGGCCCATTTCCCACCCCGACAGCTATTCACTTGTAGATTCATTCACTTTTTTCGATATCACGCAGAAGAGGAGCGATATCGACCTGCCTTCTTTTCGATGGTTAATTAAGCTGGTGGCTGGTTATATGTCTGCTCATAGAATAAATATGTAAATAAACAGGCTGGATCCAGAGGAAAGCCTGTTGATGGGAGGAGGCTGGTTCAAAGGTGTATCTTGGACTTGTGTATGTTGCCCGCCGATCTGTGCGGTGGTCGTGGTTCCGTTCCATGGCACTGGGATGAGGGGGGTTGGGTGCCCACCCCGGGGATGGGGGCATCTCTGCAATTTGCAGAGCTGGCAGGGCCTGTGAGTGCTGCACAGGTAGGTTCTTGGAGAAGGGAGTAGCAAGAACTCGGGAGTCGCTCTTGTGCTGAGATTCGGAGGAGATCTGGACCAAAAAATAAATAAAATAAAAAAATGAGAAGGTACCTGCTACTACCCTAGGAAGTAAGGACAGCAGAAATGCAGCAACTGGCAGCCGCTCGACGTGCGACTTCCTCCCCTGCACCGACTGGCCTTTTAAGTTCCCGAAAGGAGTTCTGGAAGAAGAGCGCGCAGGCTTGGACGGGGCGCCCCTCCTGGACTGGACCTGGATGTCGGGATTTCGCTCGCTGCCCGGTTTCGGGGGGCTTACTTGGTCGTTTACATTCTCCGCTGATGGCTTAGATTGCCTCGAGAAAATCTCCTTCGGAAACTTTATGTTTTCAGTATTTATCACTTGGGCTTCGAAGATGACAAAGTACAACCGGAGAGTTTGGATTTTCCTAATTACTTGGGTAATCCAGAAAGCTGTGCCCGAACATGACGCAAATACTCACCTGCGGGAAGAGAAGCTCTGCCTCCGCTTTTTCACACCCTGAAAAGTCCCCAGAAAGCCATTCGACAATTTGCACATGTTATAAACTCCAAAACTTAGAATTCAATAGAACGGGTGTTAACACCTGTTTTTCATTTGCCAACACTTTAATGTCAGTTTCCATTAATCCTCACAATCTGCTGCCTAACCCTGAACTCTTAATGTATCATGGATGATATCCAACATTCGGAAGGAGTATGGGGAATCATCTGATCTTACATATATGTGTTGCCCTAACTCTGCCTTTCTTACACACTGTTGCTTGAGACTTCTTTATCTGGTTTCATCTTCTTAAGTTAGCAACCAAAATTAACCCCTAGGCTGCAATAATATCCTGATTTTAAAGTACTTAGAAAGTTAGGCTCCATCAGTTGCCTGGCTGTGCGACATAGTTCATTCATTATGTTTAATTCTTGTTTTTCTAAGCTTGTGGCTGCCCCAATATTTTAGTGAATTGGACTTCTTTCAGGCCTCATTCTCTCTCTCTTTTTTTTTTTATCGGTTATTTAATCCTATAATTTATAAAATGCTCTTCAGTGTTTTTTTTTATGGAAATTGAAATAGTAGTAGTCCTAATTCTAATACATATCATGCCTTTGAGGATCAGCTTCTAGTTTTATGTTCCCTTTCACAACTAAATTCACTGATTATTTTTCAAAGCAGTCAGTTATGTGATCAAGGGCACTTTTTCATAATGCAGTAAGAGGCCAGTGTTTTCTTAGACTGTCTTCATAGGTACCTACCTCTATTTTGACAATTATGCAACTCTTTTATGTTAGTTTTGATACCAAAGGGAAGACCTGGTTATAAGGCTCTGGACCTGCCTCCGCTTCATATAGAAGTGCATTTTGTTGTTAACAACAGATGGTGGCCATATTGATGATGGAATAGTTAAGATTTTTATTCCCCATTTCTCAAACATTCTTTGCCAAAATTCATTTGGCAAGGGAAACATTTAACTTTAAGTCTAAAGCAGCGATATCTCGTAGCGTTATCAGAAACTAATGGGATCTATATATTTTTCTAATAAGCTCAATATTTCAGGCCAATGAAATGATAGGCTATTTTTAAATGAATGGCTATAATTCCCTGTGACATTCCCCCTCCCCTCAGCCTTTTTGGATTTAGTGACACTTCGGTGGAAAGAGGAGGACAGTAATTTCTGCTGGAGAAAGTTTAATGCCAAACATTAAAAACTGGCTACATTATGTACCTTGTCTCCTCATACTTGTACATGAGATCTAATTTTATATCCCCTTCATTTCCTTAGAAAAGGCCTTTGAGCAAGCAGTTATTCAGTTTATCTTTAAAATAATTCAGTTCATTTTGTTATTGTTTTCTTCAGTCTATCTTCTCTTACCTTGACCAAGTCCACTCTTCATTCCACTTCTTAGAAAAGTAAAGAAGTGCTTTTTTATGTTTCTTAATCTTGTAAATCGTTCTGGGTGATACTTCTTTTTTCTTTGTACTTTCAAATTAGGCAAATCTGAGCATTGTGTTTTTTCTGACTGCTATTAAGTTGCAAATTTCCCTTGTTAGTGAAATTCATCTTTTCTTTTACAAAAGTTACCTTTCTCAGTATTATCCACACCTACATAAAGGGATTGGCAATGTCTCATTAAAGTGTCCTTCAGTATTTCTAAATTCCATTGTAGTAATGCAGGTAAAATAAAACTTAAATGATCAACTTTTAAGATCAACTTTTAAGCATTTCTCTAACTGCATGAGAACATTTTCAGTATATTTAGTATATAATTTTTTAATTTCCTGCAAAGGAATTGTGACATTGCCTGTCCTTAAAGTATTGGAAGAACTTTATCTTAGTGTATAGTTCACAGATTGTTATCTTCAAAGTCAAAATGGACGTGTAGACTTAAATGCCAAAAAATATTAACAAATTGAATACATAAAATTTGTATATTACAGTAACTTTTCAGATTAGTGAAAATCTTAATGATCATCAATATTTTGTCACCAGTTGACAAATATTCATTCTTCCTTGTTTTCACCTAGCCTTTAAAATGTTAAAGGCTTGAAAGTGTTGAAAGCTGTCATAGGGCCAATTAATATAAGAGGTGTACCTATTTTTGCACTTTTGTGATTTGAGCAAATTCATATAGCCTAACAAAATCCATGAGAAAAATATCCTTCAGCCCTAGCTGGTTTTGCTCAGTGGATAGAACATTGGCCTGTGGACTTAAGGGTCCCAGGTTCGATTCCGTCATGGGCATGTGCCCAGGTTGTGGGCTCGATCCCCAGCACTGGGTGTGCAGGAAGCAGCCGATCAATGATTCTCATGATTGATGTTTCTGTCTCCCTCTCCCTCTCTGAAATCAATAAAAATAATTATTTATATATATACATATATATATGCTTCCAAGATCTTTAATATCTTAATGTCATCATTATATCTGTCTAAACGGCAATGCAGTAGATTTTAGCCTGTTGCCAATCCAAATGGTAGGACTTTATGGTCTCAAATGTGGCCAATCTGTCTTCCTCCGCATCCTGCTTTATCTGCATTTCGTAACCCTGCTGAACCTATCCCTCTGACTTAATGTCGGTGTTTACTCTATCTCAGTGTTATCAGTCCTGTTGGCATTTCAGAAATTCTCATTAATTTTTATGTGGGCGGTATTTTATATACTTCCTCAAACAACAACTTTAATTCATGAATCAAATCGAATTAAGGCAAGTGCACTTCCGACAGCTTCAACCCCACTATGTGTACAAACAGAACGAGGAAGTGACAAAATGCTCCTTCATTTCTTGCCGCCCTCCCAGCCTGCCCTTGGATCACCACGCATTTCCAGCTGGAAGGTTGCATCTCCACAGTGATTTCGCGTTACAGGAAGGTTTTCCTTCTTTGTTTCTCAGGCCTGGTCCTGTAGGCGGGAAGGAGCCTGGACTCGGTGACACTTCTCAAAGGCCCTGCAGGAACGCCATGGCTTATGATGACGCCGTGAAGAAAGAAGGTATGACCCCTTAATCTGAGAAGCATTCCAAAGGGTGTGTCCTCTTCAATCCTTGCAGCCCATGGACCTAGAGACCAGGATTGGCCATCCCAGCCTGGACTCCCAAGTGATGATCCAGAGCACTGTTAAGCCTCCACGTCATCCCCAGACCCCAGCCTGGGCCCATGGAACGAACATCAATACAGGGTTCCAACACAAGAGTCTGAAACGTAGCGTATTGGGGCGATCCCCTGCAGCACTCGTGGTCCTTGCCAGCTCCATGCGCAGGGTCTGGGGGTAGGAACCACACATTGGATGGACTCCCACAGAGCAGCACAGCACGCGAATCCTTGTTCATTCCAGCCGTATCTCTGCAAGTGGTGTCCGCCTGCCAAGTCACAGCTGAGAACCATGTCTGAGAACGCACAGTGGGCCTGTGCATAGCATAGACGTATTGCTTCTTCAGGTTTGATTCTTGTCTTTGCAGCCAGGTCTTCAAGAAACAGTGTCCCAGGGGACTTACTGAAACGTCTTTTTATTTTGGAAACGGAGGGACAGTTGCATTACAGATGTGATTTGCTTATTACTTACTTGACTTTCTCATTTCCTTTCCTTCTCGAACCGGTGCCTCTCAGATTGCTTTGATGGTGATCACAGCTTTGAGGACATAGGACTAGCAGCTGGCAGAAGCCAACGAGAGAAGAAACGTTCTTACAAAGATTTTTTAAGGGAAGAGGAAGAAATCGCTGCTCAGGTCAGGAATTCTTCCAAGAAGAAGTTAAAGGTAAATTCTAAACATTTGAATTAGGAAAGTTTTAAACTTATCACATATGGTATTTCCTAATAGTTGGGGAAAGAATTTCTTTTGAAAAGCATTTAAAAAGAAAAAAAAAAAAGAAAGAAAAAGAAAAAAAAGCTTTTAAAAAGAAAAACCCAACATTTTAATATCTTTTTTTTTTTTTTTTAATTTATTTTACTTTGTTTTCCGAAGTCAGAAATGATCGAAAAACAAGATTGGTTCCAAGCTACTTTTGCCTCATCATCCTATTCATTGGCCACTTCTTCCTCTCTGATTCCAGGACAGTGACTTTTACTTCTTGGGGACGGACACGCACAAGAAGAAGAGGAAGCACTCTTCTGATGATTACTACTATGGAGGTGAGGACGGGAAAGGGCGACCGGTGGGACAGACACATCTCTGGTTCTTGGAGTCGGGGTAGGGGAAAGGGATCCAGATGTTGCTGACTCAGTGGCCTATTTAACAGGACAGTGGTTCTTGTTCTGAGTGCCGATAAACCAGTGTGAAGGAGGAGAGAGGTGGAGGGCTGGTATTTTGGAGGATTCAGCATAGAAGAACAGTCTTCATTTGTGATACACCAGGTACCAGGTTCCTTCTCTCCCCAATCACCCACTTATCTTGTGCCCAATGTTATCTAGCATCCCTTTTGCCATGAGTAGTCCTGGGCCCCCTGGCCTGCACCTGCGGGTTAATTCTCAATCCAGGGAACATCTGCTCACAGACCACCTTTTCTTAGCTGTATTATGCACATAGCTGACAAGACTAACTCTTAACTAGAATGGGTTTGTCCTAAACACAGAAACAAACAATGTTCTGCCTGCAGTAAACCTAAATGGTAACTCTAGTTGACCCTTGAACAACGTGGGGGTTTGGGGCACTGACTCCCACACAGATGAAAATCCACATATAACTCTAACTTCCCGAAAATTCATCTAATAATTGCCTATTATTGACCAGAAGCCTTACCAATAACATACACAGTCAGCACATATTTTGTATGTTATATGTATTACATACTTTACAATAAAGTAAGCAAGGGAAAAGACAATGTTATTAAGGAAATCATAAGCAAGAGAAAATACATTTATAGTATTTATTGAAAAAAAATCCATATATAAGTGGACCCCTGCAGTTCACACCATGTTGTTCAAGGGTCACCTGTCCTCAGAATCCCACAGCTACAGTCTGTTCTGGTTGTGCTCTCTGTGGTTGCTGGTGAAGACTCAGTGAAGAGAAACAGCTGTAGTGGCGAGAACTGTCTCCAGGGACAGAGGCAGAGTCTACCAGGCCAAGAAGCACAGGGCATCCTCTCTGAATGTTAGGAATCTGTTGAAGGACCTCCCCTTAAATCACTCCTGTTGGCTTCTTCCTCGTGTTAGTTGGGTGTTTGGGGCGGGGGAGTGGAGGGGAAACTTGTTGGAAGTTGCTTTGTCACGTGGACACTACTTCTCTTGGTTATTTCTAGATATTTCGTCTTTGGAATCGTCACAGAAGAAAAAGAAAAGGTCCAGCCCGCAAGCTGCCGATACAGCTATGGACCTGCTGAAAGCTATCACTTCCCCGCTGGCCGCAGGCTCCAAGTCCTCCAAGAAGTCAGGGGAAAAGTCCTCTAGTTCTTCTGGTCACTCGGAGAGCAGAAAGGACCACCACAGGAAGAAAATAAGTGGGAACAGTGGGGAACTGTCCCTGGAGGATGGGGGTTCCCACAAATCGAAAAAAATGAAACCGCTCTATGTGAATACTGAGACACTGACCCTCCGGGAGCCTGACGGCTTAAAGATGAAGCTCATTCTCTCACCAAAGGAGAAAGGGAGCAGCTCAGTGGATGAGGAGTCTCTTCAGTGCCCCTCTCAGCAAGGGGCTGTGAAAAAGCCCTCTAAGAAATCAGCTCGGGATGAGCAAGGTGCTTTACTCCTAGGACACGAGTTACAGAGCTTCCTGAAAACAGCCCGGAAGAAGCACAAGTCATCCTCAGACCCACATTCCTCTTCTGGCCCTGAAGGCGGTGGGTCTGATGCCTCCCAGTTCCCAGAATCCCACAGTTCTAATCTGGAACTTTCAGGGCTTGAGCCTGCCCTAGGAGAATCAGACTCAACCTCTGGAGGGGAGCTAGAGGCCGGTGAGTTGGTGATAGATGATTCCTACCGGGAAATCAAGAAGAAAAAGAAGTCAAAGAAAAGCAAAAAGAAGAAGGACAAGGAGAAGCATAAGGAGAAACGCCATTCCAAGTCCAAGAGAAGTTCAGGACTTTCTGCCGCAGTGGTGGGAGAGGTCACCATGACTCCTGGCCCTCCTCCCAGCGTCCCCTACCCTGCAGCCGCTGCCCCTCCCCCGCCGCTTCCTGGCCTCCACACTGATGGGCACAGTGAGAAAAAAAAGAAAAAAGAGGAGAAGGATAGAGAGAGAGAAAGAGGAGAAAAGGTAAAACTTAGAAAACCCCATTTTCTAAGGTGTGGTGGGGTTAGATGAAGCAGGGCCCTGTCTCCATCTGGTTGGAGCATCATCCCATGCATGGAAGGGTCACTGGTTCGATACCGGGTCCGGGGCGTGTACAGGAGGCAACTAACTGATCCATGGTTCTCTCTCACATTGATGTTTCTCTCTCTCTCTCTCTCTCTCTCTCTCTCTCTCAAATCATTTAAAAACAAACAAACATATCCTCAGGTGAGGATTTAGAGAGACAGAGAGACAGACAGAGAGAGAGAAGCAGGTTTGTCCTTGCTAATAGTAGATAGATGTGGAAATAAGCAGCCGAGGTGAACCACTGGGAATGTAGCAAGGTAAATCTCTTGGAATGATACAAAGTATAAAATATTACCAATGGCTGAGTCTGTCTGATAAAACAGCAATCTTAATTATTCATGGTTTTTCTTGATGGAGTAGTTGTCCCATTGAGTCAAGCATAGGTAGGGTGGTCAGAGAAAGCTTGAAGAAGGATGTCAGTGGAAGGGAACTCATGGAGGCAGAGATGTTTAGGAAGTAGCATTGCAGAACTACTGAATTCCAGTCCTGTGTTTCTAGCTGCCTGATAAATCTATCTACCTGAATGGCTTGGGCAGTTCTCACCCCCCAAACCTGCATCTCCTCTTTTATCTCTCTCTGTATTCCCCATTTCCTGTCACTCAACCCAAACTCAACACTACGTGCTACCATGCACTGTGTGAGAACTGAACTTGTTTCCCGCACATTCTTACCTCCGTTCCTCTGCTCATTTTCTTCTGAGCCTCCTTCCCTTCTCACATGTTGAAGCTGTGCATTCCCTTCAAGACTTAAACAAATGCCATCTGCTAAGACTTCAGTCCCTCCGGTCAGAATTAACTTCTTGATTGATTTGAGAGAGAGAGACAGATACACATCTATTTGTTGTTCCACTTATTTATCCATTCATTGGTTGCTTGTATGTGCCCTGACTGGAGATTGAACCCACAACCTTAGCATATTGGGGCTCTCTAACCAACTGACAAACCCAGCCAGGATCAGAATTAACTTCTGAACTCTCACAACACCTTGCTGTCTCTCCCTTATTGCACCTACTGCCATCTTTGTGCAGGTTCCATTTCCCCTGTTAAAGATTATTAGCTTCTTACAGGTGTTTTAACTCCGCAGGGGCTGTCTTAGTCACCTTAATAGTGCCTTCAATGCCTTATATCCTTGGTAAGCATTTTGTGATATGTCAAATGAGTGAATATGTTGTTGAAAATATGTATTGAAAAACGCAGGTTGGGAGCAAATGGTAGAGTTTTAAATTCCAAAATAGAGGATTTGGCAGTGGGCACTTTGGGGTTATGCGCAGAGGTTAGATCTAAATCAGCGGTCACCAACTTTTCCAACCTCACAGACCACCGGTTGGCGACCACTGCTCTAAATGATCATTTCAGAATAAAATGATAGAGCTGTACCAGGTGGTTTAGACTGAAGAGAGACTTGAGACAGACAATCCAGAAGCTTATTCTGGTCCAAAGTCAGTTGTCAAAGCTGCTAGAAATAAAATGGGAGACAGGTTCAGGAGCGACCGAAGGGGAAACTGGCATGGTCTGGCCCCTGGGCTTGGATCTGGGAAGCCAGAAATACAAATGAGCGTAAAGATGCCCCTTAAGGTTTTGAACCTGTGTACCTTGGAAAGTAAAATTATAATCTCCTCAGTTGTAGAGAGTTAGTTGTAATTTCCCCCGTGTGGCTAGCAGTTGCTAGTGAAAAAGAATTATAGTTAGAATAAAAGTCTTATTATGAGTCAGTATTTGATTGTGACTGTCCAAACCTGAAGCAGTCATACTTTAAATGTAATAATTTATCCAACAAATAGCGTGCTTTTTAAACTTCTCTGAAACTTTAAACAAATACCCTTTCCTGGGTTTTATTTCAGTATAAAAAAGAACTACCTACAACCTTTCTAATGCCAAGACCCTTTAATACAGCTCCTCTTGTTGTGGTGACCCCCAACCATAAAATTATTTTTGTGGCTACTTCATAACTGTAATTTTGCTACTGTTAATGAATCGTAATGTAAATATCTGTGTTTTCTGATGGTCTTAGGCGACCCTGCTAGCGGTTCTCAACCTGTGTAACTGCAAAATTACAGTTATGAAGTAGCAATGAAAATAATTTTATGGTTGGGAGTCACCACAACATGAGGAACTGTATTAAAGGGTCGCAGCATTAGGAATGTTAAGAACCACTGTAGAACGAAATGTTTCAGGAATCCTGTTCCCTCAATCTACAGCGAGCAGAGACTGGAGAGCCAACTGTAGAAATGCTGAAGGTCTCTGTCCCCTTTCTCCCTTAGAGTCTGTGACCAGGACTGTTATGAAAATAGGAAGCAAGAAGACTGGCTGGTTTGGGAGAAGATAAGTTAGGTTGACTGTTAAGATCCAAGCATCAAGAGATTCAGCATATCTAAGTGGCTAAGATATTGAGCTCTGGAGCCAAACCACTTGGGTTCAAATCCTGGCTCTGCCACTGACAAGCTCTGCGATGTTGTACAAGCCACACAGCTTCAGCATCTGTAAGCTGGGGGTGGCAATAGGCTCTAGCAGGACCCCTAAAGATTGAGTGAGATAATGCATGGGGATGAGTTTAGGGCTTCAGTATGGCAAGGTGCCACCGCAAACTCAAAGGGGCACCATTAGGCATTTTAAATATATTCAATTTTCTAAGAAACAGCAGTACTTGACATCTGTCAGAAACCTTGTGAATTACTATCTCAAAGTAATTCACAGCTTCAGTATCTTCTGTACATTTCTTTGAATAAAGCCACATCTTTTCAAAGCTGGGTTTTCTGTAATTGCTTTGATCAAAAGCAAGTATCATGTGAAAACTCACGTAGGCACCATGAACCAACAAAGTTAGGGAACTTTGGCTTCTCACAATGCTCAGCACATAGTGGACACTTCATAAATATTCCTTGTTATAATCATCTCACTAGAATTTCCAGAGAGCAATGGAAATGCGAGACCTAGAATTCAGTAGAACGATTGAAACTAGGGTTAGAAGTTGGATGCTCCTGTGCAGTAAATGAAATATGTGAGTGGACGGGAGGGCATAGAGCCCAGAGCAGAATCTTGTTGAATTCTCACCTGAGAGCACTGGCGAAGGAAGAGGGAGAAGTTGTGTTGGAGGAAAACCAGAGAGGGGTCAGTGTGGCGGCAGTGAGGAGACAGGCAGTCTCGGAGGAGATGGTCCCATGTAGAGCGGACACATTGTTACGTGTCATGGGGAAGAATGGGAGCCAGCTGGGCGGAGTTCAGGAATAGTGAGAAGCGAAGGCAGCTGGGGTGGAGCCCTCACTGGAGAATTTTGACTGATAGAAAGAAGGGAAATTGGACTAGCTCCCTGGTGACAGGTAAAATTTTCAGTGTTTAGTTCTATTTGGGAAGTGGGTGCTTGCTTGTTTGTATCTTTGTTGTTGAATCTTGCTTTCTAAGAAGGAGTAGAGAAATCACATGCTAATTTTATTTATTTATTTATTTATTTATTTATTTATTTATTTATTTATTTTGGTAGCACAGCAGTTTTTAATTAAAGGAAACATTTTGTATATACCAAGTAAGACAAATTCTAAAACAATCAAATTTTAAGATTAGGAAGGTATACATTTTTGGTGTCAAAACAAGAAACATTCCCCCCAAACATGACTTTTCTACAATGCTAATAGCCAGAAAGTAAAAAAGCGTGATCTTACTTTCCTGAATGTATTTCTTGTATTAAGTACAGAAAAGTGGTTATATGTTCACTATTTACTAACATACTCAGCTAAACTCACTGAGCAGCCTTGAGCATTCCTTGTGTTACTTATCCAGGATTACTCTTTAATATATGACTTCCTTTGGTGTATCTGTCTGCTCATTTGTACGTTTTCCGTTTATGCAGGAGACACAAGTGGTTGGTGAAACCATAAAACATGGTTCACTGAGTGTAACTAGTGAATAAAAGAGCTCACTGCAAATGTGAGCATGGTTATTCTCTGCAAGATTATATAAGTCATTATTAATGACTCCCCTTACAGATCACCCACTAGAGTGGAAGCTTTTGTGTGTATACAGGAGGAACAGAACATCATAACATTTCAAAGTTTTATTAAATCACAAAGCCTACCCACTGCCACTCACAATAACATTGCCTCTTCAGAGACGTGCCCTTTAGTTAAATGCATTTCTAGAATGTCCACATTTTCTCTAAGCAAACTAAGGCTAGCCAGGTGGCCTGCTGCCTGGCACACCCAGGCATTGTTGCCAATCTGCTAAGCTAAATTCTGAGCTATAATTAGACTTGTGATGGCACTGTATACATTCTTTGTTGGTAAGACTGAAGCTGACCAGCAGCAGTGAGTGGTGAAAGCTAGTACCTACCATCTCCTGAGTGCCTGCTGTGTGCCAGGCTTTCCTAGGTATTTTACATACATAGCAGTCTTGACTGGTAGGTACCATTTGGCTGAGGAGAAAGCTGAAAAGGCGTGGAGTCAGAATGGGTTTCTTTAACCGCAATCCTGTACTCTTTCCATTCTGCCACATGCCTTTTTAAAACTTTAAGACAGGGGTCTTCAAACTATGGCCCGCGGGCCACATGCAGCCCCCAGGGGAGTCTGATCCTGCCCGCCAGGTTTTTTGGGCAGTGAGCGCAGCCGAGGTGTTACAGTAGGAATTAGTAGTTCATATAGTCCGGCCCTCCAGCTCTCTGAGGGACCGTGATCTGGCCCCCACTTTAAAAAGTTTGAGGACCCCTGCTTTAAGAGATGGCTACCCAGGGCCATAATACATTTTGACAAAGCTAAAAGGTTGGTTGTAGGTGAGAGGAAACCAATATATTGTGCTGCTGTCTGAGATTAGTCCTACTAAGAGGTAGGTAAAGATGTTTTTAAATTGAAGAGGCGGAGTATAAGGAAATACAATGAAAGCTTGGACTAACATTCAGCAGACTTAGATTCTTGTTCTGCTATTTTGGCCTTGTCCACTTGAGATTGCTTCCTCACTTCCAGTGAGGTTACTGAGACTAAACTAGGTGATACACGGAACACACTTAGCACAAGGCGCGGCTCAGTAAACAGTAGCTTAAATTCTTCAAAAGCATAAAATGAAAGCATCTTTTAACAACCTTTTCAACCGCTAATCACATTAGACTAAACAAGGAAACTATGCTTTTATGGTTTTGGTTTTGTTTTGCTTTGTTTTTTTAATATAACACCCAGCTTTTAGGAAGCAACCTCTGCACTATCTAACCTATTTGGAAACAGTTAAGAACCAAAACAGGGTCTCTAAGGAGCAAAGGCAGATGTTCTAAAGCGAGTTTCTGCAGCTTCTGGGAGCCCTTTAGGAGTGTTGTGGGGAGTAACATTGCCCAGAGATGAATCACGTGGCCTCTCTGAGCCTGTTCTTTGTGGAATAGCGCTCTGGGACTCAGCTTCTGCACCTGCAAGGTGTTGTGAAGATTGGATGAGGTAATACAAATGAGTGCACACTGGCCTTTCATGCACACCACTGAGTCTTTCTTACTGAATACTCAGGCACTTGCCAGGTGCAGTGGACAAAGATAAGTGGGGTAGTGTCAGCCTTGGTGTAGTAAGAGAGGATGGAAAGTGTTGGGTGTGATGGACCTCAGCAGAGACAGTTGCTGGGGAGTGTGAGGAGAGCTGGAGGTGTCAGAGAAGGTTTCTTGGGGAGCTGTCATCTGAGCCGAATCTTGAGGCCAAAAATGAATTAAGGAAGAGGGTGGAGCTGAGAAAGAATTAGTAAATTACGATAGTAATAGCTATATTTGTAGAGGTTTTACTCTAGAGTAGGGGTGTCGAACTCAATCAGAGAAGGGGCCAAAATCTAAAATCCAGCCTAAATTGCGGGCCGAATGGTTTACTGAACAGTCATAAACTGACAATGTCATAAACTGACAGCGGAATGCAGTGATGACAGCGCGGTGCAGGCCACATTGCAAGGCCTGGCGGGCTGGATTTGGCCCGCGGGCCTTGTGTTTGACACATGTGCTCTAGAGTATTCTCAGCACTACACTAAGTTTTTTAATCTAAGGTATATCAATGAATTTTTACAAGAACCCAATGAAGTGTCCATATTATCTCCATTTCACAGAAGTAAGCCAAATAAAGTGAAATCACCTGCCCCAGGACACATCTATTTAGTGGCAGAGTAGGAATGGGAACCCAGGTTTTTCTGATGGCAGGTTCCATTCTCTTTCCACTATACAGAAAGTATTTAAATTGTAGTAAGTGCAGTATTATGAGAGGCAGAAGTACAGAGTATATTTTAGAAAGATTTACATTCAGAATGGTCAAAATAAAAGCATTGGTGTGAAAGCCTTACTTTGCACTCCGTCCTTTAGCCAGATCAGACTTAGGGATCTCAGTCCAGTTCATTCACAAGAGCATCAGTGGTTGTCATGGTTATGAGTACGGGCTCCAAAGCCAGACTGAGTTCAGATGCTGGCCCTGCCACTCCATAGATATGTGACTGTGAATCTCTGTTTCCCCTCCGTGTTTAAAATGGCAGTGGTGATGGCACCACCTAGTAGGGTTGTTAAAAGGCTTAATTTCCACAGGTGTCTCCTGCACTATTCCATTAATGAAGAGATCGGACCCTGTCATTAGCAGAAGAAAACCAGGTTCTATTTTTAAGATTTCTAAGTTACGTTTTGACTTAACTCTCAGAAAGTTTATCCTTTAAAAGCCTTTTTTAAACTAGTCATGAGAAGTTTTGAAGAGTAGTTTTTATCATATTCTCAGAGTCTAAGACCCCAAAGAGTTAATTAAGCAGGACTGTTTTATAAAGACCATTAAGAAGTTGCTCTTTGAAAGATCTTGATACTGTGACAAATGTCTTCAAACATTTAAAAGGATATTCTGGCTGTAAAATTACAACATTGTGAGTCACAGTAAGTGGACTTGTTACAAGTCATTTGCTACAATTAGTACTAATGTATCCAAGTTTTCAAAATATTAACATTTTATTAAAGGGCAGTCCATGTTATTCCAGATCCACTGTGGATCACTTGCAATACTTGCTTGAGAAAGTCTAGACTAGAAATAACTGGCCTTGCCTTTAGAATTACGTGGGAATGTTTTGTATGTGTAGAGAGCATCCATTGTGTGTTTCTAACTACTAATTTATAAAAATGTCTGTGCCCTGGAGAAAGTTTAACCATTCATTTTAATTGGGAACTTCAGTGCACAGACTGAAGTTGCATCTTGTGCAGTGATTAGATTCGAAGGTCAGCACATAAGGTGAAAGCTGTTAGTCAGTTTCCCTTGAAAATGTCCTAGGAAGACTCCACAATGAAGGCCAGCAGGTCCTGAGTCCGACAGAATGCCAGCCCAGTGCAGCTAGATTTCCTGTCTTCCGCACCAGTGAAGTCATTGGCAGGAGCCATCCTTTTATTATTTTTAAATATATTTTATTGATTTTTTACAGAGAGGAAGAGAGAGGGATAGAGAGTTAGAAACATCGATGAGAGAGAAACATAGACCAGCTGCCTCCTGCACGCCCCCTACCGGGGATGTGCCTGCAACCAATGTACATGCCCTTGACCGGAATCGAGCCCGGGACCCTTCAGTCTGTAGACCGACGCTCTACCACTGAGCCAAACCGGTTTCGGCCTTTTATTATTTTTAATGTTAGCTACACTTGGTTGGTAGTGAGTTGCACACCTTGAGAGAGTCACACAGGAACTCTCTGGGGAAGCAGGTTTATCCCCTCACACACACCGAGGAATAGGTTTAGAGAGGAATCCCCAGACTGATCAGTCCAGTCCTCACACATTTATATTCTCTCTTTTCTCTCTTTCTCTCTCTTTCTCTCTCAGCTAAATATAGAACTTGGGTAAGCTTGGTGTGCGGTGTGTGTAGTGCTGCTCCATTGGGTCTTATTAGAACACTTAGAGCATTTGGGGATGTGAAGCTGCTATAAAATTAATGAAGGAGAAGCTGCACCCAGCATTCTAACCTCTTTAAACAGGGCTGGCTGCACCAACAGAAGAGTGAAATGGGACCTTTACTATTTAAATGAAAAGTTTTAAGTAAAGACCGTGCTGCTGTTTTCTGTGTGTGTAAAAGCTTGTATTGGCTTTTTGGATGCCACAAGTTCTATTTGGAAAAAGGCAGGGAATAGAAAGGAATTCAGTAGATTTCTGTTGTAGCATAACCAATTACCACAGCATTTCTCTGTTATCTCCCAGAAGTCAGCTGGGCTCGGCTCAGGCTGAGCCTGGGACCCGTCCAGGTTCTCACCTGAGGCGAGGGCTCTGCCAGGTGTTGGCAGCTCCTCAGGCTGGTGGCAGCGTCTAGTTTGTTGCCGATGTGGAACTCATGGCATCTGTTTTCTTCAAGTCCAAGGCCAGCAGGAGTGTCTGCTGTTGCATCTTGTTTCCCTCATGGGCTCACCTAATAAGGTCAGGCCCACACTGGATAGTCGTAATGGCTGACTCAGAGTCACTCACTGGGACCTTTATCCCACCTGCCATCCCACTTACAAGAAACGTGGGAGTCAGTGTCCCTTCGCAGTCACCGTCCTGCCCACACTCCAGGGAAGGGCATTAGATAGGCCTTGTCAGTCAGGGGGTGGAAATCGTGGGAGCCATCTTGGATTCCTGCCTATCACATAAATAATATTACTGAGTATCTCCTGAAGTGCCAGACACTGTCCAATTAATTCCCACCTTTGCATAAAAATGGCATTTTCCAAGTTTGACTCATAGGGAACTAAAGCTCGGGGAAATGAATGTGTGTAACTAGCGAAGAGTATGATCAGGATGCTAACTTGGATCTGCTGGCCTCCAAAGCCCCGCTCTCTCCATTTTGCCACACGATCTCTGCTCAACCCTGTCACTTCTCCCTCCTTTCCAATGTGTTTGCTCTCCTCCAACCTCACCGTCTTGGCTGTAGGCCATTCTTACCCGTCCCTGGCACTATTATTGTAGAAGAGCTCTCCACTATATGTTTTATTCAGGGTCAGATAATTAGTATAAGGGAAAGATGGTGGGCCTTTAAGCTCTACTGTGTTTTTCTACTGTTTTGTGCTGCTTTACCTGCCTTAGAATGTGAGCTCATCCTCTTAAGAACTCACCCCACCCAGTGCAGGTACCCAATGAATGCTAGTTTATTTTCTACATAACTGAATAAAGTCCTTTAGAAGGTTCAAGAGGAACCCTTTCTTTATAAGTGGATTTGGAGCTAATATATTGGCCAGGAGTTGTGTTTAATTTTGTCAAGTTTTAATTTTATGTTCTAGCTTTAGATGGCCTGGGGGAATAGGGAGCGTGAAAACTTCTACAGTATTATATCATGTTTGAGAAAATATTGCTAAAACTCCATGTTTGTTTAAAAATATGACCAAATGAGCTATGAACTCTCTCAAGCACATATTCTTTCTATTGTCAATATTTAATAGTGAGATTGATTCTACGGTTGAGAAAGATGTGTCTTAAGTATAGACTTCCACAGATTCTTTCATCATGTACTCCAGTAATTGGCAGGCCTATGGCTAAGCTATTTAAAATTATTAGTTTAAAACTTTTTTTAAAATATATATATTTTTATTGAGTTTTTACAGAGAGGAAGGGAGAGGGATAGAGAGCTAGAAACATCTATGAGAGAGAAACACCGACCAGCCACCTCCTGAACATCCCCCACAGGGGATGTGACTGCAACCAAAGTACATGCCCTTGGCTGGAATCGATCCTGGGACCCTTCAGTCCGCAGGCTGATGCTCTATCCACTGAGCCAAACCGGTTTGGCAGTTTAAAACTTTTGAAGCTGAATTTGTAACAAACATGCCACAATTTTCATATCCAAAGAAGTGCTGTCTCATTGAAAGCACTTTGGAAGCTATCAGGAAAGCTTCTGTTTCTCAGAATGGTTTCAGAATTGCTTTTGTTCATTATCTTTTAATTTTTCAGTTACTTGACATACAGTATTCTATTAGTTATATTAGTTTATGTTTGATTAGATGTTTATTTAACTTATGAAATGATCCCCTGGATAAGTCTAGGACCCACCTGACACCTTACGTAGTTACTACAGTATGATTCACTCTATGCTGTATGTATTTTATATCCCGTGACTTTTTATAACTAGCAATTTGTGCTTCTTAGTCCCTTCCCATTTTTCACCTATCCTCCAATCCCTCCCATTTGTCACCCATTGAAAATTAGAATTCCTTTTGGAATTAAAGTCATAGCCATCACATAAGTTTTTTATTGTCATCAGTCTCTGCCAGTCTTTGGCCTTTGAGGATAATTATTTTATGAAACAGCATTAAGAACTAAGGTGAATAAAGTGTACACTCAGGTTAAAACAATACGCAACTCTAAAGTCAAGAAACGGGACAGTGTTGTTTGTTGGTTTGTTTTTGTCATAAAATCTGACACTTAAGGGAAACAAAAGTTCCCAGTAACTTTTAAAGCACCAAACGTTCGTCGTAATAACTGCAGGACCAGGAAGGACTGTGTTGGGAGCAGATGGAGGACTGATCCACATACCTCGATGCTTACAGACGGAGTTTTAAAGGAAAGCATGCTAAACACTCTCAGTTTATTGGATAAAGATTATAAAAGGATAGTGTTTTCTTTTTAAATAGTAACTACTCTGTAAGGAGACAACTTTCTTTCATTGGTCCATAATGCATAGCCCAGGCTACCTATGTGGTACTTATTCTGGTGGTGTCATAACAATAAGCAAAATACTACTTTCTGAGTTTCCCTTTTTTTGTCCTCAAATGAAAGGTTTAGACAGGTGCTATCTAATGAATCTTCTTAGGTAGGAAAACAACTTTTTTCCCGCTCGGTCTGTGGATAGTTGTAAAATGGAATGCATAATGGTATATCATCTTTAATTTTATTTTATTTTTTAATATATTTTATTGATTTTTTACAGAGAGGAAGGGAGAGGGATAAAGAGTTAGAAACATTGATGGGAGAGAAACATTGATCAGCTGCCTCTTGCACATCTCCTACTGGGGATGTGCCCGCAACCAAGGTACATGCCCTTGACCGGAATCGAACCTGGGACCTTTCGGTCCGCAGGCCAATGCTCTACCCACTGAGCCAAACCAGTTAGGGCTCACCTTTTATTTTAAATATCCCTCATCGAATTAGCTATTTCTCAAAAACCATGCTTTGCTCTTGGAATTGTCATAATACAGTGAAGAGCAAACATACTTCAAGTAGAGGAAAGTAGTTGGAATAAACGAGGTTCATCCTACATTGACCAACAAAGAATTCTATTGATGCCCCAACCAGTTTGGCTCAGTGGATAGAGCGTAGGCTTGTGGACTAAAGGGTCCCAGGTTCGATTCTGGTCAAGGGCATGTACCTTGGTTGTGGGCACATCCCCAGTGGGAGGTGTGCAGGAGGCAGCTGATAGATGTTTCTCTCTCGTTGATGTTTCTAACTCTATTCCTCTCTGTAACAAATTAATAAAATATATATTTAAAAAGAAAAGAATTCTCTTATTTACTTAACTCACCTGAACCACAAGAATGTGAACAGTGAAATAATGGTAAACTACAAGTGACAGTAAAAGCAGGATCAGGAAAATTATAAGATTAGAAATCAAATGTAGAGGAACAAAAGAACATAGACTTGGCTCTTGGCTTTCACAGTTTAAAGGGAAATTATGTGGTGGTTATTTTAAAGATGAGAAAAGCGACATCCCAGGAGAGGTAAAGAATTTTCTCAGCGCTTGGTTCTGAAAGAAACGTAACGTGAGATTGTACACAGGAAGGCTGGGGGCTTTACAGGTAATTACTGTGCAGCTGCCAGGGTCTGAAACATCTAGAAAAGCATTAAGATGTGCTTTTACCTCCTAAGCAATACTGACAGTCATCTCCGGGTAATAAGAAGCAAGGCTTAAGTTAATGGTCCTCTTTAGGAAAGCTGTTAGTAGAACGCTTTCCTGGATGGAAAAGGGTGTGAGATTCAGAGTTGCTCAACTTGTGTTCTGATCAACCCTGTTCTGCTCCCATGTGGCTCCAGCCAAAAAAGAAGAACATGTCGGCCTACCAGGTGTTCTGTAAGGAGTACCGCGTGACCATCGTGGCTGACCACCCCGGCATAGGTAAGGACACGTCTCATCTTCCTTCCCCTTCCCACGTGCGCCCGCAAGCAGTACAGCTAATTCAGTCAGGAAGGAGCTTCTCCCCTAGTATTAAAGGAAGCCAGGTCTCATTTTTTCCCAGCAGATCTGCAAGTCACTCTAGATTTTGTCTTATGTTTATCCCAACCATAAAAGTGATAAGCTTTTTTTAAAAAAAAATTATTTTATTGATTTTCTACAGAGAGGAAGGGAGAGGGATAGAGAGTTAGAAACATCGATGAGAGAGAAACATCGATCAGCTGCCTCCTGCACACCTCCCACTGGGGATGTGCCTGCAACCAAGGTACATGCCCTTGACTGGAATCAAACCTGGGACCTTTCAGTCCGCAGGCCGACGCTCTGTCCACTGAGCCAAACCGGTTAGGGCAGTGATAAGCTTTTTATTTATCTCTCTTAAGTTCATAAAATGGAAAACAGTAAAATTAAATATTATGAAGCTCAGTATATAAATATGCAGCTGCTTATTTCCAAGATTCTACAGTTGACCTTTTCCTTAAACTGCCCCGGGTGTGCAGTAATGAGATGACTTACATTGTTCACATTTGTCTGTGTGTTAGAAGTTAGCGAGGTGAGGAAAACACTGCACCATAGACCTTGGACAAGGCACTTAACCTCCATAAATCTCATTTGCCTGAGATGTAAATAGTTTCCCGAATTTCTCATCACGGTGTTGGGAGGCACGTGTGAAGGACCCTGCAGATAAGAATGCAGTGTGCAAAGCCTGACCTTGCCGTGCATGTGCAAGAGCAGCACACGCCTCTGGAGGATGCTTCTGAGCGGCCACGGGGAAATTCTTTGGTACCGAGTTCTCGGAAATTCAGTAAAAATCTAACATCTTTTCTTAAACTCTACAGCACATGTTTTCTTTAACCTAAGTTAATAAGCCCTGAGTTGTGGGATCAAATTAAAAGACACCAGAAAGATGCTTAGGGAACAGATCCCTAGAGAGGAGATGTGAGAGGATTTGAGTCTATCTCATGATCCCCAAAGGGGTCCCTACCCTATAGAAAAGAATCAAGAAAGCTGGTGGGTCCTAGCTGGTGTGGTTCAGTGGATAGAGCAACGGCCTGCAGACTGAAGGGTCCCTGGTTTGATTCTGGTCAAGGGCACATGCCTAGGGGGGCATGTGGGAGGCAGCCGATCAATGATTCTCATTACTGATATTTCTCTCTCTCCCTCTCTGAAGTCAACAAAAATATATTTTTTTAAAAAACAAAAACCGAAAACTGGTGGGGTTTGGTTTGGGTTGGTTTAAGAATATTCTGCTATTTATATAAAGTGATTTTCAAATACTTTTCTCAGTTTTTGCTCTCATCAACCTCTGTTTTGTTGATAGTTAAACCTTTATTTTATTGAATTTTTTACTATTTTATGCCAGATTTTGGGGAACTTAGTAAAAAACTGGCTGAGGTGTGGAAGCAATTGCCAGAAAAGGATAAACTGGTAAGTACACTTTCTTATAAACATATTTTTTAATTGCTTTATGCCTTCTAAAATGTATGATTCTCCCATAGACCACCCAGTCAAAAAACACTGAAATAGTGAAACAATGACAGGTCAATGGAAAATGGTTTACTAGAGGGCAATGACACTGATTGGTGCCAGTTTACTCTGGGTAAAATTTAGCTGCACTGAGGCTGTTTTTTCTAAACTTTTCTAATTTTTTTTTTTTTTTACAACAGTCTTACATTTGAGCCAAAAGATGGCCTAATTTGGGCATGCTTAAAGTATTTTAAGAAAAAATCCCTTTACTAGTCAGCCCAAGGTCTGAGAAGTGAGGAAAGGCATCCACTTAATAGTCACTGCAAATAATAAAGCCCTGGGACTATGACTACTAGGGAGCCAGGTTCCAGACTATCCTCACCCGCTACCAGGTAATGTCCCGTACTGCGAAGAAGCTAATGAGACTGTGATGACTAGTCATGTCTGAGTCTTAGTCACTTTCCAGTAGGCTGATACAAAGATGGTTTAGGAATTAGAATTGCCATCTTGCTTTAAGGTATAGCTCATCTGGGTAAAACAACCTAAATATTTCTGACCCAAGTATTAATAGTTTATCTTTAGTTTCTATTTTTCATTTCAACGTTAGCCTACTGTTGGTTTTGCCAACTAGCAAGTTAGAAGAAATATTTTAACCACATGGACATAATACCGAGCCAGATGTTTACTCCATGATTTTACATTGCGGTCTTAGAGGTCTAAAATCAGTGCTGAGAGCTGACCGTCAGCCTTGAGGAATGTATGCAGTGCTCTGAGTTCGGACAGCATTCAGTGTCTGTGCCTGCTCAGTGGCCCTCTGCTTGAGAGTTAGCATCAGCTCTCTGCACTGTCCCCTCTCATTTCTGTATTCTACTTTTCCATGACTGCTTTCCATTTTATTTTTACTTTTTGATTGATTTTATTTTATTGTATTTTGCCGGATCTGATTGCAGATTTGGAAGCAAAAAGCTCAGTATCTGCAGCACAAACAAAACAAAGCAGAAGCTACAACTGTGAAAAGAAAAGCATCCAGCTCAGAAGGCTCCGTGAAAGTAAAAGGTAGTGGCCACATCCCTCTCCTGCTTTGCTTTTCCCTGGAGCACTGTAAATTCTGCTGCCTAGCTGAGAAATTGGGAGAGCAGCCTACTTTAGAAGCAGACCTTGATACCCAGGTATTATTACTAAACATTATATGTTGAAAAGGCATTTAGAAAATATAAATCAGAAGTCGGCAAACTTCTTTGGTAAAGGGCAAGAGAGTAAATACTTGAAGCCTTGCAGTCCCAAGTGCTTTTTGTGTGACATATTCTTTGTTTTATCTACAACCGTTTAAAAATGTAAAAATTAGCCGAAACCGGTTTGGCTCAGTGGATAGAGCGTCAGCCTGCGGACTGAAGGGTCCCGGGTTCAATTCCGGTCAAGGGCATGTACCTTGGTTGCAGGCACCTCCCCAGTGGGGGGTGTGCAGGAAGCAGCTGATCGATGTTTCTCTCTCATCGACATTTCTAACTCTCTATCTCTCTCCCTTCCTCTTTGTAAAAAATCAATAAAAAATATATATATTTTTTAAAAATAAAAAAATAAAAATGTAAAAATTCTTACAAAAACAGGTCATGTGCCAGATTTGGCCCACAGTCCATAGCTGTGCTAATTCCTGGCATAGCTCCCAAACAGGGGAAATCAGGAAGGGCATTTGTGTGGTGTTCAAGGCCATAGGAAGCTTGGTCTCTCTATTTCGTCTCTGTCCTCAGCTTCCTCGGCAGGAGTGCTGTCACCCCAAAAGAAGTCCCCGCCCACCACCATGCTGTTACCAGCCTCCCCGGCCAAAGCCCCTGAGACAGAGCCCATTGATGTCGCTGCGCATCTACAGCTGCTGGGAGAGTCCCTCAGCCTCATCGGACACCGCCTGCAGGAAACGGAGGTGAGCATAGCCGTCCGCAGCATGACTCCAGGGTCGGATAGAATTTGAGTCCACCCATTCATCCCACATATATGCATTGAGCAGCTGCTGTATGCTGTGTTATGCCAGGTGTTTAGGGTGCAGTGATAAAGAAGACTTACAGTCATAGAAACATCTGGAGATTTGGAATTAAAGTGTACACTAATGCCATCCTATTGAAGCAGCGGCACAAAAAAGAAATTCGAATACCCTGTATTTTCCCCCCAGCTTTATTAAGATACAATTGACATATAACCCTGTGACTTATTATTTTTTAAATGCAGTGGGAAAACTGAGTACAAATCCCATGGAAGTTTTGATCACTTGTAGTTCTAAGACAGTCTGAGTTTTCCTGCACATTTCCAGCAAGGTCTTTAACAGACGGATTAGGTTGTATGGAGGACTAAGAGTTCCTCTACTTTTTTGAGAGTAGGTAGCAAATAGGAAATTGAGTTCTCAAGCTCTTCATTACTCTGCACTGAAGTTGAATTACACAGTGCAGTGTGCCCTCCGGAGATCTTGGTCCTTTTCAGTTTCAAAATCACTTACCCTGCAAAGCTGTCATACTCCATTTCTATTACCATATTCCATATCTAATTGTACTGCCCTCTTGGCTAACTCAGCAGCATAGTATTTCAGTTTTCCCACTGGGTTCTACTAGGACATTTCAGCAAAGAAATCAGTCTCAGCTACTAAAGCCATTGTAAGCTAAAAATCAGTGTAGGAATATAAAACCATCAATTTGCTTCTATGTGGAAGTTGAATTATTACTCAACAAAAAAGTGCCAATGGCCGAAACTGGTTTGGCTCAGTGGATAGAGCATCGGTTTGCTGACTGAAGGGTCCCAGGTTCAATTCCGGTCAAGGGCATGTACATTGGTTGCAGGCACATTCCCGGTGGGGGGTGTGCAGAAGGCAGCTGGTCGATGTTTCTCTCTTGTCGACGTTTCTAGCTTTCTATCCCTCTCCCTCTCTGGATAATCAATAAAATATTTTTTTTTTTTAAAGTGCCAATGGCCACAAGAGATGACATTGTATCTAAGTTCTTTGACTAGTTTCAAAAATTTAGCATTTGTAACAAGTTAGTAGTTAGAACAGTAGTCTACTCTAGATGTGTAGATATGGCAGAACGGCTAGAGTTCTTTTATGTAGGCTGATGTCCGAATGGTTGTAGTTACTTCCAGAATAAAATAGTCTGAAATTTTGGTTATTTTTCATATTTAGATTGTGTATATTTTCTAAAAAGTTAGAATATAAAATGATATCCATATTCCAGATTTTTCTTCATATTTCCATTTAATTGAACAAGTATTTGTTGAGGATAAGGCATTACTCCAAAACCTTGGGGGAGTAGAAAATCTGAATAGTTCCTTATCATTCCTACCATCAGGAAACTTCCAGTTTAATTGGAAAGAGAGAATGTAAGTTAGCAAATTCTAAGAAGCCAGCAGCTGTGCGCAGTTGCCGAGTTACACACACAGCGTGACCAAAAAGGGAAAGAATTTTGCAAAATCTCTAGTCTGATTTTTTACATAACAGTCTAATTGAGATGTAACTCACCTACCATAAATGCACTTTTTAAAAAGTTAGTGGGCATTAGCATAGCCACAGAATTGTGGGCCCATTTCTACTACCTCGTTCCAGAACATCTCGCTTACCCTGAAAAGAAACCCCATTCCCTTCAGCAGCCTTTCCCATGTACCCTCTACTCCACTTTTTCTGGGACTTGAACATCTGCATGCGTCCTCACAATTAGGATGCAGTTTTCATGTACCACTTATTTATGTTTATTTAAAGAAATTTCTGCGTGCTTTCACAATATCTTCAATATCATAAGTGTGATATTCTTTTTTTCCCTAATAAACGTCAAAATGGATATCACAGTAATTAATGTTCACCTATATGCCACCTGAAATTACATCTTACACTTTAAGGAACATGTCTTTATAGAATTTGCTCATTTAAGATTGAATGCCTGAAGCCTAGTGACTAGTGACTAGTGACTAGTGCAGTGACTAGTACCAGCTTACACAATGATTTGTGACCGGGCCCAGCTTGCCTCACTTCTAACCTGTCCTCATTCCGTTGTTCTGTGCCCGCTGACGCTGAGTAGTGATGGAGAATAGAGAGGGGGGGGAGTGAGAGGCTCTGAAGGGGAGCTGAAAGGCTAGGTAGCAGCAGTTCATCCCGTGGAGATGTTGGAGAGAGACATTCCAAACAGGAAAACTGAGCACATCGGTTTCTAACCTCAGGGTTTCCCACAGAAATGGGTTAAAGGAGGCCCAGTAAGACCCCACTCGTACTTTAACCAGATCTTTTAGCTCTTTTGTATTTTGGGGTCCACCTGTGGTTTGGGGGGTGGGTTGTGTATGTGTGTTTTGTTTTGTTTTTATATTTTATTGATTTGAGAGAGGGAGAGAGAGATAGAAACATTAATGATGAGAGAGAATCACCAATTGGCTGTCTCCTGCACACCCCCTACTGGGGATCGAGCCCGCAACCCAGGCATGCGCCCTTGTCCAGAATCGAACCTGGACCCTTCAGTCCATAGGCCAACGCTCTGTCCATTAAGCCAAACCAGCTAGGGCATGTGTGTGTTTTTTTTTGTTTGTTTGTTGTTTTTTTTTAAATATATTTTATTGATTTTGTACAGAGAGGAAGGGGGAGAGAGAGTTAGAAACATCAATGAGAGAGAGTCATCAATCAGCTGCCTCTTGCACACCCCCTACTGGGGATCTGCCCACAACCAAGGTACATGCCCTTGACCGGAATCGAACCCGGGACCCTTCAGTCCCCAAGCGGACGCTCTATCCATTGAGCCAAACCGGTCCCGGCCATGTGTGTGTTTTTTAATATGTTTTTATTGATTTTAGAGAGGAAGGGAGAGGGAGAGAGAGAGAGAGAGAGAGAGAGAGAGAGAGAAACATCAGTGATGAGAGAGAATCATTGATGGGCTGCCTCATGCAGGCCCCCTACTGGAGGATCAAGCCCGGAACTTGGGCATGTGCCCCAACCAGGAATGGAACTGTAACCTCCTGGTTCATAAGTCTGCCCTCAACCACTGAGCCGCTGTAACTGGGCCAGGAAGGGTTTTTTAAGAGCTTACTGTATGGGCAACACCAGTAGTTATTGGGAGACTATAAAAAGGAATAGGACATGGTTCCTGACCTCGAGTTGCTCTCCATTAGGAGAGCCCATTGAAGTTATATAAAATGTTATCTATAATTAACTGTAAGGCAAAGTAATGGAATAATATTACTAATTTTCTTTGAATGGTTACTCAACCAGCTTTGGTTCAGAGTGCTTCATAGCGATTCATTTAATTCACTCGGCAGCTTCCTGAGGCAGAATTCTTGTTCCTCCGACTTTACAGAAGGAAATAAATAAAACACAGACTTAGAGGTTAATTAACTAGGTGCTGAAGCAGAGCTTGAATTTGGTCCATGCTCTTCACCCATCCCGCACTGCCTCCCATGGAAGTGAGCGATAGGAAACACTGCGCAAGAGGGTGGGGGGGAGGGAGAGTTGGTGTTGGCGAGGCCTAGACACTAGGCAGTTATATGAATGATGGTGATTTCAATAGGAAGGGGTGCTAGGAGGAGGGTCCCCTTTTCTCATTATAGCACACTGAAATTGAGAAATGTCCCAAATTAGAGACCTAGCAGGCAGCCAGAAATGCAATTTTGGAGTCAGTCTAAGTTATTGGTAATAGTAATAATTACTGATACTTTTGAGCACATATCATGAGCCAGACACAAAGCCAATTACTTCTATGGTCTCACTTAAGCCCCTCTGTGCCGCAGAGCTGTTAGTGGTCTACTTCATAGCTACAGCCTAGGAAGCAGCTTGCCCGGTACAGAAACAGTGGGTGGACTAGTCAGCTCCGGGCCCGGCAGGCCTGGCCGAGCTCATTCTGGGCAGGACTCTGCTCTGCAGCCTCCAAGGAGATGTAGCCTCACAGCACTCATAGTTGAAGCGGATTATGCATCAACTGGGCAGGGGTATTTGCAGCAAGCAGTCTTATTTCTTATCTCTGAATCACAGAGATACGGACAAGACGTTAAAGGACTACATTTTCTTCTTTTTGAGTCAACAAATCAACATAGAAAAGTGATATTATCAGCTATCAAAAGCCACATATTGGAGAAGTGTGTGCATGTTTATATTACATGCTAATGTGTAGGGTTGTAGAAGTCTCATAGTTGTTGCATTTGAGCTGTATTTGTGGCCTTCATAAGAAAAATACTTTTGCATGCCTGATCTCCGCAAATCTTCCCAGTAGCTCTCCAGAGTAGACGGCATTTGTTACTATTCCTAAATATAGGCTCTTACCCCCCCCCCCCCCCCCCATTCAAGACTACCCCAAAGTTGGATACAGGGTAAGATGAGTAAGGAATATAGCAAAGAAGCCTGGGATTGTATTATAAAAGTTTTCTTTCTAAACAATTACAGAGTTACCAAAGCAGATACCTTCCACTTCTGCTTAGTCTCCTAGAACTGCCTAAGACTTAAAGAAAGTGAGGAAATCGAAACCAGTTTGGCTCAGTGGATAGAGTGTCGGCCTGCGAACTAAAAGGTCCCAAGTTCGATTCTGGTCAAGGGCATGTACCTTGGTTGCGGGCACATCCCCAGTAGGGGGTGTGCAGGAGGCAGCTGATCGATGTTTCTCTCTCATCAATGTTTCTAACTCTCTATCTCTCCCTTCCTCTCTGTAAAAAATCAATAAAATATATTAAAAGAAAAAGAAAAAAAAGTGAGGAAATGGCCCTAGCTGGTTTGGCTCAGTGGATAGAACGTTGGCCTATGGACTGAAGGTTCCTGGGTTCAATTCCAGTCAAGGGCATATGCCTGGGCTGCTGGCTCAATCCCCAGTGGGGGGTGTTCAGGGAGCAGCCAATCAATGATTCTCTGTCACCATTGATGTATCTTTCTCTTTCCCTCTCCCTTTTTCTCTGACATAAAATATATTTAAAGGAGAGAGGGTGGGAGGGAGGGAACCACACAAGGAGGGAGCGTCAGGAGTGGGCTGCCCATCACAACTGACGCCTCTCTCGTGCTCTCCCCTCCAGGGCATGGTGGCTGTGTCTGGCAGTTTGTCAGTGCTTCTGGATTCCATCATCTGTGCGCTCGGCCCCCTGGCATGTCTGACCACACAACTACCTGAACTGAATGGCTGTCCCAAACAGGTCTTGGTGAGTTCCCCTTGTCTTCCTTGGAGTTTCAGAGCCAGAACCCTTGGGAGCCAGAGAGGCCCCGTCTTAAAGAGCTCTATCAGGCACAAGCTCCTATGGCATCAAGCGTAGAGGCTCCCTCCACGTGTGGGAACGTGATACTGCGTAACTCGCTGAACGCATGCCATGCTCTCAGTGAAACCAAACATGCCATCCCCTAAAACAGTCCTGTGGAGGGAAGATTCTAGCCCTTGAGATACTGCAACAACTCCTGTACCTCCTGTTTGTTCCACTGTAAGAAGTACAGGAGTCTTCTGCCTCTTTTGTGCTGGTATCAATGGAGTAGTCAGAAGAAAACCTAGCATAACAGACACTGGATGCTACCTTCATTCTCCCCGTTTTCTCAAACTCGGGGTTTTCTTTCTCACTTGGGTCCCCTGAACAAAGAAGCACGTGTCAGGGAGCCAAGGCTTAGAACTCTGCAGTTGAACCTTTCCCCCTTGTTTTGCAGGCGAACACACTAGACAACATCGCTTATATCATGCCTGGACTGTGACAGCAGAGAACCCTGGGACAGAAACCTTGTCCTACCCCACTGCTGGTTTGTGTACATATGACCGTTCCAGATCTCTTCACTGGCCACTGGGTGTAGGTTTTAAATTTTTATATACATACACATAAATATATATATATATATAATGTACAGTATATACATAGGATTGTAACTATTTCGCTTTTAATAATTTTATGAAATGGCAAAGGCTTAGCCAAGAGGAAACCTTGGCATGAAAATGGGCTTGGGATTCTTTTTTCTCCTGTGGTGGATAAATCTGCCTTAAAAATCAATGTTACTTGAGGGCTGGGGCTTGTTCTGGGTGCCAAGTGCATCTCATTATGGACAGCTAAAATGTGATTTTTTTCCCAAGCTCAGTTGTACCTCCAGACCCATCACTGACCATTTGCCTTACCTGTCTTACAGTCTGAAATGTAAGAGGAAAGATTATGGGAAGATGCCAGGTGACCGAAAGTGCTAAAGCCTTTCAACTTGAAGTGTCTTGGGTGGGAGCTGATAAAATCGTTCCCATCTGAGAGTCATTGCGATGGCTTAGGTGAACCTAGGAGGGGTTCATTCCAGTTCCTGCGATACAGGTGTCCATGTCTCAGCTTATTGTAATCATTGGCAGCCTCTGTGGGGGCCAAGGAATTCTGTGAGCCCTGGCAGCATACAACGCCTTGAAGAGGGTAACGCTGTCAATGCCACCAGTTGAACTGCATATATTGTGAGGCGACCCAGAATCTTTGGTCTGCAGAACGAAGAGCTGGTATCTTCCATCTGGCAGCATCCACTTAGCCACCAGGTCCTCACAGGTTCTGTGTAACTGCTTGGTGGCCGTTGAAGATGAATTCGGCCTAGTGGGATTCTTGGGTTCATCTTATTGGCTCCCCTGGTGGGCGGATCCACAGTGTTCTGCATTCCACACATAAGCGAATTGCAAAAAAAAAGTAGTTGATTCTCATGTAGGTTTATTTATGTGCGCGTGTGAATGTGTTTTAATTATGTGTATTTAACTCTTTAAAATCTTAGATTTTAATTTATCCTGTAAATTTCTGTATATATAATTTAATAACACAACCTCCACCAGCAACAGCATGTGGAAGATGCAGATTGTTCTTTCTTCCTCCCTTCCTTCCCTTGAAAACTCCAAATCATCCGCATTTGAAGGCATTGTGCCTCAAAAAGGAATCAATATGTCAGGATTCTAGTTCTTTATAATTCAATAATGTGAAGAAAGTGAAATAAAAAGGAATGTTTTCATTCCCAGCTGCCCTTATTTCCAAAGAACCAGACTTTTACTTCCTAGATCCAAAGAAGACAGCTGAGCGCTTCAGGGTTGTTTTTAAACGTGTGAGCCTCCCTGCCAAACGGCAGCTCGGAGGGAACTTGCTTCCCAGGCTCCACGGAGCTCCACGGCATCCGAGTGGAGGTTTGGGAACAGTGCAGCCAGTCCACACCCCATCGAATGCCTCCCTTGTCCCCGCCAGAGTGGTTGCGGGGCTTTCTTAATGGTGTTCTGGCTGCTGAATGCCTTTCTCAGCTCAGAGTGGTTTTGAGATTTAATTGAGGAGACGGAAGGAAAGGGGAATGTTTGGGAACCAAAATCAGGAACAGAAATCTCGTTTTGATTTTGTGTGTTAGAACCTGTACCATGCCTCATCTGTACCCACGGAAGTTTCCTGTTTGACACAGGTATCAAGGAGGGGCCTTGAAGACATGGCTTAGTCCCGAAAGAAGCCAGTCCTGCCATGGTCATTTGTATACATTCATGCAAACCTGATGAGGACCTGCTTTCTGTTTGTTTTCCTTTCAAATCCAATCCTATTGTATTTGTATTTAAAATTTGTACACATTTGTATAATAACCTGTACCTTGTGGTATTTGGTACTATTAGAGGAAAAACTTTGGATTCAGACCTTCTTGCAATTTTTATATCATTGTTTTATTTTTGTTTTTAAAATAAATCCTAGTGGTTTGATCCAAATTCCATTACAGTTGTATAAAGAAATAAAATTTTGTACTTATATTATTAAAAACCACATTTTTAATATTTATAGTCCAGTCTCAGCTATCTTTTCCATGCTGCCAACCAAAGTTGCTCTGAAAGTAGAAAACCTGTTTTTCACACTATCTCCTACCATAATATTCTTCTTTTTTTTTTAATCTATCTGGAATAGTCATTTTCCTATCGTCTTGCTCTGTTTCTGTTAACTTTTACATTGTGGGGTCTCTCATGTTTTCTCTTTTACAAACTACAAACTATATGAGAAGTATAGCTCTGGTTCATTGACCAATAAAATTGCATGTACATTTAGTGTGTACACATAACTCAAGAAAATACCAGTCCTGTGTAAAGTTCACATATGAATCATATGTTCCAATATATTTCATGCTGTTTCAGTACTGTCTTGACTTAGTGATACTGGATCAGTCACTTAATCTTTATAGATAACCAAAGTCCCATCTGTAAAACAATGTTAATGTCACTTCCCTGTCTCTAAGCCAGAAGCCAGCCAGGCTGACATGAATGTTTGGAAATATTTTGAACATTAATATACAGAGATTTGACTTTTTAGGGTGTAAAAATTTCAATGCAAACACAAGGTGTTAATAGCCATAAATGATGAAATACTATTGTTAAAAGTCTAACTTCTTATGGAGTAATTTTCATATCTCATTTAATCCTCCCACAAGCCTCATGAGTATTATTCCTCTTTACAATAAGGAGACATTTGCAGAAAAGTGCTTTTCCTAAGATTATATGCCTATTAAATGGCAGAGCCAGAATAAGCATGCTGGTACAGCCAACCCCAAAGCCTAAGCTCTTCTACCCAAAGCCACTTTCAAAAGTAAATTGTGTATGTAATTCATCAGAATCCTTCTTTAATATTATCTATAGTATTTAGCAAATGTGGAAATGTAGGAAAACCTCTGAGACCTTTCTTTAGGTCTGGAATGAGGAACCTGTTTTGAGAAAAGCATTTTTACAGAAGCAAAATTGAGTAAGTTATCTAAAGTATCTACGAATCACTGAATCAACAGAAACACGTTATCTGGGGCCATTGGGGCAATTTAGAATAATTGTGCTGTCCAGATTCCAGGATCACTTGAGTCAACAGGAATGCACTGTCTGTAGCTACTGAGGCAATTTAGGATAATTGAGCTGTCCTGGTCCCCAAAAGAATGTGCTTCGATGACCAGTGAGATCACAATCAATGGGATATTCCAACGATCATCAGTGGAGTATTGGGATAGCATCTATAAGTTCAGAAAATCAAAACTTTCTATTGTCTTAGCAAACAAATAAGTACAGAACCCCAACAGCAGTTTCTACCTGAGATGATTGCTACCATACTTCATTGTGATCCACTCCCTGTTTAGGGTCACATGATTGTCTCTGCTTTTTTTACTATGAAGGATAAACCTTATGGCCGTTTTGTTCTTGGCAGTAAGCCAAGATATCATAATCACTTTAAACCAGAGTGATGATGTAGGAAGCAAGAACTTACGGTAAATCACCCCACACAAACTAATGGAAGAATCCAAAGGAAGTTCTGGCTAAATATACTCCATACAACCAAGCAATAATCTTTTTTCATTTTTTATTAAGGTATATGTGTACATATCTTACCAATTCCTATACATGCCCTCCCTCCCCAGAGTTTTGTGTCCATTGGTTATGCTTATACCAAGCAATAATCTTAAATGAAGAAAAATATGAATGGTACCTGACATGAAGTTCATCTAATGTACATCTCCTTTTATAGTCCAAAAACCATTATTGAAAGGTAGATTGACTCAAATGTTCATGTTATTGTGCTGGACAACAGTGGTGAGTAAAGCAGACGTAGTATTCCAACCCTTATGAAGCATCTAGACTTATAGGGGGAAAGGCATTTATTTATTAAGTCTCACATGCATTATTAAAACACTTCAAAGCACAGCAGTTATGATTTCCATAATGTTTTTATATTGTAAAGAAGTTTGCCCTTAAACTGGTTAACATTTGTTAAACAGGTTAACACGCAGTAATGATTATAAGTTCACATTAGATTTTCCATCATCCTAAATTTCTGCAGAGTCAATTTACTAGCCTTGAATCACACAAACTTGATCAATAAATACTAAAGTCCCATACTACCAGAGCAGTGGTTATTGTCTCTTTTGAGGTCTTTAGAGGAAAAAAAACAACCCATTGATCTGGCGTCTAATGTGACATCTGAAACATGGTCCAGACTGGCAGGTTGAAGAACACAGAATTACAAAGCTGGGAAAGGCCTCTGAGAGCCTTCATTCTCAACTTGGGGTCAACAGCTGTGCTCCCGGGGCCCCAAAACTCCCCGAAGTTATATTGGATCTCTGCCTTTTCAGAAAGGCTCGTGGCTTCAAATTCTCAAAAGAGCCTGTGACCTCAAAAAAAGAGAAAAGTTGAGAGTCCTTGGACTAATTCCAGCATCCCGAGAATATGGGAAGCTGTTTGAATCACACCGTAAATGAATGGCAGAGATGAATCCCAGGCACCATTCGCGACATCTGCGTGCTCTCTGCTAGCCCGTCCCAAGCTGAATTTATTGAGTTGGCTCTCTGTCAAGGGAGCTCGAACTCCTGGCTCTTGTCTCCTATTTGAGATAAGTGAATCTGGGCTGCGCGCGCCTCGGCTTGCACCTGGGAGACCTCGAACTCCGATAGGAAGAGTCCTATTAGGACAGGGAGACAACAGGCCAGAGAGGGTATCTACCCCCTCGGTGGGTGTGCAGTCACGGTGACGTCCCGAGGACTAAGACATTTAAAAAGTGAGCGCTGCCATCGAGCTGGCTCTGCAACCTTAGCCAAGTCACAGCTCCGGTCTGAGACCCGGTTTTCCAGGTGTGTTACAGGATCGCCAGGCCACGCCCCCTAAACATTGGGGGCGTGGCTTAGAGAGCCCCACGCCCCCGGGCTCCCAGCCGCCCTACGTCGTGCGTGACGTCCGCCGACGGCGAGTGAGCCCCCGTGAGGTCACTGCCCTCCCCCTCGGAGTGCCGACCCTCCTCAGGGGTGGGGCCCGTGTCCGATTCCAGACTCGCTCCGCTCCGCCCCCGCGGGCGCCTCCTCGCGGGCCAGCCGGCGCGTCACGTGACGGGTCGGCGGCGCTGGCGGTTGCTGTCAGCTGATATCACGGGTTGGTGGCAGCGGCAGCCGTGGCGATGGACTTTCTCCTGGGGAACCCGTTCAGCTCTCCGGTGGGACAGCGCATCGGTGAGTCCCCGGAGCCTCGCCGGGCCCTGCCCCGAGGCTCCGCGCCCGGCCTGACCCCCTCGGGCGCCCGAGGTCCCCAGCCGCACCCCGGAGGGAGGCCGGGAGGGGAACGAGGCTGGTGCTTCTCTCTCCCAGACCCGGCCCCGCCCCGTCCCCCGCCCCCTGTTGATTGACAAGAACCGTGGCCCATTGGGAAGCCTCGGCTTGTGATGGGTGCCTACAGCAGCCAGTAGGGGGAGAGAGAGGGCGGGTCCTCTCGCGGTTCAGCCAACGGACGGCTGCCGGGGTCGCGAATCCAGGGAGAAAGTTTGAAGGGTTAAAGGGACTACGTGGTTTTGCAGTCGTTGGTTCCTTCGATGCCTCGGCGTCTCTTTCCCCGAACCCTGGTCGCGGCGGCGCCTGGTCTCTGGCCGCCTGGTCTCTTTCCCGGCTCGCCGGGCCCTCCAGACACAGATACCTGAGAAGGGCCACGAGTCCATTCTCCTGGGATCCGAGACTAGGGCTTGGCGTCCAGGCGGCGACTGGTGGGAGGGGAGAGTGGGGGGCGGGGGGCGCTGGGCAGCCCTGCCTCCCCGGCCCCGGCCGGACCAGGCGGCCAGTCCTGGACACCGAGGCCTCAGGACGTACCCTCCTCGGCAGCCCGCGCCCACCGGCTTCGGTTGGAAGTGGTCCTAGGAACCACCTGATGGCGCCTCCCTCATTCCCCAGTAAATGGCACCGCCGGACGGACGCCCCGGCCCTGGCACCGCTTACTCAGAGCCCAGATCTCCTGACTCCTGACTCCCTGTGGACGGGAGACTGACTGGTTCTGTGACGTTACCTCCGTTGCCTAGGTTTCCTCTCCTGTAATTAGGGGATAATAATGGTCCCTGTCTCCGTGGTGTTGTTGTGAAGATGGACTCGTTCATTAGAACCGTGCCTGGCACATGGCCAGTGCTCTATAAAAAGAAAGAGGTGATGTTTATTATCATCGTTACTGAAATACCAACAAGTGAGTCTGGGGGCGGGGGAGCGGGGAGGGCAGGGAGGGGAGAGAGCGGTCCCTAGAAGTAGCTGGACAATAGGTCTTACAGGTTATTCCTGCGCGCCCACAGGCCGAGGCCCAAACAGCTGACACTCACCCAGGAACGGCCTGGCCGGGCCTCCTTGCAGGAAGAAACCGCAGGCCGTTCAGTGAAACTCTCTCTTCGTCTTTTTGCTGTTTTTAGCCTGATATCCAGACTGGGAAAATTTGATCTTTTAGACAGAACGTTTGATCTTTGCATATGTACTGTCCTGGAAGCCAGACCTCACTTACGCCTGTCGACCAGCTCTGTGTTGTAATCGCCGCTGTGGCTCGGTTAATGGCTCTTCCGAGGTTTTGTAATCAAACCTCTCCAAGAGGGGTGTGGCAGCAGAGGATATGCACACCAGGAAACTCCTGGATCAGGGAGGGGGGCCTGCCCTCTCAGGACCACCGCCTCCACCCCACTCTCCCACACAGCCCCCACCCCCAACTCCCACCCCCCTACCCCCCCCTCCCCGGAGTCACTGTATTGGAGCTGAAAAGAGGAGGCAGCTTTTCTTTCATCTCTGTTTCCCCAACTACAAATGGGGCTGCTTTCATCACATGCCAAATCTGAGACTGACTTACTATAAAAAAGAAAATCTGGCCAAGCCAGCCACATTTTCGGAGGCTTTCTAGAAAAGCTCGCCTGGACTCTGGGCCTCAGTGGTCAAAGAAAACAGCTTCTCTCCTTACGCTGATCAAGGGTTGCCTCCTTGGGCAACAGATACTCTAGCCAAAGACAGTGCCTCTAAATCATAATGCCTTAAAGCACAAACCTGGAAGGGTCCTTACCCTTCTCTTATGAAAACACCGCAGGCAGGGACCCACCCCGAGAGATCTGGGGTAAAGCCCATTATTGGTATTTCTAACAAGGTCTCAGGGATGCTAATGACACTGGGTTGGAAACCACATTGAAAATCTATTCCAGCCCATTGCCTTCATTTTAAAAAATATGTTTTTGATTTCAGAGAGAGGAAGGGAGAGAGAAGAGAGAGAGAAACATCAATAAGAGAGAATCATCGATCAGCTGCAAAAATCATCGATTGGCTGCCACCTACATGCCACCAACAGGGATTCGAACCGTGACCTCCTGGTTCACGGGTCAACCAGGAACCACACTGGCTGGGCCTTCATTTTACACAGGCCCAGAGAGGGGAAGCTGGAAAGTGTGACTCACCCAGGATCCCAGTGAAATGATAGGAAAGTTGAGATGAACTCTCCACAGCCACTGAGTTTTGAACCAAAGCAGAAGAGGCTGTAAAAGTAAAACTAAATGAAGAATATCAGCCATCGAGTTAATGCTCTCAGTATTCCATCTTTTTTCTTTTAGATAAAGAAGCAGAAGTACCACCGATATCTGTGATTATCGGTGACCTAGTTGTAGCTGCTTGCATGTCTGCGAACTGCAGGAGTAAAATAATCTCAAGGCTGCCGACTCTGTCCCTGTTGAGAGTAGAGCCCCGTAGAATTGGCGTCCCCAAGCACGGTGGTTCTAATGGTGTTCACCAGGATACCATTCACAGAGCTCCGGTGCTGCTCCTCCCACCCTCCCCTCCATGCCCCCTTCAAACCCCAGGCATCACCACCTGGCCCCTGAGGTCTTCTCTGACCCCTTCAAGTCCAACCATCGCTTTTGTGTTCTCCAAGAAGCACCCCCGCACCCGGGCTTCCTCACTGTCTGCCTTTGTGCTCTGAGCTTCCGCTTCCTCCTCAGTGGAAAGGTGCTTATAGCAGCATCTACCTCTCGGTGGGTGTGAGAATGAAGTGAGATATTCCTGGAGAGAGTTGCCGGTGTGCATGAAACAGTAGCTCTTGCTGTCACCAACATCATTTGTATTATTGCCACCATCATCACACCAACAGGGCACTGCCCCGTTATGTTAGGAGAAAAGGAAGGTAACAGTTTGTGAGCAGACATCACGTGCCACATGCCATGCTAGTCTTCTTGGTATGACTCTTCACGGTGGCCCTACAAGATATGCCTGCCTATCTTCCCCCTTTTCACCGAAAGCCTAAGGGGAGGTGTCACTGCCCACGGCCTCACAGCTCATCAGGGTGGGCGCCCGACGCAGAGCCCTGCTCCTCTCGCACCCTCATCACGCTGTCTCTGACTGGCCGCTGCTTGGTTGAAATTAACATCAGTCCCACCCTTCAAGGTCCATAGCTACTGTTCCACCTACAGACCAGCTTTCCTGGCTCTGAAGCGCGTTTCCAGTCCCTCTCCCTCACCTGAGAGGAGGAGAGCTCCCAAGAGCCGCAGGCTGTGGCTGGAAGGATCCCAGAGAGCTAGGACTAGGCACTTGTTGACACAGCTATCTTCTTCCAAGGATTTCAAAACCTTTTCAGGGTATTCTCTGAGGACACACTCACTGGCCGCCTTTTAGAGACAGACGTCAGAAGGCAACCCACCAAGCCATTTTCAATTTCTGGCTGTCACCTCACCGCTGGGTCTTTGAGCCAGAGACCCAATGGGCTCATGAAAGCAAGCTACACACCAGCAGTGACTAATTTAAATGTGGGCAACCCTGGGGACCAGCCCCCATCACTGGGATAGGGGAACGGGATGTGATGGGAGCTCTCAGAGTCTAAGGATGAATGAACCCTTGGGTGGATGAGAGAAGGCCAAAGGTCAGGGAGAGCTGCTCTCGGAGCCACAGAAGCTGAGCCACAAGAAGGAATCGTGGACAAGAGACCACAGGTGCCAACTAGGGAGAGAATACTTTGGGCTCTCTGGGATGCCATTTTGGGAATGATGAGCTAAAAACCAAACTGGACCCTCACACAGCGTTGTCGAGGGGCCACCAGGCTGGGAGACAGGAACCCTGGGTCCGGGTCCAGCTCTGTTCCCTCCACGTTCCCTCTGCATCACCCACGCCCTCGTCTGAAAAGTAGCAGAGCCACCCACCATTCTCCCTTTGTTCCCCAGGGGATCAGGGAGGAACAACTGAGGGGACAGGTGAGGACAGGGAAGGATTGATCCCAGAGGGAAGAGAGGAACTGATGGCTATTGTGGAGGAACGATAGCGCTGATTCCACAAGGCTCAGGGAGTCCGGTGCCAGCGCAGATAGCTGTCCCTGCCACCTTTCAGAGATGGGACTGGCTGCCTTGTCTGGTAGTGAGCTCTTCACCCCAGAGGTGTGAAAGCAGAGGCCAGAGGGAAGGGGGGATATAAAGAGGAGTCCTGCGTGGACTAGGCCAGTCTGCAGACTTTCTGTAAAGCATCAGTAGTACTACTTCTGGTTTTGTGGGCCATTTGGCCTCTGTTGCAACTACCCAACTCTGCCGTTACATTACAGAAGCAGAGGCGGCCGCATCTGTCTATGAATGAGCGTGACTGTGTCCAAGCAAACCTTGGACACTGAAATTTGAATTTCATGTAATTTTCACATGATGAAATATTATTATTCTTTGGATTTTTTTCCAACCATTTAAAGGTGTAAAGACCATTCTTACATTGATTGGCCCTATAAAAACACCGAATTTGGCACTTGGGCTCCTAGTTCGCAGGCCTCTGGGTCAGACCAGCTGGCCAGAGACGGAATGTTGAGAGGACAGTTTCTTCAAAGTGGGGTTCTGGGGCGCCCACATCAGAGATGCTTGAGGTCACTCCAGCTGTGGGCCCCCTGAGTCAGAATCTCCACCCCTTCCCACAGCGTGCCAGGAAGCCCTGAGTCCTTGATCTCTTAAGTGCGGGAGCCATGTTAGAGCCAAAGTCTGTCTTCAGGGTCACAGGGAATGATGTCGAGAAAGGGCTCTTGAGCCAGACCACGTGGTCTGAGTCCGGGTTCAGACTGCATCGGCTTTGCTACTTGGGGCAAGTTCCCTAATCTCTCTGAGCTCCAGTTTCCTGCCTGTAAAGTAAGGGTAATAATAGCACCTATCCGTCAGGGTTGTTGTGTTGTCATGTTGTGAAGCATTTGGCACGGTGCCTGCCAGACTACCCGTGTCCATAATTGTTAGCCAGTGTGGTTTTCATTGGTGGATCCTTATTGCTGGGGCCCAGTCTGGGTTAGTGGCAGAGCCAGGGTGCCAGCCCAGGGCCCTGACTCTCGTGCAGCCTGTGTCGGCCTTGGCGTGACTGGGAGAGAGCAGTCACTGGCTGGGTGGCAGCCACATTCACAAGTCAGGTTTCAGGGTGTGGGGAGAACCGATTCTCCCTTGGGAACTGGAGCCTTTGACTGCCCTGTGGATGGAGCTGATGAATAGGTTTTGTTCCCTCACTGAGCTCAAAGAAATAAGAGTAAAGTCCCGGATTTCCGCTCTTTTGATTTTAATGAAAAAAAAACAAAATCCCTCAGTGTCTTCTAATTAGCTTGGGGCCATCACCCATGAGCAGCAGGGAGATTGGGGACCAGTTAACTCGTTACCTCCTCACCCAGGGCCCTGGATCTAGGCGAGGCTCTCCAGGCTCCTCCTCCGGGCACCACCTGATGTTTTATATCTGCCCCAGGCTGCCTCCAGTTTTATTTTTATGGTGTTTCCTTTTGTTGGCTCACCTTTTTAAATTTGGCCTCTTCCTGTGTAATTATATCCATGAAATCATTACTTGGATGAGCTAGTTTATGCTCTTTTCCTAGTCTACATTAAATGGAATATTTAACTCTAAAATGTCTTTATTTATTTATTTATTTATTTATTTAAATATATTTTATTGATTTTTTACAGAGAGGAAGTGAGAGAGATAGAGAGCTAGAAATGTCGATGAGAGAGAAACATCAACCAGCTGCCTCTTGCACACCCCTTACTGGGGATGTGCCCGCAACCAACGTACATGCCCTGACCGGAATCGAACCTGGGACCTTTCAGTCCGCAGGCCGATGCTCTACCACTGAGCCAAACCGGTTTCGGCTCTAGAAATGTTTTTAAATGTGCCCGTGAGACCATCTAACATGATCCTAGGTAGCACTTGGTCAGAACTTGGACTTCTGCATCAGAACATGTGGGTTTAAATGCCAGCTCCACCCCTTCCTAGCTGTGTCCCCAGGCAAGTGACAAAACCTCCCAGGGACCGATGTCTTGATGGACTGTGGGAACCTTGGCAACCGATGGAGCATTGACAAGTGCCGTGGAGAGCCAAACTGCTGAGTAGGCCTGAGGACAGATGCTGGGCTTCGCTCCTGGTGGGGCAGTAGAGCAGGGAAGGAAGGGAGGGGGAGGAGACGGGACAGGGGGGCCAGCCAGACCGCACGAGGGTGACAGCTGAAGGAGAACTGAAGGACGGACAGAGTTGCCCCCTGTTGCACTGGAGCTTGTTTGCACTGGTTACTGTAAACCCCTGGGGTGGTTAACTTTATGTGCAACTTAGCTGGGCGATGGGACTTAGATATTTGGTCAAATGTTATTCTAGACGTTTCTGTGAAGGTAGCTTTTATCTGAGATTAATGCTGAGGAAAGCAGATTGCCCTCTATAGTATCGTGGTGGGCCATGACCGCTCAGTGGGAAGCCTTAATAGAAAAAAGACTGGCCTCCCCCAAAGCGGGAACGCTGCCAGCAGGTGACCTTTGGATCTGAGCTGAGTCTGTCCCCTGGGTCTCCAACCCGCAGGCCTACTTGTAGATTTTGGACTTGATCACATGAGAGAGAAAGAGAGAGAGAGAAAGAGAGAGAGAGAGAGAGAGAGAGAGAGAGAGAGAGGGAGGGAGGGAGGGAGGGAGGGAGGGAGGGAGGGAGGGAGGGAGGGAGGGATCACTAATCACTAACATCTTTCACACACAGGTCAGGTTAGGGGAGGAAAAAAGAATGTCATATACATGTTGGCCAGCTACTTCAAGCCTCTGCTTCACAGCCTTGCTCTCTCTTATCTGATAGATTTTTAAAACCCTCATTCACCTGCCCTGGCTATTGTGGCTTGGTTCTTGGGTGTCCTCCCGTCCACTGAAGGGTTCAATTCCCGATCGGAGCTTGTGCCCAGGTTATAGGCTCAAATGCCAGTGCGGGCAGGTGGGAGACAGCCGATCGATATTCCATTCTTCAACCGATGTCTCTCTCTCTCCAAACAATAATAAAAAACAAAAAACTTCTTAAAATAACTGAGGTATTTTTCATTGGATACTATAGTGGTTACATCAACTTTGACATTGTGGGCTGTCTTCTGTGGAGTATTTTAGGGTTCCTCTTGCGGCCTGTGGTTACAAAATGGCAGGGGAGAGGCAGCCAGGGTTTTGAAGAAAGACTGCTCAGCAACTTAGGAAACTGGTGCAACTTTCCCAGCTTGGTCTGGAAAGGGCCGTTCATTTGAAAAGTTGGCTTTAGCCCTAATTGGTTTGGTTCAGTGGCTAGAGTGTCGGCCTGTGGACTGAAGGTTCTCAGGTTCGATTCCGGTCAAGGGCATGTACCTTGATTGCGGGCACATCACCAGGAGCGGGTGTACAGGAGGCAGCTGGTCGATGATTCTCTCTCATCGATGTTTCTAACTCTATCCCTCTCCCTTCCTCTTTGTAAAAAACCAATAAAATAAAAAGTTGACTTCAAGACAGTTTTGCTTGGGGGAGGGGGGGTAGTTACTGCATTTGTAGTGGAAAATGTTTGCTTTAGTGCTTGCTGTGTGCTAGATAGGATAGCAAGCATTGAAAGTGCATTCTTTCATTTGTAGCTAGTCCCATTCCGCGGAGGAGGAAGTGAGGCCGGAGGATTGACTCGAGGCACACCCCTGGTGAGGGCTTGAACTGGGATATGTCTGTGGCCAGATCCCACACCCCAACTTTGCTACCTCATTGCTTCCCCACAGAACTGAAAGGGACCTGCTGGATTTCCTTCTAAGTGAAAATGTCTGGGTCTGTCTAGAACGAGTCTGTTCATGATGGTTCTGTCTATGTTTTCCCTCCTACCCCCCTGCCCCCCCCCACACACACACACCTTTAGCACATGGTTTGATCCTGGTGCTGCCTCCCAGAGCAGGAAGCAGGCAAGGTCCCAGCTGCAGCTGTCCAAGAGAATTCCACGTATGTCTCAGGGGCCAGAGCGGGGTCACAGGTCACAGGGCCACTCCTAGCTGCGAGGAGACTAGAAAAGCTGAACACCATGGACCAGGGAACAGTATCTTCACAACAGACTCCTGGAGTCCTCTGCGTGCGGTGGGGTTAATGAATATCTAATGTAGTTCCAGGTGCCCTGATACAATCCCATTCCAGCGTGAGCAGGTAAGCCAGTTCCCACACCGCGTTTCCGGATGGAGGGCCAGCTGGCCTGCGTCCCAGCGGGATTGGTCAGAGTGGGAAGGTTCTGGAGAGCAGGTCCTGGTGCAGTGTTCACAGGAAGAGGATATCACATGGGGGGCAGATCAGGAAGGGCTGCTCATTTGAAGAAAGATGTGGTTTCTGCACATAAGCCACTAAGGAATCAATGGGGTCCAAAAGGTGGGGATATTTCATTTAAATTAAAGTGTCATTAAGGTTTCTTGTGCTGGTGAACATGGCTTCATCCGTCATTCAGTCATTCAGCAAACATTTACTGCAGGTTTGTCGCATGCCCAGTCCCGTCTAGTATGGAGAATTTGATGATTCATGAGCTATAATTTCCACCCTTGAGCTCACAGCCTAATGGGAGAGACAAAGAAATCAGTACTATAGAGATATTTTACCAATGCACTAACCAGAGCTTGTCCCTGTGGTCTGTGGAAATGCTGCTGGCCCGGAGTGCAGGAGCAGCCCTGCGGGGTCAGGGCAGGCTCCACAGGGAGAGGTCTGCCTTGAGCTGAGCTTAGGTGCTCGAGGTGAGATGGAGGGGTGGGGAGGGAACAGCACCTTCCTGGAAGGAGCACAGAAGCCTGAAGGAGCAGGACTGACGACAGAAGGCCAGGGTGAGAGGAGGAAGTGGGGAGAAGGGCTGGGCTGGATCTCCACCCAACGCTTGGCCAACAGGTGCCTGTGAGGCCCAGGGTAGCTCCGATTCCAGAGTGCAGCAGTCTCGTGGGGAAGCCAGGGGACCTCTGCCGCAGGTGACAGGGACCCAGCCCCCACAGGCCGAACCCACCACCACTTGCGATGCTTGCCTAACAAGAAGTCTGAAGGCGGGTGGTTTCAGGGTCGGTGTGACAGTCAATGATGTCTTTAACATCCAGGCTCTTTCTCTGTCCTTGGCATGTTGTTTTTTTTGGTCCGAGCTAGCCACCTCCCAGGCTCACATTCCAGGCACCATGCTCCCATGCTAGCCTCCCACGAGATGAAGGAAAGAGGGGGGAGAAAAGGCTTCCCCTCCTGGCTGTGCCCTGTGTCCCAGCAGTGCCTCTCAGCAGTGCCACCCAGCAGATGTCCCCTTACTCCCCAGGCATCAGAACCGGCCGCTGGCCCACTTCTGGATCAGGCACCCAGGGTATGAGATCGCTGCTTTGGGCAGTGAGAAGGAAGGGATGGCTCTGGGGAGGCCAGGAAGGCGGCTGCCACTGTGGGGCTTGGTGTGGTTGCCTGCCTGAGTTCCTCCTTCCAGCCTGAGGTTGGTCTGTCCCTCTGCCTCAGCTGCCACTCCCTGCTCCCCTGGCTGCTCCCTCCTCCTGGGACCTCCAGCCTCCCCCAGGTCACTCTCCCAGTCCCTCAGGCCCTCCTTCCCACCGCCCTTGTTGATTCATCCTTGATTCATTCACGCAGCCCATGCCTCTCCTCCGCCTTCCGCCTGGAGCAGAGCTCATGCTCTGCGCTCACTCCCACGGCACCTCCTATTGAACCTACTGGTGCCCTCGCCGGTGCTCACCCTCCTCGCAGCTCCACAGGACCCCGAACTGGCTTCCGTCCTCTCACTTGTCCACCTTGCACTGAGAATGCTTGTCTAGCTGTTACCCTGACCACCAGGAACACCTCAAGGGCTGGGATTCTTTTCTCCACCTTTGCTCCTGCAGCACCTGGCACAGAACTGGACACGCACAGCAGCTCAGGGAGCACAGTGGGAGGGCGGAGAGGGGGACAGATGGCAGGAAGAAGGCATGCAGAAGGCAGATGCCAGAGTGGAGGGGCTAAGAGACACTCGGGCGGAGGCAGATGGAGGGTGGGAAAGTAAACAGAGGGGTGTTACAACAGATTTCAAACATCATATTTCATTCATCAATATTTCAGTGTGTGTCTAAATTATAGAATAGGGTTATTATTTTAAGACAAACAAGCCATAACCATAATACTATTACACACTTTTAAAACTTGTACTGGTGTGTTTTTAGAGTCAGAAAACAGTCAAGACTAGATGGAAATCTTCACAAAGGGTCACTGGTCCTTTGAGTGATATGAGTAGGTGACTTTCACGCTGGAAAAACGGCATCAGTAAATGGGAAATGACTAAAAAGGAAATGACTGTGCGTGCAGAGGGGCCTCTCAAGGAGACGGCCTGTGGGAGCCACCCAGAGCTGAGCAGCATGCGGCTGTCTTCTCCACCTGGTCAACCAGCGCCCGGTCTGTCCCTGTCCCTGGTCAGGGAACTGGTGGGACTAGGTCTGTTTTCCGCATGATCTGTAAGGCATTCCCTCGCTATTTACAAACCCCATGTCATTGAATCTAAGACATCATGGGTGTAAAAAGAAAAGGCTGCCAACAGAGCTCTGATAGGTCATCCTTTGTAAGAAACATCCCAGTATCAAGGGGTTCAGGAGTGGAAAGGGGGAGCTTGGGGTCAGTGGAGCAGAGAGTGCTATCCAGGGTGGGGGCAGGGAGGGGACTCAGCATTTACCTGGAGCAGCGAGGCCATCTGGAGGCTCAGCGAGCCCTTCTACAAACATTGACTGAACCCCTATTCTCTGCCCTACCAGACAATAGGGCTGGTGAGAGAGAGATGTCCCCAAGAGCTCAGCGCCCACCAAGACAGATGAGACATCCTTCAGGCAGAGCAGGGTGAGAGTGTACGAGTTTAGGGCCACACAGGCCAGGGTTTACCCCCCTCCCCTCCCTGGCACTGGGCATCACCTGCCCTCCCGCTGCCCACATAAGGTGGGTGAGGACATGTCTTTGGTGGCCACTCTTTCCTGCTCTCAGCCCAAGTCAGGTCATGGTGCCTCGCGGCTATTGGTCACTGCTCCTTCCTTGACATTGTCTGGCTGACAAGCCAATGTCCGCGAAGCCGACAGCCTTATCTTGGTTTGACAGATGAGAAAAGGGACACTTAGAGGGCTTGGGTCCTTGCCCATGGTCTCCTGAGGACGACGTGTGGCCAGACTAGCCTATGACACTGCCCCACCTGACTGCGCTTGCCTCGGTGCCAGGCGGTGCCGGGAGGCGGTGTCTGACCAGGCCCAGCATGGGGAGGACAGGCTACTGTTCAAGTATCATGAGGCAGTGGTCTGAGAGCAGAGAGACGGGCCAGCCAGTCCTTGACAACATGGGGCTAGTGGCTGGTGGAGGCTTGCGGGGCCTGGCCTCCTCGGAGCTGGGACAAGAGTGGAACTGCTTCCGGGGCCTTCGAAGGTTGCCACCAACAGCTCAGAGGTCAGAAGTCAGCTGTCACTCTCTGGGAACGGGTCGACATTGTCCGTGTTCCTTATTCCCCCTTCTTAAAATAGCTAGCCCAGTTACTTTTGTGGTTAAACACTGAAACAAAACTAATATCCCAGGTTCCTGTGGGTTTAAATTTCTGCCCTTAATGGGACACACCAGCTCATGGTCTCTTCCTTCAGGAAGTCTCCCCAGTCCTGTCCATCCCAGACCTGAAGGGAAGGAGGAAGGTGCGTGTGGTGGAAGGGCCGGGCCTGGTCTGGGCAGCCCCTCGTCTGCTGAAATTGTTCAGATGGGCCTGTCTCTCTCCTCTTCCTCTACCCTTCCTGTTTAGTCTGCCTGAAACTCCCCTTTTTCTCCTCTCCCCCCGAACCACACAATCCTCTGAATGGCTCTGCCCAGTGCTGGCACTGAGGACTAAAGTTTGCCAGCTGTGCTCAGACTCGTGCTCAAGGTCCCTCTGCACCCATCTTGATTCCTCGGGATGGCATCCTGACATATATCCCAGCTGCCCCCTCACCCCTTCCAACCCCTTGCCCTCTCCCCCGGGAGGAGAGGGGTGTCCATCATGTTCAGGGGTCGCCGGGGTGGTAAGGGATCGGATAGAGGAGCTACTTCTGGCTTGCTGGTGGAGCCAGGGGTCCGGGAGGAGGAGCAGCTGCCTGTGTGGTCCAGGGAGCCCTCTGGGACAGCAGAGCCCGATCCCTGAGTGAGACAGGCTAGTGGCTCCCGTGGCCACTCCTCCCTGACCACCTGGCACAGCCGTGCACCTCCGTTTCCTCATCAGTTGGTGGAGGTGGTCATGTGCGCCTTACACGTGTGAGGACCAGTCACACTACGGGAGCAGCTGCTGTGTTGGTATTGCAGTGCATAACATGGGAAGTAAAGTGTTGCTGCTGTGGAAGGGCTTGGAGGCCTGGCTGGGTGCTCAGGGCTTTTGAAGGATTCGGGGCTGAGACGGACACAATCACTTTCAGCTCCCAGAACGTTTAGAGTGGGCAGCAGGGAGAATGGACGGGAGGCGGAGGCCGTGGTCCAAGCGCAGTGGGTGGAGGCCGGCTGGGCATGGAGGAGCGGGTGAGGAGATGGGAGGATGAGAGTCAGAGCTGGCTGTGCCAGTCAGAGTAGTCCAGGAGTCGGGTGACTAAGCCTTCCAGTGGGGGTCACTGAGACATGGCTTCTGAGGGGGCAGGTTCTACATGGTGATTAGCTACCGCCCCCCAACCCCAGAGTAGGTCCACCCTCTGCTCAGAGAGGCCTATCCATCCTTGGTTCTTCCCATTAGCTCAGTAAGTGTGTAAGCCCCCAAGCGTGGAGAGTGTGACACAAAGAAGCCACACGCCACAAAATGGTAGGGTGGACAAGTCCATCTCTCAGCAGCCCTTCCTCGTCCCTCCCCAGGTCTAATCCAGGGAATACAGCCACCACTCCCTGCCCCTGGGTTCCTACCTGGATACCTCAGCTGCCCGGCATGTGTCCTGGGCTGTCCTAGCATCCATCTGGCTGCAGGGCCCAAGGTAGGACTCAGGGTGGAATGAAGTCAGGCCAGTTTCAAAACCAGGGTCACAGAAGCCACAGTTCCAGGGAGCTGGCTGTGCTGGCCCGCCCAGGGATTGCCCTACAGGATGGGATGGGCTGCCTGCCTGGCTGGAACAGGGCCTTCCCAGGCACACAGGAAGAGAGAGCGCCGCTCTGTCCTGACAGCCTGGGCTCAGAGCCCCAGCCTCTTTGGGCGCCATGTCCATCTGGTCCACCATTGCACCCCAGCGCGTGAGCAGGCCTGACCTCCAGCAGCTGTGCAGCCCCAGAATCTGTCTGTCCCTGTGAGCAGGGCGATGCCCGCCTCCCTTGCAGGACGGTTGTGCCATCACATGACGTTCCACGTGCCAGTCATTGAGCACTCCTGGTAGGGGAGAGCTGGCTGACCGTGAGGGGCCAGCGGGCGCGTGAGCCCGGCGGGTGTGAGCACTCACGCCTGGAGCCAGGGTCTGGGAGCCAGGGAGACGGCCCTGGTGTCTGAACCTTAAAGCGCTGATGAAGTCCTGTTTTGTAACACACTTACACATGGTAGAAGTGCATGTGTGTGCCTGACGCACCAGCCAGGGGTACGTGCGTGATGGAATGTGGCTGAAAAAGGCAGCAGACAAACCGTCCATGCGCGCTGTGGTGGGACTTATTTAAAAGCTGCTCTGTGATGCCGAAACCGGTTTGGCTCAGTGGATAGAGTGTCAGACTGAAAGGTCCCAGGTTCGATTCCGGTCAAGGGCATGTACGTTGGTTACGGGCACATCCCCAGTTGGGGGTATGCAGGAGGCAGCTGATCGATGACTCTCTCATTGATGTTTCTAATTTTCTATCTCTCTCCCTTCCTCTCTGTTAAAAAAAAATTTAATAAAATATATTAATATATATTAATATATATATACATATTTTTTTTTAATAAATAAATAAAAGCTGCACTGTGGGAGAAGAATCTAGAGGAATAGCATGTTTAAGTGGAGGGACAGAATTTCGCTTCTTAAAGAACATATGTGAGTGTTCGCCCATCATCGTTCCTGTGATGAACACCAGGCGAAATCATTCATTTATAAAAACAAAACAAAACACTCTGTATTGCCCTGGCCAGTATGGCTCAGTTGGTTGAGCATCATCCCCTGCACCAAAAGGTCATTGGTTCAATTCCTGGTCAGGGCACTTGCCCGGGTTGTGGGCTTGATCCCCAATGGGGGGCATGCAAGAGACAGCTGATTGATGTTTCTCTCTCCCTTTCTATCTCTAAAATTAACAAAGACATTATTTTTAAAAAAACAAAACATACACCTCTGTATTAGCACATGAAAAACAAGCACTCTGAAGCCAGCGCTGCTGGATTCGAGCACCTGCTCACTGGCTCAGTGCTCTGAGCCACGGCTTCTCAGCCGTCACAGGACAGCGCTCTCCCAGCCAAGTGTGGCTTCTAATAAGAATTAAGTGACAAAAAAAAAAAGAATTAAGTGACAAAATGGGACCCTGGAGGGGCATAGCTTACACAGCACCTGGCCCATCTTAGGTTCCCAGAAAGCATCCACTGTCCTCCCTCCTCTCCTCTCTTCCCGCCCGACCCCCATCACCACACCACGCCCCACCGTTTGAGTTTATCATCCAGGACCCCACACGCCTTTGTGACTTGTGCTTTCCTCTCCTCAGAGAAAGCTACCGATGGCTCCCTGCAGAGCGAGGACTGGGCCCTCAACATGGAGATCTGCGACATCATCAACGAGACGGAGGAAGGGTAAGCTGGGGCCCAGGCGGGACAGCCAGCTGCAGCCAGCATCGCCCCTGCTGCACCCGCCTCCGGCCCGAGACACCCCCCCTCCCCCCCCCCCCCCGCTCCCAACACCTCTGTGCGAAAAGGCAGGGCTGCCTCCTGCCTCAGGGCCAGGAGGGCTGCAGAAGTCCTCTGAGCCCCACCCCGGGCAGGAACATGCATTTGGAGCCATGGTCCTGTCAACCCTCTCGGCAGATGGGTGAGTGGCCCGGAGACGCCGGGTGTGCGTCTCCGGGTGTGCGGCTGGCCCGTGGCCCCGGATGCTCCTGCCCATTAACAAAAACAATGTTTTTGTTAATTTGAGAGAGAGAGAAGCGGGGGGGGGGTGGGGGGGGGGAGAACATAAATCAGCTGCCTCCCGCCCATAGCCTCTCGGCAGCACCCAGCCGGGCAGGTCTTCCTAAGATATTACCTGGGCAGCGTCTTCCCAGGACAGGGCCAGCTGGCAGCTCAGATGACGAGGTGGCCCCCGGACCTCTGCGTTCTGTGGGCTGGAGTGTGTAAGGGACTCCGGCTTCCTTAGTGAGCAAGAATAGACTTTCATTTCCTTACCGTGTGAAACCACAGGCAGGCTCGGGATCACGGGGAGGGCAGTGAGATGACGCAGAGCTGAGTGTGGCCGAGCATTTTCAGTGTGCGGGCCACCGTGTCCTGCTCAGCGCCCAGGAGCCCTGCCGAGCTTGCCCTACGGGGGTTGGGGGAGCACTCACCCACACTGACCAGCCGTGGACCTGGGCAGGTCACTTTAACTCTTTCCAGTCCTTCTAGCCATAAGCCCAAGGCCCCGAGGGGAGCAGAGCGGGGATCCTGCGTCCACTGTCCTCGGAAAATCCAGGAAGCGTGGGGAGCGGGGTGGGGAGCACCCAGCAGGAAGGGCAGCCAGGCGCGGCCTGTTGTGGAAAATCGGGGTCAGCAGTGGAGCAGGATCTCGTTTCCCTCTCCTTTCTCCACCGGGAGTCCAGGTGTCCTGGGAGAGGTCCTCAGCCTGGCCGCGCTGTGTGACAGAGCGGCAGCGGGGAGCCCAAGAGAGGCTGTGGGTGACTGCTTCTGGCAGTCAGGACCAGTCAGGAGAGCTGACATCACGGCGGGTCCTTGCAGACTGGCTGAGAAGGGCTCAGATGCTCACCCTCAGGTGCTTGCTATTGACTTGAGCGCCTGTGTTCCAGGCTCTGCACGAGGCCTGGGGACCCAGCAGCGAGCAAAGCGGGCGTGACCCTCACCTCCCTGAGCTTAGCAGGGCCACGTGGTCTTGTTCACCAGTGTTTCCCCAGGACCTGGTGAGGGGAAGGATAGATGGGCAGAGGAGCTGGCAGGACAGGCATTAGGACTCTGCCTACAGTCACAGGTTCTTCAGTCTGCACCACAAGCCCTGGGGCATTGTGAGCACCCACATCCCCTCAGCGTTTGGTTCAGGGGTTGAGCGTGGGTCCAAGGTTCTGCGTTTTTAACCAGCTCTCACATGCCCCCACTCAGGAGGTCCGGGGACCACACACTGAGTCATTGCCACGGATCCTGGCGACCTACCCAAGGACTCTGGGGGGTGGGGGGTGTGATGTGATTAGAGCCTGGACACACAGGAAACAGACAGGAACAGGGAGGCAGTTCACAGGAGCCGTCCCGTCTCCAGAGCCCCTGATCTCTGGCCCCTGCCTCAGCCCATCCCTCCTTTTTTCCTCTGTCCAGTCCCAAAGATGCCTTTCGAGCAATAAAGAAGAGAATCACGGGGAATAAGAACTTCCACGAGGTGATGCTGGCTCTCACAGTAAGTGCCCAGTCTGGCTGCCTGGCCATGGCCGAACCAGAGACCACTGGGTTGGCTCCCTGGGCCCAGCAGGGACTCCTAGCCACTGGGGGCCCCTCTTCCAAGGGCTGGGAAGGAAGGGTCCTGGGCAAAGTGCTGTCCTGACTACACTGCTGGCGGGCACAGAGTGGCAGGAGAGGCCATTGGGGGAAAGTTCTCTCCAACCTACTGGCTGGTGAGCAAGCAGGCACACGGAGGCCCCGTCCTTCCGAACCAGCCGTGGAGAGCCCGGGCCAGAGGGCCTAAGGGTGAGCCCACACTTGGGACAGGAGCCTGGCAGGCACAGGTGGTTGCTGATTGGCACTTGGACGTCCCACCTGAAAAACGAACATTCAACAAATGCCCCCAATAGGATGAGCCAGGCATGGTGGGCATCCTGGCTGTCGGGGCAGGTTTGCTGGGAGTGGGGCTGAGAGCTCTGTGCCAGCCTCTGCCACAGCAGCCTTATGTCCAGGAGAATCCCCCACGCTGAAAAGTAAAGGCAGCTGCTGCTATGAATAAGAAGAAGGCACTTGGAGGGAAGCTCACCACCTTCCCTTGGAGGGAAGCTCGCCACAGGGTCACCACCTGACAGAGCCACCTTTGGTTTCCACCTGGAGAGCCACCTCCCTCCAGGCCGGACTCAGCTCAGAAAGAGCCTAGGACAGGGTTCTGTGGGTACCGAGGCCACTTAGCAAAGGGCCTCTGGCCACCCAGTAAGCCAGCCCGGATCCCACATCATCCCTGCTTCTCCGAGTGCTGGGTCTCATCTCAGGAAGCCCAGGCACTCTGGGACATAAGCAGAGTGGGGGTTGGGGCCCTGGGTGCTCCCCTCCTCTGACAGGTGCTCACGGGCACCTCCCGGCCTCCAGGTCTTGGAAACCTGTGTCAAGAACTGTGGGCACCGCTTCCACGTGCTGGTGGCCAGTCAGGACTTCGTGGAGGGTGTGCTGGTGAGGACCATCCTGCCCAAGAACAACCCACCCACCATCGTGCATGATAAGGTGCTCAACCTCATCCAGGTGAGTGCTGGCGGGCGGGGCGGGGCGGGGCGGGGCGGGGAGAAAGGTGCCGATGCTGCTGCTGCCGCCGCCTCGGTCTCTTTCTTGTTTGGGGCCACCTGGGCTGTCGGTTGATTGGACGTTCAGAGTGTGGGGAGACTTGTCAGCGTTGAGCCTTGCTGTGGAGTTGGGTGTCAGAGTGATGTAAAAGGACCAGCAGCTCAGGGACAGAATTGCTGTTCTCTGGGACAGGGTCGGTGAGCTTACAAGGGCTTTACCTGCCATGTCCCTTTGTCCCCTCAGTCCTGGGCCGACGCGTTCCGCAGCTCGCCCGACCTGACTGGTGTCGTCGCTGTCTACGAGGACCTGCGGCGGAAGGGCCTGGAGTTCCCAATGACTGACCTAGACATGCTGTCGCCCATCCACACACCCCAGCGGGTGAGGAGACTCGGGGACTGGGAGGGGAGGCAGGAGCAGTCACCAGCTGGTTTCTGGGCTCTTTCTGGGGCCCCTGCGGGCCTCGCTGATCCAGTCGTTTGCCCTCTAGACCGTGTTCAGCTCAGAGACACCATCCGGACAGAATTCTGTGGGCACTGACGCCTCTCATCGTGGGGATCCCAGCCAGCAGGCGGCTCCTGTGTCCACCCCAGCTGTACTCCCCAGCGACACACCCCTAACGCCAACCCCTGAGCAGGTAAACGAGCCGGGGTCAGAGCCACGAGGGGCACGGTGGAGGCTGCTCCTCACGTGTCAGGGAAGAGCCCTGTCAGAATGAAAGTGACTGTGGGGCCTCTGCTGGTCCTCACAGCAGCCCCACGGGTGCCTGTTGTTCCTCCTGTTGGAAGAGGAGGCTCAGAGAGAGAAAGTCTCTCGCCTCGAGCCACACAGCTCAGCAGAGACAGAGCTGGGGTTCGAGCTCAGGTCTGTCTGGCTGCAGGCCGGCTCTGTCCTATGTGTTAGCCAGCCTCCAACTGTGTTCTGGTAGAGCCCCTCGGGCAGCACCAGGGAGGGGAAGTGCCTGTAGGGACCCCTTCGCCCACAGCAGCTCCACTGTCCTTGTCATTGTGTGCTCAGTAACATTTGAGCAGAGGTTCTGGCTAAAAGCAGTTTCAAACAGCCACACAGATAAAATCCTGAAAACCTCTTGCATTGCATCCTGCCGCTTCCCGTGAAGCCCCGAGAAGAGGGGGCATAGGGTAAGGTTCCCGGGGGCAGACCAGGGCCTGGGAGAGATTGGAAAGAGCACCCTCCTCAGACCAGGGGTCACATGGCTTAGTCGGCCTCTGTCCCTCAGTGTGTCCCCTCTAACCCCCATCAGCCAGGAGCAGTCTGTAGGGGGCTGACGCTGCTCTCCCTGTGAGGGACATCCACTGCCAGGCTAGCATTCGCTGGGTGCTTGGTCATCGGCTGCAGGGGTGTGGGTCAGGGCCTTGCACTGCCGGGGTGCCCCTGGGAGGCGTTCTGCAGACTTCAGACCCATCATGTCAGCCAAGTGTAAGAGCTGAGTGCCGGTGAGAAAGGCACAGGTATGTAATAGGACAAAAATGGTACCGTAAGGTCTCTAAACCAGCTCACCAGACAGCCCTTCAGCCCCAACCTGTTTGAAGAGCAACTTGTGTACTTTGATATCATAAAAACACCTCCAGAGTTACAGATATTGCTAGAGAAGTTTTCCCAACTGGACAGACCATTCAAGGTACAGGAAAACTGTAACAGGGTTGTAAAAATGTATCTAGCCAGTTATGATTGTAAAGCAGTTTGCCTGAGGCCTAGCAGCTGCGTGGATGAAGACTGACTACGTGTAGTGCAGAAGGTTCTCGCCAAACAAACGGAGCCGTCTGTGTAACTTCAGAGCCGTAGTCTCCTGGGACTCATTAAGTCTTCGACGCCCAGTGATGTAGCTCAGGCTCTAATTGGGTCCCATGTGCCCTGCACTGGCTGGATTTGTGAGCAGTGGCTTTTTTCCCTCACTTAACCAAGAGCGCTCATTGAAGAGGCCAGATGTAGTTAACATTTTCCGGGTTAGGAAGATGACAGTGAACCGTGTGAATGCACTGTCTGTGTCTGAACACTGCATCTTCACCTGCGGTAAAGATAGGTGCCTTGTAAGACAGTGATCAAGTTTGTGCTTCTTTTTCAATATTTTTATTGATTTCAGAGAGAAAGAGAAAGGGAGAGATAGAAACATCAATGATGAGAGCGAACCATTGATTGGCGGCCTCCTGCTCAACCCCCACTGGGGATCAAGCCTGCAACCCAGGCATGTGCCCTGACCTGGAATCAAACCATTGACCTCCTGGTTCATAGGTCAGTGCTAAACCACTGAGCCATGCTGGCAAGGCATGGTGGCCAAGTTAGATTAGCAATGTACGCTGTGCACTGAGGTACTTGAATCAGTGTTGGTAAAAGGTAGCTGCTGTCAGACATTATAAATTAACATGGTGACATTCAGATTCTGAGATCCACTCAGTTACTCCACTTAATACGAGACCCATGAGGTGTTCCGTGATCAAAGGGGCTTCGGCCAGATTAATTTTGGAGCTCTCTGCCCCCTCACCCAGGTGAAAGGACTGCAGCCTGATTACCATGAACCCCCAGCCAAGACCTCCTGCCCTTTGATCACTGTCATGTCCCTGTAACAAGTGCTAAGTCTGTCTCTCACTCCGCAAGTGGGTGGGGGTGGTACTGGGACTCATCCTCAGAAGAGTCTGGGTCACAGAACCACAAACAGACCAGGAGCAAGACAGCAGGCCCAGGAGAGGAGAGATGGAGAGTCCATCCCCCCAGAGGGAAGCGGCCGCTGGCTCTCCTCTCGGCGGAAGGTCCTTCGGGCCTCGTTAGCCGCCCTTGGGCCCAGGAGCCCTGAGCTCCAGCCGGGCTCTGAGGTGCATCCGCCCTCCGCTTCTTTCCCTTCGGCCTCTCCCTGCACCAGGCTCTCCAGTTTGGAGATGATAAAGGTTGGTAGATCCTCTGTGAGGGGGGCTTGTGGAGTGGGGGAAAGCCCACTCGTAGGCAGGGCTGCGGCTGGGAGCTGAGTGAGAGTGCTGGAAGCCAGCTCCTCTGGGTACCACACCCGGCTGGTGGCACCAGGCTCAGTCGCTGTGGATGGCATCGGCTTCGGGCCTCTGGCCTCTCTCACCAGGCAACGGTGTGTTTCAGATCGGGAAGCTGCGCAGCGAGCTGGAGATGGTGAGTGGGAACGTGAGGGTGATGTCGGAGATGCTGACGGAGCTGGTGCCCACCCAGGCAGAGCCCGCAGACCTGGAGCTGCTACAGGTGAGTCTGCATCCACCCCAGGTAACTTCATGCTCATGTGATCACACACCTTCCCTCCCCACCCACCTAGTTCCCAGGCTCTCTCTGAACCCCTTCATCGCCACAGGAGAGGCTAACTCCAGGGACTTGGGACTCCATCAGATTGGAATTCAGAATAGCTCCCCTGCCTCAGTTTCCTCATCTGTAAGATTGCACTAACAATAGCTTTCATGGTAAAGTTTGGCATGAGACAAGGCTTTGGCCACTGTGCCTGGTCTGGAGTAAGCTATGGATAAATGAAACTGAGAAAAAGCTGGTAGGCAAGATTTCCACCTTTCAGATTACAAGGTGGCAGACAAGCATGAGAGAGCAGCTGGTGTCAGGCTGAGGCAGGTGGGAGCTGTGGGTCTCGCTCCTGTGGGTCAGGAGATGTTCCCGCAGTCACATCCCCAGCTGGTGAGGGATGAGGGTCGGGCACTGAAGTAGGAGGAGCTGGTTTGGGGAAAAGCACCTTTCCCAGGAAGGTCATTTCATAGAGGTACTGAGAAAGCTGGGGGACCCCAAGGCCCAGGAGCCACAGGACCCAGGAGGGGATGATGGGGTGCTTGGTGTGATGGTCTCATTTTGGTCTGTCTCCTGCTCAGCCTCACGCTCCCGAGGGCAGGGCTGACCTGAGCTGACCTGGTGCCCCTGCCCTTGGATGGGGGCAGGGGGAAAGGTGGAGTCTCAGAGTTGAAAGGACATGTGACTATGAAGACCACACGAGGGCTATGAGAGAAGCGTGAGGGAGCTAGGAAGCGCAGGACTGCTGTAGAGCAGTTAATTTTGTGTGTCCCGAGCCCTGCTTGTGGGAGTGAGTGATGGCTGGAGCAGGCAGGCGAGGTGCCCCAGGGACCTGGAGCACTTCCCATGTGCCAGGCTCTGATGTGGACGCTTAATACACATTCACTTACTTAATCTTCACCCTCTCCCGTGAGGTAGGGGCTCTTATCCCCATTTTCCAGGTCAGCAAACTGAGGTGGAGAGGTCATGGGATGTGCCCAGGGTCCCATGGCTGGTAAGCAGCAGAGCTGGGATTGGAAGCCAGGGCCCTGACTCCAACTGCTGCTCTTGAGTAGACAAGGAAGAAGAAACAAAGCCATAAGTGCTCTTGGCTGTGGAAGGAAGCGAAGGGAGGCCCACCGGATGTTGAAAGTCACTCGAAAGGCAGATAAGAAAATCCCAGGAGAATGACCTAGGAGGGGGCGGATTAAAAGGGTCCAGAAAGATCCAAAATTAGAATTGGGCAGCGTTTAGTCTCAGTGATGCTTCCAGGAAAAAAGGGTGGTGTGGTGGTGGATTCCATTTCCTGCAGGGCACGTACTTGGGTTTGGGGTTTGATCCACCTGTCAGGGTGCGTACTGGAGGCAACCAATCGATGTTTCTCTTTCACATCAGTGTTTCTCTCTTACTCGCTCACTTGCTTTCTCTCTCTCTTCCCTCCCCCCTCCCAACCTTTGCTCCTCTTCCCCTTCTTTCCTCTCTAAAAAATCAATAAAAAGCGTATCTTCAGGTGAAAAAAAAATTAATTTTAAAAAAGCCAAACTTTATTTTTTTAAAAAGTGCCCATCAGTGACATGACGACTAAATGCAATGTGGGATCTGGAACAAGAAAGGGGCATTAGTAGAAAAACAGAAAACCTGAACAAAGCCTGTAGATTAGCCAATAGCATAGCAGTGTTAATGTCGTAGTTCTGACAAGTGCCAGGCTAGGGAGAAGTTGAGTGAAGGGTTACAGAAACTCTTGGCAACTCTTCTATAAATCTAACATTATTCCTAAACAAAAGTTTTGTTTTTTTTAAATAAGTCTGTGAATAATAAGGCAAAAATTCAAAATTTAGGTTTGTTGATAATAGTTGGAGTCATCTGGGTGTTTTTTAAAATATATTTTTATTGATTTCAGAGAGGAAGGGAGAGAGAGAGAGAGAGAGAGAGAGAGAGAGAAACATCAGTGATGAAAGAGAATCATTGATTGGCTGCCTCTTGCATGCCCCCTTCTAGGGATCGAGCCTGCAACCCTTGGCATGTGCCCTTGACTAGAATCAAACCGGAACCTTTCAGTCCTCAGGCCGACACTCTATCCACTGAACAAACCAGCTGTAGTCTGGTTTTATGTTTTGGCTACTGAAATACCCCAATAAACCCAGAGAAGCTGCAGTTTGTTCGGCCGGGCCACCTGGCAGCTCTGTCCTTCAACAAGCAAAGATGGCGACAGGAACTTTCTTCTGAAGTCTGCATGGAGCCAGCTGGTTGGTGAATGTGAGCATGAAGCACAGAGTGGAATTCAGAGGCTCATTTGTGGAGCCCCTGGAGCTGCTCTGTGGAGCTCCTGTCCGGTGTGGAGTCCGCTCTGCTCTCCAAGGTCACCAGGGGCCAGAGCCCTTCCAGGAGAGATGGCCTCGCTCTGGTCCGGTGCCCATGCTTGTCCTCCTTGCTTCTGTGGCAGGAGCTCAACCGGACGTGCCGAGCCATGCAGCAGCGGGTCCTGGAGCTCATCCCCCGCATCGCCAACGAGCAGCTGACAGAGGAGCTGCTCATCGTCAACGACAATCTCAACAACGTGTTCTTGCGCCACGAACGGTACCCTTCCCCAGCCTTGCAGCTGCCCACCCTTCCCCTCCCTCGTACCCACCCTGTACCCTGGTCTCCCCACACCAGGCCGGCCACCCAGGGCATGTATCCTCAGCTGTCTTCTAACAGCATAGGCATGCATGCCCTGCCTTCCACTACCTCTTCTCTCCTCTCCTCGCCAGTTAGCCCTGCCCTATGTCCCTGTGTCCAGGCCCTGGAGAGGGCAGTGGTAGTGGCCGAGTGCGTGAGCCCGCAGCCAGGCAGGCTGATCTGTCCTTGCTCACTCCACCGTTGCCTGGCTCTGGGGCCTCGGACCACTTACTGGCCTTAATTAGGGCTTTTTAACTACAAGTACACACAGCGTTTCCGGCTGACTTAGAATATGAGTTGATTGGATGAAGAGCCTCTATTAAATGCATAGCTTTTAGAGCCCAAAGGAGCGTGAACAGCGAGGCCTCCCAACAGAGCAGGAGGGACAGACAGATCCTAGGGCGGCTCAGGGGTCTCTGGGCAGAACCTCCTAGACCAGAGGTCGCCAACCTTCCAGACCTCACAGACCACCAGTGATCCGTGGACTACCAGCTGGTGACCGCTGTCCTAGACCATGTCCCCCAGGTGTCACCATCAGTAAATGGGTCCAGATGCTTCCTCTACTTGTGTCATTCTGTTCAGGGACAGGTCCCTGAGAGAAACTGGCTCAGCTTTACTGTGCCCACTGGTTGGGGGACAGGAGGGCCCTGGACGGCCATCCCACCAGGATCGCGGGAAATGGGGAAAGAGCAGGCCTGGCATTTGCATGATGGTACTTTCCATTCACAACCACTCATACTGTGTCTGCTTGATGCTCACATCTGGGAGGCAGGTTCCTCTCTCACCCCCTTTTTAACGGACAAGGAAGCAAGGTCAGAAGTGATATAATAACCCATGGTCACACTGTTAACAAGGGCCAGGGCCAGGACTCGAACAGACCCCAGACCCAGGTCTTCTTAGCCCCCTTCGCCCACTGCCAGGCCTATCTGAGGGTGGCCAGTGGCTTGGGGCAGTGCAGGAATGTGTGTCTTTCACACACCACCCAGGCCCTGGCACTCACACATACACAGGTAGATTACTGAGCAGCTCCCACAGAAGTCCTCCTCTGCCATGTGCCACGTGCATCCCATGTTCTCCTCTAGCCCATTCCTGTTCGTTTGTCTGACGCTGATCATGACCCGAGTGGCCAGGTCGTTGATAATCCAAATTGGGTCTCTGCACATGAAAGAGGCACAGTTAACAGTGCCCTGGGGACGCCGAGCATCACTGGGTCTACCCAGACAAATAGACTCACCACTGCGCTGATGCTGAGCCTGAGGAACAGACTAGAGGAGAACAGGGGTTGCGGGGGGGGGGGGGGGGGGGGGGGTGTCCATGGCACATGAAGGGCTCTGCCTGGCTGTGCAGAGGTGCCTCTCAACCTGTCTCTCTGACTCGCTCTTTCTGTCTCGTAGGTTCGAGCGGTACCGGACCGGCCAGACGGCCAAGGTAATCGGCTTTGCTCTCACCAGATCGTCCCTGGTTAACAGGGAGAAGGAGGGCGGTGCTCACCCCCACCCCACAACCCGGGCAGGATGTGCCTTCTTATCTAGGCTCCTAGAAAAGTCCCCTTCTAGCTTCTTATATCACTCTCTTTAAGCTCTGCCACCAGCTAGTGCCCAAGGGTCTGCCCACCCTCCAGAGGGAGCAGCAGAGCTAGAGGCCAAGGGGAGAAGCCACAACTGCAAAACTCGGGAGACAGATCCTCGGGCCAGAACTTCTGGTCCAGGGGAGTGAGGCCACTGGCAGGGGCCTGACGGTGGGTCTCCCTTCCCCCTAGGCCCCCAGTGAGGCCGAGGCGGCAGCAGACCTCATCGACATGGGCGCTGACCCAGCAGCCACTGGCGGCCTCTCATCCCAGCTGGCAGGAATGAGTAAGTGCGGGCAGCCCTGCAGTTCTGGGGGTGCCATCCTGTGTTACAGTTGGAGCTGGTGCCCCAACAGCAGAGTGTTAGCCCAGGCCCCCCACACCGGGGTCCCAGGCTGAGCATCTGGGACAAGATGTGGGACTCTCCCTCACAGCCCACAATGGCTGAGCCCTCCCAGGTCTCAGAAGTCCCATTGTTCTGGGGTGCCCTTGACACTGAAGTCTCCGTGGTCTGAATCTCCTGGGTGAGCGTGGGCAAGTCGCTGGAACATCCTGTGCCCTCTTTCCTCCTCTGGGATGGGCAGGAATGGGCCCTTCCTCACAGGTGATCATGAGGACTGAATGAACTCGGGTATGGGCCAGGCTCAGAGCAGTGCCAGGACGGAGTGGGTTCCTGGCACACATTGGCCATCAAATCGTTGACATATCACGGTAATTGGTCTTACTGTTACTGACTGCCTGCTTCGTGCCAAGCCCAGGAAATCACTCTGAGTGAGGAGGTAGCTATGCCCGTGGTCCCGCAGACAGCAGGTGGCCGCCTGCTCATGGATCCTGCCCTGTGTGCACCCCCTCTGCGCTGCCCACCCAGAACCAGCCCTGGGCCCGGCAGGGAGCAGCAGGTTGGCCATGGCACGTGCGAGAGCAGCAGGCGGAGTCTTATGTGCCTCTCTCCCCGCAGACCTGGGCTCCAGCAGCGTGAGGGCTGGCCTGCAGTCTCTGGAAAACTCCGGCCGCCTGGAGGACGAGTTTGACATGTTTGCCCTAACACGGGGCAGCTCCCTGGCTGACCAACGGAAAGAGTGAGTGGTGTGCTTGCTTCGGCAGCACATATATTACAATTGGAATGATACAGAGGAAATTAGCATGGCCCCTGCACAAGGATGACACGCAAATCCATGAAGTGTTCCATATTGGGGAAAAAAAGAGTGAGTGGCCGGCCCTCCTGCAGTTTGGGTCAATCCCCATCAGAGGAGACTCTCTCCGGGTCCCTGGATCCACTTGGTGGGTACACCCCATGGAAAAGCACACATCCCCCTACAGTCCCCCATAGGGAGGCAGAGTTCCTTCCCCTAAGTCAGCCCCACGTGGCCCACAGAACCCGTGGCCAGGCAGCAGACCCAGGCGGCAGGCAGAGCTGGATGGGGAAGGCTGGCCTGTAGGTTGACCAGCTAGGAGCCAGAATCTCATAAGATCTGATCGGATGAGGAAACTGAGGCTTCCTCGGTGGGAGCCTGGTCTGTGGTGTGCGGACAGCGTCTGAGACTCATGTTCCCCCCGCTCTGTGCACAGTGCACCAAGCCCCGGGCCAGCAGGGAGGCTCCTGGTAAGTCCTCGGGCTTGTCCAGTCATTTCCACCGTTCCAGTCCCGACCGCCTCACTCAGGTCTGCCCACTCTGCACCGAGCTGGGGGCTGTCCTTCCATAGGGCCGCCCACTTCCAGGGAAATGCCCTCAGCGGTCAGGGCATGTGACCAGCACTTGCCTCAGCTTCCCGTGATGGGCTCCATGTAGGCGTGTCAGAAGCGGTGTGCTGAGGCTCGTCCCCATCCTCGGCCCCTTGCTCATGACCCTGAGTCTGGGTTGGGCTGGCCAGACAGACAGCCAAGGACAGCTCTGGATTAAGGACCTGTCCCAGTGGACCAGCTCCTAGTGGTCATTTTGGTGTCTTTGGAAACGGTCAATGGGCCTCTGAAGGACCCAGAACTGCCCTCTCCATCCTGGCGTATCCAGGTGTAGCCCACCAGGGCCCATGGGTTGCCTGCCCACTGGCCATACCCATCTCTGGGAAAGGGAGGGCTGATGGGCCATGAGCCACATCCTTATTCAGGCAGCGTCCATAGTCTCAAACCTAGGGCTCTGGGACCAGTGGCTCATGGTTGCCATGGAGTTAGGGCACGTGAGGCTGCTGTGCAGGTGGAAGCTAATGAGTCTGAGGGACCTAACAGCCAGGAGATGACCCGCCTACGAGGCCCCAGCAGGTGGCACTCTGGCCACACCAGAGAGCCCATCTCCAGCCTGGCTGAAGTTTGCTGCTACTGGAACAACGCCCTAGGAGAGAAAGGAAAGCACTCTGGAACATTCTCTCCAGGGCCTGCAATCTCGCAGTGCTGAGTGCTGGAGGGGTGTACCAGGCACTGCGACTCAGACAGCAGGTCGGGGGCGAGGGTCAAGATGGCCGTTTCAGGCCATGGAACTGCATGTGCAAAGGTCAGAGGTAGGAGAGAGCAGGGGGTAGGGCAGGTGGTCTGAAATGGCATCCTACAGGCCCCGGGATTGGCTTCCGCCCAGCAGAAAGTGCCAGTGCCCTGCAGGGGAGGAATGTGCCCCAGCTCCGAGTTCCCCAGCCCTTTGTCCTCCTGCCTGGCTCCTTCCTTCTGCTCCAGCTGCCTCGTTAGCCCTGGTCACCTGACTCCTTCCCTGGGACTCTCAGACCCTCCCAGGCCTGTCTACCTGGTATCTGGTGCCAGCTCTGCCTCCACTCACCAGGAAGCCAGCTCTTTGGCAGCCTCTCTGTTTCTGCTCCAGCCCTGACACAGCTGGCACAGTCCCGGCCTCTCCACCTGACCAGCCCTTCCACTCGGGGCACCAAGGAGAGCAAGGGGGCATCTGGGCCGGCCAGGGCAGGGGTGCCTCGGCCAGGCTTTGCCGAAGCAGGGAGGCCCTTCCTCAGCTTCTCCCACATCGTTGTTCTGGGACACAGTCCGCTTCCTCCCCGTGCTACTGTGTCACCCTCAGTGGTCTCGTGGCCAGCAGCCTTACGGGACCATGTGAGGAGCAGCCCTCCCTCCTGTGTTGGGCATGGACCACAGACACCTGGCCAGGTCTGCAGCCCTGTCTGGGCTGTGACACTGTCCTTAGCGGGTGTGCTGGGCCCTCCGCTGCTGCAGGCACGGCTCCTAGCGATGGCCGAGCCTCGCCTTCAGGGCCGTACAGGTGTGTGCTGAGAGGAAGAGGGAGATGGGGGGTAATTAGGTAATTAGGAGAGAACATGCAGTTCTTGGAGGGAAGGGAAGCATCAGTTTCTGTCTGTTCCAGGGCCAGACGTGCCCTGTTCTGCCTTGTCCTCCAGCACTTGTGCCCGGGCACAGGGATGGCAGCGTGACTGCACCTGAGGGAGCGGCCTCCCTGGACCAGGGCTTTGCACAATCTCTGAATCTCTGGCATCGCTTCCTCCTCGCTGCGCTCACTGCCCAGATTTAGCCAGGGGCACTCAGCTGTCACCGGAAGGACGAGAGCACACTGCCCGCCACCCCCCCTCGGGTTGGCCCCAGGGAGACCCTGCAGATGGTCTGGCCCCAGCCCACTGGCCAGGAATGCGAGTCCTGCAGCCGGGTGTGGCCGGCTCCCCTGGCTGACTGCACATCTTATGGGGGAGTGGACCTCGGGGCTCTCCAAAGTGGCTGTGTGAGAATTTGGGGGGCTTATTCAAGAGGCCCCTTTAAGTACCAGCCTGCCCCATTCCCAGGAGGGTGAATGGGCATGGCAGGCATTCAGTGTAACAACTCCAGTTTCCAAAGCCTGCAGCTGTGCAGCCCGGCCTCACTAGAGGGTGTCCCTGTGCAGGGGTGTCCCTTTGCAACGGGGGTTCTGGGGCTCAGTGCTGAGGTCTCACTTCCTCTCTGCTGTGGTTCAGAGCGAGCATAACGGTTCTCTCAAGCGTCAGGACTGCCTCCCCCAATGCCCATCCCTCTGCAGCAGTCAGGGGAGACACCAGGCCCCCTCGTTAGCCCAGGTCCTCCTCTCACTCCTGCTTTATCCTTTTGCTCCCCCTGAAACTTCACCTCAAACCCACCAGACACCCCCTTCCCTGCCCTCTGCCTGGGAGCTGTGGTGTTCACCCCGTCCCTCCCCAGCTTCTCACACCACCCCCCCCCCCATCCCACAACCAGTGCCCAGCTGGCTGGCACCCCCAGAGGATGGTTAGAATTATCCTCCACCTTCTGTCAGACTGGGGATGTTGTGCAGTAAGCCAGCGCCAGAGGGCGCCTCATCCAGTCGCCCACCCGCAAGCTTAATTCCCCATTCAAACACAGCCTTGCCCAGATCCACCGTTTGTAAATTATCCAGTGGGAGCTGCTCAAAGTGTCTGGAAGCCCTAGTTCTCCTCTCTGGAGTTCGGCCAAATCTGATGTTGGCCATTGGCGATCCGGTTCTGTCTTGGGCCAGCAGCACCCCCTCCCTCCTCCAGCTCTTCCCCGCCCATTCCCCTCCATCATCACATCCGCTGGCACACCCTACAGCAAGGGCAGCGCTAACGGCCATGGTGGCCTCTGTTTCAGGGTAAAATATGAAGACCCCCAAGCGACGGACGGCCTGGCTGGAGCCCTGGACGCACGGCAGCAGAGCACCGGCGCGGTGAGCAGAGGCCCGGGGAAGGCCGGGGTGCTTTCCCAGGGCGTGCCCCCCCCTCCCCGTTTGGTTCTCCCCTTGGCCCTTTGTAGCTAGTGTGAGTGTTCCCATGTCACAGCTGAGGACGCTCAGTCCCCAGTTCACACGGGAGAAGAGTTAGAGCAGAGACTCAGACCTGCCCCCTCCCACCCCGGCCCCCCAGCTGTGTCCTCAGGCCGGTGACCACCTTCCTGGCCTCCGCCTTCTTCTGCACCGGAGCTCACAGCTGTGCCCACAGGGCTGACAATAGGATGCGTGAGCGTGTATTGAAGAGCTTGGCTCAGACTGAGCTGTCAGTCCTATGCCTCAGCCTCTCTAGAGACCTGTTCTGTGGAGTGTGGACAGAGGGGGCCAGAACAGAGAGCTGGAGCTGCAGCGGCAGCCCCGCCCCTCCCACCATCCGCCTGGCATTCCTCCCAGCTCCCTGCCTGCCTTCCCACCCTACCACCCCAGCCATCCTGGACTTCCTCCTACTGCCATTTACCTGCCTGCTGTGCACTGAGTGGCCGCCAGGGGCCAGCACCGAGCAGCTCTGTGGGCGACCCCGTCCCTTGGCCAGAACTCCAAGCACACTTCTCATCCCTGTGACGTGTGTCTGGGTGCTGTCTGGACAGTGAGACTTGTGTCCCAGGAGTGGACAGAGTTGCTCCTGAGGAAGTGGTTGGAGATGGCAGGAGCAGAGGCGTGGCCGGCAGAGGAGAGGGTTGGGGGCTTGAGGCCGTGCCGGGGTGGGACTGGCTGGAGGGAGGCAGAGCCTGAGCGGCAGCTGGGACTGCAGGGCTCCGGGCAGCTGGAAAGGTGGGGGGCTTCATTCTGTGTGAGGAGGAAGCAGAGGACAGGTGTGAGCAGAGGGAACACTCATCCGGCTTCCGGTATAGAAGGGCCTGCATGGAAGGAGGAGAGCAATGAGGAGGCTGTGCAAGCCCTCAGCCCACCGGGGTGTTGTGGACAGGGAGCCTGGCTGACCCCAGAGACCCCCAGCCTCTCAGGAATCCTTTCCGGGTCAGAACAGGCAAGACCGGGGGCACTGGAGCAGGCCAGCGGGACCGGGCTTCTGTGTGCCTTCCGCCCCCCAGAGCTCCGCCATAGCTCTGTGTAGGCGGTGGTGTGTTCAGCCTACGCTCTGCGCCAGGCCCTGCACCAAGCTCTCTACACCCCGTCACCAGGTCACCACAGACCCTCCCGGGGCGCTCTCCCTTTCCACAAAGCGGAAACCATCCCAGAGGGAGCCCGGTGAGAGCACTCTGACGCCCTGCGCGGGGCCCTGGCACACCGAGAGGGATTTGGTCTCTGTGGTCCACCCCTTCTGGTCCGTCTGACTCCCAAGCCAATGCTGGTACCAAACCCAGGGGGCCTGCCGCGCTCCTCCACCTGCCTTGTCCGAGGGCCGGCATTCTGGCTCCGAGAATCTGGATGAGTCCGGCCAAAAGCACCTCCTCTCGGGCCACCTGGCCTCGTGGGCAGGGGCTGACACCACTGCCCGGGGCACACAGCAGCTCGGCACGCCCAGGCCTCCCCTCCTCACCGCCTGGCAGCTACCCCGGAGGAGAGGCCGAAAGCGACCAGTGAGGCTAGTGCATCCTGGTAGCCAGAGGTTTGGGTCACTTCACCAGACGAGGGCAGGGCTTTCCTCCCGGTGCTCCGTCTGGCTGTGGTCGGCTCGCCATGGGCCGTCAGACCTGTTCCAGGCAGCCACATCCAGCGTGGAGTCAGTGCCCGCTCGGAGGCAGCAGGCTGGCCACGGTTCACCGTCCTGGGAGACGGTGTGTGTGCCAGGCCCCGTGGGGTCTGTCCAGGATGGGCTGCAGGACTCCTGTCTCCCTCGCCCACCAGTCTGCTCTGGGCCCAGGGAGCCTCCTGTTGCCACCAGTAACCCTGAGGTGGCCGGAACCAGTGTTTGTGAGCTTGAGAGGCCGTCAGAATCAGAGCCAGCGGCCTGGTGGCTGCCTGTGCTGCGTCCCAGGGAGCATCCTGTTGGCCCAGGCCGCCAGCCGCCTGGCCCTGCCCTGTCACCGCCTCCCTCAGCGTGACCCTTTCTCACCAGATGGGAGGCGGCAGTGAGAAGAGCCTGGGGGACTGGATGGTGAGACAAGGCATGGTGAGGCCCCCCAGAGTTGGGGCTGTCCCTCAGGGCTCCCGCCGGTGCTGCTGCCAGAGGAGCAGGAGCCTTAGACCCAGCGGAGAGAGGGCCTGCCGGCCCAGCACTCAGGGTGGCCCTGCTCTCTCCACTCCTGCTTTCTCAGCCTCTTGGGGCCACTTCTGGCCACCCAGGCATCCCCTCCGCCACCTGAGGGCTACTGGGAGAGGGCGCTGCTGGTGCTGGTGCTGCTGGGAAGGCCCTCCCGCCTCTGCTCGGGCTTCCTGCTCCCCACGGGGCCTCAGGCTGGAGGAGAGCTGGGGCGGGACCCGCTTGGCTGGAGAGAGACTCTCCCTCTTCCCCAGGCGCTACCTGGTGGCCAGCATCCTGAGCGTCCGCTCTGCCGGGCACGGGGCTGGGCTCCTCCACCCACTGTCTCCCTCAGTCTCACAGCGCTGGGTGGTGGGCACTGCTGGGCGGTGGGCACTGTGTTACCCTGAGGGTGAGCAGTGAGGTAGCCCGCCCAGAGCCACCGTTCCCCGGGCCGAGCCACATCCAGGCTCTGGTCCCGAGTCTGCCGGAGCTCCAGTCGGATCCTTCCGCTGGAGAAGCCTCCAAGAAGGAGGCCCGCCCCCAGCCCCTGTCTACACAGAGCTTTGTGACCCGGAGTGACAAGTCCCCGTGCAGCCCCAGCCCCTCTGAACCCCCAGCCGGGCCTTTTCAGGTCATCTTGGCACCTCCCTCCCTCCACATCGGCCCTCCACCAGGAACTTGGTCTGTGAATGTACAGGGAGATGAGCTGGCAGCCCCTTCCCCAAATCGTGCCTCCACCCCACACGATAGCTGAGCCCTCCCTGGGTTCCCTGCCTTCGCCAGCTGCCCCCCCCCCCCCCAGCCTGTGCCCAGCCCTGGGCCTTGCAGAAGCCCACCCCCTGCCGCCTGGAGCCTCGCCCACACCCTCGGGGTGGGAGCTGGAGGTGTATTTCCTCCTGGCCTGGCCCGGCTGTCAGGAGCCTAAGTGAGAAGGCTCAGGGAGGGTGACTGCTCACTGTCCTCTCCCTTCCAGATCCCCGTCACCCAGGCCTGCCTCATGGAGGACATCGAGAAGTGGCTGTCCACTGACGTGGTGAGTCAGGGCCACCCGGCCCAGAGGCAAAGGCTCCGGCCGCTCCTCACCCACCTGACGGGGCTCCCAGATTTCTCATGAGGAAGAGGCTGTCCTGGGGATGACGGGGAGCATTACTGAGGGACCCTCAGCAGCTGGCAGTGTCCCCCCTTTAGAGCAGGGTCTGGCACTGCACCCCTCCCCCAGCACACTGACCTGGTAAGGTCCCCGTGGGTGCCGGCTGAGGGCAGTCAGGGAGCCAGGGCAGTGCTGAGCTCTGCATACAGCCCATTTCGCAGATGAGGAGACTGATAGCAGCTGAGAGGGGTGCCGGGTCCTGCAGGAGGTGTGTGTGTGGGGGGCCATGCAGTCTCCCAATGAGGTTCTTCCCCAGCATCGCCTCCAAGGGGCCAGGAGCCAAGTGCCTGGCACTTACAGGCCCAGAGGCCGCCTCTGCAAGCCGCCCAGACCATGTCTCTGCCCAAGGTCAGGAAGGGTCCATCTGTCTGTCTGCAGAGGCTCCCAGGCCCAGCCCCTGACGGAGCGCCTGGCCTCGGCCTCTGGGTGTCAGTCTCCCTCCGTAGGGCTCAGTCCCTCCAGCGCTCTGCACTCCGGAAGGAAAGGGAGTAGCATTCATTGAGGACCCGCTGCCACCGCTCCCTGTGCCTGGTCCCCAGCCTGCAGGGTTCTCTTAGCTTCCCCCACCCTGGGGTTTCACCGAGCAGAACACCCAGGCTCAGAGGCCAGGCGACCCCTCGGCCAGCAGCTGAGGAGCAGGCGGGTCCTCAGCCCACAGCCCGTGCCTGGGTCACTGGTTCAGCAGCCAGAGCACTGCCCGCGGCCCGCACCTGCCCAGCCCCGCAGCCCGCACCTGCCCCGCCCAGGCCCACACCTGCCCCGCTGACCTCTGCTCCTGCTTTCTCAGGGGAACGATACGGAGGAGTCCAAGGGCGTCACCAGCGAAGGTAGGCCCTGGCCCTGCCCGCCCTCCCCCCCCTCCCCCCGCCCCACGCCAGGCCTCCGGTCACTCCAGCCTCTCTCTGTTTCTCTAGAATTCGACAAGTTCCTGGAAGAACGGGCCAAAGTGGCCGACCGGCTGCCCAGCCTCTCCAGCCCCTCCGCTGAGGGACCCCCAGCGCCCCGCCCCGGCGCCGCCCCTCGGAAGCAGACCCGGGAGAAAGATGACGACATGCTGTTCGCCTTATGAGCAGGCTGGCACCTCGTGCCCGCCGGCTCCCGCCCCGGGCCGGCCTCTCCCTCCCTCGGTGTCAAGGCTGCTTGGGGTGGCGTGTTACCACTGCCCTCCTCGAGGCGGGGCCAGCTTTGGGGAGTGGGAAGGCAGCAGGTGGACTGGGCGAGCAGGTCAGTTCCTCATAGGGATCCTGGCCACTCTGCCTCCCCCGACCCCCAGCCGACCACTCTGACTTTGCTGAGACCCGGAGGCCTGCACAGCCGGCTGGCTGCTTGTTGCCCCGGTGACTCCTGCCTGGGTGACCCACCCCAGAGGAGCCCTCCGGAGCCCACACTGCCAGCCGAGGCCTGGCCGGAGCTGGGAACAGAAGCTTCTGTTGCAGCCTCTGGTCCCTTCCCTGGCCCTGAGCGTGGAGCCGAGGCTCTGGCCCGCTGTTGCGGGCGGGCGTGTGGCCCAGCTGCCCGCCGTCCCGGTACGAAGCTGCATTTGGGGCAGAGCACCCGGCCCCGGCTGCAGGGGAGGGTTCGGGCTATGCCTGGCGCTCCTGCAGCCCCACCGTCTCCTCCACTGCCTTTCCCCTTCTCCCCCTTCCCCTTCCCCTTCCCCTTCCTCTTCCTGCCCCCAGGGCTGGGCCCCCACCTGATTTTTGATCCTCTTGTACTGGGAGAGGTACCTTTACGTCCCCAATTAAAGGTAGAAAACCAGCTATGACCGTTCAGTCGCCAAGTGGGAAGTGACTTCTTGGTCTCTCAGTGAGGGGACAACTTGGCACTCGGCTGGGGCCATCCAGGGCGGGATCCGCAGATGGCCAGGCGGGGCACAGGACTGGCAGCCAGCAGCCCCTCACGCCTCACAGGCTCAGCACGCCTTGATTTGCTGGGAGGGAGGCCCATTGCTGTCCCTCTGAGTGACCTTCCTACATGCTCTACATGCTCAGGGCGCCTTCACACTGCTCCCCCTTCGCATCCCCGCCCCCACCAGCTCCCGCCCAGCAGCAGCAGCAGCAGCAGCGCTGGGCAGTCGCAGCAGGAGCACAGTGTGGGGCGGGTGCTCCTGCTGGGAGGGATCGCCATCCTGGCAGGCACTGGACTAGGCTATCCGCGGGCTCAGGGACCGTCACAGCGGCCCTGGGCAGAGCAGTTACCACCGTCACAGACGCTGAGGCTCGACTCTGTCACGCACCATGCTGTCACTGGGCCCCTCTGCGCCTCGTGCCCCCACGTGGACACCAGCACCCTGTCCTACCTGCTTAGATCGTGCAGAGGTGGCCAGGTGCTGGGGCTTTGGCCCTGATCTGAGTGTCCACTGGCTGTATCTTGCTGGCCTTGCTGCCTCTGCAGCCGGTGTGACAGCAGGTCACACCCAGAGGCCCTTCCTGGGCCGCCGCTGGCTGGCAGCCTCCACTCCACACTGGCCCACGGAGTCTGAAGCCGCAGCTGGAGTCTGCTCAGTCCACACGGCGGAGGAAGGCCCTGGTGCACCAGGGCTCTGTGACCCTCACTGAGGATCTCGCTGAGCCTGCCTGGCTGCACGGGGCGGCAGCACGTGGGGTCAGATACGCGCTCTCGCAGTGAGTGGGGGCGTGCACACACTCGCACACATGCAGTGTGGCCAGCAGCCTTGTCAGCTCCTACTTGCAGGGCCTGGCCTGGGAGCCCTGGAGATAGGGCCGTCTCACAGGACAGGGGCTCCATGAGCTCCCTCCCCTGTCCCTGCAGCCCCCAGCTCTCAGAGTCCCCCTCCCTCCCCACCACGCCCAGCTGAGCTGCTGTGTGCAGTACCTGGCTGGGCCTTTTCACATCTCACAACAGCCCTGGGGAGCCAACAGCTTTGACCACTGCCTTCCAGGGGGGAAACTGAGGCTTGGGGAAGCAAGGACTGGCTAGTCACATCTGAGTAATGGGAGAGTGGGACCCAGTCCTTTCCGCACGCTCTGCCAGCACGTGACTTCAAGCGCTGGTGGCCCTGTTCATGGCCCAAGTTGTTCTTTCCTATGGATGGTGTCTGCCGAGTGCCGCCTGCACACAGGGCCCTGGCCTCGGTGCTGAGGATATGGGTGAATGTGGCCGCCTGCCAGCCCTGTTGGGCCATATGGGCGGGAAGGGGGCAATAACGACCGACGTAAATTCAGAAAGTGCCACCTGCTCTGAAATGAAGGGAGGGGAAACTGAGGCAGAGTGATGGGAGCTGGAGGTGAGGGAGGGGCCAGCGCAGAGCCAGGCAGGAAGGGGATCAGGGAAACCACCCACTTCCCCTGGAGAGGGAGCACTGGGCATGCCCTCCCTAATGCCCCTCCAGAGAGAGGCAGCTGGCCAGGCTGGTTTCCTGACGCAGGCGGTTTGGACCAATCACTCGGCACGGGAAGTCCCTGGCCCCCACAAAAGTGGGCCGGCTGCTGGCGGGGGCTTGGCCTGTGCCCACCGAACAGGATTAATGAGGCACCGGCAGCTCCCACTGGGCACAGCTGCCTCAGAAGGCAGCCATGTCCAGGGGAGGCTGAGGGGAGCCCAGCTGGAGGGAGGGCGGGAAAAGGGGTGTGTTGGAGGCAGCCCCTGGGGCCTGCGGGAAGGTGCTCACCAGAACTGCCTGTGCCCTCCTGGCTTCCCTGAGGCACTGCCCCCCAATGTCAGCCCCCCAGTGTCAGCATGCAACCTCTCAATTGTCACAACAGCAAAGCCGCCGTGGCCGCTTCTCATGGTAAACTGTGCTCCAGCAGTCACCCTCATGGGGTGGTTGTGAGGGTCAGCGGAAGGACAAGGTCACAGTGCCTGCTGAGATGTTCTCCACGCGTCCTCAAGGATGGTACCCTCCATCCAGGCACCGGTGATCCAGGGACGCTTGCTCTCTAGGGTGCTCGCTGCCTCCACTCCACGCCAGCCTTTGCCCTTCTCCTGGGCCTGGGCTGCTGCCCCTAAGGGAGGCCCGGGAGCATAGAGGATCCCCAGGCATCCTGGGTCAGGCTTTTGGAAGCCCTTTCTGAGGTGGCAGGAGCTCAGATGAGTGCTCCACGGTGACCACAAGGTGGCAGCAGAGCTACACACTAGCCGCCTGCAGAGGTGCACTAGGGAGGGTGGGTGTCTGCCAACCAGGGTGGGTGTCTCCTGCACTGCCCCTCTGTGCCCTCGGTGCCACCGCACGGGTCTTTGTCCCAAAACCCACACAAACTGCCCTCCGCCTCCACACCCCACACACCTCTGGTGGGGCTGGGAGCTCAAGGGGGAAGCATGTCAAATTTAAAGGCAAACACGAACCAAATAAAGTTTAAGTTTATATGAGCTGTAAAAAAAAGGGATTTTCATAGAAATGTAGATTTCCATAGAGACATGCTGAATACAAAGGGCTGAAATAATTGAGTCATCGTTAACACAAAATATAGAATATTTTTATAAAAATATTTTTTTCTTGCATATTAACTTACCAGACACTGAATAACTGCACAAATTAATAAACATAATGCAAATAAACCTATTTCTCTTGTTCTCCAAAAGCGAAATACTTCCTGTTGTGCACACCAAACAAGTCAGTACAAGGCTAATGACGTGGCAATTGGCTGCTAAAATATCTGCTGCTGATATTTGTGGAGAGAAATGGTGAGCCCATGCATAAGATACATGAGGGAAATGAATGCAACACGATTATAATAACCAGTTATTAGCAAACACTGTAGTTCGTTATTAATATGTGTAACAGGATGTTGTAAAAATTAAGTAACGAAATTTTTATTAGAATGTTTCTTACATCTGTTATATTGGCTGGGCCACAAAAATATTCATTGTGGACCGCATGCAGCCCCTGGGCCACAAGTTTGACATGCTTGTTCCACGGCAGACTCAGGGGAATCCCCAGCCCTGAGGGTTCTGGGGAGGGTTCGAGAGATGGCCTGGGGGCCAGCAAATGGAGCTCTGGGTGGGCACCACCCAGCCCTGTCTCCTGTGAGCCCCCTGAGCTGTGGGCACCTTCTCCATGGCGCGTGTGCGCCCGCGTGCATACACACACACACACACACACACACACACACGCCTTCTCGGTGTACATAGCATTCGGATGGTATTCCTTGTTCTACCTACATGTGCAGAGAATCAGAGTTCCCGTCCTTAACTCCGTCAGTACAACACCATGGTTCCTCTAGCACTGCCCTTCCCTGTGTGCGACTTCCTTCTCCAGCAGGGACAACCGGTCCCGTTATCCTGACCAGCTGCTCCCTCCTGTCATAGCCAGCCTCCCCTGCCCCGCCCAGCCTGCCGATGCCCTCCTCATCCATCGCCTGGGTGCACCCAGACCCTGCCCAGACCCTCACCCAGCGCAACCTCCTACCCCCACCCCGCAGACAGACGGCTCCGGACAGGAGTGGAAGAGGAGGTCCCTGAAGTGATGTCTGAGTCCCATTGTCCCACAATCCATCCGAGCATGTGTGCAGTTCAGGTCTTTACCCCGCAAACTACCCCTGCCCTCCACCCCTGCCCACCCTTTGTATCAGAAGCTCTTGCTCAGGGCATCAGTTACCTCATGCGGCCACAAGGGGGTGACACAGACAGGCTGATCCTGCAGACAGGTAGGAATGTTCGGCTCAGTTTGGGGCTAGAGGTCACGGTGCCCGCAGGCGGTTTCCTCGTGGCTTGTAAACACCCATCTTCTCCGAGTGTGTCAAAGTTTCCTCTTACAAGGACACCAGTCAGTCTGGATTAGGACACCAGCTCACCTTAATAACCTTTAGCCTCAATCACCTTTCCAAAAGCCCTGTCTGCATACAGTAGGGGTCCGAGGTCCTGAGCGCTAGGACTTCATCAGATGGATGCGGGGGGATGGGGGAGAGACTCTCTCAGTCCGTAACAGGCAGGCAGACCGATCGCCCCTGCACGCCCTGGGCATCTCCCAGGCTCACCTCTCTGCTCTGGACCCAACCCCAGGCGGCACCACCCTGACCCCCTCCCTCCCCACCGCCTCTCCTGAAGGCGGCCTGCAGATCCATCTTCGGGCCAGCCTGGTCTTAGGAGCCAAGAAGGACCAGCCATGGGGCCAAGGGCAGGCCGGATGGGGGGAGAGTGGAGGAAAGGCCACAGGTACGGGAGCCTGGGCCCAGGCTGGCCTCCGGCCCCACCCGCTGTGTTTTAGAGCAGACCCAAGGCAGAGCTGGCAGGACCGTGCTGGCAGCAGCCCCCAGGCCGGCTTCTCCCCGTGCCTCTGACTGGGACTCTGGCTCTCCCTGCCCCTTCCCAGGCCAGCCCTCTCCCCCACCACCGGGCTGACTCCCTGTGAGGGCTGCCCTTCCAGGCGTGGCCGGCAGAAGGAGGAGCCCACAGTGACCAGGGCCCCAGGCCCCAGAGGGTCAGTCACCTGGGCAGGGCCACGGGGGGTGGTAGACAGGGAGACAGGCCCACGGCTGTGAGGGGCTGTCTACCACCCTGGGCAGGGGCCTTGGGGCTCCTTGTTCTGGTGGGCCAGGCCCGGGAAGAGGCAGCCCCACCCCAAGAGCTCAGGGAGGGCAGTGGGGGGTCTCCCCGTTGTGAGGGACCCTGGGCTACACAGCCAGCCACTGACTCGCTGCTTGATCTGAAGCAAGCCCTTCCCTCTCTCTGGGCCTGTTTCCCCACCTATTGCCTAGGGGAGTGAAGTAAGTGATCCTTAGGCCTCTTACCACACGGCCATTCTGCCCACTCAGCCTCCCAGTTCCACAATCCTCCCTCCAGAGAGGAAAGAAATGAGAAGCGAGAAATCCTCCTACTAGCCGAAACCGGTTTGGCTCAGTGGATAGAGCATCAGCCTGCAGACTGAAAGGTCCCGGGTTCGATTCCCATCAAGGGCATGTACCTGTGTTGCGGGCACATCCCCAGTAGGAGATGTGCAAGAAGCAGCTGATCGATGATTCTCATCGATGTTTCTAACTCTCTCCCTCTCCTTTCCTCTCTGTAAAAAATCAATGAAATATGTATTTTTTTAAATCCTCCTAGCAGATGGAGGACACGAGGCCCGGCTCCGCCCACTCCGGCACCCGCAGCTGTGGGAGCACCTGCCACACAGGTCAGGCCGCCGGGCAGTGTAGGTGGTGGGTGTGGAGGTGGGGTGACCAGGCCTACGGTAGCCTCCGCACAGGGAGGGGCTGGGGCCCCGGGGAGCTGGGCAGGCTCAGGAAGGAAGTGAAACCCCACTGGGAACAGCCTGCACTCGCTGCAGCCCAGGCCCAGAAACGGGAAGCAGGTGGCCCCTGAGAAAGAGGGAAGGGGCAGCCGTGCTCCCTGCCCGCCCTCGGGGGCACTCGGGGCGGCACCCTGGCTGCTCCTGAGGCGGATGAGAGGGAGTCTCCGCTTTAGGGAGAGAAGTGCGGTCAGGAAGAAGGGCTGACTGCTCCCGGTCACACCGCTGGGAAGCGCACAGGCCCAAGTCCTCTTTTCTGGAGGAAAGGTCCGTATGGAGGTTGGGAGGAGATGCATTTTTTATTTTTTTAAATAGATTTTATTGATTTTTTTACAGAGAGGAAGGGAGAGGGATAGAAAGTCAGAAACATCGATGAGAGAGAAACATTGACCAGCTGCCTCCTGTACACCCCTACTGGGGATGTGCCCGCAACCAAGGTAATGCCCTTGACCGGAATCGAACCCGGGACCTTTCAGTCCTCAGGCTGATGCTCTATCCACTGAGCTGAACCAGTTTCGGCAGGAGATACATTTTTTAAATGTGTTTTTATTGCCCTGGCCGGGTGCTCAGGTGGTTAGAGCATCATCCTGACGCACCAAGGCTGTGGGTTCCATCCCTGGTCAGGGCACATACAAGGACCAGTCAATGAGTGAATAAATAAGTGGAACAACAAATCCAAGTCTCTCCCTTTCTCTCTCTCTTTTCCTCTCCCCCCTCTCTAAATCAATAAATACAAATTTAAAGCATGTATATATTTTTTATTATTGATTTTAGAGAGGGAGAGACAGAAACATTAATGATGAAAAAATCATTAATTGGCTGCCTCCTGCATGCCCCCCACTGGGGATCAAGCCCACAACCTGGGCATGTGCCCTGACAGGGAATCGAACTGTGACCTCCTGGTTTATAGGTCGATGCTCAACCATTGAGCCACACCAGTTGGGCAGGGATGAAATGCATTTTACTCTGGGGCAGGGACTGTGTTTGAGGCTGCGTGGGGCCAGAAAAGTCACATTGTGTGTGTGTATGTGTGTGTGTGCGTGCACACGTGTGTGCACGTGTGCACAGGCAAATGGATGTGTGGCCCCAAGTCTAGTGTCTAGAAGGCACCAGGAGCTTCCTGGCCACCTGCAGGCAGGAGGCTGGCAGGGACAGGCAGGGTCCCCTCCCAGGAGGGGTTGGAGGCCCGGAGGTTGAGAACAGCCAGTGCCTTCTGGCCCCTCCTCCATCCCTCCTTGTCCCTTTCCTCCCATCCATTCACCACTGGTCCATCCGCCATCCTGCCCCGGAGGACACATGCCAATCAGCATCCCTGCTCCATCACCGCTGTCCAGAGCCCACAGACACCTGCCACTCAGAGGACACCACGGCCCACCACTCAGCCAGGACCACAGGGCACCGCTGACAGGGAAGGTCTTTCTGCCTCCCCCCACCCTCCCGCCCCGGCCCCTCCCAGCCAGGCCAGAGGGAGGCAGTGAAGGAGCAGCCACTCCCACCCGCTCCAGGTCCCTCCAGCAAATCCCTGAAGGGGGGAGGGGAGGGGAGGGGAGGGGAGGGGAGGGGAGGGGAGGGGAGGGGCGGGGAGGGGAGGGGAGGGAATCAAATCAGCTGTGAGACTGAACTTTGAGGCTGGACTGGGTCAGGCTTCCAAATGATGAGAATGAGGGGCCCAAAGGCCGGGGGGGGGGGGGGGGGGGGGAGATGGGAGTCCGGTGTGGCCCAGGCGGTCGGGGGAGGAAATGAAGGATGTTACGATGTCATGTCCCAGTCGGGTTTGCGAAGAGAGTCCTGCCTCTGCAGGAAGAGGAAGATGGCGGAGGTTCCAGAGCCACCTGGAAGAGGGGAGGGCAGCTCTGAGACACAGGGAGAGCCAGCCCGCGTGGCTCGGGGGCTGAGCAGTGGCCTATGGACCGTTGGAACCCGTTGGATTCTGGGTCAGGGCATGTGTCCGGGTTGTGGGCTCCATCCCCAGTGGAGGGCAAGCAGGAGGCAGCCAACCAATGATTCTCTCTCATCATTGATGTTTCTATCTCTCCCTCTCCCTTCCTCTCTGAAATCAATAAAAATATATTTTAAAAAGGAACCAGAGAGAGGAGTCCGGGGCACGTGGCCACCCCCTGCAGGTGGCCAGGTGCAGGCAGGGAGGGAGCCGTGCCCCCTGAGAGGGTTGGAAGGACAGACCTACTGTAAGACGCCACGGGAAAGTGTCTTCTGTGGAGCGAATGTCACCCCGAGCTCTCCTGCACAGGCTCTGCTCCCCCGCAGGGTCGGTTTGCGGAAATGGAGCCGGAAGGGGTGAGGTTTCGAGTCTGAGTCAGCAGGGGCCCAGCCGGACCCTCAGGAAGAGGCGGGAGCAGCAGAGGAAGCGGGGAAGCAGCCCCGGGGCCCCTGACCTCTGAGGACGCTGACCCTCACTGGACACCAGGGAGGGGACTGACCATCAGTTCTGCCCTCCCCCCGGGCAGTGTCTTCCTCACAGGAGGCCAGAATGAATGTCAAAAGGCTAATCTGACCGAGCCTCACAGATCTGCACCCCGAAACCCCAACACGGCTCTCAAACCCTTCGCTTGCTCTCAGGTTAAAGATGGATTTGCTGCTGAAACCGGTTTGGCTCAGTGGACAGAGCACCGGCCTACAGACTGAAAGGTCCCAGGTTCAATTCCAGTCAAGGGCATGTACATTGGCTGTGGGCACATCCCCAGTGTGGGGTGTGCAAGAGGCAGCTGATTTATGTTTCTCTCTCATCAATGTTTCTAGCTCTCTATCCCTCTCCCTTCTTCTCTGTAAAACATCAATAAAAATATTTTTTAAAATAAAATAAATAAAGATGAGCTTGCTGGCCCGGCCCCCAAGGCTGTGCAGGGGGAGGGCAGGCCCTGCCAGACCCACCAGGAGCCCAGCACTCAGACACAGAGATTGTCCTTCACTCCTGACCCCAGGGCCTCTGTACCTGCTGCTTCCTCTAGAGCTGACCCGCCCCCAGGCCACTGACTCACCTCTCAGGACCCAGCTCAGACCGGTGACTCCTGACCTCCTGACCAGGTCACTCATCCCTCTGGGTGCCCCTCCGCGGCTGCCCTGGCAACGAGGACTGGAACGGCACAGCGGCTCAGAGCCCACGCCTCAGACCTGTCCTCACCCATGCCCTGGCACTGGGCCCGCCTTCGCTGCATTGTGAACAGACTGAACAACCCGTTACCAGGGAGACAGGAGAATGGCCCCGCAAAGGGGATCCAGGTGCCTCAGAGGAGCAGCCGCCTCCTCAGACGCCAGCCCCCGGGTCCACGGTGAGCCGGGCGCTGGGACTGGTGCAGCCCAGCGCCCCCGAGGCCTGTGCCCGGTGGAGTATCCCGGGACATCAGGCTCCAGGTCTCGCCTTTCCTCCTGTGAGGGGCTCAAGTTCAAGCTGCATGCGTGTCCTGTCTGCTCACTCACTCCCGGGAACGGGGAAGGAGCCGGGGCGCAGGGCCACAGCTTGTATCTGTATCCGTGGCCACAAGAACAAAAACATGCCCACAGTCATCATTACTTTCTACCGAGAAGTTAGAATGAGCCATGGATGATTTCATTTCATACAAGACCCGGAAGTAGGTACTATTATTACCCCCATTTTACAGGTAAGAAAACTGAGGCCCGGAGACATGTAGAGACTTGGCCAGGCCACAGGACTTATTCCTACTAGATTCAAAACCAGGTCCTAGGGATGTGCTTAATCAACAGGATTTATTATTTTTTTAAATATATTTTATTGATTTTTTTACTGAGAGGAAGGGAGAAGGATAGAGAGTTAGAAACATTGATGAGAGAGAAACATCGATCAGCTGCCTTCTGAACACCCCCTGCTGGGGATGTGTCTGCAACCAAGGTACATGCCCTTGACCGGAATTGAACCTGGGATCCACAGGCTGCCCACTGAGCCAAACCAGTTAGCGCAACCACTAGGATTTAGAAGGAAAAACAGCCCAAGTGGCATGGCTCAGAGGTCAAGTATTGACCTATGAACCAGCAGGTCGAGTATCGATCTATGAACCTATGAGGGCCTATACATGGTTGCAAGCTCGATCCCCAGTATGGGGCTTGCAGAGGCAGCGAATCAGGTAGCTGATTCATTATTCTCTCTCATCATTGACTAGAGGCCTGCTGCACTAATTCCAGCTCTCTGACATCCCCCAAGGGGTCCTGGATTTTGAGAGGGTGCAGGCCAGGCCAAGGGACCCCACTGATGCATGATCAGGGCCAGGGAGGGACAAAGGAGGTTGGCCAGCCCAGGAGTGACCACAGCAGGGCTCCAGGGCATATCCGGCCCATGTAGCTCAGTCCCAGTCGGCTGGATCCCAGCAGCAAACTAACCTATGGGTCAGAGCATCTCTCCCCTGGTGATCAGTGTACATCATAGTGAGCAGTTGAGTGGCCTTAGCATGTTATTAGCATATTACGCTTTGATTGGTTGAATGGACAACCAGACTCTTAGCATATTTGGCTTTTATTACACTAAGTGGCCAAAGTGTGTGTGTGTGTGTGTGTGTGTGTGTGTGTGTGTGTTAGAGGCCCAGTACATAAATTTGTGTATGGGTGAGGTACAGCTAGCCTGGCCAGAGGGAGGGAACATGGCGGTTGGCCGGCCTGCCTGCTGGTCGAACTCCTGGTCGAGGGGACAATTTGCATATTAGCCTTTTATTATATAGGATAGACACTGAGAGTCCAGATTATTATGAGTTCAGAGATTATAATAATCTGGTCACTCAGTGTATATAGGATGTTGCAAACCCTCCCTCCCTCTCCCTTCCTCTCTGATATGAATATATATATATATATATATATATATATATATATATATATATATATATATATAATTAATAGAAGGAAGAACAGTGTCATGTATATTAATAGATCCTGTTTCCGCTTGCTCGTGACCATTTCCCATTTGACACAAAGGCACTTTTCCTGTCCTGCACAATCAGTCACAGGCCTGATCAAGGCAAACTAAAAACCTGGTACTCAAATGCTTCTGGACTCTGCCACCCACCAGTGGGTGAGACAAATCCAGAACATGGGACACTTTCAACGTAACCAACCTGTCTCTTCAAAACAATTCTTTGAGCCCTAGCTGGTTTGGCTCAGTGGGTAGAGCGTCAGCCTGCAGACTGAGGGGTCCCAGGTTCGATTCCAGCGAAGGGCACATGCCCGGGTTGCAGGCTCGGTTCCCAGTAAGGAGTGTGCAGGAGGCAGCCAATCAATGATTCTCTTTCATGGATGTTTCTCTCTCTCTCCCTCTTCCTTCTTCTCTAAAATCAATAACATATATTTTTTAAAACACAATTCTTTGAGTCTATGGAGTCTACGTCACGAAGGACACTGACAAGACAACATGGACTGACTGGGGTGGGGGGGGGGGGAGGGACCTTAAGAACCATTTTGGAGAACCAGGGAAAACTGCCTGTGGGCTGATACTCAGGGACATTGCAGAATCAGCGGTCCCTCTCTGTGGCATCATCATGACAATGTGACTGTGTCCTCGCTCTGATGGGTGAGGTGTCCTCGTGCCTGCAATGTACTCTCCCGTGGGTCGGGAAGAAAAACAAGCGATGAGGAAAGAGCGAGAGAAACAGGCACAGCGCGTTACCAGCAGGGGGGCCTGAGGGCCGGGGGGGGGGGGGGGGGGAAGGGAGTAGGAGGGGGAGAGGGGGGGTTCATGGCTCTATCCATTTCAGCTTTTTTTTTTTTTTTTTTAATATATTTTATTGATTTTTTACAGAGAAGAAGGGAGAGGGATAGATAGAAACATCCATGAGAGAGAATCACCCATCAGCCACCTCCTGCACACCCCCCACTGGGGATGTGCTCACAACCAAGGTACATCCCTTTGACCGGAATCGAACCTGGGACCTTTGGTTCCACAGGCCGCTCTATCCACTGAGCCAAACCGGTTTTGGCCATTTCAGCTTTTTGGTGAGCCCCACATTCCTTCGAAGTGAAAAGGGAGGAGGAGGGAAGCGGGCGGGAAGGGGTGGCCGATGAGCCTGCTAACTCAGAGCCCTTCCGGCTTTAGAGCCTGGGACCCTGTGGTGCCATAACCACGCACCACAGCCTGGGAGGCTGACACAGCAGAAGCTTCCCTCACAGGCCTGCGGGTTGGAAGTCCTCCTCCGGGGCCTCTCTCCGGGGTGGCAGGCAGCTCCGCGTGGCCTCCAGGCCTTCCTGTGCCCGGCTCTGCGGGCCACGCCTCTGCCTGGAAGGACACAGGGCTCAGGGTCAGGGTCCACCCCCAGGGCCCCATGTTAACCTCCCCGCCTCTTCCTCACCCGATCTCCAAACACAGCCACGTCTGCCCGGCCTGTGTGGCTCAGCGAACCAGGACTGTGGTCGGCAAACTGCTGCTCGCGAGCCACATGCAGCTCCTGGGCCCCTTGAGTGTGGCTCTTCCACAAAATACCACGGCCCGGGCGAGTCTTTTTGGAAGAAGTGGCATTAGAAGAAGTTTACGTTTAAAAAATGTGGCTCTCAAAAGAAATTTCAATCGTTGTCCTGTTGCTATTTGGCTCTGTGGATTAATGAGTTTGCTGACCACTGAACCAGGAGGTCACGGTTCGATCTGTGAACCAGGAGGTCACGGTTCAATCCCGCATGTGGCGTGTGCAGCAGGCAGCCAGTTAATGATTCTCTCTCATCATTGATGTTTATGTCTCTCTCTCTCCCACTTCCTTCCTCTCCGAAAATAATAAAAAATATTTTTTAAAACACAATCACATTTTAAGGTATTGGGGATTAGGGCCTTGACATATGAATTTGGGGGACCACATTTCTGCCCATAACAGACCTAAGGCTACCTTGGGCTTCACCCCAAACTCTGGAGGGGCCCAAAGAGGCCTTTACAGTCCACCTGGGCTCCTGGTAGGAGGGAGAGCTGTCCCTCAACCTTCAACCCCACCTGCCTGCTCCCCCAACAGGCCTGCTCCCCCCACCCTCACTGCCAGCTCACGTGACACACACACCAGCTGCCTAGCCAGCTGCTCAGGTCAAAGTCATGCCACCCAACCTGTGACAAGGCTCCTCCCTCCCTGGATGCGGCATAGTGGGCCTCTCCCTGGAGCCCACAGGCCTCCACTCCCAGCCAATCAGAGCACTGATGTGGTCCTTTCTCCTGCTGTCACTCAAACTTGCCCCACCCCCAGCCCCATGATAAAAGTTACATTTTCTATAAAAATGCAGGGCGTTTTTAAAGTTATAAAAATTAATAAGTTACTTTATAATAATCAAGTAAAACACTCCAGAAACCTTAAACATATATCTACAGTTGACCCAGGAATTCTGCTCTTGGAATTCTAGTTAAACCCATTATCAAAAAAGACATAAAACACTTTAAAAAAATATGTAATAAGCCAGAAATATATATATAATGTGTGTGTGTGTGTGTGTGTGTGTATACTGGACAGAGAGAATGAGTGGTAAAGCAAATATATTTTTATTTGCTCAGCTGGTGTGGCTCAGTGGTTGAGCATCGACCTATAAACAAGGAGGTCATGAGTTGATTCCTGGTCAGGGCATGTGCCCAGGTTGCGGGCTCCATCCCGTGACGCTCATTGTTTATGTTTCTGTCTCTTCCTCCTCGCCGAAATATAAATAAAAATATATTAAAAATAAATAACATAAAATAAAATGACAGTTGAGGACTGCAGTAGCATAAAGATGAATATGGATAAAGCTAGGCTGGCTTCATTATTCTATATTTGTTATCATTGCATTCTTTCTTCTCCCCGCACCCCTCCCCCCACTTCTGATCTTAAGAGAAATGTCATTAAGACTTCTGCGGAGCCCTGGGCCAAAGCCTCCTTCGCATCCCCGAGAAACCAGCTTGCTCACTGTGAGGGCGGCCACTCCACAGGTCCGGGCTGCCGGTCACTACTGAGCCACACTAAGCAGACAGAGCGGGATCATGAATGAGCGTTTGTTACAATAACACAGCTGCCTGGGAGAGCAGCAGGTCACTTTGGAAATAAATTCTGCTCTCACCACCCGGCCAGCTGGCTGCTTACAGGCCCGGGAGAGAGCTGCGTGCAGCCTAGGGGGTGGTGTGTGTGTGTGTGTGTGTGTGTGTGTGTGTGTGTGTGTGCAGTCTAGCCTTCAGGTGCCCGAAGCCCGATAGCAAGGCGGCTAATCTTCATGGTGTTGGAACACGAAGCCCCGCCCGGTCCTGGGGCCACCGCGGAATGGTCAGCATTCCTGAGGCCGGCTCCGGAACAGGGTCAGGGTCCAGGCTCAGCAACCCAGTCAAAGCATGTCCTGTCCTCGGTCTGCTTTTAAAAGGCATTTCTTTTTATAGCCCTGTTTTCCTTCTTGCGACACAGCCCCCTGGTCCCCATGTTCTGTAAGAAAGCCTCTTACCCACAGTCAGTAAGGTGAACAATCATTAAACCACCGTGTCCTATTCTTATCACACGCTCATCCCCCTATGACCTGCTTCCCGGCCTGCTGAAGGCCCGGCCTCCAGGCCTCCGGGCCCTCCCCCACCTCCTCCCCTTCTACCACCCTTTGCCTCACCTTTCCATCCAGACCTCGGTGGGGGTGGGGAGGGGAAGGCAGGCCCCTGGTAGGAGAGAGAGATCCCAGTATATTAAAAAATAAAACAGACAATTCCCTGAAGTGAATCATGCCCCTCCCCTAGTGTGTGAAAGCCACTGAGATTGTTTTTTGTTTGTTTTAAATACCCCTTCTTATCTTTCTCTTCCAATAGGAAAAACAAACAGGAAGCAGCCCTTTACCAGCGGGAGCTTGGCCCACGGACTGGACTTCTGTGCCGCCTTTGAAGCAGAGCTCACATGAGAGGGGCTTGTACTAATGTGAGAAAACAGTGATGTGAAGCAAAAGGGAGGAAAAGGTATAAGACAGACATTATAATGGCAGCCAGCCCTTGCCAGCTGCTCAGTGGTTAGAGCGACAGCCTGTGAACTGAAGGGTCTTGGGTTCAATTCCCATCAAGGACACTTACCTCAGTTGCAGGGCCCATGCCCCAATTTGGGAGGGGCTGGGCAGGGCAACCAATTGATGTGTCTCTCTCACATCTCTAAAAAAAAAAAAAAAAAAAAATTGGCAGCCACATAATCGGCATAGAAAAAGATTAAAGAAAGACCTATTTCTTAAACTGCATTCCTGTTATTGTTTTTTACATATAATCATAATGTATATATGCTGCTTTGTGAGTATGATACAAAAAAAAAAAAAAATCCAAAGACAGGAAAAAAAATAAGTCTAGCCCTGGCCGGTGTGGCTCAGTTGATTGGACATTGTCTGGTGCACCAGGAAAAAAAAGGGGGCGGGGGGCTATTTACCCCTAGCAGATTTGGCTCAGTGGATAGAACATTGGCCTGTGGACTGAAGGGTCCCTGGTTCGATTCCCAATAAGAGCACATGCCTGGGTTTCAGACTTGATCCCCAGTAGGGGGCGTGCAAGAGGCAGCCGATCAAAGATTCTCATTGATGTTTCTATCTCTCCCTCTCTAAAATCATTTTTTTTTAAAAAGGATTATTTAACAATCTTGTTTGTTTAACGGTCAAGGATGATAACAGACCCAAGGGATGTCATTAAGTGAAAGGAGCTTCCCTCAGTTTTAAGATGGGGGATCCGGCCCCAGAGAGACACCAAGTGTGCCTTGCATTGGGCAGAAGGACATGGGCCTATCACCCAATCCTCCCAGGCCGGTTCCGCAGTTGGCACCCTGCTGGGGAGAGACCTACTTCTTAGGCTGTATTCGTGTTATAGTATTGTTTTTTACATATAACTTGTTAAGGTCCCCAGGGAGGGTCTAAGCTGCCCCACAGCCCTGCGCGGGGAGAGGTGACCAGGCAGGGGTCCCCATCCAGGGACCTCTGGGGCGCCTGATCCTGCTGAGTAACCCTTTCCCCAGCCGGCGCGAGGCAGCGCCTTTCTTGCTGAGTCAAGGGCACGGGCGGCTTTCTGCTGAGTCACGGTCCCGAGGTCTGTTTTCGCTGAGTCACGCTCCCAGCGCCGCGGTTGAAGCCCTGGGGCCAAAGTCCTGGCGTCTGGTGGAGCCGAGGCAGCCAGCGACTCCCTGGGGCCTGGCACGTACTAGCTGACCTCAGAGTCCGGGCAAAGCCAAGTCCCTCCTCCCCCTCCCCCCTCCCCTCCCCCCTCCCCTTCCCCTTTCCCCCCTCCCCCCTCCCTCCCCCCTCCTCCCACAGGTCCTCAGCCTGCCGTCCTCCGTAGCCTCCCACAGGCCAGGGGGCTTCCTTAGACGGTAAAGCAGGGAGGGGTGGACATTGCGATCCCAATTAGAGGGACAGCGGCCACACAGCCGGCCTGTACGTTCCCAAGACAAGATCCTGGAACGCTGGCTGCCCGGAGCTAAGAAGCAGGACCAGGAAATGCCAGGCAGGACCTGTGGTTGGAACCCCAGGCGAACAGGACGCGGAGGCTTCACGAAGGAATGTGTATGGGAGTCAGGTCCTGGTGTCTATGATGGCACTGCGGTTACAAAAACTATCCCGCTAAAGAATCTGGGGGGAAAGGGACACGATGCCAGCAATGTACTCTCAAATGAGCCAGAAATATGTATTATATATATAATGTGTGCATGTGCTGCAGAGAATGAGTGATAAAACAAATAGGACGGAATACTGCTGAATCTAGGTGACAATGCACATGAATCCTCTGTACTTTTATTCCTGCAGCTTCCCTGGGCATTTGAAATCATTTCAAAGGAGTTTACTTTTAGAGAGAAAAAGAAACGTAAAGATCGGGTATCTGAGATTCGAAACTCCCAAATGAGAGTAAGTAAGGCTTGTCAGATGTTAGTGACCCCACCCCACTCAGAACCATCCAGAAATTTCTAGATAGGAAAAGGCTCTGGTAGAGGAACCAGATGTGGCTCTCTGACCAAGCCTGAGGTTCCTCTGTGCCAACCCCTCCCACCCTCCACCCCGTCCTGAGCTTAGAATTATTAAACCGACTTAATCCTCACCACGTCCCCTTGAGCTGATGTTGTCAGACGAGAAAATAAAAAATAAAAGCTGAGAGGGGGTAAAGTGCACGCACATTCGTCATGGATCTCAGATTCGGCTGCAGTTCTTTTGCTAAGAGCTCGTTGCTTTACACAGTCCGCACCACCTGGAAGTGCCTTGGCCAGGTTGGACCAGGTCCAGGGGCCCCAATCAGGCTCCATATTGGCCTGGCCATCATTGGGCCTGTGCTGGCGGAGGCTGCACAATGTTGGAGAAAGATGTTGCTTTTTCTACACTGCCTCAAGCTCTCAGAGTGTCTGGACAGCTGATTGTTGTTGAACTTGAGTTGTGTTTTGTTTTTGTTCTTTTGTTATGCCCAGACTTCGTGATCCCCCAAGGACCACCAGGGAGCCAAGTCTGATGCAATAAACAAAAGAGCCTTCACCATGCTAGCATGGGCCCTTCCCACCAACGCCGGCAGCATGGCGGAAGAGAGCGAATTTCTCCCAGTCCAGGGGTTTTGAGGGCTAGGGATAACTCCGCCCTGCAGGGCGGAGTTGGGAGCTCATCCTTGCCCCGCCCTGCCCTCTCACTTTCAAATTTAATAAATCTTTATTGCTCAGATTATTACAATTGTTTCTCCTTCCCGCCCCCCCCCCCATAGTCCCCTTCACCTGGTTCCCACCCCACCCTCTGCCCTTACCTCCCCCTTGAATTGTGTTTTAGAGACAGATGTACCTGATCCTGAGTCCCGGGTGAGCTGTGTGACCATAGGCAGGGAATTGAACTCAGCTAAGCCTCATTCATGAAAAATGTGGGGACTGGCTGCCTAGTGCCAGGCTCTGGGATAGGGGGGTAAACCCCACAAGGTCCTTGCTGCCCTGATAGAGCTCACCTTCGGGGTGGGGGCCCCTGGAACACAGGGAGCTCAGGGGAGGCCCCATCATGTGAAGGGAAAACATCAGGAAAGTCTAGGCTGAGTCTGTCCCACAGCTTTATGAAGAGATAGTTGCTCAGGTCCGGTAGCTCGGTTGGTTGGAGCATCGTCCAGATACACTGAGGTTGTGGGTTCGATCCCTGGTCGGGGAGCATGCAGGAGTCGACCAATGGAATGGCAGATGGATGTTTCTCTTTCTCTAGGGACAATTAATGGAAAAATAAAAAGAACCATTTAAATTATCGTTTTAATAAATGTAATTGACATACAAAACTTTACATATTTCAAGTGTATAATTTGATTAGTTTTAATAAGTACAACCAGTGTGGCTCAGTGGATAGAGCATCAGCCTGTGGACTCAAGGGCTCCAGGTTCGATTCTGGTCAAGGGCATGTACCTTGGTTGCTGGCACATACCTGAGGATATTTTTTCATTGATTTTTTAGAGAGCTTGGAAGAGAAAGGGAAAGTCAGAGAGAAATATCAATGTGAGAGGGACACTTTGATTGGTTGCCTCCTGCAGGAGCCCTGACCTGGCCCCGGCCAGGGAGGAGCCTGCAACCTAGGTACATGCCCTTGGTCAGAATTGAACCCGGACCCTTCGGTTCACAGGCTGAGGCTCTATCCACTGAGTCAAACCGGCAAGGGCAGGATATGACACTTCTTAGTCCCTCGCGCAGCGGACCTTTGTTTTTTCCTCTAGGAATGAGGTGGAAAAACCCTAGATCACCTTCTTGGATTCTTATTACTCAAGCCAGTGGCATACCCGAAGCTTAGCCAATAAGCGGTCAGAAAAGGTGTTTCCTCTGCTCAGGAGAGAAACAAACATCAATTGTTCCACACATTCATTCATTCATTAGTTCTTTTTTTTTCTTTATTGGTTAATGTATCACATATGTGTCCTTATCCTTCCATTACCCTCCCCCCCCATGCCCTCACCCCCCTGGTGTCTGTGTCCATTGGTTATGCTTATATGCATGCACACAAGTCCTTTGGTTGATTTCTCCCCTGTTCCCCTCACCCTCCCCTACTTTGCTTCCCTCTGAGGTTTGATCATGTGATCAATGTTTCTCTGTCTCTGGATCTGTTTTCGTTCATCAGTTTATATTGTTCATTGTTTTCCACAAATGAGTGAGATCATGTGATATTTATCTTTCTCTGACTGACTTATTTCGCTTAGCATAATGCTCTCCAGTGCCATCCATGCTGTTGTAAATGTTAGGAGTTCCTTCCTTTTTACAGCAGCACAGTATTCCATTGTGTAGATGTACCACAGTTTTTTAATCCACTCATTTGCTGATGGGCACTTAGGCTGTTTCCAAATCTTAGCTTTTGTAAATTGTGCTGCTATGAAGGGTGCATCATTGGTTAATTTCTGTATATGTCCGGACCAAGGGTCAAATTGGAAACCTTGGCATATTGAGATGACACTCTTAACTGAAACTGGACAACCATTTTCATTGGTTGAGTCAATTAAGCAGAAACAGGGTTGAATCATATATGAGCGTTTATTCCAATAATGCGGGCAGTGTGGGAAAGTAGCAGGTCCTCACAAGAATCTGATGTGGACACCCCTTCTCCCCCAAACCAGCTGTTTATACTGGGTAGGACAAAGATTACAAGGGAAGTGGGTAAAAAGAATAAGAATGGTTACAGGTTACAGGCAATGTGGGCAGGCCACCATTGTTTGGGCAACAAGATTGTTAATCTTTCCAAGATAAGGGAGGACATTGCAAGGTTGATTCCTGGGCCTGGGAATCAGCTCCCAGCCAGGTTAGAAGGTGCTTTCTTCGATCAGAACCAAACAATCAAGGCTAACAGAGCAGGATTAATGCTTCTCATAACTATAACTGTGAGAAGTTAGATTCTCTTTCTGCCCCTAACATAACCAACTAAGCTACCCAGTCAGGGCAACAGTCTTTTTAATTTTAGCCATTTAAATAGGTGTGCAGTAAAAAAAAAAAAAAAAAAAAAAGTGGTGGTATCTCATTGTGGCTTTAATTTTCATTTTCCTGATGACCTATGAAGTTGAACATCTTTTCATAACTTTGCCTTTTGAAGAACAAAATGTTTGTTTGTTTGGCCGGGACCGGTTTAGCTCAATGGATAGAGCGTCGGCTTGGGAACTGAAGGGTCCCGGGTTCGATTCCGGTCAAGGGCATGTACCTTGGTTGCGGGCATATCCCCGGTAGGGGGTGTGCAAGAGGCAACTGATCGATGACTCTCTCTCATCGATGTTTCTAACTCGCTATCTCTCTCCCTTCTCTGTATAAAATCAATAAAATATATTTTTTTAAAAAATGTTTGTTTGTTTGTTTTATAAAGTTCCATTGGTTGAATTTTCCTCCCTGACATTTTGTGCTGTATTTGAGAAATCTGCCAAATCTAAGATCACCAAGATTTTCCTTAATGATTTATTCTATAGAATACATTTTATAGAGTTAGTGCGTTCTTTGCAGTCCAGAATCCCTTTCTGGGCTGAGTGTTGGAAGATGACGAGCTTGGCACAAGGGTGAGAGGGCATTGGGGCAGGAGGACCAGGACAGGGCAAGGTGTGCCAGGCTTGTGCTTGCACTTGTGCTTTCTCCCAAGAGCCATGGGGAGCTGTTAGGAGCAGAATCTGATTATTGGGGACTAACTATAGTTATAACTATAACAAATATATATATTTTTAATATACTTTTTATTGTTGATAGTGTTACAGATATCTCCCCTTTCCCATTCTTTTTTATTATTAATTTCTTTATTGATTAAGGTATCACATATTTGTCCTCAACCCCCCATTCCAATCCTCCACCCCACCCCCTCTTGCCCCCCACCCCCCTATTGTCCTTGACCACTGGTTAGGCTCATATGTGTGCACATAAGTCCTTTGGTTGATCTCTCCCTTTTATCCCCACCCTCCCTCTGAGGTCCAACCGTCTGACCCATGGCTCCTTATCTCTGGGTCTGTTCCTAACTATAACAAATATTAATCATGCTCTGTTAACCTCGGTTGTTTGGTTCTGATTACAGTAAGCACAGTCTAACCTGGCCAGGAGCAGCGTACCCCTGGGACCTGGGACAGTCAACTTTGGAATGCTGCCCATTCTCATTGGCGAACTACCTGTTACCATGGAAAGGTGAACAACCTTGTTGTCCAAACAATCAGTCCAACCCCCAGGCCGCATTGCCTACTTCCCGTGTCATGTTTGTCCTACCCGGGAGAAGCAGCTGGTTTATGGGGTACAGACCAGACTTTCGTGGGTGACCTGCTGCTCCCCCATACTGCCGGCATCGTCGGAATAAACACGCATACATATATGATTCATCCCTGTCTCTGCTTCATTGGCTCACGTAGCGACAGGCAGCTGGGACCCGTGGCTATTTGGTTTCAGAGTGACAGAAGGCTGTGGACCAGAGCCGAGGGGAAGTGAGGGAGATCAAGAATATATGCCTTTCAGCATAATGATTTTTGCTTGTCTCATTTTTGATTCTTATAAGTATATTTTCAGTAGAATATGATCTCACGCATCTGGGGGAAATGGTGCACAACATAGACTGATGAACAAGAACAGACCCAGAGCCGAAACCGGTTTGGCTCAATGGATAGAGCGTCGGCTTGGGGACTGAAGGGACCCGGGTTCAATTCCGGTCGGGGGCATGTATCTTGGTTGCGGGCATATCCCCAGTAGGGGTGTGCAAGAGGCAGCTGGTCGATGTTTCTCTCTCATCGATGTTTCTAGCTCTCTATCTCTCTCCCTTCCTCTCTGTACAAAATCAATAAAATATATTAAAAAAAAAAAAAAAAGAACAGACCCAGAGATAAGTAGCCATGGGTCAGACTGTTGAACCTCAGAGGGAGGGTGGGGATAAAAGGGAGAGATCAACCAAAGGACTTATGTGCTCACATATGAGCCTAACCAGTGGTCAAGGACAATAAGGGGGTGGGGGTATGAGTGGGGGGAGGATTGGGATGGGGGTTGAGGACAAATATGTGATGCCTTAATAAATAAATAAATAAATAAATAAATAAATAAATAAATAATGGATGGAAAGGTGTTCCATCAGCCAGCTGGTCTTCTCCTGACCTTTTTAGCTCCCAGCCCTCCCAGGAGGCTCATGGTCAGCACCCAGCATGGACAAAGAGGGCTACCGGCTACCCTGACTAGCGCAGAGAAGGGGGGCCTGGCCACCTTGCAAACTTAGAGACCTAGGTAACCACAAAGGATGGCCGGAAATGGAAACTTTTTTGCTAACTGAGAGCCATTTAGGGTGGAGAGTCATGTCCTAAGGCAGTATTTTCCCTAACAAAGGTTCGTCTTCACCGTCACTGAGCCTGTCTAAGGTGACTGTCCAATGAGCAGGCCTTTGCAGAAACAAAGCCATTTCACTTTTCCCGGACCCCTCCACACACAGGCTCCGCCAGACCATGAACCCGTTCATTGTTTTTTTGTTTTGTTTTTAAAATATATTTTATTGATTTTTCACAGAGAGGAAGGGAGAGGAACAGAAAGCTAGAAACATCAATGAGAGAGAAACATCAACCAGCTGCCTCCTCCACACCCCCTACCGGGGATGTGCCCGCAACCAACATACATGCCCTTGACCGGAATCGAACCCGGGGACCTTTCAGTCCACAGGCCGATGCTCTATCCACTGAGCCAAACCGGTTTCAGCTGAACCCCTTCATTGTTACGGAGTTAGTTGCTGACTGTTAGCTATCATGCACCCACGTAAGTAAAAGAAGTACGTCTATCCAATCCCCAGGTCCCCCGCCACACTCTTTGCTAATCGATCACCAATAGATTTCATATAACCCACTTAAGTCTCCTCCTTTGATTGCCATTCTCCGGAGCAATCCGTTGAGATTCTGCTTCCCGGCAATTGTCAGGTTTGGCTTAAATAAACTCAAAAAAATATTATTATTATTATTATTATTATTATTATTATTATTTTAAAAAAGGACTGCTTCACGAATTTGTATGTCATCCTTTCTCCGGGGCCATGCTAATCCTTGCCGGACGGTCCCTAGTTTAGTGTATGTGCTGCCAAAGCGAGCACCAGAAAATTCTTCAGTTTTGAATGTTTCTTACGTTAAAACCAGTATTGAATGTTCATTCGCCTTTCCTGGCGACTATCTAACTTCTTTTTTTTAAAAAATATATATTTTATTGATTTTTTTTTTTTTTTTTTTTTTTTTACAGAGAGGAAGAGAGAGGGATAGAGAGTTAGAAACATCAATGAGAGAGAAACATCAATCAGCTGCCTCCTGCACACCTCCTACTGAGGATGTGCCCACAACCAAGGTACATGCCCTTGACCGGAATCGAACCTGGGACCTTTCAGTCGCAGGCCCATGCTCTAGCCACTGAGCCAAACCGGTTAGGGCTGTCTAACTTCTTTCTGGAGCTCTTTCACTGAGGAGTGCTCCCCTACTGTGTGTTACATGTGTAGCAAACATGTCCCCCTGTCTGTGATGGGATTTCAGCCCTGCTGACACCCAGGCGGCTCCCTGTCCAGTGTGTGAGGAAGGCGGTGCTCCATTTAGGCTGCCCGTGGCCACGGGGTCCCTGCCCTGCTGGGTCCAAGGCGTGCCCTCTGGGGCCTGTGTGGGCTCAGGAAACCCTGTGTGACCTCATTCATCAGGGGTGCTCAGGAGAGGGTCTCTCCATTTTCCTGGGACACGGCCCAGCGGAAACAAGAGACTCCCCCTTAGCTGGGGCCTCGCCTCTGCTTTTGACTGTGAGAAGCTCCAGAGCCACAGTCTGGCCCCTCCCTGCAGCCCAAACCGCTTCTGTTTTTCCAGGCTGCAGGCGGCGCCCGCCCGGAGTGCTGAGTCGAGATTTCCTCATTCGCCACGTGCAGCAGCATTTCTGCTGTGTCATGGTTGGGAGGGAGACTCCGGAGCGGGGCGGATTTTGCTGAGTCACTGCTGCTGCCTCAGCCTCCCTGCGGTGGGTGAAAAGGGCAGCTTTCCAGGCAGCAGGAGGAAGTGAAACTTCTAGAAAAGGACAAAAGATTCCTGTTTATCACTTTGTTTGCAAAGCCCCTGTCCATACATTGCAACATTGATTTGTCTGACACAGTCCTGACACTAAACCGGCAGTTCTGTCTTCCTAGCTGGTTGAACCCCAAAACTCTGGAGTTATCCTTGAGTGCAATTCTCCCTCACACCCCCCTCCCTGTTCGGAAATCCTGGCCTCGACTCAGATGGAACACTGCAATCCCCGAGTCCCCTCACCCTCCCCACCTCTCCGCCTTCTGCCCCCGCCAGGGAAGGTTCTGGTCTCTCCAGGAAGTCCAGGGTGTCCTCCCTATCATAAAGTCTGTAGCCTCGAATTCACTGGCAAACTCCGTTAACCTATTCGATGTTGATGTAATTTGTTCTCTGGAGGTCAGCGTCCTACGCTGGCAGGGCTGCGTGCCCTCTGGAGTTCTAAGGAGAATCCACTTGCTCAAGGTTCTGGCTCCTGAGGCGGCCTGCTGGTGGTCCCTACCTCCACACTCACAGCCAGCCCCGAGCAGCTCCTGTCACACACAGGAGAGGGTCTCTCCATAAACTCAAAAAATTATTATTATTATTATTATTATTATTATTATTATTTTAAAAAAGGACTGCTTCACGAATTTGTATGTCATCCTTTCTCCCTGTCCTCAGCTTTCCTGTCACACACACACACACACACACACACACACCCCCGTCTGTGGCTGTCACGCTGCAGCCCCCCTCTTACGAGGACTTGGTGATTACACTGGGCTCACTTGGATAATCCAGGATAATCTCCCATTACAAGATCCTTAACGCACCCGCATCTATCTGCAAAATCCCTTTTGCCCTGGAAAGGAACACATTCGCAGGTTCAGGGATTAGGATGTGGAATGGGGTGGGGGGTGGGGGGGCCGCTGTTTGGCAGATCCCAGGAGAAGACCGTCTGGATCTTTCCTAGGGCTTGTGGAGCGGGAAGGGGAAGTCAGGAAGCTGAATAAGCAGGGGGGAGGGCTGCGAGCTCCACAGAGGGCCTGAGGAACCAGGTCCCGCTCCTCTGCCCGGGGTGGGGGTGGGGGTGGGGGTGGAGGGGTAGGGGCGTCTGTTCCTGCCGAGCCGGGGCTGCCAGCTGGAATGAGAAATGAGCAGCAGCCTGGACTGAGGGCTGGGAACCCCTGGTCACTGGGGGCTCCCCCGGTGCCCACCAGCCCGCACCTCTGAGATGCGCTGCTCCCGGCTCTCTGGAACCCTGGACTCCGGGGGCCTCAAGCCCCATCCCTGCGGGCGGGTGTGTGGAAGGAGCAAAATCACACACAGCTGCTCAGAGCTCCAGAGGAGCTGCTTTTTTTTTTTTTTTTTCTTTCTTACACGTTCTGTTCCTAAAAGCTTTGCTTTGTTTTCCAAGGCTCATGTGACCGCTGCTCCCTCCTCCTCCCTCTCCCCCCACGCGGCCCGGGCGGGCGGGCGTGCCGCGGGGTTCCGCCTGGGAGGGATCAGCTGCTGGGCGGCAGCCACGTGACCCCCGTTCGGGTATAAATAGACGGCTGGGCTCGGCTCTGTCACTCGCTCGCCTTCACCCACCGACGTCGCACACCGGAACCAGCCCCGAGCCGATCCCAGCCGATCCTCGATCCGGATCCGATCTTCGATCCCGAGCCGGTCCCCAGCCAGCGCCGTCGGAGCCGGTCCCGAGTGAGCCCAGACGCCCAGATGGAGCGCCCGCAGCCCGACAGGCAAGCGCTGGGCTGGGGACGGGGACGGGGACGGGGACGGGGACGGGACGGACCGGGCGCGGGGACCTGCCCTCCCTCCCCTCCCAGCCAGAGCCGGAGCCACGCGCCGAGCCCCGGCCCGGGGTCGGGAGGAGGAGGATGGGCGCCGACCCTGCCCGCACCGTGAGCAGCTGGAGGGGTGGACGGTGCCTCAGCTGCCCGCGCCCCGCAGGGACCGGGCGACCCACGGGGTGCTGCCAGGTGCCCGGCTGCGCGGCTAGGATTTGCACTTTGGAGTGTGCTCGGCGGCGCCTCTGCCTGATGACCTGGGGCCCCCGGAGCCGCGGGGCCGGCTGCCTAGCTCTGCCCGCGGCCACCCAGGGCCAAGCCCACCCTCCCCGGCCGCCCCTTTCACAGCCCAGGGAGCAGCAGCCCCGGGGCGGCCGCCAGCAGGTGTCTGGCAGCGGTTTGAACTTTGGTCATCCGTCCGAGCGTGGCTCCCTCCCTTCTCCCAGGGACTCGTCTGCACGCAGGGAACGGGGGTGTTTGCTTCTCCGAAGGGGTGTGGGTAGGAGAGAAAGGAGAAATGGCAATTCTGTGGGAAAGAAGTCCAGACAAACCACAGAAACTTATTTTATTTTTAGGAAAGCATTGCTTTACTCAGGCATTTTAACACAAGTGTTTTATAATGAGTATATCCTAGGAAGTAATGAGATTTGGACCCGAAATCTCCACAAAATAAATGAGTTCAATCTTCGCTCTAAAAGCGCCTCCGCGCAATCAGACCCGGAGTGCAGGGCTCACCCCGCCCTCTGCTGCTGCTTCCTGGTTGTGCACCTCCTCCTCTCCCCTTTCCTTAGAATGACAGCCCGGATTTCCCCCTGGGTTTGGGGACCACAGTACAATGCCTCCTCGTGATGGAAGAGTGTTGAGGGGCTTGCATCTTTTTTTTCTTTTTTACATTTAAAAATTACTGATTGATTTTAGAGAGAGAGGAAGGCGGGAAGAGAGAAACATTGATTTGTTGTTCCACTTGTTTATGCATTCCTTGGTTGATTCTTTAAAAAAATATATATTTTATTGATTTTTTACAGAGGGACAGGGAGTTAGAAATATCGATCAGCTGCCTTTTGCACCCCCCAACTGGGGATGTGCCCACAACCTTGGTTGATTCTTGTGTGTGCCCTGACGTGGATCAAACCCACAACCCCATTGGCTTACCCGGATGAGAGGCTAACCAATGGGCTACCCTGCCAGGACTATGGGTCTGCATCTTAAGGCAGTTGGGAATGATGTGGCCTGTGGACTAGGTATATGGGAGGCTGGACTTATTTCTGTGGAGAAGCCTGATAAAGCTGACAGCTTCGGAAGGCCTGCCTACAGGCGAGGGGCACCCTCAGAGCTCGGGGTGCTCATACCCACCCTCTTACTCACCCTTCCTCCCCGCCCTCCGCAGCATGCCCCAGGATTTGTCAGAGGCCCTGAAGGAGGCCACCAAGGAGGTGCACACCCGGGCAGAGAATGCTGAGTTCATGCGGAACTTTCAGAAGGGCCAGGTGACTCGGGAAGGCTTTAAGGTATGTGTCCTGGGGGAGGTGTGACAGGTGTGGGTGTGCTTCTGTAGGTCCGGGACCAGGGATGCTGAGGGACCAGATAGGAATGCCTTGAGAGGATCATTTTGTAGATGATGATGACATTGAGGCTCAGAGAGGGGAGGTGACTTACCCAAGGTCACACAGCGAATTCATAGCCTGCTACATCGTATTGTGGAGGAGCCGGGGCCAGTGGTGCCATCAACGGAGCACCTATTCCAAGCTGGGCGTTTACACACTTGGTATCTAATTTGTGCCTCAGCCCTGAAAAGGAAGAGAAGGAAGGGAAGGCTCAAAGAGGTTAAGAAATTAATGGACGGTCACACAGTCAGTAAGCACATTGGAAAGGCCAAAGGCAAGCCAAGGTTGGTCCTGACTTAATGCTAATCTACCTCGAAGGCAAGGGGTAGTATGGGTTTGAGCCCTGGATCCACCATTTCCTTAAAAAAAAAAAAAAAAAAAATATATATATATATATATATATATATATATATATATATATATATTTGATTTCTTACAGAGAGGAAGGGAGAGGGATAGAGAGTTAGAAACATCGATGGGAGAGAAACATTGATCAGCTGCCTCCTGCACACTCCCTAGTGGGTATGTACCCTCAACCAAGGTACATGCCCTTGACCAGAATTGAACCTGGGACTCTTGAGTCTGCGGGCTGACGCTCTATCCACTGAGCCAAACCGGCTAGGGTTGAAGTGGGTTTTCTTAAGCACTCCCTTTATGCTAGACGCCGACTTTGCTGTTTCTCAGCATCGTTGTGCAATTCATGCAAATAGGACGCTCTTGACAGAGAACCAGACAAGGGCCTAGTGTTAAAGCATCAGCACGGGGAAGGGCTTGTTCGGGCTGCACACAGAGGGCGGGAGCTTTATCCGCCACTCCTGGCGCCTCTCCCTTTCCCCGGCCTGGGCCTTCCCCCACGCCCAGCCTCAGGTGCCCCAGCGAAGGGGGATTTAACAAGCGCTTGTAAGTGGGTTGGGGCCTTTGCCTACACCCTGTCGTGTGGGTGCTGACTCTAGCCCTTGTTCCCTCTTCATCTTCCTCTTTCCCCTGAAAGAGATGACTTTCACCCAGTTGCTGTTAAGTGGCAGTGGCAGCAGGGAAGCAGGGAGTGGCTGCTGAATGCCCCATCCGAAGCCCCGCCTCTCCTCCCAGATGGGAGATTGGGATTTTACCGCTAAGCCACTGAGTTCAGAGTGGGCACGAAGTCTGTGAGAGTGGGCGCTTAGATTATGCGGAAGGAGGTGGCATTCGTCATCACGGCCTCTGATTCAGGGCTTGAGTGCCAGGCTGTGCCCAGTGCTGTACCTGTGTCATCCTGCTCGATAGTTTAGGAATATTCCCTTTGCAGTCCCTCAGACCTCAGATCTCCCAGCGAGGGAGCGTGGCTCACCCATGGCCACACAGCTGGAGTGTTATGTGTAACAGGAATTCCCCAGCCCAGCAGCCAGAGGTGGTGAGGTTCAGCGTGGGCCTCCAGGAGGGGGAATGGGGGCCCTGCAGCCGGCCACCCAGAGGTCAAAGTAGAGGCACCTGTGTCCCTTGCAAGCGCTTTCATTCAGGCACCCCCTTGCTCAGAGCCACCGTGGCTTCCTAGCAGCATCTGGGCTTGATTCCAGTGCCATTTCTCACCGGCTGTGCAACCTCCACATCTCCTACCCCCCCTGAGCCTTGGTTTGCTTTTCTGTAAAATGGGGATGGCAGCTCCTATGTTTTTGTGAGGATTAAGTTAGGCCACGTGTTTACCCTGTGGGGTAAAAAGGCTTTAGGCCATCAGTTTTTCTTTTTAAAATATATTTTTATTGATTTTTTACGAAGAGGAAGGGAGAGAGAGAGTTAGAAACATCGATGAGAGAGAGAGAGAGAGAGAGTCTTGCACGCCCCCTACTGGGGATGTGCCTGCAACCAAGGTACATGCTCTTGACCGGAATCGAACCGGGGGCCCTTCAGTCCACAGGTTGATGCTCTATCCACTGAGTCAAACCGGTTTCGGCTGTGCCATCAGTTGTTTGTGTGTGATCAGTGTGGGGAGGTTGGAGGGACTGGCGGGACGGGGGAGCCCAGCCTGGGGAGGGGATGGGGGCTGCTGTCGGGAAGAGGGTCCTGACCTGCTCTCTCTGGTTTCAGCTGGTGATGGCCTCCCTGTATCACATCTACAAGGCCCTGGAGAAGGAGATTGAGCGCAACAAGGCGAACCCGGTCTACGCGCCCCTCTACTTCCCAGAGGAGCTGCACCGCCGGGCGGCCCTGGAGCAGGACCTGACCTTCTGGTACGGGCCCCGCTGGCAGGAGGCCATCCCCTACACACAGGCCACCCGGCGCTACGCGCAGCGGCTCCACGAGGTGGGGCGCGAGCAGCCCGAGCTGCTGGTGGCCCACGCCTACACCCGCTATCTGGGCGACCTGTCGGGGGGCCAGGTGCTCAAGAAGATTGCCCAGAAGGCCCTGGACCTGCCCAGCTCCGGCGAGGGCCTGGCCTTCTTCACCTTCCCCAACATCGACAGCGCCACCAAGTTCAAGCAGCTGTACCGCTCCCGCATGAACTCCCTGGAGATGACCCCCGAGGTCAAGGGGAGGGTCATCGAAGAGGCCAAGACCGCCTTCCTGCTCAACATTCAGGTGAGGGTTGACTCCAGTTTGTTGTTCCTCTGTTATATCGGAGGCGGGAGGTGGCGGGGGGGGGGGGGGGAATTAGGGGGCGAGATTTGGGGGAGCAGAAGCCTGGGTTCTAGTTCTGCTAGGGGATCTTAGGCCCCTTAATCTCCAGCTCAATTTCCCCGTCTGTCAATGAGTGGGTCATGGTGCCTGCCTCCTAGAGCTGTGAGGGTTAAATGAGTTTATAGCAGTCAAGTCGCCATAGTGGGGCCTAGCACAGGGGCGGCCCTCTGGTGTTAGCTGCTGTTCTCGTGAGGCATGGGCATCCCAGTAGGATTGACGACACTCAAGCTGTGTGTGCACCTGAGCGTTGCCAGGTGGGCACTGCAGAGGGTGTAGGTGCCCCAGATGTGGCCTCTGACTGGGGGCCTCTCTGCCCAGCTAGAAAGTGCCTCCAGTCCTGGGCACTTTGAGGAAAGCCTGGAAGGAGGGGTTCGTGGACAGAACTGAGGTGGGGGCGTGAGGTTCCTCCTAGCCTGGAAGTTGTTCTGTCGCTCCCCCACCTGGAGGTGCTCTGCGGTCGGGACTCCTAGCTCATGGTCTACTGGCTCCCCACTCCTTCCTTGCAGTCCCTCAGACAGCAACCCAAACCTGGTCGGTGGATCCTCCAAGAAAATCCATGGCTCTTAGAGAGATGGAGAAGGATGGAGTTTTGAGCCAAAGGCCTGTTGGAGGGCTGGCTCTTGCTCCCTGACCCCTGGCTAGCCTGGGTCCGAGCACTTAACCTGTAGGAGCTGCGGCTTCCTCATCGCAAACCCCGGCTCACGGATACCCCCCCCCCCCAAACCAGCTTTCCCGGGGGGACTCCCAGAGTCGTGAGGAAAGCAGGCGGCATGGGCTGGGTACCACTCACGAAGCGGTGCTCTGCATAGAGACACGAAGGCCAGGAACGGCGACAGCGAACCCTCAGTCCGGGGTGGGTATTGGGGAGCGTTTGGAGAAGAGCAGGCAGGCAAGCGAGTCAAATGCACTTGTAACATCTTATCTCTTACGCTGGACGAAAGGTACAGGAACAGTCCATGTTCTCCTTAGGGGCTTTGTCCTAAATATTTCATAGCAAGATGCCCATCCCCCGGGAGCTGGGCCAGTGCCGCCCTCACTGACACTGTCTTCTGCCTTCCAGCTGTTCGAGGAGCTGCAGGAGCTGCTGCCCCGGGATGCCGAGGACCAGAGCCCCTCGCAGCCGGGCCTTCGCCGGCGGGCGGGCAGCGGGACGCCAGGTGAGGGCCTCCGGACGGCGGCGTCGCCTCTGGTCTCCAGTACCTCTCCGCTCCTCTGTCTTCTGAATGTTCTAAATCACATGTGTCAAACACAAGGCCCTCGGGCCAAATCCAGCCCGCCAGGCCTTGCAATGTGGCCCGCACCGCGCTGTCATCACTGCACTCCGCTGTCAGTTTATGACATTGTCAGTTTATGACTGTTCAGTAAACCATTCGGCCCGCGATTTAGGCTGGATTTTAGATTTTGGCCCCTTCTCTGATTGAGTTCGACACCCCTATTCTAAATAAAAAATGGGGTGCAGGCCAGGGGACAAAAGGTCAGCTTCGGTGCGTGACTCTGGGCATGCCGTGTAAGCGCCCCCCACCTCAGTTTCCCCATGTCTGAAACCAAGGGCAGTCGAGTTAGTCCTAGTGCATTGGTTCTGAAGGGGAGACTTGCACACAGCGGACCCCCTGAAGTCAGGGGCAAAGCCTTCCTTTTTTTACTTTTATTTATTTTTAATATATTTCTTTATTGATTTCAGAGAGAAAGGGAGAAGGAGAGAGAGATAGAAACATCAATGATGAGAGAGAATCATTGATCAGCTGCCTCCTGCATGTCCCCCACTGGGGACTGAGCCCACAACCCAGGCTTGCGCCCCTGGCCGGAATCAAATCTGGGACCCTTGAGTCAGCAGGCTCTATCCACTGAGCCATGCCGGCTAGGGCAAAGCTTCCTTGGATTTGGCTTCTTTTGAGGCCCTTGAATGATTCCTGAACAGAGACCCCGGATGTGGGGCGGGGAGTCTGCAGCCATTCCCAGCTGTCACCCTGCCATGGATGCTAGGAAGATACATAACCTTGGGATCTTGCTGCGTGTTAGTCCCTCCCTCGTATGCCTCAGAGGCTAAGGTGAAGCTCACCACCTGCTTGGTGCCACCCTAACCCCCCTTCCCTGTGGCTTTTCCGCCTGCGCCAGGACCACGTGGCCCCCTGTGGGAACATGGCCAGTCCCTATGGGATGGGCTGCCTGGTGGGATGAGGTGACATTGCCTTTATGCACCAGTTCTCAAAGTGTACGTCCTTGGAGTACCCCCGGGGGGCCTGGTCTCACAGTGTGAGCCGGTTGAAAGGCAGTAGCAGACAGCCTGGACAAGTAGTGAGCTCCCTGTCTTTGGAGGAATTCAAGCAGTGGCTAGAGGGCCACTTGTTTGTGTTCTAGCAGAATCCTGGCATTGAGGGGGAGGACTGGATTGGAGGCTGCTGACACCCCTCTGCTGGGTTCCTGTGAGCTCAGACACCCCACCTCTGTCCGCCTGTTGTTGACATATGGACCCCCTTTCTCTTTCAGACTCCACGCCCACAGAGACCCCCAGAGGGAAGGCCAGTGTCTTCTCCCAGGCACCCCTCATCCGATGGGTCCTCACACTCAGCTTTCTGGTGGCAACGGTTGCCATGGGCCTTTACGCCATGTGAGCGCAATGTGTCGGCTTTTGGGCCGTGGACTCTCTTTCTAGAGAAGGCAGATCCCGAGGGCATGAGGAGCTGTCCGCTCCTCCCGTGCCCCCGTGCCCCCCTCTCTCTGGCAAGGAGGAAGGAGTCGGCGCATTCTTCCCAACCAAAAGCACATCCAGCCGATGACCCGAACCTCCATACGGACCGAGGGGTCCTGCTGGGCCCTCGGACACCCCCTCCCCCCTCCCCGTTCCTGCAGCAGAGCCCAGAAGACGTGGCCAGAAGAAGTAGCAACCGCCCAAACCTCCAAGGCCCCGGGCTCACGGTCTGCTTTGTTGACGTGCCTGACCCTGACCGTGCCCCGTGGGCCCTTTTCACATACGTGTGCCAGGATGTTGTGTCTTTGTCTTGTTTTTGTTGGAGCTGCTTTGTGTTCCCAGCTCAGCCTGCCTGTGGTATTTTGTTGTGTTCCGTTACAATAGCAGGGTTGGGGTGGGTTTGGGGGTGGGGAAGGGGGGTTGGGGGAGGGGTTTAACAGCACTGTGGCCTTGGTCTCTAACTTTGTGGAATAATAAACTGCATTGCTGAGAGTACCCCGAAGTGTTGTTCTTGGCCTCTGTGCCCCTGGCAACAGCCCTTTCCCTCACTTGTGCCTTGAACGGTGGGCGGCAGGGATGGAGGTGCGGGGGGCATGGCCGGCTGGATGTTTTCTGTCCTGAGAACAGTGTTGGTGGGTGAGCTTCAAGCAGGTGGTGGGCAACTCTTAGTGGGGAGCCCTGCTTGAGCAAGGCTCCCCTGGCCAGAGGAGGGGCTTGCCTGTCATGCTGACATGAGCGGGTTCTGGGATACAACCGGAGTCTCGTGCTGTGAATCTTAGGGACCAGGCGAGACCCCTGGGTTGAAGTCCCTGTGACTCTGCCCCATAGCTCTGCCTTTAAGGTTAGTCGTGAACCTTTCTGAGGGCTCCGCTCTGTTACCTGTAGCATGACACCAGTGAGGCCTCACCTGCCCGTCTTGAGAGCAAATGGGATGCATGTAACATGCCAACACTGTGCGTGATGAAACGAGGGCGGCCAGGGTTTTGAGTTGTTGCTAAGTGAGGCTTGTACTGCCCGCCATCTCACCTCTGTCATCTCATTGAATTCGCACAGGAAATCAGGAGAGCTACCAAGCTCTGAGGGCTAGGAAGGGTTTAAGCCCTGTCTGCCCAGCTCCATCCATAACCCAAGTCTTAACCTAAGTCCCCAAAGCCACTGGAATATTAATATGCAGCCCCCCATCTGGGAGAGGGGAAGCCTTTTGCTGGAGGGGTCTGGGAGCGCAGGGGACAAGGCACTCCCTTCAGGACGAGTACCTGAGCCCTGGCTGGTTTGGCTCAGTGGATAGCGTGCCGGCCTATGGACTGAAGGGTTCGGGGTTTGATTCCAGTCAAGGACACATGCCTGGGTTGTGTGTATGTGTGTGTGTGTGTGTGTGTGTGTGTGCTTGCACGCAGGAGGCAGCTGATCAATGATTCTCTCATCATTGATGTTCCTAACTCTCCCTCTCCCTTCCTCTCTGAAATCAATAAAAGTAAACCAATCAATCGATAAATAAGAAACCAGTACGTGAGGACTGGGAACTAGCAGGTCCTTTGTCCCTTTCCCTGCTTTGTCCCTAAGCCTGGAACCTTGGACAAATCACTTCAAGTCTCCTTTTGTTCACGGGCAAAATAATAACACATCTCCCTCCCAAGGCTGTAAGAGGGCCCAGCGTGTCCTAACGCCAGTCTGGACGGTGGCATCAGAACCCTCCCCATGCATGGGGGAACCCTGGCCCCACCCTGGGAGGCTCTGATTTTGGAAATGTGGTCTGGCTGGTGCCTGGACTCCTGTTTATGACAAGCTCCCCGGGAGATTCCCAAGGGTGACCAGGCCCAGCAGCCGCTGCTTGTTGTGAGATGTGCATGTAAGTGGTAGGTACCCACGGACGGAGCTTCCGGTTTTCTGTGAAGGGCATGGGCATTCATTGTTTGTAGTAACAGTGACAAAGACAGGAAGTGGGGGCGGAGAGAAACCACCTGGGACTGAACTAATGGGGGAATCGCTGGAAATCTGCCTTCTGTTCACACTGTGGGAAAGTCAGTAGCTCTTAACTAGAATGAGTTCCATTTCTTTTTTTTCCCTTTTAAAAAAATATATTTTATTGATATTTTACAGAGAGGAATGGACATACATGCCCTTGACTGGAATCAAACCTGGGACCCTTGAGTCCATAGGCTGAGGCTCTATCCACTGAACTGGTTAGGGCTTGAGTTCCATTTCTGTGTCCACTCAGAGGGGCTTCCATGAAGTGTCAGTGAGAAAAGCCTGTTTCAAATTAGTTTTACATATATATATATATATATATATATATATATATATATATTGATTTCAGAGAGGAAGGGAGAGGGAGAGCAAGGTAGAAACATCAATGATGAGAATCATTAATCAGCTGCCTCCTGGACGCCCCCTACTGGGGACTGAGCCCACAACCCAGGCATGTGCCCTGACTGGAATTGAACCTGGGACCCTTCAATCCACAGGCTAACGCTCTATCCATGGAACCAAACCAGCCAGGGTTGGTTTGATATATTTTCTTATACACTGTAAAAATACACAGTTTAAACACTACCCGTAAGTATATGTTTGTGTGAACGTGGCAAAGAAAAAAGTTATTCCCGGATCATGTTGGGGGATGGAAATGAAAAATGGGGCAGATTATGCAGCCCTTGTTGCTGCTGGAGCATGCGTCCATTTTTGCCAAATCTTCCTATTTCTCAAACTTGGTTGTGAATCTGATCGTGAATTTTCTTAAATGTTAAGCACCTCCAAATAATTTAGAATCTTCAATTTAAAATGAAACAAAACAAAATACCATCTGAGTATATGAAACCATTGAGTCCCAAAATCGGATGACTTTGGTCCCAGATGCGTGAGGGCAAGCATGTCAAACTCAAAAGCTAACACAGCCAAATAAACAAGGTTTAAATTTATCTGGGCCGCAAAAAAAAAAAAAAAGCTTTAATTTTCGTAGAAATGAGTCATTGTTAACAAAATAATAGAACCTTTTAATAAAAATTAATATTTTTTTTTTTTTTTTTAAATATATTTTATTGATTTTTCACAGAGAGGAAGAGAGAGGGACAGAGAGCTAGAAACATCGATGAGAGAGAATCATCGATCAGCTGCCTCTTGCACACCCCCTACCGGGGATGCGCCCGCAACCAAGGTACATGCCCCTGACCGGAATCGAACCCGGGACCCTTCAGTCCCCAGGCCGACACTCTATCCACTGAGCCAAACCGGTTCCGGCAATATTTTTTCTTGAACATTAACTTACAAGAAACTAAATAACCGCACATATTAAGAAACTTAATGCAAGTAAACCTATTTCTCTTGTTCTCAAAAGTGAAATATTGCCTGTTGTGCACACCAAACAAGTCAGTCCAAGACTAATGTGACGTGGCAACTGGCGGTTAAAATATTCTCTGCTGGTATTAGTGGAGAGAAATGGTGTGCCTGTGTGTAAGGCGAGTAAAGGAAGTGAATGCAACATGATTATAGTAATCAGTGGTTCGTGAACGCTGTCTTTCATTATTAATAATTATGTATAACAGGATCTTGTCAAAATTAAGTTACAGAATTTTCATTGAAACAATTCTTTAATATCATTATATTGGCTAGGCCACAAAAACGTTCATTGTTGACAATCTTGCGGTAGGGAGACCGGAGGTGGCCAGTCCAATGACCACTTGGGAGGAGAGTGTCAGATGAGAACAGGGAGCAGGTGTGAGGTGTGAAATGTGGGGGCCCCAGCCCCAGGGCAGCGGACTCCCACAGCGGGTGTGTAATTCTCAGGGACCTACACCTCCCAACCCTGGGTTCTCCCAGCCCATGGCTCTGAAAGGGGACGCTTTCTTTCTTTAAAATATGTTTTGATTGATTTTAGAGCAGAAGGGAGCAGGAGAGGTCGAAACATCAATGATGAAAGAGAATTATTGATCGTTTGCGTCCCCTATTGGGGATCGAGCTTCCAACCTGGGCAAGTGCCCTGAACGGGAATCTTAACCAAGACCTCCTGAGCTCAGAAACTTTTATTTATTTTTACTTATTTTAATATATTTTATTGATTTCTTTACAGAGAGGAAGGGAGAGGGACAGAGAGTCAGAAACATCGATGAGAAAGAAACATCGATCAGTTGCCTCCTGCACACCCCCTATTGGGGATGTGCCCGCAACCAAAGTATAATACATGCCCTTTATGGGAATCGAACCCGGGACTCTTCAGTCCGCAGGCCGACGCTCTATCCACTGAGCCAAACCGGCTAGGACACTTTTATTTATTTTCAATTTTTTTTTCTCTGTGCCGTTGAGTGACAGCTGCCTCTGACACCCTTCCAGGACCAGGATCACTGTCAGCACCCGCTGGCCCCCTGCCTGGGCGGGTCTCAGAGGCTTTTAGAAAGGCCGGGACACAGTCCAGGAAGCCGCGGCACAGCACCCGGAGCCCCGAGGCCCGCCCCGCCGCCATCTCTGCGCCCCTCCCGCTCGCCCCGCCCATCGCCCCGCCCCCACTCAGAAATTTCGCGCCAAATTGCCGGTCGACAAAATGGAGCCCGGAAAAGGGCCCGGAAGCCTGACGTCATGAGCCCCGAAGCCAATAGCCTAGGAATGCCGGTCCGGGAGGCGGGGCTAGGGGGGGCGCAGAGTGGCCCAATCGGTGGCCGCGGAGCCCAGGCCAGCCAATGGGGACGCGGCGGTCGCAGCGTGCGAACTCTGCGTCAAGCTTTTCCCCGCGAAACTCTGTGGCGGAGCTCGGGGGCGCTGGTCTCTCCGAGTTCGTGGGGTGCAGGAAAGGAGAGGTGAGGCCGGGGGGACTGGCGGGTGGGGGCCCGGGAGCTGGCCCACGGGGGGTCCGCAGGGGACTGCAGTGGGGGTGGGCAGTGGTTTCTCCCGGGAGGCCTGGGGTCGGGATCCGGGAGGGGGAGGGGGAACCAGGGTCCGGCCTCCCTCCCCCCCTCCCCCGCCCTGAGTGGGAGCCTGGGCACCCCGCCCCGCGTTCGGAGCCGAGACCCCTGACCCCTGACCCCTGACCCCAGGTGCAGGCATGTCGGGCTTCGACGACCCCGGCGTTTTCTACAGCGACAGCTTCGGGGGGGACCCCGCGGCCGACGAGGGCAAGGCCCGCAAGTCGCAGCTGCAGCGGCGCTTCAAGGAGTTCCTGCGGCAGTACCGCGTGGGCACCGACCGCACCGGCTTCACCTTCAAATACAGGTGCGGCTGCGCGAGCGGGAGCGGGGCGCGCCCACCCCGGCTGCCGGAGGCCTGGGCACCCGAGCTCCTGGAGGCACAGGCAGGCGGCGCTCCCTCCAGTGGGGACACTGGCGAGAGGGCAAAAAGCCCGCCGCGTTGTAAGGACTTTGGGCCCCAGCGGTGCTTCATCCGACCGACCCCCCGCACCCGGTGGGGTACAGTTTTGCATATTTCATACCTGAAGTTAACGTTTGCGTTTTTTTTATAATATATTCTTATTGATTTCAGAGAGGAAGGAAGAGGGATAGAGAGATAGAAACATCAGTGTTGAGAGAGAGCGAGAGAATCACTGATGGGCTGCCTCCTGCATACCCCCAACTGGGGACTGAACCCACAACCTGGGCTTGTGCCCCTGACCGGCATGGAATCCCGGAGCCATCAGGCTGCAGGCCGATGCTCTATCCACTGAGCCAAACCAGCTAGGGCCCTTTGGTTCTTTTTCCAGATTTTGTTCCCATATCTTCTTCTTACTGTCCTCAGAAACCAAAGCTCTCAAAGGTGCAATAGGTGAAGATGGGACTTAAGATTTACTTGATTCAAATGAGGAACCTTTGTAATAATATGAACAATAAAGATTGATTTAAAAAAAAAAAAAAAGAAAGCTATATTCCTACTTGACTTTTCCTGTTTGTGATACAAGGAAGCTTGCTGATGGACTGATGCATCAGTCATTCACAGTCACTGATTATACTGCATGAGAAAATGGAAACCTTAAAAAAAAAAAAAAAAAAAAGATTTTCTTGATTCATTCATTCATTCCAGTGCGCCTGCTACATGCCAGGCTCAGTTCCAGGTGCTGGGCTGCAGCCCTGAAGGACTGGGCAGGTCCCTGCTCCCCGTCCTTGTACCACCTGTGACATATGAAGTCATTGTAGGCCCTTCAGATGCCGAGAACAGGAGTTTGCAGGTCCAGGCTCCGGCAGGGTGACTTCCATGTGAAAGTCTCTTCGGTCCTCAGTTGTTGTTTTTTTCTCTCTCTCTTTAAAAAATATATTTTATTGATTTTTCAGAGAGGAAGAGAGAGGGATAGAGTTAGAAACATCGATGAGAATCATTGATCAGCTGCCTCTTGCACACCCCCTACTGGGGATGTAGCCTGCAACCAAGGTACATGCCCTTGACCGGAATCGAACCCGGGACCTTTCAGTCCGCAGGCCGACACTCTATCCACTGAGCCAAACCGGTCCCGGCAGTCCTCAGTTTCTTCATCTGTAAAATGGGCATAGCCATTCTTGCCTCCATTTATTCATGTACCAGCTGACGTTGACCATCTGTTTGCCTGACACTGTGCTGGACACTGAGACACAGATAGGAAAAGATTCATGCTGCTTGCTCTCAAGGTCAGTGGTATTGAGGCATAGAGACCAACAAATTACAATTACCCCAAAGAAGGAATGTAAAAGAGAGTTAGGCGAGGCTTCCAGAGGTGACTCCTGAGCTGATGGTGGGAAGCATTCCATAGCAGTTGCAAGGGCCGAGGTACAGGGTGGCCTGTTAGGATCTCTGGCTTCCGGGCAAAAGGTAGAAGGGGCAGAAACCGGTTTGGCTCAGCAGTAGTGTGTCGGTCTGCGGACTGAGGGGTCCCAGGTACGATTCCGGCCAAGGGCATGTACATTGGTTGCGGGCACATCCCTGTAGGGGGTGTGCAGGAGGCAGCTGGTCGATGTTTCTCTCTCATCGATGTTTTTAGCTATCTCTCTCCCTTCCTCTCTGTAAGAAAATCAATAAAATATATTAAAAAAAAAAAAAAAAAAAAAAAAGTAGAAGGGGATCGAGGCCTGATATGAGGCTGGTAAAGTTGGGAAACCCCCTGGAATGCGATGTGTGTCTAGGAAGAGAAGTGGTGGAGTGGTGTTGATGACTGCGAGGGCACATTCTTACTGTCCTTCCACTTCTTCTTACTGTCCTTCCACTTAACGCCAGACACCTCAGAAACTCAAGTTCTCAATAGTGCAGTCAGCTGGTATTTGAATAAATGGAGGCAAGAATGGCTGTGCCCATTTTACAGATGAAGAAACTGAGGACCGGAGAGGGCACATTATCCTCTTCAGCCAGCACTATGTCCTCTTCCCTGAACCCTTCCCTCCCTTCACCTGCCCCCTGCCCCCTGCAGGGATGAGCTCAAGCGGCATTACAACCTGGGGGAGTACTGGATCGAGGTGGAGATGGAGGACCTGGCCAGCTTTGACGAGGACCTGGCCGACTTCCTGTACAAGCAGCCGACCGAGCATCTGCAGCTGGTGAGTGGGACCCTGGCCTGCACCCCCAGGGCTGCCCTGCCCCAGGCACTGACAGCCTGTTCCCTTCCTCCTCCAGCTGGAGGAAGCGGCCAAGGAGGTGGCGGATGAGGTGACCCGGCCCCGGCCCAGCGGGGAGGAGGCTCTCCAGGACATCCAGGTCATGCTCAAGTCGGACGCCAGCCCGTCCAGCATTCGTAGCCTGAAGGTGGGTTTGCTCAGAGGTTGGGCGGAGGGCGGCCGCGGCTGCTGCATGGCGTGGAGGGGCTTGGAGGCAGGCTGGCCTACCTGCGTGCCAGCCGTGTGAGCCTGAGCCGGATGAACTCATCGGAGAAGTGCTGACTGAGCTGCTCCTGTGGGTGTTGGAGAAACAGCGGTGAACTCAAGGACAAGCTCCGGTCCTCGCCGAGTTCATTACTGCCCCGGGGAGACCGAGGAACTGGTGAACAGCACCATGACAACTTTATTTATATGTTTTTAATATATTTTATTGATTTTTTTACAGAGAGGAAGGGAGAGGGACAGAGAGAAATATCGATGAGAGAGAAACATCGATCAGCTGCCTCTTGCACCCCCCCCACTGGGGATGTGCCCGCAACCAAGGTACATGCCCTTGTCCAGAATCGAACTTAGGACCATTCAGTCCGCAGGCTGACTGACCCTCTATCCACTGAGCTAAACTGGTTAGGGCTACCCATGACAACTTTAGGTGATCGGAAGTGGAATGAGGAGATGAGAAGGGTGGTGAGCAAGTGGGAGCCTCTGGAAAGGATGGAGAGGGCTTCTTTGGGGAGCTGCCATCTGAGAGAGATCTGAGGATGGGAACAAGCAGCACACAGATGGTTGGGACAGGGCACTGGGTGGTGGGGTGGTGTGTGCCAGTGCCAAGTCTAGAGGTGAGGGCATGCGATGTGCAAGGCCAGGTTGAAAGCCTGCCAGCGTGGCTGAAGGGATGAGGAAGCAGGAGAGGGGCAGAGCCTGTCTGTCCTCAGTCGTTTATCCGTTTATCTCCGCAAATACTGAGTGTGCGGCTGCCCTCCCGGTGCTGGGCTAACCCTCACTGTGGGCAGCGGGCCTCTGTCCCGTGGCGCTTACAGAGAGAAGAGGGAGCACAGAGATGATGGCGCGTTCTGGGTTTGAGTCATGAAGAGAAGAATCGGGCAGCATGACAGTGGCTGAGGGAGGCCTCCGAGGGAGTGCTGGGGAGCGAGCCTGAGGGACACAGCCTGAGGGATGAGCACTTCGGGCTCACCGAGAAGCAGGTCCAGAGGTCTCAGGTGGGGACATGGCATACTTCCAGGAACAGGAAGGAGCGAGTGAAGCCAGAGCCTGGGGTGTGAAGATTGGGCAAAAGGAGAGGAAGAGGGGGGTGGAGGAAGGAGCTTGGATTTTGAATCCCAGTAGGACATCAGTGGAGGGTTACATAGAAAAACAGGCTGATTGCACTTTTAAAGGTCCCCCTGGCTGCTGTGCGGAAGGAGAATTTACAGGGTAGGCAGGAGTGGGAGCCAGGAGAGCAGAGGGAGAAGCAGTCGTGGCGTTGGTTCTTCACAAGGTGGCGTCATAATGAGATGCAACGAAGCAGGTGCCTGTGCTTGGTGAACTCTACATTGGGGTCCACATGTCACCCAAGACCTCTGTTGGGGTTCCCGTGAAGCCTTCCTTAGCTCGCACAATAGCAGGTCCGCTCCAGAAGCCAGGGCGCAAACTCAGGAGGCTACGTACGGAACCTGTGGCTTCATCTCTGTTCCCAGCAGCAGGGAGGGTCTCTAGGACCGAGAAGGGACCAAACTGGATTTCACTGGGCCTGTCTGTAGAAGCGGAGTTGGACTTGGTCTGCGGGGCGGCTGCTTCATCAGAGGCCAGCCTCCGCTCCACCAGGATCAGCCTTCTGGCTCGGACTCTCTGGAAAACAGGACACGGCCTGCTTCACGTGATGGGTTTCCTAACAAGGGGCGGAGCCCGCTCTGGGAGGATCCCTTGTCAGGGGTGCCTTAGAGGCCGGGCTAAGGCCACCCCAGTCCTTTCCGACTCTGAAGTTCCCGAGTGCAGGGTTTGTCGATTGCCTTCCAGAAACCATGCTCGGTGGCTTCAGCACTTGCAGTGATCCCTGGCATGGCAGGCCCTTGTGGCTCTGGCCTCCAGAGGGACTGGCCTCCTTTCTGTGCTTCTCCCCGCCCTGCAGGCTATGGGGGAGGGGCATCAGCATGAGCCTCTAGCCTGCCTGTCTGTCCCAGGAAAACTGGGAATGGGGGAAATAGATGAGGGGGAAAAAACTTACTATTTTTGGTTTTTTATTCTAAAATACTACAAAAAGCTAAGGAATAGTGTAATGAAGCTATACGTTCACCTAGATTTAATGGCTGTTAACATTTTGCCTTTTTTCTCTCATCTCCCCTCAAAGTATTTTTATTTATTTATTTATTTTATTAAAATATGTATTTTAATCATTTTTTACAGAGAGGAAGGGATAGGGAGAGTTAGAAACATCAATGAGAGAGAATCATTGATCAGCTGCCTCCTGCACACCCCCTACTGGGGATGTGTCCACAACCAAGGTACATGCCCTTGACCGGAATCGAACCTGGGACCTTTCAGTCCAAAAGGCCAAGGCTCTATTCACTGAGCCAAACCGGTTTCGGCTCAAAGTATTTTTATTTTATTTATTTATTTATTTATTTATTTTTTAAAATATATTTTTATTGATTTTTGTACAGAGAAGAAGGGAGAGAGATAGTTAGAAACATCAATGAGAGAGAGTCATCGATCAGCTGCCTCTTGCACACCCCCTACTGGGGATATGCCCGCAACCAAGGTACATGCCCCTGATCGGAATCGAACCCGGGGCCCCCCAGTCCCCAAGCCAACGCTCTATCCATTGAGCCAAACCGGTCCCGGCTCAAAGTATTTTTAAAGTAAGTTATAGGCATGGCACTTTATCCCTAGATATTCCAGTATGCATTAAAAAAAGACATACCTGCGTAATCTCAGGTGTACCTGGCTCGCTTTAACCCACCATCCTCCCATGGCTCTGTTACAGTCAGACATGATGTCACACCTGGTGAAGATCCCGGGCATCATCATCTCCGCGTCAGGGGTCCGCGCCAAGGCCACCCGCATCTCCATCCAGTGCCGCAGCTGCCGCAACACCCTCACCAACATCGCCATGCGCCCCGGCCTGGAGGGCTACGCTCTGCCCAGGAAGTGCAACACGTGAGTGGCCTTGAGCGGGCCCCCAGGCCCTGTGAGGAGGTGACGTGAGGAGGTGGGGAGGATGAGGATGCTGCACCAGGTGGGGGCTCGGGCACGGGCTGCCCAGTGGGAGAGGCACAGAGCTGCTTGTCACTGTGTTATGTAGTTATTTGCCGGGTGTTTTCCAGTCTCCCCTGACTAGAACCTTAGCTCCATAAGGCCAAGGGACTTTTTGTCCACTGCTGTGTGCCTGGCACATAGTAGGTGTTTTGCTACGGTATTGCTGTAGTAGTTAAGTAATGATTTCAGTATATAGGGGTATATAGAGGCCTAGAACTGGGAATGGGTTCCAGGTGTCCAGACCCTTAGGGATCCTGGGATTTGATTGGGGGATTAGTCAGGTCATTGGCAGTCTGGACCCTCTCTACCCTTGGGGACACGGAGACCCTGTGAGGGGACTGGGGTGTGACTTGCCTGCCTCCCAGCAAGTTCATGGAAGAGCCTGGCCCGGAGCAGGTCTCCCCATTCTTCATCTGGTGTGTGGTCCCCCAGAGCCTACCTTTTAGAGTCTTTTCCCAGCTTATCCTTAATTTGCTGCTGTCTCCCGGGCTGGGCTCTGGGTTCTCAGGGTGGCTCTGGTGACTCTTTCCTTCCCCATACAGGGATCAGGCCGGGCGCCCCAGGTGCCCGCTGGACCCATATTTCATCATGCCCGACAAGTGCAAGTGCGTGGACTTCCAGACTCTGAAGCTGCAGGAGCTGCCTGACGCAGTGCCTCACGGTGAGATGCCCAGACACATGCAGCTCTACTGTGACAGGTGAGCAGGCTGGTGGCGGGCATCCACGTGGTCGGGCGTCTCTGGCTGTGTCCCTAAACTGGCGCTGGGTGTGGACAAACCAGCTTGATGGTGGGGGAGGAGAGGATGGCTGGTTAGGGGACACTTGCTCTGTGCCTGGTACTTCCCTCAGTTTCCTGTCTTCCCATCACCTGCAGGGGCATGTCAGCCCCATCTTGCTGATAGAGGACATGTCACTGACTCTGTGGAGGAGCTTTGAGCCTGTGCTCTTCCTGGGCGACTCGGTCCAACCCTCTTAGAACTGGGAGGCTCCAGGTGGCAGAGCTAGGTAGCCAGCAGCTTGGAGGGCCTCAGCCCTGCCTGACACCTGCCCCCCACCCCCGCCTTGCTGGTCAGTCAGATTCTTCCTTGGATTTTGTTGAGCGATTGGGAAGGGGGAGAGGGTGCCGAGCTGGAGCCTAGTCCCCTTACAGTAACGAGGGCAGCAGGCTTCGAGATGGTGATGAGGGTCCTTAACTGGGCTTGGACTCCCTGGCTGCACTAATGTTCTGCGCATATACGTTTTTCTGGGGAGCAGACTTATGGGTTTCGTTTGCTTCATTTTTTAAAAGATTTTTAATTGATTTTTAGAGGGAGAGGGAGAGAGAAACATCAATGATCAGGGATGGAGCCCATACCCTGGGCATGTTCCATGGCCAGCAATCGAACTGGCAACCTTTGGTGCATGGGACAACACCCACAACTGAGCACACTGGCCAGGGCTCATTAGCTTCTCCAGTGGCAGTAGAACCTGTAGAAGCCAGACTCTTTTTTTTTTTTTTTTTTTAAAAACACTTTCTATTTTAAAAAAATATATATTTTATTGATTTTTTACAGAGAGGAAGGGAGAGAGTTAGAGAGCTAGAAACGTCGATGAGAGAGAAACATCAATCAGCTGCCTCTTGCACATCCCCCACTGGGGATGTGCCCGCAAACAATGTATATGCCCTTGACCGGAATCGAACCTGGGACCTTTCAGTCTGCAGACCGACGCTCTACCACTGAGCCAAACCGGTTTCGGCGAAGCCAGACTCTTAAGCAAGTGGCATGAACTTGCTGAGCCTCAGTTTCTTGGTCAGTAAAATGGGGGTCAGTCTTGACAGTCCTTAGTCTCTCATCGGAATGCTGAAGATTTAAACCGGAAGATGCACGTCAGACGCTGAGCACAGTGTTCATTATAAGATTTTGTCCCAGCAGTCTGAATCTACAAAGCCGAAGTGGGACATAAGAGAGGAGTTATAGAATCCTCTGCTGAAACATGACAGTGACAGTCCTCAGAGGCTGTGACTCTTGTGGCTGGGACCTCATTGGGTCCACAGCAGTCGGGGCAGGTCAGATCGGGTGTTGTCTCCCAGGCTCAGACTTGCAGTGACTTCTTCGCCATCACATGGCTTCTGAGTGGCAGTGTGCAGACACACGTTCCAGTGTTTGCTCTGTGCCTAAGACTTCCTTGTTTCAACATCTTGTTTTTCAAAAGAGGAAATGAAAGCCCAGAGGAAAAAGGGCTTGGCCGAACTCCTGGAGCCAGGAAGGGGCAGGGATGGGAGGAGTCCTTGCAGGGAGGCTGGGAGGAGGGGGGTGCTCCCTGAGGTGGCTAAGGGGCTCCCTGAGGTGGCTAAGGGGCACCTTGTGACGAGGCTGACAGCAGAGATGGAGGGAGGGCTTTTTATTTTTATTTTATCTTTACTTTTTTTTTTTTTTTTTTTAATTCTTTATTGTTGAAAGTATTACATATGTCTCCATTTTCCCCCATTGACCTCTCCCGGCTGGTTCCTGCCCCCCATTATTTTTACTTTTTAAATTGTATTTTTCAATTACAGTTTACGTTTAATGTTATCATTTTTTCTGTTTCATTTTCCCCCCATCACCATTTATTCCCCTCATACCGTCTTCCACCTCCACCCACCCCCTCTCCCCTGCCATCACCACACTGTGTCCATGACCATGACTTCTTTTTTTTTTTTATGATATATTTTTTAATTGATTGCAGAGAGAAAGGGAGAGAGAGAGATACATCAATGATGAGAGAGAATCATTGATTGGCTGCCTTTTGCATGCCCCTTACTGGGGACTGAACCTGTAACCCAGGCATGTGTCTTGTCCTTGACTGGAATCGAACCTGGGACTCCTTAGTTACCAGATACTCTACCCTCTGAGCCAAACCAGCTAGGGCAGACCATGAGCTCTATTTTGCTCACTTCCTCCACCCCCCCTCCCATCCCCCTAATCTCAGTGTTATTTTGTATTCATTTCCGGTGTGCAGCATAGTGGTTAGACTATCATATGTTTTGAGGTGGGGCTTATGAGGGCTCTGGGTGGGCTCCCATCTGACCCTGAGCAGCAGAACAAATGAGCTTGTGAGGCAGTGGAAGGGGCACGTCACCGAGGATTATCAGCATTGTCCTCCAAGTAACTTGAGTTACGCAAGTGGGGTGAATGATGAGGGGAGACTTGCTTTCTGGGCCGTGGGACGGGCAGGTCTGGAGCAGGTTGCAAGGCCTCTGGTAGAAATCTACGTGGACTGCGTGACCGGGTGGGTAGAGTTAGGACGCTGTCTCCACCAGCTCTCACCTGCTTTTCCCCTCCCCCCCATCGACCTCAGGTACCTGTGTGACAAGGTCGTCCCCGGGAACAGGGTCACCATCATGGGCATCTACTCCATTAAGAAGTTTGGCCTGACCTCCAGCAAGGGCCGAGACAGGGTGGGCGTGGGCATCCGGAGCTCCTACATCCGCGTCCTGGGCATCCAGGTGGACACAGATGGCTCCGGTGAGTGGGCTTTGGGGCCCTGGCCGCGCCCACGTTGTCTCCTGAATTGTTGTTGGCCTCCTCCCTGTTCTCGCCCCTACACTGTTCCACACAGCGGTCAGGGTAGGTGGTGCTGTCATAGCCACAGGCACCACGTCAGTCCTCGGCTGCGAGCACCCCACCCTTCTCTGCCAGATGGAAGACTTCCCAGGAGTCCACGGGGGCCTCCACGATCTGACCCCCTGGCTCCTCTATCCCCCTCCCCCCACTCTTCCCCTCACTCACCGGACTCTGGAACTCACAAGCCCACTCCTGAGGGGGAATGGGAGCTCTGTCTTCTGATGCTTGTGCTGCCCCTTCCCTCCCCCCTGAGATGCCCTGAGCGAGCACCAGGTTCTCCCTCACACAGCTCTCATGCACCCTGCCTCCCCCCCCCCCCCCCTCAGGCCGCAGCTTTGCTGGGGCCGTGACCCCGCAGGAGGAGGAGGAGTTCCGGCGGCTCGCTGCCCTCCCCAATGTCTATGAGGTCATCTCCAAGAGCATCGCCCCCTCCATCTTCGGGGGCACGGACATGAAGAAGGCCATCGCCTGCCTGCTCTTTGGGGGTTCCCGGAAAAGGTGGGGGCCTGGACTCCCCGGGTCTGGGGAGGGGGACTTGGCTCACAGGAGAACAGCTGCCAGGTGGTCAGGACTCTCAGCCCTGCTGCTCTCACAGGCTCCTTGTCAGCTGGCTGGGGAAGGATCCATCATCCCTCCAGGGAGACGCCATCCCCAGCCTGGCGAGGGGGTGGGCTGTGGGGACCTGGGGGCACATGGGGAGAGTGCTGGGCTGGCAGTCCCGGCTGCTTATTTACTGTGTGTCCTTAGACAAGAGACCCCACCAACCCATGCTTCCACACGGACAACAGGTGAAAAGCCCAGCACAGGACGTCGTATGTCTTTGAAACTATAAAGTAGTAGAGACTTAGAAATTAATATGACTACCAGCTACCATTTACTGAATTCTTACTGTCCACTAGGCCCTTTTCTAAGCGCTTTAATGTGTCTGAAACCCAGCTAATCTTCACCATAACCCTGTGAGAAAGCTATGATCACACCCATTTTATTTCTTAAAACATATTAATTTTTTTACAGAGAGGAAGGGAGAATGATAGAAACACTGATGAGAGAGAAACATCAATCAGCTGCCTCCTGCACACCCCTACTGGGGATGTGCCTGCAACCAAGATACATGCCCTTGACTGGAATTGAACCTGGGACCTTTCAGTCCACAGGCCAACGCTCTATCCACTGAGCCACACCCATTTTATAGATGAGGCAGTTGAAGCATAAAGACCTGAGGGAACTTGCTCACAGGTATATGTAGGGCCAGGAGCCTGCCCACATGATTCCATCCCATTACCACGGACAGCTCACTGGCAGCTCCCCTGCTTTCCTTCTTTCCAGCTACGGGGGTGGTTATCAGGTGCTCACTGGGTGTGCCCCAGCCCAGCCCCAAGTGCCAATTTCCTTTGACCCTCCCTCCTCCCATGGGGCTATGAGCGTGGTCTCAGCCCAGAGCCCCTGCCTTCTACTTGCTCTTGTGATAGGTCGGGGGGCTGACTGCCAACCACCATTGCGACCAGCCTGAGTCCCAGGCCTTGGGGTTCTTGCCTTGCCCACCTGCGTGTCCTCCCCTAGGCTCCCGGATGGACTCACTCGCCGAGGAGACATCAACCTGCTGATGCTGGGGGACCCGGGGACGGCCAAGTCCCAGCTGCTGAAGTTTGTGGAGAAGTGCTCCCCCATCGGGGTGAGTACCGATGAGCGCTCTCCGTGGCTGCCCAGCAGGGAGGAAGGCGCAGGGCAGGGCCCCCAGGTCCCCCTTTCCTCTTGGCGGGCAGGATCGCCCAGAATCTCTCCCTCATTCCCCTTGGTTGTGGTCACGTGGCCCAGGAGGAGAGGAAAGGAAATCAATAGAAGGGTGTAGTTTTGGGGTAGCGGGCAGAGCACTGGATGCGAGGCAGAGTGGGGTTTGGGTTTCAACCATTGGGTGTGGGCCTTGAGCAAGTCACCTCTGTTCCCTGAGCCTCAGTTTACCCGCCCACTAAATCATAACACCAATAACAGTCATGGCTAACCTCGAGGACCAGACACTGCTTGAAGTGCCCTACGCCTAGTTACTCTTAACGTGCACCTCGACTGCAGTAGGTGTGTGAGTCCATCCTGTGGTTGAGGAAACGGGTACAGAATAGCTAAATGTCTTGCTAGTCGAAAGGGCTGGCACAGGGATTTGAACGCAGGTGCCTGGTCAGCCGGGGCCTCTGCAGTGATGAGCGTGTTTGGGGTTCAGAGTGCGGCGAGGGTGCCTGCCGTGTTCAGTGGGACGGGTTTACAGGTGGGAGGGGTGGTCTCTGGATGGGTAGGACATGTGTGCGATCATTGCTCATGCTAGGGCTGTCCAATAGGTGGGGAGAGGAGAGCCAAGCCCACACAGTTGTCACCAGGATGAGAGGTGACCTGCACATGTGAGCCACGTGTGTGATGCTAGATGTTCTAGTAGCCATCTTAAAGTGGAAAAAGAAAAAGAGGTGAAATTCACCCTAATAATATTCTGTTTAGTCCAACATATTTACAATATTTCAGCATGTAGCTTAATGTAAGAAAATAGTCAGGAGGTACTTTGCATTCCCTTCTGAGCACTAAGTTTGAAATCCTGTACTTACACTCTTCTCAGTCTGGGCTTGCCACCATGCAAGGGCTCAGTGACAGCATGTGGCTGCAGTCTGTACAGAGATGACATGGGGCTTGGGGTCCGGGAAGCTTTTCCCCGGAGTCAGGAGTCTGTCCCAGCCCTGAGGCCACTCCTCTGGGCCTCACTTTGCTCCTCTGTGATGAGCCATTTCCTGGGCCACCATGGTGGGCAGCTGAGGCTCGGGGCTGAGGCAGGCCCAGTGTAATGGCTGTGAACCACCCAGTGGGGGCGAACCCCCAGGTCATATGGGCCAGGGCGTCCTCATCCGGCAGGAGGCTCCCTGAGCTCTGTCTGCCCTGTGGCCAGCTGTGATGTGTGACCTTGGATGAGTCACAGCTTTCTGGTCCCCTTGACTTGGGGGGTCAGCATGGAGCTGTGCTGGGCCCTGACACCTCCTCCCACGGCCCCCCCAGGTGTATACATCTGGGAAAGGCAGCAGCGCGGCAGGCCTGACCGCCTCGGTGATGAGGGACCCCTCGTCCCGGAACTTCATCATGGAGGGCGGAGCCATGGTCCTGGCTGATGGCGGGGTTGTTTGCATCGATGAGTTTGACAAGGTGAGGCTGACAGGGTGAGGTGGTGGCACCTAGTGGTCTAAGGGCGGGGGGGTGGCCTATGTCTGAGGCTTGTATTCAGTGTCCTGCCTATCACTATGGGGTAACTGGGAAATAGCTTGACATCTCCCAGCCTCAGTTTCCATGTCTGCAGAGTGGGGAGAGGAGACCAAGCCCACGCAGTTGTCACCAGGATGAGAGGTAACCCATTCCTGCCATTGGCCTGGCATGGAGTGGTCGTGCTGTAGCTCTCCTGCTGGCACTGTCCCCCCTCGCCTGGTCTGATGGATGCTTCTCTCCCCACGCAGATGCGAGAAGACGACCGCGTGGCAATCCACGAGGCCATGGAGCAGCAGACCATCTCTATCGCCAAGGTGGGTGGTCCTCAAACTTGTGCGGCTCAGGTCCGGCTTGGTTCGGCCGAGCCCAGGGTGCTCTGAGCCTTGTGCCAGGCCTCTGATGGCGGCAGCAGCAGGCCTGGCATCTTTTTTTTTTTTCAAATATATTTTATTGATTTTTTACAGAGAGGAAGAGAGAGGGATAGGGGGTTAGAAACACCGATGAGAGAGAATCATCGATCAGCTGCCTCTTGCACACCCCCTACTGGGGATGTGCCCGCAGCCAAGGCACATGCCCTTGACCGGAATCGAACCCGGGACCCTTCAGTCCCCAAGCCGACGCTCTATCCATTGAGCCAAACCGGTTTTGGCAGGCCTGGCATCTTGTGTGCATACGTGTCCGGGGTCCTCATCTCTGATCTGTCACCTGTTCCCCTCGCTCCTCAGGCTGGCATCACCACCACCCTCAACTCCCGCTGCTCCGTCCTGGCTGCTGCCAACTCGGTGTTCGGCCGCTGGGACGAGACGAAGGGGGAGGACAACATCGATTTCATGCCCACCATCTTGTCCCGCTTCGACATGATCTTCATCGTCAAGGACGAGCACAACGAGGAGAGGGACGTGGTGAGTCAGGGCCGCAGGGAGCACGGGGCTCGGCTCCAGCCGGCCCACGGCTCTGGGGGAGGGCGGTTCTGGGGGAGGGCGAGCAAGGGGCTTGGCAGGAGTCCTGGTCATCGGGGAGGGCCCTTAGTGGGTTGCCCTGGAAGCAGCAGATGGGGCTGCAGAGAGCATTGAACCAGGGTGCAGAGTTCTGCCTCCTGTGAGTGATTGGGGTAAATCTCTCCCCCTGGACCACACCCTTGCATGTGAGATGGGGAGTTGACATTTGGGTACAAGTGATAGAACCCCACCCAGTTCTGGTTTGTAGATTTCTGAAAGGAACTTGGTGGCTTATGGAATGGATAAGCTCAGAGGCTTGAGGCCCCACTGGTGTTCCCAGGGCTCCTGTCTCTGCTGCTCTGCTCTCTCCTTGGGGGAGCAGCTGCTCCCTCTGGTGGCAGAGGAGGCGCTGGCAGCTCCGGGCTTGGGTCTTAGCAGCTGACAGCCCGGAGAAGGAGGGGATGTCCCCTTTCCCATTGGTTCTGTTCTACAAGCTCCCTCCCTGCCCGCTGGACCTCGGTGGGGATCCAGGCTTCGGAGGGCCTGCCAGCTGACCCAGGGTCCCCTCTGCCCTAGATGCTGGCCAAACATGTCATCACTCTGCATGTGAGCGCGCTGACACAGACCCAGGCGGTGGAGGGGGAGGTGGACCTGACCAAGCTGAAGAAGTTCATTGCCTACTGCCGAGCGTGAGTCCTGGATGCTGGCCCGCGGGCTGGGGCTTCGGCTCCCTGGCTCCCTGGGCGGGGAGAGCCCTGTTCCCTGGGCCTGCTCCTCATAAAGGACGCCTGAGATGGTGCTGTCCTTTGGGGTTCCAGTTCCGTGAATCGGCTCCCCTCCTGTGTGACCTTACACAGATCATTTGGCTGTCAGCCTCGGTTTCCCTGTCTCCAAAATGAGGGCGTAGGATTAGGTCAAGGACACCCCTCTCAGCTGACATTCAGGGAGGCAGGGCAGTGTGGTCATTGTAGGCTCTGGCTATTGCCCACCCCCACTGTGTGACCTTGGTCAAGTCATTTGACCTCTGAGTCTTGCTTTCCTGGGTTGGTGTTCCCTGGGGTTTTTATAAGGATTACACAAGATAAGTGGTTGGCACAGCCCTGCACCAAGTAAGACCCAGTAAATGGCACTTGCAACTTTGTTATTCTCATAGATTGTCAGTAAGAGTAATCATGCGTAGGATTCTGTGCCTGGCGTTATTCTCAGTATTTATGGACAAGTGAAATTTAGCTCTTCCCTGAAACCTAAGAGACTGATGTATTATTGTTCTATTTTATAGATAGGGAAGCTGACAGACAAAGGTTGAATAACTTGTCCAAGGTCACAGGTAGGTGTAGTGGAGCTAGGATTTGAACCCAAGTACCAGGCTTCAGAGACTGCTTTTAGCCACTATGCCAAGGTGGTTTTTTTTGTGTTTTTTTTTTTTTTTTTTTTTTTTAAATATGTTTTTGTCTTAAAAAGAGGAAGGGAGAGGGAGAGAGAGAAATATCAATGATGAGAGATTCATTGATTCACTGCCTCCTGCAAGCTCCCCCACTAGGGATCGAGCCCGCACCCCAGCATGTGCCCTTGACCAGAATTGAACCCGGGACTTTTCAGTCTGCAGGCCGATGCTCTATCCACTGGGCCAAACCAGCCAAGGCTGCCAAGGTTCTTGACATACACCTCGGTTGTGTCTTGGAGCTAAAAGCTGAGAATGGAGGAGTCTGAGTGCCCCTTCCATGGGAGGGGAAACGCTAAAGTCAGGGGGTCCCTGACTCAACACCCCCTCTGGGATGATGGGGGTGTAGTGCCCAGTGGTTTCTGGGTCTTCATCATGGTCCTGAGTTCCTCGCAGCCTTGGGGAGCTGGCTCCTTCCATCCAGCCATGGTCTCCTCATCCTCAGGATGGGGGTTGGATTAGGTGAACAGTGGGCATAGGACCTACCTCATCAGGATCTACCTGATCACCCTCCCTCCTGGGACAGTCTGACATGCCCCCTGTCCCTGGACAGCAGTCACTGCGAAGCCTCTTGGGGCGTCATCGCGCATCACACCCTCAGTTGTGTTGCTAGTGGGGTAGTGTGGGGCGAGGCCTGCTGTGAGCCCACAGGCCCGAGGGCCCTGTGCTGCCTGATGGTGCCGTCGTTCTGTTCTGAGGGCGAGGCAATCTTTGCTTCACGACATGAGCCACATGTCACCCAGCAGCAAGGAGGGCAGTCCTCACCACCCCCTCTGAGGGGCCTGGCTTCCCTCTGCCTATTTTCTTTCTTTTTCTTTTCTTCTTCTTTTTTTTTTTTTTTTTTTAAATATATTTTATTGATTTTTTTTACAGAGAGGAAGAGAGAGGGACAGAGAGTTAGAAACATCGATGAGAGAGTCATCGATCAGCTGCCTCTTGCACCCCCCCCCCACTAGGCGGATGTGCCCGCAACCAAGGCACATGCCCTTGACCGGAATTGAACCTGGGACCTCTCAGTTCGCAGGCTGACGCTTTATCCACTGAGCCAAACCGGCCTCGGCTCTGCCTATTTTCTGACAAAGGCACCTGTTTTTCTCTCCTGCTGTTGACCTCGGGCACCTGTCCAGAGCCCAGACTACTTAAATCTCTTCTAAATGATGCTCCCAGCCCGTTGGGGGCGAGCACATGACTAAGCCCGCTGAGGGCAGGGAGGGTGCTCCACGCTTCCTTCCTTCCCGGCCTCATGGCAGCCCTCCTCACCCCCCCACAGGAAGTGTGGCCCGCGGCTGTCCGCGGAGGCCGCGGAGAAGCTGAAGAACCGGTACATCCTCATGCGCAGCGGGGCCCGGCAGCACGAGAGGGACAGCGAGCGCCGCTCCAGCATCCCCATCACCGTGCGGTGAGCGGCGGGCAGGGCTGGGCGTGCCGGGCCACGGGGGCCGGGCCATCGCTAGCCACACAGCGCAGGCCCTAGGGAAGGCGGGTGGGGGCTCCTTTTGGGGTGTAAACAGCCGTCTCCCTCTCAGTTGGCAACCAACTGAGTGACACTGATTAAGAACACGTAAAAATTCCCACAAGGTGTTTGGAGTTATGACTTAGTGGCCCACTCCTTATTCACACAGACACCTGGATGCAGAGAGGCTGGGAAATGTCTAGTTGGGAGTCAAGTGGCGGAATAAACGTTTCGTTCCTGAGAAGGGGAGGACAGGGCAGGGGGCACCCAGCAGTCTCCCCTGTGGTCTTACCACCTTGGGCAGGTGCTGCCTGATGCCAGGGAGGGCCGGGGAGGGACGATGGGCTCAGGCCCCCTGGTGTCCCGTTGCCCCCGCACAGGCAGCTGGAGGCCACTGTGCGCATCACCGAGGCCCTCAGCAAGATGCGGCTGCAGCCCTTCGCCACGGAGGCGGACGTGGAGGAGGCCCTGCGGCTCTTCCAGGTGTCCACGCTGGACGCCGCCTTGTCGGGCACCCTGTCAGGTGAGCGGGGGGCGGGGAGGGCTGCGGGCTCAGGACTCGGGGAGTGGGTGGCACGCTGGAGGCCGCAGAGTGGCTGCTTCCCGGCAGCTGCTTCCTTGCTGTTTCTCCCCCGGCCATTTCCTCCCGGATGGCAAGAGCCGCTTCCCTCCAGCCCCTTGAGCACAGTCCTTCGAGCCAGTTCGTTAGGAATGGCTGCGGTTTTGTCATTGGCCACGAACTGTAGTCAGCACCCCGGAACGCTCTTTGCCTTGTCTGTCTTACTGCTGGGCCCTGGAAGCCAGCTGGCCACTTCGTCCTTCTCGAGAGGAGGGCACTGACATTGACTTTCTCAGTCAGCTCCTGTCCGTCCTCAGAGGCCGCCAGCTCTCACCAGCATCACCACGAAACCTGTGCCGAGCCCACAGGGCCCACAGGACCTGGCCCTGGGTACCACTCTGCCCCCCGCACTGGGTTCTGAAGCAGTCACATGTGCTCCTACCTCATGCTCTGTACCCGCCGTTGCCTCTGCCTGAAGCATCCCTCCCCACACGTAGCCCCGTCCCCTGACTTCAGGCCCCCAGTCGTCTCTCAGTCGGCCCTCACTTCCCTGGCACATTCTGTTCCTCTTCCCGTAACTTTCTCTCTGGGTCTGGCTCCATCTCCAGGCCTCCCACTGTGGGCGGACTGAGGTCCCGGCACCCGTCCCACCCCCGTCTCCCTTCTCGTGCCCACAGGCGTGGAGGGCTTCACCAGCCAGGAGGACCAGGAGATGCTGAGCCGCATCGAGAAGCAGCTCAAGCGCCGCTTTGCCATCGGCTCCCAGGTGTCGGAGCACAGCATCATCCAGGACTTCACCAAGCAGGTGGGCCTGCCCTGGGGCCTGCCCTGGGGCCGGGCGGGGTGGGGAGGGCGCAGGGGTCTCCTCGTGGCTGCCATGGCCCAGTTCCCACCCACAACACTGGAGCCCCATTGCCCAGCAGCCAGGCTGGGCGCAGCTGGTCCTGGTCCCAGACCTGTTCCCATCTTTCCTCCCCTTGGGACGGCTGTTTGCCTATTAGGGGAAGAGGACAGTGGCTGGGGTCCTGGTGGAACCACACACAACCTTCCCCAGGCCTTTCCTTTCTACTTCCCGCCACCGCCCGGCTTTTGTGGGGCGAGGATGGGCAAAGCCAGGAGGGTGGGCCTCCCAGCTCACTGGGGACAGTGCTCTTGACCCCACAGAGGAGCTGGCTTTCCAGATGTTACGGAGAACTGGCCACCATCTTTGCATCTCAGGAGCAATGCCAGCTCCTGGTCTCCACCCCCTCCCAGTCTGACCCTAAGAGCAGCTTCTGCAGGAGGTAGCGTGACATCCGCTCTGTAGGCGAGCACACCGAGGCTTAGAGAGGCTCGCAGAGGTGGAGAGCTGGGATTCTAGAGTCAGACGGCCTTGATTTAAGTTCCAGCTCTACCACTTATCTGCTGTGTGGCAGCTCTGTGCCTCAGTTTCCTCCCCTGTAAAGAGGGGAAGGTCGTAGTGCCAGCTGCATAGCTGTCGTGGCGATGGGAAGAGTTGTTTGTGAAGACAGACCAGCCCCCGGTGCGTACTAGGCGCTCAGGAAGTATGAACCCCTCTGTGGTCAGAGGGGGTGTGATGGAAAGTTCCCCGGTGAGCAGGGGGACACGGGCTCTCTTGGGGGCTCTGCAGGGCCCAGGGGGCAGGTTGGGGGGTGCCCGGGGTCTCCCCGGGAAGCAGACTTGTGCATCTGGCCTGTGTCCACAGAAATACCCGGAGCACGCCATCCACAAGGTCCTGCAGCTCATGTTGCGGCGCGGCGAGATCCAGCACCGCATGCAGCGCAAGGTCCTCTATCGCCTCAAGTGAGCCCGGCGCCTCGCACCCGCAGCAGGAGGTCACCCCGCCTGTGCCTCCCCATCACCGTCTTCTCAACTTCCCTCAGCTCTCTCCGTGCCTGGGGTGGAAGGCCCCCCTGCCCCAAGGAAGGAGCCGCCTGTTCTGCCGGTTGCCTCTGGGCCTCAGCCCAGACAGGCCCCGGAAGTGTGCTTTTGGGGCTCACTGAAATAAAGCCAAGTGTTTGGATACGAGGAGGCTTCTGCTGGGTGTCTGATCCGCATCTGCCACTTAGGCTCGCACTTTCGGGTCCCGGGTTCCTCAGCTGCTCTTTGTCTCGCTGACCCTGGTGACATTTTAGCAAGACCCAGTGCGTGTGGAGGTCATGGGAAGGTGGGTGAGCTTGAGCAGCCTGAGCTGGTCCCCAGCAGCTGTGTGGTTTGGCAGGAGATACAGTTTTGCAGTCAGACTGGCTGGATTCACCCAGTCTTTCTGTGCCTCCGTTTTCTAGTCTGTAACAGGGATGGTACGGGTTGTGTTAGGATAAATGAGCTACTGGTGGTTAAGTGCCTAGGAAGGTGGAGCTGGCTGTGAGGTGAGGCTGGTGGCATTTGGTATTCAGGGCCATGGGTATCCCTCAGGCCATACAGCAAAGTAGGTAAGGCAGAGATGATGGAAGTCTGGATGGGTCTCTCCTAGCAACCGTCCACTGGCTGTGTGGCCTCGGGGAAAACACTTGACCTCTCTGAGTGTATGATCAGTAAACTGGAGGTCTAGGATTCATCACCCTATGTTGTGAGGTTTGGATGGTAGAAAGCACTAGAACAGCAGTACTGGAGAAAGTAAACAATGCCATTATTATGCCATTGATTTGCCTGATGCTGAAATACCAATTTTAGTATAATTTTGTTTTAGAAAGCTAGAATTTAAAAAAGTAGAGAAAATCAATGGAGTAAAATATATATATATTTTTTAAAGTCCCAGTTTTTGGAAAGAAATTAGGACTTTTTTTTTTTTTTTTTTTTAATATATTTTATTGATTTCTTACAGAGAGGAAGGGAGAGAGATAGAGAGCTAGAAACGTCGATGAGAGAGAAACATCGACCAGCTGCCTCTTGCACACCCCCTATTGGGGATGTGCCCGCAACCAATGTACATGCCCTTGACCAGAATCGAACCTGGGACCTTTCAGTCCGCAGACCAACGCTCTACCACTGAGCCAAACTGGCTTCGGCGGAGTAAAATATTTTATACTTAAAATGCATTTAGTAACATAAAGCCTCAATTTAGAAGTATATTTAAACATTTTATTCTAACAAATTTATTAACACATATAATGTTTAAAAATAGCCACTCCGTAAAAATGAAGACAGGAAGAAGTGAAAAGTCAGGGTTTTCATCTTTCTAAAAACACAAACAGGAAAACTGGGGCTGCAGTGTGGTCATTGTTGAATCAAAAGTATCTTCGAGCAACAATTTCCAGCTGCTGAAAGCTCTCCGGCTACATCTACAGGGAAATGGAGCGGTGAGAGCAGCTAGATCCATTTCCTCTTGACTCACTGTGTTCAAAGCCCATTTCTTCTTTGATAACTTTTTAAAGAACATTTTCAGCAGCATTCTGTCCTCTTGTTTGGATGGTGAGCATTTCCTGTTCCTCCTCTTTCATCTTGTTCAGGTGGAGACTCGGGCAGACCTGGCCCTCTCTTCCTTGTTTAGTGCGTGAGTGCTAACCCTGGGTCTCACCCTGTGATGGCTGTTGCCCCGTCACCCCATATTTGTACGGTGGGATGCACTTACTCACCCAGTGGTCATGGGTGCTGGTGCTGAGGTCACCTCCATTTTACAGGGGGAAGCTCAAGCTCAGAGAGGCATGTGTCAGGGTCAGGATTCGGGGTAAACAGTCCTGGTCCGGAGAAGGTGCAGCTCGGGGAAGACTGCCCTGACATAGTCACTGTGCCACCCGGGTAGACGGCACCACTTCAGAGCCCCCCTTTGGCAGGCACATGGTGGAGGGACCAACGGAGGAGCCGCAAGCTTAGCTGGGGCTGGTGGGGGTGAGGTGTCAGGCTCATAGGGGCAGGCATGCACAGAGACCAGTATTCTAAAGAGATCAGCTCATGAAAGAAGGCATTTGTATATTTTTAGATGCTGTAACCATTTTTCACATAGGTATTTAAACATGAATATGTCAGTTCTGTATTTATTTGACAATCAGTGATGTAATGGAAACTTGGACTGTAGATGAGCAAAAGCAGACGTTTGTTTTAAAACATGATCTGGCCAAAGAGTTCATTGCAATGATTTCTGACACAGCTTTTGGTAATATATAGCTAAAAACCAAGCATTTTCACTTAAAATATGAGACAGTAAAGCATAATGGTTAGAGCATGGACTGAGAGCCAGATGGCCTGGATTCAAATCCCTGCTTTGCCACTTTCTAGTTGTGACCTTGGGCCCTTACTGCATCTGTCAGCTTTACTTTCTTCATCTGTACAGTGGGCATCGTACTGTTTAAAGATGTGAGGATGACATAGGTCATGTTTCTAAAGCACACAGGAATACTGGCAAACAGTAATTGTTCAAGTGTGTGCGAACATCATATATTTTATTTATTTTTTATTTATTTATTTTTAATAAATTTTTATTGTTCATATTATTACAAATGTTCCTTTCCCCCCCCCTTCTCACCCCACCCTCTGCCCTTTCCCCACCCCCCATTGTCCTCATCCATAGGTGCACAGTTTATGTTCAGTCTCTTCCCACATCTCCCTCTCCCCTTTTCCCCAAGAATCGTCAGTTCACTCCCCTTCCATACCTCTGATTCTATTATATTCAACAGTTAATATTGTTCCTCAGATTTTTTTTTTAGTTTCCTTGGTTTTTAGATTCACTTGTTGATAGTTATGTATTTGTTGTTCATAATTTTTATCTTTATTTACTTTCTCTTCTGAAAGAACCCCCTTCAGCAATTCATATAATTCTGGTTTGGTGGTGATGAACTCCTTTAGCTTTTTTTTTTATTAGTGAAGCTCTTTATCTGACCTTCGATTCTGAGTGATAGCTTTGCTGGATAGATTATCTTTGGCTGTAGGTTCTTACTATTCATCACCTTGAATATTTCTTGCCATTCCCGTCTGGCATGCATGGTTTCTGTTGAGAAATCAGCTGACAATCGTATAGGTGTTCCTTTATAGGTAACTACCTGCTTAGCTCTTGCTGCTTTTAATATTCTCTCTTTGTCTTTTGCTCTTGGAATCTTTTTTTTTTTTTTTTTTTTTTTTTTTAAATATATTTTATTGATTTTGCACAGAGAGGAAGGGAGAGAGATAGAGAGTTAGAAACATCGATGAGAGAGAGTCATCGATCAGCTGCCTCTTGCACACCCCCCACTGGGGATATGCCCGCAACCAAGGTACATGCCCCTGACCGGAATCGAACCCGGGACCCTTCAGTCCCCAAGCCGACGCTCTATCCATTGAGCCAAACCGGTTTCGGCAGGAATCTTAATTATGATTTGTCTTGGTGTGGTCCTCTTTGGATTCCTTTTATTTGGAGTTCTGTGTGCTTCCTGGACTTGTAAGTCCAATTCTTTCACCAGGTGGGGGAAGTTTTCTGTCACTATTTCTTTCAGTATGTTTTCGATATCTTGCTCTCTTTCATCTTCTGGGACCCCCATGATTCTGATGTTGGATCGTTTGAAGTTGTCCCAGATGTTTCTTACATCATCTTCAATTTTCTGGATTCTCTTGCCTTCTAGATTCTGCAGAGGAGTGTCTTCTGGTTCTTTATGTTCCAAATCTTTGACTTGATTCTTGCGATCTTCTATTCTGTTTTTAGGACTCTGTAAAATATTTTTTATTTCAGACAATGTATTCTTTATTGTTGATCCCTTATCATTTCTTGTTGACCCCTTTTCATATCCTCATAGGTCTCATTTATTTTATCGGCCTTTTCTAGGAGACTCTTGAAAAACCTTATAAGTGTGGTTTTGAACTCTATATCCAGTCGCTTTTTGTCCTCCATTTCTTTCGTTTGTGATCTATTTGGTTTAGGCATTTTCGCAGGCAGCTTTCCTGATGGGGCGGGGTTTCAGGGTGGAGCCTACAGCCTTGGCTTCCGTCAGCCCCGCCCTATGCGACTCCTGAGACTCAGGGTCCTTCAGTATTTGTTGCAAGCGCCTCTGAGAGAAAGGTGCCCTTGATTTTCGCCTGCTGCCAAACTGTCTATGCTCTCCCCCAATAAGTCCGGTATTGGGGTTCAGTTCAGTTGGAAGTGGAGTTGGAGGTGGCGTTCAGAGCAGTCTGGAGCCCCTGTCTCCTTCCCGTCAGGGCAATCCCGCGGCACAGCTGGCCGGCCCTTCTCTGCGTGCACTGTGCGCGCCTCCGGGACCTCCTCTCACCGTTCCCTGGAGTTCCGCCTTACAGCCCAGCTCCCTATGGGTGAGCCTGGGTCCCCGGGGTCTGGCCTAGAATTGGGGTTCAGAACAGTTGGAGCTTGGCCCAGCACAATCGGAGCTTTTCTCTGCTTCCCGCTTGGGAACGCCAGCCAGGCACTCGGCCTCCCTCCTCTCCGGCTCCATCCTCTCCTCGCGCGCCGCGTGTCTCCGTACCTTAGGCTTTTACAGCTCCTCCGCGCTTCCTTCTGGTTTTCTCCTTGCTTCTTGTTGTAGGATTTCCAGTCAGTCGACTTTCCTGTAGTTCTGGGTAATGTCCATTTTCTATTTTAGTTGTATTTTATTGAAATTGTTGTGTGCGGCTGCGGCTAGTTGCCTACCCGAGCAGCCATCTTGGATCTGATTCCGAACATCGTATATTTTAAATATATTTAATTAATTTTTTTTACAGAGAGGAAGGGAGAAGGATAGAGAGCTAGAAGCATCAATGAGAGAAACCGACCAGCTGCCTCCTGCACACCCCCTACTGGGGATGTGCCCACAACCAATGTACATGCCCTTGACCGGAATCGAACCTGGGACCTTTCAGTTCGCAGACTGACGCTCTATCCATTGAGCCAAACCGGTTTCGGCAAGTGTGTGCTAACATCAAAGTTGCAAGTAATGAACATTTCAAAGTGAGCTCAAAATCCAGGGCACATGTGCCAGTCAGCATTGCTCAGTGGTGAGTGTCAACCTATGAACCAGGCTTAATAGCATGGAGCTTGGAAGTTTCTGGAAAGACAGCCAGCACAGAACAGGAAAATACAATTACTGAGCCTTACAGAGGGCTGAATTCTAATGCCACCACTCTGGCTGTGTACCCTGAGTTCAGTTTTTTAAATTTTTATCTCCTGGGTCTCCATTTCCCTAGATTTTAAGAGGATAAGGATGGAGCAGATGGTGAGGCTTGCAAGAATGAAGTGTTTCTGATTGTGGGCATTGGGTACCTGCTGAGCAGTGGGTATCTGTGCTTAATAAGGCGGCATCAAGATCTGACAGCCCTAACCGGTTTGGCTCAGTGGATAGAGCATCAGCTTGTGGACTCAAGGGTCCCAGGTTTGATTCCGGTCAAAGGGCATGTACCTTGGTTGCGGGCACATCCCCAGGGGAGGGGTGTGCAGGAGACAGCTGATCGGTGTTTCTCCCTCATTGATGTTTCTATTCCTCTCCCTTCCTTTCTATAAAAAATCAGTAAATAAAACATACTTTAAAAAATCTGCTGACATCAAATGCTGTCTATTAGGGACCCCAGAGCAACCAATTGGTCTTTTGCCTTGTCCGGAGCCATATTTTTTTAAACCCCAAGCAATCATTTTTTAAAAGTGGGCCCTCCTCCCAGGAGCGTGAGGAGGACAGTGTCCACGAGGGGGCGCCAGAGCACCAGGCACGGTAGCAGCCACCCTCCCACCTCCCTTTCTGCCTGGCCATTCTCTGGCTCTCACTGGCTTTTCAAGGACCCCCTGGCCCTGCCTGGGGAGCCTAGAAGCTGGCCCAGACTCGGCCTGAAGAATCCTCCAGGCTTCTCACTGGGCACTCACTGCTAAGCTTTTGCCAGGTGCAGATGCTGGAGGGGCACCCAGCACCCTTTTGTAAAGTTGTTGCTTAGATGAACAAACAAAAGTAAGAATCAGTTCCCTTGTTCAAAGCTGCCTCCCAAGGCCCACGTTGTAACCACAGGTACAGTTTCTTGGGTCTCTTCCTAGTATTAGGCCAGGTCTGGGTGCCTTGGTCCTCCCGGGCCCAGCTGCTCCTCACCCTACCCCTCAGTCTCCTGCTGGTAACACGGTCACAGCCAGGAGATGAATTTGAGGACCTCTTGGCTCCCAGAGTCCCCCAGCTTCCAGCCCACCCATCCCTTTAGAGGAGCTGGTGGCACTTAAGAGGGCGCCCCCTCTAGCCTGTGTTCCCTCCGCCGCTCCTCCAGGGTCCTCACCCCAGAGTGGTCCGCCCTGCTAGTGGGACCCACATTCACTCTGCCCATGGAGGGGAGAGCAGAAGCCTCCCTTTCCCTGGGCTTGCCCAGAAGGTGGGGCTCGGGTGGGGGGCCCCCCAACAGAACCCTGCCAGGTCTCCCCGTCTCTCCAGCTGGGCGGGCAGAGGCCCCTGCACCCAGCTGTCCTTACCGTGGACATGTTTTCTGAAGCCTTCCCTGCTCTCCAGGCTCAGGTCAGGGACCCCTCTGAGCTCCCTCTCTGTCAGAACTCGTCTCGTTGGATTTAGTTTTCTTTCTTTTTTTTTTTTTTTTAAATATATTTTATTGATTTTTTACAGAGAGGGAGGGAGAGAGAGAGTTAGAAACATCAATGAGAGAAACATCGATTAGCTGCCTCCTGCACAACCCCCACTGGGGATGTGCCCACAACCAAGGTACATGCCCTTGACTGGAATCGAACCTGGGACCCTTCAGTCCACAGGCTGATGCTCTATCCACTGAGCCAAACTGGTTTAGGCGGATTTAGTTTTCTTGTTTCTCTCTTTCTGTCAGAGGGTGTGGTCTGGGAAGACAGGCTCTGCTGACTTGTGTTTCTTCCCAGCGCTCAGCACAGAGCGGATACTCCATGGAATCAGTTACCCAACAGTTCCCACCAGAATCCACACGTCCCCCTTCTCCCAGGTGAGGACAGCAGGAGCACGTTGCACGAGTGAGAAACAAGCCTGTGGCGGCCCAGGCGTGTGGTGTGTTTGGGGCGTTCCTGGATGCACAGGCATGTATATCGTTAAAAACAAAACCTGCCTGGCCGGTGTGGCTCAGTGGTTGAGCATCAACCTATGAACCAGGAGGTCACAGTTTGATTCCCAGTCGGGGCACGTGCCCGGATTGCAGGCTAGATCCCTACTGTGGAGCATGTGGGAGGCAGCTGATCCATGATTCTCTCTCATCATTGATGTTTGTCTCTTCCTCTCCCTTTCTATATGAAATCAATAAACAAATTAAAAAAAATTTCTTTTAGCTTAGATGAGCTAGAATAGATTCTGTTGTCTGTCACTGAGGTCTGACCTATATGCACACCTTCTCCGGAGTATATAGAACAAAATCACTGGAAGTCCCTGTTCAGCATCCTTCCCATCCCCAGCAAGAGCTTCTTCTGATAGTATGGGCTACCATTCTCAGGGGAGCTTTCTGATTGGCCCTGGTGGGTCATTCCTTCTGTCCTGGGCCAATCACAGTTGCCAGGGAGTGTGTGTGTGTGTGGGGGGGACAGTGACTCATTGGTCAGACCTGGGTCATTTCCTCTCACTGAGGTCTGGGTCAGGGCCTGTTGCTAGAAGAGAGGATGAGAAAGCTTGGAGCAGACATGAAGCATTAGCTGCCAGCCTGTCTGCCGCTCCCCGCCACGAGGTGGCGCTGTTCCCTAGTCCTGTGGAGACTTGGCTGTCATTAGGCCGCGAGGGCGGGAGATTATTCCCGGAGTCCCAGGGTCCTGCTCATGGGTGATCATGCCTGCTCCCCAACCCTGCCTCCATGGAGGGGCGCAGAGCTATCCCCCCACGCTCACTCCTAACATGCTTCCGGTGGGGACGGGGAAACAGCCTCCGAAGGAATGGGTCTCCTGGGAGGCTGGGATCAGGCAGGGAGGCGGGGGTTTGGTCCAGGCCTTCCCGTTCTCATCCTTGCTGTGCCCGGAGCCAAGCCTCCCTGGGCTGTGTGGGACACTGGCCAGGATCCCCTCTCAGCCCAGGACTCATCTGCAGAGTCACAGAGACAATGGTGACTTCAGCGGGATAGCTTGCGTAGAAGTGCCAACCCTGGGCCTGGCCACAGCAGGCTCCTTCCGGTGGTCGTGACCATGAGAGTAACAGCGGTACTTAATTCCCCTTCTGCCCAGCAACTTTCTGTTGCCATGGTGACCAGACTCCCGGGGAGTGGGCTTATTTTAGAACTTGGTCCACACGGCAGCGGCTTTGTCCCCAGGCCCCCCTGCGGCAGCCTTTGTCCTGTGGGCCTGTGCCCTGTGCCCAGGCCAGGTGGGGCAGGCGGGAGGGTACAGGGAGCTCCCCTGGGCCTCCGCCTCAACCCTCCCCACCCCTCCGCCTGCCCCCTAAACCTGGCCCGACCGGAGGCGTAGGCCTGCCTCCCGCACAGGCCTGCCCCGGCCTCTCCAGCCAGTCCAGCCTGTCTCCCGGAGGATGACCAGGAGATGATGAGCTAGAATAGATTCTGTTGTCTGTCACTGAGTGTTTCGATGGGTTTCCCAACCTGGAAAGAAACTGTCTAGCACCCCCAGTCTTTACTCACAGGCACCCATCATTTAAAAAAATTTTTTTAATATTGATTTTTTACAGAGAGGAAGAGAGAGTGATAGAGAGTTAGAAACATCGATGAGAGAGAAACATCTATCAGCTGCCTCTTGCACACCCCCCACTGGGGTTTGTGCTCACAACCCAGGTACATGCCCCTAACCGGAATTGAACCTGGGACTTTTCAATCTGCAGGCCGATGCTCTATCCACTGAGCCAAACCGGTTTCGGCAGGCACTCGTCATTTCTATGCAGGTGCTGGTTTGATCTGTGCAGTGGTGATCTTGATGTCGATGCCGCCTGGGGTCCTTGCCCTTCCCCTAACATCGCTTCATAGTATGGAGGTATGCAAATCTGCGATGAAGGATGTGAGTGAGGAGCCACGAGAAACGGGACCAGGCTTGGAGGCAGGGCCCGAGCAGGATAAACAGGCGTCTGGGGCTGGAGAAGCAGGCAGAGGGCGCGTGGGACTCATGCCAGAGACAGCCGTGACCAGCCACGTGATGTCTCTGGGCCTCAGCTCCTCCATCTGCGAAATGGGGACATGGAGCCAGCTGATCCTTGAAGGCCCTAGAGCACATGTGTCAAACACAAGGCCCGCGGGCCAAATCCAGCCCGCCAGGCCTTGCAATGTGGCCCGCACCGCGCTGTCATCACTGCACTCCGCTGTCAGTTTATGACATTGTCAGTTTATGACTGTTCAGTAAACCATTCGGCCTGCGATTTAGGCTGGATTTTAGATTTTGGCCCCTTCTCTGATTGAGTTCGACACCCCTACCCTAGAGGCTCTGAGGTCTGGAGGGTCTGTGACCCATGAACTGTCCAGAATGTTCTTGGCAAGCCAGGTGTTACGGGGGACAAGATGGGAGGAGGCGTGGGCCTGTCCTCAGCGACCCACACAGCCAGGCCACAAAACCAATCTAAGGAACTGTGATTCCCGAATTCACGGGAGAAAAGTACAGAATCCCAGTGACAGCAATGCAGCCGGCTACCCTGGAACCTCCTCGTATCGCCGGAGCAGGGACCCCGCTTCCAGAGGCTCCGAGGGGGTCGTGGTTTCTCCTCTGGAAGGAAGGACACACTGCCCACCTCCCGGGCCACCTACTCCCCCTCTTCCACCACCGTAGTCCTCCCGGCTCTAAGGGGCTCTGGTCTGTCTGTGCTGCCTGGACTTGGTGATGACAATTCAGCCAAGGAGCAGGAAACCACTATTCTGCCCGCTGCCTGGCTGGCCTCCCGGCTCACCCACCCCACCAGTGAGCAGGCCCCGGGCCCACGGAGCCAGGCGGCTGGAGGCTGAGCGCAGAGCAGAGGTAACAGCATCACCTGGGCTCCCGTCCGGCCCCTCCTCGCAGGGGGCCTCTGGCCCGGAGAGGGCAGCTGGGCCCAGGGCTGGGCGTTGGGCTGAGTGCAGGGTGGGGGTGAGGAGGTGGGGGGGGGGGGACTGGGAAGGAGCGTGTGATCTGGGGGCGCTGCCACACCTCAGCCAGCTCTGCTTTTCCATCGGGCGGGCGGCCGGGTGGGGTGAGGCAATACGCCTCCCGGGACTATTGTGAGAACGGAGTGAGGGTTTGGGAAGGAACGCAGCCCACGTTGAATTCTGGATCAACCTGTTTCTTCTCTTCTGTGTGACCTGGTCCCACCTCTCCGGGCCTCAGTTTCCAAAGCGGCATCATGGCAGGGAGTGGGAAGGTGGTGAGAGCACTGTCTGGTGGGGTGTTAGGGTAAAACGGGGATGGCGCCCAGAAAGGCCTGGCAGGAGCCCCCGGAATGTCACCAGCTTCTCCCTTCCCGCCCCCGTCACTTCCCCTGGGGCCTCGGGAGGAAGGGCTGTCTCTCTCTCAGTGAGTGAGGACTCCCCGGCCTTGCCCTCTGCCTTGGCCTGGTCCCAGCTCCACAGGGCCTCCTGCCTGGGGCTCAGCCCTCCCGTCACTGGAGAACCAACGGGAGCTGGAGCCTCTGCCCCCCCCCCTGCTCCCCCAGGGGGAGACCCGTCTCCCCGCCTGGTTAGGGGCCTTGGGCCTCCGGCTGCTCTTGTTACAGAGCAGGTCCTGGTCCGTGTTCTGTTTATAAGTGAGGAGAGAGCTCTGGCCGGTTTGGCTCAGTGGACAGAGCCTCAGCCTGGGGACTGAAGGGCCCTGGGTTCGATTCTGGTCAAGAGCATGTACCTCGTTTGCAGGCTTGATCCTCAGCCCTGGTCGGGGCACATGTGGGAGGCAACCAATGGATGTTTCTCTCTCTCTGTCTCTTCCTCTTCCATTCTCTCTAAAAATCAATGGAAATATATCCTCGGGTGAGGATTACAGCAACAAAACAAACAAAAAAACCCCCCACAAAAACAGACAAAATATAAACGAGGAGAGTCGGGAGTCAAAAAGAAATCCCAGGTCTGCCTGACCCCAACGCCAGGGCCCTTTCTGTCCCGCTGTGCCAGGTGGGCTGTGCCCTGTGCCCACACACCGCTGCAAACAAAAGAGCCAGAGCACAGAGCAGATGCTGGGAGCGCAGTGAACCAATGGATGACCTGCAGGCACGTGAGGGAGGGGACGAGTGAGTGAGTCTGGAGCCCTTCATCCACCCTCCCCCATGCTCGACCCCATGTCGTCCCCTCGCCCCCCTCTGCCACAATAGACCGCTCCCACCCTCACCTGCAGCCCACCTCCTCCTCAGGGTGCTGTAAGAGGGCTGGTTGCCTTGGCAACCATAAGTTTCCAATTGAAGCAAAAAGTTCCTATTGCGGTTTGCAATAGAGAGTGACAGGGGTGGAAGCAGCGGAGAAGGTTGCCACAGCAACGGGAATATTTCAGTCAAACTTCGTGGTCTCAGTGTGGGGAGATTAGCCTTAGCAAGTCAAATAGACTGGGGCCCCCTTGCCGGGTGGGGCAGCCTACTGGGCGCTGTGGGGAGGGAGGCAGCTGGCCTACTGTGTGCTGTGGGGAGGGAGGCAGCTGGCCTACTGGGCGCTGTGGGGAGGGAGGCAGCCGCCCGCCTCGGGGCTCATTGTTTCAGAGGGCGATGGGTCTGGCTTGGCGCAGGGCTTGGGACGGCTCTAGTGTCCTCGTTCATCCCCGTGTGGGACAGCGCTTCTTGTCACGCCTCTTTGTTAGCTAGTCTGTCCTTTGTCGCCGCAGACGCAGGCCGGAGGGAGCTCCCAGCACCGATGCCAGTGCTCCCTGAGCCTGCTTGGTCGGTGGCCATTGCTGAGTTGGTTAAACCACAAGCTCTTCTCTAGGGAGGAGAGAGAAACTGTGTGGGGGCCTAGCCAAGGCCCCTTGCAGGGAACCAGGCCCTTTGGCTTCCTGGGGACCTGCTTTTGCATCTGGTCTTGGAGGCTGGAAGTGGGGAAGGGCTGTACCCACCGGGTCCCACCCGCCCTGGGCGGGCAGTGTCAGCCCCTGGCTGCTGCCCTCTGTCCTCCCCGCCTGCTCCAATCCTGCCCCCTAGTTGGCACATCTTACCCTGCCCCTGTCCCCCACGGTCCCCTTCTCCCTGCCCCCCCTCCCCCCCAGCTCAGTCCTCCAAGCCTTTGCCCCCACTGAGACCACCCTGGAGACCACCCCTCCTTCCCCCTCGCACACTGGCCTGGATCCCGCCACCTGGCCCATGCCCTCTCGGTTGATGGTGTCACACTCTGAATTACTGTCCATCTCCATGTGACAGACCCTCTGCCTCTCTCTCTCCGGCTTTCTGCCCAGAGCTTGTGCCAGTGCCTGGCCCAGAGGTGCCCCGTGAATGTGTGCAGGAGGCATGGGTGGGGGAGACCAGGAATCACACCCTCGCCCAGCCTGCGGGCTCTTGTGGAGTGTTGACCTGGGAACCAGGAGGTGAGTGCCACCACCCATCACTCTTAATTGAATTGAATGAAGTGAAGGGGCCTCTCAGCGCGTGGTTAGCGTGTGTGTGTGTGTGTGTGTGTGTGTGTGTGTGTTTGAGACTGACTGTCACCCACTCCTGGGCCGTGGTGCCAGCCTGGCCTGCTCTTATGCAAACAGAACGCTTTTAGTCAGTTCTGCCCCTTGTGGAATGCCTTCCCGGTCAGCAGACATTCGTGTGCCCACCGAGTCTGGCCCTGAGAGGGGAAGGGACCGTGCATGTCCTCCTGCACTGTGAGGTCCGGCAGGGGCCTCCTGTCACCTCCCTGAGCGCGGGCACAGCCCGAGAGGGAGGCGGGCAGGAAGCTGAAGCCGGAGGGAGCACCAGCAGCAAGGCTCAGGGTGAAGCAGGGCTGGGATTTGAACTCGCGTCTATGGCACTGGAGCAGGGCAGAATCAGGGAGGCAGGACCAGGGGATGGCTGCTTTCTCCCCAGGGAAGGGCTCTCACTGCACAGCGCCTTCTGGCCTCCTGCTCATCGTTCCCTCAGCTCCTCTCCTGCCTGTCTAGTGGTCCCAGACACCGGGGTCCCCGCTCAGCTGGCTTTCCTGCAGACAGTCCCCTGGGTTCCAGCCACAGTGCCAGCACCTGGCTCCGGCGCCTCTGACAGGAGAGAGAGGGACAGAGATGGAGGCAGAGGGGAGAGAGAATGAGAGACAGAGAAGGGAGAGACAAAAGATGGAGAAGGAGACCACGGCAGAGTGAGGGTCGGAGAGGAAGAGGGAGAGGAGGGTCCTTGGGAGCGGGCAGAGCCGTAGCCGGACCCAGAGAGACAGACACTCAGGATGGGGTGTCCGGCGGAAGGAAAGGCTGGGACAGTCCCCACACGGTTGCTCCCTCCTCTCTCTCCCGCGATGCTCTCTCCTCCCCAGCCCTGCTCTAGCCCAGCCCACCCCCGCCTGCCCTGGCTGCGAGGCTGCAGGAAGGCTGGAAGGTCCGGGGCCCTGAGGCCGGTCTGGCCGGGGCTCAGCTATGTGATGTCCCTCTATGGGCCTCAGTTTCTTCTCCTGTCAAATGGGAGAGCAGTACCTCCCTCCCCAGGACTGCGGTGCACACACACGAGGTGGGGGCGCAGAATGGCCTAGAGTGGTGCTCGGAGAGTGATTTCACTTTTCACCCCCGCACCCCCTCCTCCCTCTCTCTTCTCCGCCCTGCAAGCTGGGACGATCCCCAGGACCTCACCTCATGCCAGCACCGGGCCTCCTAGAGCTCTCGATGGGTAAATATTTAGAGCTCGAGGGTGTCCTGGGGACTGTCATCTCCCTCTGTTAAACAAACAGATGTCACTGAAGAAAAAGGGGTCCCCTGAGCACCCCCCCCCAACCCCGCCCCGCATTGGCCTAGAGCAGGCCCCGGGCAGCAGGAGCCAAGGGCGATGTGCAAGGCCCCTCAATCCCACCCACCCCGTCCTCACGGGCCTGAAAGCTATCTGAACTTGACTCCTTCTACCCTAAGCCTCAGTTTCTCTCTCTGAGCTCAGAGAAGTTGAGCAGCTTGGCCAGGGTAGCACAGCTAGTCATGATAAAGTCATCACTTGAACTCGGGTCTGTTGCTCTTTCTTTGAAACCCGGTGGGGGCATGGGACGCAGAAAGGCTGGATGGGGAGCAGCCGCCGCAGGACGGCGAGCCGAGGCTGCGTGCACAATTTATGAGCCGTGTTGGGTGCCCGAGGAGACACTGTCAGTGGCTCTGGGCAGCCTGCCCGCCCCTCTCATGTTCCAGGTTTGGGGGTGGCCTCCCTCTCCAGAGGGCAGCTCATGCCAGGGGTTCAGGTGGGGAAGGAGAGGACAGCGCTGGGGTGATGCCAGCAGATTTGGGCGCAGGGGCTTGGGGTGCCGCTTGAACCAGGACTCTGGTTTATGAAGGTATCCAGCGGCCGCTGCAGGCACTCTGCTGAGGTGGCCGGGGGCCCAGGGAGGCCCTGGGGGCTCTCACTCTGAGCAGAGTGTGTCACCTGGCTGTTTCTTTGTGACCCAAATCCTACCGTAGATGCTCCGAGAGGCTGGAGCTGGAACCAACACTCATCTGAAAGGGAGATGGGACTCTCCTTTCGGAGCAGGGAAACTGGAGTCAGGCGGCCGAAGGTGGAACTCGGGTTACGCCCTTGTTCTGTGTCCTGGGGGCAGGCAAGTACTTCCCTTCTCCAAGCCTTGGTTTTCCCATCTGTACAATGGGGTGATGATGCTGTAGCTCAAAGTGACTGTTCCGCACCGTCCGGTCCCGGCTTGGGACACAGCAAAGAGTCACATTCTAACAACCAGGAGGAATGAAAGGAACTTCAATTCTTTAAGTTCCAGGAAATCCAAAGTGGGCGTGAGGGTGGGGTTAGGGAGAAATGGATTCCGAATTCATGGCAAAAAAGTTTACAAACACTTTTCTCAGTTCCCGCCACTAAAGCTATAGCTCTTCTCTCCTCCATTCTTACCCTTTAAACCACCCCAATTCCCAGACAGCCCGGGCCGCCTCTCAGCGTCTTCCCACTCTTCCCAGTCACTCTTGGAATTTCACATGTGGGTCCCAGCACGTCCCTCCTTTAGGATTCTTCCCCTGAGCCCAGTGCCATGGCTCCGCACAAGGGGAGGGCGGGGAGCTGACAACCCTTGGGGAACGGGGTGTGTGTGTGTGTGTGTGTGTGTGTGTGTAAGGGTGGGGAGGAGATGAAGAGGGTCCCACGCTCACACTGACTTTCCTGGGTCCCTGTTGCTCGGTAACAGGGCACAATGCCGAGAGCTAACATTAGGGCCTGCGTGCCAGGCACCATGCGAACCTCACTCACATGATCCCATGAGGCCAGGCCTGTGACGGTCCCCACCGCACAGCTGAGCAATTGGGCGGGAGGTTCACTTGCCCAACCCTTACTACTGGTAGGTTAGTAGAACTAAGGTCAAGTTCAGGCTGTCTATTAAAGAGCCCACATCCTGCTGTCCATCTGGTCTCCATCACTTCCTCAGGGGCAGGACCATGGAAGCGCTTTCAGAGGCTGGGGTGTAGCTAACTGAACTTGACTCACGACAGACTAATCAGTTGGCTGGACGAGGGGCTATATGAACCACGTGGGGTGTGTGTGTGTGTGTGTGTGTGTGTGTGTGTGTGTGTGTGTGTATGCCCGGTATCTTTGAAAAGCCAGATTTTCTTATGCAAAGTGGGGGGCAGCCATAGGCGAGGTGTGGGCTCTGGCCCAATGGGACAAGCCTAGGGACCTAGGTCTCCATCTGCAAGGGGTTCTTGCAGATGCTGAGCCCAGCCGTGGCCCCCCAACCCGCAGAACTCGGGCGCAGACCGGAGGCTCTCCCCGGCCTTGAGAGCAGCCGGTGGAGTCTCGTGAGGAGTCCTGGCAAGCCCTCCTTCCTGCTATGCGATTTTAGAAGAGTTCTGTGGTCTTTCTGAGCATGGATTTGGTCTTCTGGATGTAATACTACCTTATAAAGTTGTTGCAAAGCTAAGAGCTCATGTTACAAAAGTCTGGAACAAGCCTAGCCCGTGGCGAGCAGGGGAGTGACCGGGTGTCTCAGCATGGCCGCTGCTGACCTCAGGGCTGGACAGCTTTGTTAGAGGCCATCCCGTGCACTGTAAGGCCTCGGCAGCATCCCTGGCCAGTACCTACTCGGTTCCAGTGTGACAAATGTCTTCAGATACTGACAGATGTCCCTTGGAAACAAAATCAATCCTGATGGAGAGTCATGAGAATAATCATAGCTATTGTTATCTATACATATATATATAAAAGTGTAGACCAGATGGCAGAACAACTGGTCGCTATGATGTGCACAGCCCACCAGGAGGCAGATGCTCAACATAGGAGCTGCCCCCAGCATGCAAGCCCAGATCACCTGATCAGGGCCTGCTGGCCAACCTCTTGGTTCCTCCCCCTGCTGGCAGGCTCCTATTGCCCAATTCACCGGGGGTGAATTGTGGTGGACACGGGTGGTGACAGGCCAAGGCAGTGTAAGCGAGCAGGGCCCCGATTGCCCCACTGATCGCCCCATACACAGAGGGTGACCGGCATTGGTGGCCGGCAGCCGGGGAAGATCGGCTCTGATCTCAGGCCAGGCCTAGGGACTTTTGTGCACTGGGCACTCTAGTGATCAATAAAAAGAGTGATTAAAAAAAATTTTTTTTTAAAGAAAGGTCACAATGAAGGCAGTCCCAGGCCTGGGGTGCTAACAACCCAGCCAACATCTAGGTGAGCAGACCTGGTGGCCTTCCTCTGAGAAGCCTGCCAGCATCTGCTTATAAAACCTCTGCTCAGCCCGGCTGGCATGGCTCAGTGGCTGAGTGTCGACCTGTGTTTGATTCCCGGATTGTGGGCTTGATCCCCAGTGTGGGGTGTGTGTGAGGTGGCTGATCAATAATTTTCTTCCATCATTGATGTTTCTCTCTCTCTCTCCCTCTCTCTTCCTCTCTGCTTATAAAACGATGAGAGAAACAGGAATATCGCTAACGGGGAGTGGGGTATCTAATCTGGAGAAGAGGAAACCTGGAAAGACACAGACATTTGTACCACTCACAGTGGAAGAGAGCCACTTACACCTTCCTCCTCCTCCTGACTGCGGGGGCTGGGTTCTCCTGCTCCTCTGGGTGAGCAAATGAAGGCTTAGGAGGTTTGGTGGCTCCCCAGAGGTTCCAGGACCCAGGCCGCTTAGGCCTCTGGTGTGGGTTTCTCTGTGTGGGTGTATTAGTTCCCTGTTGCTGCTATAACAAATGACTAAAAAATAGAAATGGATCTTACACTGTGTAGATCAGAAGTCTTACATGGCTATTCTTGGGCTAAAGTAGAGATGTAGGCAGGGCTGCGTTCTCTGTGGGGAGAATCTGCCTGCATTCTTCGACTCCTGGCCCCTTCTACCTTCCCAGCCGGGGGTGGCGCTGGAGTCCTTCTCACTTCACATCACTGTGACCTTCTCTTCCACCTCCCTCTTCCACTTAAAATTTTTTTTAATTGATTTTTTTTTTTTTTTTTTTTTTTTTACAGAGAGGAAGGGAGAGAAAGTTAGAAACATCAATGAGAAACATCGATCAGCTGCCTCCTGCACACTCCCCACTGGGGATGTGCCTGCAACCAAGGTACATGCCCCTGAGCAGAATCAAACCTGCTCCCTACACCCCATGTGTCACTGGGAGGGGGAGCAGGTGCCAGCCGGGGTGGGGCTTGGGAGACGCAGGGATGACAGACCCAGTCAGGGCCCGGCCAGCGCCTGCCAGCGTGCCTCCCTGGCACTGCCAGGCCCAGGGTGGGGAGGGGCTCCCAGGAGCAGGTCTGGCCGCCCAGCGTTAAGTTCTAACACCGCCAGGAAGGCTGGTGCCAGGCTCCTTTGCAGGCACGTCTCCTCATTCATTATCTCAGCGGGGCCACGCTGGCTGCTTTCAACTGCCAGTCCCCCAGGGCGCGGAAAATGAGGCTCAATTACACGCAGCTCCGTGTGTGAGGAGGTTCCCGGCTCCCGCAGAGCAGATTTCACGCCCTCCTCCCGTCCTCCTCCCAGTTCCTCCCTGGTCTGCAGAGGCTCCGGAAGAGGGAGGGAGGCCAGGGCGGTGGCACCCTGTTCAGGGTCCACAGCTAGGAAGGTCCCGGCAGGACATCATGCCTGGGTCTGGGCGATGCCAAACTCCCCATTCTCCGTATCACTCCTCCTGGGACCTCAGGTCGGGATGAGAGACAGGAGGCCCTGGGCTCAAACATTGGGAGCGTGGAAGGGACCAGGAGATTCAGAGGCACAGAGTCCTAACCTGAACCAGGCAAGCACTCGAGGCTCGTCCCCAGGCAGCTCCTACCTGCCCTCGGCTGGCACCTCACGCTGCAGCCTGGGTCCCGGCCAGCGGGTGGCATGCCCGCTGGAGGGAACGGCAGTGGGATCTGCTCGGAGTGTCCTCGCGTGTTTCAGTGGTTTGCAGTGTTTCTCCAGACCCACCCCACATCCTGTGAGGAGATCTGTTACCCCCAGTTCACAGACAGGATGGGGAAGCTGGGGCGTGGGGATGGAGGGGCTGTGGTTCCCTTCTGAGCGGGCAGGACTGAGGGTGGGGGTGCACAGGCCCCAGCTGCTCCTTCTGTGGCTGCACTCCATGGGGGGGTGGGAGGTGTTGGTGGGGGGTCCGTGTTCTGTGCTGGGCCGCTCTCCGGGGCTGGGTGACCCAGCACCACGGGATGGGGGAGAGCCGGGGGTGGGGGGGGTGGGGGGAGGGGCTCACACAGCTGGGACTTACTGCCTCACTGTCTGGAGGCGAGAAGCCTGAGGTCAGGGTGACCTCGGGGCTGGCTTCTGCTGAGGCTACGTCTCCTTTGGTGTCTTCGCCGCCTCTCCCTGGGCATGTGCCTATCTGTGTCCTACTCACTTGTTGTTTTTAAAAATATATATATTTTATTGATTTTTTACAGGGAGGAAGGGAGAGGGATAGAGAGCTAGAAACATAGATGAGAGAGAAACAGCTATCAGCTGCCTCTTGCACACCATCCACCGGGGATGTGCCCGCAACCAAGGTACGTGCCCTTGACCGGAATCGAACCTGGGACCCTTCAGTCCACAGGCCGGCGCTCTATCCACTGAGCCAAACCGGCTAGGGCCCTACTCAACTCTTACAAGAACACCAGTCAGATTGGATGAGGGCCCCCTCGTGACCTCATTCCACCTTAGTCACCTCTATGAGGGCCCCATCTCCAAAAGCAGTCATGATCTGAGGTGCTGGGTTTGGACATCAGCGTATGGGTTTGGGGGAGCATAGGTCAGCCCATGAGAGCTGAGCATTGGGCTCCTCCCCGACTGAGGCAGTGCCGCCTCCCTTTCCCAGGGATCAGAGAACCTTGGGGTTCTGGTGGGACCCTCAGGAAGGGGAGAGACTGGAGATGCCACCATAGGACTTCCTGCCAATCTTGGGATCTGGATTCAATTCCATTCGCTTCTTCTTATAAGCACTAGAGGCCTGGTGCACAAAATTCGTGCACAGGTAGGGTCCCTAGGCCTGGCTGGCGATCAGGGCTGATCTGAGCCTTCCAGCTGCTGGCTGGGGCCTTTCTTCATTTTTCACCGCCCCCTGGTGGTCAGCACACATCAAAGCGAGTGATGGAACTACCAGTCTCTCTTACAAACACCCAAGGGGACACCTTGCGTATTAGTCTTTTATATAGCTATAATAGATAGATTTTAACTCAGAGTAGCTAACATGGGCCATGACACAGAGTTCACCAGGCCCAGGGGTATCAGAGAAAGATCCTCCTCTCTCCCACACCGCCCCTCAGGCTCTGCCCACTGTAGCTCCTTGCAGGGTTCCTGCCAACACCACATCACACACTTAGCTCAGCGCTTCTCCACTCCAGTGCACACAGATACTCTGGGGAGTGTGAGGGTCCAGGAGGCCGGCCCATCCACATCAATGAGACCCGGGTCTGTGGAAAGACAGCTCTGCCTGCTCCTGACTGCTACTCCACGGGCACCTGTCCTCCACGTGGGAGAGGGGGAGGGAGGGAGGGAGAGAGCACCATCCTCCACGTGTGAGAGGAGGAGGGGGGGCAGCCTCACCTGGCAGCAGAGCCTCTCTCACACACTTTAGTGTTCTGTGGGGCCACACCACCTGCCAGGATCGCAGCCAGAGTCAGGGAGCAGGATGCAGGATGCAGGTGGGGAAGGGTCGGGTGGGGGAATGGCAGCGTCTTCCTTCTTGGGGCCACTCCCGTGGAAGGCTGATAATAAACCACGGGGAAGCTGTGAGACTGAGCTGTGCTAATGGAGAGGAAGGGGCTCTGGGTATCGGCCAAACAGGCTCTTCCCCACACGCAGGCTCGTGAAAGTGCCGGGAGGGACACAGGGGGCGCCATTACCCAGAGTGCCTTTCCTCTGACCAAGTTCCCCCTCTGCCACCAGCTTTTGTTTTGCCCGCTCTCCTCCCCCTTCCCCCTTTCTCCTTTGCCTGCTGAACTGTGTCTCCTCGTCTCCGCTTTCCCAGAGGCTTATCCTGGATTGCTCTGCACCCCCACCCGGCCCAGCTCCTCCTCCCGCTGCTCTTGCCTTTATCCTCTGTCCATTCCTGCTCTTTAGTCTGCCGCGCTGCCCCTGCCTGGGCTCTCCGGAGGCAGGGACACTGGTTGTAGGGACTGAGGTCCTGGACAGGACGGGAAAGGAGATGTTACAGCTCTCAGCCCTGAGCAGCAGGTAGAGAAGAGTCAAATGGTTTTCCTGCATCCAGCCCAGCCTATGCTGGGCATGAGTTATCTCTTCTACCCATCCAAGCACCCATCTACCTACCCATCTACCCATCTACCCACGTATCCATCCACCCACCCATCCACCCATCCACCCACCTACCTATCCAAGCAGCCATCCATCCACTCATCCACCCATCTACTCACCTACCCACCCAAGCACCCATCCACCCACCCATCCACCCATATACCTACCTACCCATCCAAGCACCCATCCACCCATCCACCCATCTACCTATCCAAGCACTCATTCATCCACCCATCCACCCATCTACCCATCCACCCATCTACCCTCCAACCCACCTACCCATCCAAGCACCAATCCAGCCATCCATCCACCCATCTACCCTCCAACTCACCTACCCATCCAAGCACCAATCCAGCCATCCATCCACCCATCTATCCTCCAACTCACCTATCCATCCAATCACTCATCCACCCATCCATCCACCCATCTACTCTCCAACCCACCTACCCATTCAAGCACCCATCCACCCATCCATCCACCCATCTACCCATCCATTCACCACCCACCCATCTATCTACCCACCTACCCACTCACCCATCCATTTACCTATCCATCCACCCACTCACCCACTCACTCATCTATCCACCTACCTACCATATCCATCCATCTGTCTATCCATCCACTCCTTTATTCATCAATCTACCATCCACTCACCCATCCACCCATCCATCTACCCACCCATCTACCCATCCATCCATCCACTCACCCCACCCACCCATACGTCCACCTACCCATACCCATCAACTTGGGGAGGCACTACCCTCATCCCTCCCATGCTCCCCCACAGCTTGGGGAAGTAACAAGGACAGAGAGCTAGAAACATCGATGAGAGAGAAACACTGATCAGCTGTCTCCTGCACACTCCCCACTGGGTATGTGCCCGCAACCAAGGCACATGCCCTTGACCGGAATCAAACCTGGGACCTTTCAGTCCTCACACTGACACTTTATCCACTGCGCCAAATCGGTCCAGGCCTTGTCTTTTTCTTTTTAACAACCCACACTCACCTCCCCCTTTCTCTTCCCACTCCCCTCCCTTTCTCACACCCCCTTCCGCTGCTGGGGCTTTTCGCCAAGGGGCTGCGTAAACAGGATGGGGAGAGGGGATAAATCACAGCAGCTGGGCCTCTTTTGGGGAGCTCAGGGTGTCTGGAGGCCCCGGGGAGGGGGTGTGGAGGAGGGCTGTGGGGAAGGGGCCTGAGGAGCAGTGGGGGCCAGTGCTGTGTGGGGTCAGCGTCGGGCAGTGATGGGCCCCAGAACCCTCAGAGAGGCAGGAGAGTGGGGGGTAGGGTGGGGAGTGGGGCGTCTGGTCCTCTGGGGAGCGGTCCTCTCTTGTTCTCTGTTCCTCCAGCCTTTCTCCGCCACAGGAGGAGGGGGAGGAGGCGTTGGGGCAGCGGGCAGGAAGGAGAGTCCCTCATGGTTTCAGGCACAGGGAGATGCAATCGTCTGCTTTTCCATTTCTGGACACAGGCAAGTCCTAAAACTGAGCAAATTCAGACCGTGTGCGGGTCCCCGGTGCCCCCACCCCTGCCGGCCGCACGAGGTGCCGACTGCACGGAGAGCTGGCCACTCTCCGGTGCCGGCCCTGGGTGGCCCAGGAAGGCCTGCTCGGTGCTGCTGCCCTGGAGGAGAGGACCTGCGGGCCACACTGCTGGGTGTGGGAGAGGAGAGGCCGGCCCGGTCCCGCTGCAGGAGGAGGCTGCGGTCCGAGGCAGGGCAGCACGTGGGCAGAGGAGCCAGGGCAGGGGAGGCCTCTCGCTCAAGCCTCTGCTTAAACGTCACCACCTCCTCAAGGCCTTCCTTGATTACTCTGCTCAGAGGGGTCACATTCTCCGTTTCAGCACCCTGCCCTTCAGTGTACAAAGGCTCATTGTAATTCAGAATCAACGCCATCATATGTCTATTTAATTATTTTTGTGTGTCTCCCACTCCACTGACACCTACCGCAAAGCGGGGCCATGTGGGTGCTCAGTAAATGTTTGTTACTAGTCAGCACACATTGGCTGAGAGACTGTTTGAAGGAGATAAGGTTCTCCTGGCCATGGGAGGTGGCGTAGGACCTGGGAAGGCAAAGAAAGGATGTGATTAGCTGTAGTGACGGAAAACTCGACTATCAGTAGCGTACCCCGTCAGGACATCCATTGCTGACTCTGCGGGATGTCCCCATGTAAGGTCCTGAGGTTGATTCTGACACTTAACCTGGTGGTCGGCAAACTCATTGGCCCACAGAGCCAAATATCAACAGTACAACGATTGAAGTTTCTTTTGAGAGCCACATTTTTTAAACTTAAACTTCTTCTAACGCCACTTCTTCAAAACAGACGTGCCAAGGCCGTGGTATTCTGTGGAAGAGCCACACTCAAGGGGCCAAAGAGCTGCATGTGGCTTGTGAGCCGCAGTTTGCTGTCCACGGGCTTAACCGCATCACCAGGCAGCCTGGTTCTCTTTGTCTTTCTTAGTTCAGGCTTCTACAACAAAGTACCAAGATGGGGTGGCTTTTAAAAAAACAGAAATTTGCCGGCTGGTGTGTCTCAGTGGTTGAGCATTGACCTAGGAACCAGGAGGTCACAGTTCGATTCCTGGTCAGAGCACATGACTGGGTTGCAGGCTCAATCCCCAGTGTGGGGCATGCAAGGAGGCAGACGATCAATGATTCTCTCTCATCATTGATGTTTCTCTTTCCCTCTTGCTTCCTCTCTGAAAGCAATTAAAATCTATACATTGAGAAAAAAAAAATAGAAATTTATTGCTTACTAGAGGCCTGATACATGAAGATTCATGCAAGAATAGGCCTTCCTTCCCCTGGATGCCAGTACCACCTTTGCTCCAGCCCGGAGCTTCCTTTCACCTCTTGCCTTGTGGAGCCAATTTGCATATTCCCTTCTTATTGGCTGTGGGCGTCACCATATTTGTTGCAGAGTTACGGTCAATTTGCACATCCCGACTTTATTAGATAGGATTGTCCTGGAGGCTGGAAGTCTGAGCTCTGGGTACCAGCACGTATAGGCTCTGCTGAGACCCTTTCCAGACGTCAGTCAGACTGCTGAAGTATTGTATCCTCACCTGGCAGAAAGGGGGGTAAGAAATCTTTGGGTCCCTTTTCTCAGGGCATAGCCCATTCATGAGGGCTCCACTCTCATGATATAATTGCCGCCCAAAGACCCCACCTCCTAATACCGTCCTATTGAAGGTTAGGATTCCCACATGTGAAATTCATTCTACTGTACCATCTTCCACTCGCTCATCCTCGCATTTGGTACTCACTCTTGGGCTTGGCATCTTATGGCCGCAAGACAGCTGCCACAGCTCCAGGCATTACAGCCCACACAACAGGCTCCAAAAGAGGAGGGGGCAAGGGAGCCTTTTCTTCCCTCCGAGAGGAAAACCTGTGCCATGAAGCTTGCTTCCCCTTGCCACACTCCCCGGAGAGTCCTCTCTTCCGGTCCCTCTGAACCGGACCCAAGCCCGTTCAAGACCAAGGAGTGGCAGGACACACAGACTGTCACGCTCCCCTCGGACCGATGGAGACCCACTTTTCAGTCATCTCCCGGGTAGCGTGCGGCTCAATGCCAGAAGGCTCCGTTCGTGGGGAAGAGGGCAGATGGCTGCAGTGCCTGCTTCATGGTCTCTGGGGAGCCTCCCAGTGTCCTGTGGGGTGGGCGGGGCGACTTTTCAGGTTTTTCCCCCCCCCCCCTGGTCCTTAGGGAAAGCTAGGCCCAGAAAGGCCAAGAAATGTGCTCAGCACCACACAGAAAACTAGGAGCGACTAGAACTTAGCTCACGTCTCCCCTCGTCCCAGAACCTGGGGCAGGGGTCCGCTGGGCACCTGTGTGCACTCTCAGCCATTTCTCATTGCTCGGACTGTTGCCTATTTAGTTGGCATCTTCCCCCACGAGACTGCAAGCTCCCCAAGAGCAGGATCTGCCCTCTACTTAGTCCTGGCACCTAGCACAGCATGTGGAATGAATGAATGAATGAGTCATGTGTGTGTGTGTGTGTGTAAATAATTGATTTTATAAAGAGGAAGGGAGAGGGATAGAGAGTTAGAAGCATTGATGAGAAACATCGATCAGCTGCCTCCTGTACTGGGAGGCAGGACTGAGCCTCAATACCTGTCCTTGTTCAGAATCAAACCTGAGACTTTTCCGTCCTTAGTCTGATGCTCTATCCACTGAGCATAACAGGAAGGGCAATGGTTGGCAAACTCATTAGTCAACAGAGCAGCAAACTGCAGTTTGCCGACCACTGCTCTAACTAATGACCTAGACTCTGGATTCCAATAATTACAGGTTGTTGTTCCTTATGATAAAGCCCCTATCCCAATAGTCGGCAAACTCATTAGTCAACAGAGCAGCAAACTGTGGCTCGGGAGCCACATACGGCTCTTTGGCCCCTTGAGTGTGGCGCTTCCACAAGATACCACGGCCTGGGCGAGTCTATTTTGAATAAGTGGTATTAGAAGAAGTTTAAGTTTAAAAAACTCAGCTCTCAAAAGAAGTTTAAGTTTAAAAATCTCAGTCATTGTGCTGTTGATATTTGGCTCGGTTGACTAATGAGTTTGCTGACCCCGGGGTCTGACGTGTCTCTAAGAGAGCTTCCTGGCAGCAGGCACTTGGTGCAGAGTGCTCTGCTCCTTCACTGGCAGGGGCAAGGTTAGCACTAATGACGAATGTCACTTGTGTGAATCTGCCGCATGGAAGAGAGCAAGCAGAAACGGAAGCTGCAGCCAGTCCTGTGCTAGGGAGTAGCTCCTGAGCAGGATGAGACTGCCTCAGCTCTCAGGTCTCAACCAGACGTCCCTGCGGGGCTGGCCCCAGGGGAGCCGGCTGTTGTGTGAGGCGGGCCGCTTCGTCCAGAGGTGTAAGCATCTCCAGGAGAGATGTAGACAGGGACAAGTTAGGATCGAAGACCACAGGTGCCCCTTCCAAGATGTGTTAGCTGGCTTCCGAACCTGTGACCACACATGCACACAATTCCTACGACCGCCCCATTTTTTTCCTTCTTATTTTTATTTTATTGATTTTTCACAGAGAGGACGAGAGAGGGATAGAGAGTTAGAAACATCGATGAGAGAAACATCGATCAGCTGCCTCTTGCACACCCCCTACTGGGGATGTGCCCGCAACCAGGGTACATGCCCTTGACCGGAATCGAACCTGGGACCTTTCAGTCCGTAGACCGACGCTCTATCCACTGAGAGCCAAACCGGTTTCAGCATGACTGGCCCGTTTTGATCTTAAAGCAGAGGAAAGGGAAACAGAGGTGGTAGGTGACTTGCCCAAAGTCACAGAGCTAATACTGTGATGGGGACAGGATTCAAACATAGGCATTTAGTGCCCTAAACACTCCCCGCCCCCTTCAACATATTTTTATTGATTTCAGAGAGGAAGGGAGAGGCAGACAGGGATAGAAACATCCATGATGAGAGAGAATCATGGATGGGCCGCCTCCTGCAGAAAGGGGGTGAGACATCTTTGGGTCCCTTTCATAAGGGCATAGCCCATCCACGAGGGCTCCACCCTCACGATCTAATTACCCCCAAAGGCTCCCCGCCCCCTTCTCATACCCCCCACTGGGAATCGAGCTCGCAACCCCAGGCGTGTGCCCTGACCGGAATGGAACCATGACTTCCTGGCTCACAGCTCGATGCTCAACCACGGAGCCACACCTGCCGAGCCTCAGCCCTTCTCTTATCCACTCCCTCTGACGCACCCTGGAGCCCCGAGGCTCGGGTGCTAAGGATGTGGACTCGGGCGTGGTGAGGGTGCATTTTCTAAGATCCCATAACTGGGTGCCAGCCCTAGGATTCTGAGATGCGCTGCTGTCTGCCACTCTGACTGCTTTGTGGAGAGCCAGCCCAGGCCTCTCGGGATCCATCTGGAAGCTTTGCCTAATTAGAAATTGCTGGCCTGTTTGACTTCCTTGCTGCTTAGTGTGGGGGGGAAACCCCAGCCCCAGCATCTTCCGGCCCGGGCGCTGCTGTGGCCTCGCCATCCATCCTGGAGCCGCTGCCAGCTGTCTGCCCAGCTTGGCCGCAGTGACGCAGGGAGACGCCAGCGCCTGAGGGATCCGCCAGACTTCAGTGGGTGCTGCCCCCGTGGGGTCCGCCGGGCGGTGACTAATGTGGGGGGCTGCTCTGCGAGGGGGGGGGGAGTAGCAGGAGGCCAGGAGAAGCAGGGAGGGATGGGAGCATGCAGCAGCTGTCCCTTCCCTGGGTCTATCCCTCCAGGCCGCACGGGAGGCCCCTCCCGGGGCGATGAACCAGCTGCAGGCTCCTGGTGAGAAGCCTCCTTCGCCTGCCTCCCCAGCAGCAGCAGGAGGAGGAGGACAGGCTGATCAGGAACCTTCTATGGGGCTCGGTCCTTCGCACTTATGGATCATGTTCATGAGCCCTCCAGTTCTCTGGGTCGTGGGGCTCTGGCCCCCTCTCCCAGCCAGGCCTTGCACGTGCCCCCGCCCCCCGTCTCCCCCAAAGCTTGCATTTCAGCGGAGACAGTAACTGCAGGCAGATGTAGAGGCTCCCACGAAGGGCCATGCATTGTTCTAAGTGCTTCATCCCGCAAACCCACTCCACTCTCACAGCAGTGCTGTGCGTACGTACCCTTATCGGCCCGTTTGACAGCTGAGGAGCGTGAAGCAGAGATGCCGCCCCTGGGCCCGGCCACACGGCTCGTGCCAGCTGCGATCTCTTTGCAAACCCAGGTGGTCTGACTCCCGAGTCCGTGCTCTTGGCCACAGCTGTCTCAGGGTTCGAACAATGATATAAACACAGCGTGCAATTGCAAACGGGGGGAGGGGGGCGAGTGCTGAGGGGGAGCAGCTGGGGGTGCTGGGGAGCAGAGGGGAGGCTCAGCCTGGTCCAAGGAGTGAGGGAGGGCGTCTTCAAAGAGTGATCGTTCAGTGGAGACTGAGAGCAGGAGTGGCCGGGCCAGGCGAAGAAGGGAGGAAAGGGCATCACGGGCAAAGGAAAGACTGAGGCAGGAAAGCTTAGCTCAGGAAAGACGCCTAAAGCCAGGACAGCAAAGGTAGCTGCAGAGGCCCTGGCTGACGTTCTTAGTGGTTGGAGCGTCGGGCCGAACACCGAAGGTTTGTGGATTCCATTCCTGGGTTGTAGGTTCGATGCCTGATCCTGGTCTGGACACTCATTGAGGTGTCTCTCTCACTTGATGTTTCTCTCTCTCTCTTATCCTCCCTCCTTTTCACTCTCTTTAGAAATCGATGGGATTAACAAGAAGAAAAAAGGGAGAGAGACTATGTGTGAGGTGGGAAGTGGGGAGCACTAGGGGTGGGGAGGTGGGGGAGACGGAGAAGCTGGCAGGCACCGAGCTAGATTTTCTCCCTCCTGCAGCAGGAAGGGCTCAGGGCCGGCCAGGGCTCCGCGATGCACACAGGCCCCGGCCAGGGTGACGCAAGCAGCTCTGGCCAGGGTGAGATTTAGGGTTCCTGGAACCCCAGCTGGAGAAACAGTTCCTTACACTCATCAATCACCCTGAAAGCCCTTCACGGCTGGCTGTCCTCGGGTTCTGGAGGGTCGCTCCTGACTTCTAGTTGGTCCCCGTGCAGAGCGGACTCTGGGAGGTGTGACGCCCGGGCCTCTGTCAGCGGCTCTTTGATACACAGCTTCTCGGTCAAACAAGGAGCCCCTGCTCTGGCCAGATGCCCTGCCAGGCACGGTGGCTCCAGGGGGAGGGGTTTTGTTTTCCAGGGACCCCCTGCCTTCCGGGGAGACAGCCAAGTGAGTGACCCTGTGCCTGGGACCTAGGCTGGGAGTGATGTTCTCAGGCCGGGAGTGATGTGCCCACGTAGAAACAGGAGGTCAGAGGTCGGAGGTCAGAGAAGGCTTCCCAGCAGAGGTGGTGTTTGGACTGCAGCCCAGACTGAGGTAGAAGGCCCAGCAGGGGGAGGAAAAGATGTGTGGGGTCTGGGGAGGAAAGACGGAGGGCAGGGATGTCCCCCCTCCTCTGGGACGGGTGTGGGCGCTGGGCTTCTGAATCCAGAAAAGAACCGGGATCATCACCCCCATTTAGCAGAAGGGAAAGCTGAGTCTCGTTTTCCCACAGGCGTTCTTAGGGGCAGCGCGGGGGTTCAGACTCCCTGACTCCAGAGGTAGAACTCAGACCTTGGAGCTGTGTTGCCCGGGAGCCATTGCAGACACCCGCGAGGAGCTGGGCAGGGGCTGGCCAGGTGGTGCGAGAGCGTGGCACTGGGCATTGGAAGGTCCCCTCTGGAAGCCTCTTGCCTCTCATCTGCAAACAGCGCCCCCTTTCTCCACCACAGGCTGCTGCGGGCCCAGGAGATGGCAGAGGAACAAGCCTGGGATAGAGCCCTGGCACCTGGAGGGCTGGCTCTGGGCCAGGAGGGCGGGAGGAGCCAGGGAAGGTGGACAGAAGGAGCCGGGAGCAGGGCTCTGAGATGGATGGTGGCTGCTGCTCTCCCTCCTCCTCCTCCCTCCCTCTGCCAGGCCAGTGTAATCAGCTATCTATCACCCGGCCTCGGTGGTGGCAGCCTTCTCATCAGCAGCACCACTGCCAGCTCCTCCATATTTCATCAGCTGGAGAGAGAGGAGCAGGGGAGCAGGAGCGGGAGTGGGGTGCGGGGGAGATGGAGTTAAGGGCTGCCCATTGCCCAATTGGGGTGGCTCAGTGGTTGAGCATTGACCCATAAACCAAGAAGTCATTAATTTGATTTCTGGTCAGGGTACATGCCTGGGTTGCAGGCTTGATCCCCAGAAGAGGGGATGTAGGAGGCAGCCAGTCAATGATTCTCATCATTGGTGTTTCTATCTTTCCCTCTCCAAAAACCAATAAAAACATATTACCCCCCCCCCCCACAACAACCAAAAACAAAAACAACAACAAAGGGCTGCCCACCAACCAAGGCAGCCCTTTATCCCAGCCAGTCCCCCCAACATAGTTTCGGCCAACTGGGTCAGGCTTCAGGCCAGGGCTCTGTGGTGTGGATTGGGGAGGCGAGGCATAGAAATAATGTAGAAGTAATGACTGTTATGATGGTGATGATGATGGTGGTGGTGATGATGGTAGTGATGGTGGTGGTGGTGGTGGTGATGGTGATGTTGGTGATAATGTGATGATGATGATGGTGGTGGTGATGGTGATGATGGTGGTGATGGTGATGGTGCTGATGGTGATGATGATGGTGATGGTGGTAGTGGTGGTGGTGATGATAGTGATAATGATAATGATAACGATGGTGATGGCGATTATGATGTTGGTGGTGATGGTGGTGGTGATGGTGGTGATGGTGATGGTGATGATGATGATGATGTTGGTGATAGTGGTGGTGATGATGGCGATAATTTTCCAGGTATTCGGTAAGCACTCTGTGTGCATTGTACCATTTAATCCTCTCACCTTTTCCCAGAGGAGGCTCCATCATGCCCCTCACCTAAGGCCCAGAGCGATAAGTAGCCTACCTGAGGCTCGGCTAAGACCTGGTCAGGCTGAGGTTCAACTCTCAGTCACCTGAGCTCTGGCCTCCTTGCTCTAACCCTAACCATTGTGTTCCCGGTGTGGGTTCAGAATCAGCAGGCTTGGGTTTGAATCCTGGGTCCACCAGTTACCAGCTGAGCAATCTCAGGCTATGCCTTCACTTTCTGACCCTCAGTTTCCTCATCTGTAAAATGGCTGCCTTGTGGGGCTACTGTGGCTCAGAGCCAGCCCCCCAAAGTTCTCCAAGTCTTGGCTCAAAAGTCACCTTCTCAGAAGGCCTAACCTGACCACCCTATTTAAAAGCGCTGCTGCCCATCCCCTCTCCCCGCTCTCCTCTCCTTCTCCCATATCACACATCACCTTCTCTACCATCCCACCTTTTGTCTGTCTCTGTGGCCAGCACGCCAGCGCCGGGAGGCAGGGACCCTTGCTCATCTGTCTCCCAGGTGGCTGGCCCAGCAGCCCTGTGTTCGGTGGGTGGGCATGCCCTCCCCTCCTGCAGTGGCCTCGGAAGCCGGAGGACCAGCGATGAGATCCAGCTGGCGGTGTGGGCTGAGCTGAGAGGCGGGGAGGAGGTATTTACAGAAGGGGCAGAAAGCACACCAGATTCTGGGTCAGGAGGACTGCGGGAAGTGGAGAGAGGCCCAGGGAGGGGTGGCTGCCCCAGGTGGTGGGCAGGATGCCATTTCAGGGTGGTCTCCAAATCCCCTCCCCTCCCCTCAGCTGCCAGGGGTCCCTCAGCCTCATCCAGAGCTTGTCCCTCCCCATCCTGCACACCCCCAGACCCCTCCTCTCCCAGAGGCCCGGGGCCATCCAGACAGGGCCCTCACAGTCCCCCACCCTCACCCGCCAGGCTTCTCTGGACTCCTGTCAGCCACCCCCACGCTCCCAGGAACGCGTTGATTCAGGGAAGTGGTAAGTCACAGCGTCATGGGCTCTTGGAGATTCCAGTCCTCTGAGCAGGGAGCCAGCTCAGAAAGGAAAAGTGGCCACTCCGGTCAGACAGCGAGGTCAGGTCTTGGCCGGTGGTCTGGCCCAGACTCAGGGGGCAGGAAGTCTGGGTGCTCCACCCACACTGCTCCCCAGCATCACCCCAGCTCGGGGCCTCTGGCAATGCAGCTTGGCTTTGAAACGAGAGAGCCAGGCGCCCGGCCGCTCCCCTTTCCAGTGGTTAAGGAGGAAGCCCAGGCGGACGCTCCTTGCTAACCACCGCCCAGAGCTCACTCTGCCCGAAGCTCACTCTGCCCCGGGGCCTTTGCACAGGTGGTTCCTCTGCTGGAGACACCTGCTCCATTCCGCCAATCGCACCCGTCCTCAGCCCCCACCTCCTGCAGGAGGCCCACATGTCCGCCCTGTGGTGGAGCCGCCAGCTTTGACACACAGGGCAGCATCTACTGTCTACTGTGTGTTTTCAGTTTGCCTCTAAGCTTTAAGGGGTTGGAGCGTGGAAGGAGGCAAAGCAATAAGTGTGTTTATTCTTCCTGTTCCCCCAAAGGCCTGTGACCCTGTCTCACTTTCCACCCAAGTTGAAGAGGAGAAGCTGGCCGGTGTCCCTCTCAGCCGGCCCAGCCCAGTCAGCCGATACCTGCCCCCCTCTTCCTCCCCTCTCCCCCCACCCCGGCACCGGATATGTGGAGGGAGCCACAGGATCTCCCCAGGAGGTCCCATCGATGTGTCTGCAGGCATTTCCTGCCAAGGTCTAGATCCGGTATCCACACCTTCTCATCACACTGGCACCAGGGCCGCTTCTCGGGTGGCTTCCAGCTCAGAAACTCTGCTCATCTGAGATCAGGTCACCCACCTCGCAGTCCCCAGACAAGCGGGTCCCCTCCTCCCTCCTTCCCAGAGAGTCCTCCTCCCCCTCCAGGCGTCCTTGGGAGAAGGAAGGGACACCTTCATTCTAGGGACACAACTGGGCCGGTGGGTCCTAGGTGACAGAGCCCGCAGTGAGATGCAGCTCAAGTGTGTGTGTGTGTGTGTGTGTGTGTGTGTGTGTGTGTGTTGGGGTGGGCAGCATGTGGTGGAGGGAAGGCACAGAGCCGGGGTCACACCCCCGCCCAGCTCTGCCGCTCACCAGGCTGGTCAGTGTGCCCCACACCTTGCAGTTCCATGTTTACCTGCACGATGACATGATCGATGTACATGCCTCACTCTGAATGATACGCTCCGTGACATCAGGTAGGACCTCTCCACTGTTACTATCGCCTCAGCATCCAGCGCAGTCCTCAGCACATGCTATACTGAGTGGCCAGATGATGAGGATCTCTGAATGCATAATAATCTGGCCACTTAGTGTACGTCCTATAGAATAAAAGGCTAATATGCAAATTGTCCCCTCAACCAGGAGTTCCACCAGCAGGCAGGCCGGCCAACTGCTCATGTCCCCTCCCGCTGGCCAGGCTGGCTGGACCCCACCCATGCACGAATTCATGCACCAGGCCTCTAATACACACACACACACACACACACACACACACACACACTGAGTGGCCAGATTATCATGCATTCAGAGATCATCATCATCTGGCCACGCAGTGTAGGTGCTCATACGTGTTGAGCAGGTGATGGTGAGTGAGTGGCCCGTGGGCAGCATGTTGGATCCAGATAGAAGGTGGCCCGGGAGGCAGCTGCCAGCCTGTCAAGTGGTGCGGTTTAGATCGTGTCCCCAACTTCCCAGGGTGCATTCCGAGGAATATCCTCAGAAAACCAATGTTTTTTAGGGATCCTAAAGCACTCAGCAGGCTGGAAAAGACCGTCGGGCGCCCCCGAGGAGAGCTGGCAGGGCTCAGGGCTGCCCACTTGTTGGAATTACTCATGCGCCCGGCGGTGCTGTGTGCGGGGCCTGGATCGGAACCAGGGCTAAATAAAGGCTGGAACAAGATGTACCGCACCCTGAATGTGTCTCCGAGCTGCCGGCAATGTAGATGCTGCTGCTTTTCTCTCCTCTACGAAGGGCACAAGATTTCCTCCTGACCAAAACCGGTTTGGCTCAGTGGATAGAGCATTGGCCTGCGGACTGAAGGGTCCCAGGTTTGATTCCGGTCAAGGGCATGTACCTTGGTTGCAGGCACATCCCCAGTAAGGAGTGTGCAGGAGGCAGCTGGTTGATGTTTCTTTCTCATTGATGTTTCCAGCTCTCTATCCCTCTCCCTTCCTCTATGTAAAAAATCAATAAAATATATTAAATAAAAAAGAAAAAAGAAAAAAAAGAACAAGACTTCCTCCCCAACACCTGGCGAACCAGGGGAGGAGAAGCCTGATGGCACGGAGGGAGCTGGATGCAGAGCCAGACTGGACTTTGTGTGCAGCTTCCCCACGGCAGGCTGCGCGCCCATTAGTCCTTCTGCTCCGCGCACCTGCTTTCTGATCAGACACGCGGTGAGAGTCCTCTTTCCCCTCAGCTCACAGGCGCAGGGGGCGTTGGACAGGAAAGTGCATTGACAAGTGAGTGCTCTGGAGAAATAGGAGACAGGGCTTCATTAGCCAAACAAAGGGACTTTTCAAAGCCAGGACATTGAAGCATCCGTGTGCCCTCCCCGCCCGGTGGGGCCGGGTGAGTCCATCACTGCTCGTTTTGCTCGTTCTCTGCATTTCCTGCTCACAGCGAGGCCCAAGGGGCTCAGCTCTTCTTTCCAGCAGAGGCGTTACCAGAAGCCCCTGGCCAATGGGGTGGCTGCTCATGTGGACAGCCCTCCCCCTCCCACTCCTCCAATCAGCTGCGGCCAAGGACTCCTGGACACACAGGCAGCCATGCTTTCTTCTTTCTTTCTTCCTTTTTTTAAATCCTCACCCTAGGATATTTTCCCATTGATTTTTAGAGAGAGTGGAAGAGAGAGGGAAAGACAGAAATTTCAATGTGAGAGAAACACATCGATTGGTTGCCTCCTGGCCAGGGAGCCTGCAACCAAGGTACGTGCCCTTGACTGGAATCGAACTCAGGATCCTTCAGTCTGCAGGCCGACCCTCTATCCACTGAGCCAAACCGTTTAGGATGCCATGATTTTTTTTTTTAAAAAAAATATATTTTATTGATTTTTTACAGACAGGAAGGGAGAGGGAGAGAGTTAGAAACATTGATGAGAGAGAAACATCGATCAGCTGCCTCCTGCACACTCCCTACTGAGGATGTGCCTGTAACCAAGGTACATGCCCTTGATCAGAATCGAACCTGGGACCCTTGAGTCTGTAGTCCGATGCTCTATCCACTGAGCCAAACCAGTTAGGGCGGGGTGCCATGCTTTCTAATAGTCCTGGATAGGTGCTAATATGTCCATTAAATTAAAAAATATATATATTTTATTGACTTTTTACAGAGAGGAAGGGAGAGGGATAGAGAGTCAGAAACATCAATGAGAGAAAAACATAAAACATTGATCAGCTGCCTCCTGAACACCTCCTACTGGGGAAGTGCCCACAACCAAGGCACATGCCCTTGACCGGAATCGAACCTGGGACCTTTCAGTTCGCAGCCCGACGCTCTATCCACTGAGCCAAACCAGTTAGGGCCTAATATGTCCATTTAATAAATGAGGAAGTCTGTCTGGGGCAGAGGGAGGTAGCTGGACCAATGACGTCAAGCTGGTAACGTGGAATTATGACTCAAGCCCTGGGGTTCAAGTTGGTGAGGTCTATCTTCTCGCATCAAGGTCTATCTTCTCCCAGGGGATGGCCTGGCACATGCGTAAGCACTCCGCATGTGTTTGCCAAGGGAGACTTTAGGAATAATGACACTTATTTTTACAAGCTTATTACACAAATTAAATAAGTTAGTATGGGTGGAAGCGTCTGGCGCAGGATTGAGTGGTTGTGAATAGATATTGGTTTAATTCACTGGTGGCTTCACTCATTCATCCTGCCTTATGGCTTGGGGCCATTGCTCCCAGCGGATGTGAGACGTCAGATCCTGCCTTCCCGTCTTCCCTCCCTTGGCCTCATTCTGCAACTGCCTGGGCTTTAGTGACCTGGATTTTTCTCCCCCTCCCTTTCCTCTGCTCACCATGAGCATCTGAAAAACCTGTTGGGTTTCAGCTCCCCCAGCTCCCTCGGCGCCTCCCTCCCCAGGGCCAGGCAGGCTCTCTCTGAGACCTTCCCTGGCTCCCACCAGCCTCCCACCTGGCCATGGGACTCACAGAGCAATCGGCCTTTTGCGCCTGGTTTCTTTCATGCACAGGCAATGTCTGAGAGTCGCCCATGTGGCTGCGTGTGGCTGTGTTTTTCCTATTGGCTGCTGAGTAATATTCCAGGGTGTGGATGTACCACAGTTTATCCATTCACCAGTGGATGGACATCTGGTTGTCTTCCAGTTTATGGTTGTTATAAAAAAAGCTGCTATGAACATTCATCTAGAAGCCTCTGCATTGACGTGTGGTGCCATTTCTCTTGTGTAAATACATGAGAGTAATCGCAGGGCAGATGGTAAAGGTATATTTGAGTTTATAGCAAACTTCTAAGCGGGAACTACTCTTTGGTGGCTGAACTGTGCTCCTTTGCCTGGGACCAGGTGGCTCACAGCATTGTGAGGGTTGCTTTGTACTTTTCTTGGGTGAATTACAGCTTCTGGTGTGGTCTCTCCCAAGGACAGTTGCATTCTAACCAGAAGTCAACTGTTCCATTCAAGAAACACATCCCCTCTTTCCCAGCTGGTGTGGCTCAGTGGACCCAGGAACCAGGAATTGAACCAGGAGGTCTTGGTTCAATTTCCCGTCAGGGCACATGCCTGTGTTGTGGGCTTGATCCCCAGTAGGGGATCAGCAAGAGGCAGCTGATCAATGTTTCTCTCTCATAGACATTTCTATCTCTCTTTCCCTCTCTCTAAGATAAATTAATCTATTTATATAAAAGCCAAGCAATCAAACGACAAGAACAACTATAACAACTGGAATGACCAGCAGCTATGCTGTGCACTGAGGCCAGCCAACTGGCCCCATTGGGGACATGACTGGCCGGCCAACCTCCCTTGGCCCTTCCCCCTGGCTGGCCTGGCCCTGATCAGCCCTAATCGGAGTGGGCAGGCCGGACCCCACCTGTGTACAAATTTGTGCACTGGGCCTCTAATATATATATATATATAAAGACACTCCTCCCACATTATAAATAGAAGGATTAGCTTCTTCCTCCATGAGGAAGTGTTTCCATGAGCTGGCAGGTAGGAGGGGGACACCCTAGGTGAGGTGAGGTAGGAGTGCCACATGGGATACCAAGGAACAGTGTGTTTGCCTGGAACCACAGCGAGGGCCCCTGAGAGCTCTGACCTCTCAGTTCTGTGAGGGAGGCTGACCTGTGAGGGAAGGTGAAGATGGGAGGGGCTGCCCAGGTCCTCCCCTCCCCACAGGAGCCCTGGCTTTTTATGCTCAGGCCCCAGGGTTGTCCGTCCCAGGCTCCATGCCTGCCGCCAGGTGCACAGCGGGTGCCTGTCAGGCTGCCTGCTGGAGGAGAGCTCTCCCGGGGACAGTGTCTCCTGACTCAGGTCCTCTTGCCCCTTCAGACAGTGACGGGTCAGAGCAGGGGGGCTTGGAGGGAGAACTCCTTCTTAGTTCCCACCTGTCTATGACTCCATCCACTTCTCTCCATCCCCACCTCGCTCCAGCCAAACTACCAGCTCCGGCTGATGACTCGCTGACCTGCTGCCTCTACTCTAGCCCATCAGCCAGAGGAACCTCTTTATTTTTAATGTTTGGCTCTATCTATCTATCTATCTATCTATCTATCTATCTATCTATCCATCCATCATCTTTCTGCCTATGTATCTTAACCAAGAAACACACAGTTTAAAATTAAAAAGGCATAAAAGGCGTGCAGCGAAAAGTCTCCTTTTCACCTCTTTTCCTCTTCATCCGGCTTCACTTTCTGGAGAAAATGAATATACTTACTGGTGTCTTAACAATTCTTCCCAGAAGTGTTTGAGTGCATATATGAGTATGTAAATGCATACAACTGACCTTGAGTAACACAGGGGTTAGGGGCACTGACCCCCACACAGTCAAAACCCCACATATAGCTTTTGACTCCCCAACAGATTAACTACGAATAGTCTACTATTGTCCAAAGCCTTACTGATAACATAACAGTCGATGAACACGTATGTTGTATGTTATGTGTATGATATACTTACAATAAGGTGAACTAAAAAGAAGAAAATATTAAGAAAATCTTAAGGAAGAGAAAATACATTTACAGTATTTAGTGAAAAAATCTGCATGTAAGTGGGCCCAGGCAGTTCACACATGTGTTGTTCAAGGGTCACCTGTAGGTATGTTCTCTTCCTGCTGTGTGCCACACACATGGTAGTCTATGCGGAACCCTGCGTGACTCTGGCTTGGCTCAGTTCATGTATCTTAGAGACTGTGCCCTCCCTGCACATGAAGAGTCACCCCCTTGCTCTTTTTAAAGAATAGCTATAGGTTTTCCTTGTGTGGCTGTCCCATACTTTGTTCACTGGATCCCTTATTGATGGACATTTAACTTGCCCCCAGCCTTCCGAGAGATTTCTTTTTGAAACACAACAATGATTGTGTTGTTACCCTGCTGATAGCCACTCAGTTGTTCCCCATTTCTCTGAGGATAAAACACCAAGTCTATAATGTGGCCCCAGGGTTCAGTCTTGTCTGCCCCCCACTCTCTCTTGGGGCCCCTCCTTCTCACCGAGAGTCCAGACCCCAGAACCGCCTCCAGATTCTCTGGCATGTCTATGCAGGAGCTCAGTAAGAATCCATTGAATGGGTGGCTAATGAATGAGAGAATGAGAACTCCCATTTTACAGATAGGAAAGCTGACACCGCTCTAGACTAGAGCAACTGACCAGGTCCTTCAGGGCGGCAGAGGTGGAGCTGAGAGGGCAGTGCAGGTGTCTGCCTGGGGGGCTGGGCTCTCCCCACTGCCCCACCCAGCCTCCCAACCCGGAGACCCAGAGCCAGCCTGCTCAGCCCAGACCTCCCTGCTTGTTGCCTCCTCCCTCCATGTGGCTCTCCTCACCCTCTCCCTGGTTTCCAAAGCTTGCACTCGGCAGCTGCTTCCAGAAAACCAGCAGACAGTTCCCGGACCCCTCTATCCCTCCAGCCTTCCCTGGCACCCTCAGCACCCAGCTGCACAGACAGGGCTGTGGGTGCAGCCACATCGCCATCCCCCTCCTTTTCGGGCTTCACATTCTTCCTGTCCTCTCTCGACACCAGGTCTCTGCGTGATTCTGGGCGTTTCCTCCTTGGATTTATTCTACCAAAGACACTTGGTCTGTGGTGAGTACAAATGTCTCTTAGCAACATCTTGCAGCTCTTAGAAGGTATTTCTCTAACGATCCAAGGTCTATTTTTATAGATTGCTTCCTTCTAACAATTGCAAGAATTATATTTCTGGCAATTATATTTTTGTGTTTTTGTTCAACGATCCTCACTCTACCTCTATGTGGCGGGAATGAATGGTCCCCATTTCACAGATGAGGCCCTGCAGAGAGAGCCCTGGCTGGTGGTCCTGCAGTGTGGCCAGCCCCAGGGGTGAATCCTGATTGGTTAAAACAGAGCCCGATGATCCCATTCTCCTTTGCCAGTGATTGGTGTAGGAGCAGGCATGTGACCCAGTTCTGGCCAATGATATGTAAGATTTTTTTTCTTTACTGAAACCCTGGGTAGCCCTAGCTGGTTTGGCTCAGTGGAGAGAGCGTGGGCCTGGGGACTGAAGGGTCCCAGGTTCTATTCTGGACAAGGGCACATGTTCTGGTTGCAGGCTCCATCCCCAGTGGGGAGCATGCAGGAGGCAGCTGATCAGTGATTCCCTCTCATCATTGATGTTTCTCTCTCTCTCTCCCTCTCCTTTCCTCTCTGAAATTAATAACAATATATTAAAAACAAAAACAAAAAACTCTGGGTAAAGAGGGCTGCCCAGGGAGAAAGAACATTTTTTTTTGTTTGTTTTGGATAGCTCCTTCTAGCTTTGGATACTATTCATAAGGCCTTGGTAGCCAGAGCTGTGGCAACCGTTGTATGACATGAGGCAATCAGCTTGGGAACGAAAGGTCACTGATGCCCAGAAAGGCGGAGTGGAGAGAGCCTGCTCTCCACGTTGTCGACCTTGCTGAGCCGGCACCCCAACCTGGGATGCCCCGCTGCAGTCTCCTCAGGTGAACACCAGCCCTCACTGTGGCGCGGCGTGGAACTGGCTTTCTGTAACTTGACGTGCAAAGCGTTCTTTACTGATAGCGCCGAGGATGCCCTCCCTGCCCCGCGGGGAGGCCTGTGCCTCCTTAGGAAGCGCAGACAAAGCCCCAGGGGGCAAAGGTCAGGCCTGGGAGCGAGCCAAACGTGGGCCAGAGCAAAGTCGCTCTCCCTGTCGCCACTCTTCTGTTGATTCCTTCGTGAAACGAGGGGTTGCGTGACATCAGGGGCATTGCCCAATGACGCTCAGAAGCCCCTGGGGCCTCCCGGGGCTGCCTGCATGCTGGCTGGTGACAGAGGTGCATGTCGGGAGGTGACTCAGTGAGGAGTCGGATGGCCTCAGAGTCTGTTTGTTCTTCTCCCCGATTGTCAGCAATCCTTCATCATGGCCCAGTTTCAGGGTGTATTTTTAGTGGAAATAAACCTCAGCAGTCAGGATGACACAATTCCTTCAGGGGTTTCAGCAGCACCTGCGGATGGGGCCGAGCCAGGGAACTAGTCGTGAGTTGGTGAGGCCCACTGACCAGGCACGCAGACATTGAACTTGAACATAAAAACAAACAAGTCTGCAGGGCTGGGGTCTAGAGCCAGTGCCTTGCAGGCAGTCACCGTCTGGCCAGGGGAAGGACGCAGCCAGCACCCCGCTGCCTCTGCTTGGACCAGCATGGCCTGCTTTTCCTACAGCGCTGGCTCTGATCCCCATCTCCTCACCGCTGGCCAGATGTTAGGGTGCAGGCAGAAGGAGACGCTGGGCCCCGGCTCCAGGAGGGACACTCAAGACTGGAGGCGGATGGAGAGAAAGGCCTGGAGGTGCACTCACTCTGGAGCAGAGATGCTCAGCTGGCAGAGGGGCTGCGGCAAGTGGGGTGGCCGTTCTTGGCTATGTGGGTCTTTTACAGCCGTCCCCCTGCCAGTAAATGCCATCGCCATCACGGCGCAGCAAAATGGCCTTTACGTTTCTGCATGCGCCCTGGAGTGGGGGTGGGTGCAGAGGAGAGGGACCTGAACTTAGGCTCATGGAATGACTCCGAGTGGATTTGCCATCGCGTGCTCTCTCTGTCTCTCTCTCTCTCCCTCCCCCCCTTCTCCTCATCGGGTTAAGTTCCGTAAACGCCATCCAACTTGGGGATGCCTGCTGTCACCCACACAAATGCTAAAAAGGAACAATTTATTTCACTTTCCCAAGGGCAAATTTGTACTTATTGTTTGTACAGTTTTTATAATATTTGGATCCAAAGAAGACAGAAAGACTGTCTAAGAGATGGAAGAAAACGCTAACCTTCTGTGTACAATTCCACACACATTCGTTGGGGCCTTCGGCCCACACCTTGTTCACCCTGCGGAAAACCATTTCTCCGGCGGCCTCTGGGGCGGAAGTCAGTGCCCCCAACGAAGTGGGTCCGTGAGCGAGAGCCGGGCTGTCCCGGGGCCTTGGGGAATGCAGATGGCTGGGCCTGCTAGGTCTCAGGTGGGCCGTGCATTTGCGTCTGTGACAAACTCCAGGTAATGCTGCTGTTGCTGCTGATCGGGGACCTCAAGGTCCTTACAGTAACTGCACTATTCTCACGATAGAATCTCTTTCCTGGTACTTAATCTTGTATTCGTGTCAACACATGGCTCATTCGCTTGTTGGAAAAATAATGATGGGGCGGCTACGGTTTGCCAAAGTGTAGGCACTAGGGACTCAGAGCGGGGAAAACAAAGCCCTTGGCACTAGCTAAACAGCCGGCAGCCTCGTCATGCAAGAGCGGGGCAGTGACGGGTAACGGATGAAAAATAAAAGAACGTGACGGGCAGAGGGGTAAATGTTACAAAGAAAAACAAAACAGGGCAGGGGAGCCGGGGGTGGGGGCAGGGGGGAGAGACGTCATTGTAGAGAAGATGGTCAGAGGAGGGCTTTTTAAGGAGGTGACATTTGCAAAGACTCAAACAAAAAGATGTGAGCGGGGCGAACATTCTGGGGGGGCGTGGCAGCAAGTGCATGGGCCTGGGGAGGGACAGGTGTGTTCAGGGACCAGCAGGACACCTTTGGGGCTGGAAGGGACGGGGGGAAGGAGAGGAAGATAAAAGGGTGAGAGGTGGGCGGGCCCAGCACCTGGAGGGGCTTCGGGCACAGTGAGGACTTGGGGTTTGGTGGAAGGAGAGGGGACATCTTGACATGATCTGCTTTGTTCGTTTCCTTTTAGCTGGTCCTCACCTGAGGATATTTCCCCATTGATTTTTAAATATATTTTATTGATTTTTTTTATAGAGAGGAAGGGAGAGAGATAGAGAGCTAGAAACGTCGATGAGAGAGAATCATTGACCAGCTGCTTCCTGCACAACCCCCACCGGGGATGTGCCTGCAACCAATGTACATGCCCTTGATGGGAATCGATCCCGGGACCTTTCAGTCCGCAGACCGACGCTCTACCACTGAGCCAAACCGGTTTAGGCTTCCCATTGATTTTTAGAGAGAGTGAAAAGGAGAGAAAGAGACAGAGAGAAACATCGATGTAAGAGAGACACATCAGTTGTTTGCCTTCCATATACCCCAACCTGCAACCAAGGTAAGTGGCCCTCGACAGGAATTGAACCAGGGACCCTTCGGTCTGCAGGCCGATGCCTGAACTAAACCGGTGAGGGTGCCACCCGGTTTGCTTGAACAGGAGGGCTCTGTGCTCTGTGGACAAAGGGGTGCAGAGCGCCAGGAGAGGGGCTGGGACACCAGCGAGGGGCTGTGCCCTGCGCCTGGACCTGGCATGATGGTGGCTGGGCTGGAGGGGAGGTGGCAAGGCAGTGGAGGTGGTGACGAGTGGACGGATTGAGGTGGGCAGAGCGAGGCGGCTTTGCTGACAGCCTGGACGTGCGGAGTGAGCGAGAGCCGGTGGCAGTCTAGGGTCGCTCGTTGGTTTTGAGTGCGGGCAGCCGGCTGCCTGGGAGGGACTCGGCAGCTTCTAGGTGCTGGGTCTGGTTCCTGGAAGGGCCGCCAGGGCGAGGACGGCAGCCGGACGTCCACCCTCAGTGTCTCAGATCCGGCTAGCTGCTCAGGAAGCCTTCATCGGGGGGCTGGTGAGGTAACACTCCAGAGCGGGACGTCCCCGTGGGCCGCCGTGGCCGGCTCCTCTGATGACAGCTCCCTTTCCGGGCTGCGCACGCCTAACCCATGTCACGGAGATGCCGCCTGGGCTTCGGGGACTCAGCCGGCCGGACACCCGGAGGTCAGAGATGGCTGGTCTAGACCAGTGGTCGGCAAACTCATTTGTCAACAGATCCAACTATCAACAGGACAACGATTGAAATTTCTTTGGAGAGCCACACTTTTTAAACTTAAACTTCTTCTAACGCCACTTCTTCAAAACAGACTCGCCCAGGCCGTGGTGTTTTGTGGAAGAGCCACACTCAAGGGGCCAAAGAGCCGCACGTGGCTCTCGGGCTGCAGTTTGCCGACCACGGGTCTGGACAGTTGTTGGAATTGGGAAGGACCGAAGAAAGGAGCTGAGGGGGATCACCCGCCTTCAGATGAATTCCATCGGGCTTTTAAAGGGACCCGCCTCTAAACTATAGTGCTAATGCACCCCTATGTGACAGTAGGCGGCGCTCTGGTGAGTGGTGCGTTAGTCTCCATTACTCCTCAGTTTCTAGCTGACAAGGGGGAGGGTGGGAATCTTACATTTTCTTTAAAAAAACAAACAAACATATTTTTATTGATTTCAGAGAGGAAGGGAGAGGGAAAGAGAGATAGCAACATCAGTGATGAGAGAGAATCACTGATTCGCTGCCTCCTGCACGCCCCCCTCCAGAGATAGAGTCTGCAACCTGGGATGTGCCCTGAGTGAGAATCGAACCGTGACCTCCTGGTTCATAGGTTGACGCTCAACCACTGAGCCATACAGGCGGGGCTGTCTCTTGCTTCCTTGTCACCTTTTTGGTCCACAGTGATTCCTATGGAATTCAGATGTCAGATGGAGCCTTCCTACCCTGACAGCTTCAAAAATGTTAGTGTGAGCTCTCCAATTCCACACCCTGCGGAAGCCTAGATAGAAATGTCTGGGAATTTGGTGGTGGTGGTGGTGGGGATGTGGGGATTCCTGTTACCGAGGTCACCCCTGTCTCCGGGCCATTGCATCCCCTCGTATTGTCTTCATGTCACGCCAACCTGATGAGACATGAAGCTCATGCCCTTCATTTTCTCTACTCTAATTTGATTGCAAACACGTGGCCCAGTGTTTGGAGGGAGTTATATTCAGGGTGCACAGTCCAGCAACCAAAGGGAATGAAAAAGTCATTCCAAGCTCTGCTGCCATCTTGTAAAATATTTTATTGATTCTAGATAAGGGAGAGAGAGAGAGAGAGAGAGACAGAGAGAGAGAGAGAGAGAGAGAGAGAGAGAGAGAGAGAGAGAGAGAGAGAGAAACATCAATGATGAGAGAGAATCATTAATCGGCTGCCTCTTGCAGGCCCTCTACTAGGGACCAAGCCTGCAACCCAGGCATGTGCCCTTGGCCGGAATTGAACCTGGGACCCTTCAGTGCGCAGGCTGACACTCTATCCACTGAGCCACACCAGCTAGAGCCCATCTTTGAAATCAAACTGATGAGGATCTCATACCTACGGCAGTTTTTCGAGCCTCTTCTTACTCTTGTCCATTCCCATCCCATCCCGTCCCCACGTTCTCCTGTGCCTTTCTCCTCCCAACCCTTCCCATCCTCCTCCCAAATCTCCCCCTTCCCTCGGGCCCCTGTAGCCTCTGTTTCTTTATTTCTGCCCATCCTTCCAATTCAGAATCACACAGGGCCGTAAAATAGAATGCAAACGACCAAAAGGTGTTGGAGGTGCACGTTTTATTAGTGACTGCTAGAACCACCCCTTTCTCCAGTTCACACCAGGCACCTGTGCTCTGAAAAGACCTTTCAGCTGCCCGCCCCCGAGGTGGGCCCTGATCTCCAGGGTCTCCCCGCCGCTCCTCCCGGGAGCAAAACCACGTGGACAGGCTCCAGCCCACATCTCATGCAGAACGTTGCTGCCTGTTGGCAAAGGGATCAAAAGCACAGGCCCTGGAATTGTGGTGTCTGGATGGGAGTCTCGCCTCTGCTGCTTGTCTGGGTGGCCTGGGAAGAGCTGCACGGGTTCTTGCTTTTCAGCGTCTTTGTGGCGACATGGAGCCAATACGTGCACCTTCCTCAGAGGGCTGCCGGGAAGGCTGAATGAGCCAGGGAAGCGCCTGGTGCAGAGCAGGTGCTCATGAGATGGGATTGCACTGTGGGTGCACCTGCTCCTGTCTGATTCGGTTAAATCCTCAGTCAGGGCCTAGCCGGCATGGCTCAGTGGATAGAGCATCGGCCTTTGGACCCAAGGGTCCCTGGTTCAATTCCAGTCAAGGGCACATGCCTGGGCTGCCGGCTCGATCTCCAGTAGAGGGCATGCAGGAGGCAGCCAATCAATTACTCTCTGTCATCATTGATGTTTTTTATCTCTTTCTACCTCTCCCTTCCTCTCTGAAATCAATAAAAATATATTAAAAAAAAGAAATTCTGAACAACATAGACTGATGAACAAAAACAGACTCAGAGAAAGAGAAGCACCAAACAGACTTTCAAACCTCAGAGGGAAAGTAGGGGAGGGTGGGGGTAAGGGGAAGAGATCAACCAAAGGACTTGTGTGCATGCATATGGGTCTAACCGGTGGATGGGGGTGAGGGCATATGTAGGGAGGGGTTTGGGATGGGATTGGGGGCATGTGGGCAATTATGTGATACCATAATCAATTAAAAAAATGGGGGGGGGGAAGAAATTCACAGACAGGGAGCCACGCAGGGGCTTACGGGCGGGTGAGTGGTTAGGGCAGAGTGGAGGGCTGTGGGAGGTCCCCTGCCAGCCTGAGGGGGTTGGGTTTCAATGTTATTATTATTCTACATAATAAAGAGGTGTTATGCAAATTGACCCTCATGCCCTCTCACAAGATGGCCGCCCCCATGTGGTCAAAGATGGCTGGCAGAGGAGGGTAGTTGTGGGCAATCAGGCCAGCAGGGGAGGTCATTTGGGGGTGGGGGACTAGGCCTGCAGGGGAGGGCAATTGGAAGCGACTGGGCTGGCAGGGGAGAGCAGTTGGGGGTTACCAGGCCTGCAGGGGAGTGCAGTTGGGGTCAATCAGGCCAGGAGGGAAAGTCAGTTGGTGGGGGTTACCAGGCCTGCAGGGGAGGGCAGTTGGGGGCAATTGGGCCAGGAGGGGAAGTCAGTTGGTGGGGGTTACCAGGCCTGCAGGGGAAGACAGTTGGGGGCAGTTGGGCCGGTAGGGGAGCATTAGGCATTGATAAGGCTGGCAGGGGAGTGGTTAAGGGGTGGTCAGGTTGGCAGGCAGGCTAGCAGTTGGGGGCCAGCAGTCCCAGACTGTGAGAGGGATGTTCGACTGCCCTGAGGGGTCCAAGGTTGGAGAGGGTGCAGACTGGGCTGAAGGACACCTCCTCCCCCCATCCCCCCATGCCCTGTGCACGAATTTTGTTCACTGGGCCTCTAGTTCATAATAACAAAGCAATAAGAACACGCATCCCGTGCTGCACTGAGAGGCCAAGCCCAGGATCATGGTGCTGGATTCTCTTTTTCTCTCCCATTTTACAGATGAATAAACTCCAGCTCAGAGAGCTGAGGCCACACACCAAATCAGTGGCAGGGCCTGGTGCGGCTCGGGTCCCCCGACTGAGGCCAGGCCCTGGGCGGCAGTGCGAGCGGGCATCGTCCGCGGGGGCCCGGCAGCCTCTGTGTCCGGCAGGGATCGCCCGTGATGGACAGTCCCCTCCCAGGATGGGGGGTTGTGTGACAGCCGTGCCCCCTCTCCCCTTCCCTCTCTCTGCCCGGGAAGTTGCCGAGGAGCCGAGGACTACCTCAGGGACCCTCAGGCCTCGGAGGGCTGCCGCCATGGGGCTGAGGTTAATGCCGTTCAGGGCCCAGAGTCCCAGGCCCCGTCCCTGCCTTCCTGGTCTGCGGGGGGTGGGAGCGGAGGAGAGGATCTTCTGCAGGGAGAGAGGGGGCTGCATCCCCTCAGCCCTGGGTTGGCATTTTATGTGCTGGGAATGAGAAACCCGGCGTTGCTATGGAAACTGCCATCCCTGCTCTGTCACTCTCTGTGGGAAGCTCCTGTGTCGCGTGGGGGGTGGGTGTGGAGGGCCACCCCCTGCTCAGGGTGTGGGAAAGCAGCAGGACCGGCTCTGGGGTGGGGTAGGGTGGGGTGCGGGGGGTGCAGGGGACGGTGGGAGCTGGGAAAGGGCTCGGGCTCCGAGGGGAGGGCAGGGTTGCTGTCGGGACGAGCCTGGCCATGGTCACTCAGGCTCAGAAGGCAGAGTTTGCAGAGCACAGTCACATGGGCTGTTTGGAAGGAGCTGGGGCCCTGCAGTTACCAAGACACAGGCTCAACCACCAGCACAGCCGGCTCCCCGAGCCTCCGTGTCTCCACGGCCAGACGTGCCCGTGACAGCAATCCCACCGCACGGTTACTGGGGCTGTGACTTCACTCCGGTCCCCTGCCTGGTGTCCATACGGGAGGTGGCATCCTACCAGGGAGGGCCCCTCCTCCCTCGCCCACCTCGACAGGTCCCACCCAGGTAGATGGTAGGAGCCCACTTGACAGATGAGGAGGCTGAGGCCCCGCCAGGGGCAGGCAGGGGCTCTCGGTCCACCGGGAGTCAGGGCAGGGCCTGGACAGAGCCAGGATCCCCGGTGCCTCCCCACCTCCAGCCCCTCTCGCTCTTGGCCGCTGCCTGGAGCCGGTGTGACTGCTGGGCTGTGCTGGGCAGGACCCTCTCCCAGCCACAGGCTAAGCCTGGTGCATCCGGCCTGCAGCAAAGCCTCTTCTTCACTTTGTGATGTTAACGAAGAAGACAGCGCTGTGCTTCCTCCGTGGGGGAGAGACGAGGGGGTGGGGGAGCACAAGCCCCGCTATGGCCCCGCCCCCCCCCCCCAGCACCCCTCTCCCACCCAGAAAGGAAAGAGCGCCTTCCAGGTGACTCCTTAGCTCTTTCTGGGGCAGAAGAAGGTGGGAAACTAATTTTAACTTCCCAGGCTTTTTTTTTTTTTTTAGCTTTTATGTTTATCAGACTAGGGGCAGGACATCAGGTGCTCCTGATTGGGGGATAGGGGGCAAAGAATTGAAGTAGGCGGGGATTTTGCCTCCACCTGCTGGGCCCTGCCAACCCCAGCAGGGAGGGATGCCCAGAAGCTGGTGCTCCCCGTCCCCCCTCTAGGGAAGTTCCTGCTCTGCCCCCCCTTCCCGGAGCCAAGGGAAGTGTTACCCCGAGAATTAAGAGGCTGCAGCCAGCCGCAGGAGTTTGTGAAACCTGAATTTGCTGTGTGGCCTTGGGAAAGTCACTGCCCCTCTCTGGGCCTCAGTGGTCTCATCTGTAACGGGCGGGGGGGGGGGGTGGGTAGAGGGGAGGAAGAGGGAGAGACAGAAATTGCTTTCTGCCCACTCCCAGGGTAGCTGTGGAGGCTCGAAACATTGCTGGGCTGATGTTTTTGGCCTCAGCCTTAAGCGGGGCAGAGCAAAACGGGAGAGAGCCCCCTGAGGAGTGTCAGAATGGGGCAGGGGCCCCTGGCCTGTCTGATGGAGGGGGAGGACCAAGAGATCAGCTCCGTTTTGTGCCCAGCCCAGTGCCTGGCACGTGGATGGTCACTAATGCACATTAATGAATGATAAATCAATGCGAGTTCCCGCTGGGAACAGAGACAAAGGTCAGCCTGGAGAAGAGGTTTATGGGAAATCAGACAATGGATCCCCGGGGAACAGAATGGCTGTGACGAGACATGGGTTAGAGATGGTTAGAGACAGGTCCTGGGGACCAGTGAGCAGACACCGGAGGAGGACAGACGTCAATGTACAGGAGGCCGCGGGGGTAGGGGTGGGGGATGAACCTGCGTTACACACTGTGATGTGTGTGGACCTGCAAGACCCTCTGAAGACAAACAGCTACACGTTACCTCCTCGCTGGCAGGCCGTACGGGTGAGGGTGAGGGCCCAGGATAGGGAGTCAGTCGTCTGGGTTCAAATCCCGGCTCTGCCCCTAACCAGCTGTCCGGTTCTGGGAGAATTACTTCCCATCCCGGAGGCTCAGTTTGCTTTCCTGGAAACTGGGGCTGTTGTTTCCTGACTCAGGAGTAGCTGAAGGGGTTATGGGTGTGCATACCTGTGTCCATCCGTCTGTCCCGGAGCAGAGCCCTGAAAGCAGTCAGTGTTCAGTTAGTGCTGTGTGAGTGCTGGCCATTACTTCCTGTCGGTCCCATTACCCAGATGGGGAAACTGAGGCTCAAGCAGATTCAGCGATCTGCCCCCAGGTCACCTCCCTTGAAAGTGGCAGCACCAGAACTTCCGCCCAGCTCCGCCTACCTGGAGGCCTGCACCCCCTCATCACAGTCCTGTTCCCATCACCCCCCTAAGAGGGACAGTGCCCCCTTCCCCAGGCTGGGAGGCAGTGCCCCGGAGAGCAAGTCCATGACTCCAAGTCACAGGCAGAACACAGGTCTGGCTCCAGAACCCACGGGCTTGCTCCCCACCCCACCACCCCTTCAACCCTGGGTGCCATCGAGGCAGGAACGGGCTGCCTGGGGTGGAGCCAGGAGCTGCCTGTCGTTGGCCACGGGCCCTTCAAGGTGGCCACAGGTGACCTTTCTGCTCCCTTGTAGCCTGAGGTTGGCTGATCGGATGAGATGGTGAATGCGGAGTCTCTGGAGAAGGTCAAAGTGTGACAGGTGAGATAGGAGAGCGAGCCCAGATTTCTGCTGGGGAGGAGGGCGGGGGGGGGGGGGGGGGAGGTAGGAAGTCCCATTCATTGCCTGGATCAGTCCTTCCCTCCCCCTCAACCTTCCCCCTCCCCCGCCTTGTCTCCTTCTCTCTTCGTCTGTGTTCCTGTCCCTCCGTGTCCCTCTGTCACCCCAGCCCAAGCAGCGCTCAGCCAAGATGAGTAACTAATCCCCCGTCTTTCTTATCGGGTCCCTCTCCGATTTTGTTACTTTTGACCGAAGACCACTCAACGACATGTGATACGCAGAGTCCGTTACAGAATCTCGCCGAATTTCTCCGTCTGAAAACACGCAGCAGCCAGAGGTCCCTCGATAAGAGGAGCGATGTGACAGGGCACCGCGTCAGCCCCGCGGCTCCGTGGGCGTAAGAGGCCGGGGCAAAAATAGACCCTCTCCGCGTTATTTACACGTCTGCATCCGGCACACGCTGTTTATCTTCGTCTGGGAGCGAGTTAAAGCTGCTCCCCGGGCGTGTGAGCCAAGGATCCTGAGAGAAAGGAGGCGAAAGAGACGATGATGATAATAGGCAGACGAGCCGGCTCGGTGAGCTGGAGGCATCTGAAGGCATGCGGCTGTCATCCAGATGAATAAACATCTTTCCTTCTCCTTCCGTTGGGCGGAGGGTTTATTCTCTTCGAGGCCGTGGGACTAAAGAGCCGGTGGGGGTAGACGCTGACAGGCCACGGGGACACCCTCCTGTCCTTAGGGGATTTGGGGGCTCAGGGGAGGACGAGGCCTGTCAACGGGCCATTAAAGTGGAGGGTGTGAGCGCCTTGATGGCGTGGACAGAGGCCACGGGGGGTGGGGGGATGGACAGAGGCCATGGGAGGGGCCGTGTCCTGGCACCCACGAGGCAGAGTGAACATAGGCATAGCCTCAGGCTGACCTAGAGACAAAGCGACCCACAGCACATGGGGTCCAGCTGACAGCACCCAGACCGTGGGCGCGGCCCCCAGGATGGCCCGGACCGAGGGTGGGCTTCGGAGACGGGCAGGGAGTCCATGGGGAGAGGATGATCAGCAGCGCCGCCGAGGGGGGCCCGTGCAGAGTGCGTGGAGGGACTATGGGCTGGGAGAATGTTGGGGATGATGCCGAAACCGGTTTGGCTCAGTGGATAGAGCGTCGGCCTGCAGACTGAAGGGTCCCAGGTTCGAGTCCGGTCAAGGGCATGCACCTTGGTTGCGGGCACATCCCCAGTAGGGGGTGTGCAAGAGGCAGCTGATCGATGATTCTCTCTCATCGGTGTTTCTAACTCTCTATCCCTCTCTCTTCCTCTCTGTAAAAAATCAATAAAATATATTGTATTTAAATTATAAAAAAGAGAGAGAGAATGTTGGGGGTGAGCAGAGGTGGGCTCGGGGAGCTGGGGAAGGGGTTGGTGAGGATGTGGGAGGCCACCCCCTGGCACGAAGGGGAGCCCGGAGGTCGGAGCGGGGAGCGAGGGGCAGAGCGGGTGCTGGGCCTTGCTGGCTCCGGCTGGGGAAACATAAGCCCGTCAGGTGGAAGGCTGGCCCCTGCTCGCCATCTGTCGAAGGAGGGTCACGTAAGTGCCACCTGGCTTCCCGGAGGGAGATAGCATCTGGGCGGCAGCGAGCACTCCTCCGGGGAAGACGCTGGATGGGGCCCGGCCATGATTTATTCAGCAGCGTCAGACACCTGCGGCCCGGGGCCAGCGCCGGGCTCGGCTGCTCTCCAGGGCTCGGGCTGTTTCTCCGGGTGACCTGGGCGTGGGGGATGGGAGAGGGAGGCCGGCCCAGAGGGAGCAGCCCCTCCATTGTTAGCTGGTGTTGGTGGGGGGGAGGGTGTGTTCCCTGCTCTCCTGGTGGCCAGCACTGCCTGCTGCAAGGGTCCCACCCCTCTCCCCCAGGGGCTCGGCTTCGAGGCTCACTATGGCGTGATGCTGTCACCTAGCAATCCCAGGCACACTCACTGCCCCAGCACCCTGCAGACCCTCTCACCTTCTGTGTGTATGCCCGTGCCCACATCCATGTGCATCCATGTTCATGTTGTGTGCTTGCAACCTACAGGTATGCTGCGTTTTCGTAAGCCCAAACCCGCTTTGTGTTAGCATCGATGGAGTGAGCGTCATCAGCATTTGCGTGCCATGGGTAATTTGCCGGGCAGAGCCTGCTCGCATCCGTGTTCTCCACGCTGGTCTCACCGTAATCCTGAGTGGTAGGGGCAGGTGGCAGGTGGCCCGGAGGAAGGTGGGGGAGTTAATCACTGAGCTAGGAGAAGCCAAGTCTCCTTGACCCCAAGCTCACAGGATCGCTTGACGAGACAAAGGTCTCATTGTCGGCCCTTAGAGCCATGGCATGCGCTTTTCCAGGTTGTCCTGGCAGTTTTCAAAGCTGTTAATTTGATAATTTTATTTTTTTTAATGGTTTTTATTTAGCTAACTAGAGACCTGATGCATGAGAATTCATGTAAGAATGGGCCTTCCTTCCCCTGGCTGCTGGCACCACCTTCGCTCCTGCCCAGAGCCGCCCTTCCGCCTTCCCACGCTGCCCAGAGGCCGGGAGTGGGTGGAGCAGTGTGGAACGCCCCTGCCACTCAGCACCTGCATATGCAAATTAACCCAACATCTTTGTTGGGTTAATTAGCATACCCACTCCTGATTGGGTGTCGTGAAGATATGGTTAATTTGAATCTTACTCTTTTATTAGTATAGATGGTTTACTAATAACCTGAGCACAGTAACTGAATAGTGGTTCTCTCTCTTTTTTTAAAATATATTTTATTGATTTTTTTACAGAGAGGAAGGGAGAGGGATAGAGAGCTAGAAACGTCGATGAGAGAGAAACATCGACCATCTGCCTCTTGCACACCCCCTACCAGGAATGTGCCCGCAATCAATGTACATGCCCTTGACCGGAATCGAACCTGGGACCTTTCAGTCCGCAGACCGACGCTCTACCACTAAGCCAAACCGGTTTCGGCAAGTAACTGGATAGTGTTAAGATTAGCTACCTAATGCTGATATTAGGCAATGTTTGAATGTTCACCAGGTGTAATAAATCAGCGTATTACATCCCACCCCCTTTGTGTATGTGCTGCCGAAGCGAGCACACATCCCACCCCCTTTGGACGCATAGCCATGCAGGCTGCGACTGGCCACGGCCAGGCTCCTCTCTAGCCCAGTTGGGCCACTCAGTTTCCCTGAGGACAGTAGCCTTTTTTAAAAAAGTCTACATTTTTATTTATTTCAGAGAGGAAGGGGGAGGGAGAGAGAGACTGAAACAGGGGTCCTCAAACTTTTTAAAGTGGGGGCCAGATCACGGTCCCTCAGAGAGCTGGAGGGCCGGACTATATGAACTACTAATTCCTACTGTAACACCTCGGCTGCGCTCACTGCCCAAAAAACCTGGCGGGCCGGATCAGACTCCTCTGCGGGCCGCATGTGGCCCGCGGGCCATAGTTTGAAGATCCCTGGTCACTGAAACATCAACAATGAGAATCACACCCCACATGGAGACTCCAGCTTGCAACCCGAGCATGTGCCATGACCAGAAATCGAACTGTGACCTCCCGGTTCATGGTTCGATGCTCAACCACTGAGCCACACCGAAAGGGCTAACTTTTTTTTTTTTTTTTAAGCAGGCCCTAAGCTAAGCACTTTGCAGGCATGATCTCAATGAATCATGACGAGCCTATACAGTGGGTATCAGTATTGTTCCCATTTTGCAGAGGAGGAAAGTGAGGGCCAGAGAGGCTCAGGAACGGACTTACAGTCACACAGGCAAGAGGTGGTGGTGCTGAGGTCCACATCTAGGCTGTGTCTGCGAGAGCCTCCCTCCGCTCCAGCTTCTCCACCACGGCAGGCTGCTCCTCCACTGCCAGGAACCACAGACGACCGTGGACTTGGGCAGTGGAGGGGCAGGGAGGGGGACTTGCAGCAGCGACCACCCCAGGCCAGGGCAACTGGGAGGTTCCCCTGCATTAGGCCCTCCACCCCGGCTGCTCTCTGCAGCTCCTCGTTGCCATCCTTCCTCATGAGCTGCCAGCGGTTCCCAAGTGGGGAGGAGAGGGAGTGGTGGCCAGGCGAGCGTCCAGATGGCCCTGCCGGTGAGCGTGGGTTGCCTCTGGTCTTTATGTAGGACTCACTCCGCTTCCCAGATTGCCTTCGACACAGCCGTTTAAACACTTGTTTTGTGTTTATGATACAGAGGAAGAAATTAAAAGGCCCCCAGGGGAAAAACAGGAAGGAAAAAAGCAGGAGTGGTACTAGGGGCCTGTCAGGCAAAAGGGGGAGAGAAACCAGGTCTGGGACTGGTTTCAAGATGACGGTGAGCAGGTGGCTTCCCCGGGCTTGGGCGGTGAGATCCAGGATTCCGTGAGGGGGCGAGTCCTTCTGGCGACAAAGCAGGGCGAGCACACTGCTGGTGATCGAGGGCCTGCTGCGTGCAGAGGCTTTATGTTCTCTCTCTCAGCCTCCCAACATCCCGCTTCACAGACGGGGAGACTGAGGCTTGCAAAGGCTCCACGACGTGGCCAAGGTCAGATTGCTGGAAGTTTTCCCCACTAGAATGGCTGGAGCGCATACCTTCTGGTTTGCAGCCCAGAATTGCTTCGACCATGACATCCTTCATTCACCATTCACTCACTCATGCTTCCCTTCCCTTTTAAAATGTACTCCTTTATGTGCTCTTGAGTTTTCTTGCTGTTCCTTGAACACACCAAGCACACGCCTGCCTCAGAGCATCTGCACCCGCTGTTCCCACACACAGATATCCCCCTAGTTTGTCCCTTGCCTCATTCTGTGGGAGAACAGGAGCTCTGCCTTGCTCATTCTTTTACCTGGCCCATGCCATTTTTCTTCCTTGCACTAATCACTACTTGATCTTTCATTATTTACTAAAGGCCTGGTGCATGAAATTCGTGCACAGGGGAGGGTGTCCTTCAGCCCAGTCTGCCCCCTCTCCAATCTGGGACATTCCTCTCAGAATCCGGGATTGCTGGCTCCCAATTGCTCACCTGCCTGCCTTCCTGATTACCCCTAACCGCTTCTGCCTGCCAGCCTGATCACCCCCTAACCACTCCCCTGCCAGCCTGATTGATGCCTAACTGCTTCCCTGCCAGCCTGATTGCCCCTAATTGCCCTCCCCTGCAGGTCTGGTCATCCCCAACTTCCCTCCTCTGCCAGCCTAGTAACCCCTAACTGCCCTCCCCTGCAGGCTTGATTGCCCCCAACTGCCCTCCCTGCTGTCTTGGTTGCCCACAACTGCCCTCCCCTGCTGGCCTGATCCCTCCCAATTGCCCTCCCCTGCTGGCCATCTTGTGGCAGCCATCTTGTGTCCACATGGGGGCAGCCATCTTGTGTGTTGGAGTGACGGACAATTTGCATATTACTCTTTTATTAGAGAGGATAATAATAAAGGCATAATATGGTAATTAGACCACACAGCTGGACATCCGGGACGTCCTTCCCGAGGTCCTTCAGGACAAAGCTGTGGTGGCTGTGAGGGCCGAGGGCAGGCAGGCACAGTGGTCAGCAGCAGCGGCGGCAGAGGGGTGATGGGGGCAATGCCTTCCCCTGATAGGCCTGGTTGACTCCTGCAGAGGGAGACCAGACTGTGGCTTAGGCCTGTTCCCAGTGGGACATCCCCTGAGGGCTCCTGGACTATGAGAGGGGGCAGGCCGGGCTGAGGGATCCCCCCAACCCCCCACTGCAGTGCATGGATTTTTGTGCACCGGGCCTCTAGTATGATATATTTGCTATAGTTATTATATCTTATTCAATAACTATCGACAGCTCCCTTTCTCCTCTGTAACATGGGCTTCTGGAGAGCAGGACATGTGTCTGTGTGGCTCTCCATTCTGCCCCCAGCAGCTAGATGGCTGCCACACGTAAAAGGTGCTGAAACAGGTTTCTGCTCACTGAATGGAGGAGCCAGACCCTACTCCGATGCCAAGGACACAGGCAGGATGAAGACTGTCGCCTGCTCTTAGGGAGCTCATGACAGACCGGCAAAGTGAGTGACCCGAGGGGGCTCCCAAGTACGATGCTTCTCTTAGCCTCGTGGCAGGGCGAGCTGGAGGACCCTTCCGTCTCCATTCTCCTCTTTTTCCTTAATAACAGAACCCCAAATAAAGCTGGACATGAGGCCTCTCATTCCGACAAAGGCCACTTTTCCCAGCTCCCCTTGCAGTCGGTGTGGCTCTGTGATTCACTTGGGGCCAATTTCCAGGAAGTATCCTTAGAGAAAGGGGGTGTGCCCGCCTTCCCCCCTTTTCCCATGAATTAGATCGTGATGTGGCACCATCTTGGGCCGGGAGGACGAGGCCCTTCCCCAGGGATGTCTGACCCTTAGCCCCAGAATTAATTTAGCTGAGCAAAAAATAAACTCTCTTGCTTAATCTGCTTTTATTTTGGGGTTTCCGTGGCTCACAGTTGAATAATCCTAACCCTAACGGCTACAGCCTTGTATGGAATGAGGAGGAAGTTCTAGGAGACTTCACACACACTGAGATCCTCCCCGTCCCCCGCCAAAGGGCAGACGCTGTGGCTGGGATGTGTCCTGATCGAGGCTGTGGGATGGGATGGGACCTGTGAGCCTCGTGGGTGAAGTGGCTTTGGCGGCATTCATTTGATCCCCACTCATTCATTGACCTTTTCATCATTTATTCAGGCATCCGCCCATTTGTGTGTGAAGTTCATTCGCTCCTGCATCCCTCCACTGGGACATTCCACGGGGCAGGTACCCATAGGGCTGGGGTTCGAGTTCAAGCCGGGCAGGGGAACGGCTTGCCATGGAAGCTCCTCCGGAGACAAGGAGCCGGGCAGGCGGCCCGCTCCCCAGGCCTCGGCCCTGCTGGAGCGTGTCTGACACTGAGACTTGCTCACATGCTGGGTTACAGGAGCATGAGGTTCCTGGTTCCCAGAGTCCCCTCCTACTCCTGGGGCTGGGCAGGGGTCTCCCCTACTCTCCCCCCCCCCCCCGTCCCTTTCCCCCCACACCAGAGCAAGATGAAAGACTTTTGAAGCACACGGCACATTCCCTGTGCTATGAAAGGTGGCTGGTTAGCAAGAGGATGCTTCCTGTGTCTTGCAGCCTCTGAAAAATCCGTAAGGCGTAAAACCTCTGCTTAAGACACCATGCTAAGAATATTCTAGGAGCGGGTCAGAAAAGCATAGGCCTTGCACATTTGCTCTACAGCTGAGCCGGGATCCCAGGGAAGATGGGGTTAGAAAGACCACAGAGGCAGAAGGGACAGCAGACGCTCCTCTGAGGCGTCCTGGGGAGGAAAGGAAGAGGGGTTCGGGGGACACACGGCATGTCTGCTGCCGGCTCAGAACGAGCTGGTGTTCTTCCTGGGGCTGGATGGGGCTGTGCGTCCCTGTGGTCAACACCGAGGCTTCCAAGACAGAAACAAAGCAAATGGATCTATTTCCGCGTCTCCTGTTACATAACAGCCTGTCTCCACACGCGGGGGCTTAAAATAACAGCCGCTTTACGATTTCTTGTGCTTCTATGGCGGGTCAGGCAGGGCTCCCATTTCACGTGGTCCTGGCCGAACACACACACACACACACACACACACACACACACACACATGAGCTCCATTCAGTGGGAGCCTGGAAGGTCCTGATGGGCAGGGCAGCTGCCCCCCATGTGGCCTTTCTCCCCCCTGTTCCCTCCCCCGCCAGCAGCCTGGACCCCGAGACAGCGAAAGCAGGAGCTCCCGCGCCTCCCGAAGCCCAGGTTACTCCTGCCTCGTTCTGCAGGTCAAAGCCAGTCGCACAGCAGACTCCAGTGGGGAGCAAACAAATGCCACCTTAAAACAAAAACAAAAACAAAAACAAAAACAAAAACAAAAACAAAAAAAAAATACTTAAAAAATACATTTTATTGATTTTTTACAGAGAGGAAGGGAAGGGATAGAAAGCTAGAAACACCGATCAGCTGCCTCCTGCACGTCCCCCCCTCCCACCAGGGGATGTGCCCGCAACCAAGGTACACACCCTTGACCGGAATCGAACCAGGGACCTTTCATCCACTGAGCCAAAGGGGTTTCAGCCAAATGCCACCTCTTGACGGGAGGAATCGTGGGTGGCTGTACTGCAGACAAACTTGTGCAAGACGTTGCTAACGATCCTGGAACCCAGACGGCAGATGCGAGTGATTTACTCAAATCTGACTTATGCACAATGTTACAGAAGGATGCTTGTGCAAAGCGGGGCTCGCCACTCACGGGCACAGGCTGAGGCTGGGGCTGGGGTTCCGCACGGCTGGCTCGCCTCCCTCCCCCTGCCCCGTGTTCCTCTTTCTTCCAACATCCCATCAGCGGGAGACCACTGCAAGGAAAGAGAACTCCACCAAGGCCGCAGTCATTAGCACCGGGAACATTGGGCTCTATTTCTGGCAGATCCGCGGTGGTTGGCAAACCTCTACCCCCTGCTTCCCGGCTCGGCACTTTGAGGTAATGAGCCCACTGTATTTTGAGGCATTAGCAGAAGCGCCAGGTGCTGGCCAGGAGAGGAAATAGACTCCCCGTGCTCAGGGAGGAGCAGCCTGCCCCTGGGGCTGGGGACTCAGCTCCGGGCAGCTCACATGTGCTTACTGTATGTCAGGTGCTGCTAGGCACGGCTGGCCCCTGCTTTGCTCTTGCGATTCATCTTGCACTATCCCCTCCCTTCCCCCTCCCTGCTTTCCAGTCAATACGGGTGTGTTTCCAGACTGGGCCACTCTCTCCCGTCCAGGCCTTTGCATGTCCTGTTCCCTCTGCTTGAATCCCTCTTTCTCTGGTTAACGCTAATGCATTCCCCACATCTCGAGCTCTTTGCCTTTCCTGCTAGATTGTTGGCTCCCAGCCTGGTGTTCTCTACATGTCTGTCCAACCACTGAGTGATGGAAGGAATGAATGAGCCTCTGAGACAGCCCATTTAACAGATGAGGCAACTGAGGCCCAGAGGGAACTCGCTTGTCCAAGGCCAAGATAAGGTGAGGGGCAGAGCCAGGATTTAAATCCAAGATCGTTTGGTAGTCAGACTTGTGCCCTTTCTGCCACTCCTGGCTCGTGAGGCTAAACAGTGGCGGACAAAGGTAATGGGGGAAAAGGGGGTGCTGGTGGCCTAAGCGAGGTCAGCGCCTCTCCGTCCATTGCTCACAGGGAGCAATGCCACAGAGATGGAGGTGGAACCTGGGCCAGGCCCCCGAATCTCGGTGTTTGGCTGGGCCTGGGAGTCTGGCTTCCCTCAGTCTCTCTTGCATGGAGGATTCACAGGCACTTCTCTGTAAAAAGAGGTGCCAGGCCCGTGGCTCAGCTGGCTGTCAGAATCCAGAGGGCTGGGGAAAGGCCCAGGGTCTTTGGCGACCTCTGGCTAAACCAGGGCAGATTCCAGGTCAGAATCAGGAGGCGTTAACCCCAGAGGGGCCCGCAGAATGCTGCTGCATCGTAGCCACATCCTTATCGCGGAGAGAGGCCTGGCCTCAGAGAGAGACCCAGACAGACTTGTGAGGGTCCCACCTCCACCAGTTAGGGCTGGAGTGGCCCAGGGACGTCTCCTCCAGGAACCTCAGTCTCCTGGTCTGGAAGATGGAGGTGATAAGACACTCCTCATGGAGCTGGTGAGAACATTGAATTGTGTGTCATGCGAGAGCAGGGCCTGCCTCGCCAGCCTGAGCCAGTCTCAGGCTGATAAATTTAGCCCAAAAGGCCCATTGCCCTTCCGTCGCCATTGTCCTTCCACTCCGGTTGTTTCTTCTCTGGCCACACCCTCAGCTCGGCCCAGCCTGACAGAGCGATCACACCTTCCTGGTCATCCCTGCTCCTTGCACAACGGGACTGTGGTACGTGCTTCGAGGACCAGGCGAGGCGGGTAAGGGCTGCCTGGGTGGCTGTGCAGGGTACTGACTACCCAAAGGCACGCGGCGAAGGACAGTCTGCGTGTGCTTACCCCGCTCCCCCAAGCTGTGAGCCCCCGAGAGGAGCTCTCCCCTCCTGGAGGAGGCCCCTTTCTCATCTGCATAAGAGCCACGTATGGGCTAGAAGGCACCCAGGTCACCTGCAGTGGGATTCGTCCACTTTATTATTATTATTATTTAATAGAAATGCTTCTTTTTTTAAAAAAATATTTTTATTGATTTTTTACAGAGAGGAAGAAAGAGGGATAGAGAGTTAGAAACATCGATGAGAGAGAGTCTATCAGCTGCCTCCTGCACACCCCCTACTGGGGATGTGCCCACAACCAAGGTACATGCCCTTGACCGGAATCGAACCTGGGACCTTTCAGTCCGCAGGCTGATGCTCTATCCACTAAGCTAAACCAGTTTTGGCGGATTCGTCCACTTTAGAAATGTGGAATCAGGGGAGGCCTCAGAGAGCATCTGACCCAAAATCCTTGGTGCAAAGAAGAGGAAAGTGACCGCTATTCATTCATGGAACTTTTCCTGAACAGCAGCTGTGCGATAAGGGCCATCTCCAGGCTCTGCGGAAGGCAGGCGGGGTCAGATGCAGGAAGGGCACAGGCTGTGGCTGGTTCAACTGTGTTCCCGCTGACCTTTGGCCTGGGGGCACCCCTCTGTCCTTATTACTCCACCTCCCGGGGACGTTGTTGTTATTACTCCACCTCCAGGGATGTTGGCAAGGGCCTGTGGTGGAGGGCACGGTGCCAGTCTACTCCAGTTTGCTGTTCTCTGCACGGACTGGCACCAGATCCTAGACCCTTGATCCAGCTGGACGTGTGCAGCTGCTGACCCACTGACCCCCGCTGCAGGCTCGAGGCTGATTCGTTGTGAGGAGAGGTGTGGCCACTATGCTCTGAAGCCCGGGCCTGCCGAGGCTGGAAACCCCGGAGAGGCCGTGCAGCCCGGGACGGGGCATTTGGCGGGGAAGACACAGTGCAGGGAGCCGGGACCGGGCTCTGGCTCTGGCCTGCCATTATTAACACGTGGTCAAGCCATGGACCATCTCTTTGTCTACAAAATGGGAAGGCTGGGCCGCATGGCCTCTAAGATTTTGCCAATTCTTTAAAAAAAATGTATTTTATTGATTTTTTTTTTTTTACAGAGAGGAAGAGAGAGGGATAGAGAGTTAGAAACATCGATGAGAGAGGAACATCGATCAGCTGCCTCCTGTACACCCCCTATTGGGTATATGCCTGCAACCAAGGTACATGCCCTTGACCAGAATCGAACCCGGGACCTTTCAGTCCGCAGGCCGACGCTCTATCCACCGAGCCAAACCGGTTTGGGTTGATTTTGCCAACTCTTACCTCTGGTCAGCAGTTCTCCAACTCTGGCCCGTGCTAGAATTGCTGGGAGGGGTGGTGAAAACCCAGGTGGCGGGGCCCCACCCCAGAGCTTCCAATTCGGGGGCCTGGGGTCAGACCTGTATCTCTACCCAGGCTTAGATGACGCGGCTGCTACTGGCTCAGGAACCACACTCGCTGCACATTAGGATGACTTGGGGAGCATTAAACAGCGTGGAAATCAATCAGATTAGGCCCCGAGCAGTAAAATCGGTAGCTCGGAGCGGGAGCCTGGGCTTTGTAATTATTTAATATCTGCCCCCCGTGAGTTTTACCTTCTGCCAGGAGCAGGAACCGCTCGCTGTTCCAGAAAAGCGGCTGGGGATGTGACAGGTCATCGATTGGGCAAACACCGTATGTCCCTCTGGGGAAACGTCTCTCAGATCCTCGCTCAGCCTCTCACTGGCTGCCAGGCTCTGGACGGCCTCCCCGAGACTCAGTTTCCCCTTCTGGAAGTGACGTTGTCAGGACCGAATGAAACTCTGCCTCTCTGTCCTGCCCCTCCCTTCCCTCCTCTTGTCTCCAAGGAGAGCTTGTGCAATTCTCCTGCCCCGAGGCTGAGCGGCTGAGGAGAATTTAAAAAGCATTTATTAGAAAATCACAATGTGTGGATGCTGCCCCTAGTGATGTAGGAATACAAGGCTGAATCAGGCAGGTCCCCGCTCCAAGGAGCTCACATGCTAATGGGGGCGGCAGGCATGTGTCCCGAACATGAGGCTGGATGGAGTACAGGCCACACAGGAAGTAACCATGATGAAGGCTGCAGGTGAGGTACTTTAAGTAAAGTTTATTTTTTATTTTTTTTAAAGAAGGGTATTATTTTTTAAAAAATATTTCTTGATTGATTTTTTTACAGAGAGGAAGGGAGAGAGATAGAGAGCTAGAAACGTCGATGAGAGAGAAACATCGACCAGCTGCCTCTTGCACACCCCCTACCGGGGATATGCCCGCAACCAACGTACATGCCCTTGACCGGAATCGAACCTGGGACCTTTCAGCCCGCAGGCCGACGCTCTATCCACTGAGCCAAACCTGCTTCGGCTAAGTAAAGTTTAATCCTCCCAACAACCCGGGAGACAGCTACTATTACAACATCCTCTTTCCAGGTGAAGAAACTGAAGCCGTCCCCAGTGACCCAGGGTTTGATGCCAAGGGAGCTCAGAGGAGGATGCAGCTCACAGTGCTGTGGGTAGAGGTGTGGGCACCACGCTTTGGAGGGTGTGTATAAGCTCAATGGGTACAGAGAGGAAAGGTATCCCAGCCAGAGGGAGCTGCACCCAAAGGCCTGGAGAAGGGAACCCCAGCTTCGTTAGGGACCCGGGAGGGGTTGGATCTGGCTGAAGTTCAGGCTGATGGTGGGGCACGGGGAGAATAAGATCCTGGTTGGAGGCCTTTTATACTGAGTGAAGGAGTTTGAATGTTCCATCTTTTTTTTTTTTTTTTTTTTTTTAACATATTGCATATGCTCAATAAATGTTAGCTATTTATTTTATTTATTTATTTATTATTTTTTTAAAATATATTTTTTATTGATTTTGTACAGAGAGGAAGGGAGAGAGATAGAGAGCTAGAAACATCGATGAGAGAGAGTTATCGATCAGCTGCCTCTTGCACACCCCCTACCGGGGATATGCCCGCAACCAAGGTACATGCCCTTGACCAGAATCAAACCCGGGACCTCTCAGTCCCCAAGCCGATGCTCTATCCATTGAGCCAAACCGGTTTCGGCTGGATGTTCCATCTTAAGCAATGGGAGCCATAGAAAATTCTTGAGCAGGAGGTGGCATTTTTAGAAAAACAATTCAAGTGGGCATGGGCTATGGGAAAGGGAGCCCAGTGAGGAAGGAGTGGTTATGACCACTGGCCCATGAGAGGCGGTGAGGCAAATGGGGGGAGGATAGGAAAAGGGGGCACGCATGGGAGGTACACAGTTGCCACTCACGGTTCTTTGGGCATTGATCTCCTATGGGGACCTGTTTATTGACTGAGCCATTCTTCAGTTATGGGGAGGGGAAGGGGATGGGAGAGGGGCAGGTGGTTCTCCCAGGGCCCCACAGCTCCACATGCCTCAACCCTCCGTGCTCCTCCATGGTTGGTGGAGCATGACCCACTAAGGGTGAAGAACCCCGCGGAGCCAGGTGACGGCTCCTGGGTGGGCTCCGATCCAGCCACCGGCCACATTCCCAGGGTGGGGGTGGGGGTGCGGGGACTGGCCCAGCGGCCTGAGCCGCCTGACCTCAGCCTTCCAGGTGACATGTGCCACCCTGCCCGCCTCCCACTGCCAAGTTCACGGCCAGCTCCAGGTTCGCAACCTCTTTGCGTCAAGCTGAGCGCAAACCCTCCTGGGCTGGAGCCAGTTCCTAGAAGCAAACTCTGGATGTGGAAAGAGCACGGGGGCTGGGATCCTGCCACCGACTGGCTGAGTGACCTTGGGGACAGCCATCCCTTAGCCCCTTAGATGTCACGGCTCCTGTTAGGGGATTAAACACAAGCAGGGCAAGAGCTGTGCCTCCCGACTCCTCCTTCCCCCTCCACTTCCCCCTCCACCTGCCCCATTGTCTCTGGTCAACATCCCTGGAGAATCTCAAGACGGCACAGAGCAAGCCACTAATCAAAGTCCAAGGCCATGGTAGTACTTTAGCACATCGTACCCATTTTATAGATGACACAGCCGAGGCCCAGGAATTTCCATGACTGGCCCAGGGCCGGTTATTTGAGAGGTTCCCGAGGCAGCTCTCATTTCCTGGAGCTGGTCCTTCGGTTCGGTGACCCCAGAGCCCCACCATTTATCCAGAGGTGGGAGGGTAAATCTGTTGGTGGGAGGAGGACGGGCACACATCCTGCAGTTCCAGGGCCTGGCAGTGAGGAGCAATTCCTTGGGTGACGCGAAGCAGGGTTTGAGAGGCACAGGAGGATGTCTCTTCCCTGCATCTCAGAGAGCGCGTTCTCCTTTCAGCCTCCAGACAGCAGGCTGGCGGATGTCTGCCTCGGATGCTAATGGGCCGTTCGCACCTCTCCAAACCTGGCCAATCTCCCCTCTTCACAGAGGACTCATCTCAGGCTCTGCCAGAACCCGTTTCCAAGTAGGATTTAATAACCTCGGCCTGTTTTCATTGTGTTTATTTTTACTCTTTGCCTTCTATTTATGGCAATGGATACCGGCTTCACGTGTAAGGCCTTGATAGAACGATTTCTCTAAAAAAACGTGTTTAAGAAGGAAGGCCTGGGTCTTGGATTTAAAAGCAGTATTAATAATGGTGTCTAGCAGAAACCGGTTTCGCTCAGTGGATACAGCGTCAGACTGCGGACTGAAAGGTCCCGGGTTCGATTCCGGTCAAGGGCATGTACCTTGGTTGCGGGCACATCCCCGGTAGGGGGTGTGCAGGAAGCAGCTGATAGATGTTTCTGGCTCTCTATCCCTCTCCCTTCCTCTCTGTAAAGAAATCAATAAAATATATTTTAAACAAATAATAATGGAGTCCAGATTTAGCACCATGTCTGCCCTGGTCTCCAAGATGGGCGACCGGAGATGAGAGACCCAAGGGCACCCGGTACTTCCTACTTCCCGGCAGGACTCTCTCCACAGTGCTCCTCTCCCAGACGCGCACGCTGCGCAGACCTCCACTCATTCATTCATTGCGCTGGCTAAGGTGAGCCCGCGGCCCCTGCCCGCGGCACGTGCGCGGCCCATGTGGCATCTCATGGAGGCCCGCGGGCCCCCAAGACCTCGGGATGCGGCAGCTCAGGGCACGTAGCTGGGGCACCTGGGTCTCCGCGATGGAGGAGGGCGAGGCAGCCCTGGCTTGGGTCCTACCCAGCGCTAGCACCTGCGGACCTCGGCCGCCCGGCCGCGGGACCTGAGGCCGAGGCCGTGTGCGTGTGAGCACGAGCGCCGACGTCAGCCTCCGAGGCCCGTGCCGCCTCCCGGCCCCGGCGCGCGCCCCCGGCCGCCCCCCCAGCGGCTCGGGCCCCACGCGCCCGGGCACGCGGAGCGCCAGGCAGCGGCGTCCCGGCGGCCGGGGGCGGGGCGGGGAGGAGGGGGCGGGGCCGGGCAGCGGGACCCGCCGCCCATTGGTCGAGCGCAGCGCCGGGGGCGGGGCGTCTGCCGAAGGCGGGGAGCCGGCTCCTGGAGGCGGAGGCCGGCGCGGGCTGCGGGACCGGCGGCTCCGAGCTGCGGAGCGAGCGGGTGGGCGGCGGGTCGGCAGAGGGACTCGCACGCGGACTGCAAAGGGCGCCCCGACCTGTGCTGGCGGCTGCCGCTGGGACCGCCCTCCGGAGCCTGGTCTCCGACTCCTTTCCCGAGGCACCGTTGACCTTGCTCGGCGGGGCGTTCGCCTCTGGGAGAGGGACGGAGGGAGGAGCCGGGCCCCCGCAGATAGAAAGTTCGCCGGCACCGGGGGCCAGCGGAGGTGAAGTGGGAGGAGCCGGCTCAGTCGGACTCGGAGCTGCGAAGCCTTGGGGCGGCGTTCAAGGCTCCCTCCCACACGCGCGCGGAGCTCGGAGCGCGGCGCCTTGCTCCTCTCCAGCCGCCGGCATCGCCTCGCCCCGCAGGGTTGCAGAGAGGAGCCGTGGACAGAGCTGCCGAGCTGGGGCCGAGGAGGAGCCCCCGGCCGAGCTGAGCAGCACCCCAGCCCGAGCGACCCCCGTCGGGGTGGGCGCAGAAGGTAGCACCGGCGGCCGGGACCAGTGCGCCCATCCATCCACGCACGCACTCCGGGCCACCTCCAAAGGACCCTCTGGGAGTCCCTAGGGGTTCTCTCTAAAACCCCCTCCTCCCACGAATCTCCCCATCCGCTCTCCCCCTCAGCCCGGAGCCCCCGGCGGGGACCCCGGGATCCGACGTCTCCGCGCCTCCGGGCACCTGGCTCAGCAGGAGTCCCCCGGGTCGGGGCAGGGCAGGGCCGGCGGCGGCGAGCCGGAGCCCGCCCAGCGCCCGGGCCCCGCCGAGCCTTCGGAGCCCATCCATGGGGCACCGGCTGCCCGTGCCCAGTCGCCCGGCTGCGCCCAGCCCGGCGGCCCGAGCGGCGCCGAGGAGGAGCCAGTGACCGAGGAGCCGCAGACCCCGGGAGACTCGGCGGCCGGGGAGGCAGGCTGCTCCCCGCGTCCGGACAGCCCTCCGAGCGGAACCCGAGGCCCGAACCGCCCTCCGCAGGTAGGAGAGAGACTCCCGCCGGCAGAAGAGGGGAGCTGGGGAAGGGGGGAAGCCGGGCAGAAAGGTTTGCGGGTTGTGTGTGTGTGTGTGGGGGAGGCCAGGTGGAGCCTGGCATGGTGAGCCCCATAGAACGACGGACTGTGCCCGGTCCATCGGCAACTTGGCACATCTGGAGAGAATGAAGTTAGCTGAGCACCTGCTTTGTGCCAGGCCGGGTGCGAGGCCCCCTATTTGTGCCTGGTAAGAAAAACTTATCGAACTTCTACGCTTACCCATTGGTGCTAGAAGCTTCCATGGAAGAGCCCGTTTAAATAGGAGGAAACCGGTTCTCAGGGTTCAGGAAGGGGTACTTACGTTCCCCATGCTCCCCCTCTTTCCCAAGCCAGCTGTTGCCTGCACACCTGGAAGGAGGGTGGGGCTGGGATGTGGTCCTTCTGAGGCGCCCTCCTCTCCAGCCCCGAGGAGGACCCCCTCTGAGGAGGGAGGATGAGGAGCACCTTCCTTGCACAGAGCTCCTGAGCTTTCTTAGGGTTGGTGCAAGGAGTGAGTTTCCTGAGTGACTCCCCTGCCAGGGTGGGTGTCCTGTACGCAGCTGGCCAGGGGGAGACCCCAAGCACCTCGGCGGGGCTCCCTCGGACCTCTCCTCTTTGCCCCCAGCCCTGGGAGGAGGAGGAGGAGGAGGAGGAAGGATATTGTCCAGGACCTCCTGGGAGGCAGGAGGCAGGAGGCCGGGCTGGGGAGGGCAGCCAGCTCAGGAGCCGGTGATTCAGGTTTCCCCTGGCATCAGGGGAGACAAGATGGGGGTGGGGTGGGGGTGCCCCCCAAAACCTCTGCCTGCTCTCCAGTCCCACCCCAGTGGCTGCTCCAAAAGCCCCTTGACCACGCAGGAATGCCACAAAGCGAGGAACCCGTTTGCCGTGTGCCAGGAGCTCGGGACAGGCCCTTTGCCCAAGGTCGCTGAGCTGGTGCATGGCAGAGCTGGTTTGCTGGCCGGTGCTGCCTGCCTGCCTGCTTTCCTCCATCCTGAGCCGCCGAGGGTGGTGAGGTCGGCTTTGCAAAACCCCCAGGACCCATCTCAGCATGGGCACGGCTGGCAAATCCGGGTGTCCAGAGATGCCGAGCCTTGCCCTAGAGGAGGGAGGAGGCTCGAGGTGTGTGGGAGGAGGGGGGGCAGGGCAGTGATGGAGCTCTGGGTGCTCATGGGGAGGAGGCCACGGCCGCACTCTCGTCCTGTGGTCCTTGTCACCTGACCTCCGTCTTCCAGGCAGGCCCTGGGGGAGGGGCTCCAGGGAGAAGGCGCGAGCTCACCCATGCGTGTGCTGGGAGCTGGAGCAGGGTTTGCTGGGGAGCCGGGGCAGGGTGCCTGCGCCCAGCTCCTGGAGGGAGAGGGAAGGAGACTGGAATAGGCCTCGGGGGTCATTTCCCCTGCCAGACCCCAGCAAGGCTCCCCCGAGTCACTGCCTATTGTGAGAGGCTGCAGTCGGGTCTGGGTGGGTCTGGGGGTGGGTCTTCATGGCGGCCAGAGCCCAGGCTTTGGCACCAGCGGCCTGACGTTAATCCCGGCCCAGCCAGCCTCTGCGAACCGGAAACCAGTCGATGGTGGTCCCCTCTTCGCGGGGCTGTGGTGAAGTCATTGGAATAAGGTACCCCAAGTACCCAGTGGCTGGGGTGACTCTTCCCCTGGAGGACCCCATCCCACCTCTGCTTTGGCCTTTCTGCCTGCCAGGTGCCCTTAGAATGGCCCTGGAGCGCGGGGTCTGCAAGTCACAGAACTGCATTCGGGGCCTCACGCTGCTGCGATCTGGCCCCTTGAACCACCAGGTGGACTGTCAGTTCGAAAAGCGTTGAACTCTGACCCCTGTCTCCTCCCCACTGTGTGGGTGTCAGCCTGGCTGTGGGTAGAGGGGAGCAGGCAGTGCAGCAGAAAAGCTGAGCCCACAGCACTGCCCGCAGCTCCTCCTCTGGGGGAGGAGCAGGGGGGGATGGAGGCGGGAGGCGGAGCCCACAGAGGTGCTGTCACCTGGCATCCAGGTGTCTGTGAGCCTCACGCAGCCCCACGTGGTTGAGGCCACGTGAAGGCCCACAACTCTTCTCTCAAAGAAAGCCCCAGATTTCCCCTCTCCTTGTTTGCCTCTCCCTGCCTCCCTGCCTCCTTCCTCTGACTCCCTCCTCTCTCTCAGATTCCCTGCCTCCTCTTTCTCTCTCCTCTCTCGGAACCCCTGCCTCCTCTCTCTGACTTACTGTCTCCTCTCTCTCCTGCCTCCTCTCTCTGACTCCCTGCCTCTTCTCTCTGGGCCTTGGCCCATCCAGTCACTGATATCAGCATGTCCGTAAGAGGAGCCCTAGGGGTAGAGGCTGGGTCGGTGGTGATGGAGACAAATACGTTCCTGGGGGCTGCTGGCCGCCTTCCCTCTCGGTCTAGACAGAGGTGACCCCCAGCAGCCCAGCTCCCTGCACAGGGACTTGGGGAGCGGCATGCCTGGTGTGGGACCTCTTTCCCCCATCTCTGCTGGAGGCCCAGGCTGGCTCCCAGCCCCGAAGGAGACCGAGAAGGGTCCACTGCTGTGGATCCTGTATCCCCGGCTCCCCACTGCCCACTTGTGGCTGAGACCCTCCTTGCCACAGCCCCCGGGCCAGCCAGGCAGGGTGGGGGTGGAGGGAGAAGGCCCAGAGGCAGAGCCATTTGCTTCATTCATTCCTTCATGGCTCACTTATTGAGCACCAGCTGAGTACACGGCACTGGAATCCTATGGGATACATTGAAAGATGGCTTCAGACATGAGTAGGGTGGGGGACCTGGGGGTCTTAGCTTGGCTCCCTTATTAACTCGGGGGCCAGTCACGTAGCTTTTAAGCACTGGGCCCTTATTTGTGAAATGAGGACGATAACAGGTGCTTCAGAGGGAGGTGGTGAGGAGACTCCATAGCACTGAGAAGACTGCCTGCAGTCCGTTCCTTCTCTGCTGGTGGCAGGCTGGCTGTGCAACCAGGAGTGTGTTACTAAGCTCCCCTGTGTTTCAGTGCCCTCCTCCCTACGACGGGATACCTCACCCTGCCCTCCGGGATTACTGAGGGGTGAAGGGGGTTAGGACGTGTTCTCATCACTTGGGACATTCTGGAATTTATTAACTGTAAAATACATGCCAGCTGTTATTCGTCTACACTCAGCACAGTGCCTGGCACACGGCAGGGGCTTGCTTAGGGTGATGGTTATCCTGGCTCCAGGCCGGGGGCCGGCGGTGTGCTGAGCAGCCTCGCTGGGCACATCTCTTTGCAAGTCATTCATTGACATCACCGTGGTCCCTTGGAATCAGCCACAGAAATTGACAAGCGCTAGCAATTAGAGCTTTCTAAAAAGGTATTTTTGGAGAGCCGGTTTACTGCTCAGCGGCTGTCCGTCGGCTGGGTGGGCAGGATGGATGCCTGGATCCCCTGAACGGGACGTGTGCCAGGAGACCTGTACACAGGATCTGTCTCCACCTGGGGTCTCGGCCTCACGGCAGACAGAGCAGTGAGATGCCAGGGAGAGCCTTCGAGTGTACCACATGAGCGAGGCACTCCAGGCCACTGACCTGGGGCATCCGGGGGTGGGGCCGGCTGGAGCCAGCACGTCCACCCCTTTGTGACTCCTCGGAGCTCCCGTCTCCCCCGCCTGCACCTCCCTGTGTGGCGGCCTGGGGGTCAGTATTTCAGGAGCCTGTGTCCATTTCTCGTTCCTCTTCTCTAGAGAGGAAGGGATCCCTGCTCGGTGGGTAGGGGTCCGAGCAGCCTTCAGACAGGAGTAGCATTTGAGCCAGACCCTGAAACATACAAGGAAGGGGGTGATCCGGGGGAGGGACTGGCCTGAGCTGGGGAGCCCAGCAGATCTCAGCAGAGCTCGAACCAGCTAGAGTGACGGAGGCTTAGGGGTCCTGGGGGGATTGTCATGGAAGCTGAGATAGGAAAGGAGGGTGTCTGGGCTGTGACTGGCCTTTGCCGGGGCTGATGGAGCTCCCGGAGGTTTGGAGCTCGGATTTATTTCAGCCTCGTCCACAAGGCGGGGGGCTCCCATAGAAAGTTCTGGGTGTGTCGGAACCGTAAACGCTTGGAATTAGAAGGACTTGAGTTGTTCACGGGTCATTTCTCCGACCCATATCGCCTAGTCCAGGTCCCTGGGTGTCCTGAGGGGGGCAGACTCCCAGGGCCCGGGGAGAAAATTCCGGGCAGCCCCACACTCTGGCATGAAGGATGTGGTCTGGACACAGCCTTTCCCATGCCGTGTCCTGGAAGCACAGGCTTCTGGGAGGCCCGAGGCGGGAGGGACGGGTGGCTCGGGGAGAACGGAATCTAACGAGTCAACATCTCAGATCTCGCTCTGCGCCGAGTTCTTGACAATAGCTGTGTGAGCTGAGTCCATTTTATAGATGATAAGAGTGACTCTCAGAAAAGTAGGCGACTCGCCCACGAGCAATAGTGGGTGAGTAATAAAATGAGGGTTTGAGCCAAAACCAGTTTGGCTCAGTGGATAGAGCGTCGGCCTGCAGACTGAAAGGTCCCGGGTTTAATTCTGGTCAAGGGCGTGTACCTTGGTTGCGGGCACATCTCCAGTGGGGGGTGTGCAAGAGGCAGCTGATCAATGATTCTCTCTCATCGATGTTTCTAACTCTCTATTCCTCTCTCTTCCTCTCTGTAAAAATTCAATAAAAAAAATATATATTTTTAAAAAAAATGAGGGTTCGAGCCCTCACAGTCGGTGCTGGAACGAATAAGGGGCCAATGAGTGAGTGAGTGAGTGAGTGAATGAGTGGGTGAGTAAGTGGGAGGGTGAGTAGGTGGGTGAGTAGGTGGGTGGGTGAGTGAGTGGGTGGTGGGTGAAGGAGGAAAGACACGAGGGTATGAAGGAATGACTGTGCAGAACTCCAGAACCGCTTAGAGAGACCCTAGCCCACCATCCCCATGTTGCAGACAGAAAACTGAGACCTGGTCAGGAGCCGGGCCGAGGAGCCCACGGCCTCCAGCGAGGGGCGGCCGGGCTGCCTCCGGGGCCTGCTGACGCCCACTCCCCGCTCTCTGTCGCAGCCCCGAGCCATGATGAAGACCCTGTCCAGCGGGAACTGCACGTTCAGCGTGCCCGCCAAGAACTCGTACCGCATGGTGGTGCTGGGCGCCTCGCGTGTGGGCAAGAGTTCCATCGTCTCCCGCTTCCTCAATGGCCGCTTCGAGGACCAGTACACGCCCACCATCGAGGACTTCCACCGCAAGGTCTACAACATCCGCGGGGACATGTACCAGCTGGACATCCTGGACACGTCCGGCAACCACCCCTTCCCCGCCATGCGCCGGCTCTCCATCCTCACAGGTGGGTGCCCGGGTGGGCGTGGGTGCGCGCGTGTGGGCCTCTGTGCTCACTCATCGTCTGAGATCAAGGCCGCGGCAGGCATTGCTGCTTGTCCGAGCACATGTCGATGCCAAGGCCCCGATTCCATTCTGTGCACCTCTCGACCCATTGCTCATGTCCCCCAGAGCTGCCTTCCTGACCTGGAGCTGACAGACGGGCTGGGGAGGTCCCTCTCCCGGGAACAGGGGCTGCTGCCTTCCCCCTGCGGAAGGTGGCTCCGCAGAGTTGCCGGGTTCACGGCCAGTCTGCTGGGCTCAGGGCTCTTGGCCTCCCATGCCCTTTGCCCCCGCTTAGAGCAGTAAGAACAGGAGCCCGGTGAGGGCCTGCCGGAGGGCAGGCGGGGGCCCTGCCCATGCTGGGGGCTCGGTAGTAATGGCGGTAACGGCGGTGGCGATCGCTAATACTTAGTAAGAGTGGTGCGTCTGGGCCCACAGTCTTAGAGTTCGGCATTTACTTATTTAACCCTCACCGCTAGCCTAGGAGATGGGTATTCGCCTCTGTGTTCCAGGTGGGGAAACCGAGGCCCAGCGAGGTTCAGTGACTCCGGGTGGTAGCACAGCCGATAACTGGAAGTCTGTCTCATGATGGACCATTAAGCCATCCTGAAGCCGCTCAGCCCTGCAGCTGGTGGGAGGAAGAGGGAGATGGTTGGGGATGAAGGGGCAGGTGGAGAAGGGGGTGGGGCCGTCACTCACGTGACGCCAGCAGTTCCGGGGGTAACGAAGGGGGCAGGCCTAGAGACCAGGCTGCCGGGGTCCAAATCCTGGTCCCCCTGCTTCCTGGGTTGGTGCTGGGCATAGACTCCATCTCTTTGTGCCTCGCTTTCCTTTCGGTTGTTGGCATCACGTTAGCACCCATCCCCAAGGCCATTGTGAGAAGGAAAGGAGTTAACACACGAGGAGCAGCGCTGGGTGAGCAGAGAGCAGGTGCTCAGGGACTATCGGTGGGAAGGAAAGCCTTGCTGCGGAGGCACGTCCCAGGCCACGCCCGCCCATTGCTCGGCGGGATGAAGGGAAGGAATGAGCAAGTAACCCCCTCCCCAGTCACCGACAGTAACCCTCCAGTCAGATGCTTCTGCACCGAGAAGCCCACGTCAGGTCATGCCCACCCTCCCCTCCCCCTACCCTCCCTGCTCAGGCCCCCTCTTGGGGTGCCAGACTTGGGGTGAAAGAGTCCATATTTCGGAGAGGCAGTGTGTGAATAGAAAGAGCCCTGGTGGACCTGGGTTCGAGTCCCGGCTCCACCGTTGGGGTGGCGTAGGCATGTGACCGGAGGCCTGAATCGCAGTCTTGCCGGCTGCTCCGGCAGAGCCTTGCCTCTTCCCGGTGAGGCTGAGAGGAACGGAGGAAAGCGCGTGGGGGCACCTCGGGCACACGATGGATACTGCCAGATTGTCAGGCTTCGGGGAGCAGCCGGGGTGCCCACCCATGTAGCCAGGCTGACGTCTGAGGCAGGGAGGAGGGGAGATGCAGAGAGCCACCACAGGCACGTTTTCAAAATCCATCTTGAACGACACAAACAGTGTATATCTACACACACACCCTCCTTTAACCATACAGGCCAGGCCACAAAGCCGCCTCGACTCATGTCCCCTTCCCCAAACCCTGTCCCGCCCGGAGGTGGCCACCCCTCAAAGTGCGTGGACTCTCCCGGCCCTCCCCCACGGACCCGTTAGCATTCCTGTTTGAATCCCCGTGTAACAGAGAGCATTTTCGCCTGCTGCCCTTTCACGTGCACACACCATTCCGAGCACATCTGCCTGCCGCTCGCCGTTCCACTCCCCCGTCCGCGCCTCCTTTTCCAACCTGGTGCTGGTGCACAGACACAGAACCGTCCATTCCGCCGCCACCTCTCCCCCCACCACTGCCGCCCCGGCCGGCTGCCTCTGCGGCCTGGCGCAGCCTTGCATGTGAATGTGTCGAGGCTGCCGAATCCTCAGGGGCCCGGATTAGCCTAATGGGACGGGGTTGGCAGCCCAAGTGGAATCGGCTGCCAGGCTGGCACTGCGTGGCAAGTGCTTTTCTAAACAGCCCACACCGTCATTCATCCCATCCCATCCCATCGCATCCATCCAGCCGGCTTTGTGAGCACCCTGTGTGCCGGGCCTGGGAGGGAGGTGAGGAGGTGAGGGTGAGGAGGCGCCCCTGCTCCGAGCTCACTGTTCAGAGCACACCGTTGCCGGTGCACAGTTCTGAGCGTGCCACGTGCCACCGTGGGGACGGGCGTGTGCTCTGGGTGCAGAGGGATGGGCGGCCGCCACCAGGCCTGGAGCCGCTTCGTTCTCCTCTCCGGAACGCCGCCCCTGAGCCTCAGGTCCCACATCGGGGAAGCAGGGATCTTGACATCTCACCAAAGTGAGGGCGGCTCTGTGAGTGTGAGGCGGCGATCGCTGTGGGAAGATCTGGAAATCGGGATGAAGGCGGCAGCCCTCTCTGCCACCCCTGCCACCTCCACATCGTCCCTGTTTCAGACTCAAGGTCTCCAGTGATGCCGTGAGCCGGACTAGGGATAGGGTGGCCCTTGGCAGCCAGCACTCGCCTCTTCTTTTTTTAAAAATATTTTTTTTATTGATTTTTTACAGAGAGGAAGGGAGAGGATTAGAGAGTTAGAATCATCAATGAGAGGGAAACACTGACCAGCTGCCTTCTGCACCCCCCCCCCCGCCCCCCCTAATAGGGATGTGCCCACAACCAAGGTACAAGCCCTTGACTGTAATCGAACCTGGGACCTTTCAGTCCGCAGGCCGACGCTCTATCCACTGAGCCAAACCGGTTAGGGCCTCGCTTATTCTCCAAGATTTATTCAAGAAGCAGACAACACCTCCTGTGTGCTGGGCACTGGCTAGGTGAGGACAGACTTGGGCCGCCATCCTGGCCTGGCCGCATGGAGCTGTGGGATCTGGGGTGGGTTGCTCGCCCTGTCTGAGCCGCAGTTTGCACACCTGGACCACGAAGGTAGCACACCTCACAGAGGTCTCGTAAGGACCCAGGGGAACGGTGGGCATGGAGTGTGTGGCCCGTGCCTGCTTCCTGAAGGTGTCTGTTCTCATTATCGTTGTGGTACCCAAGACTGCGGGCCGGCGTCACTGCAGTCATCTCCGGGGACCCTCAAGGTCATCCCACAGGGCAGTGCTTCATCCAACGGGGCAGACGGGAAACGAGATCTGGAGAGGTCGCGTGGCCCCCCGAAGGTCACATGGCTGTGAGTGGAGGAGGCAAGATGCACCCCTAGGCCACCCGATGCTGCACCGAGTGCCTGCTGTGCGTGAGGTGCAGCTCCCGGCCTGGGCTGTGCATTGAACCAGTCCCGCAGGACCCCTCCTCCCTTGGACATTGTATTTATGTTATTCTACCACCATCCCCACGAGCGAGCACGTCACTCACCCCTGCAGGGACACGGGGGTGAAGGAACCAGGCTGTGCCCCGGATGGGCCGCGTGGCCTCCTGGGGGCGGGGGGCGGGGGTGGAGTGGGGCCTTTGGGAGCCGCCCGCATGCTCACCGCCTGGGCTCTCGCTCTCTCCCCACAGGGGACGTCTTCATCCTGGTGTTCAGCCTGGACAGCCGGGAGTCCTTCGACGAGGTGAAGCGGCTGCAGAAGCAGATCCTGGAGGTCAAGTCCTGCCTGAAGAACAAGACCAAGGAGGCGGCCGAGCTGCCCATGGTCATCTGCGGCAACAAGAACGACCACGGTGAGCTGTGCCGCCAGGTGCCGGCCACCGAGGCCGAGCTGCTGGTGTCCGGCGACGAGAACTGCGCCTACTTCGAGGTGTCGGCCAAGAAGAACACCAACGTGGACGAGATGTTCTACGTGCTGTTCAGCATGGCCAAGCTGCCGCACGAGATGAGCCCCGCGCTGCACCGCAAGATCTCCGTGCAGTACGGCGACGCCTTCCACCCCCGGCCCTTCTGCATGCGCCGGGTCAAGGACACGGACGCCTACGGCATGGTGTCGCCCTTCGCCCGCCGCCCCAGCGTCAACAGCGACCTCAAGTACATCAAGGCCAAGGTCCTCCGGGAGGGCCAGGCCCGGGAGCGGGACAAATGCACCATCCAGTGAGCGGGAGGGACGGGACGCCCGGGGTGGGGCTCGGGCTGTGCCTGACGGGGGGCGGCCCTGATGCCCGCATCCCCCAAGAGACCCCCCAATTGTTGGCACCAGACTGGAGGACCCCAGCCTTGAACCTCTGAACCTTCTCTTGCCTTCCTGCCTCCTCCCTCTGATTCCACGGATCCCCCCCCCGGGCCCGGTCCCAGCTCCGCCGGGCGGGGACTGATCTCCGCGGAGCAGGGGACAGGCTGGGAGACAGCTGGACTTGATTCAGGGACCCACGTCGAGTCTTCCGGCCCTTGGGTCCTAAGAAAACTGATGCCAGGACCCCTGCCTCCCATGGGGCCTCCTGGGACGGCGACGGGATGAGAACAGCACCCGGAGCAGCTGGGAGAACTCGGCCGTCCTGGCGGGAGACCCAGCCCCGCTCCGCTGGCTGCCAGGAGGGCCCCTGCACGCCCAGTTCTGACACTCCTGCCCTCCGGCTCAGCTGTTTCTACCCCTGCCCCCCACGTGGGCCCCGGCTGCCCCAGACAGGGGCATGTGTGTGTGTGAAGGGGGTGCAGCCACGTCTCTGGGGCCACGTCCACCCCCGGGACCCTGCTTCCCTCCACCTTCCCTCCCAGGCCCCCCCGTCCGCTGGTTTACTGTGTTGTCACAGCTACTCTCCCGTCGTGTGTAGTGTAGGAATGAAACCCTTGTACTGTGAAAGCCTAGTGAAAGCCTCATTGGCCAGGCCGCCGCCCAGTTCATGTCCACTGCCTCCCCCGCGCCCCGATGGGGTTCCGGAGCCCGTCTGCAGCTGGACACCGCCCTCCATCGGAGCTTTACAGTTCACACTCGCTAGGGCCGGGCCGCTTCTGCCCCAGCACCCCTAAAACCCCCCCTCACCCCTCCCCCCACCAGCTAGTTCAGGACAGAGGTCCCTCTAGAACCAGGCTGTCCTTGGTGCTGGGTCCACTGTGTGCTGGAAACAGGGTGAGTGATGCACTTTATGACCCCAAGGCCAGGGCCTTCCCCAGTCCTGGCCGCCTTCCCCTCACCCGCCCGCCTCCGCCCGCCCCTGCTGTCCCACTGCCTTCCGCACACACAGCCGGTGGGAGGCTCAGAGGAGCAGCCTGAGCCGGAGCCGCGCCGGGGAGAAGCCAGTGGAAAGGCTCTGGGTGGGTCGTTTTCTCGTGTCTGGGAGGGGGCAGTCCTGGGTACCAGGCCTACTGGGATTTGAACCTCCAGACCAAATGCTCTCATCATCAGCTCTTACGTGCACTTCGTATTTTAATCTCCTGAAAACATGGATGGTTAGGGCCACAAAGGACCTTAATAACCATCTAGTGACTCTTTCCAAGGCCTCGATTGGGTAAGCAACGTGCCCGAGGACACACAGCAAGTCTATGCGTGGCAGACCCAGGGCTAGGTCTGGGCATCCAGTACACACCCTGATGTGTGTCCTCTCCTCATGCTGCCTCTGAGACTTCCTGTAGGTTCGGTGTGCGTTGTGCCCACATATGCAGTGTACACACAGGTGAACACATACAAGCCCTAGCCTCAGCTCTGCACACCCTCCACCCCCACCCTGGCCCCTGCTGCTCCCTGCAGCGGCCCTGACCTGCATCTGTGCCCCTGCCCATCCCCGCCCCGAACCTCCCGACACCTTGGCCAGGAGAGGAGTGTGGCCTGGTCGCGCCCGGATCTCTGTGCGTTCTCTCCATTAAAGTGGGTTTGTTTCTAAGCTGTGTCCTTGACCATGTGCGCTTCCAAGCGAAGGTGGCCTCTTCCCACCACAGCTGGCCTTTCCCTCCCCGAGTGGGACCTGTAGGGGTCCTCGCTCTGCGTGTCCCTGTCGGTCTTCAAGGTTAATGATGTGGGGGGAGGGGAGGAATAAACTCTAAGCTTGGGGGGGGGGGGCGTGTGTTGAGCGTCTGTCCCTCTAGAGTAGGGGTGTCGAACTCAATCAGAGAAGGGTCCAAAATCTAAAATCCAGCCTAAATCGCGGGCCGAATGGTTTACTGAACAGTCATAAACTGACAATGTCATAAACTGACAGCGGAGTGCAGTGATGACAGCGCGGTGCGGGCCACATTGCAAGGCCTGGCGGGCTGGATTTGGCCCGCGGGCCTTGTGTTTGACACATGTGCTCTAGAGGGGTGGCCCGGTGAGGGGAGAGGCGTCACCATGTTGAATCCCATGTAGCTCCTATCAAGAGCCTCGGTTTTGCCCCAGGGGCATTTGGCAGTGTCTAGGAACTGGGTGGGGGAGGGGTGGCGTGCTCCTGGCCTCTGGTGGGAGGAGGTTAGGGATGCTGCTGAACCCCCCTGTGGCCGGGGCAGGCCTGAGAGAGAGAGTCACCGCTTGGGCGGTCAGCCCTTGCGGGCAGGACACTGCCCAGGTCTGTGTGCCCCCCTGGACAATGAGCGGGGCAGGGGTGGGGTGGCAGGTGGAGGGAGAGGGAGAAGGTCTAACCCTGAGCGAGTCACCTTGGACCTGGGGGGGGGGGGAGGGAGCAGGCCGAGTCGGGTCTTCAGCTCCAGGAGAAACAAGATGGCAGAGCTGGGGAGGTGGCAGGTTGGGGAGCCCACACCAGAGGCCATCGAGCTCCCTCTGGCTGAGGAAAGGATTTACATCGGAGTTGCAGGCGGGTCTGTGCTGCTGACCCATCAGCAAAGGCCCCTGCGTGTCGGTGCAAGGCCTGGGGTCGGAGGGCAGGCCCGGCCCTGCACCTACCTGTGCAGAGAGAGGCAGGGCAAGCCCCTGCGTGCAGGGAGCTCGGGAGCCAGAGTGGGAACCCCTGCCTGCCCACTCACAGAGTAAGGTGCGCCCCCGGCTGTGGTGGAGGCAAACCAGGTGTCCCTGGGGGCAGGGAGCAGGGGAGGGCTCCCCGCCTCTGCCCACCCAGGAGCCCCGCCCCTCCATCCTTGGCCCACCCCAGCCTGGGGAGATGGGTGTGGGAGGCAAGTCGCTCCGATGCATTCCCACACCTGGTTTCTCCCTCTGCCCCCTAGATGCCCTAAACAGGGGTGCACCAGAGTGAGCCTCCCATTGGCATCCCCCCACCTCCCGCCCCCCGCCCAGCCAGCCCACCTCCTCCCTGTGCAACCCCAAGGGAGTCCCGTCCTCGCCCAGGTGGTAGCCGGTTCGGCTCTGAATGAGAGGCGGGGAGGAGGGCAGCCAGACCAGACCGCACCCCCCCAGCCCCTCGCAGCCCTGTGCTGTCTACGGGAGAATTAATATTCCGATTACATAACCCGCAGCATTCCGATCGTTGCTAAACAGAACACGCTTCTCCGGCCCCGGTCCCTGCATCCCACACTCCGGCCCTGGAGAAAGATTTCCCGGGCAACTCTCTCCTTAGCCCTGGGCGGAGGGTGGGATCAGACTGTAGAGAAATGCTTCTCATGGGAGAGAGACCCTTCTTCAGAGACAAGCCCAGGCAGCCCCTTTAATTCCCGGTCCGAGGGAGGGAACGCTGGAAGTCTGATTTCAGAGAATTCTGCACTTGCAGATTCTAAGTACTCGTTCTGTTCCACCTCCCTGAACCTGCCACTTACTCAAAAGGAAAAAAAACCTTCCGTGTGCGTCACAGCTTGGCTGGGTGGGGGTGGGGGTGGGGATGTGTGTGCTGACGGGAGGCCAGCCAGGACTCAGAGGCAAAAGCTGCCGGGAACAGAGGAAGGGAAAGGGGGAAGGGAACGGGAACGGACCTGTGTTGAAGACCTACTGTGCACCGAGCACGGTGCTGGGTCTGTTACCGGTACCCTGTCATTAGATCCTCATGGCAAAGCTATGTAGAAGGATGCCGAATCCCTTTTTGCATATGAGGGAAGCGGAGGCTCAGAGAGGTAAAGCCACTTGCCCGGGGCTGCACAGCCAAGTGGCAGATCTGGGCTTGAATCCACATCTGATTGCAAAGCATGCTTCCTCCCCAGAGCTTTTGTAAGTGGGCCAGCTGGGGGGCTGATCTGGAGGGAGAGGCCAGCGGGTTGGACATGGTTTAGGTACCGGGCAGTGCAAGGCCAGAGGGTGGCTCTGCTCCACCCGGTCACTCAGGCTCCACCTGAACAGTCTTGTCCCCATCGGCGAGGTCGAAGCCACAGCCAGGTCGGAGGTCGAAGCCACAGCCACGGTCAGATTCCAGGAGGGACCAGGGAAACGCGTGCAGGGGATGCATCGGGCTGCTTTCGGCGCCCTGGACACATCCCTTCCACTCACTTCCCCCTGACAGGCTCAGTCATGTGACCGTCCCTCCGGCGAGAATGGCTGGGAAAGGGAGCTCCCTGCTAGGTGGCCGGGGCCCTAGGGGGACTCGTTACTGTGGAGAAAGCAGGGAGCCATCCGGAGGGCCGGCTGACAGTCTCTGCTCAGTCGCCTCCTGCAGTGGGTCCAGGACCTCACCTGGAACCTGACTTAGGCTCCGCTCTGCAGCCCCATCAGAGGCCGCCCTGACCTCCCCCTGCTTCTTTAAACGCCTCTGGCTCTTTCTCCCCGCCCCCCCCCCCCCCCCCCCCCGCTCCGCCCCTCGGTGAGAGCAGACTGCCCCACGATTTTTCTCATCTATACTCAAGGCCCTTCAGGTGGTGGCCAGCCTCAGGGAAAAATCCTCGGGCCCTGGCTGGTGGCGCAGTGGTTGGAGCACTGAAGGGCTTGGGGTTTGATTCCCGGTCAAGAGCACATACCTGGGTTGCAGGTTCAATGCCCAGCCCAGATTGGGGTGTGTGCAGGAGGCAACCATTCCATGTGTCTTTCTCATATCCATGTTTCTCTCTCTCTCTCTCTCTCTCTCTCTCTCTCGCTCTCGCTCTCGCTCTCGCTCTCGCTCTCGCTCTTGCTCTTGCTCTCCCCCCCCCCCCCTCCTTACACACTCTCTAAAAATCAATGGGGAAAATACCCTCGAGGTGAGGATTAACAACAACAAAACTTCCTCAGCCCATGAGGGACATCTCAGTCTTCCTTCAGAGGACTTTCCCTTCTCCCGGGCTGCGGGCTTCTGTGCCCCAAAGCTGGGGGAAGCTGGGATGTCTGGTCTTGCCTGGAGCCGTGGGCCTCACAGACGGTCGATGCCCGCCACGTGGTGGGTGTTTAACAAGGGCCCTGGAACCGCGGGGTGATACTGTGGATGCTTCAGAGGCCGTGTAAGTGCAAGCCAGAACCATTTCTGTACCAGGGAGGGTCCCTGAGGGCCACCAAGGGCGGCCACACACCCGATGTGGCCCCACCGGCAGCATCAGCTCCGCTGGGTGCCTCTGAGGAGCCAGCCCCGGGCACGTGGCTTCTCCGAACCTCTGCCTCCTCACCCCAATCTCAGGATCACGTCAGAGGTGTACACGAAAGCACTTGGCAATGTGTCACGTGGGGTGCAAACGCTGACCACTTGACTCGTGGTCACTGGGGGTTTTAAGATGTGGTCCCCCAATTCTTTGTCTCACCTCCCTCCAAGAGGTGGGGTCCATGTCCCCCCCCCCCCCCCCCCCAACGCCACCTTGAGCCGGATGAGCTCCTGGCTGCCGGGACCAATGGAGAGCGCAGGCGTGATGCTCAGTGAGGTCTGGGCCAGCTCGGACAAGGCCACCCAGCTCGGCCTGCTTTTCCTGGTTCTCTCCAATCGGGATGCTCGCTCAGATCCCGGCTGCGGGGCCGTGAAGAGGCCAGGCCGTGGCGCTCCGAAAACTGTCCTCGCTGAGCCCAGCCCAAATGCCAGACACAGGCCGGCAGGAGGCTCCAGGCGACTCCAGCTGCAGCCGTTCCGTCTTTTGGACGGAATGGAGCAGGGATAAGCCCATTCTGGCTGCAGGAAATGTGTTGGTGGGGCACGAAAGGGGGCGAGGAGGGCAGGTGGGAGGGGGTTCCGTTATCCAGGTGGGAGCTGATGGCATGAACCAGCCTCTTCTGAGACACGGTGCAGGGATGGTGAGGAGAGGGCGGTTCCCGGGGCAGCACTGGAGGCCTGGGTCCCAGCCCAGATGTGGGTGCTGCACTGGCTGGAGAGTCCAGGGTGGGGCTCAGAATTGGCATTTGGGCAGCTGGGTGGGTGATAGTGCCAGGCACCTAAACGAGGGCTCCAGGAGGAGAGGGTGCTGTTGGAAGGCCATGTGTGATGGAGAACGGGGGGAAGACGAGTTGAGTTTGCACCCTGGGGAGTTTGAGGTGCCCCGGGCATCGGCAGGAGACTGGAGGGGAGGGTTCTGAAGCTCAGGAGAGTCCGGCCTTGAGTGACACATCTGAGGGCCAATCAGACACGGGGAGAACGACAGTTAGACAGACGAGGGGGCGGGGGGGGAGACAAGGGACCTGGAGGAAACCCCAAGTCCAGGCAGAGGACAGAGGAGGAAGAAGGAAGAAGGGAGAGGAGGGTGGGAAACCAAGCGTGGGCAGCGGGAGCTGGGGGACAGGACACTTGGAGAAGGAAGGGATGGCTCCCGTGTCAGACACTGCCAAGGAGGGCCGAAGGGCCTAGGCTGGACGCTGGAGGAAGCCCAGCTGAAGGTGTGGCCTGCAAACTCCAAGGGCACCCTTTTCTACTTATTTATTTATTTTTTAAATGTTTTTAAATAGATTTTAGAGGGAGAGAAAAGGGAAGAGAGAGAGAGAGATATCAATGATGAGAATCATTGATCAGCTGCCTCCTGCACGCCCCCTACTGGGGAATCGAGCTCCCAACCTGGGCATATGCCCTGACTGTGAATAGAACTGGTGACCTCTCAGTTCATAGGTCGACGCTCCACCACTGAGCCACACCAGCCGGGCTTTTTCTCTTCTTTTAAACTTTTTAATAAGCATGGCTGTAATCTGGAAGAGAGACGCGGTGCCGAATTAGGGGGGTGAGAGGTTCAGGGGGGGACTGTTGCCGGTGTCACTATTATTCTTTGCGACAGAGAGGCTGGGACTCACTGCGATGCTTTGAGAAAGATCCAGAAGAGAAAGCTGACATGGGAGGGAGAGAAGGAAGGGACGATGACGGAGGATGTGGGAAGGGCTGGGCTCCAGGGCGCAGGGGAGGCTTGGCTGACCTCCACGGGGAAGGCGGAGCTGGGCAGGGAGAGCAGGGGGAGGGCAGGGAGGGCCGGGGGAGGGAGGGCTGCGTCTGAGCCAGCAGAGCTGCAGGGGGGCCTGTGTCCTCCCTCCAGGGCCGCCAGCGTCCTGGTGAGCTGCCTGCTGGGGACAGAGGCCGGTCCCCCAGAGAGTGTGTTCTCCGCGCTCCGATATTTTTACAAGAAATTAAACCTGAAGTAGAAAGGCCCGGATCCATTTATCCAAAAGGAGAAGGGAGCGGAGGTGATGGCTGCAGCCCAGGGGGGTGGGGACTGGAATGGCCAGAGACAACGGAGAGGAAGAAGCCACGGGACCTTTTATTTCCACCCCACAAACTGGCCCCGGGGGCGGGGGCGCTGGAGTCGGGGGTGGGGGGGAGGGTGGGGGGGGTGGGCTGAGGCGAGGGCCTCAGGGAACCAGGGGGCGGGAGGGACGGACAGGGGCCTTCATTCAGGGAGAGGTGAGACTGGTTTCTCGGAGGAATTAGCAATGTCACTGCCTCGGAAGGGCTGGTAGAATTTTAGCCGGAAGGACTTCCTGGAGGTAGGGAATTGCATTATTCTACTTAAAATAAACGTAATTACACGACACACAAAAGGTCTTAGCTCAGCGCCTGCCATGTCACCAGCTCGCAATGCCGATGAGCCACTCAGCCGTGATTGCTAATAACTTCATGCGTTTTTAAAGTTTGACTTCCCCCAACTCCCCCCAATTTTTTCCGGATGCTTATACTCACGGTGGACCCTTGGCAGTCACAGGAGATCAGGCGCAGGATCTTATTTATTTGTTCTTAATCCTCATCTGAGGATATTTTTCCTTTGATTTGTTTTTAGAGGGAATGGAGGGAAGAGCAGAGGGGGAGGGGATGCAGAGAGTAACATTCCCCCCCCCCCCCCCCCAGAGAGGCACATGGGTTGGTTGCCTCTCACATACGCCCCAACAGGGGATGGAGCCTGCCACCCAAGGCACGTGCCCTTGACCGGGAACTGAACCCGAGACCCTTTGGTCCCTGAGCCGGCACCAGACACACGATCCTTAAAAATGCCCCCCTGGGAACTACTGTCCCCAGCAAAGTGTGAGTGAGTGTGAAGCTGCCGTCTTGGGCGGATAGCGGCTCTAAAGTGAGGACCTGGGATACTAACGGGAGGGGGTTACTCCCCCGCCCGCCTGCCCGCTCTCCCTGCCGGCTCTGCGCCGGCTCCGGGCCCCCTGGGTGGCAGGCAGACTCCCTCCGGCTCCCACCGGAGCCGCATATGGTGGAAACAAGGAGCTGCCGGCTGAGCCGGGCCGAACAAGACTCTGCTCTTTAATCCAGCCCCCGCTTCCGTGTTTCAGAGGAAAAGCCAACACTGCTGCAGAGGTTTCATCTTTCTTGCCCTGATTAGCACCAGCGACTGGAATTCCTCGGAGGCCCTTCTCCAGTCCCCGGGGGCCAGCCAGGCTCCCTCACAGCTCAGCTCCCTGCTGACATGTCAGCCTCACAAAAACATAAACTCTGACAAGGCCCGGGCCTGTGGGTCACTTGGGGCCGAACTGCATGCTACACCCTCGAACGCCAGGGATTTTTGGGGCTTTCCAACCTTTCCCCTTCCCAGTGTAGCCTCGAAGCCACCCAATACTCTACACTGCCTGACACACATATGCTCAGGTGCACACATGCAAGCACACACATGCACACACAACACACACAGGAACGTGCATGCATGCACACATAGGCATATGTATCCGCTTGTGTACACTTGAGCACCCACATGCACATAGGCATATCGCAAGGCACATGAACACATGCTTACACTGGTTCACACCCATGCTTGCACACACAGACACTTGTACTTACACATGAATACACATTTGTGCATGTAGAACACAAGCATGCACACAAATGTATACCACCACACACACAGAGACACATGCAATTATAGCCATACAGACATACAGATGTTTGCACACACATGCACACACGACACACATGCACAGTTACACCCTCACACACATGCACACACAATGTGCATGCTTGCAAGACACACCCTTGCACACGCACACACATGCAGAGGTACAGCAGGCGCAGGCATGCACCGCACTCTGCCAAGAACAAGTGAGGAGGAGGAAGCAGACACATCATTCTTTTCCCTCTCGTTCAAATGACTTCTCTTCCTTGGCACCAACTTTGTTTTGATATATTCGTTATTTTTTTAGAACACGAAGACATGGGACCGAAACCAAGTCCCCAGTTTTGCAGATGGGACATGCGATTTCTAGCAATGAATCTTCCTGAACAAGATGACATAACAGCAGAAGAACTTGGAGGTCCCCGGAGAGTTGCTTCTATCCGCAGCTCCCCCAGGCCCCGGGCCTGCAGGGGGGCGGCCCAGGGGAGGGAGAGGCGCTGGACCGGAGCTCGCTCTCATTCCGGCCGCTCTGACACTCCTTGGCGGTGGGCACGTGGTCCCTTGGCCCCCCGTCTCTGGTCCCCTCCGCAGTGACATATGAAGGCTCGGGCACAACAGATGGAGACATCGTGGCACTTTCCTAGGGCCAAGCAGCTAGAACCCAAGTGTGGTGGTGCCCATGCAGGGTCTAACCACAGGGCTCCCCGGCTGTGAGCCTGCGCCCACACCCCGGGCCTTGCTAAAATGCAGAGTCTGAGTCAGGGGTCTGGAGTGGCCCGAGATCCCTCCTCACCTGCTCCCAGGTGACGCCGCTGCGGCTGCACCTTTATCAGAAAGGCCTTACCGTCCTCCACACGCTCTAAAAGGCAGAGCGGGGTTTGCCCCTTCCCCACCATGCCCCAAGCCCCTGGGTGGGTCAGCGATGGCGTCACCTTCGCTCAACGCTGCCCCATTCCCCTTGGGTTCCGGGTCTCCCCAGCAACTCCCACTGCTCTTTTCTTTCTTTCTTTTTCTTTCTTTTTTTTTTTTTTAAAAAAAAAAATATATTTTATTGATTTTTTTTTTACAGAGAGGAAGGGAGAGGGATGAGAGAGAAACATCGATCAGCTGCCTCCTGCACACCCCATACTGGGGATGTGCCTGCAACCAAGGTACATGCCCTTGACCAGAATTGAACCTGGGACCTTTCAGTCTGCAGGCCGACGCTCTATCCACTGAGCCAAACCGGTTTCGGCCCCACTGCTCTTTTCTGAGTCAGATCCTCCCCAGACCCCACCTTCAAAGCTGTGGGTGTCAGAATACCCACATTCCATTTCACGGGCCTCAGAGCTCCTTACCACAGGGAGAGGCCCGGGCCAGTTCCGCCGCCTGTTGGAGCCTCAGTTTCCCCCTCGGGGTGATGTGACGGTTGGGCTTGCTCTCTTTCCGGCTGCACTCTGGCAGAGCTCTACCCAGTACCCTGGCCCAGTGCCACTCTCCAAGACTTTAATCATCGCACGGGGCGAGGCCCAAGCATGGGTGGTTTAAAAAAAAATAAATTATATATATATATATATATATATATATATATATATATATATATATATATATATATATTATTGAGAGAGGAAGAGAGAGGGATAGAGAGTTAGAAACATTGATGAGAGAGAATCATCGATCAGCTGCCTCTTGCACACCCCCTATTGGGGATGTGCCCGCAACCAAGGTACATGCCCTTGACGGGAATCGAACCCGGGACCCATCAGTCCGCAGGCAGACGCTCTATCCACTGAGCCAAACCGGTTTTGGCAGCATGGGTCCTTTTAAACAGCTGCCAGGTGTTTGGACGGGCGCCCAGGCTGAGTACCACAGCTTCGATGCTCGTGGGGGTCAGCTCAGCGCTGTCGGTGGGTCCCGCGGCCGGGCCTGCACACAGACCCCGCGATCAGACGCAGGCTGGGGAGCGGATGGTGCAGCCTCAGCGGTTAAGGTGACCCGGTCCCCACGGGAAAGGCTTGCAGGGATGCTGAGGGTGATGCTCCTGGCTTCCCGGTGAACTTTCCCTTCTGACTGGCACACGATGCACATGTTAATTAAAGACTCAACCCCACACGTCAATCACCCGCAGACCTCCCCCGCCAGCGCGCCTTCCCACGGAGGGCTGGCAGCAGCACCTGTGTAGGTGCAAGGGGATAGGGGAGGAGAGGATGGGAGGGGTTGGGAGCAGGGGGGCGCTGGCACAGGTGGCTGCTGGGAGCTAACCCGACATCCAGGCCAGACAGGGGGCCCAATTAGCCAGGGCCCCCTTGGCTGCCGCCCAGCAGAGCCCCACGCGGAGCCCTGACGAGGTCTCCTTGAAGCCTGCGGGGGCTTGGCTGAAGAGTCCCTTGGTTTCCATAGCGACCAGCTTCTTCCCGAGGCTGACAATGGGCTCTGTCACTGGGGGTGACTTTCAGGGTCTAAGAGTTGCCCACCTCAGAATGGACACCAGACCCATCAATCTCTTCTCCGTGCCGCCTGCTAGTGGCTCAGGGCACATCCTTGGGGCAATGGACAGATGGATAGAGACGCCAGGTGGGCAGCCGCCCTGCCCCCACCAGCCTCTGTGCAGATGGGAAGGCGGTCATTAGGATAAGGACAGTCTGTGGCGTATAGCGAGTGGCCCAGGCTGGACGCTGGCGCCAGACCACCTGCGGCTACAATCCTGGCTCTGCCCACAGATGCTTGGGAACGGGGCGCGGGGCAGCTCCGTGCTTGGGCCCATCTGTGGACGGGGTGGTAAGCACCATCCTCCGAGGAGTACGGGCAATAATCAAGGGAAGTCCGGCCACAGTGTCTGGCACGGCAGAGCCTCGGGGCTTTCTCACTGCTTACGCCATCCTGGGCAGTGAGAGTCTCCAGTGTCCAGGTTCCGAAGGGCTCCGCCTGGCCCCAGGTTGCCTCCTGGCCAGGCACTGGTTCTGAGTGCCCCAGGCTGCCCCTGGCCGGGCACTCTCCCTGGGAACAACTAATTATCTCGATCCCAAGCAGGTTAGAACTTGGGGTGGTGGTGGTGGTGGTGATAAGGCATCGGGTTTATAGAAAACTCCGAAGGTAGTGCCCGGAGTTCAGCCAGCGCTCAGAACCCATCGGAATCTGGAGTGTTCCCCTGTAAGGTTTACTCAGTCCCTCCCCCACCCCCCCAGTCCCCACTGGGCTGACTCGGGGCGGGACAGCATGGAAGCTGCTGTCTGTCCAGCGCTGGGCCCTCCGCTCATGCCTTCCTTCCACACAAGCACTCAAGCTCCTGCCACGACCCGACTGGCCTGGAATGAGGCGGGGCCTGCTCTGTGCCTCTCCCCGGCTTGTGGGGAGGCGGACGCGTGTCCATTTGTCACACAAGCACCACCCAGTCACAGCCAAGAGGGGTGGCCAGGGCGTCAGGGAGGACTCTCATTTGAGTTGCGGTCTGAGGCTACGGAGATGTTAGCAGGTGAAAGGGGGCATATTCCAGGCGAAAGATCCCACAGGGGCGGCGGCGGCGGCAGGTCCCAGGGCCACGCCCAGATGGAACAAGGCACCTTCCAGAAACCGAAGGACAGGAGGGCCATAAAGCTGGGGAGGGAGTCTGGGAACTGGGCCGGGCCAGGACACGCAGGGTTGGTCCAGGACACGCAGGGGGAGGTGCAGTGCAGCCTGCTGTGCGCCTCTACCCAGGCCCTGCAAGGCGCGGAGAGGTGTTGAATTTGCAATTTAAAAGATCCTTCTAGCTGCTGTCGAAACAGACTGTTAAGCTCATAAGGGAGCTGTCAGCCAAGTCTATTAGACCGACATGAACCTAAGGCCTGGGAGAGGGGAGACCAGTCACCTGTGAGGAGCCTGTGGCCAGCCAGCACAGGAGGCCTGACTCCAGCCAAGTCTTCCCCTAGCACCCACTGCTCCCCCTTTGTCTCAGCAGCCCTTCCATCCCCGCAATGTCATCGTCAACTCCGAGCTCCCTGCCTGTTAATCCGCCTGGATGACACCTCTTCCCAAAGCCACCACGAGGGCGGTCTGCATTCTTTGGAGACTGATGGACTTCGAGAAGCAGCCAAAGGCCAGCGGCCGCCAACGCTGGCTGGATAAGGTGGCGATTGCATCAGCATCCATTGCTGCGTAACAAATTGCCTCAAAGCAGAGCAGCTTAAAACACCGACATTGTCACCTCACACAGTCAGTGGGTAAGGACAATCAAGGCTCCCCTCTCGCAGGGGGGAGAGTGGACACCGGCCGTCTGGAAGCCCCAATCCTTGCCATGTGAGCCCCTTTGTGGCTGCTTCTGTGTCCACAAAACGTGGCAGCTGGCAGACCCATTCAGCCTTAAAAAAGAAGGAAATTCGGACCCATGCTACAACGTGGATGAATCTTGAGGACATTGCGCTAAGTGAAAAGAGCCATCTCTCTCTCTCTCTCTCTCTCTCTCTCTCTCTCTCTCTCTCACACACACACACACACACACACACACACACACACACACTGCTGTATGATTCCACGTATATGAGGCCTCTGGAGTTGTCAAGTTCACAGACAAAAGTAGATGGTGGTTCCAGGGCAGAGAGGCAGGGGTGGGGAACTACTGTTGAGTGGGTGTGGCTGGCTGTTTGGGAAGATGAAAAGAGTTCTGGGGACGGAAGGTGCTGACAGTTACACAATGATATCAACCTACTTAATGCTACAGAGGTATACACCCACAAGCGATTAAAATTATACATTTTATGTCATATGTGTTTTGCCACAATAAAAGGAATTGGGGGAAATCTCCCAGTTTCAAGATAGCTTCTGGCCATCGGGTCCTACTCTTTGGAAGAGACCAGACCTGACCCTCTGAGGCAGGAAACCATGTGTCCTGGGCTATGTCTCAGGGCTATGTCTCTGGGTTATGTCTCTGGGCTATGTCTCTGGGCTATGTCTCTGGGGTATGTCTCTGGGGTATGTCTCTGGGCTGTGTCTCTGGGGTATGTCTCTGGGCTGTGTCTCTGGGCTATGTCTCTGGGCTATGTCTCTGGGCTATGTCTCTGGGGTATGTCTCTGGGGTGGGGGAGACAGTGGTGAGCCCAGTTCAGCCCCCAGTGAAAGGCAGCCCTGACAGAGCTCATCATGGGTCAGGACAGACGGACATCAACCCAATAGCCAGGGGGAAAGGGAACCCTGAAACTCTAGGAAAGGCTATTAGGGTACACAATGGGGGCGTACGGAGTGGGGGACCCTGGGGAAGGCTTCCCGGGGAGGGGCTGTTCAGCTGAGGTTAGGAGAGTACCAGGTAACACTGAAATGAGGAAGCTCTTCCGTGAAGTGGGCTCAAGGCTGGACTCTCTTGGCCACCTACTGAAACCAGGCCCCGGCCCCTTGGAGCCCCCAGCTGCCTCGAAGACAGTGGCGAGAGCCCCTTCTGAGGTCTCCCTGCCTGGCACAGGGTCAGTACTCAGACGACCCGGAGGATCAGCCCTCTCCCCTGATGGAAACCTCTGCCGCTGCCCCTCCACACTCCCATTGGGCATTCTGCTGTGCCCCCACCCCCTCCCTCTGCTTCGGTCCAGCATAGCACTGGCCACGCTTTGCATACGTGTCGTTTATGTTATTTATCATCTGTGTCTCCCTTAGAATGCACATTCCATGGGGTCAGACAATTGGTTTTGTTCGTTTGGTTTATATCCCCAGTGCTTGTATCATAGCCCCGAGGATAGTAGGCCCTCAGAAAACACTTGTTGAATGAATGAGTGAATTAGGCACAAAGTAAGTGATCAAGGTATGAACAGAATGAAGAGGGATCCTGTTACGGCCAAAGTTTGGCCTGGAGTTTTTGGGTTTGGGTTAGGGTTAGGGTTAGGGTTTAGGTTACGGTTAGGGTTAGGGTTGTTTGTTGAATGAACATGTGAATACAGATTGATCTTGCTGGGCGTGACCTGGCTCTGCCACTCCTCAGCTTCCCTCATGTCTCTTTTGGAGGTCTCAGCCTCCCTCTTTCTAACATGGGTGACTTGTATTAGACCGGTAATTTTTTTAAAGGCCCCTCCCCCCTTTTTATTTATTTTTGTTAATCCTCATCCCAGGATCTTTTCCCCACTGATTTTAGAGAGAGTGGAAGAAAGGAGGAGAGAGAGAGAGAGAGAGAGAGAGAGAGAGAGAGAGAGAGAGAGAGAGAGAAGAAACATTGATATGAGAGAGACATGTCATTGATTGGCTGTCTTCTGCACGCACCTCACTGGGGCCGGGGGTCAAATCTGCAACCCTTCAGTCCTCAGGCCGATGTTCCAACCACTGAACCAAACTGGCTAGGGCCTCCCATGTTTTTAAAGCAGCTTTCAAATACAAATTTATGTGGGAACCTGACAGGTGAGTGGAGGTGTTGTTGCTTAAGGTGGAGGTCTTGGAGCCTGTTCATCTGTACCCGACGGGTGCTTCTGAGAACAATTTAAAACCTACTGGACCCCTGGTTCCCTACATCCCAATAATTAATTATACTGTTATTGTTGTTTTAGCAAACTTTTATCACCAGCCCTGCCCAGCTTGGCCACGTGACTTGACACATTTCCCAAATGTGGGCCTAAGTGACAGTGTGACAGTTTCCAGTGGAGGCCTTCTGAGGCCTTGCATGTTCCCCTCGTCCCTCGTGCACGCCTCCTGACCCTGCTCTGAGAACATAACATCCCAGATAAGAGCTGCCTGCTTATCCCAGGTCGCTGAAGGAGAGACATGTGGAGCCAGCGTGACCATGACCACAGCCTGGACCACAGCCACAGCATCTGGGCCCCTGCCCCAGACGTGCAACGCGAGTGAGAAATACGGGAGTGAGCGAAAGTAGGTGTGCAGTGGTAACACAAGTAAGTAATACAGTAATTAATGATTAATAATACAAGAATGAGCTGGATTTTATGTACTTACCACTGTGAGCCATTGCTGTAAGAAACTGAGATTTGGGGTTGCTTGTTATGCAGCATAACCTGCTGAAAACTGACCAATGCAGGTCCCTTCTGGTATTGGTGTGACTGGCTCTTATCTTTGAAGGAAGGAACCCAGGTTTGGAATTTCTTTTTATCAACTTTCTGGCTGTTTCCTCCCTTGTGGTCCTCCCCTAAAATTTCTCCTCCTCCTCACCGACTGCAGAGGTCTCAAACTGGTGGATCCTGACTACATGGAACTTGAAGACATGCTTTTTTTTATTTTTATTTTTGTTTTTTTTAATTGATTTCACAGAAGGAGAGAGGGAGAGAGAGAGAGAGAAAGAGAGAGAGAGAGAGAGAGAGAGAGAGATCAATGATGAGAGACAATCATTGATTGGCTGCCTTCTACACCCCCTTTCTGGGGATCAAGCCCACAACCCGGGCATGTGCCCTTGACTGGGTCGAACCTGGGGCCCTTCCGTCCACAGTCCAATGCTCTATCTACTAAGCCAAACCAACTAGGGCAAGACATGCTTTTTTTTTTTTTAAATCCAAATTCTTTCATTCATCTGTTCTATTGTTTGTTAGGTTATAATTTTATTCATTTAACAAATCCACTATATGCCCACCAACCTACATATGAACACAATCATATGAGTTCCTGAGCTGCCACGTAGGAAGAACCTGCTATTCAGTAAATGCTAGCGGGGCAGCTGCTCTGCCAGGGCTGTGGAGATGAAAAAGAAACATCCCTGCCTCCTTGAAATTTCGGGATATTACACGCAGGGCAGGAAGAGCATCTGAAATGAGTAAACCACCATCAACATCACCAAAAAACTCCCTCTTCATCTCAAATCCAAAAAGCAGCCGTCATTTCTAGTTAGCGAGGCCGGGTAATTTCTGAAATTGACGGATGCTTGTAGCATACACAAGAAGAGCATTTTGGCAGCAACGGAGCCTTTTATCTGGCTCACAGGCAGCTAGAAACATCCCCAAGCCAGGCTTGTTAGCTGTCTTCACTGAGACTAATTTTCACAAACAACATCCTGAAAGAGGGTTGTAGTTGGTGAACTTGGGGAGAGCCAGCCTCGGGATTCAGGCTAGCCTGGGGCCGGTATCCCCGAGGAAGTCCCTTCTCTCCGAGCCTCAGTTTCCTTATCTGCAGCGTGGGCTTGTGCAAACAGACCCGGCTGGACCAGATGACCTCCTATTGTTCTAAGGCTCCCGGGCGAACCCAGAGTGTCCAGAGGGTGTTCTTGTCCATCTGCTAAGTCCAAGTGGCTTGCTGCCCGTGGGGACAGAGGTCCCAGGGGGAGGGATCCCAAAGAATGCTCCCTCTTCCCAGCCCAGCAAGGCAAGGCTGGGCTTGGGGCCTCCTCCCCAGCTCCCCGAGCCCAGGATCCTTAACCAGCTTCCATATCACCTCCGCCTTTCCCTCTCTGACCCCATCCGCTCCCCCATTTCCCCTCCCCCAATGACCCGCAATGCACTCCGGCCCCAGGACCCTCTGGCTGGCTTCCCCAGACAGCCTCAGGGTTTCATTCGCCACGCCCTCTCCCAGGATGCACTTGCCCCCTGGCTCACAGGGCCCCAGCTGACTTCTCTCAGGCTCCTGCTCAAATGCTATTGCCCCTCCTCCCCACTCTGCACTCCAAGTGGCCTTCTCCATTCCTCTTCCTTCTGCTTCATTTCCCTCACAGCGCGAGGTACTACTTGCTACATGGAGCCTGGCTGCCCCTCTCCTCCAAATATCAGCTTCCCATGGTACGACCTTCATCATTGCTCTGCCTCCAGCACCTAGCACCTGGCACATAGTAGGTGCACAAGAGGCATCTGTTGGAGGAGTGAGCAAATGAGCAAACATGCAGCGTAGGAGAAGGTCCCCCCCACTGCCACTGCCTCACCCCTGGCCTTGCCCGGCAGATCCCAGACCAGTAGGCCTCGAGGTACCCACCCAGCCCACAGGTGGTGAAGCTGGTGGAGTCCCTGGAGACACCGCTGTGTAAAGGAGGCTGAGGACGGAGGCAGAGGAGGCTCCTGCCCTCGGCTCTGCAAGGGACAGAGCGTCCTGAGCTGCTTTCCTGGTGTCAGAATCTGCAGCTTCTTCTCCCACACAGGCTGCTCCAGCCTCCACCCATCACCTCCGCTGACCTCCTGTCCCACAACAAGATGCCAGCGGTGCCACTTCTGTCTCAGGCCAGGAGGCCCTCTTCCTCTGAAGGGCTGGGGGGAAGGAAGGGACTCTCCTGGGTCCCCTGGAGGCTGGGTGTGGTGCACACGTGCCCCTTCTCCTTTTCTCACCACAGCCCCGTGGGGAGGGACAGTTGTCCCCTGTTATGGATGGGCAAAGCCAGGCCCTGAGCTGTGCAGAGGCTTGCCCAGGTCACACGCAGCCAGGAAGCAGCCCGGCAGAGCACATCTCCGATTTCTAGCCTGTGACCAGCCACGTGGGGCAGGGCTGCCGCCCCGGGAGCTCCCTGCCCCGGAGGGAAAGCTGTCAGTCAGTGAGGAGCTAGTCCCCTCCTCCCTCCCACGACACCTGCCGCCTGCCACCTGCCACCTGGCGTGTCACATGGCCCGGGAGTGAGCCTGCGGGGGCACGCCCGCCCGGGAGGCCGTGCGGGGAGCCGGGAGCTGCACTCCGTGGGCGGAAACAGGACACACGTGCTCAGGTGCACTCACGTGCTCGAGCGGGCTCTCTCTCTCTCTCTCACTCCCCCTCGTTCTCTCTCCCTCGTCCTCTCTCATTCTTTAATTCTCCCTTCTTCTCATTCTCTTTTGCTCTCCCTAATTCTCTCTCTTCCTCATTCTCTCCCTTATTCTCTCTCTCTCTCTCTCTCTCTCTCTCTCTCTCTCTCTCTCTCTCTCTCCTCTCTCCCTCATTCTCTCTCATCCCCCGCCTTCCCCAGTTTCCTCCAGAGGCCTGTCGGTCTGCTAGGACATCAGCCCCCAAATGAGGGGCTCCCCAAGAGAAGCCTCCATCATCAGAAATGGCAAGAAACCTTGGAGACCAGCCAGGCCCGCTCCCTCGCTTGTCAATCAAATATAAAGCCCTGTGTGTCTGAATCAGGGCCGGCCTGGGGGAGGGCAGGGTCCTTACAAGAACAGGCAGAGGGTGAGCATATCCATTACCTGGCAGGGCTCCGATGTCAGACCGCCTGCAGCCCTGCTGGCTGACCCCAGACAAGTCCCTTGACATCTCTGAGCCTCCCTCTGTTCCTCATCTACTCAGTGACAGGCATGGTCCCTGCTCTGTGCTGAGATATGCTGCTCCAGCAATCTCATCAAGCGCATATTTTTATCACCTGACTTAGATTTGAGGAAACCGAGGCACAGGGTGGTTCAGTAACTTGCCCAAAGCCACACGGCTGGGAAGCAGTGGAGCTGGGATTTGATCCCAGACAATGAGGCTCAGGGTCCCTGAGCTAGACCACTCTTCCGGTCTAGGCCTACTGTCTCCCGAGGATTAAGTGAGATATTAGACACCTAACACTGCCCCGGCTCAGCGTCGGCACTTGATAAATAACCATTATCCACAGCAGCGACTCCATGGAGCTGCCGAGAATCTGATGAAAGATACAGATCCTCCTGGTAGAAGATGCACCACGCACAGCACACAGCTCCAGGGGTACCTGCTCCGGGAGCCCGCCCCACGCCCATCTTGGGGGCCCCTGCTCAAGCCCAGCCCCGTTATTTGCACACTAGGAAGGGAGAGGAGAGGGCACATTGAGTGTGTCCATGTCCTTGACTTCATTTGATGGTCTGAGGTGGGTCTCACCAGCCCATTGGGAAGATGGGAAAACTGAGGGAAATGCCAGGGTCCCACAACAAGCCGGCAGCAGACAGGGGTCTCCTCTCTTTGGGGAGCATCTTCTCCGGCTGTGTGCCAGCTGGCCCCAAGGCCACGGCAAGACACAAGCCCCCAGGGCTGTGTCCTTGTGTGGTTCGTCCTCGGCAAAGGCTGTACATGGTGCGTGAGTGACACGGAGTCAGGAGTGGGTCTGCCCCGGGCCACGCCTGGTACAAGGCCAGGGACTCAGAGCTGCCCTGGCCCAGCTCTGCTCCTGGGCTCCGTGGCGCTTCCTGAGGAGGAGGCGGAGGGAGAGACAGAGGAGGACAGGAGGAATCCCGCAGGGCCAGCCCGACTCGGGTGGTCGCTGGGAGCCACATCAGGTCTCTTGCTGTGAGGCCAGAGCTCAGGGGTGGCGGCCAGGAGAGAGCTGCCACTCATTAGTGCTCTGACTGTGGGCAACCACATGGCCCAGCTTCCATGTTTGCAAAAATGGCGACAGACGCTGCCTTGTACAGCTGCTGTTAGAATGGGGCCATTTGACCTTTTTAATGGAGGCTGCCAGCCTGTCCCCTCCTTTGTCAAACCGGGAGAGGCTGCTGTGAGGGGTCCATGGGAACGTAGGCATAGTGCCAGTGAGTGGCAGCTGCCACTCTGAACATTGCTGTCACAGTGCTGAGCACACAGGATACGCACTCCTAGGCATGCGGCAGGAACGGTGGGTGGGCCCATACACAGGCTGGGAAGTGGGGTGGGGAGATGAATGGATGGATGGGAGGGCAGTGGTGAGTGGATGGATGGGTGGGGAAATTTGTAAGAGGATAGATGGATGGATGGATGCAGAGGCAGAGCAGGGGATAGGTAGAAAGATAGGCTTGGGGAAAACAGTAGGTGAATGAGAGAGTGTAATGGATGGACGGACAGACAGATGGACAGACGAACGGATGGATGGATGGACAGATGAGAAGATGGACCAGTAGTAATCAGACAGAGACTGGGGCTGTTCAGATCAGTGGATGGGTGATGGATGGATGGATGGATGGATGGATGGGGTAATTGGGTAGAAGGGTGAAAAGGTGAATGAATGAAACAGGGAGCAGGAAATGGGGAGAGGGGGAGATGGAAGACCAGAGAGCGGATGGATGGCCAGCGCTCCTTCCCCTTGAACTGAAGCTGGGGAGCTGGTGGTGGCAGCTGCAGAACCGGCTCAGATAGGCACAGGATGGGGAAGAGAGAGAGGTCGGGAGCCGCTTGCTTCAACAGGGCGACCCTGGAGCGGGCAGTGAGCTAGCCGATCGTGTCCTGCGGGCCGTGGTTGGGTAGAAGCCTGCGGAGGGAGCTGACTGGGAGGAGGGCACGCTCAGGGCCTGGCCCGCAGATGCACACGCTCCTCAATGCCAAGGACAGTGGGAGGGCTGCCTCGGGAGGGCACAGCGTCCACCAGGCTTGGCGGGAGCTGCACAGCCTGGAAGGGACCCTGAGCTGAGAGGCCTTGGCAAAGGCATACCAGAATGTGCCCCCAGGGACTCCGTGGCTGGAGCTGGAAGAACACAATGTCTCTTCACCGCAGCTCCGTCCAGGAGGGACCTGCCCGGGAGGGGGCCCTGGCTGTGTGCTGATGGCCCCTGATGGGTCCAGTGGCCATGGGCGAGCCCCTTCCCCTCGCCAAGCCTCCTTTCCTCACCGTCACTGACGTCAGATCACCTCCAAGGTCACGTCGAGTACTGACACCTTAGGAGCTCACAGATTTCCAGGAGCATCCTATGCAGGGGCAGGGGCAGGGGAGGGGCTGGGCTCCGAGGGTGCAGTGGATAACGAGGACACCTGGGCAGAGCTCCCCCCAGTCACTCAACTGAAAGCCAAAGTCGACCCAGGAGCCACCTTGAACTTGGGCGCTGCTTCAAACAAACACACCATCTCCCTTGTGTCTCCTCCTGCCTCTGCCCATCACTTGCCCCACCGGGGCCTCACTGAGCTCTCAGTGTGGCTTCAACTTGTCCGCAGCCCTCATCTCGCTCTGCCTGGCACACCCCTCCCCCCAGAGGACCAGGTGGCCATGCCCCTCAGGCCCTGTGTGGCCTGTTTCCATCGCACCCCTTGCCCCGCACCCCAGCATTGCCTGTCACCCCAGCACTTCCTCCTGTCTGACACACTCTCTGTTTTGCTTATCAGTTGTCTTCCCCTGAAACAGAATGTCCATTCCGGGGGCAGGGACCTCTGTCATTGCTCATCACCAATTCCCCCAAACAGGAAGAAGCTGCACCTACTTACTACCCCTGCAGGAGGAAAGAAGACTTTCTTCTCGCCTGGCAACAAGCCCAGCCAATGAGAAGCCATTGTCCCCCTGAACTTTTACTTTCCTATCATGAACTTGTTTTGTTCCTTTGTTTTGGCTAATGTCCTCCTTGTCCCACTCTCTTTTCTATAAAAACCCTCCATTTTGTACAACTCCTCCGAGTTCTTGCTAGGTGAGATGCTGCCTGATTCATAAATCATTTAATAAGGCCAATTAGATCCTCAAGTTTTCTGGGCTGAATTTTGTGTGTTCTCTTTAATCAGTCCTGGCACACAGCGCTGCACAGAATTATCTGTGGTTATTCAGTAACTGCAGAGTGATCATGACAAGGGCAAGCAATTAAGGAGTGTTTACCTGGGTGCCAGTCACAGGGCACCCGCACGAGGCAGACACGGTGATTAGCTCCCAGTTTACGGAGAAGAGAGCAGACATTCGGAGGGGGAGTCTGCTCACGTCCCATAGCAAAACTGGGACCAGCCCAGCCAGAGTCCGGTCCAGGGTCACCCCATGAGAGCTCATGGAGTTAGCAGTCTCAGTGCTGCCACCATGAGACCCTGCCTTTGGGCAAGTCCCTTCCTCTCTCTGAGCCTTGGTGTCTCCATCTGTGAAATGGGACAGCAGCAGCCCTGCCTCTGCAGTGCTGTTGGAAGGATGGAGGACACCGGTGGGTGTGAGTGCTTTATGTAACCACTGTGCCTGCCTTATGGCGCCCCCCCACGTCCCCACAAGCTTGGGTGGGGAGCGTCCGTGGCCCCCCAGACAAGCCCATGGCCCCAGGCTTGGTTTAAGGGCCATGGTTGGCAAACTGCGGCTCTCGAGCCACATGCGGCTCTTTGGCCCCTTGTGTGTGGCTCTTCCACAAAATACCATGGCCTGGGCGAGTCTATGTTGAAGAAATGGCGTCAGAAGAAGTTTAAGTTTAAAAAATCTGGCTCTCCAGCCGAAACTGGTTTGGCTCAGTGGATAGAGCGTCGGCCTGCGGACTGAAAGGTCCCGGGTTCGATTCCGGTCAGGGGCATGTGCCTTGGCTGCGGGCATATCCCCAGTGCGGGGTGTGCAAGAGGCAGCTGATCGATGATTCTCTCTCATCAGTGTTTCTAACTCTCTATCCCTCTCTCTTCCTCTCTGTAAAAAAAAATCAATAAAATATATTTTTAAAAAAATCTGGCTCTCAGCCGAAACCGGTTTGGCTCAGTGGTAGAGCATTGGTCTGCGGACTGAAAGGTCCCGGGTTCGATTCCGGTCAGGGCATGTACGCTGGTTGCGGGCACATCCCCAGTGGGGTGTGTGCAAGAGGCAGCTGATCGATGATTCTCTCTCATCGGTGTTTCTAACTCTCTATCCCTCTCTCTTCCTCTCTGTAAAAAAATCAATAAAATATATTAAAAAAAAATCTGGCTCTCCAAAGACATTTCAGTGGTTGTCCTGTTGATCTTTGGCTCTGTGGACGAATGAGTTTGCCGACCACTGGGTTAGGGTAATCCAGAATAATGCCACTCTCTAGCTCGGGATCAGAGATCAAGCCCCTCCTTTCTAGGAGGTTCTTTCCTCCCAGCTGCCCTGCCTCGAGGGGACTTCTCACAGCCTAGGGGACAGGGCTGCGGGGGGAGCAGGGGGCGGGGACAGGAAGGCCTCTGCGTTCCCAGGCTGGAGGCCACCGAGGAGCTGCTCTTTAGTCCCTCCGCCACAGCTGGGCTGCTCCCGAGTGGCTTTCCCAGACCCCGCTGGCCCGCTGCTGGGGATAAACATGGAGGAGGCGCTCCCGAGGGGGAGGGGAGGGCCTTGCGAAGAGGAGGACTGGGGTGGGGGAGGGGGTTGGGTTCGAGGCAAACACATCCTGTGAGCTCAGGGCTGGGGTTGCAATTCTCCTGGGCAGCTCCGAGTCTCAGGGTCCTCACCTAGGAAGTGGGTTCGGACTGGACCGTTCCCCCCAGCGGCCCAGCGCCGGGATCAGAAGACCTGAGCAAGCAGCCCCAGAACCTGCCTGGAAGCAGCTCCATCCTGCCCTCACCTCTGTGGGGTGGGGGCCAATGGTTCCTTCACTCTGGCCTGGGCTCCAGGCGGGTGAGGTGGCCTGGCTGAGCTGGGAGGTCCCGGACATCCTGTCCTCTGCCATTCTGTCACGCCTGGAAGAGGAACGAGGCTGAGGGCTGGGAAGGAAAGAGCCCCTAGTGAGCTCCGGCTGCATGCCCGCTGCATGCCCGCTGCTTCTGATCCCTACCTCCTTCGCCTGCATATAGCATCCTATCGCTGCTGCTGCAAATCACCACACGCTTGCTAAAGCATCCCTCGTCTCCTACCTTGCCGCTTGGGAGGCCAGAACTCCAAAACCAGTCTCACTGGTGGAAGGGGTCAGTGGGCTGGTTCTCGGGGGTTCTGGGGGGAGAAGCCTTTTTCCTTGCCTTTTCTAGAACGGGTGCTGTCTCCACCCTCGCACCACACGGCCTCTCTCCCTCTGCTTCCTCCGCCCCATCTGCTTCTTCCACTCTGACCCTCCCGCCTCCCTCTCAGACGGATCCTGGCAATTACAAGGGGCTCATCGGATAATCCGGGATAATGCTCCTATCTCAGATCCTCCACGCAATCACACCTGTGAGGTTCCCTCTGCCAGCTTCAGTGATTTGGGGATTAGGGTGTGGAGAGCTCGGGAGGGCCGTTGTTCAACTCACTGCATCTGTCCAGACCTCGTGTCAAATCCCAGCTTCTGATTCGCTGCAGCTGTTTGACCTTGGGCAGGGACCTAACCTCTCTGGGCCTGTTTCCTCCCCTGTACAATAGAGATAACGACTGAGGATTGTTCGAGATGAGGCAGGAAAAGCTCTGAACACAGCGCTTGCTACCACTGTTGAGTGAATACGTATGGTAACTACAATGATAAGAATAATAACCCTTGCCCTGCTGGTGTGGCTCAGTGGTTGAGATCAGCCTATGAACCAGGAGGTCTCAGGGCACATGCTGGGTTGTGGGCTCAATCCCCAAGGTGGGGCGTGCAGGAGGCAGCCAGGCAATGATTCTCTCTCATCATTGATATTTCTATCTCTCTCCCTTTCCCTCTCCCTTCCTCTCTGACATCAATACAAATATATTTGAAGAAGGAGATGAAGAACTTGTTTATTGAGGACTTACTACATGCTGGACACTGAGCTGGGTGTTGAGTTTATGCAGGGGAAGTTATACAGACACAACCCAGGCTCTCATGCAAGTTACACCAGAGCCAAGAAGACAGACTTAGAACAAATAATCACAAACAATTAGTTAATTGCCACTGAGGCCCAGCGAGGCCCAAGGTCACGCAGCTGGGAAGAGCAGGAGTGGGTGGGATTCACACCCAAGTCCGTCTGATTCCCAAGCCCTTATTTTTCCATGACATTCCCAGTCTCCCAAGGCTGTTTGAGGCCAACAGAGGACCCGAGACGGGAAGGGACTTGCCAAGTGCAGACCCAGATCTCTGGGCGTCCTGCCCACAGGCCTTCCTCGGGGAGACGGGGAGTCTCGCTCGGCCAGGATGCAGGAGGGACAGTTACACGCCCAGTGTCTCTGGGTCTCCGGAGGCCTTGGAGAAGAGACGTGTTATCTACCCTCTTTTACAGACGAAGGACCTAAGTCTAATATGACATGTACAGGTCACCTGGGGAGTTCATGGCCACGCAGAGACCCAGGACACTCACTAAGAGGAGGGCCTGGCATGAAACCTCCAAGTTCAAGGCTGCCTGGCCCTAAAACCTGTCCTTAACCCTGGAGCTCTGCCTCTGCCAGCGGGCCTGTTTGTCCTGGGAGGCTGTTGTCCTGAGAGTCTAATTCCAGGGTGGAATTCTTCCTGAGAGCAGCCTTCAGGGAGACGGGTGACCTGCTGGCGCCACCTAGTGGCCGTTAGGAGACATGCCACTTACCCTTGGGAGCCTCCAGGGCTCACGGAGGCCCTGGGAGAGATGTTAACTGTTAACAGAACTTCCTCGTTCTCCACCCATCTGGCTCCTTGTAGCAAATGGATGAGGCTGAGCTACAAGTAAGCAACATGACCAGCCTCATTTTTCTGTTGAGGAAACTGAGGCCCAGACAGAGAACGACACACCCAGGCAGTCAGGGGCAGGCCCAGGTGGCGGAGGGACTCGCACGGAGGTAAGGCTTGCCCGGAGCCCATCCAGCCTCTGGGGCCTCTGTGGAGGGTGCAGTGAGACCAGGCTGGGACGACAGGAGGCCGGTGCCTGCCCAGTTCCTGGCAGGCACAAGAGCTCCAGGTCACCTGTGGGTAGGCCACGGAGGACCAGAGTAGCAGGACATGTGGCTCCAGGTTTGGCCTAGGGGGGCCTCTAACCCAGGGCCACGAGGAGGGTGTGGATGGTAGAACTGATTATGGTGGGATACCTGAGGACAGGAGACCACTCCTCCCATAGAGATATCCCATGATTCTTAGGGGCAAACTTGGCTAGAGATATCCCTTGATTCTTAGGGGCAAACTTGGCTAGAGATGTCCCATGATTCTTAGGGATAAACATAGCTGGAGAAGCTCCATGATTCTTAGGCACAAAGACAGTCCTTATCCTCCAGGAGCTTGATAAGATTGCCTTCATTGATTTAATGAGCCATCACTGACCACCTACCCTGAGCACTGTGAGGGGTGCTGAGGACCCACGGACCAGCCAGGCCTGGTTCCTGCTCAGCAAGATCCCCATCCCTTGGGGCAAACAGACCAGGAGCCTGGACAGGATGAGTCTGGGAGGCCCCAGGGCCACATGGGCTCTGCAGCCAGACCGATCGAGCTGATGACACTAGCGAAAAGATAGGCTAACATTCATTGAGCGCCTACTGTGTGCCAGGCACTGGTGTAAGCACTTTCCTTATATTAGCTATTTCGGTGAAATCCCAACTCTCTCTTACTAACTGTGTGACTTGGAGCAAATCACTTAACCTCTCTGATTCTCGAGATTCTCATCTACAAAACGAGAGCCATAATATCGATCTTGATCAATTATTGTGGGGCTTCAGTGTGTGTGTGTGTGTGTGTGTGTGTGTGTGTGTGTGTGTGTAATATAGCGGGGACTCCATAAATGGTCACCATTATCATATCAGTGCTGTCATGGGGGGATGCTAATGAGGCCCCCCAGCCTCGTGCGTGTAGTAAGTGCTGTCCTAGGGTTGGCTTATCCTAGGGTGGTGTCTGAGGTCAGGAGAGGACTGGAGGGAACGTTAGGATGGACCCCTGGCAAGAGGAGACTTGGTCGGGCCTGGAAAGGGTGGGGCCTGTTTTCTCTTCCTGCTCCTCCTGCTTTTTCTCCTGGCTCCCCCAGAGCGAGCTCCCCAAGAAAGCCAGGCAGGAGCTGCCATGTCTTTTATGGAAGTCACACTCCGTCACTTACACAATACCTTCTGGTGACCCAGGTCCACCCTGCTCAGTGTGGGGGTGGGGCGGCCCAAAGGTGTGACTGGGGAGGCCAGGAACTCTGGAGACCTGCCTCAGAGGCTGGCGAGACTGCTATGCCTCCGGGGCAAACCATGAGCAGAATCCCAGTTCTTGCTGTCATAGTTGAATATGACTCTGTGTGTGTGCGCACACATGCAAAATACAACACCACAAACTCAAAGAAACACCAGGAACCCTTACCTGTTTGGCTCAGTGGATAGAGCGTTGGCCTGCAGACTCAAGAGTCCCAGGTTCGATTCCGGTCAAGGGCATGTACCTTGGTTGCGGACCCATCCCCAGTAGGGGGTGTGCAGGAGGCCGCTGATGGATGTTTCTCTTTGGAAGCTTCTAACTCTCTCTCCTTCTCCCTTTCCTCTCTGTAAAAAATCAATAAAATATATTTAAAAAAGAAAAAAGAAAAGAAACACCAGGAGACACAATCTATGAAGCAAGCAAACAAGGCACCATATAACAGTGAAGGCCGCTTCAGGATGAGGCGTTGGGATTGAGGCCTGAGGGTGAAACCAGCAACCAGGGGACAGTGCCTAGTCCTAGAGCACAAGAGGGGGTGGCAGAGAGGCCACAGGGTGAGGAACTGAGGCCTCCACCAGCAGCCAGCCTGCCCACCATGGGAGGGGCCACCTTGGCTGTGGATCCTCCAGCCCCGGTCCAGCCTTCAGATGACTGTGGCCCCACCAACACCCTGACTATGGCCTCCTGAGCCAGACACAGCAATGCCACCGCCAATTCCTGACCCACAGATGCTGTGTGTGATAATGCTGGCTGTTCTAAGCATGGAGTGCTTTGTTATGAAGCCTTAGATAAACCGAGTCAGCACTTACTCAGTATTTGTATAAATAGGTGGATAGTCCTGGCCAGTCTGGCTCAGTAGATTGAGCTTCAGGCGGCATCGCTTCTCCCGCAACTGCCAGGGGACCCCTGGCCTCACTCAGCTCCCCTTCCCGCCCTCCACCAGACTATAGAAAGAGCCTTCATTCAAGGGATAGATTGAGCTTCGGCCTGTGGACTGAAGGGTTCCGGGTTTGATTCCAGACAAAGGCACATGCCAGGGTTGTGGGCTCTATCCCCAGTAGGCCGCATGCAGGAGGCAGTTGATCAATGATTCCCTCTCATCATTGATGTTTCTCTCTCTCTCTCTCTCTCTCCCTCTCCCTTCCTATCTGAAATCAATAAAAAGATTAAAAAAAAAAATAAATAGATGGGCAGGGAATGATAGTTACAGTTCCCGCTCACTGAGCCCTGCCTCTGTGCTGGACGCTGTGCCAAGAGCAACTGTCTGAAATGGCCTCTACCCCGAGCCCATTTTACGGGCGAAGAATTAGGCACAGGAAGGAGGTGAAACTACTCACCCAGAGTGTCTCTGCCAGAGCTTGGGCTTCCGCCCTGGCAATCTGGGCCATGGGTTTCTCTGCCATGCCATATGCCTGGGTGGTCCCCGTCCCGCCCCAGGCCCCGCTTGCCAACCCTCTGGGCACCTGGAGAGGGTCCCTCCCAAAGGCCGTGTGTTTTGTAAGGGCCGCCCTAGAGCTGGGGGGTGGGCAGGAGGGTGTGAGCAGCAGGACTGGGAGAGCCAGCCAGGTTCGTGACCAGAGCCAGCACCTCAGGTCCGGCTGCTGGAGAATGCCTGCCCCTCCCTGTGGTGCCAGCTGGATGGGACTGGGGAGAGGGCAGCTTCTGTCGAGTCATTCCCAGTGGAGTCCAGTCTCGGTGCGGGGGGGGGGGGGCATCGGAGAGCTCAGGTTCTAGTCAGCTTGTCATCACCGCGTTCCTCAGCCAAACTGCTGAGGCCCGGAGCCTAGGGCACTGGCTGGGCCAGGGAGGACCCGAGAGCTCTGTTCTCTGGATCCGAAACAACATGGTGGGGGCAGAGCTAGAGGGAACATTGCAAAACCCCCAGCCCCTCCCCCTCTAAGAGAAGGAGGCGAAAGGGGCTCCCCTGTGGCAGGAAGGGAACTGGGTGGGCAGAGGTGCGGGGCCGGGCACAGGCAGCCTGGTTCAGGTCAGGTTCCACCTGTCACACACAGTGTGTGGCCAAGCAAGGTCCTCCAGCTCTCTGTGCCTCTAAAAACTGATGCCGGGGTGTCACCCAGCATCTAGACAGGTTCAGGAATCTGGAGAAGGCGCTGCGTGTAAATTAATAAAGAGACTAGAAGTAAATAACTCTGTAATCCATGGGGGAGCCAGAGGAAGCTTAGCTGTAGTAGCTAAATTCTCTCTATCTCCGGACCCAGGGCTCTTTTTATTCCCACATTTTTCCCTATAGCAGTGTTTTTCAACCTTTTTTGGGCAAAGGCACACTTGTTTCATGAAAAAAATCACGAGGCACACCACCATTAGAAAATGTTAAAAAATTTAACTCTGTGCCTATATTGACTATATATAAAGTAATTCTCTTGAATAGGAATCAAATAAACACAAAGAAAGTATTTTATAATTACTTTATTATGAAATATTAAGTAAACAAAATAGTGAAAAATTATAAAATTCTTGCCTTGTCTGCACCTACGGCACACCAGGCAACATCTCGCGGCACACTAGTGTGCCGCGGAACAGCGGTTGAAAAACGCTGCCCCCCGGTTTGGCTCAGTGGTAGAGCATCGGTCTGCGGACTGAAAGGTCCTGGGTTCGATTCCGGTCAAGGGCATGTACCTTGGTTGCGGGCACATCCCCAGGGTGGGGTGTGCAAGAGGCAGCTGGTCGATGTTTCTCTCTCATCGACGTTTCTAGCTCTCTATCCCTCTCTCCTCCTCTCTGTAAAAAATCAATAAAATATATTTAAAAAAAAAAAAAAAAAGAAAGAAAGAAAAACGCTGCCCTATAGCAAAGTAGATATACCTATCAAAGGTAAGATTTGGTATACAGTGGGCGTTGTCAGGTTGGAGAAAATGCCTTCGGCTATTCAGCTGTTTGGTCAGCAGGAGGCAATAACGTGTAGATTAAAATGCCCTCAGCTGTCTGGTAATAGGCAATAATAGATGCAGATCTTCAGGTTTGGGGAAATGCATCCGGCCATTCCCATAGGGCTGCGGTTTGCTGCTCACTTGACTGACCTCAGCATTTAAAAGAGGAACACTGTGGCTCAGTAGTTGAACTTTGATCTATGAACTAGGACAGTGGTCGGCAAACTCCTTAGTCAGCAGACCGGCAAACTTCAGCTCACGAGCTGCATGTGGCTGCAGAGCTGCGGTTTGCTGGCCACTGCAGTAGGCAATAATGTGTATCTTCAGCCCTTGCCGAAGGCTCAAGGTCCACCAATCTTTTGATGACCTTCTTGTATTTAGAAGTTGCTGGAATTAGCCTCCACCAAAAAACTTCATCTGGGAAGACGGGTGACACCAGCGCCCGTTCTCCAGGGGTGAGACCCTGGTCATGTGCACCAGGGTCTCCATTGGTTGATCTGCCGTCTTTCCAAGGCCCTTCCAAGGTGGGCTCTGTGCCTGCCACTCACAGATGAAGGGACTGAGGGTAAGACTCTCAGGGGCCTCATGGAGCTAACAAGGGGTGGAAACTGCCAGGGAGCAAAGCGGAACACTGTGCTGGCCTCCGTGCCACTTGTCCCCGGTCATTGCAGAGCCTGCTGCATTGTTCGACCTGTTGAATGCGGCCCCCAAGCCAATAGAATGGCTTCGGGGTGAGTAGTGAGCTCCCTGTCACTCTAGAGGTCTGCAAGCCCAGCCTGAGCCTGGTAAGGGTCTTCCAGTGTTGGGTTTGGGGTTGAACTGAGAGCCATTTGAGGTTTCTCCCTGCCGCAGAGGCCAGGGCTTGTGGCTGTCCTCTCCAGAGACAAGGAGGACGCAGGGACGGCTGGGCTGCCTGATTGCGGGAGAAATGACGCCGCCGGCCCAGCTCCACCGCATCAAGGTGAGCCCACCCATCATGCACCCGCCAGGCCTAAGGGGGAGACACTGCCGGAAGGTGGCTCCTGCCTCTGAGTGACGAGAAGGTGGCGGTGGGGTGAAGACACGGGGCCACGTGCCCACTTTGGTCTGGTCCCCTCATCAGACACGAGAGGACACAGAGAGGAGCGTGTGGTGCCCGGATCTCTAATGTCATTCAGGGCACAGGACGGCTGGGAAAGAGGGAGAGGGGAGTGCGGGTGGGCTGGGCAAAGCCTGGTGCTCAGCCACCGGGCATCGTTCACAGGGGGGCAGGACTGGATTCGGGGACCCTGGCCTCACTCAGCTCCCCTCCCTGGCCTCTACCAGACCGTAGAAAGAACCTTCATTCCCTCAGCATTCGGGGTGCACTAAGCCCTGTTCCCTATGTCTTGCACAGATGAGCTCATTTATCCCAATGAGGGGGAATGGGGTATCATCATTTCTTCAGAAGAGGGGACTGAAGCCAGCGGGGCTGTCCCTTCCCCGAGGCCCTGAGCCCTGAGTGGCAGAGCAAGATTCATCGCTGGCAGTGGCCGCGGAGTCCCAGGTCTGCCTGTGTCACCCTGGCTCTGTGGCCTCCTTCTGAGGTAGAGGGTGCCGCCCCTGCTTCCTATCCTTCCAAGTTCATCTCATCTGACCTTCAGGGTGAGATGATCTCAGCCTCAGCTCCACCCTCCGGAAAAGGGCTCCTGTTCTGGCCAGCGAACCGCAGCCCATGCCCAGGACATGGCCAGGCAGCAAAGCGGCCAATGGGGCCGGTGCTGGTGCCCTGAGCGCCCGCCCGTGCCAGCTAGCCGCCCACCGTGCACCTTCCTTTATAACCAGCCTCTCTGGAGATAGAACTCACATTCTTATACATCGCACCGGTTTAAAGTGCGCCATTTAAAAAGTTTAGCTAGCAAAAAATAAATAATTAAAGAGCACAATTTACTGGTTCAATTTTTTTTTTTTTTTAATCCTCACCCAAGGGTGTTTTTCCATTGATTTTTAGAGGGAGTGAAAGAGAGAGAGAGAGAGAGAGAGAGAGAGAGAGAGAGAGAGAGAGAGAAATATCGATGTGGGAGAAACACATCAAATTGGTTGCCTCCTGCACGTGCCTGGCCCAGGCTGGGGAGGACCTACAACCTAGGTACCTGCCCTTGACCGGAACTGAACCCAGGACCCTTCAGTCCATAGGCCCACGTTCTATCCACTGAGCCAAACCGGCTAGGGCAGTGGTTTTCATTTTAGTATGGTCAGAATTGAGCAACCATGATCATAATCCCTTTTGGAAACATCACCCCAAAAGAAGCCCTGTTACCCCCCCACCCCCACCCCCACTCCCTGCTGCCCTCGGCACCCACGAGTGGGCTTTCAACCTTGTGGACTTGCCTCTTTGAGACATTTCTGCAGCTGGAATCTCACAGTAGGGGCAGCTCCTTTTGAAGCTCATCTTCACCCTTTGCAGCAAGAAGGTGTTCTTTCCACTTTATTTTATTTTATTTCAAATATATTTTATTGATTTTTCACAGAGAGAAAGGGAAAGAGATAAAGAGCTAGAAACATCGATGAGAGAGAAACATTAACCAGCTGCCTCCTGCACACCCCCCACTGGATACATGCCCGCAACCAAGGTACATGTCCCTGACCGGAATCGAACCTGGGACCCTTCAGTCTGCAGGCTGACGCTCTATCCACTGAGCCAAACTGGTTTCGGCTCTTTCCACTTTAGAGGTGAGGGGCCTGCAGCCCAGAGCGGTCAGGTAACCTGCCCAAAGCCACCAGCTCAGAGGGCGGGCGGATTAGGATCATGCCTGTCTGACTGCAGATACCCCAGGTCACCCCATTGGCCTGGAACCCAGCATTGCCTGACAGCTGGGGCCCTGGGGCAGGGGGGCCTGTAAGGGGAGGGAGGAAGGCGGAGAGGGTGGGGCGTGTGTGGGTGGGAAGGGTCCTGGGGGAGGCAGTGGGACCAGTCACCAGGTCCCAGGATCCCTGAGAGGAAGGGAGAGAGCAGGGCAGGCCAGGGGGGCAGGTGGTAAGAGCAGGTGGGGACAAAGGGGACAGCAGATGGGGGAGGTGGCTGCAGTCCTGGGCTCTCTGCCCTTGTGGCTGATTGGTCCACTCTCATCGCCTGATGTCGCCACCCTGCATCTCCCTCTAGAAACGGCCCTCTCCCCTCCCGCTCCCAGCCCCTGGCCTGGCAGGCGGCCCAGCTGTCCCCCCTCCTTCGCTGCCTCCTCCCCGCACCTGTCCCATCTGGCAGGAGCGCCCGGGACATAATTATCCCAGCGTCAGGGCGGCCAGCATCCAGGGGTGGCTGCTGTGCCCTCACGTCCTCCGGGCCAGCCTTCCGTGGGGGGCCCTGCTCTCGCATCCCTGGCCAGCCCCTGCTGGGTGAACAGGAGAACCGCGGGGCCTCTTGCAATGCTCTTTGCATTTTTATTTTTATTTATTTTTTTAATAAAAATATATCTCTTAATTTAATTCAGAGAGGAAGGGAGGAGAGAGAGATAGAAACATCAATGAAGAGAGAGAATCATCGATGGGCTGCCTCCTGCATGTCCCCCACTGGGGATTGAGCCTGCAACCCAGGCATGTGCCCTTGGCCAGAATCGAATTTGGGACCTCTCAGTCCGCAGGCTGACACTCTGTCCACTCTTTGCATTTTTAGAATGATTTCCGTGTCTTGATCAAAAGAAATCAAGTTTTAGAACATGTGCGTCCCGCCTGTTCTCTGTTCCGGAGCCCTATCCAGTCCCCCCCGCAGCCCCCTCGGAACCATCACTAATCGGAGCCCTGATAGAGAGGAAAGCTTCCCCTTAGGCGGATGGGGAAGCGGAGGCTCAGAGTGGGCAGGGACTTCCTGCGGAGGGTGGGCTGGCGGTGGGGAGTGTGTGTCCCAGCTCCCGCACCCAGTTCCATGGAAATAGAATCGGAAGGTGCCACTGTGGGTCCTGCCTACGTGGGGTAGGTGGGGCTTTGGGACCCTTGGTGGCCCCACACCAATGACAGCAGCTGCTTTCTATGCTCCAGCACCCAGACTGGAGCCACTGACTTATCCATGTGGAGCTGCCGTCAGCTTGGGAGTGCCGGCTCCACCGCACTGGGCGCTGGGACCTTGGGCCAGCGGTTATCTCTGCTCCTCAGTCTGCTCATCTGTGAAATGGGCATGCACACAGGAGCCGCTGCCTTCTAGGGCGACAGGGAAGAGCAAATGAGTTAATGCGCCTGCAGAGCCCAGCACGGGCTCAGTGCTGATGAGTGTGAGCTGTTGTGAGGCCTGGTGAGAGCATCGTGGAGACAGCCCAGCAGACAGGGCTGTTAAGATCCTACAGGTGCCGAAACCAGTTTGGCTCAGTGGATAGAGTGTCGGCCTGAGGACTCAAGGGTCCCGGGTTCGATTCCGGTCAAGGGCATGTATCTTGGTTGTGAGCACATCCCCAATAGGGGCTGTGCAGGAGGCAGCTGATGGATGTTTCTCTCTCATTGATATTTCTAGCTCTCTATCCCTCTCTCTTCCTCTCTGTAAAAAATCAATAAAATATATTAAAAACAAACAAACAAAAGATCCGAGAGGTGAGGCCGGGACGAGGTTTCTCTATAGCCCAGGCCTGGTGCAGCCTGGGGCCCCCACGGAGGCCACGGTGCGTGGAGGGTACTAGTGGGAAGCAGAGGCCAGGGTTCTGGCTCCAGTTCGCTCTCACCTGCTCTTGACCTTGGGCAGGTCACTTGCCCGCGCTGGGCCGCAAGCTCTGGCTCTGCAGGGAGGAGGCTGGGAGCTGGGCTGTCCCTCCAGAGGCTGGGCAGCGGGTGTCCAGGGGCCAGCCATGACTCGGGCTATTTTTGCCAGGGCTGCGTCTGTCACACCACTTGTCCTGGAATCAGATCCCAGCAGGTGCCAGGAGCAAAGGTCATGCAGCCCGACCCCCCCTGGGCGGAGGCCGGCCTGGCTCCCTCTCCAGCCTCCTTGGGGCCGTGAAATCTGAGGGTGGGGGGGCTGGGCTGGATCCCACTCTGAGTCCTGGCCTCACTGCCCCTGTGATGTCTGCCCGTCCTCACCCCACCCCCCCACCCCCAGGCTTGTAAACGCTTTATTTTAAGCTGTTTACGAGGTCCCGGAAGAGTGACGGCATTGGAGACGGGGAGAGAAGAGGAGGGGTGGCAGGGGGGCAGAGACAGCTCCTGGGTGAGAGAGAGAGAGAGAGAGAGAACAGAGACACAGACGGAGGTGGGCACAGCAGACAAAGATAGAAACAGAGAGAGAGAGAGGACAGCAATGGGGAGAGACACAGTCAATACGCGGAGACAGAGAGAAAGAAGAATAGAAAAGGATCTAAAGGGTGAGAGAAAAGAGAGAAAGAAACAGTGAGGCAGAGCACACAGATGGGGGAGACGGAGGGAGAGATGGGGAGCGGAGGTGGGCCAGGATGGAGCCGCAGGCACGAGGGCCTGGGACTCGGTCACGGCTCCCCTTCTCTGAGCCTCAGTTCCCTCATCTGCAAACCAAACCTGAGCTAAGAGGCTGCCAAGGGCCTGGACAGGCTGCTCAGAGCCTGTGCTGTGGGGCCCGTGGGGCGAGGGTGGGGTGGCGGGGGCAGAGCTCCGCTTTCACCTCCGAGCATCTCTCTGACCCAGAGCCAAATCTCCCCGTGGCTGCCCCTCGCCACCTCGGCCTCACCCCCTCTCTGGCCCTCAGTGCCCTGTGGACAAGGACAGAGGTGCCCCAGCCCCACACAGGCTCTTCCCACAAGGTCTGGGGACCCCCTCTCGGCACAGGGGGGTCCCCTCCTCCCCCTTCTCCCTCCTCCTCGGTGAGAAGCTGCAGCCTGGGCCCCTTCACTGAGGGCAGACCTACCGCTTGCTAATCCATTCAGTCCTGAAGGCTTGGGGTAAGGAATAAGAAATCATTCTTTTTATTAAAAAAAATATTTTTATTGATTTCAGGGAGGAAGGGAGAGGGAGAGAGAGAGAGAGAACAACATCAATGATGAGAGAGAATCACTGATGGGCTGCCTCCTGCATGCCCCCTACTTGGGGTCAAGCCCAAAACCAGGGCACATGCTCTTGATAAGACTCGAACCCGGGACCCTTCAGTCCACAGGCCGATGCTCTGTGCCCTGAGCCTAACCAACTAGGGCAGAAACCGTTATTTTTACTCCACCGATGAGGAAGCTGGGGCTCAGAGCGGTGGAATAACCCGCCCCAAAGCCTCCCTGGGATGAGGCAGGGAGGGCTCGAGAGCCCAAGCTGGTGATGCCTAAGGGTGCCACACAGTCTAGGTCCACCGTGACGGGTGGTACATTCCCGCACGGCTCTGCCCACGTGTGACCGCTCGCCTCGCTGTGAGTCCCGTCCCAGCACTGAGCCGGGAGTTTAGTGCAGTCACCTCGCTTCACCCTCGTGGTCCACACTGCTGTCCTGGCCCCTCCCCTACCGCCCCACCCCCCATCCTCCTGCCGTAGGTGTCCGTGTGGGTCTGGGGGCTCAGAGAGTATAACCCCAGCCCCAGCCCCAGAGGTGAGGCACATGGCTCTCTCCCGCCATGCTGATTGGCAGAGACACGGACCCGTGATCGAGTCCTGGCATGTGGGCTGGGGGGGAATCTGTCAGGGTGGAGTGGAGGGCTGCCAGGGAGTTCTCTGCTTTCCTGAGAGGACGTGAAGCCGGGTGTGGGGAGGGTGTGATCGGGGAGCTGTGGCAGCCATCTATCTGGTGACCATGAGGAAGGGGAACGGCGGAGAAGCAGGCCGGCAGCCGTGAGAGCGGCCCTGAGCCACGCCCCGCGCTGAGCCCCGCCAGTCCTGGGATCCAGAAAGGCAACAAGGAAACATTGAACCGTTAGGTCTTATTTTTAAAATATAGTTTTATTGATTTCAGAAAGGAAGAAAGAGCGAGAGAGATGGATGGGCTGCCTCCTGCATGCCCCCACTGGGTATCGAGCCTACACTCTGGGCACCTGCCCTGACCGGGAATGGAACCATGACCTCCTGGTTCATTGGTTGATGCTCAACCACTGAGCCATGCCTGCTGGGCGAACCGTTACATTTAAACCATTTGGAGTGATTGATTATGCAGCAATAGAAATCAGAACAGTAAGTGTTTCATAGGCCTTTGGTGGGTTCAATGTACCAGGTAGCTGACTAGGTGATTAAAAAAAAAATATATATATATATATATATATATATATATATATATATATATATATATATATTTTATTTTTTTATTTTTATTTTTATTTTTTTCAGAGAGGAAGAGAGAGGGATAGAAAGTTAGAAACATCGATGAGAGAGAATCATTGATCAGCTGCCTATTGCACATCTCCTACTGGGGATGTGCCCGCAACCAAGGTACATGCCCTTGACCAGAATCAAATCTGGGACCTTTCAGTCCGCAGGCCGATCCTCTCTATCCATTGAGCCAAAGCGGTTTTGGCACTAGGTGATTTTTTTTTTTTTTTTCTAGGAAAGCAGCCTCGTAAGAGAATCCAAGAGTTTCCATCACATGGCAGAGCCCCCTGGAGTGGCTCTCCTCTGCCCCAGGGTCACGCCCACTGAGGTGAGAGGTGAGTGAGGCAGGAGGGACCGGATCTGGTCGGCCCGTGGCCTTGGAACATCATCCACAGCCCAGGATTCGGGCCAGCCCAGCCTGCGGACACTCAGCGGGGAATTTGCCTTCCACTGGCAGATTAGCGGGCCTCGCCTGGAGTGTGTCATCGAATGAACGCTGTGGGCACTGCCTCAGGGCGCCCACAGACTCCAGGACGCAGGTCACCAGACCAGATAGTGTCGGCCTCCCCCCAAAGAGTATCAGGATCCCAACCCATGGCCAGTGACTCCCGCTCAGCCTTCTGGACCCCGCTTTCCCTGACCCCTCCCTGCCGAGCCCTACAACTGCAGACACTCCTCCCCCTGCCCCTCTCGAGGGCAAATTGCCGGAAGCTGGAGGTCTTGTCTCCTTCATCCCGTTGTTTCTCCTTGTCTAGCTGGGCCTGCCACAGAGGCAGTGATATGCGTGGCTGAATAAGTTGAACAGTCCCAGCCAGCGGCCACGCATCTTGTTCTTGGTTGCGTCTGGTTGATGGGGAGCTCACTTCTCCCTAGGCAACCAGTTCCACTTTCAGAACTCTCACCAGTTGCGATGGTGCAAAAAGTCTGTGGGACAGCTACAGGGCATTCCTTGCTTGCACCTGGCCGAAGACAACTTTTGAGTATTCATCATTTTTTACTTTTCTTCTCATCTTCCTAAAGAGGAAGGCAATTGATTTTAAAACAATTTAAAAAAAAGTACAGTTGACATTCAATAGTGTATTAGTGTCAAGGGTGCAGCATAGTGGCTAGCCATTCATATAACGTATGAAGCGATCTCCTTGGTAAGGCTAGCAGCCCCTCTGGCACAATACACAGTTATCGCTGACTATATGATTGACTCTGTTCCCTGCGCTGTACTGTCCGTCCCTGTGACTGTCTTGTAACTGCCCATTTCTACTTCTCAACCCTTCACCTTGGTCACCAAGCCCCTGCACCTCCTTCCATATGGCAAGCACCAGTCCGTTCTCTGTATCTATGAGTTTGTTTCTGTTTCATTTATTTTGTTCTTTAGATTCCACATACCAGTAAAATCATATAGTGTTTGTCTTTCTCTGTCTGACTTATTTCACTTAGCATAACACCCTTTAGGTCCATCCATGCTGCAGTAAATGGTAGCATTTCATTTTTTTTTTTTATGGCTGAGTAATAGTTCATATATACATATACTAGAGGCCTGGTGCACAAAATTCGTGCAAGGGGCTTGGCCCTCACTCACAGCCCAGCTGCCTCAAGGCTCTGCCTACAAGTCATTCTAGAAGGTAGTTCCGGAAGATCATTTTGCCGTCCAGTCTAATTAGCATACTAGCTCTTTATTATTATAGATAGATAGATAGACAGATAGATAGCACATCCTCTTTATCCATTCACCTTTTGATGGGCATTTGGGTTGGAAAAGGCCATTTTAAAAAATATATATTTTATTGATTTTTTACAGAGAGGAAGAGAGAGATAGAGAGTTAGAAACATCAATGAGAGAGAATCATCGATTAGCTGCCTCTTGCACACCCCCCACTGGAGATGTGCCCGCAACCAAGGTACATGCCCTTGACTGGAATCAAACCTGGGACCTTTCACTCTGCAGGCTGACGCTCTATCCACTGAGCCAAACCAGTTTGGCAGAAAAGGCCATTTTTAATTGCTGGGAGAGAAGCTAATTTGTGGCATCTAATAAAGCCATGGGTGATGGGGAGAAAGAGGGGAAGTAGTGTTGAACAAGGAGTTTTAGGAAGAGAAGGGCTACAGCAGCCTGGAGGCCCGAGGGAAGCAGGTGAGAGGGGAAACACGGTTCTAAGACGTAGGATGGGGCCCGTGGGGATGGAATGTGTCCTCGGTTACTTTGGCTGTTGGCTGTCCTGTGTAAGCACGCCAGGCTCTGACACTGAGCCACACGCGTCTCCAGTTCAGTAGGTTGGGTGTTATGTGTCCAGTGTAATTAGCGATGGATTAATTTGTGCTCAGACACAGGTTTCTCTTTGACCTTGTGACCTTTCCTTGTGTGGATGCAGAATCTCATTGACAAAAACTAGCTTAGCACCAGCCCTGCCCTTTCTGAAGCTGAATGATGATCTGTCATGTGACTTCCATGAATGTCCTCCCCTTCACCTCCCACCCCAGCCCCTACCCTGTCTGAACACGAGATAGGAGCTGGCGCCGACGCAGAAGCCCCAGATCAGTGATTAGCAACGACATCAAATACTCAGTAACACCCCTTCACTGTCCGGAAATTGGTACTATAACCTACTCATCTCCATGATTTTAAAAGTTCAGTATCACCTCTAGCTGGTTTGGCTCAGTGAATAGAGCATCAGCCTGCAGACTGAAGAGTCCCAGGTTCAATTCTGGTCAAAGGCACATGCCCCGGTTGCAGGCCCCAGAAGGGGGCGTGTGCAGAAGGCAGCTAATCATTGATGTTTCTATCACTCTCTCCTTTCTTCCTCTCTCTGAAATCAGCAAATATATATATATTTTTTTAAAAGACCAGAATTTAAAAAAAATTCAATATCATATTATAACTATCCTATCTCATAAAGACAGAATATGCAAATTGACCATAACTCCACAACAGAGATGGTGGCTCCCACAGCCAATAAGGAGGGAATATACAAATTGACGCTACAAGGCAGAGGTAGAAGGTGGCTCTGGCCATAGCGAAGACGGTGCTGGCAGCCAGGGGAAGGAAGGCCTATACTTGCACAAATCTTCCTGCATCTTGCCTCTAGTAATACGTATAAAGATAAACAAAATATTTTTATAATAAACTGTTTTTCAATATTTAAATGCTCAGGCAAGACGGTAGTAGAGGAAGCAGTGAGAGGCTTGTACATGTTCATAGAATCGCCATGTATGCAATGCTTATGGGCACGTGTGTTGGATCCGTGGCTGCACAGTCAGGACAGGTTGGGCTTTGCTGCAATAACAAACACCCCTCTGCTCTTCAGTGTATCTCTCACCCACGCCATGTTCAGTGTGGTGGGCAGGGGCTCTGCTCTTCATGCAGAGGTGCCACCAAGACATGCACAGTCACCATCGCTGGGACCTGGAACCAGAGGCGTGGGAGAGTGTTCACTGGCTCCTAAGACTTCTTCTGGGAGCGACACACACCCACTCACATTCATTGGCCAAATAAGTCTGTGGCAGCACCTCACTGCCATGGGTCTGAAGGAATGACCTACTGCCATTTTCCCGAAAGGAGCAGACACCCATGGTGACTGGCACAGCCACCAAAGGAGCAGACACCCATGGTGACTGGCACAGCCACCAAAATCCCATGGTGGCCCTGCCTTGGCATTGGGGTTGGGGAGGTTGCTGTCATTTTCTGAAATGGTGAACAATAAATTATTTCTCCCATAATTCAGTGTATTTGTAAATAGTTTAAAGATAATGTGTCCTATATAATAAAAGGCTAATATGTAAATTGTCCCTTTGGGAGTTCGACCGACTGGGAATTCGACCACTCGCTATGACATGCGCTGACCACCAGGGGATGGTGTGGGATGAAGGAAGGCCCCAGCAGCCAACTGCCGGCTGCCAGGGAAGTTTGGCCCCTTTGAGCCCTGATCACTGGCCAGGCCTAGGGACCCTACCTGTGCATGAATTTCATGCACTACACCTCTAGTGTATAAATAAGATAATGTATAAGTCCTAGATTTAGGGCCTAGAGCATGGATTGAATCTTCATGATGTGATCTTATCTGCACATGTTAGAACACCAGCATCCCTTCCTCACCCCCTCACTACATGTCACTGTCGTCACTGCAACAAAACACACTATCCAAAGCGCCCCACAGGGGACGTAGGAGCCCCACAGAGAGCCGGTGGCTGTGGCAAACCTGGCCGGCAGAATACCCTGTCCTGCTCACTGCTGCTGAAGTAGTGTGCCCAGCCCCCCATGCACACTGGCTGCAAGCCCGGTGCTCTGGGGGAAGCAGGGCCTCCATTCTGTCTAGCCCCCCACCCCGCCCTGTCCAACAGCCCTCCACCACCCCACCCCCCCATTTGTCGCAAGCCCCTAGAATCCCCAGTGCTCAAAACCAAGGCTCCGGAGAACCCAGCTCCATCATCCAGTAGGCCTACGAAACCGCCCGCGCTCTGAGGCGTGGGTGAGGGGCAGCCTGCCTCTGAGTGTCCGAACCTGGGAAATGGTGAGAAAGTGCCCTATGAGGTGGTTGAAAGCGACTTCCACCCCCAGGGCAAAGGCCATGGCCCGCACCTGAGGGGCCCGAGCCTCGGCCTCGATGTCCGATTTCTGTAAAGGAAGCGGCCTCCTTTGACAAATAGAAATATGCCAGTGAGACCCTGCTCTTTAAACGTGTTAGCACAGAGAGAACTGTTACTGGTATATTCGAGCGTGATCTGTGGTTGGACAGAGGCCACAGCATTGATGTGGGTCAGTAAGTGAAGGTTTGGGGCTATTTTTTTTTTTTTAAGAGATATCTTTCACTTGTTTGGGAACACTCAATGATTGGGGAAGGAGAGAGGAGAGAGAGAGGGAGAGAGAGAGAGAAATGAAACACACAGTGAGTACCATTTAAATTCTTGATAAAAGGACAGGTGTGTGCGGGTTCGTGCTGTGCCGCAGGCAGCCCGTGCCAGCTCTCTCCTCACGTGGCACCCTGAGCTCTGCCGCCGAGGACAAGCTGATCACACGCACTCTTCACAGCAGACACCCTGTCCCAGGCCTCTGTGCCCTCTCCCACGTCTCCATCCAGCTTCCCCCGGAGTCCACAGCCACAGAGCCGGGCTCACAGGGGTGGGCAGTCACAGGGGTGGGCAGTCACAGAGCCGGGCTCACAGGGGTGGGCAGCCACAGGGGTGGGCAGCCACAGGGGTGGGCAGTCACAGAGCCGGGCTCACAGGGGTGGGCAGTCACAGAGCCGGGCTCACAGGGGTGAGCAGCCACAGGGGTGGGCAGTCACAGAGCCGGGCTCACAGGGGTGGGCAGCCACAGGGGTGGGCAGCCACAGGGGTGGGCAGTCACAGAGCCGGGCTCACAGGGGTGGGCAGTCACAGGGGTGGGCAGTCACAGAGCTGGTGCTCAGAGTCCGGGGAGAGAGCACGTGGCTGACCCCCGCCCCTTGCTCCGCTCATCACCCCCCCCCCCCCCCCATCCTCACGTGCCACAACTTAGAATCAGCAGAATCCCCAGGAACTTAGGAACTGGGGAGAAGCCTGGAGACAGAGAGGAAGTACCTGCCACGCAACCACACTGAGGATTCCCGACAGAAATTCAGTTGTCTTATTAAAAAAAAAAAAAGGCATTTTGTGCCCATCGACAGTATACACTGAGCATCTGTCTCACTTGTGTGATCCACACGTACCTGTGGAATGAGGACTGAATGAATGAATGACAAACGGCGGGCACTTCTCCGCATCCCCAATCGCATCCTGCCCCGATTCAACCCTCACGCACGTGGTCTCCCTGACCAGACTGCCAGTGGTTTGGGCAGGAACCAGCCTCCTCGGCGTTCAATCCTGCCCACGCAGCCTGTGCCCACGTGCCAGGTGCCCGGGTGTTCAATTGAATTCCTATAAACGCCTGGACTTTTCCCCCAGGCTCCAAGGCCAGCAAGCACCCTCTCCTCTGCCCTCCCCTCCCTTCTCTCCCACCTCCTCAGAGATCATCCACTTCCCGAGCCGGGCGCAGGCGCAGATGCAGACAAAAGGAGGGGGGCCCGTTAACCTGAGGCTGCAACATGGCCTGGCAAGTGAACCTGCCAGGATCTGAACTGGGTCTGCACTGGGCGGGGGAACTCTGCCCTGTTCAGCGGCCGTGGCCTTGTTGTGAGCTGGGGTTTGGGGCAGTGAGGTCGGGCTCACTTCCGGGGGCTGAGCCCCGGTGAGGACCTCGAGGGCAGAGCCACTGCGTTGCTTCCCAGAAGCCCCTGGAAATTGATGGGGACCCCAGAGTTGGTGCTTTGACTCTTGGATGCTATTCAAGGTCCTCAAAGCTTAAGCGCCCAGAGGGATCCAGACCACCAGACCCCTGTCCATCCCCTGCCCTCAGCCGCCTCTGCAGCCGGCTCCCTGGCTGCTGTGGTCACATGCCAGTGTTTTATTCTGGTCCCTGGAGTCAGACTCACGGGTTCCGGCCGAGCACTTGGCCTCTGTAGATACGGATTGTGTCTCTTGGCGAGTGTGTGTGCGAGCTGTCCCCCCGTGTCTGTCCTTCCTGTGGCCAGAAGGTCAGCACTTGTCGCTGCAGGCTGGCTGCCGAGCCGTCTCCCTCGCTGGCGGCCCCCTGCCTCCCGGGCCACCGTGTGAGCTCGGCGCTGCCACTGAGGCTTCTATTGTCCTGACCCGCCATCTCCCCTGGTTCTGTGCCCCCGCTCCTGGCACCGAGCGCCCTGTGGGACCACAGTCTGCTGAGCAGCCCACTTTCCCCACTGGACGAGGCTCTCCCCTCTTTTCCCCCGAGCCCAGCATGGTCCCTGCTGCTGGGAGGAGGCCCAAGGAGAGCAGTCCCCGGCCTGTCTCCCCTTGCCCGCCACGCCTCCCCCTCACCCCTGCTTCTTCCCCGCCCTGGGCTCCGAACACCCAGTACCTCTGTCCGCCTTCCCACCACGACCCCCCTTCGTCCCCCCTTCTTCCCTTCTCCTGGGCTCCGAACACCCAGTCCCTCCGTCTGCCTTCCCACCACGCCTCCCCGGAAGCCCCTTCCTCACTTCCCCGAGGGATGAGAACTCGGGGCGGAGACGGTGGTATAACAGAGTCTTTTATTCAACCAGATGAGAGGGCAAGCGGCTGTCCCCGGCCCCCCATGCCTCCCGGGGCTGGGGGTGACTGTGCCCCCGGCCCAGACCTCCTTCTCATTGCCAAGAGACCACCGGCTGTCTCAGGGCCGGGGATAGACCAGAGGGCTGCCGTGACTGGGGCTTAGGTGACAGCTTGGATTTGGGGATGGAGGGGAGGGTGCAGGGGGGGCCAGCGTGGAGGTTGGAAGGAGCCGGGTTGGGATGTAAGTGAGAGGAGAGTGAAGTACAACCCAGCCTCTGCAGGCCCCAGCGCTTCCCCCTGTTCCCAAGGTGACGCCCCTCCGTGGGGAGCCCCCCCGGCCCCCTCCCCCCCAAAAAAACCTCCCAGCCCCTCCGCCTCTCCCACCCACCGCTCAGACACAAACCAGAAGCAAATGCTACACAACTATGTGAGATTCAGTCCCCACCCTGCCCTGCAGCCTGGGCCCAGGGGGGTGGGGGTGGGCGTGGGATTTCGGGGGGCTTAGCCCTGGAAGCCCAGCTCCTTGTACTTGGCAGCGATGTCGTTCCGGAACAGCTCCAGGGCCTTCTTCATGGCCTCCTGGGCGTCGGCCCCGAAGTCGCCGCCGAGCTTGCTCTGCAGCTCCTGGATGATGCATTCGGAGATGAACTGCAGGGAGAGGGCGAGAGGGCAGGTCACCGGGCCGGGCCGCAGGAGGGCGGGAGTCAGACCCTTCAGGGCCACCTGCCCAGCACCCACTGTACACGGGCGCCTCTGAGTGGTTTCCACAGACTGACTCCTCTGCTCCCCGGGACCCGCGGCAGGGGTGATGGGGAAACTGAGGCACGCCTTGGTCTAGAAGACTTGTAGCCAGGTAGGCCGGTTCGCCCACTACCCTCCGCTGGTGCTCAGGACGAGGACCAACCTCAGCGCTGAGAGAGCTGGGGGGGGGAGGGGGGGCGGCCACTGCAGGCTGGGGGAGGGGAGGGAGGTGGGGGGTGCTCAAGGTCTGTGACTTCACCCAGCACTTTGCAACCAGGAAGTCCAGGAAAAAAACAATCCCCATTTGCTGTGTCTAATGTTTGCATTAGTGGCTTAGTGTGGTCATCTCTTTAATAGCCTACGGGGGGTGGGCAAGGGGGGGGTGGCTGGGCACAGAGCATCCCACTTCCTGTGCGGAACTCAGCCCTGCAGCTCAAACAGACAGGGGGTAGGGGGGGTGGGGAGAGGAGAGAGAGAGGCGGGCAGGGACCAGGCCTGCGGCTCAGCCCGGGAAAGTCCTGTCTCCCGTTGGCCTCACCGATCCCACCAGGAACATGGAGGCAAGGAAAGTGAAGCACAGGCTGCCACAGGCTGGAGGGTCTCACGGGTGGAAAAGCTCCGGCACCTTTCACCAGCTAATCACCATCTGATGCCAGGCGGGTCGTGTACAGAGTCCCGGACGGGGACGTGGCCAGACCGAGGTCTGGGCTGGAGTGTGCACCCAGGGGGCTGTGGATGACCCACGGCTGGAGCCGGGGACGGAGCTGGGGATGGAGCCGAGGTCGGGTTTCCTCAGGGCAAACGGGGGTGCAAGTGACCGAAGAGCAAAGGTCCACACCCAGGAAACACCTGTCTCTGGGCCTTGATGTGGAGACATGTGTCATGTTTATCTTTAATGTTATAAATGCAACGAAATGAAGTGTGAGAGCAAGCCGGGCCTTGAACGTGGGAGACCCAGATCTCAGGCCCAGCTCTGCACGGACTCACCGCCATGCGTAAAGTCACGGTACAGTGGGGGCTTCGGGGACGCCCTCAGACTCCCCAGCTCAGCCTATCCGAGTCTACTGCAGAGCCGCTAACACCTGGGGAGCTGTGGGATGGGGCAGCTGGGCCGGTGAGGAAAGACAGTGGCCCCAGCACCCAGCACCCACTGCGGCCCCTCATCCCCAGGTGAAAAGGAGCAAGAGTTTCGCGAGGGGAAGAGCATCCACTGTTTATAGTAAATGACGCTTGTTGGCACAGACCCAGGTTCCCGTCTGCTAGCTGGTGGTGCCAGCCTGGCAACATGGGTCTCTCTCTCGAGTCTCAGTGTCCTCATCCCTGGAGAGGTGATGGGTAAGGTGACCAGACGTCCCGCTTTTGGCGGGACAGTCCCGATCTTTAACAATTTGTCCTGAGTCCTGTGGTGTTTTGAAAAAGTCCCAATTTTTGGAAAGAAAATCGGGACTTTTTTTTTTTAAAACTCTGCGGGACAAATTGTTAAAAATCAGGACTGTCCCGCCAAAAGCAGGACGTCTGGTCACCTTAGGCATGGGCCATTCCGTTGTACGGAGAGCCTGCCACAGGCCGCCGGGGCTCGGCAATGGGACAGAGCCGGTCTGCCCTTGAGGAGGGCAGTTCCAGCCGGAAGACAGCTGGGTACAGAAATAAACTGCCACACAGCCGGGCAGGTGACATGGCAGGAGGAGGACCAAGCGCCTGTGCTGGGGGCAGGCAGGACTGGCGGAGGGAGCAGCTGACGGCCTGGCACCGAGGCGGTGGCTTTGGAGCTGAGCCTTGGATTACGGACAGGATTTGGCAGGAGAAGAGGGGGAGGGCGGGGAGCACAGTGTGAGCTCATCTCAAAGGCCGTGGTGCTCACACTGCACGTCTACGCACGTCTGCAAGGCTCAGAGGGCAAGGCAGGACAGTTTGTGTGAGACTGGGGGGTGGGACGCCCGTAGGGGTTCAAGGATAGGAGGTGCCAGTTGCTGGCGGTGCTGGTTGTTGATGGGGGATATTGGGTCGCAGGGGTTCGGAGCGTGGGCTCCAGAGGACCCCAGATCAGCTACACACCCTGGCTCATGAGCTGTTCAACCTTGGGCAATCTGCTTAACCTCTCTGAGCCCTCCGTTTCCAAATCTGTAAAATGGGGATAAAAAATTTAAAAAAAAGGTGTCTGCCTGCCCAGTGTCCCTTTTCTCCTCCTGCCCTGGTCACAGAACACTAACTACACGTGGAGCGGCAACAGACTACATTCGCCAGTTTTCCCAGCAGACGGGTGTGGTCTTATAACTAACACCCGGCCAACAAAGTGCACACAGCACTGTTGGATGAGATTTCTGGACTCCTTAAACGCCTTAAAAGAGAGCCCCCTCTCTTCCTCCTGCTCCCTGTCTGCAATCTGGCTAGATGGCCGGAGCTCTAGCATCCATCTCGGACTACGAGTCAACGTTGGAGGGCAGAACAGGAAGAGCCTCTATCCTGGGACTTCCATGCCAGCTCTGACTCCCTCCTTCGGAACTTCGGAACTTCGTTTGTGGGAGAGGAAAAGAAAACACGGAATGCAATGCCTATGGGTGTCGTTGTGAGAATTTCGTGAGATTATGCCAGTGACCCAGGCAAATCCTATCACCATTATCCTTACCCTCAGGGCATACCAGCCTCCCCCCAGGGGCTGCACCAGCCATTCTACCCTGGGTCTCCAGCTCCCTAGTGCTCCCAGTCACCACATCCTCTCTTCCCCCAGGACTCCTGAGGCTCTGTCTCTTCTGTAAATAGGCTGGAACCAATAGAGCCAGCCTGCCGGGGGGGCCACCCCCATCCTCACCCCAGAATGGAGCCCCAGCTGCTGAGCTGCGGCCACACCAGTCCTGCAGGTCACACACCCAGCGGCTCTGGGTCAGGAGCCGGGGTTCTGCAGGAACACAGACCTCGTCTGAATCCTGCCTCTGCCACTTGCAACCTCTGTGACCGCGCACCAGCTACTTCCCCTCTCTGTGCCTCAGTCTCCTCATCTGTCGAGTGAGTGTGGTAACAGTACCTACCTGTGGAGAGAATGCAAGTGCGTGATAGCCCACCTGGCAGGTGAGGAGACCGGAGCACAGAGCAGGGACATAGGCCGCCCAGCAAGTTAGTGGCTGAGCTGTGACGCGAACCCAAACCTCATCCTTCTGAGACCTCTCCCTCCTCCCCCCCATCCCCCCGGGCCCGCTCCCACCTCCAGGTACTTGACGGGGATCTTGTGCTTGGTGGCGTGGGACTGGGCCAGCGGCTTCAGCTCCGCCTCGTGCTGCCCCTTCTTCTTGAGGATGCCGCCCAGGGCCGTGAGCACGGTGGCGCCGTGCTTCTTCAGGTCCTCGGAGGCCTTCATCTCGTCCTCCGACTTCAGGTTCTTGAACTTTTCGAACTTCTCCAGGGTCTCGGGGTGCCCCTTGAAGAGACTGCGGGAACAAGGAGGGCTGGCGTCAGGCGCGGGAGCAGGCAGTGGGGTCTGCAGGGGGCCAGGCTTGAGTTCAAACTCGACACTTCTCCCACCCCTCCCTGCTGCGGGCTCATCCTTGCGCTGCTTAAATACTTCTAGCGACGGGAGGCTCACTACCCGTGAGCCACCCAGAGCAGATCGAAGATCTCAGGCTCAGCAAGCTCTTATTTTGAGCCCAAACTCAGACTCCCTGCACCTCCTATGCCCCTTACAGTGCAGATGGCGACGGGCCCTGGGGGGAGCGCCCCGCCAAAGACCAGGTCCTCGCTCCTGCCAGGGACCCCGCGAGCTGGCCGCAGAGGCATCCTGCCCGGGCCCTGAGCAGGCGCCTCCGGCCTCGGCTCGGCCTTTCCTGCTGCGAAAAGGCTGGTGTTGGTTAAAGGGAGTGGTGCTGGCCCTGGCGGGGGTGGGGGTAGGTGGGGGGACACAGACCTGACTTTGCCCACTTCACTCATGGGCCTACAGAAGGCAGGGGGCCAGCCCAGGGTCACACGGCCGGTCAGTGGAAGGACCCGGACCTGAGCCCAACCTCAGGCGGCTCCATCACTGGCGATGTCTCCCTTGGGTGCCCCTGAAACGTGTGGAGGAGAAACCCCGTCTGCCTGCTCCCTGTCCTCCTGCCTCGTGGCTTTGGCTCCTCAAATGGTTCCTCCTCCTCTGCAGCTTCCAGACTCTGCAACACCCTTACACCCAACGGCGGGCACACGCCCGTTAGTGTCAGTGTGTCCCCGCACACACCTGTGCTCACACGCACGCACAGGCATGTACGCACAAGCACGCTGCACACGGCACCGACAGGGACCCTGCCTTCCCTGGGAGCATCCCTCCGGCTCGCCCAGGAAGCTCGGGGCTGTCCACAGCCTGGCTCCATGCCACTGCCTCACCCCGGGGCCCCAGCTCAATGCCACCACCTCACCCCGGGGCCCTGGCCAAGCCTCTAGTGCCACTGACAGCTCCTCTCCGGCACCTTCCGCCCGAGGGTCCACACTCCTGGCTGTCATTATCTGGTGACAATGACCCGGGAACTCTTGCTGACAGCAGTGAGACCTGGCACCCCGGGGTGGGGTGGGGGTGGGGCTCCGTGGGGACACGGGGAGGAGACTGTCTGGGGCAGGATGGGGCCAAGGACCTGGGACCCAAAGGGATCTCAGGCGTTTTGCAAGTCCCCAGGGTCCGGGAGGCGGAATACGGGGCTGGCCCCAGCTGTCTCCAATGTGCTGTGTGACATCAGAGAAGCCACTCAGCCTCTCTGGGTCTTGCTCACCCATCGGATTCCTCAGCCTCCAAATTCCAAGGCTGGGCCCTGCCTCAGTGGCTGCTGAGCACAGCCGCAGCTCTGAGCCCGGGTCTGTCTCACATGCTGCCCGGGAGTTTGTCCAACGAGAGCCCACGGCCCTCAGTGCCCGCAGCCGAGTCCCCGCACAGACGAGAGGCCAGACCCGGACTTGCCTGACGGGAACAACCACCAAAATGGTGGCGGCATTTTCCCTCACTTTTCAGCAGCGCCCCTGGCCTCACGGTTTTCCTCTGGTCCAGCTCTGCCCTGGCTCACCACCATGGTTCCGTCTCCCTCCTGCCTGGTTAGCCCAGTCTGCAGGCAGGTCCGGGAGAAAGGAGGCCGGTGCCGGTGTCCGCTGGACGGACACCACAAGGAGACTGAAGATGGATGGGTGGGCCTGCAAGATTCCTCTCTCTCCGGCACCACAGAACCAGAGCAGGGAGGGCCAGGACCGCGGGCCAAAGCCGCTCAGCAGTGAAAGCAGGTGCGCTGAGTCCACGCTGCCTGGAATCGAATGCCAGCTGTGTGACTTTGGGCAAGTTACTCAACCTCTCTGATAAGCCCGATGGTCATCGGCATGGCAACCTCATAAAGATGTGGCGAGTTAATGTCTGGAAAACACTTAACACGGGGCCTGGCCATCAGTGTGAACTGGTCAAATGTTCACTGTCCTCCTCCTCGTGTCCACCGCCATCATCACCTCCGTCACATCGCCACCCTCGTCTCCCCATCCCCCCATCGCCTCCATCGCCACCCCATCGCCCTGCACCACAGCAGCAGTGTCACTGTTAGGGCCAGGGATGTGGGCTCAGGCCGGTCCTCTCTGCACTACGAGAATTACTGGCCACGGGCAGTGATTTTCGATTTTTCCATGACCTCGAGATCCTTTGTGCAAGAGAAAGAAATATAGAAAGCAGGAGCACTTTGGGCAAGAGAAGGCAAGGAAGGCAGGGGCCCGGGCCCACTCAGCAGCCCCCTCGCTCCCGAACCCTCGCTTCTGGAACCAGATGCCCCCGGCTTCCATGCTCTATAACACATGTGTCAAACACAAGGCCCGCGGGCCAAATCCAGCCCGCCAGGCCTTGCAATGTGGCCCGCACCGCGCTGTCATCACTGCACTCCGCTGTCAGTTTATGACATTGTCAATTTATGACTGTTCAGTAAACCATTCGGCCCGCGATTTAGGCTGGATTTTAGATTTTGGCCCCTTCTCTGATTGAGTTCGACACCCCTACTCTATAACTTCACGATCATGCGAGCCCTCAGCACAGTATTATAGTTACTGCCCTCGTTGGTAACCAGCGGCGTGAGAGACGTGACCTTCCAGGGTAATCATCTGGGGCAGGACCAAGAGGCCAGGTCATACCGGGGCACCAGCAGGCCTGGGAGCCAGCATCCTCTCCCTCCCCTCCCCCACCTGACACTGAGCAGGCAGAACCCGTTGGCATGGCCTCTGCGTGTCCCGCAGCCCAGGCTCTCTGGATTCTTAAGGAGCCACGAGCCCCAGGCATCACGTCTTGTCCCTGGCGCCTGGCCCGGGGCCGGACTCTCCGAGCCACCGGGGAAGGGAGAGAAAGTTTCCCCCAATGACACAATGCCCCGAGTCTCCTTCAACGTCCAGGCCCTGCCTCGGGCTGGCGGCCCCCAGACTACCCTGGAGACTCCCGCTCTGCAAACGGGTCTCGCACCCCGACTTCCCCGCCCGCCCGCCTGCAGCAGGGAGAACCATGGATTTGGGGAAGGCCAGCGCAAGAGGGTGGGAAGGGTCTCAGAGACCATGGTAACCAACCCCTTCACGCAACCAATAGGAAACTGAGAGGAGCAGTGGTGACCTGTTCAAGGTCACACAGCAAACGGGTGGCTGAGGAGCTGATGTCAACCTGGCGGGTGGGGGAGAGGCTTTGTCCAATCAAACAGGCCCTGTGGCAGCCCAGCGGCCAGAGGACAGCGACCGGAGGAGAAAGGCAACAGAACTGCATTGACTGTCCTTCCCCGTGTCTCCAGCGCTGCCACCGAGGGCAGGAGCCTCAGATAGCAGAGCGCCCAGGACCGACCCTTCTCCGGAGTGGGGGCTGGAGGTGGGTGAGGCCCCGGGGCGAGCGCCAGGGCATCCGGGTGGAGAGGAATGCCTGGTCTGGCTCAGAACGAGGGAGAAAGTCATCTGTGGGTTCAAGGGTGAAGGACAACCCACTCGCTCATGGCAACCCCACAGCCCTGCCTCCCAGGCCTGGAAACGCCGATGGGCACAGGTGTCTGACCTGGGCTGCCCCCGGCACGGGGGAGGGGCCGAGAGGAGACTCGATCCTCGTGTGGGGAGGAGGGTGACGGGGAATGAGGGCCCATTCACAGGCCACCAGCCACTCCAGTGTCCAGAACTTGGATTCTTTGTCCTTTAATTTCTTCGGGAGCCCCTGGCTGTAGGAGGCAGGGTGTGTGGAGACAAATCCACTCCGAGCTCTCAGATTCAAGACATGCGTGGAGTCAAAATCCACTCATGGGCCTCCGTCTCCTATTTTCTAATTATAATACTTAAAGGGCCCTAGGCTGGGCTTCATCTGTACCGGTTCTGAACTCTGCCACTCACTGTAGGCCAGGAACGGTGCTGAGCCGCTTATAAGCATCTTATATCAGTCTCAGGTTGACTCTATAACGTAGCTATTGGGATGTCTCCCCAGGTGTAGGAGAAAAATGGAGGCTCAGAGAGGCTGTGTAGCTTCCCGCGGGTCACACAGCCGCTCAGGGTCAAAGCCTGGTCTAGAGGACATGTCTCAGCCCGAGGGCCGGATCTCAGCCTCTGGTCTTTACAGTCTTCAGTGGACTTGTGACAGGGGATGTGGCCCCCTCTCGGGCCCCTTCTGTCCTCATCTAGTACGTGAGGCGGCTGCATGAGGTGCCCCTGTTAGCTGACTGTCTGGAATTCCTCTGGGTGGGCTCAGGCATCCAGTTTCTCCCGACTACAGACATAGGTGTGAGATGGATCCCTGTCCTTTTCTAACTCCAACCCCAGACATCCAAAAGCAAAGGAGAACCGAATGGGGGTGAGTTAGCAAGCTCCTAACACAGCCAACTGGTCTACCCCAGGGCAAAGGTGCCACCTTGCTGTCAAACACCCTGCCGTCGGGGAAGCAGGGGAGAGGGGACAAGGGAACCGCTCCCTTTTACCTGATGAGGACGGCTTGCCCGTGGCCCGGGATGTCAGCCTCCACCTTTCCCCAGGCATTCAGCACCAGCTGCCATTCCCCGTCGCTGAGCCCCATGGCGAAGTCTGAAGGAGACAGAAAGAGCAGGTGCAGGCTGACGGGGTGTCCTGGTCCCGGCAGCTGGGGTTTGAGGCTGCCTGGCCCCAAAGGGGTTTTATACCTTCCCGATGCCTGACACAGATCACTTGACAGCTTGCTCCCTCCCCACGCCCCCCCCCCTCCGCCCCTCCCCCTCCACACAGGGGTCTAATCTCCTCCTTTCTCTGGCCCTTACATGGAAGCTATTTCGGGGCAGGTGCCATTGTGGGGAGGTAGGACAACTCAGGCCACGCGGAGGTGGGGGTGGCTGTGTGTGTGGAAAGAGTGGGGAGGAGGTGGGGCCACTGTCTGGACTCTCAAAGGCCAACACAAAGGGCACCACCGAGGCCGGTGCCAGCGGCCTGAAACCCAACTCTCCCTGCTGCCAGCGAGGGGAACTGGCACGCTTCTCCGCGTGGGCAGCAGGGGCCCGGCTGGCCTGGGCAGTCCTGGCCCTTGTCAGTCTCCTGGTGCACACTCCCCCCCCCCCCCTTTGCCAGCATGCCCCTCACCCAGCCGGAAGTGTGGGGGAGCCTTGATGGGGCTATGTTCACAGCTGGCAGACCCTGGCAAATCCATAACCTCTTGGAGTCTGAATTTTTCTCACGCCACACAGAAAATCGGCTTCATGGCTTTGCTCAAATACTCAAGGTGCAATTCATGGCTTCCTCCCTCCATTTATCTGCCTATGGTCCTATTGTATGGCTCCCTCACTGTGGTCTGTGTCTTTGTCCATTCTGACTCCCCCATTAGTGCTTGCTCAGAGACTGTGCTGGGCGCCAGACCCTGTTCCATGCACTTCTTTACTTTTGGTAACTCCTCATGACACACACTACATGACACCTAGTGGGTGGAAGGGCTGGGATTTGAACCCAGAGAGCGGGGCCCCTGAATACTTTACTCTGATGTTCAAATGGACAGGGGCTCTGTTTTATGCATCTGTGTATCTCTTGGGCCTCACAGTGTCTTGTACCAGATGTGAGTTGAATAAATGCTCTTTGAATAAAACGATGGTGGCCTTGCATGGAAGGCAAGTGAAGATGACTGGCCGTCCTTAAATCCATCCATCTGTCCAAGATCCAGCTATCCATCTTTCTACCCATCATCCATCCATCCATCCATCCACCCACCCATTCATCTATTCATCCATCCATCCATCCTTCATCTATCCATCCATCCACCCATCCATTCATGCAACACAGTTTCAGAGGACCTACTGTGTGTCAGAAACTGTGCTACATGAAGAGGACACAAATCCAAATAAAACATACCTCTGTGATCAACAAACTCCCAGTTTCCTTGGGAAGGTGAGTTTCCTATCCTATATAATAAAAGCCTAGGTGGAGTCATGCCTTCATGTGATGTCATCACAAGATGGCCACCACAAGATGGCCGACAGGGGAGGGCAGTTGGGAGTGATCAGGCCAGCAGGGGAGGACAGTTGAGAGCAATTGGGCCATCAGGGAAGGGCATTTGGGGGTGATTGAGCCGACATGGAAGCAGTTAGGGGGATGATCAGGCTGGAAGGCAGAAGCAGTTAGGGCAATCAGGCAGGCAGGCAATTAGGAGCCAGCAGACTGAGGTTGTGAGAGGGATGTCCAACTACTGGCAGTTGGATATCCCCCAGGGGGTCCCAGATTAGAGAGGGTGCAGGCTGGGCTGAGGGACCCTTCCCTCACATGCACAAATTTCATGCACCAGGCCTCTAGTGAGAAATAAAATTACAGTCTAGTTTATCTAGTGCTATGATTGAGGTATACACAGCCCTTTCTTCCGCGTACATGGGCTTTTACCGTTTACAAAGTGCCCCCTTGGGCAGGATTACCTCTGGTCTTCGCAATGGCCCTGTGAGGTCATGAGTATGGCCCCATTTCACAGCTGTGGACAATGAGGCTAAGACAGAATAAGCAGGCAGGCTGACCGTCCTGGGCCTCTAGCAGACGTGACAGTTAGGACTACCCCTCTCCCCCATATATAACTCGTTCTAAAAGTAACTGCCCTTCCCCAGCGCCTGCTGGGGGGAAGGCTTGGCAGTCATGTTCTCCACGCAACTCACTGCCTGCCTGACTCAGCTGATTGGGCCAGAGCTGGCACCCGGCCTACGGCAGCCAAGGGCAGGGCTCTGCCCCATAGTCAATCTATTCGCTACCGCAACCAGAGCCCCTCTTCAAAATGCGAGCAGGGCGCTGGGCAGGAATTGACTCGGGAAGGGGAAACGCAGAGGCAAAGAGTCCATTTCGTGACCAGCACTGAGTAAGGACCCCCACCGAGAGCCCTCCCTGCCACCTTGGGTCCAGAGGGCGCTCCGTGCTGACCTGGGCAAAGCCCAGCCAATCACCACGTGAGGATTTCCAGGGGCTGCGGCTTGCTGAATGGCCCCCTGTGTATCCTTCCAATGAGCCAACTTATTTATTGAGTCAGCTGGTTCCTAACAACCCAAAGGGTCAGATGCCCATCCCTACAATGTGCTCAGAATTCACCCACAAGTCTTAACCCAGTATGCCAGCCATGTGAACTCCAGGAGTCTGAACCCAGCATGCCAGCCTGGTGACCTCCAAGAGTCTTAAACCAGGATGCCAGCCCAGTGATGTCCAGGAGTCTTAACCCAGCATGCCAGCCTGGTGACCTCCAGGAGCTCATCCAACTCTAACAGTGGAAGATGCAGCAGCAAAATGAGTAGCTAACAAGCCATAAGGATTTTTCAGGAGGGCATCATCCATCATTCATTCATTCACTCACTCATTCATTCATTCATTCCATTCAACAGCCTGGCGCTGAGGGCCCACTCTGCACCAGGCCCAGGATCCGGAGGAAGGGGCTCTGAGAGGGTCTGCTTAGACCCTGGCAGCATCAGCCCTGCTTCGGGTCACTTGCTCATGGGAGCCCAGGTGTGTGTGGGGCTGATCCTTAAAGCCCTGGGCTAGAAGGAAACAAAAATGTGGAGATGGGTGTGCGGCGGAGCTGAAAACCCAACTCTGCACCTGCAGCTCTTCTCCCCTCTCCAGCCCGTGAGCTGCCTGGGGGAAGCCTAGGTATTTAAAATCTCATCAACTCCTTACCGGCGCCCAAGTGTTTAATATGGAGCTGTCACCGGCGGCCGGCACGGTGTGACCTGGCACACTCAGGCAACCTGCGGCTCTGAAGTCGATGAGCCTTTTACGTTTTACCATTTAAGCTAACAGGAAGGGGCCGACATCTGTTTGTTCTTACACATCTCTACAACAGAGCCGGCGTTACCTAACAGTTGCTATGGCTACCTGGCGTCCTCGGCTCTGTTTGGGGACTATAATTATCCCTGTGACAGCCTTCGAGTGGCCAGAAGCTGGAGGCGCATGAAATAAGAAGGCCACTCTGCTTCTGGGTGCACAACTTTCTGCGGCCTTGCATGCTCATGTCACACACAGGCACATGCGAGCGCGCACACACACACACACACACACACACACACACACACGGGTGGCTTAGTGTGACACCCAGTAGGGCCAAACTGGATCCCACCAACTCAAACCTGCCCCTTCTTTTTCTGTGTCCCAGCCTGGACTGCTTGGAAGGTGAAAATCGGAGACTTGCAGAATCCTCCTCGAGTCTGCAAACCCTGGAGTCCTGAGACCCAGAATTAGAATTCTAGAATGCCAGGGCCTTCAACTTTCGCCACTCTGGAAACGAGGGTCCTGGCTTCCGGGATCACAGGAAGGTAGGGGGTGGGGTGGGGGTTAGAATGGCTTCTTGTCCAAGTTCCCCCCACAGGCAGCAGCTCTTCCTAAGGAGCGTCGTCCAGTATCACCTTGAACACTCCCGGGCGCAGGGAGCTCACTCCCTGCGGCTTGAAAGAGGCTTCTTCATATTGAACCAAAATTCGTCTTTGGGTCACACTCACTCCCTTGTCCTGGCCCTGGGGATGCAGAGGCCCCCTGGGTCTCCCACGAGGGAGGCTGCAGGCTCCCCTAAGACTTTCCCTGTCCGGACTGGCCACCCCCAGGCCTGTATCTGAGTGCCCCCCGCCCCCCCCCCCCCCCCGCCCCAAGAAAGCCAGGAGCCTGTCTGATGGGCAAGGCCGTTCGTTCCATGCTTCGGTGCCTGGCGGCTCCCATCTCTCATCTCAGACAGGCAGGAATGGACCCCCCAGCTGGGCTTGCAGCACCCACAGCGCAGGCTCCGGTCCCCAGGTGGCTGTGCACCAGCCCTCCCCCCACCTCCAAGGGACACAGACCAGCCCAGGTGACCTGGAATCGCTAGCCCTTCAGCCGCCAACTCCCCACAGCGAAGGGGGGAGCGGGGATTACGCTTTAAGATGCCACCCAGGGGGCCAAGGAGGGAAAGAGCGAGAACATCTTGTCTCTTCAACGCCAGGGGTCCCCTCAACCTTGACGTTCCTTTTCTCCTCCTCCTCCTTCTCCTCCGGGAGCCACCCTTTTGGAGGCGAGCGTGGTCGCTGGCTCCTCCCCGGAAGGGTCTGCCCTCCTGGATCCTTGCCAGGCCAGGCTCAGAGCCCTGCGGGGCCGGAGCCGCCGCAGAACCGGCCTGAGGCCCTCTGAGGGGCAGTGGGACCCCCTAGCTTAGCCCAGCCCTCTACCCGCTCCTCCCGCTCCTGGCGGCCACCATACTGACCACATCTCCCCTTCTCCCCAGCTGTCCTCCTGGAGCCGCCCGCCAGGCCAGGCGCAGGGCGAGGGGGGAGGCGGGGAGAGAGGTGTCTTATGGCAGCTGGGGAGGCACAGGGAACTAAAAATACAGCCAGGCAGGCTCCTCCTCCCGGGAGGCCCCGAGGGGCTTACTGGAGGGGGCTGGCAGGGACATGGAATCCCAATATTCCAGCCAACAGGTGTAGCCCGGGGACACTGCCTTCCCTCCCCTCCTCTCTCCCCCTGCCTTGGACTGGCTCCTCCTGCCCCGCCTGGCACCTGTCACCTGGAGGGAGCCCAGCCTCCCTCCCCAGCACCCCCATGTCCTCGCTCCCCCTTCCCGGCCCACCTCACAGAACAGCTCTCCTGGGAATCCTCCCCAGCAGGTGTGCCCTCTTCCCCTCAGCTCTCTGTGCCTCGGGGCGCAGCTCCCCATTGCTACCCAGTGAGCTTCCTCAGAAGCAGAAATGCAAAAGCCACAGACACGCACTGCCCTTTCTGCACTCCAGGGCACTGCCCTCACCGCAGCCCTTCTCCATGGACGTGTTTATAGAGTCCCATTGAACGGGCAAAAAGACGGAGGCACAGAGAGTCTAAGTAACTTGCCCAAGGTCACACAGCTAGGAAATGCCAAGCATGAAATGAGAACCCAGGCAGAGTTTGTGCTTCACGGTCTAACTTTTGGATCCTTCCTGCTCTCCCCGCACCTTTATGATAGCACCTAGCAAAGGGCCAGGTCAGTAAGCTCTCTTATTTTATTTTTATTTATTTATTTATTTTTGTATGAGGATTCCTAAGAGCTGAGACAAGATGTTATTTATTTATTTATTTTTATTTTATTGATTTTTTTTACAGAGAGGAAGGAAGAGGGAGAGAGAGTTAGAAACATTGATGAGAGAGAAACATCGATCAGTTGCCTCCTGCACACCTCCTACTGGGGATGTGCCTGCAACCAAGGTACATGCCCTTGACCGTGCGTAATTGAACCTGGGACCCTTGAGTCCACAGACCAACGCTCTATCCACTGAACCAAACCGGTTAGGGCTCAGTAAGCTCTTTGAAGGTTTATTTTACTGAACTGGGTGTCCAAGGTCCTGTCTTCCTTGCGGGAGGGGTGGGGCGGAAGTGGGGAGGCAAAGACAGTCGGAAGGCTGACCGTTGGGAGGCCCTGCTGCCCTCTAGTGGCAGCGATGAGAAAAGCCTCTGCCTATGCCCCTTCCCCATGACATGGTTCACTGGCCCCCCATCCCAGCCAACCTGGGCGGGGACCGTTTACCTCTGTGTATTCCTGGCACCAACCAGGAACGGTGTGACAAACTATGAAAAGATGATAAGCCATGGTCCTTGCTCTCAGGGACTCAAAGTCGAGTGGAGGAAACTCGACCAAAGGGACTGGGAACACAACAGAGATCTGAGCAGAGGGCTATGGGCGGGTGCGAAGGCAGAGGGGACAATCGGCTGGATCTAAAAGTATGGGGGGGAGGGGGGGAGAGGGAGAGGGGAGGAGAGCCTTCGGCAGGGTCTCCTAAGCAGAGGTAGCAATCCATTTGTGCTTCACGAAGCCTAATGGGTGCAGGGGACCCACTCAGAAGATGCTGTGGGAGGTGAGCCCTCCTGCAAGGTCTTCCTGTGACCGACCAGGGTGACAGTTCCACAGTCACTCGAGCTCACCTGCTGCCAGGCCTGTGCTGAGCCCCGGGGAGCCCCAGGGGAGCCCCCTCAGTCCCAGAGCATCAGGGGTGATGGGAGGGAGGGAAGTGCACACAGAGGTGACAGCACTCTGATAAGGACAGTCTCAGAGGCCTGTAAGTACAGGGGTAACGGCTTTGGGACCGATGCTCGCATGAGGTGCTTGGCTCACCACGTATTATTTCTGGGACCCAGGGAAAGTATCATAACTTTCCAGGGCTTTTGCTTTTTCTATGTCACTAGAGGCCTGGTGCATGAAATTCGTGCACTTGGAGGAGGCGGGGGGTGTCCCCTCAGCCCAGCCCTCTTGCAGTCCGGAGCCCTCAGGGGATGTCTGACTGCCACAGAGGAGGGAGAGGCTCCTGCCACTGCAGCTGCGCCTGCCAGCCCTGAGCTGGCTTCTGGCTGAGTAGCGCTCCCCCTGTGGGAGCGCACTGACCACCAGGGGGCAGCTCCTGCATTGAGCGTCTGCACTCTGGTCAGTGTGCATCATAGTGACCAGTTGTTCTGCCATTTGATCAATTTGCATATTAGCAAATTCTATTTATTTGCATATTCTATTTATTAAATAGAATCATGAAGACTAAAAGAGGGGTGCATGATACCATAATCAATAAAAAATATATGTATATATTTAAAAAAATAAATTAAAAAAAGAGGGGTGCATGTATAGGATTCAGCATGGTGCCTAGTACACAGCAAGTGCTCAATAATTGCTCACTGTGCTAGAAGGTACAAAGGAATCCTACAGGAAGAAATGATGAATTCCACCACAGAACAAGTACCAGAGAAGGTGATGCCTGGTCAGGAATTTGAAGGGTCAGTCGGATTTACTGTGAGCAGAGTGAGGAATGGATATTCCAGGCATGAGGACGTGGAAGTCGGTGCCTTAGGACTCGGTTTGGTTGTGGCTGATGGAAAGTCCAAGATAACATGGCGGCCGCGGGAGAGCAGTTAGAAGTCCAGAGGCAGTGGTCCAGGGCTGGTATGGCACACACAATGTCAGGGACCTGGCCACCATCGGCTTTAGTGCTCGGCCATGCTACACACATGGCCTTCACCTCTTGACCCAACATGGGTGCTTGAGCTCTAGCCATCGTGCCATCATCCCAGCCAGCAGGAAGGCAAAAGAGTGAAGAAGGTTGTGCCCTGCCTCCTCTCCCTCCACCCCCCACCTTTAGGGACACTTCCCGGGAGCTATAATCAATACTTCCTCTCACTGCACAGCACGTGGCCACGCTCTCTCTAAGGGAGGCTGGGAAATGTAGTGTTTACTGTCATATGGCCATATCCTCAGATAAAAACCTGAAGTTCTAAACTAAACAACACCAAGCCAAACTCATAGATACAGACAGCAGGTTGGTAGTTACCAGAGGGGAAGAGGGTGGGGGATGGTGAATTGAGTAAAGGGTGTGAAATATATGGTGACGGCCCTAACCGGTTTGGCTCAGTGGATAGAGCGTCGGCCTGCAGACTCAAGGGTCCCAGGTTCGATTCTGGTCAAAGGCATGTACCTTGGTTGCGGGCACATACCCAGTAGGGGGTGTGCAGGAGGCAGCTGATCAATGTTTCTCTCTCATCGATGTTTCTAACTCTCTATCCCTCTCCCTTCCTCTCTGTAAAAAATCAATAAAAATATTTTAAAAATATATGGGGATGGATGGAAACTTTTGGTGGTGAGTACACTACAGTGTAAACAAATATCAAATTACACTGCTACACACCTGGAACTTACATAATGTTATTAACCAATGTTACCTCAATAAAAATAAATAAATTCAAAGAAAGAAATTAGGAAGGAGGGAAGAAGGTAAATTGAATGTAAAGGAGACAGTTCTACCCAGAAGTTATAACAAGCATGACCTATGCAGGGCAGCACAAATATTTTGGTGTCTCTGAGGTGGCAAAGGGGAGGGAGAGAGGGAGGGAAGGAGAAAGAGAAGGAGGGAAGGAGGGAGGGAGGGAGGGAAGGAGGCAGAAAGGGACGGAGGGAGAGAAGGAAGATGTGGCCAGAGAAATAAACCGCCATCCACGGTTGGACAGATGGCGGCCGGTGGCCGGGGTCCCTGGGAGGTCGGATCCCCCAGGAGCCACTGAGGGGGTTCCGGCAGGGAAGGCCGTGGTCTGTGCAGACGGAATGACGGAATGGAGGGACAAGTCTGGAGGCACACGACATTCCTCCCCAACATTATGTTAAACAACTGTCCATGCACGCAGCAAAGGGGAAAGAGTTTTAGAGCAAACACTGTATTATACCCGCCACCTAAACTCCACCACGGGCATTTCACTAGTTTTATGGCACATCTACTCACCCCTCCAAGCAGCCACCCATCTTATTTCTGTGGCATTTCTTTTTTCTTTTTTTTTAAAATTAGTTTTTATTGTTCATATTATTACAAATGTTCCTTTCCCCCCCCTCCCCACCATTGCTCTCCTCCACCAGGGTCCCCCCCCCCCTACCCTCTGCCCTTTCCCCACTCCCCATTGTCCTCATCCATAGGTGCACAGTTTATGTTCAGTCTCTTCCCACATCCCCCTCTCCTCTTTTCCCCAAGAATTGTCAGTTCACTCCCCTTCCATACCTCTGATTCTATTATATTCAACAGTTAATATTGTTCATCAGATTTTTTTAATTTCCTTGGTTTTTAGATTCACTTGTTGATAGTTACGTATTTGTTGTTCATAATTTTTATCTTTATTTACTTTCTCTTCTGAAAGAACCCCCTTCAGCAATTCATATAATTCTGGTTTGGTGTTAATGAACTCCTTTAGCTTTTTTTCATTAGTGAAGCTCTTTATCTGACCTTTGATTCTGAGTGATAGCTTTGCTGGATAGATTATCTTTGGCTGTAGGTTCTTACTATTCATCACCTTGAATATTTCTTGCCATTCCCGTCTGGCCTGCATGGTTTCTGTTGAGAAGTCAGCTGACAATCGTATAGGTGCTCCTTTATAGGTAACTACCTTCTTTGCTCTTGCTGCTTTTAATATTATCTCTTTGTCTTTTGCTCTTGGAATTTTAATTATGATGTATCTTGGTGTGTTCCTCTTTGGATTCCTTTTGTTTGGGGTTCTGTGTGCTTCCTGGACTTGTAAGTCTAATTCTTTCACCAGGTGGGGGAAGTTTTCTGTCACTATTTCTTTCAGTATGTTTTCGATATCTTGCTCTCTCTCATCTTCTGGGACCCCCATAATTCTGATGTTGGTTCGCTTGAAGTTGTCCCAGAGGTTTCTTACATTATCTTCAATTTTCTGGATTCTCTTACCTTCTAGCTTCTGTGGAGGAGTGTCTTCTGTTTCTTTATGTTCCAAATCTTTGACTTGATTCTTGTGATCTTCCATTCTGTTTTTAGGACTCTGTATAATATTTTTTATTTCAGACAATGTATTCTTTATTTCTTGTTGATCCCTTATCATTTCTTATTGACCCCTTATCATTTCTTGTTGACTCCTTATTAATTCTAGTTGATCTCTTTTCATATCCTCATAGGTCTTATCCATCTTTTCTAGGAAATTCTTGAAAAACCTTATAAGGGTAGATTTGAACTCTATATCCAGTCGCTTTTTGTCCTCCATTTCTTTCGTTTGTGATCTATTTCGTTGTCGCATTTCGCAGCTACAGATGGGATGGGATTTCAGGGTGGAGCCTACAGCCTTGGCTTCCGTCAGCCCCGCCCTATGCGGCTCCTGTGTCTCAGGGTCCTTCAGTACTCACTGCAAAGCGCTCTGAGAGATAGGTGCCCTCGATTTTCGCCTGCTGCCAAACAGTCTATGCTCTCCCCCAATGAGCCTGGTATTGGGGTTCAGTTCAGTTGGAAGTGGAGTTGGAGGTGGCGTTCAGAGCAGACTGGAGCCCCAGTCTCCTTCCCGTCAGGGCAATCCCGCAGCACAGCCGACCGTCCCTTCTCTGCACACAATGTGCAGGCCTCCGGGACCTCCTTTCGTCGCTTCTCCGGGGTTCCGCCTTACAGCCCAGCTCCCTATGGATGAGCCTGGGTCCCCGGGGTCTGGCCTAGAACTGGGGTTCAGAGCAGTCGGAACTGGGGCCCAACACAGTCAGAGTTTTATCTCCTTCCTGCTAGGCACTTCCAGCCAGGCACTCGGCCTCCCTTCTCTCTGGCTTCGTCCTCTCCGCGTGCCGTGTGTCTCCGTACCTTGGGCTTTTACAGCTCCTCCGCGCTTCCTTCTGGTTTTCTCCTTGCTTCTCATTGTAGAATTTCCAGTCAGTCGACTTTCCTGTAGTCCTGGGTAATGTCCATTTTATATTTTAGTTGTACTTTATTGAAATTGTTGTGTGCGGCTACGGCTAGGTGTTTACCTGGGCGCAGCTATCTTGGGTCCCCCTTCTGTGGCATTTCAAAGTAGATTGCCGGTGGGTGTCATCTGTGCGGCCAGTTCCCCAAAAATGCCTCAGCGTGCCTGTCCTTAATGAGCTCAATATTTGCATTTGTTCCTTTGATGTCAAATTTCCATCCAATGCAGTGCGCGTGTCTGAAGCGCAGGTGTCTGTCTGAAGCGCACATTTGCTGCTGTTTGACAAACACGTGCAACTGGTAACCCAAACCTCCCATCAGGATCCCGAACCAGCTCCCACAGGCCCCTGCGGTCAGTCCCACCTGCCCCGCCTCTCAGAGATAACCTCTGTCCAGGTGTGCGGTGTTTTTTTCCAGGTTTGGGGAAGAGTGGGGGCAGGGTAGAGGGAGAAAGAGGAAGAGGAGGAAGGGGAGGGGGAGAGGGAGGAGGGACGGGAGGAGGGAGGAGTGGTAGGCTCTATAGGGGAGGTTGGGGAGGGGGGAGTGAGTTCTGGCTGAGTGACCGGCAGATGGTGGTGCATTTATTAAGGAGCCAGGGCCAAGTCTTCCATGGGAAAGCAGATCTGGAGAGTGTGGGACACCTGTCAAGCAGACTTAGGGCACACGTGCGTCTCCGAAGGACAGGGCCTTGCTCTCCAGCCTCTACATCCTCCCAGCTGGGCTCCAGGGTTCACCAGGCTCCCACCACCAGCAGAGGGCCCTCCTCCACTGACCCGCTTCCCCAGGCAGCTGTGTAGGCTGGAGGTGGCTTGGGGCACGGGGATGACGCAGAGAGGACTCTCATTCCCAGGAGAGCAGGGGCAGCGCCTTTCACCCCGCCTTGCACCCTCTCTCCGGACAGCATGTACCCTCCCCTCTCCCTACCCCCCACCCCTCTCCTCAGACCTCCCCCTCCTGGGCCTTATGACTGAAGGCCCCTCTAGGGGTGAAGATATCAGCTTTGCTCCTGGGAGGGGACGGTGGGAGCAGAGACACAAAATGAAACAGGGACCCACCAGCCAGACAGATGGGTTTTCTCTTGCCTAACACCATCCAGCACAGAGCGGCTTCTCCCTCAAAACCCACTGTCCACAGAGACCCGCCCGGACTTCCCACCGGCGGGACTTGGAGTATTCCTTGGGAGTGAATGTGCTGCCCTGGTCCTACTGAGAGGACTGGCCCAAACCCAGAGTGTGGCACAGAACACCCTGGATTTACCTGGGAATGTGGAGAAGCCTCAGTGTACCCCATCTGCACAGGCCCAGAGGCTGAGTTCGGTAAAGCAAGCAGCAGAGGTCCCGGAGGAGAGGATAGAGAGGAGAAGGAAGGACCCTGGAGAGCATCTGGGCATTAAGAATTGGGAAGGGGAAGAGAAGATGAACGAGCAGACCTCCAAGGAGAGTGGGGAGTCTGAGAAACTAAGAGGACAGAGATGGGTCAGGTCTGCATGTGGAGGGTGGTCTAGAGGGACACCATGGAGGAGTGAGGCAAATATTAAGGACTCCCATGTTCTAGGCATGGGGGAGGGCTGAAGCACAAACAGATGTGTCAGTGTATGAGTTAGAGACCAGCTGCTATGACAAGCAAACCCCCAAATCTCAGGGCCTATTCGTGACTTCATAATACAGTGCCAGCTGGAGGCCCGGCTCTGCTCCACTTATGATTCAGGGAACCAGTCCTGCCCCCAAGGATTTCAAAGACCTTGGACCCCTCTGTAGCCAGTAGGCCAACTAGAGATAGAAACGAGTGTGAATAACATGCTTTATAACCTTGTGGAGAGATGAGAAAGAGGAGCTCGGAGTAAAACATTCATACAAACAGCGTCCTAATAGCCCCCAGAGCAAATAGGAGGTGCTCAGTATTTGTTAACGCCCTTCAGGATAGGTCCTGGATAAGACTGGGACGCAGATAAGGAATGGCTCTGAACTTAGGAATGTGGGTGACTCTTCAGCAGGCCCTGAGGACTGGCTGCTGTTGTGGCTTGGGTGGGGCGGCGAAGGGGGTTCCTGGGATGGTCAGCAGGGTCAGTTATGGCTACAAATAAACACAATGGCCCAGCATGGAGAGCCAGAGGCAAACAATGGGGCAGCTCCGTGGCAGCCAGGTGTTTCCTTGGGATGATGTCAGCCTTCCTGTGTGGAGCCTCGGCTCTGGGCTGTCCCAGGACTCCGTTCTGGGCCGTGGGAATATTCACAGTTGTGATTGGAAACTGAATGATGGTTGTCAATTCTTAAAATTATGTAGTGCCCAGCCGCCATGGCTCAGTGCTTAAGTGTCAACCTATGAACCAGGAGGTCAGGGTTCAATTCCTGGTCAAGGGCACTTGCCCGGGTTGTGGGCTCGATCCCCAATGTGGGGCATGCAGGAGGCAGCCGATCAATGATTCTTTCTCAGCATTGATGCCTTTCTCTCTCTCTCTCTCTCTCTCTCTCTCTCTCTCTCTCTCTCTCTCTCTCTCTCTCCCTTCCTCTCCGAAATCAATAAAGTATATTTAAAAGATAAATAAAAATCATGTATTGCAAAAGATAGACATAGAGACAGTAAAGCAACAAGCAGACTGTCGAATTACAGCGGGGAGGGAGATATGGGGGAGATAAGAGATCAACCAAAGGACTTGTATACATGCAAATAAGTACAACCAATGGACACAAAACTCTGGGGAGGGAGGGCATGTATGGGGGGGGGACAATGGTATATATACAGAGATAATAATTAAATTTTAAAAAAATCATGTATTGTTCAGCAGGCTTGATCCAAGGCCTCACCCCCATCTCCCCTCTCCTCCCCCCGCCACCCAGGCACCGTCTAGGGTGGGAGGAAGTGTGGTGGGGGTGGTGGGGGACCATAGAACCAGAATCAAGAAAGGACCCCAGCTCACCCAGTGGGCTCCCTTGTTTCCTGCTGTGGGCGGCCTTCTGGTGGTTTCCGGGAGCCCACCACCTCCCACACTCATTCCCGAAGGTTGGGGCTCCTCCCTCCTGAAGTCATTCCCGGTGGTGATGAGGTCACGGGGGACCGCAGCCAGCGGGAGTCTGACTGCCCACCCATGTGGGGGAAGTGCCCTCAGACACTGCATGGGGGTGAGCAGAGCTGGGCCCATGACCCCTGGGGAGGGTCAGGTGGCTTCGGGACTTTGACCCTTGGCCGCTGTGACCCTTCTGGGGCCACCCCAGCAGTTCCCTGGACAAACATAAGCCTCTGGGTAAGACAACACCCAGCTGGGCAAGAGGGCAGTTCTGATGCTGCGGACATCTTTCCTCAAAGGCCAAGTGCAGAGAGCTCAGCGGACAGCCCGAAGTAGATGCTTCCGCTGCGGCAGGGTGGGCGCCGGACAGGGCTCTGCAGACCCGCAGGCACCAGGTCCCGGCCCAGGAGGACCGGCTGGCTGGGAGGGAGGCCACTCTTCAAAGTGCCGTCCAGCCTGGCCTGGGCCAAGGAGCTCGGCCAGCTCTTTGACCTGAGCCTCCATGGAGGACAGTCCATAGCGGCACCCTCTTTACTGGGGCCTGGCTCATTCCCCACCCCTGCCCCCACACCACCCCACCCCCAACCTCCTGGTTCTGGTGAGGACTTCCAGGAGAGGGAATGTGACCCTCGCTGGGAGTCTGAGAAGCACAGCCCCCCGCCATGAGGACCAGTGGGACAGGGACACAGGTTTGCCCAGAGAGACCGCCCCAAGGACTCGTCCTACTGAATCTGAGGGGGACACCCTGACAGCTACGATCCAGCAAACAGAAGGGAACGAGTGGGATCAGGCCTGGGCTCTGCTCTGCTATGGAGAAGTCCTCCTGTACTGGGACCGAATGAGGCTGGGATCCCAAGAAAAGCCCAGGGCTTGGGGGAAAGTGAGAAGGCCGGGAGACCTCTGACCTCTGACAGGGTCCCTAATCCCAGGACCTGAAGTTCCCAGAGCTCCGGACACCGTGTGGATTTCCCTTTGGATCTGTGAGCTAGATCAGGAGCGCTCCCACGTTCTATCCATGACCCGTTTCACACTGCAGTCCAGAACACACACACACACACACACACACACACACACACACACAATACACACACACTCACACACAAACACACACACAAACACATATGCACGCTCACACATAAACATACAAACACACACAAAAACACACACACTAAGGCATACACGCACGCACACAAACACACACACACTATAGTGTTAAGACTCTACATACGAATGTAATTCTCATGAAATAATACCTACCCTCATTGTGTATAACACCACCTGATGATACTTTCTGTTCTGTTCCTTGCCATTTTCTTTCTTTCTTTTTTTTAATATACATTTTATTGATTTTTTACATAAAGGGAGAGAGAGAGAGTTAGAAACATCAATGAGAGAGTCATTGATCAGCTGCCTCTTGCACACCTCCTATTGGGGATGTGTGCACAACCAAGGTACATGTCCCTGACCAGAATCAAACCTGGGACCCTTCAGTCCGCAGGCCTACACTCTATCCACTGAGCCAAACCGGTTTTGGCATTTTCTTTACTGCAACGTTGAGACGCACTAAGTTGATTTCATGACACAATGAAGGGCTATGGCCTGCGGTATAAAAACGGCCCAGCGGGACATAGCCTTCAAATCAATCTGTGTTTTGTCAATGCTACTTCAATGTGGGTTTGTCACTGGTGAGCCAAGAAGAAGCCAGTCCCTCGCATGTCCCCTGCCTCCGGCTCCAGCCCTGACCAGCCCACTCCTGGCCAGGCTGCCACCAGGAAAGGACTCACTCACTTCTGGAATGAAGGCTTCTGGAATGTGCTCTGGTGGAAGGAGCTGGGAGTTGGATGGACGGTGGTTCTAACCAAACCCAGCCCTCAGCAGTGGTCAGACAGGGCGCCTGGGGGAAGGTGCTCCGGCCATGAGTCTTAGTCTTGGCAACTCTAGGTTGTGCTTGTGGTCCCCACCCTTGAGGAGGAGCCTGTGGATGAAATGATGCTGCACAGGAAACACTCTGAGACACTGTGATGTAGAATTAGGCAATGTGGTTGGCCTTTGACCCGGTTCCAGGCACAGAGCTCTTAAAACCCTCGGTACTTCCGCAGGGGTGAGAGCGGTAAGGGGTCCGAGTTGCACTCTTGAGGCGACTTTTGGGAAGCTCCTAGCTCTCCTGAGGATGGGGCCCATTGCCAGCAGAGCCAACCAGGAAATCAGAGGTTGGAAATGTCAGCCCATCCCTCTCCACCGCCGAGAGGGGAGAGGGGCTGGAGATGTTAGTCCAATTGCTGATGGTCAGTGACTTAATCAACTGTGCCTGTGCAATGACCCCTCCATAGGAGCCCCAAAGGGTGGGGTGCAGAGGTGAACCCCTGGAGGTGCCGGAAGCTTTGGGCCCTCCCTCACACCTAGCCCTGTGCTGGTCCGGAGTCACATCCTTTATAGAAAATTGAGCATCTATCAATCCGAGGAGGAGGAGGTCGAGAAAACCTGTATCAACGGCCTGCAGGTCAGAGGCACCGGTGAGGACTGCACTTGAGGTTGCTACTGGAGTTGGGGGGTCCTGTGGGACTGAGCCTCCACCTGTGGGTCTGCCGCCATCCCTGAAGACAGTGTCAGCACTGAGCTACATTGTGGGACACCCGGCTGGTGACAGCGACCTGCATGGTGCAGGGGGGGAGGGTCCGAATCCTGGAAGTGGGCGTAGAACTGTCTGGTCTCAGCACAGGGTTCCACGTGCAATGCTCTGCCCTTGGCAGTTCCCGTCCCTCCAGCCCCCCAGTCACAAACACCTTTCATGCGGGGTGGGAGAAGGAAGGAGATGTCCCCACAAGCATCTGTCCACTTCCCATGAAAGGAGAGTCCTGTGTGATAAGGACGACTAACCGTGGGATGACTAAACTCACTCAGTCCTGAGGGAACCCTGGAAGTGGGGGAACTGGTGCAGGAGGGTTATTAGGACAAAGGGCAAGAGCCTGGGACCCAGGGTGAGGGCTGCGGTCAGTACCCCTCTCTCGGTTCCTGCTAGCTAGACTCCAGCTGGAGGATTCTGGATTCCGGGCTACATGCATCCAGGCGAAGCCGTGGGGCATGGTTGCGACCTCTGCTACATTTGGCAAACTGCTCTCTGGGCAGTGCTCTCCAGCCCTAACTGAGGTTTAGGGAATCCAATAACACCAGGGTTAGAATGACCCGCAGGTCCCTCTCCATCCCTCGTGACTGCCCTGCCCGGCTCACTTGTGCAATGAGGCTGCCAGAGTCCAGGGCCTTTCAGGGCCAGTGAACATGGGAGAGAACATGGCTGGGATTATTATAACCGCGCCCTGCTCTGCCGGGCACAGTGGCTGGTGGTGCTGACTCTCTTGCTGCCAGCTGCCTCAGTGGAGCCAAAGGTGCCAGTCCAAAGCTTGGCTGCCTTTCAGGTGAAATCCCAGCCTCCCCTCCCCGCAGCTCAGGGAGGAGAGAGGGCACCTGTGCAAATTCCCCCTCGGCCAAATAAAGGGCCTCAGAGAGCAAAGAGCAGCACCCTCTATGGGAGATGCACTTAAAACGTACCATCTTCACTGTTTTTTAGTCTACAGTTCTTTTTTCCCCCTTTTTAAATCCTCACCTTAGGATATTTTCTCATTGAATTTTTTAGGGAAAGTGGAAGAGAGGGGGAAAGACAGTGAAAAATACCAATGTGAGAGGAACACGTTGATTGGTTGCCTCCTGCACATGCCCGACCAGGGCCCAGAGTCAGGGAGGAGCCTGCAACCAAGGTACATTTGGTCTCCTGGGCAGTAGACCAAATGGGCAGTGTGCAGCTCTAGAAGGAGGAGAAGGAGGAGGAGGAAACAATAAAATGGTAATAAATACATATCCATCAACAATTCAATCTAAAAACCAAAATAAACAAACAAGGCAGCTAATGAACAAAATAAACCGATGAATTAGAGGCATGGAAACATGGAACAGACTAACGAATCTCAGAGGGAAAGGGGGGAGGGGGTTGGAAGAGATTAACCAAAGAATACATGCATTACCCATGGACACAGAGAATAGGATGGTGAAGCCTGGATAGGGGCAGGATCCTGGTGGATGAGGACAATGAGGGGGGAAACTGAGAGAGACATCAGTAATACTCTCAATGATAAAGGTATAATAAAAAATAAATAAATAATGAAATATGAATTCTCCAAAAGAATGAAGGGGTTAAGAAGTACAAATTGGCTGAAACCAGTTTGGCTCAGTGGATAGAGCGTCGGCCTGTGGACTGAAAGGTTCCAAGTTGGATTCCGGTCAAGGGCATGTACCTGGGTTACGGTCACATCCCCAGTAGGGGGTGTGCAAAAGGCAGCTGATCGATGTCTCTCTCTCATCGATGTTTCTAACTCTCTATCTTTCTCTCTTCCTCTCAGTAGAATATCAATAAAACATATTTTTTTAAAAAGAAGGGAGATAAAATTAAAAAAAGGAAGTACAAATTGGCATTTGCAAAATAGTCAAGGGAAATTAAAGATGGCAACTGAGTAAGTGGATGCTGCACAAAGTGGACATACTAGCAGGATCTCACTGGAATTACAACTAAAATACAGAAAAACTTCCTGAATAATCAACGAAAGACTCGCTGGGGAGAACATTGATACCCAAAGACAGAAAGTGGAGGCCGCATAGAGACTGGTAAGAGGGGTGGAGGCACGGAAGTGCTGGCCAGGCTCCCACAGACTGCAAATGAAGTTTCACAGAGATATCTCAGCTCTGGGGGGTTGCCAATGAGAACTCTGGGGTTTAACACCCAAGCTGGACCATGCAGCAAAGAGCACCAGAACTGAGGGTACCCACATAACATCTGGCTGTGAAAAGCAGCAAGGTTGCTGTCTGCCAGGGAGAGACACCTGGAAATGCAGGCACCCTCTTCTAGGGCCAATGCACAAAATTTCCTGTTCAGCCACTCACCTGGTGCTCCAGAAGAGGGAGGGCAGAGTGGCCTGGAGCTGTGTGAGCAGAATCCAGGGTTGGGGTCTCTGGGATTAGAGCTTGAAAGGCAGACATCTCAATTTCCTGTGCTGAGTCATTACCTCATGCTGTGGAGATCATCTTTCTCATGCAGACAGTTACTATCTAGGCAGTTTTGTTTGAGGGGAAGACAGTTGATTCACAAAATACCTTGCCTCTAGGTGTGGAATTTCTGAGGCCCATTTAGAGTGTGAGAATAACAATTAGCCTCCAGGCAAAAGCAATTGCCCCCCCCTGTTGAAAAAACTCTCATCACACCTGTGGATGACAACCTGAGGGCTATCCAAGACTAGATCTAATCAGTCTGCAAGCAGAGGTAGTCTCTGGAGGTTTTGAGTCATTGCCTGATCTAATTCGTCAGAAACAGTGTTTGATATTGTCCTGCACTAGAGATTGAGAGGGATAGCAGTTCTACCTAATACATAGACACAAACCTGACCAGGCACCCAAAATGAAGAGACAAAGAAACAACCTCCAAATGAAAGAACAAAAGAATTCTCCAGAAGAAGAGATAAATGAAATAGAGATAAGAAATGTATCTGATACTAGTAGCCCTGAGCATGAATCTGTGTGCCAGTAGCTCTCTGTTGGGACTGGCCACTGCGCCCACTGCCCAGAGCCTCTCCATGGCCCAGAGGCCCATCCACGACTGGGCACAGAACACTTGACTTGTTGCCAGGGTGATGATGAAAGCATTCTGCATCCCAGCCTGGCCCATCTGCTGCTGGGTGTGGAACACTTGCCTCATCACTGCAGTGATGAAGCAAGCATTTTGCCAGGCCACTCATGCTTCCCGCTCTCAGTGGCAGACACCCTCTTTCCCCCGGGACTGGGGAACTCCAGCCGGGCTGAGACGACTGGGCACCGCCATCCTGTGGCTATGGAGCCACCATCTTTGTGTCGGAGTGATGGTTAATTTGCATATTATACCTTTATTAGGTAGGATAGAACTCAGAATTATGATGGTAAAGATGATCAACAGCATGAGAAAAGATAACTATGAAAACAGAATGACATAGCATGAATAAAAAATACATTGAAAGGAATGCACAGCAGATTAGAGGAAGCTGAGGATCAGATCAGTGAATTAGAAGACAGGGTGGAGCCAAAACCTCTTTGGCTCAGTGGTAGAGCGTCAGTCTGCAGACTGAAAGGTCCCGGGTTCAATTCAGGTCAAGGGCATGTACGTTGGTTGTGGGCATATCCCCGGTGGGGGCTGTGCAGGAGGCAGCTGGTCGATGTTTCTCTCTCAACGAAATTTCTGGCTCTCTATCTTTCTCTTCCTCTCTGTAAAAAATCAATAAAATATATTTAAAAAGAAAGAAAGAAAGAAAGAAAGAAAGAAAGAAAGAAAGAAAGAAAGAAAGAAAAAAGACGGGGTGGAAAAATCACTCAATCAGAGAACCAAAAAGAAAAAAAAATAGTAAAATAAAAATAAAAAAACATAGGAGGACAGATTAAGGGAGCTGTGGGACAACATGAAATGTAACAATATTCGCATAGTAGGTGTGCCAGAAGAGGCAAAAATGGAGAAAGGGTAGAGAACATGCTTGAAGAAATAAAGGCAGAAAACTTCCCTAACCTAGTGAAGGAAAAAGTCACAAAGTTCAGGAAGTACAGAGAGCTCCAAGTAGGAGAACCCAACAAGCCCACATAAACAAAATGAAAAACAAAAATCATGATCATATCAATGGACATATAAAAAGCATTCAACAAAATCTGACATCCATTTTTCATAAAAACTCAGCAAAGTGGGAATAGAGAATATCTCAACATGATAAAGGCCATAGATAACAAACCTACAGCAAACATCATACTCAATAGGTAAAAACTAAAACCATTTCCCCTAAGAACAGGAACAAACAGGAATGTCCGCTCTCACCACTCTTATTCAACTTAGTACTGGAAGTCCAAGCCACAGCAATCAGACAAGAAGAAGAAATACAAGGCATCCAAATTGGACAGGAGGAAGTAAAATTCTCATTATGCTCAGATGACATGATAATGTACAGAGAATACCCTGAAGACTCCACCAAAAAACTACTAGATTTAATGAATGAATGTGGCAATGTAGCAGGATACAAAATCAGTACCCCCAAAATTGATGGCTTTTTTATACACCAATAGTAACTTCTCAGAAAGAGAAACTAATGCACAGTCCATTTATCATTGCAACAAAAGAATTAAGATACTTAGGAAAAAACTTAACCAAGAGTCAAAAGACTTGTACTCAGAAAACTGCAGGACGTTGAAAAAAGAGACAGAAGAAGATATAAACAAGTGGAAGAATATTCTGTATTCACAGATTGGTAGAATCAGCATCATTAAAATGTCCATCCTACCCAAAGCAATCGATAGATTCAATGCAATCCTCATTAAAATACCAACAACATATTTCATAGATCTACCACAAATTCATATGGAACCAAAGACCCTGAATAGCTGCAGCAATCTTAAAAAAGAAGAACAAAGTTGGAGGAAACACCAGATATCAAGTTATACTACAAAGCCACAGTCTGGTACTGGCATAAGAACAGGCATATAGATCAATAGAACAGAACAGAGAACCCAGAAATCAACTGAGAGGGCAGGGCAGGGCTAGGATGAGCTCCCGACTCCGCCCCACAGGGCGGAGTTATCCCTAGCCCTCACCCAACCAATCAGGGTTAGCCGAGGCAGTGACATCACTACCGACTAGAGTAAAACCCCTGGACTGGGCAAAATTCACTCTCTTCCACCATGTTGCTGGCGTGAGTGGGAGGAGCCCATGCTAGCATGGAACAGGCTCTTTTGTTTATTGTATCGGACTCGGCTCCCTAGTGGTCCTTGGGGATCACGAAGTCTGGGCGTAACATATGAGGGAATTTGTCCGGGATCCCCAGCCAGGACCATGAGGGACCCAATCCGGAGAGTCTGACTGGCCGCGGTAGGTATGTGAGCGCTCTGGGGGGGGACGTAAAACCCCTCGTGGAATTGGTGCCCGAAGACGTCTGGCAGACGTGCCATAGGACCACGGGCAGGAGGATCAGAAGACATTCTGACCTCCCCGGAGGGCCCTAGAGGGACCCTTGTGAGGAGAGGAATGAATCCTCTCCCAGGACGAGGTGTGCGGCGTGAGCTGTTGCCTCACCTGCGGAAACCTTTCCTAGGTCTGAGTTTGGTATCTGCGGGAGACATGGCGCCCCAGGATGGAGCTGGCAAAGTGTGGCCGGCGTGGCGGTGCGGGGCCCCCAGGCAGCGTTGGGTCAGAGGGGGGGGCTTCCGCGGGGCTCAGTCTGTGCTTTGGAGCACAGCTGGGCAGGGGTGGGCTGGCTTGGGGAGCAGGCACCTGGGTTAATTTGCTGGCTGCCTGGAGAAGGGGAGGTGGAGCTTGCAAGCCACTGGGGCGATCCGCGCTTTCTCCTCGGGGCTGCCTGGGTAGCGTGGCTGGGGCAGCGGTAGCAGCAGCCTCCCTCCGGGGGCCTGGGCCTGGGGGTGCCTGGGCGGGCGTGGAGGCATAGGGTATGGGAGAAGAGCTCAAGGGCGAATCTCTGTGCTCAGTAAAGAGAAAAGGCCAGTTCAAAACGAGTGCGCATAGTTTGGACTGTGCTTAAAACGCTTTTCTGTGTACAGAATGAGCTTTAAAAGTGGTGGAGATAACTGGGAGATAAATTAAAACTAGTTTCCCAAGTCATTGTAAGCAGCTTTTGAAATTCCCAGCCGTGAGGCGGAAACTGGATGGTAATGGTAACAAGTTTACGTGAATGGTGGTGAATGGCCTTGAATGGTGGTGAATGGCCGGGAGTCTTCAGCTAAAGAATGTGTTCATTTGCATTTTAATGCTACTCCAGTGATCTGCAGGGAGTGGCAGGTGATTCCCTGGTGAAGCTGCCCAGATGGCCTTGCTTACAATGGTTAGTCTTTGTCATTGGTATCAGCTAAGCAGAGTCATATAGCTACTTAAGTATGAATTGTGATTGACCTATGAACAAAATTCATTCTTTTTTCTGACATTGTCTTGAATCTTAGTAAACTGCCTCTGGTGAGGAGAGGTCTAGGGGAGGCTGCAGAGTGCATGACTTTTTGCTCTCCTGCAAAAAGATTATTCAGTGCTTTGAACTTAAGAAAAAATTTTGAGATCTGAAAAAATGTATGATCAGATCTGTTGCTGAAACTTTACCCTAAGTAAGCAGGATATGTTAGAAATGTAATGGTATCAATCTAAAAAAAAAAAGCCAAATATATTTGACTTGCCGGCTTTAAAAGTTCAAAGTATAAATTGAATTAGGAAAAGTTAATTGCAGTAACCAGATGCCTAGAATATGGCAGGTCAAACTGTATTATATGTGTTTAGAATAAGCAGTAATGATCAAAGATCTCAAGGATTGATTTATTCTCATTTTTCAGATGAAAATGTGTGTAATGCTTACACTTAAGAAATTATTTTAAGTCAGTGATGCAGTATTTTTTAAGTCAGTTTTTCTAAAGTAATGTTTAATGTAACATGAAACTTTTATATTTGATTTGTTTTGTTTTGCTTTTCTCATATGCCATTGTTGTTGAATTTGGGCTTGTACCTGCATCTTGTATTTGTACATTCGGTTGTTTAAACTTTGGGAATCATTTTTGGTTTCAGTCATGTATGTAGATTTAAGTAGACTTCATCACAAAGGTTTATAATTTATTTAGAATTGTGTTAAAACAATGTGAAAACAATTATTTGTATGATTTAACCCCCCGCAACTGCTTGGACAATTTTCACCGATGTTCTGCAGGGGGGAGTAGAGGAGGCTTAGAAATGCAGATAAATCTGTATCTGTAGGAAAAATGTGGCATTTTAAATTTCAAGCGGCTGGAGGCCTGGGAACAGGTGCTGGACCTGCTCCCTCTTCCCTTGCCTTTTCTTTAAAATTTGAGGCATGGTTATGTATTTTTGGAAGATAAGAATTTTATAAAAGTTATAAAGAGAATGTCCTGACAGGTTAGCTAGGAGAGGCAAGCCTGTTAGTTTCCTGATGGGCATTGGGGCAGCCTATTTAGTCTTGAGAGAGCCAATAGGACTCATACATCAGCCCAGGAAGCCACCGGACAAACTGCCTGTTTTCCTTGGACATCAAGAAGGACTGTGGTCCTCGGAAGGAACAAGTACTGGGGGAATGCAGCTGTTGAACTGGTCCAAAGTGGAACAACGGACCTTTGAGGAGCTAAAAAAGGCTCTCATCTCAGCAGCTGCCCTAACCTCACCAGACGTCGTGAAGCCCTCCCACCTCTACGTGAGTAAGGTAAGGGGCATTGCCAAAGGGGTTCTCACTCAGACTCTAGGTCCCTGGAAGAGACCTGTTGCCTATCTGTCTAAGAGACTGGACCCTGTGGCAGCAGGGTGGCCAGTGTGCTTCCAGGCAGTGGCCACCACAGCATTGCTGGTAAAGGAGGCACATAAGCAAACTCTGGGCCAGGAGCTAAGCTTTTCTCCTGGACCAGCCCTGTGTCCGGTTTCAAAAGACTCTGGCCATCAACCCTGCCAGCCTGCTTCCAGATGATGATGGAGGAACCCATTCATGACTGCACAGAGGTAACAGACGACAAGGTACTGTTCACGGATGGGAGCAGTTATGTTCAGGATGGGACCTGATATGCAGGAGCAGTGGTAGTTACCCTGGACCACACCATTTGGGCACAGTTCCAGAACTTTTGGCCTTAATCCAGGCCCTTTGATGGAGACCCTGTGCCATCCACAGAGAAAAGAGGGTTACCAACTGCAGCCGGAAGGAATCGGCTGAACAGAAGCAAGCCCCTGACAGACCAGATTATTGGTGAACCCTCCAGATGACAAGACTGTTGGTCCCAGAGGCTCTAGGTCAGAGTTGCCCAGTGACACCAGATTACCCACTTAAGTGTCACCAAGACTTCTGAACTTCTGTGAGGCAAAGTTACTAGAAGTACTGTCTGTGCACAGGTAAATGCTAAACAAAATAAGGGGGTCCCCCTGGGAATTTGGGTCCCAGGGAACTTCCCCAGAAGAGCATAGGTAGGAGGATTTCAGAGATTAAACCACCAGCATTAAGATCTAGTTTTTGTAGACACTTCAGATTAGGTTGAAGTATACCCCACTAAGAAAGAAACTACCTCTATAGTAGTCAAGAGATTACTATAGGAGATTATACCTAGATTCAGGCTGCCAGTATCAGATAACAACCCCACCTTGGTAGCTAAGGTATCTCAGCATATAGCTCCAGCCTTAGGACAGGTAAGTGAGACTCTGGAAAAGGGGTTTAACTAAATATGTCCTAGAATCGGTGAAAATTGGACCAACCCCCTGTCCTTTGCCCTCTTGAGGGCCAGGTGTACCCCTTACTGGGACAAATTTCCCCTTTTTTGGGAGGGGATCATGTATGGTAACCATTCCCTTGCTCAAGTCCTTACAGGCTCTGCAGTTTGCTCGTTCCAGATGCACTGCCAGTGCCCACCGCAGACCCTGTAGCCCCGGAACTCAATGTGGGTAAAGAAATTCACTGCCCAAGGACTCAAAGGGACGCTGCACTGTTATCCTGAGCACGCCCACTGCTGTTGAAGTAGATGGCACCCAGACCTGACTACATGACTCCCAGCTCCTTCATGGCCTGGATCCTGGCAACTACAGGCCAGGAGGAGAACTGATTTCTGCAGGAGGGGAACTGGACTTCAGTGAGGACAATACTGATGGGAACTGTGGTACTAAGGGTCTTGGTAACTGTATTTGTTGTTTATGCTGAAAGGAAGTAGGCTGAGTCAATGATTTGACTAGGCACATTAGACAAGGGGGGAATGAGAGGTCAGGGCGGGGCTAGGATGAGCTCCCGACTCCGCCCCCACAGGGCGGAGTTATCCCTAGCCCTCACCCAACCAATCAGGGTTAGCCGAGGCAGTGACATCACTACCGACCAGAGTAAAACCCCTGGACTGGGCGAAATTTGCTCTCTTTCACCATGCTGCCGGCGTGAGTGGGAGGAGCCCATGCTAGCATGGAACAGGCTCTTTTGTTTATTGCATCAGACTCGGCTCCCTGGTGGTCCTAGGGATCACAAAGTCTGGGCGTAACACAACCCAACCCATTATGCTCAACTAATACTTGACATAGGAGGTAAGAGCATACAATGAAGTCAAGACAGTCTCTTCAACAAATGGTGCTGGGAAAATTGGTAGATACATGCAAAAAAAAAAAAAATGAAATTAGACAACCAACTTACACCATACACAAGAATAAACTCCAAATGGATAAAAGATTTAAATATAAGTCAAGAAACCATAAAAATCCTAGAAGAAACCATAGGCAGCAAAATATCAGACATCTCTTGTAGCAATATGTTTATGGATTTATCTCCTAGGGCAGTGGATGGCAAACTCATTAGTCAACAGAGCCAAATATCAATAGTACAACGATTGAAATTTATTTTGAGAGTCAATTTTTTTTTTTTAAACTTAAACTTCTGCCGAAACTGGTTTGGCTCAATGGATAGAGCGTCGGCTTGGGGACTGAAAGGTCCCGGGTTCGATTCTGGTCAAGGGCATGTACGTTGGTTGCGGGCATATCCCCAGTAGGGGGTGTGCAAGAGGCAGCTGATCGATGACTCTCTCTCATCGATGTTTCTAACTTTCTATCTCTCTCCCTTCCTCTCTGTACAAAATCAATAAAATATATATTTTTTTTTAAAAAAACTTCTTCTAATGCCACTTCTTCAAAATAGACTCGTCCAGGCCGTGGTATTTTGTGGAAGAGCCACACTCAAGGGGCCACAGAGCCGCATGTGGCTCACAAGCCATGGTTTGAGGACCACTGTCCTAGGGCAAAGGAAACTAAGAAGAAAATTAACAGATGGGACATCAAAATAAAGAGCTTCTGCACAGCAAAAAAGAAACCTTCAACAAAACAAAACGGAAGCCCACAGTATGGGTGTGGGAGGCCACCCATTGTCTTCACTCTCAGAAAAGCGGAAACAAGGAGCCTGGCTCACTGGTGATCTTGAGCTCCTGGCAAAGGCCAGAGCTATTCATTGGTTGTTTAGTCCAGACAATGGTGGCTTAAGTAATTTCCTGACCAAACAGTCTCAGAGTAAATATTTCCAATACTTACTGACCTTTAATCTGTTATTGCAATTACCTGCCTGACTAAGGGCTAGATGCGTGTCCAAAATTGAATAAAAGATTGGCAAGGCCTGAGCACCAATGGAAGTGCTTTCCCTTGCATTGGGCTTCCCTCATGGCCCCCAATATCTCCAAATTATTATTTCTTGTTTTGTCTCATTCATTTGCGCACACGGCCCTTCTCCAGATCCCGAACCCTGAACCATGCAGGACGTGCGTCTCACATCGGGAAAACATATGTAGTAATGATACATCTGATAAAAGGTTAATATCGAAAATATATAAGGAACTCATACAACTTAGCAAAAGGAAGACAAACAATCGAATTAAAAAATGGGCAAAGGACCTAAGTAGACACTTCTCCAAATGGACATACCAATGGCCAATAGACATATGAAAAAATGCTCAAAGTCCTAGCTGTAATGCTCACTCATCATCGGAGAGATACAAATTAAAATGACAATGAGGTACCATCTCACACCTGTCAGAATGGCTACCATCAACAAATCAACAAATGACAAGTGCAGAAAAGGAAACCCTACAACACTGCTGGTGGGAATGCAGACTGGTACAGCCATTATGGAAAGCAGTATGGGGTTTCCTCAAAAATTTAAATATGGAATTGACATTTGACCCAATGATTCTAGGACTATATCCTAAGAAACCCGAAACACCAATCAGAAAGAATGTATGCACCCCTATGTTCTAGGCAGGGTTATTACAGTAGCTGAGATCTGGAAACAGCCCAAGTGCCCATCAGCAGTTGAGTGGATAAGGAATACTACATTACAGTAACATTCCCTTTGAGACAGCATGGAGGGACCTGGAGAGTATCATACGAAGCAAAATAAGTCAGTCAGAGAAAGACAAGTATCACATGAGCTCACTCATATGTGGAATCTAATTAACAAAATTAGCTGATGAACGGAGTGGATCCTGAGATATGGAAGCATGGAGCAGAGTGTGGGGGGTGGCAGGTGGGGAGGGGGGGTGAATAAGACATTTGAATGAATTTGCTTCAACAACTCACCCCCAAATGATTGACTTCACCTGACAGAGTGGGTTTTCCATCCCAACTGAAGACCTTGTAGACATATACGCATAACCCATGGCCACAGACAATAGGGTGCTGAAGGCCTGGGGCAGGGAGTGGGGGCGGGCTGAAGAGGGTCAAGAGGAAGGGGGTAAGGAAAACATATGTAATACTTTCAACAATAAAGATTTATTTAAAAACAAACAAACAAACAAACAAACAAACAAACAACAAAATAGTCCAGGGAATGTAAGGCACAGCATAGGGACTAAGTCAATAACTATGTGTAGTAGCAGGGGCATTGGAATTGTTGGGGGGGGTCACTTTGTAAGTTATACAAATGTCTAACCGCTGTGCTGCACACCTGAAACTAATATAATATAGAATGTCAATAGTAATTCAAAAATTTAAAATTATAATAAGTAAACATTTTTAAAAGGAAAAAAAAAAAAAAGAAGAACCAAGGATATGAAAGTAGGGTGAGAAAGGGCGGATATGACCTGTGATGGGGAGGGAAACAGGCAGATGAAGGGACAGGAGCAAATGCCAGAGGCCCGCCTGTGGCAGAGGGGGTCTAAAAGTGCCCCTGGTGAAGAAGGTGGCTCAGAATGTGAGGGGACCACCCAGGGGTCCGGGCCGCCTGTCCCCACGTGAGCCATTAAGCAGAGACAGGGTGGAGTCATGTATGAGCGTTTGTTCTAGGGATGCCAGCAGGATGGGAGAGCAGCAGGCCATCCACAAAAATCTGCTCTGCACCCCATGAGCCAGTCACTGCCATCGGTTAGATTAGAGGTGTCGAACTCAATCAGAGAAGGGGCCAAAATCTAAAATCCAGCCTAAATCGCGGGCCAAATGGTTTACTGAACAGTCATAAACTGACAATGTCATAAACTGACAGCGGAGTGCAGTGATGACAGCCTTGCAATGTGGCCCACACCGCCCCTTCTCTGATTGAGTTCGACACCCCTAGGTTAGATGGACAAAGATTACACGGAAAAGTGTAATCATTACAGGTTACAAGTCTTATGGACTGGGGGCAGGAGGGGGTAGAGGCAGGGGGATAGGTCACAGAGGCCCGGAGCCTCGGAGCGCCCTGGGACCAGATTGCAGGTAACAGGGGCTGAGGGTTGTAGGAGCAGGTGCCTCTGGGACTAGCTTGGTTCAACCACAAGATCATAAATCTTTCCATAATGACAGGCAATTCTCAGGCCAGGAGGGTGGACTGCATTCCGATGTTGGCTCCCAGCTCCCAGCCCCCAGCCAGGTGAGAATGTGCTTTCTCTATGCAGAATAGAACCATCACATTAACAGAACATGATTGATGTTTCTTATAATTACTATTATAGGTAGTTTCCAATATTCTATTTCTGCCCCTAACACAGGAACAGCGAGGACAAGAACAGGGGCAGGAGGCGGTGTGGCTGCTCAGACCGAGAGAGGGTCAGAGATACCACCTTCCCTCTGCCCTGTCCAGTCCCTACACCCACCGCACAGCTCCTCAGGGCCTGGGCAAGGCGGGGAGAGGGGCAGAGGGCTCAGGACCTCAGAAAAGTGTGGTGCAGGTGTGGCTGAAACCAGCTGGGAGGGTGGAGCGAAGGAGGCCGTCTAGTGAGACCCCGGAGGGACAGGGCAGACACCCAAACTCAGGCACCATCTGGGGGCACGGCGAACTGTTAAGAAAAGGGAAAGGCAATGATAGGACATTTGAGCCTGGATTTGCCTCAACAACTCACCCCAAATGATTGACTTCACCTGACAGAGTGGGTTTTCCATCCCAAAAGGCTGATGAACCTGAAGGCAAGCTTGTTTCTTCTTAGCAGGATGGCTCCCCCTTCCCCCAGTGGAAGCTTTGGGGCGTTTACAAAATGAAGCAACCACATCTGGTTCCACATCTCTGGAATACACACACACAGAGTCCCCCAGGGGGCAGATCCCTTTGCTGGGGTTCTCCTGGGGTTTCTGTTTCTCAAGAGCTGCTGTGGTAAACACCACCCCTAGCCCAGTGGCCAGCCTGGTCCAAGGCCCCACGACTGAGGGGGAAGATCAGGGAGCCTGGCTGGCACAGCTTCCTGGCATGCCCACATTCGGAGGGACACCCATTCTCAGCGCAGGACTGCCCCACAGGCTCATTCCCACAGACAGGTTCTGCCATCGCCTCGCTGTGTGGCCACGGGCAGGCCACCAATCTCTAGAAGCTTCCATTTCCTCATTTGCAAAGTGGGAGAGTTGGGGAACCACCGCCGTCCTATATCTTAAATCATGGGGGCCAGTGTGTTTTTGGAGTTTCCATTTTGGGGGGCACAGGTATTATAATGTTACGTCTGATCCAATCATTGAATCCATATCCCCTCCCTCTGGGAGCTCCCCTTTGGGCCACCTCACCATGGACATTACACCTGCGAAGACCATCCTCTCCCCCCTCCAGACTTTGCCAGAATCCGGACCTGCACAGAGAATTCTCCGCCCAGAAAAGGCCCGTCTGGAGGCCTTTAAAAACCTCTGACTCCCCGTCTTTGAGTGCCGGCCCTATTTGGGGGCTCAGCCCACCTGGTATCCAGATCACCTAATACATTTATAATCCCTCTCCACTTTGGGCTGCTGCATTCCTCCTCCGTGACCCTAACAATACACCGTGTAACGCCCCAGCAGCCCTCCCTGGTCAAGCACAGTCAATACTTTCCCAGTAAAACAGAATATTTGCATAAAGTGGGGGGCGTGAAAAGTATAAACATGCACTGATTCAGGTCAAATTTCACCACTCAATGCCCCAGGAAAGAAGTTTGTTTTCAGCGCATTTTGCATTTCACACTTCAGGTAAGGTGGGAGCTCTCCTGCCCTCCCCTCCCACCATGGGAAGGGATGTGACAGCAATCATTCCAGCTGCCCCCGTGGGGGCTCCTGGCTCCTCACCAGGGCTCTGTGTCCGCACCCTCACACAGCCCTCTGACTCTGATGGCACAGCCCCCACCCCTCACATCTACTAGACCAGGGGTCGGCAAACACGTCCGTCCACAGAGCCAACTCTCAACAGGACGACAATTGACATGTCTTTGGAGAGCCACATTTTTTTTAAACTTAAACTTCTTCTAAGGCCACTTCTTCAAAATAGTCTCGCCCACACTGTGGTATTTTGTGGGAGAGCCACACTCAAGGGGCTTTTCTCAAGAAACACAGTTTGCTGATCCTTGTACAATAGATAAGCAAGAAGGAAAGTGAAAGTGAAAAACACCACATCTCGGAAAGCTCAGGCTTCCTAGAAAAGGTGCTGAGAACCACTGGCTTTTCTGTGCCAGGAATTTTGAACCCCTGATCTTTTCACTTTCTCACGGTCCCTGCTCTGGCCAGAGCTTGGCCAGCTGCAGGCAGGAGGCCGGGGGCGGGTCGGGGCGGGGGCGGGGCTTGAGCCTGTGCCTGGTTAGAAATACCCGATGGCCATAGGCCACTGGCCACTTCCCTCGCTGCCCTCGCAGCCTGGACGGACACTCACAGTGCCCAGTGGACCTGGCGGCCCCGGAAAGGTAAGGACTCTCGGGCAGCAGTGGGAGCGGGTGGGGCACAGGCAGAGGAGGGAGGCTGCCTGGGGGCCTGAGGGGTCGGCTACGGACAGGAGCTGTGGTCAGGGCTGTTAGGGTTCAAGTCCCTGTCCTGCCAGTTACCAACTTTGTGAGCCTGGAGAAAGTTTGAAGTTGAAATTCATTTTTTTAAAATTGAATTTTAGAGAGGGAGGGAGAGAGACAGAATAGAGATAGAGATAGAAACATTGATTTGTTTTTCCGTTTATTTATGCATTCTTGAGTTGATTCATGGGTGTGCCTGACTTGGGCTCGAACCAGCAACCTCAGCCTATGTATGATGCTCTAACTGAGCCACCCGGCCAGGACTGCAGTTCAAATTCTTCAAAAAACCAGGGCAGGCATCCCCTTCTCAGGAAAACCTGATGAAGGGTGTGATATGACCAACCAAGTGGAGTCCCCAACATCTGCCACCTCAGCCCCAGTGGGAGGGGGGACCCCAGGGTCCTAAAGGGAGAGGGCCTGGCTCCCAGAATGCAGGAGACCACAGGGAGCAATTTCCTGGAAGCTCCCTGCAGGCGAGGTGCAGGGCTGTGGTCTCTGCAGAAGCAAAGGGGCTGGGTGAATTGTAGGAAAACGCAAAGCCAATACAGTGGTGCCTCGCATAAAGAACGCCTCGCACAGCGAACGCTGCACACAACGAACTTCATTTCATGATTCATACAACGAACTTCGTTTCACACAACGAAGTCGCCCGAGCTTCCACGACCGCTGCCGATGTATTGCATCCTTCCGCGCAGGCACTGCAGGCAGTCGTTAGTCACTGCGCTTAACTTAAGCACGTATCGAGGCAATCGTTCTTCATTACAAATTAAATCACGCACGTATCACGGCAGTCGTCCTTTTAAGTTAAACTCAATACACTGTATCCGGATTCAGCTGAAGCAAACAGGATCAACGATCTTTACTCCGATACTCTTGTCCGTTATTTCCGGCAGATGTTGGAGAAAAGAGAAAAACAAAGGACTTCGGACAGGTTTTTCATGAAACCATCGGCCAAAAAGCAGAAAATGGATGAAGATGTGCAAGATTCGATAGACTCTAATTAGTCTGTCTTAAAATTAAAAAAATGTGTGTTTTTTTTTAAAAAAAATTATGTTTTTAGATGTATCTAAATAAAAATAATAACAAAAAATTTATCTTTTTTTATGTCATCTTAGCATATTTTATGCTACAGAACGAATTATTTTTTTTAACATGTATTATGGGAAAACGCTTTTCACATAACGAACTTTTCGCATAACAAACTTGCTCCTGGAACGAATTAAGTTCGTTGTGTGAGGCACCACTGTACCAGTGCCTGCTGGGGTGTAGGTTTCTTTGGGATAGCCAGCCGTGGAAGGAGGGGGCCGGCCCCACGCTGTGTTTTCAGAGTCACCCCCCTTTTCTTAGGGTGGAGGCTGGGGGAGTTGGTTTGCGGGAAGGGGCCATCGGGCAACAGAAATAGGAGCCCTCAGACGGGCTGGCGTGGCTCCGTGGCTGAGCATCAGCCTATGAGCCGGCTGGATTCCCGGCCAGGGCACATGCCAGGGTTGTGGGCTGGATCCCCAGTGTGGGGCGTACAGGAGGCAGCGAGATCAATGATTCGCTTTCATCATGGATGTTTCTATCTCTCTGAAATCAATTTTTAAAAAAAATTAAAGAAAGGAAATATGAGCTCTCAAATGAAGGCCTTATCCAGTCATCAACCCCATTGTCTCCTCTCACATCTGGGGAGGTCAGTAGGGAGGGGACCTGTCAGGACCCAAGAGCTCCCTGCTGGCCCCTCTGCCCTTCGTCCGCCCAGTAGGACTAACATGAGAACTGGGGGTGTCACAGGTGCTGGCGGAGAAGGGCTTCAGGGAAGTTCCTCAGCCTCAGCACCGCTGTCGTCCTGGCTGGGTCATTCTCTTGTGGGGCCACCCTGAGCAGTGCAGGGTTAAGCAGCATCAGATGCCAGTGGCACCCCCACCTCCCACCAATGTCTACAGACATTACCAATCTCCCCTGGGGAGAAAACTCACCCTCTGATTGAGATCAACTGGAATCACGCTGGGTTCTCCCACTTACCAACTGTGTGACATCAGTCTCCTTGTGCCTCAGTTTCCCCATCTGTAAACTGGGAATAATATTTCCATCAATTTCTCGTCGTCAGAGAGGATTACAGGTGCCTAAAGTAAGTAGGTGCATGTCTGGCTTAAATCATAGCCATGGGCACCTCGGAGCCAAATCCCCCCAACCCAGCTTTATAAACTAGAGAGGAGAAACCTTTTTTTCTTCTTGAAGAAAAATCATTGATGCATTAATTCTACCTCAAAGACTATCCCAAAGAAATCACCAAACATGTGACCAACATGTCTGGAAGGATCAAAAGCTATTTATAAAAGAAAAACTGAAACTGCAAACAACCCAGAGATGCCACAGCAGGGGAGCAATTAAATGCGAAAGGATACCTCCACGGGGAGAAAAGCTGCAAGGCCTCTGCACTGTCTGAAACACTTTAGTGACATGAGGAGCCACTAGAATATAATGTTAAGTGACAACAACTCATGCAAAACCGTAGGAGCAGCGGGAGTCTAAATTGTTTTAGCTTGTAGAATAAACGGCTGGCGGTGCTTATTTCTGGGGAGTGAGAGTGCAGATGCGTCAGATTCTTTGCGTCTAAAATGTCTATTGTAAATCTGCATTGGTTGAAATAATTAGAGGAAAATGGGCTAGAAGGGTTTTGGTAACGTCAAAATTGGTAAAGGAGGATTTATTTTCTAAGATTTTTAGAAGTGGAACAGGAGGGGGAGATGGGGAAAGAGGAGGTCATGAGAGAGTGGGCTTATCTAGAAGATACCATTTCTCCACAAGCCTGGAGAGAGTGCCAAGGACAAGAGAGTGGGGGTGTGGAGATGGGGGAGGGGTGAAGATGGGGCGGGGGTGGGGGGACAGAGATGAGAGCCAGCCTGTTTTTTTCCTAAGGCTGCGATAGCAACAGGACCACACACTGGGAGGTCTTGAACTGCAGAAATGTATTCTCTCACAGTTCTGGAGACCAAGGTGTGAGCAGCGCCAGTGCCCCCTGCAGGCGCTGGAGGAGAATCAAGCCTTCCTTGCCTTCTGCAGCTTCATGCTCCCTCCCCCCTCCCCCCGAGTTCTCGGCTCGGGCCAGTCCAGTCCTTGAGCAAAAGGATGCCCTGTGCTAAACCTTTCCACCTCTGCTTCCATCAGTGCCTCACGTCTTTTCCATATCCCTCTATGTTCTCTCCTCTTAGAAGAAGGATTTAGTTCCACACTCAACCACCTAGGATAGTTTCTATCTCAAGATCCTTAACTAATTACATCTGCAAAGACCTCTTTCCAAATAAGGTCACATTCTGAGGTTCCAGCTGGACACAGAATTTGGGGGCACATTATGCAACCCACTCCAGGGAGCAAGCAGTTTTTAAAAAGTGTGTTGGGATCACAAGCGGACAATTGGCTGAGACAAAACGTACAGGAGGGTGTGCGGTGACAAGCCAGTGTGTCTTTCAGCCCTGACCTTAACAGGGTGGACCAGCTTCCTGTCTGCACAAGCACAGGGGTCTTTTTTGTACACAAGGGAAGCATCTCTGCAGGGTCTGCTCCCTGACTCTGCACTTAGCATGTCTATGGGAGGTCCCTCCACAACTACCTCTTTTGGTTTCATGGCTGTGTATCATGTCATTGCTATATAACTTATGTCACCAATCCACTATAAAAGATTGCGGGGTGCTCCTTTTTTTTGCATACAATGTCTGCTACTTAAAAACTAGATGCCTGGTGCACAAAATTCATGCACTGGTGGTGATGGGTGTCCCTCAGCCCAGCCTGTACTCTCTCCAATCTGGGATCCCTTGGGGGATGTCCAACTCCTGGACATCCCTCTCACATTCTGGGACTGCTGGCCTGCCTGCCTGATTGCCCCCTAACCACTGCCCTGCCAGCCGGTCACCCCCAACTGCCCTCCCCTCCTGGCCCAATCACCCCCAACTGCCCTCCCTTGCTGGTTATCTTGTGGTGGCCATCTTGTGACTACATGGGGCAGCCATTTTGTGACCACATGGGGCAGCCATCTTATGTGAGGATGTTACAGTAAATTTGCATATTATCTCTTTATTATATGGGGTAGACTTTTTTTTTAGGTTCACAGCAAAATTGAGGTGAAAGTACAGAGATTTTCATATACCTCCTGCCCCCACACTTGCACAGCCACTCCCATTATCAGCAGTCCCTACTGAGACCACAATGACCCATCATTATCAGAAGAAGTCCATAGTTTGTATTAAGTTTCAATCTTAGTGTTGTGGATTTTATGGGTTTGGATGAATGTATAGTGACATGTATCACACAGAATAGTTCAATTCTCTAAAAATTCTGTGCTCCACCTACTCACCCCTCCCTTTTCCCAATCCCTGGCAACACCTGATCTTCCCATTTGCAAAGTTTTGCCTTTTCCAGAATGTCTCATAGTCAGAATCAGAGAGAGTGCAGTGTTCTCCGACTGGCTACTTTCTCTTAGTAACAGGCATTGAAGGTTCCTGCATGTCTTTTCATAGCTTGACAGCTCATTTCCTTTAGCCTCAAATAATATTCCATTGTCTGGATGTCCCGCAGTTTATTCATCCCCTCACCTACTTACTAAGGTCATCTTAGTGGCTTCCACACATTGGCAACTATAAATAAATCTGCTGAAGCATCCCTGTGCAGGTTTTTATGTGCACACAAATGTTCAATTCCTTTTGGGTAACATACCAAGAAGCACAGTTGCTGGATCATATGGTAAGAGAATGTTTAATTTTGTTTCTTTATGTGTTTTTTTAAAAAAATATATTTTATTGATATTTTACAGAGAGTAAGAGAGAGGGATAGAGAGTTTGAAACATCTATGAGAGAGAATCATTGATCAGCTGCCTCTTGCACACCCAGTACCAGGGATATGCCCGCAACCAAGGTACATGCCCTTGACCGGAATAGAGCCCAGGACCTTTCAGTCCGGAGGCCGACGCTCTATCCACTAAGCCAAACCGGTCTCGGCGAATGTTTAATTTTATAAGAAACTGATTCACTGTCGTCCAGTGACCGTGCCATTTTGCATTTCCATCAGCGATGACCAAGAGTTCCTGTTGCTCCACATCTTCACCAGCATTTGATGTTGTCAGTCTTCTGGATCTTGGCCATTTTCATAGGTGCATGCTGTGTATTTAAGTGTTAATTTTGAGAAAATTGGCCTGGCCAGCATGGCTCAGTGGTTGAGCGTCAACCTGTGAATCAGGAAGTCATGGTTCGATTCCTGGTCAGGGTACATGCCTGGGCTATATTCCCAGTGAGGGGTGTGCAGGATGTTTCTCTCTCTTCCTCTTCCTTCCTCTTTTTAAATCAATAAAAATATATTAAAAAAAATTTTTTTTTGAGAAAAGTATAGATTCCCATACAGAGAGATCCCACATACCTCCCTTAACCCACTTCCCCACCAGCAATGGCTTACAGAACTCTATTACAACTAAGAAGTGGATGTGGATACAAACCACTTCCTCAGATTCACCAGCTCTCCTCCACTCATTTGTGTGTGCATGCATGTAGTTCTCTGCAACTTTTCACACGTGCAGATCTGTGTGGTCGCGGTCACAGTTAATTTGCAGAAGTTCCATCATGAGAACACTTTGTGCTACCCTTTCCTGAATGCAGCCACCTCCATGACCTGCTACACATCAGCTCATCCTGTAGGTTTAACTTTTTAAGCCTCTGTTTCTGCTGCAATCACTTGTAAGTAGTGCATGTAGTTGGATTTCACCTTCTGACCCAATCTAAGACTCTATTTCTTTAATAGAGGATTTGTATCCTGTTCATAATTAGGAAAAAATGCAGAAACTACTGTCCTGCAACATTTATGAAGAGAGGCAGTGTCCTCTCGACTTTACAGGTGATGAAAGGAAAACTGAGAGCAGTGAGTTTCCTTGAAATCACAGAACTGGTGAGAGACGGAGGCAGGCTGTGATTCATTTGACCACACTGACTCTACTAATGCCAAGGTCAGCCTTTTCCTCCCGCAGCGTGAGACACATCAGCCAGATGCCCGTCACTATGAATTTGGAAAAGACCCAAGATACCATTTCCGACGTGGCAACTACAGAGACAGCTCCCGTCATCGAAGGTAAGCTCCCCCTCCCAGCCTACATGGGGAAAAGCAGAGTCCAGTGACGTCTTTGTAAGAGAATGATGGCGAGCAGAATGGCCCAAAACACGTGAGAATTCAAGGTTACACAAACACCCGCAGTCACACACCCTTCACTGGATCCCAACACTTGTCCCTAGTTCTGTCCTTCACCAGCTGCCGCCTCCCTGCCTGGCTGAACTGGTGGTGTCCTCCAAGGCTCAACCTTGGGCCATTCTTGGCTTCTGCCACTATCTCCCCAGGGTTCACATGCAATTAAAAAAAATAATAAATTAAAAAAAGTTATATATATATATATATATATATATATATATATATATATATATATATATAATGTATAATTATTGATGTCAGAGATGAAGAGAGAGAGAGAGAGAGAGAGAGAGAGAGAGAGAGAGAGAGAGAGAAAGAGAGAGAGAGAGGGAGAGAGAGAGAAAGCGAGGGGGATAGAAATGTCAAGGTAAGAGAGAATCATCGATCAGCTGCCTCCTGCACGCCCCCTTTGGGGCTCTAGCCTGCAACCTGAGCATGTGCCTTGACGGGGAATCAAACCACAACCTCCTGGTTCATAGGTGGGTGCTCAAGCACCGAGCCACTCAGGTGGGGCTCACGTACAATGTTGGGGCTTGAATTACTTTCCACGCTGTTGGCTCCCACGTTTGCTCGCCCAGTCAGAACGAGAGTCATCTATGCGCATCAGCATCACTCTAATCAGGTATCTCAAACTCAGTCCACCCCAACCTGAACTCAATGCCCCACCCAGAAAACCCTTACCCATCTTAGTAGATGGGCTCTTCCCTGTAACAGTCCTTCAGGCCCCAAACACGACTCACCCTGAGGTCACCCTTGACTCTGCTCTCGCCCATCCCACATCCGCTGATAAATCCTGTGGAACCCTTCAAATCCACCATGTTTATCATTTCTACCAGCCTGCTTCAAGCAGCTGCCGCCTCTTGCTCTGACCATTGCAATAACTTCCGAAGAGGTCAGCCCGTTTCCTCTCTTGCAAACCTAGTTTGTTTTCCAGCCCAAGCACTCGTTTTCACACCTACCTTAAATCAGGGCCACTGCCAGACCACGTGGTGACTTAGGGCTGGTTAGGAAAAGTGGATACAGCTCTGTGAACCCATAGCTCTACAAATGGATGACCACCTGGTGCAATCAATCAACCAACCAATCAACCAAAGTGCCCCTCTCTCCTGACTGACACACACCTCCCCTGATCCCTGAGCCCCAGGTCTCACCACCTAGCAAGTAGATTCTGGGAGGGTTTCAGACCCCCCCCCCCCCACCCTGTGTGTTTAGACAGGACATTTTGCAGCTCTCATGATATTATTATTTCTTTAAGACTATGACTGATATACAAAGGGGCCTTATAAATTGTTGCCAAGTCCTGTGTAGATGATCTTTTAATCATTAAATCAATCCGATATAATGAAAGCCAAATATTCTGAGTGTCTGGTCATCTGGTGACTAGTCAACTGTCCAAGCAATTAAAATGTAATCTATAGTAATAAAAGCATAATATGGTAATTAGTTTGGACAGCCAAATGACCTTCTAGATGTCATCCCTGACATCCGTCTGGACAAAGCCGCTGCAATGGAGGCTGAGGCAGAGGTGCTTAGGGGCAATCAGGCAAGCAGGAGAGTGGTTAGGGGTGATGAGGCAGGCAGGCAGGTGAGCAGTTAGGAGCCAATGGTCCCAGATTGCAAGAGGGTGCAGGCAAGAGACGCCCACCCCCGCACGAATTTCATGCACTGGGCCTCTAGTTTGTTCATAATAACCAATGGCTGGAAGCTATCTAAATATATATATATATATATATATATATATATATATATATATATATGTATATATATATATATGTATATATATATACACACATATATATATAGATAGATATAGATATAGATATAGATATAGATATAGATATAGATATAGATATAGATATAGATATAGATATAGATATAGATATAGATATAGATATATATGGCTAATATGCAAAGTGTCTCCCCTGGAGTTTATGACATGCGCTGACCACCAGGTGTGGCAAGGATGTGCATGGAATGAAGGAAGGCCCCGGCCGGCAGCCAGAAGGCCTCGATTGGCCCTGATCACCCGCCAGGCCTACGAACCCTACCGGTGAATGAATTATTTGCAGCAGGCCTCTAGTATCAATTGATGAAAGAATAAAAAACCTAAACATATCCATTGACAGGAAAACAGATAAGCAAATTGTGGTGCATTTATATAATGAAATAATGCATCCCAAACATTTTTTAAAACTGCTGATACCTGAAACATTTATATGAGGTTCAAAAATAGGCAAACTAATGAGTGGCTCTATAAGTCAGAACAGTGGTTCCCCCGGGGTGGGGTGAGTGCTGCCTGGGGGCAGTCACAGGAAACCTGTTCTGTATCTTGGACGATGATGACATTCCTCCAGGTGAAGATGTAGAGCAACAAGATGGCGGTCTGTCCCCTGAAGAATTAATATTTCTGAAAGAGTACCCCATGATGAAAGTGAAACTAGAAGAGGCCATCAAAAAGCACCGTGCCATCGCAGACGACATCGACAAAACCCACAAAAAATTCACCCAGACCAACCTGGTGACCGACTCGATCGCTGTGGTCTCCGGGACCATGAGCCTCCTGGGGCTGGCCTTCGCTCCGGTCACAGCCGGAGGAAGCCTGATGCTTTCTGCTGCTGGTCAAGGTTTGGGGGCAATGGCTGGGGCCACCAGCCTGGTGACCAGCGTTTTGGAATACCGTCACAATAAAAAAGCCCAAGCTCAGGTCAGCCGCGAAGTGTCTGACTCTGGTCAAAAGGTCAAGGAGGCTGTCAATAGTATCATGGGGGCCGGAAAGACTGTCTATAGCGTTGGGAAAACCATTGAGAACATTGAGAACAACATGCGGGCCTTGGAGTTAGTCAGAGCCTACCCGCTCCTGGGTGAGGCCGCAGAGAATCTCCTCCTCACTGGCCAAGCCTCGGCCCAGACGACCAGGATTGTAAGGAGGGCCTTCAGAGGCACCCCGCTGGCGATGGGGACTAAGGCTCTCTTGAAGCACGGCGCCTTGGCTGGCGTCTTCCTTGGCATGGACATGAGCAGCCTTGCGAAGGACTGGAAGCAGCTGAAGGAGGGAGCCAGGACCGAGGTGGCAGACCAGCTGAGGGCCCAGGCTGAGGAGTGGGAGAGAAAGCTGGCAGAACTCACCCAGCTCTATGAGCACCTGCAGGTGAGTCTGGAGGGAGGGGAGAGGGACTAGGCCTCATGGGCACTCAGGGTTAGGGGAGGGTGTGAAGGAAGCCAGAGTGTGCAGTTTGCATGGCTGCCCCTCGGACGAGGGCTCCTGGAGATGATGATGGTGCTCAGCCTGGACAGGCCCGGCCGTGCCTCTGTGTCTCCCTTGATGTCTCTCCAGGCTCCTGGCCTGGGAAGAGGGCCTTCCTGGTTGTACAGACAGGACACTGAGCCACAGCAGGTGCTGGGGATGGAAATGTGTCCCCCTAAGACACATCGCTCTGGAGACTGTTTGGAGATGCCGCTTTAGGGAGGGGTTGGGGTTGAATGAGGTCATGTTTCATGATCCCTGACCAGAGACCCCATTGGCGTGCACCTTGGTCTGGGCCCCGCAGCCTCCAGAGTGATGAGAAATCACACGGGGTTTTCTGTCACAGTGGCCCTGGCTGGCTGGGACAGGGAGCTCCTGTAACCTGCCCCTCTCTCCCAGGTGGAGCAGGTCAGGATGAAGCTGGGAGCCGGCCTTCAGAGCTGGCCGGCTCTGCCTGGCTCTGCCCACCTCGGCCCCAGAGCACTCCTGAGATGGACGGTTGTGTTTCTTTACATAAACTCTTGCAGGAAAGAAGCCTTAGGAACTCATCTTCCAAGGAAGAGGAAGCCGGCATGACTCTGCCTCAGCCCCCAGCCAAGCAAGGGAAAGCAGGCCCCAGGGCCACAGGTGAGGCAGAGGCTCAACCAGAGGCTCAGCTCTGAGGGGAATCAAAGGGGCCTGGCCTAGATGGGCGGGTTGGGGCGGCAGAGAAAATGCCTGTGGCCTTGCCAGCGGATTCCTTCCTGTGCTCTGGGGGTCTGGGCACTGTCAGCTGGCGAGTGTAGTGAAGGTGAACCTGTCCTCTCTCCTCCATCTTCATTGCCCCTCGTTCCTGCAGGGAGGGGGGGGAGGGGGGATCTAACTCATGGCTTCCTCAGTCCCCGCGCACTCTCTTCCAGTGCTGAGGACAGTAGGGTCCCTGATGGGAAAGGTGTCACCAGAAAACAAAAAGGCCTTCGGAAGGGAGGGGGAAACTATTGTGTATTTGGGACCACGAAGGATAGCTCTTGAGGAATCATGAATTCAGGCGGAAGCCCAAGTAATATTCTGATTAGGAGACCGAGGCCAGGGGTATCATGAGCCAGGGGAGGCGAACAATTACACCAATCAGAGGAAGTCGAAAGGGATTCTAGGGACCACACAGGCAGGCTTAGGGAATACAGAGGGTCCCCGGGGGAGGATGCATATGGGGAGGACAGAGGTATCCCTCTGGCCTGAGCAATGAAGGCAATTGTAAGGTGGATCAGACGCAGCCCTGACCTGAGCAGCCGGGAGATCCACCTAGGTAATAACACTTCCCTTGGCCAAGACAACTGAGAGAGAGAGCCCTAAAGGAGATCCAAGCCACTCCAACCTGAGCAGGTAAGACAGGGCTGTGAAGGACAGAGAAATGCTGCCGGAGAAGGGGATTAAGGAAAGTCATGGGGTACTGGGATGGAGGAAACCTATAAGGTTCTCCTTCCTCCCAACTGGTGGGCAGAGTTGTGACATTGTTGGCACCTGTCACAGGGGCATCTCCAGGACACTGAGCCATGGATCAAGGCCTGCCAAAGTGTCCTGGAGCCCACCCCTTCCTGTTCTGCCCTGGGTCCAACCCTATCCTGTTCCTCCCCTTAAAAGGACCCCCAAACCAGCCACGTGCTGCTGATCCTCCACGTCCAGGTGGCAGCCGGCTGGTTCCATCTCTCCTCCCAACTCCTTCAATTCTGATTTCTCTACCTCCATAATGAGTCCCGCTCATTACTGGGGAATAAACTTTACTTTAAAACTCCTTGGTGATCAGTTTCCTGTGCCTCAAACCTTACAAAACCTACTTTCTCGGAGGAGAGAGAAATGTCCACAGAATTGATGCTGGAAAGAGGGGACCATACTTTCACAGGAGATAGAGGAATGTTGCAAGATGAGGGAGAGAAGAACCAGCACCAGGTGAGCTTTGGACTTTGAAACAAAAGAGAGACCAATTAGGAGAGCACAGGGTCCGAACATGGGGAAGAGGCCCAATGAGAAAGGGTCAGGGTCACACCAAGAACTACAGCATTTATAAACTGGAGACACAGGACACCAGGCAGATTACACATTTTAGATTTTTGGATGTAGATTTTTTTCTCATTAGAGAGAGAGCGAGAGCAAGAGAGAGAGAGAGCGCACACACCCGCCCCCCCCCCCATAGAGTTTATATATGCTTCCAATAAACTTCCACATTTTTTTTTTAAATTAAAGAAACCTTTTTGTCCACGAGTTTATTCTTCAAACTTTGTCAGACAAGAACTCACAAGAAGGAGTCTGTGCCCCGAAGCCCACGTTTCCCAGGCATTTCCATTGGGGCAGACGACATCCCATAGGGAAGCTAATTCTAAGCAATGTTATTTAATTCCCAGTCCGGTGGTCCTCTGTCCGGTGGTCCTCACAGTGACTGCTGTCTGCTGATCACTGCAAGCAGGTTTTTTTTCCGTACAAGCCGAGGCCCAGGGCGGAGGCCCCTTTAACACTGCAAAGGGCTGAGGCACATGGCACGCAGGCAGGTCCTCGGGGATGGCAGCTCCAGCTCCATTTTCAAGGAGCTCCGTTTATATGATCCTTCACCCGGGTTTGCAGTGTGGTTCCTTTCTCATCAACTCACCGGCCATTTTTTTCTCTCTCTCCCCACCCCCTACCCCCCCAGCAGCAACCGCAGCAATTGCTGGATAAGATCCTTTGTCTGTGCACAGAAGGACTGGAACCTGCTCCACCAGATTCCATCCGGGAAGGGAGAGGCCCTGTCATCCCCAATACTATCCCCCCGACCCCCACCCGTGTTCCAGGCCTCCTTCTGACCTCCTTCAGAACTGTGTACACCTTCCTGCCTTCCCCGCTCACCTACCTTACACTACCTTGTTAGCTGCTCTCTTGAAAGCAGTGCATTGCCATTAAATACTTTTTTTTTTTAATTCCAGAATATAAAAGAATAAAATAAAAATAGGGTGTGGGTGCTAACATGCTTACTGGCTTCTGTGGCTGTCATGAGCCTGCCTGCTGGGGACCCTCCCTCAGGCTGTGTTAAAACATAGGTGTTTTTTGTTTTTTTCTTCCTGAAACCACTGGGTTTTCTCGTTCTGGGCGCTCTCCTTCGCCTGCAGACCTATGACTTTTCCTTGTCCTGCTTTCCGTCAGCCATATTCAGCATTGATGCATCTCTCTCTCTCTCTCTCTCTCCCTCTCTCTCTCTCTCTCTCTCCCTCTCTCCCTTCCTCTCTGAAATCAATAAAGTATATTTAAAAATAAAAATAAAAACTCATGTATTGCCAAAGATAGATATAAAGACAGTAAAGCAATAAGCAGACTGTAAAAATTACAGCGGGGAGGGAGATATGGGGGAGATAAGAGATCAACCGAAGGACTTGTATACATGCATGTAAGTATAATCAATGGACACAAAACTCTGGGGAGGGAGGGCATGTATATGTACAGAGATAATAATTTAATAAAAAAAATCATGTATTGTTCAGCAGGCTCGATTCAAGGCCTCACTCCCATCTCCCCTCTCCTCCCACCCCCCACCCAGGCACCGTCTAGGGGAGGAGGAAGTGTGGTGGGGGACCGTAGAATCAGAACCAAGAAAGGACCCCAGCTCACCCATGGGCTCCCTTGTTTCCTGCTGTGGGCAGCCTTCTGATGGTTTCCCGGAGCCCACCACCTCCCACACTCATTCCCGAAGGTTGGAGCTCCTCCCTCCTGAAGACATTCCCGGTGGTGATGAGGTCACGGGGGACCGCAGCCGGCGGGAGTCCGACTGCCCACCCATGTGGGGGAAGTGCCCTCAGCCACTGCATGGGGGTGAGCAGAGCTGGGCCCATGGCCCCTGGCGAGGGTCAGGTGGCCTTGGGACTATGACCTTTGGCCTCTGTGACCCTTCCGAAGCCACCCAGTTCCTTGGACACACATAAGCCTATGGGTAAGATGACACCCAACTGGGCAAGAGGGCAGTTCTGATGCTGCGGACATCTTCCCCCAAATGCCAAGTGCAGAGAGCTCAGCGGACAGCCCGAAGTGGATGCTTCCGCTGCGGCAGGGTGGGCGCCAGACAGGGCTCTGCAGACCCGCAGGCACCAGGTCCCAGCCTAGGAAGACAGGCTGGCTGGGAGGGAGGCCACTCTACAAAATGCCGTCCGGCCCGGGCCAAGGAGCTCAGCCAGCTCTTTGACCTGAGCCTTCATGGAAGACAGTCCTCAATGGCACCCTCTTTACTGGGCCCGGATCACCACCACCCTGCCCGGACCTCCTGGTTCTGGTGAGGACTTCCAGGAGAGGGAATGTGACCCTCGCTGGGAGTCTGAGAAGCACAGTCCCCCGCCATGAGGACCAGTGGGACAGGGACACAGGTTTGCCCAGAGAGACCGCCCCAAGGACTCATCCTACTGAATCTGAGGGGGACACCCTGACAGCTACGATCCAGGAAACAGAAGGGCAGGAGTGAGATCAGGCCTGGGCTCTGCTCTGCTATGGAGAAGTCCTCCTGTACTGGGACCGAATGAGGCTGGGAACCCAAGAAAAGCTCAGGGCTTGGGGGAAAGTGAGAGGGCTGGAGACCTCTGACATCTGACCTCTGATGGGGTCCCGAATCCCAGGACCTGAAGTTCCCATAGCTCCGGACACCGTGTGGATTTCCCTTTGGATCTGTGAGCTAGATCAGGAGCGCTCCCACATTCTATCCATGACCCGTTTCACACTGCAGTCCAGCGCGCACACACACACACACACACACACACACACACACAAACACACACACACAAACACACACACACACAAACACACACACACAAACACACACAAACACACACACTCACACACACTCTCACACACACAAACACACACAAACACATACACACAAACACACACAAACACACCCACACACAAACACAAACACACACTATAGTGTTATGACTATACGAATGTAATTCTCATGAAACAATACCTACCTTCATTGTGTATAACATCACCTAATACTTTCCATTCTGTTCATTGCCATTTTCTTCTTCTTCTTTTTTTTTAAAATATACATTTTATTGATTTTTTGACAGGGAGGAAGAGAGAGGGATAGAGAGTTAGAAACATCGATGCGAGAGAGTTATCAATCATCTGCCTCTTGCACACCTCCTATTGGGGATGTGCCTGCAACCAAGGTACATGTCCCTGACCGGAATCAAACCTGAGACCCTTCAGTCCACAGGCCGATGCTCTATCCACTGAACAAAACCGGTTTTGGCATTTTCTTTACTGCAATGTTGAGATGCACTAAGTTGATTTCATAACCCAATGAAGGGCTGTGGCCTGCGGTATAAAAACGGCCCAGCTGGACATAGCCTTCAAATCAATCTCTGTGTTTTGTCAATGCTACTTCAATGTGGGTTTGTCACTGGCGAGCCAAGAAGATGCCAGTCCCTCGCATGTCCCCCGCCTCCCGCTCCATCCCTGCCCAGCCCACTCCTGGCCAGGCTGCCACCAGGAACAGACTCACTCGCTTCTGGAATGTGCTCTGATGGAAAGAGCTGGGAGCTGGACGGACGGCGGTTCTAACCAACCCCAGCCCTCAGCAGTGGTCAGACAGGGCGCCTGGGGGAAGGTGCTCCAGCCATGAGTCTTAGTCTTGGCAACTCTAGGTTGGGCTTGTGGTCCCCACCCTTGAGGAGGAGCCTGTGGATGAAATGACGCTGCACAGGAAACACTCTGAGACACTGTGATGTAGAATTAGGCGACGAGTTTGGCCTTTGACCCGGTTCCAGGCACAGAGCTCTTAAAACCCTCGGTACTTCCACAGGGGTGAGAGCGGTAAAGGGTCCGAGTTGCAGTCTTGAGGCGACTTTTGGGAAGCTCCTAGCTCTCCTGAGGATGGGGCCGGTTGCCAGCAGAGCCAACCAGGTGATCGGAGGTTGGAAATGTCAGCCCACCCCTCTTCACAGCCGGGAGGGGAGAGGGGCTGGAGATGTCAGTCCAGTCGCTGATGGTCACTGACTTAACCAACCATGCCTGTGCAATGACCCCTCCATGGGAGCCCCAAAAGGTGGGGCGCAGAGGTGAACCTCTGGGCCCTCCCTCACACCTAGCCCTGTACTGGTCCGGAGTCACATCCTTTATAGTTAACTGAGCATCTATCAAGTCCGAGGAGAAGAAGGTCGAGAAAACCTGTATCAACGGTCTGCAGGTCAGAGGCACCAGAGAGGACTACACTGGAGCTTGCTACTGGAGTTGGGGGATCCTGTGGGACTGAGCCTCTGCCTGTGGGTCTGCCGCCATCCCTGGAGACAGTGTCAGCACTGAGCTACATTGTGGGACACCGACCTGCATGGTGCAGGGGGGGCGGGTCCGAATGCTGGAAGTGGGTGTAGAATTGTCTGTCCCAGCACAGGGCTCCACGTGCAATGCTCTGCCCTCGGCAGTTCCCGTCCCTCCAGCCCCCCAGTCACAAACACCTTTCATGCGGGGTGGGAGAAGGAAGGGGATGTCCCCACAAGCATCTGTCCACTCCCCATGAAAGGAGAGTCCTGTGTGATAAGGACGACTAACCGTGTGATGACTAAACTCACTCAGTCCTGTGAGAACCCTGGAAGTGGGGGAACTGGTGCAGGAGGTTTATTAGGACAAAGGGCAAGGGCCTGGGACCCAGAGTCAGGGCTGCGGTCAGTACCTCTCTCTCGGTTCCCGCTAGCTAGATAGACTCCACCTGCAGGATTCTGGATTCCGGGCTGCATGCATCCAGGCGAAGCCGTGGGGCATGGTTGCGACCTCTGCTACATTTGGCAAACTGTTCTCTGGGTAGCGCCTTCCAGCCCTAACTGAGATTTCAGGAATCTAAGAATACCAGGGTCAGAATGACCCGCAGGCTCCTCTCCATCCCTTGTGACTGCCCTGCCCGGCTCACTTGTGCAATGAGGCTGCCAGAGTCCCAGGGCCTTTCAGGGCCAGTGAACATGGGAGACCTGGGAAGAAGGAAAGTGAAAGTGAAAAACACCGCTTCTCAGAAAGCCCAGGCTTCCCAGAAGAGGTGCTGAGGACCACTGGCTTTTCTGTGCCAGGAATTTCGAACACCGGACCTTTTCACCTTCTCATGGTCCCTGCTCTTGCCAGGGCTCCGGGGCTGCAGACAGGTGGCCGGGGTGGGGCGGGGTGGGGCTTGCGCCTGTGCCTGGTTAGAAATACCCGATGGCCACTGTCCGCTGGCCACTTTCCTCGCTGCCCTCGCAGCCTGGACGGACACTCACAGTGCCCAGTGGACCTGGCGGTCCCAGGGAGGTAAGGACTCTCGGGCAGCAGTGGGAGTGGGTGGGGCACAGGCAGAGGAGGGAGGCTGCCTGGGGGACTGAGGGGTCGGCTATGGACAGGAGCTGTGGTCAGGGCTGCTGGGGTTCAAGTCCCTGTCCTGCCAGTTACCAACTTTGTGAGCCTGGAGAGGGTTTGAAGTTGAAATTCATTTTTTTTTTTTATTGAATTTTAGAGAGGGAGGGAGAGAGACAGAATAGAGATAGAGATAGAAACATTGATTTGTTTTTCCTTTTATTTATGCATTCTTGGGTTGATTCTTGGGTGTGCCTGACTGGGGCTCGAACCCGCAACCTCAGCCTATGGACGATGCTCTAACTGAGTCACCCGGCCAGGACTGAAGTTCAAATTCTTCAAAAAACCAGGACAGGCGTCTCCCTCTCAGGAAAACCTGATGAAGGGTGTGATATGACCAACCAAGCAGAGTCTTCCCCAATACACCACCTCAGCCTTCCTGGGCGGGGACCCCAGGGTCCGAAAGGGAGAGGGCTTGGCTCCCAGAATGTGGGAGACCACAGGCAAGCATTTCCCTGGAAGATCCCTGCAGGCAAGGTGCAGGGGTGTGATCTCTGCAGAAGCAAAGAGGCTGGGTGAGGTGTGGGAAAACGCAAACCAACACCAGTGCCTCCTGGGGTGTAGGTTTCTTTGGGATAGCCAGCCGTGGAAAGAGGGGGCCGGCAGCACGCTGTGTTTTCAGAGTCACCCCCCTTTTCTTAGGGTGGAGGCTGGGGGAGGAACCATCGGGCAACAGAAATAGGAGCCCTCAGACAGGCTGGCGTGGCTCCGTGGCTGAGCATCAGCCTATGAGCCGGCTGGATTTCCAGCCAGGGCACATGCCAGGGTTGTGGGCTGGATCCCCAGTGTGGGGCGTACAGGAGGCAGTGAGATCAATGATTCGCTTTCATCATGGATGTTTCTATCTCTCTGTCCCTCTTCCTTCCTCTCTGAAATCAATTTTTTAAAAAAATTAAACAAAGAAAAGTAATATGAGCCTTCAAATGAAGTAACATGGCTTATCCTGTCATCAACCCCATTGTCTCCTCTCACATCCGGGGAGGTCAGTAGGGAGAGGACCTGTCCGGACCCAAGAGCTCCCTGCTGGCCCCTCTCCCCTTCGTCCGCCCAGTAGGACTAACGTGAGAACTGGGGGTGTCACAGGTGCTGGCGGAGAAGGGCTTCAGGGAAGTTCCTCAGCCTCAGCACAGCTGATGGGATCATTCTCTTGTGGGGCCGCCCTGAGCAGTGCAGGGTTGAGCAGCATCAGATGCCAGTAGCACCCCCACCTCCCACCAATGTCTACAGACATTACCAATCTCCCCTGGGGAGAAAACTCACCCTCTGATTGAGATCAACTGGAATCACACTGGGCCCTCCCACTTACCAACTGTGTGACATCGGTCTCCTTGTGCCTCAGTTTCCCCATCTGTAAAATGAGAATAATATTACCATCAATTTCTCAGCGTCAGAGAGGATTACAGGTGCCTAAAGTAAGTAGGTGCATGTCTGGCTTAAATCATAGCCATGGGCACCCCGGAACCAAATAACCCCAACCCAGCTTTATAAACTAGAGAGGAGAAACCTTTTTTTTTCTTCTTGAAGAAAAATCTTTGATGCATTAATTCTACCTCAAAGACTATCCCAAAGAAATCACCAAACATGTGACCAACATGTCTGGAAGGATCTAAAGTTATTTATAAAAGAAAAACTGAAACTGCAAACAACCCAGAGATGCCACAGCAGGGGAGCAATTAAATGCAAAAGGATACCTCCACGGGTGAAACGCTGCACAGCCTCTACACTGTCTGAAATGCTTTAGTGACATGAGGAGCCACTAGAATATAATGTTAAGTGACAACAACTCATGCAAAACCATAGGAGCAGCGGGAGTCTAAATTGTTTTAGCTTGTAGAATAAACGGCTGGCGGTGCTTATTTCTGGGGAGTGAGAGTGCAGATGCGTCAGATTCTTTGTGTCTAAAATGTCTATTGTAAATCTGCATTCGTTGAAATAATTAGAGGAAAACGGGCTAGAAGGGTTTTGGTAACATAATAATTGGTAAAGGAGGATTTATTTTCTAAGATTTTTAGAAGTGGAACAGGAGGGGGAGATGGGGAAAGAAGAGGTCATGAGAGAGGGGGCTTATCTAGATGATGCCATTTCTCCACAAGCCCCGGAGCGCGTGCCAAGGACAAGGGCTTGGGGGTGTGGAGATGGGGGAGGGGCGAAGATGGGGGGTCAGAGATGAGAGCCAGCGGTTCCTTTCCTAAGGCTGCTATAGCAACAGGACCACACACTGGGAGGCCTGGAACCGCAGCAATGTATTGTCTAACAGTTCTGGAGGGCAGAAGCCCAAGACCAAGGTGTGAGCAGAGCCAGTGCCCCCTGCAGGCGCTGGAGGAGAATCAAGCCTTCCTTGCCTTCTGCAGCTTCATGCTCCCTCCCCCGTCCCCCTGAGTTCTGGGACTCATGCCAGTCCAGTCCCTGAGCATAAGAACGCCTTGTGCTACCCTTTCCATCTCTGCTTCTGTCAGCGCCTTCCATTCTTTTCAGTGTCCCTCTGTGTCCTCTCCTCTTAAAAGGGTTTAGGCTCACCCTCAACCTAGGATGGTTTTTATCTCAAGATCCTTAACTAATTACATCTGCAAAGACCTCTTTCCAAATAAGGTCACATTCTGAGGTTCCAGCTGGACACAGAATTTGGGGGCACATTACCGGTATGCAACCCGCTCCAGGGAGCAAGCAGTCTTTAAAAAGTGTGTTGGGATCACAAGCGGACACAGCGCTGAGACAAAACGTACAGGAGGGTGTGCGGTGACAAGCCAGCGTGTCTTTCAGCCCTGACCTTAACAGGATGGACCAGCTTCCTGTCTGCACAAGCACAGGGGTCTTTTTTGTACACAAGGGAAGAATCTCTGCAGGGTCTGCTCCCTGCCTCTGCACTTAGCATGTCTATGGAGGTCCCTCCACAACTACCTCTTTTGGTTTCATGGCTGTGTATCACGTCATTGCTACATAACTTATGTCACCAATCCACTTTAAAAGAATGCGGGGTGTCCTTTAGGCTTTTAAAACTATGGATAATGCTGCAATGCTCCTTTTTTTGTGTGTCTGCATACAATGTCTGCTACTTAAAAACTAGATGCCTGGTGCACAAAATTCATGCACTGGTGGTGATGGGTGTCCCTCAGTCCAGCCTGTACTCTCTCAAATCTGGGATCCCTTGGGGGATGTCCATCCCTCTCACAATCTGGGATTGCTGGTCTGCCTGCCTGATCGCCCCTAACCACTCCCCTGCTGGCCAGGTCACCCCCAACTGCCCTCCCCTGCTGGCCCAATTGCCCCCAACTGACCTCCCGTACCAGCCCATTCGCTGCAAACTGCCCTCCCTTGCTGGCTATCTTGTGGTGGCAATCTTGTGACTACATGGGGGCGGCCACTTTGTGACCACATGAGGTGGCCATCTTGTGTGAGGGTGTGATGGTCAATTTGTATATTATCTCTTTATTATATAAGATAGACTTTTTTTTTTTTTTTTTTTAGGTTCACAGCAAAATTGAGGTGAAGGTACAGTTATTTCCATATACCTCCTGCCCCCACACTTGCACAGCCACTCCCATTATCAGCATTCCCTATTGAGACCACAATGACCCATCATTATCACCAGAAGTCCGTAGTTCGTATTAAGTTTCAATCTTGGTGTTGTGCATTCTGTGGGCTTGCATGAATGTATAGTGACATGCATCACACAGAACAGTTCAATTTCCTAAAAATTCTGTGCTCCACCTACTCACCCCTCCCTTTTCCCAATCCCTAGCAACACCTGATCTTCCCATTTGCAAAGTTTTGTCTTTTCCAGAATGTCTCATAGTCAGAATCAGAGAGAGTGCAGCGTTCTCCGACTGGCTACTTTCATTTACTAACAGGCATTGAAGGTTCCTGCATGTCTTTTCATAGCTTGACAGCTCATTTCCTTTAGAATTGAATAATATTCCATTGTGTGGACGTCCCACAGTTTATTCATCCCCTCACCTACTTACTAAGGTCACCTTAGTGGCTTCCACACATTGGTAACCATAAATAAATCTGCTTTAAGCATCCCAGTGCAAGTTTTTGTGTGGAAGCAAATATTCAATTCCTTTTGGGTAATATACCAATAAGCACAGTTGCTGGATCATCTGGTAAGAGTATGTTTAATTTTGTAAGAAACTGATTCACTGTCGTCCAAAGTGACCGTGCCATTTTGCATTTCCATCAGCGATGACCAAGAGTTCCTGTTGCTCCACATCCTCACCATCATTTGATGTTGTCAGTGTTCTGGATCTTGTCCATTCTCATAGATGTGTGCTGTGTTTTTAAGTGTTAATTTTGAGAAAATTGGCCCAGCCGGCATGGCTCAGTGGTTGAGCATCAACCTGTGAATCAGGAGGGCACAGTTCGATTCCTGGTCAGGGTACATGCCCATTGTGGGTGTGTAGGATGTTTTTATGGGCTATATTCCCATTGTGGGGTGTGTAGGATGTTTTTATCTCTCTCTCTTCCTCTTCCTTCCTCTCTTGAAATCAATAAAAATATATTTTAAAAAAAATTTTTTTGAGAAAATTATAGATTCCCATACAGAGAGATCCCACATACCTCCCTTTACCCACTTCCCCATGAGCAATGGCTTACAGAACTGTATCACAACTAAGAAGTGGATGTGGACACAAACCACTTCCTCACATCTCACCAGCTCTCCTCCACTCATTTGTGTGTGCGTGCATGTAGCTCTATGCAACTCCTCACACGTGCAGATCTGTGTGGTCGTGGTCACAGTTAATTTGCAGAAGTTCCATCATGAGAACCCCTTGTGCTACCCTCCCTGGCCTGCTACCCCTCAGCTCATCCTGTAGGTTTAGCTTTCTAAGCCTCTGTTTCTGCTGCAATCACTTGTAATAAGTGTATGTAGTTAGATTTCGCCTTCTGACCCAATCGAAGAGTTTTTTTCTTTAATAGAGGATTTGTATCCTGTTCATAATTAGGAAAATATGCAGAAACTACTGTCCTCAACATTTATGGAGAGAGGCAGTGTCCTCGTGACCTTACAGGTGAGGAACGGGAAACTGAGAGCAGTGAGTTTCCTTGAAATCACAGAACTGGTGAGAGACGGAGGCAGGCCGTGATCCATTTAACCACACTGACTCTATACTAATGCCAAGGTCAGCCTTTTCCTCCCGCAGCGTGAGACACATCAGCCAGACGCCCCATCACTATGAATTTGGAAAAGACCCAAGAGATCATTTCCAACGTGGCAACTACAGAGACATCTCCAGTCTTCGAAGGTAAGCTCCCCCTCCCAGCTGCTTGCATTGGAGGGAAAAGCAGAGTCCAGTGACGTCTTTGTAAGAGAACGATGGTGAGCAGAATGGCCCAAAACACGTGAGAATTCAAGGTTACACAAACACCCGCAGTCACACACACACACCCTTCACTGGATCCCAACACTCGTCCCTAGTTCTGTCCTTCGCCAGCTGCCACCTCCCTGCTGCCTGGCTGAACTGGTGGCGTCCTCCAGGGCTCAACCTTGCTCCATTCTTGGCTTCTGCCACTCTCTCCCCAGGGTTCACATGCAATTTAAATATATATATATAATTGATTTCACAGATGAAGAGAGAGAGAGAAAGAGAGGGGGATAGAAATGTCAACGATAAGAGAGAATCATCGATCAGCTGCCTCCTGCACACCCCCTTTGGGGCTTTAGCCTGCAACCTGAGCATATGCCTTGACCAGGAATCAAACCACAACCTGGTTCATAGGTGGGTGCTAAAGCACTGAGCCACTCAGGTGGGGCTCACGTGCAATATTGGGGCTTCAACTACTTTCCACGCTGTTGGCTCCCATGTTTGCTGGCCCAGCCAGAACGAGACTCATCTATGCGCATCAGCATCACTCTAATCAGGTATCTCAAACTCAGTCCACCCCAACATGAACTCAAAGCCCCGCCCAGAAAACTCTTACCCATCTCAGTAGATGGGCTCTTCCCTGTAACAGTCCTTCAGGCCCCAAACGCTACTCACCCTGAGGTCACCCTTGACTCTGCTCTCGCCTGTCCCACATCCACTGACAAATCCTGTGGAACCCTTCAAATCCACCATGTTTATCATTTCTACCAACCTGCTTCAAGCAGCTGCCGCCTCTTGCTCTGACCATTGCAATAACTTCCAAAGAGGTCAACCCGTTTCCTCTCTTGCAAACCTAGTCTGTTTTCCAGTCCAAGCACTAGTTTTCACACCTACCTTAAATCGGGGCCACTGCCAGACCATGTGGTGACTTAGGGCTGGTTAGGAAAAGTGGATACAGCTCTATGAACCCATATCTCTACAAATGGATGACCACCTGGTGCAATCAATCAACCAACCAATCAATCAAAGTGCCCCTCTCTCCTGACTGACACACACCTCCCCCGATCCCTGAGCCCCAGGTCTCACCACCTAGCAAGTAGATTCTGGGAGAGTTTCAGACCCCTCACCGCCGTGTGTGCTTAGATGGGGCCTTTTGCAGCTCTCATGATATTATTATGTCCTTGGGACTATGGCTGATATACAAAGGGGCCTTAAAAATTGTTGCAATGTCCTGTGTAGATGATATTTTAATCATTAAATCAATCCGATATAATGAAAGCCAAATATTCTGAGTGTCTGGTCATCTGGTGACTGACGTCAACTGGCCAACCAATTAAAATGTAATCTATAGTAATAAAAGCATAATATCCTAATTAGACTGGACAGCCAAATGACCTTCTAGATGTCATCCCTGACATCCTTCTGGACAAAGCCACTGCAATGGAGGCTGAGGCAGAGGTGCTTAGGGGCAATCAGGCAAGCAGGAAAGTGGTTAGGGGTGATGAGGCAGGCAGGCAGGTGAGAGGTTAGGAGCCAATGGTCCCGGATTGCAAGAGGGTGCAGGCAAGAGACCCCCCACCAACCCCCGCACGAATTTCATGCACTGGGCCTCTAGTTGGTTTATGATTGCCAATGGTGGAAGCTATCTAAATATATATAGATAGATAGATAGATAGATAGATAGATAGATATACACACACATATATATGGCTAATAGGCAAAGTGTCCCCCCTGGAGTTTATGACATGTGCTGACCACCAGGTGTGGCAAGGATGTGCATGGAATGAAGGAAGGCCCCGGCTGGCAGCCAGAAGGCCTCGATTGGCCCTGATCACCCGCCAGGCCTACAAACCCTACCCATGAATGAATTATTTGCACCAGGCCTCTAGTATAAATTGATAAAAGAATAAACAACCTAAACATATCCATTGACAGGAGAATAGATAAGCAAATTGTGGTGTATTTATATAATGAACTAATGCATCCCAAACATTTTTTTATAATATATTTTTTTTTATTAAATTATTATTTTTGGACATATACCAATGCCCCCCCCCCCATACATATCCTCCCTCCCCAGAGTTTTGTGTCCATTGGTTGTTCTTATATGCATGTATACAAATCCTTCGGTTGATCTCTTATCTCCCCCAGATCTCACCAACCTCCCCGCTGTAATTTGACAGTCTGCTTGTTGCTTTACTGTCTCTATATCTATCTTTTGGTTCTTCAGTTTATAATGTTCTTTATCATGCATAAGTATAATAAGTGAGGTCATGTGGTGTCTCTCTTTCATTGACTGGCTTGTTTCACTCAGCATGATGTTCTCCAATTCCATCCAGGTTGCTGCAAACGAGAAATTTTTCTTTTTTATGGCAGCATAATATTCCATTGTGTAAATGTACCATGGTTTTTGGATCCAATCATCTGCTGATGGGCACCTAAGCTGTTTTCAAATCCTAGCTATTGTAAATTGTGCTGCTATGAACATAGGGGTGCATATATCCTTTCTGATTGTTGTTTCTAGCTTCTTGGGATATATTCCTAGGAGTGGGATTACTGGGTCAAATGGGAGTTCCATTTTCAATTTTTTGAGGAAGCTCCATACTGTTCTCCACAGTGGTTGCACCAGTCTACATTCCCACCAGCAATGCACGAGGGTTCCTTTTTCTCCACAACCTCGCCAACACTTGTCGTTTGTTGATTTGTTGATGTTGGCCATTCTGACAGGTGTGAGATGGTACCGCACTGTTGTTTTGATTTGCATTTCTCGGATAATTAGTGACTTTGAGCATGTTTTCATGTGCCTCTTGGCCTTCTTTCTGTCTTCTTTTGAGAAGATTCTATTTAGATCCATTGCCCATTTTTTAATTGGGTCATTTATCTTCCTTTTATTAAGTTGTATAAGCTGTCTGTAGATGTTGTAGATTAAACCTTATCAGTGATAACATTTGCAAATATGTTCTCCCATACAGAGGGCTTTCTTGTTGTTTTATTGATGGTTTCCTTTGCTGTAAAAAAGCTTTTTGTTTTGATGTAGTCCCATTTGTTTATTTTCTCTTTAGCTTCCATTGCCCTAGGGGAAGTATCAGTGAAGAAGTTCTTTTGGCATATGTCTGAGATTTTGCTGCCTGTGGATGCCTCTAGTATTTTTATGGTTTCCCATCTTATGTTTAAGTCCTGTATCCATTTTGAGTTTATTTTTGTGTATGGTGTAAGTTGGTGATCCAGTTTCATTCCTTTGCATGTATCTGTCTGATTTTCCCAACACCATTTATTGAAGAGACTGTCTTGACTCCAATGTATGTTCGTGCCTCCTTTGTCAAATATTAACTGAGCATAGTGATTTGGGTTGATATCTGGGTTCTCAATTCTATTCCATTGATCTATCTGTCTGTTCTTGTGCCAGTACCAGGCTCTTTTGAGAACAGTGGCTTTGTAATACAGCTTGAAATCTGGTATTGAGATCCCTCCTACTTTACTCTTCTTTCTCAGGATTGCTGTGGCTATTTGGGGTCTTTTGTTGTTCCAAATGAATTTTTGAATTGTTTTTTCTAGGTCAGTGAAATATGCCGTTGGTATTTTAATTGGGAGTGCATTGAACCTATAGACTGTTTTGGGAACTATGGACATTTTGATGATGTTGATTCTACCAATCCCTGAACATGGTATGTTCTTCCATCTGTTTACATCTTCCTCTATCTCTTTTTTCAGTGTCGTGTAGTTTTCCGCGTATAGGTCTTTTACCTCCTTAGTTAAGTTTATTCCAAGGTATCTTAATTTTTTTGGTGCAATGGTAAATGGGATTGCCTTTTTACTCTCTGTTTCGGCAAGTTCACTATTGGTTTATAGAAATGCCATGGATTTCTTGGTGTTAATTTTGTATCCTGCTACATTGCCAAGTTCATTTATTAAGTCAATTAGTTTTTTAATGGAGTCTTTTGGGTTTTTTATGTACAATATCATGTCATCTGCAAATAAGGATAACTTTACTTCTTCTTTTCCAATTTAGATGCCTTTTATATCCTCTTCTTGTCTAATTGCAATGGCTAGTACTTCCAGTACTATGTCAAACAGGAGTGGTGAGAGTGGGCAACCCTGTCTTGTTCCTGTTCTTAGAGGGAATGGTTTTAGTTTTTGCTCATTGAGTCTGATGTTGGCTGTGGGTTTATCATATATAGCTTTTATTATGTTGAGGAATGATCCTTGTACTCCCACCTTGTTGAGAGTATTTGTCAGGAAAGGGTGTTGGATTTTATCAAATGCTTTTTCTGCATCAATTGATATGACTATATGATTTTTATCTTTCAATTTGTTTATGTGATGTATCACGTTTATTGATTTGCGAATATTGTACCATCCTTGCATTCCTAGAATAAATCCTACTTGGTCGTGGTGTATGATCTTTGTGATGCTCTGCTGGAGCCGATTTGCTAGAATTTTGTTGAGGATTTTGGCATCTATGTTCATAAGGGATATTGGCCTGTAATTCTCTTTCACTGAGTTGTCTTTATCTGGTTTTGGTATTAAGGTGATGCTGGCTTCATAGAAGGAGTTTGGAAGTATTCCTTCCTCTTGGATTTTTTGGAATAGTCTAAGGAGGATAGGTTTTCTTTCTTCTTTGAATGTTTGGTAAAAGTCTCCTGTGAAGCCATCTGGCCCTGGGCTTTTGTTTGTTGGAAGCTTTTTGATGACTGTTTCAATTTCTTCCCAAGTTACTGTTCTATTGAGATTTATAGATTCTTCCTGATTGAGTTTTGGAAGGTTGTATTTCTCTAGGAATATGTCCATTTCCTCCAGGTTGTTCAGTTTGTTGGAATAGAGTTGTTCGTAGTATTTTGCAACTATCCTTTGTATTTCGGTGGGGTCTGTTGTTATTTCACCTCTTTCATTTGTGATTTTGTTTATTTGGGTCCTCTCTCTTTGTTTCTTGGTTGGCCTTGCTAGAGGTTCATCTATCTTGTTTATCCTTTCAAAGAACCAGCTCTTAGTTTTGTTGATCTTATGTATTGTTTCTTTGGTCTCTATGTTGTTTATCTCTGCTCTAATTTTTGTTATTTCCTTCCTTCTGCTTACACTGGGCTTTTCTTGTTGCTCTTTTTCTAACTCTTTGAGTTGTAGAGTTAGATCATTTGTTACCATTTTTTCTAATTTTTTGCAATAGGCTTGTAGGGATATGAACTTCCCTCTCAAAACTGCTTTTGCTGTGTCCCATAGATTTTGGATTGTTGTGTTTTCAGTGTCATTTGTTTCCAGGATGTTTTTAATTTCTTCCTTGATTTCTCTGGTAACCTAGTCCTTGTTTAATAGCATGCTGTTTAGTCTCTATGTGTTTGATTTCTTTGGATTATTTTTATTGTAGTTAATTTCCAGTTTTATGCCATTATGATCTGAGAAGATGCTTGATATGATTTCTATCTTCTTGAATTTGAAGAGACTTTGCCTATGTCCCAACATATGGTGTATCTTTGAAAATGACCCATGTGCACTTGAGAAGAATGTATATTCTGTGGCTTTGGGGTGGAATGTTCTGAAGATGTCGATTAATTCCATCTGGTCTAGTGAGTCATTTAGGATTGATATTTCTTTAGTGATTTTTGTTTAGATAATTTGTCGAAGGATGAGAGTGGGGTATTAAAATCTCCTACTATGATTGTATTGCTATTAATCTCTCCCTTAATGTCCTCCTGCAGTTTTTTTTTTTTTTTTAATGTATTCGGGTGCTCCTGTATTTGGTACATATATATTTACCAGGGTTATTTCTTCTTGTTAGATTGCTCCATTTAGTATTATGAAGTGGCCTTTATTATGTCTTCACTCTGAGATCTAATTTGTCAGATATAAGTATTGCTACCCCAGCTTTTTTTTCATTTCCATTTGCTTGGAAAACCTTTTTCCATCCCTTCACCCTCAGTCTGTGTGCATCTTTTTTTCTGAGGTGGGTTTCTTATAGACAACAGATGTATGGGTCTTGTTTTCTTATCCAATCTGTTACCCTATGTCTTTTGATTGGAGCATTTAAACCATTTACATTTAAAGTTATTAATGATAGGTACTCATTTGACGCCATTTTTATTCTATACCCCTGTGTTCCTTCTTCGCTTCTTATTTCTTTATTTTTACAGTAGACCTTTTAGCATTTCTTGCATTGCTGGTTTAGTGGAGATAAATTCCTTTAGTCTATTTTTTGTCTGTGAAGCTCCTGATTTCACCTTCAATTTTGATTGATAGCCTTGCTGGGTACAGTATTCTTAGATTCAGACCCTTCCTTTGATGACTTTGTATATTTCATCCCATTCCCTTCTGGCCTGATAAGTTTCAGTTGAGAAATCAGTTGTTAGTCTGATGGGGGTTACTTTATATGTAACTTTCTATCTCTCTCTGGCTGCTTTTTAGATTCTTACTTTGTCGTTGGTGTTTGCCAATTTAATTATAATGTGCCTTGGCGTCGGTCTTCTGGGATTCATTTTGCTTGGGACTCTGCAAGCATCTTGGATTTGTGTGGGTTTTTTCTTCTCTATCTCGGGAAAGTTTTCTGTCATTATTTCTTCAAATACATTTTCCATGTCTACCTCAGTTTCCTTTCTTTCCAGAACCCCTATTATTCAAATATTGTTTTGTTTTGCATTGTCCCAAAGCACCCGTAGGCTCTCCTCCTGCTTTTTAATCGTTTTTTCTAGAAGCTGCTCTAATTGGGTATTTTTTTCCATCTTGTCTTCTAGCTCACTGATGCAGTCCTCTGCTTCTTTTAGTCTGCTCTTGATGCTTTCTATTGAGTTCTTCATAGTAGCGATGTCATTTTTCATTTCTTCTTGGGTCATCTTCATTTCCTCTTGGTTTTTCTTCATTTCCTGTTGGGTCTTACACATATTGTCAAATTTGTCTTCCATTCTTTTTAGCCATCTTATGATCGTTACTCTGAATTCTTGCTCTGGTAGGTTGCTTGTCTCTAACTCGTTTACTTCCTTTTCTGGTGATTCATGTTTTTCTTTCATTTGTGGGCTGTTTCTTTGTCTCCCCATGGTCTCTCTTTTCAGGATGTCTCTTTCCTGCATTGATTTCTCTTTCTGCGTTGATTTAAAGCACAAAATACAACACAACCAGGTACAACACACAAGGCACTGAACAGAAATGTATTTGCAATATTAATAACCTCCAATAAAGGTAACTACTAGGGAAAGGCAAATTAGGGAATAGGAGAGAAAGAAGAAGAGTAAAAAGAGAAGAGGGATGGAGCAGAAGAAAAAGGTAGGAAAAAAGTGTCAAAATGAATTTGGGTAACAGGGAGAAGAAAGAGAGAGAGAGAGAGAGAGAGAGAGAGAGAGAGAGAGAGAGTAAGAGATAAAAGGGGAATAAACTATATATATGGGGAGAGAATTTCAATTGAACAACCACTAACCCCAACAAATGCTGTCAGCAGTACCTGGAGAATAATACAATCTACAACACCCCCTAATTTCCAGCACAGGAAGGGAAAACAGAAGTAATAAAATAACAACAAACAAAAATCAATCAAATAAGAAAATACCAGGCAACAGCAACAACAAAAGAATAAGCAAAATACTCGCACTAAAAAGCATAAAAATACAATATAGTCATCATTCCCCCAAACAGCATCAAAAGAACAGTGAGGAAAACAATTTTTTTTTTTTTTTTTTTTTTTTTTTTTGCTAGTTAATACAGCTCAGAGAGGGGTGTGTATGCACCTGGCAATGGGGATTGGAAATTAGATATATAAGTAGGGTAGAAATTCTAGCAGGGGGGATACAGAAAGAGTAAGGAAATCTAAAACAGGAAAGGGTTAAGATAAACAGGATAGCAAAATGGGGAAGGTTAGGAAGAGAGTGATGGTGTAAAGGTCATGTTGAGATAGGGTTAAACAATGTTAAAGGAGAAATGAAAATAAAATGAAGAACAGTAATTCCAATGTAAAATAAAGAGAAAATAAAATGGCACTTAAAAAAAATTAAAATAGCAGTAGTAAAAATGCTTGTTGACCCTAAAAATGTAATAGTTAAAAAGTTAAAATCTAGTGAGGAAAAAGGGGGAAAAATTGTTTCTTAAGTAAAAGATGCAAAAAATGAAAATTAAAAAATAATTAAAATAAAAAATAAATTTAGCAAAGAAAGTGTGCAGTTGTGAAGGCCATTCACTTCTGTCATTCTATTTGATACACTCGTTTCTCAGTCCAGACTGTATTGCAGTTTCCTGCGTTCTGCTGCACCTCAGTGGCAATTCCTTATTTTCTTGGTTTTTGATCAAATAAAACTAATAATAAACACAGTCAGTTTGTACTCCAGACCCTAGGTGGCAGTCTATGTGGATTGATGTCCCATCTTTTTGGGTGCTCTAGCCTTCTTTTTCTATGGCACTCAATACCGGTTTGTTTGTTTTTTTGTTGTTTATTTTTTTTTTTTTGCCTTGGACCTGAATCCTGGATGATTTCTCCCTGCTCTGCTTCTCAGTTTCCAGAAAAGCAGTTTCCCCCTGCTTTCTCTTAAGGTCAGCCAATCTGGGTGATCTCTCCTTTGTAATCAGAAGCAAAGTGTTGCAGGGGAACCAGCCTAGGTGCCCGATGGGCTAGTCTGCGCGCACTTACAGACTGCTTTCCAACTCCTATGTTCTTCCACCGTGTCGGATCAGAATGGGTTGCTCCCTAGAGAACCCCACTAGTAGCAACCTTGGGGACCCCCGTCCACTCTCTCGAATCACACCAGACCCAACAGTGGGGGGCTTCTGTGGACGCAGATTTCCGGGGTCTCAGCACGCGCTTTTGTCTCTGCCACCCCAGTGGCCGCAGTGGCTGCCGCAGGGGTTGCCGCAGGTGCCGCTTTAGCTTTCCTTGGGACAAAGACACCCCGCGTTATCCCCAGCAAAATCCAACCTTTCTGTGGAATCCACCAGTCCGCGCTGGTCGAGGCCCCACAGCTGTGGTCCTTTCAGTTCTCAGGTAAGATCCCCCGTTGCAGGACTGATATGGTTGTGGGAGGCAGCCCATACAAGTGTTTACCTGGTCGCCATCTTCCAGGAAGTCCCCCAAACATTTTTTAAAACTGCTGATACCTGAAACATTTATATGAAGTTCAAAAATAGGCAAACTAATGAGTGGCTCTAGAAGTCAGAACAGTGGTTCCCCACGGGGTGGGGTGAGTGCTGCCTGGGGGCAGTCACAGGAAACCTGTTCTGTATCTTGGATGATGATGACATTCCTCCAGGTGAAGATGTAGAACAACAAGATGGCAAACTGTCCCCTGAAGAATTAATATTTCTGAAAGAGTTCCCCATGATGAAAGTGGAACTAGAAGCAGTCATCAAAAAGCAACGTGCCATCGCAGACGACATCGACGAAAACCACAAAAAATTCACCGAGACCAACCTGGTGACCAACTCCATCGCTGTGGTCTCCGGGACCATGAGCCTCCTAGGGCTGGCCCTCGCCCCGGTCACAGCCGGAGGAAGCCTGATGCTTTCTGCTGCTGGACAAGGCTTGGGGGCAGTAGCCGGGGCCGCCAGCTTGGCGACCAGCGTTTTGGAATACTGTCACAATAAACAAGCCCAAGCTCAGGTCAGCCGCGAAGTGTCTGACTCTGGCCAAAAGGTCAAGGAGGCTGTGAGCTGTATCATGGGGGCGGGAAGGACTGTACATAACGTTGGGAAAACCATGGAGAACATTGAGAACAACATGCGGGCCTTGGAGTTAGTCAGAGCCTACCCGCTCCTGGCTGAGGCCGCAGAGAATCTCCTCCTCACTGGCCAAGCCTCGGCCCGGACGACCAGGATTGTGAGGAGGGCCTTCAGAGGCACCCCGCTGGCGATGGGGACTAAAGCTTTCTTGAAGCATGGCGCCTTGGCTGGCCTCTTCCTCAGCATGGACATGAGCAGCCTCTCGAAGGACTGGAAGCAGCTGAAGGAGGGAGCCAGGACCGAGGTGGCAGACCAGCTGAGGGCCCAGGCTGAGGAGTGGGAGAGAAAGCTGGCAGTACTCACCCAGCTCTATGAGCACCTGCAGGTGAGGCTGGAGGGAGGGGAGAGGGACTAGGCCTCATGGGCACCCAGGGTTAGAGGAGGGTGTGAAGGAAGCCAGAGTGTGCAGTTTGCATGGCTGCCCCTCGGACGAGGGCTCCTGGAGATGATGAGGGTGCCCAGCCTGGACAGGCCCGGCCGTGCCTCTGTGTCTCCCTTGATGTCTCTCCAGGCTCCTGGCCTGGGAAGAGGGCCTTACTGGTTGTACAAACAGGACACTGAGCCATAGTGGGTGCTGGGGATGGAAATTCGTCCACCTAAGACACATCGCTCTGGAGACTGTTTGGAGATGCTGCTTTGGGGAGGGGTTGGGGTTGAATGAGGTCATGGGGCGGGGGGGGGGGGTGGGGGCCGGGAAGGGAGGAGGTGTTATGATCCCTGACCAGAGACCCTGTTGGCCTGAACCTTGGTCTGGGCCCCGCAGCCTCCAGAGCGATGAGAGATCACACGGGGTTTTCTGTCACGGTGGCCCTGGCTGGCTGGGACAGGGAGCTCCTGTAACCTGCCCCTCTCTCCCAGGTGGAGCAGGTCAGGATGAAGCTGGGAGCCGGCCTTCAGAGCTGGCCCGGCTCTGCCTGTCTCTGCCCGCCTCGTCCCCAGAGCACTCCTGAGATGGACGGTTGTGTTTCTTTACATAAACTCTTGCAGGAAAGAAGCCTTAGGAACTCATCTTCCAAGGAAGAAGAAGCCATTGCAATTCTGCCTCAGCCCCCAGCCAAGCAAGGTGAAGCAGGCCCCCGGGCCACAGGTGAGGCAGAGGCTCAGCCAGAGGCTCATCTCTGAGAGGAATCAAAGGGGCCTGGCCTAGATGGGCGGGGTGGGGCGGCAGAGAAAATGCCTGTGGCCTTGCCAGCGGATTCCTTCCTGTGCTCTGGGGGTCCGGGCACCGTCAGCTGGTGAGTGTTGTGAAGGTGAACCTGTCCTCTCTCCTCCGTCTTCATTGCCCCTCGTTCCTGCAGGGAGGGGGGGGGGGATCTAACTCATGGCTTCCTCAGTCCCAGCGCACTCTCTCCCAGTGCTGATGAAGACAGTAGGGTCCCTGATGGGAAAGGTGTCACCAGAAAACAAAAAGGCCTTCGGAAGGGGGGAGAGGGGGGAACTATTGTGTATTTGGGACCAGGAAGGATAGCTCTTGAGGAATCATGAATTCAGGCGGAAGCCCAAGTAATATTCTGATTAGGAGACAGAGGCCAGGGGCATCCTGAGCCAGGGGAGGAGAACAATTACACCAATCGGAGGAAGGCGAAAGGGATTCTAGGGACCACACAGGCAGGCTTAGGGAATACAGAGGGTCCCCGGGGGAGGATGCATATGGGAAGGACAGAGGTATCCCTCTGGCCTGAGCAATGAAGGCAATTGTAAGGTGGATCAGACGCAGCCCTGACCTGAGCAGCTGGGAGACCCACCTGGGTAATAACACTTCCCTTGGCCAAGACGACTGAGAGAGAGAGCCCTAAAGGAGATCCAAGCCACTCCAACCTGAGCAGGTAAGGCGGAATGTGAAGGACAGAGAAATGCCGCTGGAGAAGGGGATAAAGGAAAGTCACAGGGTACTGGGATGGAGGAAACCTACTTTCGCGGAGGAGAGAGAAATGTCCACAATTGATACTGGAAAGAGGGGACCATACTTTCACAGGAGATAGAGAGGGTTGCATGATGAGGGGGAGAGAAGAACTGGGCACCACGTGAGCTTTGGACTTTGAAACAAAAGAGAGACCAATCAGGAGAGCACAGGGTCTGAAAATGGGGAAGAGGCCCAATGAGAAAGGGTCAGGGTCACACCAAGAACTATAGCATTTATAAAGTGGAGACACAGGACACCAGGCAGTTTACAGATTTTAGATTTTTGGATGTAGATTTTTTTTTTCCCCATTGGAGAGAGAGAGAAAGAAAGAGAGAGAGAGAGAGAGAGAGAGAGAGAGAGAGAGAGAGAGAGAGAGAACGTGCACAGATTTTTCCCATTTGGGGGCCTCTCCCAAGGGGGACCCCTTTAGGGGACCCCCCCCCCCATGGCGTTTGTATATGATAGATTAAATAGAGAAGACACACAGGCTTTATTGGAGGGAAGGATACCCCTGCCGGCTGCTTCCATGGAGATGTGCAGAAGAGAGGGAGTGAGGGGCTTACAAGCAACTTTAAGGATAGGGGGCGGGGCTTAGGGCACTCAGCACACAGTGATTGATTAGGGACCTAGGGACTTAGGAATGGGGGCTTAGGGTATTTGGCAGGTGCTGATGGGTGGTTCAGAGCTCAGGAATGTCTGGCCGCAGGTGGGGTTTATGTCTGTCCATCAACTGAAGTAAGGGAGGATCTATCAATATATGCTTCTGATAAACTTCCACATTTTTTTTTTTTTAAATTAAAGAAGCCTTTTTGTCCACGAGTTTATTCTTCAAACTTTGTCGGACAAGGGCTCACGAGAAGAAGTCTGTGCCCCGAAGCCCACGTTTCCCAGGCATTTCCACTGGGGCAGAGGACATCCCATAGGGAAGCTAATTCTAAGCAATGTTATTTAATTCCCAGTCCGGTGGTCCTCTGTCCGGTGGTAACCCGTTCAGGTGTCACAGTGACTGCTGTCTGCTGATCGCTGCAAGCAGGTTTTTTTTCCATACAAGTTCGCCGAGGCCCCTTTAACACTGCAAAGGGCTGAGGCACATGGCAGCTCCAGCTCCTTTTTCGAGGGGCTCCGTTTAGATGATCCTTCACCAGGGTTTGCAGTGTGGTTCCTTCCTCATCAACTCACAGGCTGTCTCCCCCCCTCCCCCTCCCCCTCCAGCAGCAACCGCAGCAATCCCTTGATAGGATACTTTGTCTGCACACAGAAGAACTGGAACCTGCTCCACTAGATTCCATCTGGGAAGGGAGAGGCCCTGTCGTCCCCAAGACCATCCCCCCCAGCCCTTACCCCCCACCCCGGTTCCAGGCCTCCTTCTGACCTCCTTAGGGACTGTGTACATCTTCCTGCCTTCCCCGCTCACCTACATAAGCTTGTTAGCTGCTCTCTTGAAAGCAGTGCATTGCCATTAAATACACTTTTTTTTAATTTTATTCCAGAACTTAGAAAAATAAAATAAAAACAGGGTGTGGGTGCTAACATGCTTACTGGCTTCTGTGGCTGTCATGAGCCTGCCTGCTGGGGACCTCCCTCAGGCTGTGTTAGAACATAGGTGTTTTTTGTGTTTTTTTCTTCCTGAAACCACTGTGTTTTCTCGTTCTGGGCGCTCTCCTTCGCCTGCAGATCTATGATTTTTCCTCGTGCTGCTTTCCCTCCGCCATATTTTCTCCCGTTCAGTGTTCCACCTGGCTCTTATGAACACTGCGGTTTTAGGTTGTAAAATATTCTCTTGCCGGTGCGTGCAGTCTTTTCATTAGACATGTGTTAGTCTGCACTCTGTCCAAACCAACTCAAACTGGCCTCTGATAGGTCCTCCCTTCCTATCAGGACAGCTGTAAACCCCACCTGCAGCCAGACATTTCTGAGCTCTGAATCACCCATCAGCACCTGCCAAATACCCTAAGCAACCCATTTCTAAGTCCCTAGGTCCCTCATCATAGGCCTTACATGAAGCCACCAATCAGCGTGTGCTGAGTGCCCTCAGACCCGCCCCCTATTCTTAAAGGTGCTTGTACCCTGGCCCTCACTCTCTTCAGTGCTCTCTCTCTCTCTCTGGAAGCAGCTGGCAGCGGTACCCTTCTCTCCAAAAAAGCCCATGTCCTGCCATCCCGGTCTCCGGCTACCCTCTTTATTTCAACTTTTAGCCTCCACTTAAAAGGCTCAGGGGAACAAGTGGGCTTCCAGTGTGTCAGAGCCAGAGGATAGCAGTCATGCCATCAAGCCTAGGGCTTCATTTCCCAGACTTCCTCCACCTGCAGGCAGGCAAGAGGGCCCCAGCTCCCCCAGAGACGCCCCTCCCACCTGGAAAGAGGCGGGCCAGGAGTCCAGAGGCCCACTCTGATTGGCCACCAGCCTTTGTCTGGGCGCTGCTGGGACCTAAAGGGTCTGGGACTGGGGAGAAAGCAAGAAGCTAGAACCAAGGTCGGCAAACTGCGGCTCCCAAGCCACATGAAGCTCTTTGGCCCCTTGAGTGTGGCTCTTCCACAAAATGCCACGGCCTGGGCGAGTCTGTTTTGAAGAAGTGGCATTAGAAGAAGTTTAAGTTTAAAAAAAATGTGGCTCTCCAAAGAAATGTCAATCGTTGTCCTGTTGATAGTTGGCTCTGTGGACTCATGAGTTTGCCGACCACTGGGCTAGACGACCACATGATGCACTAGATGCACCTTCCCTTTCAGAAACACTTAGGTGGGTTCAGATTTCTGATTGTCGGTGGTGGCAGGATGAGAAGGTGGTTTATCCCCAAAAGCTGCTGCGGGGTTGTTAGAACTCTTTTCTGAGAGGAGACTCTCTGAGCGGGGAATCCGCAAATGAAGAATGAGCTCAAGAAGGGGCAGGAGGAGTCCCCCCTCCCCGTCCCCGCCCCCCTCCCCCCATCACATCAGTGAAACAGCTGCGGGAACTTGGGAAGGAGGGGACAGGGGGAGGGAAAGACACATCAACGTTTTGGACAACACCTGCCAGGCCTGCCAGCCGGGGCGCTGAGCAGCGGTGACCCCGCCTGGCTGGTGTGTTTTCAGCTTTGGTTGCTCTCTGCTCCTTGCTTTACCTTTTTCTGAGCTCAGCGGTGAGTGACAGCTCCCTGAAGCCTTTTCTCTGGTCTCTCAGTGCGGGAGCTCCGCGAGGCTCCGAACACACACGCTCCCCAGGATCACGTGGCCGGTGGCACAGGCAGCACAAGAGACACAGACACAGAAGGCACAGGTGGCATCAGCGGCACCGGTGGCACAGGCAGCACAGATGACACAGATGGCACCGGCAGCACAGACTGCACAGATGGCACAGAAGGAACAGAAGGCACAGATGGCACCGGCAGCACAAGCGGCACCGGCGGCACAGGTGGCACAGGTGGCACCGCCAGCACAGGTGGCACAGGCGGCACAGATGACACAGATGGCACCAGCAGCACAGACTGCACAGATGGAACAGAAGGAACAGAAGGCACAGATGGCACCGGCGGCACAGGCGGCACAGGTGGCACAGGCGGCACCGCCGGCACAGGCGGCACAGGCTGCACAGATGACACAGATGGCACCGGCAGCACAGATTGCACAGATGGCACAGAAGGAACAGAAGGCACAGATGGCACCGGCAGCACAGGCGGCACCGGCGGCACAGGCGGCACCGGCGGTACAGGCGGCACAGAAGGCACAGAAGGCACAGGTGACACAAGCGGCACTGGTGGCACAGGCGACATTGGTGGAACAGCCAGCACCGGCAGCACAGAAGGCACTGATGGCACCGGCTGCACAGGCAGCACAGGCGGCACAGGTGGCACCGGCGGCACAGGTGGCACCGGCGGCACTGGCTGCACAGGTGGCACAGGCGGCACCGGCGGCACAGGAGACACAGATGACACAGGTGGCACCAGCGGCACAGGCGGCACAGATGACACAGAAGGAACAGAAGGCACAGATGGCACCGGCAGCACAGGCAGCACAGACGGCAAAGGCGGCACAGATGGAACCGGCTGCACAGGCGGCACAGATGGCACAGGTGGCACAGGCGGCACTGGTGGCACCAGCAGCACAGATTGCCCAGGTGGCACAGGCGGCACAGGCGGCACAGGCGGCACAGAAGGTACAGGCGGCACCGGTGGCACAGGCGGCACAGACGCACAGAAGACACCAGCGGTGCAAGTGGCACCGGCGACACAGAAGGCACCAGCGGCACAGGCGACATTGGTGGAACAGCCAGCACCGGCAGCACAGGAGGCACAGATGGCACCAGCTGCACAGATGGCACCGGCTGCACAGGTGGCACAGGCGGCACAGAAGGCACAGGCGGCACCGGCTGCACAGGTGGCACAGGCGGGACAGGCGGCACCGGTGGCACAGAAGGCACCGGTGGCTGGGGCGCTCGGGGCTCGCTCGGGATCAGGCCTGATGCCTGGAGCTCAGGACAGAAGGATGCGTGAGAGGAAGAGCTCTGAGACCCGCCTCCGATCCTGTTTGCTGGCGTTTCTGTGCTGCGGATGTTGTGGGGCGACCGCGAACCGCGAATGACGACCACCAGTCAGCCAAATCGAAATTTAGGAAGCCTTTCTTATGAACTCGGGTCCGGGCTCACGTCTAAACTGACACAGCAGCGAGCAACGAGAGCCCAGACCCACTCTGAGCACGCTCCTTTTATCCCGTTTCAGGGATGCCTGGTTAAAAGTCTTAACAAAGAAAGGGCAGCTGTATGAGCTGTAGGAAATTCCACTGGTACAGTAACATTTTTGATGGTTTGCACAGCACCTGGGGTCGGTTTATTTTGAGTGCAGGCAGTTACAGTTGGCCTGGTCTGTCTGTTTACGCCGCCTTGCGGTGACTTGGAACAGGACCTGCCTGGGGCTGGAGCACCTGGGGGTTTGTAATAAGCTGTGTTCAGAGCTAACAAGTCATGCTAGGCGAAAGCGCACCATGCTACATTCTTTGCTGTGGGCCTGGCTGCTCGTTCCTCCCCTGGGCTGGAGCCCTGCCTCGGCAGGGTCTTGCTGGCCATCACATGGTGTCTTCGGCCAGGAAGTCGGTGTCACTGAGTGGAGCCACCCCTGGACGCGGGCCGGACGGCGGTGCCCCTCACAGAGGGGGTCTGGGAGGAAACCCGCGACAGAAACCCAAACCCTGGTAAAACGCCTGGGCCTAAAGCAAAGGAGGTGGGAGAGGCTCCTTCTTCTTGCCTATCTCTCATTCTCAGACTGTCTTCCAGGAGGGGCAGCAGCTCTGGAACCAGCTCCTCCTCCCCCTGTGCCTGGTCCCTCCCCCTCTGCCTGGCCACACCCCTCTGCCTGGCCCCTCCCCTCTGCCTGGCCCTTCCCTCTGTGTGGTTCCTCCCCACTGCCTGGACCTTCCCCTCTGCCTGGTCCCTCCTCCTCTGCCTGGTCCCTCCCCCTATGCCTGGTCCCTCCCCCTCTGCCTGGCCACACCCCTCTGCCTGGTCCCTCCCCCTCTGCCTGGCCCCACCCCTCTGCCTGGCCCAACCCACCCCATCCCCCTCTGCCTGGCCCCACCCCTCTGCCTGGCCCCACCAAACCCATCCCTCTCTGCCTGGCCCCACCCCCTTTGGCCCCTTCCCCTCTACCTGAACCCTCCCCCTTCCTGACTCAGCCTGGACAGCTCTCCTACTGGCTCCCTCCCTGCCAAGCCTCCAGCCACAAGAAGCTCCCCATGGCTCCTCTCCTTCTCTGAGGCATCATCTGCTCCACCTGGGGTTCTGTGAACAAATGCTCACCTCACATCTCCACTATTGACTATGTCTCTCCTCCTCACCACAGGAAGCCCGTCATCTCTCCCAGCCACTCTGGGCAGTTCCACCCACCACTGTTCTCCCCTTTTGTGGGGAGTGGGGCCCCGAGGGGGTGCCGGGCCCTACGGTGGTCAGGCAGACCACGAGTTCTGAGGAAGCTGTCCACTCTCCCATGTGATGCATGCTTTATTAAGAAGAGGAAGCAGCACAGATTTCAATGGAAATGGAGCAATCGCTCGCAGGTGCCCCCCACTGCCATGCCCAACACTGAGGCTCTGCCAGCTTGTGGGACCTTCCAAGCAGCTAGTGGATTTGTCCTGCCGGGCTGAGGTCTGTGACCTCGGGCGGTCAGGTGTCCTGCTCACGACCTCTCCTCCTGTACCAGAAGCAAGTTAGGGATCTCAGTCACCAAGCTGAACCTCACAATGGCTGAGAACCCCAGCGGAGGCTGGGGTTCCATCAGCACCTGACTAGCTGTGGGTGGCCTCAGGGGGCCTCCTTGTATCATTCTGGCTCGTCCCAGCCCACCCTCACCAGCCAGGAGCTTCCAGTGGCCCTTGAGTTTGTGATGAAATGCAAGGTGGTGTCACCCATAAGTCACTCTCTTGGGTCTAAAATCTGACTTTCAACCAAAAGCAAACCAAAAGGTCGCAGTGCTCATTCAGTGCCCAGGGTCACAGGCAAAGAGAGTACGTCAGACAGCAATCTGAACCCTTTCTTGGACTCTCAAGGAAGCTAGAGGGAGGGAGAGGTATTCTTTTTTTGTTTGTTTGTTTTTAATCTTTATTGTTGAAAGTGTTACATACATCCTCCCTTTCCCCCATTGACCTCTCCAGCCGCCCCTCCCCCCACCCTGGGCCTTCGCCAACTTACTGTCTGTGTCCATGGGTGATGCATATATGCATACAATACAAGTGCATTGGTTGATCTCTTCCCGCCCGCCCACCCACCCTACCCCGCCTTTTCTGTCTGTTCAGGAGAGATAGTCTTAATTCATGGTTACAATTCAGCTACCAACACCCCAGCGCAAAGCTGGCCTTCCTTTCTCTGATAGGCAAGCTCACGCAGACCAGGACTGTTCAGTGTGGCGGCCACTGGTCCTGTGGCCATTGAGCCTTGGGAACGGGGCAAGTCCAATCTAAGGTGTGCTGTCAGCGTGAAATGCACACCAGACTTTAGAGACGTAGGAAGGAAAACTATATCAAGTACCTAATTAATCGTTGTAATAATTTTAGTTGATCACATACTGCTTTAAATACAATATAATGTGACTATAGACAATGTTCACGGGGGGGGGGGCAATAGTAAAATATGTACAAAGATAATAATTTAATAAAAAAAGAAAATGTTCACTAACATGCGTGGCTTGCATCATGGTTGTATTGGACAGCACTAATGTAGAGAATCCAATTTCAAAAATGAAGATAATGCTGCGGACTCCCCCCATCTACCCATCCCTCCACGCAGCCACCCATCTTATTTCTGTGGCATTTCAAAGTAGATTGCCGATGGGTGTCATCTGTCCGGCCACTTCCCCAAAAATACCTTAGTGTGAATGTCCTTAACGAGTTCAATATTTGCACTTGTTCCTTTGATGTCAAATTTCCATCCAATGCAGGGCGCGTGTCTAAAGCGCACATTTGCTGCTGTTTGACAAACACGTGCAACTGGTAACCCAAACCTCCCATCAGGATCCCGAACCAGCTCCCACAGGCCCCTGCAGTCAGTCTCACCTGCCCCGCCTCTCAGAGATAACCTCTGTCCAGGTGTGCGGTGTTTTTTTCCAGGTTTGGGGAAGAGTGGGGGCAGGGTAGAGGGAGAAAGAGGAAGAGGAGGAAGGGGAGGGGGAGAGGGAAGAGGGAGGGGAGGAGGGAGGAGTGGTAGGCTCTATAGGGGAGGTTGGGGAGGGGGGAGTGAGTTCTGGCTGAGTGACCGGCAGATGGTGGTGCATTTATTAAGGAGCCAGGGCCAAGTCTCCCATGAGAAATCAGATCTGGAGAGTGTGGGACACCTGTCAAGCAGACTTAGGGCACACGTGCATCTCCGAAGGACAGGGCCTTGCTCTCCAGCCTCTACATCCTCCCAGCTGGGCTCCAGGGTTCACCAGGCTCCCACCACCAGCAGAGGGCCCTCCTCCACTGACCCGCTTCCCCAGGCAGCTGTGTAGGCTGGAGGTGGCTTGGGGCACTGGGATGATGCAGAGAGGACTCTCATTCCCAGGAGAGCAGGGGCAGTGCCTTTCACCCAGCCTTGCACCCTCTCTCCGGACAGCATGTACCCTCCCCTCTCCCTACCCCCCACCCCTCTCCTCAGACCTCCCCCTCCTGGGCCTTATGACTGAAGGCCCCTCTAGGGGTGAAGATGTCAGCTTTGCTCCTGGGAGGGGACGGTGGGAGCAGAGACACAAAATGAAACAGGGACCCACCAGCCAGACAGATGGGTTTTCTCTTGCCTAACACCATCCAGCACAGAGCGGCTTCTCCCTCAAAACCCACTGTCCACAGAGACCCTCCCGGACTTCCGACCGGCGGGACTTGGAGTATTCTTGGGAGTGAATGTGCTGCCCTGATCCTACTGAGAGGACTGGCCCAAACCCAGAGTGTGGCACAGAACACCCTGGATTTACCTGGGAATGTGGAGAAGCCTCAGTGTACCCCATCTGCACAGGCCCAGAGGCTGAGTTCAGTAGAGCAAGCAGCAGAGGTCCCGGAGGAGAGGATAGAGAGGAGAAGGAAGGACCCTGGAGAGAATCTGGGCATTAAGAATTGGGAAGGGGAAGAGGAGATGAATGAGGAGACCTCCAAGGAGGGTGGGGAGCCTGAGAAACTAAGAGGACAGAGATGGGTCAGGTCTGCATGTGGAGGGTGGTCTAGAGCACATGTGTCAAACACAAGGCCCGCGGGCCAAATCCAGCCCGCCAGGCCTTGCAATGTGGCCCGCACCACGCTGTCATCACTGCACTCCGCTGTCAGTTATTGACATTGTCAGTTTATGACTGTTCAGTAAACCATTCGGCCCGCGATTTAGGCTGGATTTTAGATTTTGGCCCCATCTCTGATTGAGTTTGACACCCCTAGTCTAGAGGGACACCATGGAGGAGTGAGGCAAATATTAAGGACTCCCATGTTCTAGGCATGGGGGAGGGCTGAAGCACAAACAGATGTGTCAGTGTATGAGTTAGAGACCAGCTGCTATGACAAGCAAACCCCCAAATCTCAGGGCCTATTCTTGACTTCATAATACAGTGCTAGTTGGAGGCCTGGCTCTGCTCCACTCATGATTCAGGGAACCAGTCCCGCCCCCAAGGATTTCAAAGACCTTGGAGCCCTCTGTAGCCAGTAGGCCAACTAGAGAGAGAAACGAGTGTGAATAACATGCTTTATAACCTTGCGGAGAGATGAGAAAGAGGAGCTCGGAGTAAAACATTCATACAAACAGCGTCCTAATAGCCCCCAGAGCAACATAGGAGGTGCTCAGTATTTGTTAACACCCTTCAAGATAGGTCCTGGATAAGACTGGGACGCAGATAAGGAATGGCTCTGAACTTAGGAATGTGGGTGACTCTTCAGCAGGCCCTGAGGACTGGCTGCTGTTGTGGCTTGGGTGGGGCGGCGAAGGGGGTTCCTGGGATTGTCAGCAGGGTCAGTTATGGCTACAATAAACACAACGGCCTAGCACGGAGAGCCAGAGGCAAACAATGGCAAACAATGGGGCAGCTCCGTGGCAGCCAGGTGTCTCCTTGGGATGATGTCAGCCTTCCTGTGTGGAGCCTCAGCTCTGGGCTGTCCCAGGACTCCGTTCTGGGCCGTGGGAATATTCACAGTTGTGATTGGAAACTGAATGATGGTTGTCAATTCTTGAAATTATGTAGTGCCCAGCCGGTGTGGCTCAGTGCTTAAGTGTCAACCTATGAACCAGGAGGTCAGGGTTCAATTCCTGGTCAAGGGCACTTGCCCGGGTTGTGGGCTCGATCCCCAATGTGGGGCATGCAGGAGGCAGCCGATCAATGATTCTTTCTCAGCATTGATGCCTTTCTCTCCCTCTCTCTCTCTCTCTCTCTCTCTCTCTCTCTCTCTCTCTCTCTCTCTCTCTCTCTCTCTCTCCTTCCTCTCCGAAATCAATAAAGTATATTTAAAAAAGAAATAAAAATCATGTATTGCAAAAGATAGACATAGAGACAGTAAAGCAACAAGCAGACTGTCAAATTACAGTGGGGAGGGGAGGGAGATATGGGGGAGATAAGAGATCAACCGAAGGACTTGTATACATGCAAATAAGTACAACCAATGGACACAAAACTCTGGGGAGGGAGGGCATGTATGGGGGGGGGGGCAATGGTATATATACAGAGATAATAATTAAATTTAAAAAAAATCATGTATTGTTCAGCAGGCTCGATCCAAGGCCTCACCCCCATCTCCCCTCTCCTCCCCCCGCCACCCAGGCACCGTCTAGGGTGGGAGGAGGTGGTGAGGGACCATAGAACCAGAAGCAAGAAAGGACCCCAGCTCACCCAGTAGGCTCCCTCGTTTCCTGCTGTGGGCGGCCTTCTGGTGGTTTCCAGGAGCCCACCACCTCCCACACTCATTCCCGAAGGTTGGAGCTCCTCCATCCTGAAGACCTTCCCGGTGGTGATGAGGTCACGGGGGACTGCAGCCAGCGGGAGTCTGACTGCCCACCCATGTGGGGGAAGTGCCCTCAGCCACTGCATGGGGGTGAGCAGAGCTGGGCCCATGGCCCCTGGCGAGGGTCAGGTGGCCTCGGGACTTTGACCCTTGGCCGCTGTGACCCTTCGGGGGCCACCCCAGCAGTTCCTTGGACAAACATAAGCCTCTGGGTAAGACACCACCCAGCTGGGCAAGAGGGCAGTTCTGATGCTGCGGACATCTTTCCCCAAATGCCAAGTGCAGAGAGCTCAGCGGACAGCCCGAAGTAGATGCTTCCGCTGCGGCAGGGTGGGCGCCGGACAGGGCTCTGCAGACCCGCAGGCACCAGGTCCCAGCCCAGGAAGACCGGCTGGCTGGGAGGGAGGCCACTCTTCAAAGTGCCGTCCAGCCTGGCCTGGGCCAAGGAGCTCGGCCAGCTCTTTGACCTGAGCCTCCATGGACGACAGTCCAAAACGGCACCCTCTTTACTGGGGCCTGGCTCATTCCCCTTCCCCCGCCCCCACCCCAACCCCCAACCTCCTGGTTCTGGTGAGGACTTCCAGGAGAGGGAATGTGACCCTCGCTGGGAGTCTGAGAAGCACAGTCCCCCGCCCTGAGGGAGGACCAGTGGGACAGGGACACAGGTTTGCCCAGAGAGACCGCCCCAAGGACTCGTCCTACTGAATCTGAGGGGGACACCCTGACAGCTACGATCCAGCAAACAGAAGGGAACGAGTGGGATCAGGCCTGGGCTCTGCTCTGCGATGGAGAAGTCCTCCTGTAGTGGGACCGAATGAGGCTGGGATCCCAAGAAAAGCCCAGGGCTTGGGGGAAAGTGAGAAGGCCGGGAGACCTCTGACCTCTGACTGGGTCCCTAATCCCAGGACCTGAAGTTCCCAGAGCTCCGGACACCGTGTGGATTTCCCTTTGGATCTGTGAGCTAGATCAGGAGCGCTCCCACGTTCTATCCATGACCCGTTTCACACTGCAGTCCAGAACACACACACACACACACACACACACACACACACAAATACACACACACTCACACACAAACACACACACACAAACACATATGCACTCTCACACATAAACATACAAACACACACACAAACACACACCCAAATACACACACACTCACACACCCAAATACACACACACTCACACACAAACACACACAAACACATATGCATGCTCACACATAAACATACAAACACACACAAAAAACACACACACAAAGGCATACACGCACGCACACAAACACACACACACTATAGCGTTAAGACTCTACATATGAATGTAATTCTCATGAAATAATACCTACCCTCATTGTATATTACACCACCTGATGATACTTTCTGTTCTGTTCCTTGCCATTTTCTTTCTTTCTTTTTTTTTAATATACATTTTATTGATTTTTTACATAAAGGGAGAGAGAGAGAGAGAGTTAGAAACATCAATGAGAGAGTCATTGATCAGCTGCCTCTTGCACACCTCCTATTGGGGGTGTGTGCGCAACCAAGGTACATGTCCCTGACCAGAATCAAACCTGGGACCCTTCAGTCCGCAGGCCGACGCTCTATCCACTGAGCCAAACCGGTTTTGGCATTTTCTTTACTGCAACGTTGAGACGCACTAAGTTGATTTCATGACACAATGAAGGGCTATGGCCTGTGGTATAAAAACAGCCCAGCGGGACATAGCCTTCGAATCAATCTGTGTTTTGTCAACGCTACTTCAATGTGGGTTTGTCACTGGCAAGCCAAGAAGAAGCCAGTCCCTCGCATGTCCCCCGCCTCCCGATTCAGCCCTGCCCAGCCCACTCCTGGCCAGGCTGCCACCAGGAACAGACTCACTCGCTTCTGGAATGAAGGCTTCTGGAATGTGCTCTGGTAGAAGGAGCTGGGAGCTGGACGGACGGCGGTTCTAACCAGCCCCAGCCCTCAGCAGTGGTCAGACCAGGCGCCTGGGGGAAGGTGCTCCGGCCATGAGTCTTAGTCTTGGCAACTCTAGGTTGTGTTTGTGGTCCCCGCCCTTGAGGAGGAGCCTGTGGATGAAATGATGCTGCACAGGAAACACTCTGAGACACTGTGATGTAGAATTAGGCGACAAGTTTGGACTTTGACCCGGTTCCAGGAACAGAGCTCTTAAAACTCTCAGTACTTCCACAGGGGTGAGAGCGGTAAGGGGTCTGAGTTGCACTCTTGAGGCAACTTTTGGGAAGCTCCTAGCTCTCCTGAGGATGGGGCCAGTTGCCAGAAGAGCCAACCAGGAAATCAGAAGTTGGAAATGTCAGCCCATCCCTCTCCACCGCCGGGAGGGGAGAGGGGCTGGAGTTGTTAGTCCAATCACTGATGGTCAGTGACTTAATCAACTGTGCCTGTGCAATGACCCCTCCATAGGAGCCCCAAAGGGAGGGGTGCAGAGGTGAACCCCTGGAGGTGCCGGAAGCTTTGGGCCCTCCATCACACCTAGCCCTGTGCTGGTCCGGAGTCACATCCTTTATAGAAAACTGAGCAACTATCAAGTCCAAGGAGGAGAAGGCCGAGAAAACCTGTACCGACGGCCTGCAGGTCGGAGGCAACAGTGAAGACTGCACTGGAGGTTGCTACTGGAGTTGTGGGGTCCTGTGGGACTGAGCCTCTGCCTGTGGGTCTGCCGCCATCCCTGGAGACAGTGTCAGCACTGAGCTACATTGTTGGACACCCGGCTGGTGCCAGAGACCTGCGTGGTGCAGCGGGGGGTGGGCGTGGGGGGTGTGTGTCCGAATACTGGAAGTGGGTGTAGAATTGTCTGTCCCAGCACAGGGCTCCACCTGCAATGCTCTGCCCTCGGCAGTTCCTGTCCTTCCTACCCCCCAGTCACAAACACCTTTCATGCGGGGTGGGAGAAGGAAGGGGATGTCCCCACAGCATCTGTCCACTCCCCATGAAAGGAGAGTCCTGTGTGATAACGACGACTAACCGTGGGATGACTAAACTCACTCAGTCCTGTGAGAACCCTGGAAGTGGGGGAACTGGTGCAGGAGGGTTATTAGGACAAAGGGCAAGGGCCTGGGACCCAGGGTGAGGGCTGAGGTCAGTACCCCTCTCTCGGTTCCTGCTAGCTAGACTCCAGCTGGAGGATTCTGGATTCCGGGCTGCATGCATCCAGGCGAAGCCATGGGGCATGGTTGCGACCTCTGCTACATTTGGCAAACTGCTCTCTGGGCAGTGCTCTCCAGCCCTAACTGAGGTTTAGGGAATCCAAGAACACCAGGGTCAGAATGACCCGCAGGCCCCTCTCCATCCCTCGTGACTGCCCTGCCCGGCTCACTTGTGCAATGAGGCTGCCATAGTCCCTGGGCCTTTCAGGGCCAGTGAACATGGGAGAGAACATGGCTGGGATTATTATAACCGCGCCCTGCTCTGCCGGGCACAGTGGCTGGTGGTGCTGACTCTCCTGCTGCCAGCTGCCTCCATGGAGCCATAGGTGCCAGTCCGAAGCTTGGCTGCCTTTCAGGTGAAATCCCAGCCTCCCCTTCCTGCAGCTGGAGGAGGAGAGAGGGCGCCTGTGCAAATTCACCCTCGGCCAAATAAAGGGCCTCAGAGAGCAAAGAGCAGCACCCTCTAAGGGAGATGCACTTAAAACGTACCATCTTCACCGTTTTTTAGTCTACAGTTCTTTTTTCCCCCTTTTTAAATCCTCACCTTAGGATATTTTCTCATTGAATTTTTTAGGGAAAGTGGAAGAGAGGGGGAAAGACAGTGAAAAATACCGATGTGAGAGGAACACGTTGATTGGTTGCCTCCTGCACATGCCCGACCAGGGCCCAGAGTCAGGGAGGAGCCTGCAACCAAGGTACATTTGGTCTCCTGGGCAGTAGACCAAATGGGCAGTGTGCAGCTCTAGAAGGAGGAGAAGGAGGAGGAGGAAACAATAAAATGGTAATAAATACATATCCATCAACAATTCATTCTAAAAACCAAAATAAACAAACAAGGCATCTAATGAACAAAATAAACCGATGAATAAGAGGCATGGAAACATGGAACAGACTAATGAATCTCAGAGGGAAGGGGGAGGGGGTTGGAAGAGATTAACCAAAGAATACATGCATTACCCATGGACACAGAGAATAGGATGGTGAAGCCTGGAGAGGGGCAGGATCCTGGTGGATGAGGACAATGAGGGGGGAAACTGAGAGAGACATCAGTAATACTCTCAATGATAAAGGTGTAATGAAAATAAATAAATAATAAAATATGAATTCTCCAAAAGAATGAAGGGGTTAAGAAGTACAAATTGGCTGAAACCAGTTTGGCTCAGTGGATAGAGCGTCGGCCTGTGGACTGAAAGGTTCCAAGTTGGATTCCGGTCAAGGGCATGTACCTGGGTTACGGTCACATCCCCAGTAGGGGGTGTGCAAAAGGCAGCTGATCGATGTCTCTCTCTCATCGATGTTTCTAACTCTCTATCTTTCTCTCTTCCTCTCAGTAGAATATCAATAAAACATATTTTTTTAAAAAGAAGGGAGATAAAATTAAAAAAAGGAAGTACTAATTGGCATTTGCAAAATAGTCAAGGGAAATTAAAGATGGCAATTGAGTAAGTGGATGCTGCACAAAGTGGACATACTAGCAGGATCTCACTGGAATTACAACTAAAATACAGAAAAACTTCCTGAATAATCAACGAAAGACTCGCTGGGGAGAACATTGATACCCAAGGACAGAAAGTGGAGGCCGCATAGAGACTGGTAAGAGGGGTGGAGGCACGGAAGTGCTGGCCAGGCTTCCACAGACTGCAAATGAAGTTTCACAGAGATATCTCAGCTGTGGGGGGTTGCCAATGAGAACTCTGGGGTTTAACACCCAAGCTGGACCATGCAGCAGAGAGCACCAGAACTGAGGGTACCCACATAACATCTGGCTGTGAAAAGCAGCAAGGTTGCTGTCTGCCAGGGAGAGACATCTGGAAATGCAGGCACCCACTTATAGGGCCAATGCACAAAATTTCCTGTGCAGCCACTCACCTGGTGCTCCAGCAGAGGGAGGGCAGAGTGGCCTGGAGCTGTGTGAGCAGAATCCAGGGTTGGGGTCTCTGGGATTAGAGCTTGAAAGGCAGACATCTCAATTTCCTGTGCTGAGTCATTACCTCATGCTGTGGAGATCATCTTTCTCATGCAGACAGTTACTATCTAGGCAGTTTTATTTGAGGGGAAGACAGTTGATTCACAAAATACCTTGCCTCTAGGTGTGGAATTTCTGAGGCCCATTTAGAGTGTGAGAATAACAATTAGCCTCCAGGCAGAAGCAATTGCCCCACCCTGTTGAAAAAACTCTCATCACACCTGTGGATGACAGCATGAGGGCTATTTAAGACTAGATCTAATCAGTCTGCAAGCAGAAGTAGTCTCTGGAGGTTTTGAGTCATTGCCTGATCTAATTCGTCAGAAACAGTGTTTGATATTGTCCTGCACAAGAGATTGAGAGGGATAGCAGTTCTACCTAATACATAGACACAAACCTGACCAGGCACCCAAAATGAAGAGACAAAGAAACAACCTCCAAATGAAAGAACAAAAGAATTCTCCAGAAGAGGAGATAAATGAAATAGAGATAAGAAATGTATCTGATACTAGTAGCCCTGAGCATGAATCTGTGTGCCAGTAGCTCTCTGTTGGGACTGGCCACTCTGCACCCACTGCCCAGAGCCTCTCCATGGCCCAGAGGCCCATCCACGACTGGGCACAGAACATTTGACTTGTTGCCAGGGTGATGATGAAAGCATTCTGCATCCCAGCCTGGCCAGAGGCCCATCTGCTGCTGGGTGTGGAACACTTGCCTCATCACTGCAGTGATGAAGCAAGCATTCCGCCAGGCCGCTCATGCTTCCCGCTCTCAGTGGCAGACACCCTCTTTCCCCCGGGACTGGGGGACTCCAGCCGGGTTGAGACGACTGGGCACTGCCATCCTGTGGCTATGGAGCCACCATCTTTGTGTCGGAGTGATGGTTAATTTGCATATTATACCTTTATTACGTAGGATAGAACTCAGAATTATGATGGTAAAGATGATCAACAGTATGAGAAAAGATAACTACGAAAACAGAATGACATAGCATGAATAAAAAATACATTGAAAGGAATGCATAGCAGATTAGAGGAAGCTGAGGATCAGTTCAGTGAATTAGAAGACAGGGTGGAGCCAAAACCTCTTTGGCTCAGTGGTAGAGCGTCAGTCTGCAGACTGAAAGGTCCCGGGTTCGATTCAGGTCAAGGGCATGTAAGTTGGTTGTTAGCATATCCCCGGTGGGGGCTGTGCAGGAGGCGGCTGGTCGATGTTTCTCTCTCAACGGCATTTCTGGCTCTCTATCTCTCTCTTCCTCTCTGTAAAAAATCAATAAAATATATTTAAAAAGAAAGAAAGAAAGAAAGAAAGAAAGAAAGAAAGAAAGAAAGAAAGAAGACGGGGTGGAAAAATCACTCAATCAGAGAACAAAAAAGAAAAAAAATAGTAAAATAAAAATAGAAAAACACAGGAGGACAGATTAAGGGAGCTGTGGGACAACATGAAATGTAACAATATTCGCATAGTAGGTGTGCCAGAAGAGTCAAAAATGGAGAAAGGGTAGAGCAGTGTTTTTCAACCTTTTTTGGGCAAAGGCACACTTGTTTTATGAAAAAAATCACGAGGCACACCACCATTAGAAAATGTTAAAAAATTTCACTCTGTGCCTATATTGACTATATATAAAGTAATTCTCTTGAATCGAATCAAATAAACACAAAGAAAGTATTTTATAATTACTTTATTATGAAATATTAAGTAAACAAAATAGTGAAAAATTATAAAATTCTTGTCTTGTCTGCACCTACGGCACACCAGGTAACATCTCGCGGCACACTAGTGTGCCACGGAACAGCGGTTGAAAAACGCTGGGGTAGAGAACATGCTTGAAGAAATAAAGGCAGAAAACTTCCCTAACCTAGTGAAGGAAAAAGTCACAAAATTCAGCAAGTAAAGAGAATTCCAAGCAAGGAGAACCCAAACAAGCCCACATAAACAAAATGAAAAACAAAAATCATGATCATATCAATAGACATATAAAAAGCATTCAACAAAATCTGACATCCATTTTTCATAAAAACTCAGCAAAGTGGGAATAGAGAATATCTCAACATGATAAAGGCCATAGATAACAAACCTACAGCAAACATCATACTCAATAGGTAAAAACTAAAACCATTTCCCCTAAGAACAGGAACAAACAGGAATGTCCGCTCTCACCACTCTTATTCAACTTAGTACTGGAAGTCCAAGCCACAGCAATCAGACAAGAAGAAGAAATACAAGGCATCCAAATTGGACAGGAGGAAGTAAAATTCTCATTATGCTCAGATGACATGATAATGTACAAAGAATACAGAGAATACCCTAAAGACTCCACCAAAAAACTATTAGATTTAATGAATGAATGTGGCAATGTAGCAGGATACAAAATCAGTACCCCCAAGATTGATGGCTTTTTTATACACCAATAGTAACTTCTCAGAAAGAGAAACTAATGCACAGCCCATTTATCATTGCAACGAAAGAATTAAGATACTTAGGAAAAAACTTAACAAAAGAGTCAAAAGACATGTACTCAGAAAACTGCAGGACGTTGAAAAAAGAGACAGAAGAAGATATAAACAAGTGGAAGAATATTCTGTATTCACAGATTGGTAGAATCAGCATCATTAAAATGTCCATCCTACCCAAAGCAATCGATAGATTCAATGCAATCCTCATTAAAATACCAACAACATATTTCATAGATCTACCACAAATTCATATGGAACCAAAGACCCTGAATAGCTGCAGCAATCTTAAAAAAGAAGAACAAAGTTGGAGGAAACACCAGATATCAAGTTATACTACAAAGCCACAGTCTGGTACTGGCATAAGAACAGGCATATAGATCAATAGAACAGAACAGAGAACCCAGAAATCAACTGAGAGGGCAGGGCAGGGCTAGGATGAGCTCCCGACTCCGCCCCACAGGGCGGAGTTATCCCTAGCCCTCACCCAACCAATCAGGGTTAGCCGAGGCAGTGACATCACTACCGACTAGAGTAAAATCCCTGGACTGGGCAAAATTCACTCTCTTCCACCATGTTGCTGGCGTGAGTGGGAGGAGCCCATGCTAGCATGGAACAGGCTCTTTTGTTTATTGTATCGGACTCGGCTCCCTAGTGGTCCTTGGGGATCACGAAGTCTGGGCGTAACATATGAGGGAATTTGTCCGAGATCCCCAGCCAGGACCATGAGGGACCCAATCCGGAGAGTCTGACTGGCCACGGTAGGTATGTGAGCGCTCTGGGGGGGACGTAAAACCCCTCGTGGAATTGGTGCCCGAAGACGTCTGGCAGACGTGCCATAGGACCACGGGCAGGAGGATCAGAAGACATTCTGACCTCCCGGGAGGGCCCTAGAGGGACCCTTGTGAGGAGAGGAATGAATCCTCTCCCAGGACGAGGTGAGCGGCGTGAGCTGCTGCCTCACCTGCGGAAACCTTTCCTAGGTCTGAGTTTGGTATCTGCGGGAGACATGGTGCCCCAGGATGGAGCTGGCAAAGTGTGGCCGGCGTGGCGGTGCGGGGCCCCCAGGCAGCGTTGGGTCGGAGGGGGGGGCTTCCGCGGGGCTCAGTCTGCGCTTTGGAGCGCAGCTGGGCAGGGGTGGCCTCGCTTGGGGAGCAGGCACCTGGGTTAATTTGCTGGCTGCCTGGAGAAGGGGAGGTGGAGCCGGCAAGCCACTGGGGCGATCCGCGCTTTCTCCTCGGGGCTGCCTGGGTAGCGTGGCTGGGGCAGCAGTAGCAGCAGCCTCCCTCCGGGAGCCTGGGCCTGGGGGTGCCTGGGCCGGCGTGGAGGCATAGGGTATGGGAGAAGAGCTCAAGGGCGAATCTCTGTGCTCAGTAAAGAGAAAAGGCCAGTTCAAAACGAGTGCGCATAGTTTGGGCTGTGCTTAAAACGCTTTTCTGTGTACAGAATGAGCTTTAAAAGTGGTGGAGATAACTGGGAGATAAATTAAAACTAGTTTCCCAAGTCATTGTAAGCAGCTTTTGAAATTCCCAGCCGTGAGGCGGAAACTAGATGGTAATGGTAACAAGTTTACGTGAATGGTGGTGAATGGCCTTGAATGGTGGTGAATGGCCGGGAGTCTTCAGCTAAAGAATGTGTTCATTTGCATTTTAATGCTACTCCAGGGATCTGCAGGGAGTGGCAGGTGATTCCCTGGTGAAGCTGCCCAGATGGCCTTGCTTACAATGGTTAGTCTTTGTCGTTGGTATCAGCTAAGCAGAGTCATATAGCTACTTACGTATGAATTGTGACTGACCTATGAACAAAATTCATTCTTTTTTCTGACATTGTCTTGAATCTTAGTAAACTGCCTCTGGTGAGGAGAGGTCTAGGGGAGGCTGGAGAGTGCAAGACTATTAGCTCTCCTGCAAAAAGATTATTCAGTGCTTTGAACTTCAGAAAAAATTTTGAGATCTGAAAAAATGTATGACCAGATCTGTTGCTGAAACTTTACCCTAAGTAAGCAGGATATGTTAGAAATGTAATGGTATTAATCTAAAAAAAAATATGCCAAATATATTTGACTTGCCGGCTTTAAAAGTTCAAAGTATAAATTGAATTAGGAAAAGTTAATTGCAGTAACTAGATGCCTAGAATATGGCAGGTCAAACTGTATTATATGTGTTTAGAATAAGCAGTAATGATCAAAGATCTCAAGGATTGATTTATTCTCATTTGTCAGATGAAAAAGTGTGTAATGCTTACACTTAAGAAATTATTTTAAGTCAGTGATGCAGTATTTTTTAAGTCAGTTTTTCTAAAGTAATGTTTAATGTAACATGAAACTTTTATATTTGATTTGTTTTGTTTTGCTTTTCTCATATGCTATTGTTGTTGAATTTGGGCTTGTACCTGCATCTTGTATTTGTACATTCGGTTGTTTAAACTTTGGGAATCATTTTTGGTTTCAGTCATGTGTGTAGATTTAAGTAGACTTCATCACAAAGGTTTATAATTTATTTAGAATTGTGTTAAAACAATGTGAAAACAATTATTTGTATGATTTAACCCCCCGCAACTGCTTGGACAATTTTCACCGATGTTCTGCAGGGGGGAGTAGAGGAGGCTTAGAAATGCAGATAAATCTGTATCTGTAGGAAAAATGTGGCATTTTAAATTTCAAGCGGCTGGAGGCCTGAGAACAGGTGCTGGACCTGCTCCCTCTTCCCTTGCCTTTTCTTTAAATTTTGAGGCATGGTTATGTATTTTTGGAAGATAAGAATTTTATAAAAGTTATAAAGAGAATGTCCTGACAGGTTAGCTAGGAGAGGCAAGCCTGTTAGTTTCCTGATGGGCATTGGGGCAGCCTATTTAGTCTTGAGAGAGCCAATAGGACTCATACATCAGCCCAGGAAGCCACCGGACAAACTGCCTGTTTTCCTTGGACATCAAGAAGGACTGTGGTCCTCGGAAGGAACAAGTACTGGGGGAATGCAGCTGTTGAACTGGTCCAAAGTGGAACAACAGACCTTTGAGGAGCTAAAAAAGGCTCTCATCTCAGCAGCTGCCCTAACCTCGCCAGACGTCGTGAAGCCCTCCCACCTCTACGTGAGTAAGGTAAGGGGCATTGCCAAAGGGGTTCTCACTCAGACTCTAGGTCCCTGGAAGAGACCTGTTGCCTATCTGTCTAAGAGACTGGACCCTGTGGCAGCAGGGTGGCCAGTGTGCTTCCAGGCAGTGGCCACCACAGCATTGCTGGTAAAAGAGGCACATAAGCAAACTCTGGGCCAGGAGCTAAGCTTTTCTCCTGGACCAGCCCTGTGTCCGGTTTCAAAAGACTCTGGCCATCAACCCTGCCAGCCTGCTTCCAGATGATGATGGAGGAACCCATTCATGACTGCACAGAGGTAACAGACGACAAGGTACTGTTCACGGATGGGAGCAGTTATGTTCAGGATGGGACCTGATATGCAGGAGCAGTGGTAGTTACCCTGGACCACACCATTTGGGCACAGTTCCAGAACTTTTGGCCTTAATCCAGGCCCTTTGATGGAGACACTGTGCCATCCACAGAGAAAAGAGGGTTACCAACTGCAGCCGGAAGGAATCGGCTGAACAGAAGCAAGCCCCTGACAGACCAGATTATTGGTGAACCCTCCAGATGACAAGACTGTTGGTCCCAGAGGCTCTAGGTCAGAGTTGCCCAGTGACACCAGATTACCCACTTAAGTGTCACCAAGACTTCTGAACTTCTGTGAGGCAAAGTTACTAGAAGTACTGTCTGTGCACAGGTAAATGCTAAACAAAATAAGGGGGTCCCCCTGGGAATTTGGGTCCCAGGGAACTTCCCCAGAAGAGCATAGGTAGGAGGATTTCAGAGATTAAACCACCAGCATTAAGATCTAGTTTTTGTAGACACTTCAGATTAGGTTGAAGTATACCCCACTAAGAAAGAAACTACCTCTATAGTAGTCAAGAGATTACTATAGGAGATTATACCTAGATTCGGGCTGCCAGTATCAGATAACAACCCCACCTTGGTAGCTAAGGTATCTCAGCATATAGCTCCAGCCTTAGGACAGGTAAGTGAGACTCTGGAAAAGGGGTTTAACTAAATATGTCCTAGAATCGGTGAAAATTGGACCAACCCCCTGTCCTTTGCCCTCTTGAGGGCCAGGTGTACCCCTTACTGGGACAAATTTCCCCTTTTTTGGGAGGGGATCATGTATGGTAACCATTCCTTTGCTCAAGTCCTTACAGGCTCTGCAGTTTGCTCGTTCCAGATGCACTGCCAGTGCCCACCGCAGACCCTGTAGCCCCGGAACTCAATGTGGGTAAAGAAATTCACTGCCCAAGGACTCAAAGGGACGCTGCACTGTTATCCTGAGCACGCCCACTGCTGTTGAAGTAGATGGCACCCAGACCTGACTACATGACTCCCAGCTCCTGCATGGCCTGGATCCTGGCAACTACAGGCCAGGAGGAGAACTGATTTCTGCAGGAGGGGAACTCGACTTCAGTGAGGACAATACTGATGGGAACTGTGGTACTAAGGGTCTTGGTAACTGTATTTGTTGTTTATGCTGAAAGGAAGTAGGCTGAGTCAATGATTTGACTAGGCACATTAGACAAGGGGGGAATGAGAGGTCAGGGCGGGGCTAGGATGAGCTCCCGACTCCGCCCCACAGGGCGGAGTTATCCCTAGCCCTCACCCAACCAATCAGGGTTAGCCGAGGCAGTGACATCACTACCGACCAGAGTAAAACCCCTGGACTGGGCGAAATTCGCTCTCTTTCACCATGTTGCCGGCGTGAGTGGGAGGAGCCCATGCTAGCATGGAACAGGCTCTTTTGTTTATTGCATCAGACTCGGCTCCCTGGTGGTCCTTGGGGATCACAAAGTCTGGGCGTAACACAACCCAACCCATTATGCTCAACTAATACTTGACATAGGAGGTAAGAGCATACAATGAAGTCAAGACAGTCTCTTCAACAAATGGTGCTGGGAAAATTGGTAGATACATGCAAAAAAAAAAAAAATGAAATTAGACAACCAACTTACACCATACACAAGAATAAACTCCAAATGGATAAAAGATTTAAATATAAGTCAAGAAACCATAAAAATCCTAGAAGAAACCATAGGCAACAAAATATCAGGCATCTCTTGTAGCAATATGTTTATGGATTCATCTCCTAGGGCAGTGGATGGCAAACTCATTAGTCAACAGAGCCAAATATCAATAGTACAATGATTGAAATTTATTTTGAGAGTCAAATTTTTTTTTTTTAACTTAAACTTCTTCTGCCGAAACCGGTTTGGCTCAATGGATAGAGCGTCGGCTTGGGGACTGAAAGGTCCCGGGTTCGATTCTGGTCAAGGGCATGTACGCTGGTTGCGGGCATATCCCCAGTAGGGGGTGTGCAAGAGGCAGCTGATCGATGACTCTCTCTCATCGATGTTTCTAACTTTCTATCTCTCTCCCTTCCTCTCTGTACAAAATCAATAAAATATATATTTTTTTAAAAAAAACTTCTTCTAATGCCACTTCTTCAAAATAGACTCATCCAGGCCGTGGTATTTTGTGGAAGGGCCACACTCAAGGGGCCACAGAGCCGCATGTGGCTCACAAGCCATGGTTTGAGGACCACTGTCCTAGGGCAAAGGAAACTAGGAAGAAAATTAACAGATGGGACATCAAAATAAAGAGCTTCTGCACAGCAAAAAAGAAACCTTCAACAAAACAAAACGGAAGCCCACAGTATGGGTGTGGGAGGCCACCCATTGTCTTCACTCTCAGAAAAGCGGAAACAAGGAGCCTGGCACGCTGGTGATCTTTAGCTCCTGGCAAAGGCCAGAGCTATTCACTGATTGTTTAGTCCAGACAATGGTGGCTTAAGTAATTTCCTGACCAAACAGTCTCAGAGTTAATATTTCCAATACTTACTGACCTTTAAGATAGTCTGTTATTGCAATTACCTGCCTGACTAAGGGCTAGATGCGTGTCCAAAATTGAATAAAAGATTGGCAAGGCCTGAGCACCAATGGAAGTGCTTTCCCTTGCATTGGGCTTCCCTCATGGCCCCCAATATCTCCAAATTATTATTTCTTGTTTCGTTTCATTCATTTGCGCACACGGCCCTTCTCCAGATCCCGAACCCTGAACCATGCAGGACGTGGGTCTCACATCGGGAAAACATATGTAGTAATGATACATCTGATAAAAGGTTAATATCGAAAATATATAAGGAACTCATACAACTTAGCAAAAGGAAGACAAACAATCGAATTAAAAAATGGGCAAAGGACCTAAGTAGACACTTCTCCAAATGGACATACCAATGGCCAATAGACATATGAAAAAATGCTCAAAGTCCTAGCTGTAATGCTCACTCATCATCGGAGAGATACAAATTAAAATGACAATGAGGTACCATCTCACACCTGTCAGAATGGCTACCATCAACAAATCAACAAATGACAAGTGCAGAAAAGGAAACCCTACAACACTGCTGGTGGGAATGCAGACTGGTACAGCCATTATGGAAAGCAGTATGGGGTTTCCTCAAAAATTTAAATATGGAATTGACATTTGACCCAATGATTCTAGGACTATATCCTAAGAAACCCGAAACACCAATCAGAAAGAATGTATGCACCCCTATGTTCTAGGCAGGGTTATTACAGTAGCTGAGATCTGGAAACAGCCCAAGTTCCCATCAGCAGTTGAGTGGATAAGGAATACTACATTACAGTAACATTCCCTTTGAGGCAGCCTGGAGGGACCTGGAGAGTATCATACGAAGCAAAATAAGTCAGTCAGAGAAAGACAAGTATCACATGAGCTCACTCATATGTGGAATCTAATTAACAAAATTAGCTGATGAACGGAGTGGATCCTGAGATATGGAAGCATGGAGCAGAGTGTGGGGGGTGGCAGGTGGGGCGGGGGGGTGGATAGGAGATTTGAATGAATTTGCTTCAACAACTCACCCCCAAATGATTGACTTCACCTGACAGAGTGGGTTTTCCATCCCAACTGAAGACCTTGTAGACATATACGCATAACCCATGGCCACAGACAATAGGGTGCTGAAGGCCTGGGGCAGGGATTGGGGGCGGGCTGAAGAGGGTCAAGAGGAAGGGGGTAAGGAAAACATATGTAATACTTTCAACAATAAAGATTTATTTAAAAACAAACAAACAAACAAACAAACAACAAAATAGTCCAGGGAATGTAAGGCACAGCATAGGGACTAAGTCAATAACTATGTGTAGTAGCAGGGGCATTGGAATTGTTGGGGGGGTCACTTTGTAAGTTAAACAAATGTCTAACCGCTGTGCTGCACACCTGAAACTAATATAATATAGAATGTCAATAGTAATTGAAAAATTTTAAATTATAATAAGCAAAAATTTTTAAAGGAAAAAAAAAAAAAAAGAAGAACCAAGGATACGAAAGTAGGGTGAGAAAGGGCGGATATGACCTGTGATGGGGAGGGAAACAGGCAGATGAAGGGACAGGAGCAAATGCCAGAGGCCCGCCTGTGGCAGAGGGGGTCTAAAAGTGCCCCTGGTGAAGAAGGTGGCTCAGAATGTGAGGGGACCACCCAGGGGTCCGGGCTGCCTGTCCCCACGTGAGCCATTAAGCAGAGACAGGGTGGAGTCATGTATGAGCGTTTGTTCCAGGGATGCCAGCAGGATGGGAGAGCAGCAGGCCATCCACAAAAATCTGCTCTGCACCCCATGAGCCAGTCGCTGCCATCGGTTAGATTAGGGGTGTCGAACTCAATCAGAGAAGGGGCCAAAATCTAAAATCCAGCCTAAATCGCGGGCCGAATGGTTTACTGAACAGTCATAAACTGACAATGTCATAAACTGACAGCGGAGTGCAGTGATGACAGCCTTGCAATGTGGCCCACACCGCCCCTTCTCTGATTGAGTTCGACACCCCTAGGTTAGATGGACACAGATTACACGGAAAAGTGTAATCATTACAGGTTACAAGTCTTGTGGACTGGGGGCAGGAGGGGGTAGAGGCTGGGGGATAGGTCACAGAGGCCCGGGGCCTCAGGGCGCCGTGGGACCAGATTGCAGGTAACAGGGCCTGGGAGTTGTAGGAGTAGGTGCCTCTGAGACTAGCTTGGTTCAACTATGAGATCATAAATCTTTTCATAATGACAGGCAATTCTCAGGCCAGGATGGTGGACTGCATTCCGATGTTGGCTCCCAGCTCCCAGCCCCCAGCCAGGTGAGAATGTGCTTTCTCTAAGCAGAATAGAACCATCACGTTTCTAAGAACATGATTAATGTTTCTTATAATTACTAGTATAGTTAGTTTCCAATATTCTATTTCTGCCCCTAAAACAGGAACAGGGAGGAGAAGGACAGGGGCAGGAGGCGGTGTGGCTGCTCAGACAGAGAGATGGGCAGAGATACCACCTCCCCTCTGCCCTGTCCAGTCCCTACACCCACCGCACAGCTCCTCGGGGCCTGGGCAAGGCCGGGAGAGGGGCAGAGGGCTCGGGACCTCAGAAAGGTGGGGTGCAGGTGTGGCTGAAACCAGCTGGGAGGGTGGGGCGAAGGAGGCCATGTAGTGAGACCCCAGAGGGACAGGGCAGACACCCACACTCAGGCACCATCTGGGGGCACGGCAAACTGTTAAGAAAAAAGAAAAGGCCCTGATAGGACATTTGAGCTTGAATTTGCCTCAACAACTCACTCCCAATGATTGACTTCACCTGACAGAGTGGGTTTTCCATCCCAAAAGGCTGATGAACCTGAAGGCAAGTTTGTTTCTTTTCAGCAGGATGGCTCCCCCTTCCCCCAGAGGAAGCTTCGGGGCGTTTACAAAATGAAGCAACCACATCTGGCTCCACACCTCTGGAGCACACACATACAGTAGCCGACCCCCATGGGGCAGATCCCTTTGCTGGGGTTCTCCTGGGGTTTCTGTTTCTCAAGAGCTGCTGTGGTAAACACCACCCCTAGCCCAGTGGCCAGCCTGGTCCAAGGCACCAGGACTGAGAGGAAAGATCAGGGAAACCTGGCTGGCACAGCTTCCTGGCTTGCCCACACTCGGAGAGACACCCATTCTCAGCACAGGACTGCCCCACGGGCTCATTCCCACAGACAGGTTCTGCCATCGCCCCGCTGTGTGGCCACGGGCAGGCCACCAATCTCTAGAAGCTTCCATTTCCTCATTTGCAAAGTGGGAGAGTTGGGGAACCACCGCCTCCTATATCTTAAATCACGGGGGCCAGTTGTGTTTTTGGAGTTTCCAATTTGGGGGGCGCAGGTATTATAATGTTAGGTCTGATCCAATCATTGAATCCATATCCCCTCTCTCTGGGAACTCCCCTTTGGGCCACCTCACCATGGACATTACACCTGCTAAGACCATCCTCTCTCCCCTCCAGACTTTGCCAGAATCCGGACCTGCACAGAGAATTCTCCGCCCAGAAAAGGCCCGTCTGGAGTCCTTTAAAAACCGCCGACTCCCCGTCTTTGAGTGCCGGCCCTATTTGGGGGCTCAGCCCACCTGGTATCCAGATGACCTAATACATTTATAATCCCTCTCCACTTTGGGCTGCTGCATTCCTCCTCCGTGACCCTAACAATACACCGTGTAACGCCCCAGCAGCCCTCCCTGGTCAAGCACAGCCAATACTTTCCTGGTAAAACAGAACATTTGCATGAAGTGGAGAGCATGAAAACTATAAACGTGCACTGATTCAGGTCAGATTTCACCACCCAATGCACCGGGAAAGAAGTGTGTTTTCAGAGCATTTTGCATTTCACACTTCAGGTAAGGTGGGAGCTCTCCTGCCCTCCCCTCCCACCATGGGAAGGGATGTGACAGCAATCATTCCAGCTGCCCCTGGGGGGGCTCCTGGCTCCTCACCAGGGCTCTGTGTCCGCACCCTCACACAGCCCTCCGACTCTGATGGCACAGCCCCCGCCCCTCACATCTACTAGACCAGGGGTGGGCAAACTCATCTGTCCACAAAGCCAACTCTCAACAGGACGACAATTGACATGTCTTTGGAGAGCCACATTTTTTTTAGCTTAAACTTCTTCTAATGTCACTGTTTCAAAATAGCCACGCCCACACCGTGGTATTTTGTGGGAGAGCCACACTCAAGGGGTTTTTCTCAAGAAACGCAGTTTACTGACCCCTGTAGAAAAGCAAGAAGGAAAGTGAAAGTGTAAAACACCGCATCTCGGAAAGCCCCTGCTTCCTAGATTAGGTGCTGAGGACCACTGGCTTTTCTGTGCCAGGAATTTTGAACCCCTGATCTTTTAACTTTCTCAGGGTCCCTGCTCTGGCCAGAGCTCAGCCATCTGCAGGCAGGTAGCCAGGGACGGGGCGGGGGCGGGGCTTGCGCCTGTGCCTGGTTAGAAATACCCGATGGCCATAGGCCACTGGCCACTTCCCTCGCTGCCCTCGCAGCCTGGACGGACACTCACAGTGCCCCGTGGACCTGGCGGCCCCGGAAAGGTAAGGACTCTCAGACTGCAGTGGGAGTGGGTGGGGCACAGGCAGAGGAGGGAGGCTGCCTGGGGGACTGAGGGGTCGGCTACGGACAGGAGCTGTGCTCAGGGCTGCTAGGCTTCAAGTCCCTGTCCTGCCAGTTACCAACTTTGTGAGCCTGGAGAGGATTTGAAGTTGAAATTCTTTTTTTTTTTTTTTTTAATTGAATTTTAGAGAGGGAGGGAGAGAGACAGAATAGAGATAGAGATAGAAACATTGATTTGTTTTTCCGTTTATTTATGCATTCTTGGGTTGATTCTTGGGTGTGCCTGACTGGGGCTCGAACCCGCAACCTTGGCCTATGGACGATGCTCTAACTGAGCCACCCGGCCAGGACTGCAGTTCAAATTCTTCAAAAAACCAGGACAGGCATCTCCTTCTCAGGAAAACCTGATGGTGTGATATGACCAACCAAGTGGAGTCCAGCCCATCTGCCACCTTGGCCCCAGTGGGAGGGGGGACCCCAGGGTCCTAAAGGGAGAGGGCCTGGCTCCCAGAATGTGGGAGACCACAGGCGAGCATTTCCCTGGAAGCTCCCTGCAGGCGAGGTGCAGGGCTGTGGTCTCTGCAGAAGCAAAGGGGCTGGGTGAGTTGTGGAAAATGTAAAACCAACACCAGTACCTGCTGGGGTGTAGGTTTCTTTGGGATAGCCAGCCGTGGAAGGAGGGGGCCGACCCCACGCTGTGTTTTCAGTCACCCCCCTTTTCTTAGGGTGGAGGCTTTGGAAGCTGGTTTGCGGTGAGGGGCCATTGGGCAACAGAAATAGGAACCCTCAGACGGGCTGGCGTGGCTCCGTGGCTGAGCATCAGCCCATGAGCCAGCTGGATTCCCGGCCAGGGCACATGCCAGGGTTGTGGACTGGCTCCCCAGTGTGGGGCGTACAGGAGGCAGCCAGATCAATGATTCGCTTTCATCATGGATGTTTCTATCTCTCTGAAATCAATTTTCAAAAAAAATTAAAGCAAGGAAATATGAGCTCTCAAATGAAGGCCTTATCCAGTCATCAACCCCATTGTCTCCTCTCACATCCGGGGAGGTCAATAGGGAGGGGTCCTGTCCGGACCCAAGAGCTCCCTGCTGGCCCCTCTCCCCTTCGTCCAACCAGTAGGACTAACATGAGAACTGGGGGTGTCACAGGTGCTGGCGGAGAAGGGCTTCAGGGAAGTTCCTCAGCCTCAGCAACGCTGATGGGATCATTCTCTTGTGGGGCCGCCCTGAGCAGTGCAGGGTTGAGCAGCATCAGATGCCAGTAGCACCTCCACCTCCCACCAATGTCTACAGACATTACCAATCTCCCCTGGGGAGAAAACTCACCCTCTGATTGAGATCAACTGGAATCACGCTGGGTTCGCCCACTTACCAACTGTGTGACATCGGTCTCCTTGTACCTCAGTTTCCCCATCTGTAAAATGAGAATAATATTACCATCAATTTCTCAGCGTCAGAGAGGATTACAGGTGCCTAAAGTAAGTAGGTGCATGTCTGGCTTAAATCATAGCCATGGGCACTTCGGAGCCAAATCCCCCCAACCCAGCTTTATAAACTAGAGAGGAGAAACCTTTTTTTTTCTTCTTGAAGAAAAATCTTTGATGCATTAATTCTACCTCAAAGACTATCCCAAAGAAATCACCAAACATGTGACCAACATGTCTGGAAGGATCAAAAGCTATTTATAAAAGAAAAACTGAAACTGCAAACAGCCCAGAGATGCCACAGCAGGGGAGCGATTAAATGGGAAATGATATCTCCACGGGGTGAAACGCTGCACGGCCTCTACACTGTCTGAAACGCTTTAGTTACATGAGGAGCCACTAGAATATAATGTTAAGTGACAACAAATCATGCAAAACCATAGGAGCAGCGGGAGTCTAAATTGTTTTTGCTTGTAGAATAAACGGCTGGCGGTGCTTAGTTCCGGGGAGTGAGAGTGCAGATGCGTCAGATTCTTTGTGTCTAAAATGTCTATTGTAAATCTGCATTCGTTCAAATAATTAGAGGAAAACGGGCTAGAAGGGTTTTGGTAACGTCAAAATTGGTAAAGGAGGATTCATTTTCTAAGATTTTTAGACGTAGAACAGGATGGGGAGATGGGGAAAGAGGAGGTCATGAGAGTGGGGGCTTATCTAGAATATGCCATGATGCCATTTCTCCACAAGCCCCGGAGAGAGTGCCAAGGATGAGAGAGTGGGGGTGTGGAGATGGGGGAGGGGCGAAGATGGGGCGGGGGTAGGGGGGGCAGAGATGAGAGCCAATCCGTTCCTTTCCTAAGGCTGTGATAGCAACAGGACCACACACTAGGAGGTCTTGAACAGCAGAAATGTATTCTCTCACAGTTCTGGAGACCAAGGTGTGAGCAGCTCCAGTGCCCCCTGCAGGCGCTGGAGGAGAATCAAGCCTTCCTTGCCTTCTACAGCTTCATGCTCCCTCCCCACTCCCCCAGAGTTCTTGGCTAGCCCCAGTCCAGTCCTTGAGCATAAGGACCCCTTGTGCCTCCCTTTCCACCTCTGCTTCTGTCAGCGCCTTGCGTTCTTTTTCGTGTCCCTCTGCGTCCTCTCCTCTTAAAACAAGGATTTAGACCCACCCTTAACCTAGGATGGTTTTTATCTCAAGATCCTTAACTAATTACATCTGCAAAGACCTCTTTCCAAATAAGGTTACATTCTGAGGTTCCAGCTTGACACAGAATTTGGGGGCACATCATGCAACCCGCTCCAGGGAGCAAGCAGTCTTTAAAAAGTGTGTTGGGATCACATGCGGGCACATCGCTGAGACAAAACGTACAGGAGGGTGTGTGGTGACAAGCCAGCATGTCTTTCAGCCCTGACCTTAACAGGGTGGACCAGCTTCCTGTCCGCACAAGCACAGGGGTCTTTTTTGTACACAAGGGAAGCATCTCTGCAGGGTCTGCTTCCTGCCTCTGCACTTAGCATGTCTATGGAGGTCCCTCCACAACTACCTCTTTTGGTTTCATGGCTGTGTATCACGTCATTGCTACATAACTTATGTCACCAATCCACTTTAAAAGAATGCGGGTGGCCTTTAGGCTTTTAAAACTATGGATAATGCTGCAATGCTCCTTTTTTTGTGTGTCTGCATACAATGTCTGCTACTTAAAAACTAGATGCCTGGTGCACAAAATTCATGCACTGGTGATGATGGGTGTCCCTCAGCCCAGCCTGTACTCTCTCCAATCTGGGACCCCTTGAGGGATGTCCAAATGCTGGACATCCCTCCCACAATCTGGGACTGCTGGCCAGCCTGCCTGATCACCCCCTAACCACTCCCCTGGCAGCCCGGTCACCCCCAACTGCCCTCCCCTGCTGGCCCAATCACCCCCAACTGACCTCCCCTACCAGCCCAATTACCCCCAACTGCCCTCCCTTGCTGGCTATCTTGTGGTGGCCATCTTGTGACTACATGGGGGTGGCCTTTTTGTGACCACATGGGGCGGCCATCTTGTGTGAGGGTGTGACAGTCAATTTGCATATTATTTCTTTATTATATAGGGTAGAATTTTTTTTAGGTTCACAGCAAAATTGAGGTGAAGAAACAGAGATTTCCATATATCTCCTGCCCCCATACTTGCACAGCCACTCCCATTATCAGCAGTCCCTACTGAGCCCACACTGACCCATCATTTTCACCAGAAGTCCATAGTTTGTATTTAGTTTCAATCTTAGTGTTGTGCATTCTGTGGGCTTGGATGAATGTATAGTGTCATGTATCACACAGAACAGTTCAATTTCCTAAAAATTCTGTGCTCCACCTACTCACCCCTCCCTTTTCCCAATCCCTGGCAACACCTGATCTTCCCATTTGCAAAGTTTTGCCTTTTCCAGAATGTCTCATAGTCAGAATCAGAGAGAGTGCAGCGTTCTCCGACTGGCTACTTTCTCTTAGTAACAGGCATTGAAGGTTCCTGCATGTCTTTTCATAGCTTGACAGCTCATTTCCTTTAGCATCGAATAATATTCCATTGTCTGGATGTCCCGCAGTTTATTCATCCCTTCACCTACTTACTGAGGTCATCTTAGTGGCTTCCACACATTGGCAACCATAAATAAATCTGCTGTAAGCATCCCAGTGCAGGTTTTTGTGTGAACATCAATGTTCAATTCCTTTTGGGTAACATACCAAGAAGCACAGTTGCTGGATCATATGGTAAGAGTATGTTTAATTTTGTAAGAAACTGATTCACTGTCGTCCAAAGTGACCGTGCCATTTTGCATTTCCATCAGCGATGACCAAGAGTTCCTGTTGCTCCACATCCTCACCAGCATTTGATGTTGTCAGTGTTCTGGATCTTGGCCATTCTCATACATGCATGCTGTGTTTTTAAGTGTTAATTTTGAGAAAATTGGCCCAGCCGGCATGGCTCAGTGGTTGAGTGTCAACCTGTGAATCAGGAAGTCACAGTTCGATTGCTGGTCAGGGTACATGCCTGGGCTATATTCCCAGTGTGGGGTGTGCAGGATGTTTCTATCTCTCTCTCCCTCTTCCTTCCTCTCTTGAAATCAATAAAAATATATTTAAAAAAAATTTTTTTGAGAAAAGTATAGATTCCCATACAGAGAGATCCCACATACCTCCCTTTACCCACTTCCCCATCAGCAATGGCTTACAGAACTCTATCACAACGAAGAAGTCGATGTGGATACACACCACTTCCTCACATCTCACCAGCTCTCCTCCACTCATTTGTGTGTGCGTGCATGTAGCTCTATGCAACTTTTCAGACGTGCAGATCTGTGTGGTCGTCGTCACAGTTAATCTGCAGAAGTTCCATCATGAGAACCCCTTGTGCTACCATTTCCTGAACGCAGCCACCTCCCTGGCCTGCTACCCCTCGGCTCATCCTGTAGGTTTAACTTTCTAAGCCTCTGCTTCCGCTGCAATCACTTGTAAGTAGTGCATGTAGTTGGATTTTGCCTTCTGACCCAATCGAAGAATCTTTTTCTTTAATAGAGGATTTGTATCCTGTTCATAATTAGGAAAAAATGCAGAAACTACTGTCCTGCAATATTTATGGAGAGAGGCAGTGTCCTTGTGACCTTACAGGTGAGGAAAGGGAAACTGAGAGCAGTGAGTTTCCTTGAAATCACAGAACTGGTGAGAGACGGAGGCAGGCTGTGATCCATTTAACCACACTGACTCTATACTAATGCCAAGGTCAACCTTTTCCTCCCACAGCGTGAGACACATCAGGCAGACACTCCATCACTATGGATTTGGAAAAGACCCGAGAGATCATTTCAGACGTGGCAACTACAGAGACATCTCCAGTCTTCGAAGGTAAGCTCCCCCTTTCAGCCACTTGCATTGGAGGGAAAAGCAGAGTCCAGTGACTTCTTTGTAAGAGAATGATGGCTAGCAGAATGGCCCAAAACACATGAGAATTCAAGGTTACACAAACACCTGCAGTCACACACACACACCCTTCACTGGATCCCAACACTCGTTCCTAGTTCTGTCCTTCGCCAGCTGCTGCCTCCCTGCTGCCTGGCTGATCTGGTGGCGTCCTCCAGGGCTCAACCTTGCGCCATTCTTGGCTTCTGCCGCTCTCTCCTCAGGGTTCACATGCAACATATATATATATATATATATATATATATATATATATATATATATATATATATATATATATAAAATTATTGATTTCAGAGATGAAGAGAGAGAAAGAGAGAGGGATAGAAATGTCAATGATAAGAGAAAATCATCGATCAGCTGCCTCCTGCACGCCCCCTTTGGGGCTTTAGTCTGCAAACTGAGCATGTGCCTTGACCGGGAATCAAACCACAACCTCCTGGTTCATATGTGGGTGCTCAAGCACCGAGCCACTCAGGTGGGGCTCACGTGCAATGTTGGGGCTTTAACTACTTTCCACGCTGTTGGCTCCCACGTTTGCTCGCCCAGTCAGAACGAGAGTCATCTATGCACATCAGCATCACTCTAATCAGGTATCTCAAACTCAGTCCACCCCAACATGAACTCAAAGCCCCGCCCAGAAAACTCTTACCCATCTCAGTAGATGGGCTCTTCCCTGTTACAGTCCTTCAGGCCCCAAATGTGACTCACCCTGAGGTCACCCTTGACTCTGCTCTCGCCTGTCCCACATCCGCTGATAAATCCTGTGGAACCCTTCAAATCCACCATGTTTATCATTTCTACCAACCTGCTTCAAGCAGCTGCCGCCTCTTGCTCTGACCATTGCAGTAACTTCCAAACAGGTCAGCCCATTTCCTCTCTTGCAAACGTAGTTTGTTTTCCAGCCCAAGCACTCATTTTCACACCTACCTTAAATCGGGGCCATTGCCAGACCACGTGGTGACTTAGGGCTGGTTAGGAAAAGTGGATACAGTTCTGTGAACCCATAGCTCTACCCAATCCTACAAATGGATGACCACCTCGTGCAATCAATCAACCAACCAATCAATCAAAGTGCCCCTCTTTCTTGACTAACACACACCTCCCCTGATCCCTGACCCCCAGGTCTCACCACCTACCAAGTAGATTCTGGGAGGGTTTCAGACCCCTCACCCCCCTGTGTGTTTAGATGGGGCTTTTTGAAGCTCTCATGATATTATTATGTCCTTGGGACTATGACTGATATTCAAAGGGGCCTTATAAATTGTTGCCATGTCCTGTGTAGATGATATTTTAATCATTAAATCAATCTGATATAATGAAAGCCAAATATTCTGAATGTCTGGTCATCTGGTGACTAGACAACTGTCCAACCAATTAAAATGTAATCTATAGTAATAAAAGCATAATTTCCTAATAAGACTGGACAGCCAAATGTCCTTCTAGATGTCAACCTTGACATCCTTCTAGACAAAGCCGCTGCAATGGAGGCTGAGGCAGAGGTGTTTAGGGGCAATCAGGCAAGCAGGAGAGTGGTTAGGGGTTATGAGGCAGGCAGGCAGGTGAGCAGTTAGGAGCCAATGGTCCTGGATTGCAAGAGGGTGCAGGCCAGGGCACCCCCACCCCTGCACGAATTTCATTCACTGGGCCTCTAGTTTGTTCATAATAGCCAATGGCTGGAAGCTATCTAAATCTAAATATATATATATATATATATATATATATATATATATATATATATATATATATATATATATATATATATATATATATATATATGGCTAATATGCAAAGTGTCCCCCCAGGAGTTTGACAGGGAGACCAGGAGTTCAATCACGTGCTATGACATTCGCTGAGCACCAGGGTGTGGCAAGGATGTGCATGGAATGAAGGAAGGCCCCGGCCGACAGCCAGAAGTCCTCGATTGGCCCTGATCACATGCCAGGCCTACGAACCCTACCCATGAATGAAGACATTGCACCAGGCCTCTAGTATAAATTGATAAAAGAATAAACAACCTAAACGTATCCATTGACAGGAGAATAGATAAGCAAATTGTGGTGTATTTATATAATGAACTAATGCATCCCAAACATTTTTTTTTCTAATATATTTTTTTTTATTAAATTATTATTTTTGGACATATACCAATGCCCCCCCCCTCCCGTACATATCCTCCCTCCCCAGAGTTTTGTGTCCATTGGTTGTACTTATATGCATGTATACAAATCCTTCAGTTGATCTCTTATCTCCCCCAGATCTCCCCAACCTCCCCGCTGTAATTTGACAGTCTGCTTGTTGCTTTACTGTCTCTATATCTATCTTTTGGTTCTTCAGTTTATAATGTTCTTTATCATGCATAAATAAGTGAGGTCATGTGGTGTCTCTCTTTCATTGACTGGCTTGTTTCACTCAGCATGATGTTCTCCAATTCCATCCAGGTTGCTGCAAATGATGAGAATTTTTTCTTTTTTTGGCAGCATAATATTCCATTGTGTAAATGTACCATGGTTTTTGGATCCAATCATCTGCTGGTGGGCACCTAGGCTGTTTCCAAATCCTAGCTATTGTAAATTGTGCTGCTATGAACATAGGGGTGCATATATCCTTTCTGATTGTTGTTTCTAGCTTCTTGGGATATATCCCTAGGAGTGGGATTACTGGGTCAAATGGGAGTTCCATTTTCAGTTTTTTGAGGAAGCTCCATACTGTTCTCCACAGTGGTTGTACCAGTATACATTCCCACCAGCAGTGCACGAGGGTTCCTTTTTCTCCCCAACCTCGCCAACACTTGTCGTTTGTTGATTTGTTGATGTTGGCCATTCTGACAGGTGTGAGATGGTACCGCACTGTTGTTTTGATTTGCATTTCTCAGATAATTAGTGACTTTGAGCATGTTTTCATGTGCCTCTTGGCCTTCCTTCTGTTTTCTTTTGAGAAGATTCTATTTAGATCCATTGCCCATTTTTTAATTGGGTCATTTATCTTCCTTTTATTAAGTTATATAAGCTGTCTGTAAATGTTGGAGATTAAACCCTTATCAGTGATAACATTTGCAAATATGTTCTTCCATACAGAGGGCTTTCTTGTTGTTTTGTTGATGGTTTCCTTTGCTGTAAAAAAACTTTTTATTTTGATGTAGTCCCATTTGTTTATTTTCTCTTTAGCTTCCATTGCCCTATCAGTGAAGAAGTTCTTTTGGCATATGTCTGAGATTTTGCTGCCTGTGGATCCCTCTAGTATTTTTATGGTTTCCAATCTTATGTTTAAGTCCTGTATCCATTTTGAGTTCATTTTTGTGTCTGGTGTAAGTTGGTGATCCAGTTTCATTCTTTTGCATGTGTCTGCCCAATTTTCCCAACACCATTTATTGAAGAGACTGTCTTGACTCCATTGTATGTTTGTGCCTCCTTTGTCAAATATTAACTGAGCATAGTGATTTGGGTTGATATCTGGGTTCTCAATTCTATTCCATTGATCTATATGTCTGTTCTTGTGTCAGTACCAGGCTATTTTGAGAACAGTGGCTTTGTAATACAGTTTGAAATCTGGTATTGAGATCCCTCCTACTGTACCCTTCTTTCTCAGGATTGCTGTGGCTATTCGGGGTCTTTTGTTGTTCCAAATGAACTTTTGAAGAGTTTTTTCTAGGTCAGTGAAATATGCCATTGGTATTTTAATGGGGAGTGCATTGAACCTATAGATTGCTTTGTGAAGTGTGGACATTTTGATTATGTTGATTCTACCGATCCATGAACATGGTATGTTCTTCCATCTGTTTACATCTTCCTCTATCTCTTTTTTCAGTGTCGTGTAGTTTTCCACGTATAGGTCTTTTACCTCCTTAGTTCAGTTTATTCCAAGGTATCTTAATTTTTTTGGTGCAATGGTAAATGGGATTGCCTTTTTAGTCTCTGTTTTGGCAAGTTCACTATTGGTATATAGAAATGCCATGGATTTCTTGGCGTTAATTTTGTATCCTGCTACATTGCCAAGTTCATTTACTAAGTCAATTAGTTTTTTAATGGAGTCTTTTGGGTTTTTTATGTACAATATCATGTCATCTGCAAATAAGGATAACTTTACTTCTTCTTTTCCAATTTAGATGCCTTTTATATCCTCTTCTTGTCTAATTGCAATGGCTAGTACTTCCAGTACTATGTCAAACAGGAGTGGTGAGAGTGGGCAACCCTGTCTTGTTCCTGTTCTTAGAGGGAATGGTTTTAGTTTTTGCTCATTGAGTCTGATGTTGGCTGTGGGTTTATCATATATAGCTTTTATTATGTTGAGGTATGATCCTTGTACTCCCACCTTGTTGAGAGTATTTGTCAGGAAAGGGTGTTGGGTTTTATCAAATGCTTTTTCTGCATCAATTGATATGACTATATGATTTTTATCTTTCAATTTGTTTATGTGATGTATCACGTTTATTGATTTGCGAATATTGTACCATCCTTGCATTCCTGGAATAAATCCTACTTGGTTGTGGTGTATGATCTTTGTGATGCTCTGCTGGAGCCGATTTGCTAGAATTTTGTTGAGGATTTTGGCATCTATGTTCATAAGGGATATTGGACTGTAATTCTCTTTCATTGAGTTGTCTTTATCTGGTTTTGGTATTAGGGTGATGCTGGCTTCATAGAAGGAGTTTGGAAGTGTTCCTTCCTCTTGGATTTCTTGGAATAGTCTGAGGAGGATAGGTTTTAGTTCTTCCTTGAATGTCTGGTAAAACTCCTGTGAAGCCATCTGGCCCTGGGCTTTTGTTTGTTGGAAGCTTTTTGACGAGTTTCAATTTTTTCCCAAGTTACTGTTTTATTGAGATTTATAGATTCTTCCTGATCGAGTTTTGGAAGGTTGTATTTCTCTAGGAATATGTCCATTTCCTCCAGGTTGTTCAGTTTGTTGGAATAGAGTTGTTCGTAGTATTTTGCAACAATCCTTTGTATTTCGGTGGGGTCTGTTGTTACTTCACCTCTTTCATTTATGATTTTGTTTATTTGGATCTTCTCTCTTTGTTTCTTGGTGATCCTGGCTAGAGGCTCATCTATCTTGTTTATCCTTTCAAAGAACCAGCTCTTGGTTTTGTTGATCTTATGTATTGTTTCTTTGGTCTCTATGTCGTTTATCTCTGCTCTAATTTTTGTTATTTCCTTCCTTCTGCTTACACTGGGCTTTTCTTGTTGCTCTTTTTCTAACTCTTTGAGTTGTAGAGTTAGATCATTTGTTACCATTTTTTCTAATTTTTTGCAATAGGCTTGTAGGGATATGAACTTCCCTCTCAAATCTGCTTTTGCTGTGTCCCATAGATTTTGGATTGTTGTGTTTTCATTGTCATTTGTTTCCAGGATGTTTTTAATTTCTTCCTTGATTTCTCTGGTAACCCAGTCCTTGTTTAATAGCATGCTGTTTGGTCTCTATGTGTTTGATTTCTTTGGATTATTTTTATTGTAGTTAATTTCCAGTTTTATGCCATTATGATCTGAGAAGATGCTTGATATGATTTATATCTTCTTGAATTTGAAGAGACTTTGCCTATGTCCCAACATATGGTGTATCTTTGAAAATGACCCATGTGCACTTGAGAAGAATGTATATTCTGTGGCTTTGGGGTGGAATGTTCTGAAGATGTCAATTAATTCCATCTGGTCTAGTGAGTCATTTAGGATTGATATTTCTTTGGTAATTTTTTGTTTAGATGATTTGTCGAAGGATGAGAGTGGGGTATTAAAATCTCCTACTATGATTGTATTGCCATTAATCTCTCCCTTAATGTCCTCCAGCAGTTTTTGTTTTTTTGTTTTTTTAATGTATTTGGGTGCTCCTGTATTGGGTGCATATATATTTACCAGGGTTATTTCTTCTTGTTGGATTGTTCCCTTTAGTATTATGAAGTTGCCTTCATTATGTCTTGTTATGTTGTTATGTCCTTCACTCTGAGATCTAATTTGTCAGATATAAGTATTGCTACCCCAGCTTTTTTTTCATTTCCATTTGCCTAGAAAACCTTTTTCCATCCCTTCACCCTCAGTCTGTGTGCATCTTTTTTTCTGAGGTAGGTTTCTTGTAGACAACAGATGTATGGGTCTTGTTTTCTTATCCAATCTGTTACCTTATGTCTTTTGATTGGAGCATTTAAACCATTTACATTTGAAGTTATTAATGATAGGTACTCATTTAATGCCATTTTTATTCTATACCCCTGTGTTCCTTCTTCACTTCCTTTTTCTTTATTTTTATAGTAGACCCTTTAGCATTTCTTGCATTGTTGGTTTAGTGGAGATAAATTCCTTTAGTCTTTTTTTGTCTGTGAAGCTCCTGATTTCACCTTCAGTTTTGATTGATAGCCTTGCTGGGTACAGTATTCTTGGATTCAGACCCTTCCTTTGATGACTTTGTATATTTCATCCCATTCCCTTCTGGCCTGATAAGTTTCTGTTGAGAAATCAGTTGTTAGTCTGATGGGGGTTCCTTTATATGTAACTTTCTGTCTCTCTCTGGCTGCTTTTAAGATTCTTACTTTGTCATTGGTGTTTGCCAATTTAATTATAATGTGCCTGGCGTCGGTCTTCTGGGATTCATTTTGCTTGGAACTCTGCGAGCATCTTGGATTTGTGTGGGCTTTTTCTTCTCTATCTCAAGAAACTTTTCTGTCATTATTTCTTGAAATAGGTTTTCCATGTCTACCTCAGTTTCCTTTCCTTCTGGAACCCCTATTATTCTAATATTGTTTTGTTTTGCATTGTCCCAAAGCTCCCGTAGGCTCTCCTCCTGCTTTTTAATCTTTTTTTTTAGAAGCTGCTCTAATTGGGTATTTTTTTCCATCTTGTCTTCTAGCTCACTGATGCGGTCCTCTGCTTCTTCCAGTCTGCTCTTGATGCTTTCTATTGAGTTCTTCATAGTAGCGATGTCATTTTTCATTTCTTCTTGGGTCATCTTCATTTCCTCTTGGTTTTTCTTCATTTCCTCTTGGGTCTTACTCATATTGTCAAATTTGTCTTCCATTCTTTTTAGCCATCTTATGATCGTTACTCTGAATTCTTGCTCTGGTAGGTTGCTTCCCTCTAACTCCTTTACTTCCTTTTCTGGTGATGCCTGCTTTTCTTTCATTTGTGGGCTGTTTCTTTGTCTCCCCATGGTCTCTCTTTTCAGGATGTCTCTCTCCTGCATTGATTTCTCTTTCTGCATTGATTTAAAGCACAAAATAAAACACAACCAGGTACAACACACAAGGCACTGGACAGAAATGTATTTGCAATATTAATAACCTCCAATAAAGGTAACCACTAGGGAAAGGCAAATTAGGGAATAGGAGAGAAAGAGGAAGAGTAAAAAGAGAAGAGGGATGGAGCAGAAGAAAAAGGTAGGAAAAAGAGTGTCAAAATGAATTTGGGTAACAGGGAGAAGAAAAAGAGAGAGAGAGAGAGAGGGAAAGAGAGAGAGGGGGAGAGAGGGAGAGGGAGAGAGAGAGAGAGAGAGAGCGAGTAAGAGATAAAAGGGGAATAAACTATATATATGGGGAGAGAATTTCAATTGAACAACCACTAACCCCAACAAATGCTGTCAGCAGTACCTGAAGAATAATACAATCTACAACACCCCCAAATTTCCAGCACAGGAAGGAAAACAGAAGTAATAAAATAACAACGAACAAAAATCAATCAAATAAGAAAATACCAAGCAACAGCAACAACAAAAGAATAAGCAAAATACTCTCACTAAAATGCATAAAAATACAATATAGTCATCATTCCCCCAAACAGCATCAAAAGAACAGTGAGGAAAACAATTTTTATTTATTTTTTGCTAGTTAATACAGCTCAGAGAGGGGTGTGTATGCACTTGGCACAGGGGATTGGAAATTAGATATATAAGTAGAGTAGAAATTTTAGCAGGGGGGGATACAGAAAGAGTAAGGAAATCTAAAACAGGATAGCAAAATGGGGAAGGTTAGGAAGACAGTGATGGTGTAAAGGTCGTGTTGAGATAGGGTTAAACAATGTTAACGGAGAAATGAAAATAAAATGAAGAACAGTAATTCCAATGTAAAATAAAGAGAAAATAAAATGGCACTAAAAAAAAAATTAAAATAGCAGTAGTAAAAATGCTTATTGAACCTAAAAATGTAATACTTAAACAGTTAAAATCTAGTGAGGAAAAAATTGTTTCTTAAGTAAAAGATGCAAAAAAATGAAAATAAAAAAAATAAATTTAGCAAAAAAAGTGTGCAGTTGTGAAGGCCATTCACTTCTGTTATTCTATTTGACATGCCTGTTTCTCAGTCCAGACCATATTGCAGTTCCCTGCATTCTGCTGCACCTCAGTGGCAATTCCTTAGTTTCTTGGTTTTTGATCAAATAAAACTAATAATAAACACAGTCAGTTTGTACTCCAGACCCCAGGTGGCAGTGTATGTGGATTGATGTCCCACCTTTTTGGGTGCTCTAGCCTTCTTTTTCTGTGGCACTCAATACCGTTTTTGTTTGTTTGTTTGTTTGTTTGTTTGTTTGGCTTCGGAGCTGAATCCTGGATGATTTCTCCCTGCTCTGCTTCTCAGTTTCCAGAAAAGCAGTTTCCTCCTGCTGTCTCTTAGGGTCAGCCAATCTGAGTGATCTCTCCTTTGTAATCCGAAGCAAAGTGTTGCAGGGGAACCAGCCTAGGTGCGCGAAGGGCGAGTCTGCGCGCACTTACAGACTGCTTTCCAACTCCTATGTACTCCTACCGTATCGGATCAGAATGGGTTGCTCCCTAGAGAACCCCACTAGTAGCAACCTTGGGGACCCCCGTCCACTCTCTCGAATCACGCCAGACCCAAAAGTGGGGGGCTTCTGTGGATGCAGATTTCTGGGGTCTCAGCACGCGCTTTTGTCTCTGCAGCCCCAGTGGCCGCAGTGGCTGCCGCAGGGGTTGCCGCAGGTGCCGCTTTAGCTTTCCTTGGGACAAAGACACCCCGTGTTATCCCCAGCAAAATCCAACCTTTCTGTGGAATCCACGAGTCCGCGCTGGTCGAGGCCCCACAGCTGTGGTCCTTTCAAGTCTCAGGTAAGATCCCCGTTGCAGCACTGATATGGTTGTGGGAGGCAGTTCTTATAAGTGTTTACCTGGCCGCCATCTTCCAGGAAGTCTCCCAAACATTTTTTTTAAACTGCTGATACATGAAACATTTATATGAGGTTCAAAAATAGGCAAACTAATGAATGGCTCTAGAAGTCAGAACCGTGGTTCCCCCGGGGTGGGGTGAGTGCTGCCTGGGGGCAGTCACAGGAAACCTGTTCTGTATCTTGGACAATGATGACATTCCTCCAGGTGAAGATGTAGAGCAACAAGATGGCGGTCTGTCCCCTGAAGAATTAATATTTCTGAAAGAGTTCCCCATGATGAAAGCGGATCTAGAAGCAGTCATCAAAAAGCAGCGTGCCATCGCAGACGACATTGACAAAACCCACAAAAAATTCACCCAGACCAAACTGGTGACTGACTCCATCGCTGTGGTCTCCGGGACCATGAACTTCATGGGGCTGGCCCTCGCCCCGGTCACAGTCGGAGGAAGCCTGATGCTTTCTGCTGCTGGACAAGGCTTGGGGACAGTGGCTGGGGGCACCAGCCTGGCGACCAGCGTTTTGGAATACCTTCACAATAAACAAGCCCAAGCTCAGGTCAGCCTCGAAGTGTCTGACCCTGACCAAAAGGTCAAGGAGGCTGTCAACAGTATCATGGAGGCCGGAAAGACTGTCTATAGCGTTGGGAAAACCATCGAAAACATTGAGAACAACATGCGGGCCTTGGAGTTAGTCAAAGCCAAGCCGCTCCTGGCTGAGGCCGCAGAGAATCTCCTCCTCACTGGCCAAGCCTCGGCCCGGACCACCAGGATTGTGAAAAGGGCCTTCAGAGGCACCCCGCTGGCGATGGGGACTAAAGATTTCTTGAAGCACAGCGCCTTGGCTGGCCTCTTCCTCGGCATGGACATGAGGAGCCTCGCGAAGCACTGGAAGCAGCTGAAAGAGGGAGCCAGAACCGAGGAGGCGGACCAGCTGAGGGCCCAGGCTGAGGAGTGGGAGAGAAAGCTGGCAGTACTCACCCAGCTCTATGAGCACCTGCAGGTGAGGCTGGAGGGAGGGGAGAGGGACTAGGCCTCATGGGCACCCAGGGTTAGGGGAGGGTGTGAAGGAAGCCAGAGTGTGCAGTTTGCATGGCTGCCCCTCGGACGAGGGCTCCTGGAGATGATGATGGTGCCCAACCTGGACAGGCCCGGCCGTGCCTCTGTGTCTCCCTTGATGACTCTCCAGGCTCCTGGCCTGGGAAAAGGGCTTCCTGGTTGTACAGACAGGACACTGAGCCACTGGGGGTGCTGGGGCTGGAAATGTGTCCCCCTAAGACCCATCGCTTTGGAGACTGTTTGGAGATGCCGCTTTGGGGAGGGGTTGGGGTTGAATGAGGTCATGGTTCATGATCCCTGACCAGAGACCCCGTTGGCCCGCACCTTGGTCTGGGCCCCGCAGCCTCCAGAGCGATGAGAATCAAACGTGGCTTTCTGTCACGGTGGCCCTGGCTGGCTGGGACAGGGAGCTCCTGTAACCTGCCCCTCTCTCCCAGGTGGAGCAGGTCAGGATGAAGCTGGGAGCCGGCCTTCATAGCTGGCCGGCTCTGCCTGGCTCTGCCTGGCTCTGCCCACCTCTGCCCCAGAGCACTCCTGAGATGGACGGTTTTGTTTCTTTACATAAACTCTTGCAGGAAAGAAGCCTTAGGAACTCATCTTCCAAGGAAGAGGAAGCCGGCATGATTCTGCCTCAGCCCCCAGCCAAGCAAGGGGAAGCAGGCCCCCGGGCCACAGGTGAGGCGGAGGCTCAGCCAGAGGCTCAGCTCTGAGGGGAATCAAAGGGGCCGGGCCTAGATGGGCGGGGTGGGGCGGCAGAGAAAATGCCTGTGGCCTTGCCAGCGGATTCCTTCCTGTGCTCTGGGAGTCCGGGCACTGTCAGCTGGCGAGTGTTGTGAAGGTGAACCTGTCCTCTCTCCTCCATCTTCATTGCCCCTCGTTCCTGCAGGGAGGGTGGGGGGGGATCTAACTCATGGCTTCCTCAGTCCCCGCGCACTCTCTCCCAGTGCTGAGGACAGTAGGGTCCCTGATGGGAAAGGTGTCACCGGAAAACAAAAAGGCCTTCGAAAGGTAGGGGGAAACTATTGTGTATTTGGGACCACGAAGGATAGCTCTTGAGGAATCATGAATTCAGGCGGAAGCCCAAGTAATATTCTGATTAGGAGACAGAGGCCAGGGGTATCATGAGCCAGGGGAGAAGAACAATTACACCAATCGGAGGAAGGCGAAAGGGATTCTAGGGACCACACAGGCAGGCTTAGGGAATACAGAGGGTCCCCGGGGGAGGATGCATATGGGAAGGACAGAGGTATCCCTCTGGCCTGAGCAATGAAGGCAATTGTAAGGTGGATCAGACGCAGCCCTGACCTGAGCAGCTGGGAGACCCACCTGGTTAATAACACTTCCCTTGGCCAAGACGACTGAGAGAGTGAGCCCTAAAGGAGATCCAAGCCACTCCAACCGGAGCAGGTAAGACAGGGATGTGAAGGACAGAGAAATGCCACCGGAGAAGGGGATAAAGGAAAGTCATGAGGTACCGGGATGGAGGAAACCTACTTTCTCGTAGGACATTGAGAAATGTTCACAGAATAGATGCCGGAGAGAGGGGACCATACTTTCACAGGAGATAGAGGAATGTTGCAAGATGAGGGGGAGAGAAGAACCGGGCACCACGTGAGCTTTGGACTTTGAAACAAAAGAGAGACCAATCAGGAGAGCACGGGGTCCGAACATGGGGAAGAGGCCCAATGAGAAAGGGTCAGGGTCACACCAAGAACTATAGCATTTATAAACTGGAGACACAGGACACCAGGCAGATTACAGATTTTAGATTTTTGGATGTAGATTTTTTTTTTCTTCCTATTAGAGAGAGAGAGAGAGAGAGAGAGAGAGAGAGAGAGAGAGAGAGAGAGAGAACGTGCACAGATTTTTCCCATTTGGGGGCCTCTCCCAAGAGGGACCCCTTTAGGGGACCCCCCCCCCCAGATGGGAAGTTTGTATTTGATAGATTAAATAGAGAAGACACACAGGCCTTATTGGAGGGAAGGGTACCCCTGCCGGCTGCTTCCACGGAGAGATGCGGAAGAGAGGGAGTGAGGGGCTTACAAGCACCTTTAAGGATAGGGGGCGGGGCTTAGGGCACTCTGCACACAGTGATTGATTAGGGACCTAGGGACTTAGGAATGGGGGCTTAGGGTATTTGGCAGGTGCTGATGGGTGGTTCAGAGCTCAGGAATGTCTGGCCGCAGGTGGGGTTTATGTCTGTCCATCAACTGAAGTAAGGGAGGATCTATCAGTATATGCTTCCGATAAACTTCCACTTTTTTTTTTTTTTTAAAATTAAAGAAGCCTTTTTGTCCACGAGTTTATTCTTCAAACTTTGTCGGACAAAGGCCCACGAGACGAAGTCTGTGTCCCGAAGCCCACGTTTCCCAGGCATTTCCATTGGTGCAGACGACATCCCTTAGGGAAGCTAATTCTAAGCAATGTTATTTAATTCCCAGTCCGGTGGTCCTCTGTCCGGTGGTCACCCGTCCTGGTGTCACAGTGACTGCTGTCTGCTGATCGCTGCAAGCGGGTTTTTTTTCCGTACAAGTTCGCCGAGGCCCAGGGCGGAGGCCGCTTTAACACTGCAAGGGGCTGAGGCACATGGCACGCAGGCAGGTCCTCGGGGATGGCAGCTCCAGCTCCATTTTCAAGGAGCTCTGTTTTAGGGGTGTCGAACTCAATCAGAGAAGGGGCCAAAATCTAAAATCCAGCCTAAATCGCGGGCCGAATGGTTTACTGAACAGTCATAAACTGACAATGTCATAAACTGACAGCGGAGTGCAGTGATGACAGCGCGGTGCGGGCCACATTGCAAGGCCTGGCGAGCTGAATTTGGCCCGCGGGCCTTGTGTTTGACACATGTGGTTTATATGATCCTTTACCAGGGTTTGCAGTGTGGTTCCTTCCTCATCAGCTCACCGGCTGTCTCCCCCCCTCCCCCTCCCCCTCCAGCAGCAACCGCAGCAATCCCTTGATAGGATACTTTGTCTGCACACAGAAGGACTGAAACCTGCTCCACTAGATTCCATCCGGGAAGGGAGAGGCCCTGTAGTCCCCAATACCATGCCCCCAACCCCCACCCTTGTTCCAGGCCTCCTTCCGACCTCCTTAGGAACAGTGTGCACCTTCCTGCCTTCCCCACTCACCTACATAAGCTTGTTAGCTGCTCTCTTGAAAGCAGTGCATTGCCATTAAATACACTTTTTATTTATTTATTCCAGAACATAAAAAAAATAAAATAAAAACAGGGTGTGGGTGCTAACATGCTTACTGGCTTCTGTGGCTGTCATGAGCCTGCCTGCTGGGGACCTCCCTCAGGCTGTGTTAGAACATAGGTGTTTTTTGTTTTTTTTTTCTTCCTGAAACCACTGTGTTTTCTCGTTCTGGGCACTCTCCTTCGCCTGCAGACCTATGACTTTTCCCTGTGCTGCTTTCCCTCCGCCATATTTTCTCCCGTTCAGTGTTCCACCTGGCTCTTATGAACACTGCGGTTTTAGATTGTAAAATAGTCTCTTGCGGGTGCATGCAGTCTTTTCATTAGACATGCGTTAGTCTGCACTCTGTCGAAACCAACTCAAACTGGCCTCTGATTGGTCCTCCCTTCCTATCAGGACAGCTGTAAACCCCACCTGCAGCCAGACCTTCCAGAGCTCTGAACCACCCATCAGCACCTGCCAATACCCTAAGCCCCCCCCCATCCCTAAGTCCCTAGGCCCCTCATCATAGGCCTTACATGAAGCCACCAATCAGTGTGTGCTGAGTGCCCTAAGCCCCGCCCCCTATCCTTAAAGGTGCTTGTACCCTGGCCGGAGCTCTCTTCAGAGCTCTCTCTCTCTCTCTGAAAGCAGCCGGCAGAGGTACCCTTCTGCCAATAAAGCCTGTGTCCTGCCATCCCGGTCTCTGGCTACCCTCTGTATTTCATCTTTTAGCCTCTACTTAGAAGGCTCAGGGGAACAAGTGGCCTTCGGTGTGTCAGGAGCCAGAGGATAGCAGTGATGCCATCAAGCCTAGGGCTTCATTTCCCAGACTTCCCCCACCTGCAGGCAGGCAAGAGGGCCCCAGCTCCCCCAGAGACGCCCCTCCCACCTGGAAAGAGGCGGGCAAGGAGCCCCGAGGCCCACTCTGATTGGCCACCAGCCTTTGTCTGGGAGCTGCTGGCACCTAAAGGGTCTGGGACTGGGGATGAAGCAAGAAGCTAGAACTGAGGTCGGCAAATTGGGGCTCCCGAGCCACATGCAGCTCTTTGGCCCCTTGAGTGCGGCTTTTCCACAAAATGCCACGGCCAGGGCGAGTCTGTTTTGAAGAAGTGGCGTTAGAAGAAGTTTAAGTTTTAAAAAAATGTGGCTCTCCAAAGAAATGTCAATCGTTGTCCTGTTGATAGTTGGCTCTGTGGACTCATGAGTTTGCCGACCACTGGGCTAGACGACCACATGATGCACTAGATGCACCTTCCCTTTCAGAAACACTTAGGTGGGTTCAGATTTCTGATTGTCGGTGGTGGCAGGATGAGAAGGTGGTTTATCCCCAAAAGCTGCTGCGGGGTTGTTCGAACTCTTTTCTGAGAGGAGACTCTCTGAGCGGGGGATCCGCAAATGAAGAATGAGCTCAAGAAGGGGCAGGAGGAGTCCCCCCTTCCCGTCCCCGCCCTCCCCTCCCCCCATCACATCAGTGAAACAGCTGCGGGAACTTGGGAAGGAGGGGACAGGGGGAGGGAAAGACACATCAACGTTTTGGACAACACCTGCCAGGCCTGCCAGCCGGGGCGCTGAGCAGCGGTGACCCCGCCTGGCTGGTGTGTTTTCAGCTTTGGTTGCTCTCTGCTCCTTGCTTTACCTTTTTCTGAGCTCAGCGGTGAGTGACAGCTCCCTGAAGCCTTTTCTCTGTTCTCTCAGTGCGGGAGCTCCGCGTGGCTCCGAACACACACGCTCCCCAGGAGCACGTGGCCGGTGGCACAGGCGGCACAGGCGGCACCAGCGGCACAGATGGCAAGGTGGCACCAGCGGCACTGGCGGCACAGATGACACAGGTGGCTCCGGCTTCACAGGCGACACAGGCGGCACAGAAGATACAGAAGGCACACATGGCATCGGCAACACAGGCAGCACAGATGGCACCAGCGACACAGGTGGCAAAGGCGGCAAAGGCGGCACAGAAGGCACCAGCGGCACAGGCAGCACAGACGGCAAAGGCGGCACAGGCGGCACCAGTGGCACAGATGGCACAGAAGGCACAGAAGACACCGGTGGCACAGAAGGCACAGGTGGCACCGGCGGCACCAGCAGCACAGAAGACACAGAAGGCACAGAAGGCACAGGCGGCACCAGCAGAACAGGTGGCACAGGCGGCACAGGCAGCACAGCAGGCACAGGTGGCACAGAAGACACAGAAGGCACAGAAGGCACAGAAGGCAGAAAAGGCACAGTTGGCACCAGCAGCACAGGCGGCACCGGCGGCACCAGCGGCACAGATGGCACAGGCGGCACAGGCGGCAAAGAAGGCACAGGCAGCACAGACGGCAAAGGCGGCACCAACAGCACAGATGGCACAGAAGGCACAGGCGGCACAGAAGGCACCAGTGGCGCAGGCAGCACAGAAGGCACAGGTGGCACCGATGGCACAGGCAACACAGGCGGCACAGGCGGCACCGGCGGCACAGAAGGCACCAGCGGCACAGATGGCACAGAAGGCACAGGCGGCACAGAAGGCACCAGCGGCACAGGTGGTACAGGCGACACAGAAGGCACAGGCGGCTCAGAAGGCACAGAAGGCACCGGCGGCACCGGTGGCCGGGGCGCTTGGGGCTCGCTCGGGGGCAGGCCTGATGCCTGGAGCGAAGGACAGAAAGATGCGTGAGAGGAGGAGCTCTGAGACTCGCCTCCGATGCTGTTTGCTGGCGTTTTTGTGCTGTGGATGTTGTAAGGCGACCGCGAATGACGACCACCAGTCAGCCAAATCGAAATTTAGGAAGCCTTTCTTATGAACTCGGGTCCGGGCTCAAGTCTTAACTGACACAGCAGCGAGCAACGAGAGCCCAGACCCACTCTGAGCACGCTCCTTTTATCCCGTCTCAGGGATGCCTGGCTAAAAGTCTTAACAAAGAAAGGGCAGCTGTATGAGCTCTAGGAAATTCCACTAGTACAGTAACATTTTTGATGGTTTGCACAGCACCTGGGGTTGGTTTATTTTGAGTGCAGGCAGTTACAGTTGGCCTGGTCTCTGTTTACGCCGCCTTGCGGTGACTTGGAACAGGACGTGCCTGGGGCTGGAGCACCTGGGGGTTTGTAATAAGCTGTGTTCAGAGCTAATAAGTCATGCTAGGCGAAAGCGCACCATGCTACATTCTTTGCTGTGGGCCTGGCTGCTCGTTCCTCCCCTGGGCCGGAGCCCTGCCTCTACAGGGTCTTGCCGGCCATCACACGGTGTCTTCGGCCACGAAGTCGGTGTCGCTGAGTGGAGCCACCCCTGCACGCGGGCCGGACGGCGGTGCCCCTCACAGAGGGGGTCTGGGAGGAAACCCGCGACAGAAACCCAAACCCTGGTAAAACGCCTGGGCCTAAGCAAAGAAGGTGGGATAGGCTCCTTCTTCGTGCCTATCTCTCATTCTCAGACTGTCTTCCAGGAGGGGCAGCAGCTCTGGAACCAGCTCCTCCTCCCCCTGTGCCTGGTCCCTCCCCCTCTGCCTGGCCACACCCCTCTGCCTGGCCCCTCCCCTCTACCTGGCCCTTCCCTCTGTGTGGTTCCTCCCCACTGCCTGGACCTTCCCCTCTGCCTGGTCCCTCCTCCTCTGCCTGGTCCCTCCCCCTATGCCTGGTCCCTCCCCCTCTGCCTGGCCACACCCCTCTACCTGGTCCCTCCCCCTCTGCCTGGCCCAACCCACCCCATCCCCCTCTGCCTGGCCCCACCCCTCTGCCTGGCCCCACCAAACCCATCCCTCTCTGCCTGGCCCCACCCCTTTGGCCCCTTCCCCTCTACCTGAACCCTCCCCCTTCCTGACTCAGCCTGGACAGCTCTCCTGCTGGCTCCCTCCCTGCCAAGCCTCCAGCCACAAGACCTCTCCATGGCTCCTCTCCTTCTCTGAAGCATCATCTGCTCCACCTGGGGTTCTGCGAACAAATGCTCACCTCACATATCCACTAGTGACTATGTCTCCGCTCCTCACCACAGGAAGCCCGTCATCTCTCCCAGCCATTCTGGGCAGCCCCACCCACCACTGTTCTCCCCTTTTGTGGGGAGTGGGGCCCCGAGGGGGTGCCGGGCCCTACGGTGGTCAGGCAGACCACGAGTTCTGAGCAATCTGTCCACTCTCCCATGTGATGCATGTTTTATTAAGAAGAGGAAGCAGCACAGATTCCAATCAGCTCGCAGTTGCCCCCTGCTGCCACGCCCAACACTGTGAGGCTCTGCCAGCTTGTGGGACCTTCCAAGCAGCTAGTGGATTTGTCCTGCTGGGCTGAGGTCTGTGACCTCGGGCGGTCAGCTGTCCTGCTCAGGACCTCTCCTCCTGTACCAGAAGCAAGTTAGGGATCTCAGTCACCAAGCTGAACCTCACAATGGCTGAGAACCCCAGCGGAGGCTGGGGTTCCATCAGCACCTGACTAGCTGTGGGTGGCCTCAGGGGGCCTCCTTGTATCATTCTGGCTCGTCCCAGCCCACCCTCACCAGCCAGGAGCTTCCAGTGGCCCTTGAGTCTGTGATGAAATGCAAGGTGGTGTCACCCGTAAGTCACTCTCTTGGGTCTAAAATCTGACTTTCAACCAAAAGCAAACCAAAAGGCCGCTGTGCTCAGTCAGTGCCCAGGGTCACAGGCAAAGAGATTACGTCAGACAGACAGCAATCTGAACCCTTTCTTGGACTCTCAACGAAGCAAGAGGGAGGGAGGGAGAGGTATTCTCTTTTTGTTTGTTTGTTCTAATCTTTATTGTTGAAAGTGTTGCATACATCCTCCCTTTCCCCCATTCCTCCCCCCACCCTGGGCCTTCGCCAACTTACTGTCTGTTTCCATGGGTGATGCATATATGCATACAATACAAGTGCATTGGTTGATCTCTTCCCGCACACCCACCCCACCCCGCCTTTTCTGTCTGTTCAGGAGAGATAGTCTTAATTCATGGTTACAATTCAGCTACCAAAACCCCAGCGCAAAGCTGGCCTTCCTTTCTCTGAGAGGCAAGCTCACGCAGACCAGGACTGTTCAGTGTGGCTGCCACTGGTCGTGTGGCCATTGAGCCTTGGGAACGCGGCAAGTCCAATCTAAGGTGTGCTGTCAGCGTGAAATGCACACCAGACTTTAGAGACGTAGGAAGGAAAACTATATCAAGTACCTAATTAATCGTTGTAATAATTTTAGTAGATCACATACTGCTTTAAATACAATATAATGTGACTATAGACAATGTTCACTAACATACGTGGCTTGCATTATGGTTGTATTGGACAGCACTAATGTAGAGAATCCAATTTCAAAAATGAAGATAATGCTGAAATTGGGTTGGCTCAGTGGATAGAGCGTTGGCCTGCGGACTGAAGGATCCAGGGTTTGATTCCAGTCAAGGGCATGTACCTTGGTTGTGGACACCCCCCCAGTGGGAGGTGTGCAGGAGGCAGCTGATCGATGTTTCTAGCTTTATCCCTCTCCCTTCCTCTCTGTAAAAAAAAAAAAAAAAAAAAAAAAAAAAAAAAATCAATAAAATATATATTTTTAAAAAAATGAAAACAATTTGAATCAGTTGGGGTTCGTGGGGCTAATAGATAGCACCTCTTTTTCTCCCATCCAAGTTTAGATCCAAGGAAGAAGTAGACCAGGAGGCAGGCAGGTGGAGGTCAAAGTATCCACTTGATGAAAGCTGTGGAAGGAAGCGGCTCTGGGTTGGTTCGACAACTTGGCTTGCTAACACTTCACTGCTGAATCAGACGGCCCTCGCCCTGCCACACGCCGTACGACGTCAGGCCAGCCCCGTGCAGCCTGGGAGCACAGCGTCCTGAGTGCTCTCAGAAGTCGGTGTCAGTTCCCCCGGCCAACCTGCCCACCGTGGCAGTTGCTCCTACCCCCTGGGAGTTGGTAAGCAAGAGCATGGAGAGAGGCCAGGAATGCTTGGATGAACCCCTTCACGTGGAAACAGTAGGAAATAAGGGATCCTTCTAGAGCAGTGGTTCTCAACCTTCCTAATGCCGCGACCCTCTAATACAGCTCCTCATGTGGTGGTGACCCCCAACCATACAATTATTTTCATTGCTGCTTCTAATATCTGTGTTTTCCGGTGGTTTTAGGCTCTACAGCAGTGGTTCTCAACCTGTGGGTCGCCTAATTCCCACAGGTTGAGAACTGCTAGCAGGGTCTCCTAAGATTATGGGAAAACACAGATATTTACATTACCATTCATTAACAGTAGCAAAATTAGATGTTATGGTTGGGAGTCACCACAACACGAGGAGCTGTATCAGAGGGTGGCTGCATTAGGAAGGTTGAGAACCACTAGTGCTTCCTAACCTTCGTTTAATAATGCGTTGACCTTTAAGTCCCTGGTCAGCAGGTGGCAATCAACCATCCAACAGAACGGCCCTGCTCTCAGCTTGACCCAACTGCTCGTCAGTGCCCGTCACTTCTGCTGTCCGAATGGTCCCGGGTCTGCTGTTGGAAAGTTGCCACCAAGAGGTTTCAGGATGGGTCAGATCAGAACATTCATGAACCCCGAGGCCTGTCTCCTCCCACGCCCCATCCCAGCTGCTAGTAAGCCACAGCCAATATCTCGTCAGAGACTTTGCAATGAGATCAACATTTAGCATAAAGATAGCCCCATCCTAAAAGGCCAATAGGAAGAAGCCATATTGCATATTAACTCCCTCCCGTTGCAAACTTCCCAGGGAGAAATATTAAGATTCGATTTCCTCGCAAATTAAAGTCGAAGGGAATGAGTCCGAAATCAAATTGTGCTGCCCTCGTGAGTTCAAAGTTCAAAGAAATCAAACTCTTTTAAAGTCCAAAAGCATCAAAACCCCAAATCAAATTCTCTTTTAGAGTCCAATGCAATTTTTAAAGTAAAAAAAAGGAAAAAAATTATCCTCCCCAAAGTGCTGGACGTTGAGTGCACTGCTGTGACTCTTGACCTTTTTCCTTTGAGCCTGGCTCCATGTTGAGCTTTGCCAGTAGAGGGCGCACTGCAGGGGAGGAGGCTCTACCCCTGCTCAGTGGCCATCAGAGGAATGCCAGTGGGTATTGCCTCCAGTGAGTTCAACATCAGCCTCAGGGGCAGTCTCCCTTGGGCACTGGGAACCTTCGAGCCCGGGCTTTCCCTGGAAGGTGGCATCTGCCCATTGGACCCCTCCACCTCCTGAGGTTTTGCTACCTCCTCCCCCTCCCCCCAGGGGGCAGGTTCCTCCTTACAGCCTTGGCCTGCAGAAACCTCAGCAAACTTATTTGCCTACATTTCTTTTAAAAAATATATTAGTTATGCCGAAACCGGTTTGGCTCAGTGGGTAGAGCGTCGGCCTGCGGACTGAAAAGTCGCAGGTTCGATTCCAGTCAAGGGCATGTACCTTGGTTGCAGACACATCCCCAGTAGGGGGTGTGCAGGAGGCAGCTGGTTAATGTTTTTCTCTCATAGATGTTTCTAGCTCTCTATCCCTCTCCCTTCCTCTCTGTAAAAATCAATAAAAAATATATTTAAAAAGAATATACAAGAGTATTATATATATATATATATATATATATATATATATATATATATATATATTTTATAAAGTCTATCACACTTATTGGGTGCAGTCACAGGTTGGTGTCTGAATTCTCTGATGGCGGGAGAGCTTGTGTGGCGAACACAGCCCGTGCAGTGAAGCCTGCCCGGTGAGGCTTGGAGCCCATGGGCACGTCTGAGGGTTTAGGGTTGGCCCCTCTGTTGGTCCAGAAGGTGGATCAGAAGACGATTTTAAGAAAAGAGGAACCAGGCTCGGGGCAGCTGAATGGACACAGCCTCCCCACGTGTGGCGCTAACGATGGTTTTGAACCTGGATAAGTGCAATTCCCTCTCTCTTTTTACCACGTGTGGTGGAGTGTACGGAACGGCATATGGACCTGTCCAGGTCCATTGGCAGCGCTGGGCAGCTGCCCCCGCCACCCTCTCCAGGACTTGCCTCATCTTTGCAAAACTGAAACTGTCCCCAGGCGACACGTGGTGGGGGCACTCTGAGTTTGTCCAACCGGGGGGTCATCCGGGGATGAGAACAGAGGCCAGGGCTGGGACCATCAGGAGTCAGGCCAGCGGGCCACGAGCCACAGGCCGAAGCCTGGCCTGGAACTTCAGAGCCACGGGGACCCCTGGGAGTGTGGTTGGGAACTCAGACCGTCAGGCCTTTCCCAAAACCCACTGAGCCCAAATGGGCAATCCGAGGAGGTCCCAGGCCTTGGGGGCACATGAAGTCTGAGAGGTGCTGGTGTGTGAGATGTGTTGGTGTGTTTGTCCTCAGGGTCACGTCCTGCTTCAGAAATACCCCAACCACTGAAAGGAAAGCAAGGGCGGGGCGGGGGTGGGGGGTGGGGAAGGGGGGGCTGTGCCTGGACAAGGTCCTGTTCCGAATAAATACACTCTTTCCGCGGAGCCGTTGACCATCAGAGGCTTCATTTGGGTGGAGAAACCCAAATAGTTCTGTGCCTCCTCCTACCTGGGGGTAAGCGGTCACTTATTTGTCCAACCTTTGGCCTCTGTCCACACGGCTTAGCTGCCGGGGTCAGCGCGGCCTGGACTCTGGAAACCTGGCTCGAGGCTGCCCCATCCCATCTGCCTGAGATCCCACAGCTAGAGAGACACGCCTTCACGTGTGGGGGCCCCGAGCAGAAGCCAAAGGCAGACCGACGGAAGGGAGGGTCCCCGGCGTCCTCAGCCTGCGCCCACGGGAGAGACCTGAGTAAGTCCTCCGCCTGCGCGCACGGAGCGTCCCTCGGCTGTGACATGCACGAGACATACATGCTCTCGCCTCACAAGGTTCTTTAGGGCAAATTCGAGGAAATGAATGTGAAGTCTTTTATGAAGTAACTAGGGGCCCGGTGCACAAAATTTGTGTGGGGGAGGGGAAGGGAGCGACCCTCAGCCCGGCCTTCATCCTCTTGCAGTCCGGGTCCCCTCAGGGGATGTCCGCCTGCTGGCTTAGGCCTCTTCCCTTGAGCCGACAGTTGGAAATCCCTCTCGCAGTCTGGAACCCCTCGCTCCTTACTGCCCGCCTGCTCGCTGATCCTTCCCACTGCTGAGAAACTCGGACTTCTTCCTCTGCGGTCACACACCTGCCACACGCCAGGCAGTCACTCAGACATACCTTGGCATCGGCCAACTTAAGGAATTTTCCCTTCTCTCCATTCTCCTGAGCCAGACTCCGAATCCTCTTGGTCATCATATTTTGTGTGTGTGTTTTTTTTTCTTCCCCCAAAAATGTTACAAAGTTTCTATGAATATGAGGTGCAGCCTCTTTTGTGGGAAGAGGGAGGGAGGGGTGGCTAAGTAAGGCCCACGGAGCTGCAGCGAGCACCAGCGGTGGGGAGGGCCAAGGGGGAGAGGAGGTTGGCACAGAGACCCTAGAGCCATGGCTGGGGAAGTGGGGATCCCCGGTGAGTGCCACTGTTCTGAGACTGAACTGACTGGTCCAGCTGAGGCAGAGGTGGGTGGCCGCATCAGCCATCTTTGGTGCTGTTTACCCTTTCCGGCTGGCCCCATCCTGTTGTAAAACAGCCAGAGCCCTGGATTCCAAAGGCCTGATCCAGAGCAGACATCCTGGAAGGGAGAGAGAGGAAGAGGATAGGGTAGTTTGCAGCTCCACCCTCTTCCTTCCTTGAGGCCTCAGATTTCTGAGAGAGGCTCCGAGAGAGCCAGAGCGAGGGGGGGAAAGAGAGGGAGGAAAGGCTGTGAGCTGGTGGGCGCTGTGTGTGTCTGTGTGTGTGCAGTTGTGAGTGAGTGTGAGTGCTGGACACTCTCTCTCCCCGTGTCCTGGGGGAGGGCCCTGCACGCGGGTGCTGCGGCGACCCAGGATCCACGGCCACCGCGGTGTGGCACTGAGAGGAAGAGGGACTTGGGGCGCCTTCGGGAGGCAGTGTGAAGATCCTGGGAGCCTCCAGAGGCGAGGGCACCCTCCTCCACCCCGCCTGTGGCTTTGGCTCCCCTGCTCCCTCCTGAGCACCACACGTGAGTTGGGGAGGGGGTCGGTGACACATCTCAGTCCTGGCCCCCACAGGCCTCCCTTCCATCCAGTCTGTTTTGTTTCCATCTCTCCATCCCAGGCTCTCCCAGTCTCTGTCTCTCTTTCTCCTCTCAGCAGTCCTCCAGGCCTGCCTGCCTCCCTTTTCTCCCTCTCTCCCGCCTCTCTCTCTCTCTCTCTCCCTCTCTCCCGCCTCTCTCTCTCTCTCTCTCTCTCTCTCTCTCTCTCTCTCTCTCTCTCTCCCTCTCTCCCGCCTCTCTCTCTCTCTCTCTCTCTCTCTCTCTCTCTCTCTCTCTCTCTCTCTCCCTCTCTCCCGCCTCTCTCTCTCTCTCTCTCCCTCTCTCCCACCTCTCTCTCTCTCTCTCTCTCTCTCTCTCTCTCTCTCTCTCTCTCTCTCTCTCCTCTCTCCCGCCTCTCTCTCTCTCTCTCTCTCTCTCTCTCTCTCTCTCTCTCTCTCTCTCTTTCCCTCTCTCTCTTTCTCTCGGAGGGGCTGAGGCCTCTTTCTGAGAGAGGCTCCGAGGAGGAGCTGGGAGGGAGGGAAAGAAAAGGGAGAAAAGGCTGTCTGCTACCATGGGTGCGCCAAGCGGGGGGAGGGGGGGGGGAGTCATCCTACAGGCCTTGCCGGAAATAGCTCAGGGAGGCGCCTCAGGGCTGGTGGGACTGACAGAAGTGGGGATGTGGCATGGAGGTGGTGCCTGTGCCTGCAGGCCGTCTAGAGGGCTCACAGCCTCCGCAGCCCCCATGTGGGGAGTATAGACCCCCCTCCACTGGCCCCACCTCCCCCATCCCCGTCCCCATTCCCATCCCCATCCCCATCCCCACCCCATCCCCATCCCCATCCCCATCCCCACTGCCACACATCCCTGCCTACCCGAGCCTCCTGCACACATAGCCTGGCGTTCGGTCATTTCTCCCATCCTTTTGAATGTTACGAACCCTGGCTCTTTATATCTATAGATTAGAGGCCTGGTGAACAAAATTCATGCACAGGAGGTCCCCTCAGCCCAGCCTGCACCCTCTCCAATCTGGGATCCCTCTGAGGATGTCCGACTGCTGGTTTAGGCCTGATCTCAAGGATTGAACCTAAATCGGCAGTTGGACATCCCTCTCATAACTCTGGACCTCTGGCTCCTAACTGCTCACCTACTGCTTGCCTGGTCATCAATGCTGCCCTGCCAACCTGGTTGCCCCTAAATGCCCCCTGCTGCTGATCAGGTCACCCCAACTGCCCCCTCCCTGTCAGCCTGGTCACTCCTAACTGTCCCCACCCCACTGGCCTGGTCACCCCCAACTGACCCCCCCCTCCAGCCTGGTTGCCCCTAACTGCCCCCTACTGCTGGCCAGGTTGCCCCCAACTGCCCCCTCCCTGCCAGCCTGGTCACTCTAACTGCCCCCCTGCTGGTCTAGTTGCCCCTCCCTGCCAGCCTAATCACCAACTGCCCCTCTTGCCAGCCTGGTTACTCCTAACTGCCCTCCTGCTGGCCTGGTCACCCCTAACTGCCCCCTGCTGCTAGCCAGGTTGTCCCCAACTTCCCCCTCCCCCCTGGCCTGATCACCCCTAACTGCCCCTCCTCCCCGGTCTGGTCAACCCCAACTTTCCCCCCCTGCCAGCCTAATTGCCCCCAACTGACCCCCCACCCTGCTGGCCTGGTCGCCCCATGCAGCCTGCTTGTTCAGTCATTTGTTCTGTCATTTAGGTCATCAGGGCCCCTGGCTTTTTATATATTAGGATATACCAGTCAAAATATTTGTTGTTTGGTGATTATCATGGGGTGGGGGAACGTGGAGGGGGAAGGGGATGGGAGGGGGGAAGGTAGGGGGGATCAAAGGGATTTGTCTCTGCTTCCTTTTGTTTATCTTTAATGTCTGCAAAATGAGGGGTGTGGATTCTGAATAAAAAGCCAAGAAGAGAGACGCATTATGAGTTTCTAGATAAATTCTAAAAAGCAGATGTAAGCTATTACCAACCAAAATATCTCTACTTCTATGCACCTAAGAGCATGTCACAAAAATACTCCTCACAGCTTTTGTAGGCGCTGCTCCAACATCCATTCTGTTCGCATCTCCCAGTTTTCTTCTTCGGGGATTCCGATCAGCGCACGGAGCCTCGATTCCGTACATGCTGGCCCAAGTTTTTCAGCACTTTGTTTTCACTTCATTTGCTCACTTTCTTCATCTGTCTGCAGTGTTGCTTTTAATTTTTTTTTTTTTTCTAAAATAGGGTCTCTTTTCCCTTATGTAAATTCCAATAAGCATTTATTTTTGTGACGGCTTTATTTTTCTCCTCTCTTCTTTCCTAAACTTCCCCAGTTAGTTTCCTTGAACCCTCAGAGCTATTTCCTTGCATTGTCAAGGAAATTGCTTCCCTGGCTTTAAAAATATTAATTGCCAAAATAGTGTTTGCTATTTTCATTGGCTTTTTGGTAACACTTTCCTGGTGAGTATTCTTTATTTGCCACTTATTTTTCTTGTTGTTGTTACTGTCTCTTTTTTTTTTTGTGATATATATTTTTTATTGCAGTAAAATATAACATAAAACTGACCATCGTAACCATTTCTATGTGTCCAGTTCAGTGGCATTAAGCACATTCATATTATTAGGCCAGCATTTTTCAACCGCTGTTCCGCAGCACACTAGTGTGCCGCGAGATGTTGCCTGGTGTGCCGTAGGTGCAGACAAGACAAGAATTTTATAATTTTTCACTATTTTGTTTACTTAATATTTCATAATAAAGTAATTATAAAATACTTTCTTTGTGTTTATTTGATTCCTATTCAAGAGAATTACTTTATATATAGTCAATATAGGCACAGAGTTAAATTTTTTAACATTTTCTAATGGTGGTGTGCCTCGTGATTTTTTTCATGAAACAAGTGTGCCTTTGCCCAAAAAAGGTTGAAAAACACTGTATTAGGCAACCATCCCCACTGCCCATCTCCAGAACTTTCCATCTTCCCAAACGGAAACTGACCCATTAAACCCCTTGTTCCCTCTACGGTCGGCATTTCCCAGGGCTCCCCCTCAGCCGCCCCCCCTCCCCCAGCCCGTCCTCTCCCGTGGGGTTCACCTGTTTGTGAACTCCTAGGCCTGAGTTCTGTGTGAAGCCGCTCCCCTCCTGAGTGACAGCGGGTCTGCTTTCCTCTTTCCCAGGTGGGGCGGCATCTCTTCCAGCCCAGACCCATCGCCACCTCCGGAGAGAAGCACAAGGAGCCCTGGAGGCACCATGGCCATGGCACCAGCAAGAATCCACTCAGGTAACGCTCTCCGCTCCTCGACAGTGTCTTCTGGCCACAGTTCACCATCTCAATCTGTGACGGGTGACCCTGGAGACTGGGCAGTGGCCCGGGGCCCTGGATGTGGGTGAGGATCCTGCCCTATTTCCCATGAGGTCTGCTCACCCTCCTCCCCCAAGTAGAGACATCCTAGGTCCCTTGGACACAAAGACTGTATTTCATGAGCCCCAAATCAGAATAAATACTCAGATCACCCCCTCCGGCCGCTGTGACTCTCAGCTGGCGGGCTCAGATCGCCAGGTCGGAGGTCATCCTGTGGTTGTGCAGCCAGGAGTCAGGACCCCCAGAAGTCCCTGAACTTGGCCTTGGGCCAGCCACACCTCTTCACGCAGGGTCATTGCCAGAAACCATGGTGATGGGAACCCAGGGCAGCACCTCCTACACTCCCGGGTGGGCTCGGGTCTCCTGAGCACAGTCCTTTGGCAAGACTGGTTTAATTATGGGATTTAACCCCAGAGAGCCTCGTTGTTTTTCACATTTTAAGTCTTTATCTCGTATTGGTGTACTTTCATGTAACCCGTCTCCCTTCATGGATATTTCAAATTGTGTCCACTTGTTTTCACCACTTCCAGGACCTGGTGGGCAGCCTTGCACGTGTCTGTGCACACGCCAGTGTGTTTGTGTGGCATGAATGTCTGCAGGGTGATGCCGAGTGTCGGACCTGTGTACATTATATGTTACTTGATATTCCGAACCGTCCTTCCAAAGGCTTCTATTCTGGGCTCAGCCATGTGTCTGAGAACACACCCTCCCCTCACTCAGCGCAGGATGCTCCCGGCATCCTTTTCACTTCTGCCAAAGTGACCAAGGAAATGGCGCCTCGCTGTGGCCTGCGTTTGCATTTTCTGGCAACTCCTGCCTGATGTTAAACAACTTTTCATGAGTTGATCGGCCATTGTCTTTCTTCTTCTGTGAAACACCTTTTCAAAGAACACGAGAAATCCCTGTTTACGGAAAATGAGAACCAAGTGCACTTTGAAAGAGTAGGGATTTTGTTATTGCTTCTTCTTTTTTTAATGCTATGTTTTTTGTTTTTTGTTTTTAAAGATATTTTAATTTATTTCAAAGAGGAAGGGAGATGGAGAGAGAGAGAGAAACATCAATGATGAGAGAGAATCATTGATTGGCTGCCTCCTGCACGATCAGGGATCAAGCCTATGACCTGGGTATGTGCTCTGACTGGGAATCGAACCCTGACTTCCTGGTTTATAGGTTGATGCTCAACCACTGAGCACTGCCACCAGGCTTGTTATTGCTGCTTAACTCTTCAAGCTGGCATGGCTCACGGTTGAAGAGTTCGATTCCCAAGGCCACAGTTCAATTCCCAGTCAGGGCACACGCCTAGGTTGTGGGCTCAACCCCCTGTGTGGTGTGTGTATGAAGCAGTGGATCAATGATTCTCTCTCATCATTGATCTCTCTCTCTCTCTCTCTCTCTCTCTCTCTCTCTCTCTCTCTCTGAAGTAAATAAAAAAATATATATTTTAAAAAAGGACAGGGGGGAGGGTGGGAGAGAGAGGTTTTGGTCTCAGTGAAGAGAAGTGGAATATGTTTGTTACTCACATTAAAAACTTGAAAAGATTAAAAGCATCCCAGGAAGATGAGGCAAACATAAAAAAACCTGCAAGCTCCTTTAGAACTTCAGAAAACAAGCAACTTTCATGTAATATAAATTGTTCCAGAAATGTGTTATTACCTATATTCTATGAAGTTTTCAGGAAAGAAAACTATAGTTCAATATCACTTATAACTCTAAGATAAACAATGAATACAATATTAGAACATATAAATCTGTAACATGCCGATGCAAAAATCTGCAATGGTTTCCACGGAATATAAGAATAATTCAATATATGGAAATTTATGCACATAATACACTATACTCATGGGATAAATAAAAAAGGAAAATTACAATAATCTCGTTAGAGTCTAAAAACTCAGCACCTCATCCTAATAAAAATACGGAAATACAGGCATAAAACGTACCGCCTTAGGTGAAAGAGTGTTTTTATAAACCAACTGCCAACAGTAAAATACTGGAGTCAATTTCATAAAATTAAATAATTTAAGAATTCAAGCTAGCCTAATGAGATATGGAACCAAAATAAGAAAAAGAAATATTGAAAAAAAAAAAAAAAAAAACCAGGAAAGAAACCCAACATTATGTGTTCATGAGTTATTCATTTAATCACTATTGTAAGGAATAAAAATTCGGTGAAGCCCAGAGGAGTATTAAAAATGAATACTGTTTCTACCGAGTAACTGCATCAGTTAGAAAACACAACAGTAAGTGATAGTAGGAAATAACGTTAGCATGGAATGCAAAGCAGCGGCAAATCTTACCTAGAAGGAGGAGGGAGAATAGAATCCTGAGAAGCATATCGCATCGCTGGGTAGGAGGGGATGCAGCAGACTGTGGGTTCACTCAGGATCTAAGCTGAGACCTTCTCAAAGGCACAGGTTTGTCAATACGATGACAGCAAGTAGCTTCCTTTCCCCAGTTTAACTGGAAATATAAGCAGCTCCCCAGGCCCTGCACGCCGAACTGCAAGCAGTCAGAAAGCAGAGGCGGGCATGGGAACCAATCCCTGGCCCAGCCACTGGCCAGCGTGGGGACAGCAACCAGGACAGGGTCAGTGCCATGATATGAGGGACTCACACGGGTGACAAACACATGAAGACCCCGCTGTGTGGCAGGAAGGGTGTATGTCTGTAAACATGAAGGCAGGCCCCTCTTGATGAAAGAGCAGAGCCATCAAAAACAATCATCTGGCCAAAACCGGTTTGGCTCAGTGGATAGAGCACCGGCCTGCGGACTGAAAGGTCCCAGGTTCAATTCCAGTCGGGGCCAAGTGCCTTGGCTGCGGGCACATCCCCAGTAGGGAGGTGTGCAGGAAGCAGCTGATCAATGTTTCTCTCTCATCGATGTGTCTAACTCTCTATCCCTCTCCCTTCCTCTCTGTAAAAAAATCAATAAAATACATTAAAAAATAATAATAATCATCTGGTAGTGGTGTAGCAATATGGACAATAGTTGTCCTACAATATTACATCTGGAAAATAACAGACACAGTCATAGCATGCTATGAAAGCCACGTGAACAAGAATATGCATTTGAAAAGTTACTGGAAGTAAATGAAAAAATCAACAGGATCAGGGGTGATTTCTGAGCAACACAGGAAGCTGCAGCATAAGGGATTCGAAGCAAGGGTAGCTAGGCAACATTATCTATGGAGGGGAGGAAAAATAATTTTTCCTCTACCCTTCTGAGTTCTTATCAGACCCTTGTAATAAAAGAAAAACCAGTCGAAACCGGTTTGGCTCAGTGGTAGAGTGTCGGTCTGTGGACTGAAAGGTCCCAGGTTTGATTCCGGTCAAGGGCATGTACATTGGCTGTGGGCACATTCCCAGTAGGGGGTGTGCAAGAGGCAGCTGGTCGATGTTTCTCTCTCATCGACATTTCTAGCTCTCTATCCCTCTCCTGTAAAAAAATCAATAAAATATATTTAAAAAAAAAAAAAAACAGAAAAAAAGAAAAGTCTGTTGACACATATCCTTCATGAACAAATGGGTGAGACCCAGGGAAAAACGAGTAACTCCCTAAGGAGGCTTCCAATTCAATCTTAAGTACCATTTTCATAGAGAAAGGGGAGGGGCTGCAGGCCTCGCCGAGGGGAGTAAATTATTTTTTTAGGAAAGATGAAGGATCCTTGGGAGAAAAGAGGGGAGGTATGATAATTCGTGACAAAGTGTGCCTGGGTGTGGTGTCAACTTCCAGTCTCCTCTCCTGTAACAAGAGTCTACCTCCCTGGTTGATGACACTCCGGGAAGGGAACCCAGGACAGCTGACTGCCTTTTGGTGGATGTGTCCGTAGGCAGACGAAGGGAGTTCAGAGACAGCCTCCTGCATTGCTGTTTTCCAGGTGCCGACAGCTCAAAACATTGCGTGATCGAAGAGGCATCTTTGGGGTGACATAGTCTGCTGCCCGACACTGACCTGGTTATACAAACAGCTAACCAGCCAGGGAACGCCTCCGCTCAGGAAGGGTTGAGCAGGGACTGGACAATCCTTCTGGGAAGGTAGAGCAGCGGGCTGGACGGAATGCACGCTCACTTGCTTCTGAGTTTGCAATATTATAACTTAAACTAGATGCCCCTTGCAGGAAGATTCCTGCAATAGGGCTTCCTGCTGCCGTCTTAAATGGCCCTAATCGTCTTGGTGCCTGTTGTTGGGTTATTGGATGATCATCAGAAGATTTTTGTGACTAAACATGTGATAGCAAAAATTCGAGAGCCACCAGAAACCTAAGAGATGCCCAGTTTGACTGCATCCTGGTTAGCTCTGGGCATTGTCACGGTTCGTTTGTTTGAAATCACCAGGCAAAAAAAAAAAAAAAAAAAAAAAAAAAAGACGTGCAACTTGTGAGACATTACAGTTTTTGACGTATTCTAATGTTGCTCATGTTGTTCCCTAATGTTGTACTTAGATGGTCTGCTTCCCCGGAGCATCGTTGAAGGCCTCGCCACCATGACCACAGACGACATGCACTGGCTCCTCTCTGATTGGCGGGCTTGGGAGGCGGTGACGGAGCAGCTTCGTTTTGGAAGGTAACCCCAGAGCAGTGATGTCTGGGGTGGAAGCACCGGAGGGAGAGCTCTGTGCGGGCAGGGACCGGGCTGGTGTGCTCGCTGCCAGAATCCCAGCACCGGGAAGGCGGCTGGCACGCACCGGGCACACAGTGACTTGATGGGAAGGATGTCAGAAGCCGCTCCTGCTTCCCTGGGGAGGGGGCAGCTGGCCGGTCTACCGGAAGCTGCTGATGGCTTGCCAGGCACCAGAGGGCTCTAACACCATTGCCAACAGCTCCTCCGGAGCTTGGGGCTGCTTGGGCTCCGTCGGGTTTTCCTGCGAGGCCTGCCTCCTTCCCCATAGACACGCCCTCTCCAATATCCTAAACCCAGACCCCGAGGGCCAGACAAGTCAGACTCCGTAGGAAGACGACTGCAGCATCTGGCACAGGCCCACGGTGTCCACACTGGCAGCCCCTCCTCCTGTAAGACAAGGCGCCTCTCCGGCCTGTTAGCGAGCAGAGCAGAACCCGCTGTTCCCAAGCACGGCCGCCCTCTGTTGGAAATCTGCTTCCAGTTTCCAAAATGCACGCATGTCCGAGTGAATGGCCAAGAGCCCTCCCCTAGGGGAGAGGTGATATTTGGTGTCTCCCTGGAGGCCCCCCCCCCCACCTTTTTTTTTTATCTGTGTAGGCTATTTTACCATTTTTTAAAATGCGTCTAATGCGTGCACGTGGTACAAAACTTGAAAGGAACAGAAGGGCAGACAGTCAAAAGGAAGTGTCCCACAAAGCTTTGGCCCCAGGGGTCCGCTCCCTCCCCAGAAGCAACCATGATTTCCAGATAGACCCCCTTTAAACAGAAAAAGCAGAAATGGAGAACACAACTTCCACAGGCTCTTATACTCTATTTCCCAGGACAGACCTGCTCACCAGCCTGTGCAGATGCACAAATTACGCACAGAGGTGTGTTTATTAAGAAAAGATTCGGTGACGAAAGCCAATGATGCAGGGACGGGACAATATTGTGCCTGATTCATCACATGGGCGTCACAGCCTGATAGGCCGTGCAGAGGGATCGCATCCACAGTTCCTGCCACCAGAGGGGGGCAGGCCTGAGGGCCACCGTCTGTCTCACTGCTCCCCAAGTTGTACCTTGACTCCCAGGGCACTGCTCCCCACGTGCGTTCGGGAACTGAGATGACCTAGAAGTCCTTAGCCTCCCAGGTGAGCCCGTCCCCGAGTTGGGAAAACACGCGTGTGCTGTGTCCGCCCACAGGAACGAAGTTGATGTGCTGTACTATATGGTGGCCCAGGAGCTGATGCGACGGGAGGAAGGGCTCGGGCCGTCCGGGAACCTGTCCCAGGAGGAGATGATGCTTCTCCAAGAGTTTCCCTGGCGGAAGCACCAGCTGGAGAAGACTATCAGTGAACTTCGCAGCATCGCAGACCAAGTTGACACAACCCACAAGATGCTCACCAAGACCAGCCTGGTGGCCAGCTCCTCGGGGGCGGTGTCCAGCGTCATGACCATCCTGGGTGTGGCCCTGGCACCCGTGACAACAGGAGGGAGCCTGCTGCTCACAGCAGCAGGGCAGAGCCTGGGGTTAGCAGCTGCTGCCACCAACATTTTGACAAATGTCTTAGAAAATAGGAGCAATTCGGCAGCAAGAGACAGAGCTAGCAGACTGGCGAGTCTCTCCATGGGCGCGGAGGCTGGAACCGGGGGAGGGATGCATTTCTCTGATGTGAGTTTCATCAGGAGGTGTGTTGACGCTCTCGGGAGCATCAGGCAGCTTCGGGCCTTCCGGGAGGCCCAGGCCAGCCGTAGCTTCATTGCGAGGGTCAGGAACTTCGTGGCCACAAGGCGTGTGCCCTTCTGGAGGGCCACAGGGGTGCAGAGAGCGGCGGGGGCGCCTGTCCTGGCTATGACCCGTGCTGCCCGGATGCTGAGCGTAGCTGGGGCTGGCTACTTCCTCATGCAGGACATGAGAAGCATCCAGGAGAACTGGAGGCACCTGGAAGACGGGGCGAGGACGGAGATGGCCGAGGAATTGAGGACGCTCGCCCGGGAGCTGGAGCAGGAGTTGGACCAGCAGTCCCAGCGCTACATGCTGACCATCCAGAGGCTGAACCAGGAGGGAGGAAGAAGGGCAAAGGATGCCGAGGATAAGTGGGGATGCCAACCAGGTAGGCATGGAAACCCACATAATCACAACTGCCTTTTCCAGAGGGGACTTTCCCATACTCCTCCCTTAAATGAGGTCCCTCCTGCTCTTTCCAGCATCCTGTGCTTTTCTCCCAAAGCGCTGACCGTGCGTCTTTGAAATCACCTGTGTTTGTTTTTTGTTGTTTTTTAAAATATATTTTATTGATTTTTTACAGAGAGGAAGAGAGAGGGATAGAGAGTTCAATGAGAGGGAATCATCCATCAGCTGTCTCTTGCACACCCCCTACTGGGGATGTGCCTGCAACCAAGGTGCACGCCCTTGATCGGAATCGAACCCTGGACCTTCCAGTCTGCAGGCCAATGCTCTATCCACTGAGCCAAACTGGTTTTGGCCTGTATGTTAGGTGCTGGCTGGCTGTCTTTCTGCAGAGCGCCAGCAGGTGAGCCGTGCTGGGCTCACAGCAGGTGCTCCCTAGTTGTGTTGAATGACGTGAGTGGCATTTCATGGTAAAGGTGACCCTTCAAACAAGTTGGGAAAGGATCCTTCCTTAAAAAGGAGTTTGTATTCCTAGACTCTCTTATTCAGAGACATTAACTACCTATGTGTAGGAAATGAAAATGACTATCAGGAAAATGAAGCTGAATTTCAAAATTCCTCCTTAATTCTACAGAAAGGGTGGGATGGGACCGGATAGCAAGGCCACTGCCTCAGATGCTGGGAAGAGACACAGAAGACTGTGAGGCTCATAAATTCATTCATTCATTCATTCATTCATTCATTCATTCACTCATTAGTTCATGCACTGACCCATTAATTGGGGCCTGTGACGGGGCCAAGGATGAAGAAAGTGTCCCAATCCCGTCTGCATGTTGAAATCGCCTGGGAAGCCTTAACACACACCGATGAGTGGGTCTAACTGATGTGGGGTAGGACCCGGGCTTTGGACATTTGAAAGGCTCTCCTAGAGATCCAGGGACCCCCTGTTTTAAGCGGGGTGGAGGTGGGGGTGGGGGTTCTTCCCATTCCTCTACAGTCGAACCTCGTTTCTCCAACGTCTCCCACCTCCAACAACCTGGTTCCAGGCCAAGTTGTTCACAGAAAAAAAAAAAAAAAGTCACTGTTTTGGAACAAAATTTCCATTTTCGAACAGACAACCCTTTCAAGTGAGGTATCAGCATGGCAGGCAACATGCAAAGGAGAAAATGCTTTGGTTGCTGAATTTAGCATAATTTTAAAACATAAAGAAGCCATCAGCCCAGGCTGGTTTGATGCAGAGGATAGAGCATCAGCTTGCAGACTGAAAGGTCCTGGTTCAGTTCTGGTCAAGGGCATGTGCCAAGGCTGCGGACTCCATCCCCAGAGTCTCTCTCATCATTGATGTTTCTCTCTCTCCCCGTCTCCCTTCCTCTCTGAAATCAATATAAATGTATTTAAAAAATAAAATAAAGAGGCCATCGATTAGCAAAAGCTAATGTTGCTAAGGGTGTGAAAGTGCTCACAAAACAGCAATCATAGGAACCGAATAGGTAGAAAAACTGTTGTGGCGTGGATAAAGGAAAAGCAGTTAGCCTGTGATAGCATTTCAGAGGCAGGGACATATAAAAAATTCCTTTAAGATTAGAAGGGGGTGGTTTGATAAATTTAAGAGAAGTGTTTATAAATTAAACAGTATATTAGACATGGCCTAATATATAAAAAGCCAGGGCCCGTCACAACCTAAATGACCAAACTAGTGACTGAACAGCAGGCTGCATGGGACAACCAGGCTGGCAGGGGGGTTAGTGAGGGACGACCAAATGACTGAATAGCAGGCTGCATAGGGTGACCAGGCTGGCAGGGGAGGAAGTTGGGGGCAATCAGACCAGTGGGAAGGAGTTGGGGGCAACCAGGCCAGCAGATGGGGCAGTAAAGAGTGACCAGGCTGGATGGGGGGCTACCAGGCCAGCAGGGGGGGAGGAGGCAATTAGGGGTGACCAGGTCAGCAGAAGGGGGCAGTTGAGGGCAACCAGGCCGGCAGGCAGAGGCAGTTAGGGGTGATCAGGCAGGCAGGCATGAGCAGTTAGGAGCCAGCAGTCCTGAATTGTGAGAGGAATGTCTGAGTGTAGATGGCAATTGGACATCCCTGGAGGGGTCCCGGATTGGAGAGAGACTCTAGGGATGGAGTCTGCAGCCCGGGCACATGCCCTTGACCAGAACTGAACCAGGGGACCCTCTTCTTCCTGTGCACTAATTTTGTGCACCGGGCCTCTAATACTGTATATAAGAAAAGTTGAAATAGGGAATCATTTTGGGGTCTGGATTGGATTAATTCAATTTACATTATTTCTTTTTTTAAAAAAAAATATATTTTATTGATTTTTTACAGAGAGGAAGGGAGAGAGATAGAGAGCTAGAAATGTCGATGAGAGAGAAACATCGACCAGCTGCCTCCTTCACACCCCCTACCGGGGATGTGCCCGCAACCAATGCACATGCCCCTGACCGGAATCGAACCTGGGACCCTTCAGTCCACAGACCGACGCTCTACCACTGAGCCAAACCGGTTTCGGCTCAATTTATATTATTTCTAATGGGAAAAAAAATGATTAAATTTTTTATCACATCGTTCTTGAAAGGCCTTGTGGAATGGATTAAGTTTGAGAAACAAGATTCCAATGTACATCCATATCCTTTTACCCACCGGGTACATTCTCCAGCTTCCTAATAGGCCAGGGGCAGATTTGGGGGTAAATTATTTTACACAAGGATTCATATTCTGAAGGGCCTTGCCCACCCTTCCCTTGCCTGTCTTGGAGCAAGCACAAGCTCAGGCCAGGTGTCTGCAGGGCACCGAGGATCCTGAGAAAAGACAGTCTCTGCCCTCATGGTACTTGAGGAAGGACAGACCCCAGATAAGCCATTACCGAGGAGGAGAGGTACATGGAATGACACAAGGAGGACAGGATGGTGGGTACTCCCAGGGCGGGGGGAGGGGGATGGGTAGTGGAAGGTGGGGGGGAAGCCCAGGCGGTGAGAGAAGTGGGTGTCTTCTGTTTCTGCTCCGCAGACATGCATTCTGGGCCTGTGCCCTTGCCCGTCACCTCACTGGTCCCTCTGCACATGGCCTGTGTGCATTTCCAGCCAGAGGGGCCAGACATTCAGTTCTTCAAAGCACAAGTGTCATTAGCACCTGGGTGCGGGCACATGTGGGGCCCAGCTGTGAACCAGACCAACGGAGGCTGCTGTGTAGGTGGGGGAACTACCTCCTCAGCCCTGTGAGAGCTGGGCGCCCACACGAACCCGTGTGCGATCCCAGTCAATCCACGGGAGTGACTAACTCCTTTCTTCTCCTTTCGCCCTAGTTGGCCAGGCTGGTCCCAGCAGAGGCAGAATGCACGTCTTCAACGATGGGGTGCCCGGAGAGGGTGCTAGGAGACCTGCAGCACTGTGCGGTAACCCCCGGGGACTCCAGAAATACCGGGGACTAGACTAGATTTGCAAGAGATCAGTCGCTCTGGGGGGGGGGGGGCAGTCAGGGTTAGAGTCCAAGGAGACCTAAACATACATGTCAGTTCCGACTGGGGCTGAGACACATTTAGAACACGTGTATTTTCCAAATGGTATATAATTACACAGTACAATTACAATCAAATGGGAAAACGCCTCTGTCTTACAATAAACTATGCTCTGCTCCCCTGCCACCCCCCTCCTCACGTGGTCCCCACCCCGTCACTACAGTCACACCACGCACGCAGTCTTTGTTGCTCACGCTTAGGTAGGATCTACATTCCGGTGGCAAGGAGAAGTCAGCGGTTAGAGAAAAGCCGTTACCGGGAGGAAGTTATCCCTTTACAGCAGCAGAATTTATAACTGAAAAATGGGACACCATTAAAATGTTCCTACACTAAGACTGACGCCATACAGGCCAGTCATCCACTTAAGAGGCTATTACGTAGCCATCGAAACAATGTTCAATAATTGGATTAACATGGAAAATGTTTTATCAAGTTAGGTGAGAAAAGCAGAATGAAAATTTATCTATATATTTCCTCACCTTTTGCCTAACCAAAGGAAACACATATCTCAAGCCTGTATGCAAAAACACACGCGAGCGCTCGCGCACACACACACACACACACACACACACACACACAGCGAGGTCACACCGTGGCTATCTTTATTTAGAGGGAATTTTGGTTACTGTTCCCTTCTTCTCTTTGCCTTTCTGTACTTTTCAAGTGTTCTATTATGCGAATTACTGTTTTATAAAATGAAAAAACCCATATTTTAAATATTTACATCAAAATTAAAGAAACAGCCTGCTATTCTTAAATTAGCCTGTTAAATCACTGGAATGAATAGTCTCCTCAGGGCTGACTGCAGCCAAAGTGGGAGAAGAATGAGTGTTTTCATGGAAGACCATTCTCATGATGTTAGCAAAGGCTGACATTGAGGGAAACCTAGTATTCTGGGTTTCTGGACCAATCCTAATGTGTATGTGTAATGGTGTGTGTGTGTGTGTGTGTGTGTGTGTGTGTGTGTATTTGTGTGCTTGTATGTTTGTGTTCATGTGTATGTATGGGCATGTTTGTGTGTGTTGTGTGTGCTGGTGTGTAGTGTTCCCCAACAACCAATTCTGTGACATGAACAAGGTGCCTGAGAATTGAGTTAAACTCAGAGTCTACTCCACGATTCAACAGGTTGAGGGCTCCATCCACAAGACTGCCCCACTTCACACACAGATCGCAAGTCAGTGACACAGTGGCCCCTGTGCTTCTGACAGACTGGCTATGAGTCAGAGGTTCTCATTACATCCTACTCGCCCCCCCCCCCCCCCCCCCCGCCAACTTGGATTTGGTTAATTTGCTAGAATGGCTCACAGAACTCAGGAAAACCATTCGTTCACTAGATTACCGATTATTACAAAGGACACAGAAGGGCATGAATCACTAGCCAGTGAGACAGGGCGAGGTCCTCACCAAAGGAGTGCACACTCTCTGAACACTGTTCAGGGTTTAATGGAGGCTTCATTACGTAGGCATGACTGATGAATTTATTGGCCATTGGCAATTGATTCAGACTCTAGCCCCTCTAGATATAAGGGGGTGGGACTGAAAGTTCTAATTCCCAATCACACGGTTAGTTCTCCTGGCAAAGAAGCACCCATCCTTAGGTGCTTTACAAAAGTCACCTCATTAACATAAACCATCCATCAACCAACCTATCCACATTCATCCATCCATCCACACCACCCACACCCACCCATCCATCTATCCACATCCATCTATTCACATCCATCCATCCATCCATCCGTCCATCCACCCATCCATCTATCCATCCCCATCCATCCCCCAACCCAGATACTTGAACACTCACCGTGTGAAAGGCATAGTTCTAGGCATTAGAGATAAACCAGTAAATAAAACAAACTCCTGCCTTCATGGAGTTTACATTCGCATGGTGATAGTGGGAGAAACAAATAAGAAACATGTTAAATATTATACAGTACTAGAAGCCTGGTGCATGAAGATTCGTGCACAGGGGGTGGGTCCCTCAGCCCGACCTGTACCCTCTCCAATCTGGGTGCCCTTAAGGGAGCCCTCTCCAATCTGGAAGTTTCTGTCTTTGCAATCATATAAGTGAATTGTCTGAGATCCCAACCCAGTTTGGTTTGTTGCTCAAAGAATAATAGATACATTTTTCTTTGCTTCATTGGTGGAGATTTCTTGAAAGTTTTAGGATATCTTCCCTTTAATTTTTCCTAGACACTCTGATTTTACTTATGTGTCTCACCTTTGCTTTCCCTCCATTCTCCCATTGCAACAGTAACTTGCTCCAGGCTCACTTTGCTCTCTGCCACCAGAACTATGATTCCCAGCATTCCTGGTACTCCCCATGTTCTGGGCTTCCACTTCTGGTCCTGGGGCTGCCACCAGAACTACTATTCCCAGAATTCCTGGTGCTCCCCAAGCTCCCTTCCTGCTCTATCTCTGTCCCTCAGCTCCCCACTCTGCCAAGGCTTCCAAGTCGCCAGCTCTCCCTCTCTGCTCTCCAGCTGGTGACTTGGGGAGCCAAGTTCCCCAAGCCACTCCACTCTCTGCTCTCTGCCTGGTGCCTGTGTATGCAAATTAACCCATCTTTGTTGGGTTAATTTGCATACACACTGCTGATTGGCTGGTGAGCAGAGGTACAGCCAATTTACATGTTTCTCTTTTATTATATAGGATAATATAAACTAATGCATATCAGGGAGAAAAATTAATCTGAGAAGGAGAATGCAAAATGTAGGGTGGGGAACATGCAATTTAAAATAGGATTATCAGGGAAAACCTCTCTGAGAGGCTCATATCTGAGCAAAGACATGAAGGCGGTGAGGGAGCCTGGTGTGCCGGGAGCAGAGTAATGGCTCAGGAAGTACGAAGGGAGGGTAGGAGATGAGGTCCACTGAGAGGCAATGAGAGGCCAAAAGGTGCAGGGTCCTAAGGGCTACGGGAGGATTTGGCTTTCACTCTTAGTGAGGTGAGAAAACATGGGAAGATTTTGAGCAGAGGAGTGACATAACCTAACGGAGATTTTAACAGCATCACTCTGGCAGTTGTGTTGAGAAAAGACTACAGGGGCAAAGCCATCACAGGGGTACCAGTTAGCAAGTTACTAAAATAATCTGTGGGAGAGATGGGGGTGGCTCAAACCAGTGTGGTAACAGTGGAGATGGTGAGTAGTGGTCCAACTCTGGATGTATTCTGAAGGTGGAACCTACGGGATTTGCTCATGGATGGGTGTGTGGTGTGAGAGAAAAAGAGCCAGGATAGCGCCAAGGTTTTTTGTTCCTTACCATTCTGCCTCTTGTCTATTTCACCAATAGCCTCCATGCTGCTACATCCGACCAAAGCTCAAACCTCATTGTTCTTGACCTCAGAGTCCTTAGGTCTTTCTTCACTTGGTTCTGATCAAGCTGCCATTACCTGCAATGGACAGGGTGGAGGTGGGGGGTGGGGGTGAGATCAAGGAGCCCAGTTTGGAGATAAAGTTTGAGATGCCCAATACACAGGCAAGTGGAGATGTTGAGTTGACGATGAGATATGAATCTAGACTCAAGATCTTGGATCTCCAACAATTGATCAAAATGTATAAACTTGTAAATAAATATTTATTTATTTATTATTTATTTATTTATTTTACAGTGTAAAATTTTTATATTTAGAATTAGGCAGCTGGATACAGTTTAGATGATTCCAATTTTGTTGGCAACATCCAAAGCATCATAGTTAGGAGCCAGTCGAACATATGCCTTCTTCTCGCCATCAGGCCTGATCAGGGTGTTGACCTTGGCCACATCAATGTCATAGAGCTTCTTCACAGCCTGTTTGATCTGGTGCTTGTTGGCCTTGACATCCACAATGAGCACAAGTGTATTATTGTCTTCTATCTTCTTCATGGCTAACTCGGGAGTCAGGGGGAACTTGATGATGGCATAGTGGTCAAGCTTGTTTCTCCTGGGTGCGCTCTTCCGGGGATATTGAGGCTGCCTCCGGAGCCTTAGTGTCTTTGGCCGTCGGAAGGTGGGTGACGTGCGGATCTTTTTTGTGTGGCTGTGGACGCCTTTCAGCACTGCTTTCTTTGCCTTCAAAGCCTTTGCTTTGGCTTCGGCTTTGGGAGGGGCAGGGGCTTCCTTCTTCGCTTTCGGCGCCATCTTCGTGAAAAGGCAAACTTGTAAATAAATATTTAAAATTATAAGAGTGGAAAGGATTATCTAAACAGTAAGCTTAGGTACAAAAGAGTAAATGTACAAGGTCAGCATCCAGCGCACCTGGGCTAGTAGAGGATAAGAGGTGAGGGACTATCGAGAGAGACCAAGAAGGCTCAGACACGGAGGTGTGGGGGGGAACCAGCAATGGGGTGTCTGGAGAGCTAAGTGAAGAAAGCCTCGAGGACATGAGGTCAAGGACAATGAGGTTTGAGCATTGATCAGACTTACCAACACGGAGGCCACTGGTGACTTAGACAAGGACAGGAATGGTAGACGACAAAGAACTTGACTAGAGAGGGCTGAAGGGAGAAAGAACCTAAAGGACTAGACTTTTGATGACTTTTGTTGAAGTCTTCCAGAAAAATGGGGCACCAGCTGGAGTGAGGCAGGAAGTGAGGTCAAGGAAAAAGATAAAGGAATGCTATCATGGTTTTGTGAGATGAAGAGATGGTGGTGGCAATGCCCAGGGTCTGCCCCCTCCTCTCTCAGTTCCTGGGGCCCATACTGGACTGCAAGCTGGACTGGACCCTGCCCCGGGACTCCACCCACATGCCTGTACCTCTGTGTCCACTGCATCCTACTTCCCCATACCCCTGGCAACAGGGTTCTTAGAAATACCAATCAACTTGGAAACTGTATCACTTTAAAATGTGGAAAAAGGCAGTTAAGCAAACATTGGTTTACTGAATACTTACATGTGCCAGGCCCTGGAGATACAGCAAACAGGACAAAGTCCCTGACCTCCAGGCACTCACAGTCCAGTGCAGACAACAGATTAATGCAGCAGGGAGTACCCCCTTCTACCCCCCAAAACCCCAAGGCCTTACCATCAGGGGGGCTTACCCAGGGACGCATGCACAGAAGCACATCACCACGCCTTTATGCTGTTAACAGTGCTGCGTAGGGACCAGACATTGGTGTGTATGTGTGTGTAGGGGGGCTGCTTCGGGTCCTGTGGGGAGAAGCCAGCCAGCAGCAGGGTGAAGAGTAAGTGGACACAGCAGGCAGAAGCTTATTCCAGAAGTTTGCTGTGAAGGAGAGGATTTGGTCTCTTGAAAAATGATTTAATGTGTTTAAAAAAGTTAAGCATATTTAAATGCCACAGGGACTAGAGGACAAAGGTTAACCACGCTGGAGAGGCGGGGCTGGAGCAAAAGGGATAATGGGTGAGCTCAGGTAGGTGTGCAGATCTGGAAGCAGAGTTCAACCCAGGAGCTCCCGGTGATGGCTCATCTCCATGAAACAGGAAGCAAGCTGATCTGAGAGTGATGGAGGTTGGAGGTCGGAGTTCAGGGAACTCCTGGCTAGAGGAATAGCTGAGAGAGAAGAGGGTCGGGCGTGAGGTGGAGAGCACTTCCCGCAGGTAAGGAGAAGGCTCAGGAGCCTGGGGAAGGCAGTGACAGAGGGAAGGCAGGAAGGTGCCCAAGGCTGCAGGAAGGTCAAGTGGGCGGACTGGGCCCTGGGGTCATGGGGGGTCACAGGGTGGCCAGCAGTCAGGGCGGATGGGGGTGAAGCAGTGAAGCTGGTGCCGAGAGACCACAGAAACAGGAGCACCAGAGGAGCTTCTGCAAAGACCGGTGCTCAGAGGGCCAGAAGCCACAGGGAGGCTCCCGCAGCCCCGGCCTTGGGCCTCACGGACCTCTCCCAGGTTAGCCAGCTTACAAATTTAGGAAGCCACCTGCCGCCTTCTTTCTTCATCTGAAGCCAAGTCCACATTGTATCTTGGATTGATGGATTAACACACACACACACACACAGGCCAGAGAATGGTGTTTCTCTCTTTTATTTAAAAACAGTGCTTCATTACCATTGGCAAAGGCAGAGGCGGTGCTCCCCCTTCGCGTAGAGTTTATAAAAGCCAGCAACATGATCAATAATTTATACACATGGATAGTAATACAAAAAAAAAAAAAAAGGAATAAAAGCTAAAGATCTAACTACTCCGACCTTCACAATTCCAGCTACTTGATAATAATAGGAGTAACCCAATGAATACTGTATGGTCTGAAAGCTACTATACAATATGATTCTTAACGAGAAGGGAGGGAGTCAGAGGCTGTCACAGAGCCCTGGGTGCTTCTCTGGAGTCCGCAGGGAAACGGGACCCTGGGCGAGCAGCTCGGGGGTCCTAGGAAGTGATCTGGGGAGGGGAGGGCGAGAAGGCGAGGCGGTCAGTTACACAAGCATCCCACGTGACGCCCCCGGGCCCCGAAGGTACCTGCTTGCCATGGCAATGGGAGGGGCTGGGGGACGCGTGTGGCATGGAGGCCGGTTCGGTCCCTGCCACGGGGGTGGGAGGAGAGGTGCTGTGGCATTTTGAGCCTTGCAAAGATTTGGACTGGAGAGCTCAGAGACTCGGGGAGCCCGCCTGCCAGGCACCGGGACCCCGGCCCTCGGCTCCACAGCCCGAGCTTACGGGTGGCAGCCCCAGGTTTGCTCCAGCTTTTCACAAGCAGAATTATAACACAAGAGAAACAACTCATGTCCCTTAGGGAAAAAAGAGGATCAATTCACACTCGATATATAATACAGCCGAAACGAGCTGCCAAAACAAGCACACACACACACACACACACACACACACAAATACTGTGAACAGAAAAATACAGGAAATGACTAAGCTCGGAGCCTTGAAGGGGCACAGACGCTGCGCAAAGCACTTAGTCCCCAGAAAAACTAAACCAAAAAGACAGGGTTTTTTTTTTGTTTTGTTTTTTTAAAATTCAAAATCTCGTGGACCCCCCTGGGAATCTGGTGTCGCTCACAGGGCCGGGGGGGCGGGGGAGAGAAGAGAACCAGCGTTCCCTTTCTGCCTGCAGTGGCCGAGCCCTCCCAGCGGCACACAGGGCGGCCGGCAGAGGCCCGGGCCCGCACTGGCAGGCTCCTAAAGGCAAGGTTAGGTGTTGGCTGATGGACGTTCTCAGTCACCAATCCCTGCCAACCAGCACCGCCATGGCTGAAGTGATCGACCGTTTTCCTGAGTAAACTAACTGGCTACAGTGCTGGTGACGTGGACGGGAACTCGGCCCCCACAGCCAACTGCGACCCTCCAGCACCCTCGTGCCTCGGCTCCGTGTGGGGATCAGGAATTGGAGAACCGGCTGCGGTCCGGTCTGCAAGCCTCACTGTGAGGACAGGCGCCAGGCACTCCGCCACTCCCCACCCCGGAGGGCACATGCTGGCTTGGGACACCGGAGTCCCTGCTTCGTGCTCCACTAGCTCCCGCACTGAGAGCTGGCACTCGGATGGCTATGGCCTGGTTGATCAGTAAAGCAAGTGTGAAGGAAGTACAGAGGAAAGGGGAGAGGGAGGGAAGGAAGAGGCTTTTGAACAGTAACATTTTCAAAACGTAAAATAAAATAGTGTTTTATGCAACAGAGAATCAAGTTTCACTGTGTACACTACAAATGGCCAAACATTTTCAAGAGCAAGACAAAATAAAAACACACAAATTTACGTCTGATGTTCACCTTGCCCACTATTTTTTTTCCTATCTTAAAACAGTGCAAACAGGTAACTTATGCTTTTAAAACACCACTACCCCTTCCCCAGCCCCTAAGGTCTCTTTCCTCCTGTTATCCGGGGGTGGAGTGAGGGTGGGGGTAAAATCTGCAAATGTTACTGTGCTCAAGGGTTGCAAACAGCAGAGAAGCGGCCGGCCTTGGCGACAGGGGCGGTTCAGACAGCGCCCCCTCTCCTTCCTTACATGTCTAGTGCCTTCCAGACTGTCTCTCTTGCTTGGCCAAGTTCTCCTGCCAGAGGGAAGGGGTAATCAAGCCCGCCTCGCAGGTCCCTGGAGTTGCTTCCATCCCAAGTTCCCACTTCCCTCCTATCTGGAAGCTACGTGACTAGTCACAGGGTGATGGCGCCTCACCGAATTCTCGGCTGCCTCTAGGAAAGCCTAACCTACACTAAGAGCAGTTCAGCCCCTGAGGAGTCACACGTGTGAAGAAAAGCTGCTATCGCTTATTTCTAGGAAATATATCTCCACTAGCTCCCCTTAAACTAAGAGCTGAGCCCCGGCCCCCTTCCTCTTGAAAGGAAAATAAAAGAGGCTCAATCTGACTGTGGCTGCTGGAGGGTAACGGTGATGGTAGGTTTTGTGAGACCAGAGTCTTAGAAAGGACCAATCGCCACAGCTGACCCCTGACCCAGTCCTTGGGAGCGGAGCTGGGTAATACTAGGGATTCTGGGAAAGACCTAAGGACAGCTCTCTGGGGGCAAAGAGGCGTGTTTAGATAAAGATCTCCACTAGGGGTCTCCTTGAAGGAGCCCAGCTTCTAAGAGCAAGATGCTTAGTATAGAAAGTCCACGTCATGAGCTAAGTGAGCTGCTGAAATCTCTCCTGCACGGCGACTCAGCATCAGTATGTTTTTAGGAATTATCAACCAGCACGCTCTAACGAACTCGCAAGATGCCAAACTCTCTTCTGACTCGGTTACTCAGTCCTGGAGGAACCTGCCTCTGATGGAGTCTCCAAGTTCAAAGGTGGATGGGAGGCCAATTCAGCCAAACCCAGGGGTTTCCGAGCCCTCCTTCTCAGGGGGGATACCCAAACCCAGAGGCCGGTTAGCGAGAAGCAGAACCCGCCTGGTCCTGCTCAGGAGGGAGCTGGGGGGCAGTGTTACCACGCCTGGAAGGCAGCAGAAGCCCGCAGAGCACACGGAGCTTGCCTGGGGTCCTCAGCCAGAACCAGCTGAACTGAAATGCACGAAAGGTACCTCCCGCTCAAGCTCTGCCTCTTAAAAGGGTCGTGGGAGCGGCCTTCTCCACCTTTCCCTTCATCCTCATCATTTCTGGGGAAGAGAAGACTCTCAAACTCACTGCCCTCCTCCCTGCTGCGGACACGGCTGTTCAGAATGTGGCCTGTCTCCAAGGAGGGTCTTGCCGTTCTGTGAGAATGGCCCTCTTTGAACATGACGTGAAATTTCTCTCATTTCCTTTAGTCAGTAAAAGCTCACCTCAAAACAAAAGAAAAAGACATCTTCCTGCCCCCCAATTCCCTAGAACTTCCCGCCCCCCACCGCTAACTAAAGGTTTATATACACACAACAAAAACTGCCTTGACAGCAACAAAGCAAACTTTGGCTTGGGGAGGTGAACCCTTAAGAAGTGGCCAGTGGACTGGGCAGCTTGGTGTCCCCTATTCTACACACTCCCCAGAATCAACAAGGACTGGATCAAGGCCTCTGTCTTCCTTGATGTCTCCCCTAGTTTCAGGGTCAGCCTCCCTCCCAGTTGCTCGGACAGAGGATCCCCAAGGGGAGAGACTTGTATTACAGCCGACAGGCCGGTCCCTCCCAGACACGACTGCTTACAAAGAATGCTTGATGCTGTCACGTGTCAGTCACTTTAATGCAGGGACACCAATCAGACAAGAACAGGTGTGGAGGCAGGAATTAAAAAACCAAAACCAAACCCATAACAAACCAGAAGCTCTGTGTCTTTGAATTACTCCCTTCATGAGCTATCCCTTGGGTGAAAGGTCACCCTAGTACCAAAGTGAACAGACCGGGGAGCCAGACAGACCGTGCTTTCCTATTTTCTATGCCTTCAGGCTGAAAGACAGGACCCTTGCCTCTATCAGCAACAGCTAACAGCTAGAAGAGAAACCCTTTCTTGCCTACCTCGATCACGCACAGAGCTGAAGGCAGGCAGCAACAGCCCTAACACACTGCATGGGCCGCCCCGTAGCTCCTGGCCATCCCTGCCTCCTTCCCACTGGAGGAGAGCAGCCTCGGGGCTTCGTGCTTTCTGTCCTGTAGTGTTCATGAATACCAAGTGGTCCAGGTGCTCAGCTGGGGTCTTTGGAGGATAATAAGAAACTGGGTGGAATGGCCACGGGGGCTCAAGACTGGAGAGAGAGACTCATAAAGGCTCTGGAGGATGACATTCCTATGGCTTTGGAGCTAGTACAGTGCCGTCGCCGCCCTGACAGGCTTCCAGGGACAGCTGACCCAGGACTCGGTGCTTGCCTCTTGCCAAGTCTTCATTCTGCCTTGTACTCTGAACTGCCTTTCTCATGGAAGAGGAAGATCGGGAGCATCAGAGTGCCTTGCAGACAGTCTAACAGCCTGACTCTTCCCTTTCTCTTCTGTACTGGCTCTTGACAAATTGTACTGCATCCTCAAACTGTGTCCAGGAAGAAAGCTGGCAGCTAGCTATTTATTTACTTTTCTGTCCCTGGGTCCTAAATTCCTGAATCTTGAGGACATGTGGGCAGGATGTTCCTAAAAGGATAGATGAGCTAAGCTGTGGTTCAGTGAAAAGGGAAGGAGCCCAGCAGGAATGCTAGAATGGCAAGAAAGAAAAGAATCTTTTTCATACTCCAGAGTTCATTCTGAGATTGGTTTCCTAATGAGGTGTTTATTATCCACAGTCTGAGAGCAAGTTTGGAAATACTAATATTACAATTCCAAAAACTCTGCCAACTGTCTCAGGCTGTGCATGTAAGATGATTGTAAAAAGAATGGAGAAGACAGGAGGGAAGAGGAGAGGAGAGTGAATTTTTAATTCTCCTGCTTGGCAAGCACAAATTCCTATCATCCATTAGCATGTGGGTTCCAGCCACAACCAATCGGAATTGCCTGCCAAAGACCAGAAACTCAGAAGACTAGAAGGCTATCCTGTTGTAGAAAGATCTCTCTCGCCTCTGCGTGTCCCCTCGCCGGCCAGCACCAGATACACTTTGGTAATTCTGTCTGCTGATTTCTGATCAGATGCATTTCTCAGTTCCTAATCTCTCTCCTCCCTCATTACTTGCCTCTTCCGTGATTGACAGAAAGCTAAGCACGGACATACAGACATGGAAATGCATTTTTTTTTTTTTTACCACAGTTAAAAAAAAAAAAAAAAGGAAAAAATAAAAGAAAAAAATGCACAATCTTTGGAACAAAAGAATTAAAGGCAGAAATTTAAAGGAAAAATACATATTCAAAGAACATAGTGAGGTATAAAAAAGTATTCTCTCTTTTTTTGTGTTTTTTTTTTTTGTTTTTTGTTTTGTTTTGTTTTGTTTTGTTTGTTTTTCCTCTTCATCTTGCTATAGAGTTCCTCTACTAGTAAATATTGCAATAGCCAGGCCTCATGAACTGGGGGCTGTCCCACTTGCAGGGTCTCACGTCACTTCAGTAGGGGGCAAATCGGCTGTAGCCACCTCGGTATAAACTCGCCTGCAGTGATTAAAGACATAAAAACAATTAAAAGGTTGATGAGAGAAGCATTAACAATGAAGAAAAATGTTTTGGGAAAACAGCTTCCTTAGAAGCTTTAAAGCAGCTGATGCGATGCTGCCGGGTGCAGGGCAGTCAGGAAACCACTGGCCTCTGAGAGGCTCGAAGCAGAGCTCGGGACGCTCCCCGCTGACCTGAGCTTCTCAGAACGAGGGCATGCCAATGGGGCGCTTGGTTATCCACATGAACCAGCACAGGGTCAGCACAGTGCACAACTAGATCTGTCGATGGGTCTTCTTTTACCTCGACGACATCCTTACAACCTTGACCTTCTTACACTTGTCAATGGAGGACATGCCACCTCTGACCACTATTTCTGTCATATCCCATGTTTGGGACAGTGTTGGATTTAAATCTGAGTCAATCTTTCAATGAATAAAGCCCATTTCCTGACATACATGTATGCATAACTGGGGTTTTAACTGGGTTTTATTCCTTTATGTTTATCTAATGGCATCTCTTTTTTTCAGATAAAATATCCCTAGGAGCATAGATAGCTCTCTTTGCGTTATTGTTTTAGTAGAGGACTAATATCATGTTGGTATTAAATAAAACCTTAGGAATGTCATCACTTTCTTCGTATTGTATGTCTCTACCTTAATTCTAAACACACCTCTCCACTCCCACAAATCTCCATGGGCAGAAAGTCAGTGCGACAATGACAAGCTCTCTCATTTACTTTAAGTCTTAAATCCAAGCCCTCAGTCTGCCTCCCTCACACTCTATCCACGCTCCCAGGCAGCGGCCAGGCTACACTTTGATGGCAGAGTTTCGGACATTAGTAGTGTTACAGCGGAAAGGCCCATCTTTGCTGGGGTCAGTGAGTCCCCATTGTTGGACCTGGAGGCATCCAGACCAACACAAAAATCTTGGGGTGAGGATTTGAGTTCGGTTAGGGGCCATGATTCTATCCTTCTATGGAAAGACCATATTTTGCAACAGATGTTACTAAAGCATCTTTGTAAGGCATTCACCTGGTGATTTCTAGTACCATCTAGCAGAAGGCTTAAGAATAGCAGGGACAGCTGAAACCGGTTTGGCTCGGTGGATAGTGCGTCGGCCTGCATTCTGAAAGGTCCCAGGTTTGATTCTGCTCAAGGGCATGTACGTTGGTTGCGGGCACATCCCCAGTAGGGGGTGTGCAAGAGGCAGCTGGTTGATGTTTCTCTCTCATCGATGTTTCTAGCTCTCTATCCATCTCTCTTCCTCTCTCTAAAAAAATCAATAAATTAAAAAAAAAAAAAAAGAAAAGCAGGGACAGCCTTTGGCACCTGCATTTGAAACTGGTACAAATTAAGTTTTCTGAAAAGCTTACCGTGAAAACTGGAGAGTCTTATGCCCTGAAGTCCTTGCTAACACCTATCAATAAAACTACGCTACAGTTATGAATCCAACATTTGAGCCATTAAGATATCAATCTGTTTCCTTCTTTCTCTCTCCAAAAATGTCTTACCCGGGGAAGACTGCCACTGCCCATTCCTCTCTGCTGTCCTTGCCCAGCCTGTGGCTTGTGCTGTAACACCCAGGGAGAGAAGGTGCTTTGAGATTTCCAGCTGGTCCTATGTGGCTTTAATACTTTAGTAATGGAAGAAGGGCTAAATTTATTATCTCCCTAGACCTTATATAGTCTGTAGGTAGAAGTTAGGAGTAAAATGTTAAAAAAAAAAAAAAATTGTATATATACTTACCACAGCGCCAACTCCATAGCTAGCGGCAGGGGCAAGGGCATGGTAGGGGTCAGCTGTGTACACCCTGCCATAACTGGAAAGAAGAAATACAATGAGGGAGAGAAAGAAAAGATAGTGAACCCCTCTCCCCCAAATTAAAGGATTTACTGTGTTAAGACTTGTGAGCGACTTGGTCTTAGAATGATTATTAGGAAGTTGGCAGAATGGAAAAAAAACCTTTAGATTCCTATTCCTAAACGCAGTACTCTGAAAAATTCTGAAATCTCTCAGATGGAGAAGGGAGTTGGAGATGACAAAGAGGGAGGCTGGGGTCAAAGGAGGCAGTGCCTCGGCTTTTGGACAGAGGCCAGGAGAAGGCCAGGCCTGCAGGCAGTCCCGGCACGAGGTGCCGTTTTGGAAGCGGGGAAGGGCGAAGGGACGGTGACACTTGGGACCACGTACGTACCCGTCGCTGTAAGCGGCGGCAGCGGCTGCAGCAGCCGTGGCTGCGGTTGCAGTAGCAGGCTGTGCATATCTGTAGGCTGCATATCCGGCCTACAGGAGAGAAGAGAACTGACTTTACAGCTACCTCTCCCCCCGGAAGCACAAATGAACACACACCCACCCACACGAGACAGACACAGGGAGACACAAACACTGACACACACATGGGAGGAGGATGTTTCAAACTGCATCGGTCTACATGTTACTCCCCTAGTGCAAGAGTAAGCTCCACCCAGCGCAGGGACTTGCTGTTCAATTTGTGATGGTAACAAGACAAAACAAAAAAATCCATCTTGGTAGTAGCTGCTCTCAAATTTAAGAAATGAAGATATGAATTTCGATCTGTCTTGTTTCAGTCTCTGCTGGAACTTTCAGCAGGGAAAATATTTATAGGAAGTTGGGAGAACTTGGACTGACAGGAAGTATCAATGATAGGATGAAAACATTAAATGAATGTGTGTTAGCGTCAGATTGCCTGATGCATACGCAGACTCTTACTGCTAAGGGACTGCAGTATATAACAAAGGCCTTGTATGGCGATGCCCATCGACCCAGCATGCTTGCAGAGGGGCTGAGAGAGGAGGCAGTCTATAGAAGGAAAAACCAGGGTAGGTCAGGGGTGGCAAACTTCACCCTGTGAGGCAAGGTCACTTGTCACCTGTTTTTGAAAGTAGTTGTGGCAGAGACTGCCTGGCTGACAATATTGAACTCTTGGCCCTTTACAGAAAAAGCTTGCTGACTCCAAGCTGTATTTAAAACTCAGGCAAGTCAGACTACAAATGGCTGATGCCCTTTTGGCTGGATTAGAATAGATTTAGAACCGCCCACCCCAAGCATTTAACTGCATTTATTCTCCTTTCCTGTAGGATTATGGATTCTCAAGTCCTGATCGCATCCAGGCTGGGGAGTTTTCCTACTAATGGCTCAAATACCCTCACTCCTAAGGAGCTGCTACTGCCTCAGCCTCGAAGGTTCTCACTGCTGGGTGAACCCCATGTACTCCAGAAAGGGGCGCAAAGGTAACCACACAATGCCTCACGAGGCAGGCTATTGCAGTGGCAAGCCCGACCTTTGGTTTCTTCTTTAACCTTCTAGAATTCCTCTATTCAGGTGTGAATTTTTATTACTGCTGACCCCTATCAAATATGACTCTGCTCAGCTGGCCCATTCTGATACCACTTCAGGAGTGGACAACAGCACGGTTGGTTTCTACAGGTTAGCATGGCCATTTCTCATGGACATCTGGAGCTTTCTGCCCTGTGCTTTCTACTTTCTATTCCCTCAAGTGTTCAAGTTTTGTTAAATCTACGCAAGGAATCACAAATTCTGTTCTGTATCATTTCTTAGGATGGATAACAAGTATCTTCTAATGGGAGTCTTGCTCTTCTTGGCCATCTGAAGTGGCAGCTTCTAGCTGGCTGCTCTTATTTCTGTCCACATCTTACTTTGGACATATCTGCAGTTCCTGACAGGCCCCTAGAGCTCTCTGCTTCCCTCTTCTGTCGTGTGTGCTTTCCCTAGCTGAAGAAACGGCACCGAGGAGCATTTACTCTTGCTCTTTAGATTTATTTGCCTGAGTCGGAGACCTTCAAATGTGCACTTTAAAATCCCCTGATTTGTTTTCAGTGGTTATGTATTATCCCATCTTTGCTCTTCAAGGGAATGACTTAAAAAAGTAAAAATTTATTTCTCAGTTACAGATTATTCTACAGATATTCATACAAATTAAGAAAATTCTGCCCGGCCAGTGTGACTCAGTGGTTGAGTGTTGACTTATGAACTAGGAGGTCATGTGTTCGATTCCTAGTCAGGGCATATGGCTTGATCCCCAGTGTGGGGTATGCAGGAGGCAGCCGATCAATGATTCTTTCTCATCACTTATGTTTCTCTCTCTCTCCCCCCTCCCTTCCTTTATATATATATAACCCTTTGCACTCCGAACCATTCTGGACATTGGCTACCAGCTACTCGACGCTACTTTGCGGCGGAAACTCAATTCCCCGTAATCACTAATAAACTGCAATCTCCCCTGAGAGGGGACATCCGAATGATATGCTAGAATTCCGATGTCCTCTGAGAGGGAACAGCGGAGTGCAAAGGGATATATATATATATATATATATGAAAATTCTAATTAATATTAGCAAGCACTGGCAATGACAGGACCTGCAGGAAGAACCTTTTAATCAACATGCCTCCTTTCATTCTAGTCAGTTCTGTGGGAGCAGGAGGCTGGACCGATGTGGGTGACACTGTCCAGCCCAGCTGCAACCTATACACATCACATCATTTATAAACTAACAGAAGTCTCTCTCTCTTAAGTTCTAAAGGAAACAAAGCAGCAAAGGCATTTGTTAAGGCAACAAGCTAGTAAACACTGTTGGAATCTAGGCTCTGAGTGAACCTTAAAGGCTCAGTTTCCATTATAACGGGAGACTCCATCAGTGCAGAACTAGCGCTTGACCTGTAACGTGTGCAGCAGGGTCCCCTCTGCTAAAACTTCTTTGTGAACCAGGCTAATGTGGTAAAGAAGCATTCATGGTTTGCCTCAAGTACTCTCTCAAACACAAAAATATCTTTAAAAAGTAAAAATAAAAGTCAAGGTAATAAAAGCAGTTAAAGCCTCACATTTGTCTACTTGAACGGAAGATTAAAACTGAAGTTCTGCTGAAACCAGTTTTGCTCAGTGAATAGGGTGTCGGCCTGTGAACTGAAAGGTCCCGGGATCGATTATGGTCAAGGGCATGTACCTTGATTGCAGGCACATCCCCAGTAGGGGGTGTGCAAGAGGCAGCTGATCGATGATTCTCTCTCATCAATGTTTCTAACTCTCTATCCCTCTCTCTTCCTCTCTGTAAAAAATCAATGAAATATATTAAAGAAAAAAAACACACACAAAACTGAAGTTCTAAGCCATAGGGGTCACGGTACTATAAGTAAATCTCCCTAAAGACAGAGATAGTGGGGAGTACATCATGTCAGCACCGCTCTGAGGGACACCCCACTATTTCTGGGGGGAAAAAAAGAGCTTCTGAATGAGATTTCCGATAGAACAATTCCCCTCAGGAGCCACCAGAACCCCGATGTTTTGGGGGCGATGTTATTTACACTCCAAAGGGATCAGACTGCGGGAAGAAGCTTCCTTCCCAGCCAGAAGGAGGAGGATAAGATCCACCTGCAGCAGTTTCCTTCGATTATAAGTGAATTTGACTTTGGAGTGTGCATCTGTTGGGCTTCTCTGCTATTCAAATTCAGGTAACAGGGCAGGGATGCAAATATTTTATTGATAAGAAAAGGCTCCAGGATATCAACATTAAGAAAAACTACATTAATGTTTTTTTTAACCATAACTTAATTACTTCATGATAATGGTGTGACTGGGAGGTCTTTTACATGGGGGTCTGTGCTTAGGATGGGCAGGTAATATCCTAATAAACGAATTTGGTAATTCATGATGATTACTGCAAAATTAATATTTCTGATCCTGCTTTAAATCGATTGTTGAACAAACTATATCACAAAATATAAAACAGGACAAAAAAAAATCCAGATATTTCTATTCCAAATTAGGAGTGAATAAAGACCCCAGGCTGATACTTTCCCTTCTGCCAGCCAATCTGAAACCTTTTATGGAACATGAGAACAAAGTGCAGTTTGAAACACCACCGTTTTCATTACTGACTCTTACGTTTTCCAAAAGAACAAGGGTAGGGAGGTGGGAAGGAGAGACAGGGCTCAGGCGAGGGGAGGGGATATGGCGCCACATTTATTAATCACATTAAGAACTAAGCATGCCAACATCTGGAGCTAAAACAACCAGCAAATCACCACGTTCAGACTCGGATTGGCTAACTCTATCTATCCCAGCATTCTCTTGGGACAGCGGTTTGCCCTAGGCTACCACAAGCTCGGTGAAGTACAGCCTCAATTACTAGAGCGTGCAGCCACAACGACCTGGTATTACGGAAACAGTCAGTCACCACTTGAGTTAACATTCCAGACCCTAACGACTGGCCCCTCCCCAGCTCAAAGAAGAAGGAAACCTTGCCCACCCTAGCCCTGGCCCACACCACAATGTTAATAATTATAACAAGCAGTAACCCATCTGTTATATCAGAGAAGGGAACAGAGACTCCACTGAGAGATTTAGAGTGAGATGTTAACATTTCTTCAGCTGACTGCACAAACAAACAAACAAAAAAAAAAAAAAAAAAAGGAGGAGAAATAATTCATTTGGAGATATGAAGTCATGAAATAGCTGATGTGTATTGCTTTTAACCATGCACTGATGCAAAACTGAAGCAACCATTAATAATAAAAATTAAAAAGGACATATGTATTTACACACAATCAGACCTGTTTGATCTGAAGCAGTTTGCAGATTCTATCTGTGTGTGATTTGAAATAAAACAAAAAATGGGGATTAGCATGGCCACAGCACACCCTAATGTAGGAGGGCACACACGGACAGCTTTCGGAACCCTGATTGCTGGATAAATTTGACATGGCTATGCCTGATGCAAATATATACATGCCCCTTTAAAAATAATGACTTTCTGAGTCTTCTGCAATTCACTAGGCATGACTCTTAGTGCTCCAATGGGGCAGCCTGTGCTACCTCACCCCCCTAGTCACCCTTCCTGACCTGGCAACGTGCTCAGTCCTGGCCTGCAGCCCTCTCGGGTATGCTTGCCCTCGGTCAACACCCATACATTCTGACCCACAGTGTTCTTCTAAAATGTCTCCTGTGTAAGCATTTATTATTACGCATAGCCATAACATATATCTGCCCTCAAATCCCAGCTTTTTCAAAGGAAAATGCTGTTACCATTAAGATCCTTTTGTTGTTGTTAAAGTCTGTTTTCCATGACTCAGAGTCACCTCCAGGGGATTTCCTACTGCACTCAGTCTATTCATCACCTAATGAGCTGTGTGACGTTGACACACTGACCACCCGCCTCTGCAGCTGGGCTAGACCACACTGGGAGGGCTCTCCATATCATCCTCCTGCATCTGACCTTTGGCTGCCGCCAATTCTCTTAGCTTAATCTCACACTGGCAGACTTTCCCGTCCTGGTTTTAACCTAGCCTTTAACTGTATGATATTTTGTTTTAGGTTTACATTAAAACAGGACTTTGGTGAGCATGTGATGTCAAGACACCTTCGTTCTACCTGGAAGACAATGACGTTATGTGACACTGAGGAGAAGGGTGTGTACTTCAATACCAGCAGACAGAATGAGAGCCTGTTCCTTGTATGTGGTGCAGGTTGATAAAGCAAGAGGTGTGTGTGTGTGTGTGTGTGTGTGTGTGTGTGTGTGTGTAATGGCAGGTGTGTGGAATGAAAATCACCACAGCAGAGAAAAACTGGCCTGGGCTGAGTGCTTCTGCGACCCATGTTGTTTGCCCCTACACGCTTCTACTCCTCCCTTCCCTCGCCTCTGCCCCTCTTCGGCAGAGAACTGCTGCTCTAGAATGCTCTCGTGTGAGGGCCTCCTGAGGAGACAGGGTTTTTATGTGGCAACATGGAGCCTTTGAAAGTGAATAACACAGACGTGAGTATAAAAATTTATAATTGTTACAATCAACTTATCTTTCACTTATTCCTTCTCAGAGAGATGTGAGATCATCTTTAATGAATTAAATTTTTTAAACACTGCTATTCCACATCTCCCCAAAGTCGTTCATTTCCAAGCTCTCGCTGGTGTTATATCAATGAACTAACTGAATTGTGAAAAGCTATCCTAGCATCCAGCTACCAGCGGCAAACCTTCTAACAGTGTATTAGTTTCCAAATGAGATCACTGATGTTGTTTTAAGATGAAAGGAAAGTGGAAGGGAAATACATGTTTCAGTTTTAGAGTCCCAATGTGTCTAGATTTTTAAGGCAGCACAGTCCAATTACCACTAGGATTCTACTACAGGGCCCAATTTGGGACTCAGGAGTCCTCTGTGGACAGATTCTACTTCCTCCCTCCTCTCATTTCTTTCAGAGTAGTAAGAAAATGTCCCTATCTGCTAAGATCTCCAAATAGAAAAGCCCGTTTAAGCACCACTATTTAATGTGATTGACAGACTAAAAGAGGTGGCAGTGATGGGACAGTGCACTAACACACCCGGGGTGGATATGTGGCAATGGGACAGGGGCACTTAATTTTAGAGGTAGTGCCATCATGTATGAACTTGACTGTGTGCACTGCTGAGTAGCAGGGCTTAGATCACACGCTCACAAGTCTTGATTGTCCAAAAAAAGCCTCTGTTCCCATCTCTAACGTGGAGCTGGAATGGTTAGTATAATTCAATTTTTTTTCACTGCAATCCACATCTGATTGATTGGCAGGTCACACTGGCACTCCTACCTGAGGTATTTTAGCGCTAATGATTGGTTCCTGTAAGACTATTCTATAACAGAACACAGGAAGAGCAGTTCAAAAAACACAGCTGTGGAAGGAAAACAATCATACAAAAAGCCCACTATGGGGCCCACCAGCCTTTTCTTTCCTTTGGATGCAAGCATGCTTTTCACAGGGCGACAATGAGGAGCAGTTTGTTACCCACTTAAAAAGTGAAGTAGATTGGACCATGCCTTTTCTACTGGTCAATAAAGGCAGGGGGGGGGGGGGGGGAGTGCGGATGAACACATAATCTGTGCTTACCCCACGGGTTGGGGGGGGGGGGGGGAGGATCACTTTATAAATTACATCAGTTCTCAGAGAAGAAAGTGCATAAAAGACACAGAAAGGAAGAAAACGACTAGCAAGGATTTCAGCCTAGGAGCGGATCAGAGAAAAGAGATTTCAAAAACCTCCACAATTAATAGTCTAAATTACTATAACAAAACAAAAGCAGCAACTTACACTCTTTTCATTCATGTCATCTCTCAAGTTCAAAGCCCGTTCTAACTAGCTAAACCCTCCATCTTTCTATTTCTAGTCTGCCCTCTGAGGAAACAAGAGCTAACCATACCTTGGTA